>NC_138307.1:3533750-6042500 GCF_965601325.2 Salmo salar | reverse complement strand
GTGATTCTAATGGGGTTACATTTGAGGATTTCAGGAGAAGGTGTTACAGTTATCTCTCAGTTTAGGTAATCAGGTAGACCAGATATTCTCAAGATTTAAAGGCATACCTAACGCAGCCAACATGAGACATTTGAAGATGTTATTCTAGCCGATGGGAGCTTGTATTAGGAGTTTCCATTTTTTTTGACCATTTGCTTTCGCTTCCCTTCAATGGAATACTTTAATGTCCAGACAGATACGTCTGCTGCAACTGTATACAGAAGTACCAAAATGGAGAACATCAATATGACATACAGGCTAGACAGTGAGAATACCAAACAAATGTGTTTCACAGTAGGTGGTTTTTCTAAAGGCATAATACATTGCATTGTAAGTCTGTGTGTGTGTGTGTGTGTGTGCGTGTGTGCGCGTGTGTGTGCATGCGTGCGTGTGTATGCGTGCGTGTGTGTGTGTGTGTGTGTGTGTGCGCGTGTGTGCATGCGTGCGTGTGTATGCGTGCGTGTGTGTGTGTGTGTGTGTGTGTGTGTGTGTGTGTGTGTGTGTGTGTGTGTGTGTGTGTGTGTGTGTGCGTGCGTGTGCGTGCGTGCGTGCGTGTGTGTGTGTGTCCATGCGGCCATATCCCTCTCTGACAGGGCAGGGGAGGTGTGTGAGTGGTATGGATCGGCAGTGGTCTGGTCAGTGCAGCAGAGCGTGTGTTGTCAGAGGTTACCCACTCTTTGATTCCACCTCTGCAGAGTCAGCTTTGGTTCACCTCCCGCACACTCAACTCGTTTATCTTGTGACAGTCTGGGATTCTCCCCATTCTGTCCGCATCAATCATTTTCAATCACATCCCGCCAGCACACTGCAGACCAGGGATCACTACTCTGCAAGCGCACAGGCGCGCAAGAGACGCGCATGCAACCACACACACACTCACACCTACACAGACACACACGCACACACACAGAGACACATATTAGTTTATTCAAACACGCACAAAGCAAAAGTCTCACACACAGTAAAAATGGACTCAGATAATTTGAACTTCTCACAAAACGACAACTTTTTGAAAGGCGATCCACGAAAGTGGAAAGTTAACTTGTGTGTTGGTCGAAGTTCTGTAATGACTTCCTTGTGAGTGAAAAACATTTGGAATACACATAGCGAGCTCTGATGAGAAACAATATTTACACACCAGAGCATCAGTCTGCAGCCGAGGCACAGCAGGAGAGCAGAAAGCCCCACACCCCTCTGTTACTGCAGCCGAGAGTGGCTGCAGCCTACCAGCTATCCCAAGGCAGGATTTTAATGATGAGGAGGGGGGAGCGGGGAGAGCTTTTGGGGAAACTGTCTGCGGAAGTTTCTGGGGGAGGGAAGCGGGGGAAGTGGGGGAAAGGGGGGGGGGAGTGGGGGAAGAGGAGCTTGGGCTTCTCTCCTTTGTATGTGTGTGTGGGTGGGAGTGTGTGTGTGTGTTGGTGCCAGGACCCAGGAACAAGAAAGCTCTTGCAGGTCAGTCACACACAGAGACACACACTTGAGGCGTTGGTTTGGACCATATAATTGTATTCAATATGATCTAAAAAGCACTCCTAGCATCAGCACTCCTACTCTGAGATGTTTTGTGAGTAAGGGCCTGGATATTTCGGAATGATCGCTCGCTAAAGTCTGTTAATCAGAAGCTGTAATGAGGATGTTCTGGAGAATCTTATCAGGTGTAACAGCAACCAAAAAAATAAAGGAACAAGACATCTGTTACAGGTCAGCCACACAAACACACGTACCGGGGGGCGCTGGTTTGGACCACCCCGATTGGCTGGGTCCCCAAACTCAACGGGATATTTGCCTCAGACTGTTGCCAGACCCGGCCGCAGTGTGTGTGTATATGTGTATATGTGTGTGTGTGTGTGTATGTGTGTGTGTGTGTGTGTGCGTGTGTGTGTCAGTGGAGGCTGCTGAGCGGAGGATGGCTCATAACAATGACTGGAATGGAGTGAATAGAATGGTATGAAACGCATGAAACCCATGTTTCTGATACCACTCCATTTACTTCATTTCAACCGTTATTATGAGCCGTCCTCCCCTCAGCAGCCTCCATTGGTGTATGTGTGTGTGTGTGTGTATGGGTGTGTGTGTATGTGCGTGGAGAGGACATTGTGGGGTCTGCATGGAGACAGGGGGAGATCTACATCAGTCTGCTGTCTCCCTGCAAAGTGAATGTGATACAGATCGTTCCTTCAATTGTAGTATTGTATTGAGCTGTATTCAAACTCCTGAGCCCCCTGCCGTATTCATCTGCATATGATACCAGTGAAAAGAGCTCCAGTATTCTATACGGTACAAATTAAACAAACATTGAAAGCATTATAAAATTATATATTGTTTTTCAACCTTGTCACTAAATGATGCGTATGCTTTAATACGATTATCTATTTTTAGAATGAAACTCATAAGGATATGCCAAAAGCAATATTCCAAAGGTAAGATAATCACCTGCCAATCTGAGGTTGTCATCATCATCTCAAACACATTAGGTACCGACAACAAACACACACAAAATGATGTCAAGATGACTATTAAGCTCTCAGGCTAAAGGCATATGGAGAAACGAAGTCATCTATAATCCTTCTCATTCGAGATAGGTAACTAAATGAGATACAGCGAGGTAGGGAATTCTGGGTCACGGTGGACGGTCGGACTCTTCTCTCTCTCTCTCTCTCTCTCTCTCTCTCTCTCTCTCTATGTGTGGTCAGATCATCTGGGACTTACTCTCGTTTATTATGTCAGAGCTGGGAAAATTTTTAACATAGATAAACTCAATTTCATCCAAAATGATGTGCTTTTACTTGGCAATGAAAAAGACTACCCTCGAATACGTCAAGCTTTACACGTTCGACAGGTTAGATGACTCAGAGAACAAAGTAAAATGTCAACAAATTCTCAGCACTTTATTTGAAGCTGAAAGGCGTTTGTCTGTTTCTAACCAACACGCATTGCATGCATAGTTTGTTAGCGTTGGAAGAACAATTTGCCAGCCCTTTATTTAAGTTGACACACAAAGCACCCACCAAAATCAAAATCGAATTTTTGCTCTGTGATGTGCCATTACTATATATGACAAAATATTGAATTAATAAGCAGACCCCAGACACAGGCAGGTATCACAGAGAAGTGACCGGGAGGAGAGTGACCGTCTACACATTTTCCTAATGGGTCAGACAACTGTGGCTGTGTCCAATCACTTGATGGGATGTTGACCTCGGAGGGTGGTCAGTATCTATATGTATTGATATACCAAATGAATAATATCTTTGTGTTTTGTATTCCAAATGAATCAGAATACTTTTTGAGGTCTACAGTACAGTGTTTCTAACATACAACTACAGTAAACCATCTCTGCTTCGTTCTTCTCACGTCGACTTTCTAATGACGCTATCTCATATCCGACGGTTCCTATAACCACATATTGTATTGGGCCACTTCCATGTGTCTGTGAGAAACAAACAAAAGCAACGCTCAGTAGCCTGCTTCTGTTACAGGTCGTCAGATCTTCCACGGTGGTATCCTACGATGAGTTAAAGCAGCCGGATAAACTCCCCAGGCGGGAGTTTACTACAACGACAAGCAAGCAAAAACACCACACACAAGGGAAGGTAGCGCCGAGGATGTTGTGGAAATGAGATACAGGATGGAGATAAAGGGAACATAATCACGACAAATGACCCTGTGTTATTACAGATGTAGATGATAGTGTTACATGTGGGCGAGCGCCTGGCGCGGTGAGCGGAGGCTCTGAAACCCGTTATTTTCCTCAACAAACCGTTTGGATGTAGGGATATCACCCTGAGTGATAGCAGGTTATTCCAAATTGCTGTAGGTACTTCAGAGTTCTTTATTTGTTTTTAGTCGTGCTATTGTTAATACGACATTAGTTTGGATATGTTTACTTCGCTGTATTTGAATAATTCTATCATCTTCAGTTGATAAATATTTGTCGTGGGAATTGGCTGTCATTAGGCATAGTATGTTAGGTGGTATGTAATCAGATACTCTACCCTGATAAGTATTCACATCCTGGCTACGAGGTTAACGAACGGTCCACCTCATTGTATTTTAAGGAGGTATCAGTGAAGTTTTCATATACTCATATTCATTCGGTGCTCTTGATTTACTAGAGCCAGAGGCTTTGTACTGACCATTATAAAGCCTAACACTAAACCCTTTAAGAAAATAAACAAAAGAGAGGAAGTGTTGGCTTATCTGTGCTCAGGAGGAACACGGCAAAGGGAAGATGGGGGATTTTAGAAATGAATGTCCCCTCTAACAGCCAGCCCCTGAGGCTAGTTACACACCGGCCAACCCATTGATATTACTGGATTAGATCTAACCATGTAGGCCGTCCTTAGACCTGCCCTAAAACTTTTGAACTTTGAACTTCTTGGTGAGGTGGGAGAGTTGTCTCACATGGATTTGAAATATGGTACTGCCATGACATCACTGCTCAGAGGAGCTTCAGAACCCTGACGTTCTACAGATCCAGGAGGAAGCAGTGATTGTCACGGACCGCCACATTTCTGAGCGTTTGGGAACGCTCCAATCCCAATCAGGTTTGGTGGAAATTATTTCAGCAACCATTCTGATAATAAAGTAAGGCTCTGTAAATCCAATATTTATTTATTTATTTTATCTGGGAGGATCACACAGGTCCGTGGCCAACCCCAACAACTCACCACCAAGTAAGAATACATTGTAATTCTGAATTCCAAATGGTACCCCATTCCCTATTTAGTGCTCTACATTTGACCAGGGCTCTGGTCAAAAGTAGTGCACAATCTAGGGAATAGGGTGCCATTTGAGACACAGCGTAAGACTCCATTTGACTAGACGCCAACTCTTGGGATTGCCTTGGCTTTGACCGTCTGTGGTTGGTCGGTTCTCACAGTTGTGGGTAGAGCATCCATCTTGCTTTGCGAAGTCAATTCCTCGGTGGGTTGGGCCTGTCAGCCAGAGTAAACAGCTCTTGATGAATGGAACTCAAGGTGTTCAGTCACCTGAAGCAGCTGCTTGAAGTTGGTTTCCTCACAGCCACAGGCCAGTGTTTCCACAGCTGTGGGGAACCTTCAAAAGACAAGTATTTTTCTTCCTTTTTTCTCTCTATCTCTCTCTCTCTTTCTCTCTCCAGATCGCTTGCTCGTTCTCTCTCTCTCTCTCTCTCTCTCTCTCTCTCTCTCTCTCACTCTCTCTCCCTCCCTCTCTCTGTGTCTCTCGCCATCTCCCCTCTCTTTCTCTCTGCCTGTTGGCTACTCAGAATGACCTGCTACAGCTTCAAACCCTCAACTGCGCAGCCCTGCGCCGTCTCAGACGAGCTGAGGAGAAACTGGAGACAGCCATTTGGAAAGTTCAGCGCCAGAAATGGCTTAAGACAAATAAATGCAATATGTTTGAACAGTTCGTTGCCTAGTTGGGCCGATCATCTCGCAATTACCTTCCCTTCATGTGTGTGTGCATACTTTTACTGTCCAAATGGTTCAAACACCCAACACTATCCCTGTGTCAATCAAACAAAGGGGAATCTTTTTTGTAGACATGGTCATCTTCAATCGTATCTCACTGTGTTTATGAGAGCCTTTTGAACATTATCGCTGTGATAATGAGCTAATCATCAAAAGGGAAGCTATTCCTCTGTTCTGCTTTCTCCATTCTCCTGGAAAAAAGCATGACAGAAATTGACCTTTTACTAACTCAGCATAATTGGAGAAACCTGTGATGAATGGTACCTTTTCAAACATCCATCACTAATTTATGAATAATGAACCAAAACCTTGTAGTGTTTCTTTATGAAGCTCTGGAAGGTGATTCATTTGTGACCAGTGGCTTAGGTAATGAAGTATTAGAATTTAGAACATCCCATTTCAATCACCTAGGGCTAGTTTCCAGGACACAGATTAAACCTTGTCTTGGAATAAGTAACACTTTCAATGGAGAATCTCCTTTGAACGTCATTTTAGTCTAGGACTAGGCTTAATCTGTGTCTGGAAAACCAGCCTCTAAATTCGTTTAGAAATGTTTCCCAGGGTTCCCGGCATTTGATGGTCTCTAATGTGTATAAAATGTTTACAATAACTGTTAAACCTTTCCACCTGATTGGCTGTGAGGACGTTATGTATTCAGACAGTTGACAGTTGTCACTGAAAAGAGGAAGTACCACTACGTTTGGACAAAAACAGGACAAATTTTTTGTATGCATGGGTGTTCACTTGCTCGCAATAATTTCAACATCTTCAAATTGAGCACCTCGCAAAGTCTTAGGCATACATACACCTGCATCCCCAGGCCCTGAGCTTTCATTAAATACTTCCAGGTTCTGAGAGTCACTTGGCCAACACCATCTGTATAAATATGCTACCATCCATCAGCAAAGTGTAGCTGTGTGATTAAAATGAGTTCTCGGCCACAAGGAGCAACAACAGAGCCTGACATTCTCATGGTCTACAAGAGTGCAGCCAGCCCTTTGGCGGCTAAGTCACTGCTGCCGCAGCTCTCACATGAAGAGAGAGAACGTGATTAAGTAAAGGCTTCAGAGGCCTCAACAAGGGATAAGTCCCTGTGTCCTCACAATTCAATCAAACACAAGAGCAAAGGAGTATGCAGGTAAAGGACCAAAGAAGCAAAGAATACATTTTCTTATGAATGTGTCACGATTACCTCTGAAAAGTAATAATTTGCCTCCCGTACCTTTTCTTACGTAACTTCACATTACACCTACAGATCCCTTAAAAAGTCTTAATACGCCTCTACCTTGTCTTGCGTAACTTCACATTATTCACATTACACCTACAGCTGTAGCAAAAGCTGCAGGTCTTTGACTGATGTCAGATGTAACAATTATGAGAGAGAGCCGGTCGGGGCAGGCAGAGGGATAATGGAGAACAGATGCTGAGGGACACGGGCAGGTTGGACAGAACAGGCAGAAAATACTCAGCTCTTTTCCCTCTGGTTACTACATCTGTCCCATGAAAGGTGCTCAGCACTTCCTAAAGCGAAGCGTAGATGCACTTGTTCACCGCTGCTGAATTACATGCATCAATCACACAGTCACGCAAGGTCTCCCCCCTAAAACTGGAAGACATGAAGCCATGATACCTGCTGTTACTATAACGCAACGTTGCAACTGTGCATTTGGATACGGTATGTTCGACTAGATGATTAGACCTTGGCTTTAAGATAACGAATCTGTACACCTCAAGAAGGCTCCATGAACTCCAAGCTAGAGGCGCCGTAACATCCCTGAAGGCAAGGTCAAGCATGTCAGATATTTCAACCAATCAAACAAAATACAAGATAGAGGCTGCTAATCAACACCAAGAGCATGTGATGGCATGGATGGACGTTTCTTGGAATGATACAATGACTGTAAGGACCATTACTGGGAACTCGGATAGCTATTTGTCTCAGATTAAGCACAACATGGCTGGATAAAAAGACTACCAAGATAAGATTTTAAGGCATGTTTGCTCTTGTATAAACCATGAAAAGAGCATTACATTTTACAGTGTCAAATCTCACCAATGACAGCTGATAAAACTACTGGCTCTGCTATGGAATCAAAGAGGTTTTATGCATGACCTATTGATGAAGGTCTCAAATAAGGGATATTTCGACGCACTGTTAGATTTTGCCACTAAAATGCATCACCTTCTTCTCACTGTGATAAAGTATTTTACTTCACTGGCCTTCATCTACTGTTCAACAATTAGACCAAACAGCCTGATGACAGAAAAACAAATGTTTGAAGCACAAGCAAGTCAATTAATTATAACCTTGGAGTAGAAAAAAATGTTGCAGAAGAGATGGAATTTGCGGATGCAGTTTTAATATGTACATGAAAAATTATATTAACATTTTTGCTACGCAGATCTTTTGAATCGCTCACAGATGAAACAGCATAGCTTGCCTTTGCCTTCTCTTTGGCTCGTATGCATGCCCCAGATTTTCTAGGTCATGAGTCACAATGAAGCTTTCTAAGTCAAGTATAAAACCGTACAACTCTTATTCATGTGGAATGTTACCAATACTACTGTACCTAGTCTCTATGGAGTGAGTTTCTATATGATTGCCCAGGAATGCATAGAACAATTGCAAACTATGATACTTCAGATTTGTGTTGGTATTCAAGCCACACTGTTGTCCTGTGAGTTTCTCAAAGATTACAGTTTGATCAGAAACAAAAAGGGAAGAGGTGAGCCAAATTATTTGGGGATTTCTTGGTAAGGATGTGTGCAATGTGATTGGTAAGTAAGAAATAAAGCTGACCAAGATGTTTCCATTTATCTTTTGAGGAAGGTGAGCGATTACTGTAACGACTAGCCTACACTGAAAATCAGGTGGACAACATAGGAAATATGTGTATAGCAATGATACAAATTAGCACAAATAAAGAGGTAAAAATAACTGCATGGCGAAGAATAGCTCTCAGATGGTCTATTGAAACAGCTAAAGGCAAATGTAATGTCCACAAATATCAACTCCAGCATTGAGTTCATTTAAAAGCCTAAAAGGTTATTTCCAGTGCTTGATGAAAAACGGAAGAACGCTAGGTAATGACTTAATTTCTAATAGGAATAATTAGAGCATGGCCAGGGGCTACCTCTGTTAGCTGAAACAAGAACCATTTAGCACTGTGTTTATCTTTGATAAATGTTTCCGAACAATCACCAAATATTGTATTATCTTTGGAATACACTTCACGAAAGACATAGCTCTTAACAAATAACGGAAATGGGACTTGAATTTCAAACGTGGCCCCTTTACAATGGGTTAAGGGCTTTAGTCATATATGTACTGTACAGTTCACTACTATATCATGAAAGTAAGGACTTGGTATTGTACGGGGATTCCTCTAGCATCCAGACCTTACCTTTTCTTAATTTTCTCCCAACACCCAAAAACATGGTTATAGTTCATATTGTGCTGAAATGAAAAACTGCTTGATTACATTGTGGAGGTACAAAGCATTTGGTGGGGGGGGGGGGTCACCCAGTGTGCTATAATGCAGCAAGTTCTGCTTGGGGGAGACTACAGTAGTTTACGCAGTAGTTTACTCTCTATAGTATACATGAAGCCAGCCTGAAACCATCCAGACAATACCATGATCACAGAATTACCACCAGCATAACTGCTCAACAAATTGAGCTCAAAAGTACCAACAATAGATAAATGGCAACATAAAATAAAAACCTGAAAGAGAGGGAGAAAAATTAGGGATGAATGAGGAGAAAAAGTACCAAGAGAAACAAAATGCCAAGTGTTTTTTTTTTGGGGGGGGGGGGGGGGGGCTATAAACCCGTAACCCTCCTGAGTGGTTTAATCCAGAAGTATGGGAGCCAGCACACTGTGTGTGTGTTGGATTAACGCTGGTGACTCTGGCTAGATTTCTTCCTCATCATAGGTCGTGGATTAGAGCTGGAACCGTTCAGATACAGACATTGTAATATTTCCATAGTTTTACTTCTAACAACACTGGGATTTTTGGCCGTTTTTCTTTTCCCGGCGAACAGGGGGGGGGGGGGGGGGCATCATGGTCACGCTGGATGGGGTTGAAAATGCGGTATTCGGATAATGAATAAGAAGCCTAGTTAAAATGATGCAGCGTGGCGCGGCGGTCGTTGGACATCAGTAAATTCAGGAAAAGGTCACTCACGTAAACGGATACGGTGGGGAAATGGTGGAAAACCGTGTTAGAGTGAGTGAATGCTTTGACGGTTCACTGGGACATTGCTCAGACATCAGGCATCAAAGCCCTCATTGGTCTAACTATGTATCTCCCCTCTCCTCTTTCTGCCTGCTAAACCAACAGTTTAATCAACATGGTCAGGGGAGGTTCTATCTGGGTATATAAGTGAATATCTAGTTTAACGGGCAATATGCGAGAACTACACAAAAATGTGGATGTGGAAAAAACTGTCACATTCATTTTTTGGAAATGCTACGTGAGCTGTGAGATCGTTCGAGCAATGGGAAACCCAAGATGCATGAACACACACAGACACAGACACAGACACACACACATCACCATCACCCTGTTCTTCCCCCCTCAAAACAACATCAGAGCCACGCATGAATCCCATAATAATCCCTAATCTGAAGGCACGGTTGTTAGATTGTACCTTTACGTACTGTAGTGAAACCGCCAGCATGGTTCAGGGAGTACTGTACATCCCAGCTCGTTGGGGTGTCCCAAATTGCACACTATTTCGCGACGTTGTGCACTAATTTGACCAGAGACCTATGGGCCCTGGTCCTAACCAGCGCACTATATAGGCAATAGTGTGCCATTTGAGACGCATCCATGGTGTGTTTGTGGTGGTGAGAGGTCATTATCTCGTCTCTGTTCTATGGCCTCCAGTATCCTGACATGTTAATCTGAGTGAGGCTGAGGCGTGCATTAAAACCACTGGAGCACAAGTCACTAAATAAAGAAGTGCGGTGTAATGGGCGCGGACACTTGTCAAGTCCCCTTTAACTCATAGAGAGTAGAGCTGTGGCTTTGGAGATGACCTTTTGTTTACACAACAGGCTGGACTGCGTCCCAAATGGCACCGTACACCCTATAGAATGCGCTACCTTTGACCAGGGCCCATAGGACTCCGGTCAAAAGTAGTGCACTATGTAGGGAATAAGGTGCCATGTGGGACTCAGGAAGGTAATGGAGAGCCACTGTTAGCTATCATTCACACGTCCTCTCTGGGTGTTACTGCTACCAGAGTAGGATAGAGAGGTGAACCTGATATATGGATGGTGTGTGTGTGTGTGTGTGTGTGTGTGTGTGTGTGTGTGTGTGTGTGTGTGTGTGTGTGTGTGTGTGTGTGTGTGTGTGTGTGTGTGTGTGTGGTGTGCGCGCGCGCGTGTGTGTGTGCGTGTGTTTGCGTGTGTGCGATGTATCCAGGTAGTTTTCCACTTCTTTCTGCAAGTCTCATTTAAGCGCTGTTGCTGTAGGCGCTAGTGAAGAGGTCAACACCTCTGGAATAGACTTGTCAAATTAGTAGGTTCTCACTAGTTTCTGCTGCTAACAGCTACTAATTAGTGACAGCACACACACACACCCCGAGAGAGTCCTCCAGCTCGAGGGCTAACCATCGTAACAGGCCAGAGATTATTTGCTGTTATCTTTAGGGGTCGGGCTCTTATTGACTTCCAATTAGCTAACCTAGAAGTACTGTAGGTTCCACAGGTAAGATGGACGTGAGCTCCACGTAGACGGATGTTAACTAGACGCTTCAGTACATGAATACTATTCCTATAGGAATGAACAAGCTATTCATTTCACGGTAAACCCACCTTAAACAAATCATAATCAAAACTGAAATGTAGTTATATTTTTAATATGACTCTCATCGTGGTATTTGAACGTGTCCCGGGTCTTTGCATTTGGTTTCATTTTTCCATTCTCACCATGCTAAAATAAAATGAGTGTGTTGTCAGAGTTCAGCTGACTCCATTTTCTATTTTTTCCTATTCATAAATATCCAGAAGAAAAGTATTAATTATCGTTGTACAATTTAATGCACCGAGTGCTTTAACCTTTCAGGTTGCCTGTTAAACAGCAACATAACAAGGCATATCCATGGCAGCAAATGTGATTTATGACAAGAATCTCTAATTTCTGTTTTTAAATAGGTTAGACAGCAATCTGCATACATTTTAAATGCGCCCGCAAACACTTTTTCCCCTTGTCTCCGGGCACTTGTTTAATATTCAGGGATGATTTTTGTCCACATACATTTTGGTCTGTGTCACCTTAGATTAAATTATTACCGTTTGGCAGCCTTTGCTGTGCGGGCCTCGGGCCCTTATTTACTAGAATCAATGAAACGGTAATGAAAATCCATTTTTCATACTATCAGCCCCTGCTGACTTTTATTTAGTTAGCTGTGTCTAAGCAAGCAATTCATTTTGTGTAAATGCCAGCCCAAGAAAAGACATTAGCACTGAACGGGTTAACCAAAAATTAAGCTACTCAGCTCCTGCACACAGAAAGCTTAGCAAGGATTCAGTATTGTAAAATACCTTCAGATGTATTTCATTCAGCAGGTTATGTATCAACCCCGAACGTTGCTGATTCGTCCTAACTAGAAGACACTGCACATACTACAGTATAAACATGTCTCACGCTGGCCAATTACCCACAACAAAAATGACACAAATCAAATAATCCTGAGTCACATTCAATTTAACAAACAACCGTAAACAAGCAAACACATTATTCCAAAGCAGAATAATATGAATAATACAGAATAAACGATTTACCTTTGGGTTATATAGAATAGGAAATAGGAACATTAGGATTTAGTAGTCTATCTACATAAAGTAAGGGGTTTGTTTGTTGCTTAAAATGCTAATATTATTTGGAAGTTAAATATGTGCACGGTACTATATTGCTGCGAGCCTGCATATGTAAAACAGGGGTGGAGTAAAGGAGACCAATCCACCTTATGGGTCAAAGCACATGTACTCCAGAGGTAATATGCTACACTCCTAATATTACATATTGAAATATATCCTGCCTGCACTGTCAGGGTAGCCCATGCAGATATACAGTATGTGCTTTACATTCAAATAGCTTTGTTCATAGACTCGGAGGTCACTGCAAGTGACTTCACTGCAGCGGGATACACATATAACACACTAAAAGCATCATTGTAACGTTTGTAAAGATTTGTAAAGAGAAATAATTACGTGGTATAAATAAATTAGTGTGCAGATATTGCATAAGCATCCGCTGCAGCATCCACTGTATCAGCAGACAAACATTAAATAAGTCAATTGAAAGAAATATGAGAGAGTTCATTTCTATTTAAAAACGTATTACATAGCAGATAGGAGGGTATTCTTTATAATACGGGTAGCAGTGCTAATGTATTCATTGTGTGCTGTACTGTAGCTGTAAACATGTATACAGAATAGCTCTGTGCACACTCCAGAAAGGATCACGGTCTGTATTGTCACTTGTATAGCTAGGTTCATCTGCTCATCTCTTCTCTGCCTAGATGACTTCATAAGCAAAATGTGTGTATATATGAGCAGGGGTTGGGGTGGGGGGGGGGGGGGGGGGGGGGTCCTTGCAGTCTGTGATGAAATAAAATGTAATAACTGAATAAAAATGTAAATAAAGATTTGCTTAAAATGACTTGTCCATGAAATAATTCTCTCCTTACCCCCTTAAGCTAACACTCTCATAGGTTATATACCCAGCTAGCCTGATTTGGTGTGTGACCTTTGAAAACGTTCCCGGGCTTGATTAAAGACGTATTATATTTGTTTAAATAAAGCTCGTTGTAATGGCACATCATTTGTAAGAAGCTATTAGAGGAGAGATGGAAATTGTGGCACTGTATTTGCATGAAAATGTACCTCGTTCAAATTGAGGATCACTCCTGAATGAACAGCGACGAGAGGGGTGACACTCCCGTAATTTTCCCGTGACAAAAAGCTGATGGAACTTTGGCGCTAAAGCCCCATGAGAAAGGCGGAGATAATGTCAAATAAAACCTGCCTGCTTGACGGAGCGCCGCCCCCAAGCCCACCTCTCACACGACCCCCTCCGGTGTTTTACACCTTTACCATGGCACTATGATGGCACGCAGCGTTTCACCACCTAATCGCTTCACACAGACACCTCAGAATTACAGGCATCACACAGCAAAGGTTGGAGGGAGGGAATGGGGGATAGAGCGATGGATGGCGGTGAAGTATTGTTTGAAATCTTCATTCAGTCTTCTTAACATGTTGTTCTTCCAGAATCACTAATTATACATCATTAATTACCATTCAACAGCAGGAAATATCCCAGATCCTTGCCTTTTAGTTACCATAAAACAGTTAAAAATATCAATCCAACTGAAAAATATCTGGATTAGTGAAAGATAGAACAAATCAAATGTAGGACAATTTGCAGACTACACCAACCCGGCTTCTTTCCATTCAGAACGTTTTCCACAAGACTCCAGCATCATTAGTTAGCCCTGTTATTCAATCATGCTGCACTCTCTCTCTGAGCTGCCTGCTTCTCTCTCTCTGACAGACCAGGCAGAAGTTTGGAGTGCAGAGTAGTTCAATAAGTTTAGAGGAGCCAGAACAGTAAAAAAAAGTTTGTCACTCCTTGGGAACTGTTTGAGTCCTCCGCCTGCCACGCAGGCTGTGTTGTGTTGGGGGTAGAGGGCCAGGCAATATGTGCACCAGAGCATGGGGGAAGCAGCAACATATCTGAAAGACAGAGGAAAGGAAGGGACTACTTAGAGAGCTCAAATCAAGACGCGCCCGTCCTCCAAACATCACTGGGAAGCACAGAGGAGACTGGAGAGTGAGGGCCCCTATTGCTTCTAACAAATTGCACTGTTCTGTGTACTTTATTGTGTTATACCTGTTTTTAAATGTTTCCTCTTGCTATATCACATAATGAGGAAGCAAATGAGGGAGTGAATGCATAAGAATAAGAATAATGTAAACACAGTACACGTTGCTTTATCACTTCTGGGGTCTAATGTTGCTGTACACTTTGGTGTGTTTAACCGTGTTTTTAGCTTGGAAGCGTCATAGTCAGTTGTGTGTAACAAGAGGAAGCAGTTATAAACACCAAGACACAATGTGATCTGCTGCTACAGGCGTTTTAAGCACTTAAGAGAGATTTTACTTTCACACTCTGTGTAAAAGGGAGACTGGAGGGCAGAGACCAATGGAGGGAGGAGGGAGGGAGCCAGGTAGCTCTCCACCTCCTGGCTGACAGGGAGTAGATCCGACGGTGTAATTCGAAGCGTCTGGTCACTGCATAACGGCTGAAGTGAGCAATCAGGTTTGTGGCTGATTACCTGTTCGTTCAGCGGCAGCGGTGGTGGCGGCGAGAGAGAGACGAGGGTCTGAGCCGGGGGTCTGATGTAACTTCACCTGACATCTTGGCCCCGGTGTGTCCGTGTGTCAGTTGGTGATTCACTGAGCGTTACAGGAAGGGCAGTGAGGTTGCAGCAACCTATTCCCTATATAGCGCACTACTTTTGACTAGGTCCCATAGGGGTCTGGTCAAAAGTTGTGTACTACGTAGGGAATAGTGTGCCATTTAAGACAGAGACTGTGGCTCTCTGTGGTGGCTACAAGCTACAAGCCACTGGTTGCCTGACTATGCAACAGGAAGCACCTTTTGGTTAAGAAACCCTAGGGTGAGGGGTGGAGTGGGGGTGGCTTGGCACTCGGGGGAAATGCCTCCGTGGATATGAGCCTGGTGAAGTAGGTCGAGGATGTTTGCAATGTGCAGGTTATGTTAGTAATAGCATTACAGAGACAGAATATACATGGTGTTTTATTTACATTGTATAAATGGGGAAGGATAACAATCTGTTATGCTCTGGCCATTCAGGTGGAAATGCTGGGCAAACTCTAGCAAAGCTTTGCCTTTTACAGTAAATAATCTAGAGACCTTGATAAGCAATTGTATATTTTCTAAATCAGCACTTTGGTGTCATTTACGCTGTGCTAAAACAATAGCCAATACTTAAGCATAGAGGAAGTGGATCAAGAGCCATCCACCTCAGTAACATCAATGTTAGAGTCAAGGCCCTGTACACAATACACAGGAAACTGACCAGCGTGTATCACCAGGTTTGAACATTTCCTGTGACATTGAACTAGAGAGTGAATGAGAAGCATAGACATCGAAGCTTGGCAGACTGGTGAGCACAAAATGGAAAAATACAACAGAAAATGTGATCTCAGAAGGGTAACTTGAGGCTCAGATAAAATCCCATGTTATTTACATTCAAATTTGACATCACAAAACGATACTCTGCCTTGATGCTGCACTGTATAGGTATAAAACAATGGATCAACAACAAATTGATTGTTCTATGGAACCTCAGAGCAAGCAGCCCAATTTTGATGTGTTTGGTCAAAATACCAATAATTGGACAGAAGATCAACTTTGGGCTGCTTGTGTAAACAGAGCCAGAGAACCACCAGTTCCAGGGCAAGACAAAACAAGAAGACACCCTAACTTAATCCAAGATGGCGTAGCAGTTGGACGTGTGTTTTGTCTTTTCCAGTCCTGTCCCGTGTAAATATCGTTTTCCTCAGGGTTTTTTTGTATATATTTTGTATATATTTTAATCTCACTTTCCATCTACGGACTGAATATACTCTCCTGCAACCTGCCTCACACAATGTGGTACGGATCTGCTATTTTTATACTTCAGAACCGGAACCCCAGAAGAAGCTAGCCAGCTAACTGGCTACTAGCTAGTAGTCTGTTAGCCACTGCCAGCGGTCTTCACCGTTAACTAGGACACCAGCCAGCCTCAGCTCGGTCAATACCTGCCAGTCTGCACAGCCCGATATCCACCCAGAACATATCAGACTGCTTTTTCTCTACCACATCTCTACCACATCTCCGGATTCCTACCGCAAGCTCTAGCTAGCTACAATCCGAGTGGCTACTCCTGGCTAACGTCTCTGTCCCGAAGCAAGCACCAGTCAGCCTTGAGCTAGCCTCAAACTAGGCCCATCTCCCAGCTAGCCGAAGAGGTCCACCGGCTAATTCTTGGGCTACAATAACTCTTTTGCCAATTGGCCTGGACCCTTTACTGCCGACACAGAGCCCCGCCAATCCATCACGACTGGTCTGCCGACGTAATCGTCCGAGATGGTTGCAACAGGCTCTTCCATTGCGATGTTGCCGAAGGCCCATCTGCTTGCCCCGGCCCGCTAGCTGTCTGAATCGCCGTGTCTCCAGCTCGCCTAGTGTAGTAGCGACTACTGAACGGCTCCCTGACTCACCTATTGCTGCTCATTAGACCCTATGATCACTCATGCCTCTCCCTAATGTCAATATTGCTGTTTTGGTTAGTTATTATTGTCTTATTTCACTGTAGAGCCCCCAGCCCTGCCCAATATGCCTTAGATAGCCCTTTTGTCCCACCCCCCACACATGCGGTGACCTCACCTGGCTTAACTAGTGCCTCTAGAGACAAAACCTCTCTCATCGTCACTCAATGCCTAGGTTTACCTCCACTGTACTCACATTCTACCATACCCTTGTCTGTACATTATGCCTTGAATCTAGTCTTCCACGCCCAGAAATCTTCTCCTTTTACTCTCTGTTCCGAACGCACTAGACAACCAGTTCTTATAGCCTTTAGCCGTACCCTTATCCTACTCCTCCTCTGTTCCTCTGGTGATGTAGAGGTTAACCCAGGCCCTGCAGGCCCCAGCACCACTCCCATTCCCCAGGCGCTCCCATTTGTTGACTTCTATAACCGTAAAAGCCTTGGTTTCATGCATGTTAACATCAGAAGCCTCTTCCCTAAGTTTGTTTTATTCACTGCTTTAGCACACTCCACCAACCCTGATGTCCTAGCCGTGTCTGAATCCTGGCTTAGGAAGGCCACCAAAAATCCAGAAATGTCCATCCCCAACTACAACATTTTCTGACAATATAGAACTGCCAAAGGGGGTGGAGTTGCAATCTACTGCAGAGATAGCCTGCAGACTTCTGTCATACTATCCAGGTCTGTGCCTGAACAATTCAAGCTTCTACTTTTAAAAATCCACCTTTCCAGAAACAAGTCTCTCACCATTGTCACTTGTTCTAGACCCCCCTCAGCCCCCAGCTGTGCCATGGACACCATATGTGAATTGATTGCCCCCCATCTATCTTCAGAGTTTGTACTGTTAGGTGACCTAAACTGGAATATGCTTAACGCCCCCGGCCATCTTACAGTCTAAGCTAGATTCCCTCAATCTCACACAAATTATCAAGGAACCTACCAGGCACAACCCTAAATCCGTAACCATGGGCACCCTCTTAGATATCATCCTGACCAACTTTCCCTCTAAATACACCTCTGCTGTCTTCAACCAAGATCTTAGCGATCACTGCCTCATTGCCTGCTTACGTAATGGGTCCGCCGTCAAACGACCAACCCTCATCACTGTCAAACGTTCCCTAAAACACTTCAGCGAGCAGGCCTTTCTAATCGACCTGGCCCGGGTATTCTGGAAGGATATTAACCTCATTCCGTCAGTAGAGGATGCCTGGTTGCTCTTTAAAAGTGCTTTCCTCACAATCATAAATAAGCATGCCCCGTTCCAAATTTTTTTGAACTAAGAACAGATATAGCCCTTGTTTCACCCCAGACTTGACTGCTCTTTACCAGCACAAAAACATCCTGTGGCGTTCTGTATTAGCATCGAATAGCCCCCACGATATGCGCATTTTCAGGGAAGTCAGAAGCCAATATACACAATCAGGTAGGAAAGCTAAGGCTTGCTTTTTCAAACAAGAAGTTGCATCCTGTAGCAATAGTTCCAAATAGTTTTGGGACACCGTAAAGTCCATGGAGATTAAGAGCACCTCCTCCCAGCTGCCCACTGTGCTGAGGCTTGGAAATACTGTCACCACCAATAAATCTACGATAATAACTTCAATAGGCATTTTTCTACGCCTGACCATGCTTTCCACCTGGCTACCCCTACCCCAGCCAACAGCTCTGCACCCCCTGCAGCAACTTGCAAAATCTGGATCCCTACAAATCAGCTGGGCTAGACAATCTGGACCCTCTCTTTCTAAAATGATCTGCTGAAATTGTTGCAACCCTATTACTAGCCTGTCAACCTCTCTTTCGTGTTGTCTGAGATCCCCAAAGATTGGAAAGCTCTTCAAAGGGGAAGACACTCTAGACCCAAACTGTTATAAACCTATATCCGTCCTGCCCTGCGTTTCTAAAATCTCCGAAAGCCAAGTTAACGAACAGATCACCAACCATTTAGAATCCCACCGTACCTTCTCCACTATGCAATCTGGTTTCCGAGCTCGTCATGGGTGCACCTCAGCCACGCTCAAGGTCCTAAACGATATCATAACCACCATCGATAAAAGACAGTACTGTGCAGCCGTCTTCATCGATCTGGCCAAGGCTTGCGACTCTGTCAATCACCACATTCTTATCGGCATTCTTATTGCCTTGGTTTCTCAAATGACTGCCTCGCCTGGTTCACCAACTACTTCTCAGATAGAGTTCAGTGTGTCAAATCGGAGGGCCTATTGTCCGGACCTCTGGCAGTCTCAATGGGGGTGCCACAGGGTTCAATTCTCGGGCTGACTCATTTCTCTGTATATATCAATGATGTTGCTCTTGCTGCTGGTGATTCTCTGATCCACCTCTACGCAGACGACACTATTCTGTATACATCTGGCAATTCTTTGGACACTGTGTTAACAAACCTCAAAACGAGCTTCAATGCCATACAACACTCCTTCCGTGGCCTCCAACTGCTCTTAAACACTAGTAAAACTAAATACATGCTCTTCAACCGATTGCTGCCCGCACCCGCCCGCCCGACTAGCATCACTACTCTGGACGGTTCGGACTTCGAATATGTGGACAACTACAAATACCTAGGTGTCTGGTTAGACTGTAAAACTCTCCTTCCAGACTCAGATTATGTTTCTCCAATCCAAAATTAAATCTAGAATCAGCTTCCTATTTCGCAATAAAGCATCCTTCACTCATGCTGCCAAACTGCGACCTGTATGCTCTCGATGGCTGGCCCTCGCTACATATTCATCGCCAAACCCACTGGATCCAGGTCATCTATAAGTCTTTGCTAGGTAAAGCCCCTCCTTAATTCAGCTCACTGGTCACCATAGCAACACCCACCGGTAGCATGCGCTCCAGCAGGTTTATTTCACTGGTCATCCTCAAAGCCAACACCTGCTTTGGCTGCCTTTACTTCCAGTTCTCTGCTGCCAATGACTGGAACGAATTGCAAAAACACTGAAGCTGGAGACTCATATCTCCCTCTCTAACCTTAAGCATCAGCTGTCAGAGCAGCTTACGCATCACTGCACCTGTACACAGCCAATCTGTAAATAGCACACCCAACTACCTCATCCCCATATTTTTATTTATCTTTTTGCTCTTTTGCACCCCAGTATCTCTACTTGTACATCATCATCTGCACATCTATCACTCCAGCGTTAATGCTAAATTGTAATTATTTCTCCTCTATGGCCTATTTATTGCCTTACCTCCATACTCTTCTACATTTGCACACACTGTACATAGATTTTTCTATTGTGTTATTGACTGTACGTTTGTTTATGTGTAACTCTGTATTGTTGTTCTTGTCGCACTGCTTTGCTTTATCTTGGCCAGGTCGCAGTTGTAAATGAGAACTTGTTCTCAACTGGCCTACCTGGTTAAATAAAAGTAAAATAAAAAAATATATTAAAAAAATAACCCAGGCCCATGCAGCCTGTTGAGGCTCGGCTGAACAGCTGCGGCCCTGCAGCAGCCATCCCCAGGCAAAGCTGGGGCCCGTAGCCCATCAGAGTCTGCTAACACTACCAGAGCTCTAAATCTGATAGAGGCTCCAGAACCCTATATCATCGTTCAGACACTACCGCCTTTAAAGCCACTGTTTAGCCTACCACCAGAGCTAAGGTGTGCATCACAAATGGCACCCTATCCCCTATATAGTGTACTGCTTTTGACCAGGGCCCATAAGGAATAGGGTGCCATTTGGGATACAATCATGGAGTCTCGCCAAATACAAACAGGATAGTGGACTCTGCCAGCTCTCTGGTGCACAAGCAGCCTCACGGCACAGACAGATACACTTCACTGCAAAAAGGTTAGGATTCAGTGGCCATTTGAGACTATTGAAACTACAATGGCAAACCAGCACACAAAAATAGGATCTATTTCATGCAAAATGAGTCCTCACCTCAGAGTGGATGATCGAATAGGACTTCTGTTCTATGTTTTACTGGTAAAGAAAAAAGGGGATTTTTTTGGTTTAGTCTATCGCTTCCTGTCATCATGATTCACAATGAAAAGGAACAAAAATCTATCTATAACTTAATTCTGTATAAATGTAGATGTTTTTGTAACCAATTAAGAAAGTGTTATTTTTTTTAATCCAGACATCAAATCAAATGGTTGAATTAAATTAAGGCACAGACTGTCTTTTTCTCGGTTAGAGATCATGGCCTAAAGCTACTGATTTTAAACAGCCCTAGCTGTTAATTTATGCATAAATGTGTACACATTTTTGGCAACTGTGAACTGGGGATATTAATGCAATGTATTTCCTTGTCAATAACAATAATGTGCTTTTAATTTGAGATGTGCTGTGTAGTCATACATGAAAAAGGAAAATTGCCCCCAACTATATTTGTCGAGTGTCAGATGTAAAGCGTTCCCCCACACACACACTCTCTCACATCATGCACACATGCACACACACACACACACACACACACACACTGCATTGATAGACTATATGATGAAGTGAGGAGGGATCTGATTTGAAGTTTACATGTCTTATGATATGCGCCTTGGCTGGTAAACTGAACGTGTTCATGATACAGGGTAAAACCAAACCCCAAACAGATCTAAACTGTCAATAGCTCCTGAGCCAAATTAACATCACACCATCCAAACTATAACATTACCGTGTACACGATAACACCACCACCCAGACTGTCACTACCTCCTCGTGAAGAGGGCAAAGGGACAAAGGTAACAGTTTCCCGCTTTAATGTATTATTGCGTCTTCTTGGTGTGTATCATCTGTTTACATCATGCTACATGAATAGGAAGTAATGCTTTAACGCTGTGTAAACCTCCAGGCCATAGAGGATCCTGTAGTTGTTTAATGTTTACCTGCTTAATGTTAATACTAGAGTATAACATGATCTTTATTCACTTCTCATGAGAGGGAAACGTCTGTAAATATCCAGTGTACCTGTTCAGTCTCGGTCTCAGACTACCTCCCAAATGGTACCCTATTTCCTACATAGTGCATTACTTTTGACCAGGGCCCATAGTGGTGTAGTGCACTATATAGGGAAAAAGGTGCCATTTTGGGCGCACACTCAGTGTTTGTCATCCACCATGTATGGTGTATTATTAAAATGATTTAGTCCTCGATTGCGTTACTTTCAATCGGAACCTATTTTTCACTTTTTACATATGTAAACGTCCTGCAAGACTCAAACCGATCCAACGTAAGAGACCATGGGCTAATCTTAAGTGGGGGAAACAAGTCATTTTCACAGCAGTGCCGCTGAAATTTGCAACAAGGAAATTGAAAGAGGATTTGGCAAATTAGAAAGGGGTAAGATTATACATGGTTAAATGATTAAATCACTGAGGTACGATTATAAAGTCTGGAAAACAGGTCAACGTAAAACCAAAGTACTTTGGGGAACCCCAGAGATAAGAGTTATCAGAAGCGTATAACTAGATAGAGCTAATCCCCTTACTTGAGTGTTCTACATGAAATAAATCTGGGACTGACAAACTGGTAAGATAGTATTGTTTTTTTCTTCTTCAGAATTGTAACAAAATAGTGATGCTAGTGGGAAAAAATAAAAGTGATCACAAGATACGTGTGCGAGATAGGGGTAATCGATTCATGTTGGTTAGGTTGGATGAGAGGATTCCGGAATGCTAAGAGAATTCCAATTGGCTCATCTAGGCAGTAAGGTAACTCACTTATTTCAGACCTAGCTGGAGTAGGCTAAATGTCTCTATAACCTTAATAATTAATTATATAGAGTTGCCCAAAGCAAGTTTGATTATTCCATTAGACTGAACAATGGTGCAAAAAAAATCCAGTTCTGTATTACACAGCATTTAAATAACATTTACAACTCTGATGATAACAGAATGGAATAGTGTACCTAGGCTCAATCATTTTACAAACCTTTTAGAAGCTTTTTAGAACCGTAATACTGTATGCAATTCCTTAGACATTAGAGAAGCTCTTAATGCACCCATTTTCCCACGATGCACTAAAAAAAGAGAGTTTAGAGATGATAGAATTCTTGTAAATGGTGAAATTAGAGGATTTTAAATGGTATAATCATTGCATTGATTTGGGGGGTTAAGGAGTCACACAAATGTACAGTTGTCTATGATAACTAGGCCCTTGGCTTGGTGTCATTTTTTAAAATGTATTATATCATAAAAGTATGATAAAAGTATGCATAAAAGTATGCATAAAATAACTACCTCTGTAAAGCAAGAGGACATTGTGAGCGAATTCTTCAAATATGCTACCGAGTACCTTATAATTGCTCCAAAATTGTAGCCCACATAATTTATTTTCTTTGGTCGTTTTGCCTTTGCCTCATGCTTGGCTGTGGTCGAGCTGGGAGAGAGACACACCTAAAGCTCTTAAGTGTCCCCAGTGGCCCATGTCCGTTGTGCTTAGAGATTGTGGTACTTGGCCCGAGCCCAAGGATTAGGTGTTCCTGAGAAGAAAGTTTTCTTGGCTCTACAAAGCCAGAGAATGTCATGGGAATTGTCTGTACTACTGCCCCCCCCCCCTCACCCAGCCACCACCTCTTCAGCCAGGGCCTTGCCCTGCCTCCCCCACCTCTACCCCAGCATCCTCCCACTCCCACCTCTCCCCCGCCTCACCGCCACCAAAGCCACATATCAACAGACCATCTAACCACTCAGCAGCAGGAGTTACATTGACATAAATGCAAAATGCAAGAGGGGAGAGAGGACTGGGGGTCAGGCCGGGGAACAATGGACTCATTGTGAAGATGAGGACAAGGGGAGATAAGTGTAGAGAGCAGCCCCATCTACAGGCCAGTCACACACACACACTCTCCCACAGACTCTCACACACACTCACATACTCACACACACACTGTTTACTTCTCTCTCCATCTGGCACTTCATCATGTTTACGGATCTGAACAACTGCAACTTGTGCTCACTTTTGCTATTCATTAACTTACTGTCAATATTAAAAACCAGCTTATTTTAAGTCAGTTGGTTTTTATTTTGTTGGAGGAATATACAGGATAGGGAGTATTTGGCGTTTAGTGTTTTGGCAGAGTGTTTGTGCTGCATTGTGAGTGAAAGAGAGGAAATCTCTCTATTATCATGCCTGTCTGGGCACACAACTGAAGCCGGTTGGCTGAATCGTGTGCTAGACTAGGCTGTACAGCGGATAGACTCTAGCTCTACTCTTTCTCTTCTCTAGTCTCTGTCTGGCCGACGGTCTCCGTGTTAAGTCCCGGGCCTCCCTTTCGCTGTGAACCTCTGCTGTTCAGGGAATTCCATGTTAACTATGTTAAGTCCTGCCTGTCATCACATCACTGACAGCACTCTGTGCACGTTCAGAAATTAACTGCATTAAAGGGAGTTCTCAGCAACATTCTAGAGCAGTTCCAGAATACCTGGTGGTGTTCTGTTGCTCCACCGTTCTGATTTACCCAGAAAGGAAATTCACAATGATAGCTCTGCTAAAAACCTTGGAAGGCAAGTCAACAGTCCATGAAGCCGGTGAACTTCTCCTCTCATATTTTTTTTGTTCTTCGTTCCACCAACTGCAACACATACTCCTCCCACGCACAGTGGGACTTCACATCTCCAAAATGTTTTATTGTCCTGATTGATTCAGTGTATTTTTCTTTCAGTTATTTGCTTGTGTGTTATTTCGTTCTGCAATTACTTGGATCATCATCAATATAATATCATGTATTTCCTGGGGAACGATTTACTTTGACTACACATCTATAAGCATTTCATGAACATGTTTTGAACAGGTCCCAACTGCATTATTAAAGGTGAATGAAATATATTCATGGCATATCTATAGCGCATTCATATCATGCTAAGCAAGAGCACATATTTAGGTATCTTAATAGATGCATCATTACAATGACAGTGTAGTGTCATCATTATGGCTGTTCTCAAAAGTGTGCTTCCGCCATACCAGTGTTAGTGAATATGCCAAAAGACCAAATCACGTTTTGAAAATGATGCTGATATACAGCCTGTACGATTGTCCCATCCCCCCACTGGCCGGTATAGGCCCGTGACTTACCTTCTTCTTCTTCTCATTAAGGTCAATTGTGCATGAAGATCACCAACTGGGTTGAATCGTCAGGGTACATTTTACGGATACAATCGTGTAGTTATTAGGCCTAAATTGGTCATACTGGTCTATAACGCACAGATGAAGGGTCTCTGTATGAATTCTATGCAGTCAAAGTAAAGTCACATTTATTTTTCCATTCATAAAGCGTTTATAGCTTAGCACTTCACAGCAATTAACTGTGCAGTTTGCCACTGATCTATAACACTAACATGAAAGATCTATGTATTCAATGTACTGTCATTTCAAGTTTCCCCTTCATAAAGCATTTATATACATGCCTCACTTATCAAAAATAACATGGAGACAACATGTTAAAGGGAATATGAACATCCACATGGAGCACAGAAAACAATTGCTGAGGACATTGCAGAACTTTTGCCATTTTTCAATTAGACTTTTCTCGAATAGATTTGACAAAGATTCATATTCAAAGTATTCAAATTAAATTCCCCATTTCAGATTGTGAGTAAAACGTACTAACGCAGTTTGGTAAAGCTAGACAGAATTTCCCCCATATTCACTGATGTAGCTAGCTAGATAGCTAAGACCCTGGCACAATGTTATCACGTTAATCATCATAAACTCATGAAGCATTTAGTTAACAATGTTATTTCACTATTTATATTGTAATTTGGCACATTACCATCTCCTTAGAACAGTACAAATTAAGAGACAGAAACCAGTGGCTTTCATTTTGACTGCAGAGGAGAGGTGAAAGGTCAGTGTGACATCACTTCCGGGTGACAGTCCAGCGTTCTTCTGGCTGCTATTTTGATATTTTAGCTAAATGTGCAAATGTACAATGTGAGTCATGAAATAGTTCACAAAAAAGTCAACTAAATGTTTAATTCATTTTTTAAAGTGATTTTTGTAAAAGCCATAGGTCACCCAGGAAGTGACATTTCACTGACCTCTCATCTTTCACGTTCCCTCCTGTGTAGTCAAAATAGAAAGAACTTCATGATGTTTCTTGCCGCGTTCACATGCTATCAGAATTATCGGAAACTCCTAGTTCCTAGTGGGAAATTTCACATGAATGACCCTCCAAGTCGGAATTACAAGTGGGAAACTGAAATAACATTGTGTTACCCGATTTCCAGAGTTGTGATGTTTCACCACTGACCTTTTACATTTTCAACCAAAAGATGACAACAAATCAGTTTTTGACAACTACAAAATACGGATAACTTAGCTAGTCTGACCATATAGCAACCTGCTAACTTAATTATTAGCAATGTTAGCAAGCTTATGAAGCTAGCCAAAATCTTATTGGTTGAAGAATTGTTCCGACTTCAAACGCACTTGAACAGAATCATGTCAGATTTACAACTTCCCAGTTTCCAACTTCCCACGAGCACGTGAAGACAGCATAAGTATCTTAATTTGTCCTGTTGGTAAATATTTATAATACGCGAAAGTGCAATGAGATAGCTACTATTGGTAACTTCATGTTCTATGAGTTTTATGACTATTTTGTAACGTTTATTGACTGAGTTGGAAAACATGTTGACATTGACAGGGGCTTACAGTAGCTAGCTGTTTGCTAGCTAGCTAGCTAGGCTACATACTGTAGGTGAATAAGGGGGAAATGCTATCTAGCTTTACCACCCTGTGTTAATACGTTTTACCAGTGGTGGAGAAAGTACCCAATTGTCATACTTGAGTAAAAGTACAGATACCTTAATAGAAAGTTACTCAAGTAAAAGTAAAAGCCACCCAGTAAAATACTGCTTGAGTAAAAGTCAAAAGTATTTGGTTGTAAATATACTTAAGTATCAAAAGTATAACTAATTTCAAATTCCTTATATTAAGCAAAGCAGACGGCACCATTTTCTTGTTTTTATTTATTTACGGAAAGCCAGGGGCACACTACAACACTCAGACATAATTTACAAAATATGCATGTGTGTTTAGTGAGTCTGCCAGATCAGAGGCAGTACGGATGACCACGTGTTCTTTTGATAAGTGCATGAATTGGATCCTTTTCCTGTCCTCCTAAGCATTCAACATGTAACGAGTACTTTTGGGTGTCAAAGAAAAGGTATGGAGTAAAAAGTACATTATTATCTTTAGGAATGTAGTGAAGTAAAAGTAAAAGTTGTCAAAAATATAAATAGTAAAGTAAAGTACAGATACCCCCAGAAAGTACTTAAGTAGTATTTTTACTTAAGTACTTTACACCACTGTGTTTTACTCACTGAAATAGTTATTGCTATGAGTCTGAAATGGGGAATTGAATCTGAATGCTTTGAGTATGACTCTTTGCTAAATCTATTCCAGAAAAGTCCAACTTAAAAATGTCAATAGTAGGATTCTTTGACAATGTCCTCAGCAATTGTTTTCTGTGCTACATCTGGAAAATTAAACTCAAATGTTTGTGTTATAGATCAGAGTGGCAAACTGCACAGTTAAATACCATGAAGTACTTAGCTATAAGCGCTTTATCAATGAGGAAATATATTTGACTTTACTTTGACTACATACAATTCATTAATATACCCTTCATGTGTGTGTTATAAACCAGTATGGCCAACTTAATTGGGATGTGGAGGAGGGCTGTTAATAAGTTACCAAAGAGTTATGACCCTCAACTACACAATTTATTTGATCCATAAAATTTGCCCTAAGGATTCGACCATGTGAGGATCTTCATGCACTATAGACATCAGCGAGAAGAAAGTAAGTCACAGGCCTATACAGGCCAATGGGGGAAATGGGGCAATGGTACAGGCTATATATCAGCATCATTTTCAAAACGTGGTTTGGCCTTTAGGGATATTCACTAACACTGGTATGGCGGAAGAACACTTTTGAGAACAGCCATAATGATGACACTACACTGTCATTGTAATGATGCATCTATTACAATACCTAAAAATTAGCTTTGCATAGCATGACACGAATGCACTATATGGATATGCTATGGATATATTTAATTCACCTTCAATAACGTGGTTAGGAGCTGTTGTAACACAATCAGAAAATGCTTTTAGATGTGTAATGAATGCGTTATGGATATGTAGTCAAATCATTACCACATGGGTATCTTTAATATATATTTTGCATAATCAAACTACCAGAAAGTCTATTGGTCTAAAGCATGAAAAAAAACATGGCATAGATCATCTTAGAGATCTTGGAGGTAGAATATAATTGCAGTGTTTCCGTGTATGCTGTTGGCTTGCCGTACACCAAGAGTGCATCCCAAATGGCACACTATTCCCTATAGAGTGCACTACTTTTGACCAGGGCCCATTGGGGTCTGGTCAAAAGTAGTGCACTAAATAGGGAATAGGGTGCCATTTGGGACGCCGGCAAATCATTGGATGCAACCAAACCAGGCATGGCAGAATGAAAGAGTAATTAGTGCTGAGGTGCTGTGCTCTTATAGGCTGACACCCGATCAATGCAGCTTTCCCAACTTATCAATTAATGACTTGTAATTACAACCACAGAGAATCGCCTCTCAGAAACAGTTATGCAGGAAACAGACTGACCCCGTCCCGCTATGAACACCCTATCTATCCTTCATCCAACCAACAATAACATCCTAGAAAGTATTCATTAGGGCACACTGGGGCTAAACATAGCAAAATGTTTTGCAACGGAAAATGAAAATGAGTTTTTCTTATTGGACAAATTCAGGTAGTCCCTCTCTGTTTCAGTCTGTTTTTTTCCAGTTTGGTGCCTGATGAATGCGACCCCAGATGATATCCAAGTGCCAAATAACATAGCCAGGTTGTTTATATATCTTCACTGGTATTCTTAACACCACCTGAGCAATGAACCCATTGTGCCTACTATAGTCAGGTTGGTTGGTAGTCAGCCAATATACAAATGTATTGCTCAAGTGCGTGGCAGTGTGGATGGCTTGATTCAGCAGCAGCTGGGTTCCTCTCATTAACCAATACAAGCAGACACATCATAGTTGTGAATATGTAGAGCAGAGCATGTCTGCATCACAAATGGTACAACATTCTCTAAATAGTGCACTACTTTTGACCAGAGCCCTATGGGCCCTGGTCAAACGTAACGCACTAAACAGGGGATAGGGGTGCCATTTGGGATGCAGTTTAGAGGTTCTCTAGGTAAATGAAAGGGAGCACTTTGGCCCCCCTGGCGTCCCATCAGCACCTGGGAAAATGGATGTGAAATGAGGGCACCTCCCCCACCTCCCCCATCCCTCACCCATCCTTCCCCCCCAGAGCAGATGGGGGCTTCCAGAGCGATTATCGCAGCATTACCTGAGTAGTCTGTTTGCATACAGGAACAATACAGACAGAGCTAATAACCCCCAATCAAACATGACAATTCCTAACACCCTGCCTAATGCCTGGCCTCACAACTCTATTCCTACAAGGGAGGGAGAATAAGTCAAAAACACTTATACCTTTCGGTCATAATCTTCAATTTAGTCTCTTGTAGGTATACATTTTCATTATGGCTTATGATTACTTAGCTGGATGCTTGCTTATACTGCTTACAAGGAGTCAAACATACCTTGGATGTTGTAGTTGATCAGTAACAATAGATGATTTAGTCCATTATACCTATCATGCCAAACAGGTCATTTAACTCTAACATATGATTGATTTGATGCTTGCTAATGTCTAGAAGGCAGGGGGAACAAGTCAGATATGCCTCAAATGCTCGAAAGTGGCAAGATGTGCAATCATACAATAACTTAAAGCTTGCTCCTTACAACTCCGTTCCTAGAATGGATAGCAAGTCCAATACACTTCCACTGTATTATTTCCAGTAATAACAATCCACAGCTTATTTTCAACTCAACCTATGATTGCCAGAGATGTGATTTGTCATTGTAGAATATAACTACTTATGACTATAGCTTGTTCTGAAGGAAAGACAAGGTGTGCGTATTCCTGTTCTCGCTCTATAGTTTCCACTTCTTTTCTTTTCACCTTCTTTTGTTATTTGCCATTATGAGATATGATCAGGCTTTCGTGGGACTAGCTTGGTGTTGTAAAGGTGTGCATATTTCACAGCTCATCTCACTATAGTTCACACTTCTTCATTTTCATTTTCTTCTTTTTTTCTCTCCCTCTAGGAGTCCTCTGGTCTCTCATAGGACTTTTTCCAAAAGCCCAACTGTAACAACAGTGGTTTATAAACAATGAGAAGATTCCAGACGCCTGACATCAGTGATGCGAGTCTACCACTGAGACACAAATATTTATCCTTAGTGTTCGCTTGGCACTGTGCTCCACTCCGCTCCGCAGCGCAGCGCTTCCGCAGCGAGGGCCACCCTGCGACGAGCAGCAAACTTCCCTGATTGGGTTATGCTTTCCCGAACACGGCTCGCTCGATCCTCATCTCGTCGGACACCCGGATGATCTGAAAACACACAGTCTTTAGTTGGCACCCTTCAAATCTACCCGACGACGCATATCAATATGTTGAGTGACAATTTTAGCTAGAGTAGAAAGAAAGATCAGATATAGAACCAACCAGAAAGGGTTTACTACAGAAACCTGTATATTATTCTCCTAACATTCTTGACATTACTGAGACATTTTAAAGCAGGGTTATTGATTTATTAAAAGAATAGCAAAGCATCAACAGAAAGACCAAGCTAACAAGAAAAACTGTCAAAAAATAAGATCAGATGTGTGGATAATAACTATGCTCTAACAAACAACACTAAGGCCGAGTCTGACAGTTCAAATTATTTTTTCCCCTCAAAGAACAAATCCACAAAGCAGTTGGTTGACATTGATCAGGCATAATAACGCGATCTGGGACGTCTCATGTGAAGTGAATGTGCACAGTACTCTCTCTCTCTCTCTCTCCTCTCTCTCTCTCTCTCTCTCTCTCTCTCTCCCCCGTCTCTCACACACTGACACACACACACCACACACACACAGTACACTACACACCGAGCAGAGCATCCATCCCCCTCAGTGCTGTAACAAGTAGTGCTACTCTAACCACTCAATGGGTCTGGAGACTCAATTATTGACTATACAGTACATACAGAATACGTGGAGAAACAGCTGTACTCTGGCTGTATATATAGTCTATATGCATTATTTTACCTTTATTTAATGGCCATTCCATATACAGATGATTCATTACAGGCCCTAGGAGAGCCCAGCTCAGTTCAGGGTAAGCAGTCCTTGATGACAATACCCTATCCTGAGTCTCACATACGTCCAGCTGTATACTGGTACAATAGCCAGAACTTACAAGGTAAGTAAAAAGTATCTTGAAGCTAGTGGTATTCCAGCCCCTGCAATATTATATGCTGCTATGTGGGGCGAGCATGACCAAGTTCTTCACTTAAATGCTATTTCCTGTATTATATTACCTGCACAATTAGCCAGTCATCCAGTGAATACGTTTGTTTGAAAGAACATGCCTAGTATACATTCTTGAAATGTACCATCTAAAAGCTTTGTTTCATGTGTTGTCACTGTCACCGCCACACTCCTATTCCATACCATCTTTAGCCTCAGGAGGTTGGAGAGGCAGCGGTTCCCCCATATTGTGTCTCCCCAGTTGAAACATTGTTGGCTAGAGGTGGCAGACATCCATTAAGGGAACCCGACTGACTATGGTCTCGGTGACAGTGGCAGAGCAGTATCCTGGGTCAGGGGTCAGGGCTCGGAGGTGAGATGGACAGAGCATGGCTCAGTGGCATTGTCCCATCTTGGAAATCTCATTTAACAGATGACCTGCATGTGAGCACCACAAATCAGTGTCACCAAATTCCCGGCACATAGAGATGAATGATGTTATTAGATATGAAGCCATCAGGGTTAGGGTTAGACATGAGGGGAGGAGAGGAGCATCATGGTTGTTTACCATTTGCTTTACACACTGGCTGTGGAATGTTTCAACTGTTTTAACGTAGTATCAGATTTGCCCTGCATCTTTTGTGCATCTATCAACATCTATCAAATAAAATGTTAAATTGGTCATGTACAGAAAATTTACACATAGGTGGCAATTCAGCATTTTTATTCATAAATCAATCTTTGTTGGTAGCTACATATCCATTATAAGTAAGAATGAGTCCTTTTTCAGTTCATTGTGTTGTCAACAACACAACAAAATGTGCCAACAACCCACACACAAAATAAAACACACACAAAAAAATGAAAATCTTTACAAAGATTGTAAAAGGGAGAGGTTTTTCACAGCCACCAAATTGAAAAGAGCCCTACTGACTGTAATATTATTTATGATCGGAGAGAGAGGCTCACTCGCCTCAGTCGCTGACACCAACCAGGCAAAGCTTGAACAAAAAAAATATATTTAATCTGATAAAAGGGAGTAGATTATGTAGCAAATTGAGATCCTTTACAACGATACATTTCAGATGGCAGGGTGGATTAGCACATTGTCTTTTATCTGTGGGCACTTGATGGAATGCCGGGCCAGATCAAAGAGGCCGTAGCTATCTGAGGGACTGAAGAGGAGAGGATGGGAGTTGAGTGATGTAGCTGCTGTGGTGGTGATAGCGGTGGTTGGCGTACGAGCGCGCGCACACAGTCACACACAGGCACTAACACACCCCTCCTGTAGGACTGACTGTAGCAGTGTTTAATCCTCTCTGTCTGTGTATCTGTCAGTGGCTTCACACACAGGGCTTCAGCCGGGGCAGCACATGGTCGCGTACACACCATTTGTGTTACTTTGTTGAATTATTGCATAAATGCCGCTCCGTGTTTGAGAGAACAGAAGGGAACAAATGGCGCTCCGTGTTTGAGAGAACAGAAGGGAACAAAGGCACTGAAATGTACCCCTCATTGATCTCTGTATTGAGAACATCTGCCCAAGCCCACACAAGGGGAGAGAAGCTGGAGAAGTTGCATAGCATACCAAGCAGCAAGGCTTTAGTGGTATTAGGAAACTATTCAGGTAGATGTATAGGTTTCTAGATGAACAATTACAGGAAAATGTCAGACTAAATGCTGAGCTATAGATTTACAATATATATCTATCTGTATCTATATCTATGCTTTTTAACAGACATGACCTGTCTGCCACATTGTAGTTAACTTTTCACAGCACCACTTTTCCTTAACCCGGACTGATTGGACTAAATGTGCAGGACATAATTTAGGCCAATGGGGCAGAATGTAATTAATAGAATGGACTAATAGAATCTTTGAACACAGAGGGAATACAATTGTAGGCGGTGCTGTACAACTGTAGAAATAGGTCGACTAGACAATGTTTCAGTAAAACACTTAAGAGCAACAACTGAACTGATCTAAGTGTTTGACATTTTGTCTCGTCGCATCAAAGGAACAGAGTGTGTGTGTGTGGGATTGAACCATGACTTGTCAAAGCCTTTCGATGTGTGGTGCCATGTTAAATTCATCTGGGTGCTCAATAAACACTTTGGACCTCTAATCAACTGCACGTGGCCGCATTGGAGCTGCTTGTGTTCCCATCCACCACCGGTATGTATAGGAAACTGTCAGACTGATCAAAACCTTTGTCTCAAAACTGCCCAAGTTATGAAACTGATACGGCGTCAGGATTACTTCTTGATAAATATTTGAATTTCCAAACTGTAACTACTCCTACTATAATTGGTCCTGAGTTCAAACAGCCTTTGATCGCCATGGCTTCCTGTTATGAAGTTTAAAATGTGACATTTATTTATTAAGGGTTTTACCACCTGGGAGGGAGAAGTAAGTGAAGTTTGCCAGCTCTATGATCAGACAGGCTAACCCTTAGGGCCGGTTACCAGGACCCAGGTTAACCCTACTCCTGGACTAAAAAACATGATCACCGGAGAATCCCAATTTAAAGGCATTTTAATTCTAGGACTAGGTTTAATCTGTATCTGGAAAAGTGCCCCTAAGTGTTTCATTTCTTTGGAGACAGGTAGCTGAAATCTTACTGCCTGTACATAGCCCCTACATGTCTTTTCCGTCTGTTTATTTTTTTGACAAACAGTACAATACCTACTTTGCCTAAAGCCTATCGGCCTGGTTGACCTTTGCCAATCCTGCACAAAATGACCCTCAACATTTCTCTGAAGTAAACAGAAGCATACCATCTCCTCACATTCTCACGTCTTCAGGCCATGCATCCAGAAGTCCTTCTAGCATGTGTTCCTCAACAACTGTGTGGTGATCTTGAGTGACATCACAGTCAGTCATCAGTCATTCCGATCCTGTCACGGAACTCGACTGAACTGAGTTGATGGAAGGTTGTCCTATTTATAACAATCACCTGATCTAACACTTCAGGGGAGAAGGATTGGATTGACAGTGCTGTATTCTCTATGTCGAGTAGCGGACTATAAAAGACAATTTAACCTAGATACAGTACATTTTAACCTATGCGTACATTCCCAATAAATATGGTGTAGTATAAGATTCTGCACTTTTATAATCAGAATAATGCATGTTTCCAATCTAAAATAAGATACAGTAGTGCTGAAATGAAGATCGGAAAAAGTGATAGCACAAACGTCTTACTCTTTTCTACATTTCTGTTGTTCTGTTCTGCAAACCAAATATGTTTTCTATTTCCCTCTATTTTCCCAGCTTGGCTTAACAAATTCTTAGTACTTCCTCCATTATGTGTCTCTTCTCTAATCCCCTGGATATTCACTGCACCCATTATAATTACAGCACCAACTGCTGCCTGACAAACCTCATTTCGTTTAGCCTCAGAGAGGTTGTCAGTTGTCTCTCCTTAGGTACCTCTGTTGTGTTGATGCCTTTCCCTTGTCACTACAGATCCCCATCTTTACCTATATAGCCAGTGGCGTACTAAAGAATTGATACACAGTTTGTTCACTTAAAAGATATGAGGGAAAAGGGATGTATTTTACATAAAAAGAGTTTGGATACCGGCATGGTTGCAAGGGCTGCATGTTAAAAGTATGTATATTTGTTGTTCCGTTTTTTTTCTTCATTATTTGTAATGAACACAATGGGAGACAGAGCTGGTTTCATGCGCAGGACGCAGCAGGTGTTTATTGCAGAGGACCACAGGAGGAGGCAGGTAACTGGGTCCAGGCAGAAGGTCATACACAGGGGCTCCAAAAGGGCAACAGAACAGGCAGGGAAAAGGCTAGTAACATAGTCCGGGAGATCAGGCAATAGGTTGATTACAGGACATCCGATAGGCTAAAGTACAGGCAGGGAATAGGCAAAAGGTGTCGTTAGTGAGGCAGGCAACAACTATCATACACAGGAGGAGTAAATCACAGGGAAACCCAGCGCTCCGAAAGACATGTGTCACAAAACAAACAACACCTCACAGTGATGGGGGTGCAAAGAACTGAACTAAATAGTGTGTGATAATGACATACAGGTGTGTGAACAGGTGATCAGAATTCAGGTGATTGGGATCTGGAGAGTGAGCTGCGTTCAGGGGATCTATGTGTTTGAGAGTGTGAGTTGGAAAGTGGGCTGGAGAGTGAGCTGCATTCAGGGGATCTATGTGTTTAAGAGTGTGAGCTGGAAAGTGAGCTGCGTTCAGGGGATCTACGTGTTTGAGGGTGTGAGTTGGAAGCAGACGTTACATTATTATGTTATGATTGAGAAGAGTAATAACCATGCACCTTATTTGCGTAATGTAATAAACATTTAAATAATAGAGGTTGGCCACAGTAATGAACTGCAGTGCATACAGCGCATATTCAAGTCATTTTGGTCTGAGCACTGTAGCCAATGCAAGTGGTTTCTTATTTAGCATTAAAAAAAGGGTCCCGTTCTGTTTCTAAAAACAGCAAGCTTCTTTCTGTTAAAACCATTCATTCATTCCAACGTGTTTTTTTTCCAACTCTTTGGGGACGTTAATACTAGTATGAAGAAGTGATTTAAGAAGCTCACATCTGTCCTTAGGATCACATACAGCCATATTACAACTGTGAGGTCCTGCCCTGACTTGTTGTAGTTACTTCCCAGATCCCAGGTCACTTGTTGTGAGAGAAGAGGGCTATGTCACAAATGGCACCCTCTTCACTGTATAGTGCACTACTTTAGACCAGAGCCCTATTGACCCTGGTCAAAAGTAGTATGCTATAAAGGGAATATGGTGCCATTTGGGACGCAGGCAAGAGGTAAAAAAAAAATGTCATCCTGTAGATGTACACTAGACCACAAACTGATGTGTGGTGGGAATTGCGGCCTGAAATGTCTCCATACGTTGTGATATCCCCTCTAAGCACTTAGGATGGGATAGTACAATGGGAAAAGTGTGTGTACAATCTGTTCAGTTCATCAACATGCCACTATTTTATGGCATTACATACTGTAGAATAGATAAACAGTTAATCTCTTGTGTAACTGTACCAGTAAATACATTACTTCCTTAATATCCCAGGACTATCAGTGAAGACGGTAGCCCCTCCCTTTGTCTTCCCCTTCAGTGAGAAGGGGTTTCTTCTCATCAAAGTGTCTAGTCCGTTAGTGTTGCCTGTCTATCTGTGAAAAGCGAGCACATGGTTTATGCATTAATCAGGAGAGTGGTGATCTCAGGTTGTCTCAAATGGGATGCCTCCGGTGCTGCTAACTGAGCCATTATGCAGGCACAGAAGCCTAGAGCCATGCAGTCAGTGCTAAACAAATATGAAACCCCTACCACTTTGTGTCACAAAATTTTACATTCAACAAAGGTCACGCGGACAGGAATGAAACCTTGTCCATCTGTGAAGCTCTTAAATTGAAAAAAGGTAGAGGTTTGCATGTATGTCTGTGTTTTGGAGAGGGGGGGGTGATTTCAGAATACATACAACTCAGAGAGAGAGAGAGAGAGAGAGAAAGAGAGAGAGAGAGAAAGAGAGAGAGAAAGAGAGAGAGAGGCAAATACCTCCCCATGTCTCTATATCACATATGAATTGATTTTTTTTCTACCACAGATTAAACATTCACAGAGACCGAGAAACCACACAAAAAATAAAGTGAGAAGTCACTTTTGACAGTACTATGTCTGAATTATTTTCAATATATAAAGTGGGTAGGGGAACCACACCAATCCTGGGCAGGTGGGCCTGTCAGCCTGACTGTTTTTATATATTTGTATTAAATATGGCAGTAGGCCCCTCCAAAACCACCCAGCACACTGACATTCCCACACAAGGGAATGCCCCTTCGCTTCCTTCTTTCATCTTGTTAATGGACATTCCTTTACAAACGTCGGCAGTCTACCTGACTGCAATCCTTTAAAGTTTAATTCACTCTACATTTAGCCAGGTCATAAATACCATATTAGGTAGCAGCCGCATGTTTTATGTGGTCCCTATGGTAGTGCTTTTGTTTTAATGAAGTCATTTGCAACTTATGAGCAAAAAAAGAGTTGCATATTAGATGGGATAGGTCCGTCAAACCTGTTCCCACATTGTGTTTTATACATGGGATGAAATAAAATTAGGGAGGGGTGGCGGAAGGGGAGGTGCCATCTGCAGGGTGGAAAGAAACACTGCTGCTAAGCTACTTCTGTTTCTTGGGATGCTGACCAAGACACTTACTGTTATTTACTAAGGGAGGGACTGAAGTTACAATGCAATGTACACCATAATGTATACACACGTATTAAATCTATGATGTTATCTTGCCATACAGGTCTGTTATTAATTTTGAAGGAAAAATAAATTGTATTGTATGGATTTTACATCTAGTTCTGGATGGTTCAATATAGATACAGTGGGTTCTAGTCCTAGTGACCTACATACCAAGCTCAGAAATATAGCAATTGAAATAACTTCTTATGGCTATTGAGAACATTGACTCGTTTGGAAAAATCTGATGGAATTCATTATGTGTGCAAACCAATGGAAAAAGGTTTGTGGGCCGAAAACACAGAATTTCGATGAGTTTTAATATGCATCTATGGATCTGTCCCAAAAGGCACACTACTTCCTATGCAATGCACACACTTTTGACCATAGCCCTACGGGCCCTGGTCAAAAGTAGTACACATTATAGGGATTAGGGTGCAATTTGGGATTCAGCCAATGTTACCAGGTTTTCTGACATAGGACTGATGATGAATGACATAATTTATAGTCTATGGCCCAAGTGTCTGTCCTACTAGTGGGTGGTGTGGATGTCAACATACATAGGCTGTAATAGTACCAAAACATCAGGGAAGTTGTCAATCAAAGCGCCATACACTATGATCTCGAATGTACATTATAGAACATGATGGGGTTGAAATGGGGTTGAAAATTAAATTTGCTTTATTGGCATGATGTAACAATGTACATATTGCCAAAGCTTACTTTGGATATTTACAAAATTGTCAACGGGACCACAGTAACAACAATAACCAACGGTCAAAATAACCATACAGTGAACAATAACAACAAGCATACAGTAGAGGACATATCCATGTTGATTGGTCTGTCAGACACTGTCCCTCATCTTATGGCAGGCAGCAATGTAGTGCGCTGCCAGCCCACAGCTCTCTGCGTCCTCCTCCAACAGGACGGGTAGCCTGCTCTCATCAGAGAGGTCTTTGAAACCTTGAATAAGGATTTCAAATTTGGGCAAATTACACTCTCTAATTGTTTTATTTTTTTTACATTTTGTCAGGAAATTCAGCTCTGTCTCAGGTTCTGCTGTTGTGCAGTGGTTCGCACAGCCTTTCCTCTACAGGGAGCCAGGTTTTCCTGTGTCTACCCTTCTCAATGGCAAGGCTGTGCTCACTGAGCCTGTACTTTGTCAAGGTTTTTCTAAGGTTTTGATCAGTAACCATGGTCAAATAGTTTGCCACGGCGTACTGTTGATTTAGGGCCAGATAGCACTGCATTTTGCTTTGTGCTTGTGCTTGTGTTTCCCAATAAGCAATGTAGTTTTGTTTTGATTGCATTGTAATTTGTTTTATTCTGATTGATTGGATGTTCTGGTCCTGAGGCATCAGTGTGTTAGTAGAACAGGTTTGTGAACTCAGCCCCAGGACCAGCTGGAAAAGGGAACTATTTTCTTTACTCCGCTCTTGGTATTGCAGGGCTTGGTAATGATATGACAGAGGGTCACTGTATTTTAGATGTTTCCAAAACTTACAGTTGAAGTCAGAAGTTTACGTAAACCTTAGCCAAATACAATTAAACTATGTTTTTCACAATTCCTGACACTTAATCCTAGTAAGAATTCGCCGTCTTAGGTCAGTTAGGATCACCACTTTATTTTACGAATGTGAAATGTCAGAATAATAGTAGAGATAATGATTTATTTCAGCTTTTATTTCTTTCATCACATTCCCAGTGGGTCAGACGTTTACATACACTCAATTAGTATTTGGTAGCATTGCCGTTAAATTGTCTAACTTGGGTCAAATGTTTTGGGTAGCCTTCCACAAGCTTCCCACAATAAGTTGGGTGAATTTTGGCCCATTCCTCCTGACAGAGCTGGTGTAACTGACTCAGGTTTGTAGGCCTCCTTGCTCGCACACCCTTTTTAAGTTCTGCCCACAAATTTTCACTTGGATTGAGGTCAGGGCTTTGTGATGTCCACTCCAGTACCTTGACTTTGTTGTCCTTAAGCCATTTTGCCACAACTTTGGAAGTATGCTTGGGGTCATTGTCCATTTGGAAGACCCATTTGTGACCAAGCTTTAAACTTCCTGACTGATGTCTTGAGATGTTACTTCAATATATCCACATAATGTTCCATCCTCATGATGCCATCTTTTTTGTGAAGTGCACCAGTCCCTCCTGAAGCAAAGCAAAACGTTGTTTAAAAGCACAGTCAACTCAGTGTATGTGAGCTTCTGACCCACTGGAATTGTGATAAAGTGAATTATAAGTGAAATAATCTGTCTGTAAACAATTGTTGGAAAAATTACTTGTGTCATGCACAAAGTACAGTCGTGGCCAAAAGTTTTGAGAATGACACAAATATTAATTTCACAAAGTCTGCTGCCTCAGTTTGTATGATGGCAATTTGCATATACTCCAGAATGTTATGAAGAGTGATCAGATGAATTGCAATTAATTGCAAAGTCCCTCTTTGCCATGCAAATGAATGGAATCCCCCAAAAACATTTCCACTGCATTTCAGCCCTGCCACAAAAGGACCAGCTGACATCAAGGTGGGTCAGTGGGGTTGTTAGGGGTGGTGAGGGACTTCTCTCTAGGAGTCTCTACAGTCTGCTCTCTGTGCAGCAGCACCCTCTAGATGACAGACAACTCCTTTGCCATCTCCTCCTTTAGCTGCACTAGCGCTCTCCTCATGGTGGCCTTTACCTCCTCAAGCGCTGTGGTAAGGCTCTCTGTCAGCTCCTGGACAGAGTTCTTCAGCTGGGTCCTGCACTGGTTGATCTGGTCCTGTAGAAGCTCTGTGTCTGGGCTGGTGGTGGTGTAGCTGGGGGGCTGCTCCTTCAGCTCAGTAACCCATACCTCTAACAGAGCCAGCCTGTCTCTCAGCAGACTGATAGTGGTGTGGTCTTGGCTCTGGTGGTTGTAGGCAGGCAGGGGGGAGGATAGTCCTGCTGTTGGAGTGCCTGAGGTGAGGGGAGAGATCGAGCTTTTTTTGTTTGTTTCTGCTATCTTCCTTAGGGTGGGTAAGTCCTGCACAAAAGAGCTGAGTGCAGCCTCACTGCCCTGGACCATGACAGTGCCGTTCTGGTACATGTTTACCGTCAGAAACCTGTTTTCCTGGTCCTTCTTGCTGTCCTCAGAAATGTGGATTTGCCTTCCCTTGCAGATGCCTTTCTTTGTGATATAGCTGAAATGCCTGGTTACAGCTGTATGCCAGGCAGTAGTGTGGTCTGTGTAAAATAAAAGGTTTGTAGCAGTCTTGTTTTGCAAGCAGCCGACAAATAAAGTTTCTGGGTTCTCCCAGCTCTCACTCTCTCTCCATAAGGTTATTGTACTTTTCTGTTTGTATGAAATCTGTTTATTTGATCAAATATGCTAAAGAGACACTGATGAATGCAAATGTATGGGTCAAAAGTGTCACCATACTATGGATGGAAATGATCCACCCAAAAGCATCTAGGTTTTCTTTCTTCTCTCGAAAGGATCTTAGATCAAAGTTATTGAGTGCTCTGAATCTGAACAGTGAAACACTGGGATGTCACTTCTTTTGTCTCCCTAATATCCCTGGAGAATCTGGTTAAAATTGACGATACTAGCAGCAAGCCTTTTTCTCTGTCGGTTGCACAGATTCCTCACTGCTTTCACAGCTGTCTCGCTCACAGGATGTGGCTATGGTTGGAAAAGAACTGCTGTGATCAACTCAAGTGTAAAGATGAGAAATGAGAAACAAACAGATAAACCAATACATAGACAATTTGACACCACCAGAACCAACAGTGGGAGAAAAAAAAAAGAAAAAAAAGGAAAGCATTGTATTTGGACTGCATCTATTCACACAAAAGCCAAAACTCAAGCATCACACAATCTGATATGCTAAATTGCAAAGCTGTTTTGAGAGTAGGCTATATCAGTCAATGGTGTTCAGTATGTCAACTGACTTCTTCATCCTCTTGGATTTCCTTTAAACTCTTGGAGACAAACCTCCTTGACGTTCCACTGAAGGGACTTTAAAATCATTATCGGGCCATCATAGTTGACTATTATAGATATACAGCTCAATCAAGTATATACATAAATTTGCCAGCATCAAAGATCTTGGTTAGGTACCCCTCATGTCATGTTCTCTCAACTGTTGTGTCTTGGACTGCTTTATCAACCCCCCTTTTGCTTATGTTTTGTTGCTAAGATATATGACCCTATCATTTGTTTGATTGACATAATTTCTTTGATTGACCAATTAAAAACACCCAATAATACAGTAGATATAAATGTGTGTAAGGGGTACATAACTGGTGGCAGGGAAGTCAGACGCAGGAGAGCAGAACTTGGTAATAGCCGGAGCAGTTTAATAGTAAAACCAACGGCTTAAGAAAATACAAAATATGGGCACAATAACCCGACTCGCACCAGTCAAACAAATGTGCACAAGCACTTACAATAAACAATACCACACAAAGACATGGAGGGAACAGAGGGTTAAATACACAACACGTAATGAGGGAAATGGAAACCAGGTACGTGGGAAAACAAGACAAAACAAATGGAAAATGAAAAATGGATCGGGGATGGCTAGAAGACCGGCGACGTCGACCGCCGAACACCGCCCGAACAAGGAGAGGCATCGACTTCGGCAGAATTCATGACAGTATGGTTCTTATTGTGAAACCTGACAATTGCCAACAGTAGTACATAATAGCCATAGATGAACAATAGTAAAAGTGGTTTAAGGAAAACAAGAGCCCAGCATTAAAAAACATTTAAAAAACTAAACTGAAATAAGGTTGTCCCCTTCACAATGTGTTCTTGTCATTCACACAGAGCCGTGTCATTAAATTCACATCAGGACACTCCTAGGGACTCAGCTAGGATGCTGTTGGTATACCTTAAACCAACCGCATGACAAAAAGGAAAAACAAATCACAACTTACACTCTAGAATGACAAATACATCTAAAATGGCTATGCTGCGGCTATGCCACATTTGTAATTCAAACCCAGGATTATGGTCTGGACTCTGATGTGTTTTTCTCTGGTTCGATAATGGTGACGGGGGAGGGGGCCGCTGTGCCACAGAGGGACAAAGTGTCCATTTGTCCTACCCTGGAGGCCTGAGCATCCTCACCGAGAGGAGTCAAAGTTTGAGCTACCTAGTGATCGAGACAGAGATGGCATTAACTCTTAATCCCTCGGCGAGGGAGACGCTTGAATCATTTATTAAAAACCTGCGACGGCCGTGCTAAATGTCACATCATGTTAGCCCTCACCCGGACCAACCCAGGCAAAAAGGTAGTCGCTGTTGTCACACGTTGTCGCACAGAGTGTGCAGGGCAGATTCAACTCTTGTCACTTTAGATGTTTTCATGAGAGGAGAGTGAGAGACAATTGGCCACGTAGACTAGAGAGGGTGGAGGGGATTGCGGTGACCTTGAAGGGGGGTGTGTGTGTGTGTGTGTGTTTGTGTGTGTACGTGTGTGTGTGTTTGTGTGTGTGTGTGTGGGCACGTCCGTCATTGCCTACAATTTGCCTGCATAATATTGTTTATGAGTTGGAAGGTTTTTATAGGTTGTTTTGGATGGACAGCTGCTGTGGTTGGCGGTTGACCAGGACTAATAACATGGACTGGGCTAGACTGCAGTGGACTGCAGTACCTGGGGCCAGATGCCCTCTGATAACACACCGTGGTCATGTTCATTAGGCATCAAATGGAGAAAAACTGACTGAAACAGGGAGGTTCTTGTCCAGTAAGAAAACCTCATGTTTGTTTTGTGCAAAAGGTTCTACATTGCATGGCCTAATGAACATGATCCATGGTCTCCTCACCATAGTCATTTAAATCAGACACTGTGACAATCTCCAGATCGCCTATAAATAAGTCCAGTTCAAGTGGGCAACCCTGATTCATATCTAAAGGGAACAGCCAAAGAATAGAAAAAAGTCCTTCGATTTCTGACTAACTGAAAAATATGTTTTGAGAAAAAACAACATTTCCCAGCAACCAGTCAAAAATACATCACATCAGCCTGACAAGCAGCAAGTGCATACATTTTGTCATTGTGCTGTTTCCAGGGATCAGTCACTAACGATGATATATTACAGACCAATAAGCATCCACAGGCACAAACAGTTATTTATTGCCAACAAAGACTCTTTTCACATGTTGAACATTGGAAAAACTGGGGTTTTTTTTCAACTAAAATTTAATTATTGTTTAAACCAATTACAATTTCCCTCACAATTAGAGGACATTACTAGGTTAAGAGCTTTCATTTATCTGCTTAGGAATTTCTAACATGAAGTATCTGTGGATGTTTCCTAAGCTGATTTAGGGACTCACATCTCTTACGTGCTGAAGAACGTTGAAGGCCTTAGATCAAGACGGAGCATCTGTGTGTGTGTGTGTGTGTGTGTGTGTGTGTGTGTGTGTGTGTGTGTGTGTGTGTGTGTGTGGTGTGTGTGTGTGTGTGTGTGTGTGTGTGTGTGTGTGTGTGTGTGTGCGTCTCTGTGTCTCTGTGTGTGTGTGTCTCTGTGTGTGTCTCTCTGTGTGAGTCAGTGTGTGTGTGTGCATGAGAACATGCGCGTACGATGTAGCTAGCATAAACTGTGATTCAGGCCTACTGTTCCTTAGGCTAACATCATGATCTGTGTCCCTAATTACCAGTCCCAGAGCACTTCAAACCAAGGGCCATCATTTCAAGCCATTTGACCAGCGTACTGAGGCCTTAATGTTGTTCTGACTGTAATACTAGTCCCACATTCAATGATGTTTCAATGATTTACAGTCATACGCATAATAACATCATTATTACAACAATCAATGCACTTATATACATGTAAGTAATTGAATAAATCAAATTAAAGATACCACAATTGGTCCTTTCTGTCTCTGGAATGTATTGAACAGGAACTCTGTGTTTTATCTCTGTCAATGGTTAAAAGCGGTTGAGGGTAAATCTACTGTATACACTAGAAGTCACTCAGTCAAGGACAGACGGAAATTCAGTTTCAAGTGAGTTAGGGTTCAAGCTAGGTGTGATATTCAGCACAGTACACAACAAAGTGCCAATCATTAATCTACAGTACCAATTTTCACTGGATTAAACTAAACCAAAATTGTCCTTGATGTTATTCATCATCAATCAACAGAAAACAGTATTCCAATGATTCTCCTCTAACCTCCTCTCTTCATTTCCAATATCATTTGTTGATGGCCGGTGCAGTCACAGGGCCCATCCGGCTCCAATCCAAAACATCCAGAGGTCACCATGACGGAGAGCTGTCTGTGGCCCCAATCATAACACCTGCCTGGTCACAACCCCCTGGCCCGAGAGGGAGCCTGAGTCCCAAACGGCACCCCATCCCCTTTATAGTGCACTACTTTTGACCAGGGCCTATAGTACGCTATGTAGGGAATAGGGTGCCATTCGGGACCTAGACAGGGAGAGTCGTTCGTTCGTTCGCTGCACCCCAGCATGCACTGCTAATGCTAATGGACTCACAGCAGTCCAGGCTACAATGGTTATTTCAGGCTTAATTCAGCCATTAACATTTCATTAATGTGCTGTCCTACTGCTCGCCTGCCTGCCTGCATGACTGCCTTGTGGTGCTATTGATGAATGCCGCGTTGAAATGTTCTCACTCAAGGTACAGTTTATCACGTGTGACACATCCTCTTTCTCTCTTTTTGTCTAGCTCTTTCTCTCTCATAGAACTGTGCATGTATCCAAGTATTTACTCTGCAGTGTATACTGTATGTCTATGTGTTCTATTACATACAGGTGGTGAGTATCTATGGTGAGTGTCTACGGTGAGTATCTATATGCACGTACACATGTACGTAGATATGAGAAATGTTATCGTACACTATGCTTGAGGCATTGATTCAGACAGCTAACAAGCAAACCCACATTAGGATGCTTTTCACTACTGCTATGGGACGTGTAGCTAGCTATATATTCAATAAAACAAAACGTTTAACATAACATTGTAATTAGCAAGTCATGTTTATTTAATGCTGCTCTGAATATACAGTTGAAGTTGTAAGTTTACAAACACTTAGGTTGGAGTCATTAAAACTCATTTTTCAACCACTCCACAAATTTCTTGTAAACAAACTACAGTTTTGGCAAGTCGGTTAGGACATCTACATTGTGCATCACACAAGTAATTTTTACAACAGTTGTTTACAGACAGATTATTTCACTTATCATTCACTGTATCACAATTGCAGTGGGTCAGAAGTTTACATACACTAAGTTGACTGTGCCTTTAAACAGCTTGGTAACGTCCAGAAAATTATGTCATGTCTTTATAATTTTCTGATAGGCTAATTGACATAATTTGAGTAAATTGGAGGTGTACCTATGGATGTATTTCAAGGCCTACCTTCAAACTCAGTGCCTCTTTGCTTGCCACCATGGGAAAATCAAAAGAAATCAGCCAAGACTTCAGAAAAATAAATTGTAGACCTCCACAATTCTGGTTGATCCTTGGGAGCAATTTCCAAATGGCTGACGGTACCATGTTCATCTGTACAAACAATAGTAAGGAAGTATAAACACCATGGGACCACGCAGCCGCCATAGCGCTCAGGAAGGAGACGCGTTCTGTCTCCTAGCGATGAACGTACTTTAGACAGCAAAGGACCGTGTGAAGATGCTTGAGGAAACATGTACAAAAGTATCTATATCCACCGTCAAACGGGTCCTATATCGACATAACCTGAAAGGCCGCTCAGCAAGGAAGAAGCCACTGCTCCAAAACCACCATAAAAAAGCCAGATTACGGTTTGCATCTGCACACGGGGACAAAGATCGTACTTTTGGAGAAATGTCCTCTGGTCTGATGAAACAAAAATAGAACTGTTTGGCCATGATCACCATCGTTATGTTTGGAGGAAAAAGGGGGAGGCTTGAAAGCCAAAGAACACCATCCCAACCGTGAAGCACGGGGGTGGCAGCATCCTGTTGTGGGTTGCTTTGCTGCAGGAGGGACTGGTGCACTTCACAAAATAGATGGCATCATGAGGATGGAACATTATGTGGATATATTGAAGCAACATCTCAAGACATCAGTCAGGAAGTTAAAGCTTGGTTGCAAATGGGTCTTCCAAATGGACAATGACCCCAAGAATAATTCCAAAGTTGTGGTAAAATGGCTTAAGGACAACAAAGTCAAGGTATTAGAACTTTTGAGGGCTGAACTGAAAAAGTGTGTGCGAGAAAGGAGGCCTACTAACCTGACTCAGTTACACCAGCTCTGTCAGGAGGAATGGGCCAAAATTCACACAACTTCACTTTGGGAAGCTTGTGGAAGGCTACCCGACACGTTTGACCCAAGTTAAACAATTTAAAGCCAATGCTACCAAATACTAATTGAGGTTATGTAAACTTCTGACTGACTGGGAATGTGATGAAAGAAATAAAAGCTGAAATAAATTGTTATCTCTGCTATTATTCTGACATTTCACATTCTTAAAATAAAGTGGTGACCCTAACTGACCTACGACAGGGACTTTTACTAGGATTAAATGTCAGGAATTGTGAAAAACGGAGTTTAAATGTATTTGGCTAAGGTGTATGTAAACTTCTGACTTCAACTGTATTAGGGATATCTTGTATATAATTATTATTAATTAAGGATTGAGTAATTATTACCTAATGCCAGCCTTTTAAAATTGTATAAATTGATAGACATACAAGTAAACATCATATCTGTGTCACTTAATTGTGCTTTTTGACAATACTGGCATGATAATGTAATGTTAAAATATATGATGCTTATGTACAGTACCAGTCAAAAGTTTGGACACATCTACTTACTCAAGAGTTATTCTTTATTTTAATAATTTCTACATTGTAGAATAGTAGTGAAGACATCAAAATTATGAAATAACACATATGGAATCATGTAGTAACCAAAAAAGTGTTAAACAAATGAACAGATATTTTATATTTAAGATTGTTCAAAGTCGCCACCCTTTGCCTTGATTACAGCTTTGCACACACAAATCCAGTTGACAGGATGATATTGATATTATCAATATTTATAATCTCAAAGTCAAAGGTTCACAATATATTCTTGTTTATTTTGTTTTACATTCATTGTTTGCAATGCGTACATTGATTACCTGTGCATTACTATGCCATTATAATACCATTGAGGGATCCTAATAGGATCATTATACTGAAGTAGCAGATGACAGAATGATGGAAAGTCCTATTCAAGTGAAAATCCCTTTTTGTCAATGCCAAAGACAATGACACATCCAAAATTATTGGCAATCACACTTTTTTTCACTAAAGCATATTTAATTTGTTGTTCTGGATCTTACCGCCTTCAAAAACAAATGGCACCCTATTCCCTTTATGTACAAAGGAGTAGTGGCACCATTTGGGACGCAGACCAAAGGTACAGCACTCGTATGGCTTCACTTAGGAGTGAGTAAAAATATTATCATTCTTATGTGGGCCGTGTTGAGTGATGAATGTCCCTGTTTATCAAATGTGTGTGTGATATACGAGATGGGTTGATAATCAACATTTAGTTATGCCATATGCTTAGACAGGCCTGCCAAGCACTTAGGTACAGGACTGGTTGCATGGAGGTAGTAGGGCCACCTTCCAAATCACAGAATACACTAACTATGTCTGTGAGTCAAAGTCATCAACAAAAAAGTCTGCAAGATTGACATTCATGTATTTTATCAATGTGAACAAACAACAGCAAGAACAAAAAAACATATAGGAAGACATATTAATAAGGTTTCTCAAAATAAACCCATGCAAACCACAAGATAAAAAAATATATATGTTTCTGTATTAATAACGAAAATGATGTGCCTGGAATGTAGCCTTATTCAGTGGAAGACTATGCCGAAACAGTTACCTCATCTCTTATCACTCAGGGTAGTTCAAAAGGTATCATGTCACAAACGGCACCACCAAAAATGTCGGAATAGTCTTATCAATGCCATTTGAACATCATACAGCTTTCCAGTACTGGTGGATTGAATGAGCCATGCTGTGAAACAGAACTCATGCCCTTCAAACGTTCTGGCTGTCTGGAGTTATTTAGATACAGTCCCAAATGCAATCCACATGCCAAAACTACAGCACCAGTAGCATTAGACGATTGGTTTTGTAAACCGCTGGCAAAATATCTCTTGGACATTGTGTGGAAGGTAAACAAAACAGCTGGTAGCCCGTGCCAAGCCCATGCCCAGAGCTAGCGTCTTCATTCGACGATTGCCAACAGTTAGTGGAAATTTTGAGCAGTTTGGACTCAAAGGCTGCCATGATGTTTGTAGAAAAACTGGCACAGAAGCACGTATTGTGGGATAGGATTTTAGTTTCATGTGACTGAAGAATTTAATATTTTTTCAAGGGCCCCTTTTACCTGATGGTGTACAGCACTGCCAAGGACTCTGGATGTGGTGAATGTATACAACTGTGCTGGCAAAACATGAGCATAGGATTTCTCTAACACATTGTGCTTTTGTGTTTAAATGCTAGTCAAATAATTACTATTAACACAGAGAGAATAACTAACATTCTATTAAACCGTTTTTTTCCCACCTGACACGCACGCACACACACACACACACACACACACACACACACACACACACACACACACACACACACACACACACACACACACACACACAGTAAATATCTCTATGGCAGGTCCATTTGATCTACTCTGGGGGGTTTTCTGATACCTCCAATGAATCTCACATGGACAGGAAGTGACTAGAAGCTTTGAAGGTCCATAATTTCAGGCATGGTGTATTTATCACTTCAACCTGTATGAAGCCATGATCAGGCAGCAAAGAGACAGAGACAGAGACAGAGACAGAGACAGAGACAGAGACAGAGAGAGAGAGAGAGAGAGAGAGAGAGAGAGAGAGAGAGAGAGAGAGAGAGAGAGAGAGAGAGAGAGAGAGAGAGAGAGAGAGAGAGAGAGAGGGGACCAGTGAAGGAGGAATGTTAATCACACCTCAGAAAGATAAAGGGGACATGTGTGACAAAGGCAAGGAAAGGATGGAAAGCACATGTCCCATTTCACACGTACTTACCTTTCCCTTCAAACTCCTGCCAGACTAGGAGATAAGAAAACAGCACAGGTGGAAACCTTTAACGTGTAAATGTTTGATGATGGATGCCAACGCTTTTGATATAATTTACACCAAGCACACCTTGAATAGATTGAGTTGTGGGCAGCATGTTAGACCTGAAGCTTTTCTATGAAGTGTCGAGTTTTCCTTCTTCCTCTTGGTGCATACTGTGCTTGCATGCACCAGCCATTTTAGGTGATACTAGTTTGTTTTTATACTTTTTATAGTACAACTTAGACCGATGATAAGCTTAACGAAGAAAACATAGGCACTCTTTGAAGGATACTTTAAAAATTGATTTGTATTGGAGTTGAAAAGTTATGTTTCTGACTGAAAACGTGTCTGTTTAAGATAAGTGTAACTTATTTTCACTTGCCAACCAAGTGTCACATGCTTTGAAGCGAGCAAATTCGAGAACAGAACAGTGGCCATTTTATATATAGAGAGAGAATGACCTCTTTCTAATGGCACGTTGAGAATGTCATCTGTCTGCTATTTCTAATTATGTGAATCGTTGCAGTTTGGAAAAGTATCTTAGGGCTGTTTAGGATTTAAAAGGGACATTTAAATGCAGAGCACTTTGAAAATTACAGATCCTTCAAAATACTTTCCGTAGACGCATCCCTTTTCTGGCGCATCGCAATACAGTCCTCTTTCGCTAGCTGCAACTCATTACGTAAATGTTATGCTTTGAGAGCAAGTCTAGCATGTTGAGTTGAGCTAGCCTCAGTGAGGAAAAAAATAGAGAATTTTATAGTGCCCTCATTCTCGGATGTAAACATGATTTTCTTTACACTTTCATTTTTTTCTATCTATTTTCTGCAAATGGCACATTCAGAAATACTCGGACCTGACACAGAGCGACTCTTGTCCTAAAAATACAGCTAAGGCCTTGTCGTTAATTGTCATTTTTATTTATAAGGTAATTTTGCCCTGAAAAGACCAGTATGAAGGCTAGTCATTCAGTGAAAAAAGCATTAGCATAAAGCTGGTGTCAACACTGAGGATAGGGGCTTCCTGTCTTTTTGTCTGCTACAAGACGGGAATAGAAAGTTAAGACATGTTTTTTTCCAGCCCCTTCCTCAACCTGCTGTGACAGTAATCGATAGGAAGCAAAACTACGCCACATGAACTGCAGTCAGCTCCGTTTTAGGAAAACAGTCGCCATCTAAGAAAGAGAGGATGTTGGAGCTGTTGCACATAAACTGGAAACTGGAAAATCTATAGTTGTAATTACACATGTTCTGAAATGTGGAGTAGCAGTATGATCAGCTGCTGTATGTGGTGACTATATTACGGAAATGTTAGGTTATAACGAACTGGGCTTAAAGTGGGTACTGCACATGTACAATGTACACAGTTCTTAATGTCCAGATGACACAAAATAGTACAGATGGTTAGAGATTCTGTCATTAACTAAAATCCAATATAACTCAATAATGTTTTGGAGACACAGTACTACATACCATGTTATGCTATTGCATGATATGACCAATGCCTTTACAATATTCGAAGCACACAAGCACACAAGCAAAATGTGAATGTCTAGACAATCCTGGTCTGTCTTTGATAAGTGTTCTCTCCAAAACCCATTCCTGTTGTTTTCTCCAGTTAAAACAACCTGGGTGATTTGTATTCAAAGGCTCACTCTTCTTCTCCTTGCTTTGGCTTCCTAATTATTATTTGATTGCTCATTAGCCAGTTGTGTTCGCCGTGTTGCCATTTTGTAAACAAGACATTGGTGCATCTGGTCATGAAACCTTTTTTGATTTGGTGATGTGAAAAGAACAATCACCTCACGGGAATTACAAAGCTTTGCCAACATTCTTTATTTTCAAAGTAAATTAAACTCTATTTAGAATATACATATGTATATACTTTAACTTTAAATATGCGTGCCAGTACAGCTCAAGTAAGTACATAGATAAAAAAAACTAGTGAGAAAAAAACGGCATTTTCATTTAAGCTTTAAACTGATTTTCGTGCATTCTCTCCGCTAGATACACCCTGACTCCCCTCTCTTACGAGTTATGATGTGAGGATGAAGGCCCTTTCCCATGCAGTAATGACTGTATACCAAGATATCAAGGGCCCGCTCATGACAATCCCATTTTCTGTGTAATTTCATGGTTGTCTTCTTGAATGAAGATATTGGCTGCTCTGAGGCAGGAGGTCAGGAGTCTCCTGCTCCATTTCAGTATTGTTCCAGAGCATGTTTCCTTTCAGTTGATGAAAAGTAATTCATCATTTACACCCCTGAATTCTGCCAGTTTTTTCCCTTTCTTTTTCTTGCAACAACTTTTATTTATTTTATTTCTCTCTTTTTTTTTATCCCTGTGGTACCTTGGCGGTGCTGAAAGAGATAAATAGGTTCAATACAACACCAGGCCAGCGATCCTGAGAGCAGGTTAGGCCTCGCAGGCCCCAGACTAGCCCTTTCTCATGATAGAGTTTGTCACCTCTCTACCTCTGGAAGTCAAATCCTATCAACTCAGGCATCCTTCAGAATCCCCAAAGTGGCTTTGGCACCCAGTGGGGCATGTGAGCTTAAAATTGATTTTCTTTTTCTTTATTTTTTAAGCGATCTGCCAAGTTCCCTTAAGGGACGTCGTTGACAGCCAGCAGACCCTCAACCTATCACAAAGCAGTGCTCATATAAAAGACACCTAGGGAACTTCCTCCATGGTTCCAGAAGCCAGAGGGGCAGGAGGTTTCTGACATGTGGAGAGAGGGGTGCTGTTGCTAAGAGACCAGTTATTTTTCATCCATGCACAAAACCTCCTTTACCTCGCACTTGGCCTCCTGACTGCTCTGCCACAGTGAAATTAATTGACTCAAAGGCCCCCCAAACACACTTTTAATTGTGCTTTGTTTCATAACCAGCTTCCTGTTGGAAAAGTCCAAACTTCTCGTGGATGAATGTAAGTGTTTCTTCTCTTCTCCATGCTTTCCTCACTCCCTCGCATTTCTTCTCAGAAACATTGTTTCTTCGTGTAATCTGATGGAACATCACTCAGTGATAATACTTGGTTTCTTTTAATCATCTGAATTTCTAAGCATGAAGGCAAATGAAATAGAAGTTGCAGCAGTGACAAAAAGGGAGCGGGTGTGTGTTTGAATATGAATTAAAGTAAAGCTGCTTCTGGCTGGGGATTGAGCCTCACGCGATTTTTACACTGTAGCCAACCAGCTGGCCTTGGTAGGTGTCCAGAGTCCAATCAAGGAACCCTTTAATAACATGAAAAAAGGGAAATCTTGTGAGAGACTTAAAGACAGAACCTGATCATCCTTGCTCATCAAGACACTGCTTTCCCCATGACCCTTGTGAATAATTTCACTCTACCGGCTCCCATTGAACCACAGATTAAGTAATTCCCAAGTACTTAAGAATAGAATGAGCTAAGATTGGTATCATCAGTAAATTACACCTAGGTTCAGCTATAATCAGAACCCCGCTCCTTGACATTAAATAAAGGGAAACTTTTTCATAGCAGGAGCTAGTATAACTCAATTACCCAGAACCTACATTCTTATATTCCCCCCCCCCTCCACCCATCTCCCTCTCAGACCTGATTTGAAGCGAAAGACTATCTTATTTTTCTTCATTTAACAATTTTGCTTTCTGTCTTTCATTTGACGAAAATATGCTCATGCCCTTAGCAAACAAACAAACACACACGCACACACACACACACACACACACACACACACACACACACACACACACACACACACACAGTTGCCACATCTTGCACATCTTTGCCTCGGAGCCAGCTAAGCACCCAGGTGGCACTGAAGAGGCTAGGAGGGCATCAAGAAGGGAATAGCTCCAGAAGTTGCTGTGCGTGAACAAATCATGTGAGCTTGTGCGTTAAAGAAATACATGCACAGATGGATTTGGGGAGGAGTACAATTAGATATCCTTCAGCAATATTAAAGATAGTTGGCAGATAGCTGACTTTTAGGCCAGGATTTTACTCCAGTTTTAGTGATGATTTTTAATGGCTACATATTAAGTAATGTAACAGTGAGATGCGCTGGTAGGCTACACAACTCATGTTTGCATATTCTTTAGGGTTTAAGTGTACATCTCCTGTTTTTGCTGCAAATAAAAAACATTCAAATAGTCTTTGAAATGAATTAGGCTGAAGTAGTGCCTAGTATGCTAAAGCCAGCTAGTGTGATTCGAGTGGAGTAGAGTTGCCTGTGCCTGGGCCCATTTCTAGCCCTATAAATAGATATATTATCCCTCCAGAGGCTTCCAATCCTAATGCACAGCTGTGGGATGCAGATTTGTTTTAGGAGAAGCTGTGCTACCTGTTATGTGGGGCTGGGGAGATGAGCAGCGTCAGGTAAATGATTTTCTGCTGTGCGTGAGGGGATGGGCTGGGGTATTAGGAGAGAGCCTGGGCGAGACTGGGCTCCACAGCCTGACACACACACACACACACACACACACACACACACACACACACACACACACACACACACACACACACACACACACACACACACACACATACATACAACCACAACCTGGCCACACACACACGCGCACACACACACACAGCTGCCTGGCCTTCTTTCCTCTCCTGTGGAGACTTTCACAGGGTGTGATGCCCATTAGGCCTCCTGCGCTAGGTTAGCCATCTCCGCATTACCGACTCATTTCATACATTAAGTGCTTTACCTTCAGGACTGGCCAACACTGTGAAAGCTGTTTGGGCTATATCACTCTCTCTCGACATGCTCTCTATTGCTCTCACCTCAACCTCAACCTCCACCGTGCTAAGTTTCACTTTATCAGGATGGATGAACAGGACTGGGGGAGCGCCAGTGGGTTTGGTACTCTGCTTCTGTTGTGAGAGTTTTAGTTGAGTTCTATTCCAGTAGGAATGAGCATCGCTCTGGCTCAGAAGCTGGTGTATCATGCAGGTATGTGCTTCCTAATAGATTTAGCATTGGCAGCATGCTGTCGGTGGGCTGCACACTAACCTCCATCACCTCACCATAATACCCAGCATGAAGGATGTAATCAGCTAGCTAAGTCTTCCCCTTATCAGTACTTCTCTTACAGTTCTCTACTTTCAACTGGATATTTCCAAGGTAATATTATTCCGGCTTATCATTTTAAACTGAAACTCAATTCCTTTGCTGACTGTGTGTCATAGCGGAGCGATAGTGCAGCTGAGGCACAAGTGTATCATTGTCTGTTCTCACGGGACGTCAGGCAGTGAACTTGCCGTAGCTGCCATGTGCTATCCTGCAGCAACTGATGAGACTGATATGTTTAATTGGGGTGGTCTTCATATCCCCGCCCTTTTTGGATCCAGTCACTGTCATCTTGTACTGGAGCAGAGTTATGGCTTTAGGCGGGAAAGTGGGAAATGCGATCCCCCCCCCCCCAAAAAAAAATGGAGATAATTTTTTTTTGTTAATACTTCCACATTTTCCACAGTTTCTTTCATCGTTATTCAAAAATGAGTTTTTAATGCAATGAGTACTTCCAATCATGTTAAGGTCTGCATGATTCAGATAGTATCATAATTACAATTAGATTACATTACCGCAATCAGAGAAAGAGTATCGTTAAGAGAAAGAATATAAATTGCTTTAGTTTTGCAAGTACTGAGCAAGCAGAAATTTGAATTAATCTCCATTTAAACATCTTCTCCTCTTAGAGAACTGCAAAGCATGCTAGTTTCTTTCAGGCCATCAATACAAATTAAGGGGAGAAGTATGAATTTTCTGAGGGTCTTAACATTTACGTTTTTTTTCACGCTAGTAGCCTAACTTACAATCCGTTTCTGAGTACTCGGGCACTTTTGATAGTGAGGAACTTACTTGCGTGTAAGATAGAATTCATTAGCCTATTTTCAATAAGAGCCATTCTACTACCTCTGTGTGTCAGAAGCGTGAGGGAATCTGTCATCCATGTTCGACCAGCAACGTCCTCTCCAACGTCCTCTAACGCCAAAGTGTATCAAGAAAGAAAGCAATGGTTGAGTCGTCACACACTCAATGTGGATAATCCCAAACTGCGGTACATAAAAATGTAACCATTACTTATAAGGGATACATAATTCCATCAGTCAACTGCTTAATCAATGATTCGGAGGAGTAAAGCAACTAAGTAAATCCCTTATCCCACCAATGGATTAAGTCTCCAGTTTGTCCCAAAGCACCCTATTCCCTATATAGCGCACTACTTTTGACCGGGGCTCACACAATATACTACAGTTTCCATTAGAGTAGACAATGCTTCTCAGCTTCTCAGATAATATGCTGTTATTATCTAAACAAATGACAGTTCCAGGCTTCTTTGCTCTTCAGAGTGGCTGTATTTACATGGACGGAAGATATTAAACAAGCGGTTCTGTAACCACGACGAGGAACAATTAATAATAGAGATAATTAGCTTGCTAATGCTTCAAATCTGCATAACTTTATGGGTTTGCTACTACAGAATACGTCTTATATCAATTACCTTTTTCTGCTATCCTCTCTTTCTACAATCTCCTTGCTGGACCACAGTTTGAGATTAATGCCTGCTTCTAAATTACCACCCATGCTACACATTTATCAGCTACCAGAACAATCCCGCACATTTATCCCTCCACTAAGTGCCAGAATATTCATGAAAAAAAATGTCATTTTGTCTGTGTCCCATTGATGAAATGGGATTTATTTAGTTTTTGCGCATAACTTTTTTTTTTTATCATGCGTTTCCATTTAGCTACTTAGGAGTACTTTATCTGTTGTGGGATAGAAAATCACTTAACTTCTTTGTAAATGCAGATGAATATGTAAGGTAAAATAGTATGATGCATTACCGTTTCACAATGTCATTGTGTTGTCTTTATTTGTACGCCATGGTGCATAAGCTAATAATACAAACCCATTCAAGCCTTGACATTCAGTAATGATTAGAGGAGTAAACTAACAAAGCTCCTGACTAAAATGACATTCTAAATCACTCCAGCGAGAGAAAATAAGAAAAACCTCAGTGGTTGAGTCCCAAATGGCACAGATGGCACCCTGTTCCCTGTATAGTGCACCACTTTTGACCAGTGCCCCCATCAGGCTCTGGTCAAAAGTAGTGCACTATATGGGGAATATAGGGTGCCAATTGGAACGCATCCAATGACTTTTGGTCCTTGTGCATGCATGCTCAACACCCTTCTTAATCAGCCATTAGGAAGGAGTGAAGATGTCATGAGAATGCGCTCTGGCCTTTGTTCTGCGTCTGTCATGGCATTGACTTCCTCTGACATGACGCTACAATGCATGACGGATCAAAGTAATTCACCTTCCAATAACTGACCTTCCTCTGTTCCGTGTCAAGTCAGCTAGCTAGACAGACCGACCTGGGCTCTCTGGCCATTATTGATTCCCCCAACGCCATCAGAGCATGATCCTGAAACAGAAGTGTAGGAGTGGGAGGGAGAGGGAGAGAGAAGGGAAAATATATCTTCATTTTAAGAACTTTCTGTGCTGTTATGGTAAGGAAGCCCATGTTACTCACATGCACCTATGCTAATGGCATGTATCCAGCTAGTAATGGGATAGTTCACCCAAATTACAACATTGTATGCGTGCCTCTTAACTTAAGCAGTCTACGGCCAATCAATGGACAGTCTATGGATAAACAGAAATTGTATATTGCAGTCTATGCTTGTCCATAGACTGATTTTAGGGTAAGGAATCAAATAAGGGATTTTGAGATTTGGCTGAACTACCCTTTAAGTTGCTAGAGTGGCTAGAGTATCTGTATCATTTTGTCTCTCTCACCTTGTTTAACTTTGGAATCCCAGAAAGACTCAGCTTTACCCACAAATCCACAGGAGATTTAGACATACAGATTTAAACATCTTGCCTGATGATTTTGGAAACTTAGGGATTGTAAAAATCACTATCAGCTAGGAGGAAGGAATAATTATTTCTGGTGTCTAGGAGTGGGATTGACGTGCTGCTTCTTATAGAGAGAGACTCCACGTGTGTCCTAGCTTTATGAAGGCCTAAAATCAAGGCCTAGACAGAAAAACTTCACTCTACTTTCTGTCTAGGTTATATCCCGTTCAGGCTCTTCACCAGTTCTCTAACAGTAGACATGACAATGTGACATTGTCATCTCGATTTTCAGCAGGTTTCACTGGTAAGGGGGGTAAGCCTTCAAAAAGGAGCTCCCTCCTCTCCTCCCTGATGAAAGTTAAACGGTGAAGTATTCCTGTTCTCTGGTGTGATTAGTGTGTCACACATTTAAAATGCCATATTAAGTAATCCCATCCTTCAGGCTTTACTTTACATCCTCCACAGGTATTAACTTAGAGAATAATCCTAAGCTATTTGGAAAGTAGAGGGGATACATATAAAGATCTGGCACTTCATGTTTCAAATTCGATCTGCCTGGTAGGTGTGATATTCAACTGCCGAAGAGGAAAACGTACGCAGTACAGACAGTGGTGGAGTGAAGCAGGGGGTATATCATCTGTACGCAGGCTTTCTCTAAACCTTAACTTTGTTTTTTTTTAAATGTTCTCTCTCATAGATTTAGTAGAGCTTTGTAGGATATGTAATGCTGTTCAAACCTAAATTAGTAAAATACTACAAATTAGACAAATTTGTAAAACGCTACAAAATCCATGTCATAATTGCAAATAAAACACAGGCCTATTGTACAAAGTAAATCATCACATCACTAGTACACATCGGTGAATTGTGCGTTCTACAGTGTATTTTTTATTCTTCATACAAGCATCAAATAGTGTGCGAGATGGTGAGGCAATAACATTGTCTTCCTCTTGGAGAGGAGGTTAAAGCCCTGTGGCCCTTGAATCGCTAATTACTATCATATGAATGTGTCATGTTATTCATTATTTCTGGTCACATGGGCTGCTCCTGTCTAGACAAACTCATCATTTCAATGCCTATGTTTTGTTTTTGACTGGGATCAGATCACTGGTGCTATTGGGGATCTCTACCCTCCAGGCTGTGTGTATGGGGTGACGGGGGACGGACGGGGGAAGGACGGGGGACGGACGGGGAATGGGGGGGTTACAGCCCTCAGCCGTTATTGTAGCAGCAGTCAATAGCGACTAGCTGGAATCAACACAGCAAGTTATCATTATACTACCATACCATATTTAGAAAGCATCTTATTAATGGTTGGCAATAGTATTGTAATTATAAAAAGAGGAAGGTTTAATGAGCAATGTCATACAACTGTAAAAGTTGAAGAGCTGTTCAGTCTGTTGTCTCTCTCCTTCTGTCCTTCGCTCTCCCTATTCCTCTCTCCCTCTCTCTTCCGGGCAATAGTCTTGTTTTCCTTTTTTCAGATTCAGTACTAAGAAGAGGTGGCAGATGAGGCTTAATTCTCTGAAAACAAATATCCATTTGGTTTTGTTGCATCACTGAACATTGTCTATCCACCATTGGCCTGTTACATTTTAACCCGGGGCAACCAAAAGACCACAAGGCAATGGTGTAGCTACAGCACGTTACCACTGTTTGCAAATATTCTGTCCCTGATTTTTCATAATTATCGTATAGGAAATGGTTTAATTATGGAAGGAAACTATTCATATAATTTGCAACATCGTATATTTTCTATAACAATTGTTTTTGTTTAATTTTTCAACAGGCCTTAACAGAATACTAATTAGTCTATACAGTTTACAATGGGTACTCTAATCTTACACTATGTCTACACAACAGAGACTAAACGACTAATATGAAAAGCTGTGTTACTTCATATTCGTCTCTGACAATAAAAAACGAATATGGATTACGCTGGGAAACCATGCTTTATTCAATTTCCATCGCTAAAAGCTCAGCTCAAATTCATATTATGAGCGTATCTGCTCGATTGCATGATTCAAACCTCAACCAACGCTTACACCTGCTTGAGGGAATTAGGTTGAAACCTTAGTAAATGTTTAAACCTGTCAAACAAATTAGATAAATGCATTCAGAACCTGCTCAACTGTTCATCAGCTTAACTCCATCTGTGGGAATCATTCCCTTCCCTGCCCACACCTGCACAGCTACAGCTAGGGTAGTCCCTAGTCCCTGCAACTGACTTCCTGAGTTTCTTACAAAGAAAATCTCTCAATGGTGGTCGCTGAGGCACAGTCAAAGGCAATTAAAAATCTGATGCAAGGTCATAAAGCTCAGCCCATGCACCCAGGACTGATACCATTAGACTAGAGAGGGCCAAGTACTGAGCCCTGACTCCCTCTGTCCCCGCTATCCATTATTAAAGCAGCCAGTCTAGCCTCCACTGTTCAGGGGTGTCAGATGGGGGACTGATGGGCAGAGCAGAGCAGAGCAGAGCAGAGCGTGGCCCTGCTAAAGACAGTAAGCGGATGTTAACTTCCCACTGAGAGAATTTCTCCAGGTCGAATGCAAAACGTTCTGCTAATCATCCGCGCCATGAAAGTGCCAGCTGCGGCCCGTGGTAGGATTATCATTCTCATAGACCTCGCACCGAGCTTTTAGCTAAATGAAAAATCTCCCGTAGCCTAGGGAGAAGGCAGTGAGAAGATAAGCAGGAAGAGTGTTTACTAGGAAGTGAGCAGGGAGAGTCAGTGCAATTAGAACGGGTTTTCTCCTCCCTTCCCTTCTTCCGTGATGTAAAAATCGTATATAGGAAACCATTAAGGTTTAGTGAGGGAGACGGAATGTACACAGGGAAAAATAAGACGAGAGACAGAAGAGCAATGTATTTCATTTGTGACAAGTTCTTATGGGTTCATTAATTTAACATTTCTCTCTCTACCTTCCGCCCTGAGGGCAGAGCAATGTGATTTGTTATTCTATTGTTCTTTAGTTGCTCCCTGCCTCCCTCTCTCTTGGTCTACGCTGCGATACTCCAATAACACCCAGACTCATAATCCTCTGTCTTAAACTACTTTGGAAATAATCAAATTGCATTGCTTAATATTGTGCTCAGGATTGCCGCCATTGACAGACACCTTTGTTGCTACAAATGAAATAATTAGTTTGAAGGCAAGGCGGCGTGATTGTCTCTCAGGGGCTGGAAGGAGGGGTGATGGGGGTTGGGGTAGTAGTAATCCTATGAGACACTTTGGCCTAGTGTTGCGCTAGCTCTCACCTAAGGGTAATGGATCTCTATTAATCCTCTATTACTGACATCTGTAAAAACTGAGCTTTGAGCCAAACATGGCTAACAAGGGCAATGTATTTGGAAGTCACTACTATGGGCTCCCTCTGGACTGTGGACTCTCATTAAAGAGCTATCAGGCCATTCTGTTTGTCCGGTCACAGGAGGGAATACTGAAATAACAATTAACAAGAGGCTCTGACTGGCACCTTCGGGTGCCCTTCTGGACCAGTTGATCTTGACCACAGCCAGCTCTCTGATCTGTCTGGAGACAATGGATGCGTCTCAAATGGCACCCTATTCCCTATATAGTGCACTACTTTTGACCTGGGTGTCAATTTGGATGCACACAATGCCGCTGTGCATGAAAAAGCAGCTATGTGTGAAAGACTGTGTGTATTTTAACCCCATAGCTAATTCACTTGGTTTGCGTTGAGAGAGATGGAAATGGAATCAAGGTGGCTGTTGGGGGAGCAAGGAGACCTACAAATTGTATACAAACAAAGAGATAAAAAATATATATTAGAGATGTCATGAAGTTGTCCTTGATTTGTGATGTTTTTTGGTTCCATCCTAATCAAATAAACCCTGGTATATGTTCCAAATGACACCCTATACCCTATTTAGTGTCCCTATGGGCCTTGGTCAAAGTAGTGCACTTTGGGAACAAGCTATAGTGTGAAGAAGTAGTTTAAAGTGATTACTGTGATTTTCACTTAAAGGGATAGTTCACCCAAATTACGAAATTACATATTGGTTTCCTTACCCTGTAAGCAGTCTATGGATAAGGTATGACAGCAATCCATGCTTTGGTTTAGTTTCCCTGGCACTGTTTTCATGTACTAACATTTTAGCATTTGTGGCTCAAATCATATTCAAGTCATGGGACCGATATTAGCATTTTCGCACATAATGTTCAAATCGTCTATGTGACTTTGTTGAGCGTCACAATCAAACTGAGATACTTTCTGTTGATTTGGACATGATGCTTTAAAAATGCAAGTATCTGTCCCATGACTTTAATGGGATTTGTGCCACTAATGTTAATACGTTAGAATTTGGAAACAGTGCCAGGGAAACTAAACCAAAGCATGGATTGCTGTCATACATTTAACAGACGCTCTTATACAAAATGACTTACAGCAGCAATTAGGGTTAAGTGCCTTGCTCAATGGCACATCTACAGATCTTTCACCTATTCGGTTGTGAGATTCAAACCAGCGACCGTTCAGTTAGTGGCCTAACACTCCTAAACCACTTAGCTACCTTGTCTATGGACTGCATACACAGTAAGGAAACCAATGTGTCATTTTGTAATTTAGCTGAACTATCCCTTTAGCTCAGAGGCATAAGATAGTGGCAGTCTTGTTCAACATTATTTGGATCTTAACATGGACCATTTATTTTTATTTCGCTTAGGAGAGGGAATTCGGAGAGGGAATTCGGAGAGGGAATTCAGAGAGGGAATTGGAGCGAAAGTCAAAGGGTGCAGGAGATTCCAGAGAGACACTGGGGAAACATGGTCTTAACTCTTTTCACATTGTATTATGATTGATTCATTCTATGATGATTGATTCATTCTATGATGATTGATTCATTCTATGATGATTGAAGTTATAGTTTTGGATTAGGTAAATGGTTGAAGGTGGATCTGGGCATAAAGTGGACAATAGATCCTCTGAAAACGATTACAATTTCGGTCAGAAATAGACCATAATGTGAAATTTCAATTTACTATTTATTTTTATAAATACCGATTGAATTTGTGTATTCGTCCACGAAGAGGTTACAATTTTCTTATTATTCTTTTTTTTCACCTTTATTTAACCAGGTAGGTCAGTTGAGAACAAGTTCTCATTTACAACTGCGACCTGGCCAAGATAAAGCAAAGCAGTTCGACACATACAACAACACAGAGTTGCACATGGAATAAACAAACGTACAGTCAATAACACAATAGAAAAAAAATCTATATACAGTGTGTGCAAGTGAGATAAGATTAGGGAGGTAAGGCAATAAATAGGCCGTAGTGGCGAAGTAATTACAATTTAGAAATTAAACACTGGAATGGTAGATGTGCAGAAGATGAATGTGCAAGTAGAGATACTGGGGCGCAAAGGAGCAAAAATAAAAATAATAATAACAATAAAGAGTGGGTACCATCCATTTTCCTTCCTCAAAAGGCAAAGGCGACTGTAGGTGCCTTGTTGAAACACAGGAGCCAGCCGGATGAATACAGTCCCCTCTGTTAATAAACCATTCATCCCCCTGACACTTCTGTCATAATGCTTTAGATAAAATACAACAAAAAAGCGAGCCGACTTAGAATAAGTCCATCACACTCGAGCTCCCTCTGATGCTGACCGTATGTAGGCTGTCAAACAATGTCGCAATACTCAGTGTGATGGCGCTTAATCCAATTGGCATTGGAGCCAAACTTGTAAACTAATCTATGCATTAGCCCGGCTGGCACAGCGAGCTCACTTGGTCCTCTGGAACCTGAGTTAAGAGCTGTTTTGCGGCAAGTGATAAGCACGCCCAAGCCTTTTGGAAGTAGGTTTAGCTTCTATTCTTCTCCAGTGCGATCGTTCCTAGTACATTTATCATTCTACCTGTCTCAGAGACCTAGCACAGATTAAAGTCAGCCGAAAAACAGCCCACTTCTCCGGTTCTTTAAATGCTTTTAAAATTCACAAGTCAAGAGGCTTAGGCTTTCTTAGCGCAAGTTTTTCCTAACAATGAAATATTCTAATATTTAATATAAGAATAGCTGACAGGAGATTTTTTTTACTCCTTCTGTAGTTCACCCATATCAAAGTCATATACCCTTACAATTTGACAAGGGGAAGACACACTCACAAGGCAGATCTGATGGACGTAAATCCTACCCAATCACGTCACGTGCCTATTTTTCCAGCCTAAAAAAGAGGTGCACTCACTCACTCACTGCATCTGTCCTTCCGCATCTTCCCCAAAAATAAAGTAGGAATGAATCTTTGAATGTGCAGAGATAGATCCACTGCATATGTGGTTGTTTGATAGGATTTTCAGCGAAGGCCCCTCTCTCTTTCTCTCTCTTTTGGTCTATTATGCCAAGTCGGTCATTCTCCGAGGTATAACTTATAACTGCTGCCATATTTTCTAAGTTGTGTTAGTTCTAGTCCTTTTTATCACTGAATTCATTAAACTTGAGCTCTTAAGCCTAAGGCACTACAGACCTGGTAAACAGAGTAAAGACTGATGAAAATGTGGAATTGGTTATTATATTATGGGCTCATAGAATACAAGGTCCCATGCAGCCTTCGGCGAATATGACTCCACAAACCAAAATGTGTGCTACTGTGTGATAAAAAAAAAAGTACAAACATGCTATATGTTGTACGCTATGTAAATAAGTAATACTGTGTGAGCATATTATAGTAGTCAATATATTATCAAGAAAGGTGTACATTATATCAGGATTCAGGAGTGATAAACAGCTAGAAATGGACAAGTTAGAACTCAAAATCATAGTAATGTGGACAGCATCTCAAACTGCAGTTGCTTTGGGACTTGACATGCTATTTTTGGTGATTGAATCCACTGACTTTCCAAAGACTGTCTTCAATTGTGAGAGTTCCTGTAGTTCTAAGAACCCATTTCAACTCATGTTGTACAGTACTGTATGCACGAGCGTATGCTTCCTAGATTTTTGAGTGGAATACAACAACTAGAGGTTCAATATCAAAGGACACTAGTCCTGATTTCAAAGCACAGAGAGGATAGAGAACCCAGTCGGTTTACAGAACAGGGATTGTGTGAATTGGGCACGTCGCTCTTTGATCCCATCTAGGAAACAGAAGAAATGCTCCAGTGTGTGTGTACATTTCGTAAATACTCTCTTTGCTTTACAGTAGTTCATCTCTATACCATGACTGCATCTGACTGCAATATCATTGTATGGAGACAGAAATGCCTTGCAGTCTTGTTTTTGGATGAATGTCAAATAATTTGGTATTTTTTTTTATTCTAAGTACTTTTTCTCTGGGAATTTAGCATAAGGTTAACAGTGCCCTGGACTGCAAAGACTCTAGAGCAATACACTTGCGTAACTATGCATATTGTTCTTTATATGTTGCTGTTGTTTATTGATGCCCACTTAAAATTCAAACTTTATCCACGTAACTATTATCTGATACTGCAAAGGTCCATCATTCACTGCAACAGATTATCAAGGTTTGACTTCTAAGATCAATCGACACAAGGAAAACAGGAAATACTTCAATATTCAGGAAGCAGATACATTTTCTATAGTGACCTTAATCAAATCCAATAAAAATGTACATCTTAAAGGTACAGTGGAGTCCGAAATTATTGACACCCTTCATAAAGATCGGCAAAAATTACTGTATAAAATAAATAATTCTAATAATTACTACATTGTGTGCTCCAAATAATGTACACTAATGCAATTAAGAGATTTTGTTTAACAAGTAATAAATGTTTTTCTCAAAAGGGTAGGGGGGGTCATAAATCTGTTTTCACAACTTTTCAATACCTCACCTAGCAAGGATTTTAAAAAATCCTGAGTTGGAGAACACATTGGGAGGGATTTTAGAACAGTCCTCCATACAGAATCCTTCCAGATCCTTGACATCCTCCGTCTGTGTTTATGGACTGGCCCTTTTCCGTTCAAAGCACAGGTTTTCAATAGGTTTCAAGTCCGGAGAATAAGATGGCCATTGCAAAATGTTGATTTTCTGGCCAATGAATCATTTCTTTGTGGATTTTGATGTGTGTTTTGGGGTTATTGTGTCTTGCTGGAATATCCACTTGCGGCCAAGTTTCAGCAGAGGCAAACAGGTTTTTGGCAAAAATGTCCTGGTACTGGGTAAAGTTCATGATGCTGTTGACACTTAACAAGGGATGCAGGACCAGTGGGAGCAAAATAGCCCCATAAAAACAAATATCCACCACCATGATTTACAGCAGGTATGTGGTTATTTTCTGCTCATGCATTCTCATTTCAATGCCGAACCCACCACCGGTGTGCATGGGCAAAGAGCCCGGAGAAATCATCCGAGTGAGGAAACAGCACCCCTGTCTCAGTATGTGTTGCCCATGTATCTGATGCTATCTGGCCAAAAAGAGCATGACATGTCGTCACTGTAGCATTTCATTGATTATTGCCAGCGAACATTTGGCCTCTCTTGATAACAGTGGGTGGTCCTGGCACAGAAAAACCATGCCCCAATGGATTTGGCTTCACACCAATCAAATCACATCAAAAGCAAAACGTCATTGTCAGAAAACGTCTCTGTTTCTGATCTGCTTGTGTTGTTGACCTGCAGTAGTTAGCTAGCTAGCTAAATCGTCCCTTTCATAAGCAATGGATGGGGATTTGCACTTGTGGTTTTTACTTAATTCTCCTTACAGGCCAAAAATTATAAAGGTGATTCTGATCCAAACATAAATCCATACATTGCGCCACTGACCTGAGACGATTGAAGTTCAATATGTAGCCTAGATGTAGTAGGCTCACATTAACTAGCTAGCTAACTTAGCTGGTTCATTTTTGCCCATATGAGGAAGTTAGGCTAGATGGCATTTTAGCTAGGTAGCCTAGTCTAGGACAACAAAAACTAAAAGCGTGTACTACTGTATGACAGAGTCATAGACCGTTTTGCCAACATGAAAGAGAGGAGGGTGGCATTGGTTTTCATGTAGTCTACAAGTAGGGTGAGTCAACATGTTTTTTTTTTACACACACACAGAAATCCATACCAACGACAGCCACATGATATTTAGCAAAGTTGATTGGACTAAATTGTTTTTGCTATCTTAAAGTTTGTTTTCAATGTATTAGACTAAACATACGTAGCCTAGTTGATTTTATGATATTGAAATGTTTAAGTTGAAATGGTGCTGGAATAGAGGAGGCAGTGCTCCTGATGTCTTTCTGCTGAGTTTTAGTAACTCTCCGTGCTTCTAAATCAGTAGTTGTTTAGTAAACTGTTCGAAACATAAACTTGATTGACCGTGCTATCGTTCTTGTTGCATGCAATATTTGCTTTGTGTACTAAATAGGACAGATGTTTCTCTACGGTTATGTGATAAAACAAACATATGTGTGGTTGAATTTATTCCGCCACTGCGTGACTGTTGTCTTTTTGTTGTCTCTGCCTTATTCTATATCCCGGTGGCATATGAACGAACGGGTTATAGAGCAAACAACGCAATATTCACAATATAGATTGTATGGCTTTTTTCCTGGTTTGACTTCCCCAGTGATTTTACCCACGCACCGCTACTGCGTACTCCAAATTTTCAAAGGGAAAGAAAATTTGCGGTCACTTAGAAATGTCCATGTTTTTGAAAGAAAAGCTTTTTTTTGGTCCATTAAAATAACATCAAATTGATCAGAAATACAGTGTAGACATTGTTAATGTTGTAAATGACTATCGTAGCTGGAAATGGCAGATTTTTTATGGAATATCTACATAGGCGTACAGAGGCCCATTATCAGTAACCATCACTCCTGTGTTCCAATGGCACGTTGTGTTAGCTAATCCAAGTTTATCATTTTAAAAGGCTAATTGATAATTAGAAAACCCTTTTGCAATTATGTTAGCACAGCTGAAAAGTGTTGTCCTGATTAAAGAAGCAATAAAACTGGCCTTTAGATTAGTTGAGTATCTGGAGCATCAGCATTTGTGGGTTCGATTACAGGCTCAAAATGGCCAGAAACAAATAACTTTCTTCTGAAACTCGTCAGTCTATTCCTGTTCTGAGAAATGAAGGCTATTCCATGTGAGAAATTGCCAAGAAACTGAAGTTCTCGTACAACGCTGTGTACTACTCCCTTCACAGAACAGCGCAAACTGGCTCTAACCAGTATAGAAAGAGGAGTGGGAGGCCCCAGTGCACAACTGAGCAATAGGACAAATACATTAGAGTGTCTAGTTTGAGAAACAGACGCCTCACAAGTCCTCAACTGGAGGCTTCATTAAATAGTACCCACAAAACACCAGTCTCAACATCAACAGAGAAGAGGCGACTCCGGGATGCTGGCCTGAAATGTATCTGTTACTTGAACTCTGTGAAGCATTTATTTGAGCTGCAATCTGAGGTGCAGTTAATTCTAATGAATGTATCCTCTGCAACTGAGGTAACTCTGTGTCAGTCCTCATGAGAGCCAGCTTCATCATAGTGCTTGATGGTTTTTGCGACTGCACTTAAAGAAACTTTCAAAGTTCTTGAAATATTCCAGATTGACCGACCTTCATGTCTTAAAATAATGATGGACTGTAGTTTCACTTTGCTTATTTGAGCTGTTCTTGCCATAATGGACTTGGTCTTTTACCAAATAGGCTTATCTTCTGTATACCACTCCTACCTTGTCATAACACAACTGATTGGCTCAAACGCATTAAGGAGGAAAGAAATTCCACAAATTAACTTTTAACAAGGCACACCTGTTAATTGAAATGCATTCCAGGTGACTACCTTATGAAGCTGGTTGAGAGAATGTGCAAAGCTGTCATCATGGCAAAGGGTGGCTACTTTGAAGAATCTCAAATATTAAATATATTTAGATTTGTTTTACGCTTTTTTGCTTACTACATGATTCCATATGTGTTATTTCATAGTTTTGATGTATTAACTGTTATTCTACAGTACAATGTAGAAAATTGTAAAAATAAAGAAAACCCTTCAATGTGTAGGTGTGTCCTATCAGACCTCAGGATAAGATCCAGATGCAGACAGTTCAAAGTAACAAAAGTTTATTACAAAAACAGGGGGCAGGCAAACGACAGGTCAAGGGCAGGCAGAGGTCAATAATCCAGAGCAGAGTCCGAAAGGTACAGAACAGCAGGCAGGCTCAGGTTCTGGGCAGGCAGAATGGTCAAAACCGGGAAAACTAGAGAACAGGGACTAGAGAGAAAAACAGCAGTATGGGAAAAACACTGGTAGGCTTAACGAGACAAGACGAACTGGCAACAGAAACAGACAACACAGGTATAAATGCACAGAGTTAATTCTTGGTGGAAGCACCAAGCCATTACAGCTGTGAATTCTTTTGAATAAGATTCTACCAGCTTTGCACACCTCTTATACCCTGACTACACTGCTCGCGTCGGTTGTGCGAGCGTTGCAAAATAAAGATTGCAGATTGCGCTGCTAGTCCTGCCTCTCCCATCTCCTCATTGGTTTATAGAAGAAGGTACCCACGTGCCATCTCCTCATTGGTTATATCCACGTGGGTGATTGAAAGACGAACTGTGCTGCCAGTTGTCGTGGTAGTACTATGAATGTTTAGATGCCAATCACCATATAAATTCAAAGATGAAAAAGGAGAGATGACTAGAAATGATTTGGTTGACCGTTTTACGTGTGGATTAATTGTCGGAGTAGTATTTCAGGTAAAATAACAACCTAATGTTTATATCCCATGACAAATTGGTGGAACAAGCTCCCTCACGACGCCAGGACAGCGGAGTCAATCACCACCTTCCGGAGACACCTGAAACCCCACCTCTTTAAGGAATACCTAGGATAGGATAAAGTAATCCTTCTAACCCCCCCCCCCTCCCTTAAAAGATTTAGATGCACTATTGTAAAGTGGTTGTTCCACTAGATATCATAAGGTGAATGCACCAATTTGTAAGTCGCTCTGGATAAGAGCGTCTGCTAAATGACTTAAATGTAAATGTAAATGTAAATTAGCTAGCAACAGCAAGCTAGCTAAATAGGACAAATTAGCTAGCAAATGCAAGCTAACTAGCTAAATTGCCATAAATATTTAATACTTTTCGACCTGTCCCCAAATTAATATCATTGGTTGAGAGATTGTTTTGATATTTAAACCTGCGTGTCGTGATTGCGTTTGGTGTGGGGGGACAAAATAAATGTATACACTATGGCGCACGATGGCGCACGCGCACAGCCGGTTTGGGATCCGTGTTAGGGCAACATACTGTACAGGTAACCGCTGAAATAATGGACACACTTGAGTAAATGAGGGATACAAAGTATATTGAAAGCAGGTGCTTCCGCACAGGTGTGGTTCCCGAGTTAATTAAGCAATTAACATCCCATCGTGCTTAGGGGTCATGTATAAAAAAGCCCAGTTGCCCATTATTTTGGCCACCATGGCTAGAAGAGCTCTCAGTGACTTTGAAAGAGGTGTCTCAAAGGAGCATAGGGGGTTTAAAGGGGTGTGTGTGTGTGTGTGTGTGTGTGTGTGGTGTGTGTGTGTGTGTGTGTGTGTGTGTGTGTGTGTGTGTGTGTGTGTGTGTGTGTGTGTGTGTGTGTGTGTGTGTGTGTGTGTGTGTGTGTGTGTGGGGGGGCAGTAACCAGATCTCAACCCAAAGGGCGCCTGAGACAGGGTTTTCCATCACAATCAATGAAACACCAAATTATGGAATTTATTGTGGAAAAAAGGGCTCTTGTCCTAATAGAGTTCCAGACAGTTGTAGAATCTATGCCAAGGTGAAGCTGTTCTGCCGACTCTTGGTGGCCTAATGCCCTTTAGCCGTCATTGTAAATAAGAATTTATTCTTAAAGGGATACTTCGGGATTTTGGCAATGACGTCCTTTATTGAGCATGAAAGCAGATACCCATAGACTTCCAGTCATTGCGCTAACGCTAGTTAGCATTGGCTCTCAAAGCTACCTCTAACTTCCTTCATACTGGACACAGAGACATACACATGGTATCCACGAGTTCATCTGACTCTGGGGAAGTAGAAACCCCAAAGTATGCATTTAATTGCTAAATCAAGGTTAAATTAAAAAAAGACATATCAAGACATCTTAATATTATTTTTGTTATTCAATTTGAAAATATAATCCCTATTTAGATTACATTTTAAGGCAGCAAAATGTGAAGACTGTTCAAGAGGTTTGTAGACTTTCGCTAGGCACTGTATTTAGGTCATTGTATTTGTGTAAGGGATCAAGAGGACTATCTACCAGGAGGAGGAGATAAAAGCTCAGCACGCAGTTCACCAATAAATACGCCAAGCTGCTTTTTTTTAAGAAGAAAGGAGAGATTTACATGAGCAGTAAAATACTCTAGAATGTAACTGATATTTAGTCCTAAAGACTAAATAGAAAAGACCTTTGCAAATAAAATTCAAACTGTCCTAAAATGTATAGAAATTCTATGTGGAAACCTGGAGACTAATTTCCTCATTCAGACATGTTATAATATTAGGCTGGGTTTATGTGATCCTTACATCTGGAAATACCAAGCATTTGTTAATTTGTATGTAATTGAGTCTCTTATAAGCACCAAAATCTCATGTTCATTTCCTCTCTGCATGCACTCACGCAACTTGTACTGTCCCATTATACTGTACTTTTAACATAATGAATTCCCACTTAAATAAAAGCAATCATTTAATGTCAAAATGGAAACACTCAAATTCTGCAGATGACAGCCTAATCTGAGCTACTTGGATTTTAGCTCTGTTGAAAAGTTCCTTTAAATACAATAGCTCAACAATGGCCCCTACCCAATCACCTTGAGGCCATATTTCAATTTTTTTTTAACGGTTACTAGCAATCAAATGAAACCTAGCCCCTTCCTAATTAAGTGTGTGAGTATCTGGACACTAATTATCATATTTGTGAGACAGCTAGGCAGACCGGCCTTTATGGCAGGGCTGTATGTTCACAGCTTGAGCTGTGTCTTTCACACCTGGGTTAAAAGAAACTCCAGCGCATTCAAGCGCAGGTCTTCCAGCAGCCTCAAAGAGGGGGGAAACGGCGTAATTGGATGACAGTCTTGTTATCCCTTTGTTGGTTGCAATTCGAACCCTGATTAGCATTTCGGGAATATTTTACATTATAATCCAGAATTAGGTTTTACTTTTTCCAATTAGTTTGGGCGTTAAAGGGACAAGACAGACTGGGGCTCAAGGTTTCACTTGTTTAGGCCAAATATAAATGAGTGCTGTGAATGTGAGTGCATGTGTGTTATCAATAACATTTCTCTTCTTTTTTTGCAGCAATGACACAGTTTCTTATTATACTGTAGAGGAAGAACTTGGAATAGATTAGAGTTCCATATTCGTATATGTTGGTGCTTCTGAGTACTATTATAATTAAGCAATAAGGCACGAGGGGGTGTGGTATATGGCCAGTATACCATGACTAAGTGCTGTTCTTATTCACGACACATCGCGGAGTGCCTGGACACAGCCCTTAGCCGTGGTATATTGGCAATATACCACAAACCCCCGAGGTGCCTTACTGCTATTATAAACTGGTTACCAACGGAATTATGTTTTGTTATACCCGTGGTATACGGTCTGATATACCAAGGCTGTCAGACAATCAGCATTCAGGGCTCTAACCACCCAGTTTATAAAGCTTGATAAAATAGCAATAATACAGTCCTCTTCTGTCACAGCGGTCGATGAAAGGGGACCAAGGCGCAGCGTGTAGAGTGCTCATTCTTACTTTATTTCACGAGAACACTTAAACAAAATAACAGAACGACAGCCAACAGTTCCGTAAGGTACTCAGACAAAACGGAAAACAACTACCCACAACCCCAAAGGAAAAACAGGCTGCCTAAGTATGGCTTCCAATCAGAGACAACGAAAGACACCTGCCTCTGATTGGAAACCATACCCGGCCGAACATGAAAACCAACACAGAAAATTATAACTAGAACAAACCCACATAGAAACAGAAAACCCCAAATACCAACAAAACAAACCCCCCTGCCACGCCCTGACCACTCTACTATGGCAAATGACCTCTTACAAGGGTCAGGATGTGACATCTTCGAACATGTATTCTCCTTGATTTCACGTTGACGACTTCACAAAGCAGCTATTGTGGTTCGATACCAAGATTATCAAGAGTGTTTTAATTGTTAGTATTAAAGGTTTTCCTGTTTGTTTTTATAAATAATGGAACATAAATAACTGCCGTATCGAAGTAAACTTGTCATTCTAAAATCGGATTATTTTCGTGAGTCTGGGAATTGTTGAAAGTGGAGTGCAGCCTGATGTTTTGAGTGAAGGTTATGTGGTCGAAGGGGTGTGTGTGTGTGTGTGTGTGTGTGTGTGTGTGTGTGTGTGTGTGTGTGTGTGTGTGTGTGTGTGTGTGTGTGTGTGTGTGTGTGTGTGTGTGTGTGTGTGTGTGTGTGTGTGTGTGTGTGTGTGTGTGTGTTGAATAAAGCAGTGGCCCATATCCTCCCTGCACTCCTCTAGTTAATTGGAAACGTACAATGTCGACTCAGCCAATGTTAGGGCCCTAATCAGTGTGAGTTTCTGAAACAAAGTAGGTTTTATTGAAGAGAATTTAAATCACGGGTGACCCAAATTGTTACAATTCATAATAATCATTCATGGGGGTCTATACAATCCTGAGGCTTCACAAGTCACTTTAGGGACAAATGTAATGCATTAAGGCACAGATTGGAGAATTATTATCACTCCAATTAGAAAAATATGTGACACCAAGCACAGGTTAAAAGACACCTTTATTCAAGGTATTACTAAAAAGCAAACCGCAAAATGAAGCAGAAGTGAGGGACACATCCAAGCTAAACAACCAATTCAAGCCATGAGACAGCCACTGTGGCTGAGACTTCAAGATCAAGACCTTCAGGCTCAAAACCAGAGACAAACTAGTGCACTATATAGGAAATAGGGTGCCATTTGGGATGCACCCTCACTGATCCAGTACTCACCTAAACCTGTAAGGATACTACAGGATGTAAGCAGGTAGTGTACACTGCCTTACCTCTCAAAGGACAGTTGTATGATTTATTATAGTCACCTCTTACAGAAAACTTTAGCCTTTTATGACAAGACCTAAGACACCACCCTGTAAACCACAATACCCTTCATATTCCCTTGAATCGCTGTGGCTTTTTCCTTCAAACTGCATTTGTTCCAAGTGTCATATTAATGTAGAAAAGTTTAAGATGTCACAAGTAATCTGACAGCTAAGGTTTTAGTTAAAGCAAACGTCCCCCTCACACTCGAGTTCTATTAGCAGGTCGCCACGGCGCTATTAGTGACTCCCAAGTTACTGATGTGTCACCTTAATTTAAAGTTAAGAACTGTAACAGTTTAATAATGTGGAAGATGAAAGCCTAGTGTTTGGATGACACTTCAAACCTTTCTCAAATGGCTAATAGAGAGGGCTTATTGTTTTATTCACACAGTGAGAGGCTGAGAGCAACTGTCTTCTTTCTCCTACTAATGCCACCCATCTTCATTTCCTCCTAACTTCTCCCTCCTCAGTGGTTGAATTGTGACCCTGAACTTGCTTACCATCTGTGAACTACCGTGTGCAGGCATGCATCTATGAGTGGTACATTGATTGGTCGTGTAACAGATTATTATTGTAAATACAGTTGAAGTCGGAAGTTTACATACACTTAGGTTGGAGTCATTAAAACTTGTTTTTCAACCACTCCACAAATTTCTTGTTAACAAACTATAGTTTCGGCAAGTTGGTTAGGACATCTACTTTGTGCATGACACAAGTAATTTTTCCAAAAATTGTTTACAGACAGATTATTTTATTTATAATTCACTTTATCACAATTCCAGTGGGTCAAAAGTTTACATGCACTAAGTTCACTGTGCCTTTAAACAGCTTGGAAAATTCCTGAAAATTATGTCATGGCTTTAGAAGCTCCTGATAGGCTAATTGACATCATTTGAGTCAATTGGAGGTGTACCTGTGGATGTATTTCAAGACCTACCTTCAAACTCAGTGCCTCTTTGCTTGACATCATGGGAAAATCAAAAGAAATCAGCTAAGACTTCAGAAAGAAAATTGTAGACCGCCACAAGTCTGGTTCATCCTTGGGAGCAATTTCAAAACTTCTGAAGGTACTACGTTCATATGTACAACCAATAGTACAATAGTACGCAAGTATAAACACCATCGGACCACGCAGCCATCACGCCGCTCAGGAAGGAGACGTGTTCTGTCTCTTAGAGATGAACGTACTTTGGTGCAAAAAGTGCAAATCAATCCCAGAACAACAGCAAAGGACCTTGTGAAGATGCTGGAGGAAACAAGTACAAAAGTATCTATATCCACAGTAAAACGAGTCCTATATCGACATAACCTGAAAGGCCACTCAGCAAGGAAGAAGCCACTGCTCCAAAACCGCCATAAAAAAGCCAGACTATGGTTTGCAACTGCACATGGGGACAAAGATCATGCTTTTTGGAGAAATGTCCTCTGGTCTGATGAAACAAAAAAAGAACTGTTTGGCCATAATGACCATCGTTATGTTTGGAGGAAAAAGGGGGAGGCTTGCAAGCCGAAGAACACCATCCCAACCGTGAAGCACGGGGGTGGCAGCATCATGTTGTGGGGGTGCTTTGCTGCAGGAGAGACTGATGCACTTCACGAAATAGATGGCATCATGAGGATGGGAAATTATGTGAATATATTGAAGCAAAATCTCAAGATATCAGTCAGGAAGTTAAAGCTTGGTTGCAAATGGGTCATCCAAATGGACAATGACCCCAAGCACACTTCCAAAGTTGTGGCAAAATGGCTTAAGGACAACAAAGTCAAGGTATTGGAGTGGCCATCACAAAGCCCTGACCTCAATCCAATAGAAATTTGTGGGCAGAACTGAAAAAGCGTGTGCGAGCAAAGAGGCCTACAAACCTGACTCAGTTACACCAGCTCTGTCAGGAGGAATGGGCCAAAATTCACCCAACTTATTTTGGGAAGCATGTGGAAGGCTACCCGAAACGTTTGACCCAAGTTAAACAATTTAATGGCAATGCTATCAAATACTAATTGAGTGTATGTAAACTTCTGACCCACTGAGAATGTGATGAAAAAAATAAAATCTGAAATAAATCATTCTCTCTACTATTATTCTGACTTTTCACATTCTTTAAATGAAGTGGTGATCCTAACTGACCTAAGACAGGGATTTTTGACAAGGATTAAATGTCCGACTTCAACTGTAAATACATAGAGCATTATTAATGCAGACAGCGGTAAGGACATATTGTTTTCTGTATCTATATTTTCTTGATCTTTTTGTTATCTAGGCATGTTGACCGGTACAGTACAGTATGAGGCTATTCCTATAACGGGAAGACAAGCCTTGCCTCTATGCCTCTATCACTGTCAACTCCTGCAAGGCATGTGGCGTCCCAGAAGACCGTTTCCTACATGTGACCATCAGACCATATATACAAACGGTGTCAACAATTTTTCCAGAGATGGCTGACAGCTAGCCTTGTTGAATGTAAATGGCTCCATTGTAAATAGCTCTGACATGTCGTTAGGAGGGAAAGTGACACAGGTTGCTTGCTCAACAGAGACTGATTTACACACGCATTGCAAAGTGTCCCCCAGCTACAGGTGGGCAATTTTGCAGGCTGTTAAAGGGCCTGAGGGATCCCACCGTCAAGATAAGCAGGACTATTAAACCATCAAGGCCCGGTGCTCACTCGGGGCTCACTCAGTGCTCACTTGGTACTCGCCTAGTGCTCTCTCGGTGCCCACTCAGTGCTCACTTGGCGCTCGCCCGGTGCTCACTCGGCGCTCTTTCAGTGCTCACTCGGTGCTCACCCGGTGCTCACTCGGTGCTCTCTCGGTGCTAGACCCGCTCGGCAGTCCGTTTGTTTTGTTCTCTTATGTGAGCGCTAGAATGAGGTGCCGTGAAGCTTGAAAGCGTGTCTGACATCTGAAGTGTTCTGATAGCTCCCTACAATGCTCGAAAAATGTACTTGGGCTCCCAGATCAACCCTCAGGAGCTTAATTACATCAAAGAAGAAGGAATCTTGTTCAATTCAATCAACAAAAAAAAAATGATCAGTAGTTTTTCAAAGCTTTGTTTGACATTGAGAAGACATGGATGAGAAGAAGGGAGGGGAGTGGGTGAGAGGGGGGAAGAGAGAGAGGGGGGGAAGAGAGAGAGAGAGAGAGAGAGAGAGAGAGAGAGAGAGAGAGAGAGAGAGAGAGAGAGAGAGAGAGAGAGAGAGAGAGAGAGAGAGAGAGAGAGAGAGAGAGAGAGAGAGGACCAGTGAAGGAGGAATGTTAATCAGAGAGAGAAACATGTGGGGAATCTCAAAAGTATAAGGATAAAAAAAAGGCGAGCAAGTCAAGGGTGGCCTGTCAAAATTGTTGGCTTATACATGATGCTATTATAGGGACACATCTAGTTGAAATAGTAGTTCAAAAGTGACCTAACTGACATGGAGGCCTACACATCTGGAGAAGAGAAGTGGGGAACAGTGGCTACAAAGGTAGCCTATGTTTGCATCCCAAATGGCACCCTTTTCCCTTTATCAAGAGTAGTGCACTACATAAGGAATAGGGTGCCATATGGGATACAGATTTTGCTGTATCCCATATGGCAGGCTCCCCCTGACCATTCTATTGACAAAGATGACAACAGTCCCATGATGCTCTATTATCCTTGACCGTCGAGAAGACATCAAATGGGCAGGGAGCTGTCAAGAGCTACGAAAGAAAGGGGCCTCAAAAATAAGACGACTTAACACAGAGCCAGCCACCACAGAGCTTGTTACATTATGTTCCACCTAGGTTTGTCAAAACATAGGGTTATTCAGTGTGTACACAAGCCTTAAGGGGCATTCCTTTCAACAAAAAAGCAAGAAAGAAAAGAATGGCAAGAATAAGAAAGGGTAAAGAAACAAGACAGACATGCTCTTGAATATTACAAAGTTTTATTTCTTTCGTTCTTCACGGAGGCGAACGATACTCTGCATATGTTTACGCCAACCTTTACTTTTGCTCTGAAATGCGACAAGGAAAAGAGCCTTTGAAGAAAAGATTAAACGAACCGTCTCCTCTGCTGTACACAAGCCTTGTCTTTGTGATGTTACAAGTAATTGATAAATAAGGCCTTTTCCATCAAGAGGACTTGTCACAAACTCGGGGTTACTGCTTCTTTAATAATCACTCTGAGGATGTCCAATGGGATCCAATGCACTACTACAGTGGAACTTCATTTTTTCTTATTTTCTCCTTAATATGGCGTATTGTATCAAATTAACAGCTTCAGGCATCTGTTTTATAGCTGTGACCAATTGCCTTCCCAAATATTTACACAGAGTTGGGAAAGCTAGTCATTTCTATCAACATGTTAAATGTGCAACCAGAGGGAAACAATTCTAGATCCCCTGTACTCCACACACAGAGACGCGTACAAAGCTCTCCCTCGCCCTCCATTTGGTAAATCCGACCACAACTCTATCCTCCTGAATCCTGCTTACAAGCAAAAATTAAAGCAGGAAGCACCAGTGACTATAAAAAAAGTGGTCAGATGAAGCAGATGCTAAACTACAGGACTGTTTTGCTATCACAGACCGGAACATGTTCCGGGATTCTTCTGATGGCGTTGAGGAGTACACCACATCAGTCACTGACGTCGTCCCCACAGTGACTGTACGTACATACCCCAACCAGAAGCCATGGATTACAGGCAACATTTGCACTGAGCGAAAGGGTAGAGCTGCCGCTTTCAAGGTGCGGGACTCTAACCCGGAAGCTTACAAGAAATCCTGCTATGCCCTGCGTCGAACCATCAAACAGGCCAAGTGTCAATACAGTGCTAAGATTGAATTATACTACACCGGCTCCGATGCTCATCTTATGTGGCAAGGCTTGCAAACTATTACAGACTACAAAGGGAAGCACGGCAGTGAGCTGCCCAGTGACACGAGCCTACCAGACGAGCTAAATCACTTCTATGCTCGCTTCGAGGCAAGCAACACTGAGGCATGCATGAGAGCATCAGCTGTTCCGGACAACTGTGTGATCACGCTCTCCGTAGACGACGTGAGTAAGACCTTTAAACAGGTCAATATACACAAGGCTGCGGCGCCAGACAGATTACCAGGACGTGTGCTCCGGGCATGTGCTGACCAACTGGCAGGTGTCTTCACTAACATTTTCAACATGTCCCTGATTGAGTCTGTAATACCAACATGTTTCAAGCAGACCACCATAGTCCCTGTGCCCAAGAACACAAAGGCAACCCGTAGCACTCACGTCCGTAGCCATGAAGTGCTTTGAAAGGTTGGTAATGGCTCACATCAACACTATTATCCCAGAAACCCTGACCCACTCCAATTTGCATACCGCCCAAACAGATCCACAGATGATGCAATCTCTATTGCACTCCACACTGCCCTTTCCCATTCTCACACTAATGTGAGAATGCTATCCATTGACTACAGCTCAGCGTTGAACACCATAGTACCCTCAAAGCTCATCACTAAGCTAAGGATCCTGGGACTAAACACCTCCCTCTGCAACTGGATCCTGGACTTCCTGACGGGCCGCCCCAGGTGGTGAGGGTAGAGGGCAAACACATCTGCCACGCTGATCCTCAACACTGGAGCTCCACAGGGGTGCGTGCTCAGTCGCCTCCTGTACTCCCTGTTCACTCACGACTGCATGGTCAGGCACGACTCCAACACCATCATTAAAACGACACAACAGTGGTAGCCCTTATCACCGACAACGACGAGACAGCCTATAGGGAGGAGGTCAGAGACCTGGCCGGGTGGTGCCAGAATAACAACCTATCCCTCAACGTAACCTAGACTAAGGAGATGATTGTGGACTACAGGAAAAGGAGGACCGAGCACGCCCCCATTCTCATCGACGGGGCTGTAGTGGAGCAGGTTGAGAGCTTCAAGTTCCTTGGTGTCCACATCAACAACAAACTAGAATGGTCCAAACACACCAAGACAGTCGTGAAGAGGGCACGACAAAGCCTATTCCCCCTCAGGAAACTAAAAAGATTTGGCATGGGTCCTGAGATCCTCAAAAGGTTCTTCAGCTGCAACATCGAAAGCATCCTGACTGGTTGCATCACTGCCTGGTATGGCAATTGCTCGGCCTCCAACCGCAAGGCACTACAGAGGGTAGTGCGTATGGCCCAGTACATCACTGGGGCTAAGATGCCTGTCATCCAGGACCTCTACACCAGGCAGTGTCAGAGGAAGGCCCTAAAAATTGTCAAAGACCCCAGCCACCCCAGTCATAGACTGTTCTCTCTACTACCGCATGGCAAGCGGTACCGGAATGCCAAGTATAGGACAAAAAGGCTTCTCAACAGTTTTTACCCCCCAAGTCATAAGACTCCTGAACAGGTAATCAAATGGCTACCCGGACTATTTGCATTGTGTGCCCCCCCCCCCCAACCCCTCTTTTTAAGCTGCTGCTACTCTCTGTTTATCATATATGTATAGTCACTCTAACTATACATTCATGTACATATTACCTCAGTTGGGCCGACCAACCAGTGCTCCCGCACATTGGCTAACCGGGCTATCTGCATTGTGTCCCGCCACCCGCCACCCGCCACCCACCAACCCCTCTTTTACACTACTGCTACTTTCTGTACATCATATATGCATAGTCACTTTAACCATATCTACATGTACATACTACCTCAATCAGCCTGACTAACCGGTGTCCGTATGTAGCCTCGCTACTTTTATAGCCTCGCTACTGTATATAACCTGTCTTTTTACTGTTGTTTTATTTCTTTACTTACCTATTGTTCTCCTAACACCTTTTTTGCACTATTGGTTAGAGCCTGTAAGTAAGCATTTCACTGTAAGGTTCGGCGCATGTGACAAATTCTATTTGATTTTAATGCATTTTTGAAAAATGAGGCCCATGCCATATACAAAAGGCAAAACATTTGAAAGGCTTCTGTAAACTTGCATGCGTTCTGAAAGCCATTCATGCACATGTGATGCCATGCTAAAACATGGCATCATGTCTGAAGAACGGGACCAAGGTGCAGCGTGTGTATCGTTCCACATTTTATTATAACTGTGAAACTATGCAAGACATACAAATAAACTACTAAACAAAAACCGTGGCGAAGAGGTGCAACATACACTAACTCAAAATAATCTCCCACAAAACCTAGTGGGAAAAACAACAACTTAAATATGATCCCCAATTAGAGACAACGATGACCAGCTGCCTCTAATTGGAGATCATCCCCCCAAAAAACAACATAGAAATACAGAAACTAGAACCCCACATAGAAATACATAAACTAGACAAAAACCCAAACATAGAAAAAAGAAACTAGAACCAACATAGACATAAATAAACTAGACAAAACCCCCCTGTCACGCCCTGACCTACTCTACCATAGAAAATAAAAGCTTTCTATGGTCAGGACGTTTCACACGTCATGTTTTAGACTCACTTAGGCTATGATTACACAGGCAGCCCAAATCTGATCTTTGCCTCTAATTGGTCTTTTGACCAATCAGATCAGAATTTTGCCAGTAATTGGGCAAAACATCAGATTTGGGCTGGCTGTGTAATTGTAATTCTAAACAGTTTCAACAGTTTATTGTCAAATTCATAATCCTTGAACTTATTATGTATTGTCTGTGACATGAATCAATATTTTACCTTTTTTTTAAAGTATTGTGAAAGTTTTGCAACCTTACTGTTACTGTCCATGCAAAAAAAAGAAAATGCTAAATATACAGTCTATATGAATGCTGATGAAATATGCATTCCATATTCTTGAACCTGTAAGCTAAATGTCACATTTACCTCCGTTTGAGCCTTGTGTGAATCTGTTAAGATCATTTCCACTGTATCTTGTATCATTTGAATACAGCTGAGACAAATGGACAAGCCTGCATTGTGTCAGCCCTGCTGAAGGTATGGTAGCTTGCTTCATTACCATTCACCCCCTTTGGCACTCAGCCACTCCCAGGCCGGGGTCGCCTTTTAATTTATGTCATTGTGTGTCAGGGTCTTAACTCTGTTAATAGATGATTATCCATCCCTGTAAAGGTTAAAAAATATATCACGGTATTACATTGAAAAACGGGGAAAAGCAGAGGGTACACTGTGGATTATTACTGTCTGATATAAATAATTATTTATTCAAATGTATTCAGATCTTACTGTGGCAAATATAACAACTTATATTACATTGAATTTAGCTAAACATTTAGATATATACAAAAAAAAGCTATTTTTTTTGTATACTAAAATGTACTTCCTGAGTTTCAGTTTAATTCCTAAATTGACTGAATTGGCATACAATTGACCCCAGCCCTGCTAAGAAGATTTGTCCCTCTGGGCAACCGTAACACACTCTGAGGAAGCCCATACCAGAGATGGAAGAGAAAGCAAGGTATTTCCCTGGGTCTTTTTTTCTAGTTCATATATAGTCAATGAACTAAGCAGAGGATACCCAGCTGCTATCACATTGGTGCCTATGGGAGAGCAGACCAGAACTGTGACCATTTTTTTACATGGTAAACAGCCTGAGTAAGACACCTCTATTTGTCCACCATATTTGCCCGTACATCTCGGCGAGAGATGTCCATCAGGATGGGCCCACCACCACTCCACTCAGGAAACATCCCTGATTTTAGAAGTTTAGGAAACATCTCAGAGCACCTCAGGGTCCTCCACCTCCACACACACACAGGTTGTTTTTTGTTTCAGGTTTTTAAGCTTCTGCATGTGTTTCCCTTCATGTTGACTAGTGTCAAGGGTGTTTTCCCAACACGGCTGTCTGTGCGTTTAAATGATGTAATGGAAGAAGTCTCTTACTTCAGTAGATTGACGAGCTGAAGAGCTGTCTGCCTGCTGACTCACTGTGGTTGTAATGATGGTTAGACGCCCATGGAGGAGCACAGGTTTAGTCACCATGCCATAGGTTGAACATAGACAACACGTACTGCAGTCTGAGTACAGCTGGCATGGGGCATATAGGCCAATAATGCAACATCAATGGTGTAGTTAACCTCTGAACATAGCATCCTATAGACTGTCAACTCTCTTTTCAGGACATGTCGGGCCAATCAGGACCTGCCATGAACGGGTTTCAAGTGATCCAGCTCAGCCATTGGCCCGAGGGCAAACCGCTCCCCTACTGAGGACGACGGTGGCACCCTGGAGTTCAAGCCCATATTTTAGAACCTAGACCCTCATCATCGTCTATGAAGAGGAGTCTGACTGCCTTTGTCCCCTCTGCTTTACTCCCAGGAGGGATCAAGTCTCTTGCTCAAAGGGTTGGCACCCCTTACACACTGCAAAGCCATACATATATTCCCCGTCTCTGTTCCATAGCTTTGAATGGTCATTTGAATGGAATCAAACCACCATTTCACTGATCTGTATACTATACAATATATCAATTAACACAGCTAATGGGAATAATGAAACCAATCAACGTGTTTAATCGAACCAAAGGCCTAGCTTGTATCTGTCAGATCCGATCAAAATCAGGCCACTACCCGACTACTACAGTAACCGCATTCCCTTTCCTTTCCATTCCAAGATACATCTTCAACTTTTTTTCAGTAGAACCTTTCAAACAGATCCCTAAGCTGCACTGGGCTGCCTAATTTGCTTTGTTTCTAGTTACCTGCCCTGGCCATCAGAAGAGAAGCAGGGGGCCACCAGGGGCCAGTAGGACCATCTTTACTCCCATGCACCCCTCTCGCCACAGCCTTTAAAGTCCTGCACTGTGCTGTGCCGGCCTTGATGTTCTCCTTGTACCCACATGCAAAGCTATCATTATCCATGCCTCTTGACAATCCGCCCAGCCATCTTTGTTACGTATGCAGCTCTTTGCCCAGGGCTACGACAAGACGGCATGGTTGATCTTGTCTCTTTTACATATCGCACTGCTCTCTCTTTCATTCTTTTTTTTATTATTATTTGCGAGAGTGGGTTATGTATGTTTGAAACTCAGATTCCAAAAACTCAAACTTGGAAAAGCTCTTACCTCTCTCTGCGTGACACCTCCGCCTCCTTGATCTATTAATTAGGTCTTCTGATAACAACTGTGGCTGTGCTCTACGTGAGCACGTAGACTGAGAACCTGAGATGATGATATGTAATGCGTTACTATAGTACTTTACTCTAGCCTGTTATACAACTGTAGGTACAAGCAATGACAGTCAAGCTTGTGATGAACTAATTATGACCTCTTACCAGCCATCTACTGCAAAATATAGCCACATATCTGTGCTATACTTTTGAATCTATTCACAGAACAATAAAGTGCTAACATATACAGTACAGGAAACATACAGTCTAAAACCATATGGGCCCTGGTCAGATAGGTATTACGGTGGTATTTGGGACGCAGACATATAGGGAGTTCAGTTTACTACATGTGAAAGACTAATACTACACTGTTTTCCTCTAGGCTATTAGCCATGTTGGGTCACTAACCCAAAGAGCACAGTGAAATATAAATGAGAAGGATTGCTTAGCAAAGCAGAATAATGCCCCAGTCATTAACTGATGCTGCTCCTTATTCAAGCAACAAAAAGCTCTCATTGTAAATTAAGTAAAGAGAGTGGCTGTATTCCATTATCTTTATTAGTCATTCTAATGGTCTTGTATTAGTGATGTTGTCCAATCTGTATTAGAGATAGAGACCACTGTATTCTACTGGAAGTGTTACAAGTGCTGATCTAGGATCAGGTTCACCCTATCCATGTAATCTTATTAATTATGATCTAAAAGGTAAAACTGATCCTAGATCAGCTCTCATGCTCAGAGATGCTTTCTATATACAGGCCCAGATTCCTACATATAGCCCATATGCGGTGCTCTCCACATGTAGCCATCCACTTTCGTCCAATCTACAGTACTAATTGGAGACAACACCATTCTACTGTAGGTGTTCAAATTGCTACATATATCCCATTAAATATGCAGTACTCTCCACGTGTAGCTAGACAGATCCGACCACATTTGTTGAAAAGAAGCAAATCCCAGAGGACAGGACGGACACTGCTTGGGAAATCAACTGCTCTCTTCTTGTTCACCAGAGGAGGTAGCCTGCAGCTGTTACAGCCAGGCCACTGATCTACAACATGAAGGACAAGACAGGACCATGCAGGAGCTCGGTGTAGCCTACCACTGTACGCTGGCTGAGTGACACTGTCAAAGAAACTCAGCATACTGTACATGTGAAACAAAAGTGTTGTAAAAGTGTGTACATGTGAAACAAAAGTACACTCAAAGTCAACGTCCACTCTCATTCACAACTGTAGTATTGTATTTCCAGTCATTCGCCAATTGTATTTCTCTTCAAACGATTAATAGGACATTTAGTTTGTTTTTACACGTTGTGTTGATTCATATCTCTGTGAAACCTGGTTTTAATAATCCCCACACTGAGGGTGCATCCCAAATGGCAGCTTATTCCCTATGTAGTGGACTACTTTTGACCAGAGCACTATGGACCCTGGTCAAAAGTAGTGCAGTATAGAGGGAATAGGGTGCCATTTGAGCCAAAATCCTGAAACATGTGGCCCCTTAAATGGTCTGGGGACCCACTGGCCCACACATGAATATATACCATAAAACAGTCTTAACGTAAACCTGAGGTCATTATCGGCAAGGTGTTTCACATTATTGAACCCACGGTGGGCTGACAAGTTGTCTTCAACCCATAGGACCCATTTGGACATTTAAATAAAAAAAGAGTTGAGATGACAACTAAATTGTTGTTTGAATCCCAGATTGCCCCTTTAAGTCACGAGGTAACGAAAATTAGAACTGAGCATATACACTACATGACCAAAAGTATGTGGACACCTGCTCCTCAAACATCTCATTCCCAAAACATGGACATTCATATGGAGTTGGTCCCCCCTTTGCTGATATAACAGCCTCCACTCTTCTGGGAAGGCTTTCCACTAGATGTTGCAACATTGCTGCGGGTACTTGCTTCCATTCAGCCACAAAAGTATTAGGGCAATGATGTTGGGCGATTAGGCCTGGCTCGCAGTCAGCGTTCCAATTTATCTCAAAGGTGTATGATGGGGTTGAGGTCAGGACTCTGTGCAGGCCAGTCATGTTCTTCCACACCGATCTCAACAAACCATTTCTGTATGGACCTCACATTGTGCATGGGTGCCTTGTCATGCTGAAACAGGAAAGGGCATTCCCAAAACTGTTGCCACAAAGTTAAAAGCACAGAATTGTCTAGAATGTCATTGTATGCTGTAGCGTTAAGATTTCCCTTCACTGGAACTAAGAGGCCTAGCCTGAACCATGAAAAACAGCCCCAGACCATTATTCCTCCTCCACCAAACTTTACAGTTGGTACTATGCATTGGGGCGGGTAGCGTTATCCTGGCATTAACCCAGATTTGTCCTTCGGACTGCCAGATGGTGAAGCGTGATTCATCGCTCCAGAGAGTGTGCTTCCACTGCAGCTCCAGATTCCGATGGCGTCGAGCATTACACCACTCCACACTCCAGCCTACCCATGGCATTGCGCATGGTGTTCTTAGGCTTGTGTGTGGCTGCTTGGCTATGGAAACTAATTTCATGAGCTCCTGACGAACAGTTATGTGCTGATGCTGCTTCCAGCGGCAGTTTGGAACTCGGTAGTGAGTGTTGCAACCGAGGACAGATGATTTTTAGGGATTGCATGGCTGTGTGCTCGATTTTATACACCTGTCAGCAACGGGTGTGGCTGAAATAGCCGAATCCACTAATTTAAAGGGGTGTCCACATACTTTTGTGCATTTAGTATACCATCTCCACTTTCCTCACAACATTGACACTCTATCTGTGCTGGCCTACTATTGAGTACTAACCCTTCAAACCGAATGCAGTACAGGACACGTTTCATTCCTATTTCTAAATCTTTAATTTTTTAACCCTATAAAATGTATAAATAATGAAGTGTCTTCTCGGATTTAATTTGGAGCTAAATTAGGTCAGGGGAAAGTTTGCTGAGTGAAAGGTAGAGAGTCACATCCACAGGCCACGTTACGGACTCTCTCTCTCTCAGTGGGGCATCCCACTTTCATGTGGTGAAAACTTGAGCGGAGAACAGAGGGATCCCGGGGCCGGGGCGAGCCAGCAGGATCGACTCTGCAACGAGGAGGGGACCAGCGCGGGGAGAGAGGGCCAGGGCTGTGGACAGAGATAATAAAGTAGAAGCTAGTGCTTCAGAAAGCCACTGAATAAAGTCCCTGGGAAGATATTATTAGGTCTACTGTAACTATGGCCCCCAGCCCCTCCTCGTCCCTCACCAAAAAAAAAAAAAAAGCTGTCTGTTTGTTTGTACTGTAACCTCAGAGAAATAATTATTCTGTTTAATTACCACTTGGAAAACCACTGTGTTTACGGCTTAGGATGCGGACTGGCTGTGGACTGACTGTGGTTTCTGGTTGGGGACGTTTTTTGACGGACGGTGGGAAGCTCTTCTGACAAGAGCTGTGAAAGGACACAGACAGAAAAGGACACAGAACTCACACAAGCAATGTTATCACCTTTAACATACATTGCATTGGGATGAATGACTTTGATCAGTCTGGACATACCTTCTCTCACTTTGTGTGCTTCTCAACTTTCATGTACCGCACTACGGTAGTGTGGTAATTAGATCTGTGTGTAAACAGTATTTCAAAGAGAAACATATTATTTGAAATAACCCTTGAACGATACAGTACAGAAATGTACTATATACTGTAGCTTAAGTCTGATTTGTAGTTCTCTAGTAGGTTGCAGCTCCCAAGAGGCTCATTTCACTGACACAACTCTATAAGCTACAGTACTGTATACTGTATATCATCAAGTCTTTTCGTGATGTTTAATATTTACTTTTTACTTAATATAATGAAAAAGCCATTGTGTGAGTTTAAACTAAATCTACATTAGCTGCGTTTACAAAGGCAGCCTAATTCTAATATTTTTTTTACTAATTGTTCTTTTGACCTATTACATCCGCTCTGAAAAATATCTGTTTTGAAAAGATCTGATGTGATTGGTCAAAAAAGCAATTAGTGGAAAAAACATCAGAATTGGGCTTCTGGTGTAAACATAGCCATTGTGGTTTTGTCCCAAAATGACACACTGTTCTCTAAATAGTGCACTACTTTTGACTAGGGCGCGATTTGGGATGCAACATCAAACTGAACAATGAGGAACACACCTCTCACATGAGGGGGAAACAGAAATCTCCTTTGATGTTCTGCCAACGTAAAAAGACGGATGTACTTTGTCAATGGTTGGAAACCCCTCCCTGTGCCAGCCAAGCTCCATACAGTCTGTTAACCCATTGTTCTAAAATAGACGGAAACTAGAAAGGTAAGCAACTCTGACATTCAAAGTACACAGATAGAGGGGAAATAATCACACAATAAAATTCTAATTTGTACTACAGATTTCAACTCTCAAGTAAACTTTGGCCACGTACACTCAGATCTGAAAAGTGAATAAGCGCTAACCTTTAGCAAAAAAGAGAAGAAATAATGTATATACAGTTGAAGTCAGAAGTTTACATACACCTTAGGCAAATACATTTAAACTCAATTTTTCACAATTCCTGACATTTAATCTTAGTAAAAATTCCCTGTCTTAGGTCAGTTAGGATCACCACAATATTTAAGAATGTGAAATGTCAGAATAATAGTAGAGAGAACGATTTATTTCAGCTTTTATTTCTTTCATCACATTCCCAGTGGGTCAGAAGTTTACATACACTCAATTAGTATTTGGTAGCATTGCCATTCAATTGTTTAACTTGGGTCAAATGTTTCGGGTAGCCTTCCACAAGCTTCCCAAAATAAGTTGGGTGAATTTTGGCCCATTCCTCCTGACAGAGCTGGTGTAACTGAGTCAGGATCGTAGGCCTCCTAGCTTGCACACGCTTTTTCAGTTCTGACCACAAATGTTCTATAGGATTGAGGTCAGAGCTTTGTGATGGCCACTCCAATACCTTGACTTTGTTGTCCTTAAGCCATTTTGCCACAACTTTGGAAGTATGCTTGGGGTCATTGTCCATTTGGATGACCCATTTGCAACCAAGCTTTAACTTCCTGACTGATGCCTTGAGATGTTGCTTCAATATATCCACTTACTTTTCCTCCCTCATGATGCCATCTATTTTGTGAAGTACACCAGTCCCTCCTGCAGCAAAGCACCCCACAACATGATCGTGCCACCCCCGTGCTTCACGGTTGGGATGGTGTTCTTCGGCTTGCAAGTCTCCCCCTTTTTCCTCCAAACATGACGATGGTCATTATGACCAAACAGTTCTATTTTTGTTTCATCAGACCAGAGGACATTTCTCCAAAAAGTACGATCTTTGTCCCCATGTGCAGATACAAACCGTAATCTGGCTTTTTTATGACGGTTTTGGAGCAGTGGCTTCTTCATTGCTGAGTGGCCTTTCAGGTTATGTTGATATAGGACTCGCTTTACTGTGGATATAGATACTTTTGTACTTGTTTCCTCCAGCATCTTCACAAGGTCCTTTGCTGTTGTTCTGGGATTGATTTGCACTTTCGCACCAAAGTACGTTCATCTCTAAGCGACAGAACGCATCTTCCTGAGCGGTGTGATGGCTGTGTGGTCCCAATGGTGTTTATACTTGCGTACTATTGTTTGTACAGATGAACGTGGCACCTTCAGGCATTTGGAAATTGCTCCCAAGGATGAACCAGACTTGTGGAGGTCTGCAATTTCTTTTCTGAGGTCTTGGATGATTTCTTTTGATTTTCCCATGATGTTAAGCAAAGAGACACATAGTTTGAAGGTCGGCCTTGACATACATCCACAGGTACACCTCCAATTGACTCAAATGATGTCAATTAGCCTATCAGAAGCTTCTAAAGCCATTACATAATTTTCTGGAATTTTCCAGGCTGTTTAAAGGCACAGTCAACTTAGTGTATGTAAACTTCTGACCCACTGGAATTGTGATACAGTGAATTATACGTGAAATAATCTGTCTGTAAACAATTGTTGGAAAAATTACTTGTGTCATACACAAAGTAGATGTCCTAACCGACTTGCCAAAACTATAGTTTGTTAACAAGAAATTTGTGGAGTGGTCGAAAAAATATTTTTAATGACTCCAACCTAAGTGTATGTAAACTTACGACTTCAACTGTATGAATGAATCAATTAAATCAACTTTCTTAAAAAAATTATGAACTGTAAATGTTCTTATCAATGAATGTGAGAATTCATGAAGATAAGGTCTACAATAGGGTTTTTTGGAAGCACAGGGTCAGCCACAGGGTTACCCACAGGGTCAGCCACAGGGTCAGCTGCAGTGCATGGCCCCTGGATGGGGAGCAGATAGTGGTTATTTCCCAATTATCTCTCCTGCCTCGCGAAGTATGCACTTGTTAACTTCACTTCACTGATTTGAAAGGAAATGACTGGTATAAGAAATATAGCGGAAAATTCCATTAGTGCATGCCTCCACTAATCCAATGGGTTTAGATTTGTGGGAAGTAGTGAACGGGTGCATACTTCAGAAGAAAGAAGATATTATTGGGACACACCGACGGATTAAGTGCCTAACATGGACGCTGGTTCCCTGGTTCTTCTCCCCAACCTCCACCAGAACAAGATGGACCATAATCCTGATCCCTGTGGTAAAAGCCTGCAGGAGCCTGCTCCCAAATAAAATAATTATGTTAAGATTATTATATGACCTTAGCTAGCTACTTTATTCAGGGTTTTCCCTCCTTTCCGCCATTTAAAAAGGAGTATTCTCTTTTTTTTTTCAGAACTCCTGAACTCGCTATGCTTGAATCTCAGGTTGAATACACTCCTTTCAATTGCTTTACACCCTGTAATAAAACATATAATTATGTTCTACAGGACTACTCTTATCTTAGCCCTCCTTCAATTTCCCCACCCTCTCGGTATTTCAATGGCTTTTCAAAAGTACTTTTAAGCTATGTCAGGTCACCGCTGCTCCGTGTAATGTATCGTATACAGTACAGCTCCAGAATATTTCAAAACATATTTAGGGCTTTTAATATTCTAAGGAATGCAACAAAAGAGCTCCATTTCTATGCACTTTTCCCCCCACAAAAGATGGAATATGTTTGAACTAAGAGAAAAATAGGCAGATGTGGATTTATTTACCTGCATATAACACTGGTTCATTCCATCATAGCTACAATATTACCCTTCTGTATGTCACAATGGTCATTTTAGTCAAAGCCTTGAAATCATGCCATGCTGGGAAAAGTAGCCTAACACCCACAAAAACCTGCTTGATTTTCTCCTCTCCTCCTTGTTCTTCTTGCACCTTTATTTATCTTCATCAGCCTGTGTAGCGTCTTAGTTTAATCAGATCTCATTGTTTAGAAGTGTTGTATTCCTCATTAGGAGCTATTGTTTAACAAGTGCATTTAATTACGACTCCTAACAGACTATCATCGGAGCGTTTTGCTAAGGGAAGAAAGTGCATCAGACAGTGGCTGGCTGCTAATAGGTGTGTGTGCGTGCATGCGTGCGTGCGTGTGTGTGCGCTCGTGTGTGTGCATACGTGGATCACAGAATACAAGCCCCCTGAAAGGCAAACCTGACACCTCATAAGGTCTCATGACACTCCCTCCCCCAGGTTTCCTGAATGTGACAAATACACACAGAATAGGAATCCCAGATTTGAGCCTCTCTCAGTATTATATAATCCATTTTAAGTCAACACACAAAAGTGTGGATGCAAGGTATGAGAAGACAGAAAGTTTAGACTTAAAGGGGTGCAGGCAACGGCAAGGATGAGTGTTTATCTTGTCAAACTTATATCACCGCTGTTGTCGTGTTTGTTCCCTGTGCTGCGAAGGAGAAGAAGATATTCTTTGTGGGTGCTCGGGGTGGGGGGTGGGGGGGTGTTTACGATGCTGTCACCGTGTAGCGTGTGGAGTAGGTGTGAATTATGCAAATTCTCATGACACATACTTGGACAGTATTCGCTAAAGGAGTCTTCACCCAATGGGTGAAGTGAATACAGCGGCCCCGACACACAAAACGGAGGCCTTCTACCTTGAGGCAGGAGCTTATCTTATTTGCTGCTCCTTTTTAAAGTGAGAGGATTAACATAAGCACCTCTGCCATTGTGCTCGCTCTCAAAATCATTTTATCTGCTAGCGCTCTCAGCGACAATCTCCGTTTATCAGGTAACTGAATATCCTTCCTCTCTCTGCTCCGCCAGCAAGCAGATGAAATGTGCCTTGGCTTTGAGGAGGATCTCTCTCTCTCTCTCTCTCTCTCTCTCTCTCTCTCTCTCTCTCTCTCTCTCTCTCTCTCTCTCTCTATATATATATATATATATATATTTAGCAGTGAGACACTTCATTTTCAATATGGAGAGAGAGAAAGGAGAAGAGAGAGAAAAGGCGGATAGTGACAAAGAGTGGCCAGGGGGCTCTCCTAAGAACAACAACCCACACTTCTCTGGGTAGAGGTAAAGAGGAGGAAGAAGAAGGAGGTGATGGATTGCATGTTAGGAGCCTTCTACAATGAACTCACTGTACTGTACGTATAGTACTGTGTATGCAAGACGGTACTGAAGTGTACCAGAGATTGAGCCTTGTATCTTTCAGTTTGATAACCATCCTGTGTCTTCACCCTTTCTCTCTCTCTTCATAACCAACCCATGACATGATCCCAACATGTAAATCTAAAGTCCCTTCGGTACGATTCACATAACTGCATTTTTCTCTCCCTCCTTCCCTACCGCATAAAGAACTTTTAAGCTCTCCCTCTTGGTTTCCTCCCTTTGCCCTGTGGAAATTGCCCATTAAAAGGCCTTTTTGGCAGCTCCGGCTGACAGGAAACAGAACAGGAAATGATATAATGGTTCTAGAATTGAGCGCTTCTCCCATGCCCAGCTGCTCTGACTGTGACCTCTGAGTTGACTGGGAGCTGTGAGGTGGCATGTTTGGCATCAGTGCTCTCTCCGAATATCTTCTATTTTTTTCTCTCTGTCCACGTCCCAAATGGAAGCCTATTCCCTATCTAGTGCACGTTGGGCCCTGGTCAAAAGAAGGGCTCTGGTCAAAAGAAGGGAACCAAAATTTGAGGAATTTTTAACAGTGGGGAGCGAGAGTTCCTATGTCGTGCTACAACATGAGGTGAAAAAGGAGGCTTTTTCTCCAGGCAACCACTTCAGTTTTTTCAATGACAGTGAAGAGGATGGAGAGAGATGGAGAGTGTGAGTTTCAGAGAGTGGGATTGTCAGAGAGTGATTCCATTCTACAGAACCCGATTTGTCCTCTATACTGTACCTCCTATTTCTTTAACAACCATATTGTATCTGTAGTTCTTATTTTCAAAGGTTTTTTTTTTCAAAGGAAACTTCAAAGTAAAATAAAGGTTGAATAAATAAAATATGCTTGGAATGTGAACAATACAAATTAATGTTAGACAAAAGACATCAAACAACATTGTCTTGCCTTGTGACCTACTCGCCTCATGGTTAATGCAAGCCACCCACGGCCCTTTCCTTTCCTCTGTTGTGTTATATCTGAGGCATGTCGTCCTTCGGTAACGGCTGCCCGTCTCTCTATACCACATACCCCATCTCACTATGATAGCTGTGCATTAATGTCACTCACTTCCTGTCTGTGCCTCTCTCACACACACACACACACACACACGCAGACACACATACATGCGCACTCACAGACGCATGCATGTACAGACAAGCGCACACCCTAGCACACACTTGCATGGCACAGTAGTAACAGTGTTTTGGATTGTTGTTGTTGAAGCCGTGGTCAAAGGGTTACAACTGCCACTGATGAGATCCAGACTATAGACTACCCTGCTACTGTATAACGTATAAAGAACTGAAGCTCATCTCTTTCATATTTACGGCGTGACTGGTTTGAGATGGACTGAATGTGGAGTTTAATTATAGGGGACACAATGGCCACACAACTCAGCTCTTCTCTTTTTCTCTCGTCCCTTCTTCTATGAGGTGTTGACACGCCACACACTCTGGTGCCCACTCCGTGCGCCCTCCCGCCCGTCAATGTTTTACACTCCAAACAAGCTGTGCTAGCAGAAGAATTTAATTTGATCTGCCGCTGTAATTGTGCCTCCAAAAAAAGAGGGGACAGTGCAACTTTAAATGTAATATGCACAAAAAGTAAATTAACTTTGGAGAGAGCAAGAGGAGAGAGAGAGGGAGAGAGAGAGCCCTTGTGATATGTTGACACTGCTCTTGTGCTCTTGCACACACACAAAAATCATCTGGCGATGATAAAACACCACAAAGCAAAGCGTTAGGAATTTTATTAATGACTGCAAGACAGTATGCAAAACATCAAAGGTCCACGGAAAAGATTAATGACCTAGTGTGAGACTGTTTAATTACCTCTGGCTAATTAGATTCTTGACCAAATTTTTAATATCTGCATTCCCCTCCAAAGCCTAATTGAGATTCCACCGTATTTATCAATCTTTCAAGAAAACCCTTAGTGATGCTTCTTTTCTTTTTGCACTTACGGTTTCCCCATTTATGGACAATTATTCAATAAATTACAGGCAGGGCTATACCCAAAAAGTTAGAGATGGAATAATGTATTTAATAGGGGATTTCCCTGTGTTTATTTATACTTAGTGAGGGTTATCGATGTGATCTGTTTGTTCTAATGAAGTGTTGATGCTAATAAACAGACTTAGCAGTGTGCTGTAAACTCCCCCTGTCATTCAGCAATTCTAATATCTGGACTTGCTGGCTGAGAAAGAAAGGAGTCTCAAAAATCTAGTTCTTGTTATGTTTTCCTTTCCTTGGTGTCTGTCTGTGGGTTATCTGGGATGGTGTTTACTAGGGTACACACACATGCACGCACGCACACACACACACGCACACACACACACACACACACACACACACACACACACACACACACACACACACACACACACACACACACACACACACACACACACACACACACACACACAAACACAATGATTGCTCTAATCACCCTATCTGAGCCCCACAGACACATTATCTATTCCTAGACCCGTTGTTGTTATACACTAATTATTATACCAAAATGTTGAATTTGAAGAGTGTTAGTTAGTTAGTTAGTTAGTTAGTTAGTTAGTTAGTTAGTTAGTTAGTTAGTTAGTTAGTTAGTTAGTTAGTTAGTTAGTTAGTTAGTTAGTTAGTTAGTTAGTTAGTTAGTTAGTTAGTAAGAGTTGCTTATGGGTTGGTTGCTTACGGCAGTTTAACCAGGTTGTCCCCTCCTGTGAAAGTACACATGGAGAAATTCAGGGTGCAACAACATAATATGATGATGGTGGATGTGCTCACTGCTCACACAACACAGCACCATCTGGTGTCCCTCTATTGCATTTCCACTGCAGACTTCTACACACACACACACACACACACACACACACACACACACACACACACACACACACACACACACACACACACACACACACATACACACTGTGTGAAGAGTAAATTAACGCACTGTGCTGCTGGACCATAAGGTTATTTATACCACACAGTGTCAAAGAATTCTTATGAAACAATTGTAGCCACGACTACAGCTTTCTAATTAGCCAACATTCCTGGACAAACACTGATACTAAACACACAGGCTTCATCCCAAATGGCACCCTATTCCCTTTGTAGTGCACTACTTTTGACCAGGGACAATCGGGCTCTGGTCAAAAGTAGTGCATAATAGAGGGAATAGGCTACTATTTGGGACTCAGCCATACCCTCTGATCCCTTTCCCTCACATCCCTGGCTTCTTCACCCACCAAGAACTAGATGGGAGCAGATCCCTGGTCCTCACTGGTATTTCATTAAAGGCAATTAGAAAACGAACGCTGTACTGTCCCATAAGGCTCAATCTGAATCTGAAAGAAAGCATAGGCGAGAGTTTGATGTATTAGCTCGTTGAGCTGGAGTGTGTACAACATCGCTTTCATCAATAAATAACAGTTTCGCTGACATCTCATCGTGTCTGAGGTACAATTCTAACTATTACAACAATGAACACTTTCAAAATAAATAATAATTAGCTAACCAAGAGGGCTTACTAATACAGTTAAGTACAGGCTTCTGCTTTCCAAAATGTATTTTCCTCAAACCGCAAAGAATGCAGCATATATACAGGACAGTAAGGCGACTGCGACACAAATAGCAGGACATCTGCTCTTGTGTTTATGTTAGCCTCGGGTTCCTCGTACCGTCCAGCTACAGTAGCCACATTGACTTCACATTTGTCTAATTTCTTTAAGATTGCATCAGTAGATACGGATCAACCATTAAAAGCTTTGTTTAAGGGTCACTTTGTTCAAGGGTCACTGTTTAAGGGTCGTACTGTCTTCAAAATAAGATACCAATGCAATATTGAGACATGATCATCACTTGACCATAAGACAGAATCATGATTACTGTGATTTTACCTGTTCAAAAATAAGCCTAAGGTCAGTTATCCAGAGAGGGTGCAAAAGGTCCAGAACGGCAGACAGTCTCAGGGTCAGAGCAGGCAGTGGTCAATAATCCTATGTGGTGTGCAAGGTACAGAACGGCAGGCATGGTCAGGTCAGGGCAGACAGAATGGTCGAAACCGGGAAAAACTACAAACAGGAACTAGAACAGACAGGAGCGAGGGGAAAACCACTTGTAGGTTTAACGAAACAAAACGAAGGGGGGTGAAGACAAGCACAAAGACAGGTTAAACAGATCAGGGTGTGGCAGGGCCTCTAGTGGAGAAACAGTTTGCTTGGAGTTACATAAAGAACAGTATGTGAAAATACAATTAGTCAATCTCCTGGGAATGCTCCCTGTCACATAACATTTAGGCAACCTTTGTCTGGGTTCACTTGTGCTCCTATCTCCATCAATCCATGCATCCTGCAATTCATAGAATACCTCTTGACAGTAACAATCCTACAAGACACTCTGGCAAATAAAAACAGGCAAAACTCAAAAACCCAGACTTTTCTGTTAGCAAATGCATCTGGCATTCTGTACAGTAGACTAATTAATTCACACCTTCATTCCTTTGCACCTGAACTCAGAATGCATCCTCATTAGCTGGTTGTAATTCCTTCCATTTGTTGGGGAAAGGTCAGAAGGTCTGTATGAACTCATGTGGTTTACAGGGGATCGTTACCTCTGGATGGCCCTGGGCCTGCTAACATCATCCCTTTTGGTGTTTGCTTCGAACTGGACTGGCATCCAGCGCCAACAAACAAGGAGAAAGATGCTGCCGATAGCCACAGGTCTCATATCGTACACATGCCTTGAAAACTCACAGGAAACACATAAAATTACGCACAGGTCTTTCACAAAGCCCACACATACAGGATGTATACAGGCTATACAGACACACACTCAGGCATCACACTTGCTCAGGCGTCACACACACAAGCGTCTCACACATCACACAACGGCCTCAATTGTTCCAGGTCGCTGATGGGGCAGCCCCGTTCTGTTCTGGGTTCATCTGTAATTACTGATCCCAATCTGAGCAGAAAGAAAGAGGGGCAATAATTGATGAATCTTTACTGTTTAAATGCATCTATCATTAGCAAGATGGAGACAAACATGCAAAAGTTTAGAAAACAAAATGTTGATGTGACTATGTACTTTCATCGATCATTTTTAGTAGTACAAAATCTAGGGAACGTCTACAAAAGCAGACTGAATGGCCACACACTAGGCCTTGGCCCACTAGACTAAATTAGACATACCAAAGTTCGAACTGAAGTTGCTCTATAGACACGGAGTAGTTCTATAGTCACGGAGTAGTTCGACTGAGGTCAGACCTTTTAATGGCAAAGAAAGAATGAGTCAAAGTGTACAGTCATCAAATCATCATGAAATGCCAGTGTGTGATATCAAAAACAGTAATATTTCCCCTAATATCTCATTTCCTGAGTTTGTAGTGTACACATCCTAATAAAATCAGCTGCCCTGCGAATCAGATAATTTAAAGTTGAAACTTGGGGAAGAATCGTCTAAAGCCGCTGGTGTTTCCCCCTATTTGCTTTGATCAAACGGAACTCAATGAATCTAACCAGATAAGGATGAAAGCTCTTTGCTCAAAACTCAGTGTTAATAAATGAATAACAGTCGTTATCCCATTTCAGAGTACCGTTTATTGCATTTCTGTATGGGCCTAAATGTAATTTCTCTTATTTCTGTAATACAAATCATAGGAGGAAATAAGTCTATGATAGGATATGATGAGTCACTGCAGGAAAATCAGATCTTGTTCCTCTGTTTCAAGATGTACATCTTCATCCCCTCCAGATAATGTCTCTGAGCAGTGACGGTAAATGTGGAGAAGTTGAAGTAAAACGGTGATATGTGCTGCCGCTGGCTTGGTGGGAGTGGAGAAGACCATCACCTTATCAAGAAATGACATCATGTAGCTCCAAAACTCTGGCAGTCACATCAGTAGCACTTGGGGGAAAGCAGAAAAAAAGAAGGGACAACAGGATCCAGCTTTCCCATTACCATTGTCTGAGACTGGTATGAGTCAAGAGCACAAGGGACCGAGTGTCTCCTAGCTTCGTCACTTACAAGGAAGGAGTTTGAAACTTTGGCAGTTTTTCTGGTCTTTTTTATGTCGCTTTTTTTTAGGGTCTAATTCTCCAAAACAAGCATGTGGTGATTACCGCGAAAGAGTCTGATATGCCTAGAGACAGTAATGCTGCAATGAGGACATATCAATGGACACATTATCGACTAAACATAATGCCACAGTAACGCTGGACCCTTTGATATGTACTGTATGAATTCAGTCATTGTGTACCCAATTATACACTTATTGCTATTTTTGTACCCTGTCCATTCAGAACGTTTCACTTGCTTTACATTATGAACATCTTTTAAGATCTCTTGTCTCCGGTTTAGTAGGTTGACAAACATGTCTCTGAGAGGAAAGTCTGGCTGTCGCAATGCTTGTTATCGCTGGCCAGGGTTTATATGGCATGGTGGATAGTAGCATACGTTTCCCATGACTGTGAATTTACCATGCAATCATCAGTGTATGAGCAACATATGAAAAAATAAATGTTGGAAAGTTCCCCCTTTTGCCAACAAAGATGCTCTTGTTTATTTTTTGCTGTGTCTGTAACAGGAAAAAATAGCCCATGTCCAACCGTTGCTTTTGGTGAATTGTGGAAACACTGCTGTGATATTTCGGTAGCCAGCAACTCGCAGGGTGGTGTATTTGAGATCAAGGGCAGACACACAGCCAAAGTAATATAAAACCCAAATCTCTCACTGACTGGGCCTATAGTGTAAGCTGTTTTCTAGGTATACAAACCATGAGATTGATGTGTGATTTGGGTGAGCTACGTTACATTAAGCTTGAGCTTCAATCAAGTAAAAGAAACATGCAATTACTGTATGTAAACTGCAAAAAAGTACACAAGATTGTCCTAATTTCTGAGGTAAGTATTTGAAAATATGTTGACCCTCTCGACCTAAAATGTGAGAATGTAATCTGTTAGGGAGTTTCTGTCTCCATGTGCTTTAAACTAATAGATTTATGTTAGCGTGCATTTTAGGCTAAACACATTACAATGTGCAAGACACACCGGCACTTCATCTGATATAGAGACCAACCTAGTCATGGGAACCAAATACAAATCCTACCTGTCTGTCTGATGACTGATGTTCACCAAAGTGTGTGTTTTTGTTTTAGGTAAGTGTGTAAAGACTAGAACCTAATGACCAAAAATATAACAGAGTATCTCAGGAAATGGGAATGACATCTTTTAATGATAGAGCGGTGGATAAATTGTTTATGGTGCTTTTACGGGGACCATATTCCAACCACTCTCTCTGTGTGTTCAGTGAATTATTCAGAGAAAAAGCCGTTTGTTTCAGAAGAAGGAAGGCAGCAGCGTCTGAAGCATATGGAGGGAAATCACATTGAAAGCAGTGAGCAGTAAATTAATAGTAACAGATGCCAGGATGTCTGGCCACTGCTTTCTTTAGTTTTTTTCTTCCACTTCTTTCTCCAAGGAGTCTTGCATTCTTTAAGTTTTGAAATAATACTATTACAATTTCATTCTTTCAGTTTAGTTTCAGCTTTTACTCCTGCATGAAAGAGTTTGTTTAATTCAGGGTTCTCACGTGATTTGAAACCTTTGGGAAATGATTCCATCTCAGGCCCTTAAAATGAGTTATCTTGATTTTAGCTAAAGTCAACATTTGCCTAGACTGAGCCTTTAAAGTCTGCCACAATTGTAGTTCTAATGTTGACTTCCTCTTTTGTTACTCCTAGCATAAGGCACCCTCATTCATAGGATTATAGTGTAGTAGAATAGAAATAAAAGAGAAATTTAATAGAAAACCTCTTCCACATTACAACACCACAACTCTAGCTCCTAGATTGTAAAATGTTTGTCAATGTATGATGTATGACCTATGACCACACTGTTTGTGAGGAGTGTGTGGTTTGTATCTTTTACCTGAGGAAAAATAAAGAAATAAATAACCGACCAAAATATTGTGCAGAAAGACATTGGCCTCTAACTACAGCATTTACCGTCTAAGGAATCAACGTTGCCGCAATGGCAGATATCATCTGTCTGAGAGATGCAAAACACACACAAAGGCAATCTCTGTGATCTCTACACCGATAACAATTATCCTTCAGGAAGCATAATGACAACTGCACACCGTAATCAAGGGTACGGTGGGGCAATTAAATCAAACGCTTTCATAAACCTTTTAAGATAACAAAGAATGATGACAAGACGCGAGAGGAAAACGAACAACAAACGACCAGATACTTGTGAAGTGCATGCTTGACCTAGACAAAGGGGAGGGAGAACAAAAAAATGGGATTAATATTCTGGTATTAATCTATTCTAAATGCGAGTACGGAGAGATTTGCGGGGCTGTGGACGGGCTGGGAGGCTGAGGCAAGGCTGGGTGATGATTGAGTGTGTGGAGCTATTGTGATGGGGAGATACATGGCCCAATTAAAGCTAAAGGATGCAGTTTACGCTCTGTCATCCGTGACAGTGTAAGGTGTCTTCCATTTCAACCCTAATGGAAAATAAGTCAGGTAATTGTCATTGTGCACTGGGTGTCATCATTTATTAAATGTGTATTTCATCTTCACAGCGAAGCGGTGAAAACAGGTGCGTTGATTTATTATAAATAAACAGGTTTCATAGAACGGTTTGTGTTGGTCACGAAACACCTTATAACGTGTATATTAATGTAAATCATGCCAACACAAAACACACACACACGAACAACACATATGTACACACAAATGCATGCATACACGCGCATGCGCACGCACACACAAAATGAACATAATTGTACATAAACGGATACATTTTCATTAGGAAATATCTTCTCCAGTGGGAAGCACAGTGGAGCATCACGGCGTGAACTAAGATGGTTTTGAACAAGTTTGAAGGCCTCAAAACCTTTGTGTACTGTATATTTTAGGTGTGAGACAGAGGGTTGACCAACAACAAAAAAAGAGATTCAGCGTTCAGTGTTTTCTTTCCCAGTTACAAAGAGGCGCATAAAAGTTACAAGGTTGTCCCCTGTGGGGTTACATTCCAAACAGCACCTGTCAAAGCAGATGGGGCATTTAAATAACATTCTTTGGGAGGAATTTGTTACACTGTTACTCAGGAGTACCTGCTGTGCTCGCCGATGCTTTCACTGCTGTTGTTCTTTTTTCTGTTGTGAATCTGTTCAGGAAAAACATCTCAGTTTCATTAAACACTCCGGACTACAAATTACACGGCATGTGTTTATGTTGGTATCATTGCGAGCTTAAGTGCAAGTGCTTTGGGTGAGACGGAGGAGCTATAGCTTTATTTAGGAAAGGAAAAACACTTTGCCACTGTAAGTGGATTTACTGTCTACAGTGCCTTCAGAAAGTATTCACACCCCTTGACTTTTTCCAAGTTTGGTCGTGTTACAGACTGAATTTTGAATTGATTAAATTGAGATTGTGTGTCTACACACAATACCACATAATGTCAAAGTGGAATTATGTTTAAGACATTTTTTTTTTATTAATTAAAAATGAAAATCAACCTCTTTGTTAAGGTAAGCCTAAATAAGTTCGGGAGTAGACTTTTGCTTAACAAGTCACATAATAAGTTGCATGGACTCACTGTGTGCAATAATAGTGTTCAACATGATTTTTTTATTACTACCTCATCTTGGTACCCCATACATACAATTTGTAAGGTCCCTCAGTCAAGCAGTGAATTTCAAACACAGATTCAACCACAAAGACCAGGAAGGTTTTCCAATGCCTCACAAAGAAGGGCACCTATTGGTAGATTGGTAAAAAAAAATTGAAAGCAGAGTTTTAATATCCCTTTGAGCATGGTGAAGTTATTAATTACACTTTGGATGGTGTATCAATACTCCCAGTCACTACAAAGATGCAGGTGTCCTTCCTAACTCAGTTACCAGAGAGGAAGGAAACCGCTCAGAGATTTCACCATAAGGGCAATGGTGACTTTAAAACAGTTACAGAGTTTAATGGCTTTGATAGATGAATGAGAATGGATCAACAACATTGTAGTTATTCCACAAAACAAACATAATTGACAGAGTGAAAAGAAGGAAGCCTGTACAGAATAAAAAATATTCAAAAACATGCTTCCTGTTTGCAATAAGGCACTAAAGTAAAGTTGAAAAAAAATGTAGTAAAGAAACAAACTTTATGTCCTGAATACAAAGCATTATGTTTGGGGCAAATATAAAAACCCATCACTGAGTACCATTCTTCATATTTTCAAGCATGGTGGTGGCTGCATCATGTTATGGGTATGCTTGTCATCGGCAAGGACTAGGGAGTTGTTTTTACATTTACTTTTACATTTTAGTAATTTAGCAGACGCTCTTATCCAGAGTGACTTACAGTAGTGAATGCATACATTTAATTTAATTTCATAAATGTTTTTCCGTACTGGTCCCCCGTGGGAATCGAACCCACAACCCTGGCGTTGCAAACACCATGCTCTACCATGAAACAGAATAGAGCTAACCACAGGGAAAATCCTGGAGGAAAACTTGGTTCAGTCTGCTTTCCAACAGACACTAGGAGACACATTCACCTTTCAGCAGGGCAGTAACCTAAAACACAAGGCCAAATATACACTGGAGTTGCTTACCAAGATGACATTGAATGTTCCTGAGTGGTCTAGTTACAGTTTTGACTTATATTGGCTTGAAAAGCAATGGCAAGACATGAAAATGGCCGTCTAACAATGAACAACAACCAACTTGACAGTGCTTGAAGAATTGTTTTAAGAATACATTTGCAAATATTGTACAATTCAGGTGTGCAAAGCTCTTAGAGACTTACCCAGAAAGACTCACAGCTGTAATCACTGCCAAAGGTTATTCTAACTCTCAGTGGTGTGAATACTTATGTAAAATAGATATTTTTGTATTTCATTTTCAATATATTTGCTTCAATTTCCAAAAAATATATTTTCACTTGATCATTATTGGGGAGTGTCTGTAGATGGGTGAGGATAAAAATCTACAGTGTATTCGGAAAGTATTCAGACCACTTCACTTTTTCAAAATTTTGTTAAGTTACAGCCTTATTCTAAAATGGATGATTTATTTGTTTTATCTCATCAATTTACACATAATACCCCATAATGACAAAGCGAAAAATTATAATTGGGGGGGGGGGGGGGAAATGTATTCAAAATAAAAACTGAAAAATTACATTTACATAAGTACTCAAACCCTTTACTCAGTACTTTGTTGATGCACCTTTTGCAGTGATTACAGCCTCGAGTCTTTTTCAGTATGATGCTAAAAGCTTGGCACAACTGCATTTAGGGAGTTTCTCCCATTCTTCTCTGAAGATTCTCTCAAGCTCTGTCAGGTTGTACAGTATGGGGAGCGTTGCTGCAGAGCTATTTTCAGGTTTCTCCAGGGATGTTCAATCGGGTTCAAATCTGGGCTCTGACTGGGCCAGTCAAGGACATTCAGAGATTTGTCCTGAAGCCACTGTGTGTTGTCTTGGCTGTGTGCTTAGGCTTGTTGTCCTGTTGGAAGGTGAACCGTTGCCCAATTCTGATGTCCTGAGAGCTCTGGAGTAGGTTTTCATCAAGGATCTCTCTGTACTTTGCTCCCTTCATCTTTCCCTTGATCCTGATTAGTCTCCCATTCCCTGACGCTGAAAAACATGTTGCTGCCACCACCATGCTTCACCTTAGGAATGGTATTGGCCAGGTGATGAGCAGTGCCTGGTTTCCTCCAGATGTGATGCTTGGCATTCAAGCCAAAGAGTTCAATATTGTTTTCATCAGACCAGAGAATATTTTTTCTCATGGTCTGAGAGTCCTTTAGGTGCCTTCCGTCTGACCACTCTACCATAAAGGCCTGATTGGTGGAGTGCTGCAGAGATGGTTGTCCTTCTGGAAGTTTCTCTCATCTCCACAGAGGAACTGTGGAGCTCTGTTAGAGTGACCATCGGGTTCTTGGTCACCGCCCTTCTCCTCCGATTACTCAGTTTGGCCAGGCGACAGCTCTACGTGGTTCCAAACTTCTTCCATTTAAGAATGATGGAGGCCACTGTGTTCTTGGGGACCTTCAATGCTGCAGAAAATGTTGTGTGCCCTTCTCCAGATCTGTGCCTCAACACAATCATGTCTCCGAGTTCAATGGACAATTCCTTCGACCTCATGGCTTGGTTTTTTCTCTGACATGCACTGTCAACTGTGGGACCTTATATAGACGGGTTTGTGCCTTTCCAAATCATGTCCAATCAATTGAATTTACCCCAGGTGGACTCCAATCAAGTTATATAAACATCTCAAGGATGATCAATGGAAACAGGACGCACCTGATCTCAATTTCGGGTCTCACAGCAAAGAGTCTGAATACTTGCTTTGTCATTATGGGATATTGTGTGTAGATTGATGAGGAATTAATATAATTTAATCCATTTTAGAATAAGGCTGTAACGTAACAAAATGTGGAAAAATGTAAGGGGTCTGAATAGTTTCTGAATGCACTGTATTTAATGCATTTTTTATTCAGTCTGTAACACAACAAAATGTGGAATAATTCAAGGGGTATGAATACTTTCTTAAGACACTGTGTAATACTGTACATCTCTGCACTTAGCAAAAACATGCCACCTGCACTGCTATTTTCAGTTAATCTGACTATTCTCTCATCATTTAATTTAATTTACTTATTTGAGCAATTTAGTTTTTTTTGTATAGTTGTCTGTTGTTGGTGTGGCATATTATTCTGTTTTAATCTTACTCCTGAATCTTACTCCTACTTACTAATAGTTTTTCTTGAGTGTAGGAATACAGGTGAGTCATTGACACAGAGATGGTGGCATAGCAGGAAGTTCGTAATGCCGTGAACCAAGTAGTTGAGAGTTCAAATCCCAGGTGAAGAAGACAAGTTGAATAATAATGACTGTATAAATATGTAAGTTGAAAACACTGCAACTCTTTTGTGACATCCTAACGACAAATTTTTGTTTGCAGGGCATCACCATTTAAATCTCATGTGAAAAATATTAAGGTTATGTGATCACATATGAAAATCCACGTGAAACTTAACGTGAAATATCATCACATGTGAACTATTGCAAACCCACATGTTTTTTACTGAGAAATCATGTGATTTTCCACATGAAATCATGTAGTTTTTCCGTAAGTGTCCCGTAAGTACAAATATATATATATTTTTTTAACTCATTGGTGGGAAAAGGCCTTAGGCCAAGCACCAGTGTCAAACCCCCCCAAAAAACAAAAAAGAGCATATTTGTGTCCATAGAGCACAAATTAACAAAACCACCTACAACCTCATCTGAAAAACAAAACAATGTTTCTTCTAATCGTTTAAGCGATTCTCTACACTTCTGTCTAAGTGAATCGTTCATGTCCCTTTATCATGTTATTCACTATTTGACAAAATCTACGACAAGTTCAAGGGGTTGTTGTCAATGACAAGCAAGAGAGGAAGGGTTTGACTGAGTGGTCGTCTAGGAGAGGACAAGGAGAGGAGAGTGATCCCCTCTTGAGATGCCTTTACTGTCACTTTGGCAGCTTCCGTGTTTCACCACTTCTTTTCAATTTCTCCGGGCTGTGACCACATGGGAGCCCGGTGCGAGGCTGGGGGGAGCTGGGGGTCAGCGACGTTGTGTCCTCCTACGCCACTCTCTGCTCTAGCTCCTGCTTTCTGATGACAGGATGAGAATTCCTTAATGCACTGAGGGGTTCAGCGACCGTTGCTCCACTGTCGCTCTCCTCTCACTCTCCTTTCTCGCTCATCTCCTCTCCTCTGTCATTTCCATCTTTTTTCCTCTCCCCGGCACCTTCCCTTCCATCAGAAGAAAGGATGCCCTGGCCTCTTGTTCCTAGCATGCTGAACTTCATTCAGATTGTCACACACTTAGGAACTGACAAAATGCTTTCTCAGTCCCCTCCCTCAGTCAGACAATATTAATAAATAAAGGTCTCCATTGTGGACACAGAGGGCAAGACGAGGAATATCAAATATCAAGAGAGATACAAACAATCTGAAGAAAGCTGAAGGGTTGCGGGGGGGGGGGGGGGGAAACACACACAGAGACATACAGACAAACACACACACACTTCAGACGTTGTGGGCTTTTGTCCCAAAAGGCTTATAATGGGAATAGGCAATGTGACAAGAGTTAAAGCTGTGGCAAGCCAACGTGCCAGATAACAGGACATACAACGCAAAGCTGTGCGTCCAGAGTTCTTGGGTTCCTGTCTGGGTTTTGGTCATACAGGTCTAATGCGCCAATACTGCCACCATTTGGGGTTTGAGACGGAGGGTGGAAAGGGGTTGTGGGGGAGCGGACGGGGGAAGATAGCTCCCCTTCACCTTCTTCAGAGAACTACTCCTAATGCCCGACTGCATTTCCCACTGCAGACCCTGTACACCACAAACCCTTTCACAGTCCGTCACTCCGGCACAGAGTGGGAATGTTATGAAGACAAACCCACAGACAAAGGCAAAAATTGAAAAATGTAACACAAAAAAAAAACACTACCACGTTACAAACAAGTTAAATAAATACAAATGCAAGCGCTGATTCATAAAAGCCCACAAACGTAGCTACAGTACAACAAATGTATTAGTTTGGGCTACAGACACTGAATGCCCTTGCTTTGTTGCTATGGCTTTGGTTTGCAATAGTTTGTTGTGTGACTGAAGGACAATTGGTCCTTGGTGTAAAGTGAGTGTTTGGCTTTTAACGGACCTCTGTATGCCAAGTCCTCAGCAGCATGGCTGGGAGAGGATAGGACGATGCTAGTGTACTGTACCTTCACTGTCATTCAGGCCCATCTAGTTATGCACTAATCTTCTTGGTGCAATGAAAGAGCTTAACAGCTTTGCAACAGTATCCCTTCCCAGATGTCATTATCACAATGTACTGTAGCTAGAACTGTCTCTCTTTGTTTATGAATTTCTTCATGGAAAGTTAACAGCTACCGCCATTGACATTCACAAAACCTCTCGTTCTCCATCGCCATCTCTCTCTCCCACTCACACAAATCTCTCCCTAAAAAAAATCAGTGTGGTCTCAGGCCGTTTTGTATTATTCTGTACGTAAATCTGTGGCACTCCATTGAGTATTATATGTTACGTTACATTAGGTTACATTATGAATGGAATAGTGGTCGTACAATATCATACGAATTAGGGGACGTATAGTATCAAATGTCTTACCCGGTCGTACAATAGCATCCGATTTGGATGATGTAGCTTATCATACATCTTGGAAGATGTATAGTACTGAATGTCTTTATTTAAGACCTGGTTGCTTGTTGCGCCATGAAAACAAAGGAGAATTACGGGAAGAATTTACACTGGTGGCTAGGGGAACTAACCTCAAAGGTTAGGAGAACTAAAGCAACAAATTCAGGTGAATTTAAGTAGCAGGTTAGGGGGATTGGGTTAAGTTTAGAATAAAGGTTAGGGGACGGTTAGGTAAAATGCTACAGTTGTCCCCGATGAGACTCGAACATGCAGATAAGCCAGGCAGTAAAAATGATTTATTCTGTTGTGATTAACCAGTACTACTGTAGTTAGTAATTGAGTCAATGTACAGATGTACTTCCATCCGGTATGTATACTGTATCAGCTCATGACTATGGGGCTCACACTGGACGTTATGAATCAAATAGACCAAAATATTAACTTTGTGAAGGTAAGTGTGACGCTGAAAGGCAGTCACAACATTTCAAAACTCAAACAAGGAGAACCGGCAAGTTACAAGTGTCTGATTCTCCTGTAACCTCTACATTACAACATGGCCTTTTCCTGAACTACAGAAATCTCCTCTGCTTGCTACTTTCAGGCTTTGGATGAATAGATCTTGACCAAGTCAAACAATGTAGGCTTTCTACATTTCAGTGGAGTGAAAAAAGACTGCGAGAGGTATCGGATCATAACCTAAACTCATACAGTATAGTAGCTCACTGAACAGTATACACTGTGTGTACCAAACATTAGGAGCAACTGTTCTTTCCACAACATAGACTGACCAGGTGAATCTGGGTGAAAGGTATGATTCCTTAATGATGTCACTTGTTAAATCCACTTCCATCAGTGTAGATGAAGGGGAGGAGACAGGTTAAAGAAGGATGTTTAAGCCTTGAGACAAGTGAGTCATGGATTGTGTGTGTGTGCCATTCAGAGGGTGAATTGGTAAGACACAAGATTGAAGTGCCTTTGAACGGGATATGGTAGTAGGTGCCAGGCACACCGGTTTGTGTGTCAGGAACTGCAACGCTACTGGGTTTGTCACGCTCACCAGTTTCCCATGTGTCTCAAGAATGATCCAAAGGACATCCAGCCACCTTGACACAACTGTGCAAGGCATTGGAGTCAACATGGGCCAGCATCTCTGTGGAACGCTTTTGACACATTGTAGAGTCCATGCCCTGATGAATTCAGGCTGTTCTGAGGGCAGAAAGGGTTGCAATGTTTTGTACACTCAGTGTATGTTTACTGAAAGGAGTGAGTCTATATAGTACATTGTGCAGATCATTTATAACCTGAGAATATGTTGCATTAGTACACAAGTTACTTCGCGACACATTTAATGTAACAAATACATTATACAGCTACCCAACACGGAATACCTCCTCAACAACACATTAGTCAACCAGCTAAGCCCCTAACTGGTGTTCTCTCTAGGCACAGCAGGAAGTGAGAGCAGAGGGGATTGATAAATAAAGGATTGGTGGGGGTCCCGGAGTTGATGCTCTTGCTCCTCTCCTTCCTGTACACACCGTCTTTGTTTACTCTCATACAGAGTCTGCGATAAGAGCACTTAGACATAGTCAGGAGGCAGAGCACATACATTCCACCACCTCATTACCCAGGGCAGACAGGCTACCTGATGATAGAATCTCTCTCTCTTTCTACTTCCTTATTTATTTATCTATCTATCGTGCCACCAGACCCAGACTTTGCGGGTTACTGTATTAATATCGTTGCTGAAACATGATTATTACCTCTTAATGCTGAAATTACGGGGGCATTCTTTTTGTCTTTCCTCAGCCGTTGCCATTTTTTTCCTGCGTCGCACCCCATGGCATTAACATCTTTATCTCTCCATGTGCTCCTAGTTCTAAAACCTTTACCCCTGCTGTTTGAAAAATATTTCTCATTTTCCTCCCCCATGGTGTAGCAGAAAATCCCCATAGGCAAACCATTAGCGATCTCTTCTGCCTTTCCCAAACACTTATTACTATCACCCGTACTCCTTGCGCTGCCTCATTGGCTTTTGGTAAATTATGCAAATAAGGTGATGTTCAACACATAGTTTTCTGGTTTCTGCAACTGCGCAAGTTTGCACAGTTTTCCAGAAGCAGAAGAGAGAGGCCATTAAAGTGACTTGGATCTGTCAGCAAGATTTATGCATCAATGACAAATTATAATGCTTTTGTTCCTAATTTTCCTCGGCACACACTTCTCTACTCAGGTTTAGTTAAGTTATGTGTTTGCCTTTTGGGGTCTTTCAGTCGAAGTTTCTTCTGTTTGTTTTTGCATACAAATGTGCCACTTCACAAATACATCTGCGCTGCGTTGATGATATGCATGGCTAGAGTTGCTTAAATCAGTGTTGTCGTAAAAGTAAATTCATACATCTATAGATAGAGTCAATGTCTTAAAACCTCGATATGAGTCACATGAAAGTAGTTATGTTCAACTCACGACCAACATTCTAAGTGCAAGTGCAACAAAACTCTTGGAAGTTGGACTTTTTATCCAGAAGAAATGTGAATGTGGCATTTAATGAATATTCAAAAATACATATATCCAATATAGGCCTCCATGAGGAACAATTAAGAGCCCAACCCATCTTTTACCTTAACCAACATCTTCCCCTCCATCTTGACAAATCTTGGAATTTTTACTGTATGTTTCTTGTACTTTTTTCATTATGGGGACTCGCAGCCATTTTACCCTCCAGTACTTTCTAATCATATTGGTGCTAACTTGTACGCTTGATGATACCTTTTAAGTATGTCTCTTGCTAAGGTAATGACCAAAAACAGTGACAATAGTATCCATCACTTAAATACACGGCTGTCATTAAGGAGGTTTGTATTTGGGAGACGAACGCTTCCATAGCAGCAGGATGTGCGTCTAGAGAGAGAGAGAGTTGCCGGAAAAACACGCCGACAGCCTCAGGATCGTTCATGACCATCTGATGGAGGGAAACTGTAGGCATATTTCACAGAGAAAGCCACCAACATGGCTCGCTCCATCTGCATGCAGCTTGCTGTATAATTGGTTTTCATTTACTTCAATGTGGCTAGTTGAAAAGATAGGCCGTTTCAATGAACAGATTAGGCCCAGTGAGTGCAAACAAATGACAAATCCCTCTTAACCCTGTGAGCCTCTCGATATATGCCCCCTCCCCTCCTCCACCATCAGACGTCACTCTCCTAATGTTATTAAACACAACTTTGTAGATTTACTTCCTTCAAAAGTGCCATTTAACCAAACCGCCGGGTCCAGGAAGGAAGAGCTGCGAGGGGAATTACAGGTTGCCAGCACCGTCTCTTAGTGGAGGAATGAAGAGGAGTGACAGGGCCATCATTTCCAGTGCAGGGCCACCTCCCTGTGTGTTGTGACAACCAGTCATTATACCTCGCAGACATGCTCTCAGCTGCAGGTTCCTTCAACATGCAAATGGACACAAATGGCCCACGACTGTGGAGAGGCTAATAACGCCTTTTTATCTGCTTTACTCCCACCTCTTTCTCCCCGTTTCCTTCACTCCCCTGCTTTCTTTAAGGTGGAGGGGTTGCCGTTGAGAGGGGAGACTGGCTCTGAATACGGTGAATTCAGCCAAGTTACCGTCAGCCTTATGTTAAAGGAGATGGTATGCATTGATTTGACAGATCTATTGATGTGCAGGGTGTTGTACATACAGATAGAGGTATAGTGTTCTCCTTTCTGGAGGTTACCTGTAAAATGTCGCACAAATTCCAAAACGACACACACGTCTTTCTGCATATCCTATACACCTCTCTCCCACAAAAACGTCTTCAAATTCACGCTCTCAGATGACGAATACAGGAATGCCATGTGATATCACTGCAGGTGTGATATCCTATACCTGATGGTGACAGTGGTAAGTACACCACATTCTTTTTCTAAGGTAAGCGATCCAACTTGAAACCACGTTTCATTTAATCAAAGTCATTAACTGTAGGTTGCAACCATATATTTATTCTTGAACGGAAACAGGTCTATCACACTTTCATTGCCATTTTGATTGAAGTCAATGATGCAGATATGTTTCAGGTACCGTAGACAGTACTGTTGTATGCATGGTGTTATTTTTTTCATCAAAAGAGACATCTTCTGCTCTGATGTTGACAAGAGGTGGATTGTTGATTTATGGAGTCATGATGACCAAATGTAATATATCTGCACATGCATGCAGAAGCACCTTGACATACGGTATAGGCGAGCGACACCACACCACCATTTTCCTGCTACAGCAGAGTTTCACCTCTATCTATGATATTTTAGAGAACAATACATATTTACCCTCTTACCTACCACCTAGGTGAAATAACATATCTACAACTATGTTATCCAGATCCACCTTAAACTCCACCACTATGAAGAAGAAAATAACCCATTTTATATTAGTTTTCTTGCATTAAACATTATAGCAAATGGAAGCTGACCTTTTATTGTAATTTTGCCTGAAAAAAATGAATGATTTCATTTCATTTTATTCTGTTGGTCATATTTTATTTACATTTCAGTCCACAATACATGTTTTTGATTAACAAAATCAGTATGGGGAGAGTTTACGACCGGCATGAAAATATGTTCCTTCTCTCTACCACTATTTGGCTTCAAAATGGGACAAAAGTTACATGTACACACAAGCCACACTTTGTTTACTTAGGCCATGGAACAAACAGAACAGAGTTGTTGCACGGAAGAGACTGGAAAAGAGAGAGCTCTGTCAATGTAGATTCAACAAAGGAAGTGATATAGTCAGATGTTTTTATTTGATTTTATTCTAATGGTAACTGCCAGATCTCTTTAGCGTCAATTGCATTCTCTGAAGGTGATGGCTATTGTGATATCTGTAACAAAATAATGCATAACCATAATCTACTGTATATTATGAACCAGGTAGTTTGGGTCCTGGATGCTGATTGGCTGAAACAGAATTTCAGCCGTGTATCCACTGAGTGTAGAAAATATTAGGAAAACCTGCTCTTTCCATTACATAGGACATAGCTTTCACCTGGATTCACCTGGATTCACCTGGTCAGTCTACAGTATGTCATGGAAAGTGCAGATGTTCCTAATGTTTTGTACACTTTTTCTCTCTGTAACGATCGTCTGAAAGAGGGGACCAAGATGCAGCGTGGTAAGTGGTCATAATTTATTATAAATGACGAAACACTTAAACAAAGAAACAAAAACGAAAGCCAACAGTTCTGTCAGGTGAAAAACACAAGACAGAAAACAACTACCCACAAAACCCCAAAGGAAAACAGGCTGCCTAAGTATGGCTCCCAATCAGCGACAACGATGTACAGCTGTCCCTGATTGAGAGCCATACCAGGCCAAAACAAAGAAATACAAAAACATAGAAAAAAGGACATAGAATGCCCACCCTAGTCACAGCCTGGCCTAACCAAAATAGAGAACAAAAACCTCTCTATGGCCAGGGCGTGACACTCTCTGAAATGAAACCATCAAGTGATAGATTTCAAACAAATATATGAATGTCATTGAACAAGCCCATGCCAGGATTACGTAGTAAAAAACACAATCTTTCATAAGTTACTTAAACAATAAAAGCTCATTTGCCAACATTTCTGAAAATTGATGCATAACATTTTAGGAAAGAAACTCTACGAATACAGTGCCTTCAGAAAGTATTCATACCCCTTGACTTATTCCACTTTTTGTTGTGTTACAGCCTGAATTCAAAATTGATTAATATTATTATTGTTTCACCCATCTACACACAATACCACATAATGACAAACTGAAGACATGTTTTAGAAAATGTTTGCAAATTGGTTGAAAATGAAATACAATCATATCTTATTTACATAAGTATTCAGACTCCTGATTCAATACTTTGTAGAAGCACGCGATGACAGCTTTGAGTCACCTTGGATATGTTTGTATCAGCTTCGCACATCTGGATTTGGGGATTTTCTTCCATTCTTCCTTGCAGATTTTCTCAAGCTCTGTTAAATTAGATGAGGAGTGGCGGTGAAAAGCAATCTTCAAGTCTTTCCACATATTTTCAATGGGATTCAGGTCTGGGCTTTGGCTGGGTCACTCAAGGACTTTCACATTCTTATTCTGAAGCCAATTTAGCATTGCTTTGGCTGTATGCTTGGGGTCATTGTCCTGTTGGGAAGTAAATCTTTGCCCCAGTGTAAGGTTGTTGGCACTCTGAAGCAGGTTCTAATCAAGGACTTGCCTGTAGATGGCTGCATTCATTGTTCCCCCTATCCTTACCAGCCTCCCAGTCCCTTTATCTGAAAAGCATCCCTCATAGCATGATGCTGCCGCCTCCATGCTTCTCGGTAGGCATGGTGCTAGACGGGTGATGAGCTGTGCCTGGTTTTCTCCAGACACAGTGCTTTGCATTCAGACCACATACTCTTTTGCCTTATGTTCTCAGAGTCTTTCATGTGCCTTTTTGCAAACTCCAGACATGCTGTCATGTGCCTTTTTCTCAGGAGTGGCTTCCGTCTGGCCACTCTCCCGGTTACTCAGTTTGATTGGACGGCCAGCTGCACCTTATCTCAATTTGGAGTGTCATAGCAAAGGGGTGTGAACACTTATCTAAATCAGATATCTCTGTATTTCATTTTCAATACATTTGCAAAGAAAATCTAAAAACATGCATTCACTTTTTCATTATGGAGTATTGTGTGAAGATGAATTCAGGTTGTAACAACAAAATGTGGATTAAGTCAAGGCATATTAATAATACTTTCTAAAGGCACTGTATATCCCCAATTTAGTGTTATACTAGGATTTCAAAATATCACGTTCTGAAATGTCTATAAGAAAAACAAGCAGTGACCAAGGCAGATACGGTTATAGATATAGATAGCTAGCTATACTAGGTGTTAAAGCCATCCACATAAACATTTTGATCATTCATAACTAGCTAGCTAGTTATCTTAGCTAGCTACTGTACCAGAGTGTAAAACTTTCCGTGACCTCATAATCTACTATTATGTATAGCCTACAAAACGGTACTCTTTAACAGATGGTTTTAATAAGGTAGCGAAGTACAATACTTCATTCAAAATGTAAAAGAAAAATGACTGAATTATTGTATTCACTAAAACCTTCAGACAGTACTCATTTAATCAATCTAGAATGGCCAGGGATATACAAGAATTCAGAATTTAGTTACGTAATCATTTCTAATGCCACATCGCTAGACTAACTTCTGGCCTGGTCTGGACCAGAGAGCATGTGAGTAGTGCTTCTGTCCAGGCCTTGGTGGTGTGACTACAGCCAGGCCGGTAGCTAAATGTCTAGTATGAATCCCAAATGGCACCCTATTCCTTATATAGTGCACTACTTCTGACCAATGCCCATAGTGCTGGCCTAGCAGTTAAGAGTGTTGGGCAAGTAATCAAAACGTTGCTGGTTCAAATCCCTGAGCTGATTGTTTACTTAATCTGTTGATGTGCCCTTGTGCAAGGCACTTAACCCTAATTGCTCCTGTAAGTTGCTCTGGATAAGAATGTCTGCTAAATGACTAAAATGTCAAAATGTTGAATAGTGATGGTCAACTGTAGTGCACTACATAAGGAATATGATTCCATTTGGGACACTGTCCTCCTCCTCCCATCCAGCTCCCGTGACCTCCCATGACCCCTGGTGTGGAACCAGTGGCCTATTGTCCAGTGGCTGATGGGAGCAGGAAGGGTCAACTGCAGCCAGGAAATGGGGTTACTCAGCACATAACAACCCAGCCACTGAGGTCCAGCGGTCTGGAACTCATCTACTCATCCATCAATGTCCTATCTCTCGATTCCCTCTCGATTCTCTCCAAACCCTACTAATATAATGAAACCACCTCTCAGTTCGTTTGGAATCTCCGTTTTTTGGGGGGGGAACCATCGGTTCTTTTAGTGTTTGGAACAGGGGTGTTAAAACACACAGACGAGGACATTTTTACTTTACTCAACCCTGTAATTATACCTTGGGTATTGCAGTTCTTAGCTAAGCCAAGAGGGGGTTTTTATGAGCCAGATCTGTGTAAAGGTGGAAAATAGTGGGTGATATCATCCTGTCTTTGAGTGTATAGGGAGATGGAGATGAGACCAAATATTCCCTCTGCTCCGTATTGGTTTGGCAGTCAAACGTTACATTAGTGGGTGTTGTGGTCTCTGGGTCTCCAACACACCCCAGCAGCACTGCCTTTGTGTGAGAACACAGGTCGCAACTATTTGTGACTTTTTTTCCATCGAGTTTGGTCTGACTGCGGTGTAGTTGAGGCATAATCACAGAGCCATAGCGTGCCAGGGTATTTATAAGTACGTTTCACCGAACCCGGGCAGCGCAAGAAAAACCTTTCAATTGAAGTTTTACAAAGGGGGCAGGAAAAATGTGATGAACATCAAGAAGGTCACGTACGAGATAGACTAGAGAGAGACACATGATCGCAGTGGGTTGAGGCAGGACACAGCTGTGGCTGGGCTGGCCAGTTTAACACTGCCTTTGGCTGCGAAGAGAGATCGTGATCCAGTACAGACACAGGCTGAGTACCAAATGGCACCCTAATTCCTACATAGGGCACTACTTTCGAAAGTAGTGCACTAGGGAATTGGGTGCCATTTGGAACACATCCAGAGGCCCAGCAGCCACGTTAGAACACTCTTCAGTTCAGCTTTTTATCACATTGGCTTCACCCACAGTTAATGGAGATATTCCGTAACACTTGCAACCTACAGTTAAACTGCACTATGATGCAGTTATAATGCATCTTAAGACGTGTCATAAGCGTGTATGACTCCTTTATAATGTATTTCCCTAATTTCACATTCTGTCTCATTTAGCATCTCTCTGTACAATAGTAAACTTCTCTTTAAAGAGGAGGGTACTGTGATTCGTGTAGTTGCGGTCCAGCCCTCCGACCAATTGTATTTCAGAATGATTATGTGTTTCTTAGGAATTCTGAATGATCTGTGCTGCTCTCTCCGACCCTCATTCTGTCCCACCTCTGAGAAGCAGTGGCGCTGTTGTGGTAACATCCTGTAGGTCTGATGTCTGATTGGAAGTTAACTTTACAGTAATGTTAGCGGTCAACAACTCAGATTTAGAATCCAAATAACTCAGATGGTTATAAAAGAGCCTCAGATTCATTGTCTCTTCCTCCTTTGTTCCTGAACGGCTGAACTCCTGAACTCTCTCTCTCTCTCTCTCTCTCTCTCTCTCTCTCTCTCTCTCTCTTTCTCTCTCACTGGCTCTCTCTCTCTGATCATGCTTAGATTATGAATGCTTTGTTAATGCCAGTATTGCTTTGTATCTTATGGTCATGCCTTGTATGTGAATTCATTCATTGTACAATGTTATTAAATACTTGCCTTTGATATTCAATTCTCAGACCAAGTATTGCTAGTCAACTAAAATCATAGCCTGATGCTTGCTTGCACATTGCTATGTATCGTACGGAGTCAGATGTTCATTTTAATCGATTTTGCTAGTATCAGTTGCATAGTCGCAGGTGAGGAATATACATACAAGATATTCCGGCTCTACATTAGCATGTGATGTCTGCGAGGCGTTACAAGAAGAGATAAGTTATTTGTATGCATGAAAGCAGATGTGCCCACCAAATAACAGATCAGCTGCAGTCGTCCGTACAGTAACCTATAAAAGGGTTACATTGATTAAAAAAAAATCTCTCAAGGAGAATTAATATTATTACAAATAAAAATATACACATACTGTAAATCAAAGAAAAGACTCATTGGTTAGGTTAGGAGAAATAGGAAAACTGCCGAAGTGGTGCGTGGAGGAAAGCAGAAGAAGAGAGAAAAGAACCAGGATGGGCAAATAGCCATGAAATCCCTGGTGCCTGCCTTCTGCCAAGCTAGAGATATGAGGCTCCTCCAACTGGCCAAATCCACAGGAACTCTCCTCTCCTCTCTCCTCCTCGCTCATGCAGTCGACTCCAAAAACGGCTAGGACATTACCAAAGCCTCCCAATGTCAAGTGGAATTTATTAAATACATTGAGGGGAGATTTAGTTCTTGTGTTTGAGAATGAGAATGTCCCTGATGATCTTATGTGGTCCAAAAAGGAATAGCGCCAGTGTTGTTCTGTTTCCCCACGTCTTATTTTCTGAACTTTTTGACACTGATCCACATTCGGTGTTCTTTTGTGATTACTGTAATAATCCCGTTCAGGCCTCAGTTTCAGTCAGGTACACCTGGTACCAAACATTAGGTACACACTGGAGCCAGAACAACAGCTAAACCATTAAACAACGACTAATACTTTTGGGAGATTACTCAAACATTCCAAAAGACTTGTTTCATTCTACTCTCAGAGGACTTGACAGGATTTTTGCTGGTGAAAATCATTCATTATTGTTGTTTTGGGGTGTGTGTGCATATCTGTGTGTGTGTGTGTGTGTGTGTGTGTGTGTGTGTGTGTGTGTGTGTGTGTGTGTGTGTGTGTGTGTGTGTGTGTGTGTGTGTGTGTGTGTGTGTGTGTGTGTGTGTGTGTGTGTGTGTGTGTGTGTGTGTGTGTGTGAGTGTATTCAAGAGAGAGTTAGAAAAAGGTCTGACATATTTCACACTGCACCGAAAGGAGCCATGGGTGGTAAATCTTTCCCTGTACAGAAACATGCTACTTAGGAATGAGCCGCGGGTCTATTGGGCTTTAGATGAATTCTATTTTTTACACACAGAGGGCTGCATGGTGTTATAATGGCCCTGTGAAGTCACTGTATCTTATTTCTCTTCCCCGCAATCTGCTGGTGCAGATGACACTAGCTACAGACCCCAAGTCAACCGCTTACTGTTCATTTTTCATTCAGCTGTCCAGCATCGAAGAACATGGGATTTGGTATCCAAGGATGATCTGTTTTTTTTATTTGCAAGCGATGTTAATGCCTGGTCTCGGGCGTATTGTGGCTTTTTGGTCAAAGAATAGAAATGGTGAAAACAGAGCTTATGAGTAGATCCCCCATTAATCCTTAGGTGACCACTGGCAGAGCCCCGATGAATCGTTACAGTGACACCATGGTTAGTCTGAAATAGTTTAGAAACTGCTGGGGCATCCCTTTGTCTTCTAATGTGCTGTACTACATTAAGCAGGTAGCGGGAGGGAGGCAAGGCGCAGAGAGAGACAGAGAGAGCTCAGCAACAGGGAGGCCAACATTTGTCAGTTCACAGTTTAGAGGATATTGCAAATCAATTAATTAGATTAAGAGGTCTCTGCTTTGCTTCGAGCTCGTCTATTTTTTTGTGTGTGTTTTTTTTTTCAAATAATATTTTGGAAGAAAACTCAATTTCCTGATTATGCGCCACTTTATCGCAGAACGAGGAAGTATAAATTCTGGACCAGACGTTTTAAATCCTATTTTCGCTCTCTCTTTACACACGCGTCTCATTGTGGCATGTCTTCTTCATCTTTTCAAGGACATTGTGGGGATGGAGTGTGGCTTTGCTCTGCAGTGCCCACTTTGACCTTCCTAACACCAATTCCTGTTTTATATAAACAGTGTAAAAAGTGTAAAAAGTCTATAGTCAGGAAATTATAACGGTTATTTAGTCACTCCATATTTCAGCACACTTAATAATCTTAAAGGGAGGATTAAAAAGAAGAAAACAAACAAGTTAGCATTTAAACTGACAGGGTTCAGCAGAAGTTTAAATCAATGAAATCATCATATTTTTTCAGATGATATATATAGTCCACTCACAATCCAATGAATTTATGGGAGAGTTTTCTGGATGTTTAGCAACTGAGGCATTTGGTTTTAAAATGTGGTGACTGGCCACAAGTATGTGAATCTATGGTTGCATATGCTTCTGAGAGACACAAATCACTGCTGTACTTGATAAGAAAGCACCTTACAACTTGGTAAGGAGGCAGAAATTGACTGGTAAGGACCTCACGTACAGTATATACTGTAGATAGTGTTAGCCAGAGTTTATTTGGTTAGAAACCCCCTTACAAAAACTACAGAGGAGAATAAAATATCATAGAATAGATAAGAATAGAATAGATGAGAATATAATCTAATAAAATGGAATATAATTCAAAGGTCACAGTATGGCAAGTGTTTCTTCTTTCAGTGACAACCGTCATATTCTAATACATAGAGTTCAACAATCAGATTTCAGAAAATAAGTGTTTTATTAAGTCTTTCTCCGGAAAGCTAGACCATCTAAAAGTTGTGGTATAACCTCGACTCATTGGGGCTTATCTTTACAAAAGTTGCATCTAATATTAAGAAAATGTATCTCCGGAAAGCAAGATGATCCAAAAGTCCTAGCTATATAAGTCCTCAATGACTTTAGTAGGGTTTTAAGACCATCCTTGCTGTGTGGGGGGTGGGGGTGGGGGGGGGGTCCAGATTAATGTAATGAATCTATTCGGAATTGATTCATCCAATTAAAGACAGAATTTATGCACACATGGCTTGTGATGTGTTAAGATAAAGCTTGAAATCCTTCAAGGCCCAATAAAAGGGAGCCTTTAATATTGTTATGGAATTATTTAATGTTTGTGAGCATTTGTTTCTTATTTAACGAATTCATAGTGTGATTTTCAAAGGAACTCATGCATCCCACTCGAATGAGATAATGTACAAAAATGGTACGGTAATAAATCCTTGTGTGTTGGAATGCCCTCTCACAATAAAACCTCAAAGTAAACCCTTTTACCATTGACTGCTTCCTTGGAGAAGCTGTTCATACTATATACTTAAGCAATAAGGCCCGAGGAGATGTGGTATATGGCCAATATACCAAGGCTAAGGGCTGTTCTTATGCACAACGCATCGCGGAGTGCCTTGATACAGCCCTTAGCCGTGGTATATTGGCTATATACCACAATCCCCGAGTTGCCTTATTGCTATTATGAACTGGTTACAAATGTAATTAGAACAGTAAAAGTAAATGTTTTGTCATACACGTGGTATACCACAAACCCCCAAGGTGCCTTATTGCTATTATAAACTGGTTACCAAAGTAATTAGAACAGTAAAAATATGTTTTTTGTCATACCCTTGGTAATAGGCCTGATATACCACGGCTTTCAGCCAGTCAGTATTCATTGCTCGAACAACCCGGTTTATATCTGATATACAGTGTACAAAACATTAGGAACAGCTTTTTTTTCAATTCGTCAGGACATGGACTCTACAAGGTGTTGAAAGCGTTCCACAGGGATGCTGGCCCATGTTGACTCCAATGCTTCCCACAGTTGTGTCAAGTTGGCTGGATGTCCTTTGGGTGGTGGAGTCAACGCTTTTGATACCTTGTAGAGTCCATGCCCCGACGAATTAAGGCTGTTCTGAGGGCAAACTCAATAGGAAGGTGTCCTAATATTTTGTACACTCAGTGTAAGTTGTACTGCTAGGGTTTCCACAGTCAAATGTAACAAATAACTACATTTTTAATAAAGAACTGCACAAAAATGTTTAACAAATGAATCAATACAGTAATACGAGATCTGTATGTAAAATGTTCACATTTGACATTTTAGTAATTTAGTAAATGCTCTTGTCCAGAGCGACTTACGCATTCATTTTAAGATAGCTACGTGACACAACCACATGTCACAGTCAAATATACAGTATACAAACATTCCATTCCAGCTAAACAAGGGATATATAGCATTTTGCAACAACAACAAAAACGTTTTAATACACACCCCAAAAAATACACACACATGAAGGTACCCATAAGCAGTCATTTTTGATGAAAAAACACAAATGTGATTTTTTTGGGGGGGACTATTGTGTTTTGGAAATAAACTCTTCATTTTTTTCCTAATGTTTTTGATTATTGCACAGTTCAACCTTTTGCATATTCTCATATCCAGAAACTCACAATTTATTATTTTTGCAGAACAGCTACAATGAACCCCTTCGCCCCCTAGCAGGACCTGTAATTTGTTCAGATGGCCTCCAATGTTGTTTTAGGCACTAATCCAAATCTACCGAAAAGGTATGTGGTTTTTGCAAAAAGAATAAAACAGCCATTTCATTTTACTCCCACGTCTCTCTCGGACAGTTGTCTCTCTGCTCTTCTCCGCCTTGCCAACTCTAACTCTGTGTCCCAAATGGCACCCTATTCCCTATTTAGTGCACCTCTTTTGACCATGTCCCTTGGACTCTTGGTCAAAAGTAGTGCACTATCTATAGGGAATAGGCTGCCATTTGGGAGTCAATTCTAACTCCTGAGCCCAAAGAAAAGCACACATAAAACACTTTGGGGAAATCAAAAACGAAGGGGCAGAACTGGAACAAAAAAAGGTTACAATAAGAACCTAGGAACAAGCCAAAGTCTAGTTTAAACACAGCCCACAACACTGGTCTGGCACAGTCCTGCAAAAGACAACATAAGAGGAGAGGTTTGGGCGGTATGATCATGTGTTCCTTCTGCTGTGTTTTGTCTTATCCCAAAAGGCACCCTATTCCCTACATAGTGCACAACTGTGTCTGGTCAAAAGTCGTGCACCACATAGGGAATAGTATGCCATTTGGGACGCAGACTCAGTTTTCCATTGTCTGTCTGAAGGTGATTTGCTCAGACATTAATTAATCAATTACAGTATTTTTCAATTGCTTATGAAGCTATTTTCACAAGTACAGTGGGGGAAAAAAGTATTTGATCCCCTGCTGATTTTGTATGTTTGCCCAATGATAAAGAAAGGATCAGTCTATAATTTCAATGGTAGGTTTATTTGAACAGTAAGAGACAGAATAATAACAAAAATATCTAGAAAAACACATGTCAAAAATGTTATAAATTGATTTGCATTTTAATGAGGGAAATAAGTACTTGACCCCCTCTCAATCAGAAAGATTTCTGGCTCCCAGGTGTCTTTTATACAGGTAACGAGCTGAGATTAGGAGCACACTCTTAAAGGGAGTGCTCCTAACCGCAGCTTGTTACCTGTAAAAAAGACACCTGTCCACAGAAGCAATCAATCAATCAGATTCCAAACTCTCCACCATGGCCAAGACCAAAGAGCTCTCCAAGGATGTCAAGGACAAGATTGTAGACCTACACAAGGCTGGAATGGGCTACAAGACCATCGCCAAGCAGCTTGGTGAAAAGGTGACAACATTTGGTGCGATTATTCGCAAATGGAAGAAACACAAAAGAACTGTCAATCTCCCTCGGCCTGGGGCTCCATGCAAGATCTCACCTCGTGGAGTTGCAATGATCATGAGAACGGTGAGGAATCAGCCCAGAACTACACGGGAGGATCTTGTCAATGATCTCAAGACAGCTGGCACCATAGTCACCAAGAAACACACTACGCCGTGAAGGACTGAAATCCTGCAGTGCCCGCAAGGTCCCCCTGCTCAAGAAAGCACATATATATGCCCGTCTGAAGTTTGCCAATGAACATCTGAATGATTCAGAGGACAACTGGGTGAAAGTGTTGTGGTCAGATGAGACCAAAATGGAGCTCTTTGGCATCAACTCAACTCGCCGTGTTTGGAGGAGGAGGAATGCTGCCTATGACCCCAAGAACACCATCTCCACCGTCAAACATGGAGGTGTAAACATTATGCTTTGGGGGTGTTTTTCTGCTAAGGGGACAGGACAACTTCACCGCATCATTTGACGGGGCCATGTACTGTCAAATCTTGGGTGAGAACCTCCTTCCCTCAGCCAGGGCATTGAAAATGGGTCGTGGATGGGTATTCCAGCATGACAATGACCCAAAACACATGGCCAAGGCAACAAAGGAGTAGCTCAAGAATAAGCACATTAAGGTCCTGGAGTGGCCTAGCCAGTCTCCAGACCTTAATCCCATAGAAAATCTGTGGAGGGAGCTGAAGGTTCGAGTTGCCAAACGTCAGCCTCGAAACCTTAATGGCCAACTTCAAGAATCGTCTGACCTCTGTGATTGCCAACAAGGGTTTTGCCACCAAGCACTAAGTCATGTTTTGCAGAGGGGTCAAATACTTATTTCCCTCATTAAAATGGAAATAATTTTATAACATTTTTGACATGCGTTTTTCTGGATTTTTTTGTTGTTATTCTGTCTCTCACTGTTCATATAAACCTACCATTAAAATTATAGACTGATAAATAAATAAACAATACCCAAAACAACAACAAAATCCCCCTAAACTAAAGGGAGGGAAGGGAGGGTGGCTGCCGTCACCGACGGCACTTGTGCTACACCCCCCCTCCCCAACCCACCTATGCAGGTGGTGGTTCAGGCTCCGGCCTACTGTCCTCCAGAATGCCGACCGACTTAATCCGATTCGGGCCGTAGGCAGACACCCTCTCGTTCCAGATCGTAGGCTGACCTCCTCCTTTCCACACTGTAGGCAGACTCAATCATTAGACAGTAAATCACTTTAAGTTCTGAATTGTCAGGCTTACTCAGTTCAGGGTTGCTGCTAGACTCCCTTGGTTTCGGGTCATCGGCAGACTCTGGGCAGACGGGCCACTCTGACTGATCCAGGCAGACGGGCCACTCTGGCTGATCCTGGCATACGGGCCACTCTGGCTGATCCTGGCAGACGGGCCACTCTGGCTGATCCTGGCAGACGGGCCACTCTGGCTGATCCTGGCAGACGGGCCACTCTGGCTGATCCTGGCAGACGGGCCACTCTGGCTGATCCTGGCAGACGGGCCACTCTGGCTGATCCTGGCAGACGGGCCACTCTGGCTGATCCGGGCAGACGGGCCACTCTGGCTGATCCGGGCAGACGGGCCACTCTGGCTGATCCGGGCAGACGGGCCACTCTGGCATCTCCGGGCAGACGGGCCACTCTGGCATCTCCGGGCAGACGGGCCACTCTGGCATCTCCGGGCAGACGGGCAGCACTGGCAACTCCTGACTGACGGGCAGCACTGGCGGCTCCTGACTGACGGGCAGCTCTGGCGGCTCCTGACTGACGGCAGCTCTGGCGGCTCCTGACTGATGGGCAGCTCTGGCGGCTCCTGACTGACGGGCAGCTCTGGCGGCTCCTGACTGACGGGCATCTCTGGCGACTCCTGACTGACGGGCAGCTCTGGCGACTCCTGACTGACGGGCAGCTCTGGCGACTCCTGACTGACGGGCAGCTCTGGCGACTCCTGACTGACAGGCAGCTCTGGCGACTCCTGACTGACGGGCAGGTCTGGCGACTCCTGACTGACGGGCAGGTCTGGCGACTCCTGACTGAGCCGACGCACTGGAAGCCTGGTGCGTAGTGCTGGTACTGGGGTAATCAGCCTGGGAACACGCACCTCCAGGCTAGTGCAGGAAGCGGGAACAGGACGAGTCGGACTGGGCTGACGCACTTGAAGCCTGGTGCGTGGTGCTGGTACTGGACGTGCCAGACTGGGAACACGCACCTCCAGGCTAGTGCGGGGAGCAGGAACAGGACGAGTCGGACTGGGCTGACGCACTTCCGGGTCCGCACGAGAGACAGGAACTGGAAACCCAGGGCTATGGAGGCGCACAGGCGGTCTTGATCTTACCTCCTGCACAATCCGTCCTGACTGGATGGAACTAGTAGCCCCGTACGAGCGGGGTACTAGTACAGGGCGCACTGTGCTGTGCAGGGGCCTGATGGTTGCCGTGCGTAGAGCGGGAGTAGGGTAGCCTGGTCCTAGGAGGCGTACCGGCGACCAGACGCGCTGCGCAGGCATCCTCCTACCAGGCTGGATGCCCACTCTAGCACGGCATCCGCGAGGGGCTGGAATAACTCGCACCGGACTGTGCGTGCGTATGGGCGAGATTGTGCGCACTTCAGAAAAACACGGCGCCCTCCACTCCATACGTTCCTCCATATAAACACGGGTAGCTGGCTTATGGCTCACCCTTGGCCCAGCCAAACTACCCGTGTGCCCCCCAAAAATGTTTTATTGGGGGTGCCTCTCGTGCTTCAACGCCAGTCGTGTTCCTCGGTAACGTTCCCGGTCCTTACCCCATTTTCTCCATGGGCCCTCTCCGGCCATAATCTGTTCCCATGTCCATCTTTCTCGTTGGTCCAACTCAAATTCCCACTGCTCCTTACAATCCACCTGTTGCTCCTTCCTCTGCTGCTTGGTCCTTTTGTGGTGGGAGATTCTGTCACGGTTGTCGTTGGGAAAGGAGGACCAAAATGCAGCAGGAATGTGGATGCTCATCTTTACGTTTATTGAAATAACGAAGTGAACACCAAAATAACAAAAGAACGAACTCACGATCAATGAAACAGTCTTGTAAGGCTTACTCACGCTAAACAAGAAACAGGCAAAACAAGAAACAGATACACTAGACTAAACATAGAAATACATGAATATGACACAGTGCCCAAAAACCCCGGAATACATAAATCAAATGCCCTTCTACAACAACCACCACCCCGAACCACATAAAACAAATACCCTCTGCCACGTCCTGACCAAACTACAATAACAATTAACCCTTATACTGGTCAGGACGTGACAGTTTAGCAGGCACTAGTTTGCATCAAGCCTATGTCCAAATGTCTTGAGCATTTGGACATAGGTTCTTATCGACATGTCCTCATTGTTCATGCGCCTGGGGAGAAACCTTTTGGCATTGCGAATCCAAGCCTCATATACTGTAGGTCTGAATTGATGTCATTGCATGCCTCATCCGTGGCCTGGAGGAGGGTGGCAATCGAACGCCTCCACATGTATTGTATTTTACAGTATTGTATTTATGTATTGTAGTGGTCTTGTGCTGCTCACTTAGTAAGAGGGTGGCACTAGCAACACCAGAGTTGTGTGTTCGATTCCCATTGGGGTCACATACAAAATTGTGTGGACTCACTGTTGTCACTTTGCATAAAAGCGTCTGCTACGTAAATTGGATATATTACGGTATTACAGTACTGTATTGGCCAATGCAATTTTAGTAAAGCAGTGTGAAATCCCCCATCAAAAAGAGCCCAGCAACATCATTAAGGATACATGTTATCTGGATAGGGGATACATTACATACAGTACATCTCTGATGTCAATAGATTTTTTTTTAACTTACTGTGAAGTAAAATCATAATAGTCATAATAGTGCAGTATATACCTGACATGTTTATTTTTTACAGACTTACATTTTCATTACGTATTATAGTTCTCAAAATCTGTAGCAGACAAACCTGTATAAAAATCTATAGGTTTACCAAATGGTTCAGGGATCATCAATTAAGAGCAGTCGGATTAAGTAATAGTAAAATGTATTTTAACAAATGAGATAAGAATGAGGTCAAAAGTAATGTGAGAATTGCATTGTGAAAGGCAATTACTATACATGAACATGTATTGCAATGTGAAACAATAATTTTTCAATGAAACACTGATTAAGTTGGAAAAAGTGATTTTGTGTGTTGTACTTAGTCAATTGAAAATGTGCTCAGTTTTGAAACAACTGCCTTTTTGATGATCTGTTTTGGTTGTGAAAATGTACCACATACAAATTGCACCAAAGCGATTAAAAAAAAAACTGTAACTTGGAGAACAACGTCAGTATCACATTATGGAAACTGCTTGCTGCAGAAAACGTGACCCGTTGCTGTACTATGGGTAAACACAGACTGCAGCTACTGCAAATGTGTGTGTGTGTGTCTCTGTGTGTGTGTGTGTGTGTGTGTGTGTGTGTGTGTGTGTGTGTGTGGGGGGGGGGACACAGGCCAGCAAAGCACTAGGAAGGAGAGCTGGGGGAGGGAGAGCGAAGGCTGTACAAATCCACACTGACAGATTCACTGCTACCTGGGCCTTATTGGTCACGTCAATGTTTACATCGTCTTAGACTGACACATAACTGCTTCTGGCAGACGTGTAGTAGGGCCAAATTCCGTACGTCTCGGTGAATACGCTCCCCTCCCCCACGTTTCACATGTCATGAGGAGGATGTGTGTCGGAGGGAGGTCAGCACTGTTTCACCTGGTTAAAAGACACTTAGCGCAGTTGGCAGGGTTGTCGGTAAGACGGTGAGCACAGCACATCACACCACACGGCAGGAGAGGAGAGAATCTAGCCCGGGGACCCAGAGCGAATGAGATAGTGAGGAGCTGAACTGAGCTCACCTTACATCAACAGTTCAGGAATGAGACAAGAAGGCCAAGGCCCATGTAGGAGTGCTGATCTAGGATCAGTTGCCCTCTGTCCATACTTGTGTATAATTCATTATGATCTAAAAGGGTAAACTGATGCTATATCAGTTTATATCAGTAGACTGTGCTTCTACACCTGCATTGCTTGCTGTTTGGGGTTTTAGGCTGGGTTTCTGAACAGCACTTTGTGACATCAGCTGATGTAAGATGGGCTTTATAAATACAATTGATTGATTGATTGATATCAGCACTCCTTAGGAGACTCAGGTCCTTTTCCTCTAAACGAAGTAGACATTCACAGAGGTTAAACTAACACTTAGGTGTTTCACATTATCAGAAACACTGTAACAATCAGGCACCCCATCTGAAGGAGGAATTCATAGTTAAAAGTCTTTCATATTCCCCCACACAGACCGACTCTACCATTGTTCTTTCCAATGCCAGCCAACTGAGATTTGTCTGTCGGAGTTCAAAACACAAGGTATTTAATACAACGTTCTCCTTCATTTATTGTTTATTTTGATGGAATTCTCTTCAAAGCAACCACTCCTTACATCTGTAGATCTGGGCTGAGGGCTCAACCCCCTTATTTCAGATCTGTCATTTGGTGGAGCACCCACCACGATCAACCCATCAGCCTACCTCATTTGCATGCCGAGGTACTTTACCTTGAGGAACTGAAATATCAGAACGTATTAACAACACCGAGAAAACAGGAGATTCTCCTCAAACACGCCTGGAATATTCCTCTCCCCGGGAGACTAAACAGCAGCAGAAATAACTTGAGTAGTAAGTATTAATGCAGTCTCTTTGATGTCTGCTTCTCTTCTCACAGTCCTGTTATCCCTATTAACATTTTAACTGAAACATCACATTTGTCAGAATTAAATTGTGCATCTAAGATAGAAGTGGAACACGGTATATGTCTATCACTGAGGCGAAGCGGGGAAGGGGAGAAAGAGCAAAAGGCCCAATTAGAATTGTTTTTGAACTGGAGTGTGTTCAAAAAGGAGAGGAAAGAGAGAGAGAGAGAGAGAGAGAGAGAGAGAGAGGTGTGCAGAAAGAAAGAGCGGTATGACACATTAACCTAGCCCCCTCCAGTGGCCATTTAGAGCACCCGTTCAATGTCTTTAATAAACCGTGATAACACACAACTATTACAAGGTAAAACAACATTAAATGATTACTCTATCTACCACTATTAGCATTGTTTACTTGATTTAAGACCGCTCACTTTCTTAAAAAATAAAAACAATAACAGTCATATCAAAACTGTGAGTAGGATCCTCTCCGGTGATTCATATTCACAGTATGTTGGAATGATTTATCAATTTTCATGTATTCATCTTTGATCTCCTAAGAGATGATCAACTTGTTATTGACATGTGAATAGGAGGGACGCCTGTAAACAAGTGCAAGTATTATAAAGATGACAGCTTTGCACACTCCTGGCATTCTCTCAACCAGCTTCACCTGGAATGCTTTTCCAACAGTCTTGAAGGAGTTCCACAAATGCTGAGCACTTGTTAGCTGCTTTTCATTCACTCTGAGGACCAACTCATCCCAAACCATCTCAATTGGGTTGAGGTCGGGTGATTTTGGAGGTCAGGTTATCTGATGCAGCACTCCATCACTCTCCTTCTTGGTCAAATATCCCTTACACAGCCTGGAGGTGTCTTGGGTCATTGTCCTGTTGAAAAACAAATGATAGTCCCACTAAGCACAAACCAGATGGGATGGTGTACCACTGCAGAATGCGGTGGTAGCCATGCAGGTTAAATGTGCCTTGAACTCTAAATTAATGACTGACAATGTCTCCAGGAAAGCACCCTCACACAATCACACCTCCTCCTCCATGCTTCACGGTGGGAACCACACATGCGGAGATCATCCTACCACAAAGACATGGCAGTTGGAACCAAAAATCTCAAATCTCATATTTGGACTCATCAGCCCAAAGGACAGATTTCCACCGGTCTAATGTCCATTGCTCATGTTTCTTGGCCCAAGCAAGTTTCTTATTATTATTGGTGTCCTTTAATAGTGGTTTCTTTGCAGCAAAGCCTGATTCACATAGTCTCCTCTGAACAGTTGATGTTGAGATGTGTTGGTTACTTGAACTCTGTGAAGCATTTACTGTATTTTGGCTGCAATTTTTGAGGTGCAGGTAACTCTAACAAACTTATCCTCTGCAGCAGAGTTAACTCTGGGTCTTCCTTTCCTGTGGCGGTCCTCATGAGAGCCAGTTTCATCATAGCGCTTGATTGTTTTTGCAACTGCACTTAAAGTAATGATGAACTGTCATTTCTCTTTGCTTATTTGAGCTGTTCTTGCCGTAATATGGACTTGGGTTTTTACCAAATAAGGCTATCTTCTGTATACTACCCCTACCTTGTCACAACACAAATGATTGTGTTACGTTCGTTGAGGGAAGAATTAGACCAAGGTGCAGCGTGGTAGGCGTACATCATTACTTTAATAATGAACACTAACAAAACAACAAAATATAAATGAACGTAACGTTCTGCAGGCTACACAGTAACTATACAAAAACAAGATCCCACAAACTAAGGTGGGAAAAAGGCAGCCTAAGTATGATCCCCAATCAGAGACAACGTTGTGGGACCGTGGGTCGTTGCCGGAGACTCCGGACCGTGGGTCGTCGCCGGAGACTCCGGACCGTGGGTCGTCGCCGGGGACTCCGGACCACGGGTCGTCGCCGGGGACTCGGGAACCGTAGATCGTCGCCGGAGACTCCGAACCATAGATCGTCGCTGGAGACTCCGAACCATAGATCGCCGCAGAAGGCTCTGGACTGGGAACCCCGCTGGAGGCTCCAGACCACCGACCGTCGCTGGAGGCTCCGGACCACCGACCGTCGCTGGAGGCTCTGGACCACCTACCGTCGCTGGAGGCTCCGGACCACTTACCGTCGCTGGAGGCTCCGAACCGCCGACTGTCACTGGAGGCTCCGGACCGCCGACCGTCGCTGGAGGCTCCGGACCGCCAACCGTCGCTGGAGGCTCTGGACCGCAGACCGTCACTGGAGACACCCTGGACCGCAGACCGTCGCTGGAGATTCCGGACCGCAGACCGTCGCTGGAGACTCTGGACCGACGACAGTCGCTGGAGACTTCGGACCTCACTGGAGGCTTCGTGTCATGGATCACCACTAGAGGCTTCGGTCCACAGATCATCACTGCAGGCTCCGGGCCATGGATCATCACTACAGGCTTCAGGCAATGGATCATCACTGGAGGCTTCGGGCCATGGATCATCACTGGAGGCTTCGTGCCATGGATCATCACTGGAGGCTTCGGGCCATGGATCACCACTGGAGGCTTCGGACTGCGGTGGTGCACGGAAGGCCTGGTGCATGGAGCCAGCACAGGGCGTACCAGGCTGGGGAGACGCACTGGAGACCGGGTGCGTGGAGCAGGCACAGGGTGGGGAGGCGCACTGGAGACCAGGTGCGTGGAGCAGGCACAGGTCGTACCGGGCTGGGGAGACGCACTGGAGACCGGGTGCGCAAAGCTGGCACAGGATATACTGGGCCGTGGAGGCGCACTGGAGGTCTGGAGCGTAGAGCTGGCACAACCCGTCCTGGCTGGATGCTCACTTCAGCCCGGCAAGTGCGGGGCGCTGGCACAGGATGCACTGGGTTGTGAAGGCGCACTGGCGACACAGTGCGTAGAGCTGGCGCAGGATATCCTGGGCCGTGGAGGCGCACTGGAGGTCTGGAGCGTAGAGCTGGCACAACCCGTCCTGGCTGGATGCTCACTTTAGCCCGGCAAGTGCGGGCTAAGGGCGCACTGGGCTGTGGATGCGCAACGGAGACATATTGCGTATCACCGCATAACATGGTGCCGGAACGGTGACACACACCTTAGGGCGAGTGCGTGGAGGAGACACAGGACGTACCAGACTGGGGAGGTGCACTGGAGGCCAGATGCGTGAAACTGGTGCATATGACACCAGACTGGTGTCACGCTCCTCAGCACGCCTGCTCTGCAGCGCTCTCAACGCCAACACCTCTCTCCGGAATCCTTCGTCGAGTTCCTCACTCAACACCCTGACTGGCTCTGGTTCACCCCTCGGCTCCACCAACCACTCCGTGTGCCCTCCCTCCCCCCCAAAATTTGGGCTGCCTCTCGGTCTTCCGTCGTGGTCATGAACTTCGGAGTCGTCATTGATCCTCCCTCGCTGCCGCCGTCTGCTCCCATGGAAGGCGATCCATTCCTGCCTGGATCATCCCTCCCACGTCCAGGATCCCTTTCCGTCCAAGATATCCTCCCATGTCCAGGATGTCTGCTCCTCCTGGCCACGCTGCTTGGTTCGTTTGTGGTGGGATCTTCTGTTACGTTCGTAGATTGAAGGATCGGACCAAGGTGCAGCGTGGTAAGCGTACATCATTCTTTATTAGATGAACACCGAAACAAAACCAAAATAAATACAAACCGAAAACGTAACGTTCAGTAGGGCATACAGCACAGTACCAAAAACAAGAACCCAACAAAAAAAGGCAGCCTAAGTATGATCCCCGATCAGAGACAACGATAGACAGCTGCCTCTGATTGGGAACCATACCCAGCCAACAAAGAAATAGAAAAACTAGAATGCCCACCCAAATCACACCCTGACCTAACCAAATAGAGAAATGAAAAGGCTCTCTAAGGTCAGGGCGTGACAGATTGGCTCAGACACATTAAGGAGGAAAGAAATAATAAAAATAAAGAAAAACCCTTGAATGAGTAGGTGTGTCCAAACTTTTGGCTGGTAATATAGTTCTAACACCAAGTAAAATGTTATAATACAAGGGTCTGTAAAAGGCACATTGGTGATGCACTAAAACAGGAAACACAGTACTTGTTCCATAACTAATATTTAGCAATTAATCACTTGATTTATATAGTTTTAAACACACAATGAGACAGTGACAAATTACATTACAACGTTTGCGATCGCGAAAACTATAATTGTTCAATGAACATCTCATTTGTCAAAGGAGAGGCAGGGAAACGTCGGCATTCCACAGGTTTAACCGTATTTCACTCCCATAAAATAGTGCAATCATAATAATAATAGCAAATATAATTGTATGTTTTTATATGGCGGCTAAGTCCGTTTCATTGTGTCTCGATACATTCATTTCAGTTTCAATAGTGACAGCCTTTAATAGGAAAGTCACTCTGGTATCATATCACATATTTCAGCCACCAGGAAATGGCCGTAGTTTCAACTCTGAGAACAGTAGGATTATGATAAAGGGTTTAGTATGAGGACCTTACAGTCTCACTGCAGTGTCAACACTGTTCGTGTTAAAACATTGATGCTACAGTACAGTACACTGACCCTTTGGCCAAGAAAGGACAACGTACACTTTACCTGATAACTCAGACAGCAGTCCTAAACATAACATTAAGAAGACAGTTTGCAATAGAGCGTAAGCCTATTTAATAAAGGATCTTACGGTCAAATAAACATCATCATGAATCTAAGCTTAATGTAACAGAAACAAGGTCATACTGAAGGAGTGCAGCTACATTTGTTAAAGTTGTGATATGATGATATGGAAGAGAGAGATCAAGGTCTCTGTGTTATGGAAGATCTAGATGCTGTAGACGCTCTGGCCCTAGCCCAGTGGAGAGCCCTGGTGACTAGGGTAGAGGGGGCTGCTATGAGCTTAAGGTCTCCTGGTACTCTGCTAATGAGCTTTGCCACCGCTCCTACCATGTTTCATTCTCTTTCTCAAGAACATTGAAAAAGACACAAACACACACCACACACACACACACACACACACACACACACACGACAGACTCAAGGCACAGCAGCACTCTTCTTTAGCATACATCTGTATGCATGCACACCCCACACGGGCAATCTCCCAATCTCCATTGGCTGAGGGTTATCCACAAGAGTGCGGCAAATAAGATTTTCTACAATTACCAACACTTACACTGCAATGGCCAATAATGTCTTCCTGAGAAAGAAACAAATTGAATTCGTTTTTATTCCAGTCAAAGAAATAAACGTCCCGTAATTGCCCTGAAGAAAAATGTGCAAACTGTAACATTTTTGGGTCCATTTTGACTAATGATATTGTAATAAGATGCTTTGCAATAGACTTCAGATGGAAAAATATAATTACATGCATTAGTTTGTCTAAGCGTTTATAAGATCACAAATCCATCAGTTTTTCAGAGCCCATCTTGGAATCCATACATCACTGTCAGAGCTGGTTTGATGATGGAGAATGTGTTCATTTGTTAGCTTAGTTTAAAAGATGTATCTCACATTCATTTAGCCTTGAATAGAGAAGAATAGTTATGACAGCACCATTATAAAATGCAAAGGTTTCAGACAATACACTTTTCCCTTTTGGCAACTTCATAAAATGTTGCATTTGGATGATTACAAGCAATGGGAATATGAATGTTCTGGGCACTATTTTACTGCAGATTTATTACTACCAATTCAATTATACATCGCCTATACTGCCACTGCTACTGCTACTGCTAATACTTCTGCAGTAGTAGTACTACTATACAAATCATATTTATTTTTAATAATAATATTAGTATTTATAATAACTAATGACAACAATGTGTATTGTCAGCAAACATTTGACCGTTGCAAACATCTAACTGTTGTTTTCTAATAGACACAAGTCAAATATTTTACCTAATTGTACAGCTGTAGTTGCATTTACATTGGCAGGTTAGGGAGCAAAACTGCTTTTTGCAGACTTACCTAATGCAATGTGAATATTACAACATCCCCACCCACCTCTTACCCCATTGCCTGCCCTACACAAATTGTATCAGATACTGTTCTGCCATTGCCATTACTCTGCAGCAGAAAAGAACCATCTCAGAACACAAGCACTGATGACATCACGTCCTGTTAACCTTTTGACTCTTTGGCCTCTCCACTGGCTTTGACCGATCTCCAGAACACAAACGCACACATGCACAGACACACACAGACACACACAGACACACACATACACACTTCCTCTCCTGTCCTCTCCTCTCCTGTCGTTAAATCATGGTGAATTACATACACCAAAGATGCAGTCACAGACACTCAGTTCTGCATTCCACAGAGACAAGTCATTTGTGACAGGCAGTTCTCCTGTGTAGGATATAAGGGGAGTCTCCTGTGTATATAGGTCCTGTGTAGTATATAAGGGGAGTCTCCTGTGTATATAGGTCCTGTGTAGGATATAAGGGGAGTCTCCTGTGTATATAGGTCCTGTGTAGGATATAAGGGGAGTCTCCTGTGTATATAGGTCCTGTGTAGGATATAAGGGGAGTCTCCTGTGTATATAGGTCCTGTGTAGGATATAAGGGGAGTCTCCTGTGTATATAGGTCCCGTGTAGGATATAAGGGGAGTCTCCTGTGTATATAGGTCCTGTGTAGGATATAAGGGGAGTCTCCTGTGTATATAGGTCCCGTGTAGGATATAAGGGGAGTCTCCTGTGTATATAGGTCCTGTGTAGGATATAAGGGGAGTCTCCTGTGTATATAGGTCCTGTGTAGGATATAAGGGCAGTCTCCTGTGTATATAGGTCCTGTGTAGGATATAAGGGGAGTCTCCTGTGTATATAGGTCCTGTGTAGGATGATGAATTTGTCTTCTGTTACATCAGTTATTACTTGTGATCAGGGAGAACATTGATTGACAGTTGTAAAATAAGCATGACACACTATGAAATCCAGGATGAACCCACTACCGTCATTTCTAGTAATAACAAATTGGTAAAAAAAATATTGTATGGGTGACTCATTTATCATAGCCTATTTATGGCACCATACCATATTATCAGGTAGGTGCACTGAAATATATATTTACAGTTGAAGTTGGAAGTTTACATGCACTTGGAATCATTAAAACTCGTTTTTCAACTACTCCACAAATTTCTTGTTAACAAACTATAGTTTTGGCAAGTCGGTTAGGACATCTACTTTGTGCATGACACAAGTCATTTTTCCAACAATTGTTTACAGACAGATTATTTAACTTAAAATTCACTGTATCACAATTCCAGTGGGTCAAAAGTTTACATACACTAAGTTGACTGCCTTTAAACAGCTTGGAAAAGTCCAGAACATGATTTCATGGCTTTAGAAGCTTCTGATGAGCTAATTGACATAATTTCAGTCAATTGGAGGTGTACCTTTGGATGTATTTCAAGGCCTACCATCAAACTCAGTGCCTCTTTGCTTGACATCATGGGAAAATCAAAAGAAATCAGCCAAGATCTCAGAAAAAAAATTGTAGACCACAAGTCTGGTTCATCCTTCGGAGCAATTTCCAAACGCCTGAAGGTTCATCTGTACAAACGATAGTATGCAAGTATAAACACCATGGGACCACGTAGCCATCATACCGCTCAGGAAGGAGACTCGTTCTGTCTCCCAGAGACTAATGTACTTTCGTGTGAAAAGTCCAAATCAATCCCAGAACAACAGCAAAGGACCTTGTGAAGATGCTGGAGGAAGCAGGTACAAAAGTATCTATATCCACAGTAAAACGAGTCCTATTTCGACATAACCTGAAAGGCCGCTCAGCAAGGAAGAAGCCATTGCTCCAAAACCGACATAAAAAGCCAGACTACGGTTTGCAACTGCACATGGGGACAAAGATTGTACTTTTTGGACAAATGTCCTCTGGTCTGATGAAACAAAAATACAACTGTTTGGCTATAATGACCATTGTTATGTTTGGAGGAAAAAGGGGGAGGCTTGCAAGCTGAAGAACACCATCCCAACCGTGAAGCACGGAGGTGGCAGCATCATGTTGTGGGGGTGCTTTGCTGCAGGAGGGACTGGTGCGCTTCACAAAATAGATGGCATCATGTTGATGGACAATTATGTAGATATATTGAAACAACATCTCAAGACAGTCAGGAAGTTAAAGCGTGGTTGCAAATGGGTCTTCCAAATGGACAATGACTGGCTTTTCTTTCAAAAACAAGGACATCTCTTGTGACCCCAAACTTTGAACTGTAGTGTATATATTACACTGCTCAAAAAAATAAAGGGAACACTTAAACAACACAATGTAACTCCAAGTCAATCACACTTCTGTGAAATCAAACTGTCCACTTAGGAAGCAACACTGATTGACAATAAATGTCACATGCTGTTGTGCAAATGGAATAGACAACAGGTGGAAATTATAGGCAATTAGCAAGACACCCCCAATAAAGGAGTGGTTCTGCAGGTGGTGACCACAGACCACTTCTCAGTTCCTATGCTTCCTGGCTGATGTTTTGGTCACTTTTGAATGCTGGCGGTGCTTTCACTCTAGTGGTAGCATGAGACGGATTCTACAACCCACACAAGTGGCTCAGGTAGTGCAGCTCATCCAGGATGGCACATCAATGCGAGCTGTGGCAAGAAGGTTTGCTGTGTCTGTCAGCGTAGTGTCCAGAGCATGGAGGCGCTACCAGGAGACAGGCCAGTACATCAGGAGACGTGGAGGAGGCCGTAGGAGGGCAACAACCCAGCAGCAGGACCGCTACCTCCGCCTTTGTGCAAGGAGGAGCAGGAGGAGCACTGCCAGAGCCCTGCAAAATGACCTCCAGCAGGCCACAAATGTGCATGTGTCTGCTCAAACGGTCAGAAACAGACTCCATGAGGGTGGTATGAGGGCCCGACGTCCACAGGTGGGGGTTGTGCTTACAGCCCAACACCGTGCAGGACGTTTGGCATTTGCCAGAGAACACCAAGATTGGCAAATTCGCCACTGGCGCCCTGTGCTCTTCACAGATGAAAGCAGGTTCACACTGAGCACATGTGACAGACGTGACAGAGTCTGGAGACGCCGTGGAGAACGTTCTGCTGCCTGCAACATCCTCCAGCATGACCGGTTTGGCGGTGGGTCAGTCATGGTGTGGGGTGGCATTTCTTTGGGGGGCCGCACAGCCCTCCATGTGCTCGCCCGAGGTAGCCTGACTGCCATTAGGTACCGAGATGAGATCCTCAGACCCCTTGTGAGACCATATGCTGGTGCGGTTGGCCCTGGGTTCCTCCTAATCCAAGACAATGCTAGACCTCATGTGGCTGGAGTGTGTCAGCAGTTCCTGCAAGAGGAAGGCATTGATGCTATGGACTGGCCCGCCCGTTCCCCAGACCTGAATCCAATTGAGCACATCTGGGACATCATGTCTCGCTCCATCCTCCAACGCCACGTTGCACAACAGACTGTCCAGGAGTTGGCGGATGCTTTAGTCCAGGTCTGGGAGGAGATCCCTCAGGAGACCATCCGCCACCTCATCAGGAGCATGCCCATGCGTTGTAGGGAGGTCATACAGGCACGTGGAGGCCACACACACTACTGAGCCTCATTTTGACTTGTTTTAAGGACATTACATCAAAGTTGGATCAGCCTGTAGTGTGGTTTTCCACTTTAATTTTGAGTATGACTCCAAATCCAGACCTCCATGGGTTGATAAATTGGATTTACATTGATTATTTTTGTGTGATTTTGTTGTCAGCACATTCAACTATGTAAAGAAAAAAGTATTTAATAAGATTATTTCATTCATTCAGATCTAGGATGTGTTATTTTAGTATATAGTATATATATATATATATATATATATACACACTGTAAATACACACAGTATATTTGCCTGTACAATATACATCCTTCTGAATAACAAAACACCCAACCAATATCTCAAAACGCTTGGTAAAACGTGTCCATAAGATTACGTCAATCAAATGTCATTTTATCCTTGTTTTATATAATGGCTTATGAGAGCGTGACAAGGCAAATGCAATTAAAAATAAGACATTTGCAGTAATTGCTCTTAAGAAGCCCATGAAAAACTGATGCTGTTGTGTAGTGTGCAGCCTGAACACTCACCATTATAGTTTTCAGGCATGGCGTCTCAAACTCTTAGTGGACATTAAACACTGAACAGAAGAAATATACAAGTGTAATTGAGTTAGCAGGCACTTACTGGGAGAATGTTCCCAATACATTTGCGTAACAACACATAAATGTCACAGAGATTACATGTCATTAGCAAGGAGGTATGGATTCCCTTTATTACGTTTACTGGTATCTTTTTAAAACATGTCTAGTACAGTATATATAGATCATGTCCAAGTTTCATTGGCCTCTACACCAAGAAACATGCTTATTCAATTATTTTTTCAAACCAAGCAAACCTCAATTTCGATTTCCTTTTGCCGTCATCTCATTAGCTTTGTGAAGATGTTAGGCTGAGTGGCTGCCAGTGGCTTCCATACATGACGCTAGTTCAAACTCTACTTTCCCCATACAGTTGATGCATCTTTCTCTGAGTGTCATATTTAACACTTTCAAATCAAAAACCTGATTTTCAGTGGTGACCCCTCCCCTGACAGGGGCTATGTTTTTCTTTGTATGATATCGTAATCTACATTATGAACCATTAAGGGTTAAACATTTTCCTCAACAGTACGCGTAGGTCTATCACAGAAAAATGTGAAACAAAGTCTGCATTATTTCCATAGTCATAAATCTTTTACTAGGAGCAATCAAGCACAGAGTTCAGAGGAAAGTGATGGAAATTAACTGCTCGGTCAGAAACTATAGGGGACAAACTCCCCCTACTGGTCATAATTGGGAAATGTTGTTTCACTCGCCTGCCTCTCGGCAAAACGGACTTTCAGTGCAAAAAAACCAAAGATATAATATCTGATGTATTTTCGGGATTGGGGAAAATCTCCATGCATATGAAAGACGCACACAATCCATAATTTGACATTAAACCGACACTTGAGTAAGTATTATTGTTGATGAGCTTAGTTCTAAAATCAAACTGTGGACTTTATTTGAGGAGACCTATGCATATCAAATGAAGTGTCAGCTTTATCTTCGAAATGGAGACTGCATCCATTGGACATGTTAAACACATAAGAAAAAGATAAGAAAAACAATCAACTAGAGCAATATTCTGTCTACAACAGAATCCTGTTCTATGTCTCTTTAACTAACCACTTCTCCATTCATCTGAAATTCCAAGGGTTGCAACCAAAATACAGCAGCGATCTAGATTAAACCAGTTATAATCCAGACACACACAGACCACATCAGGGATATTAACTAAAGCAAATTGCCTGATTCACTAGAGTGTGTCTCCGTCAGTAGTAGCATAGGCCTATTGCCAAGTGATTAAGGTCATACAGTAACAGCTAGAACTGCATGGGAGTACTTTCCCTTCAAATCTAAGTCATTTGATTTATCGCATTTTGAAAGCCATGTCATGTTATTACTTCCGTAGTATGATGGGGGATGAAATAATACGCTGAACAGCTAGGAGCCCAAACATTGGCCCGTGTCTGAGACACATACTGTATAGTAGTGTCACAACCCACAAAGACTGTATGCATCCCAAATGGCACCCTATTCCTTAGTGATGGGGGGAATAATACATATCGCAATATTATTTTGGACGATATTATATCAATACTTTGACTCCGGTATTTTTCATCCTATAGTTTGTTCTAAATCTTCTTTTTAAATAGTGAGCCCACATGTTTTCAGCACTTTAATCTCCATGAATGATCAAAACAAATGTTCTCATCCTTTCTCTCGTCTCTCTGCAGCAGAGATATAGTGAGCAATATGTTTGGAACATCAAATCGCAATAGAATCACAGTATCGAGTCACAATACGTATAGAATCGTGAGAATCGCAATACATATTGTATCGGCACCTAAGTTCCATGATAATATCGTATGGTGAGGTCCCTGGCAATTCCCACCTCTATTCCCTATACTGCCCTACTTTTATACTTTTAACCATGGAGCCCTATGGGCCCTGGGCAGAAGTAGTACACTATAAAGCAGGGATCAGCAACTAGATTCAGCAGCGGGACGTTTTTTTTCTGGAGCGGATGGTCAGGGGGCTGGAACATAATTGCAAATTATTTGTAAACCGCAAGAAGACCAGACAGATATCATATTTGACTAAAACATAATCATTTCAAATCGTGCTTACATTTGTATACGATCACATATATCTCTCTATTATGCATTGGAATGTTTTTTTGTAATTCTCACTTACAGCTGATTTGCTGGTGTTTTTACTATCTTCTAGGTCCAAGAATAAAAAAACAAACAGTCTTTTTTTGGGGGCTCAGAAAACTTGGGGGGCCAAACAAAAACTGCCAGTTGGGTAACCCTGCTATAAAGAGTCCCAAATGCCACGCTATGACTATTCCCTATATAGTGCACTACTTTTGACCAGAGCCCTATGAACCCTGGTCAAAAGTAGTACACTACATAGGGAATGGGGTGCCATTTCAGACACATTCTTGGCCTCCATGGCTGCTGTTTAAATGTTTAGATGCTAGTCAGACATTAACTGCTTCTACCACATCAGCAAGTGTTCCTTTCCAGGCAGCTCCTCCTGCATGATTCATGAAATACCGGTAGAGAGCTAATTGTTGAAATTAATTTGCATAAATGACTAAGCAAGAGATAACAGAATTACATCTGCACTTTTCTGGCATGGGTTCAACCACAATGCTAGCGATATGGGCCCACAGCCGGCCCAGCCCACCCAACAGCCAGCTGCTTCAAGACAGGCATCCTTTGCCAGAAATTAAAAGCCACAAACATTAATTAATATACTTTTTGTTACGTTAATTTGCACCAAAAGGTTCAAGATTGAGTGAAGGAAGGGAGGGGGAGAGAGAGAAAAAAAAAATGCTGAGAAGACGAGGAACCAGGGACGGGATAATTTGAATAAATTAGTTGGATGCAACATTTTTAACAGCTGAAAAGTGTTTTGAAATGGGGGTAAAGATGGGGGAGGAGGGGGGCAGGGGGGCTATAATCGGGGTGGAGAAGTTACATTTTGACAAGGCCATTAATCTCCATGATAATGTAGCTGTTACAATTAGAGGTATTAAGTCCCAGTGCAGCGGCGTTATCCATCACACAGCGTTATAGCAGCCCATCTGTCACTGCTCAAGTCAAATAGTGAAGGCTGTCCTTGAGGTTGCAGGACTGAGGAACCACGGAACAATAGAAGCCAAGCCCTGGGAATTCCGGAATACGTTGGAACATTCTGTCGGGGCGTGCCAGAGTCAACGAGTGTTCCTAAGAAGCATGAACATCAATCTCCTGGCCTTCTCTCTCTCTCTCTCTCTCTCTCTCTCTCTCTCTCTCTCTCTCTCTCTCTCTCTCTCTCTTTTCTTGTTTCCAAATGGAGGGAGCCAGCCCCATACTTTGTGCTTGGCAATTGAGAGTGTTATCTATATGCTTAGGCCTAATGAGCCATCTCAAACTGATCTAGTGAGATATGGGCACTCGGCAGCGGTTAAAGAGACTACTGATCTGGCTGAGGTTTTATACAGGGGCCTCTCACTTAGGCCTAAAGCTGTGGCTTGGTGGACAACATACTAAGATCCCATTCCAAGCTTTCAGATGATATTGATGTCTAGCCACCAGAAAGATAAAAGTAGATCTTATGCAATAGGCATTCATACTAGTCATACATTATCAATACACTACCAGTACAGCATACGTTACCCATACATTATCCGTGCTAACCCTCACTGTCAGCCAAAGTTCATGATCACCCATCCAGGCTAACTATTTTATTGCCTGGCTAGTCTGATGGATGGGAGAAAAGTAGGGAGCCATTTGTCCTCTCCCTCCTTTCCATCTGGCTGAAAGGGAAATCAATGAGTCTAGCGCTGGGGGCTATCATTTATGTTTGCTTTTGTATGTCCCGCTCTCCCACGTCCCAGCGATGGCTCACCTGGGTCCGGTACATCTTGTGTTTATACATCATGTTTATATCACCCCTGAGAGTGGAGGAGAGGAGAAAAACTGCTCTACCTCATACCCTGACCAGAAATTGTAATGTTTCCTTTCATATCCACAGCTGACAGAGTCACGCCATCTCCTACAGTAGTTGTTACAGCAGGTGTGTTAAAAGGTGAAGAATAAACAGCAAGTATCTAACGCTACCAAGGTGTGACGAAGGCTATAGCACATGGATATAAACATCACATGAAAATGTGTAGGCCATGTTATTCAAAAACCGCTGGATTACACCTCCTACAATGGTTCATTTATTAATCCAAATTCAAAAGATGGTGTGTCATCGTGTTTGTTCTGCATCTTTTGTCCCTCTCCTTTTCTTCTCTCTGCCTCTGTGTTAACTAATGTATGCCAGTCAATGTTTACATCCCAAATGGCACCCTATTCCCTATGCAGTGCACTACTTTTGTCCAGGGCTCATCTGCTCTTGTCAAAAGTAGTGCACTACATAGAGAATGGGAAGCCATTTTGGACGCAGCCAGTCTCATCAACGTATTCCTTCTTGATTGTGGCTGCTGCCAATTAGCCACTGTGAGGCACCAGCAGTCCATCCATCAGTCCTAAAGGTTCCTTGGCACTAATTTTGATGATTGGGTCAAGTAGCCAAGGGGTCCATTAATTGCAATAATGAAGTCTTCAGTGAGTGATCATCAATGGCTTTCAGAGTGTTATTAATTCTTTTAGAAATCAGTTTTTAATGTTTAGCTTTATCTTCCGTTGGTCCCAACCCAGGAACTGCGCCCGCTCCCTCGCCCCACCGCCCGCCACACGGCAACATCTCATTTACGCAGGGCTTAATAAACATCATGGATCTCTGATCCTCTCTCTCTATGCTTTGCCCTACCTGCCTCTCGCTTTCTCTACCGCTCTCTCTCCCCCTCTCTGTCGCTGTCTCTCCCTATTTTTTCACTCTCTCTCTCTGCCCTGCTCTCTCCCTCTCTCTGCTGCCTCTTCCACTCTCTCTCATGTAGTGCCACTTCATGTCTTAAAGGTTTATTTTTTCTGCTTCACTGGACAAATAGAAGATCTATCTATCTGTGTGAAGAAAGCCAAGCCTGCGTCACTACACAATTTACTCTGTATAGAGTCTTCCCATTCATTCATTTTCATGCCAGCCCAGTAGACAGCTTTAATAACTGAAATGACAAATAAACTGGAAATCATTCCAGCTCTTTTCACTTTACTGACAAGTTGAACACTTCTTATAATGAGGCAATGACTGCGCTTCTTCCCCCCTACTCCCCCCACCTCCCTGCTCCCCCCTCCATCTCAGACACCCCGCCCCTCCTGTTCAGACACCCCAACCCGGCCCAGCCCCCCTCCTGTCCCCCTCCTCTCATCCCAGCCCCCTTCCTCTCTCCACAGCCCTCCTCTCAGCCCCTCTCCTGTCCCCCTCCTCTTCTCCCAGCCCCCCTTTCTCTCCTCCCAGCCCCCCTTCCTCTCTCCACAGCCCTCCTCCCAGCCCCTCTCCTGCCATAATAGGTTCATTTAAGAGCATCAGGGGCTTGACATCTCATCATTTATCTACATTATTTCTCATCCTCCTTCAAACAATTTACTGGATACTACAGTGCACTGCACACATGAAAATGAACCCACCCTGCTCTAAGCCTTCACATCTTGGCTGTCTGTGAGATACAATTGTGGGGAACAAATGTTTTGTTTTGTTTTTCTCCCTCTCGTCTTTCTAGGTGAGCTCAGTAGTCTAGGACTGTGTGTGGCCAATACGGTGGTCCGGAACAGATATACCACTGCAGCATGAGTTCAAGTTTATAAAATGGTCAATACGTTATGTAGCCACCAACTCATTGGCCTTGTGCTTAGAGTGGCCGCCCTGAGATCGGAAGGTGGCGATTTCAATCCCTGGCCGAGTCATACCAAAGACTGTAAAAATGCGACCTGATGCATCTCTGCTTGGCCTTGAGAAGATAGATTGGGGGTAAGGCCCTGCGATAGAGTAGCTGCCTCACGCTACAGAAACAGGAGATAGGGCAGGAGCCTATGAGCCATTCTGGCTCGCCCAAAGCTACTTACTTACCTTATGTAGCCAGGGACTAAGGGTCTTGAACAAAAGCTTGGAAGTCTCCTTTCTGTGGTTCATGCTAGAACTCTTTTAATCAAGAAACACATCATCAAGAAACCAATATAAGAGTTAACATGGTCAATAATCATGCAATGATAACATGTCAAAGCCAGGCTACATTGGACTCCACAATAAATTGTTATAATTCCGAGTAAAGGATGGACTTGGAGTGTCCCGGCCGCACCCGTATAAGATCTTAATGCCTTTATCTCATGGCTGAAGTGAAACTGTTCATTTTACCTCTAATCGTGTCATTTATCAAACTGCCGCTGAAGCCCGTCGATATGTGTGATTACACTAACTAGATTTAAGCAAGGGCACGAGGGGGCCTGCCGTCATTTAACTTCAAGAAGTTCCGCAGAAAGCGACTTTACTGAAAGCAAAATCAACCATGGCTTTTCTTTCGGGTTGACCACTTGTTCTTTTGTCACTGCTGTCGTTGATATTCAAGATACTGTAAGTATCAATGTAAACATAGCAATGACACATTTTAGCGATACCTCATGGAGTGAAAATGTTGTGTTTAATGCGTTTACCCAAATGAATATACAGTATATATCCAATTGATAATGATCTGCTGCATATGTCCATCAGAGGAATATATGACCAGAAACTATTCATAAACACTCAACAATCAGAGTGAGAAGATTTGTATCCTCTAATTAACACATTCATTACAGAAGAATCTAATCAATCACTTGCATGCTGCAACACAAATAAAATCAGTTTCCCCTAGAACGTTCTTTAGCAGTGGTGGCTTTTCTGTAGAAGGACTGTGAAAAGGTCATTTCTAGTAATAACATGTTAGTAAAAAAATATTGTAGGGTTGACTCATTTACCATAGCCTATATATGGCACCTATATATGGCACCATAGCATATAATCAGGTATATATAATAATTATATTATATTCATCCACCTCTGGCCTGCTGGCCCCCCTACTTCTGAGGAAGCACAGTTCCCGCTCAGCCCAGTAAAAACTGTTCGCTGCTCTGGCACCCCAATGGTGGAACAAGCTCCCTCACGACGCCAGGACAGCGGAGTCAATCACCACCTTCCGGAGACACCTGAAACCCCACCTCTTTAAGGAATACCTAGGATAGGATAAAGTAATCCTTCTAACCCCCCCCCCCCCCCTTAAAAGATTTAGATGCACTATTGTAAAGTGGTTGTTCCACTGGATATCATAAGGTGTATGCACCAATTTGTAAGTCGCTCTGGATAAGAGCGTCTGCTAAATGACTTAAATGTAATGTAAATGTAAATATATATATTACCATTCAAAAGTTTGGAGTCCCATTAGAAATGTCCTTGTTTTGAAAGAAAAGCACGTTTTTTTGTCCATTAAATAACATCAAATTTATCAGAAATACAGTATAGATATTGTTAATGTTGTAAATGACTATTGCCAGCATCCCGGAGTCGCCTCTTCACTGTTGACTTTGAGACTGGTGTTTTGCAGGTACTATTTAATGAAGCTGCCAGTTAAGGACTTGTGAGGCGTCTGTTTCTCAAACTAGACACTCTAATGGACTTGTCCGCTTGCTCAGTTGTGCACCGGGGCCTCCCACTCCTCTTTCTATTCTGGTTAGAGCCCGTTTTTGCAACCACTTGCCATGTGGCTCCGTTTTTTGGGGGATTGTGGGTAATTCAATATTGTAAGACTTTATAATACTTTTAAACAATGTTATACGCATGTTTGAAGATAGAGAAGTATATTTCTATGTCAGTATTAAGCAGTTTGTTGTGCTATGAGGTGTAATGGATCATGATGAATCGTGGTCCCTGGGCATGTGCCCTGTGTGCTGAGTCGGTAATCCAGCCATGCCAAAAGAACTCCTAAATTCAGCATTTTATTTTATTGGTTACATTTTTTTCGATTCTTTTTTTGTGATTTTAAGTTCACAAATATTATATGATTCAAAAATATATAGGTCAATTATTTTTTTCTCCAAACTTTCTGTCTGATTTGAGTCATTTAAGTTAAATATATATAGCTTGTTGGTGTGGCGGCAACAATTTAGCAGAGGCGGTGCGCCGCAGCTTGATTAATTCAGGGGAAACACTGAAAAGGCCATTTATTCTCCAGTTTAACATCCAATACTTACAAATGATTATGAAAACCTTGTTCCTGCTGATGGAAAGATTAATCTTGTTTTGATGGAAATATGTCAGTTTCAGAACGACCATGATGGATGTGATTTATCATTCTGGACAAACCTACCATCTAACGCGCCTCTTTGACAGCTCTATTGTGGCTAGAATGTCCCCAAAATGTCACCTGTTGTTCACAGAGTGACCTTCTAATTTTCAAAATTCAATTTCAGCCTCCTTCGGTTCCCCTCAACCGCCTCGAATTCCCTCTCCCCACACTCTCCCCCCCCCCCCCCCCCCCCCCCCTCTCAACGGCACATTCATATCATGACCGAGTAATGACAATTACATTCCAGAGACTGCACGGCTCAAACCTGCAATTCCCTTTAAATCAAACCAAGTAGTCTTTTATTAGACTGCTCTGTTAAATCAATCTAAATCTAAGCATAATAAGTCTCTAATCAGGTAGTAGGAAGAATATTAGGTTGTCACGCATGAGGAAAAATAGGCAATCATGGAATGTTTTCTTTAATTAGGTCTGGTAAAGTAGAAGGGCAGGCTCCAAGCCGGGGACACATTCATCATGGCCAAGGTGGGAAATTACTTCAATTACTCAGGAAGGAGAGAGAGAGAACAGGATAATAGAGGGACGCACACAAGCAGAAGAGAGAGAGGGGACACTCTGAACCGTAGAGAAAGTCCCAACGACATGACACCTGCTCAACTAAGGACAGCGATTGAAGGAAGGAAGGAAGGAAGGAAGGAAGGAAGGAAGGAAGGAAGGAAGGAAGGAAGGAAGGAAGGAAGGAAGGAAGGAAGGAAGGAAGGAAGGAAGGAAGGAAGGAAGGAAGGAAGGAAGGAAGGAAGGAAGGAAGGAAGGAAGGAAGGAAGGAAGGAAGGAAGGAAGGAAGGAAGGAAGGAAGGAAGGAGGGGACTGAAGGAGCCTCACATAGGGTATTGCACTACTATCCCAAAAGGAGTCAACTGAATACGATCTCTATCGTTGACAGGTATGACAAAGCAGTCCACTGACACAGGCATGTATATGTTTGGGAATAATAAGGCTACCTTTGCATCTACTGTATGTGTCAACAACAATGTTTTCCTCCTGTCTCTTAACGATGCCTCACTTTATTGTACTACTATCCCAATAGAGGTCAAGAAAGCCTTCGTTGCTGATAGGTATGATAGAGTACTCCTCTTACAGTTACAGGTATAAGGACAGCTATCAAATGAAGGAGGGGTGCAGGGAAAGAGATGTGTGAGTCAGTTCTATGTTGCTTCTATCTTTGACAGGTAAGGCACTCGCTCTACTCTGACAGTTGTAGAATCTGTTTCATGGTAACAAGTCTCCTATGCACCTACAGAGATGTCAAACAACGATTCTCACGCCCCCAGGCCTCTTTTCTTCTGTGTCTCCTGTGTCTGTCTGTCAGACTACCCAAAATGCAATAGTGAGACTGAGTGACTGAGCGTCTGGGCCGCATCGCACTTCCTCCTAAGATGACAAGATAAACGACCTCTTACAGTAACTGGATTCATTGATTCTGTGAGGGAGAGAGAGAGAGAGAGAGACAGAGAGAGAGACAGAGACAGAGAGAGACAGAGAGAGACATAGAGAGAGAGAGAGAGAGAGAGAGAGAGAAATGGGAGAGAGAGAGACAGAGAGAGACAGAGTGAGAGAGAGAGAGAGAGAGAGAGAGAATGAAAGAAAGAGAGAGAGCGAGCGAGACAGAGAGAGAGAGAAATGGGGAGAGAAAGCGAGAGAGAGAGAGAGAGAGAGAGAGAGGCCTGGATGAGCTGAGGAGATGAGAGGATCCAGAGACTTCAGTGGCTGAGCTCCTGCCAGCAAAGCTCCTCTGTAGATAAATATAGAGATTATGAGTTTTGATAACTGCAATTGAGTACCCGTCTAACCAAATAGCCTGCTTTAGTTCACGGATATATAGTTCAAATCTAGCCCCAGCCAAAACAGCGAGAGCTAGGGGCCTGCTGTACACCGCCTGCATCCCAAATGGCACCCTATTCCCTACATAGTGCACTATTTTTGACCGGAGCAACATGAGCCCTGGTCAAAAGTAGTGCACTATATAGGGAATAGAGTACCATTTGGGACGGAGCAACATACTAATATAACCGTACAGAAGAGGGGATCATAATAAAAATCCTGAATCCTAAAAAAGAGACAAAGCCAAGAGAAATAGCCCTGATAGTGCCAAGATGGAATGACTTGAGTCAGTAGAGCAAGAGGAATGGAGGGACCTGATCTCACAGGGATCTGCAGTTCACGCACAGAATCAATAGTGCTATTGTGCATCACAACGTGCAGCTGTGCAAGATATCCTGTTCAAATGATCAATCATGAATTTGTGTCAACACCCCCGCCACGTCATCTACAACAGAATCCGAGCTATAGGTTCCTGTAGCCTTTACCGAACCCCTGTTTGTCTTCACAGAACTGTGTCATTAGACATGGTTCTTTACTAATATCATAATTAAACTTTGACACTTGAGTTGGTACCGATATGTGAATTTTGACCTTCTGGCCCATTGACTATCTGGGCCTAGGTCCTGGGTCCCACGGACAATTTCCCTTCATTACCATAGTGCCAGGGAGCAGCCCACCCCAGGCCAGAGTGATTTAGTAGTTTACAGAGCAGGGGGCCTGGCAGAGGATAGTCTCCCAGTGCTGCTCCACTGCTCATGAAGAACCACCCCACTAATCACCTTTCTGTCATCTATCCCTGAATGATCCACCTTGTTTGAGAAGGGTTCAGCCTTTTGTCTATGACTATGTTAGTGTGGACCCGTGCAAATTAAATAAAGACTGAAGAGGAGCTCTCTCTCGCTCTCTCTCTCTTTCCCTCCTCCTTACTCTCCCTCTCTCTCTAGCAGCTCTCTCCTTCATCTCTTCTTCTCTCTTCTTCTCTCTCGCTCTCTCTCTCTCTCTTTCCCTCCTCCTTCCTCTCCCTCTCTCTCTAGCAGCTCTCTCCTTCATCTCTTCTTCTCTCTCTCTCTCTCGCTCTCTCTCTCTCTTTCCCTCCTCCTTACTCTCCCTCTCTCTCTAGCAGCTCTTTCCTTCATCTCTTCTCTCTCTCTCTCTCTCTCTCTCTCTTTCCCTCCTCCTTACTCTCCCTCTCTCTCTAGCAGCTCTTTCCTTCATCTCTATCTCTCTCTCTCCTCCTCTCTCTTTCTCTCCCTCGCTCTAGCTCTCTCCCTCCCTCTCCCTCTGTCCCCCTCTCTCTCTCCCTCACTCACCCTCCCTCTCCCCCTCTCTAGCTCTCTCTGTCTCCCTCTCTCTCCCCCTCACTCTCCCCTCTCCCTCCCCACCTCTTTCTTTCTCCCTCTCTCAACCTCTCCTGCCGCGCTGTGCATGAGTGACCCGCGAGGCTCCATCATAGACATTCAGCCAAACAGCAATAAATCATTTCATCTTTCATCTATTGTTATTGATGAATGGGCAATTATTTGTCATCTAATATGCTGGAAAATGATGACCTAAGAGATGGATCAACTTATTTTCCTCTCCGTCGCAACAATAGACAGGATTGATGGATTATATCCTTAAACTGTTATTACACTTTTAATGCCCCGCTCAGAATTGACAGCACGGGTAGTCTCTTCTTTCCCCTATTTTTTCCTTTTTTTCAAATATAATTTCCATTGTAGAACAACGACGACTAGAGACGCAAGGCTCATAATTCATGTTCACACATACACACACACTCTCTTTTTCAGGGCTTTGACATGGCAGGCAGCGAGAGTGAGATGAACACATTTAGTATTGCTTCAGAGAGATTCTACCTGACCGGCCTAGTGATTGCTGCTGCTGCTCTCTCCGTTGTAAAGTAAATGGCTTGTGTGCTGAGGCAAAACTGAAGTTTGTCATATCATCACACTTCCTTGACTGACTCCCTCTGAAATCGGAATGTATGAAAGGCAGTGAGAGAGAGAGAGAGAGAAATAGACTTGGAGAAAGATACACTTGACCGATTTGGATCAATTTTCCTCAATCAATCACAGACACGGTCATAAAGCTGGACTCAGACGCTGGAAAATAAAACGTTTGTTCCATTTGCACTGAGAAGACTGTAGCGTTGATTAATAATTTCAATCATTCAGTGATTAATTGACTTCACTGTTGTTTGTACTATACACTTTCAACAATGAAAAAAAGGTAGGCCTACAGCACACAAAGCATGCCAAGCATGGATATGTTATCTAAAATGATGCCCATCATAGACCTCTAAATAAATACAGTGAATCCAGGGGCGACTTCAGCGGGACACAACGTTTCGGGAATGTTCAGATAGAAATACGTTACGTAGAACAAACGTGCCTCTCCAACCTGAAGAACAAGAAATCATGTTGGCTCTATTCATAGCATTTCTATCTGCAAAGTTTAACGACATTTGGCTGCTGAACGTGGCCCAGGATTCAGGACGGAGACGAATCCTGCCTGTCCCCAAACGTGTTCACTTCCTGATGTCCTGATTTCCAAATGCAGAAGACACTGTGCACCGTGCGCACACACACATTGACACAATCACACACACACACACACGCACATCGTTCAAATGGAAACCGTTTGATATGCCCATGCAAGCAATAGAAACCTCATTCATCAGAAGCAAATGTTACATTTGTGTGCACGGTGCAACTTCACATACACATGTGATGTTTGAACGAAAATCGAAAATTGATTGGGAGCTCCAGAGACTAGATCCCCTTTAATAACTAATAAAAGACACCAGAGATTGAAAAGTGGAATGTCTCGGCGCTCCTACACACACACACACACACACACACACACACACACACACGGCTGTTCTTGAATAAAATACCTAGTTTATAAAAGATCAGCTGTACTGTGACTCTTCCACTACTGCTTCCACATTGATTACCCTTCTGCTATCAAATAGAACAGGAAAGTATTCATACCCCTTGACTCATTCCACATGTTGGTGTGTTACAGCCTGAAATCAAAATGGATTAAAAAATATATATAATAATGACCTATCTAAACACAATACCCCATCATGACAAAGTGAAAACATTTATTGAAAATGAAATACAGAAATATCTCATTTACATACAGTAAGTATTTAATACATGTGTCAATAAAATCCCCTTTGGTTGTGATTACAGCTGTGAGTCTTTTTGGAGAAATCTCTAAGAGCTTTCCACACCTGGATTGTACAATATTTGCACATTGTTCTTTTTAGTTGGTTGGTTACTGATCATTACTAGACAGCCATTTTCAAGTCTCGCCATAGATTTTCAAGACGATTTAGGTCAAAACACGGCCACTCAGGAACAGTTAATGTCGTCTTTAGTAAGCAACTCCAGTGTATATTTGGCCTTGGGTTTTAGGTTATTGTCCTGTTGAAAGGTGAATTTGTCTCCCAGTGTCTGTTGGAAAGCAGACTGAACAAGGTCTTCCTTTAGGATTTTGCCTCTGCTGGGCTCTATTCCGTTTATTTTTATCCTAAAACACTCCCTAGTTCTTGCCAATGACAAACGTACCCATAACATGATGCAGTCACCACCATGCTTGAAAATATGAAGAGTGGTACTCAGTGATGTGCTGTATTTGCCCCAAACATAATGCTTTGTATTCAGGACATGAAGTTCATTTCTTTGCCAATTTTTGGGCAATTTGACTTTAGTGCAAACAGGATGCATGTTTAGGAATATTTGTATTCTGTACAGGCTTTCTTCTTTTCACTCTGTCATTTAGGCTAGTTTTGTGGAGTAACTACAATGTTGTTGATCCATCCTCAGTTTTCTCCTATCACAGCCATTAAACTCTGTAACTGTTCTAAAGCCACCATTGGCCTCATGGTGAAATCCCTGTGCAGTTTCGTTCCTCTCCGACAACTGAGTTATGAAGGAGGCCAGTATCGTTGTAGTGACTGGGTGTATTGATACACCGTCCAAAGTGTAATTAATAACTTCACCATGCTCAAAGGGATATTTAATGTCTGCTTTTTTTCCTTCTACCCATCTACCAATAGGTGCCCTTCTTTGCAAGGCATTGGAAAACCTCCCTGATCTTTGTGATTGAATATGTGTTTGAAATTCACTGCTCGACTGAGGGACCTTACAGATAATTGTATGTGTGGAGTACAGAGATGAGGTAGTCATTCAAAAATCATGTTAAACACTATTATTGCACACAGAGTGAGTCCATGCAATTTATTATGTGACTTGTTAAGCAAATTTGTACTCCTGAACTTATTTAGGCTTGCCATAACAAAGGGGTTGAATACTTTAATTAATTTGTTAAAAAAAATACTAGAAACATCATTCCACTTTGACATTATGGGATATTGTGTGTAGGCCAATGACACAAAATCTAATCGTAATACATTTTTAATGCAGGCTGTAACAACAAAATGTAGAAAAAGTCAAGGGTTGTGAATACTTTCTGAAGGCACAATACATATATCCTCTCTCTGGGATCTAGATGAGGGGAAGGATGCCTTTCAGACCTCAGTTTCTGAGAGACTGAGGTTGTGCTCTGCTTTTCACCAGACACTGGGAGATAAATTCACTTTTCAGCAGGACAATAACCCAAAACCCAAGGCCAAATCTACACTTGAGTTACTTACCAAGACTGTAACGGTCGTCGTACGTAGTGGACCAAGGCGCAGCGGGTTGAGTGCTCATAATGACTTTTATTGAACACAAACAAAACAAGAAAACGATCGAACGAACAGGATTGCAGGCTAAAACACACAGGTGTGCAACCACAACTTCCCACAAAGGGACAGGTGAAAACAGGCTACCTAAGTCAAATCAAATCAAATTTATTTTTATATAGCCCTTCGTACATCAGCTGATATTCTCAAAGTGCTGTACAGAAACCCAGCCTAAAACCCCAAACAGCAAGCAAAGCATGTGAAAGAAGCACGGTGGCTAGGAAAAACTCCCTAGGAAAAACTCCCTAGAAAGGCCAAAAACCTAGGAAGAAACCTAGAGAGGAACCAGGCTATGAGGGGTGGCCAGTCCTCTTCTGGCTGTGCAGGGTGGATATTATAACAGAACATGGTCAAGATGTTAAAATGTTAAAATGTTCATAAATGACCAGCATGGTCAAATAATAATAATCATAGTAGTTGTCGAGGGTGCAACAAGCACGTCCGGGGAACAGGTCAGGGTTCCATAGCCGCAGGCAGAACAGTTGAAACTGGAGCAGCAGCACGGCCAGGTGGACTGGGGACAGCAAGGAGTCCTCATACCAGGTAGTCCTGAGGCATGGTCCTAGGGCTCAGGTCCTCCGAGAGAAAGACAGAAAGAGGGAAAGAGAGAATTAGAGAGAGCATGTTTAAATACACACAGGACACCGGATAAGACAAGAGAAATACTCCAGATGTAACAGACTGACCCTAGCCCCCCGACACATAAACTACTGCAGCATAAATACTGGAGGCTGAGACAGGAGGGATCAGAAGACACTGTGGCCCCATCCGATGATACCCCCGGACAGGGCCAAACAGGCAGGATATAACCCCACCCACTTTGCCAAAGCACAGCCCCCACACCACTAGAGGGATGTCTCCAACCACCAACTTACCGTCCTAAGACAAGGCCGAGTATAGCCCACAACGATCTCCGCCATGGCACAACCCAAGGGGGGGGGGCCAACCCAGACAGGAAGACCACGTCAGTGACTCAACCCACTCAAGTGACGCACCCCTCCCATGGACGGCATGGAAGAACACCAGTAGGCCAGTGACTCAGCCCCTGTAAAAGGGTTAGAGGCAGAGAATCCCAGTGGAAAGAGGGGAACCGGCAAGGCAGAGACAGCAAGGGCGGTTCGTTGCTCCAGCCTTTCCGTTCACCTTCACACTCCTGGGCCAGACTATACTTAATCATAGGACCTACTGAAGAGATAAGTCTTCAGTAAAGACTTAAAGGTTGAGACTGAGTCTGCGTCTCTCACATTGGTACGCAGACCATTCCATAAAAATGGAGCTCTATAGGAGAAAGCCCTACCTCCAGCCGTTTGCTTAGAAATTCTAGGGACAATTAGGAGGCCTGCGTCTTCTGACCGTAGCGTACGTGTAGGTATGTACGGCAGGACCAAATCGGAAAGATAGGTAGGAGCAAGCCCATGTAATGCTTTGTAGGTTAGCAGTAAAACCTTGAAATCAGCCCTTGCCTTAACAGGAAGCCAGTGTAGGGAGGCTAGCACTGGAGTAATATGATCAAATTTTTTGGTTCTAGTCAGGATTCTAGCAGCCGTATTTAGCACTAACTGAAGTTTATTTAGTGCTTTATCCGGGTAGCCGGAAAGTAGAGCATTGCAGTAGTCCAGCCTAGAAGTAACAAAAGCATGGATTAATTTTTCTGCGTCATTTTTAGACAGAAAATTTCTGATTTTTGCAATGTTACGTAGATGGAAAAAAGCTGTCCTTGAAACAGTCTTGATATGTTCTTCAAAAGAGAGATCAGGGTCCAGAGTAACGCCGAGGTCCTTCACAGTTTTATTTGAGACGACTGTACAACCATCCAGATTAATTGTCAGATTCAACAGAAGATCTCTTTGTTTCTTGGGACCTAGAACAAGCATCTCTGTTTTGTCCGAGTTTAAAAGTAGAAAGTTTGCAGCCATCCACTTCTTTATGTCTGAAACACAGGCTTCTAGCGAGGGCAATTTTGGGGCTTCACCATGTTTCATTGAAATGTACAGCTGTGTGTCGTCCGCATAGCAGTGAAATGTAACATTATGTTTTCGAATGACATCCCCAAGAGGTAAAATATATAGTGAAAACAATAGTGGTCCTAAAACGGAACCTTGAGGAACACCGAAATTTACAATTGATTTGTCAGAGGACAAACCATTCACAGAGACAAACTGATATCTTTCCGACAGATAAGATCTAAACCAGGCCAGAACTTGTCCATGTAGACCAATTTGGGTTTCCAATCTCTCCAAAAGAATGTGGTGATCGATGGTATCAAAAGCGGCACTAAGATCTAGGAGCACGAGGACAGATGCAGAGCCTCGGTCTGACGTCATTAAAAGGTCATTTACCACCTTCACAAGTGCAGTCTCAGTGCTATGATGGGGTCTAAAACCAGACTGAAGCGTTTCGTATACATTGTTTGTCTTCAGGAAGGCAGTGAGTTGCTGTGCAACAGCTTTTTCTCACATTTTTGAGAGGAATGGAAGATTCGATATAGGCCGATAGTTTTTTATAATTTCTGGATCAAGATTCGGCTTTTTCAAGAGAGGCTTTATTACTGCCACTTTTAGTGAGCTTGGTACACATCCGGTGGATAGAGAGCCGTTTATTATGTTCAACATAGGAGGGCCAAGCACAGGAAGCAGCTCTTTCAGTAGTTTAGTTGGAATAGGGTCCAGTATGCAGCTTGAGGGTTTGGAGGCCATGATTATTTTCATCATTGCGTCAAGAGATATAGTACTAAAACACTTTAGTATCTCCCTTGATCCTAGGTCCTGGCAGAGTTGTGTAGACTCAGGACAATGGAGCTTTGGAGGAATACCCAGATTTAAAGAGGAGTCTGTAATTTGCTTTCTAATGATCATGATCTTTTCCTCAAAGAAGTTCATAAATTTATTACTGCTGAAGTGAAAGCCATCCTCCATTTGCGAAGGCTGCTTTTTAGTTAGCTTTGCGACAGTATCAAAAAGACATTTCGGATTGTTCTTATTTTCCTCAATTAAGTTGGAAAAATAGGATGATCGAGCAGCAGTGAGGGCTCTTCGATACTGCACGGTACTGTCTTTCCAAGCTAGTCGGAAGACTTCCAGTTTGGTGTGGCGCCATTTCCGTTCCAATTTTCTGGAAGCTTGCTTCAGAGCTCGTGTATTTTCTGTATACTTTCTGTATATTTTCTGTATACTAAGTATGACTCAATCAGCAACAACGATGTACAGCTGTTCCTGATTGAGAGCCATACCAAGCCAACACAAAGAAATACACAACATAGATAGATCCTAGAATACGAAACATAGAACATAACCAAAAACCCCGGAATACTCTAAACAAACACCCCTCTACATAAAACAAATACCCCCCTGCCACTTCCTGACCAAACTACAATAACAAATAACCCCTTACTGGTCAGAACGTGACAGTACCCCCTCCCCCAAAGGTGCAGACCCCGGATGCACCTCACACAAAAAAATAAACACAAAAATAAAGCCCCCAAACTAAAGGGAGGGGAGGGAGGGTGGCTGCCGTCACTGATGGTTCCCGTGCAACACCCCCCCTCCCCAATCCTCCTACTGTGGACGTGGCTCAGGCTCTGGCCTTAGTCCCCCACCTAACCTGTCCACCCCCGCAGAATACCTCTGGCTGAGGCACGTCGCTGTAGACCTTGGGCAGAAGGGCAACTCTGGGAGCTCCGGACTGTAGGCCGACTCTGGGAGCTCCGGACTGTAGGCCGCCTCACTCGGTTCCGGACTGTGGGCCGCCTCACTCGGTTCCGGGCTGTGGGCCGTCTCTCTCGGTTCCGGACTGTGGGCCGTCTCTCTCGGTTCCGGACTGTGGGCCATCTCTAGACGGGGCACTGTCGCCGGACACTCTGGACGGGGCACTGTTGCCGGAAGCTCTGGACGAGACACTGTTGCCGGAAGCTCTGGACGAGGCACTGTTGCCGGAAGCTCTGGACGAGGCACTGTTGCCGGAAGCTCTGGACGAGGCACTGTTGCCGGAAGCTCTGGACGAGGCACTGTTGCCGGAAGCTCTGGACGAGGCACTGTCGTCGGAAGCTCTGGACGGGGTACTGTCGTCGGAAGCTCTGGACGGGGTACTGTCGCCGGAAGCACGGGACGGGGACTGCGCACTGAAAGCCTGATGCGTGGGGCTGGTACTGGAGATGCCAGACTGGATACACGCACCTCAGGGCTAGTGCGAGGAGCAGGAGTAGGATGAGCTGGACTGGGCTGACGCACTGGAGGCCTGGTGTGTGGGGCTGGTAGTGGAGGTACCAGACTGGATACACGCACCCCAAGGCTAGTGCGAGGAGCAGGAACAGGACGAGTTGGACTGGGCTGACGCACAGGAAGCCTGGTGCGTGGGGCTGGCTTTGGATACGCCAGACTGGATACACGCACCTCAGGGCTGGTGCGAGGAGCAGGAACAGGATACACTGGGCCGTGAAGGCGCACTGGCGGTCTCGAGCGCAGTACTGGCACCACCCTTACTGGCTGGATGCCCGCTTCCCCCTGGCAAATGCGGGGCGCTGGCACCGCGCACACCGGCCTGTGAATGCTCGGCCTCGACGCCGTGCGCATCACCCCATAGCACAGGGCCTGACCAGTAACCTGCTGTCTCCGGTAAGCACAGGGAGTTGGCTTGGGGATTAACCCTAGGCCAGCCAAATTGCCCGTGTGCCCCCCCAATTTTTTTTTTATTGGGGCTGCCTCTCAGGCTTAAATGCCAACCGTGTGTATAGAGCCTCATACCGGCGCCGCTCCTCCTTGGCTGCCTCTATCTCCTCCGGTGGCCGACGATATTCCCCAGCCTGGTGCCATGGTCCAGCCCCGTCCAGGATCTCCTCCCATGTCCAAGTTTCCGGATAGTCCACATAATTCTTCCGTTGCTCCTTACCTCGCTGCTTGGTCCATTTGTGGTGGGAAGTTCTGTAACGGTCGTCGTACGTAGTGGACCAAGGCGCAGCAGGTTGAGTGCTCATAATGACTTTTATTGAACACAAACAAAACAAGAAAACGATCGAACGAACAGGATTGCAGGCTAAAACACACAGCTGTGCAACCACAACTTCCCACAAAGGGACAGGTGAAAACAGGCTACCTAAGTATGACTCTCAATCAGCAACAACGATGTACAGCAGTTCCTGATTGAGAGCCATACCAGGCCAACACAAAGAAATACTACAACATAGATAGATCCTAGAATACGAAACATAGAACATAACCCCGGAATACTCTAAACAAACTCCCCTCTACATAAACACATATACTAACACACCCCGAACCACATAATGCAAATACCCCCCTGCCACGTCCTGACCAAACTACAATAACAAATAACCCCTTACTGGTCAGAACGTGACAAAGACGACATTGAATGTTCCTTAGGGGCCTAGTTACAGTTTTGACTTAAACCTCTTTGAGACTTTCCCAGAAAGATTCACAGCTGTATTCCCTGCCAAAGGTGATTCTAACATGTATTGACTCAGGAGGTTGAATACTTATCTAATCAAGATACACTATATTAGTGTTTTATTGTTAATAAACATTTTTAATATGAATATAATTTCTCTTCGACTTTGACATTACAGAGTATTTTGTGTAGATCGTTGACCAAAAAATACAATTAAATACATTTTAATCCCACTTTGTCAAGGGGTGTGAATACTTTCTGAAGGCACTGTGTCTGGTTTAATTCCACAGTGAGCTCTAAAAAAACAAGTGGGAAAACATAGATAGTTCATTTACCAAACAAGAAACTCCAGCTGATTCAAACTCTCAAATAAACAGAAATATATAGCCTACGTTTACTAAGTATAGCAGCACTTACCACTCTGAAACATGTGTGATTTCATTCTCGCTGGATCAGCTGTAGCGTACAGTAAGTACATCAGCGTTCACCTTGCCTTGTCTCAATCAAAAAGTAGCATATCGAAGCTCCTGTAAATACAAACAAGTGTTTATTTTGTTCCCGAGTGACAACAAAGTTTCCAAAGCATGAGCCCCATATATTCAGTCATTTAACATAATCCAAATTCAAATAAAAATGGAAACAATGTGATTATTACCATAAACACACAGGTGCAGCTAGGTCATAGGTGTGTGAGCGAACTTATCCCTTCATGTCTACAGTTAATAACAGTAAGTACAGTTATTTTAACAGTAACACTCCGTCTTAGCGCATCACATTGGAGAAGTGTTCGAGTTATTAAGGATGCTGCAAACGACTGTATCTGTTTAACAGCATGTGTCTGATGTTGGAAGGTAGGAGGTTCTGATTACGAGGTCCTCATTTGCATCCCTAAGCAGTGGCCCGCAAATGACTACATCCAATTATTAGAAGCTACCACCCCCTCCAAATCAAAACCAAACATGGATGTCAATGCTGCGCGCCGGTGCTCCGTTCTACCTCTTGTCTACTTCCTGTCTGCGGCAGCATGGTGGCCGTATCGTGAGCTAGGAGAAACAGGTGTGAAGCACAGACAGGTGTGCGCGCGAAGCAAGGACACACCATGGAATCCATGTTTGTTTTTGATTTGGACGGGAGGTGGTAGCATCTAATAATTGCATTTAATTCTGTCTTGGGCACTGCTCAGCGATGATGAACCATCTACCAATTACGGATATAGGCTTGGACATGGGAAAAGTGTTGCCAAGCAGCTACAGCAAGCATAGGTTAGCAAATAACTCGCCAGGTGGGTGGGTATATGTTGTAATACTAGACCCAAGTTCCAATTGAGTCTAGAAAACTGGGCTAGGGAAAACTGAAAGATCTGCCATTTTCCAAAACAGGAAAAAGGGTTTGCCTATGTGCTCTATATAGCTACATAAAGATAAAATAAAAGCTAACCGAATGAAACTATGACTTTTCTCTGCATTCTGCCATTTGTCTTACCTGTGTGGAGAAAAGGCCTAAACATAGGATAGTGAGGGTGTTGTTTGTGTGTGGGCAGAGTAGCCTATCCCTTTGCTTTGTGCCACACTTTGTGCCACACAATTAAACTAAGATTCCACTAGATGTCAGTAATAACACATATACTAGAAGCCAATTCAATCAACCATTCTACCCATTGCTTGGCTTTTCTTGGTCCCTTATTGTGGTATTTTGGTAATACTTCAAAATGGCCACCAGAGGGCAGCATTTGACAAAGCACTGCATTTTACACTATATTGAAAATCAAAGACTATATCCCAACCTGAATCACCTCTCTTGATGTTAAAATAAGGTCCTTTCTCAAATTGCCTTGGCATTGAACCAACATAAATGGGATATACTGTACTCTTGGTATGGCAAAAGACTACCTATAAACATCACCATCTCTCTGCTTGCGTAGGCACTAGGTACGATAGATCCATTCACATCGTGATACGAAAGAAGAGAAAATGCCCACAGGCCATATTTGTTAAATGATCATTCTATCAATTCCTATGATTCATACAGGATATTCAAGAGGCCTCTGCTTTGTTGTTCGGTACTAGGTAGCAAAGCTCAAAAGCTCAAAGCTTCTCAGGGTTAAATCTGGAGATGGAGAGATGACTTGGCACTTTTGAAGGTCAAATGATATATTAACATTCAGTAATAAACCATTTACAAGGCCGTTATAATAGCGTTTTCAGCATCTATTGATCATTACTCCCACATTTATAAACAATTTACTCATCATTAATAGTGTTTTTGCAGTCCCTAATCTAAAGCGAGCGCTGTTTCTACTTTATTAATGCTTTGTATATGTTTTGAGTGACCAGTGTAATTTCTCACAAAAAAATATGGACATGCCATTGGTAGACATTCCAGCAGTACCTGATGCTGCTTAAAGACATGCCCCGGGAACGTTGGCGTTTTTAAAACCTCCTGCTTTGGGCTGGATGTGTCAATGTGTAGTTCATACATGCATAATCTATGAGCAGAATTACTGTTTTACCATAATTAGCCACAAAATCCCTAGTCTGAAAGCAACTGCTGCTCCATTTTCCCTCCATTTTCCCCCGATGTGGGCCAGCCCCCTAGAAATTTCAGTTCTATCAAATGAGCTTCAGCCACTCACCATGTGAGTGACAGCTAGCAAGAGGCATACACAGCAGAGCGCGAGAGAGACAGCGATGACGTGGTACACATATCTGCATATACAGGTATGTGAAGTAGTATGCATATTACGGGGACCACTTTTGGCTCATGAGAGCTACTTTCAGAACTGCTGGCTAAAAAGTTTACAGAAGTACCGGAGAATATCTTTAAGGTCTCAAAAAGGCCTAGAACATGGTAAATTGGTAAAAGAATGAGCAGGATGTTTAAGGAAATATATTGAACATTTGAAATAAATGTGTGCATAACTAGCTTACTAACATTTACAAATGTGGGGGTCAAACTGTTCGTAAATGCCTTATAAATGTATTACCGAACGTTTAATATAAAGTGTTACCTTTTTGAAACTACATTACATTTGAGCGGCTTAGTACAGGCATGGGGACAGTAGTATACATTTGGAACCCTATGCCTTGGTGCTTAGTCAACAGAATGAAGCAGGAGATGGCATTTAGGGTGATGGCATCTATGATACTGATGCCAGCAATACTCCTGTTGCCATCTCCATAGAAATACAATCATTCTAATTCTATGGCCAGCTCACTTCCCGTCTGTCTTGGGATTCAGACGGTGGGGCACGGGGGACATGGGGACATCAGTCAGAATGGTGAAGCCAGCAGAATGCCTGCATCTCATGATGAAATTAATAGTAGGATCAGAGAGAGAGAGAGAGAGAGAGAGAGAGAGAGAGAGAGAGAGAACACAGACCAAGGGCGACCGATGAGCTCATTTTGGCTGGAGTGGGAGGAGCCCAAGGCATAATTTATCTTGTGCATGACATCACCACTAGCCAATCGGCTGCTCTCACCCCAGCTGGGGACATCCATTAACTGTGCTGTAGACGCCCAACGTAATATCTTGGGGTTTTTTCATCCTTTGCGTGTCAGATAATGAGCGGAAACAACAGTGAAAAGTAGAAATAGATCAAATGTAATTTCAAGCGATGCACCTCTTCATCAGCATCCTGCTCTGCAGAGACATTTAAACTCATTACACCAGTAAAAACAATGTTATGCATGTTTTAGTTTGAAGCCTCCAGGCAAACAGGGCCCATATGAAATGACACTGTGTAAACATCAACAGGAGGCATGTTTAATCTTTCACCGTTGAGCTGCAAATGAGAGAGGGGCCTCACACACACACATACACACACACACACACACACACACACACACACACACACACACACACACCTCATCAATCATACCGTTGGTGGTATCGAATTCCTAGAGTGACAGGCCTCAAGGTCTCACCCTCTCAGGGGTACGATGGGGTGACCAAGGTCTCTTTCTTTTAAAGAAAAAACATCTTGGTAACAAGAAGACTGTGTGCATGCAAAGAAGCTCTCCACACTCACACACCGAGCTCCTCATGAACCCCCTGCCCTCCCTCCTGCAGCAACTTAATAGCCGCACATCCCTCTGTCAATCAAAGCGAGGTTTATTTTGCCTCGACATCGCTGTGTACCTTGGTAGCAGCGCTCTCTAAAACAGGACCGGGAGTTACTGTGATGAGAGAGAGGAGATCTGTGGGCTAAAGGCTTTTTTGAACAGAATGTAATATAAAGTGACAGAGGGAAAAACACAGGGAGCCTTGACCCTGGTGGTGTAAATGTGGTGTTGTCATAGAAGACGCCAATCAGGCTGTGGTGTTGTTATAGTAGAACAGTCCCGTCTGTGACTGTCAAAACCTCCTGTACATACCGTACACCCCACAGGGCTGGCACACAATGGCTAGGAGCCCATCACAGTAGCCAGTCTTGTCCTGCACTTGAAGAGAAGGGTTCATACAGTTCAACAGTTGAGACATTTAAAACCCTTAGAACCAGAACTAACCACGTTGGCAGTGTCACATTACAAAGCAGGCCTCCTTTCATACATATCCCAGTCAAGATTGTGAGGGAAGCGGCGGCAGCCTGTGATATTCTTAAACAGCAGTTAGTGTGGTGGTATTCATGACAACCAGCCATGTGCTGTCCTCATTACCGCTACCATTTCAGTCCTTCAAAGACACGGTTACATGAGGTCACCCTTCATCCGCTGTACCCCTTACCACCCTATCCCTTACCACCCCTAGTTATGGGGTTGTTTGTGTGTGTTTCTCACTGGGCACGGACATCAATTCAACGTCTATTCCACGTTGGTTCAATGTAATTTCATTGAAACGACGTGGAAACAATGTTGATTCAACCAGTGTGCCCAGTGGGGTGTGTGTGTGTGCTTCACACTGTTCGACACTGACAGGACGCAGCGGGACTCGGAGAGTGGCCATGTAGTGATGTAAGCTGGCTGGGAGCCAGCAGAAAGGGTGGCGTGTGATGATGGTGCATGGCGCCTGCCTGACTTGTTGGCCAGGGTGCTGGGGTTCAGGGGGCAGGATCTGTAGCGGCAGCGGGAGGCTAGGGAGGTCAGGTGTTTGTGTCTGTTGAAAATAGTCCCGACGACCCCCCCCAGCCAGCTCCACACACCCATACCCACACCCACACACTCCTGAGCTGGTGGCTGGTTCATCAGCATCGCTAATCCTGATTTTTCTGGCCCAGGCGAGGAATGCTCAGGGTATTTCGTGCTCCAACAACAACATGCACGGGGCACAAAGGGACATGGAGGGACATCAGAGAACCAGGACATCTAAACACAGGGCCTGCAACGACCCCCTGACCTCTTATTATGACACACATACACTCTATGATTCCCTTCCACATGTTATTGCTGCTGACTGCAGAAACATACAGGTTAAGTCCCAAATCGCACCCTATTCCCTATATCCCTCAAACTCAACTCTGGACCTCAAATCCAGTTCCACTGCATTGTTCCATTGTTCCCCTCTAATCAGGGACTGATTTAGACCTGGGACACCAGGTTGTAATTCATTATCAGGTAGAAGAGAAAACCAGCAGGCTCCGGACCTCGTAGAGTCAGAGTTGAATACTTCTACCCTTCATAGTGCACTGCTTTTGAGCAGGGAGAACAGTGTGTGTGGTTCCTCCTGCAGGTCAAAAAGCATTACCGTTGTTTAGTTTCAGCACGTCACATTGTTTTCACCACTGACTGGTTGATTGCTGTTGATGATGTCTGATGGGATGTGTTGTGGCAGAAACTGGTCAGTCCTGCTGAATTGTCTACAAGGCCAATCATTATCACTCGCGCCACACAGCACAGAAGCTGTAGTGTTTTTATTTTATTTTATTTAACTAGGCAAGTCAGTTAAGAGTTGTTATTTACAATGACAGCCTACCCTGGCCAAACCCTTGAATCTTCATCTTCTGACGTCTACTGAAGATGGTGGACGGTTGTAGAGCTATATCGTCGGACGACTAGCTTGATATCATCCCAAATAAATCCCATGTTAGAACTATGGCTCTAGATAGAACAACAACATTGGATTTCGACCCCAATAAAGAACTGTCACAGCAGTGGATTCACTTCAGATGAAAAGTCTCTGAACCTGTTGCTGTGATGAGAGATGGTAGAAACGGCAGGTTGGGTCATAATGCATTGTCAGTAGTGGTGCCAGTGCTGCAGATAAGGAATGAGTCCCAAATGACGCCCCCCCTCCTCCCATCCCCTATCCCATCCCCACCTACCCTCCAGTCCCCCTACCCCCCTGAATGATTAGAATTCCATGCCCTTTAAGACAGTACATTGTGTGCCATGTAGCTTTTCCTAGAATAGAGGCAGGACCCAGCACTGGATAATGGGCCCACCAGGCGCTCCTGGACAGCTACATTAATTACAGAAACAAATGGATCTCATCACAAACCACAATTGTGTTTGTCCCACTGGGCACAGAAAATTGAAATTGAAATTACATTGCCCTGTGGGGTGTGTTTCACACTGTCGGACACTGACAGGGCACAGCGGACTCGGAGAGTGGCAATGTAGTGATGTAAGCTGGCAGGGAACGAGCAGAGCGGGTGGCGTATGATAATGGTGCATTACATTTGTCATTTAGCAGACATGCTTATCCAGAGCGACTTACAGTAGTGAGTGCCAACATTTTTTTTTTTCATACTGATCCCCCGTGGGAGTTGAACCCACAACCCTGGTGTTACCAACTGAGCCACACAGGACCATAGTGCCTACCTGACTGATTTGTTGGCCAGGGTAATGGGGTTCAGGGGGTAGGATCTGGAGTGGCAGCGGGCAGCTAGGGCGGTTGCGTGTTTGTGTTTGTTGAAAATAGTCCCTATAACCCCCCAGCCTGCTCCACACACACACACACACACACACCCACACACACACACACACACACACACACACACACTCCTGAGCGGGTGGCTGGTTCATCAGCATCTCCGATCTTGATTTTTCTGGCCCAGGCGAGGAATGCTCAGGCTATTTCTGCCCCCAACAACAACATGCATGGGGCTCGAAGGGACATGGAGAGATATCAGAGAACTAGGACATCTAAACACAGGGCCTGCAAGAACCCTCTGACCTCTTACTGTATCATGACTGCTCTCTCCATGTCATAGACTGACCAGGTGAATCCAGGTGAAAGCTATGATCCCTTATTGGTGTCACCTGCTAAATCCACTTCAATCAGTGGAGATGAAGGGGAGGAGACAGGTCAAAGAAGGATGTTTAAGCTTTGCGACAATTGAGACATGGATTGTGTATGTGTGCCATTCAGAGGGTGAATGGGCAAGACAAAATATTGACGTGCCTTTGAACGGGGTATGGTAGTAGGTGCCAGGCACACCAGTTTGTGTCAAGAACTGCAGCGCTGCTGGGTTTTTCATCCTCAACAGTTTCCCGTGTGTATCAAGAATGGTCCACCACCCAAAGGACATCCAGCCAAATTGACACAACTGTGGGAAGCATTGAACTCAACATGGGCCAGCATCCCTGTGGAACGCTTTCTACAACTGTTAGAGTCAATGCCCTGACGAATTGAGACTGTTTTGAGGGAAAAAGGGGGGTGCAACTCAATATTAGGAAGGTGTTCCTAATGTTTTGTACACTCAGTCTATATAGTGCACTGCTTTTGAGTAGGGCACAATGGGAGGAACAGTGTGTGTGTTGTCTCCTGCAGGTCAAAAAGCATTACCGTTGTTTCATTTCAGCACGTCACATTGTTTTCACCACTGACTGGTGGATTGCTGTTGATGACGTCTAATGGTGGCAGTGTTGGGAGAAACTTGACAGTCCTGCTGAATTGTCTAAAAGGCCACTCTTGATCACTAGCAGCACACAGTACAGAACCTGTAGTGTCTCCACGGAATCTTCATCTTCTGACGTCTACTGAAGATGGTGGACGGTTGTAGAGCTATATCGTCGGACGACTAGCTTGATATCATCCCAAATAAATCCCATGTTAGAACTATGGCTCTGGATAGAACAACAACATTGGATTTCGACCACAATAAAGAACTGTCACAGCAGTGGGTTCTCTTCAGATGAAAAGTCTCTGAACCTGTTGCTGTGATGAGAGATGGCAGAAACGGCAGGTTGGGTCATAATGCATTGTCAGTAGTGGTGCCAGTGCTACAGTTTAAGGAATTAGTGCCTAATACCCCCTCTACCCTTATACACACCTACCCTCCAATACCCCTACCCCTACCCCTGCACCCCTACCCCCTTTAACCCCAACCATACCCCCTTTACCCCCACCCCTACCCCCCTGAATGATTAGAATTCCATGCCCTTTAAGACAGTACATTGTGTACCATGTAGCTCTTCCTAGAATAGAGGCAGGACCCAGCACTGGATAATGGGCCCACCAGGCGCTCCTGGACAGCTACATTAATTACAGAAACAAATGGATCTCATCACAAACCACAATTCATAGACGCAGCATGCATTATAGGCTAATCTAGGCTGTTCCATGTTTGCAGCAGTGGTGACAGGCTTGGCACATTAGTGTGGGCAAAGTTGTGGGGTAGGATGTTTGCGTGTATGTGTGTGTGTGTGTGTCCCACCGAAGATTAAAAAGCATTACCGTTGTTTCATTTCAGAACGTCGCATTGTTTTCACCACTGACTGGTGGATTGCTCTTGATGACGTCTGATGGGATGTGTTGTAACGGTGTTGGGAGAAACTTGTCAGTCCTGCTGAATTGTCTACAAGGCCACTCATTATCCCTAGCAACACACAGTGCATCTTCTGACGTCTACTGAAGATGGTGGACGGTTGTAGAGCTATATCGCCGGACGACTAGCTTGATATCATCCCAAATAAATCCCATGTTAGAACTATGGCTCTGGATAGAACAACAACATTGGATTTCGACCACAATAAAAAAACTGACACAGCAGTGGATTCTCTTCAGATGAAAAGTCTCTGAGGCTGTTGCTGTGTTGCTGTGCTGGAGCTCCCGAGTGGCGCAGCGGTCTAAGGCACTTCATCTCAGTGCTGGAGGCATCAATACAGACCCTGGTTCATTTCCAGACTGTATCACAACCAGCTGTGATTGGGAGTCCCATAGGGCAGTGCACAATTGGCCCAGCACTGTCCAGGGTTTGGGTCTGGCTGGGGTAGGAAGCCATTGTAAATAAGAATTTATTCTTAACTGGCTTGCCTAGTTAAGTAAAAAAATGTGCAAGGTCAGAAGTGGTGTCAGTGCTACAGATTAAGGAATGAGTCCAAAATGGCACCCTATACCCACCTATCTTCCAGGACCCCTAACCTTGCACCCCCCTGCTACATTTTCTCCCTCTCAAACTTTTGACCTATGCTCTTTAGGGAATAGGGTGCCATTTAGGATGCAGATTAAGTCAGATCACCTGATCCGTCTCCCTACAACAATCAGGGGTCGTCCCAATTGCCACCATATTCCCTATATAGTGCACTACTTTTGACCAGCTCCTTACTTTTGACCTGGTCAAAAGTAACTCACTACATAGGGAATAGAATGCTATTTGGGACGCAACTCCCAGTTGGGTCCACAGGTCTCTGTGTAAATACAAAGTGCTTATCACCATACTTTAAACCATAATAAGTGGGCCGTTGTGTGGTTTTGTGTATTTTTGCAGCGTTGTAACAGTAGCTGCTGTGGCACCCCTTGAGGGCCCAACTAAAACAGGCATGGATGCCTTACTGCAGAGTAGTAGCACGTGCAACTCACTACGGCACAGATTCATTACATGGCATTTAGATTTTACAGTTCAGTCTCTCCGGATAAGACTTCCAATCAGTGTTTTCAAGTAAAGCAGAAAAACAACCTGATCAAATAATGTAAAACCTTCTTCAAAACTAGCAACCATCTGCAACATCAGGGTTACTAAGAGGAAAAGACACGTAACATTATAATAATAAATGCCATTTAGCAGACAATTTTATCCAAACTAACTTACGGTCATGTGTGCATACATTTTACGTATGGGTGGTCCCAGTAATCAAACACACTCTCCTGGCATTGCAAGCACCATTCTCTACCAACTGAGCTACAGAGGACCCATTCCCCATCAGAATAGGTTGTTATGTAGGAGAGAATTTGTCTCTGATATTAACCTGAGCTGAATCTCTCTGATGTTAGCCCCATGAGGATGGGGAATACGTATAACAGCAACAACAAATGTGTTGAACGAACAGGGTAATTCATATTGCTGCTGTGTTGTGTTTTCTCCTCCCTGTGTCTCTTGTTCCCCACCTCTCGCTCTCTGTCTTAATTCAAGTGGCTTAATTTGTTGTCAAATCAGGATAATTATAATCTACTGTCTAATTGACTGCAATTAGAAGAGGTAATTTCACAAGTCAAGTTCCCTTATTAACGTGTGTATGCAACAAACCAAAAAATTACCAAAATGCCCATGATGCCAAATGTATCAATTATTTTAGATAACGATATGATGTGAGGTCAACAGAAGTATTGTAGTAGTATATAACAATAGCTACCGTAGTGCAGCTTACAAAGAGGGCCTTTAACTGTGCTTTCACATGGTCTAAATGTTATGACAGTTATAGGCTCACCAAGTGCACTTAAACCTAGAATCTGAAGTTGCTACATCCATTTTTTAACCCTAATTATAGTTAACCCTAATCTTAAAGATTCTAACTTATAAGCGCCTCATGAGCATAGTTCAGCTGTCATACCCCATCAGAACCCACAATATAAGCTTGTTTTACTCCAATGTTTGTAAACAACATAAATGTAAAAAAAAATAAAAAAAAAATGGTACAGCCTCAAAACTATAATTTGATATCATGAATGGTCAGTGCTTGCATCCATAGCACTGTCTATGAATTTGAGAGTGGCAACATTTATCCAGGCCCATCCCTCAGCTTTTTACCAAAACAGAAGTGGGGTGTCCACTTTGTTATTGTTTCAACTCCAGATTCTAGCTTTAAGTTCTGAAACTAGCATAATGGTGGCCTGTCTATACACGGTGTCAGAAGTGGGATTCGAACCAACACCTTACAAACACACTGACTTGTAATTCTAGTGATCAAATGTCAGGAGTGCCCACATAGACCCTCATGGTGAAGGGTTTCCCTTGTTCAGACTGAAGCCTGAGCAGAAAAAGTGGTGTGCAATGGCCTCAAGCCAATGATGGGGATAAGCCACTAGGCCTATTCTGATTGTTTCTATGATCAATGTCTCTATTTTGACTATTGAAATATGAAAGGCTGAGGAAGATATGAAAGGCTTGCTCAGCTACTCTGATCATTTTTGGCAGAGTCACTCAGGTTGTTATTGATCCCAACCGCCATGCCAAGATAACAACTGCTGCAAATGGACCTGATTGAAAGCACAAGTCTCCGGGAATGATTATTTTGCTCTCAAAATGTAGACGCTCTTCATCAGTAACCTTATCCCTTCTCTGTGGAAACTTGGCTGTAGGCCAGCGGATGATCAGTCAATGCGTCCCAAATAGCACCCTATTCCCTATATAGGGCAATACTTCTGACAAGGGCCCATAGGGCTCCATTTGGGATGGAGACTGTGGCTCTTGTAATGTTCTATTTTTATCAAACAGACAGCTCTTAAACACACATTTCACATCCCAGACCCGTCGTCTAGGCTATTTGTTGGATGAGGGAGAGAGTTTTCAGTCCTGTGAAATATTTAAGTGATAATGCCAGAGAAGCCAGTGGTTGGAGGATATATTGGCACGGGTGTTGTTAGGCCCAGACAAAAGTCAAGGGCCAGCAAACCGTGCCAATATATCCTCCAAACACCGGCTTTGAGGGCATTATCATTTTTATACGACCGGTTATCAACATCTTCAAATAATGATTTACATATTTTCAGAAACGTTACTTTGATGAATTTATTCATACTATTTAATCCTTCCACAAGATATAGTCCCGACACAAATCTAAGGTTGCTACCCTAGCCGGATGGTTATTTGTTCTATCGGTTCAGTTGCCAGAGACGCAATCCAGTTGTTAAGTCTTTTTGTTCTGTATCTATGGACAAGACCCAGTCGTTCGTTTTAAATGTGCTATTGCAATACTGGCTGGTAACGTTCTTATCCCTTAATTGCTAGCTAGCCAACTACGGCTAACTTACAGTCACGTCAAATAGTGCAGCCAGAATAACAACAAAGTAGCTGCATTTGGATGTCTTAAAGGTGTTTTCTAGTGACATTTATTTTTGGTACATCCATAACAATGAACTGATGATGCGCAATTTCACCTGGCATAGACAATGTGCTCTCTATTCAGGACACTTGTTCAGAGGAGCTAGCCAACAACACAGCTAACACGATCACTTCCAACTGAAGCTGGAAAGACTGCAAACTAGCTGCACTTTGTTTCGTTTTACCTTTTTTCAATTGACATTTCTTTGTATATATCCATAAAAATGATGCCAGCTGATTCATGATTTCGACTGGCTGAAAAAAGCTGCCTGGCTGTCTGTCTCATCCTGACTACCGACCCCGACACGTTCATTACTATGGGACAGCTGGAGATCGAATTTCAATAGTGAAACAATGTTGCAAATATCAGAGAGACAGACAGCAAGGTTTATGCAAATCTCGGCTATTGAAAACCAATTGCTATTCTAAAAGAAATGGGAGATAATGTCTAGATGCTTTTTATAGTGGAGATCAAGTTTTTAAATTGTCTGGCTGTGCTGATGACAGTGGATTGCGCAATGAGATGGAATAGAGTAAATAGGCATTTCAACATCATAGATTTAGCCGGTGGTAATTTGTGGAATAGACACCGGTTGGAATGCGGTTTTAACCAATCAGGGCCCAGGATTAGACCCACCTGTTGTATAAACTGTAGCACTCAACAGTTTCTCTGGAAACGTACATTTAAAAGTAAAGGCAGGAGACGTTCAGTCAAATAATTGAATTGAAGTATTTTGTTCACAATAGTAACAATGGAACAGCTGTAGTAAGAAGGAATATAAGTGAAGTCTATGTGCTATTGGATAACGTGAACCTGACTTGTACAGGCCTACAGTACGGCCTGTAACAAATGCCAACCCAGTTGAAAATATAAAATTAAATCAAACATGGAATATTCACAATAGCATCCAAATCCTCATAAAATACCTAAAATGAGATGATCTGTCCTGTTTACGGTTTATTGAGGCGATGCCAGTAGTCTTTAGCATAATGACAGATTAATGAAAAAGAGCTTTTGGTGAAAAGAACCTTTGACATGTAATACATTTTATCCAACTGGCTACATTTTTTTCCATCTCAGAAAGCAATCAGACATACAGTACTGAATCACACAGTTATGGATGGTAGCTATAGACACTCACAAACACGAATGCCATAGGAAATGTTATCGTTATTTGTTTTGTTTCATTGTATAGCAACTAACATGTAGAATGATTCATGACCGTCTCCCAAATGACACCCTATTCCCTATATAGTGCTCTACTTTTTTACCAGAGCCCAATGGCCCCTGATCAAAATTAGTACACTATGTAGGGAATAGGGCTCCATTTGGGATGGAGACTGTGGCTCTTGTACTGTTTTATTTTTATCAAACAGACAGCTCTTAAACACACAATTCACATCCCAGACCTATCGCCTAGGCTATTTGTTGGATGACGGAGAGAGTTTTCAGTCCTGTGAAATATACTGTAGCACTCAACAGTGGGTGGGCTCCCGGGTGGCACAGCGGTCTAAGGCAATGCCTCTCAGTGCTAGAGGCGTCACTATAGACCCTGGTTCGATTCCAGGCTGTATCACAACCAGGCCGTAATTGGGAGTTCCAGCGCACAATTGGCCCAGCATCATCTGGGTTTGGCTAGAGTATGCTGTCATTGTAAACAATAATTTGTTCTTAATAAACAAATTAGGCACATTTGGGCAGTCTTGATACAACATTTTGTACAGAAATGCAATGGTTCATTGGATCAGTCTAAAACTTTGCACATGCACTACTGCCATCTAGTGGCCAAAATCTAAATTGCACCTGGGTTGGAATAATACATGATGGCTTTTCTCTTGCATTTCAAAGATGATGGTACCAAAATAAAAAATAAAAACGGTTGGTATTTTCTTGGTATTATTGTTTACCTGATCTAATTTGTTATATTCTCCTACATTCCTTTTACATTTCCTCAAACTTCAAAGTGTTTCCTTTCAAATGGTACCAAGAATATGCCTATCCTTTCTTCAGGGCCCGAGCTACAGGCAGTTAGATTTGGGTATGTCATTTTAGGTGAAAATTGAAAAAAAGGGTCAGATCCTTAAGACTTGCCTACTTAAATAAAGGTTCAATTTAAAAAAATTATAATAATAAACAGTTTCTCTGTAAAGGCTTTCATAGCATGCTAAAAGCAGGAGACATTCAGTCAAATAATTTAAATAAGGTGTTTTGTTCACAACAGTAACAATGGAACAGCTGCAGTAAGAATTAATATACAGTGTATTGGTAAAGTATTCAGACCCTTTGACTTTTTCCACATTTTGTTACTTTACAGCCGTATTCTAAAATGGACTAAATAAAAAAAAATCCTCAGCAATCTACACACAATACCTCACAATGACAAAGCGAAAACAAATTTTTTAGAAATGTTTGCTAATTTATTTAAAAAAAAACAGAAATACCTTATTTACATAAGTATTCAGACGGTTTGCTATGAAATTGAGATCTGGTGCATCGTGTTTCCATTGATCGTCCTTGATATGTTTCTACAACTTGTTTGGAGTCCACCTGTGGAAAATTCAATTGATTTGGACATGATTTGTAAAAGCACACACCTGTCTATATAAGTTCCCACAGTTGACAGTGCATGTCAGAGCAAAAACCAATCCATGAGATGGAAGGAATTGTCCATAGAGCTCCGAAAAAGGATTGTGTCGATGCACAGATCTGGGGAAGGGTACCAAAAAATATCTGAACACAAGAACACGGTGGCCTCCATCATTCTTAAATGGAAGAAGTTTGGACCATGCTTCACTGTGGGGATGGTGTTCTCGGGTGATGGGAGGTGTTAGGTTTGCGCCAGACATAGCGTTTTCCTTGATGGCCAAAAAGCAACATTTTAGGCTCATCTGACCAGAGTACCTTCTTCCATATTTTCGGGAGTATCCCACATGCCTTTTGGCGAACACCAAACATGTTTGCTTATTTTCTCTGGCCACTCTTCCATAAAGCCAAGCTCTGTGGAGTGTACGGCAGTGGTCCTATGTACAGATACTCCAATCTCCGCTGTGGAGCTTTGCAGCTACTTCAGGGTTATCTTTGGTCTCTTTGTTGCCTCTCTGATTAATGCCCTCCTTGCCTGGTCCATGAGTTTTGGTGGGCGGCCCCCTCTTGGCAGGTTTGTTGTGGTGCCAAATTCTTTCAATTTTTTAATAATGGATTTAATGGTGCTATGTGGGATGTTCAAAGTTTTGGATATTTTTTTATAACCCAACCCTGATCCAACCCTGATCCCTGACCTGTTTGGAGAGCACCTCAGTCTTCATAGTGTCGCTTGCTTGGTGGTGCCCCTTGCTTAGTGGTGTTGCAGACTCTGGGGCCTTTCAGAACAGGCGTATATATACTGAGATCATGTGACAGATCATGTGACACTTAGATTGCGCACCGATGGACTTTATTTAACTATTTATGTGACTTCTGAAGGTAATTGGTTGCACCAGACCTTATTTAGAGGCTTCATAGCAAAGGGGGTGAATACATATGCACGCACCTGTCACGACTTCTGCCAAAGTCGGTTCCTCTCCTTGTTCGGGCGGTGTTCAGCGGTTGACGTCACCAGTCTTCTAGCCATCGCCGATCCATTTTTCTATTTCCATTGGTTTTGTCTTGTTTTCCCACACACCTGGTTTTCATTCCCTCATTACTTGTTGTGTATTTAACCCTCTGTTCCCCCAATGTCTTTGTGTGGTATTGTTTATTGTAAGTGCTTGTGCACATGTTGACTGGTGCACGACGGGTTTTGTACCCATGTCTTGTTACTCTTTATGCCATTGGTTTTGCTATTAAACTGCTTCGGCTATTACTTAGTTCTGCTCTCCTGCGTCTGACTTTCCTGCCACCGGCTACGCACCCCTTACAGAATACCACACCTGAATATGGAGTCAGCAGGAGCAGGTGCCCCTGGTATGGGGTCAAGGAGCGCGTCCAGGAACACACAGCGATGCTCCACCATCTCGGCGCCGCCATGGACCGCATCGTCCAAGCTATGGACCGCTGGGAGAGACGGAGAGTTCCTTCAGCACCTCCACCAGCACAACAGGGGCCTCCACTACTTGCTCCCCCTGCACCCTTTTCCAGTGGGATTTGCCTCGTCCTCCCCGGGGAGTACGATGGGACGGCTGCCCACTGCTAGGGTTTCCTGCTGTGGTTGGAGTTATACCTGGCAACCGTCCACCCGCCTCCTTCGGGCCGTGAAAGGGTGTCCACCCTCGTCTCATGCCTCTCGGGGAAAGCCCTGGAGTGGGCCAACGCTGTGTGGGTGGAAGGAGATGCGGTGCTGGACCACTTTGAGGAGTTCACCTGTCATTTCCGGGAAGTCTTCGACCACCCGCCCGAGGGTAGAGCGGCGGGTGAATGTCTTTTCCACCTGTGGCAGGGGATGAGGAGCGCACAGGAGTTCACTTTGGACTTTCGGACCCTGGCCGCCGGAGCGGGATGGAACTACAGGGCCCTGATCGACCACTATTGCTGCAGTTTGCGTGAGGACGTCCGTCGAGAGTTGGCCTGCTGGGACACCACCCTCACATTCGACCAGCTGGTGGACCTGTTCATTCGGCTGGTTAACCTGCTGGCTACCCGCGGACAACCAGATCGGGGTCTGTCAGTTCCATCCCCCATCCGCCCATGTAGCGGGGAGGTGCTGCGCTCAGGGAGACCGGAGGAGGTTCCGTCTCGTGCACCATCTGTGGCCGCAGAGGTCACACTGCCGGTCGGTGATTAGGGAGGCCACCGCTCCTCTGGGCATGGTGACGCAGGGGGGGGGGGTCACACGGAGAGAATCAGTCTCTTTCTCATTGACTCTCCTGCATTTCCCGTGGTGCTAGGCCTACCCTGGTTATCTTGTCATGACCCCACTGTTTCATGGCAACGGAGGGCTCTCACGGGGTGGTCACGAGTGCTCGGGGAGGTGTTTAGGGGTTTCCGTAGGTGCTACTACGGTGGAAAGTCCAGACCAGGTCTCCACCGTGCGCATTCCCCCCGAATATGTCGATTTGGCTCTCGCATTCTCCAAAAAGAAGGTGACTCAATTACCACCCCATCGACGGGGGGATTGTGCGATAAATCTCCTGGTAGACGCCGCACTTCCCAGGAGTCACGTGTATCCCCTGTCACAGGCGGAGACGGTGGCTATGGAAACATATGTCTCCTAATCCCTGCTTCAGGGGTACATTCGGTCCTCCACTTCATCCGCCTCCTCGAGTTTCTTTTTTGTGAAGAAGAAGGAGGGAGGTCTTCGCCCGTGTATTGACTATTGAGGCTTTAATCAGAAAACTGTGAGGTACAGTTAACCGTTACCTCTTATCGCCATGGCGATTGAGGAAATGCACGGGGCGCACTTCTTCACCAAACTTGATCACAGGAGTGCTTACAACCTGGTGCGTATCTGGGAGGGAGACAAGTGGAAGACTGCGTTCAGTACGACCTCAGGGGATTATGAGTACCTCGTCATGATGTACGGGTTGATGAATGCAACATCAGTCTTCCAAGCCTTTGTAGACAAGATTTTCAGGGACCTGCACGGGCAGGATGTAGTGGTGTATATTGATGACATTCTGATATACTCCGCTACATGCGCTGAGCATGTGTCCCTGGTGCGCAAGGTGCTTGGTCGACTGATGGAGCATGACCTGTAACGCCAAGGCTGAAAAATGCCTGTTCTTCCAACAGTCCGTCTCCTTCCTAGGGTACCGCATTTCCACCTCAGGGGTGGAGATGGAGAGTGACCGCATCTCAGCCATGCATAATTGGCCGACTCCCACCACGGTAAAGGAGGTGCAGCGGTTTCTTGGGTTTGCCAATTACTACCGGAGGTTTATCCGGGGTTTTGGCCAGGTAGTGGCTCCCATTACCTCACTGCTGAAGGGGGGACCGGTACGTTTGCAGTGGTCGGCTGAGGCGGACATTGCTTTTGGTGACCTGAGGGCTCTGTTTACCTCGGCTCCCGTGCTGGCCCATCCGGATCCCTCTTTGGCGTTCATAGTGGAGGTGGACACGTCCGAGGCTGGGATAGGAGCCGTGCTCTCTCAGTGCTCGGGTACGCCACCAAAGCTCCGCCCCTGTGCCTTCATCTCGAGGAAGATCAGCCCGGCGGAGCGAAACTATGACGTGGGGGACCGGGAGTTGTTGGCTGTCGTCAAGGCTTTGAAGGCGGGAGACATTGACTTGAGGGGGCTAAACACCCTTTTCTCATCTGGACTGACCACCGCAATCTGGAGAACATCCAGGCGGCGAGGAGACTGAACCCTCGCCAGGCAAGGTGGGCCATGTTTTATACCCGTTTTGTTTTCACCCTCTCTTACAGACCAGGTTCCCAGAACGCTAAGGCAGACGCACTGTTCCAGTTGTATGACACAGAGGAGTGGCCCATGGATCCCAACCCCATTGGGATCCCCTCCAGTGTCCCGCTGGGCGTCTGCACATTCCGTCAGCTGTCCATGACCAGCTGATCTATTGGGCCCAGACGTCACCCTCCTCTGGTCATCCAGGCATCGGTCGGACGGTGCGCTGTCTGAGTGGGAACTACTGGTGGCCCACTTTGGCTAAGGACATGAGGGTTTATGTTTCCTCCTGCTCAGTGTGCGCCCAGTGCAAGGCTCCTAGGCACCTGCCCAGAGGTAAGGTACACCCCTTACCCGTTCCACAATGGCCTTGGTCGCACCTGTCGGTGGATTTCCTTACCGATCTACCTCCCTCACAGGGTAACACCATGATCCTGGTCGTTGTGGACCGTTTTTCTATGTCCTGCCGTCTCCTCCCGCTGCCCGGTCTCCCTACGGCCCTACAGACTGCGGAGGCCTTGTTCACACATGTCTTCCGGCCCTACAGGGTGCCTGAGGATATAGTGTCTGATCGGGGTCCCCAGTTCTCTTCGAGGGTCTGGAGGGCGCTCATGAAACGTCTGGGGGTCTCGATCAGCCTTACCTCGGGTTTTCACCCCGAGAGTAACGGGCAGGGGGAGAGAGTTAACCAGGATGTGGGTAGGTTTCTGAGGTCTTATTGCCAGGACCGTCCGGGGGAGTGGGCAGCGTTCGTGCCTGGGCAGAGATGGCCCAGAACTCGCTCTGCCACTCCTCCACTAACCTCTCCCCCCCAGTGCATACTGGGGTATCAGCCGGTTCTGGCTCCTTGGCATCAGAGTCAGACCGAGGCTCCTGCAGTGGACGACTGGTTCCGGCGTGCAGAGGAAACACGGGACACCGCCCATGTTCACCTTCAGCGCGCCGTGCTGACCGTCACCGCAGTGAGGCCCCGGTTGTTCGCACCAGGGGACCGTGTCTGGCTCTCGACCCGAAACCTGCCCCTCAGCCTGCCCTGCCGGAAGCTGGGTCCGCGGTTTGTGGGGCCATTTAAAGTCCTGAGGAGACTGAACGATGTGAGTTACAGGTTACAACTTCCCACTGATTACCGTATTTACCCCTCATTGCATGTGTCTCTCCTCAGGCCAGTGGTGGCTGGCCCGCTCCAGGAGTCGGAGGTATGGGAGGTTCCTCCGCACCCTCTGGACATCGAGGGGGCCCCGGCATACTCCGTTCGTTCCATACTGGATTCGAGGCGTCGGGCGAGGGTTCTTCAGTACCATGTGGACTGGGAGGGGTATGGTCCGGAGGAGAGATGCTGGGTTCCGGTGGAGGATGTGTTGGACCCTTCAATGCTGCGGGAGTTCCACCGTGTCCGTCCGGATCGCCCTGCACCTTGCCCTCTGGGTCGTCCCCGAGGCCGGTGTCGGCGCGCTGCTGGAGCCGTGCGTCAAGGGGGGGTATTGTCACGACTTCTGCTGAAGTCGGTTCCTCTCCTTGTTCGGGTGGGGTTCGGCGGTCGACATCACCGGTCTTCTAGCCATCGCCGATCCATTATTCATTTTCCATTGGTTTTGTCTTGTTTTCCCACACACCTGGTTTTCATTCCCTCATTACTTGTTGTGTATTTAACCCTCTGTTCCCCCAATGTCTTTGTGTGGTATTGTTTATTGTAAGTGCTTGTGCACATGTTGACTGGTGCGAGACGGGTTTTGTACCCATGTCTTGTTACTATTTATGCCGTTGGTTTTGCTATTAAACTGCTTCGGCTATTACTTAGTTCTGCTCTCCTACGTCTGACTTCCCTGCCACCGGTTACACACCCCTTACTTTTTACATTTTTTATTTTTTCAAATTTTTTGAAACAAGTAATTTTTTGCATGTCACTACACCAATTTGGACTATTTTGTGTATGTCCATTACATTTCATCCAAATAAAAATCTATTTAAATTACAGGTTGTAATGCAACAAAATAGGAAAAATGCCAAGGAGGGTGAATACTTTTACAAGGCATTGTACAGAAGATAGCCCTGTTTGGTAAAAGACCAAGTCCATATTATGGCAACAGCTCAAATAAGCAAAGAGAAATGACAGTTCATCATTACTTTAAGACATGAAGGTCAGTCAATGCGGAGAATTTCAAGAATTTTGAAAGTTACTTCAAGTGCAGACGCAAGAACCATCGAACGCAATTATGAAACTGGCTCTCATGAGGAACGCCACAGGAAAGGAAGACCCAGAGTTACCTCTGCTGCAGAGGATAAATTCATTAGGGTTAACTGCACCTCAGATTGCAGCCCAAATAAATGCTTCACAGAGTTCAAGTAACAGACACATCTCAACATGAACTGTTCAGAGTAGACTGCGTGAATCAGGCCTTCATAGTTGAATTGCTGCAAAGAAACCACTACTAAAGGACACCAATAACAAGAAGAGACTTGCTTGGGCCAAGAAACACGAGCAATGGACATTAGACCGGTGGAAATCTGTCCTTTGGGATATTTGAGATATTTGGTTCTAACCCTAACCCTAACCCCAGTGTCTTTGTGAGACGCAGATTAAGTGAACAGATAATCTCTGCATTTGTGGTTCCCACAGTGAAGCATGGAGGAGGAGGTGTGATGGTGTGGGGGTGCTTTGCTGGTGATACTGTCTATGATTTATACCCTGCATGGCTACCACAGCATTCTGCAACGATACGCTGCATTTATTTTTCAACAGGAAAATGACCTGGCCTCCACAATCTACCGACCTCAACCCAATTGAGAGGGTTTGGGATGAGTTGGACCGCAGAGTGTGGGAAAAGCAGCCAGCAAGTGCTAAGCATAATGTGGGAACTCCTTCAAGACTATTGAAAAAGCATTCCAGGTGAAGCTGGTTGAGAGAATGCCAAGAGTGTGCAACTCTGTCATCAAGGCAAGGGGTGGCTACTTTGAAGAATCTAAAATAAAGAAAAACCCCTGAATGAGTAGGGGTGTCCAAACTTTTACTGGTACTTTATACAGTATGAAGTGAAGTCTACGTTCTGTGACACTCTGGATAAGTTGAACCTGACTTCTACAGGCCTACAGTATGGCCTGTAACAAATTCCAACCCAGTTGAAAATCAAGCAAATATGAAATGAATTCAAAACATGGAATATTCACAATTGCAACTAAATCCTCATATAATACCTAAGATGAGATAATCCATCCTGATTACAGTTTATTGAGGCGGTTTCAGTGGTCTTTAGCATAATGACAGATTAATGAAAAAGAGCTTTTGGTAAAAAGAACCTTTGACATGTAATACATTTTATCAACTCAATACATGTTCTCCATCTCAAAAAGCAATCAGACATACAGTACTGAATCATGCAGTTATGGATGGTAGCTATAGACACTCACAAACACGAATACCATAGGAAATGTTATCGTTATTTGTTTTGTTTCATTGTATAGCAAGTAACATGTAGAATGATTTATATCTGCGTCCCAAATGGCACCCCTTCCCTATATAGCGCTCTACTTTTGAACAGAGCCCTGTGGGAATAGGGTGCCATTTGGGACATAGCTTATATTATTTTATATATATGGCGCAGTGGTCTAAGGCGCTGCATCTCAGTGCGTCACTACAGTCCCTGGTTCGACTCCAGGCTGAATCACATCCGGCCGTGATTGGAAGTCCCATAGGGCGGCACACAATTGGCCCAGCGTCATCCGGGTTTGGCCGGGGTAGGCCGTCATTGTAAATAAGAATTTGTTCTTAACTGACTTGCCTATAAAGGTTTAATAAAAATAAATAAATAAATACATATTAGAAGTATTGCACCCATAGAGTATGGCGCTGCATACTAAATGTCCAGTGTGCTGATATGGGCAGCAGAGGAATACTGTGACCCACATATTGCAGTCAGAAAACATACAGTAAAGCCACACACACACACACACACACACAGAGCTAAACCAGCTCCCCCTTCCCCACCATGCAGAGCCGCCTAAAATTCTGGAATATTAATCAAGCAGAATGCTGTTAGTGTGTGTGCATGTGCGTGTGCTCAGCCAACAAGCTGTCCACCTCCTATTCTACCTCCTCAATGCAATCGCTAGATTCAGAACATGTCATACCACGTTATATAAACTGTAGAATGGAACACAAACTAATACACTTATGGCAATATAAAATGTCTACCAGGAACAATACACTCAGAAAAAAAAGAGTTGCAAAAGGGTTACTCGGTTCTTCTTTTTTCTAAGAGTGTAGGTTTATCAGGAACTATATTCATAGAGCACCACCAGTAGGTGAGGGAATCTTATCTAACGTAACAGCATTCTAACAACATAAGGCCTCCTCTCAGAGCTAAAGGGTGAAAGAAACCACAGGCTGGGTGAGTAGGTAGGGAAGCCAGTTTTGTGGTGCTATTGTTGGTATACCAGCAGAGGGGGCTAGAAGTGCCAGAAAGCATAAGATTATTATGACATCAAAGAAACCGTGCATTGTCTTGTCTGAACACACAGATGACTCTGACTAGGGTAGGAAACAGCATGTACAGTATGAACAGATCGAGGTCTACCTGGAATCGATAATGCTGTGGGACGCTGCCACAGTGAAAAGGTTCCACATAGACCGTATAACAAGCCACGCCCTGTAAGACGGAGTAAGGGAAGGAGGAGGAGTGAACCATTTAAGGTTGGCGGACAACAAAGCTCACATGGTGGACTTTGGCATAAAGCTACCTGGATGAAGCTGAGAGAGCGTGGCTGTCACTCACCGGGTATTGATACAGCCATGATGCAAATAATGAAATTACCAAAAGTTCATTGCTCCCTCCAGGCCTCCTCTCTTCCGGCAGCGCAGGCAGCATGGCAGGCCCTGGGTGCATTTCACAGTGCACTCTATTCCCTATGTAGTGCACTACTTTTGACCAGGGTTTATTCCAACGAATATGTCTATGCTAAGAGATTGAACAATTAGATGATAGTCTAGCACAGATAATGTCATTGTTTTGCAACACATTCGTCAACACCTTTGGGGAAGGATAATGATCATTATTAAGACTGGAGAGGCTGTTATCACTAATCTGATGGATTAAAATGGGATTCTGTCTTTTTATGACATCTGGAGGACCTTTAGAAAAGGAAGGAGTGAATAAAGCAAGTACACAATGAGGATTGTTAACGAAATCAAATCAAATCATCAAATCAAATCTTATTTGTCACAAACACATGGTTAGCAGATGTTAATGTGAGTGTAGCAAAATGCTTGTGCTTCTAGTTCTGACCATGCATTAATATCTAACAAGTAATCTAACAATTTCACAACAAATACCTTATACACACAAGTGTAAAGGAATGAACAAGAATATGTACATAAAAATATATGGATGAGCGATGGCCGAACGGCATAGGCAGGATGCAGTAGATGATATAGAGTACAGTATATACATATGAGATGAGTAATGTAGGTTATGTAAACATTATATAAAGTGGCATTGCTTAAAGTGGCTAGTGATACATTACATCAGGATGGCAGGATGCAGAAGATGATATAGAGCACAGTATATACATATGATATGAGTAATGTAGGTTATGTAAACATTATACTATATAAAGTGGCATTGTTTAAAATGGCTAGTGATACATTTATTACATCCAATTTTTAATTATTAAAGTGGCTAGAGATTTGAGTCAGTATGTTGGCAGCAGCCACTCAATGTTAGTGATGGCTGTTTAACAGTCTGATGGCCTTGAGATAGAAGCTGTTTTTCAGTCTCTCGGTCCCAGCTTTGATGCACCTGTACTGACCTCGCCTTCTGGATGATAGCGGGGTGAACAGGCAGTGGCTCAGGTGGTTGTTGTCCTTGATGATTTTTTTGGCATTCCTGTGACATCGGGTGGTGTAGGTGTCCTGGAGGGCAGGTAGTTTGCCCCTGGTGATGTGTTGTGCAGACCTCACTACCCTCTGGAGAGCATTATGGTTGTGGGCGGAGCAGTTGCCGTACCAGGCGACCAGGGAGTTCAAACGTTATCATATGTGATAATATATATGTCTGTAGATACTGAACAATATCTTATCTTCCTCTATATCTTCTTATCTATATATCCATACCTACTTTATACAGTTGAAGTCGGAAGATTACATACACCTTAGCCAAATCCATTTAAACTCAGTTTTCACAATTCATGACATTTAATCCTAGTAAAAAAATCCCTTTCTTAGGTCAGTTAGGATGACCACTTTATTTTAAGAATGTGAAATGTCAGAATAATAGTAGAGAGAATGATTTATTTCAGCTTTTATTTCTTTCATCACATTCAAAGTAGGTCAGAAGTTTACATACACTCAATTAGTATTTGGTAGCATTGCCTTTAAATTGTTTAACTTGCGTGAAACGTTTCGGGTAGCCTTCCACAAGCTTCCCACAATCAGTTGGGTGAATTTTGGCCCATTCCTCCTGACAGAGCTGGTGTAACTGAGTCAGGTTTGTAGGCCTCCTTGCTCGCACATGCTTTTTCAGTTCTGACCACAAATTTTCTATGGGATTGAGGTCAGGGTTTTATGATGGCCACGCCAAAACCTTGACTTTGTTGTCCTTAAGCCATTTTGCCACAACTTTGGAAGCATGCTTGGGTCATTGTCCATTTGGAAGACCTATTTGCGACCAAGCTTTAACTTCCTGACTGATGTCTTAAAACCTGTTGTGGATAGGGGGCAGTATTTTCACGGCCGGATAAAAAACATACCCGAATTAATCTGGTTACTACTCTTGCCCAGAAACTAGAATATGCATATAATTAGTAGATCTGGATAGAAATCACTCTAAAGTTTCTAAAACTGTTTGAATGGTGTCTGTGAGTATAACAGAACTCATATGGTAGGCAAAAACCTGAGAAGATTCCATGCAGGAAGTGGCCTGTCTGACAATTTGTAGTCCTTCTGTTTCATCTCTATCGAAATTACAGCATCTGAGCTGTTACGTGACACTTTCTAAGGCTTCCATTGGCTCTCTAAAGCCTTCAGAAAGAGGACGCGCCTCCTGTCTCTGAGCAGATAACAGGAGCAGAGTTTGTAAGTGGTCTGCCTGGGGACAGAGAGACTGAGGATGCGCGTTCACGAGACCTTGCCATTTTTTTCTTTCCCTCTTTGAATGAATACAACGTTGTCCGGTTGGAATATTATCGCTATTTTACGAGAAAAATAGCATAAAAATTGATTTTATACAGCGTTTGACATGCTTCTAAGTACGGTAATGGAATATTTAAAAACAAAATGTCATTAAGATGTTGCTTCAATATATCCACATAATTTTCCTTCCCTCATGATGCCATCTATTTTGTGAAGGGCACCAGTCCCTCCTGCAGCAAAGCACGCCCACAACATGATGCTGCCACCCCCGAGCTTCACGGTTGGGATGGTGTTCTTCGGCTTGCAAGCCTCCCCGTTTCCTCCAAACATAACGATGGTCATTATGCCAAACAGTTCTATTTTTGTTTCATCAGACAAGAGGACATTTCTCTAAAAAGTACGATCTTTGTCCCCATGTGCAGTTGCAAACCGTGGTCTGGCTTTTTTATGGCGGTTTTGGAGCAATGGCTTCTTACTTCCTGAGCGACCTTTCAGGTTATGTCGATATACAGTAGGACTCGTTTTACTGTAGATATAGATACCTTGGTACCTGTTTCCTCCAGCATCTTCACAAGGTCCTTTGTTGTTGTTCTGGGATTGATTTGCACTTTTCGCACCAAGGTACGTTCATCTCTAGGAGACAGAATGCATCTCCTTCCTGAGTGGTATGACGGCTGTGTGGTCCCATGGTGTTTATACTTGCGTACTATTGTTTGTACAGACGAACGTGGTACCTTCAGGCATTTGGAAATTGCTCCCAAGGATGAACCAGACTTGTGGAGGTCTACAATTTTTGTAAACCTCCTGAGATCTTGGCTGATTTATTTTGATTTTCCCATGTTGTCAAGCAAAGTGGCACTGGGTTTGAAGGTAGACCTTGAAATATATCCACAGGTAAACCTCCAATTGACTCAAAGGATGTCAATTAGCCTATCAGAAGCTTCTAAAGCCATGACATAATTTTCTTGAATTTCCCAAGCTGTTTAAAGGCACAGTCAACTTAGTGTATGCAAACTTCTGACCCACTGGAATTGTGATACAGTGAATGATAAGTGAAATAATCTGTCTGTAAACAATTGTTGGAAAAATTACTTGTGTCATGCACAAAGTAGATGTCGTAACCCACTTGCCAAAACTATAGTTTGTTAACACGAAGTTTGTGGAGTGGTTGAAAAACGTGTTTTAATGACTCCAACCTAAGTGTATGTAAACTTCCGACTTCAACTGTATGTCTACATACAGTGCCTTCAGAAAGTATTCATACCCCTTGTGTCACGACTTCCGCCGAAGTCAGTTCCTCTCCTTGTTCGGGCGGCGCTCGGTGGTCGACGTCGCCGGTCTTCTAGCCATCTGCCACGCCCTGACCATAGAGAGCCCTTGGTTCTCTAAGTTATAGTAGGTCAGGGTGTGACTAGGGGGTGTTCTAGGTTTATTAGTTCTATGTTGGTGTGCTTGGTATGGTTCCCAATTAGATGCAGCTGGTAATCGTTGCCTCTAATTGGGGATCATATTTAGGTAGCCTGTTTCCCACCTGTGTTTTGTGGGATATTGTTTTGAGTTTAGTGCATGTAGCACCTCTGATGTCACGGTTTGTTGTTTGTTTCTTTTGGTTTGGAAGTTTCGCTTTTAATTAAAGATGTGGAACTCAAGACACGCTGCGCTTTGGTCCCGTTCTTACAACAACTGTGACAGAATATCCCACCAAACCAGGACCAAGCAGCGTGCCCAGGAGGAGAAGGTATCCTGGGCTTGGGAGGAGATCAAGGAGGAGAAGACATCCTGGACATGGGAGGAAATCATGGAGGGACACAAAAGCCTTCCTTGGAAGCAGACGCAGGGAGATAAGGGAGGACAGCGACGACGCCGGGGTTCGCGGCCACAGAAAGCCCAAAGACAATGGCAAGATTTTTGGGGGGGGGGCACAAGGGGTGGCCGGTCGAGCCGAGGAGAGTGCCAGAGCCCGAATGGCAAACTCTGGAGGAGCGTGTTGTCAGACCACGGCCACAGAAACCCCAAGTTTTTTTTTCGGGGGGGGGGGGCACATGGAGCTGGCGGCTGAGCAGAGGGAAGAGCCAAAGACCACCTGAGAAGAGATAGAGACGTGGTCAGTCGACCCAAGGAGAGTACCAGAGTCCTCCTGGGATTCGATGGAACAGTGCGAGGAGGGATACCGGAGAATGGAGTTGGCTAGGAGTATGCGGCAACGCAGGCGTTTGGAGGAACGTGTCATCAGTCCGTTGAAACCTGGGACGGCTCCACGTATCTGGCCTCCAGTGCGCCTCCCCAGTCCGGTACGTCCTGTGTCTCCTCCTCGCACTCTCCCTGAAGTGCGTGTTCCCAGTCCGGTGCCACCTGTGCCGGCTCCATGCGCCAGGCCTCCAGTGCACCTCCCCAGTCCGGTCCGTCCTGTGCCTACTCCCTGCACTCGCCCTGAAGTGCGTGTCACCAGTCCGGTGCCACCTGTACCAGCTTCACGCACTAGGCCTCCAGTGCACATTCACAGTCCAGAGCTTCCGGCGATGGTTCACATTCCAGAGCTTCTGGCGACAGTTCCCAGACCAGAGCTTCCGGTGACGGTTCCCAGTCCAGAGCTTCCGGCGATGGTTCCCAGTCCAGAGCTTCCCGGCGACGATTCACAGTCCAGAACCTCCTATGACGGTCCACAGTCCGGAACCTGCTGCGATGGTCCACAGTCTGGAACCTCCTGCGACGGTCCACAGTCCGGAACCTCCTGCAACGGTCCACAGTCCGGAACCTCCTGCGACGGTCAACGGTCCGGAGATTCCAGGCACGGCGTCCAACCCAGCTCCAAGGCCAGAGCCTTCCTCTGCGCCGGTGGCCAGTCCAGGCACGGTGTCCAGTCCCACTCCATGGCGGGAGCCTTCCTCTGCGCTGATGCCCAGTTCAGGCACGGCGTCCAACCCAGCTACATGGCCGGAGCCCTCCTTTGCACCAGTGCCCAGTCCAGGCACGGCGTCCAACCCAGCTCCATGGCCGGAGCCCTCCTTTGTGCCGATGCCTAGTCCAGGCACGGCATTCAGCCCGGCGCTATGGCCGGATCCGGGGTCTGGGCGGGGGCTATGACCTGTACCGGAGCCGCCACCGACACTTATCACCCCCCCTACCCTCCCCAGTTAGTTTCAGGTTTTGCGGCCGGAGTCCGCACCTTTGGTTCTCTATGGTAGAGCCCTTGGTTCTCTATGGTATAGTAGGTCAGGGCGTGACTAGGGGGTGTTCTAGGTTTATTATTTCTATGTTGGTGTGCTTGGTATGGTTCCCAATTAGAGGCAGCTGGTAATCGTTGCCTCTAATTGGGGATCATATTTTGTTAGCTTTTTTCCCACCTGTGTTTTGTGGGATATTGTTTTGAGTTTAGTGCATGTAGCACCTCTGATGTCACGGTTCGTTGTTTGTTTCTTTTTGTTTGGAAGTTTCGCTTTTAATTAAAGATGAGGAACTCATGACACGCTGCGCTTTGGTCCCATTCTTACGACAATTGTGACACCATCGCCGATCCACTTTTCATTTTCCATTGGTTTTGTCATTGTTTCCCACACACCTGGTTTTCATTTCCCAATTACTGGTCATGTATTTAACCCTCTGTGTCCACCATGTCTTTGTGTGTGATTGTTTATTGTTAAGGCCGGTACGTTTCTGACAGTTTTTTTCCAGGTGCTGTTTTCACCCGTGTTTTGTGACAACCGTTATTGTTCGCACATTGGTATTGTTACTTTGTGCTATTTTCTTAAGTAAAGTGCGTTGTTCACTCATCTCTGCTCTCCTGCGCCTGACTTCATGCACCAGCTACACCCACCGCCTGACACCTGGATTTATTCCACATTTTGTTCTGAATTCAAAATAGATTAAATAAATACAAAATGACACAATACCCCATAATGACAAAGTGAAAACATGTTTTTAGACATTTTAGAGAATGTTTTGAAAATGAAATACAGACATATCAATAATTTGTCCATTTTTTGTCAATACTTTGTCGAAGCACATTTGGCAGTGATCACATATGTAAGTCTTTATGGGTAAGTCTCTAAGTGCTTTCCACACCGGGGTTGTGCAACATTTGTCCATTATTATTTTCAAAATTCTACAAGCTCTGTCAAATTGGTTATTGGTCATTGCTAGACAACCATTTTCAGGCCATATATTTTCAAGTAGATTTAAGTCACAACTGTTGGGAACATTCACTGTCTTCTTGTTTAGCAACTCCAGTGTACCGTAGATTTGGCCTTGTGTTTTATGTTATTGTCCTGCTGAGAGGTTAATTCATCTCCCAGTGTCTGGTGGAAAGCAGACAACCAGGTCCATAACAATTACAAACATATCCATCACTTGATGCAGCACCACCATGCATGACAATATGGAGAGTGGTACTCAGTAATGTGTTGTATTGGATTTGCCCCAAACATAACACTTCGTGTTCAGGACAAAAAGTAAATTGCTTTGCCACATTTTTTGCAGTACTACTTTAGTGCCTTGTTGCAAACAGGATGCATGTTTTGGAATATTTGTATTCTGTACAGGCTTCCCTCTTTTCGCTCAGTCAATTAGGTTATTATTATGGAGTAACTACATTGTTGTTGATCCATCCTCAGTTTTCTCCTATCTCAGCCATTAATAAAACTGTTTTAAAGTCACCATTGGCCTCATGGTGAAATCCCTGAGCGGTTTCCTTCCTCTCTGGCAACTGAGTTAGGAAAGAGGCCTGTATCTTTGTAGTGACTGGGTGATACACCATCCAAAGTGTAATTAAGAACTTCACCATGCTCAAAGGGATATTCAATGTCTGCTTTTTTTCTTCTACCCATCTACCAATCGGTGCCATTCTTTGTATTTGTGGACTCCGCAAGGCAGTTCTCACTTCTCTCTGTATTGCATATTCACCAGTGACAGTCTGTCCTTGCCTGCAGAGATGGAGAGAGAGTAGTCAGTAGATTTCTCCTGCTTCTTCTCTGTTTTTCACATTACATAATGCCTCCCTCAGGCCCAATGTTCAAGGGTAATAATGTTATCAGGCACTAAATTACTTTTCATCACGCCAAATGCTGCCTGTAAAATTACTCCAGGACTATTGATGTTTAGATGGGCTGCTTATGAAACTGGAGACGAGAGGTGTGGGGCTAGCCTTAAAAGTGTCCAGACAGCCATGGAGGACTAGCGTGATCATCTGATCCTGTCTAAATCTCTCTCTCTCTCTCTCACAAACAAACAAACAAACAAACAAACAAACAAACAAACAAACAAACAAACAAACAAACAAACAAACAAACAAACAAACAAACAAACAAACAAACAAACACACACACACACACACACACACACACACACACACACACACACACACACACACACACACACACAGAGAGAGTTGTGTATATACTGTATCACACAATATAAGTGTTTTACTGCAGTGTGCGTTTAATCTTCCATATTTAACAACTTGGTCCTATTTCGTGAGCTTGGGGAACTGCATTTGCTTAATTACAGTAGAGCCGAGACTAGAGAGTGCGGTCTGGGACCTGGGAAGCTGGGTAGAGGGGGGGGGGGGGGTGAGGGACTCTGCTGTGCTCCGACCTCTTCAGAGAAAAGTGTCTCATTATGGTTTTGTTGGAGAAACGAGGACTTCAGGAAACCTTCATGCTCTGCAGGCATGCTCTATTCATTGGATCATTTCTCATATTATTGACTTTTTTATATACTATTTCTAAGCATCAGCTCTCCTCTTGAACATTACTAACAGCTGTAACAAACTGTCTGTATCCTGTCTGTAAGTAAGTACTGCTGTGAATGACCTGACAAAGGAAAACCCATTCTCAGAGTGAAAGGGCAATGCTCACCACTGGAAAATAGGCTATCTACTGTTCAGTGCTCAGACAAGGTAGCCAATCTTCAGGATGTCTGGGGTAGCCATTTCCTGAACACATTAGCTGTCTGAAGGAAGGATCCTCTCTCCACTTCACCCCAGGAGGTTTTCCTCATTGACTTAGCAGCAGCGTACAATACATCACTGCCATGCCTGGCTGGATCTCCACACACGCACATACACAAACACGCGTGTGCGTGCACACACTGAGAAACACACATACGCATGCACAGAAAAACAAAGGACACATGCAGACGCACACACATGCAGACGCACACACACACACATACAAGACCTTTACATCACTGTGACACTGTCAGAAACAGAAACAGCTTGGAAAGTAATCTGCTATGAGGTAAAGACATGTAGGTTCAACAACGGACCTTCATTTCATTCATTACTATAGGCTGTGGGTAATGGTACTGTACAGTAAGCAGTAAACTAGAACCATTAGAAGCAATTCCCAAAGAAAACCACTCCAATATTATCCTTAAAAGATCACTAGAGAGAAGTAAGCACTAGTCTTGTTGCTGACTGCTTTCTGTCACGTCCTGACCAGCAGATGGAGCTGGTGTAGTAGTTTGGGGGTCAGGACGTGGCAGTCTGGTGTGTGTCTTGTGACTCCTGATCAGGAACAGCTGGGAATCGTTGTTCCTGATTGGGAGTCACATATGTAGGAGTTGTTTGTCACTGGGGTTTGTGGGTAATTGTTTCTTGTTTAGTGTGTTTGCACCTGACAGGACTGTTGGCTGTCAGTTTCCTTGTTTTGTTTGTTATAGTGTTCTTTCTAATTAAATTGAAAGATGAATACTAACTCTGCTGCATTTTGGTCCATTCCTGAAGACAGCCGTTACACTTTCTTTGTTAACTTTTCATTTTTGGGGGGGATTGATTACAGTAGGGCTGGTGTTTGCAGATGTCACACGAATGAACATCCACTGGGCTCTGGGAGAGAAATATTATACTATATGAGGAAAAACATTTTGTTTCAGGTGGGCACGAAAAAAAGAAAAAGCAGCATATCACTAGTCTACAATACCTGCCCAAATTGCACTGCATAAAATTGTATTGTAGGCCTACTGAAAGGCTGTGAAATACAGACACTTAGTAATGAAAGATTTCCCAGGCTGGAAGGCTAGCTTCTCGTCAGTCTTTGTGCTCTCCTGAGATGGCTGTAATTGATTACTGTGACAACACCTCGGAAAGCCAAGCATCTCTGCAGGATTCTTTCCTCAGAAGTGCTTGTATTCTAAGTGTGCAATGTAAGCCAATCTTTCCCACTGGGCATAGACATCAATACGTCAATCTATTCCACGTTGGTTCAACATCATTTAAATGAAATGACGTGGAAACAACGTTGATTCAACCAGGTTGTGCCCAGTGGGTTGTCTGCAGATGATACACACACATGTGCACGCACAAACACACACGGAACACAGAATCCCAGAAACTTCCAAAAGAAAGGACATACTGTGTTAACCCATATTTACAGTGACAGACCATTGGTAGCAGCAGGCATATATTACTGAGGCCCAGTGTTGGGGATCCCCCTCTTTTTCCCCCTGCAACCTCAGATCTCCATCAGTCCCAGACAATTGTTCTTTCTCTCTGGATAAACATGAAGAGGCTGTTTATGACCAGGTCCTGCCAAAGGACATGGAGGAGGAGAAGAGAGGGAACACTTTGGGAACTCTTTTTAGGAAACTGGCTTGCCTTCCAGGAAAATTTCACTCTGGTAATTCATATACAGTACATCCAAACACACAAGCATGCAAACAAATGCAGAAACACACTCATACTGCACATGTACAAGGTAAGACTCCACGTCCGGCTGTTGATTGATCCAGCAACACACGGTCTTAAAGGTCCAATACAACCATTTTAATCTCAATATCAAATCATTTCTGGGTAACAATGAAGTACCTTATTGTGATTGTTTTCAATTATAGTGAACAAAAATGCAAATGGAGCATGCAACAAAGATTTTACTGAGTTACACTTCATAGAAGGAAATCAGTCAGTTGAAATAAATTCCTTAGGCCCTAATCTATGTTTTTCACATGACTGGACAGGGGCACAGCCATGGGTGGGCCAGAGAGGGCATAAGCCCACCCACTTGGGAGTCAGGTCCACCCACTGGGGAGCCAGGCCCAGCCAATCAGAATTAGTCCCCCCACCCCCACCCCCACCCCCCCGCAGGTGAAGAAGACAGATGTGGAAGTCCTGGGCTGGCGTAGTAACACGGGGTCTGCGGTTGTGAGGCCAGTTGGACGTACTGCCAAATTCTCTAAAATAACGTTGGAGGCCAGCTTATGGTAGAGAAATTTACATTAAATTCTCTGGCAACAGCTCTGTTGGACATTCCTGCAGTCAGCATTCCAATTGCAAAACTTGAGACATCTGTGGCATTGTGTTGTGTGACAAAACTGCACATTTAGAGTGGCATTTTATTGTCCCCAGTACAGGGTGTACCTGTGTAATGAACATGCTGTTTAATCAGCTTCTTGATATGCCACAACTGTCAGGTGGATGGATTATCTTGGCAAAGGAGAAATACTCACAATTATATTAAAAAAAAAAAAAAAAAAACTTTATTTAACTAGGCAAGTCAGTTAAGAACAAATGTTTATTTACAATGAAGGCCTACCAAAAGGCAAAAGACCTCCTGCGGGGACGGGGGCTGGGACTTAATAATAATAAAATAATAATAAAAAAATAAAAAACAAATATAGGACAAAACACACATTACGACAAGAGAGACAACACAATACTACATAAAGAGAAACCTAAGACAACAACATAGCAAGGCAGCAACACAGGACAACACAGCATGGTAGCAACACAACATGACAACAACATGGAAGCAACATAACATGGTAGCAGCACAAAACATGGTACAAACAACGGCACAAAGGGCAAGAAGATAGAGACAACAATACATCATGCAAAGCGGCCACAACTGTCAGTAAGTGTTCATGATTGAGTCTTTGAATGAAGAGATTGAGATAAAACTGTCCAGTTTGAGTGTTTGTTGCAGCTCGTTCCAGTTGCTAGCTGCAGCGAACTGAAAAGACGAGCGACCCAGGGATGTGTGTGCTTTGGGGACATTTAACAGAATGTGACTGGCAGAATGGGTGTTGTACGTGGAGAATGAGGGCTGCAGTAGATATCTTAGATAGGCGGGAGTGAGGCCTAAGAGGTTTTTATAAATAAGCATCAACCAGTGGGTCTTGCGATGGGTATACAGAGATGACCAGTTTACAGAGGAGTATAGAGTGCAGTGATGTGTCCTATAAGGAGCATTGGTGGCAAATCTGATGACCGAATGGTAAAGAACATCTAGCCGCTCGAGAGCACCCTTACCTGCTGATCTATAAATTATGTCTCCGTAATCTAGCATGGGTAGGATGGTCATCTGAATCAGGGTTAGTTTGGCAGCTGGGATGAAATAGGAGCGATTACGATAGAAGAAACCAAGTCTAGATTTAACTTTAGCCTGCAGCTTTGATATGTACAACAAAGATGTAAACAAATTTGTGCACAAAATTTGAGAGAAATAAGCTTTTCGTGCATATGGAACATTTCTGTGATATTTTATTTCAGCTCATGATAAATGGCACCAACACTTTACATTTTGCATTTATTTTTTTATGGCATATAAAATGGTCCAAAAGAAACAAAAATAGCTTCTTAGCAAAGAGCCATTTCTCAAGCAAAAATATTGCTCGGACTTTCCGAGAGTGGTCTAAAAACTATCTGTTATTGGCGGAGAGGTTTGGAACTCTCTTTCTTATTGGTCTATTAACTAATTTATCACGAGGCAGGGCAAAACTCCATCCCACCAAAACAGGCTGAAATGTCAGGCAGTCTTTTCAAACAACTCGTACACTAAAAGGGCATTATCATAAATTTTCACAATTTCACAGTATTATTCAAACCTCATAGTGTGAAAATATACACTGAGTATACAAAACATTAAGAGCATGACATAGACTGACCAGGTGAAGGAAGGTGAAAGCTATGATCCCTTATTGATATCACTTAACCACTTCAGTCAGTGTAGATGAAGAGGAGGAGACAGGTTATAGAAGGAGTTTTAAGCCTTGAGACAATTGAGACATGGATATTTACCAGGCAAGACAAAAGAAATCTCAGTGCCTTTGAACGGGGTATGGTAGTAGGTGCCAGGCACACTGGTTTGTGTCAAGAACTGCAACGTTGCTGGGTTTTACACGCTCAACAGTTTCCTGTGTGTATCAAGAATGGTCCGCCACCCAAAGGACATCCAGCCAACTTGACACAACTATGGAAAGCATTGGAGTCAACATGGGTCAGCGTCCCTGTGGAACACTTTCGCACCTTGTAGAGTCCATGCCCTGACGAATTGACCCTGTTTGGAGGGCAGAAAGGGCGGGGGGGGGGGTGCAATTCCATATTAGGAATGTGTTCCTATTATTTGGTATAATCAGTGTACATTAAACAGAGGAAAATCACGTTTTTAACTGCACTGGGCCTGTAAAGAAATATCTGGCATGTCCATGCCTGACCACACTCTACTTCCACAGCATCTACTTTTGGGAAGATCTCTACATTTAACTAGTCTCCCTAGGCAGACTTGTTGCCCAAGGTGGGATTTATGAGACTAACATTTAACAGGGTCCCACCACCGATCATTTCACACTTATTAAAAGCAAGATTGCTTTTTTCTAACATCGAGGAGTCTTACTGAGCTGAGCTTTAAGAGTATCAATCTCCTGTGTTAAAGAGTGTGTAGGTTTCAGGGTTAGGGTGAATTCCATTTATTTTCCAGCCAATTCAGGAAATGTACTGAAGTTCTTCACTGCTTTTCAATGAGACCATTTTTGAATTGGAATTGGAATCTAGTTTACTTTCTGAATTGACTGGAATTTAAATGGAATAGACCTCAACCTAGGTAGGTTTAAGATTCCAAAATCATTCACCACCTGCCACTTATCACTTTACATGGACAGATAATAATTTTAATCTATAAAGAAAAATCTCAACCTCCTCTCTTTTTTGTTCCCAGTACTGTATATCACTCTAATCATACAGGATAATATACAGGCGAACATGATGCCCGAACCTGATACATGATACTACACTCTCTCTCTCTCGCGCTCTTTCGCTCTCTCTCTCTGTCTCTTGCTCTCTCTCTCTTTCTCTCTCTCTGTGCAAAACTGACGGACCTTTAAACGCCCACACATAGTGATTCTTGGTGGTCCGCACTCCATAGCAGTCGGGGTGTCTGATTTCAAGGGCAGTGAAAGATTTGTGGTCTCTTTAAAACCCCTGGGCTGGCTGGCGCCTCTCATTCCAGCTCATTGAAAGAGAGCAGCGCAGCTCCAAACCCCAATCGACAATTACTGTACAGCAGAGGTGCAGGGTCATTAAGAGAAATCTAGGATAGATGAATTAAAATGCTCCCTGTTAGAATTAGAACGAAAATATCTGCCTGACACACATAACATCTTCACTGAAAATTATAGCAACAATGCATCGGAACAGAATCCCCGAGTGAATAAATATTTTAAGAGGTCATCTCTGAATACAGAGTTTGGCCCTAGCAACACCAGGGTTGTGGATTCAATTCCCACACTGATCACATGCTAAAAATGTATGTACACACTGTACTGTAAATCGCTTTGGATAAATGCCTTTCCTGCTGCTAGCATAAATTCCTGTGCATAGAGGCATGGAGCAGGGAACCAGAGCAAAACATAAGCATCAATTCACCTGATGTGAAAAGTGGGTCATATCCCTCTTATGGAGGACACAGTGTTCTTGAATGCAGCAGACAGCCATTGACTTCCCTCACCATAACACTGTTGCATTATACAACGGATTTAATTACATCTCCTGATGGGAACCAGTGATGTATGGAGGGAGAAAGAGAGCGAGAGAGAGAGAAGAGAGAGAGAGAAAGAGAAGGAGAGACAGCGAGAGAAAGAGGGAGAAAGGGAGGCAGAGGTGTGTGGGAGAGAGAGCGAGCGAGAAAGAAAAGAGAGAGAGAGAAAGAGGGAGCGAGAGAGACAGTGAGAGAATAAGGGAGAGAGAGAGAGAGGGAGGCAGAAGTGTGTGTGCGAGAGAGAGAGAGAAAGAGAGAGAGAGAAAGAGACAGCGAGAGAAAGAGGGAGAGAGAGAGAGGCAGAGGTAGAGGCGTGTGAGAGAGAGAGAACTACATTGTGTCACCATATATGTTTCATATTACATGGTGAAGGGGAAGGTGGTTCTTTCAGTACTGTTCATGCCAAACTCACAGCTGTATTGAGACATCTGCCTCATCCTTTCATTTGGATGAACCGGTTCAGAACGCTATTGTGGCAATGGTTTGACCCTGTCTTCTTCTCTGAGCAATTCTCTGTCTTTCTTTCCCACATTATTAGAAAGCCCATGAGGAGAAAATGATCCACTGAAGAACATTGAGTTTCTTTGGTTTCAGTCGTTGGTTTTCCCCAGGTTGCCATAGTGGTATTATTAGTAAACCCAAAAACACACCAATCAATTTATACCCAGAGACTGCTATATGGAGATTATTTTAATGCATGGCTTTGAATTACAGTAAGACGAGTCCACTAGGATAAGCTAATGCATAGTAGATACAGATAGCAGTGTGCAAAGTGCTGTTTGAAAATCCATTTGTTGACCACAGAAATATACAGTCCACAAACCAATGAGTCATCAAGGATGAAGTAAACTGGTTCTCTGTTGAATCATTTTATTAAAAGTTCCCAGAGAACCTGAAAGAGAACATATGGATAACAACAAGATAACAAACACCCTAATAGAAACATACTCTTCAAATGAAGCACACCACTATGTTTAGTTAGTCTCACATCCCAGCGCTCGGTCGCACATCCGCCTCCACACCAGAGAGGTGTCTAAGGAGGATCGGAAACTGCTTATCGGATCTTCTCTTCATTTAAAATCACTGTGAACAGATGAACAGGTGGCAAGACTCAGCCGTCCCTCTTCTGAGCCTCCGCTAGACCTTACTTACGGCTGAACGTTCAAGGTTAGAAAATGAACATTAGGCAATGAGCAACGCCAACCTACGTGAATAACATCTGTAGAGCGTTGACTGCGCCTCCTCTGGAAACCAGTCGACCCAAAGAAAAATGCCGAGCTGTTCTGCCAACATATAAAGGGAAGTCAGTAGTATTAACTAATTTCGAAGTCGATCCAGTGGGGCAGAATTCTTCCTTACACAGGTATGGGCGACAGCCGATTGGCTACTACTTGACTTGGCTGAAGATAATTGCCCTGTGTACGACCTACAAAGACACCCTGCCAGGATATATGTTGAGTGTGGCCACCCTGGAAAGGCTTCAGCTGTAGCTGTGAAGGGACCTAGCTGCCACTAAATGCTATGGAGCTGGGGAACACATCCTCTTCCTCAGCCACAACAACTCTGTCAGCCGCAACAGATGGCCCACACACACACCACCACCCCCTCCTCTCAAGAGACCCAGCCACTGGGTAAGCCTCGGACAGCAACATGACCCACTCCACTCAAACCCCATCGTTTACCAGTTTGTCCTGTTTTGTGGGAATACTTGGCATTTTTGGTGTGCGGCCTGCGAGACTAAGGGAAGGGTCGAGTGAAATGGGCCATGTCCAGAGATTGTGAGAGAGAGAAACTAAGGGGAGGGCCGAGAGAGATCGCTGTCGGGCTGGCGCCACTTTATCTACAGCAGGATCTCAGACTGCCCAGCAGTTTCCTGAATGAGTCGCTACTGCTTCCCAAATGAGGTTTAGGTGGCTGTGTTAAAAAACTATCTCTGAGCTGGGCCACACCACAGAGCTGGAGTTAGACAGAGCAAGTGCTCTGAAAGACAGCAACATTCCAGTGATCCTCTCCACAATAATCTGACAACCTATGTGTGTTCGTATGTGTGTCTTGGACTAATTTCCATTCCCCTGTGAGTTAGTTATCTTTTTCTTCTTCTTATCAGACTCCAGGGCTACCTGGAGTAAATCTCCAGGGCTGTTCTGAAGTAAATCCCATTAACTCATCCTGGAAGTGTAAACTGCTTCTATATAGTACAGCTAGCCATCACAGCATGGTAGAACAGCAGCAGAACAGAGGGCGCTTGAATAAACCCTTCCTGTTTACCCGTTTTGCCTTTCTCCCCCTGCCTCTTGACAGATATTGTAGTTAGCAGCATGGTCCTCAGAGACCCAGACTATCTCTCTCTCTGTCTGTCTGTCTGTCTCCACCCCCCAACAGGGTATAATGCTTCATGTTTACCCTGCAGTGGCAGCTCCCTGCTCCCCACCCATCACCCTCCCTCCGCCACGCTATGGATTAGCTTGACAACAACACTTTCAATGCCTCCTGTCTGACTAGACAGAAAAGGACAGAAAGGACCGGGGTAAATCCCCTTTAGTCTGGAAATATGCAAATGCTGATGGTTGCAGGATTCTGGCAGAACTCAATGGGTACAGAACGTAGCAGGCCTATGTGGCGGACTGGCTAGCGGATGAAAGGACCCGGACGATGTTTGAGCGAGCAGGGTTCTCTGCTGCTCAGGCTAGCACAATGCCTGGCTGCTGTCTGTGTCAGTGTGTCTGTCTGCGTGTCTGTCTGTCTGTCTGTCTGTCTGTCTGTCTGTCTGTCTGTCTGTCTGTCTGTCTGTCTGCCTGCCTGATTGCCTGTCTGTGGGGCCAGGGCAGCTATGTGAATGTACTGTCATGTTCAAAACATGTTTGATCATCTACCAACCAAAGCAAAACTGATATTCTTCTCAAATTAGCCCTCATGAGAGGAGCTTTACAAAAATAACAGTGCATATTTCGGGTGGTGATGGACTAAGTATAGAGCTGTCAATGCTCAGTCTGTCGTGCTGTCATCTCCCCAATGAGAGGTAACAACATGCCTGTGTCCCAATTGGCACCCCATTCCCATATAGTGCACTACAAGACAGCCTACACGTAAAAAAAAGTAGCACACTTGGGAATAGGGTGCCATTTGGGACCCCTTATTTCAGGAGTAGGTCTATATGTGAACAGCCATCACATGCTGATTAATACTCTAATGTGGTAACTGAGGTCGCATTTGCTGGAGATATCACAAAACTCAGCATGAGGTTGAACCCTAAATTGGGAGCAGCACCAATAAGTGTCCTCTCAACACCAGTGGGCTCCTAATTTAGGGGCGCCTTTAGGCCCCGTTGACAGGCTAACGCTAGAGGAGAAGTATTTCAGCGTGACACCAGAAGCAGCTGGAGAGGAGGAGCACCTACTGTAGACCAAAGACAGCAACATACAGTAGTGTATGACATATTTATGACCCTGTTGCCCTTACAATGATTTATTATGGCTTTGCAATTTGCCGATACTGTATGTATATTGTGTCATTTTACATGGACGACATAAAGAGAGACCTTTCCACAATGTCAATATATCTCATAACATTGCGAGTTCATTATAGGGCAAATCCATCAACCCACGCTTTGATTTGAGAGAAGACGGATCCTGTGGTCAAATAACTCCGACTGCACATACATTATGATGGCACTGCCAAACACAACCATCGTCTATTGAAGGATGTGGCTTTTCAATGCAGTGTCACGCAGTTTGCATATCTAACATTTAGTATATCAAAATGAACTTCAGAAGTCTGCCACTATACATGCATTAACACCCAAGGTTCTTAGAAAGAAAAGTGAATGTGTGAATTCAAATTCCATGCAAGGATACGCAAGGATACGAATTCATGAAAGGCTGGTGAGTAATAACCTTCATTACCATACGTAAACTCAAATAATTGATTGCTTTCATCTTTAGACGCAATTATGTTTCAGTGGATCCCTGGAATATGAAAAGAAAGATGTTAATTTGTTCTAATAAAGACAGGTTGAATTAAAAGGTGAATAGGCCTATGGGTGGGTAGGCCTTCATCTACCTGATGGATGGCCTTACAGTAAAATCCCTTGATGCCATGAATGGCGATGGAACAGAAAGCATAAAGAGATGAAGACGAGAAGAAGATGGCATGAACTGATGCTGAGAATCCGTTGACCCCTATCAACTTGTTTCTGGTACATTTTGGAGTGAATTGAAATGACAGTGGCTGTGCAAAAATGGCCAACTTGGAAAGTGTGCTCCAATGCTCACACAATTGTGTACACACAAACAGTTTTGTGCTTTCAAGAGTAAAATCCTTCTCGACTCAAAACTCTAGTCGTATCGAAAAATGTGTCATCAGATTCTTTGGGAAGATCTTCGCACTGTACCAGGAAAAAGTCTAGGTAATTGAAACACTTTAAAAGCCTTATATTGATACAGATATAATGCCTGCAATCATTTATCCCTGCCTGTCCTGGCAATGCCTGGTAAATAAATATGTCTTGCCTGTCTATCTAGAGTGCAACAGGGGCAACAGTAGCTAATGCTGGGCAGGTTAAGATTAAAGAGACACGAATACATGCTTTGCTTTAAAAAGCACTGAGCTTGCCAGCTTTAATGTTGAGCATGTTCATCAATGCCTCCCTGCACAGAGGGACAGAGAGAGGGAAGGAAGGAAGGAAGGAAGGAAGGAAGGAAGGAAGGAAGGAAGGAAGGAAGGAAGGAAGGAAGGAAGGAAGGAAGGAAGGAAGGAAGGAAGGAAGGAAGGAAGGAAGGAAGGAAGGAAGGAAGGAAGGAAGGAAGGAAGGAAGGAAGGAAGGAAGGAAGGAGAAAGAAAGAAAGAAAGAAAGAAAGAAAGCAGAGAGAGAAGAGAGAGACGAAGAGAGAAAGCAGAGATAGGGAGATAGAAAGAGAGAGAGAGACAGAGCGAGACAGAGCGAGGTGGAGGGAGAGAGAGAAAGAGAGAGAGAATGAGAGAGCGAGAAAGATGGAGAGGGAGAGAGAGAGAGGCAGAGAGAGATAGAAAGAGAGAGAGAGGTGGAGAGAGAGAAAGATGGTGTCTGGGTTCATGTAAGGACATGAGGAGAGCAGTGCCAGATAAAAGCAGGAATTGGGACAGCATCCACATAGGCTTTGGGTTTCAGATGCAGTCCCGCCCCTCTTACAGGGATGAGGAGCAAAGCTGTCAATGATACCATCACTCATGTCAAGCGCCATGGAGTGCTGGTGTAGAGGAGAAACAGATTCTGCCTGCTTTGACAAATAGGGGAAAGAGAGACCCAGAAATACCATAATAACTATTTTGGATGGTTTGCTCGGTGTAGGTGTGAGACATGTATGTGTGAAACATGTAGCACGCACAAAAAAATGATTTAATAAACCTAGTATTGTAGTATGGTGTCACAGGAGGCTGCTGAGGGGAGGACGGCTCATAATAATGGCCGGAACGGAGCGATTGGAACGGCATCAAACTCATGGAAACCATGTGTCTGATGTCTTCAATACCATTCCAGTGATTCTGCTCCAGCCATTACCACGAGCCCGTCCGCCCCAATTAAGGTGCCACCAATCTCCTGCGTATGGTAGGTAGCCTGTAAGCCCGATGTCAACAAAACATCAATCAGAAAACCAAGCAAAAAATGTTTTTTTGAGACGCTGAAATTGAAGTCGCTATTATGTGTCAACTTAATCAGACAGTGGAGTACGAGGCCTCTAAAAATCACTCCCGAGATATTCACTGAAAACTGTTGCTGCATAAGTGTCCAGTCCACTCTTTGCTGGAGAGGCTGAAGTGAGGCACATGCCTGCTCTGTACGTACATTTAAGGACATACTTGCAGTATGCCAATCACGAACAACCTAACTAACTAGCATCATCATATGCAATGGCTGGATGTGTAATGCTGTTACAGGAGATTTTGTTTCCTAATGAGATTATGAGGACGGTAATACTGCGTTCCAAATGACACCCTATTCCCTATATAACCCTATGGGCCCTGGTCAAAAGCGGTGCACTTGGTTGGGAATAGGGTGTCAATTGGGACACATCGGGTGCCAGTAGGATGCAGCCTATATGTCTTGTGATGTATGTTATCTCTATGCCATGTAGCCTATGCCTGTACTTCATTTCAAATAACATTTTCCTATGGGATATACTATTCTATTCTTCCTTCCCGCACATTGCTCCTCTACTCAAGAAGAGAAAAAAGAAAGGGGAAAAAGATACTTGTGATGTGAAAGACGGAGGAAAGGAGGACAACTTGACTATGCTATGTGGAAAAGGCTGTTAGCCTTACACAATGTACTCCATCTAATCCTATACAATTTTATCCTGGGGCCTGGGACTATAGGATAGTAATGGCTTTGGCAGAAATCAGCCGCAGGCAGGTGGCAACAATTACCAGGTGTGAATAAGATCAGGTGTGTCAATGGATTAAGCTGTTTAGAATCTGCTTCTGATCCAAACGGACATCCTGTCACCACTTACATTTACATTTACATTTTAGTCATTTAGCAGACGCTCTTATCCAGAGTGACTTACAGTAGTGAATGCATACATTTCATAAAAAATGTTTTTCTGTGCTGGCCCCCCGTGGGAATCGAACCCACAACCCTGGTGTTGCAAACACCATGCTCTACCAACTGAGCTACAGTCTTTGACTTTAATATTTAGCAACGTCGTCAGTGGGCATTACAAGGCAGTAACTAAGCGACATATATTCAGTTTACTTCCAGATCAAATTTCCATATCTCGCTATTGAATACTGGCCTGTTCATACTGGCTGTAAGGGTGCTATATTCCACACTACTGAAGCTAATTTGTTCTCCCTAAATGTTTTGGATAAAATAATTTAACAAGCCAGGACATTGGCAAGTGCCCTTCTCAAGTGATTACTTTTATTACACACACATGGCTTATATAGCAAGCTCTAGGCTAGGGATAGGAATGCAGACAGTTTGTCAGAGCAGTACCGTGCTGTATGAAGAATTTCACATTCCCTAACAAAAACCTAAATATAAACAAACAGCCAACTCTGAAGGCTGTCCTTCCTTTTCATCCTTCAAATACATTATTTTTTTTATTTTAAAAGGAAGAGAATATCCCCAAACTGGAATACAGGGTGTTGGTGAACTTGGTAAGTTATAGGAAGGAGAAGTATCCAAGGTTTGTGGAGAAGTTCTCACAAAGATATTAAAACAAGGAATATTTGGACAAGTGGGGGATGAGGAAAAAGGCTATTTTAGGCTTAGGAGTTAGGTTTAGGGTTACAATTATGGTTAGAGGTTAGGGGTTAGGGAGGGCTCCCGAGTAGCGCACCGGTCAAAGGAACTGCATCTCAGTGCTTGAGGTGTCACTACAAACAACCTGGTTGAATCCAGGTTGTATCACAACTGGCCGTGATTGGGAGTCCCATAGGGCGTCGCCCGGGTTTGGCCGGTGTAGGCCGTCATTGTAAATAATAATTTGTTCTTAACTGGCTTGCCTAGTTAAATAAAGGTTAATAAAAAAATTGGTTTAGGGGTTAGGGGAAATAGGATTTTGAATGGAAATCAATTGTTTGGTCCCCACAAGGATAGTAAAACAAATGTGTGTGTCTCTGTGCGTGTGTGTGTGAGAGCGGTGGGAGAGAATTTATCTTAGTGGCATACTGTAATCTCTCCTGTGCCAAGATCCCTGGCCTTGTTTGGCGGTTGGCCCATTTGGCATGTGGAATTGTTTCAAATCTTAAATTGTTGGTTCCGGTTGTGCTCTTGACATACATTTATATAGACTGCTGCTTGACTACAACTGACAAAGAAAGTGTTCTAGGTGTACAATGGGGGTCCTCAAACCAGTGGCCCTACTGTAACATTAGCAGGAGGACATCCATACTCTATTCACCTCACATTGTACTCTGAGCATACTACGTAACAGCAGGAGGACATAGCTGCCCAGTTGGGTCATAGTTGAATTCCTGTGTGACCTCTTGGCGTTTTTACCTAAGAACTAGTCCTCATGTAATTAGGATACGCTGCTCTAGTCCAATTACAGTCTCTTATGCAGCCAGAGATTGGGATTGGGAGTGAGAACACATCCCAAATTTAAGTGCATGCGTGTGCCTATGACCTATTGGGTCAGAATCTTTCAAACCAGAACAATAAACACTTGAGCAATAATCCATAATAATCCAAATACTTCATGTTAAAAGGTATTTCTACTGGCTACTGTAGCGCTCCTACAACACAATGCTACTGTATTTTTCCTGGCAACAAAGTACCTAATACACAGCGGTGTTATATTTGTGTAGGTATGACAACCTCACTATGACAAATCACTGTTGACATCAAAGAATTCCAACTATCCCAAACACTGAGCCTTATGTGTTACAGTAGCACACAAGTAGAATGGGTACAACATAGCAGATGCCTTTGTGTGTTGAGGGAGAGAGAGGGGTGGGGGAGAGAGGGGAGGGGGGCACTGTTGCCTGAGTACATTAATCATAGCCTAATCCATCAAAACCAATTTAGCCTGATAGATCACCTTGTGCAGTCAGATAAATCCTTCAGCTACCAACATGCAGGAGGCAAATACATTCATTGCCTTGAGACACAGGGTTTATGGGTAAATGAACTCAGTCATACACAATCCTTTCCTCTTCCCATATTACTCACATACACTGTATGTTAATAAATAAGCATTTCAATGCATTGTTTACACCTGCTGTAAACTGGGTACGTGACAAATACAATTTGATTAGATTTTTTTGGAAATACAATGGGAACACTATTATAAGCCTCGGGAGGCTGTGGTCATGAGACAAATGCTCATGCAAGCACAGCACATCTGGCTCTGATGACTTCTTTCACCACATATCAGTATCCACCAGTCCACCATCATGAAATTGTAAAGAACATGATCCTGCTTATGGTAGGCCTACACCTTTCCTTGCTCCACTACCATTGATTTTCCAATCAACTCCAGGGGGGTTAGCTGTCTAAACTCCACTCCATGGTGAAGGAAGTGGAGCAGAGACCAGCCTTTGTGGAATTCAGCTCCGACTACATCAATTCGCCCAACATCAGTACTTAAGAAATTGTTGCATGCCTTTCTTTGTAGTTGCGTGCCTTTTCCTCTGTAGTTGCGTGCCTTTCTTTTTTGCTGAAATCCATACTTTTTCAATAAACGTGTTGCATGTGGCAATTGAATCTCAACAAGGAAGCAGTCTGTGGTAATATTTGATTAACGTTTATTGAAAAAGTATGAATTTCAGCAAACGAAAAAGGCACGCAACTACAGAGGACAAACATAGTTACAAGGTAAGCGTTTCATCATTAAAATGTTGAAGTATTGACCTTGGGTGAATTGATATAGTCGGAAGCGAGAGGTTTTACTCTGCCCAAAATCTGTCCATGAAAATAAGCCCAAGAAAGAGGGTTTTAAACAAAATTGGTTTTGGGAGGCTGGCTTCTTGACTGGAGGTTTTACTGAGTTTCAAGTGGAGGGAGTACAGGGCTTAGCATGTCTCTCTCTCTCTCTCTCTCTCTCTCTCTCTCTCTCTCTCTCTCTCTCTCTCTCTCTCTCTCTCTCTCTCTCTCTCTCTCTCTCTCTCTCTCTCTCTCTCTCTCTCTCTCTCTCTCTCTCTCTCTCTCTCTCTCTCTCTCTCTCTCTCTCTCTCTCTCTCTCTCTCTCTCTCTCTCTCTCTCTCTCTCTCTCTCTCTCTCTCTCTCTCTCTCTCTCTCTCTCGAGGATGCTACAAAGAGATTTCGGCTTGGAAAAGTTACATATTTCAGAAGGAGTCAAAGCTTGCAAATCATTACAGACTACAAAGGGAAGCACAGCCGAGAACTGCCCAGTGACACGAGCCTCCAGATGAGTTAAACTACTTCTATGCTCGCATCTAGGCAAATAACACTGAAACATGCATGAGAGCACCAGCTATTCTGGAAGACTGTGTGATCACGCTCTCCGCAGTAGATGTGAGTAAGACCTTTAAACAGGTCAACATTCACAAGACCACAGGGCCAGACGGATTACCAGGATGTGTACTGCGAGCATGCGCTGACCAACTGACAAGTGTAGTCAGAGACATTTTCAACCTCTCCCTGTCCGAGTCTGTAATACCAACATGTTTTAAGCAGACCACCATAGTGCCTGTGCCCAAGAACACTAAGGTAACCTGCCTAAATGACTATCGATCAGTAGCACTCACGTCTGTAGCCATGAAGTGCTTCGAAAGGCTGGTCACGGCTCACATCAACACCATTATCCCAGAAACCCTAGACCAACCCTAATTTGCATACCGCCCCAAAAGATCCACAGATGATGCAATCTCTATTGCACTCCACACTGCCCTTTCCCACCTGGACAAAAGGAACACCTACGTGAGAATGCTAGTCATTGACTACAGCTCAGCGTTCAACACAATAGTGTCCTCAAAGCTCATCAATAAGCTAAGGACCCTGGGACTAAACACCTCCCTCTGCAACTGGATCCTGGACTTCCTGACGGGCAACCCCCAGGTGGCAAGGGTAGGTAACAACACATCCGCCACACTGATCCTCAACACATGGGGCCCTCAGGGGTGCGTGCTCAGTCCCCTCCTGTACTCCCTGTTCACTCAATACTGCACAGCCAGGCACAACTCCAACACCATCATTAAGTTTGCCGATGACACAACAGTGTTAGGCCTGATCACCGACAACGATGAGACAGCCTATAGGGAGGAGGTCAGAGACCTGGCCATGTGGTGCCAGGACAACAACCTCTCCCTCAACGTGATGAAGACAAAGGAGATGATTGTGGACAACAGGAAAAAGAGGACCGAGCACGCCCCCATTCTTTTCGACAGGGCTGCAGTGGAGCAGGTTGAGAGCTTCAAGTTCCTTGGTGTCCAAATCACCAACAAACTAACCTGGTGCAAGCACACCAAGACAGTCGTGAAGAGGGCACGACAAAACCTTTTCCCCCTCAGGAGACTGAAAAGATTTGGCATGGGTCCTCAGATCCTCAAAAGGTTCTAAAGCTGCACCATTGAGAGCATCCTAACTGGTTGCATCACTGCCTGGTATGGCAATTACTCGGCCTACGACCACAAGGTACTACAGAGGGTAGTGCGAATGGCCCAGTACACCACTGGGGCCAAGCTTCCTGCCATCCAGGACCTCTATACCAGGCGGTGTCAGAAGAAGGCCCTAAAAATTGTCAAAGACTCCAGCCACCCTAGTCATAGACTGTTCTCTCTGCTACCGCACGGCAAGCGGTACAGGAGTGCCAAGTCTAGGTCCAAGAGGCTTCTAAACAGCTTCTACCCCCAAGCCATAAGACTCCTGAACAACTAATCAAATGGCTACACAGACTATTTGCATTGCCCTCCCCCCTCTTTTACACCCCCACTGCTACTCTCTGTTTATTATCTATGCATAGTCACTTTAATAACTCTACCTACATGTTCATATTACCTCAATTAACCGGTGCCCCCACACATTGACTCTGTACCGGTACCCCCCTGTGTATAGTCTTGCTTTTGTTATTTTACTGCTGCTCTTTAATTACTTGCTAATTTTATTTCTTATTCTTATCCATATATATTTTTTTAAACTGCATTGTTGGGTAGGGGCTCGTAAGTAAGCATTTCACTGCAAGGTCTACACCTGTTGTAGTCGGCGCATGTGACTAATAACATTTGGTTTGATTTGGTTTGAAATAGATGTTGTGGTGGCAGCTGCAGAGAAGTACTTGGGGTTTACGAGAGTTGACTTCAGAAGAGTTACAGGGTGTGTTGAGTGGTAGTGTCCCGTCCTCTCAGGTCGTTGTCCTGGGTTAGGATCAGATAGGGTTAAAGTAGTGGAATAAGATGGTGGGTTTTAATGAGTGTAGGGTTAGTTGATAGGGTAATTAAAAATATATATTACATTTTAAATTACATTTTTCCTATTTCCCCTTTTGTATCACAACTATAGTTCATTTGCAACCTGTAATGCAACATATTGGATGCCAACTGCTGGTAAAAAAAGAAGAAGAAGTTGCATGGAGGTCAATGAGAGTGTTGAATTTGGTCAACAAATATTGTAATTGCTAATTTGCTACGTGAGGCGTATTTGATCGAAGAGACGTTTTATAATGGTTAGGTTGTTACGAATGCACTGATATAAGTGGACACACGTGGCACTTTGGCAACTTTGAAGAAAAATAAAAAACTACTTTATACAGTATCTGAGTTTTGCCTGTCATAAATAGAGGACTCATCATGGATATAACCTGTTTGAGCATGGACATTGCCATTGAGGGCTTCCACCATTTTAAAGTAGTCATTTGGGTGGGGATTACTATGAGTTGGGAGTAATCAGCCATTGATGAAGAAGAAAATTGACAGTTTTAAAATAGTATTGTCCATGCTGTCACAAATGCTACAATGGCACAGATACAAAGATGAGTCTTCCATATATCTCTATGGCCTGTTGTTCACATGCGTTCACATGTGTATCTGCCCTCTCATTGGCTTGAATGGTCACACCTGATTTTGCCTCCTCCCGTTTGCTTTCCATCTTTGAAGACATGTATTTCCATTGTTAGAGCGGTCACTCAAATATCTTGTCAATATAATAGACAATATTTGTCTCCGCTCCTGGTGGAGTTCATCAAAACCCATTAAGCATTTACCAACGATGACATCTTTTGGAAGTCTTTTTTTTGGTCCTGTCTGGACGTCTTTTTTTGGAGCAGTCCGGACCGGCCTTGATTTCAACGTCCAAGGAGACGACTATATTTGGTTCAGATTTTGTCTCGTCTGGACCGGCATTGATTTAAACGTCTACAGACCTTTATTTGGCCCAAACATACAGTAAAGGTATATAATTGGTTCAGATTTGGTCCAGTCCGGATAGGCCAATATTTGGCCCAAACACAGACGTCTATAATTGGTTCAAATTTGGTCCGATTCAGACCGGCTTTGATTTGGCCCAAACATAGATGTACAGTTGAAGTCGGAAGTTTACATACACCTTAGCCAAATACATTTCAACCCAGTTTTTCACAAATCCTAGTAAAAATTCCCTGTCTTAGGTCAGTTAGGATCATCACTTTATTTTAAGAATATGAAATGTGAGAATAATAGCAGAGAGAATGATTTATTTTAGCTTTGATTTCTTTCATCACATTCCCAGTGGGTCAGAAGTCCAACTCATCCCAAACCATCTCAATTGGGTTGAGGTCGGGTGATTGTGGAGGCCAGGTCATCTGTTGCAGCACTCCATCACTCTCCTTCTTGGTCAAATAGCCCTTACACAGCATGGAGGTGTGTTGGGTCATTGTTGAAAAACAAATGATAGTCCCACTAAGCGTAAACCAGATGGGATTGTGTATAGCTGCAGAATGATGTGGTAGCCATGCTGGTTAAGTGTGCCTTGAATTCGAAATAAATGACAGACAGTGTCACCTTCAAAGCATCCCCACACCATCACACCTCTTCCTCCATGCTTCACGGTGGGAAGCACACATGCGGAGAGCATCCATTCACCCACTATGCATCTCACAAAGACACGGCGGTTGTAACCAAAAATCTAAAATTTGGACTCATCAGACCAAAGGACAGATTGCCACTGGTCTAATGTCCATTGCTCATGTTTCTTGGCCAAAGCAAGCCTCTTCTTCTTGTTGGTGTCCTTTAGTAGTGGTTTCTTTGCAGCAATTTAACCATGAAGGCCTGATTCATGCAGCCTCCTCTGAACAGTTGATGTTGAGATGTGTCTGTTACTTTAACTACGTGAAGCAATTATTTGCGCTGCAATTTCTGAGGCTGGTAACTCTAATGAATGTATCCTTTACAACAGAGGTAACTTTGGGTCTTCCTTTCCTGTGGCGGTCCTCATGAGAGCCAGTTTCATCATAGCGCTTGATGGTTTTTGCAACTGCACTTGAATAAAGTTCTTGAAATTCTCCGGATTGACTGATCATCATGTCTTAAAGTAATGATGGACTGTCGTTTCTCTTTGCTCATTTGAGCTGTTCTTGCCATAATATGGACTTTTACCAAATAGGGCTATCTTCTGTATTCCACCCCTACCTTGTCACAACACAACCGATTGGCTCAAACGCATTAAGAAAGAAAGAAACTCCACAAATGAACTGTTAACAAGGCACACCTGTTAATTAAAATGCATTCCAGGTAACTATCTCATGAAGCTGGTTGAGAGAATGCCAAGAGTGTGCAAAGCTGTCATCAAGGCAAAGGGTGGCTGCTTTGAAGAATCTCAAATATATATATATTTTTTGATTTGTTGAACAGTTTTATGTTTACTACATAATTCCATGTGTTATTTCATAGTGTTGATGTCTTCACTATTATTCTACAATGTAGAAAATAGTAAAAATAAAGAAAATCCATTGAATGAGTAGGTGTGTCCAAACTTTGACTGGTACTGTATGTGCAGTTGAAATTTGGCCATAGAATCAATATCTATTTTCACCTTTCATTCAGCATATAAAATGCACCTGATTTCAACATCCTTAAAATATGTATTTTCAACGTCCACAAAATAAAAAAATTCGATGTCTAGAAAAGGCGTATGTATTTTCAACATCAGGAAAATACGTATTTTCTAAGTCCGTAAAATATGTATTTTCACATCCAGAATATATGTATTTTTAATGTCCACAAAATATGTATTTGCGATGTTTAGAAAAGGCGTATTTTCGATATCCGGAAAATAGATATTTCCAACGTCTGTTAAATATGTATTTTCGACATCCGGGAAATACGTATTTGTTACTTACGGAAAATACGTCTTTCACTTTTCATTCTGCACCTAAAACACACCTGACGTCGACATCTGGAAAATACATCTAAGACATATTTTCAACATATTTTGCTTACTGGGAAAATTGCTTCATGGAGTTTAGTTTAGTCAGCTAGGGGATATATTTCTTTTTGACTTTGACTCTCTTCCTTTATGGGTTGATCTGAAAATGAACAGGACAGATAAAACACCTTCCTTTAAGAATACATCATATTTATTTCACTTATCAAATGTTTTCCGATCTGAGCAGATGAAGGAGAGGACATAAAAGGAGGAATCAACTAGGCTATTGAGATGTATCCCAAATATGAATGGTTCTCTTTCTCTCTGATTGGATTCCAGTCATCTTTAGGCTGCCCGAGCTCGCTTTCGATTTGATAAGAGGGGGTTCGAGTAAACGGAGGGGAGGGGTCTGAGGGTGGAGTAAAGAAAAAAACAAAGACAATCCTCACCAAACGCCATCTTGAAACTGTGGCACTGGTCACAGAAGAGGAAAACGTTGAGAATACTGCACGCTTGGGAAAATGCTGTACTGCCGTTCTTGTCTTGGATACGCTCATGATTTGACAGCAGCGTGTTGACTAAACGAATTAACTGTTGATCTCATGTGTGTTTCCCAACGACGTTTCTGATTAAATCTTGGTTGCTCCAAAGCTGCAATTGGATACGATTTTTACAGACACTGCTTGCCAGCTTTTACCGAATGCATAACTAGCTCGCAAAAGTCAACGGACAGAACACGTTGCAATCCATTGGGAAGGGAAAATACAATGTTTCTGTTTGGAATCGGATTATGCGCTAGCATAAACGTTACATTTTGGAAGGTGAAGACAGCGTTGTGAGGACCAAGAAATTAGATGTATCAAATATAACGTTAGTCCACGACATGCGGTGTATTGAAACGTCTTATTTAGCTAACGTTAGATAATTTACGATGACTAGAAAACTGTGTCATTTAAACTACCTGATGCTAGCTAACGTACACATTTTAAGATTGAGGGTTAATTAGCTATGTTCCATGAGATTGTTGCTAAATTTACCTGGTTTAGTCTAATTAGGTAAAATAACAATGTTAAACAATTGGAAATCGTTAGTAATATTGCTAGCTACTAGTAGTACTGTAACATGCTAACTAACGTTAGACCAACCTGCAACAAGTCAGTCAATAGCTATGGTTTAAACCATTTTGTAGTCTCTAGCTAGCTACACAAGTATCACCTCTTCCATATTTGTGGACATAATTCGTCAGGACCTTCAACGGTGTAACGTAGTAGCAAGCCTCTTGGCTGGCCAGTGGATATTTTGGACTGGGTCTTCTCAACAAACACCTGTCAGCTGGAAAGTCAGTGTCAATACCACACTATGTTGTTGACAATACTAGCTTGCAAACTAGCTGGCTAGTTACGTTTTGTCTTTTTTTGTTTTTGTTGCACAGACCTTCATAACACACAGTGGAGGAGCAAACCTTTGCAGCTGTGTGTTGTGTTTATTTCCCGGAAATAAAAGGATTTCAATTGGATTGAAAATGGGAGCCGCTAGCGAGCTGGCGTTTGCTGTTTTTCTCATCTCGTTTTCCTCAGGTGGGTGGATATCTGTTGGTAAAATAACTGGCTTTGTATGTATGGTTGTGTTAGAAATACTGTACTACTGTACACAGTCAATGATACAATGCGCCTTGGCTTTTGACAGTGACACTTGCCTCGTTTTAAAGTTTATTACACTTTGCTTGAACAGAGATCCGATTTGTTTGTCTTTCTCATTAACAAGTATACTGACACCTCCTGTAATGTAAATAGGCAATTTGTTGCATGGCAAACAGGCTGTGCAACAGCGGTAATAGGGATTGAATACTTTAATGCACTTGGGTGTCTTCTCAGTCAGGGCCTTGTATAAGTGGGAAGGTATCTGTTGATTCGTAATGTAAGAGGAATCACTGTGTGTGGATATACCTGGAATATGCCTTTTCCTCAGTGTGTGCAGCATTACATTTCCAGTGCGCCAAGACCACTGACAAAACAAAGAAAATCATGAAGAAGCATCCATGGTGCTATCATCTGAGGGGAACTAGCCATAAATCACATACTTAGCTAAGCAATCTACCATTTTGTGGAGTGTTAGGGGTCAAATTGAAACTGGTTATGGTGTTATACTTTGTATTCCTTGTCATATAGAAGCTTCTCAGGAAAACAACACTTTATTTCATGAGGATAGGACTTACCTTTGCTGAGATCTTGTTTTCAAGTGATCGGAAAAGGTCAAAAGGTTGTGGCTGGTCAATGTTAATCCCTAGTCAATAATGGCACTAAATCACCTGTCTGGATCCTTACATTCAACATGTTTTTTTCTCAATAAGATGGGGTGGTCATATTGTTATTACATTTTTAGGGCTGGTGTGGAACAGAGATGATTCAAATAAATTGTATTAAATTAAAATGCAGTATTATGCAAATGTTGCACTTAATATGCAAATGAGACCGTACGGTGTACATAATTACAGTAACATAAGACCAATAATTTAAGGTAAGTTGGTCATATTAACAAATGATCATGCTTTATGCAAAACTGAGATTGTGTAAAAATATGAACTAATTTATGAAATTAGAATGCAACTTGTTATACTACTTTATGCAAGGTATATATGTAATATGCTAATTAGTATGTGCACAATTGAAGAAATACAGCATGTTAAGCCCATTCATTTAAAGTAAAATGGTCATATTGTTAACATATATTGATGTTTTATGCAGAACTGGGAGGTTGTAACAATTTAATAAAGCAATACCAAATGTATTTTTAATTTTTTTTTATTGGGAATTGTTTTCCCAATTAGCCTCCCAGTTCCATTCACTTAAATGGGATTTATAATTTTTTTACGTTTCTGCTCTTAAACCTTTTAAGCTAGACACATCAAACTAACTTTAAAAATGATTACGTGGCTGCATGTGTGTGCATATTTATGGTACCAGTCAAACGTTTGGACACCTACTCATTCAAGGGTTTTTCCTTATTTTTACTATGTACTAAGAAATCAAGCTATGAAATAACACATGGAATCATGTAGTAACCAAAAAAGTGTTAAACAAATCAAAATATATTTTAGATTTGAGATTCTTCAAAGCTGCCACCCTTTGCCTTGATGACAGCTTTGCACACTCTTGGCATTCTCACAACCAGCTTCATGAGGTAGTCACCTGGAATGCATTTCAATTAACAGGTGTGCCTTGTTAAATTGTGGAATTTCTTTCCTTCTTAATGTGTTTGAGCCAATCAGTTGTGTTGTGACAAGGTAGGGGTGGTATAGAGAAGATAGCCCTATTTGGTAGAAGACCAAGTCCATATTATGTTAAGAACAGCTCAAATAAGAAAGAGAAACTGCAGTCCATCATTACTTTAAACATGAAGGTCAGTCAATCCTGGAAATTTCAAGAACTTTTAAAGTTTCTTCAATTGCAGTCGAAAAAACCATTAAGCGCTATGATGAAACTGGCTCTCATCTGTAAGGCCCTGTTGTATTTGGCGCATGTGACAAATAACATTTGGTTTAAATTTGTTTAACACTTTTTTGGTGACTACATGATTCCATATGTGTTATTTAGTAGTTGTGATGTCTTCACTATTATTCTACAATGTAGAAAATAGTAAAAATAAAGAAAAACCCTTGAATGAGTAGGTGTGTCCAAACTTTTGACGGGTACTCTATGCATGTATTTGATAAAACCTGAATGTTTTATTTCATATTATGAGGCATGTCTTACTTTGCTTCAAAGCTGCCTATAAGAAAAATCTGACCATGGAAACTGGGAGGCAATTATTTTATAAAGACTTCATAGGCGGCGCATGAGTTTCAAGTTTGAGGAAGCTTACAATATATCCAACCATTTCCACTGTTCTGCGTGCTGGTAATGATTTTCATACGCACATTTTCGTGGAACAAATCATCACCTATATCTTCGCGACACACCCCTCTTCTTGTCGCAACATTTCAAAGCTGCAATATGTAACTTTTTGGGCTACCTGACCAAATTCACATAGAAATTTAAGTATATAGATATGTCATTCTCATTGAAAGCAAGTCTAAGAAGCAATAGATCTGTTCTATGTGCACTATTTCTACGCTTCCTGTTTATTTTTGTTGCGTCTTTTTACTTTTTGTACACCAGCTGCAAATACAATATTTTTGGTTATTGAAAAGACATTTCACAGCTTAGTGCACCTTTTTAAATTATACTCAAGTCACATTTTCACACACATTTTAGATGCTTGTCACTGACAGCCGCAAATAGGCGTAGGCCTAGGAGCTTGTGATTTGAGACAATACACAGGTATTATTTTTTTTATTTTTTTTAAGAAGCTAATGATTCTCGATTCCTCTGCGGCTAAGTCATGCTTTCTGGTGAAGCATTTTGAATAATATTATTTATTTTAGCATATTTATTTCATTTAAACTTTATTTTGTTGTCCAGAAGCCAAAGGCACAATCCTAGTCATATTGGCAACCCATCCTAGTTATTGCGTCTTTAGATTCACTGTTTTTGTAAGTTTCTAACAGATAGTTTAATCTATGTCACATATGGAAGCGCCATCAGGTGCGCTGTTTAGAATGGTGTTTTCCTGCGAATTGCATTTTGGCAAATGTTTGAAAAGAATGTTTTATTGGCTGTTTATTACATGAGTTGCATGTTCTGTTAAGATGCGTTACCAGAATTTAAATGCAATTTCTGTCATTCTGATCACCGTGGGTGGACGCCCTAATTAACTGACTTGCCTAGTTAAATAAAGGTTAAATATATTTTAAAAAATGGGTTATGCACCCAATGACCGCTAAATTTAAATCTCCCCGGGTCACTTTGTTCAGCGCCACATTTTCCTAAACGAAAGCCTGATACAGCCACTGCAGAGCAGCGCTGCCTCTCGCACAGAGCATTACCTCAGCGAATGGCGTCAAGCCAACATACTCCCTCATACAGCTAGCTAGCATCTTGTCATGAGAACAGGTGGCGAAATGTGAATTTTGACTTATCTCTGACACCCCATACACCAAAATGTAGATACAAAGCTCTACTTTGTAACCTGTTGTGTTTTTTAGTGTCTCTGAAAACATCTGAATGACCGAAGCGAAGAAAAAACATTTAACCTTATATTTCAGTCCAAGGACGTCTGTTGACCGTAAAACACCCTCAGAACGTTCCCATACTTGTTGGCAATACAATGTCACATTAATCTTACTCTGGAAGAGTGAGTAATACCTATGGCAAAGAACAAATATGAGCACAGGGGTTTCATGAAGGCTGTCCCACAGATTTGACTGTTTTCAGCACGGCACTTTACATTTGGGCTCATCACGTAAATAAAACGTACATTATTGGGATTTTTAGACATGGTTAACTTCCACATTCATGCTTTCAAATGATTTTATGTATTTTAACGAAGACATTTAGTGAAAGTGTATTTGATTACGCATAGCATCCGTTGTTTCTCCTGTCACCTAACACCCTACATTTTGCCAGCTAAGTACCCACTGTCAATATATGGTATCTTAGATGGGAAATACCATCCTGACCTGTACTGTTTTCATTTGAGTGTTGTGCCACTGTTTTGTCATACTGTGGCATCACATAACCTCTAGGCCTATACTGGAAATGCAAAATAACACCATAAATGAGAAAAGGTGCCATACATATCTTAATGTAAAGTTATTTTAACTTGGTCCTCATTTCATTGGGGTCTATATGTTTTTGTCTGGTGGTGGTGGACCTCGTGCATCTTTGTCTCATTTAATAAAGACTACAACTTGCTGACTTGAGACTATATGGAATTAAATGCAGAATCCTCACTGGGGAGCAAGCTGCCTAGATAATCCTGTATGCTGTCTGCTTTTGAAAGCTTCTGCTGCCCTTACAGTTGGTCGGTCAAGCAGTGTTTCCACTATATTAATTTAGCAGCTGAGACGTGCTTTTAAAGGGATAGTCATTGGCTCAATGACTGGAAGTCTATGCGAACAGCTACCCTTCTACCTTTGCCACTGCTGAAAAAATCCTAGGGGAAATACTGTCAAGGTTATATTTTCAAGGTTTGGTGACATGTAAAAGTATTAACTATTCTGGCCAACTTACATATTTACATTGTTTCATCTGCATCTTTCGTTCTGTGTTAAACCTGAATATCTGTCACTAAACGTGGGTGTTTGTATACTGAAGTGAGTAGGAATTATGAGGACAGTAAATATGCATACCCTAGACCCTGAAGAATGTACTGCAGTGTGACGCTCAATAAAGAATTCAAATGGTGTAGCCTCAAACAGTCCTTTGATTCTGATTTGGGACAAAGGCCCATGTAGAGTTTGATCCTCTTTAAAACAAGGCTAAAGAGGTTAGGCTACACAGCCATATGCTGAGGGTAAAGTAGCTCTAGTCGCTTAAACCCTCAGCTCAAAAATGTGTAATGACTTATGTTGGCTTCACCAAAGCCAAGCAACAGCACTATAATTGAATCACACTCATCTTGACATGTCATGTACAGTAATACAGACATGCTCTGCTGGACTTTAGTTGTGTTACTAAAACTGAAACCAAACTCTGCTCTGACTGACTGAAGTGGTTGAGGTTTGGTGTCCTCGGTGTGGAATAATAAACCGCTCAGATGCTGTCGTTTGCCTGCCCATGGCCCATTCCTTTCCAGGCTTTGGATCCGGTTCAGGTTACCTGCTGCCTCGCTCTCTAGAGTCTGGACTTGGGTTCAAATAATATTTGAAATCATTCAAGCCTAATCTGTGTTTGATTAAGCTTGCCTGGTGCATCAGGGCCAATGGAATAGTCCCCTAAATGCAAACTCCACTCCATTTCATATACTCCAGGCAGGCTCAAAGTAAACACTCAAAGCATTCTCAAGAGGCCAAATACTATTTGAACCCAGGTCTGCTAGCGTCCCTCGGATTCACCAGTCTCCAGGGAACCCTGGAGGCCCCAGAGTGGAGCCCAGGCATTCCTCACCGTGTCAGTTAGTGAAAAAGAGCATGCTCCCACCCCTACCAGGGCTCATGTTGACACTGTCAACCACCAGCAACCCAAACCAGACTAGAGAAATGATGAAGCCAGACAGATGTAGCAGGCCTAGGTCTCCCCCTTCCCCTCACAGGCTCCATTAGGTCCAGGCTTCAGGATGGATGGATGGATGGATGGCACAGCTGGAGAACATCTTAGCTAGCACAGTTTTTGAGAAGCAAGGGGAGTTGCACTAAAGTTCTTCACATGTCCAAAAATGTTGAACTCGTTCCAAACTTTTACAGTTTGTTATTTGGGTTAAAGTCTTTCTCTCATCTGCAATATTTTGGTCGCTCACAGTTTAAGGAGCTGCTGGAGTTGACTGGCACTGTGTCCCAGTTTTCTTCTTGTGACCTTCCTGAATAATTAGGGCCCTATAAAATCTGTGATGCGGACAGAATCACGGAATCCAAACATTAAAACTGAATTCAACAATATTCAAAAATGTATTGAATTTAGTAGGAAAACCACTAAATGCAAGCCGAGATCTACCGGTTAGATTTTTTTTTTTTAACATGACTTAAGAAACGTAAGCATATGCAATATTAACCAATAAGCAATGAGGTTTGTGCAGTAAACTGTAGACTATAAACTATACTTATCACCGCATATTGGCTTTGCATGAACTGCCCTGCCAATGCATTGTTGTTCGGGCCATTTTTAAAAATTATATTTGAGGTAGGCTATATTATCACACTAGTAATATATCGGTTGTTGTATTACTTGTGAAACACAGCTGAGTGAGTATACATTTAAATAATTAGCTTTTTTGTTTTACTGGGCTGATGGTGCCTGCATCTGATGGTCATTCATTCTCACCAGAGGTAGAGAGCAGCAGACTGAGTGTCCACCTCTCAACATCCCTCCGCTCTCCTTTTCCTCCACTGACACTGACCAAAAAGGGACACCGTCTTCCAGATGATGGAAACTCAAGTCGCACCGCATTATTTCTGCTTCATGCACAAATTAATGTTGCTACTCCTATGAACACAGAAAGTGAAATATTCCTTGATATTAACAAAGACCCAAGCCGCTAATAATAACAGCAACGCAAGCCTATAGATGCTCATTCATTACTGCTGCAGTGCTTGTTGTAGCACAGAGTGGAAATAGGAAGAACGTGCATTTTATGGCTTATAAAAGTGTTGAATACAAAGTGTTGACAGTGCTGAGTAACAACTTAAACATGAACTCTCATAAAAACGGCATCTCTTTGCTGTATTCGTTGACAGTCTCTGCAGTCATGGTTTTAAACATTCTGAAATCTCACAATATCAACTTTGCTGTAGCTTTCTTTTACACCTGCTACATTACTGCAGACACAATCATCTGAGCCATCCGATTGGCCAGTGGTAGGCCTATAGTGCACATGATTTTCTCTCTGGGCCCGCCGGGAAGGCAGAGTTTTTGTACCTGCAGACACATGAAATGGTTCAAAATGGCAACAGTTCGCCTACCTGGCGCGCAGGGCATCTCAATCGGGTGTATCTACCGCCAACAGCCCAAGACGAATACAAAAAAATAGGAACACAAGGATTTATAGTTGGGTTTTTTACAACAAATGTTTGGCGATCGTCTAGGAATGCCTTGGAGATCGACCTGTCGATCGCAATCGACCGGTTGGTGACAACTGCTAGAAAGTTGAATGAAGTTCAATCTCTTGCATCTCTCAGTGGGCGGATATTTCTGCTATGCATTCTCGGGGCTACTGCGCACAGATTAAAGTGAATATAGGTTATCAAATAAAACAAATATTTTATTAAAGTAATGTGAATAAATGATAGTTATTAAGTGATGAGCATTAATTGGCAGTCACTATCATCATGGAACTTTTATTGTTTTACTCCTTGTTGTTTAAAGCATTCACCCACATAATGCATAGTGCATTTAATGTCAATTTCTTTATGGAAATCAAAAACCCCAATTTAATTTTTAATAACCGAACCGACCTCAAAAAGCACAATAAAATAATTCCCCAGCCTGTGTGTATGCGTTTGTCTACTTTGTATAGCCGTTAACAATGATGCTAATGATTACCGTCTTTTGGTAGATGGAAAGGCTTTCCCAAAAACCTTCTAAATTAAATGTTAACTACAAAGTTGCCTCTGCTTACCTGGCAGAATGGCATCGGGATTATTTTAATCAATCCAGTGGCAATTTGTTTAGCAAACTCTGCAATCACATGTGCACTACAGAAACACCGCTAACCAAACAATTCTACTGCCGTGTACTTGAATTAAAGGGTATCTAACACCCAAAAATGAAAATTTCTTAGATTTTTCCCAGACCTCAGAAGTGGTCTCCTGATGTGTTTTAAGCATCATTTTTGGTTTTTCTATTTTAAAAAAGTGAGATTTTGAGAGCAGTCTTCAGCATTCAAAAGTTTGGAAAATAGCCTGTGCAATTTTAGGCTTTATTAGTTGAGTGACAACCATTGTAATTTGCTAGGTTATTGTTATCAAATATGCTGTTGATAAAAATGGTGTTTTACAAAGTAGCCTAAGCAACTGCCTGAGACGACTCTCATCTGGCTATATAGCCTAACTGCTGATCATTCTGATTTATTTTGATGGTGCAGGTTCTCCATCGTCAATAGTTTTGGTAGTTTTGCTTTAAACCACAGTGGTCATTTTTAGATACAGTGCATTCGGAAAGTATTCAGACCCCTTCACCATTTCCACATTTTGTTATATTACAGCCTTATTCTAAAATTGATTCCATTTTTTATTTTTATCAATCTACACACAATATCCCATAATAAAAAAGCGAAAACAGGTTTAGACATTTTTGCAAATGTATAAAAAACAAAGAACCCATTGCTACGAGACTGGAAATTGAGCACAGGTGCATCCTATTTCCATTGATCATCCTTGAGATGTTTCTACAACTTGGAGTCCACCTGTGCTAAATTCAATTGATTGGAAAGGCACACACCTGTCTATATAAGGTCCCACAGTTGACAGTGCATGTCAGAGAATAAACCAAGCCATGAGGTCAAAGGAATTGTCCGTAAAGCGCCGAGACAGGATTGTGTCAAAGGCACAGATCTGGGGAAGGGTACCAAAACATTTCTGCAACATTGAAGGTCCCCAAGAACACAGTGGCCTCCATCATTCTTTAATGGAAGAAGTTTGGAATCACCAAGACTCGTCCTAGAGCTGGCCGCCCAGCCAAACTGAGCAATCAGGGTTGAAGGGCCGAAGGGAACTCGATGGTCACTCTAACAGAGTGACCATCAAGAAGGACAACCATCTGTGGCCAGACGGAAGCCACTCCTCAGTAAAGGGTATTTGGAGTTTGCCAAAAGGCACCTGAAGGACTCTCAGACCATGAGAAACAAGATTCTCTTGTCTGATGAAACCAAGATTGAACTCTTTGGCCTGAATGTCAAGCGTCACTTCTGGAGGAAACCTGGCACCATCCCTACGGTGAAGAATGGTGATGTTTTTCAGCGGCATGGACTGGGAGACTAGTCAAGATCGAGGGAAAGATGAACAGATCAAAATACAGAGAGATCCTTGATGAAAACCTGCTCCAGAGCGCTCAGGACCTCAAACTGGGGCGAAGGTTTACCTTCCAACAGGACAATGACCCTAAGAACACAGCCAAGACAACGCAGCGACGCTCCCCATCCAACCTGAAAGAGCTTGAGAGGATCTGCAGAGAAGAATGGGAGAAACTCCCCAAATACAGGTGTGCCAGGCTTGTAGCGTTATACCCAAGAAGACTCGAGGCTGTAATCGCTGCCAAAGGTGGTTCAACAAAGTACTGAGTAAAGGGTCTGAGTACTTATGTAAATGTTATATTTCAGTAGGATATTTTTTTAATAAATTTGCACACATTTCTAAAAACCTGTTTTTGCTTTGTCATTATGGGGTATTGTGTGTAGATTGATGAAAGATATATTTTTAATTCATTTTAGTATAAGGCTGTAACAAAGTGGAAAAAGTCAAGGGGTCTGAATACTTTCCGAATGCACTGTATACAGGGTAAAGTTGATAATTTCATAACAAGGACAACAATCACTTTTTCTACCTGCACTGGACGGTTGAAGCAGGAGGAAAAGAAACCTTCCAATCGGTCTTAACCCATTTTGAGCAGAAATTCTATATGCATATATTCATTATGCTATATCATAGCTCATTTTTGGAGATAAATACTGATTCATTACTACCTCAAACTCTTGGAACCTGCAGAAATGACTAATTAGTAATAATAATAATTTGTACATTTGTACAGCATTATAGAAGAACAATCTTAGTGCATAAAATACAAGTAAAAAAAATCACATTTATACTGAACAAAAATAGAAACAGAACATGCAACAAGTTCAATGGTTTTACTGAGTTACAGTTCCTATAAGGAAATCAGTCAATTTAAATAATTTCATTAGGCCCTAATCTATGGATTTCACGACTGGGTACAGCCATGGGTGGGCCTGGGAGGGCATAGACCCACACACTTGGGAGCAAGGCCCACCCTCTGCGGGTCCAGCCAGTCAGAATGATTTTTTCCCCCACAAAACAGCTTTATTACAGACAGAAAGACTCCTCAGTTTCATCAGCTGTCCGGGTGGCTGGTTTCAGACGATCCTGCAGGTGAAGAAGCCGGACGTGGAGGTCCTGGGGTGGCGTGGTTACACGTGGTCTGCGGTTGTGAGGTCGGTTGGACGTACTGCCAAATTCTCTAAAGCGACATTGGAGGTGGCTTATGGTAGAGAAATTAACATTTGATTCCCTATCAACAGCTCTGGTGGACATTCCTGCAGTCAGCATGCCAATTACACGCTCCCTCAACTTGACATCTGTGGCATTGTGTTGTGTAACAAAATGGCACATTTTAGAGTGGCCTTTAATTGTCCCCAACACAAGGTGCACATGTGTAATGATCATGCTTTTTAATCAGCTACTAGGTATGCCACACCGGTCAAGGGGATGGATTACCTTGGCAAAGGTGAAATGCTCAATAAAAGGGATATATACAAATTTGTGCACAAATATTGAGAGAAATAAGCTTTTTGTACGTATGGAACATTTCTGGGATCTTGTATTTCAGCTCATGAAACATGGAACCACCACTTTGTTGCGTTTATATTTTTGTTCAGTATAGGACCGTCTTGAAAGGGAGGGATGCACTTCCCATATTCTGTCAATTGGTGGAGTTACACCCACTTACAGTGGCAAGAAAAAATATGTGAACCCTTTGGAATTACCTGGATTTCTGCATAAATTGGTCATCAAATTTCATCTGATCTTCATCTAAGTCACAACAATAGACAAACATAGTGTGCTTAAACTAATAACACGCACATTTTTTTTCTCTCTTCTCTATATTGAATACATCATTTAAACATTCACAGTGTAGGTTGGAAAAAGTATGTGAACCCCTAGGCTAATGACTTCTCCAAAAGCTCATTGGAGTCAGTAGTCAGCAAACCTGGAGTCCAATCAATGAGACAAGATTGGAGATGTTGATTAGAGCTGCTTTGCCCTATAAAAAACTCACAAAATGTGAGTTTGCTGTTCACAAGAAGCATTGCCTGATGTGAACCATGCCTCGAACAAAAGAGATCTCAGAAGACCTAAGATTAAGAACTGTTGCCTTGCATAAAGCTGGAAAGGGTTACAAAAGTATCTCTAAAAGCCTTCATATTCATCAGTCCACAGTAAGACAAATTGTCTATACATGGAGAAAGTTCAGCACTGTTGCTACTCTCCCTAGGAGTGGCCGTCCTGCAAAGATGACTGCAAAAGCACAGCACAGAATGCTCTATGAGGTTAAGAAGAATCCTCGTGTCAGCTAAAGACTTAAAGAAATCTCTGGAGCATGCTAACATCTGTGTTGACGAGTCTATGATATGTAGAACACCACACAAGAATGGTGGTCATGGGAAGAAGCCACTGCTGTCCAAAAAAAACATTGCTGCACGTCGGTAGTTAGCAAAAGTGCACCTGGATGTTCCACAGCGCTACTGGAAAAATATTCTGTGGACAGATGAAACTACAGTTGAGTTGTCATTTTGCACTTTATCAAGACGTTTTGCAGGAGAATGTAAGGCTATTTGTCCGCTAATTGAAGCTCAACAGAAGTTGGGTGATGCAACAGGACAACAACCCAAAACACAGAAGTAAATCAACAACAGAATGGCTTCAACAGAAGAAAATACGCCTTCTGGATTGAGATGCTGTGGCATGACCTCGAGAGCAGTTCACACCAGACATCCCAAGAATATTGCTCAACTGAAACAGTTTTGTAAAGATGAATGGTCCAAAATTCCTGACCGTTGTGCAGGTCTGATCCGCAACTACAGAAAACATTTGCTTGAGGTTATTGCTGCCAAAGGAGGTTCAACCAATTATTAAATCCAAGGGTTCACATACTTTTTCCACCCTGCACTGTTAATGTTTACACGGTGTGTTCAATAAAGAAATTAAAACGTATAATTGTTTGTGTGTTATTAGTTTAAGCAGACTGTGTTTGTTGTGACCTTAGATGAAGATCAAATCACATTTTTATGACTAATTTATGCAGAAATCCAGATATTTCCAAAGGGATCACATACTTTTTCTTGCCACTGTATGTACTGTACACAAAGGTATGATGTGTATGGCAAGACGTGTGCATAATTAGGCTAAGGTTGCCATTAGTAAACCATGAGTTTCACTTTCAGCCCAGTGCAATTTTCTCAGCGCTCAGGACTCGGGAGGCCTAAAGTAAAAAGGGCTTAGTCCTAAGTGTAATTAATGTGTCCTGCAGATGTTGCCTTATGCTCCGCAGGACTGCAGTAGTCTAGACAGACTGGCTGCTCAGCGTACGGCCTTGCTTAGATCCAGGCTGATTAAAACTGGTATTTGTACATTTTATCATGTTCTGGTTTCAAGTCTCTCATGACTCTCTTTCCCCTTGCTATTTTTTGCTCCTGATAAGACTTCTCCCTCTCACTGACTCGGCCTCCAAAGCACAAAGGGAAGTCTGGGTTATATGTATCTGCTTGTTGAACAGACAGGTTGATTTGCTTCCAGTAGGGTAATGCACACTAAATGGTTAGATAGGGACCAATTACTAATAATCATGGCCTATTTAAAGACCTATTTGAAAATGTATGCTTTTCCTGTAGAACATGAGCACTGTGCAGGTAGGTACATTTACATTTTAGTCATTTAGCAGACGCTCTTATCCAGAGCGACTTACAGTAGTGAATGCATACATTTCATCATTTTTTTTGTACTGGCCCCCCGTGGGAATCGAACCCACAACCCTGGCGTTGCACACACCATGCTGGCGTTGCAAACACCATGTTCTACCAACTGAGCCATAAGTATTTTCGAGCCCTGTGGATGAAAGAAGCGACATAGAGTACAATAGTGTAGTAAAAGATGCTGGGGAAGACCTTTTTATCAACTAGGCCCCAAGTAGGCCTGAAATAGTCCTAGCTATAGGTGGTTGTGAGCAGTCATTTGCTTTTACGTGGTTGAATTGCTCTGAAGATAAACATAGAATTTTGCTTTCCCTATTCCCTTCTGGTCATAAATTATTCTTACCACAATTTTCCTCCAAGATAATTCCAGACAATTTAGCTAGCTGGGGTTAGTGCCCTTACCCCAACCCCCTGCCCCTACACCCAACACTGCTGAGGATAATTAGCTGTTTCAAATTGTATTTCCTTCATGTAGAATAAACTGTAAGAATGTACACTATGCACAGAGCTGGCTGTAGCCTATTAGGCTGGCGCAGGGCTCTGGAATATTGGTGCCTGTACAGTAGACTAGTTCATTCGGTGCAATGAATGCTGTAGCCTTGGCCGTAAGCAAAGCAACTGGCCATCAGCAGTATATTTGAAGTGGAGACTGATAGGCTGTCGGACATTCCAGCAAGGATTAAGGGGATTGGATGCTGTTGCTGAGTTTGCTGGTTTTACTGGCCTGTATGGAAAGACTGCAGGCTTTGTGACCGGGTCTAGCTAGCGACTAACCGGTTCAGTGTTCTTTGTTTGAAGTCAGTATCAACTTATTTTGAATAGAGAAATGATTTATATTGAATAACCAATAAGGATACATAAGCCATTTCCAAGTATTGTTAGTTGCTACTTAACAGTCACTAGAGATGCTGCTCGACATTTGGCCATAAGTGGCTGATTCCAAGGGTCCAGCATCCCTCACCCTGTCACAGTAAAGTGATTACACCAGGCAGGCAGAGTGGAGAGCAATATTTCTCCTGATGGGCTACAGTGGCACTTCTACTGTATATTATATAACTGTAACCGAATCCCTGGAAACCAGCCGCATAGGGGGTGTGTGTGTGTGTGTGTGTGTGTGTGTGTGTGTGTGTGTGTGTGTGTGTGTGTGTGTGTGTGTGTGTGTGTGTGTGTGTGTGTGTGTGTGTGTGTGTGTGTGTGTGTGTGTGTTGCAGCAGCAGGGTGCACAACCACATGATTCCGCCTGCAGTGAGTCTCCTGTCTCTAGTCATTGCATAATGCAAGCTGGCCGATAGTCAGCAGCAACCCTACACTGCAGCAGTTGCAGCTGTGTAGCTAGGCACTCCTGTCCCTCAGCCATATCACAGAGAGAGAGAAACTAGGCCCAGTGTTTTTCCATAGCTCCTCCTATGTCGTTGATCATCACGGGGCATGTTATTCGGTGGGTGCAATGTCCAGGATATAGTAGGTATATCTGTAGTCTCAATCGCCAGACTCCGGGTCCTCCACAGCGGCTGTGGTGAGAGACTAGTAGATCTGTAATGCATAGAACAGAACCAAAGGTTTTTTTTCTTAATCAGATAACGCTGCATCTTCATACTCAAGCTGGTTGTAATTGTGCAATACAGTTATTGGATTGAAGGAGTCAATTGAGTGTAACTGAGTAGTAACAAGTGGTTCTAGAAGTTGAACACTCCCCGGTGTCAGTAGAGCTGTTAGCTGTTTAAGGGACCCCTCTCTACACCCCATATCTTTTCCTGCCAGTTGTTGTTGGAATTGTAATAGGATGCCCCGGTACTCTCGACATAGCCGAGAAGAGAAAGAAAAACAATTTCTTCAGGCGTCTGCTGCTCTGCTTCTTGACACTGCTTTATTTATCTAAACTGGACCCTAAAATGCCTGACGTGTAAAGGGTTTTCCTAACGTCACGTGAAAGCATGATGGTCCTGGAAAAAGAAACATTAGGCTATATATAATTATGTCATTACAATTAGTGCTGACTCCGTAGGATCTCAGCTCTGCAGAAGTAAGCAGTGTTTCAACCAGGCAGCTCTAATGGGGCCTGGTCACTAGTAGTGCACTATATAGGGAAAAGGGTGCTAATTGCGATGCTTTCTACGTATCAGCTACGAGCCTCGGCAGCTGCTGTGCCTCCAATCAGACAAACAGCTGGCTGTAATTGCCCCAATTTTTCTGTTTGACAGACTGCAACAAGTCACTTTTCCAGCTAGAAAGTTATAGTCATAAAAGCTGCTCCTGGTCAACTGCAGAGAACCTCGGTTGTATTCAGTAGGAACAAAACGCTAGAACAAGATCCAAAGTAACTGAGTGAAACGGGGAGGTAGTATCTGAACTTGTCCAATAAGTATTTCTCAACCCATGTCCACTACTCTCCTCACCAAGCCAGTGGTAAGTCTCGTGAGACCTCTGCACTCTTGCCTTTGGCTAGCTCCAGTGCTTTTGGAGGTAAAATCAATACCGTTTAACTTCTTGCCATTCCTGTACACTAGCAGCATTGCCTGAGGGGAGGTTACCTGAAGGCTTGGTAAGCTGAACATTAACCTCTCTAGGGTAGGGGGCAGTATTTTCACGGCCGGATGAAAAACGTACCCAAATTAAACAGCCTACTACTCAGGCCCAGGAACTAGAATATGCATATTATAATATGCATATAAAATGTCACGACGAAAAGTTTAAAAAAAAGTTATATTTACGTTCGTTCAAACATGTCAAATGTTGTATAGCATCAATCTTTAGGGCCTTTTTAACTTAGAACTTCAATAATATTCCAACCGGACGATTCCAATGTCTTGAAAAACGTTTTGGAACACAGCTACCCCTCATGTGAAAGCGTGCCAATGAACTCATCTGCTTTCCTGAGTCAACAACGTTCAACTTCCTCTGTTCGCTCTCTGTTCACCATAGACGCCTCAAACAACTTTTTAAAGACTGTTGACATCTAGTGGAAGCCTTAGGATGTGCAAAATGAACCCTAAGTCACTGTGTGTTCGATAGGCAATGACTTGAAAGGACTGCAAGCACCAGATTTCCCACTTCCTGGTTAGATTTTTCTCAGGTTTTTGCCTGCCATATGAGTTCTGTTATACTCACAGACATCATTCAAACAGTTTTAGAAACTTCAGAGCGTTTTCTATCAAAATCTACTAATAATATGCATATTCTAGTTCCTGGGCCTGAGTAGTAGGCCATTTAATTTGGGTACGTTTTTCGTCCGGCCGTGAAAATACTGCCCCCTACCCAAGAGAGGTTAAGCGAGCAGTGTGTCAAGAAGCAGTGCGGCTTGGCAGGGTCGTGTTTCAGAGGACGTATGGCTCTTGACCTTCGCCTCTCCCGAGTCCGTACGGGAGTTGCAGCAATGGGACAAGACTGTAACTACCAATTGGATGTCATGAAATTGGGGAGAAAAAGGGGTAAAAAATATATTCTTCACTCCAGTTTATCCTGGAGTGACCCCTGAAATCAGTCCATTGTAAAGGCTGGTGTATTGTTGTACTCTGGGAGCGACTGAATTAATGACTCACTGGCGATTTCTCAAATGAATTCCCTTTCACTTCGTCTTAGCGCTGGGCACCATCACGAGAACAGGGATTGTTGTTTTTAAGGGTAAAGATGCACCCAGCTTGAAGCAATTCTATGTGGAGTTCTGTCGGCCAATCTCTCACAAAATCAACCAGCGAATCGTCAATAATCATTATTCGTTAGGATATTTGCTCTGTGTCTTTGTGCCGATTTAATATTCTTGCAAGATTCCAACATCATAACCTACGGTCTCTGAACAAACGCATCCCAGCTAATCATTTTAATCTCTGCTTACGGCAGTTAGTAAATGATTTATTTCATTTCGTCAACGACATGAGCAATTCCACCCTGTGCTATGACTATGCCAAGTGTTTAATGAATAGTTTGGTTTACACACACACACGGCAGTACAGGAGGTCCCCCATGCAGGGCCGGTTCCAGACGTAAGAGACATAAGGGACATTTCTGTGAGGTTAAGGAACTCAGTCAGGGTCTCAACTTACTGTTGAGAGTAAGAATAGTAGAATACACCAAGTGCAATTTCGAAATGTGGTTGTGTATCAGCAGTTTTTCTCTTACGTCACTCAATTAGTCATGTCGACTAACAATTTTTAGATTGGTAGTTAGTCTGGCCAGCTATCCAAACTTGTATTAATCATGGCCGAATACCAACCGGGCACCTGCCCAGGGGCCATAATCTCTAGGGGGGCCACGTTGATTTTGTTAGTCATTCTCATTCAGATATATTAACATGGCATAAGCCATTACAGAATGTGTAGAATTGCCTCAAATCTTCAGATGCTGCTCTCTCTCACCCTCTCTCTCTCCTCCTCCACTATCGCCCTCTCGCCCATCCATCCATGCTGCCTGTCTGTCTCTCAGACCCGTCCCAGAGCCACTGGACTGAGCGGAGCCCTTTAACTCTGAAATGCTCCGGGCCTCAAGCTCATATGATTACCTTGTCAGTCCCAGCATCACCTTTTGGTTTCTGGACAGGCAGCAAGTCAGGAAGGCAGGGTGTCGGGGAGCCTTTGGTGAGGCTGCCAAGTCCAGACTCACTTCCTGTACTGTAGTCCACCAGCCTGCCAGTCAGTCAGTGTGCTGTACATAAAAGGCAATGGCCCTGTCTATCTAAACCATGACATTTGATTGCATTTAGGTTGAGTGGGGAATGGGAGGTCGTCTGGTGGGCAATGTTCACTTTGCATCTGCTTGTACTGAAAGTAGCCAATTAATGTTCCCTTGACCTTAGTTAATGTTTATACTGTGGGCATGTTTCAGTACATCTAAGGACAAAGATGTTCTCCAAGCTAGAAATGGAGGGCACTCAGGGCAGAGTGATAGTTAGGCTACACTCTGAGCAGGAGGCAAATCAGAGTAAGCATTGTTGTGAGCAACGCTGGTCTCTCTCCATGTACAGTAGTAGTACCACCATGTCTTCTGTAGCGCAAAGACCTCTGTATATTGACATTTCCTCCGACGTTGTGTTATCTTAACACTTCAACTACAGCTCCTTCTAACAAGGGATCATGAGTTGACAGAGGTTTGCGGGTTAGCTCATTGTAAACCTGCGGTGAGGGATGTTTTTGTTAAGTCTGAATGCCTGGCTCTCGAATGTTGTTTTGGCTAACCACAAAAAACAGCTCCGATTATGATGAGGCTTGAAACCATATGGTTCCTCCAGGCTAGTTTTGCAAAGTGTTGTGACTATTCTGTTACGTGCTTTGTGGATTACATTAATTCCGGCCGATGACTTTCGTTAAACAGGATGAACTACTTTCATTGAAAACATGTCACACGTATCTGTTCTGTTTAACAGAGGCTTGTGGTTAGGAAAGGTTTGGTTTTAAACAGTGAGCCTGGACTGCACTCATTCTTTAGTTTTTCCTCTGAACTTCAATCTCTGGATATTAGGTTTATAAACTATTTGGTTTGTTTTCAGGCTGTTTGTTTTATTGCGGCCTGTTTATTCTGTTGAATGTTTATTCATTCCCATGCCTGCCCAGAAATCCTCATTGCAGTATTTCGTAAGGAAATGGCATGACGCTATAAACATCCACCCATCATTTGTTTAATCTTGAGTTTAACCTGAATCCCACAAATCACTTGAGTCATTACTAATTGACTCATTCTGAAATTCTTTGAGATGTTTCCGAGAAGTTTCTCACTCCCACCCATATATTATCTCTCTGCAGACAAACAAATCATCCTTTTTCAACACTTTTGATGTTGTTCTAACAAAGCGTTGTTCTGTACCATAAAGCTAAATTGTGTCACAAATGGCACCCTATTCCCTACATAGCGCATTACTTTTGACCAGAGGCCCTGGTCAAAAATAGCGCGCTATGTAGGGAATAGGGTGCCATTTGAGACGCAGAGCTGCTGTGTGCTATTTGTGTGGGAGGGAATGTGTTCTTAAGGCATATCTGCCGCTTTGTGTGGGCTATGCTATGCACTCACCCTGATTGGTATCTGAAGGAGCTGTAACTAGCGATCGAGTCAGAAGATTGATTGAGCATTTCTGTTGGAAGTGTTTTGCTTCCATTCTGTTCAGTAGTCTAGTGTTCAACTTAGCCTATGGGATGCAGGAACATTGTGTGCAATATTGCTTAGTTTGCACTGTAGAGCTACATTGGCTAATTTATGTAAAGGGTATTTTCCATCTAAAAAGGACCAATGAGCACCAACGTGACGTTGATAGGAGCATGTCAAATTGGGTGTCAAATGAAAGCTAGTCTATATTTGAGAAGTTGAGGCATTTGTAGATTTTTCAAGCATTTTTTATCCTAAAAATGTGGAGTAAGGAAAGGCTTTGATTTCTGGTCAAACGAATGGAATAGGAGTCTTAGACGACATCATTGGTGTAAAGTACTTAAGTTAAAATACTTAAGTACTACTTAAGTCATTTTTTGGGGTATCTGTACTTTACTTTACTATTTATATTTTTGACAACTCTTACTACATTCCTGAAGAAAATTATGTACTTTTTACTCCATACATTCTCCCTGACACACAAAAGTACTCGTTACATTTTTAACGCTTAGCGGGACGGGGAAATGGTCTAATTCAGACACTTATCAAGAGAACATCCCTGGTCACCTCTACTGTCTCTGATCTAGCGGACTCACTAAACTCAAGCTTTGTTTGTGTTGATGTCTGACTGTAACCCTGGCTATCCATACATTTTTTTTAACTAGAAAATGGTGCAGGGGTTCAAACTGCAGAACCCAGTTTCTACATTTGAATATAATTTTTTTTTAAACAAACTATGCTACATTTTATCTCTGGGACCCTCAGGATGACAAATCAGAGCAAGATTACTGAATGTAAGTACATTATTTACCTTCAGAGGTGAGTTTATCGAATCAGTTGCCGTGATAAGTGTTTTGTTTTTGTACATTCTCTTCAAACAATAGCATGGTATTTTTTTCACTGTAATAGCTACTGTAAATTGGACACTGCAGTTAGATTAACAAGAATGTAAGATTTCTGCCCATATAAGACATGTCCATGTCCCGGAAAGTTGACTGTTGTTTACGACATCATTCTAGTCACAATAGCACATGTTAGCAACAACTGTCCCTGTTTAGAGACACCAATCCCGTAGAGGTTAAAGGCAGTGCAGTCGAAAATTTGATTTTATTGTGTTTTATATATATTTCCACACTAAGGTTGGAATAATATTGTGAAATTGTATAAAAGTCCCTTTTAGTGTAAGAGCGTTTTGAAAAGACTGCTAAAATTTCAGCCTGTTTTGGTGGGATGGAGTTTTTGCCTTCCATGGTGACATCACCATGTGTTTATTAGGCCAATAAGAAAGAGTTAAAAACCTCTCTGCCAAGAACAGCACATTTTCCCCCCCTCTCCACTCAAACCACTCCCGTCAGTCCTAGCAAAATTCTTGCTTGAGAAATTGCTCTTTGCTGAGATGCTATTTTTTATTACCATTTTACTTGAAAACAATCACAGTAAGGTGCCTTCAGAAAGTATTCATACCCCTTGATTTATTCCACATTTTGTTGTTACAGCCTGAATTCAAAATGGATGAAATATAATTTTTTTCTCACACACACACCTACCCCATAATGACAAATGAAAACATGTCTTTAGAAATGTTTGCAAATGTATTAAATGAAATACAGAAATATATCATTTACATAAGTATTGACACCCCTGAGTCAATACATGTTTGAATCACCTTTGGCAGCGATTACAGCTGTGAGTCTTTCTGGGTAAGTCCCTAAGAGCTTTGCACACCTGGATTTTACTATATATTTTCACATTATTATTTTAAAACTTATTCAAGCTCTGTCAAGTTGGTTGTTGATCATTGCTAGACAGCCTTTTTCAAGTCTTGCCAGAGATTTTAAAGCCATTTATGTCAAAACTGTAACTAGGCCACTCAGGAACATTCAATGTCTTCTTGGTAAGCAACTCCAGTGTATATTTTCCCTTGTGTTTTAGGTTATTGTCTTGCTGAAAGGTAAATTTATGTCCCAGTGTCAGTTGGAATGCTCTATTCCATTATTATTTTTATCCCAAACAAACTCCCTAGTCCTTGCCGATGATAAGCATACCCATAACATGATGCAGCCACCACCATGCTTGAAAATATGAAGAGTGGTACTCAGTGATGTGTTGTGTTGAATTTGCCCATAACATAATGCTTTGTATTAAGGAAAAGTTAATTTCTTTGCCACATTTTTTGCAGGTTTACTTTAGTGCCTTATTGCAAACACGATGCATGTTTTGGAATATTTTTATTCTGTACAGGCTTCCTTCTTCTCACTCTGTCATTTAGGTTAGTATTGTGGAGTAACTACAATGTTGTGGATCCATCCTCAGTTTTCTTTACAGCCATTAAACTCTGTAACTGTTTTAAAGTCACCGTTGGCCTGATGGTGAAATCCCTGAGCGGTTTCCTTCCTCTCCAGCAACTGCATTAGGAAGGAGGCCTTTTATTTTTCTAGTGACTGGGTGATACACCATCCAAAGCGTAATAACTTCACCATGCTCAAAGGGATATTCAGTGTCTTTTATGCCCTCCTTTGCGAGGCATTGGAAAACCTCCCTGGTCTTTGTGGTTGAATCTGTGTTTGAAATTCACTGCTTGACTGAGGAACCTTACAATTATCTGTATGTGTGGGGTACAGAGATGAGGTAGTCATTCAAAAATCATGTTAAACACTATTATTACACACAGTGAGTCCATACAACGTCTTGTTACTTGTTAAGCACATTTTTACTCCTGAACTTATTTAGGCTTGCCATTACAAAGGGGTTGAATACCTATTGACTAAAGACATTTCAGCTTGTATTAATTTGCAAGCATTTCTAAAAACATAATTCCACTTTGACATAATGGGGTATTGTGTGTAGGGCAGTGACACAATCTCAATTGAATCCATTTTAATTTCAGGCTGTAACACAACAAAATGTAGAAAAAGTCAAGGACTGTGAATACTTTCTGTCGTCACTGTAGTTGTTACCCAGAAATGATTTGATATTGAGATAAAAACGCCTGCATTGGATCTTTTTAAGATATTTTCACATTTCTCTCTCTCTCTCTCATGAAGAGGGAGGATCATGAAAGTTCACAGAAGTAACAAGGGAAGGTAGACCTACCAATTAGTTATAGTGTTTTAACTGATATCAAATGTGTTTTATTAATTATTAGGCTGTGATTAAAACTGGTAATTTTGTTTCCAAATCAGTAGCAGAATTAACAGAAATCATAGTAGCCACAAACCACAGTTGGGTTACCTGCTACTGTCCTCACTTCCACTGGCACACTGTTATGTTCAGCTCATAACTGTTTTTTTCTTCTTCTGTTGTCTGGTGGTCAACGCAAGTCTGTGAAAACCGTCTGGACAACCTCCCACTCTCCCTCTCTCTCTTTCTGCCTCTCTCGTAATTCCGTTAACGGATGTAAATCCACTTACTACCTACCGTAGTTCAATAACCAAAATAAATTGGTGCCATGTCATAGCTGACACCACATTCTTTCTGCAGACATTTTGCAATCTTCATTCGGAGCAGATATTTAAGAGTTTTTGGAAAATGTGCATAAACAGAGGGAGATTCTACCATAGTTCTCTTACCAATCTTTGCATCATTCTTAACAGTAAATTCGTTTTTTTTTTAAATTGTGGAAATTGTTAAATGTAGACCTTGTACATAGAGTTGTATGGCTTGTTAAACTTTGAAATCAATGTTTTTTGTTTAGCATACATTTTAAGTGAAAACTCTGAGTCAAAGCGTAATTCCGTAACCATGGAATTGCCCAAAGGCTTCCATAAAACAGCATATTCTTGTATACAGGAAGAGAGAACCACCTGCATCTGATTCCCAGCATTGCCTTTCGTCCCTGCGAGGAGAGAGGGAGAGAGTTTGGCCTCCCACCCACACACAGCAGCCCTGGCAGGCTGTGAGTGAGGCAGTGACATGGTGTTGTTGAGCCCAGGTCTGCCAAGCCGAGCCAGGGTATGAGATACCAGAGAGGCAGGCTGCCAGGGGATACAAACGGCCCTACAACAGCCTACAGCCTGGGCACAGAGCAGCACAGCCCACTGCCAGAGCTGTTCTTAGCTCCTGAGTGACAGAACCAACCAGAGCAAGCTGAAGCGGCAGGAGGACCAGGGCCGGGTCAGTTTCAGGCTGGGCCAACTCAAGCCAAGGGAGAGAGGGCTGGGAGTCTGGTTCCCGAACATGGGTCTTCTCAGGGTTTTGAGGCGGGAATTAGAGGATTCCCACTGGAAGAATGGTAGCTAAGAGCAGTAGGACAGAGCATTGAGTGCAGTGCTCCTTCTCTTACCCGCTGGAACAATTTTGTTTCACCTGTTTAATAGGTGGTAACTGAGGTCTGTTTGTATGGAATCATCTTTTTTTGACCACTTGTAAATCGAATTAACAAATCCCCCATGCATCAGATGCAAAGCTCCTTCCTTAATGATTATTGCTGGACTTTGGCCCTTCCTGTGTGTGCAGTTCTCTAACTGTGTGAGGCAAGTGCAAAGCACACCAAAGGCGAGGATTGGATTTAAATAGCGCCTTCCTACGAACGGAGGTACCCAAAGCACTTTACATAGTAAGGGGGAAACTCACCTTAACCAGCACCATTTTGTTAGAATGTGCCCTCAGCCTGGATGCTGTTTACGTTGTAGTTTAAAACGACCTACCACCGCAGCATGACTCTGGCCAAAAGCACTTGACTTCTGTAGCCCTTTTTATTTCAGCCTGCCGGATTCAGTCAGTGCCCTGCTGAAAAATACATGACGTAGCTAAAGTTAGACCCCTACCTCAGTTACATGGAAGCTGCTGTACACATCAATAGCCTAGCTGTTCTATTTCAAAATGCACGTGTTGTTTTCCCGTGTGTGCACGGCATCTGTCTGTGTCTTTTAAGGACACGTAGGCTGTAATCAGAATGCCACATTTAGCCTCCCGTCAGTTAATCAATCAGTCAGATAGTAAAAGCAGACCTGTTTGACATCTGTACACTACTGTCCAGTGAACTGAACAAATGACACGAATGAACACTAGTTGAGGCATTTCCTGCCCTGTTATGAGCTCTGTTAGCTTGTGTTGTACAGTGCATTCGTTAAGTATTCAGACACATTGTCTTATTCCACATTTTGTTTACATGACAGCCTTATTCTAACATTTATTTAATCGTTTTTTTCCCCTTCATCAATCTACGCACAAAACACCATAATTACAAAGCAAAAACATGTTTTTAGAGTAAAAAACCCCTGAAATATCATCTTTACATAAATATTCAGACTCTTTACTCAGTATTTGGTTGAAACACCTTTTGACAGTGATTACAGCCTTGAATCTTCTTGGGTATGACCCTACAAGCTTGGCACACCTGTATTTGGGGAGTTTCTCCCATTCTCTGTCAGGTTGGCTGGGGAGCGTCGCTGCACAGCTATATTCAGGTCTCGCCAGAGATGTTCAATCAGGTGCAAGTCCGAGCTCTGGATGGGCCACTCAAGGACATTCAGAGACTTGTCCCGAAGCCGTTGTCCAGAGAATCTTGTTTCTCATGGTATGAGAGTCCTTTGGGTACCTTTAGGCAAACTCCAAGCAGGCTGTCATGTGCCTTTTACTGAGGAGTGGCTTCGGTCTGGCCACTCTACCTTAAAGGCCTGATTGTTGGAGTGCTGCAGAGATGGTTGTCCTTCTGGAAGGTTCTCCCATCTCCACAGAGGAGCTCTGAAACTCCGGAGCTCTGTCAGAGTGACCATCGAGTTCTTGCTCACATCCCTGACCAAGGCCCTTCTCCCCCGACTGCTCAGTTTGGCAGGGCGGCCAGCTGTAGGAAGAGGCTTGGTGGTTCCAAACTTCCATTTAAGAATGGTGGAAGACACTGTGTTCTTGGGGACCTTCAATGCTGCAGAACATTTTGGGTACCCTTCCCCAGATCTGTGCCTCGACACAATGCTTTCTCTGAGCTCTACAGACAATTCCTTCATCCTCATGGCTTGGTTTTTTTCTCTGTCATGCACTGTCAACTGTGGGACCTTTTATAGTGTGTGCCTTTCCAAATCATGTCCAATCAATTGAATTCACCACAAGTGGACTCCAATCAAGTTGTAGAAACATCTCAAGGATGATCAATGGAAACAGGATACACCTGAGCTCAATTTCGAGACTCATAGCAAAAGGTCTGAATACTTATTTAAATAAGGTATTTTTGTATTTAAAAAAAATGTGCTAACAATTCGAAAAAAACAGTTTTTGCTTTGACATTATGGGGTATTGTGTGTAGATTGATTTAATCAATTTGGAATAAGGCTGTGACGTATGTAGAATACAGGCTGTGAATGACTTGTTCTGCTGGTGTGTCTCTTGCTATGTCCTATAGGTGCAATCCTGGGTCGCTCTGAGACACAGGAGTGCGTTTACTACAACTCTAGCTGGGAGAAGGAGCGAACCAACCGCAGTGGCATCGAGCCTTGCTACGGAGACAAGGACAAGAGGCTCCACTGCTTCGCCACCTGGAAAAACACTTCGGGAACCATCGAGATCGTCAAGCAGGGCTGCTGGCTGGACGATGTCAACTGCTATGACAGGTTAGGTAGTGTCTTATTCTGAGGCAAGACGGTAGACTTAGGGCTTAGTGGTCCTCTGTAACTCAGTTAGTAGAGCATGGCGCTTGTAATGCCAGGATAGTGGGTTTGATTCCCGGGACCTCCGGTATATGAAAATGTATTCACGAAAAAAGTCACTTTGGATCAAAGCGTTTGCTAAATGGCATATATTATTATTAGACTTAGGGCTAGTGGTTAAGTTTAAGGGTTGGTGGTCTGAAGCACTGTACTTCAGTACTTTCTTGCAGATAGTGACTAACACTTATTCGTTTTGGTCATACTGTCCTTTGTATGACGGTTGACTTAGTACATTTTTTAAAGGCACTGCGTGGTCAATCCGACGTCTGCATTGGCCGTGCAGAATTTACGGTGATACGGCCACTGCAGAAGTCAGGGCAATCACACTTCTTGCGCTTCACCGAGCAGCCCAAAGCTGTTTTGATAGGAAGTGAGTTTGTGTTTATACAGGACCTCCCGCCCTCACCTACCGTCAACCAATCATGTCAATGCGGAGCCATACGGAGCCCCTCCGCGTTGTTACAGAATTTGAGAGGCCCATGGCAATGCGGTACGGAGCTCAATTTGGCCTCTGCGTGCCTCCGGAGGCTCCGCGATTGCGTCATGCCATCCATACGGCGCCTCCGACCACATTTTCGGGATCAAGCATGAATTGGCTTTTAGAGTGGTTGTCTGTCCCTTCCTGTAAAGATGTAGTTCGTCCTCCCCAGAGAGAGAAAGAGGGGGATCGGTTCAGTGGAGGGCTGCCAGCACTCATCTCTCTACCTTTGTGACAGAGGTGTTCTTTTCTTTCTTCTGTCTTTCTCTCTCTCTCTCTCTCTCTCTCTCTCTCTCTCTCGCTGCAGTAGTGAATGTGTGGAGACGAAAGAGAGTCCGGACGTTTTCTTCTGCTGCTGCGAAGGCAACATGTGTAACGAGAAGTTCCTATACAGCCCCGACACGCAGGCTGTCCAAAGTAAGTCATCATGTAAGTTCACACACAGGAAGCTGATGTTATGTCACATCCTCCTCTGTCAGTTTTCCAGCCGAACGCAGACGATCAGTCAGTATGAATAACCCAACCTAACCCAAGAGGCACTGGGGCACATTCCCTCACAAACACCAGAGACACAAGGTGTTCTGCTTTACCAGGGCCCAGAGATCTACTGCTTTACCAGGGCCCAGAGATCTACTGCTTTCATTTGAAACTCTGTGTCCTCTCTATGGGGGCCAGCAGGGACCTGTCTGCGCCCAGTCAGAGTGTAGCAACTAGTGGGGTCCGTCGGGGCCACCAAGCCCAGCCCCAGACAACCTGTGTCACAGGAAGGGAAACCACAGCAATAATGCAATCCAGCCGTGACTGTGATGGCAGAGAACTGTGATGGCAGAGAACTGTGATGGCATAGCAGTGGCTGATCACATCAAATACTACATCTTTGTGATATGACAAGGGGGTGCACTGTACAGTAAGGCTTAGCTATTTGTTTTTTGGGTCACTTGGTTGTTTCGGTGGTTATTTTTGGCTGCTGGCTTACGGTCTCATGAACTGCATGTAACTATTAATCTCACTATTTAGAGGATTTTGTTGCAGCGACCCAGATGTGTTGAGCTTTGTTGGAACTATTTTTAGAGTGTTGCGCTACTAGTCTTCTGATACCATTGTGTATGGTGTGATGAAAATATGAGGGGAACAAAGTACATTTGCATACCTGTATAAAGGTGTATTCTCTCTCCATCTCCCTGCCCCCTCCTCGCCAACCCCCTTTCCTCTCTTTCCACCATCCTCCCCGTTCTCGCACCTTTATGTACCCCTTACCTCTCATTTTCTCCCCTCTTCCCCCTCCTCCCCATTACCGCCTTCTCCCCCCGGTCCCCCGTCCACAGCGACCTCCAACCCGTTTACCCAGAAGCCTCAGCTGTTCAACACCCTGCTGTACGCTCTGGTGCCCATTATGGGTGTCGCCGCCATCATCCTCTTCTCTTTCTGGATGTACCGGCATCACAAGCTGGCATACCCGCCCGTCCTGGTGCCAACACAGGTAAGACTGAAGAGAGAGAGAGTGTGTGTCTGTGTCGTGTGTGTGTGTGTGTGTGTGTGTGTGTGTGTGTGTGTGTGTGTGTGTGTGTGTGTGTGTGTGTGTGTGTGTGTGTGTGTGTGTGTGTGTGTGTGTGTGTGTGTGTGTGTGTGTGTGTGTGTGTGTGTGCGATGTCCGATGATTCGTCATACTTGTCTCGGCTGTACAGAAAAAGCACAAGAAGTACCCCTCGCTGCTTGGAATTTTAATCTTGATATAGGAGTGACTCACCAACATTGGCAAGAAAAACGGATGCAAAACAATGGATAGCAGAAGAGAACATTGGAACTTGCTGATCTGAAGCAAACACAAATGTGATTCGCTGAAGAGTGACAGGAAGCCTAGCCCCAACTCAGACTGCGTGCGGCAGTGTGTGTGTGTGTGTGCGTGCGGTCCCTGCAGTGTACATGGGCACAGCCTGCCACTAATACTGTGAAATGTGTATCTGCTTAGCGCTCCAGCCATTACTGTGGCCATACACACAGGCACACGACGGACACACACAAAGCTTTCGTTTGTTCACCCTGGTTAGGCTCACTGAGGATAGGGCTCAGTGGTCGTAGGTCGGAGAAGGGTGGCTCTCTCAAGCCTGCTCCTGTACAGCTCTTTGTAAACTGCCGTTCAATCAACACACATATCACCAGCACACTGCCACTGCCTTCCCTCCGCCTGTTGCCCTTTGCAGTGTGTTCGAGAGGGAGCCCGCGATGCCGTGAAATGTTTGGTTACTGTGCTTGATTACTGCGTCATACAGAACAGTGTGTCCTGACCCCACTCCTCCACCTCCATCCCAGGGCCAGGCAGGCTCCCTGTGTTTGTCATCTATTTCTGGGGTGAGCTGGAACTGTTCTGGCCTCGCTAGCCCAGCACTACGTGGCTACGATACCATGGAGGAGATAGCACCCTGGGTGCGGTTTTGGCCTGAAAGGGAAAGTGAGGGGGAAAAGCACAAACAAATAAATAATGCAGTCAGGCTCTCTCCCTCTTTCTCCCCCGTTCCTCTCTCTTCCTCCCTCCTTCCCCTGGAGGCTGGCTCTAACCCTGGGCCCTTAAAGCATCCATGTTTAATCCATAACACATCTCCTTTGAACAGAAGTGCTGATTGCCGTGCCTTGCGAGCAGCTGATCTCTGACACCGGACTAAACTCGCCCACCTCGACTCTTAATCACCGTGTCATGTCTGATTTGTTACAACAAGCGCCCCCTCCGTATCATTTGCCCTCACGTGGGTTTATTTAAAGCTCTGCTGTAGCCAGACGAGCAGCCGTGACACACAGGTGAGGTGAGCCTGGAGAATGTGCATTAAGAGCATCCGTCTATTCGTTATGAATACAACAATGGAATACAGGAAACGCTAGGAAACTGTTAGCCTATGTCCTAGAGGTTGCCAAAGAGTCTAGCAGCAGTACTGTACATGCATACATGGCCTCAGGACTAGTTCTGAGAGGGACGTAATTTAGGACTGTCCTGCTTGGGCACTGCAGCCACTCTCCTAACCACCTGTCTTACTGTATAGAACATGAGCTGAGGCATCTCCATTATTAATGAGCCTTTTTAAAGGTGAACACTTAACTGTGCTTTGTTACAGAGTGAGAGTGAGCGAGACGGGATGGCAACCTTTCAAGGGACGCCACAATCACGATCGCGTCCAGGTGTGGTATCTTAATTTGAGCCAGTATGCTACTGCTGGAAAATAATCCTGCAGCAACAAGAAATGTAGATTATCATTAATTTACATTTTTGTAGGGGTTGATACATTTCTCGTTAGGGAAAAACAAGTCTGAAATTTCAAAGTGGACATTACAAACTTTTAAACCTTGCAGGAAAGATCTCCTGCAACAGGGTGATGAAATTAAGATCCTACATCTGTATGAAAACAGTTTGAGTATTTAAAAAAAAGGCTCAGGCAGAAAAGGAGATGGCCGCTCTATTATTATTATTTTAACTTCTATACTAGCCTGCACTGAGTGTACAAAACATTAAGAATACCTTCCTAATATTGAGTTGCATCTCCTCCCTTTTGCCCTCAGAACAGCCTCAATTCGTCAGGGCATGGACTCTACAAGGTGTCGAAAGCGTTCCACAGGGATGCTGGCCCATGTTGACTCCAATGCTTCCCACAGTTGTCAAGTTGGCTGGAAGGTCCTTTGGGAGGTGGACCATTCTTGATACACACGGGAAACTGTTGAGCGTGAAAGACCCAGCAGTGTTGCATTTGACACATCGGTGCGCCTGGCACCTACCACCAAGCCCTGTTCAAGGCTTAAAAACCCTGATTTAACCTGTCTCCTCCCTTTCATCTACACTGATTGAAGTGGATTTAACAAGTGGCATCAATAAGGAGTCATAGCTTTAACCTGGACTCACTGGTCAGTCTCTGTCATGGAAAGATGTTTCGTATTCTCAGTATATATTCACTTTCCCACACAAGCACAAACACATGGTCATCACATGCTGCGGCGCCAGGCGATACTGTCCACATATTTGTTATCAGGGCTCTATTTTTCACACAGCCATGAGAGGTCATGGGAAGCTGGAATTGATTCAGGAGCTGACTACACACACAGGTCAACATCTTTCACATGCCAGACCCAGGAGGAGAGAGAGGGGCGAGAGAGAAGAAAAGGGAGGAGGCCCACAGCTTTCACACCACAGGCCCAAGAGGAAAGCGGGAGAGAGAGAGTCATCTGTCATCCGGGATGCGACTGCTGCTCCTTTATCTACCCCCATTTCACTCCCACTGAAAACAATCCTTTCTTTTTGCCTCTTTTCTATCCTATAACAAGCACGCCTTTCATATAATGATAGAGGTAAGATATGTTTAATTAAACTCCAACACTTTTCAATTTCAGCGGGTTTTGGTTGGGAGGGAGCTTGATAACTGAGCCCATTTCATTTCTGACTGCTTCCCGATCGTTGTTTTTATTTCTTTGGGATGGGTTTATTTTTTTTAATGTATTTTTGAAATGTCCTCTGTATGTGAGTCATCGTTGCTTTTATGGATTTTTTTTAATTCTATTTTTGCATGGACGTCATGTGTTTTTTTTTAAATCCTTTGTCATGCAAAATACAATGGAATCAACCAATGACCAATCAAAGTGCATGAATCGGTCAATGTAGAAAATGCATTCTATGAGCATGGATGTCCACTTTGGATGGTAATATTTAGCACTTTTTGCCTGTTGCAATGCAACCAACTAAGATGTCTTGTGCCGACATGTACATGAAAGAGGGGTTGGAATCCACTGAATACGGAAAGGCTGCCTCTGAAATGAAACCTTATTCCCGAAACACCGCAATACTTTTGCCCATGGGCCGTAGGGTTCTGGTCAAAAGTAGTGCACTATGTAGGGAATACAGTGCCTTTTGGGACGCAGCCTGTGTCTTGTGCTAATACATGGATGAAAGAGGCATTGGACCAATTTAAATACAAAATATGGCCTTTGATGTGACACTGGTCAACATTTAGCCAACGTTTCGCAACGAAGGACTATTGTTAACCCCCAGCAGCATGTGGTGCTTTCAATGTCATATGTCAATTGCTGTAATTGAAGTAGCGGAGATGTTGGCTTGTTTGAAGGCCTCATGCATCAGATCTGGGTGGGTTTGTGCAGATGACGTCAGATATTTTTTTTACATTTCCTGTGGCACGGTGTGGTGTGCTGACAAAGTGTAATGCATGACATTCAGCCGCCCAGCCACCTGGTGAACGGAGCCTGGGTCAGGTGACACTGTGACTGACTGGTCACTGTGCACAGCCAAGGGGATCATAACAGTTCTAGAGAAAGAGATGCCGCTCCTGCTTTTGTAGTGCTTTACTTGAACAGTCTGCCACTGATGCAGGCCTAGGAGTGCGTCCCAATTGGCACCCTATTCCCTAAATAGCGCACTACTTTTGACCGGGGGCCCATCATCCATGTGTTCGCACAAGACATGAACTACGCGCCAGTTGGCACCCCTATTCCCTAAATAGTGCACTATTTTGGACCAGAGCTCGTGGGCCCCAGTCAAAAATAGTGCACTTTAATAGGGAATATAGGGTGCCATTTCATACTCCTCCTAGGTCTTTAGAGTGGATCTGTGGTCAGTGGATCTGATGGAATTGCCCTCACCTCACTAACAGGGTTAGCTAGGCTTACCTCTTCCCAATTGTCCTGTGGTACAGCTGGTATCTATTGTGAATGGTCCTTAGCCTCCTTGGCTGTGTCATGGTTCCTGAGGACTTAGGCTTTTAGAAACAAAACACTCCTTCAATGTGATCACTCCTTGTCGCATGTGTCACTACAGTGCTAGACAAGGATGCCTCCGAAATGACACCCTATCCCCTATAGTGTGCCCTACTTTTAACCAGGGCCCATATGGCTCTGGTTAAAAGTAGTGCACTATATAGCGAATAGGGAGCCAATCTGGTCACACACCACGATTCATAACCGTCTTACCACCACCAAGGACGGACCAGATCGTAAATTGGCCGTAAATAAACAACACAATTGTTTATTTAATTTCATTTATATCTGGGTACTGTATCACATGATTATTGTCGTGCGATATAAATGGGGTGGAATATCATAAACGGGGTGGAATTCTATTGAGGGCCTTTTATTAGTGCCCAGGGGCGTCTCTCCACCCAGGGGCGTCTCTCCACCCAGGGGCGTCTCTCCACCCAGGGGCGTCTCTCCACCCAGGGGCGTCTCTCCATTAAACACAATATGGTTTTCAAACCTGCTTTTACGACTCAGCATTCAAGCGTCTGATTAATTATTGAAACTATGGGGAAATCCAGGCGTAAGCGTGTAGGGCAGGATGACGTCTGGTGTGTTTACTGAGACCGTGTTCAATGTCGGAGTCTGCCCCAACCTCCCTCTCACCATTCCTCAGCTCTGCAGAACACCCCTCACTTGTTCCGCTTTCCATCAGTGGTTGCCATTGAACCAGCCACTACGTATTGTTCGGTTCTGGGGCCCCACATCGATGGTGACATCTTTTACTCCCTCACTCTCTCTCGAAAGTCACACGTGGAAGTGGTTCGTTTTAATCCAGAGGACCAGCTGACTTGACCCATTTTATATTTGGAACACACACACACACACACACAATTTGTAACACTGGCTCCCTCTATCACGTTGTTGATATGAGACTAACCCTGCCCTAAGCCATCACCAGAGGGAGAGGCTTGACCCATCCAGGCCACTCGTATCATGTTGCTCTTCATGCGATACACTACCCAGATATAAATATGCTATATACATGGCATTACTTCTGACAGCAGCCACTGCCACGCCCTCCTTGTTTTCAACCCTGCCGATCACGCCGGCTTCCCAAATGGCCCCCTATTGCATATATAATGCACTACTTTTGGCCAGAACCATATAGGCCTTGGTCAGAATTAGTTCAGAAAATAGAGAGCCATTTGGACGCATCACAATAATCTAAGGCTGAAGGCTCCCTCCCCTCTCTTTATTACCTAGCTTCATCTAAGTCCCAGACCTCTCTTCTCCTCTCTCTTATTTCCTCTATATTTTATGTGGGAGGATTGGTAAAAGATACCCTTGGTCTTCAAATAGACCTGTAATAACATGGAAAGATCTAATTGAAAGCGGACGTTGGTCCATTTCTTTGAAGAGACGGTAGGACTGACAGAGCTAATGCCCTGTGAAGGCCTTGAGATATCTTTGGGAAGACTCTGGGTGCGGCCCCAAAAGGCACCCTTTCCCCTATATAGTGCACTACTTTTGACCGGAGTCCTATGGGCCCTGGTCAAAAGTAGTGCACCACGTAGGGAGGCATCCTCTATCACCGTTGCGTTCAGCTTATAGCGTTTTAGTTATTTATCAGACGGTCTTATCCAGAGCGACCTTCTGTCTCAATCATTTAGTAGCTTCTCTCGCAGGCAGTTCAGGGAGGACAATACTTTCCTGGTTAGCCATTGTCACTAGTATGTACAGAGGCCCTTGAGATTTTTTCGTACTGGTCCCCTGTGTGAATCGAATTCACATCCTTGGCGTTGCAAGTGCCATGCTCTACCAACTGAGCCGCATAACTGAAGTAGAATACAGCAATGGCCTCTCCTTGTCCTGGAATGATCCCTGCAGACGGTGTTTAAAACGTCCACACCACTCTGTGTCTGGACTAACGAATACAGTTTTCCACGATAGAAATCTGATGAATCTCATCAGGTTCTCACCAATGTCTTGTCTAGTCTGGACTCTTTATAATAATGATCTGTCTTCCCAAGTGTGTGCCCAGCAATTACACAGCTTTTAGGGTTTAAAAATGCTGCTCCTGTTAGCGCAATGACGGCACAAATTAGATACAATAAAATGATATCCGGTGTGTCGGCATCACGTGGGGACTGAATACCGTGAGGACGTGCACCTGTTCTCTCTCCGCTATTCTCAACTGAGAAGCAATGATGGAAATTAGAATTGGCATTTCAATTTACCTCCTGAATCAATTGACTGAATTGAAATGGAATTGAGCCCAACACCGAGTATGTAGCCTCTATGGCACAGGGCTAGTACAGAGTGTATGAGTGTTTTCATTGATCCCCGTACCAACCTGCTGTCTATCTCCCTGTCTGCCCTCTGCTACAGGAACAACTGGGGCCCCACACCCCTCCCTCGCCCATCATGGGGCAGAAGCCATTGCAGTTGATCGAGATCAAAGCCAGGGGCCGCTTCGGCTGTGTGTGGAAGGCTCAGCTCCTCAACGACTACGTGGCTGTCAAGGTCTTCCCCATTCAGGTATGAGTTGGAAGTTGAGGTACACCGTTGATATAAAAATGACTTTATATAAATAATTGAGGTTTAGCTCTATTAGTTATCGTGTTTCGTTTATGTCATATTTGTACATCACACAAGGTGAAATGGCTAATATATGCCATTTAGCAGACGCTTTTATCCAAAGCGACTTAGTCATGTGTGCAAGCATTTTACGTATGGGTGGTCCCGGGGATCAAACCCACAATTCTGCCGTAGTAAGTGCCATCCTCTACCAACTGAGCTACGGAGAACCTAATGTTGTGTGTTGGGGTGTCGCCTGCAGGACAAGCTGTCATGGCAGAACGAGTATGAGATCTACAGCCTGAGTGGGATGAAACACGAGAACCTGCTCCACTTTATCGGTGTGGAGAAGAGAGGCAACAACATGGACATAGACCTCTGGCTCATCACAGCCTATCACGACAATGTACGAATATGTAAACTTGATTGTCCGTTGAAATTTACATTTGTCTATTTCAGGGATCATGAACTAGATTCAGCTGCGGGCCGATTTTTTCTTGACAGGATGGTCAGTGGGCTTGAACATTAATTACAAATCATTTGTAGACTGCAAATTGACCACAAGAAGCCCAAACAGATATATTTGGCAAAAAAATGTATAATTTGAAACCTTGCTTACATTTGTATACAATCACATATCTCTCTATTATGCGTGAGAATACTTTGGAAGAGATTTCCCAAATTAAAATCACTTGGGCTGGCCCCCCTGCCAGACAACTTGGGGGGAGAAAATAAAATTAGCCAGCGGGTCGCAAATAAAATTGGCCTGCTGGTCGCCGGTTGGGGAACCCTGGTCTATTTGTTCTTAAAACTCCAGCTGACCAGACACCACACACCACAGGAGGCTGCTGGGAGGAGCTATAGGGGTACGGACTATTGGAACAACTGGAATGGAATAAATGGTTCCACATCAAACATATGGCAACCACTTGTTTCACTCCGTTCCATGAATTCCATTCCAGCCATTACAATAAGCCCGTCCCCCTATAGCTCCTCTCACCAGCCTCCTCTGCCACACATGTAACAAGAGGCTGGAAGCAGCACAGGATCGGCCCCTGAAGCAGGTTTCCAATGACTGGCAACGACAGGTTGTCTGCCCTCCAGTGGTTGGACAGTCCTACTACAACTACTTTACCCCCCTCCATGTCACAGCTGTAGCAGGATCAGAGATGTCCTCATTTTCCTGTGTACAATCCTGCAGGGTGAATAGAAAAAAGACAGACACTAATTGTGTTTCCCCCACAGGGCTCTCTGACTGATTACCTGAAGGCCAACGCGGTGTCGTGGAACGAGCTGTGCCACATCGCCCAGACCTTGGCCCGTGGCCTGGCCTATCTCCACGAGGACATCCCTGGGCTGAAGGACGGACACAAGCCCGCCGTCGCACACAGGTGGGTGGGGGGTGGGATCGTCCCGGCCCTACCTTGAATCAAAAACGGAACGAATTGCAAAAATCCCTGAAGTTGGAGACGTATATCTCCCTCACTAACTTCAAGCATCGGCTGTCAGAGCAGCTTACCGATCGCTGCAGCTGTACACAGCCCATCCAACCAACTACCTACCTCACCCCCATATTTGTTTTTTTCTGCTCTTTTGCACACCAGTATTTCTACCTGCACATCCTCACCTGCACATCTATCACTCCAGTGTTAATTGCTCAATTGTAATTGGTTCGCCACTATTGGCCTATTTATTGCCTTACCTCCTTACTTCATTTGCACACACTGTGTACAGATTTTTCTATTGTGTTATTGACTGTACGTTTATTTTATTCCATGTGTAACTCTGTGTTGTTGTTTTTGTCGCACTGCTTTGCTTTATCTTGGCCAGGTCGCAGTTGTAAATGAGAACTTGTTCTCAACTGGCCTACCTGGTTAAATAAAGTTGAAATTAAATAAATCAGTAAATGTTATTGTTTCGGTTGGGGGGGGGGGGGGGGGTTGTCACCAGCGTAGGACACAGGGACAAAAACACACACAAGCATATATGTTACAGCTGGTAGAATGAATACATTCCATCACATCAATATAATTGAGGCCCACTCCCCTTGTTCCTCTGTCTGCTGTTTACTTATCCCTCTCTCTATCGCTCTCTTTCTGGCTCCAACAGGGACATGAAGAGCAAGAACGTGCTTCTGAAGAACAACCTGACAGCCTGCATAGCGGACTTCGGCCTGGCCCTGAAGTTTGAAGCTGGGAAGTCAGCAGGAGACACCCACGGACAGGTAAAATAATGACGCTGGTTATTCTGATGCTGTATTAACCTGCAGAAAAGAGCAGAATTGGTGAATACATTATCCGCAAATGTAGTGATACTGTAGTTCACTCCAAAATCAAATACATGTTCAGACTTCAAAATCTATGTAATATCCCACGTTGAGGCCCGTAAGAGGTGTGTAAATATCGGACAACCGTTGATTTCGGAGTGAACTATGACCTTAGGGCAGTGTGTTGTTGACACGAGACAGAGTGTAACCTTGTAGCCTTGTGTTGTACTTCTCCAGGTGGGCACGAGGCGCTACATGGCCCCTGAGGTGCTGGAAGGTGCCATCAACTTCCAGAGAGACTCCTTCCTGAGGATAGACATGTACGCCATGGGGTTGGTGCTGTGGGAGCTGGCCGCTCGCTGCACCGCTGCAGACGGTGAGAGAAAAACGTGTGTGTGTGTCCTCGTGTGTTTGCAACGGGTGTGTTGACCTTGTGCGTCTCAGTAAGGATCAGTGACTCGGGGACACGGCCGACTGCTGACTCCATGTGGAGCTGACGGAAGTGACCAGAATACTTACAGTGCCGAATGTGATCCCAAAGGAGTGTGTGTGTGTGTGTGTGTGGTTTCTCTGCTGGTGTGTTTGTGTGGTGTGTGTGTGGTTTCTCTGTATTCTCACGCAGTGTGTGTGTGTTTTGTTTGCAGGTCCTGTGGATGAGTACACACTGCCCTTCGAAGAGGAGGTCGGCCAACACCCGTCTCTAGAGGACATGCAGGAGGTGGTCGTCCACAAGAAGCTACGGCCCTGCCTCAGAGAGTGCTGGCAGAAACACACAGTGAGTGAAGACCAGTGGTGGGAAAAAGTACTCAATTGTCATACTTGAGTAAAAGTAAAGATACCTTTTAATAGAAAATGACTCAAGTAAAAGTGAAAGTCACCCAGTAAAAACTGAGCAAAAGTCTAAAAGTATTTGGTTTTAAATATGCTTAAGTATCAAAAGTAAATGGAATTGCTAAAATATACTTAAGTATTAAGAGTAAAAATGGTTTCACATTTTAAGCAAACCATTTTCCTGTCAAAATGTAATGAGTACTTTTGGGTGTCAGGGAAAATGGATGGAGTATAAAGTACATTATTTTCTTTAAGAATGTAGTGAAGTAAAAGTTGGCAAAAATATAAATAGTAAAGTACAGATACCGCAAAAAACGACCTAAATAGTACTTTCAAGTATTTTTACTGAGGTACTTTACACCACTGGTGAGGACACACTGTCACATGAAAAGTGTATAGTGAAGTAAGTACACACTAGGAGTATAGTGGGTTTGCTGGGGGTGTTACTGGATAGGATGACCATTCAAACGTACTCCGGGCAGAGCAAAATTCAGTTGTTGATACAGTAACCGAAAAAGGTTGGAAACCAATGGGTTAGAACATAGAGCTAGCAACATCAGGGTTATGGGTTCAAGTCCTGCGTGTGTCAATGTTGACGGTTCTGTGAGTTGCTTGGGATAAAAGCTTCTGCTTAAATGACCATATATATGCTCTTATGCCTGTCCCAGGGCCTGGTGATGCTCTGTGAGACCATCGAGGAGTGCTGGGATCACGAGGCCGAGGCGCGGCTCTCGGCGGGCTGCGTGGAGGAACGCATCATACAGATGCAACGCCAGACCAACATCATCGCCCCCGAGGAGATTGTCACCGTCGTCACCATGGTGACCAACGTGGACTTCCCTCCCAAAGAGTCCAGCCTATGAATGGACGGACATTGACTGGACGTGTCAGGTGGTGGACATGGAGCTATTTTGATTGGATGTTTTCAGGTATACATTGATCGACCAGAGTGGCCCATTCAGGATCATGAACTCTGGATGATCCCGGGTTAATCTCTGACCCCTGACCCCCTCAGATGGGCGTGCTGGCATGGCGTGGTGTGTTTTAGTGCTGGGCGCTACACTACTGTCATTCAGGAAATACCTGGCTGTGCCCACCGACACTGGTTTGGTTTCTACCCACTTCATAGTATCATGATGTGTTGGATTCAGTTGGACTCCCATAGCGAGCCTCAAACTGTAAAACAGAATCCTTCAAAAGAACAACACTAGGTCGTAACGAACCCTGTGAGTTGGGCAAAAGGGATATTTTATATATGAAGAAAACACTAGGACCTCCTAACAGACTTCTGTTCTATTTTCTAAGAAAAAGAAGAGGAAGAGGATGGACTCTACAAGACGAACTGTCACGGCTCAGTAAAGAAAAAAGGGCAACTTGTTTTAAAATTCCTTTGCTGTTTTCTTTCTGTGTTTATATGATAATGATAATGACAGTTGTAATGCCAATAAGAAACAGCTTCTGAATGTCACGTGTACTTCTGCTGTACATAATATCAAAACAAGGGTAATCGAGGTTTGTTTTAGGGGGGGGATCCATTTCCAAGCGTTACTACTTTGAAAGCAAAACCATAGACCTCCCTCAAATCAACAAGGTATACCTCAGTTCCATCTTCATTACAACACTGCGACTCTAGAAACAGAACTACTATTGTTTCTAGTTCTATTAAGTATATTTCTATGACGACAACAACCTCTGTAAACCACATCATTACTTTGGTATTATTGAGCTGTATACTGTACAGCTGTGGCAGGTGAAAATAGAATCATTATCACCACACTTTTTAAAACTAGTCCACCAAGAGATGTATGACCATACATTTACACACGTATATCTGCCTTCTTGTTTTTCTTCTTTGCAATATATTTTTTGGGGGTGCATTATTTTGTCCTTCCTTGCGGTTTTAATTAGTTTTTTATTGAAAACATGTTAATCCTATATTTTAAGAGTATTTCAATAACCCCCTAACTCATTGAAAAAGATTTTTAAAAAGCACTTCCTTATTTTGGCTTGCTGTGTCAACCGAGTATTTAATGATGTGAGCATGCCTTTTGGTTATCCTTTGGTCTTCTTTTTAAAAAAAAGCTCAGGAAGCTACTCTTCTGTCTCTCTTGACTCCCTAGTTATTACCTATCTGCATCACCCAGTCCCTAGCTACTTCTCCAGTCCCTTGCTACTACCCCTCTGTCTCTTCTTGTCCATAGTTACTACCCTTCTGCCTCTCCAGTCCCTAGCTACTACCCTTCTGCTTTGAGATGCGGGTGACCTTTCACACTGACTCTCTCTCTTCCTGGTGCCATCTCAAACATAGTGTTAAAACATCTCTACTTCTAGCCTCTCTATCATCTCAACTCGGTTGAGCCTTTAATCAGTGTGACGACATGACTACTGTAGACCCACCCCGGGCCAAACAAGGATGTCTCTCGTCGTCCTTCCGGAATTAGATTTGTGAATGTGTTCTATATTCCATTTCTAGCTTGTTGTATGAGCTCAGACTTGTCTCCTGGGTGACATTGACACTGATGATGATGCGTTCATCTTTGCGTTCTCTCTTTTCACACCTAGTCAGTGTTTTAACTGGAACTACAACATCTTCAACAACGTTCAGGGATTCAATACTATGCTTTTCAGTAATTACTACAGTATATGCAACCCGTGCAGAATCGTGCAAGTGCGTACGTACTTGCATTGCTGCAGGAGCGACTTTCACACCACTGTAGCATTTTCTAAACAGTTCATCTTGTCTATTGATGTTTTATTGATTTGTTGAGCTGAGCTTTTGGGTATTAGACAGAGAGCAGGTGGGCAGGTGCCAACTCAAACAATTATTACTTTACCTCTATCTGAAAGACAGTGGAACGGACTTAGGGAAGGCCCAACTGTATTACTAGATTGTGTCTGTACTCTTGGGGGTAAAGGCTGCATTTGGCCAGTGGTCTCGCAGCGGATGTAGGCTCTTATCGCTATTCGTCTTTCCTTGATTCCTCACATCCCATCTCCTTGCCTAATATGGTTGAGGAGGAGGAGAGGGGATGCGAAGATTCAAGGACATTTGAATTGAGAAAGCCATAGAATGGTGGCCGTTACTGTGAATCCCTCCCTCGCTACACACTGGAACCCTGTAGTGCTCAGCAATAGCAACTAGCAAGCAAAGGGCATTGGAGGAAGAGTGGAAGGGGCACAAGTTTCCAAGCAGTTAGTGGTGAACCAACAGTCTGATATACAATCACTACACTACTACTGCATTATTTTGATTGTCGTATGTGCTTCTGAGAAGAAGAATAAAATATGTAGCCATGTTGTGATCCTCTGATGATTTCTGGTATTTTGAGGGTATAATTTTGTGTACCTGATTTTATTTTTATACCACAGCTACTTGTACAGAGCTGATTTCACTGTACAGACGTTTTAAACCCCCGAACCACACTACAATCTTCTTAGTTGATCAGACCTTGGCCTTCTTGTGAGAGTTGATTTCTTTCAGATAAACTTCAGAAAGCCCAATAACATTTGAGTTCAGATTGACTGGAATATTGAAATGCACATTATGTAAATATACATGTCATTTTTAGATTGTAGATGATGGATATAGCATGAGGTTGTTTCTATTGTTTTTAGAATATATCACAAAGAAGAAAAAAAAATCCCTGATAAAATAATTATTAAATAATAAGATTGTACCTGTTTATTTTGTATATCTATGTTTTTAAATTGTATCAATTTATGGCCCAAATGGCCCGAAACGGTCACTCTTCCTTCCCCAGATGAGACTAATTTCTTTCTAAGGTGGTCTGATGAAAATTCCCTCAAATGGAACCCTGAATCAACAGTTATACCATTTTCACACTACTGAGTTGAGCCTAACTAAGCCGAACCGAGTCGGTCTGGGGTGGCCTGGTTAAGCATCCACCATAGTTGCTGGAAGAAAGCTGAAAATGACAATGTGATCGGAAAATATCAGAGCCAGCAAAGTATGGTTTGGGTTGGCTCAGTAGTGTGAAAATAGTCATTGTTTTACCTCAGACATCCTAGCTCAGACCCTTATGTTACACTACAGCATTGAGATACCATTGCTACAATGTTCCAGCAGTGTTGCAAGAATGTTATCCCTTGTATGTGACCAGCAGACAGTGTTTTCTGTAACACACTTCCTCTCAAAACAACCCTAAAGCTAAACCTAGGTTAGCTTCGGTTCTGTATTTGCTGATAGTCGAACAGTCTGACTTGGCACAAATGACTGTTCTATTGGCAAGTGGACTTGCCAATAATTTTTATGCTTTGCAAGTTTATTTAACAAACTTTTTCAGATGCCTGGTTGGAAGTGGATGTTAAATATTGTACAGAGAAATTGTATGCTATTGTCCCTCAAATAAAGTATAGTGACTGCTCATTGCTGATGTTGTCTATCTGAAATCATCTATGAATTGTTTTTACCTAATAATGTTGGTTCCAGAACAGACCACTAGATGGCAGCGTTTAGCACTGAATGGTTCTTAGGTTTTATTTTATTTACACACAGGGAATATACACATGCCAGAAACATTTTGATCAGGTCATTCATTGTCAGTCCATGAGGGGATTGGTTTGGGGTCCCATGTCTTTCAGTGGTTGTCCAAAACCAACCCTCAAACTGGACCCAATATTAAAGAATATTACCTTTGACAAGTATATCGACTCTCTTCAAACTGAAAGAAGACCTTTCTTCATTGTTGACGCAGATACCTTAAGAATGATCTATAGAAACATAAAAACATATGATGGATAGTGTGTAGGAAATTGGGTTCTACAGAGATGATAATGATGTCATGCGGACCCACATTGATGACAACTTGCCTGTCAAAATTATGTATAGAATGGGAGTTCCTCAGGAGGAACTACAAAACGAAAGAAAATGTGGCGTAAATGTATGTACTGTAATTCCCAGCAATAATATGCCCGCTTTTGCGTAGCCTTCTGTTCATACATCCTTACCATCGTGAACCATTTGTAGATGTCATTCAAGTGTTTTATCGCAATTATCAGGCAAAGTTCATGAATGGACAGACCTGGGGGGAAAATCCGGCCAAATCATTAAGATAGTAACCCTGCCTCACAATCTTTCAAAGAAATCCTAAAAACAAATGTTTACTCATTCACTATGATAACTCTGAAGTTCTGAGCTCAACACAGTCTTGCTCACTGTCTCATAACTACAGCACCAGTAAGCAGTGGTGGAAAAAGTATAGTGATATTAGTAGCAGGCTTTAAATGACCATGGAGTATGATTGCTTTGGAGTCCACCATACACAGCAGACCGGGCAGAAAATAAATGTACTTTGTCGTTTATTTCAAATGCCAACTTAGAGAATCAACTGAAGGCAACTATTGGCAACTATTTCCTTTGATATTCGAATACAGGTCTCAGAAAAACAAATAATATTTGAAAGTATTTTGAATACCTCTCAGAAAGATAAATCATATTCGAAGGTATTTGAATATATGCAAGTTATTTCAAAATATATATGATCATTAGCACATGGTTTGGAGGGCTTTCTGTTATGAATCTTAATGTATAGCCTACAATTAAATTTTTAATGATTAAAGAAAATTGAAGAAGGGAAAAAATGTACATGTTAAACGAGCATTTATCAATTGAAATAATGGAAAGTAATACAAATGTAAACCAAACAGATTTTATTGTTGAATTGTTTTTCTTCCGAATTTCTTTACATCATGGTCATATCCTATGGTTCTTTAATGGTACATTTAGATAGTGGTTAATCATTTAAGATGGTGATTGCGTTTGATAAACATCCATCGCAAATGTTTTGTCACTCATTGAGCAACGGTCAGGCCTGAATGTTCTACTAGTGATGCTGAAGACCCATTCCACTGGGTCTGAGGATGCAGGGACATGGAGATACATTGCAGTCAACTTTGATAGGTTCGGGTAACGGGGGCGTTGTCCTTCCAGAACACAAGGGGATCTGACATTTCCAGCAGGCAAGGAGCAGAGAGGTAGTTTGATACCTCTGTGGGGACAACAGCAGGTGTGGGGTTGAGGGGTAAGAACAAAGCTAAAAACTTGCTTGCCTTTGCAGGTGGTTCTTGTGCAATGGCAGGCTGGGGAGGTTGTGGAGCAAAGTTGGTTACTGCCGGTAGCCTACCTGCTCTGGGCATCAGAAGGCCTTGAAGCGAGGATCAAGAAGAGCTGACAGCTTCTTAGACAAACGTTTCCTTAAAAGGAGAGAGATGCTTCTCCACAGACACCTTAGAGAGAATGGTTTTTACCGTTCTTCACCAAAACATTGTACAAGTTGTAGCAACAAGCTGAATTGCAAGTACAACTGGTTTATCATTTAACAAAAAAATGATAAACAAAATATACAAGGGTAGCACTTTATAATAGCTCCACACAATAAAGCAATTATAATGGATTAGTAAAACGTTTATTGTTAATGTATTGCTCCATTCATAAGACGTTTAATATAGGTCCTTATAAACCATTTACTAAATCATTAGTTATGTATTTTTGTGTGGCCTTTATACTTTACTTTATTAATAGTTTTCTACTAATGTTTTGAGTGACCAGTGTAATTTCTCACCAAATGATGGACATGCCATTCGTTGACATTCCAGGAGTACCTGATGCTCCTTAACGTCTGAAAATAGCCTAAAACATATCAATGCGCGTTCACGTCATGTCGGAAACTCAGGACCTCCGAGTTAAAATTAAATGAAGTTATTTGCTTGACTTCCTATTTGTTGATTCCGATGCTTCCCAAGTGGGAAACTCGGGTATCGTCTTTCTACAACGAGTAAGCAAGTCAGAAATGTCTGAGTTTCCGACATGACGTGAAAGGGCTCGTTCAGAGAAATGGCGAGTTCCACAGCTAAGGCAAGACGATGCAACAACCAATGGTTGCATGCCACGTCATCGACTGTGTCATAGACTGACAAATTGCTTTAACATATGATGTGGTGAGATGATACTTAAAATAGATATCCATTATACAGTAGTTTCTCACTTGTAACTCTGACTTGGAGGGTCAATCAAGTGAAATTTCCCAGTCGGAACTAGGAACTCAGTTAAATTTGTAACCAAATAATTGTCTATTTAAATATATATATATATATATATTTCACCTTCATAGGTAGGCCAGTTGAGAACAAGTTCTCATTTACAACTGCAACCTGGCCAAGATAAAGCAAAGCAGTGTGACAAAAACAACAACACAGAGTTACACATGGAATAAACAATCGTACAGTCAAAAACACAATAGAAAATTCTGTATACAGTGCGTGCAAATTAAGTAAGGAGGTAAGGCAATAAATAGGCCAATAGTGGCGAAGTAATTAAAATTTAGCAATTTACACTGGAGTGGTATATGTGCAGATGAGGATGTGCAAGTAGAAATACTGGTGTGCAGAAGAACAGAAAAACAAAAACAAATATGGGGATGAGGTAGGTAGTTGGTTGGATGGATGGGCTATTTACAGATGAGCTGTGTACAGCTGCAGCGATCAGTAAGCTGCTCTGACAGCTGACGCTTAAAGTTAGTGAGGGAGATATAAGTCTCCAACTTCAGTGATTTTTGCAATTCGTTCCAGCCATTGGCAGCAGAGAACTGGAAGGAAAGGTGGCCAAAGTAGGTGTTGGCTTCCGGGATGACCAGTGAAATATACCTGCTGGAGAGCGTGCTACGGGTGGGTGTTGCTATGGTGACCAGTGAGCTGAGATAAGGCGGAGCTATACCTAGCAAAGACTTATAGATGACCTGGAGCCAGTGGGTTTGGCGACGAATATGTAGTGAGGACCAGCCAACGAGAGCATACAGGTCGCAGTGGTGGGTAGTATATGGGGCTTTGGTGGCACACATTGTGTGAGAAATTGGCAGTGAAAAAAACCCCCAATGACAAATAACATTATAAATAGACAGGAAGTTGCAAATAGCTTATTAGCAGCATGAATTATGCTGTGTTAATGGCACTAGTCGGAACTAAGAAACTCTGAAATGTCCACCTTGATACGATTGTGATATGTTGTTGTCTCACCTACGTAGCTATCTTAAGATGAATGCACTAATTGTAAGTTGCTCTGGATAAGAGCGTCTGCTAAATGACTAAAATGTAAAATGTTAAAATGAATATGTTCAAAGAGTCATCCAACCAGGTTTCATCTATCAACATTGAGGAATATACACTGAGTATACAAAACATTGCTCTTTCCATGACACAGACTGACCAGGTGAATCCAGGTGAAAGCTATGATCCCTTATTGATGCCACTTATCAAATCCACTTCAATCAGTGTAGATGAAGGGGAGGAGACAAGTTAAAGAAGGATTTTTAAGCCTTGAGACATTTGAGGAATGGATTGCGTATGTGTGCCATTCAGAGGGTGACTGGGCAAGACAAAATATTTAAACCCCCTAGGGTCGATGTCCGCGTCCCCGCTGAAATCAATTTAGCATGATAAAAAGGTCCCCATAAAAATCTGTCAATTTAAGCTTTAGATACACTACCGTTCAAAAGTTTGGGGTCACTTAGAAATGTCCTTGTTTTTTAAAGAAAAGCCCATTTTTATCCATTAAAATAACATCAAATTGATCAGAAATACAGTGTAGACATTGTTAATGTTGTAAATGACTATTGTAGCTGGAAACGTCAGTTTTTTTATGGAATATCTACATAGGTGTACAGAGGCCCATTATCAGCAACCATCACTCCTGTGTCCCAACGGCATGTTGTGTTAGCTAATCCAAGTGTATCATTTTAAAGGGCAATTTTATAATTAGAAAACCCTTTTGCAATTATGTTAGCACAGCTGAAAACCATTGTTCTAATTAAATAATCAATATAACTGGCCTTTTTTTTTGACTAGTTGAGTGTCTGGAGCATCAGCATTTGTGGGTTTGATTACAGGCTCAAAATAGCCAGAAACAAAGACTTTCTTCTGAAACTCGTCAGTCTATTCTTGTTCTGAGAAATGAAGGCTATTCCATGCGAGAAATTGCCAAGAAACTGAAGATCTCGTACAACGCTGTGTACTACTCCCTTCACAGAACAGCGCAAACTGGCTCTAACCAGAATAGAAAGAGGAGTGGGAGGCCCCGGTGCACAACTGAGCAAGAGGACAAGTACATTAGAGTCTCTAGTTTGAGAAACAGATGCCTCACAAGTCCTCAACTGGCAGCTTCATTAAATAGTACCCGCAAAACACCAGTCTCAACATCAACAGTGAAGAGGCGACTCCGGCCTTCTAGGCAGAGTTCCTCTGTCCAGTGTCTGTGTTCTTTAACAAATATTGTGGTTCAACTCAAATATACTAATTGAAGAATATTATTTTTTTCACAAAAAAAGTATAAATTAGGTATAATCTTTGTAAATTATATCATAAATGGGACTGGTAGAGTTATGTCACACATGCAGCTAACACAGATTTATGGAAATGTCTGCTCTACCCAAAATTACAGCCAACTAATTGCAGCATTACCACAAAAATAGAAGAAGCAAGTGGAAAGGGGAAAAAGTAAGGAACTTGTCTGTCGGCCCTGCATTAAAGACCAAAATTGGTTAAAGAAAATTGGGATAATTAAAAATATATACCAGTTTCATTTTAAGAACCAAATAAATGACAGCTGTACCATTTAAATTGCAAAATAGTTGGGAAGAGATTTTCGATGTACCAATTCCATGGCACATGGTTTATAAATTGACACACAAAATGGACCCGGATTCCAAAACTTAGAATTTTTCAGCTTAAATGACTATACAAAATTCTTGCAACCTATAGAATGTTATTTATATGCGGGATACAACCTTCCCAGCTCTGCAGATTTTGCTGTGAGGAGGCAGAGTCATTAGATAATTTATTTTGGTACTGTCCATATGAACTGTAGCTCGTTTTTGATCACAGGTCCAGGAATGGATGAAGAATTGTAATATTTACCTAGATCTAATGCTGCAGTGTCACGTCCTGACCATAATAAGATGTTATTTTCTGTGGTAGAGTAGGTCAGGGTGTAACAGGGGGTGTTTTGTGTTTTTGTTGTCTATGTTTTCTATATCTATGTTTAGTTCTAGTTTTCTATTTCTATGTTGTTGTTTTTTGGGTTGATCTCCAATTGGAGGCAGCTGGTCCTCGTTGTCTCTAATTGGAGATCATATTTAAGTAGGGGTTTTTCTTCCTGGGTTTTGTGGGTTATTATTATTTTGAGCAGTGTTTGTTTCTCGCTGCATCACGGTTTGTTGTTTTGTCATATTCAGTTATTTATGTATTGCAAAGTTTCATGGATTAAATAAAATGTGGAACTACAACCACGCTGCACTTTGGTCCGCTCCTTTCGACAGCCGTGACATGCAGATAGCAATACTGGGTGATTTAAAAAGTCATAGTCAATCAATAACATAAAAATTATTTTAGCAAAAAAATTTATCTTTAATTTACAATCTGTAGAAACAATGAGAATAGAAAGGTTCAGAACTTTTATGAAGCATCACAACACAGTTGAAAAATATATGGCAAATAGAAATCCAATATGGATGGTGTTAAGGGATAGATGGGAGGGGTTGAATGGAGCTGAAGGGTGGGACTAATAAGAACAAGAGAACCAATGTAAAACATACAGGGTCTGTAAAATGTATATAGGTTCAGAGCTTTTTTGTAATAGCACAGTTACAAATATATGGCAAATAGAAATCAAACTGGATGTACATCAGACAAAGAGGGAGGCCAGGACTAAAAACAAACAAAATATAACTGTTGTAAAATAGATTGTGTCCGTAAAATATATATATAGTGTGTACAGTTGAAGTTGGAAATTTACATACACCTTAGCCAAATACATTCAAACTCAGTATTTCACAATTCCTGACATTTAATCCTAGTAAAAAAATCACTGTCTTAAGTCAGTTAGGATGACCACGTTATTGTAAGAATATGAAATGTCAGAATAATAGAGAGAATGATTTAGTTCAGCTTTTATTTATTTCATCACATTCCCAGTGGCAACAGAAGTTTACATACACTCAATTAGTATTTGGTAGCATTGCCTTTAAATTGTTTAACTTGGGTCAAACGTTTCGGGTAGCCTTCCACAAGCTTCCCACAATCAGTTGGGTGAATTTTGGCCCAATCCTCCTGACAGAGCTGGTGTAACTGAGTCAGGTTTGTAGGCCTCCTTGCTCGCACACGCTTTTCAGTTCTGCCCACATATTTTCTATAGGATTGAGGTCAGGGCTTTGTGATGGCCACTGCAACACCTTAACTTTGTTGTCCTTAAGCCATTTTGCCACAACTTTGAAGTATGCTTGGGGTCATTGTCCATTTGGAAGACCCATTTGCGACCAAGCTTTAACTTCCTGACTGATGTCTTGAGATGTTGCTTCAATATATCCAAATAATTTTCCTCCTTCATGATGCCATCTATTTTGTGAAGTGCACCAGTCCCTCCTGCAGCAAAGCACCCCCACAACATGATGCTGCCACCCCCGTGCTTCACGGTTGGGATGGTGTTCTTCGGCTTGCAAGCCCCCCTTTTTCCTCCAAACACAATGATGGTCATTATGGCCAAACAGTTCAATTTTTGTTTCATCAGACCAGAGGACATTTCTCCAAAAAGTACGGTCTTTGTACCCATGTGCAGTTGCAAACTTTTTCATGGTGGCTTTGGAGCAGTGGCTTCTTCCTTGCTGAGCGGCCTTTCAGGTTATGTCGATATAGGACTCGTTTTACTGTGGATATAGATACTTTAGTACCGGTTTCCTCCAGCATCTTCACAAGGTCCTTTGCTGATGTTCTGGGATTAATTTGCACTTTTTGCACCAAATTACGTTCATCTCTAGGAGACAGAACGCGTCTCCTTCCTGAACGGTATGACGGCTGCGATGTCCCATGGTGTTTATACTTGCGTACTATTGTTTGCACAGATGAACGTGGTACCTTCAGGCGTTTGGAAATTGCTCCCAAGGATGATCCAGACTTGTGGAGGTATACAATTGTTTTTCTGAGGTCTTGGCTAATTTCTTTTGATTTTCCCATGATGTCAAGCAAAGAGGCACTGAGTTTGAAGGTCGGCCTTGAAATACATCCACAGGTACACCTCCAATTGACACAAAGTATGTCAATTAGCCTATCAGAAGCTTCTAAAGCCATGACATCATTTTCTGGAATTTTCCAAGCTGTTTAAAGGCACAATCAACTTGATGTATGTAAACTTCTGACCCACTTGAATTGTGATACAGTGAGTTATAAGTGAAATAATCTGTCTGTAAACAATTGTTGGAAAAATGACTTGTGTAACGCACAAAGTAGATGTCCTAACCGACTTGCCAAAATCATAGTTTGTTAACAAGAAATTTGTGGAGTGGTTGAAAAACGAGTTTTAATAACTCCAACCTAAGTGTATGTAAACTTCTGACTTCAACTGTATATAGTTTAATATGATAAGATGGTGCCGAAAAGGATGGCTGATGTTTTACATGCTCCTAACAAACTGTAATATTTTGTTCTTTTTTTACGTTGTTTGTAACATTTTTTTTATTACTTATTTTGTACATAATGTTGCCGCTACCGTCTCTTATGACCAAAAATAACTTCTGGCCATCTGAACAGCGATTACTCACCTCAAACTGGAATAATCTTTTTCCTTTAACGAGTCTGACGAGAAGGATATACTGCTTTCCTGGGAACAGGCCCAAATCCCTGTCATTTGCGTAAAGAAAAGACGGCGAAAAAGGGAACGGAGGTTGGGATGCCTTCTGAGAATTCATAGGCGAGCGAGTAAACTCCCACTGCCATCCGTTCTATTGGCTACGTGCAATCATTGGAAAATAAAATTGATGACCTACGATTAAGATTATCCTACCAACGGGCCATTAAAAACTGTAATATCTTATGTTTCACCGAGTCGTTATGGAACGACGACATGGATAATATAGAGCTGGCGTGATTTTCCATGCACCGGCAGAACAGAGAAGCTACGTCTGGTAGGACGAGGGGTGGGGGTGTGTGTCTATTTATCAATAACAGCTGGTGCGCGATGTCTAATATTAAAGAAGTTTCGAGGTATTACTCGCCTGAGGTAGAGTACCTTATGATAAGCTGTAGACCACACTATCTACCAAGAGAGTTCTCATCTATATTATTCGTAGCCGTCTATTTACCACCACAGACCAATGCTGGCACTAAGACCGCACCCAACCAACTCTATAAGGCCATAAACAAACAAGAAAATGCTCACCCAGAAGCAGATCTCCTAGTGGCCGGGGACTTTAATGCAGGTTTAAATCAGTTTTACCAAATTTTTATGTGCAACCAGAGGAAAAAAAAACTCTAGACCACCTTTACTCCACACACAGAGATGCATACAAAGCTCTCCCCCGCCCTCCATTTGGCAAATCTGACCATAATTCTATCCTCCTGATTCCTGCTTACAAGCAAAAACTTAAGCAGGAAGTACCAGTGACTCGCTCAATACGGAAGTGGTCATATGATGCGAATGCTACGCTACAGGACTGTTTTGCTAGCACAGACTGGAATATGTTCCGGGATTCATCCAATGAGATTGAGGAGTATACCACCTCAGTCATCGGCTTCATCAATAAGTGCATCGACGATGTCGTCCCCACAGTGACCATACGTACATATCCCAACCAGAAGCCATGGATTACAGGCAACATCCGCATCGAGCTAAAGGCAAGAGCTCCTGCTTTCAAGGAGCGGGACAGTAATCCAGACACTTATAAGTAATCCCGCTATGCCCTCAGACGAACCATCAAACAGGCAAAGCGTCAATACAGGATTAAGATTGAATCCTACTACACCGGCTCTGACGCTCGTCGGATGTGGCAGGGCTTGAAAACTATTACAGACAACAAAGGGAAACCCAGACGCAAGCTACCCTGTGACGCGAGCCTGCCAGACAAGCTAAATGCTTTTTATGCTCGCTTCGAGGTAAGCAACACTGAAGCATGCACGAGAGCACTAGCTGTTCTGGATGACTGTGTGATAACGCTCTCGGTAGCCGATGTGAGCAAGACTATTAAACAGGTCAACATTCACAAAGCCGCGGGGCTAGACGGATTACCAGGATGTGTACTCAAAGCATGCGTGGACCAACTGGCAAGTGTCTTCACTGACATTTTCAACCTCTCCCTGACCGACTCTGTAATACCTACATGTTTCAAGCAGACCACTATAGTCCCTGTGCCCAAGGAAGCGAAGGTAACCTGCCTAAATGATTACCGCCCCGTAGCACTCACGTCGGTAGCCAAGAAGTGCTTGAAAGGGTGATCATGGCTAACATCAACAGCATCCTCCCGGATACCCTAGACCCACTCCAATTCGCATACCGTCCCAACAGATCCACAGATGACGCAATCTCAATCGCACTCCACATGGCCCTTTCCCACCTGGACAAAAGGAACACGTATGTGAGAATGCTGTTCATTGACTACAGCTCAGTGTTCAACACCATAGTGCCCACGATGCTCATCACTAAGCTAAGGACCCTGGGACTAAGTAACTCCCTCTGCAACTGGATCCTGGACTTCCTGACGGGCCGCCCCCAGGTGGTAAGGGTAGGCATCAAGGGTAGTAAGGGTAGGCAACAAGGGTAGTAAGGTTAGTCTGCCACGCTGATCCTCAACACTGGGGCCCTTCAGGGAGGTGTACTTAGTACCCTCCTGTACTCCCTGTTCACCCACGACTGCGTGGCCAAACACGACTCTGACACCGTCATTAAGTTTGCTGACGACACACCAGTGGTAGGCCTGATCACCGACAATGATGAGACAGCCTATAGGTAGGAGGTCAGAGTGTGGTGCCAGGACAACAACCTCTCCCTCAATGTGAGCAAGACAAAGGAGCTGATCGTGGACTACAGGAAATATCAGGTCGAACAGGCCCCCATTAACATCGACGGGGCTGTAGTGGAGCAGGTCGAGAATTTCAAGTTCCTTGGTGTCCACATCACCAACAAACTATCATGGTCCAAACTAGAGGTCGACCAAGGTAAGTTGCTAGCTAGCATTAAACTTAACTTATTAAAAACAATCAATCTTCACATAATCACTAGTTAACTACACATGGTTGATGATATTACTATGTTAACTAGCTTGTCCTCCAATGCATATAATCAATGCGGTGCCTGTTAATTTATCATCGAATCACAGCCTACTTCAACTTCGCCAAACCGGTGATGATTTAACAAAAGCGCATTCGCAAAAAAAGCACATTCGTTGCAGAAATGTACCTAACCATAAACATCAATGCCTTTCTTAAAATCAACACACAGAAGTATATATTTTAAACCTGCATATTTAGTTCAAATAAATGCATGTTAGCAGGCAGTATTAACTAGGGAAATTGTGTCCCTTCTCTTGCGTTCAGTGCATGCAGAGTCAGGGTATAGTCAACAGTTTGTTTTTTCCTATCAAAGACAAAGGCCGTAATTATTTTGCCACAATTTTACATAATTATGACATAACATTGAAGGTTGAGCAATGTAACAGCAATATTTAGACTTAGGGTTGCCACCCATTTGACAAAATATGGAATGGTTCCGTATTTCACTGAAAGAATAAACATTTTGTTTTCGAAATGATAGTTCCCGGATTTTACCATATTAATGACCAATATGATATTTGATAGAGCAGTCTGACTGAGCGGTGGTAGGCAGCAGCAGGCTCGTAAGCATTCATTCAAACAGCACTTTACTGCGTTTGTGAGCAGCTCTTAGCAATGCTTGAAGCACAGCGCTGTTTATGAATTCAAGCTTATCAACTCCCGAGAATAGTCTGGAAATACTAAAGTGCCTATAAGAACATCCAATAGTCAAAGATATATGAAATACAAATGGTATAGAAATAAATAGTTGACGCATCATAATTACTATAATAACTACAACCTAAAACTTCTTAACTGGGAATATTGAAGAACTGGGAATATTGAACCACCAGCTTTCATATGTTCTGAGCAAGGAACTTAAACGTTAGCTTTTTTACATGGTACATATTGCTCTTTTACTTTCTTCTCCAACACTGTTTTTGCTTTATTTAAACCAAATTGAACATGTTTCATTAATTATTTGAGACTAAATAGATTTTATTTATGTATTATATTAAGTTAAAATAAAAGGGTTCATTGTTCATTCAGTATTGTTGTAATTGTCATTATTACAAATATACACTGCTCAAAAAAATAAAGGGAACACTTAAACAACACAGTGTAACTCCAAGTCAATCACACTTCTGTGAAATCAAACTGTCCACTTAGGAAGCAACACTGATTGACAATAAATTTCACATGCTGTTGTGCAAATGGAATAGACAACAGGTGTAAATTATAGGCAATTAGCAAGACCCCCCCAATAAAGGAGTGGTTCTGCAGGTGGGGACCACAGACCACTTCTCAGTTCCTATGCTTCCTGGCTGATGTTTTGGTCACTTTTGAATGCTGGCGGTGCTTTCACTCTAGTGGTAGCATGAGACGGAGTCTACAACCCACACAAGTGGCTCAGGTAGTGCAGCTCATCCAGGATGGCACATCAATGCGAGCTATGGCAAGAAGGTTTGCTGTGTCTGTCAGCGTAGTGTCCAGAGCATGGAGGCGCTGCCAGGAGACAGGCCAGTACATCAGGAGACGTGGAGGAGGCCGTAGGAGGGCAACAACCCAGCAGCAGGACCACTACCTCCGCCTTTGTGCAAGGAGGAGCAGGAGAAGCACTGCCAGAGCCCTGCAAAATGACCTCCAGCAGGTCACAAATGTGCATGTGTCTGCTCAAACGGTCAGAAACAGACTCCATGAGGGTGGTATGAGGGCCCGACGTCCACAGGTGGGGGTTGTGCTTACAGCCCAACACCATGCAGGACGTTTGGCATTTGTCAGAGAACACCAAGATTGGCAAATTCGCCACTGGAGCCCTGTGCTCTTCACAGATGAAAGCAGGTTCACACTGAGCACGTGACAGACGTGACAGAGTCTGGAGACGCAGTGGAGAACGTTCTGCTGCCTGCAACATCCTCCAGCATGACCGGTTTGGCGGTGGGTCAGTCATGGTGTGGGGTGGCATTTCTTTGGGGGGCCGCACAGCCCTCCATGTGCTTGCCAGAGGTAGCCTGACTGCCATTAGGTACCGAGATGAGATCCTCAGACCCCTTGTGAGACCATATGCTGGTGCGGTTGGCCCTGGGTTCCTCCTAATGCAAGACAATGCTAGACCTCATGTGGCTGGAGTGTGTCAGCAGTTCCTGCAAGAGGAAGGCATTGATGCTATGGACTGGCCCGCCCGTTCCCCAGACCTGAATCCAATTGAGCACATCTGGGACATCATGTCTCGCTCCATCCACCAACGCCTCGTTGCACCACAGACTGTCCAGGAGTTGGCGGATGCTTTAGTCCAGGTCTGGGAGGAGATCCCTCAGGAGACCATCCGCCACCACATCAGGAGCATGCCCAGGCGTTGTAGGGAGGTCATACAGGCACGTGGAGGCCACACACACTACTGAGCCTCATTTTGACTTGTTTTAAGGACATTACATCAAAGTTGGATCAGCCAGTAGTGTGGTTTTCCACTTTAATTTTGAGTGTGACTCCAAATCCAGACCTCCATGGGTTGATAAATTGGATTTCCATTGATTCTTTTTGTGTGATTTTTTTGTCAGCACATTCAACTATGTAAAGAAAAAAGTATTTAATAAGATTATTTCTTTCATTCAGATCTAGGATGTGTTGTTTAAGTGTTCCCTTTATTTTTTTGAGCAGTATATATAAAATCCACCGATTAATCGGTATCAGCTTTTTTTGGTCCTCCAATAATCGGTATCAGCGTTGAAAAATCATAATCGGTCAACCTCTAGTCCAAACACACCAAAACAGTCGTGAAGAGAGCACGACAAAACCTTACCTCCTCAGGAGACTGAATAGATTTGGCATGGGTCCCCAGATCCTCAAAAAGTTCTATAGGTCCCACGCTTGGTGACGCGCTTGGAGTGGACTATGGTGTTAAACACAGAGCTGTAGTCAATGAACAGCATTCTCACATATGTACTCTTCTTTAGGTGAGTAAGGGCAGTGTGGAGTGTAATTGAGATTGCATCGTCTATGGATCTGTTGGGTGTGAGTGCTACAGGGTGATAGTCATTGTGGCAGGTAGCCATAGAGTTCTTGGGAACAGGAATGATGGTGTTCAGCTTGCGACATGTGGGGGATTACAGACTGGGACAAGGAGTGGTTGAAAATGATCATGAATATAACTGCCAGCTGTTCTACACATGCTCTGAGAAAGTGCCCTGGAATACTGTCCCGCCCCACGCCCTTTTGACCTGATTAACCTGTTGAGGACAGACAATCCGCTAGCGGAACCCCTTTCTGCCTGCGGAACCCCTAGCCAACAGCCAATGGCATCGCACGGCGCGAAGTACAAAAGCAACTAAAATACCACAATTCAATTTTCTCAAACAATCCACTTACAAACTCTGCTGTTGTACTTTGCCCAGAGACAGCAGACACCCCATTCCACTTTCTGGCGGCTTTAGAGAGCCAATGTAAGCCTTAGAAAGTGTCACGTTACAGCACAGATGCTGTAATGTTGATAGAGATGCAACAGAAGGACAACAAATTGTCAGACAGGGCGCTTCCTGTATGGAATCTTCTCAGGTTTAGGCCTGCCATATGAGTTCTGTTATACTCACAGACACCATTCAAACAGTTTTAGAAACTTTAGAGTGTTTTCTATCCAAATCTACTAATTATATGCATATTCTAGTTTCTGGGCAGGAGTAGTAACCAGATTAAATCGGGTACGGTTTTTATCCGGCCGTGAAAATACTGCCCACTATCCCAAAGAAGTTAAAAACCTTATTCACATCGGCCTCGGAGAGCGTGATCACCCAGTCCCCTGGGTCAGCGGGGGCCATTGTGTACTGCTCAGTGTTGTTTTTGTCGAAGCGTGTGTTTGTCTGGTAGAGAGGCATTGTTGGGTAGATCACAGCTCGGTCTTCCTTTGTAATCCAGAATGGACTGTAGCCCTTGCCATGTGTCGGGCGTCAGAGCTTGTGTAATAGGATTCCACCTTGTTCCTATATAGCTCTGCGGAGGTTGTAGTGGGAATTCTTGTACTTGTTCGTGTCCTCAGCCATAGCCTCGGGGTTGGCTGCGATAGCCATGCACAGTAGCCCTATCCTTTAATTTAGCACCAACCTCTGTGTTAATCCAGGGTTTTTGATTGGGGAAGCAGCGAACCTTCACTGTGGGGACAACGTCAGTGATGCATTTCCTAACAAAGCTGGTGACAGAGGTGCTTAGCTCGTCGAGGCTATGGCAGAGTCCCTGCACATCCAGTATTCCAGTCAGGGCTTGTAGCATAGCCTTCGATTTGGATGACCATTTCTCAACAGAGTGCGTCATGGGTACTTTCAATTGGAGCTACTGCTTGTAAACAGGAAGCAGGAGTACAGTGTCATCTGATTTGCCGAAGAGGGGACGAGGGAGGGCCTTGTATGCTTGCTTGTGGGTAGAGTAGCAATGGTCTAGGACTTTAACGCCCCTAGTGGCAAAGGAGACGTGTTGATGGAAGTTGGGCATTATGTGTCTTAATGACGTGGAATTAAAATCACTGGCAACAAGGAAAGCAGCCTCTGGGTGCATGGTTTCCTGCATGTTTATAGTCTTGTTCAGTTCATTAAGTGGCAGCTAGTTGTTTTTCTTGTCCTGAGGCTGAATATATACAGCAGTCACGATAACAGATAAACTCTCTGGAGCTAGAAGGATCGGCATTTGACCATCAGGTATTCCAAGATGGGTGAACAATGGGTTAAGGCTTCCACTGCGCTACAGTCAGCACACCATTTGCTGTTGATGAAGAGGCATACCCATCCCACTCTCGATTTCCCTGAATCCAATGTCCTGTCTACTCAGTGAATAGAGAATCCATCGAGTTGGATAGCAATAGGGGGTATCTTGTCCGAAAGCCATGTTTCAGAAAATCAGAGAATATTGCAGTTACGAGAGTCCGTTTGATAGCTTCCCCCTTTCGCCGCCGTTTACTCTTGGATAGCCTGAAAATTATGTCAGAATTACACAAAGATGCCAGGGAAGATGAGTCAAAGTCAAAGTTGAAGCCGGAAAAGACGTTAGTAACTGCCGATCTGATGTTCAAAAGTTCTTGCCGATCATGAAAAATGATAGCAGATACATTTAGTGCAAAAAAGGTCAAGATAAACACCAAAAGAATCATAAAATAGAAAAGTTGAGTCGGAGCTCACAAAACGACAGCCATACAGTATGGCGCTATCTTCCCAAGTGTCAATAACAATCCGGACATACCACAACCAAAAACATTGGATGAACGGAGACATCATTCAATGCCAGCAGAACAAACCCTCATGACTTGGTAGTGCGTGACGTGTACAAGGCAAGCAGGTAAGAGCACTGCAAATCCATTAGGGGCGCAAAAAGACAATACGGACTCAAACTTGAATTGATGTTCGACAACTCAGACTCGAGACACGTGGCAAAGAATACAGACTATCACAGATTACAAAGGCATATCCAGCTGTGTGGTGCCCACCGAAGCCTCCCAGATGAACTTAACACATTCTTTGCTCGCTTCGAGGCAAACAATACCGAGCCAATCAGGAAGACTCTCGCTGCTCCGGATGACCAGGTACTTTCCCGCTCTGAGGCTGGAGGAGAGAATGTACTTTCACGCTCCTATAGAGAGGAGGTAAGTGAACTGGCATTGTGGTACCAGGACAACAACCTCTCCCTCAACATCAGCAAAACAAAGGAGTTGATTGTTGACTTCAGGAAGCAGAGGGAAAAAGCCCTGATCCACGTCAATGGGACTGCAGTAGAAAGATGCAGTTTTAAGTTCCTCGGCGTCTACATGACTGAGTACTTGACATGGACCATGAACACTACCACTCTTGTCAAGAGGGCGCAACATTGTCTCTACTTCCTATGGCGGCTGAAGAAATTCTTCACGCCACCCCGGGTCCACTCCAAATACTATCGCTGCACCATCGAGAATGTCTGACCACGACTGCAAGGTCCTCCAGCGGGTACATCACTGAGGCTATGCTCCCAGTCATCCAGGACATACTGTATTTTCTGGATGTTGAGGAAGTCCAAAAGTATCATCAAGGACCCCACACACCCCAGCTACGAGATGTTTACTCCCTTACCATCGGGAAGATGTACCGGAACATGAGGTCTGATACCAAAAGGCTTAGAGACCGTTTCTATCTACAAGCCATCAAACTGCTTAACACTTGAACTGGACTGAACACCTGCACTGACTCTCCATACCTTAGCGCACCATATCTGTATTCCCAGTCATGTGAAATCCATAGATTAAGGCCTAATGAATTTGTTTCAATTGACTGATTTCCTTATATGAACTGTTACTCAGTAAAATCTTAGAAATTGTTGCATGTTGCGTTTATATTTTTGTTCAGTATAGTTAACTAAATAGCTACCCGGAATATCTGCATTGACCACTTTTGCACTAACTCGTTCTGACTATGCATACATACTGGACTCACATACTCACACATACTTACATTGACACTCCAACACACACACACACACACACACACACACACACACACACACACACGTACATTTTTGGGGGTATTTGTGGCCAACAGATCCATATCTGTATTCCCAGTCATGTGAAATCCATAGATTAAGGTCTAATGAATTTTTTTCAATTGACAGATTTCCTTATGTGAACTGTAACTCATTAAAATCTTAGAAACACACACACACACACACACATATTCACACATTTGCCACACGCACGCACACTGGGAACTCGGGGGGGGGGACGGGACGACGACGACGACGTCAAATCATGAACGCGGCATTACTCTCGTTGACTTTGTGCCGGATGTCGTCATCTTGTCAGGGACATACAGGAAATGAAAAAGGCCCCAATTCGATACAAGCAGAAATGTACAGCTCTGATAACAACACCAGTGATATTGTTCACTTTCAAATGGAGGACTAATGTTGACCCTCGGAATCCATGGAGGCCCATGAAGAAAAGCCAATAATCTACACCATGGAAAACAAGCCGATTGTGACATGTTAGTTAACCTGAGTTGTCTCGTTAACGTTAGCAATGTTAGTTTGCTTGGCTAGCTAGCTATAGTATACCTCTGGTTGCTGTGCTGTGTCAATCTGATTGACACCTCAACCAATGCAGTGGCCGCTGCAGATAATCTATTTTGTCTAACCGGCATGCTAGCCAGCTACTGTTTATCGTTGTTAAAGATTGTTTCAGAAGTCCTACATTGGCAATTTTTAAAAGGACATCGCTTGCTAGGCTAGTTAGTAGCTAACTAGCCAACAAAATAGCCTATTCCTCATGCAGCATTTCGACATCCCCTCGCTGTCTTCTTTTACATAGTCGGCTCGTGCTGTTTTAGCTAGCTAGTTAACAAGCTACTAATCAAACGAGGCCTGGATGATAATACCTACAAGTAGTACACTGCGCAAACTGTTCAAGTTTGAGGACTGTCAATGTATCAACGACAAGAGCTAGACAAGACCCTGACGGCGTTATTTCAAGAACATATTCTCTAGCTAGCTAGTGTAGTTCGCTATGATCTCAAAACACAAATAGTGCTGTTATGTTGCCTCTGTTGCAAACTCAACTGTTGCTCTGGGTGACGTAGCCTAAGGTGTGCAGTGAGACATAGCTAGATGGCTTGCTAATAAAATGGAACGAAACAAATGACCCCTAAAAATGGAATAAGATGCTGGTTGGAAGCACAGTGGTTGAACTATTTTGCCTGTCTGCTCTCTCTCCCTTGCGCTCTTCTTCACTACTCTGTCTCAACCCCGACACACAGGTGCTGGCGACCAGAGCCTGTTCACTTCTCTCTACACCTCTCTGGCACAGCAGTTACCCAGGGAGCCCATGGAGTGGAGGAGGTGAGCTATTGGGATGTTTGCACTTCGCTATCAGATGTGTGTGTGTGCACGCTTGCGCAACTGTGTGGTTTGTGCAAAGTTGTGGATGTGTGTACGTGTTTGAGCGTGTGTGCCCGACTGTGTTTTAAGTTGCTTTGTTTTCAATGCCATCGTCTCCTCGTCTGAAGGTCCTACGGACGCGCACCAAAGATGATTCACCTCGAGGCCAACTTTGTTCAGTTCAAAGAGGAGCTGCTTCCTAAGGATGGAAACAGAGCCCTGCTCACCTTCCCCTTCCTGCACATATACTGGACAGACTGTTGTGTGAGTAGTCACTATTTGATGTAGTAGGAACATATTGGACAGACCGGCATTGTTGTTGGTATCATAACATTCAACACTGTATTATGATTCACAAGAAAAACTTCAATAACCGTGTGTGTGTTTGTCTCATATGGGTGTGTTAATGCTATTTTTATTTCTAAATCTCAACATGTAAAGCGCGCCTCCTATTCGCCATTCTGCTGCATAGGCTATAGCCTGCCTACCATTGGCTATCAGCGCATCACCCATCACTATGCAATGGGAGCTTCAGGCAGTATAATTGTTTTAAACCTGAACGTTTTACTTTACTTCAAATAATGAGGCATGTCTTACCTTGCTTCAAAGTGGTCTTGCGAACTTCCTTCCATAGAAACGTGGAGGCAATTAAGTACAAGTAAGTACAATATAGCAAGTAAAACACTGGAATGGTAGATTTGCAGTGGAAGATAGTGCAAAGGAGCTAAATAAATACAGTAGGGGAAGAGGTAGTTGTTTGGGCTAAATTATAGATGGGCTATGTACAGGTGCAGTAATCTGTGAGCTGCTCTGACAGCTGGTGCTTAAAGCTAGTGAGGGAGATAAGTGTTTCCAGTTTCAGAGATTTTTGTAGTTCGTTCCAGTCATTGGCAGCAGAGAACTGGAAGGAGAGGCGGCCGAAGGAGGAATTGGCTTTGGGGGTGACCAGAGAGATATACCTGCTGGAGCGCGTGCTACAGGTGGGTGCTGCTATGGTGACCAGCGAGCTGAGATAAGGGGGAACTTTACCTAGCAGGGTCTTGTAGATGACCTGGAGCCAGTGGGTTTGGCGACGAGTATGAAGCGAAGGCCAGCCAACGAGAGCGTACAGGTCGCAAGTGGTGGGTAGTATATGGGACTTTGGTGACAAAACCGATGGCACTGTGATAGACTGCATCCAATTTATTGAGTAGGGTATTGGAGGCTATTTTGTAAATGACATCGCCGAAGTCAAGGATCGGTAGGATGGTCAGTTTTACGAGGGTATGTTTGGCAGCATGAGTGAAGGATGCTTTGTTGCGAAATAGGAAGCCAATTCTAGATTTAACTTTGGATTGGAGATGTTTGATGTGAGTCTGGAAGGAGAGTTTACAGTCTAACCAGACACCAAGGTATTTGTAGTTGTCCATATATTCTAAGTCAGAACCGTCCAGAGTAGTGATGCTGGACGGGCGGGCAGGTGCAGGCAGCGATCGGTTGAAGAGCATGCATTTAGTTTTACTTGTATTTAGGAGCAGTTGGAGGCCACGGAAGGAGAGTTGTATGGCATTGAAGCTCGTCTGGAGGGTAGTTAACAGTGTCCAAGGAAGGGCCAGTGTGGTCCCGTGTGGCTCAGTTGGTAGTGCATGGTGTTTGCAATGCCAGGGTTGTGGGTTCAATTCCCACGGGGGACCAGTACAGAGAAAAAAATGTATGAAATGTATGCATTCACTACTGTAAGTCGCTCTGGATAAGAGCGTCTGCTAAATGACTAAAATGTAAATGTAAAATGTATACAGAATGGTGTCGTCTGCGTAGAGGTGGATCAGAGACTCACCAGCAGCAAGAGCGACATCCATTGATGTATACAGAGAAAAGAGTCGGCCCAAGAATTGAACCCTGTGGCACCCCCATAGAGACTGCCAGAGGTCCGGACAACAGGCCCTCCGATTTGACACACTGAACTCTATCAGAGAAGTAGTTGGTGAACCAGGCGAGGCAATCATTTGAGAAACCGAAGCTGTTGAGTCAGCCGATGAGGATGTGGTGACAGTCGAAACCCTTGGCCAGGTCAATGAATACAACTGCACAGTATTGTTTCTTATCGATGGCGATTAAGATATCGTTTAGGACCTTGAGCGTGGCTGAGGTGCACCCGTGACCAGATCTGAAACCAGATTGCATAGCGGAGAAGGTGCGGTGGGATTCGAAATGGTCGGTAATCTGTTTGTTGACTTGGCTTTCGAAGACTTTAGAGAGGCAGGGTAGGATAGATATAGGTCTATAGCAGTTTGGGTCTAGAGTGTCCCCCCCTTTAAAGAGGGGGATGACCGCAGCTGCTTTCCAATCTTTGGGAATCTCAGATGACACGAGAGGTTGAACAGGCTAGTAATAGGGGTTGCAACAATTTCGGCAGATCATTTTTGAAAGAGAGGGTCCAGATTGTCTAGCCCGGCTGATTTGTAGGGGTCCAGATTTTGCAGCTCTTTCAGAACATCAGCTGACTGGATTTGGGAGAAGCAGAAATGGGGAAGGCTTGGGCGAGTTGCTGTGGGGGGGTGCAGTGCTGTTGACCGGGGTAGGGGTAGCCAGGTGGAAAGCATGGCCAGCTGTAGAAAAATGCTTATTGAAATTCTCAATTATAGTGGATTTATCGGTGGCGACAGAGTTTCCTATCCTCAGTGCAGTGGGCAGCTGGGAGGAGGTGCTTTTATGTCCCAGAACTTTTTTGAGTTTGTGTTGCAGGAAGCAAATTTCTGCTTGAAAAAGCTAGCCTTGGCTTTTCTAACTGCCTGTGTATATTGGTTTCTAACTTCCCTGAAAAGTTGCATATCACGGGGGCTGTTCGACGCTAATGCAGAACGCCACAGGATGTTTTTGTGTTGGTTAAGGGCAGTCAGGTCTGGAGAGAACCAAGGGCTATATCTGTTCCTGGTTCTAAATTTATTGAATGGGGCATGCTTATTTAAGATGGTGAGGAAAGCATTTAAAAAAAATAACCAGGCATCCTCTACTGAAGGGATGAGGTCAATATCCTTCCAGGATACCCGGGCAGGTCGATAAGAAAGGCCTGCTCGCTGAAGTGTTTCAGGGAGCGTTTGACAGTGATGAGTGGAGGTCGTTTGACCGCTGACCCATTACGGATGCAGGCAATGAGGCAATGATCGCTGAGATCTTGGTTGAAAACAGCAGAGGTGTATTTAGAGGGCAAGTTGGTTAGGATGATATCTATGAGGGTGCCCATGTTTACGGCTTTGGGGTGGTACCTGGTAGGTTCATTGATCATTTGTGTGAGATTGAGGGCATCAAGCTTATATTGTAGGATGGCTGGGGTGTTAAGTATGTCCCAGTTTTTAGGTCACCTAGCAGCACGAGCTCTGAAGATAGATGGGGGGAAATCAGTTCACATATGGTGTCCAGAGCACAGCTGGGGGCAGAGGGTGGTCTATAAAACAAACTTAGGGAGGAGGCTTCTAATGTTAACATGCATGAAACCAAGGCTATTACACTTTTGAGTGTAAGACGAAGGACTTGCTTTTGTTGCATGTTTCCATTAAGCTCTTAATGAAAAATGGCCAGTCCTTGTATGCATTAGAGGTTGACTGATTAATCGGACACCGATTTGGCAGAATTTTTTTTTTTTACACCTTTATTTAACTTCAAGTCAGTTAAGAACACATTCTTATTTTCAATGACGGCCTAGGAATGGTGGGTTAACTGCCTTGTTCAGGGGCAGAACGACAGATTTGTACCTTGTCAGCTTGGGGATTCAATCTTGCAACCTTACGGTTAACTCTCCTCTTCCCTGTCCCCACAACATACAATGTTCATGTCATTGTTCATTGACCCTGATGTTGAGAACTTCTGCAGGTCATGTTCATGTCATTGTTCATTGACCCTGATGTTGAGAACTTCTGCAGGTCATGTTCATGTCATTGTTCATTGACCCTGATGTTGAGAACTTCTGCAGGTCATGTTCATGTCATTGTTCATTGACCCTGATGTTGAGAACTTCTGCAGGTCATGTTCATGTCATTGTTCATTGACCCTGATGTTGAGAACTTCTGCAGGTCATGTTCATGTCATTGTTCATTGACCCTGATGTTGAGAACTTCTGCAGGTCATGTTCATGTCATTGTTCACTGAGCCTGATGTTTAACCTGGTGAGGTAAACGTGTAACATTTGTCTCTGTACAAGGAGTCAACATGGCCTGTTCTGGATCCAGTAGGACTCACTCTGACCTCGGTAGTGGGTTCAATCCCCGGGACCACCCATACCCAAAAATGTATGCACGCATGACTGTAAGTCGCTTTGGATAAAAGCGTCTGCTAAATGGCTTATTATTATTATTAACTAGGCCAACGCTCTAACCACCTGCCTTACATTGCACTCCACAAGGAGCCTGCCTGTTATGCGAATGCAGTAAGAAGCCACGGTAAGTTGCTAGCTAGAATTAAACTTATCTTATGCGAATGCAGTAAGAAGCCACGGTAAGTTGCTAGCTAGAATTAAACTTATCTTATAAAAAACAATCAATCAATCATAATCACTAGTTAACTACACATGGTTGATGATATTACTAGTTTATCTAGCGTGTCCTGCATTGCATATAATTGATGCAGTGCGCATTTGCGAAAAAGGACTGTCGTTGCTCCAACGTGTACCTAACCATAAACATCAATGCCTTTCTTAAAATCAATACACAAATATATATTTTTAAACCTGCATATTTAGTTAATGTTGCCTGCTAACATGAATTTCTTTTAACTAGGAAAATTGTGTCACTTCTCTTGCAACAGAGTCAGGGTATATGCAGCAGTTTGGGCCTCCTGGCTCGTTGCAAACTGTGAAGACTATTTCTTCCTAACAAAGACAGCCAACTTCGCCAAATGGGGGATGATTTAACAAAAGCGCAATCGTTGCACGACTGTACCTAACCATAAACATCAATGCCTTTCTTAAAATCAATACACAGAAGTATATATTTTTAAACCTGCATATTTAGCTAAAAGAAATCCAGGTTAGCAGGCAATATTAACCATAGTTTCCGGATTCTACCATATTAATGACCTCGTATTTCTGTGTGTTATTATGTTATAATTAAGTCTATGATTTGATAGAGCAGTCTGACTGAGCGGTGGTAGGCACCAGCAGGCTCGTAAGCATTCATTCAAACAGCACTTTCGTGCGTTTTGCCAGCAGCTCTTCGCAATGCTTCAACCATTGCACTGTTTATGACTTCAAGCCTATCAACTCCTGAGATTAGGCTGGTGTAACCGATGTGAAATGGTTAGCGGGGTGCGCGCTAATAGCGTTTCAAACGTCACTCGCTCTGAGACTTGGAGTAGTTGTTCCCCTTGCTCAGCATGGATAACGCTACTTCGAGGGTGGCTGTTGTCGATGTTTTCCTGGTTCAAGCCCAGGTAGGATCGAGGAGATGGACGGAAGCTATACTGTTACACTGGCAATACTAAAGTGCCTATAAGAACATCCAATAGTCAAAGGTATATGAAATACAAATCGTATAGAGAGAAATAGTCCTATAATTCCTATAATAAAACTTCTTACCTGGGAATATTGAAGACTCATGTTAAAAGGAACCACCAGCTTTCATATGTTCTCAAGGAACTTTAACATTAGCTTTCTTACATGGCACATATTGCACTTTTACTTTCTTCTCCAACACTTTGTTTTTGCATTATTTAAACCAAATTGAACATGTTTCATTATTTGAGGCTAAATTGATTTGATTGATGTATTATATTAAGTTAAAATAAGTGTTCGTTCAGTATTGTTGTAATTGTCATTATTACAAAGACATTTTAAAAATTGTCCGATTTTAATCGGTATCGGCTTTTTTTTGGTCCTCCAATAATCGGTATCGGCGTTGAAAAATCATAATCGGTTGACCTCTAGTAAGCATGCATCGTATCAGAGAGGAAGGGGCAAAGCTTATTTTGGGCCTAAGCTTGTCGCCTGCCTTCCCGCTTTGGGATGACTCCCATTGTTAGGGCTGAAACATAAGGATCTTGTCATTATATACAGGTCTCTGATAGTATTTTCTGTTGGGCACGTAATTTTACTGTTTGGAAAATGTTTTACCGTTTGTTGACCGGTTAATGAGGTTTGCATCCCTAGCATGGATCTATAAGGTGTCGAAGCGTTCCACAGGGATGCTGGCCCATGTTGACTCCAATGCTTCCCACTGTTGTGTCAAGTTAGCTGGATATCCTTTGGGTGGTGGACCATTCTTGATACACACAGGATATTGTTGAGCGTGAAAATCCCAGCAGTGTTGCAGTTCTTGACACAAACCGGTGCGCCTGGCACCTACTACCATACCCCGTTCAAAGGAACTTAAATCTTTTGTCTTGCCCATTCACCCTCTGAATGGCACACATACACAATCCATGTTTCAATTGTTTCAAGGCTTAAACATCCTTCTCTGACCTGTCTCCTCCCCTTCATCTAAACTGATTGCAGTGGATATAACAAGTGACATCAATAAGGGATCATAGCTTTCATCTGGTCAGGCTGTCATGGAAAGAGCAGGTGTTTTTAATGTTTTGTATACTGTGTGTGTGTCAGGACACCGAGATGTACAAGGCGTCGGTGAAGGATGACATGCTGCGGTGGCAGAGCACCCTGCGGCTGCACGGCTCGGTGGACTGGCTCATCGTGGTGGTGGAGAGCGAAGCCAAGAAGAAGAACAAGACCAACATCCTGCCGCGCACCTCCATCGTGGACAAGATCCGCAACGACTTCTGCAACAAGCAGAGCGACAGGTCAGCAACATCACCCCTCTCATCTCTTGTTATAACAGAATCTGAGCTCTTTTGTCTACCAGTCTTTTGATCCAACCCTGTTGTGTAACACACCAGATTCATCTTAACAAGGACCTGAGCAACTCATTTAGTAGAATCAGATGTGCTAGATGAGGGATAGCCCTAAAGCCTGCAGGAGTGTGGCTCTCCAGGAGGAGACTTGGGGACTTTTCCCTCTAATAGTCCCCCCCCCCCCCCCCCCCCCACTCTTTCTCTCTCCCCTCCCCGTGGTTCAGGTGTGTGGTTCTGTCGGACCCTCTGAAGGAGTCGTCTCGGTCCCAGGATTCGTGGAGCTCCTTCCTGACCAAGTTGCGCACCTTGCTGCTCATGTCCTTCACCAAGAACCTGGGCCGCTTCGAGGATGACATGCGCACGCTCCGCGAGAAACGCACCGAGCCCGGCTGGAGCTTCTGCGACTACTTCATGGTGCAGGTGGGTCACTCCCACCACCTGTCAATCATCCATGCTCTACTACAGGGGAAGCAGTTGTAACCTATTTAACCAACGGGGGTGTGTGTTGTGCAGGAGGAGTTGGCCTTTGTGTTTGAGATGCTGCAGCAGTTTGAGGATGCTCTGGTCCAGTACGACGAGCTGGACGCTCTCTTCACTCAGTATGTCCTCAACTTTGGGGCTGGAGGTACAGTGGCATTGTTTACTACCCCTACCGTGGCTCTACAGTGCGACCATTTTAATTGCATATGCGCCTAAATATTTAGCTGTGTGACCTGGAATTTTTATTTAGCAGCACCAGTGTGCTTAGAAAAATGAAGGATTCCACCTTTATTACCCCCAAAATGTTTCATTGTGCTTCAAAATGTATTTGTGTACGCCTACATTTTTCAACTTAGGTGCACACGTGCTCCTTGTAAAAAAGGTCAGCGTAGAGCCCTGCCTATCTTTACTATAGGCCTATTTGTGTTTGTTTACTGTACTACTCAGGGAAGAATCTTATTCTTGTGTCCATGTCTATTGTGTCTTTTTCTATGTTGTCTACGTTTTTCAGACGGGGCCAACTGGCTGGGCTCGTTCTGTGCCCCGGTGAAGCGCTGGAGCGGGCTGCTCCTGCGGCGGCCCATCGACATGGAGAAGCGCGAGCTGATCCAGCACGGCGAAGCCAGCCTGCTGGACCTGCGCAGCTACTTGTTCTCCCGCCAGTGCACCCTGCTCATCTTCCTCCAGAGGCCCTGGGAGGTCACCCAGCGAGCCCTGGAGCTGCTGCACAATTGTGTCCAGGAGCTGCGCCTGCTCGAGGTACAGTGTGTTTTTGAGTACTGTATTGCAGTCAGACTGGGCCGAACCGCTGACATACAAATCACCTTCGATCCCAAATTACTACTCATTATGTGATGAAGATGAACTATTCTCCAGTGCATCGCATCTTGCTCAAACTGATCCCCTCAAACACTCTGATTCTGGACACGGACTCTCCAGTGTTTCCCCTACCATTGTATAACTCTCTGTTGCCTCCCGCCAAAAGGAGTTTGGCTTCCTCTATTGGTGTGATATATTGGCTTTGGTTTGTGCATGAGCTGTGTGTTTGTGTGTGTGGCACGGGTGGAGAAGGTGCTTCTGATGTCCATGGTGTGACATTTTTGTATGTTTTGAAGAATTTTTCAAATTTGATTTGTGGATTCAAAAAAAAGTATATTAAATGTAAATCTAGAGATCCTCATTCTGTGTAGGTGTATGTGGTCCAGGGGGCGTTGGACTGCTGGGTGTTCCTCAGCTGTCTGGAAGTGCTCCACAGGATAGAGGGCTGCTGCGACCGCGCCCAGCTAGAGGCCAACTGCTCCCACACTGTCGGCCTGTGGACCTACGCCACAGAGAAGGTGGCCTACCTACCTACCTGCATATACAGTGCATTTGGAAAGTATTCAGACCCTTTGACTTTTTCCACATTTTGTTACAGTACAGTCTTATTCAAAAATGTATTAATTTTTTCATCATTCTACACAATACCCCATAATGACAAAGCAAAACAGGTTTTAGAAATTTTTGCAAAATGTATAAAAAATGGAAATATCATATATACATACACTATCAGTCAAATGTTTGGACACATCTACTCAGGGGTTTTTCTTTCATTTTACTTTTCTACATTGTAGAATGTTAGTGAAGACATCAAAGCTATGAAATAACACATATAGAATCATGTAGTAACCAAAAAAGTGTTAAACAAATCAAAATATATTTTATATTTCAGATTCTTCAAAGCAGCCACCCTTTGCCTTGATGACAACTTTGCACACTCTTGGCATTCGCTCAACCAGCTTCACCTGGAATGCTGTTCCAACAGTCTTGAAGGAGTTCCCACATATGCTGAGCACTTGTTGACTGCTTTTCCTTCACTCTGCGGTCCAACTCATCCAAAACCATCTCAATTGGGTTGAGGTCGGGTGATTGTGGAGGCCAGGTCATCTGATGCAGCACTCCATCACTCTCCTTGCTGAAATAGCATTTACACAGCCTGGAGGTGTGTTTTGGGTCATTGTCCTGTTGAAAAACAAATTATAGTCCCACTAAGAGCAAACCAGATGGAATTGTGTATCGCTGCAGAATGCTGTGGTAGCCGTGCTGGTTAAGTGTGCCTTGAATTCTAAATAAATCACAGACAGTGTCACCAGCAAAGCACCCCAACACCATCACACCTCCTCCATGCTTCACGGTGGGAACCACACATGTGGAGATCATCAGTTCACCTACTCTGCGTCTCACAAAGACACTGCGATTGGAACCAAAAATCTCAAATTTGGATTCATCAGAACAAAGGACGTATTTCCACCGGTCTAAGGTCCATTGCACGTGTTTTGTGGCCCAAGCAAGTCTTCATATCTTAAAGTAATGATGGACTATCATTTCTCTTTGCTTATTTGAGCAGAACGACCTTGTCAGCTTGGGGATTCAATCCAGCAACCTTTCGGTTACTGGCCCAACGCTCTAACCACTAGGCTACCTGCCGTCTCATGAAGCTGGTTGAGAGAATGCCAAGAGTGTGCAAAGCTGTCATCACGGCAAAGGTTGGCTGCTTTGAAGAACTCAAATATAAAATATGTTTTGATTTGTTTAACACTCTCTTTTGGTTACTAGCATCCATATGTGTTATGTAATGGTTTTGATGTCTTCGCTATTCTACAATGTAGAACATATTTAAAATAAAGAACAACCTTGAATGAGTTGTTGTGTCCAAACTTTTGACTGGTACTGTAAGTATTCAGACCCTTTACTCATTACTTTGTTGAACACCTTTGGCAAAGATGACAGCATCAAGTCTTCTTGGGTAGGACACTACAAGCTTGGCACACCTATATTTGGGAAGTTTCTCACATTGTTCTCTGCAGATCTTCTAAAGCTCTGTCAGGTTGGATGGGGAGCGTCGCTGCACAGCTATTTTCAGGTCTCCGGAGATGTTAGATATCGGATTTTGGCTGGGCCACTCAAGGACATTCAGAGACTTTTCCCGAAGCCACTCATGCGTTGTCTTGGCTGTGTGCTGAGGGACATTGTCCTGTTGGAAGATTAACCATTGACCAAGTCTGAGTTCCTGAGCGCTTTGGAACAGGTTTTCATCAGTGATCTCGCTATACTTTGCTCCGTTCATCTTTCCCTCGATCCTGACGAGTCTCCCAGCCTGCTGCTGAAAAACATCCCGACAGCATTCAGGCGAAAGAGTCCAATCTTGGTTTCATCAGACCAGAGAATCTGGGTTCTCATGGTCAGTCTTTAGGTGCCTTTTGCCAAACTCCAAGCAGGCTTTCATGTGCCTTTTACTGACGAGTGGCTTCCGTTTGGCCATTCTACCATGAAGGTCGGATTGGTGGAGTGCTGCAGAGATGGTTGTCCTTCTGGAAGGTTCTCCCATCACCACAGAAGAACTCTGGAGCTCTGTCAGAGTGACCATTGGGTTCTTGGTAACCTCCCTGACCAAAGCCCTTCTCCCCTGATTGCTCAGTTTGGCTGGGCGGCCAGCTCTAGAAAGAGTCTTGGTGGTTCCAAACTTCTTCCATTTAAGAATGATGGAGGTCACTGTGTGCTTGGGGACCTTCAATGCTGCAGAAATGTTTTGGTACCCTTCCCCAGATCTGTGACTCGACACAATCCTGTCTCTGAGCTCTATGGACAGTTCCTTCGTCCTCATGGCTTGGTTTTTGTTCTGACATGCACTGTCTGTCAACTGTGGGACCTTATATATATATATATATATAAGGTCCCACAGTTGACAGACAGTGCATGTCAGAACAAAAACCAAGCCATGAGGACGAAGGAACTGTCCATAGAGCTCAGAGACAGGATTGTGTCGAGTCACAGATCTGGGGAAGGGTACCAAAACATTTCTGCAGCATTGTGCCTTTCCAAATCATGTCCAGTCAATTGAATTTGCCATAGATGGACTCCAAGTTGTAGAAACATCTCCAAGGATGATCAATGGAAACTGAATGCACCTGGACTCCCGAGTGGCGCAGCGGTTTAAGGCACTGCATCTCAGTGCTAGAGGTGTCACTACAAACCCTGGTTCGATTCCAGGCTGTATCACAACCGTCCGTGATAGGGCGGCGCACAATTGGCCCAGCGTCGTCCGGGTTTGGCCGGGGTAGGCCGTGATTGTAATTAAGAATTTGTTCTTAACTGACTTGCCTAGTTAAAATAAATACATTTCGAGTCTCATAGCAAAGGGTCTGAATACTTATGCAAATAAGGTATTTCCGTTTTTTTGTAATATGGGGTTTTCATTATGGGGTATATTTTGTGTAGATTGATGGGAATTTAAAAAAAAATCAATTTTAGAGTAAAGCTGTAATATAACAAAATGTGGAAAAAGTCAACAGGTCTGAATACTTTCTGAATGCACTGTACCTACAGCACCTCTGACCTAACACACCATCACTGCTGGTACTCTGTGTTAGCCCTTGCCCTGGGGACCTACACCATTCTGAAGTCACAAGGTGCCTGCTTTCCGAAAGTATGCTCGATGGAGAATCACTGTTAAGTGCTTCTTAGTCCAAGACTAGGCTTTCTGTGTCTGCGAAAGCAAGGAGTTTTACCGGGTCAAGAAACTCTGACACACTTTCTGGTGATTGTCATTAGACTCCATTTCCAGCTTGTCACTGTGGCCCTATGTATGGTGTGATGCGTGTGTTGTTGTGTTCCCAGCTGAAGTCTCTGGGCTACCTGTGTGGTCTGGTGGCCGAGAAGGTCCCCACCTCCGAGGACCTAAACCGCACTGTGGACCTTCTGGCTGGCCTGGGGGAAGAGAGACCAGAGACGGGTATTACACACACACACACACACACACACACACACACACACACACACACACACACACACTAATGCCCTAGGCTTTAGCTCAGCTGACCCAGTTCGCTCACAATATGCCCTTGGTTATAAAGTAGTAAGACCTGAGCATCACATTAGAATGCTTAATGTTGGTGTTATTTGATAATGGTTGTGCTGTCTTGTATGCCACGTCAAAATCGCTTCGCCCTCTGTCGTGCAGATGACTCTCTATTTGAGGTTGAAGTGGGGTACTTTTACTGTCAACACAAAGAGGCTCACATTGTGAGGTCGTGGAAGTTCATTGCGCTAAGGAAAAAGCTGAAATGGTCTTTAGAGAAAGTCTAAGTGTCTCTCCTGTGTTCTCTCTTACAGTTAACAGCCTGCAGAGCCCTTACAAAAAACTCAATGAGGCCTTATCGTCTGTGGAGGCGTTTGAAAAACACTATCTGGTAAGTGCCATGTTGATTTAGTGGATAATGGTGTAGCCAGTAACAGTAGTCCTTGATAACAGCCTTGATTCTGCTTCATAATGTTGTGTGTGTGTGTGTGTGTGTGTGTGTGTGCGGGGGACACTCCCTAGACAGAGTGCCTCTGTTTATAGTCTTGGTATCTAGTTCATTGGGCCCCATTGCCCTCCAGGCCCACTCTCTTTAGGCACTGGGGCAGAAAGCCATCACAGAGCTAAACATTCTTATTTCGTGAATGCTGTCTTTGTCCTCTGATCTTTCTCTCTCTTTTCAGGAGCTGTCTCATGCTGCTATGGAGATGTACAGAGCCATAGGCAGGATGCGCTCTGCCCGGCTCATTGGGAAGAGTCTAGCTGAGTTTTACATGTAAGCCTTTCTTTCTCTCCTTCTATCCTTCTATCTATCCTTTCTCTCCTTCTATCCCTCTGCCTCTCACCCTCCATCTCTGAATGGTGTTTCCAAAGATGAAGGTTGCTTGGAAAAATGATTAGCCCCAGTCAGCTAAATGTGCTAATGACTAATGAATGAAAGAGTGTAGGGTTGCTCTAATTGATTGATGCTAAATGAATAAAAACGGTGTTAACTCTGTGTGTGGTTTGTGTGCGTAGGAAGAAAGGTGACCCGGAGAGAGCAGAGGGCTTCCTTGATGACTCTCTGAGGTCATACGTGGCAGAGGGGTGGAGCCTGCAGGTGACTCATACCAGGAAGCAGATGGCCGAGTGTCAGAAGCTCCTGCAGCAGACTGAAGAGTATCCTCCAAAAATGCAGCGTTCAAAACAACTGGGAACTCAGAAATCTCCGAGTTCAGTGCGTTCAAGACAACTGGGAACTCTGGGTGGGGGAACAAGCTCCGACTGGGGAAAAATTGTTTTGAATGGTCATCCAACTCGGGAACTCGAGCCTCTTTCTAGAGCTCTGACTTTCTGACTTGAAGATCACTGACCTCATGATTTGACCTCGTATTTTTCAGAGTTCCCAGTTGTCTTGAACACACCTGACAGAGGAGAGGAAACACTACTGCCAAGGGATCCTTCCCTTTGCAACGGGAAACAAAAACAAGTGTTTGTCATTGGACAAGTTCAGGTAGTCCCTCCCTGTTTCATTCTGTTTTCTTCCGTTTGGTGCCTAGTGTATACGACCCAATGTCAATCAGTCTCAATGGGCGCATTTGGCATTGCAACTGATTTTAAAGGCGAGTTGAGACTGACTACAAATCACCTTGCATCACAAATAGCTACTCAATGTTATTTGTAGGTCAGTCAGCCACAATTTACCCATAATACATCACGGTTTAGATGCTCTCGACACGGACAATGTCTTCATTGGTGTACATTCTATATGAGCCAGGGTCATGTTCAATAGGGCCAACCGTAACAACTATTTTTCAATGGAAAACGTGGGACTCCTATTGGACAGATAGTACCTCCCTGGTTTATACCGGTTCAAAGCATTATTCCCCCCCCCCCCCCATTTCGTGTCTACTGAACACAACCCAGTCTTCTGTGCTCTCACTTGTTTGAGAGGTCATCTGTTAAATGAGTGTGTGGACTAAAGATTTCCATCATGGGTAGCTAGGCGAATAATGACCTCAAAGGGAGGTTGGCTACTATTTCACCCCCATCCAATCCGCACGCTAGGTAGGGAATCCTTTCTGAAGGCTCTCTCTTCTTTCACTCTCCCATTGCATTGAAATAGGCAGGTGTCAGTCAAGATACAATCTTCTAGTTCAGGTTTCCTTGACTCACTGTGCCAGCTACCTGCAGACCAGTGCCTTGCTAGCGGGCGATGCCAACCTGACAGAGGAGGAGAGGAAGCACTTCTGCCAGGAGATCCTTACCTTCGCCAGCCAGCCCCCGGCACCCTCGGGTGAGCACACACACACACACACACACACACACACACACACTGCGTACACTCGAGACATGGCAGGAACAGTCAAAGCTGTTTGTTCTTGTCTACCTGCATCAATGAGTTGAAAGCTTCTAATTGCACAATGAAAAAGCCAAGGGTCCTTGTCTGGTTGTCTCAACTTCTGAGAGACTTGCCAACTAAACTGGTCAAACATGTAAATAGTGGCTATTTCTTTCTCCCAAGACTGATGAACATTCGCCTGGTCCCCAGATCTTTGTGCTTTTGTCTGCTCCATTGTCAAGCCTGACAATTGCATAAGGAGTTGGCAAGAGAACAGAAAGACTGGCACCCAGGCTAGACCAACATATCTCTGACTTCACAATGTGTAATGCCCTCTGTCACCTCCCTCTTTCATCCCCCTCTTCCTCCTCTCGTCTCTCCAGACCAGACTGTGGCTCTGAGCATGGCGGCGTTCGCCCAGCTGCGTCAGATGCAGTTCAGCCCGCCTGGCGCCGTGGTGCACGTGGGTGCCGCCTTGCAGCTGGAGCTGCGCGTACGCTGCCTGATGCCTGTGGCCGTGCAGGTGGAGCAGCTGGCTGCCACTCTCCACTTCAGCCTGGAGCAGGGCGGGGCGAGGGGCCGGGCGGGCAGCGCCCAGAGGAGGACGGGCCAGGGACCACAAGGTCATGGGGACGGGGTGGTCCTGTTCCCCCAGGGAAGCCCCCTAGCTGGGGTCGGGATGGGCGCTTTGCTACCCCCCGCCCTGGAGCTTTACGAAATGCAGGACCGCAGCCTGTCGGACAGCTCGCTCAACTCCACGGGGGTGGTGTGTAAGAACATGCACCTGCTGCTACGGCGCCACGACAGCTCAGCCTCCCTGGACACGCCCACCGCCGGGGCCCTCCCGGCAGCGGTCGCTGTGGACGACGGGGCCCAGATGTTAAGGGCACGCGACGTAACACTGCAGCCCGGCGACAACAGCATCTTGTTCACGGCCCCGGTACGTTTTCTTTCAGCCTCCTATAACGTCAACAGTCATGTCTCGAGTCCAAGTCCACCCCATGGCTCATTTTCAATTTGTCTAAAGAAATCTGTTCTCTTCTTGCCTCCTCTCCATTAAAACAGAATGGGGAATGCTGTTAAGTAGAGGTCAAGTGTCACTTTATCACTCCTTGTCGCTCTCTTTTTCTCTTCCCCCTCTCTCCACTCTCGCTCTTTTCTCTCAAGACTGGAGAACCGGGCTCGTACACGTTACGTCAGCTGTGCGGGAGCGTGGGGAGAGTCCAGTTTGTCCAGTCTCACATCTACCCTGTGGTGCAGTACGAGGTCTACTCCCAGGAGCCTCAGCTCACCATCGAGCCCCTCTCAGGTCCGTCTCTCTGGCCCTCTGTCCCCCTCTTTAGCCACAAACAATGAATGCTAATCGCTGCCTGTTTATATGTGGTTGGACCAGGTCATCCTTGTATTTTTACGTGTATCTGTGTTTTCCCTCCAGACAACCTGTTGGCAGGCATTCCCCAGAAGGTGAAGTTCACCATAGCAACAGGCCACTACAGTGTGAAGAAGGGTGATGCGCTGCAGCTTAGCAATACAGACTCCATGCCCATCCTCCACTCTAGCTGCTGCTCTGCTACCGTCCTGTCCAGCACGGGAGGTCAGCCTTCCTTCCATCCACTCTGGGTCAGAGGTCAAGGGTCAGAGAGGTTAAAGGGATAGTTCATCCAAATTGTTTCATTGCAAGTAGTCTATAGACGAGGAGAGACTGCAATCCAGCTGCTGCCTCCAATCACTAATATTAGCCCAGGCAGGTCTGGGGGTTACCATGGAGATCAATGACCCCCGGTCCATAGGGGGAGACACCTTTAACGTTCCATGCTGACTGCTTTTCCCTACTTCTGCTGTTGCTAACTTTTTTTCTGTTCTCGCTCTCTCGCACCCATCTGTTTGCAGAGCGCATGGGGGAGAGTGCTCTATCCATCCAGTCATCGGAGAAGGTGACCAGCATCTCCCTGCCCCCCACCCCTCCCTACCACACCCTGGAGTTCCAGCTGGAGGTGCTGTGCCACATCCCCCCCACGCCTTTCAAGCCCGACATCGAGCGTCTCACCAACGGCGAGGTCTGCCACCGGCCCAAGAGCCACAGCCACGCAGACAGTGGCATGATCAACATCGACCAGAAGGTTTGAAGACCGTTTGTTCTCCTAGCCTATAGGGTTAACCCCAGGACCACCTTTATATCATTTACTAGGGTCATGTTCATTGGCCACCCAATGGAAGACAACAGACTGAAACGGAGGGACTACCTGGATTTGTCCAATGAGTATTCCGCCTCAATGTTTGAAAGTGTTTTGTTACACTGTGCCTTAATGAACATGACCATGCCTATCCTATGTTTACAGCCCTGTGTGTTCTCTTTCTGTCGCCATAGGTCTCCATCGACTGTCCTTGGTCCATCTACTCCACTCTCATAGCCCTAACCTTCTATGTCCCTTTCAAAGCCAAGCACTCAATACTCTCTGCTGGGAAAAGGTAGGTCACACACACACACACTCCATCTGCTTTTACTATATGGGGGACATTTTTTGTCACGCAGTCACAGATGTGTGCAAAAAATACAGCATGATTTAATTTGAAACTTTTTTATTTACTGAGTGACGCGCCCAATGCAAATTCCAATTGCAGTATTTGGAACCCGCATTGGGTAATATACCTTCTCGTCTACAGGACTTTAAATGCATATAAAGTGTCTATTCAATGACATGTCTGCTCAGTCGTTCAGTAAGGAATCTATGGTGACGTTGAGAATGTAAATATTGATCTGACTCCTCTGACTGGTCACACAGGAAGTACATACAGGTGTGTCTCCAGAACGTGTCCGACACAAACTTCCACCTGGCAGACCCGGTCCTCACAGAGCGCCAGCCCGCGGTCTCGATGGAGCTGCTCTCACTCAATGTTAAAACACAACAGGTGAGTAACTGAAAATACACACACACACTTCATCTCTCTCTCTCTTTCACTCTCTCTCACACATTTCTCTCTACACACACACACACACACATACACACATCTGTTCTGATCCTCTTTGCCTCAGCCGGTGTGCAGTCAGCAGTCGGTGTTCTGCCTGTGGGAGATGCGTTGGGCCAAACCCCTCCCGCTGTGTCTGCAGTGTGCGTTCTCCGCGAGCTTCGCGCCCGTCTCCGCCTCGGACGCACACACAGCCTTCAGACCCTACCGCTACGAGTTCCAGCTGGACCGGGTCTCTGTGAGTATACGCAAGACCCACCTCTGGGTCCCATCATAAGACACCACATGGAGGAAAACACATTTTTTTGTTTTCCGTTGCAAAACGAATGAACACAACCCTGTTCTCGTCACAAACAAACGTCGTTCTGGGCTCGAACATCGCACAATGTTGCTAACCCTCCTCCCCAGACCCTTTACAGCTTGAAGGCCGAGATCTTGCCGCCGTCCGGCGACCAGCACTGTCGCACCGGCACCCTCTGTGGCCTCGAGGTGTCCATCACACGGCAGGCGGAGCCCAGCGAGACTGAAGGGGAGGAGGAGGAGTCTACAGAAATAGAGGGCCTGAGGACCACCAAGCTCATGTATGAAGGTAGGACACGGGAAGGTGTGTGTGTGTGTGTGTGTGTGTGTGTGTGTGTCCATGTCTGTTATTTACCTGTCTACCCTGGTGTGTGTTGTCTGCAGTGGTGGACAACAGCAGTAACTGGGCGGTGTGTGGCAAGAGCTCGGGGGTGGTGTCCATGCCCGTGGCTGCCAGCGCCACACACAGGGTTCAGATGGAGGTCATGCCCCTGTTCGCCGGTCACCTGCCCTTCCCCAACATCAAAGTGTTCAAGTACCTGCCCCACAGTGCCGTCCCAGCCATTCAGCCAGACACAGGTATGTAACCCACAGCTGCAGAACGGTCCTTAAGCTCAGTCCGTAGACATGTCTCCCATTACTGAACACAACGGTAGTCGATATTTTGTGCCATCTTTGTCAACCTCTTACATGCTGTTTAGATTATTTGCTTATAGGCATTATTACAGCACGTGTTGTACTCTCTCTCTCACACACACTCAGTCACATGCACTCACCTCTCTCTCTCTCTCTCTCTGGCCGCTCACAGACAGCTGCTTAGAGAACGACACCATATCCCTGCTGGACAAAGGGCTGGACGACCCGGGCGACACGGCCAGCATCCGCAGCCGAGGCAGCGTCCACTCGGTGGGCAGCGGGGAGCAGCAGCGGGAGCAGCAGAGGGGTCTCCCCATGCCCCGCCTGGAGCCCTTCAGTCCGGGACAGGTGTTCTATTGGAGCCAGGGGCGGCAGGTGCTGGTGCTGCCCGTTACTGACGACCACGTGATGGAGGTTAACGTCACATGACCCCTGTGGGCCGCTGCCGCACCCCCCCCATCACGCCTGGACCTCTGTGGTTTGGTTCCTGGCTGTGGTTCTGGAACCGGGAGGTGGCCCGGCAGCAGGGAACTGACACTGGCTCTCCTCTCAGGACTCATTGCTGGCCAGCCACTAGCCCTGCTCCCGTTCTGACCTGAGTTCCATCGGCTGTATTTTTATCTTGTCAATCTTTTTCATATGAAAAATAGCCCTCTCTCCCCCCACTGTCAGAGAAGAGGGTTTTGTGTACCTGTAAAACTAGATCTCTTATTGGTCCTTGCTCCGTGGACACAGTAAACCTCTTAACTGTTCTGCGTAGAACCCCCCACGCACCTGTGATCGGGCTTTCTGGTTCCACTGATCGTCAACACAACCTTCTGTATGAGGCACGCATGGACACACTAATGTGTGTTTGGACAGGGGTGCTTCGGTTTGTGGTTGTTTGTATCGGTTCGTGTGTGTCTATGCATGACACGGCAAGTTGTGATGGATGAAGGGAAAGAGCGGGGCCAGTTAATCGTGTGTGTGTGAGCAATATCTACTCCACTTTTCCTCTTGACTCACTTCCAGCCCCAAACCCTGCTGAATCCTCTTTCCTTTGCTGTAGTCATAGCGCCACCTTCTGGCCACTGTACAAACTGTTCAATAAGTACATATTATTCCAGAGGAATCACTGTACTGACTGTGCAAAGGCTGCACCAAAAACAGTGTCTCAAAGGAATATGTTAGAGAGAAATATACGTTTTGTTTTCGAGCAGGTGTGAGACGTACTAACGAACACTTGCTTTTGGCTTTGTTCAGGTTTTAGAGTTCACTGAAATTCACTTATTTAAGTATCGGTGAAATCTGAGAACAATGGGAGGAAATTGTACTTGGTTGTTTTCAGTGACTTTTTGGCTGAAAGTGACCTTCTGTTTGAAGTGTTACCATCATGTGTTCTGTCTGACTTTGTGGTTTACTTGAATGCTGAGCAGGTAAATTCTATGTTTAGTAAATGTGGTGTCTGATTTTTTTTTAAATCATTTTTTTCAGACATTCGCTGTTGCTAACGGTAACTGTCAGGAAGAGCACTTTCTTATCATAGCACAATTCTTTAACAAAAACAACTTGGAAGGAGGGGAAATTCGCTTGTGTAAATGCGGTGTTCATTCGTTTATTGACCTCTATTTTTGTACTGTGTCGCCGGACAAGTTCTGGTTGTTGCTCTGTTGGTGTGGTTGGTTGGTATCTACTGGAGGCCTATGAGGGCTTTGGGCCTGAGGCCTAAGCACAACCTGTAGCACACCCCTTCAGCTATACTGTCCTGTATTCCTCCACCTCTGGGCTTGTATCTAGCATAATCCCACAAACAAACTAGTGCTCACCGCCAGGACGAAAGGCGGAAGACTCGTTCCCTCGATCTGGCCAGCTTAATGAAAAAGAACCCCTTCCACTCAGACTCCACCTACAAAACGTACAATGGCAAGAAAAAGTATGTGAACCCTTTTGGAATTACCTGGATTTCTGCTTAAATTGGTCATCAAATTTGATCTGATCTTCATCTAAGTCACAACAATAGACAAACACAGTCTGCTTAAACTAATAACACACAATTATACGTTTTCATGTCTTTATTGAACACGTTGTGTAAACATTCACAGTGCAGGGTGGGGAAAGTATGTGAACCCTTTGGATTTAATAACTGGTTGACCCTCCTTTGGCAGCAATAACCTCAACCAAAAGTTTTCTGTAGTTGCGGAACAGACCTGCACAACGGTCAGGAGGAATTTTGCTAGCAAGCTGTCCAGGCCCTGAGGCAGCAAAGCAGCCCCAAACCGTGATGCTCCCTCCACCATACTTTACAGTTGGGATGAGATGTTGGTGTGCTGTGCATTTTTTTTTCTCCACACATAGTGTTGTGTGTTCCTTCCAAACAACTCAACTGTAGCTTTCCCTGTGGCTCAGTTGGTAGAGCATGGTGTGTGCAACGCCAGGGTTGTGGATTTGATTCCCACGGGGGGCCAGTACACAAAAAAAAAGTATGAAATGTATGCATTCACTACTGTAAGTTGCTCTGGATAAGAGCGTCTGCTAGATGACTAAAATGTCAAATGTAAAAATGTTTCATCTGTCCACAGAATATTTTGCCAGTAGTCCTGTGGAACATCCATGTGCTCTTTTGCGAACTTCAGACGTGCAGCAATGTTCTTTTGTTGTTGACAGCGGTGGCTTCTTCCGTGGTGTCCTCCCATGAACACCATTCTTGTTTAATGTTTTACATGTCAGACTCGTCAACAGAGACGTTAGCATGTTCCAGAGATTTCTGTCAGTCTTTAGCTGAGACTCTAGGATTCTTCTTAAACCTCATTGAGCATTCTGAGCTGTGCTTTTGCAGGCATCTTTGCAGGAAGGCCACTCCTAGGGAGAGTAGCAACCGTGCGGAACTTTCTCCATGTATAGACAATTTGTCTTACCGTGGACTGATGAACATCAAGGCTTTTAGAGATACTTTTGTAACCCTTTCCAGCTTTATGCAAGTCAACAATTCTTAATCTGAGATCTCTTTTGTTCGAGGCATGGTTCACATCAGGCAATGCTTCTTGTGAATAGCAAACTCACATTTTGTGAGTTTATTTTTTTTTTTGTAGGGCAAAGCAGCTCTAATCAACATCTCCAATCTTGTCTCATTGATTGGACTCCAGGTTAGCTGACTCCTAACTCCAATTAGCTTTTGGAGAAGTCATTAGACTAGGGGTTCACATACTTTTTCCATCCTACACTGTGAATGTTTAAATGTATTCAATATAGACAAGAAAAATACCATAATTTGTGTATTATTAGTTTACACACTGTCTATTGTTGTGACTTAGATGACCAATTTATGCAGAAATCCAGGTAATTCCAAAGGGTTTACATACTTTTTCTTGCCACTGTACATACCCGATCCTACAGCAACATGGGCCTGTGTTTGCAACGTCCATGTGTCCTCGTGTGTGTGTGTGAGAGAGGTTGTCTAACTGGTCAGAAACTATAATATTTGAAGACTAGAGTATCAGTGCTCGTCTATGTACACATCTCATTTTATGTCCAGCTGTATTTATTGTCTTATTTTTTTTAATATATGATTTAACGGCAAATAGCTGGAAGGGACGGAATCATCAATCACTCTTACAGAAATAAAGACATTGGGAATTGTCTGGTGATTTGTTTTTATTGTCTTTCATTGGTCACTGAAATCAAATAAATGTGTATGTAAATGATTCCATGGGAGTTCAGTACCATTGATTGTATTCAGATGAATTATTTAAACTAATCATATGTATGCATTATACAGTTGAAATTAAATATAGCTATGTTTTAATGTGTCTGTGTACTCCGTTCTGGTGCTCAGTGAAGTATTTGTGTGAAGAGAAACTTGACGGTTTTTGGGCTGGCTCAAATGAAACAAGGCCTGTATGGTATCAACTAACTTGATCCTCAATGTGTTTCCTCACTTCTACAAAGTCACATGCAATTTTGTCAAACTCATCGCTTTTGTATTTGAAAGGTGAGAAGTCCAAGTCTGAGGAACAGAGACAGAAGGAGGGGGCAAGCCATGGAGGAACTTGTAGGTGAGCATGAGGCTCTTAGGTGGTAGGGATCCAATGTAAGGTTGGGACACGTCTTACATTTTCAGTAGCCTTATATATAGAAGAAATCCTCAGATACAGGGCTATTGGGGCAAGTTATGTAAAGCAGTTCCATAAAAAAAAGTATTGGTGTAGGCCTAACACTTCAATACAATACTTTTTTTTTTTACTGAACTGCTTTACAATACCTGCCACAGTAGCCCTGTAAAACAGTGTGCTATATTAGCCCTTGTGTGCTGCGCCTCGGGCTGTTGTGGTGACTGTATTACCGTCCCACCTGAAGGCAGTCAAATAGTCACGGTAATTAGGCTTATCCCATCAGCTTTCTATAGGCTAGAAATACATTTATTTGTCAACATTTCTAATGTTAAGCACATTGCTTATCATTACAACAGGAGTATAGCCTACCTGGCTGGCATGAAAATAAACCACGGGAAAAGCATCCTCCATTCACTATTTAAGTGCACAGAAGATGTTTTTTTCCCCTGCTGCCCCTGTTTCGAAACAAGTGCATGATGGTCCATTCTAAATCAAAACTAATTTCACACTTACATTATTTAGTATATGTGAAGACAAGATTAAATCAAGAAGAGCAACAATCTATCCACAATATTAAAGCTGATCCACCCCATAATTTTTTTTAACGAATACCAAAATAAAGAGCAATCTGATGGGTGACAATATTAGCCTATACTTGTGAATGATGCCCAGCATAATGGAACATTCGCGCTTATAGCCTACTGCTGTGTGCGCATCGATGCGTTATAATGTGAAGAAATAGCCTAATAGTTGATCAACATTTTAACGCTAAACATTCTGATCTGTTGCGTCAGCCACATTGCGTAAAAAAAATGTTTTTGATGCTAGTGGTTGTATTAAATTCGGGATCTATGTATCCCCAACTGTCCCAGGCTATGTTTGGAATATTCATTTATTGCACAGAATAGAATAGGTCAACTATTGTACTATAGGGGATAGTAGATTGACATAGGCTAGTGCTTTTGCTGTTCGTTAGGCCTACTCATCTTGTTGGCTGACGAAAAGTAAATGTGTAGTTCTTCCAATATCTTCAATGTGCACCTCGGAATTGTATAAGGACATTGTGTCCACGATGTGTCTGTCTTCACTTGTAGCCTGTGGAACTCATTTTCGGAGCAAGCTTAAATTGGCTTTTACTCTTTGTTGATGTCAGTATTGCAGCTTTGTTCATGTATACATGAGCTTTCTGATACCGCATAAGTAACGCTGTCTCTGGGTGTTGCAGATGGAAAGTGTATGCGCAGTGAGAAAAAAAACGAGCATTGTGCTTTCTCGTGGGCGCCGATTGACGAGAACGGTTTCTCATCGGTCTTGTATGTGTAGTCTATTACGTGGACGTATATGCCTAGTACAATTATTTATCTATGATGACTGAATGGCAAAATGATCATGAAATTCTATTTATTTATGGAAGACCTATTTGAAACTGAAGGGGTTTCAGCCACTATAGGCTACTGACTATGCTAAACCTACTAGCCTACAGTTAATAGGCTACTATAGCCCAGTAGGCCTAGTTGTCTATTGTTATATTTATTTGAAGATTAACTGGTGTTTTCTCTGGGGCTGCCTCCACCCTGGAATGTGTTTTTGTGTAGGTGTGTGTGTTTCTAGGTTGCCACACTGCCCGAGGAATGGACACCAGCCACCAATCGCACCACTCCCGAACCATGTATTTCTCACGACTCCTACATCTCTGTGTGTGGAGTAGGCCTACCTGTTTTCCCCACGTTAATGGTTTTTCCCATACCTTCATGTCCTGGAAGAAGCCCTGCTCCACACCCGGATTGCAGCATCCATGCCCAGGTCTACAGGTTGAGCATTGCTGTCAATGCTGTCTGTCGACGACCTCCAGGAAGCTCAGGCCCTGCAGATAAGAACTAATCACAGCGCTCAGTGGGAATTTATTAACGTTTTTTTGCATAATTGGCCATGTGCATGTAATTGTGATGGAAGTTGTAGGAGAGAGGAATAACGTCGTGGGAGAGACAAAAAGTGAATAAAAAACACCCTAAATATGTTTAGAACTACAAATGAACTTTCTTCTGTCGATTCTTGTTTTTTTTATGTCACAATTCCAACCCTCCTTTATCTGGGCTTGGGACCGGCAAAAGTGACCCAAAAGAGACACTCTGGCGGAGTTACTTAGTTTTTTATTTTATATTTTAATTTTAATTTTTTTAGTTTGGTTTTCTTAATTTGGTTTGGTTTTTAACCTTATGGTCCACTTAGCAGCCTACAACAAGTCACAGTAAAACATTAAAATGTTTAACCATAAAATGTTTTACATTTTTTTGTATACAATCTACATTAACAATGTAAATGGAACAAAAAGACACAATAGAAAAAACTGTCAATTTTCTCACATTGCCATTATGGTAACTAGACTGGCCCTAATTCAGGTAATTTTGAAAATATTTTTATGTAAACCGGGGCGGGATCAGCCAGTGGCGGCTTCCTGCGTGCACGTTTCATTTGCAGTCTGGATGCAGAGGGATGAACATCTCCTGCTCTGACTGCAGCTGGGAGGGACTGCTGCGTGAGGACTGGGCTGCCTGTGCGTGCTTTGGGACGGGGCCCACGGCAGCACCCGCTGCTCGTTGAGAAGAGTAAGAACTATACGTGCTTTCACGTCAGAGTCTCCAATAACACCAGAAAACGTCGCTAGATTTGTCGCTAGTCGCTTTTTTGAAAATGTGTCGCTAGAGGAGTCTGAATACTCGCTAAATTGGCAACACTGAGTGTGATGTTGTTCCCCTAGATTATGCACAAAGTTGCACACAAGGACCAATTCAAATAGGCCAGGTCAAGAGGGGATGTTAATAATTTGATTATAATAATAAGAATTCAGTGTGTTTAAATGTTTTTTTAATTACAGCCGCATAGCTAATGTTATTTTTTGGTGTACAAACACTTTTTCATATCTATATTGCACATACACGTGATTGTAAAAGTTTTGTATGTTTTGGTTTGGTCCATCGAGGGTTATCTGTATTTCTGTACCCCTTTATTGTTCTCTTTTGCCTGACCTTCAGCTAGCGAGGTATGTTGTCCTTGGCTCCGCAATTGTTCAATATAAAACCGTGGTAATGTTACACAATGTGCTGTTATGCAACCAAAAGTTTTGTTACAATGTGGACAATATAAAGATTTATGTTAACAAGTTTCACCGAGCTTGCTAACTAGGGTATCTATTGTAACTTGTGGGTACTTGGGACAGTGTTTGAGTGAGTTTCCATGTGCTCGCGCAGGTGCTAAAATATTGTGTGTTGTCTCTTCGTGTGCAGGTATGTCTTTTATTTGGTCCGAATTATGTTGTATGTCATTTTACTTGTATTGTATGGTGTGCTGTTGTGCACTGAATGTGTGCACGCATCACCTGTTATTTCTTTTTGGCGCGCTCTTTTGCCTGACTTTCGGCTAGCGAGGTGCCTGAGAGCTGTGACTGCGCCAAGGGCTAAAATATTTTCTGTTGTCTCTCTGTGTGCAGGGCAAATAAAAATAATCCAACCAGCAGACTCCAGTTGTGGCAGTGTCCTAATTAAATCACACAACGAACCACGCTACGCTAGCAGTAAGTCTTCTTAACTTATAATCATAGTCACAGTGCTTTCTTTGTGACTGATAGTTGTTGTTTTTGTTTACTATTCATTTTGCTCAGCACTAGTGCAAATCATCTTTTAAATGTTTTATTATCTTTGTCATTTTGTCTCAGGTCAAATTCAAGAACCACCTTTGTGAGTTTTCACTGACAGGCAACTTCAGTAACATCCGTATGTTAATACACCTTCTTTGTGACCTTTAATCAAGAGTAAAAGAGAGCTAATGTCAAATCTATCTTACTGTATCATTATAGTGAAAGGAGAAAAGCTGGAACAGTGTTACAGCAAAGTTCTTAAAGAGAAGAACGAGGCACTTCTCCAGATAGCGGACCTCAAATACATGGTGATTTTCACAAGCGATTGTCATTTATACTGATGACTTCAATGTCATACGGGTAGCATATGAATCCAATCGTGTAGACGCTACCATTTGATGTGTCATCATACTGAATGTATTTTTTTCTGTCTCTATCTACCATGAGACTTTTCATCTATATTATTCGTAGCCATCTATTTACCACAAACCGATGCTGGCACTAAGACCACACTCAAGGAGCTGTATAAGGCCATAAGCAAACAAGAAAATGCTCATCTAGAAGCGGCGCTCCTAGTGGCTGGGGACTTTAAATCAGGCAAACTTGAATCAGTTTGACCTAATTTCTACCAGCATGTCGCATGTGCAACAAGAGGGAAAAAATTCTAGATCACCTTTACTCCACACACAGAGACGCATACAAAGCTCTCCATTTGGCAAATCTGACCATAATTCTATCCTCCTGATTCCTGCTTACAAGCAAAAACTAAAGCAGGAAGTACCAGTGACTTGCTCAATACGGAAGTGGTCAGATGATGCGAATGCTACGACCGACAGGACTGTTTTGCTAGCACAGACTGGAATATGTTCCGGGATTCATCCAATGGCACTGAGGAGTATAACACCTCAGTCAGCGGCTTCATCAATAAGTGCATCGACGATGTCGTCCCCACAGTGACTGTAGGTACATATCCCAACCAGAAGCCATGGATTACAGGCAACATCCTCACCGAGCTAAAGGCTAGAGCTGCCACTTTCAAGGAGTGGGACACTAATCCGGACACTTATAAGAAATCCTGCTACGCCCTCAGACAAACCATCAAACAGGCAAAGCGTCAATACAGGATTAAGATTGAATCGTACTAAACCGTCTCTGACGCTCATCTGATGTGGCAGGGCTTGCAAACTTTTATAGACTACAAAAGGAAACCCACTCATGAGCTGCCCAGTGACGCGAGCCTACCAAACGAGCTAAATGCCTTTTATGCTCGCTTCGAGGTGAGCAGCACTGAAGCATGAATGAGAGCACCAGCTGTTACGGACGACTATGTCATCACGCTCTCCATGGCCGATGTGAGCAAGACCTTTAACAAGGTCAACATTCACAAGGCTGCGGGGCCAGACGGATTACCAGGACGTGTACTCAGAGCATGCACAGACAAACTGGCAAGTGTCTTCACTGACATTTTCAACCTCTCCCTGACCGAGTCTGTTATACCTTTCAAGCAGACCACCATAGTCCCTGTGCCCAAGAAAGCAAAGATAACCTTCCTAAATGACTATCGTGCCCCGCAGCACTCACGTTGGTTGCCATAAAGTGCTTTGAAAGACGGGTCATGACTCACATCAACACCACCATCCCGGAAACGCAGACATATTCCAATTTGCATACCGCCCCAACAGATCCACAGATGGTGCAATCTTAATTGCACTCCACACTGCCCTTTCCCACCTGGATAAAAGGAACACCTATGTGAGAATGCTGTTCATTGATTACAGCTCAGCGTTCAACACCATCGTGCCCACAAAGCTCATCACTAAGCTAAGGACCCTAAGGACCCTAAGCTAAACACCTCACTCTGCAACTGGATCCTGGACTTCCTGAAGGGCCGCCCCCAGGTGGTAAGAGTAGGTAACAACACATCTGCTATGCTGATCCTCAACACTGGGGCCCCCCCAGGGTGCGTGCTTAGTCCCCTCCTGTACACGACTGCGTGGCCAAGCACGACTTCAACACCATCATTATGTTTGCTGACTACACAACAGTGGTTGGCCTGATCACTGACAATGATGAGACATCCTATAGGGAGGAGGTCAGAGACCTGGCAGTGTGGTGCAAGGACAACAACCTCTCCCTCAATGTGAGCAAGACAAAGGAGCTGATTGTGGACTACAGGAAAAGGAGGGCCAAACCGGCCCCCCTTAACATCGATGGGGCTGTAGTGGAGCAGGTCGAGAGTTTCAAGTTCCTTGGTGTCCACATCACCAACGAACTATCATGGTCCAAACATACCAAGACAGTCGTGAAGAGGGCACGACAAAACTTTTTTCCCCTCAGGAGACTGAAAAGATTTGGCATGGGTCCCCAGATCCTCAAAAAGTTCTACAGCTGCACCATCGAGAGCATCCCTACCGGTTGCATCACCGCCTGGTATGGCAACTGCTCTGCCTCCGACAGCAAGGCACTATAGAGGGTAGTGTGTACGGCCCAGTAGTGTGTACGGCCCAGTGTACGGCCCAAGCTTCCTGCCATCCAGGACCTCTATACCAAGCGGTGTCAGAGGAGGACCCTAAAATTGTCAAAGACTCCAGCCACCCTAGTCATAGGGTCTAGGTCCAAGAGGCTAGATCCAAGAGGCTTCTAGGTCCAAGAGGCTTCTAAACAGCTTCTACCCCCAAGCCATAAGACTCCTGAACATCTAATCAAATGACTACACAGACTATTTGCATTGCACCCCCACCCCTCTTTAATAACTGTATCTGCATGTACATATTAATCAAAATCAAAATCAAATCAAATTTATTTTTATATAGCCCTTCGTACATCAGCTGATATTCTCAAAGTGCTGTACAGAAACCCAGCCTAAAACCCCAAACAGCAAGCAAAGCATGTGAAAGAAGCACGGTGGCTAGGAAAAACTCCCTAGGAAAAACTCCCTAGAAAGGCCAAAAACCTAGGAAGAAACCTAGAGAGGAACCAGGCTATGAGGGGTGGCCAGTCCTCTTCTGGCTGTGCAGGGTGGATATTATAACAGAACATGGTCAAGATGTTAAAATGTTCATAAATGACCAGCATGGTCAAATAATAATAATCATAGTAGTTGTCGAGGGTGCAACAAGCACGTCCGGTGAACAGGTCAGGGTTCCATAGCCGCAGGCAGAACAGTTGAAACTGGAGCAGCAGCACGGCCAGGTGGACTGGGGACAGCAAGGAGTCATCATACCAGGTAGTCCTGAGGCATGGTCCTAGGGCTCAGGTCCTCCGAGAGAAAGACAGAAAGAGAGAAAGAGAGAATTAGAGAGAGCATATTTAAATACACACAGGACACCGGATAAGACAAGAGAAATACTCCAGATGTAACAGACTGACCCTAGCCCCCCGACACAAACTACTGCAGCATAAATACTGGAGGCTGAGACAGGAGGGATCAGAAGACACTGTGGCCCCATCCGATGATACCCCCGGACAGGGCCAAACAGGCAGGATATAACCCCACCCACTTTGCCAAAGCACAGCCCCCACACCACTAGAGGGATGTCTCCAACCACCAACTTACCGTCCTAAGACAAGGCCGAGTATAGCCCACAACGATCTCCGCCATGGCACAACCCAAGGGGGGGCGCCAACCCAGACAGGAAGACCACGTCAGTGACTCAACCCACTCAAGTGACGCACCCCTCCCATGGACGGCATGGAAGAACACCAGTAGTCCAGTGACTCAGCCCCTGTAAAAGGGTTAGAGGCAGAGAATCCCAGTGGAAAGAGGGGAACCGGCAAGGCAGAGACAGCAAGGGCGGTTCGTTGCTCCAGCCTTTCCGTTCACCTTCACACTCCTGGGCCAGACTATACTTAATCATAGGACCTACTGAAGAGATAAGTCTTCAGTAAAGACTTAAAGGTTGAGACTGAGTCTGCGTCTCTCACATTGGTAGGTAGACCATTCCATAAAAATGGAGCTCTATAGGAGAAAGCCCTACCTCCAGCCGTTTGCTTAGAAATTCTAGGGACAATTAGGAGGCCTGCGTCTTGTGACCGTAGCGTACGTGTAGGTATGTACGGCAGGACCAAATCGGAAAGATAGGTAGGAGCAAGCCCATGTAATGCTTTGTAGGTTAGCAGTAAAACCTTGAAATCAGCCCTTGCCTTAACAGCAAGCCAGTGTAGGGAGGCTAGCACTGGAGTAATATGATCAAATTTTTTGGTTCTAGTCAGGATTCTAGCAGCCGTATTTAGCACTAACTGAAGTTTATTTAGTGCTTTATCCGGGTAGCCGGAAAGTAGAGCATTGCAGTAGTCCAGCCTAGAAGTAACAAAAGCATGGATTAATTTTTCTGCGTCATTTTTGGCCAGAAAATTTCTGATTTTTGCAATGTTACGTAGATGGAAAAAAGCTGTCCTTGAAACAGTCTTGATATGTTCTTCAAAAGAGAGATCAGGGTCCAGAGTAACGCCAAGGTCCTTCACAGTTTTATTTGAGACGACTGTACAACCATCCAGATTAATTGTCAGATTCAACAGAAGATCTCTTTGTTTCTTGGGACCTAGAACAAGCATCTCTGTTTTGTCCGAGTTTAAAAGTAGAAAGTTTGCAGCCATCCACTTCTTTATGTCTGAAACACAGGCTTCTAGCGAGGGCAATTTTGGGGCTTCACCATGTTTCATTGAAATGTACAGCTGTGTGTCGTCCGCATAGCAGTGAAATTTAACATTATGTTTTCAAATGACATCCCCAAGAGGTAAAATATATAGTGAAAACAATAGTGGTCCTAAAACGGAACCTTGAGGAACACCGAAATTTACAATTGATTTGTCAGAGGACAAACCATTCACAGAGACAAACTGATATCTTTCCGACAGATAAGATCTAAACCAGGCCAGAACTTGTCCATGTAGACCAATTTGGGTTTCCAATCTCTCCAAAAGAATGTGGTGATCGATGGTATCAAAAGCGGCACTAAGATCTAGGAGCACGAGGACAGATGCAGAGTCTCGGTCTGACGTCATTAAAAGGTCATTTACCACCTTCACAAGTGCAGTCTCAGTGCTATGATGGGGTCTAAAACCAGACTGAAGCGTTTCGTATACATTGTTTGTCTTCAGGAAGGCAGTGAGTTGCTGTGCAACAGCTTTTTATCAAATTTTTGAGAGGAATGGAAGATTCGATATAGGCCGATAGTTTTTTATAATTTCTGGATCAAGATTCGGCTTTTTCAAGAGAGGCTTTATTACTGCCACTTTTAGTGAGCTTGGTACACATCCGGTGGATAGAGAGCCGTTTATTATGTTCAACATAGGAGGGCCAAGCACAGGAAGCAGCTCTTTCAGTAGTTTAGTTGGAATAGGGTCCAGTATGCAGCTTGAGGGTTTGGAGGCCATGATTATTTTCATCATTGCGTCAAGAGATATAGTACTAAAACACTTTAGTATCTCCCTTGATCCTAGGTCCTGGCAGAGTTGTGTAGACTCAGGACAATGGAGCTTTGGAGGAATACCCAGATTTAAAGAGGAGTCTGTAATTTGCTTTCTAATGATCATGATCTTTTCCTCAAAGAAGTTCATAAATTTATTACTGCTGAAGTGAAAGCCATCCTCCATTTGCGAAGGCTGCTTTTTAGTTAGCTTTGCGACAGTATCAAAAAGAAATTTCGGATTGTTCTTATTTTCCTCAATTAAGTTGGAAAAATAGGATGATCGAGCAGCAGTGAGGGCTCTTCGATACTGCACGGTACTGTCTTTCCAAGCTAGTCGGAAGACTTCCAGTTTGGTGTGGCGCCATTTCCGTTCCAATTTTCTGGAAGCTTGCTTCAGAGCTCGTGTATTTTCTGTATACCAGGGAGCTAGTTTCTTATGACAGATGTTTTTAGTTTTTAGGGGTGCAACTGCATCTAGGGTATTGCGCATGGTTAAATTGAGTTCCTCGGTTAGGTGGTTAACTGATTTTTGTCCTCTGACGTCCTTGGGTAGGCAGAGGCAGTCTGGAAGGGCATCAAGGAATCTTTGGGTTGTCTGAGAATTTATAGCACGACTTTTATTACCTCAATTACCACGACTAACCGGTTCCCCCGCACATTGACTCTGTACCGGTACCCCCTGTATAAAGCCTTGCTATTGTTATTTTACTGCTGCTCTTTAATTATCTGTTACTTTTCTATATATCTATTTTTTTAAACAGTATTGTTTTTTAAGGGCTTGTAAGTAAGCATTTCACTGTAAGGTCTACACCTGTTGTATTCGGCGCATGTGACAAATGCGATTTGATTTGATCACTGGGCCCAAGCTTCCTGCCATCCATGACCTGGTGACAGAGGAAGGGCCAAAAAATAGTCAAAGACTCCAGTTTCCCAAGTCATAGACTGTTCTCTCTGCTACCGCATGGCAAGCAGTACTGGAGCGCAGTGTTTTTACACTGCTGCTACTCGCTGTTTACCCCTACCTACATGTACAAATTACTTCGACTAACCTGTACCTCCGCACATTGACTCTGTACTGGTACCCCGTGTATATAGCCTCGTTATTGTTATTTTATTGTTACTTTTTATTACATTTTTTACTTTTGTTTATTTAGTCAATCTTTTCTTAACTCTTTCTTGAACTGCATTGTTGGTTAAGGGCTTGTCAGTAAGCATTTCATGGTAAGGTTGTATCCTGTTGTATTCGGCGCAAGTGATAAATAACATTTGATTTGATTTTGATTTGAAAAAGCTCTGGGCTCTTCTGAAGGAGGCCAGACTCCTCAGCTCTGAGAGAAAAGCCACAGAGCCGGATGTGAGCAGGTTATACAATGTGTATACATGAACATGTCAAGTGTTCTGCTAGCTATGAAGTAGAGCTTTAACGTGTAGACATCGGTGAGGTTACTCAGACCTGTAATGCTCCAAAGCTGTAATGCTGTCATAATCAGCTTGGTATGAATTTCTCTTTTGACTGACTAGGTGATTCATTAAAATAAAGAACTGGCCAAGGTTGGCAGTCATTACATCATGAGCCCCTAATATTAATTCTCCAATATCATACTTTTCCAGAAAGCCAAATAGACATATTTTCAATTTTGGCCTAAAATGACATACCCAGATCTAAGTGCCTGTAGCTCAGGACCTGAAGCAAGGATATGCATATTCTTGATACCATTTGAAAGGGACACTTTGAAGTTTGTGGAAATATGACATTAATGTAGGAGAATATAACACAATTGATCTGGTAAAAAATAATACAAACCAAAAAATATTTTTTTCATCATCTTTGAAACGCAAGTAAAAGACCGTACACTCAATATAATTTTAGATGTAATTTAGATGTTGTCCACAAGATGCCAGCAGTGTGTGTGGAAAGTTTCAGTCTGATCCTGTGAAGAATTACATCATTACACAACATTTTGTATCAAGTCTGCCAGGAGTTTGCCCAAATGTGCCGAATTGGTCAATTTATACATTTTCAAGTACATACCTATAGAGAACATACATTATTTATTACTGTGTCGTTTTTGTAAGTTTACACACTCCTAGGATTGTCATACATGATGGATCATTAGCTTCCCTACAGAAAATACACTAACCTAGACACATCCAGATGGCCAGGCTGGGGGGTGTGGAGCCAGAGACAACAGTGTGGTTAAACTCTGGAACCCATTTCCTACATTTTAAAAATAGATTTTTTCAAACAAAACTACATTACATTTTATCTCTGGGACCCCTAGGATGACAAATCAGAGCAAGATTACTGAATGTAAGTACATTATTTACCTTCAGAGAGGAATGTATCAAACCAGTTGCTATGATAAGTGTTTTGTTGTTGTGCACTATCCTCAAACAATGGCATGTTATTTTTGTTGTTGTAATAGACTGTAAATTGGTCACTGCGGTTAAATGAACAAGAATGTAAGCTTTCTGCCCATATAAGACATGTCTATGTCCCAGAGTTGGCTGTTGTTTACAACATCATTCTAGTCACATTATCGCATATTGAGCAACAACCGTCCCGGTTTAGGGATACCGATTTAACAGCTGACTTAATACATTTTTTTTTCATAGCATCAGCCAATCGAGAAAAGGTTTGTTGATGCCTCAACCGAGCCCACCACTCTTTTAACTAGAGACACCTTTGGTGAGTCACCTGAGGCTGTGACATTGTCACGTTGACCGTTAGATGCTTTGCAGGTGTGAAGCTCACAAACAGTTCATACATTATACACCAAATGTTAACTTGATACTGTAAGTATAAGGAAGGATCTTTACAGTTACACATTAAGTTATTCACTACAAATATCTGTGATAACATTGTTTGTGTTTGCTTCAGATTTATAGTTCAAGGCAAGTCATTTAAAGTAACTTCTGGATTTCACCCTCATAGGTGTTAGGTTGTTAGTAAGAGGTATTCAGAAGTTATTCTTGGAAGTTTTGAGCTTAAGTGAGATTGGTGCACAGGACATGCTTCTAAGTTTCATTGACTGAAAATACTATTGTGATATCATTAAATTACTTGCATAACTGATTTCGCAAAGGTTTTTAAACGTGTAATTTTTGCACAAGTGCAAGTTGTCTCACAGCCAAGCGCAGCGAGAGAATTAGGCCGACTTCTCCAAAGAACTAGATGTGGTCAAGGTCTGGAAACAAAGGATGGAGGAAATGGACAAAAAAATATATATAAGCAAGGCTGGCAGTCTCGCTCAAACATATTCAAGCTTTTTGCTAGACCTTTAAGAGAACACCTATGGGTAAATCCTAAATTCAGTTTAAGTCAAATTGACATATCCCATTGACATCAATGCAGTACTAAGTGAAAATCGGTTAGTTAGGATTCAACCCTTAATGAATACTGGCACATTAAACCCTGGTTCAATCACGTCTGGGTCAAATTAAGCAGAAATGTTTTATTTACGTTTGTTACTTGTTTTTCTGGCAGATTAAGAACCTCGAGGACCAATTGGAGAAGCGTGTGGTCAGTCAAGACATTTAGCAAAAGAAAATGTTATGTGGACTTTAAAGGCACAGTGCAGTCAAATACGTGATTTCCTGTGTTCTACATATATTCCACACTATGAGCTTGGAATAATACTGTGAAATTATGAAAATGATTATAATACCCTTTTAGTGTAAGAGCTGTTTGAAAAGAGCCTGTTTTTGGCCTTCCATGGTGACATCACCATGCGGTAAATTAATTAACAGACCAATAACAAATAGTGTTCCAAACTTCTCTGCCAATACCATCTAATTAAAAATGTTCCCTTCCCCACTTGAGAAATTGCCCTTTGCTAAGAAGCTATTTTAGTAAAAATGTTTGGATTCTTATTACCCCTTTTTTTCTCCCCAATTGGTAGTTACAGTCTTGTCCCATCGCTGCAACTCCCGTACGGACTCGGGAGAGGCGAAGGTCGTTAGCCATGTGTCCTCAGAAACACGACCCAGCCAAGCCGCACTGCTTCTTGACACAATGCCCACTTAACCCGGAAGCCAGCCACACCAATGTGTTGGAGGAAACACCATACAACTGGCGACCAAGGTCAGTGTGCAGGCGCCCGGCCCGCCACAGCGCAATGGGACAAGGACATCGCTGGGCCAATTGTGCACTCCCTCATGGGTCTCCCGGTCATGGCCGGCTACAACACAGCCCGGGATCGAACCTGGTTCTGTAGTGACACCTCTAGCACTGCAATGCAGTGCCTTAGACCGCTTCACCACTCGCGAGGCCCTTTTATTTTTGTTTCTTTTGACCTTTTTCATTGAAAACAATCACAGTAATTGTTACCCAGAAGTGATTTGATATTCAGATAAAAATGGCTGCATTGGACCTTTAAAGTTGTAACCTAATTTATAGAATGAAGCATGTGCTGCTATGGATGTGTTGAGGGAGAGGGAAATGGCAAAAACCCTACTGAGCTTTGAAAGGCATCCTTCCACACATCTAGACCCCAGAGAGAGGATACATTCCTGCTCTATTTGATATCAGAAGTTCATACTCGGGTCAATAGAGCCTTCGCTTCCTTCAGACCAGAGGCCAGGGTCTTGGAAAATCGATAATACCCACACCAAGGTGGTAGTATGCAATGCTGTTTGTCTCTCCAGCCTGCTTTATGGCCCAGAGACCTGGACCCAATATAGGTAGCACAACAACATCCTGGAATCGTTCCACATCAGATGCCTCCAACCCATCTTAAGGCTAACCTGGGACAGAGTGAGTACCCTATAATGAGATCATCGCCAACACCAAGGGCTCAATTCAATCTGTAGTGCTGAAGAGCTGCGCTACAGCGCAATAAAAATGTAAAGGCAGTGTTCCCACGTTAGCGGAGACTGCGTTAGTGGAGACTGCATTCACGGTAAACGCTGCATATGTCGGCTCATTTGGAAATTACCTTCACATTTCAATCGGTCAATAGCGCTGAACCATTGTATTTGAAAACCAAGGTCTTGTTTTGGCTTCAAATAGATCAAACAGCTCACCCACATAAACTAATGTATTGATCTTTTTGTTTCCTTCAAATGTAGTCTATTTGGAGAAGAGACTGTGAGACCCTGTTTGAATGATTGATTGCTTTTTATTGACAGAAATCTGTCATGCAAATAAGTAAAAATTATAATCAAATGGATTGCTGAACATGCGTGCATTTGTCACAGATAAGAAAATCCATACTGTAAACCTGCTATTTCATACTAGGCGCTCTGTAGTCACCAAATCACCTTACTAGTTAAGGCTTGTACTGTGTATAACCCTCCCATGCAAAGTGAATGACAGTTAAATACTTTAGCTCTTAACTGTTTAAGAAATTATTTCTGACAACCAATCATCACAGTAACATACAAGTGCTCAATATAAAATCTTAAGTATGAACAGACGTACTTTCTTCGGAAGTAGCATTCGTTTTCATGATACAATATGCTGTTATGTCCATCAAACACATCCTGAGTGTACATACAGAGCGTGTTTCTAACTGTTCTGAGTCTCAGTGGTGGAGGGAGGTGGAGAGGTGGCATAGATGACCTGGAAGCTCTTGCCCTCGTCCATCAGGTCATCCATGCTGACCCCCAGGAAGCCCACAGCCTTCAGGGCCTGCATGTAAGGCTCAGGCTCCACCGTCACGCCTTTGAAGAAGCCCTGCTCCACCCCATGACGCAGGAAGCCCAGGTCACACGTTGCCAACATCCTCGCTCCTACCGGGAAGGAAGAAAAGGAGGGGGTTGTATTCATTAGAATGATCCTTCTACTTCTATGTTTGTATTAACCATCATACAGAGAGATACAACAACAACAGGTTCTGTGCACTGCAATACTGTCTTCTGTATAGGCTACTGTGATAACTCTATAGATATGCAGTGCCGTAGAGATGCAGTAAAGGTTTAGTGCATGTTGTAATACGACTTGTATAGTATGGCTCTGACTGCACTCAAATTGCCCTCTACTGTTTGCAATAAGTAATTGCATCTTGTGTGTGCATGTGGCATACGCATGTGCGTGCCGTGCTTCCACTAACCTGGCCTCATGACACGGAGCAGTTCGGCGGTGGCAGTGGCCATGTCCGGCCAGTAGAGATGGCAGTTGGAGTGGAAGACCCCGTCAATGCAGTGGTCCGGGAGGGGAATACACTCCACACTGCCCTGGAGCAGGTGGACCCTCCCCGAGGCCAGCTGAGGGCCCAGACGCTTCTGGGCCACCCTTTGCATGTACTCTGAGACGTCCAGGCCGAACAGCCTGCCCCTGGGCTCCGTTAGGTACTTGAAAGCCTCCTGGAGCCCCAGGCCTGGACCAAAGCCAACCTAGAGGACAGAGTGGATTTGATGGCACTAGATCAATTGTGTGTGTGTGTGTGTGTGTGTGTGTGTGTGTGTGTGTGTGTCTATAAAGTAATACCTCTTCATATACAGAACGAAATCCCACCTCTTTACTATCCCACCTTCTTTCTAGGGGAATGTTGTAAAAAAACAAGGTATATTATATCCCACCCCGAGACCGTGCCATGAAACCTACATTTTCACAGACCCTGTAACCAAAATACACGAATCGGGTCTGTGTGAATAGTTCTCAGCTTTTTTGCAGGTAAATTCATTAACACTTCCAAAGTTTAACACGTCCCTAATTTGAATTGCAAACGACCCCATGGTTTAACAACAGACCCCCTCGCCCCACCCCTCCCAATTGGCCAGTTACCAACTGATAGGTATGAGCTTCCCCAGCTAATGGCACACTTCCGCGTTGTGTGATGTTTGTTGCTACTTGGCTTAAAAAACATGAGCTGGCGCACACCCAGAACAATTTGTTCGCGTGAAAGTGCTGACTAACGGTGAATAAACTATAAACTATCAAAATAAATTAAGTCGCACACTCCATATATAAACTCCATAAATTTACAAACGTTTCGGCATCACTGTGCCTCCTCAGGGTGCTACTTGGCTACCTGCCAAAACGTTCGTTTTTATTAACCGTTTATTCAAAACTCTGCATTTAATACATTTACCAACGTCTTAGTTTTTTTCTAGCTCAACTTTTTTTCATTCAACTTTTTCACCTTTGACATGGTTCTAGAGAACTTCCACCAGCTGAAAAAGCTAACATTAACGCTATGCCATCTAATTGCAGTCGCTGTACAGGAGAACTATCGCCTTATGGTGAGGATAGCTGAGTTGCAAGCCCAGCTTCAGATGCAATCGTTAGGCAAGGGCAATTTAAGTGTAGGAAAGGATGAAGCAGCGTCTGTGCCACCAGTATGTACAGAAAGTAGTATAAATCCCCCCCCCCCCCCCCCCGCCCCCGCCCGCACGCACAGTCTCCGCAGCCGAGACAAATTTCTCAAGGCTTCTGGAAAGAAATGCTGTCGGCACGCTCAACCGGTGTCGCTCATTCAACTGACAGAAACTTTGAACCGGTCCTCCCCATTAAGCGGGGAGTCGGAGTCAGAGGCCGAGCCTTCTCAGGTCTCTCCTCCACCTGTTACGGGGTCTGAGCCTTCCACCATTAGCTCTGACAAATGGAAAACCCTAGTCACTGGCAACTCCATTAACCACAGTATTAGACTTAAAAAGAATCATCCAGTGATCCTACACTGTTTACCAGGGGGCAGGGCTAACCGACGTAAAGGTTAATCTGAAGAAGGTGCTGGTTAAGGCTAAAGCTGGCGGGTGTAGAGAGTATAGGGATATTGTTATCCACTTTGGCACCAACAATGTTAGGATAAAACAGTCAGAGGTCACCAAGCACCAGTGGCAACCCGTCATTCAGGGCAAGTCATTTTTTGGGGGGGTGGGGGCTTGCATGTTATTTTGTCATTAATACATGTCACATATCAGTTTGCAAACAATGAAAAAAAAAAATATATATATATATATAATTGAGTTAATAAAGCCACATACAACCATGGACTCTTTTTAGTTTTCTTGAGTAAAGCAGCTCCAAAATTGGGGTGGCAGGTAGCCTAGTGGTTAGAGCGTTGGGAGTGTATCGAAAGGTTGCTAGATCGAATCCCTGAGCTGACAAGGTAAAAATCTGTCTCCCTGAACAAGGCAGTTAACCCACTATTCGAAGGCTGTCATTTTAAATATGAATTTGTTCTTAATTGACTTGCCAAGTAAAATAAAAATGCAGGTGTTTCAGCCTAGCTCAGCACTTTCTGGGGTGGTGGGGCAGGCCAGCAGAAATTAGGAGCATTGCTCAGTATTCTGTCACTCATGGGGACTTTGTGCAATCGCCTGGCTTCAGTCCTTTAGTAAGAGTAGACATCCAAAATTTCAGTCCTTTGGGTCCTACCATAGTGTTATATTACAAGTGCCCTTCCAAGAAGGCTCAAGGTCATTGGCCACAGAAAATACGTCAATTCACGTTATATGCACAGTAGCTTTAGTTGGACTGATAATATCAACATCTTCATTTCACAATCTTAGCAGGCAGTCATCATCGTGAATCAAGTCTACTGGCAAACCCTTTTTAATCCATGTCATATGAAGAGATATAATAGTAGTGAGTGCTACGGGTAGGTAGTCATTTAGGCAGGTTACCTTAGTGTTCTTGGGCACAGGGACTATGGTGGTCTACTTGAAACATGTTGGTATTACAGACTCAGACAGGGAGAGGTCTTTCATCGGCTGCGGAAAGCATGATCACAAAGTCAACCGGAACAGCTGATGCTCTCATGCATGTTTCAGTGTTACTTGCCTCGAAGCGAGCATAGAAGTAATTTAGCTCATCTGGTAGGCTTGTGTCACTGGGCAGCTGTCGGCTGTGCTTCCCTTTGTAGTCTGTAATAGTTTGAAAGCCCCGCTCCTTGAAAGCGGCAGCTCTACTCTTTAGCTCAGTGCGGATCTTGCCTGTAATCCATGGCTTCTGGTTGGGGTATGTACATACAGTACAGTCACTGTGGCGATGACGTCATCGATGTACAGTTGAAGTCGGAAGTTAACATACACTTAGGTTGGAGTCATTAAACTCGTTTTTCAACCATTCCACAATTAACAAACTATAGTTTTGGCATGTCGGTTAGGACATCTACTTTGTGCATGAAACATGTAATTTTTCCAACAATTCAAATGTTTACAGACAGATTATTTCATTTATAATTCACTTTATCACAATGCCAGTCTGTCAGAAGTTTACATACACTAAGTTGACTGTGTCTTTAAACAGCTTGGAAAATTCCAGAAAATGATGTCATGGCTTTAGAAGGTTCTGATAGGCTAATTGACATAATTTGAGTCAATTGGAGGTGTACCTGTGGATGTATTTCAAGGCCTACCTTCAAACTCAAACTTTGCATTGACATCATGGGAAAATCAAAAGAAAATCAGCCAAGACCTCATAAAAAAATGGTAGACCTCCACAAGTCTGGTACATCCTTGGGAGAAATTTCCAAACGCCTGAAGGTACTGCGTTCATCTGTACAAACAACAGTACGCAAGTATAAACACCATGGGACCACGCAGCCGTCATACCGTTCAGGAAGGAGACACGTTCTGTCTCCTAGAGATGAACATACTCTGGTGCGAAAAGTGAAAATCAATCCCAGAACAACAGCAAAGGACCTTGTGAAGATGCTGGAGGAAACAGGTACAAAAGAATCTAAACTCAGCAAAAAAAGAAACGTTCTCTCACTGTCAACCGCGTTTATTTTCAGCAAACTTAACGTGTAAATATTTGTATGAACATAATATTCAACAACTGAGACATGAACTGAACAAGTTCCACAGACATGTGACTAACAGAAATGGAATAATGCATTAAGTACTGCAGTGCATCTCCTCCTCATGGACTGCACCAGATTTTCTAGTTCTTGCTGTGAGATTGTTACGGGAATTAAGTTATCAATGTTCTTAAACCGAACTTCAATTAAACTACTCAGTCTGCCCCCCAGATGGTGTAAGATTCTGGTTGAATGAAGCAGACGGTGAGCCAGTTTACAATTGGTCAGAATGTTGATTTACGAGAGCTCTGAAATCCTTACAATGTACAAAGCCTTTTATACTAAACACACACACACACACACACACACACACACACACACACACACACACACACACACACACACACAAACTTACATCAGTAGAGAACTCCACCCTGCTCTAAGCGGCTGTATTTTTCCACAGTACACATATATTCCTTATCAAACCTTGCCACCTGTCTTCTAATCTCCTGCCAACTAAGCAGTTCCCAGGCCGTTGTTTCTCTCCCTAACTTAGGGAGGTATCTTCTCCTGTTCCTTTCCCAAGGTCGTTTTATCAACTCTGCCCTGCTCATTTAGAAGTGGTAATAGTGTCTTAGTTTAAAACAGTCTACTCACCCACAGCCATAGCCTTTATCATTTCTAATACATTTCAACAGGTTATATGGTTTCTGAGTGAAATCATTTAGTCAAACCTTTAATCATATAATTTCCATTACAGAGATGCTAGCCCACTCTTCCACCAAGGCACCTGCAAGTTCCCGGACATTTCTGGGGGAAATGGCCCTAGGCCTCACGTTCTGATCCAACAGGTCTCAGGCATGCTCAATGGGATTGAGATCCGAGCTCTTCACTGGCCATGGCAGAACACTGACATTCCTGTCTTGCAGGAAATCACGCACAGAACGAGCAGTATGGTTGGTGGCATTGTCATGCTGGAGGGTCATGTCAGGATGAGCCTGCAGGAAGGGTACCACATGAGGGAGGAGGATGTCTTCCATGTAACGCACAGTGTTGAGATTGCCTGCAATGACAACATGCTCAGTCCGATGATGCTGTGACACACCGCCCCAGACCATGAAGGACCCTCCACCTCCAAATCGATCCCGCTCCAGAGTACAGGCCTCGGTGTAACGCTCATTCCTTCAATGATAAACGCGAATCCGACCATCACCCCTGGTGAGACAAAACCGCGACTCATCAGTTGTTGCCGGTGATGTCTGGTGAGGACCTGCCTTGCAACAGGCCTACAAGCCCTCAGTCCAGCCTCTCCCAGCCTATTGCGGGCAGTCTGAGTGCTGATGGATGGATTGTGCGTTCCTGGTGTAACTCAGGCAGTTGTTGTTGCCATCCTGTACCAGTCCCGGCAGGTGTGATGTTCGGATGTACCGGTCCTGTGCAGGTGTTGCTACACGTGGGCTGCCACTGCGAGGATGATCAGCTGCCCGTCCTGTCTCCCTGTAGCGCTGTCTTAGGCGTCTCACAGTACGGACATTGCAATTTATTGCCCTGGCCACATCTGCAGTCCTAAGGCACGTTCACGCAGATGAGCAGGGACCCTGGGCATCTTTCTTTTGGTGTTTTTCAGAGTCAGAAATAAGGCCTCCTGAGTGCCCTAAGTTTTCATAACTGTGACCTTAATTGCCTACCGTCTGTAAGCTGTTAGTGTCTTAACGACTGTTCCACAGGTGCATGTTCATTATTTTTTTATGGTTCATTGAACAAGCATGGGAAACAGTGTTTAAACCCTTTACAATGAAGATCTTTAATGTTATTTGGATTTTTACGAATTATCTTTGAAAGACAGGGTCCTGATAAAGGCACCTTTCTTTTTTTGCTGAGTTTATATCCACAGTACAACGAGTCCTATATCGAAATAACCTGAAAGGTCTCTCAGCAAGGAAGAAGCCACTGCTATAAAACCGCCATAAAAAAGCCAGACTACAGTTTGCAACTGCACATGGGGACAAAGATCGTACCTTTTGGAGAAATGTCCTCTGGTCTGATGAAACAAAAATACAACTGTTTGGCCATAATGACCATCGTTATGTTGAGGAAAAAGAGGGATGCTTGCAAGCCGAAGAACACCCTCCCAACCGTGAAGCACGTGGGTGGCAGCATCATGTTGTGGGGGTGCTTTGCTGCAGGAGGGACTGGTGCACTTCACAAAATAGATGGCATCATGAGGCAGGAAAATTATTTGGATATATTGAAGCAACATCTCAAGACATCAGTCAGGAAGTTAATGCTTGGTCGCAAATGGGTCTTCCAAATGGACAATGACCCCAAGCATACTTCCAAAGTTGTGGCAAAATGGCTTAAGGACAACAAAGTCAAGGTATTGGAGTGGCCATCACAAAGCCCTGACCTCACTCCTATGGAACATTTGTGGGCAGAACTGAAAAGCGTGTGCGAGCAAGGAGGCCTTCAAACCTGACTCAGTTACACCAGCTCTGTCAGGAGGAATGGGCCAAAATTCACCCAACTTATTGTGGAAGGCTTCCAGAAATGTTTGACCCAAGTTAAACAATTTAAAGGCAATGCTACCAAATACGAATTGAGTGTATGTAAACTTCTGGCCCACGGGGAATGTGATGAAAGAAATAAAAGCTGAAATAAATCATTCTCTCTACTATTATTCTGACATTTCACATTTTTAAAATAAAGTGGTGATCCTAACTGACCTAAGACAGGGAATCTTTACTAGGATGAAATGTCAGGAATTGTGAAAAACGGAGTTTACATGCTAAGGTGTATGTAAAGTTCCGACTTCAACTGTACTTACTGATGAAGCCTGTGACTGATGTGGTGTACTCCTCAATGCCATCGGAAGAATCGCGGAACATATTCCGGTCTATGCTAGCAAAACAGTCCTGTAGCTTAGCATCTGCATCATCTGACCACTTTTTTTATTGACCGAGTCATTCGTGTTTCCTACTTTAAATTTTGCTTGTTAGCAGGAATCAGGAGGATAGAATTATGGTCAGATTTGCCAAATGGAGAGTGAGGGAGAGCTTTGTACGTGTCTCTGTGTGTGGAGTAAAGGTGGTCTAGAGTTTTTTTTCCCTCTGGTTGCACATTTAACATGATGGTAAAAATTCGGTCAAACGGATTTAAGTTTCCCTGCATTAAAGTCTCCGGCCACTAGGAACGCCGACTCTGGATGAGCCTTTTCCTGTTTGCTTGTGACCGTATACAGCTCATTGAGTGCGGTCTTAGTGCCAGCATTGGTTTGTGGTGGTAAATAGACAACTACGAAGAATATAGATGAAAACTCTCTAGGTAGATAGAGTGGTCTACAGCTTATCATAAGATACTCTACCTCAGGCGAGCAAAACCTTGAGACTTCCTTAGATATCGTGCACCAGATGTTTACAAATATACATAGACCGTCACCCCTTGTCTTACCATTGGCTGCTGTTCTATCCTGCCGATACAGTGTACAACCAGCCAGCTGTATGTTATTCATGTCGTCGTTCAGGCACATCTCGGTGAAACAAAATATATTACAGCTTTTAATGTCCTGTTGGTAGGATATATGTGCTTTTAGTTTGTCCACTTTATTATCCAGCGATTGTACGTTGGCCAATCCAATAGTACCGATGGCAAATGCAGATTAGCCACTTGTCGCCGGACCCTCACAATGCATCCCGATCTCCTTCCGCAAAACCTCCGTCTCTTTCCCCTGTAAATTACGGGGATGAGGGCCTGTTCGGGTGTCTGGTTTAAATCCCTCTCGTCCGACTCATTAAAGACAAATGATTCGTCCAATTCAAGGTGAGTAATCGCTGATCTGATGTCCAGAAGCTCTTTTCGGTCATAAGAGACGGTAGCAGCTGTAACGTCTGCTTCCAACTCACACTCTCAAACACGTAGATTTCCTGTACGCATCTCACTTTCCAGCAAACACTCTAAAACACATAGATCCCCTGAATGCAGCTCACTCTCCAGATCCCGATCACCTGTTCACACACCTGCATGTCATTATAACACACTATTTAGTTCAGTTCTTTGCATCCTATCATTGTGAGGTATTGTTTGTTTTGTGACACACTTCTATTCGGTGCTCTGTTTTTCCCCGTAATTTACTCCTCCCATGTATGATAGTTTTGCCTGCCTCACTAATGACGCCTTTTGCCAATTCCCTGCCTGTACTTTAGCCTATGGGATTTCCTGTTATCAACCCATTGCCTGATCTCCCAGACGATGTTACTAGCCTTTTCCCTGCCTGTACTGTTGCCTTTTTGGATCCCCTGTGCATGACCTTCTGCCGGGACCCAGCTACCTGCCTCCTCCTGTGGTCCTTTACAATAAACACCTGCTGCGCCCTGCGCTAGAAACCAACTCTCGGTCTCCCATCGTGTTCATTACAGTAGCAACATTATGTACAAAATAAGTTACAAACAATGCGAAGAAACAAACAAAATAGCACAGTTGGTTAAGAGCCCATAAAACGGCAGCCAATCCCTCCGGCGCCATTATCTAGAACCAAGAAAATGTATCATATTACTCCAGTGTTAGCCTCTGGCTTCCTTTTAAGGCTAGGGCTGACTTCAAGGTTTTACTGCCGGTCCTGCCGTACATACCTACACGTACAAATATGGTTACAAGACTCGGGCCTCCTTACTGTTCCTAGAATTTCTAAGCAAACAGCTGGAGGCAGGGCTTTCTCCTATAGAGCTCCATTTTTATGGAATGGTCTGCTTATCCATGTGAGAGATGCAGACTCAGTCGCAACCTTTAAATCTTTACTGAAGACTCATCTCTTGATATTGACCCATATCATATCAGGTCATACATTTGGCATTAGGTGAGGAAGTGCAGCTCAGTTTGCACCTCATTTTCTGGGCAGTGTGCACATAACCTGTCTTCTCTTGAGAGCCAGGTCTGCCTACGGCGGCCTCTCTCAATGGCAAGGCTATGCTCACTGAGTCTGTACATAGTCAAAGCTTTCCTTAAGTTTGGGTCAGTCAGAGTAGTCAGGTATTCTGCCACTGTGTACTCTCTGTTTAGGTCCAGATGGCATTCTGGTTTGCTCAGTTTTTTTGTTCATTCTTTCCAATGTGTCGAGTAATTTTTGTTTTCTCATGATTTGGTTGGGTCTAATTGTGTTGCTGTCTTGGGGCTCTGTGGGGTCTATTTGTGTTTGTGAACAGAGCTCCAGCACCAGCTTGCTCAGGGGACTCTTCTCCAGGTTCATCTTTCTGTAGATGATAGCTTTGTTATGGAAGGTTTGGGAATCGCTTCCTTTTAGGTAGTTGTAGAATTTAACAGCTCTTTTCTGGATTTGTGATAATTAGCGGGTATCGGCCTAATTCTGCTCACCCTCTCCTTCCTAGGGATAAACTGTAAGGGAAAATGATGTATTTACCTGCTTTGTTCACTACATCTGTATGAATATTGATAGGTGACAATTAATAGTAAGAGATTTTCTACTAATGATGTGCTTCTGTAAAGGGATGCTTCTCCTCTACCTCCCTGCAACCCAATTTCCACCACAAAACCTAGAGAGGAACCAGGCTCTGAGGAGTGGCCAGTCCTCTTCTGGCTGTGGCGGTTGGGTTGGAGATTATAAGAGTACATGGCCATTTAAGGCCAGATTGTTCTTCAAGATGTTCAAATGTTCATAGATGACCAGCAGGGTTAAATAATAATCACAGTGGTTGTATAGGGTGCAGCAGGTTTGCGCCTTGGGGGTAAATGTTAGTTGGCTTTTCATAGCCGTGCATTCAGAGGTCGAGACCGCACCTGCTGTCTCAACCTCTGAATACTCGGCTATGAAAAGCCAACGGACATTTACTCCTTATGTACTGACTTGTTGCACCCTATACAACCACTTTTCCTGCTTCTATATCTGCATTGCTTGCTGTTTGGGGTTTTAGGCTGGGTTTCTGTATAAGCACTTTGTGACATCTGCTGATGTAAAAAGAGGTTTATAAATACAATTGATTTGATGTATAAAAGGGGTATATCTGCAAAAAAAAGTGGTAAATAAGATGCTGTTTGAAAGGTCATATAAACATTGCCTTGTATTTTTTACAGGTAACCACATCTTCTGTCTGAAATAGGTATGAGTGTATTGCATAAGCTGTTACCTCCAGGACAGCATGATGGGCCTGGATCTGGCACAGTTTGACAATGTTCTTGATCATCACATTGTTGTACTTCTCCAAGTTCCGCTTAGTGTAGAGGCCCATCAAGCTTTTCTTTGGGTGCGCCAGATTGCGCATTATTCCATTAGTGAAAACGTCTGAATTACAATGTGCCAAAATGAATGACAGTTGAAGGACACACATGACACATTCACATTAACGGGCACTCATGGTTGAACTATTTTTAAAATTCAAACATCTACGCTGATCAAATAGAACATGAGTTGGAAGTGGTTGTTATAAATTATTCTGAAATGTGTTAAAAATTAGACTGGAATGTAACATCGACTGCTCCTGGAAGCTACAGCATATCCTTTCCAATGAATCATCAGGAGGCTGTAGCAGGGGCTGAATGCTACCATAAATCAGCCTGGGCATATCTGTCTGGCACACTGGCCCACCAGGGGCAAATGGGCCGGTCCACTAAACTATTTTGAGCTAGTGTCTTGAAAGGGACAGGTGCCCAGTAGCCAAATGATGATCATTCTGCTCAAACATTCATAACATTTATTAAGAAGACTTTTTTTCCCCAAACTACCCCATGGCCAATCTGTTTTCTGGGCTGCAGTTTAGAAAACACTGGATTTTTAAAAAAACCTTTAAATTGTTTATTCAGTAATGATTATTTATTACATCTCTATATAACTGACAGGAATAAAATATCATATAACAGAAATAGAATACAAATAAAACACATTACCTGGAAAGAGAGGAATATCTCTCAGTAGATCTTTATACTTTCTATATTTACTCATAATGCTGTCGAAGTCTTTATCCTACAGGGATAAAACACCAGAGGGTAAGTAAGTAATTAAAGTCAATAACTACACATAAAGAAAACATTTGAAGCAAAAACTTTGACGACATTTCTTCATAACGTTTTTTTCACAGACCTAGTGAGTAATTCTAATGTTGTCTACAAATGTTGATTTGGATGAGAACAATGAAAGATTCACTTTCTCAGACATTGATTGAAAAAAAGACACTTACCAGGTAATAGCTCACATCTACACTGCTATTCTACACAGAGTTCCTGGTTTTGGGAATAAAAGGAAACTGACCTGATTGGTTTGTGGGGATCTGGGTTCAGTTCAATGGGAATCCTTCGTTGTAACTGAGCAGAGAAGACTGAACGACACCTGTAGTTCTTAAAAAAAATTAATGATTCAAAAACATTTATGTAAATTGTTCAGGCGGATATGTAAATACTGCAGAAAGGTAGAGGAATTTAAGGGAACAAGGTAATGTATTTGTCAAATCTGAAAATGAAATGTATTTTGTTAATTTGAAATGTATTTCATGTTAATCCCCATCTTAAAATGGGAAATGTAGACCTGAGTCCAACTATCTATATTATAATACCATAAGCCACAACCTGGGGTAGATTTGCATCTTAATCGTGGGCTCAAAAGAAACCCGTCACCAGGACCATGGGATAGGCTACTTTCTACTGGAACGCATCCAACCTTGGAGGTAACGGTTGTGCTCAGTAGGGAACGTACTGTAGCACAAATGTTTTTCAACGGAATAACAAATACGTGCTTTCTCATACAAGTAACTCAGTTTCAATGTTTTCTCTGTTCTAAACACAACCCAATTAGCATATGAGAACAAAACCAGACACACAAAAACATGACACAACAGTGTGTTCATTTCCAGGCTAATCTACTGTTTATTTAATGCAAATTACAGTACCAGGTAACTATTTCTCTGAACCAAGTCACAGACAGAAATATTTACAGGGAGAGGGGACATTAAGCATACCTTCACAGAACAAAAGGTTTATATTCAAAATGAAATCAAAATTTCAGTCACAGAGGCATTCAAGTAGTAGTAATGTTATAGTTTTTTCTGTTGTAAATTGAATATAACCCAGACCTTCTTTTATACATATAATTTTTTTAAACATTGTTTTGTACATATGTTATCCTTAAAGTCACAAGAAGTGGTCACATTGTTTGTTTTACAGGCCAGATGATTGGATAGCAACACATTTACGGATGGAAATATTACAAGCAAGCATACAAATATATGCTTTAAAAAAATGTAATAAAAAACATGAAGGATCGGTGCTACATAACATCTCTCCCAGAGTGCTGTTGAGAATGTGGACACAAATCCTACAGACAAATTGTTTATTGCCATAGCTGAGAAAGTAATACTGAATACGACAAGACTTCCCCCAGAACCGTGTGGGGTTGTATGCGCATCTCTCATAAAACCATATAAACACATTTTAAAACCCACCCCAAACCTTCCTGGAAAGAGAATGATTTTCTCAGACACTTTAAAAAGACAATAAGACAACTCCCCCAACCCACCACCACCAAAAGGGGTCCCAAAGTCAAAGACACACAGCCAATCGTACAAAAAGAAACGTGACGTGATGAGTGTGGTCTGTGTGACACCTGGCTATTGCAGTGAATTGTGGTACATGTAAGATCAGAGAGGTGGAAAGGGGAAGTCAACAGCACTCCAGGAAGGAATAGGGTGAAGTTGCCCTGTACGCTGGTCTCGAGTCAGTTTAGCGTTTTCCCCACTATGGTTAGGATTTCGGGAGGCCAAGCTGAAACTAGATCTGTGCGTAAGGGCAATTTCACACCAGAACCTCCAGGTAGGACCATGGAGGGAGGGGACCTGGGGAAGAGCAGAGAGAATGAGTGGAAGCAAAGGCACTCCAACCTATAGATATACTATACATTACTGGTTATTCTTACAATGATACAGCTGGCACCTACTGTACAGTTTAGATTGAACTATATGGCTGGAGGAAAAAAACAAAGCTGATCTACAGTTTGACTATACAATAACTTTTAACCTGAATGTTTTTTTATTTTGTATTCTTCTTTATATCATTCATTTTTGTTGTTTTTTCTCATTAACAGTTCTTGGGTCTGCCTATTTACATACATACCACAGGAAGACACGCACACGTAAGCCAGTTTGGTGAAGAGCATCTACAAACATAAATACAAACACATTTGTGTGTACTTTTTGTATAGGTCTTCAAAGTGTTGAGGGATGGGATGGCAGGACTTTCAGTTGCAAAAGAAGAGCAGGAAAGGGTTAAGTCCATCGTGCCCACAAAGCTCATCACTAAGCTAAGGACCCTAAGGACCCTAAGGTAAACACCTCACTCTGCAACTGGATCCTGGACTTCCTGAAGGGCCGCCCCAGGTGGTAAGAGTAGGTAACAACACATCTGCTATGCTGATCCTCAACACTGGGGCCCCCCCAGGGTGCGTGCTTAGTCCCCTCCTGTACACGACTGCGTGGCCAAGCACGACTTCAACACCATCATTATGTTTGCTGACTACACAACAGTGGTTGGCCTGATCACTGACAATGATGAGACATCCTATAGGGGGGAGGTCAGAGACCTGGCAGTGTGGTGCAAGGACAACAACCTCTCCCTCAATGTGAGCAAGACAAAGGAGCTGATTGTGGACTACAGGAAAAGGAGGGCCAAACCGGCCCCCCTTAACATCGATGGGGCTGTAGTGGAGCAGGTCGAGAGTTTCAAGTTCCTTGGTGTCCACATCACCAACGAATTATCATGGTCCAAACATACCAAGACAGTCGTGAAGAGGGCACGACAAAACTTTTGTTCCCCTCAGGAGACTGAAAAGATTTGGCATGGGTCCCCAGATCCTCAAAAAGTTCTACAGCTGCACCATCGAGAGCATCCCTACCGGTTGCATCACCGCCTGGTATGGAAACTGCTCTGCCTCCGACAGCAAGGCACTATAGAGGGTAGTGTGTACGGCCCAGTAGTGTGTACGGCCCAGTGTACGGCCCAAGCTTCCTGCCATCCAGGACCTCTATACCAAGCGGTGTCAGAGGAGGACCCTAAAATTGTCAAAGACTCCAGCCACCCTAGTCATAGGGTCTAGGTCCAAGAGGCTAGATCCAAGAGGCTTCTAGGTCCAAGAGGCTTCTAAACAGCTTCTACCCCCAAGCCATAAGACTCCTGAACATCTAATCAAATGACTACACAGACTATTTGCATTGCACCCCCACCCCTCTTTAATAACTGTATGTGCATGTACATATTACCTCAATTACCACGACTAACCGGTTCCCCCGCACATTGACTCTGTACCGGTACCCCCTGTATAAAGCCTTGCTATTGTTATTTTACTGCTGCTCTTTAATTATCTGTTACTTTTCTATATATACATATTTTTTAAACAGTATTGTTTTTTAAGGGCTTGTAAGTAAGCATTTCACTGTAAGGTTGAATTCTGCGCATGTGACAAATGTGATTTGATTTGATCACTGGGCCCAAGCTTCCTGCCATCCATGACCTGGTGACAGAGGAAGGGCCAAAAAATAGTCAAAGACTCCAGTTTCCCAAGTCATAGACTGTTCTCTCTGCTACCGCATGGCAAGCAGTACTGGAGCGCAGTGTTTTTACACTGCTGCTACTCGCTGTTTACCCCTACCTACATGTACAAATTACTTCGACTAACCTGTACCTCCGCACATTGACTCTGTACTGGTACCCTGTGTATATAGCCTCGTTATTGTTATTTTATTGTTACTTTTTATTAAATTTTTTACTTTTGTTTATTTAGTCAATCTTTTCTTAACTCTTTCTTGAACTGCATTGTTGGTTAAGGGCTTGTCAGTAAGCATTTCATGGTAAGGTTGTATCCTGTTGTATTCGGCGCAAGTGATAAATAACATTTGATTTGATTTTGATTTGAAAAAGCTCTGGGCTCTTCTGAAGGAGGCCAGACTCCTCAGCTCTGAGAGAAAAGCCACAGAGCCGGATGTGAGCAGGTTATACAATGTGTATACATGAACATGTCAAGTGTTCTGCTAGCTATGAAGTAGAGCTTTAACGTGTAGACATCGGTGAGGTTACTCAGACCTGTAATGCTCCAAAGCTGTAATGCTGTCATAATCAGCTTGGTATGAATTTCTCTTTTGACTGACTAGGTGATTCATTAAAATAAAGAACTGGCCAAGGTTGGCAGTCATTACATCATGAGCCCCTAATATTAATTCTCCAATATCATACTTTTCCAGAAAGCCAAATAGACATATTTTCAATTTTGGCCTAAAATGACATACCCAGATCTAAGTGCCTGTAGCTCAGGACCTGAAGCAAGGATATGCATATTCTTGATACCATTTGAAAGGGACACTTTGAAGTTTGTGGAAATGTGACATTAATGTAGGAGAATATAACACAATTGATCTGGTAAAAAATAATACAAACCAAAAAATATTTTTTTCATCATCTTTGAAACGCAAGTAAAAGACCGTACACTCAATATAATTATAGATGTAATTTAGATGTTGTCCACAAGATGCCAGCAGTGTGTGTGGAAAGTTTCAGTCTGATCCTGTGAAGAATTACATCATTACACAACATTTTGTATCAAGTCTGCCAGGAGTTTGCCCAAATGTGCCGAATTGGTCAATTTATACATTTTCAAGTACATACCTATAGAGAACATACATTATTTATTACTGTGTCGTTTTTGTAAGTTTACACACTCCTAGGATTGTCATACATGATGGATCATTAGCTTCCCTACAGAAAATACACTAACCTAGACACATCCAGATGGCCAGGCTGGGGGGTGTGGAGCCAGAGACAACAGTGTGGTTAAACTCTGGAACCCATTTCCTACATTTTAAAAATAGATCTTTTTCAAACAAAACTACATTACATTTTATCTCTGGGACCCCTAGGATGACAAATCAGAGCAAGATTACTGAATGTAAGTACATTATTTACCTTCAGAGAGGAATGTATCAAACCAGTTGCTGTGATAAGTGTTTTGTTGTTGTGCACTATCCTCAAACAATGGCATGTTATTTTTGTTGTTGTAATAGCTACTGTAAATTGGTCACTGCGGTTAAATGAACAAGAATGTAAGCTTTCTGCCCATATAAGACATGTCTATGTCCCAGAGTTGGCTGTTGTTTACAACATCATTGTAGTCACATTATCGCATATTGAGCAACAACCGTCCCGGTTTAGGGACACCGATTTAACAGCTGACTTAATACATTTTTTTTTCATAGCATCAGCCAATCGAGAAAAGGTTTGTTGATGCCTCAACCGAGCCCACCACTCTTTTAACTAGAGACACCTTTGGGAGAGTCACCTGAGGCTGTGACATTGTCACGTTGACCGTTAGATGCTTTGCAGGTGTGAAGCTCACAAACAGTTCATACATTATACACCAAATGTTAACTTGATACTGTAAGTATAAGGAAGGATCTTTACAGTTACACATTAAGTTATTCACTACAAATATCTGTGATAACATTGTTTGTGTTTGCTTCAGATTTATAGTTCAAGGCAAGTCATTTAAAGTAACTTCTGGATTTCACCCTCATAGGTGTTAGGTTGTTAGTAAGAGGTATTCAGAAGTTATTCTTGGAAGTTTTGAGCTTAAGTGAGATTGGTGCACAGGACATGCTTCTAAGTTTCATTGACTGAAAATACTATTGTGATATCATTAAATTACTTGCATAACTGATTTCGCAAAGGTTTTTAAACGTGTAATTTTTGCACAAGTGCAAGTTGTCTCACAGCCAAGCGCAGCGAGAGAATTAGGCCGACTTCTCCAAAGAACTAGATGTGGTCAAGGTCTGGAAACAAAGGATGGAGGAAATGGACAAAAAAATATATATAAGCAAGGCTGGCAGTCTCGCTCAAACATATTCAAGCTTTTTGCTAGACCTTCAAGAGAACACCTATGGGTAAATCCTAAATTCAGTTTAAGTCAAATTGACATATCCCATTGACATCAATGCAGTACTAAGTGAAAATCGGTTAGTTAGGATTCAACCCTTAATGAATACTGGCACATTAAACCCTGGTTCAATCACGTCTGGGTCAAATTAAGCAGAAATGTTTTATTTACGTTTGTTACTTGTTTTTCTGGCAGATTAAGAACCTCGAGGACCAATTGGAGAAGTCAAGACATTTAGCAAAATAAAATGTTATGTGGAATTTAAAGGCACAGTGCAGTCAAATACGTGATTTCCTGTGTTCTACATATATTCCACACTATGAGCTTGGAATAATACTGTGAAATTGTGAAAATTATTATAATACCCTTTTAGTGTAAGAGCTGTTTGAAAAGAGCCTGTTTTTGGCCTTCCATGGTGACATCACCATGCGGTAAATTAATTAACAGACCAATAACAAATAGTGTTCCAAACTTCTCTGCCAATACCATCTAATTAAAAATGTTCCCTTCCCCACTTGAGAAATTGCCCTTTGCTAAGAAGCTATTTTAGTAAAAATGTTTGGATACTTATTACCCCTTTTTTTTCCCCCAATTGGTAGTTACAGTCTTGTCCCATCGCTGCAACTCCTGTACGGACTCGGGAGAGGCGAAGGTCGTTAGCCATGTGTCCTCAGAAACACGACCCAGCCAAGCCGCACTGCTTCTTGACACAATGCCCACTTAACCCGGAAGCCAGCCACACCAATGTGTTGGAGGAAACACCATACAACTGGCGACCAAGGTCAGTGTGCAGGCGCCCGGCCCGCCACAGCGCAATGGGACAAGGACATCGCTGGGCCAATTGTGCACTCCCTCATGGGTCTCCCGGTCATGGCCGGCTACAACACAGCCCGGGATCGAACCTGGTTCTGTAGTGACACCTCTAGCACTGCAATGCAGTGCCTTAGACCGCTTCACCACTCGCGAGGCCCTTTTATTTTTGTTTCTTTTGACCTTTTTCATTGAAAACAATCACAGTAATTGTTACCCAGAAGTGATTTGATATTCAGATAAAAATGGCTGCATTGGACCTTTAAAGTTGTAACCTAATTTATAGAATGAAGCCTGTGCTGCTATGGATGTGTTGAGGGAGAGGGAAATGGCAAAAACCCTACTGAGCTTTGAAAGGCATCCTTCCACACATCTAGACCCCAGAGAGAGGATACATTCCTGCTCTATTTGATATCAGAAGTTCATACTCGGGTCAATAGAGCCTTCGCTTCCTTCAGACCAGAGGCCAGGGTCTTGGAAAATCGATAATACCCACACCAAGGTGGTAGTATGCAATGCTGTTTGTCTCTCCAGCCTGCTTTATGGCCCAGAGACCTGGACCCAATATAGGTAGCACAACAACATCCTGGAATCGTTCCACATCAGATGCCTCCAACCCATCTTAAGGCTAACCTGGGACAGAGTGAGTACCCTATAATGAGATCATCGCCAACACCAAGGGCTCAATTCAATCTGTAGTGCTGAAGAGCTGCGCTACAGCGCAATAAAAATGTAAAGGCAGTGTTCCCACGTTAGCGGAGACTGCGTTAGTGGAGACTGCATTCACGGTAAACGCTGCATATGTCGGCTCATTTGGAAATTACCTTCACATTTCAATCGGTCAATAGCGCTGAACCATTGTATTTGAAAACCAAGGTCTTGTTTTGGCTTCAAATAGATCAAACAGCTCACCCACATAAACTAATGTATTGATCTTTTTGTTTCCTTCAAATGTAGTCTATTTGGAGAAGAGACTGTTAGACCCTGTTTGAATGATTGATTGATTGCTTTTTATTGACAGAAATCTGTCATGCAAATAAGTAAAAATTATAATCAAATGGATTGCTGAACATGCGTGCATTTGTCACAGATAAGAAAATCCATACTGTAAACCTGCTATTTCATACTAGGCGCTCTGTAGTCACCAAATCACCTTACTAGTTAAGGCTTGTACTGTGTATAACCCTCCCATGCAAAGTGAATGACAGTTAAATACTTTAGCTCTTAACTGTATAAGAAATTATTTCCGACAACCAATCATCACAGTAACATACAAGTGCTCAATATAAAACCTTAAGTATGAACAGACGTACTTTCTTCGGAAGTAGCATTCGTTTTCATGATACAATATGCTGTTATGTCCATCAAACACATCCTGAGTGTACATACAGAGCGTGTTTCTAACTGTTCTGAGTCTCAGTGGTGGAGGGAGGTGGAGAGGTGGCATAGATGACCTGGAAGCTCTTGCCCTCGTCCATCAGGTCATCCATGCTGACCCCCAGGAAGCCCACAGCCTTCAGGGCCTGCATGTAAGGCTCAGGCTCCACCGTCACGCCTTTGAAGAAGCCCTGCTCCACCCCATGACGCAGGAAGCCCAGGTCACACGTTGCCAACATCCTCGCTCCTACCGGGAAGGAAGAAAAGGAGGGGGTTGTATTCATTAGAATGATCCTTCTACTTCTATGTTTGTATTAACCATCATACAGAGAGATACAACAACAACAGGTTCTGTGCACTGCAATACTGTCTTCTGTATAGGCTACTGTGATAACTCTATAGATATGCAGTGCCGTAGAGATGCAGTAAAGGTTTAGTGCATGTTGTAATACGACTTGTATAGTATGGCTCTGACTGCACTCAAATTGCCCTCTACTGTTTGCAATAAGTAATTGCATCTTGTGTGTGCCTGTGGCATACGCATGTGCGTGCCGTGCTTCCACTAACCTGGCCTCATGACACGGAGCAGTTCGGCGGTGGCAGTGGCCATGTCCGGCCAGTAGAGATGGCAGTTGGAGTGGAAGACCCCGTCAATGCAGTGGTCCGGGAGGGGAATACACTCCACACTGCCCTGGAGCAGGTGGACCCTCCCCGAGGCCAGCTGAGGGCCCAGACGCTTCTGGGCCACCCTTTGCATGTACTCTGAGACGTCCAGGCCGAACAGCCTGCCCCTGGGCTCCGTTAGGTACTTGAAAGCCTCCTGGAGCCCCAGGCCTGGACCAAAGCCAACCTAGAGGACAGAGTGGATTTGATGGCACTAGATCAATTGTGTGTGTGTGTGTGTGTGTGTGTGTGTGTGTGTGTGTGTGTGTGTGTGTGTGTGTGTGTCTATAAAGTAATACCTCTTCATATACAGAACGAAATCCCACCTCTTTACTATCCCACCTTCTTTCTAGGGGAATGTTGTAAAAAAACAAGGTATATTATATCCCACCCCGAGACCGTGCCATGAAACCTACATTTTCACAGACCCTGTAACCAAAATACACGAATCGGGTCTGTGTGAATAGTTCTCAGCTTTTTTGCAGGTAAATTCATTAACACTTCCAAAGTTTAACACGTCCCTAATTTGAATTGCAAACGACCCCATGGTTTAACAACAGACCCCCTCGCCCCACCCCTCCCAATTGGCCAGTTACCAACTGATAGGTATGAGCTTCCCCAGCTAATGGCACACTTCCGCGTTGTGTGATGTTTGTTGCTACTTGGCTTAAAAAACATGAGCTGGCGCACACCCAGAACAATTTGTTCGCGTGAAAGTGCTGACTAACGGTGAATAAACTATAAACTATCAAAATAAATTAAGTCGCACACTCCATATATAAACTCCATAAATTTACAAACGTTTCGGCATCACTGTGCCTCCTCAGGGTGCTACTTGGCTACCTGCCAAAACGTTCGTTTTTATTAACCGTTTATTCAAAACTCTGCATTTAATACATTTACCAACGTCTTAGTTTTTTTCTAGCTCAACTTTTTTTCATTCAACTTTTTCACCTTTGACATGGTTCTAGAGAACTTCCACCAGCTGAAAAAGCTAACATTAACGCTATGCCATCTAATTGCAGTCGCTGTACAGGAGAACTATCGCCTTATGGTGAGGATAGCTGAGTTGCAAGCCCAGCTTCAGATGCAATCGTTAGGCAAGGGCAATTTAAGTGTAGGAAAGGATGAAGCAGCGTCTGTGCCACCAGTATGTACAGAAAGTAGTATAAATCCCCCCCCCCCCCCCCGCCCGCCCGCACAGTCTCCGCAGCCGAGACAAATTTCTCAAGGCTTCTGGAAAGAAATGCTGTCGGCACGCTCAACCGGTGTCGCTCATTCAACTGACAGAAACTTTGAACCGGTCCTCCCCATTAAGCGGGGAGTCGGAGTCAGAGGCCGAGCCTTCTCAGGTCTCTCCTCCACCTGTTACGGGGTCTGAGCCTTCCACCATTAGCTCTGACAAATGGAAAACCCTAGTCACTGGCAACTCCATTAACCACAGTATTAGACTTAAAAAGAATCATCCAGTGATCCTACACTGTTTACCAGGGGGCAGGGCTAACCGACGTAAAGGTTAATCTGAAGAAGGTGCTGGTTAAGGCTAAAGCTGGCGGGTGTAGAGAGTATAGGGATATTGTTATCCACTTTGGCACCAACAATGTTAGGATAAAACAGTCAGAGGTCACCAAGCACCAGTGGCAACCCGTCATTCAGGGCAAGTCATTTTTTGGGGGGGGTGGGGGCTTGCATGTTATTTTGTCATTAATACATGTCACATATCAGTTTGCAAACAATGAAAAAAAAAAATATATATATATATATAATTGAGTTAATAAAGCCACATACAACCATGGACTCTTTTTAGTTTTCTTGAGTAAAGCAGCTCCAAAATTGGGGTGGCAGGTAGCCTAGTGGTTAGAGCGTTGGGAGTGTATCGAAAGGTTGCTAGATCGAATCCCTGAGCTGACAAGGTAAAAATCTGTCTCCCTGAACAAGGCAGTTAACCCACTATTCGAAGGCTGTCATTTTAAATATGAATTTGTTCTTAATTGACTTGCCAAGTAAAATAAAAATGCAGGTGTTTCAGCCTAGCTCAGCACTTTCTGGGGTGGTGGGGCAGGCCAGCAGAAATTAGGAGCATTGCTCAGTATTCTGTCACTCATGGGGACTTTGTGCAATCGCCTGGCTTCAGTCCTTTAGTAAGAGTAGACATCCAAAATTTCAGTCCTTTGGGTCCTACCATAGTGTTATATTACAAGTGCCCTTCCAAGAAGGCTCAAGGTCATTGGCCACAGAAAATACGTCAATTCACGTTATATGCACAGTAGCTTTAGTTGGACTGATAATATCAACATCTTCATTTCACAATCTTAGCAGGCAGTCATCATCGTGAATCAAGTCTACTGGCAAACCCTTTTTAATCCATGTCATATGAAGAGATATAATAGTAGTGAGTGCTACGGGTAGGTAGTCATTTAGGCAGGTTACCTTAGTGTTCTTGGGCACAGGGACTATGGTGGTCTACTTGAAACATGTTGGTATTACAGACTCAGACAGGGAGAGGTCTTTCATCGGCTGCGGAAAGCATGATCACAAAGTCAACCGGAACAGCTGATGCTCTCATGCATGTTTCAGTGTTACTTGCCTCGAAGCGAGCATAGAAGTAATTTAGCTCATCTGGTAGGCTTGTGTCACTGGGCAGCTGTCGGCTGTGCTTCCCTTTGTAGTCTGTAATAGTTTGAAAGCCCCGCTCCTTGAAAGCGGCAGCTCTACTCTTTAGCTCAGTGCGGATCTTGCCTGTAATCCATGGCTTCTGGTTGGGGTATGTACATACAGTACAGTCACTGTGGCGATGACGTCATCGATGTACAGTTGAAGTCGGAAGTTAACATACACTTAGGTTGGAGTCATTAAACTCGTTTTTCAACCATTCCACAAATTTCTTTTAACAAACTATAGTTTTGGCATGTCGGTTAGGACATCTACTTTGTGCATGAAACATGTAATTTTTCCAACAATTCAAATGTTTACAGACAGATTATTTCATTTATAATTCACTTTATCACAATGCCAGTCTGTCAGAAGTTTACATACACTAAGTTGACTGTGTCTTTAAACAGCTTGGAAAATTCCAGAAAATGATGTCATGGCTTTAGAAGGTTCTGATAGGCTAATTGACATAATTTGAGTCAATTGGAGGTGTACCTGTGGATGTATTTCAAGGCCTACCTTCAAACTCAAACTTTGCATTGACATCATGGGAAAATCAAAAGAAAATCAGCCAAGACCTCATAAAAAAATGGTAGACCTCCACAAGTCTGGTACATCCTTGGGAGAAATTTCCAAACGCCTGAAGGTACTGCGTTCATCTGTACAAACAACAGTACGCAAGTATAAACACCATGGGACCACGCAGCCGTCATACCGTTCAGGAAGGAGACACGTTCTGTCTCCTAGAGATGAACATACTCTGGTGCGAAAAGTGAAAATCAATCCCAGAACAACAGCAAAGGACCTTGTGAAGATGCTGGAGGAAACAGGTACAAAAGAATCTAAACTCAGCAAAAAAAGAAACGTTCTCTCACTGTCAACCGCGTTTATTTTCAGCAAACTTAACGTGTAAATATTTGTATGAACATAATATTCAACAACTGAGACATGAACTGAACAAGTTCCACAGACATGTGACTAACAGAAATTGAATAATGCATTAAGTACTGCAGTGCATCTCCTCCTCATGGACTGCACCAGATTTTCTAGTTCTTGCTGTGAGATTGTTACGGGAATTAAGTTATCAATGTTCTTAAACCGAACTTCAATTAAACTACTCAGTCTGCCCCCCAGATGGTGTAAGATTCTGGTTGAATGAAGCAGACGGTGAGCCAGTTTACAATTGGTCAGAATGTTGATTTACGAGAGCTCTGAAATCCTTACAATGTACAAAGCCTTTTATACTAAACACACACACACACACACACACACACACACACACACACACACACACACACACACACACACACACACACACAAACTTACATCAGTAGAGAACTCCACCCTGCTCTAAGCGGCTGTATTTTTCCACAGTACACATATATTCCTTATCAAACCTTGCCACCTGTCTTCTAATCTCCTGCCAACTAAGCAGTTCCCAGGCCGTTGTTTCTCTCCCTAACTTAGGGAGGTATCTTCTCCTGTTCCTTTCCCAAGGTCGTTTTATCAACTCTGCCCTGCTCATTTTGAAGTGGTAATAGTGTCTTAGTTTTAAACAGTCTACTCACCCACAGCCATAGCCTTTATCATTTCTAATACATTTCAACAGGTTATATGGTTTCTGAGTGAAATCATTTAGTCAAACCTTTAATCATATAATTTCCATTACAGAGATGCTAGCCCACTCTTCCACCAAGGCACCTGCAAGTTCCCGGACATTTCTGGGGGAAATGGCCCTAGGCCTCACGTTCTGATCCAACAGGTCTCAGGCATGCTCAATGGGATTGAGATCCGAGCTCTTCACTGGCCATGGCAGAACACTGACATTCCTGTCTTGCAGGAAATCACGCACAGAACGAGCAGTATGGTTGGTGGCATTGTCATGCTGGAGGGTCATGTCAGGATGAGCCTGCAGGAAGGGTACCACATGAGGGAGGAGGATGTCTTCCATGTAACGCACAGTGTTGAGATTGCCTGCAATGACAACATGCTCAGTCCGATGATGCTGTGACACACCGCCCCAGACCATGAAGGACCCTCCACCTCCAAATCGATCCCGCTCCAGAGTACAGGCCTCGGTGTAACGCTCATTCCTTCAATGATAAACGCGAATCCGACCATCACCCCTGGTGAGACAAAACCGCGACTCATCAGTTGTTGCCGGTGATGTCTGGTGAGGACCTGCCTTGCAACAGGCCTACAAGCCCTCAGTCCAGCCTCTCCCAGCCTATTGCGGGCAGTCTGAGTGCTGATGGAGGGATTGTGCGTTCCTGGTGTAACTCAGGCAGTTGTTGTTGCCATCCTGTACCAGTCCCGGCAGGTGTGATGTTCGGATGTACCGGTCCTGTGCAGGTGTTGCTACACGTGGGCTGCCACTGCGAGGATGATCAGCTGCCCGTCCTGTCTCCCTGTAGCGCTGTCTTAGGCGTCTCACAGTACGGACATTGCAATTTATTGCCCTGGCCACATCTGCAGTCCTCATGCCTCCTAAGGCACGTTCACGCAGATGAGCAGGGACCCTGGGCATCTTTCTTTTGGTGTTTTTCAGAGTCAGAAATAAGGCCTCCTGAGTGCCCTAAGTTTTCATAACTGTGACCTTAATTGCCTACCGTCTGTAAGCTGTTAGTGTCTTAACGACTGTTCCACAGGTGCATGTTCATTATTTTTTTATGGTTCATTGAACAAGCATGGGAAACAGTGTTTAAACCCTTTACAATGAAGATCTTTAATGTTATTTGGATTTTTACGAATTATCTTTGAAAGACAGGGTCCTGATAAAGGCACCTTTCTTTTTTTGCTGAGTTTATATCCACAGTACAACGAGTCCTATATCGAAATAACCTGAAAGGTCTCTCAGCAAGGAAGAAGCCACTGCTATAAAACCGCCATAAAAAAGCCAGACTACAGTTTGCAACTGCACATGGGGACAAAGATCGTACCTTTTGGAGAAATGTCCTCTGGTCTGATGAAACAAAAATACAACTGTTAGGCCATAATGACCATCGTTATGTTGAGGAAAAAGAGGGAGGCTTGCAAGCCGAAGAACACCCTCCCAACCGTGAAGCACGTGGGTGGCAGCATCATCTTGTGGGGGTGCTTTGCTGCAGGAGGGACTGGTGCACTTCACAAAATAGATGGCATCATGAGGCAGGAAAATTATTTGGATATATTGAAGCAACATCTCAAGACATCAGTCAGGAAGTTAATGCTTGGTCGCAAATGGGTCTTCCAAATGGACAATGACCCCAAGCATACTTCCAAAGTTGTGGCAAAATGGCTTAAGGACAACAAAGTCAAGGTATTGGAGTGGCCATCACAAAGCCCTGACCTCACTCCTATGGAACATGTGTGGGCAGAACTGAAAAGCGTGTGCGAGCAAGGAGGCCTTCAAACCTGACTCAGTTACACCAGCTCTGTCAGGAGGAATGGGCCAAAATTCACCCAACTTATTGTGGAAGGCTTCCAGAAATGTTTGACCCAAGTTAAACAATTTAAAGGCAATGCTACCAAATACGAATTGAGTGTATGTAAACTTCTGGCCCACTGGGAATGTGATGAAAGAAATAAAAGCTGAAATAAATCATTCTCTGTACTATTATTCTGACATTTCACATTTTTAAAATAAAGTGGTGATCCTAACTGACCTAAGACAGGGAATTTTTACTAGGATGAAATGTCAGGAATTGTGAAAAACGGAGTTTACATGTATTTGGCTAAGGTGTATGTAAAGTTCCGACTTCAACTGTACTTACTGATGAAGCCTGTGACTGATGTGGTGTACTCCTCAATGCCATCGGAAGAATCCCAGAACATATTCCAGTCTATGCTAGCAAAACAGTCCTGTAGCTTAGCATCTGCATCATCTGACCACTTTTTTATTGACCGAGTCATTCGTGTTTCCTACTTTAAATTTTGCTTGTTAGCAGGAATCAGGAGGATAGAATTATGGTCAGATTTGCCAAATGGAGAGTGAGGGAGAGCTTTGTACGCGTCTCTGTGTGTGGAGTAAAGGTGGTCTAGAGTTTTTTTTCCCTCTGGTTGCACATTTAACATGATGGTAAAGATTCGGTCAAACGGATTTAAGTTTCCCTGCATTAAAGTCTCCGGCCACTAGGAACGCCGACTCTGGATGAGCCTTTTCCTGTTTGCTTGTGACCGTATACAGCTCATTGAGTGCGGTCTTAGTGCCAGCATTGGTTTGTGGTGGTAAATAGACAACTACGAAGAATATAGATGAAAACTCTCTAGGTAGATAGAGTGGTCTACAGCTTATCATAAGATACTCTACCTCAGGCGAGCAAAACCTTGAGACTTCCTTAGATATCATGCACCAGATGTTTACAAATATACATAGACCGTCACCCCTTGTCTTACCATTGGCTGCTGTTCTATCCTGCCGATACAGTGTACAACCAGCCAGCTGTATGTTATTCATGTCGTCGTTCAGGCACATCTCGGTGAAACAAAATATATTACAGCTTTTAATGTCCTGTTGGTAGGATATATGTGCTTTTAGTTTGTCCACTTTATTATCCAGCGATTGTACGTTGGCCAATCCAATAGTACCGATGGCAAATGCAGATTAGCCACTTGTCGCCGGACCCTCACAATGCATCCCGATCTCCTTCCGCAAAACCTCCGTCTCTTTCCCCTGTAAATTACGGGGATGAGGGCCTGTTCGGGTGTCTGGTTTAAATCCCTCTCGTCCGACTCATTAAAGACAAATGATTCGTCCAATTCAAGGTGAGTAATCGCTGATCTGATGTCCAGAAGCTCTTTTCGGTCATAAGAGACGGTAGCAGCTGTAACGTCTGCTTCCAACTCACACTCTCAAACACGTAGATTTCCTGTACGCATCTCACTTTCCAGCCCACTTTCCAGCAAACACTCTCAAACACATAGATCCCCTGAATGCAGCTCACTCTCCAGATCCCAATCACCTGAATTCTGATCACCTGTTCACACACCTGCATGTCATTATAACACACTATTTAGTTCAGTTCTTTGCATCCTATCATTGTGAGGTATTGTTTGTTTTGTGACACACTTCTATTCGGTGCTCTGTTTTTCCCCGTAATTTACTCCTCCCATGTATGATAGTTTTGCCTGCCTCACTAATGACGCCTTTTGCCAATTCCCTGCCTGTACTTTAGCCTATGGGATTTCCTGTTATCAACCCATTGCCTGATCTCCCAGACGATGTTACTAGCCTTTTCCCTGCCTGTACTGTTGCCTTTTTGGACCCCCTGTGCATGACCTTCTGCCTGGACCCAGCTACCTGCCTCCTCCTGTGGTCCTTTACAATAAACACCTGCTGCGCCCTGCGCTAGAAACCAGCTCTCGGTCTCCCATCGTGTTCATTACAGTAGCAACATTATGTACAAAATAAGTTACAAACAATGCGAAGAAACAAACAAAATAGCACAGTTGGTTAAGAGCCCATAAAACGGCAGCCAATCCCTCCGGCGCCATTATCTAGAACCAAGAAAATGTATCATATTACTCCAGTGCTAGCCTCTGGCTTCCTTTTAAGGCTAGGGCTGACTTCAAGGTTTTACTGCCGGTCCTGCCGTACATACCTACACGTACACTATGGTTACAAGACTCGGGCCTCCTTACTGTTCCTAGAATTTCTAAGCAAACAGCTGGAGGCAGGGCTTTCTCCTATAGAGCTCCATTTTTATGGAATGGTCTGCCTATCCATGTGAGAGATGCAGACTCAGTCGCAACCTTTAAATCTTTACTGAAGACTCATCTCTTGATATTGACCCATATCATATCAGGTCATACATTTGGCATTAGGTGAGGAAGTGCAGCTCAGTTTGCACCTCATTTTCTGGGCAGTGTGCACATAACCTGTCTTCTCTTGAGAGCCAGGTCTGCCTACGGCGGCCTCTCTCAATGGCAAGGCTATGCTCACTGAGTCTGTACATAGTCAAAGCTTTCCTTAAGTTTGGGTCAGTCAGAGTAGTCAGGTATTCTGCCACTGTGTACTCTCTGTTTAGGTCCAGAGGGCATTCTGGTTTGCTCAGTTTTTTTGTTCATTCTTTCCAATGTGTCGAGTAATTTTTGTTTTCTCATGATTTGGTTGGGTCTAATTGTGTTGCTGTCTTGGGGCTCTGTGGGGTCTATTTGTGTTTGTGAACAGAGCTCCAGCACCAGCTTGCTCAGGGGACTCTTCTCCAGGTTCATCTTTCTGTAGATGATAGCTTTGTTATGGAAGGTTTGGGAATCGCTTCCTTTTAGGTAGTTGTAGAATTTAACAGCTCTTTTCTGGATTTGTGATAATTAGCGGGTATCGGCCTAATTCTGCTCACCCTCTCCTTCCTAGGGATAAACTGTAAGGGAAAATGATGTATTTACCTGCTTTGTTCACTACATCTGTATGAATATTGATAGGTGACAATTAATAGTAAGAGATTTTCTACTAATGATGTGCTTCTGTAAAGGGATGCTTCTCCTCTACCTCCCTGCAACCCAATTTCCACCACAAAACCTAGAGAGGAACCAGGCTCTGAGGAGTGGCCAGTCCTCTTCTGGCTGTGGCGGTTGGGTTGGAGATTATAAGAGTACATGGCCATTTAAGGCCAGATTGTTCTTCAAGATGTTCAAATGTTCATAGATGACCAGCAGGGTCAAATAATAATCACAGTGGTTGTATAGGGTGCAGCAGGTTTGCGCCTTGGGGGTAAATGTTAGTTGGCTTTTCATAGCCGTGCATTCAGAGGTCGAGACCGCACCTGCTGTCTCAACCTCTGAATACTCGGCTATGAAAAGCCAACGGACATTTACTCCTTATGTACTGACTTGTTGCACCCTATACAACCACTTTTCCTACTTTTCCTGCTTCTATATCTGCATTGCTTGCTGTTTGGGGTTTTAGGCTGGGTTTCTGTATAAGCACTTTGTGACATCTGCTGATGTAAAAAGAGGTTTATAAATACAATTGATTTGATGTATAAAAGGGGTATATCTGCAAAAAAAAGTGGTAAATAAGATGCTGTTTGAAAGGTCATATAAACATTGCCTTGTATTTTTTACAGGTAACCACATCTTCTGTCTGAAATAGGTATGAGTGTATTGCATAAGCTGTTACCTCCAGGACAGCATGATGGGCCTGGATCTGGCACAGTTTGACAATGTTCTTGATCATCACATTGTTGTACTTCTCCAAGTTCCGCTTAGTGTAGAGGCCCATCAAGCTTTTCTTTGGGTGCGCCAGATTGCGCATTATTCCATTAGTGAAAACGTCTGAATTACAATGTGCCAAAATGAATGACAGTTGAAGGACACACATGACACATTCACATTAACGGGCACTCATGGTTGAACTATTTTTAAAATTCAAACATCTACGCTGATCAAATAGAACATGAGTTGGAAGTGGTTGTTATAAATTATTCTGAAATGTGTTAAAAATTAGACTGGAATGTAACATCGACTGCTCCTGGAAGCTACAGCATATCCTTTCCAATGAATCATCAGGAGGCTGTAGCAGGGGCTGAATGCTACCATAAATCAGCCTGGGCATATCTGTCTGGCACACTGGCCCACCAGGGGCAAATGGGCCGGTCCACTAAACTATTTTGAGCTAGTGTCTTGAAAGGGACAGGTGCCCAGTAGCCAAATGATGATCATTCTGCTCAAACATTCATAACATTTATTAAGAAGACTTTTTTTCCCCAAACTACCCCATGGCCATTCTGTTTTCTGGGCTGCAGTTTAGAAAACACTGGATTTTTAAAAAAAACTTTAAATTGTTTATTCAGTAATGATTATTTATTACATCTCTATATAACTGACAGGAATAAAATATCATATAACAGAAATAGAATACAAATAAAACACATTACCTGGAAAGAGAGGAATATCTCTCAGTAGATCTTTATACTTTCTATATTTACTCATAATGCTGTCGAAGTCTTTATCCTACAGGGATAAAACACCAGAGGGTAAGTAAGTAATTAAAGTCAATAACTACACATAAAGAAAACATTTGAAGCAAAAACTTTGACGACATTTCTTCATAACGTTTTTTTCACAGACCTAGTGAGTAATTCTAATGTTGTCTACAAATGTTGATTTGGATGAGAACAATTAAAGATTCACTTTCTCAGACATTGATTGAAAAAAAAGACACTTACCAGGTAATATCTCACATCTACACTGCTATTCTACACAGAGTTCATGGTTTTGGGAATAAAAGGAAACTGACCTGATTGGTTTGTGGGGATCTGGGTTCAGTTCAATGGGAATCCTTCGTTGTAACTGAGCAGAGAAGACTGAACGACACCTGTAGTTCTTTAAAAAAATTAATGATTCAAAAACATTTATGTAAATTGTTCAGGCGGATATGTAAATACTGCAGAAAGGTAGAGGAATTTAAGGGAACAAGGTAATGTATTTGTCAAATCTGAAAATGAAATGTATTTTGTTAACTTGAAATGTATTTCATGTTAATCCCCATCTTAAAATGGGAAATGTAGACCTGAGTCCAACTATCTATATTATAATACCATAAGCCACAACCTGGGGTAGATTTGCATCTTAATCGTGGGCTCAAAAGAAACCCGTCACCAGGACCATGGGATAGGCTACTTTCTACTGGAACGCATCCAACCTTGGAGGTAACGGTTGTGCTCAGTAGGGAACGTACTGTAGCACAAATGTTTTTCAACGGAATAACAAATACGTGCTTTCTCATACAAGTAACTCAGTTTCAATGTTTTCTCTGTTCTAAACACAACCCAATTAGCATATGAGAACAAAACCAGACACACAAAAACATGACACAACAGTGTGTTCATTTCCAGGCTAATCTACTGTTTATTTAATGCAAATTACAGTACCAGGTAACTATTTCTCTGAACCAAGTCACAGACAGAAATATTTACAGGGAGAGGGGACATTAAGCATACCTTCACAGAACAAAAGGTTTATATTCAAAATGAAATCAAAATTTCAGTCACAGAGGCATTCAAGTAGTAGTAATGTTATAGTTTTTTCTGTTGTAAATTGAATATAACCCAGACCTTCTTTTATACATATAATTTTTTTAAACATTGTTTTGTACATATGTTATCCTTAAAGTCACAAGAAGTGGTCACATTGTTTGTTTTACAGGCCAGATGATTGGATAGCAACACATTTACGGATGGAAATATTACAAGCAAGCATACAAATATATGCTTTAAAAAAATGTAATAAAAAACATGAAGGATCGGTGCTACATAACATCTCTCCCAGAGTGCTGTTGAGAATGTGGACACAAATCCTACAGACAAATTGTTTATTGCCATAGCTGAGAAAGTAATACTGAATACGACAAGACTTCCCCCAGAACCGTGTGGGGTTGTATGCGCATCTCTCATAAAACCATATAAACACATTTTAAAACCCACCCCAAACCTTCCTGGAAAGAGAATGATTTTCTCAGACACTTTAAAAAGACAATAAGACAACTCCCCCAACCCACCACCACCAAAAGGGGTCCCAAAGTCAAAGACACACAGCCAATCGTACAAAAAGAAACGTGACGTGATGAGTGTGGTCTGTGTGACACCTGGCTATTGCAGTGAATTGTGGTACATGTAAGATCAGAGAGGTGGAAAGGGGAAGTCAACAGCACTCCAGGAAGGAATAGGGTGAAGTTGCCCTGTACGCTGGTCTCGAGTCAGTTTAGCGTTTTCCCCACTATGGTTAGGATTTCGGGAGGCCAAGCTGAAACTAGATCTGTGCGTAAGGGCAATTTCACACCAGAACCTCCAGGTAGGACCATGGAGGGAGGGGACCTGGGGAAGAGCAGAGAGAATGAGTGGAAGCAAAGGCACTCCAACCTATAGATATACTATACATTACTGGTTATTCTTACAATGATACAGCTGGCACCTACTGTACAGTTTAGATTGAACTATATGGCTGGAGGAAAAAAACAAAGCTGATCTACAGTTTGACTATACAATAACTTTTAACCTGAATGTTTTTTTATTTTGTATTCTTCTTTATATCATTCATTTTTGTTGTTTTTTCTCATTAACAGTTCTTGGGTCTGCCTATTTACATACATACCACAGGAAGACACGCACACGTAAGCCAGTTTGGTGAAGAGCATCTACAAACATAAATACAAACACATTTGTGTGTACTTTTTGTATAGGTCTTCAAAGTGTTGAGGGATGGGATGGCAGGACTTTCAGTTGCAAAAGAAGAGCAGGAAAGGGTTAAGTCAGAATGAGGAAGGACTTCCAACAGTGGTTTAAAATGACATGGGTCTGCGTCTGAAATGACACTATTCCCTACTACTTTTGCCCAGAGCTATGTGGACTGTGGTCAAAAGCAGTGCACTAAATTATAGGGAACATTCAGACACAGAATGGTAACAAAAGATTGTGAGGAAATGCAATCATACGCCCGCATCCAAGCATCCTTCATAGCCAGTCCCCGAAACCCACCCACTAACAAGAAACAGAACAACACCAGGCTTTACTAGTCATAATGTCTATCTGACAAGCAGCAGGAAAGTAATACAGAGGTCCTGGTCTTCACTGAAATCACATGTAAGACAGAATCTCTTTCTTGCTCTTAGGTCTGTTCTGGCAAAGTTTTGTCGGTATGGCATTACCCTTAGGGGAAAAATGCGGTAAAACTCATTTATGCACCGTTTCTCAGAGCTAAAAGGGGGACGTACCCAAAAAACGTGCGGCGTTGCGAGACAACTGTTGCCCTACGAGCAGAATCTCAAAATGGTGCTGCATAGCAGGAGTGTGATTTCTGAAGTGGGAGAGAGAGTAGCTGACACAATTCTACAATATATCAATTGTGTATGTGTACATTGAACACAGACACAGATATCGAGGTCAACCATTAAAAGTCGCGACGTCATCAAGGTCCTCAGATGTATATATATATATGAATGGGTGGGAAGGGGTCGACAGGGGCCCCAAGGGGCCACAGTCTGAACGTAAGGCTGTTGCAGGACGCATGTAGAGGCCTCTCTTACACAGAGAGAGTGGGATGACTATATCTAGCATATGAAACAAAGAAGATTGTCTATGGAAACAAACACGTCAGAGTACTTTTGTATACTTATATAGCTATACATTATCTCTACACTAAACACACCCGGTCCCCTCCTCTTCAAAGTACAGAAAGATGAAGAGCAGCTCTGAGAACGTATCACGGTTGTCCTTTTTGTACAAATAAATAAACAAACATTAAAACGATGGGAGAGGAGAGGGTGGAGGTGGTAGGGGAATAACGAAGTTCCGATTCGGTTTTCCTTGTGTTCATCTTTGTCGGGCGTCAGTTTTCTTGCTTTGCTTTATTAATTGGTTGGTGTGCCGCCATGCCACTGTTGTTGTCCAGGAGCTCGGGCGTGGGCAGCGGGGTTAGGAAGAGGTTTCAGGTGGAGGCGTTGGAGGCGGAGGCAGCGTTGGTGGTATGGCCACGGTCTCCGCTGTTGGCATCTGGAAATGGAAGCAGTACGTTATACAACTTGCCTTTAATGAGGAGAGCTCTGGGCCCTTATTCACAAAGTGTCTCGGAGTAACAGCGCTGATCTGCGATCAGGTCCACTCTTTCCACAATGTTATTCATTATTTTCTAAAAGGGGAATTCTGGTCCTAAATCAGCACTCTAGACGCTATACTCTGGGACGCATTGTGAACACGGGCCCTGGTTAGTACTGAGAAGAGACTCTAGCCAGGAGTAGTGAGAGGTGAGGGTGAGGACAGAAGAGAGAGAGAAGTTCCCAATCCTTCAATGACCCATAGCCCCTGCCACAAGAACCCTAGTTTACACCTATCCAACCCTGCCAGATCTACAAACGTGTCTAGAGGTCGATTTAGGAATGGCAATAGTGGGAGAGACAGAGAGACCAGCTGAGAGAGAGAGAGACCCGGGTGAGAGAGAGAGAGAGAGACCGGGTGAGACAGAGAGTGAGAGAGAGAGACCGGGTGTGAGACAGAGAGAGACAGAGAGAGACCGGGTGTGAGACAGAGAGAGACAGAGAGAGACAGAGAGAGACAGAGAGAGACAGAGAGAGACAGAGAGAGACAGAGAGAGACAGAGAGAGACAGAGACCGGGTGAGAGACAGAGAGAGACAGAGACCGGGTGAGAGACAGAGAGAGACAGAGACCGGGTGAGAGACAGAGAGAGACAGAGACCGGGTGAGAGACAGAGAGAGACAGAGAGAGACAGAGACCGGGTGAGAGACAGAGAGAGACAGAGACCGGGTGAGAGAGAGAGACAGAGACCGGGTGAGAGAGAGAGACAGAGACCGGGTGAGAGAGAGAGACAGAGACCGGGTGAGAGAGAGAGACAGAGACCGGGTGAGAGAGAGAGACAGAGACCGGGTGAGAGAGAGAGACAGACAGGGGGGTGGGGGGTGTAATGACCTGAGGGTGCGGAGGCGTTGGTAGGAGTGAAGGCCCCGGGCTGATTCCGGGCGTGGGCGGGGATGAGGATGGAGGCTAAGGAGGGGTTACTGGACAACTCTGGGGAAGCAGAGAAAGAAACACCACGTCAGACAAAATCACCTACAGATAGACAGCACATCTAATATTTACAACTACAGAGCCGACTATCACATTCACCATCATCCTACCGGAGTCATAGCATGCGTTCACTATGATCACATCGTAATCAATCACCATCCTACCTGAGTCACAGCATGCGTTCACTATGATCACATCGTAATCAATCACCATCCTACCTGAGTCACAGCATGCGTTCACTATGATCACATCGTAATCAATCACCATCCTACTGGAGTCACAGCATGCGTTCACTATGATCACATCGTAATCAATCACCATCCTACTGGAGTCACAGCATGCGTTCACTATGATCACATCGTAATCAATCACCATCCTCATATTCACTAAGTCAAATTCTATGGCTATGGACCAAATATGCATACTCCCATCATGGATTTAAAAGAGCTGGATTGGTGTAAATAGTGAATAGAGGGCTTTTCCAACAATGTCACATCCACGACAAGTGTGAAAGTGCACACTTTGTGAGAAGGGTGGAGAGTCAGGATACAACCACATTCTACCATTTACAACCACAGACCCAACTACAGTTACCTATAGAAACCTATTCAACCATTTACAACCACAGACCCAACTACATTTACCTATAGACACACATTCTACCATTTACAACCACAGACCCAACTACAGTTACCTATAGACACACATTCTACCATTTACAACCACAGACCCAACTACAGTTACCTATAGACACACATTCTACCATTTACAACCACAGACCCAACTACAGTTACCTATAGACACACATTCTACCATTTACAACCACAGACCCAACTACAGTTACCTATAGACACACATTCTACCATTTACAACCACAGACCCAACTACAGTTACCTATAGACACACATTCTACCATTTACAACCACAGACCCAACTACAGTTACCTATAGACACACATTCTACCATTTACAACCACAGACCCAACTACAGTTACCTATAGAAACCTATTCTACCATTTACAACCACAGACCCAACTACAGTTACCTACAGACACACATTCTACCATTTACAACCACAGACCCAACTACAGTTACCTATAGACACACATTCTACCATTTACAACCACAGACCCAACTACAGTTACTTATAGATACACATTCTACCATTTACAACCACAGACCCAACTACAGTTACCTATAGATACACATTCTACCATTTACAACCACAGACCCAACTAGTTACCTATAGATACACATTCTACCATTTACAACCACAGACCCAACTACCCAACAACAGTTACCTATAGACACACATTCTACCATTTACAACCACAGACCCAACTACAGTTACCTATAGACACACATTCTACCATTTACAACCACAGACCCAACTACAGTTACCTATAGACACACATTCTACCATTTACAACCACAGACCCAACTACAGTTACCTATAGACACACATTCTACCATTTACAACCACAGACCCAACTACAGTTACCTATAGACACACATTCTACCATTTACAACCACAGACCCAACTACAGTTACCTATAGACACACATTTACAACCACAGACCCAACTACCCAACTACAGTTACCTATAGACACACATTTACCATTTACAACCACAGACCCAACTACAGTTACCTATAGATACACATTTACCATTTACAACCACAGACCCAACTACAGTTACCTATAGACACACATTCTACCATTTACAACCACAGACCCAACTACAGTTACCTATAGATACACATTCTACCATTTACAACCACAGACCCAACTACCCAACTACAGTTACCTATAGATACACATTCTACCATTTACAACCACAGACCCAACTACAGTTACCTATAGACACACATTCTACCATTTACAACCACAGACCAAACTACAGTTACCTATAGATACAAATTTACCATTTACAACCACAGACCCAACTACCCAACTACAGTTACCTATAGACACACATTCTACCATTTACAACCACAGACCCAACTACAGTTACCTATAGAAACCTATTCTACCATTTACAACCACAGACCCAACTACAGTTACCTAGACACACATTCTACCATTTACAACCACAGACCCAACTAGTTACCTATAGACACACATTCTACCATTTACAACCACAGACCCAACTACAGTTACCTATAGAAACCTATTCTACCATTTACAACCACAGACCCAACTACAGTTACCTATAGACACACATTCTACCATTTACAACCACAGACCCAACTACCCAACTACAGTTACCTATAGATACACATTCTACCATTTACAACCACAGACCCAACTACCCAACTACAGTTACCTATAGATACACATTCTACCATTTACAACCACAGACCCAACTACAGTTACCTATAGACACACATTCTACCATTTACAACCACAGACCCAACTACAGTTACCTATAGACACACATTCTACCATTTACAACCACAGACCCAACTACAGTTACCTATAGACACACATTCTACCATTTACAACCACAGACCCAACTACAGTTACCTATAGACACACATTCTACCATTTACAACCACAGACCCAACTACCCAACTAGTTACCTATAGACACACATTCTACCATTTACAACCACAGACCCAACTACAGTTACCTATAGACACACATTCTACCATTTACAACCACAGACCCAACTACAGTTACCTATAGACACACATTCTACCATTTACAACCACAGACCCAACTACAGTTACCTATAGACACACATTTACAACCACAGACCCAACTACCCAACTACAGTTACCTATAGACACACATTCTACCATTTACAACCACAGACCCAACTACAGTTACCTATAGATACACATTCTACCATTTACAACCACAGACCCAACTACAGTTACCTATAGACACACATTCTACCATTTACAACCACAGACCCAACTACAGTAACCGAAAGATACACATTCTACCATTTACAACCACAGACCCAACTACCCAACTACAGTTACCTATAGATACACATTCTACCATTTACAACCACAGACCCAACTACAGTTACCTATAGACACACATTCTACCATTTACAACCACAGACCCAACTACAGTTACCTATAGACACACATTCTACCATTTACAACCACAGACCCAACTACAGTTACCTATAGAAACCTATTCTACCATTTACAACCACAGACCCAACTACAGTTACCTAGACACACATTCTACCATTTACAACCACAGACCCAACTACAGTTACCTATAGACACACATTCTACCATTTACAACCACAGACCCAACTACCCAACTACAGTTACCTATAGATACACATTCTACCATTTACAACCACAGACCCAACTACAGTTACCTATAGACACACATTCTACCATTTACAACCACAGACCCAACTACAGTTACCTATAGACACACATTCTACCATTTACAACCACAGACCCAACTACAGTTACCTATAGAAACCTATTCTACCATTTACAACCACAGACCCAACTACAGTTACCTAGACACACATTCTACCATTTACAACCACAGACCCAACTACAGTTACCTATAGACACACATTCTACCATTTACAACCACAGACCCAACTACCCAACTACAGTTACCTATAGATACACATTCTACCATTTACAACCACAGACCCAACTACAGTTACCTATAGACACACATTCTACCATTTACAACCACAGACCCAACTACAGTTACCTATAGACACACATTCTACCATTTACAACCACAGACCCAACTACAGTTACCTATAGACACACATTCTACCATTTACAACCACAGACCCAACTACAGTTACCTATAGACACACATTCTACCATTTACATCCACAGACCCAACTACCCAACTAGTTACCTATAGACACACATTCTACCATTTACAACCACAGACCCAACTACAGTTACCTATAGACACACATTCTACCATTTACAACCACAGACCCAACTACAGTTACCTATAGACACACATTCTACCATTTACAACCACAGACCCAACTACCAACTACAGTTACCTATAGACACACATTTACAACCACAGACCCAACTACCCAACTACAGTTACCTATAGATACACATTTACCATTTACAACCACAGACCAAACTACAGTTACCTATAGATACACATTTACCATTTACAACCACAGACCCAACTACCCAACTACAGTTACCTATAGACACACATTTACAACCACAGACCCAACTACCCAACTACAGTTACCTATAGATACACATTTACCATTTACAACCACAGACCAAACTACAGTTACCTATAGATACACATTTACCATTTACAACCACAGACCAAACTACAGTTACCTATAGATACACTACCATTTACAACCACAGACCCAACTACAGTTACCTATAGAAACCTATTCTACCATTTACAACCACAGACCCAACTACAGTTACCTAGACACACATTCTACCATTTACAACCACAGACCCAACTAGTTACCTATAGACACACATTCTACCATTTACAACCACAGACCCAACTACAGTTACCTATAGACACACATTCTACCATTTACAACCACAGACCCAACTACCCAACTACAGTTACCTATAGATACACATTCTACCATTTACAACCACAGACCCAACTACCCAACTACAGTTACCTATAGACACACATTCTACCATTTACATCCACAGACCCAACTACAGTTACCTATAGACACACATTCTACCATTTACAACCACAGACCCAGCTACAGTTACCTATAGACACACATTCCACCATTTACAACCACAGACCCAACTACAGTTACCTATAGACACACATTCTACCATTTACAACCACAGACCCAACTACAGTTACCTATAGACACACATTCTACCATTTACATCCACAGACCCAACTACCCAACTAGTTACCTATAGACACACATTCTACCATTTACAACCACAGACCCAACTACAGTTACCTATAGACACACATTCTACCATTTACAACCACAGACCCAACTACAGTTACCTATAGACACACATTCTACCATTTACAACCACAGACCCAACTACCAACTACAGTTACCTATAGACACACATTTACAACCACAGACCCAACTACCCAACTACAGTTACCTATAGATACACATTTACCATTTACAACCACAGACCAAACTACAGTTACCTATAGATACACATTTACCATTTACAACCACAGACCCAACTACCCAACTACAGTTACCTATAGACACACATTTACAACCACAGACCCAACTACCCAACTACAGTTACCTATAGATACACATTTACCATTTACAACCACAGACCAAACTACAGTTACCTATAGATACACATTTACCATTTACAACCACAGACGAAACTACAGTTACCTATAGATACATTCTACCATTTACAACCACAGACCCAACTACAGTTACCTATAGAAACCTATTCTACCATTTACAACCACAGACCCAACTACAGTTACCTAGACACACATTCTACCATTTACAACCACAGACCCAACTAGTTACCTATAGACACACATTCTACCATTTACAACCACAGACCCAACTACCCAAGTACAGTTACCTATAGACACACATTCTTCCATTTACAACCACAGACCCAACTACAGTTACCTATAGACACACATTCTACCATTTACAACCACAGACCCAACTACAGTTACCTATAGACACACATTCTACCATTTACAACCACAGACCCAACTACAGTTACCTATAGACACACATTCTACCATTTACAACCACAGACCCAACTACAGTTACCTATAGAAACCTATTCTACCATTTACAACCACAGACCCAACTACAGTTACCTATAGACAGACATTCTACCATTTACAACCACAGACCCAACTACAGTTACCTATAGACACACATTCTACCATTTACAACCACAGACCCAACTACAGTTACCTATAGACACACATTTACCATTTACAACCACAGACCCAACTACAGTTACCTATAGACACACATTCTACCATTTACAACCACAGACCCAACTACAGTTACCTATAGACACACATTCTACCATTTACAACCACAGACCCAACTACCCAACTACAGTTACCTATAGAAACCTATTCTACCATTTACAACCACAGACCCAACTACAGTTACCTATAGAAACACTATTCTACCATTTACAACCACAGACCCAACTACAGTTACCTATAGACACACATTCTACCATTTACAACCACAGACCCAACTACAGTTACCTATAGAAACCTATTCTACCATTTACAACCACAGACCCAACTACAGTTACCTATAGAAACCTATTCTACCATTTACAACCACAGACCCAACTACAGTTACCTATAGAAACCTATTCTACCATTTACAACCACAGACCCAACTACAGTTACCTATAGACACACATTCTACCATTTACAACCACAGACCCAACTACAGTTACCTATAGATACACATTCTACCATTTACAACCACAGACCCAACTACAGTTACCTATAGACACACATTCTACCATTTACAACCACAGACCCAACTACAGTTACCTATAGACACACATTCTACCATTTACAACCACAGACCCAACTACAGTTACCTATAGACACACATTCTACCATTTACAACCACAGACCCAACTACAGTTACCTATAGACACACATTCTACCATTTACAACCACAGACCCAACTACAGTTACCTATAGATACACATTCTACCATTTACAACCACAGACCCAACTACAGTTACCTATAGATACACATTCTACCATTTACAACCACAGACCCAACTACAGTTACCTATAGACACACATTCTACCATTTACAACCACAGACCCAACTACAGTTACCTATAGACACACATTCTACCATTTACAACCACAGACCCAACTACAGTTACCTATAGAAACCTATTCTACCATTTACAACCACAGACCCAACTACAGTTACCTAGACACACATTCTACCATTTACAACCACAGACCCAACTACAGTTACCTATAGACACACATTCTACCATTTACAACCACAGACCCAACTACCCAACTACAGTTACCTATAGACACACATTCTACCATTTACAACCACAGACCCAACTACAGTTACCTATAGACACACATTCTACCATTTACAACCACAGACCCAACTACAGTTACCTATAGACACACATTCTACCATTTACAACCACAGACCCAACTACAGTTACCTATAGAAACCTATTCTACCATTTACAACCACAGACCCAACTACAGTTACCTATAGAAACCTATTCTACCATTTACAACCACAGACCCAACTACAGTTACCTATAGAAACCTATTCTACCATTTACAACCACAGACCCAACTACAGTTACCTATAGACACACATTCTACCATTTACAACCACAGACCCAACTACAGTTACCTATAGATACACATTCTACCATTTACAACCACAGACCCAACTACAGTTACCTATAGACACACATTCTACCATTTACAACCACAGACCCAACTACAGTTACCTATAGACACACATTCTACCATTTACAACCACAGACCCAACTACAGTTACCTATAGACACACATTCTACCATTTACAACCACAGACCCAACTACAGTTACCTATAGACACACATTCTACCATTTACAACCACAGACCCAACTACAGTTACCTATAGATACACATTCTACCATTTACAACCACAGACCCAACTACCCAACTACAGTTACCTATAGATACACATTCTACCATTTACAACCACAGACCCAACTACAGTTACCTATAGACACACATTCTACCATTTACAACCACAGACCCAACTACAGTTACCTATAGACACACATTCTACCATTTACAACCACAGACCCAACTACAGTTACCTATAGAAACCTATTCTACCATTTACAACCACAGACCCAACTACAGTTACCTATAGACACACATTCTACCATTTACAACCACAGACCCAACTACAGTTACCTATAGACACACATTCTACCATTTACAACCACAGACCCAACTACCCAACTACAGTTACCTATAGACACACATTCTACCATTTACAACCACAGACCCAACTACAGTTACCTATAGACACACATTCTACCATTTACAACCACAGACCCAACTACAGTTACCTATAGACACACATTCTACCATTTACAACCACAGACCCAACTACAGTTACCTATAGAAACCTATTCTACCATTTACAACCACAGACCCAACTACAGTTACCTATAGACACACATTCTACCATTTACAACCACAGACCCAACTACAGTTACCTATAGACACACATTCTACCATTTACAACCACAGACCCAACTACAGTTACCTATAGACACACATTCTACCATTTACAACCACAGACCCAACTACAGTTACCTATAGACACACATTCTACCATTTACAACCACAGACCCAACTACAGTTACCTATAGACACACATTCTACCATTTACAACCACAGACCCAACTACAGTTACCTATAGACACACATTCTACCATTTACAACCACAGACCCAACTACAGTTACCTATAGACACACATTCTACCATTTACAACCACAGACCCAACTACAGTTACCTATAGACACACATTCTACCATTTACAACCACAGACCCAACTACCAACTACAGTTACCTATAGACACACATTTACAACCACAGACCCAACTACCCAACTACAGTTACCTATAGATACACATTTACCATTTACAACCACAGACCAAACTACAGTTACCTATAGATACACATTTACCATTTACAACCACAGACCCAACTACCCAACTACAGTTACCTATAGACACACATTTACAACCACAGACCCAACTACCCAACTACAGTTACCTATAGATACACATTTACCATTTACAACCACAGACCAAACTACAGTTACCTATAGATACACATTTACCATTTACAACCACAGACCCAACTACAGTTACCTATAGACACACATTCTACCATTTACAACCACAGACCCAACTACAGTTACCTATAGAAACCTATTCTACCATTTACAACCACAGACCCAACTACAGTTACCTATAGACACACATTCTACCATTTACAACCACAGACCCAACTACAGTTACCTATAGACACACATTCTACCATTTACAACCACAGACCCAACTACAGTTACCTATAGACACACATTCTACCATTTACAACCACAGACCCAACTACCCAACTACAGTTACCTATAGATACACATTCTACCATTTACAACCACAGACCCAACTACCCAACTACAGTTACCTATAGACACACATTCTACCATTTACAACCACAGACCCAACTACAGTTACCTATAGACACACATTCTACCATTTACAACCACAGACCCAACTACAGTTACCTATAGACACACATTCTACCATTTACAACCACAGACCCAACTACAGTTACCTATAGACACACATTCTACCATTTACAACCACAGACCCAACTACAGTTACCTATAGACACACATTCTACCATTTACAACCACAGACCCAACTACAGTTACCTATAGACACACATTCTACCATTTACAACCACAGACCCAACTACAGTTACCTATAGACACACATTCTACCATTTACAACCACAGACCCAACTACAGTTACCTATAGACACACATTCTACCATTTACAACCACAGACCCAACTCCCACAGTTACCTATAGACACACATTTACCATTTACAACCACAGACCCAACTACAGTTACCTATAGACACACATTCTACCATTTACAACCACAGACCCAACTACAGTTACCTATAGATACACATTTACCATTTACAACCACAGACCCAACTACCCAACTACAGTTACCTATAGACACACATTTACAACCACAGACCCAACTACAGTTACCTATAGACACACATTCTACCATTTACAACCACAGACCCAACTACAGTTACCTATAGATACACATTTACCATTTACAACCACAGACCCAACTACAGTTACCTATAGACACACATTCTACCATTTACAACCACAGACCCAACTACAGTTACCTATAGAAACCTATTCTACCATTTACAACCACAGACCCAACTACAGTTACCTATAGACACACATTCTACCATTTACAACCACAGACCCAACTACAGTTACCTATAGACACACATTCTACCATTTACAACCACAGACCCAACTACAGTTACCTATAGACACACATTCTACCATTTACAACCACAGACCCAACTACAGTTACCTATAGACACACATTCTACCATTTACAACCACAGACCCAACTACAGTTACCTATAGACACACATTCTACCATTTACAACCACAGACCCAACTACAGTTACCTATAGACACACATTCTACCATTTACAACCACAGACCCAACTACAGTTACCTATAGAAACCTATTCTACCATTTACAACCACAGACCCAACTACAGTTACCTATAGACACACATTCTACCATTTACAACCACAGACCCAACTACAGTTACCTATAGACACACATTCTACCATTTACAACCACAGACCCAACTACAGTTACCTATAGACACACATTCTACCATTTACAACCACAGACCCAACTACAGTTACCTATAGACACACATTCTACCATTTACAACCACAGACCCAACTACAGTTACCTATAGACACACATTCTACCATTTACAACCACAGACCCAACTACAGTTACCTATAGACACACATTCTACCATTTACAACCACAGACCCAACTACAGTTACCTATAGACACACATTCTACCATTTACAACCACAGACCCAACTACAGTTACCTATAGACACACATTCTACCATTTACAACCACAGACCCAACTACAGTTACCTATAGACACACATTCTACCATTTACAACCACAGACCCAACTACAGTTACCTATAGACACACATTCTACCATTTACAACCACAGACCCAACTACAGTTACCTATAGATACACATTCTACCATTTACAACCACAGACCCAACTACAGTTACCTATAGAACACATTTACCATTTACAACCACAGACCCAACTACAGTTACCTATAGACACACATTCTACCATTTACAACCACAGACCCAACTACAGTTACCTATAGACACACATTCTACCATTTACAACCACAGACCCAACTACAGTTACCTATAGAAACCTATTCTACCATTTACAACCACAGACCCAACTACAGTTACCTATAGACACACATTCTACCATTTACAACCACAGACCCAACTACAGTTACCTATAGACACACATTCTACCATTTACAACCACAGACCCAACTACAGTTACCTATAGACACACATTCTACCATTTACAACCACAGACCCAACTACAGTTACCTATAGAAACCTATTCTACCATTTACAACCACAGACCCAACTACAGTTACCTATAGAAACCTATTCTACCATTTACAACCACAGACCCAACTACAGTTACCTATAGAAACCTATTCTACCATTTACAACCACAGACCCAACTACAGTTACCTATAGACACACATTCTACCATTTACAACCACAGACCCAACTACAGTTACCTATAGAAACCTATTCTACCATTTACAACCACAGACCCAACTACAGTTACCTATAGACACACATTCTACCATTTACAACCACAGACCCAACTACAGTTACCTATAGACACACATTCTACCATTTACAACCACAGACCCAACTACAGTTACCTATAGACACACATTCTACCATTTACAACCACAGACCCAACTACAGTTACCTATAGACACACATTCTACCATTTACAACCACAGACCCAACTACAGTTACCTATAGATACACATTCTACCATTTACAACCACAGACCCAACTACAGTTACCTATAGACACACATTCTACCATTTACAACCACAGACCCAACTACAGTTACCTATAGACACACATTCTACCATTTACAACCACAGACCCAACTACCCAACTACAGTTACCTATAGACACACATTCTACCATTTACAACCACAGACCCAACTACAGTTACCTATAGACACACATTCTACCATTTACAACCACAGACCCAACTACAGTTACCTATAGACACACATTCTACCATTTACAACCACAGACCCAACTACAGTTACCTATAGACACACATTCTACCATTTACAACCACAGACCCAACTACAGTTACCTATAGACACACATTCTACCATTTACAACCACAGACCCAACTACAGTTACCTATAGACACACATTCTACCATTTACAACCACAGACCCAACTACAGTTACCTATAGACACACATTCTACCATTTACAACCACAGACCCAACTACAGTTACCTATAGACACACATTCTACCATTTACAACCACAGACCCAACTACAGTTACCTATAGACACACATTCTACCATTTACAACCACAGACCCAACTACCCAACTACAGTTACCTATAGAACCATTCTACCATTTACAACCACAGACCCAACTACAGTTACCTATAGACACACATTCTACCATTTACAACCACAGACCCAACTACAGTTACCTATAGATACACATTTACCATTTACAACCACAGACCCAACTACCCAACTACAGTTACCTATAGACACACATTTACAACCACAGACCCAACTACCCAACTACAGTTACCTATAGACACACATTCTACCATTTACAACCACAGACCCAACTACAGTTACCTATAGACACACATTCTACCATTTACAACCACAGACCCAACTACAGTTACCTATAGACACACATTCTACCATTTACAACCACAGACCCAACTACAGTTACCTATAGACACACATTCTACCATTTACAACCACAGACCCAACTACAGTTACCTATAGAAACCTATTCTACCATTTACAACCACAGACCCAACTACAGTTACCTATAGACACACATTCTACCATTTACAACCACAGACCCAACTACAGTTACCTATAGACACACATTCTACCATTTACAACCACAGACCCAACTACAGTTACCTATAGACACACATTCTACCATTTACAACCACAGACCCAACTACAGTTACCTATAGACACACATTCTACCATTTACAACCACAGACCCAACTACAGTTACCTATAGAAACACATTCTACCATTTACAACCACAGACCCAACTACAGTTACCTATAGACACACATTCTACCATTTACAACCACAGACCCAACTACAGTTACCTATAGACACACATTCTACCATTTACAACCACAGACCCAACTACAGTTACCTATAGACACACATTCTACCATTTACAACCACAGACCCAACTACAGTTACCTATAGACACACATTCTACCATTTACAACCACAGACCCAACTACAGTTACCTATAGACACACATTCTACCATTTACAACCACAGACCCAACTACAGTTACCTATAGACACACATTCTACCATTTACAACCACAGACCCAACTACAGTTACCTATAGACACACATTCTACCATTTACAACCACAGACCCAACTACAGTTACCTATAGACACACATTCTACCATTTACAACCACAGACCCAACTACAGTTACCTATAGACACACATTCTACCATTTACAACCACAGACCCAACTACAGTTACCTATAGATACACATTCTACCATTTACAACCACAGACCCAACTACAGTTACCTATAGACACACATTCTACCATTTACAACCACAGACCCAACTACAGTTACCTATAGATACACATTCTACCATTTACAACCACAGACCCAACTACAGTTACCTATAGACACACATTCTACCATTTACAACCACAGACCCAACTACAGTTACCTATAGACACACATTCTACCATTTACAACCACAGACCCAACTACAGTTACCTATAGACACACATTCTACCATTTACAACCACAGACCCAACTACAGTTACCTATAGACACACATTCTACCATTTACAACCACAGACCCAACTACAGTTACCTATAGACACACATTCTACCATTTACAACCACAGACCCAACTACAGTTACCTATAGACACACATTCTACCATTTACAACCACAGACCCAACTACAGTTACCTATAGACACACATTCTACCATTTACAACCACAGACCCAACTACAGTTACCTATAGACACACATTCTACCATTTACAACCACAGACCCAACTACAGTTACCTATAGATACACATTCTACCATTTACAACCACAGACCCAACTACAGTTACCTATAGACACACATTCTACCATTTACAACCACAGACCCAACTACAGTTACCTATAGATACACATTTACCATTTACAACCACAGACCCAACTACCCAACTACAGTTACCTATAGACACACATTCTACCATTTACAACCACAGACCCAACTACAGTTACCTATAGACACACATTCTACCATTTACAACCACAGACCCAACTACAGTTACCTATAGACACACATTCTACCATTTACAACCACAGACCCAACTACAGTTACCTATAGACACACATTCTACCATTTACAACCACAGACCCAACTACAGTTACCTATAGACACACATTCTACCATTTACAACCACAGACCCAACTACAGTTACCTATAGACACACATTCTACCATTTACAACCACAGACCCAACTACAGTTACCTATAGACACACATTCTACCATTTACAACCACAGACCCAACTACAGTTACCTATAGACACACATTCTACCATTTACAACCACAGACCCAACTACAGTTACCTATAGACACACATTCTACCATTTACAACCACAGACCCAACTACAGTTACCTATAGACACACATTCTACCATTTACAACCACAGACCCAACTACAGTTACCTATAGACACACATTCTACCATTTACAACCACAGACCCAACTACAGTTACCTATAGACACACATTCTACCATTTACAACCACAGACCCAACTACAGTTACCTATAGACACACATTCTACCATTTACAACCACAGACCCAACTACAGTTACCTATAGACACACATTCTACCATTTACAACCACAGACCCAACTACAGTTACCTATAGACACACATTCTACCATTTACAACCACAGACCCAACTACAGTTACCTATAGACACACATTCTACCATTTACAACCACAGACCCAACTACCCAAATACAGTTACCTATAGACACACATTCTACCATTTACAACCACAGACCCAACTACAGTTACCTATAGACACACATTCTACCATTTACAACCACAGACCCAACTACAGTTACCTATAGACACACATTCTACCATTTACAACCACAGACCCAACTACAGTTACCTATAGAAACCTATTCTACCATTTACAACCACAGACCCAACTACAGTTACCTATAGATACACATTCTACCATTTACAACCACAGACCCAACTACAGTTACCTATAGACACACATTCTACCATTTACAACCACAGACCCAACTACAGTTACCTATAGACACACATTCTACCATTTACAACCACAGACCCAACTACAGTTACCTATAGACACACATTCTACCATTTACAACCACAGACCCAACTACAGTTACCTATAGAAACCTATTCTACCATTTACAACCACAGACCCAACTACAGTTACCTATAGACACACATTCTACCATTTACAACCACAGACCCAACTACAGTTACCTATAGACACACATTCTACCATTTACAACCACAGACCCAACTACAGTTACCTATAGACACACATTCTACCATTTACAACCACAGACCCAACTACAGTTACCTATAGACACACATTCTACCATTTACAACCACAGACCCAACTACAGTTACCTATAGATACACATTCTACCATTTACAACCACAGACCCAACTACAGTTACCTATAGACACACATTCTACCATTTACAACCACAGACCCAACTACAGTTACCTATAGACACACATTCTACCATTTACAACCACAGACCCAACTACAGTTACCTATAGACACACATTCTACCATTTACAACCACAGACCCAACTACAGTTACCTATAGACACACATTCTACCATTTACAACCACAGACCCAACTACAGTTACCTATAGACACACATTCTACCATTTACAACCACAGACCCAACTACAGTTACCTATAGATACACATTTACCATTTACAACCACAGACCCAACTACAGTTACCTATAGATACACATTTACCATTTACAACCACAGACCCAACTACAGTTACCTATAGATACACATTTACCATTTACAACCACAGACCCAACTACAGTTACCTATAGACACACATTCTACCATTTACAACCACAGACCCAACTACAGTTACCTATAGACACACATTCTACCATTTACAACCACAGACCCAACTACAGTTACCTATAGACACACATTCTACCATTTACAACCACAGACCCAACTACAGTTACCTATAGAACCATTCTACCATTTACAACCACAGACCCAACTACAGTTACCTATAGATAACACATTTACCATTTACAACCACAGACCCAACTACAGTTACCTATAGACACATTCTACCATTTACAACCACAGACCCAACTACAGTTACCTATAGACACACATTCTACCATTTACAACCACAGACCCAACTACAGTTACCTATAGACACACATTCTACCATTTACAACCACAGACCCAACTACAGTTACCTATAGACACACATTCTACCATTTACAACCACAGACCCAACTACAGTTACCTATAGACACACATTCTACCATTTACAACCACAGACCCAACTACAGTTACCTATAGACACACATTCTACCATTTACAACCACAGACCCAACTACAGTTACCTATAGACACACATTCTACCATTTACAACCACAGACCCAACTACAGTTACCTATAGACACACATTCTACCATTTACAACCACAGACCCAACTACAGTTACCTATAGACACACATTCTACCATTTACAACCACAGACCCAACTACAGTTACCTATAGACACACATTCTACCATTTACAACCACAGACCCAACTACAGTTACCTATAGACACACATTCTACCATTTACAACCACAGACCCAACTACAGCTACCTATAGACACACATTCTACCATTTACAACCACAGACCCAACTACAGCTACCTATAGACACACATTCTACCATTTACAACCACAGACCCAACTACAGTTACCTATAGACACACATTCTACCATTTGGCCTACAACTACAGGCCCAACTTTCACATTCACCATCATAGCATATTTAGCCTTTATTTTAACCATGGGAAGTCCCATTGAGAGTAAGGTCTCTTTTACGAGGGAGCCCTACATTACAAAGTAGCAAGGAATAGTGACAATTACAATCAATCATACTCACAGCATTAATTCGCTCTGATCAAATTTAAATCACAATCACAATCATCTAATGGGCTAATAGTCACATTCCCCATTACCAACCACCATGCTAATCAGCAGTCAAATTTGGCATGTATAAAAACACAATTCCTATTCAAGTCAAAGTTCTGTGATGAGTAGACTGGCATCCATATTGAGTGGTCCCATGAGTGTTCCAGTCAAATTGCAGTGGTCTGAGGGTCTTTGTCCATTCTAGTAATTCTGTAGGAGATACAGAGCTGTGTATGAGCTCCATCCATACCCTGTGTGGAGAAGTTGAAGAGCAGGGGCTTCTCGCGCCCGTTGGGCAGCTTGAGGTTGGGGTCCCGGAGCTCGTCGAAAAAGGTGTGGGCACAGGCCTCCAGGGGCGTGAAGCGCGCTGTGGGCGTGTACTCCAGCAGCCGCGAGCACAGAGCGATGGCCTCAGGGGGCGTGCGCGGCCGGAACACCTGAGAGCCAATCACACAAGGCTGAAACCGGTCAATGACACAGGTTAGAGGTGACACGTCAGCTAAAGCTCCTGGGTGAAGATTACCCTAGGTACAGATCTAGGATCAGCTTCCCCCAATCCTAGCCTTAAGCATTAGTGGGGAATATGCAAAACTGACCAAAGATCAGCATCCAGAGACAACTTCACCCTACACCTGCTAAACATTATACAGTGCCTGTGCAAAATCCAAATTTAATTATTTTTTAAAATTTAAATCTAAGGCTGCAAAATGTGCAAGGGTGAAGACTTTCACTAGGCACCGTATATCTACACACACACACACACACACACTACAGGTGGAATGACAGGGTTTTCAAATCTTGCTCCACTTTAAACAATTTTACAAAGCCTTAAATAGCATTCTTTAAGTCTTCATACCTTTGAAGTGACTGTTTAAAGTGGGACCTAAAATGTCTAGTAGATTCACTTTTATTCAGAAACTCACAGGCCAGAGGACAGTGCAGTATTACACCACCAGAGGGAGTGTAAACATATCTTAAAAGGTGCAGCATGGTCAATCCCAATCTCGGCATTGGCAGTGCAGCATTTATGGTGATATGGCCACTGCAGAAGTCAGGGTAATCATAATTCTTGCGCTTCACCGAGCAGCACAAAGCTGTTTTGAAGGAAGTGAGTTTGTGTTTATACAGGACCTCCCGCCCTCACCCACCGTCAACCAATCATGTCAATGCGGAGCCATACGGAGCCTTCCGCATTGTTACAAAATTTGAGAGGCGCAAAGAGATGCGGTACGGAGCTCAATTTGGCCACACCCCCCAAACGGCATCTCCGGCCACATTTTCAGATCAAGCATAAATTGTCTCTTGCAGAGGGGAGAGCTGGTGTAAAACCGTGGGACAAATATTCCGGTCCCAATTAGCTCCCTACCTGTATCCCTAACATGCTGACCAAACCGCACCCATGCGCCATTGTGTGCAAGTTGATTTTGTTCACCCACATCAGAAGCGATCAGGACACGCAGGTTGAAATATCAAAAGAAACTCAACCAATATTAATTTGGGGACAGGTCAAAAAGCATTAAACATGCATGGCAATTTAGCTAGCTAGTTTGCTGTTGCTAGTCGAATTTGTCCTGGGATATAAACATTGGGTTGTTATCTTACCTGAAATGCACAAGGTCCTCTACTCCGACAATTAATCCACACATAAAACGGTAAACCAAATACGTTTCTCGTCATCTCTCCTCCTTCCTTCAGGCTTCTTTGGACTTTATATGGCGGTTGGCAACCAACTTTACAGCATTACTACAACTGACCGGACTGTGGACCTAACTCCATCAATCAACCACGTGGGTATATGCTCCTAAAAACCAATGAGGAGATGGGAGAGGCCGGACTTAGAAACAATTTCTATTTTAGCGCCTGGCCATGCAGCCCTCGCTGACGCGCACGAGCAGTGTGGGTGCAATGATTGAATAACATGCATGTGTACATTTATTTAGTGACGCGAGCGGTGTGGTCAGCATGTAACCCTTCGATGTGTGCAGATTTGTAATGTGGAATACTTTTCCAACCCTTCAGATGTGGAAACACTGAAGGGTTAGAGCCTATGGGGAGCGTAATAGGCAGCGAATTTGGACCAGCTGTCCCTTTTGCCACCAATGTGGTGCGGCACATTGTGAGTCCTGCACATGCTGTTCAACCTGCAGATTCTAGAACGCACTCTATGTGAGGGTTTGTGCGTACACTGCTCTTCCTCTGCTTGCCCCTGGGGCTGGTGACCGTGTGAAAGTGTTTAACATCTCAAGAACAGTGGGGTTCACTGATGCATGAGTGAGATTTGAAGACGGGGGAGGGGGGGGGAGAGACACTCAGATGTAGGCAACAGATTTTAAAATAGTAAAAAAACGGTTCCTGTACCTGTTGACTCACCTTAGTCCATGGGTGTGCCTTGATCTGAGGGAACTTAAACTCAGTGTAGTTGGGATTCATCTCTCTGATCTGCTCCCGAGTGGGAGTGCCGAGAACCTGGGGAGACACGGAGACAGAGGAACCGTTTTCCCATCGATACGTACAACTATGTACATTTGAAGTATCAGGTGTGTACTTAATACAAAACAGAAGTTAATCACTCATTACATTAGTTACAATACCACCAGGGTTGTTCTTAATTCAGAATTTGGGAATTGACTCCCATTCAATTCATCAGTTGAAATTCTAGTTGGATTGGCCACACCCCACAGGATGTAGAATTTGAGTGACAGGAAATATAATTTAATTCAGTGCAATTCAAAGAAATTCCACTCAGTCATAGAACATGGGAGTTTCATTCAATTTGACAGGTCACACTTCCAGATAGCAAAGAATATATCACTTTTCTTTGGAAACAATGTTCATACTCTTAACCTTAGTGCTTAGAATAGCAAATTATAATTCCACCAACCATTTCATTTGTTTAGCTTCTTTTTGAAGGCTCTAGGGTCAACTTGAGGGATAAATTCTGGGAAATGTAGTACTTACAAAAAAGTGATTAAAGAGATAATATCTTCAAATATTCGCCTACAGGTTTTGTTTTGCTTGATCATTCATTTTAACAGTGTGTCCTAAAAATCATTTGTTTCATCAATATTTTATGTACAATATGTACACTGAACAAAAATATAAACGCAACATGCAAAAATTTGAAAGACTTACCTAAGTTACAGTTCATATAAGGAAATAAGTCAATTTAAATAAATAAATAAATTAGGCCCTAATCTATGGATTTCACATGACTGGGAATACAGATATGCATCTGTTGCTTACAGATACATTAAAAGAAAAGGTAGGGACATGGATCATAAACCAGTCAGTGTCTGTGACCACCATTTAACTTATGCACACATCTCATGCACACATGTTAGCATAGTTGGCTTTTGATTGTGGCCTGTGGAATGTTGTCCCACTCCTCTACAATGGCTGTGCGAAGTTGCTGGATATTGGTGAGAACTGGAACGAGCTGTCATACACGTTGATCCGGAGCATCCCAAACATGCTCAATGGGTGACATGTCTGGTGAGTATGCAGGCCATGGAAGAACTGGGACATTTTCAGTATCCAGGAATTGTGTACAGATCCTTGCGACATGGGGCCATGCCTTATCATGATGAAACATGAGGTGATGGCGGCAGATGAATGGCACAACAACGGGCCTCAAGATCACGTCACGGTATCTCTGTGCATTCTTTTGGGTGACGGTCCGGCTTATCGTCTCTCTGTTGACATTTGAAGGCAGGTGTTTTTACCTTGATGATCTCCACCAGCTGATCCACCCCACTGTCACCAGGAAAAATGGGTTGCCCTAGCAACAGTTCTGCTAGAACGCAGCCAGCGGACCATACATCTGCAGAGGATGGAGAAATACTGTGAGGACTCACACACACACACACAGACACTAGTAGTGGGAGTGTATATATGCTGGAGGTGTAGTCAGCGTAAGGTGCTAGTAGTGGGAGGTGTAGTCAGCGTAAGGTGCTAGTAGTGGGAGGTGTAGTCAGCGTAAGGTGCTAGTAGTGGGAGGTGTAGTCAGCGTAAGGTGCTAGTAGTGGGAGGTGTAGTCAGCGTAAGGTGTTAGTAGTGGGAGGTGTAGTCAGCGTAAGGTGTTAGTAGTGGGAGGTGTAGTCAGCGTAAGGTGTTAGTAGTGGGAGGTGTAGTCAGTGTAAGGTGTTAGTAGTGGAAGCGTACCTATGCTGGAGGTGTAGTCAGTGGCCCCAAAGATGAGCTCGGGGGCTCTGTAGTACCGTGAGCAGATGTAGGACACATTGGGCTCACCACGAACCAGCTGCTTCGCACTGCCAAAGATAACCAAGGAAGGCAGGAAGGAAGGAAGGAAGGAAGGAAGGAAAGTTGGTAGGTAAGGACAGTCAAAAGGAGGATTTGAGACTTGAAACTGCTTTTTCTTTTATGTATACCAGTTAGTAGTTTCCTCAATTCCTCTCAAAGGAAAAAAGGATGGAGGAAGCAAGGTAACGAAGCCAGTAACGTTTTCAGACAGCTTCAAACACAGCCCCAACCTAGTCCATCACATAAAAAAAAATGATTACTAGAACTCGGGCCCAGACCACAGCAAATTGCTGTTGTGTGAGCCTGAGGGACTTCGTCCATTCTAGAAATTATATTCTATGAGCTGGGCTAGGTTGAGTCTATGTCTGAAAACATTACTAGCTGTCAAATCCTTGCTTCCTCCATCAATATGGCTCCATTGTATTTCAATGTTCCAGCCCACCTGCCAAAGTCACAGAGCTTGAGCACGGCTGTCTCTGGGTCCAGCAGCAGGTTCTGGGGCTTGATGTCCCGATGGCAGATCCCAAAGGAATGGATGTAGGCCAAGCTCCGGAAGAGCTGGTACATGTACATCTGCAGAGAGAGATGTGGACACACAACTTAGTACATGCGCTAAGCTAGCTACACAATGACATGAGTGGTAGGCCTATAGAGTACAGGCAATTCCTGCTCCCTCGTATTCAATGGGCTAAAAATAACAGCGTTGCCAGTGTTCAAATCCCCCAGAAAGCCCCAGCTAGCGGTCCCTGGCTCAGACTCCAGTCCAGCCCTTTGTTTATGCCACTACTTCCACTTCCTTAAGTGGCAAGCTGGAAAGGCAGAGACGGCGGGGGCGCTATAATAAGGCCGCTGACGCCATCTCAACTGGCCGCTGCACGATGACGCAGGACAGCATGGTGAGGAGGACGGGAGGGAAATGCCCAAAGGAGTCTGTCTGCCTGGCCAGACACACAACCATCCCACCACCACACACTGCGTGGGACTATTCTGTTGGTTCTACAGTACCGGGCAAACACTTCTATTTTTACCCCTTTTTCTCTCCAATTGGTGGTTACAATCTTGTCCCATCGGGGCAACTCCCGTACGGACTTGGGATAGGCGAAGGTCGATAGCCATGCGTCCTCCGAAACACGACCCCGCCAAGCCGCATTGCTTCTTGACACACTGCACACTTAACCCAAAAGCACCAATGTGTCAAAGGAAACACCCTACAGCTGGCGACCGAAGTCAGCGTGCATGCACTCGGCCCGCCACAAGGAGTCGCTGGAGCACAATGGGACAAGGACATCCCGGCCAGCTAACCCACTGGGCCAATTGTGCGCCCCCTCGAGTCTCCCGTCGCGACAAAGCCTGGGATCGAACACGGGTCTGTAGTGACGCCTCTCGCTCTGTGATGCAGCGTGTTAGACCGCTGTGCCAGTTGGGATGCCCTATACCGGGCAAACTAAAGAGCAGCTCAAGTATTTGACGTTTGCATTTGACCGAGGTCTACCACATATTACATCTAAAGCAGTGTTTCTCAACTCCAGTCCTCAAACAATACACATTTTATTAAAGGCCTGGACAAGATCATCGGCTTCAACTTGTCAACTAATCATCAAGCCCTCGATGAGTTGAATCTGGTGTTTTTGTCCGGGGCTACAACAAAAATGTGCGATGTTGGGTGCTCGAGTTGAGAAACACTGATCTAAATGAACATACAGAGAGTAGTATCTTGATGAAGCGATAGACTCGAGGGGGTCTTACCTTCACATAGACCATGGGGAGGGTCTGCTTGGCTCGGCTGTAGTGTCTAGCCACTCTGTACACAGTCTCAGGAACGTAGTCCAGAACCAGGTTGAGATACACCTCGTCCTTCTGTAACACACACACAGAGACATTTAGAGTATAAGTCAGACTAGGGACAGTGGGCTGAGGAGGTTAGAAGCATGTATCAACTCCTTTGGAGTGATCACAATGTAACATGGTTCTTGTTCATTAGGCACCAAACGGAAGAAAACGATCTGAAACGTTGAGGGGCTACCTGGACCAAAAAGAAAATCTAATTTTCGTATTCCGTTGCAAAACAGATTTTCCATTGTGTGCCTAATGAAAACGACCCAGGCCTCGCTGGGTGACTAAGCAGGCCAGACAGACAGTGAGAGAGAGAGAGAAAAATAAGAAAAACAGTTACTGTATGATCTGGCAGAGACACATAAGCCAGACTTAACATCAAGAGAGTCAGATAGTTGTTTTTTTTGGCAGGGCAACAGAGGAACAGATGACTGTTCTAGTGAGGGCAATGGGATATCACACTTTCTCTATGAATCCGTCCCTGCAGATGTCTTCAATGAACCACTAAAAGATTAAGAATGATCACATTTATACAGTGTATAAAACATTAAGAACAGCGTCCTAATATTGAGTTGTGTGCCCTCCCCCAGCCCTCCCTTTTGCCCACAGAACAGCCTCAATTCATCGGGGCATGGACTCTACAAGGTGTCGAAAGCGTTGCAAAGGGATGCTGGCCCATGTTGACTCCAATGCTTCCCACAGTTGTGTCAAGTTGGCTTGATGTCCTTTGGGTGTTGGACCATTCTTTATACACATAGGAAACTGTTGAGCGTGAAAAACCCAGCAGTGTTGCAGTTCTTGACACAAACTGGTGCGCCTGGCAACTACTACCATACCCCGTTCAAATCCCCAGTTTGTCTTGCCAATTCACCCTCTGAACGGCACAATTACACTCGTAACTCATTCTTCAACCGGTCTCCTCTCCTTCACCTACACTGATTGAAGTTGATTTAACAAGTAAGGGATCATAGCTTTCACCTGGATTCCCCTAGTCAGTCTATGATATGGAAAGAGTAGGTGTTCTAAAATGTTTTGTATACAGTTGAAGTCGGAAGTTTAAATACACTTAGGTTGGAGTCATTAAAACTTGTTTTTCAACCTCTCCACAAATGTCTTGTTTAACAAACTATAGTTTTGGCAAGTCGGTTAGGACATCTACTTTGGGCTAGGTTTTCCAAAAACTGTATCACAATTCCAGTGGGTCAGAAGTTTACATACACTAAGTTGACTGTGCCTTTGAACAGCTTGGGAAATTCCATAAAATGATGTCATGGCTTTAGAAGCTTCTGATAGGCTAATTGACATAATTTGAGTCAATTGGAGGTGTACCTGTGGATGTATTTCAAGGCCTACCGAGCATCTTTGTTTGATATTATGGGAAAATCAAAAGAAATCTGCCAAGACCTCAGAAAAAGAATTGTAGACCTCCACAAGTCTGGTTCATCCTTGGGAGCAATTTCCAAACGCCTGAAGGTATTACGTTCATCTGTACAAACAATAGTACACAAGTAAGTATAAACACCATGGGACCACGCAGCCGTCATACGGCTCAGGAAGGAGACGCATTCTGTCTCCTAGAGATGAATGTACTTTGGTGCGAAAAGTGCAAATCAATCCCAGAACAACAGCAAAGGACCTTGTGATGATGCTGGAGGAAACAGGTACAAAAGTATCTATATCCACAGTAAAATGAGTCCTATATCGAGGAAGAAGGAAGAAGCCACTGCTCCAAGCAAAGAAGCCATTGCTCCAAAACTGCCATAAAAAAGCCAGAGTATGGTTTGCAACTGCACATGGGGACAAAGATCGTACTTTTTGGAAAAAAGTCCTCTGGTCTGATGAAACAGAAATAGAACTGTTTGGCCATAATGACCATCGTTCTGTTTGGAGGAAAAAGAGGGACGCTTGCAAGCCGAAGAACACCATCCCAACTGTGAAGCACGGGGGTGGCAGCATCATGTTGTGGGGGTGCTTTGCTGCAGGAGGGACTGGTGCACTTCACAAAATAGATGGCATCATGAGGGAGGAAAATTATTTGGAAATATTGAAGTAACATCTCAAGACATCAGTCAGGAAGTTAAAGCTTGGTCGCAAATGAGTCTTCCAAATGGACAATGACCCCAAGCATACTTCCAAAGTGGTGACAAATGGCTTATGGACAACAAAGTAAAGGTGTTGGAAAGGCCATCACAAAGGCCTGACCTCAATCCTATAGCAAATTTGTGGGCCGAACTGAAAAAGCGTGTGCGAGCAAAGAGGCCTACAAACCTGACTCAGTTACACCAGCTCTGTCAGGAGGAATGGGCCAAAATTCACCCAACTTATTGTGGGAAGCTTGTGGAAGGCTCCCTGAAACGTTTGACCCAAGTTAAAAAATGTAAATGCTACCAAATACTAATTAAGTGTATGTAAACTTCTGACCCACTGGGAATGTGATGAAAGAAATAAAAGCTGAAAAAAATAATTCTCTACTATTATTCTGTCATTTCACATTCTTAAAATAAAGTGGTGATCCTAACTGAACTAAGATAGGGAATTTGTACTAGGATTAAACGTCAGGAATTGGGAAAAACTGAGTTGAAATGTATTTGGCTAAGGTGTATGTAAACTTCCGACTTTAACTGAATATGTTTTAAACTGTAAATCTGTTCCTACCACACAGGAAATTAAAGTCAGGCTTAGAGGTATTTGATCCCTGTGCTCAGCCTTAAGTCTTCTCAAGACACAGTCAGTCACGCGCACACACAAAACAGACACTTCCTGATAGAGCAATGCTCTAAAATAAGCCCCACACAAAGGATGACTCACTCTCCTGCCTGCCTCACTACAGCAAAAGCAGCCCCTAAATTACACCTCCGATTGGCTCATCGGCTCACACAAAAGGCAGGTGATTGGATCCTTCCACTTGTTCCCTCCTGACCATGTAAATAGCTGATTGGTTTGACAGCAACAGGTAGTGACTGCTTGACTGCTCAGTGCTCTGCCCCAAGTGACAGTGTGTGGTCTCCTTCTGTCTATTTTCTGCATTTGCCAGCATTCGCTAAATAAACTCGGAAAAACATAGGTTATCTGTAAATCATGTGGTAGGCTATGATATTGGGCTGGAAAAATATGGCACAAATGTCATACATTTTTTAGATGGGGTATCTCGTTTATGTGCCAATTTGTGCCATGGCTGCATGTGTCTAAATGAGATTTTGTTTTCCCAGAGTCTCACTAGAAGCCTTGCATATGCTTATAAATGACGCAAAGCTGTGCGTCACCAATCAAGAGGAAAGGCAAATCTGTTTCAACCAGATCACTTAGGACCCTAATTAACCATTAGATGGTGGGAATTAAACAGTATACAAGATGCAAATGTGTGTATTTTGCAGAATGGTACAGTTAAGCAATAAAGCCCCGAGGGGGTGTGGTATAAGGGCTGTTCATACGCACGACGCAATGCGGAGTCCTTAGCCGTGATATATTGACACTATAACACAAACCACCGAGGTGCCTTATTGCTATTATGAACTGGTTACCAACGTAATTAGAGCAGTAAAAATACATGATATAGCACGGCTTTCAGCCAATCAGCATTCAGTGCTCAAACCAGCCAGTTAAAAAAAAGTATAATAATCTGTTGCATGCCCTAATGAGCACCATCCAGTTGAGGCAACCCTCTCTATGGAACGACAGTGACTCCCCTTCCACAGCAGACAGTCTCATGTGTCTATGAAGTCACAGTCAGAGAGGAAAGGGCAAGCAGGGATGCAGATCAGTGTACAGCCCTCCAGACACTAGGTCCTGGTGTTCTGTCTAACTGGGGCTAAAGGGCATACAGTCACAGGCCACATTTCAATTGTGTAAAGTGGATTCCTCTCCTAGTCCCCACCCAAAATAATACGCTGATAACTGTATAAATGTTTTCTCCCATCACAAGAGGCGGCGAGGAGATGAAGCCCCTTGAGAAGCACCCGTGGTCAGCCTGAGAGACGTAATCCCATCACTGGGCAAGGCAGGGAAGAATATGAGCCGGCTCTTTTTAAGGTAGAGCAGCAGCCTTTAGTCTGGTCACATAGCAGGCGCCGGTTTCCTCTGGCCCACATCCAGAGGCCAGACACCCAGTGTCAGCATGCCCACCACACTGTGCCAGGCTGCAGGATCACATCACATTAACCACACACTACAGGTCATAGTGGCAGACTGCCTGACTGTCACTTTGTCTATCCAAATAGACCTACACTGCACACCACAATGTCAGTCTGCCTAGCCACAATGACCCCAATATCATAATGCACCACATGCCTTTCTTTTTAACAGGTTTTAATTAGAGGTCGACCGACAATGATTTTTCAACACCGATACCGATAATTGGAGGACCAAAAAAAGCCGCTGCCGATTAATCAGCCGATTTATTTATAATAATGACAATTACAACAATACTGAATGAACACTTATTTTAACTTAATATAATACATCAATCAAATCAATTTAGCCTCAAATAAATAATGAAACATGTTCAATTTGGTTTAAATAATGCAAAAACAAAGTGTTGGAGAAGGAAGTAAAAGTGCCATGTAAAAAAGCTAACATTTAAGTTCCTCGCTCAGAACATGAGAACATATGAAAGCTGGTGGTTCCTTATAACATGAGTCTTCAATATTCCCAGGTAAGATGTTTTAGGTTGTAGTTATTATAGGAATTATAGGACTATTTCTCTCTATACGATTTGTATTTCATATACCTTTGACTATTGGATGTTCTTATAGGCACTTTAGTATTGCCAGTGTAACAGTATAGCTTCCGTCCCTCTCCTCGCTCCTACCTGGGCTCGAACCAGGGACACATCGACAACAGCCACCCTCGAAGCAGCGTTACCCATGTAGAGGAAGGGGAACAACTATTCCAAGTCTCAGAGCGAGTGACGTTTGAAACGCTATTAGCGCGCACCCGGCTAACTAGCTAGCCATTTCACATCGGTTACACCAGCCTAATCTTGGGAGTTGATAGGCTTGAAGTCATAAACAGCGCAATGCATTGCGAAGGGCTGCTGGCAAAACGCACAAAAGTGCTATTTTGAATGAATGCTTACGAGCCTGCTGCTGCCTACCACCGCTCAGTCAGACTGCTCTATCAAATCATAGACTTAATTATAACATAATAACACACAGAAACACGAGCCTTAGGTCATTAATATGGTCGAATCCGGAAACTATCATCTCGAAAACAAAACGTTATTCCTGTTACATTGCACAACCTTCAGTGTTATGTCATAATTACGTAAAATTCTGACAAATTACCCAAAGTGTTGCATATACCCTGACTGCGTGCAATGAACGCAAAATGACAGAATTTCACCTGGTTAATATTCCCTGCTAACCTGGATTTCTTTTAGCTAAATATGCAGGTTTAAAAATATATACTTCTGTGTATTGATTTTAAGAAAGGCATTGATGTTTATGGTTAGGTACAGTCGTGCAACGATTGTGCTTTTTTCGCAAATGCGCTTTTGTTAAATCATCCCCGTTTGGCGAAGTCGGCTGTCTTTGTTAGGAAGAAATAGTCTTCACAGTTCGCAACGAGCCAGGCGGCCCAAACTGCTGCATATACCCTGACTCTGTTTGCAAGAGAAGTGACACATTTTCCCGAGTTAAAAGAAATTCATGTTAGCAGGCAATATTAACTAAATATGCAGGTTTAAAAATATATACTTGTGTATTGATTTTAAGAAAGGCATTGATGTTTATGGTTGGAGCAACGATTATATGCAACGCAGGACAGGCTAGATAAACTAGTAATATCATCAACCATGTGTAGTTAACTAGTGATTACGATTGATTGATTGTTTTTTATAAGATAAGTTTAATGCTAGCTAGCAACTTACCGTGGCTTCTTACTGCATTCGCGTAACCTCATGGAGTGCAATGTAAAGCAGGTGGTTAGAGCGTTGGACTAGTTAAGGTTGCAAGATTGAATCCCTGAGCTGACAAGGTAAAAATCTGTCGTTCTGCCCCTGAACAAGGCAGTTAACCCACCGTTCCTAGGCCGTCATTGAAAATAAGAATGTGTTCTTAACTGACTTGCCTAGCTAAATAAAGGTAAAAAAATATATAAAAAAATAAAAATAAAAATAAAAAAATCGGCCAAATCGGTGTACAAAAATACCGATGTCCGATTGTTCTGAAAACTTGAAATCGGCCCTAATTAATCGGCCATTCCGATTAATCGGCCGACCTCTAGTTTAAATCCCCCAACCCTAATGTCCCCTTGTTCACGTATATCCCAGCTAGGGCTGTCCCTGACAAAAAAAAAAACATTGGTCGACCAAGTGTCGTTTGTTCCAATCGATTGGTCAACATTTTTAAATGTGTATTTTCCCATATATTGACACATCCTATGTGTTTTAATAAATCAACTATATTCACTGAGCTTGTCTGATGCTTTAAGCACACTGTTTGATTAAATAATTGAAGACACACAAATAACTAGAGGGAGTCCGACCGGCAATTGATTTGATTGTGCCGGGCTCAGACTTGCTGCGCTGTGTAAAAAAGAAGAAGAAAAAAAGTCTCTCCTCCCTGCTGCAGCAACCACCGAACATCAAAGTGTTTATCGTGCTGTCTGTCTGTGTTGCTGAAGCTGCAATTTCTGACTGTAAAGTTGTTACCAAAATCCCTAAATTGTTTAGGAAAAACATTCCCTATTCCCTCAACCCATGCTCTCTTTACATGACACATGTACGTATTGCATGCACTTGACCAGAGACCTATTGGCATGGGACTAGTATTACTAGAGAAAGTTGGTTGTAATTATTACTCCAGAATGTCCGTTATTCCAGAAGACGATTCGGACAGGATTAGTTCTTTTCAAAACTGCCCCGTAATTATGATTCTTTTTTAAAATAAATTGACAGTTATGACAGAAGCCTGGAGGTTTTTATTCTAGGCGTGAAGATACAGTTTTTCAATATGTCCAGGTGATAGGGCCACACTGATAACTCAAGCCTGGTTCCCAAGTTTCTAAACCATACCAAACCATCATTAGGACATTTTAGTGATCCGCAGTACATCCTAAATGCCGCCCGCCGACATTAGACCAGTGGAAATCCAGTGGAAATCTGTCCTTTGGTCTGATGAGTCCAAATGTGATATGTTTGGTTCCAACCGCCGGGTCTTTGTGAGACGCAGAGTAGGTGAACGGATGATCTCCACATGAGTGGTTCCCACCGTGAAACATGGAGGGGGTGTGATGGTGCTTTGCTGGTGACACTGATTTATTTAGAATTCAAGGCACACTTAACCTGTTGGGTCTAGGGGGCAGCATTTGCACGTCTGGATAAAAAAAATGTACCCGATTTAATCTGGTTACTAATCCTACCCAGTAACTAGAATATGCATATACTTATTATATATGGATAGAAAACACTCTAAAGTTTCTAAAACTGTTTGAATGGTGTCTGTGAGTATAACAGAACTCATTTGGCAGGCAAAACCCTGAGACATTTTCTGACAGGAAGTGGATACCTGATGTGTTGTATTGACTTTAAACCTATCCCATTGAAAAACACAGGGGCTTAGGAATATTTTGGCACTTCCTATTGCTTCCACTAGATGTCACCAGCCTTTACAAAGTGTTTTGAGTCTTCTGGAGGGAGATCTGACCGAACAAGAGCCATGGAACGATGATGTCCCATTAGACACCTGGCGCGCGTGTTCATGTTGGGTACCCTCGTTCCAATACGTTATAAAAGAGTATGCATTCGTCCACCTTGAATATTATTCATGTTCTGGTTAAAAAAGGCCCTAATGATTTATGCTATACAACGTTTGACATGTTTGAACGAACGGAAATATATTTTTTCCCCTCGTTCATGACGAGAAGTCCGGCTGGCTTACATCATGTGCTAACGAGACGGAGATTTAAGGACATAAATGATGAGCTTTTTTGAACAAAACTACATTCGTTATGGACCTGTGATACCTGGAAGTGACATCTGATGAAGAGAATCAAAGGTAATGGATTATTTACATAGTATTTTCGATTTTAGATCTCCCCAACATGACGTCTAGTCTGTATCGCAACGCGTATTCTTCTGGGCGCAGTGCTCAGATTATTGCAAAGTGTGATTTCCCAGTAAGGTTATTTTTAAATCTGGCAAGTTGATTGAGTTCAAGAGATGTAAATCTATAATTCTTTAAATGACAATATAATATTTTACCAATGTTTTCTCATTTTAATTATTTAATTTGTGACGCTGACTTGACTGCCGGTTATTGGAGGGAAACGATTTCCTCAACATCAATGCCATAGTAAAACGCTGTTTTTGGATATAAATATGAACTTGATAGATCTAAAAATGCATGCATTGTCTAACATAATGTCCTAGGAGTGTCATCTGATGGAGATTGTAAAAGGTTAGTGCATCATTTTAGCTGGTTTTATGGTTTTGGTGACCCTGTCTTTGACTTGACAAAACATTACACACAACTCTTGTAAATGTACTGTCCTAACATACTCTAAATGTATGCTTTCGCCGTAAAACCTTTTTGAAATCGTAAAACGTGGTTAGATTAAGGAGATGTTTATCTTTCAAATGGTGTAAAGTAGTTGTATTTTTGAAAAAATTGAATTTTGACATTTATTTGGATTCAAATTTGCCGCTCTTGAAATGCACCTGCTGTTGATGGAGTGCACCACGGGTGGCACGCTAGCGTCCCACCTAGCCCCAAGAGGTTAACCAGCATGGTTACCACAGCATTCTGCAGCAATACGCCATCCCATCTAATTTGCGCTTGCATCAGATGACCTGGGCTCCACAATCACCCAACCTCAACTCAATTGAGATGGTTTTGGGATGAGTTGGACGCAGAGTGAAGGAAAAGCAACCAACAAGTGCTCAGCATATGTGGAAACTCTTTCAAGACAGTTGGAAAAGCATTCCAGGTGAGTACCTCATGAAACTGGTTGTGAGAATGCCAAGAGTGTGTAAAGCTGTCATCAAGGCAAAGGGTGGCTACTTTGAAGAATCTAAAATATATTTTGATTTGTTTAACACTTTTTTGGTTACTACATGATTCCATATGTGTGTTAACATAGTTTTGATGTCTTCCCTATTATTCTACAATGTAGAAAATAGTAAAAATAAAGAAAAACCCTTGAATGAGTAGGTGTCCAAACTTTTGACTGGTACTTCATATATGTATATCTATTTTTTGCTACTGCTTGACTAAAGAAATCTTGGTTGACCAACAGCTAATCAAACAAACAATTGACCAGACGACTAAATGGGGCTAGCCCTAATCCCAACAATATAACAGTATAAACCTAAACAGCTTAAGTTAATATGAAAATCTTCACAATGGAAAGTCGAAGAATATAAGTGGTAGAAACAGAAGTTCAGGAGCAACATTTAGCCTAGCCAGTGTCAAACAAATACTTGTGAATAGTGAGTCTCCATCACCTGCAACAACACACAGAGCCAGACGGACAGACTGACGTATGAGCAGCAACCACCCACCTTGTCTCCACTGGAATAGAAGAAGTAGCGCAAACGCACTATGTTGCAGTGGTCCAGTTTCCTCATGATCTGCAGCTCCCGGTTCTGAGACGAGACAGAGACATTGAGAAAATCTGACAACCTGCGAGCATTAGACAAGTCACACAGCCTAAAGAAGCCAGCTTCACACTGTGAGCTAGCTGCACTCTCCCAGACAGTATCGCTCCCAGAAGAAACTTTCCTCTAATTCTGGACCAGTCAGACACGCTCTCTTAAATGAGTCTTAAAAGGCTTTTGAGGCTCCTCTGATAGGGGCTGACAGATCCAGGGTTAGAGAAAATGGCTGTTCAGAGAGAGACAACGTAACATGGAGCATCCAGACTTCTCCCCCAAAGCCCTCAGTGTTTCCCAAACTGCTCGTTGAGTACCCCGCAGCCTAGCAGGCTGAACCAGTACTAGCACACCTGGTTCAACTGGTCAGCTGGTTGGATAAATCAGGTGTGCTAGCATTAGATTAGATCAAACAAGTGGAATGGCAAGGGGTACTCGAGGAGAGGTTTGGGAAACAGCTAAAACACAACCATGGGTGTCCATCACACAGCTAGTGAAACATTCAAGGTAAGAATCTGAGAATTTCTAGACTGAGTTTGGCACCCTGTCACTGTTTTAAATTAGAAGCCCACACATGGTTAATTTAGGCCAGCTACAACCGTCATAGATCATTGTAAAACAGTGACAGCCATAACTCAATGGGGGTCAAATCAAGTCAGTGAAATCTGAACAGGGAGCAACTTACCCACAGACACACACTATAAGCTATTTCAAACACTGGCACAGAGCAGCCATTGCAACACTTGTTTAACAGTTATGTCAGTCATACTGTAGGCTTGCATGCAGTCCATTCATGATGCCTGAGGAAATCCATGGGTTGAGTTTCCTTTAGGGTGCGACAATAGAAGAGATGAAGAACTACTCAATGCTTGAGCTAAAGCTGGAATAGGAAGGGACGAGACTCCGCCCCATTTCAGCTCCAACAGGAAGGGGCGTGTTCTCACAAGACATGACATTACTGGGGACGAGGGCATCATGCTCAGGCCGACTGCCAGGTTGATGAACCAAACGTTTATCAGTGTGGTACGGCAGGCAGTGCTAGACGATCACGAGAGCAGTCTCACAGCGGTAAGTGACCTGACTGACCTCCTAAAAGTTTTTTCAGTCGAATGACAGTAGACATGTGAGCCAATTTAATATGAGCTCACATAAGCTATGGATAAAAGTAAGACATACAGTTGAAGTCGGAAGTTTACATACACTTAAGTTGGAGTCATTAAACTTGTTATTCAACCACTCAACAAATTTCTTGTTAACAAACTATAGTTTTGGCAAGTCGGTAAGGACATCTACTTTGTGCATGATGCAAGTAATTTTTCCAACAACTGTTTACAGACAGATTAATTCACTGTATCACAATTCCAGTGGGTCAGAAGTTGACTGTGCCTTTAACCTGTTAGGGATAGGGGGCAGTATTTGCACGGCCGGATAAAAAACGTACCCGATTTAATCTGGTTACTACTCCTGCCCAGTAACTAGAATATGCATATCATTGTTTGATTTGGATAGAAAACACCCTACAGTTTCTAAAACTGTTTGAATGGTGTCTGTGAGTATAACAGGACTCATTTGGCAGGCCAAAACCTGAGAAGATTCCAAACAGGAAGCGCCCTCTCTGACCATTTCTTGGCCTTCTTTGTCATCTCCATCCAAAACAGGTGTAACGTGACATTTTCTAACGCTCCCATAGGCTCTCAGAAGGCGCCAGAACGTTGAATGATGACTTTGCAGGCCATGGCTGAAAAACAGTAGCGCATTTGGATAGTGGTCGATCTGAGAACAATGAGACTGGCGTGCGCGTGACGACTCCATGTTTACATTTTCAGTCTTTGAACGAAAATAACGACTCCCGGTCGGAATATTATCGCTTTTTTTACGAGAAAAATCGCATAAAAATTGATTTTAAACAGCGTTTGACATGCTTCGAAGTACGGTAATGGAATCTTTTTGAATTTTTTTGTCACGAAACGCACCGGGCGCGTCACCCTTCTTTACCCTTCGGATAGTGTCTTGAACGCACAAACAAAACGCCGCTATTTGGATATAACTATGGATTATTTGGAACCAAACCAGTATTAGTTATTGAAGTAGAAGTCCTGGGAGTGCATTCTGACGAAGAACAGCAAAGGTAATCCAATTTTTCTTATAGTAAATCTGAGTTTGGTGAGTACCAAACTTGGTGGGTGTCAAAATAGCTAGCCTGTGATGGCCGGGCTATCTACTCAGAATATTGCAAAATGTGCTTTCGCCGAAAAGCTATTTTAAAATCAGACACCGCGATTGCACAAAGGAGTTCTGTATCTATAATTCTTAAAATAATTGTTATGTTTTTTGTGAACGTTTATTGTGAGTAATTTAGTAAATTCACCGGAAGTGTTCGGTGGGAATGCTTGTCACATGCTAATGTAAAAAGCTGGTTTTTGATATAAATATGAACTTGATTGAACAAAACATGCATGTATTGTATAACATAATGTCCTAGGAGTGTCATCTGATGACGATCATCAAAGGTTAGTGCTGCATTTAGCTGTGGTTTTGGTTTTTGTGACATATGCTAGCTTAAAAATGGGTGTCTGATTAGTTCTGGCTGGGTACTCTGCTGACATAATCTAATGTTTTTGAAATCAGACAGTGTGGTTAGATTAAACAGCTTGGAAAATTCCAGAAAATGATGTCATGGCTTTAGAAGCTTCTGATAGGCTAATTGACATAATTTGAGTCAATTGGAGGTGTACCTGTGGATTTATTTCAAGGCCTACCTTCAAACTCAGTGCTTCTTTGCTTGACATCATGGGAAAATCAAAAGAAACCAGCCAAGACCTCAGAAAAAGAATTGTAGACCTCCACAAGTCTGGTTCATCCTTGGGAGCAATTTCCAAACGCCTGAAGGTACCACGTTCATCTGTACAAACAATAGTACGCAAGAATAAACACCATGGGACCACGCAGCCATCATACCGCTCAGGAAAGAGATGCGTTCTGTCTCCTAGAGATGAACGTACATTGGTGCGAAAAGTGCAAATCAATCCCAGAACAGCAGCAAAGGACCTTGTGAAGATGCTGGAGGAAACAGGTACAAAAGTATCTATATCCGCAGTAAAACGAGTCCTATATCAAAATAACCTAAAAGGCCGCTCAGCAAGGAAGAAGCCACTGCTCCAAAACCGACATAAAAAAGCCAGACTATGGTTTGCAACTGACAAAGATCGTACTTTTTAGAGAAATGTCCTCTGGTCTGATGAATCAAAAATAGAACTGTTTTGCCATAATGACCATTGTTATGTTTGGAGGAAAAAGTTGGACGCTTGCAAGCCGAAGAACACCATCCCAAACGTGAAGCACGGGGGCTGCAGCATCATGTTGTGGGGTGCTTTGCTGCAGGAGGGACTGGTACACTTCACAAAATAAATGGCATCATGAGGTAGGAAAATTATGTGAATATATTGAAGCAACATCTCAAGACAAATGGGTCTTCCAAATGGACAATGACCCCAAGCATACTTCCAAAGTTGTCGCAAAATGGCTTAAGGACAACAAAGTCAAGGTATTGGAGTGGCCATCACAAAGCCCTGACCTCAATTCCATGGAAAATGTGTGGGCAGAACTGAAAAAGCGTGTGCGAGCAAAGAGGCCTACAAACCTGACTCAGTTACACCAGCTCTGTCAGGAGGAATGGGCCAAAATTCACGCAACTTATTGTGGGAAGCTTGTGGAAGGCTTCCAGAAACGTTTGACCCAAGTTAAACAATTTAAAGGCAATGCTACCAAATACTAATTGAGTGTATGTAAACTTCTGTCCCACTGGGAATGTGATGACAGAAATAAAAGCTGAAATAAATCACTCTCTACTATTATTCTGACATTTCACATTCTTAAAATAAAGTGGTGATCCTAACTGACCTAAAACATGGAATTTTTACTAGGATTAAATGTCAGGAATTGTGAAAAACTGAGTTTAAATGTATTTGGCTAAGAAGTATGTAAAATTCCGACTTCAACTGTATTGTAGAAAACACTTTTTGGGGGAAGAAAATCAAACACTATTCATTAAGAATTGCTTATTAAAATGTGAGACTCCAGTCAGGGACCTAGTTTCAGTGACGTCATACTGATCTGTCGTTACTCAAAAACGCACAGTGCAACAAGAAGTCCTAAAAATAAACTCTCCGATGTAGTCGTCTCTGCAGGTCCTCACCTTGAACCTCTTGTCCTGCAGAACCTTCTTGATGGCTATTAGCTCCCCGGAGTCACACAATTTAGCCTGGTAGACCACGCCGAACGAGCCATTGCCGATGACCTTAGTGTCTGTATAGCTGACCTCCTGCGGCCGGTCGGGGCCCTGGCCTGGGGTCGCTACCACTGTGGTCACCTTACTGCCATCTTTGTCTCCTGAGAGAGAGAGAGAAAGAAAGAATAATCAATGTCACACAAGAGATACAGTGTAGGATAACTCATTCAGCCACACACAATCTTTACACCAAGAAGCTCCTGTAACATTTCTCATCCTCTCTCATCACTGCATCTCTAAATGTAGGCTCAGACTGAAGCCTGTAAGCCAGAAATAGGAAGCTGTACTAACCCACTTTTTAGCAATGAGTAATTTCCTAGGAGCAGGGCTACCCATGTTAACAGGCTCTGACAGACACTAATGACGACAGCCTGAAAGTACAGTAGAAGGATAAAAGGTATAGGCGTAAAGGTTGTGGTGAAATGAGGATGTAGTTTTAGTCTCAGATAGGGGAGGGTGCATTGCAAACGGCTAAGCACTTTTCTAGTACGGTTCCTATTTTGAAGCAACGCTGCAGCAAATGTTTCCCCACATAACAGCTCCAATACAACACCTGCACTTCGCCATCGCAACTTTTGACAACATGAAAATGGAGGTGTGAGTTGACAGACCAAGACGAACACTAACAACCCGTCCCAAATCACCATTTACCGATCCCTTCGTTGTTTGCAGATCTGACGGGGTCTTCTAACCTACCATTTATGGCTGGCACCTGGCCATGGACCTCAACACAAACCCAAAGAGCACCAAACAATCCTAGATTGCACTGCTTTAGGACAACTATTGTTTTCACTATATATTTTACCTCCTGGTGATGTCATTATAGGCCCTCTCCTATTCTCGCTATACACCAAGTCACTTGGCTCTGTCATATCCTCACATGGTCTCTCCTATCATTGCTATGCAGACGACACACAATTAATCTTCTCCTTTCCCCCTTCTGATAACCAGGCGGCGAATCGCATCTCTGCATGTCTGTCAGACATATCAGTGTGGATGACGGATCACCACCTCAAGCTGAACCTCGGCAAGACGGAGCTGCTCTTCCTCCCGGGGAAGGACTGCCCGTTCCATGATCTCGCCATCACGGTTGACAACTCCCTTGTGTCCTCCTCCCAGAGTGCTAAGAACCTTGGCGTGATCCTGGACAACACCCTGTCGTTCTCCACTAACATCTAGGCGGTGACCCGATCCTGTAGGTTCATGCTCTACAACATTCGCAGAGTACGACCCTGCCTCACACAGGAAGCGGCGCAGGTCCTAATCCAGGCACTTGTCATCTCCCGTCTGGATTACTGCAACTCGCTGTTGGCTGGGCTCCCTGCCTGTGCCATTAAACCCCTACAACTCATCCAGAATGCCGCAGCCCGTCTGGTGTTCAACCTTCCCAAGTTCGCTCACGTCACCCCGCTCCTCCGCTCTCTCCACTGGCTTCCAGTTGAAGCTCGCATCCGCTACAAGACCATGGTGATTGCCTACGGAGCTGTGAAGGGAACGGCGCCTCCATACCTTCAGGCTCTGATCAGGCCCTACACCCAAACAAGGGCACTGCGTTCATCCACCTCTGGCCTGCTGGCCCCCCTACCTCTGAGGAAGCACAGTTCCCACTCAGCCCAGTCAAAACTGTTCGCTGCTCTGGCACCCCAATGGTGGAACAAGCTCCCTCACGACGCCAGGACAGCGGAGTCAATCACCACCTTCCGGAGACACCTGAAACCCCACCTCTTTAAGGAATACCTAGGATAGGATAAAGTAATCCTTCTAACCTCCCCCCCCCCCCTTAAAAGATTTAGATTCACTATTGTAAAGTGGTTGTTCCACTGGATATCATAAGGTGAATGCACCAATTTGTAAGTCGCTCTGGATAAGAGCGTCTGCTAAATGACTTAAATGTAAATGTAAATGTAATTAGGAAAACAACTTTCACTGCTATGCGGACAATACACAGCTGTACATTTCAATGAAACATGGTGAAGCCCCAAAATTGCCCTCCCTGGAAGCCTGTGTTTCAGCCATAAGGAAGGGGATGGCGGATGTTTTTTAAACTTTTAAACTTGGACAAAACAGAGATGCTAGTTCTAGGTCCCAAGAAACAAAGAGATCTTCTGTTGGATCTGACAATTAATCTTGATGGTTGTACAGTCGTCTCAAATAAAACTGAAGGACCTCGGCGTTACTCTGGACCCTGAACTTTATATTGACGAACATATCAAGACTATTTCAAGGACAGCTTTTTTTCCCCATCTTCGTAACATTGCAAAAATCTGAAACTTTGTCCAAAAATTATGCAGAAAAGTTAATCCATGCTTTTGTCACTTCTAGATTAGACTACTGCAATGCTCTACTTTCCGGCTAAAGCACTAAATAAACTTCAGGTAGTGTTAAACACGGCTGCTAGAATCTTGACTAGGACTAAAAAAATCATATCACATTACTCCAGTGCTAGCCTCACTACACTGGCTTCCTGTCTCTTTATGTAGTGTTGTGTCTCTCCTGTTGTGATGTGTGTTTTGTCCTATATTTATATTGTATTTATTTATTTTTATATCCCAGGCCCCCGTCCCCGCAGGAGGCCTTTTCCCTTTTGGTAGGCCGTCATTGTAAATAAGAATGTTCTTAACCGACTTGCCTAGTTAAATAAAGGTTAAATAAAATAAATAAATAAATAAAAAAGGCTAGGGCTGATTTCAAGGTTTTACTGCTAACCTACAAAGCATTACATGGACTTGCTCCTACCCATCTCTCCGATTTGGTCCAGCCATACATACCTACACGTACGCTACAGTCACAAGACGAAGGTCTCCTTATTGTTCTTAGAATTTCTAAGCAAACAGCTGGAGGCAGGGCTTTCTCCTATAGAGCTCCATATTTATGAAATGGTCTGCCTATCCAGTGAGAGTCTTTATTGAAGACTCATCTCTTCAGTAGGTCCTATGATTGAGTGTAGTCTGGCCCAGGGGTGTGAAGGTGAATGAAAAGGAACTGGAGCAACGAACCACCCTTGCTGTCTCTGCCTGGCCGGCTCCCCTCTCTCCACCAGGATTCTCTGCCTCTAAACCTATTACTAAGGGCTGAGTCACTGGCTACTGGTGCTCTTCCATCCCGTCCTTAGGAGGGGTGCGTCACTTGAGTGGGTTGAGCCACTGACGTGATCTTCCCGTCCGGGTTTAGCGCCCCCCTCAGGTTCGTGCCGGGGGGGGGGGGGGGGGAGATCGTCGTGGGCTATACTCTGCCTTGTCTCAGGGTAGTAAGTTGATGGTTTGAAGATATCCCTCTAGTGGTGTGGGAGCTGTGCTTTGGCAAAGTGGGTGGGGTTATATACTGCCTGGTTGGCACTGTCCAGGGGTACCGTCAGAAGGGGCCACAGTGTCTCCCGACCCCTCCTGTCTCAGCCTCCAGTACTTACGCTGCAATAGTTTGTATGTCGGGAGATTAGGGTCAGTCTGTTATGTCTGGAGTATTTCTCCTGTCTTATCCAGTGTCCTGTGTGAATTTAAGTATGCTACCTCTAATTCTCTCACTCTCCCTCCCAGAGAACCTGAGCCCTGGATCCATGCCTCAGGACTACCTGGCCTGATAACTCCTTGCTGTCCCCAGTCCACCTGGTCGTGCTGCTGCTCCAGTATTCTGCCTGTGGCTATGGAACCCTGAACTGTTCACCGGACGTGCTACCAAGTCCTGGACCTGCTATTTTCGACAAGCTCTTTCTACCGCACCTGCTGTCTCGACCTCTGAATGCTCGGCTATGAAAAGCCAACTGACATTTACTCCCGAGTCGCTGACCTGTTGCACCCTCTAAAACCACTGTGATGATGATTATGATTATTACTAGACCTTGCTGGTCATCAATGAACTAGAGGTCGACCGATTAATCGGAATGACCGATTAATTAGGGCCAATTTCAAGTTTTCATAACAATCGGTAAATCGGTATTTTTGGCCACCGATTTGCCGATTTTATTTATTATTATTTTATTTTTTTTATAATATTTTTTAACTAGGCAAGTCAGTTAAGAACACATTCTTATTTTCAATGATGGCCTAGGAACGGTGGGTTAACTGCCTTGTTCAGGGGCAGAACGACAGATTTTAACCTTGTCAGCTTGGGGATTCAATCTTGCAACCTTACGGTTAACTAGTCCAACGCTCTAACCACCTGCTTTACATTGCACTCCACGAGGAGCCTGCCTGTTACGCGAATGCAGTAAGAAACCAAGGTAAGTTGCTAGCTAGCATTAAACGTATCTTATAAAAAACAATCAATCATATTCACTAGTTAACTACACATGGTTGATGATATTACTAGTTTATCTAGCCTGTCCTGCGTTGCATATAATCGATGCAGTGCGCATTCGTGAAAAAGGACTGTCGTTGCTCCAACGTGTACCTAACCATAAACATCAATATCTTTCTTAAAATCAATACACAAGTATATATTTTTAAACCTGCATATTTAGTTAATATTACCTGCTCACATGAATTTCTTTTAACTAGGGAAAATGTGTCACCTCTGCAACAGAGTCAGGGTATATGCAGCAGTTTGGGCCGCCTGGCTCGTTGCGAACTGTGTGAAGACTATTTCTTCCTAACAAAGAGCCAACTTCGCCAAACGGGGGATGATTTAACATGTTGGGGATAGGGGGCAGTATTTGCACGGCCGGATAAAAAACGTAACCGATTTAATCTGGTTACTACTCCTGCCCAGTAACTAGAATAAGCATATAATTATTGGCTTTGGATAGAAAACACCCTAAAGTTTCTAAAACTGTTTGAATGGTGTCTGTGAGTATAACAGAACTCATATGGCAGGCAAAAACCTGAGAGGATTCCTTACAGGAAGTGGCCTGTCTGACCATTTCTTGCCCTCCTTGATCATCTCTAACAAAAACAGGGGATCTCTGGCATGACGTGACACTTCCTACGGCTCCCATGGGCTCTCAGAAGGCGGGAAAAAGCTGAACGATGTAATTCCATCCCCAGGCTGAAACACATTAGCGCGTTTGGCAAGTGCTCTATCAGAGGGCCATCAGACTGAGGCTCGTGCATGAGGGGATAGCATGCTTTTACTTTCACTCTCTTTGTATTAAAAAACGATTTCCCGGTCGGAATATTATCGCTGTTTTACGAGAAAAATGGCATAAAAATTGATTTTAACCTGTTTGGGCTAGGGGGCAGTATTGAGAATTTTGGAAAAAATATGTGCCCATTTTTAACTGCCTCCTACACCAACTCAGAAGCTAGAATATGCATATTATTGTTCAGGTTTGGATAGAAAACACCCTAAAGTTTTTTAAACTGTTTGAATGGTGTCTGTGAGTATAACAGAACTCCTATGGCAGGCAAAAACCTGACAAGGTTTCATGCATGAAGTGGCCTGTTTGACAAGGAGTCGTGCGTCTTGCATCTGTTTATTGAAGAGTAAGGATCTTAGCTGTAACGTGACAATTCCCAGGGCTCCAATAGGCTCTCAGGACCCGGGAAAATCATGAAGGTTGACGAGGCAGCCTCAGGCGGAAACAGATTATCACCTTATCCAAGTGTCCCATTAGGTGACAATGGAATGAGGCGCGTGCGCGATTAGCCCCCATGGAGTATTTTAATTCGGCTGTTTAGTTTATTGCAGATTCCCGGTCGGAATATTATCGCTTTTCTACGAGATAAATGGCATAAAAATTGGTTTTAAACAGCGGTTGACATGCTTCGAAGTACGGTAATGGAATATTTAGACATTTTTTGTCACGCCATGCGCGCGACCGTGGATTACCATTCGTATAGTGTCTAGAACGCACGAACAAAACGACGCTATTTGGATATAACTATGGATTATTTGGGACCAAACCTACATTTGTTATTGAAGTAGAAGTCCTGGGCGTGCATTCTGACGAAGAACAGGAAAGGTAAGAACATTTTTCTTATAGGAAATGTTATTATGGTGAAGGCTAATCTTGCAGGGTGTCTAAATAGCTAGCCGTGATGGCTGGGCTATGTACTTAGAATATTGCAAAATGTGCTTCATCCGAAAAGCTATTTTAAAATCGGACATATCGAGTGCATAGAGGAGTAATGTATCTATAATTCTTAAAATAATTGTTATGCTTTTTGTGAACGTTTATCGTGAGTAATTTAGCAAACTGTTAGTAAATTCCCCGGAAGTTTGCGGGGGGTATGCTTTTTCTGAACGTCACATGCTAATGTAAAAAGCTGTTTTTTGATATAAATATGAACTTGATTGAACAGACATGCATGTATTGTATAACATAATGTCCTAGGTGTGTCATCTGATGAAGATCATAAAAGGTTAGTGCTGCATTTAGCTGTGGTTTGGGTTTTGGTGACATTATATGCTAGCTTGAAAAATGGGTGTCTGATTATTTCTGGCTGGGCACTCTCCTGACATCATCTAATGTTTTGCTTTCGTTGTAAAGCCTTTTTGAAATCGGACAGTGTGGTTAGATAAACGAGAGTCTTGTCTTTAAATAGCTGTAAAATAGTCATATGTTTGAGAAATTGAAGTAATAGTATTTCAAACGATTCAAAAATCGCGCCACTGGATTAGACTGGCTGTTACGTAGGTGGGACGAATTCGTCACGCCTAGCCCATAGAGGTTAAACAGCGGTTGACATGCTTCGAAGTACGGTAATGGAATATTTAGAATTTTTTGTCACGAAACGCGTCGTGCTCGTCACCCTTATTTACCCTTTCGGATAGTGTCTTGAACGCACGAACAAAACGCCGCTATTTGGATATAACAATGGATAATTTGGGACCAAACCAACATTTGTTATTTAAGTAGAAGTCCTGGGAGTGCATTCTGACGAAGAACAGCAAAGGTAATAACATTTTTCTTATAGTAAATCTGACTTTGGTGAGTGCTAAACTTGCTGGGTGTCTAAATAGCTAGCCCTGTGATGCCGGGCTATCTACTTAGAATATTGCAAAATGTGCTTTCACCGAAAAGCTATTTTAAAAATCGGACACCGCGATTGCATAAAGGAGTTCTGTATCTATAATTCTTAAAATAATTGTTATGTTTTTGTGAACGTTTATCGTGAGTAATTTAGTAAATTCACCGGAAGTGTTCGGTGGGAATGCTAGTCACATGCTAATGTAAAAAGCTGGTTTTTGATATAAATATGAACTTGATTGAACAAACATGCATGTATTGTATAACATAATGTCCTAAGATTGTCATCTGATGAAGATCATCAAAGGTTAGTGCTGCATTTAGCTGTGGTTTGGGTTTATGTGACATTATATGCTAGCTTGAAAAATGGGTGTCTGATTATTTCTGGCTGGGTACTCTGCTGACATAATCTAATGTTTTGCTTTCGTTGTAAAGCCTTTTTGAAATCGGACAGTGTGGTTAGATTAACGAGAGTCTTGTCTTTAAAATGCTGTAAAATAGTCATATGTTTGAGAAATTGAAGTAATAGCATTTCTAAGGTATTTGAATAACGCGCCACGGGATTCAACTGGCTGTTGAGTAGGTGGGAAGCGTCCCACCTAGCCCAGAGAGGTTAACAAAAGCGCATTTGCGAAAAAAGCACAATCGTTGCACGACTGTACCTAACCATAAACATCAATGCCTTTCTTAAAATCAATACACCAAATCGGCCAATTAATCGGTATCGGCCTTTTTGTGGTCCTCCAATTATCGGTATCGGCGTTGAAAAATCATAATCGGTCGACCTCTACTATGAACGGTTGAACATCTTGGCCACGTACTGTTACAATCTCAACCCGGCACAGCCAGAAGAGGACTGGCCACCCATCAGAGCCTGGTTCCTCTCTAGGTTTCGTCCTAGGTTCCTGCCTTTCTAGGGAGTTTTTCCTAGCCACCGTGCTTCTACATTTGCTTTGCTTGCTGTTTAGGGTTTTATGTTGGGTTTCTGTATAGCACTTTGTGACATCGGCTGATGTAAAAAAGGCTTTATAAATACATTTGATTGATTGATTGATTGACTATAAGCTTTATCAATATCAGTGCACGGACCTGTCAATCACAAAAGTACAAACTACTCTTCCACGAACTAAAATGTGGTTGAACGCTCCAAGAACTGCATCATGATGAAGTCTACCACAATGCTGTTTCTGGAAATTGACAAGCCAAAACGACATTATACAGCCTAAAACTGCTAGCAAACTCCACCAGCATGCCCCATCAGTAGTCAGGCAACATTCCAATTGGCATGAAGAGAATGAAAGACACCAGTGGCGAAGTACTCCGTAAAATTAATGATATGCTGAAGGAGTTTGATCTTCAAACATAATGAAGGAAAAAACAGATCTCACATGAACAGCTGGAGCTCTGTCCATGAGTGACTTCACAGAGTCCCCCCTGCATAGGAATTAGCAACATGAGAAATGGAGAAGATCCATTATTACTATTGAGCCTTTCTACGCCACTGTTTGCAAGGAAGACACGCGGACAAGTTTAAAATCCATTACTTGTTTGGAAAATATTAGGCCTGGGTATCCATTAGACACCAAACGGAATAAACAGGAAACACTCTGGAACAAGGAGGGACTACACAGACGTGTTCAATAAGAAAAAAAAGCCTAATTGCTTTCCTTGGCAAAATGTTTTAAAGCATTCAGTTGCGAGTCCTAATGAACATGACCCTGGTCTGACAGCCACTCAACAATTTACTAGAGATCATTTATCATTCCAGATCTTGTAAGGAACATAGGCGAGTTGGCTTGGTGGTTTGTTAAATAGAGGGGGATTTTTCCCCCCATTCACTTTAAAAATGGCCACTCCATACTTTAAAGATTTAGCTCTAGGCCTATATGCTAGTGATTATACCTTGTAGGAGTGTTGGTGTAGCACTGACCTCTTAGCACCCTGCAATCTGTTTTACAACCAGCACTTACATATCGCTGTGGTGTACACACACACACACACACACGCACAGAGTGCCCTAATGCCCCTCTAACAGTGACAGGGTCACCTGACCTCTGATACTACTGCCTTGGCTACTGCAGAGGCCTGACGAGGGATGAGACAGTGCAGCAGCAGAATTTCACAACAGGTCCAACACAGCTACGTCGGGGGATCCAGCACTGAACTCTGCACTCTCTCCAGCGTTACTACCGTCTGGGTCAGAAGTCAAGGGATAGAGGAAATACTAGTCGAACAAAATGTTAAATACACATTATCAATGTGCCAATCCTGTCTGAACACGCTGCATCTCTATAGGAACCCACTGAGCTCGTAATGCGGTAGAATATATGGGAATTTGGTCTCGGGGGTCGGGCCACTCCAGGTCACACACTTCCTCCCTTTCTCTGCTGAGTAGCAGGAAAGAGGAGCAAAATGCAGAGCTGCCAAAGCCTGATGGAGAAGGGAGGGACAGAGCAGAGAGTTCTGCCAAATTAGGCATCCCCTCCTCCTCTGAACACACACAAAGAGAGCAAGCACCCAACCGGAAGCCTGACACCATGTTACTACTGCAGGGGATGGAATTGTAATGAGGACAATGTCGATTATAATGGTGATCACTGACGTTAGAAATCGTGACCATCGTGACAATCAGAGATTACAGATTGGACAAGCCTTTTCATTATCCTAATGCGTTTGACAGTGTCAACCGTGAGTGACCATTGTTTATCCTCGAAATGTCAAGAGAAACCCGACACCAGGGAGTAGGCCTCAACACCTCTCCCTGTGGTAAATCCTCGAACACCTCCCCGTACTCATCCCTGGGTCTGAAAGGAGAGACAGAGCAAAGCACATTAGAGCAAAAGGCCCTTAATGATAATCCCTACCCTGACCGCTGCATCACGCCCTTGGCAGCTGTGCAATAATCCTCTAGTCCATCTATCCATTGGCTGCTCTCTCTCAGCTTAGCACTGCATGAAAAAAATTGGGTCTGATAGACTGGCCAATTGGATTCCTTCCATAGAAATACAATTACTTGAACAGACATTCCTATTCAAGTCATGTTCTACGATGGGTGGGCCTGAGTGTTGAGTCAAAATTGACCTGGTCTGATGGGTCTTTATCCCATCGAGTAATTATATTCTATGGACCTGCCCCTGACAGTCTGTCCATCCACTTTAGCCAGTCAGTCGTCACCACCATACCATCACTTGTCTACTGTGCAGTATGTCACTGCAACAGCTGAGAGCCAGGAGTAAGACTAGAGCCGTGTTCGAATACCCATAATAACATGCTGTATACTACATACTATTAGTTCATGTTAGTATACAGTAAATGAACTGTATCGTTTCAGTTGAGGAGTAGGGTTGATCCGAGCGTTCAATGGCAGTCAAGCACCCAAGCTAACTGGCTAACGTTGGCTAGCTACTTCCAGACACTAATGAGAGAACACCTCACTGACCATTTTACTCTCCCTAGCAGAGCTGGTTAGGCTGTTTTCATGTTATCTAGAGCGTTGGTGACCAACTGTGCTGCTGGCAACAATTTAATTACGCTTTTTTTGCCGACACCGGCCATATTCAACGGGTGTTGAGCATTCATAAATTAATCAGTTATTCTGCGCGAGAGTGCTCTGAAATTGGAGTAAATAGCCAGAATGAACAATGACTATACCCCTTAGCTAACAATGATGTGAATAATCAAGTCAATAAACGTTGGTTAGTTAGTTAATAATACTGCCTGGCAAGTTCGATGTATTACTAGCCAAATAACATTAGGTAGCTAGCTAACATACCAGTACCTACTGCTGCAATGCTATGCGGTTCGTAAGGAAGGCGTAGCTAACAAATTCTCAGCCAACATAACGTGTAACATAACTTATTTTAAAAGTAATTACTTTATTACATTGCTCAGCATAGTTAGTTAAAGCAATGAATTTGGATCCGCTTTCGTCGGACTTCGGCTGCCTATTTTCCAACATTTTCTTCAAATCTGAAAAGGTTGTGAAGCCACGCCCACTTTCGGAAGAATTGTGTTATGGGCCCTAAAAGCACAGAAAGTGTCCACTGCATGTATACTTCGTATTTCGGCCAATTTAGTACGTCATCCGGGAACTTTTGGCATACTAACTATATCTATACTATGACCAATAAACATACCATATACTCAATTCACGTCACAAATAGTACAGTTAGTATGAGTATTCAAACACAGCTTAGGCTAGCCTACAGATCACATGACCGGATGCATTAGTTCAATGGTCTACTGACAGCCCAACCCTCCCTCCATTCTTACGGGGGACTGACTAACTGGCCTTAGCATAGCAGGAGGGGGGACATCCCCTAACACTGACGGCTTCCTATTTCCTTCTAGGAAATTACCCCTAGTATGAGGAAGGATTTAAGTCAGGGCTAGGATGTGGGTTATGGAGGGTCAACCGCACAGAAAACATGGAAACAATTGACCAGATAGAGCTCTGTACCATTTCTGATCGAAGGGTATAGTATTATTGCTCTGTACCATTTCTGATCCAAGGGTTTATTATTATTGCTCTGTCAACAGGTTTACAACCCTTGTTGTGGGACACCCTAAAGGCTTAGATTGGAAAGGCTTAGTTTAGACTGTCTCAAGTCCAGAGACAGAGATACTGCCTGATTGCCAGTCAAGACAGTTACAGGACTGTCTCAGTGTCACAGGATTTTCTTGCCATTATTATGTTAACTTCAGAATAATTGTATCCCCCATTAATTATCACTGGGTTTAATACTACGAAAATATTAAGTTTGAAATTGTTATGTCACCGATACACTTTCCATGGAATGCCCAACATTCTGCTATGAACTACACATGAAAGCCTGGCATCTTACAACTTTTAATTTGACATTTTTCAGAGTTGTGTAATGGAAAGGTAATGCGAAACCTCTTGGATTGCTGTACTCATGTAATGTGTTCCTGGTAGTACCGAGTCCTGAGCACAGATGCCTACATTTTCCTCGCACATTCCAGAGCGTGGCTGGTGATGAGCCATTTCCCTTCCCTACAGGGGCCAGAGGATCAGCCAACGTCAACAGCTACATCAAAGCCTTTCATTTCCTTCTATACGCTGACTCACACCATCATCATACCATCACACTGGCTACCATTATCAACACTGAGTCAATACACTACCCAGACGCACATTTTCAAATGAACACAGGGAGGGATGCAAGTAGAGAACCATTCACACAGAGTTGCAGGCGGCGCAAACAAGCGGACACAGACAACACATGATGCTCTTAGGTTGGAAATGATAGAGATCTGGTTTCAAAGACACAGCTGCCATGTTGTCACTCAGTTCTCGAAAACAAGCTTCGCAATCAAAACGGTCTTCTGCCTAACACAGGGTTGGGGAGTAAAAGATTACATGTAATCTGACTATGAAACAACTAACCAGTTCCGTTACCAGCTAAAATATTGTAATCAGATTACAGACACTTTTGAAAAACTAGATGATTACTTCTTGGATTAAATTCAGAAAGGATGCATTAAGCATTGAAATAAGGCCCAAGTCAGAGACCACTAGGATGACACACCAAATGTGTTTGATAGATCATTTTTGTTTTCTTCAAATGCCTAAAGGAAAGTAATCCAAAAGTAACAGTGATCAGATTACGTTACAGAGTTTGGGTAATCCAAAAATGACATGACTGATTACAATTTTGGACATGTAACTAGCAACTAACAGATTACATTTAGAAAGTAACCTACCCAACCCTGCATACACAGAGTACTGTCATTGACTGCAGTATAGATTGCATTTTAAGAATCTTTATAATGGCAGGGGATAAAAGCTAAATACTTTTTTTGTTCTTGGCCAGCTGCTTTGGAAACTCCTCGGAGTAGCTAAGCAAGCGAGCCACAAGCTGTTTTAGGTTTGCAGCTGCATCATGTTGCTGCTAATACCAGTTCTTCAGAACTGGGGCCACGTTCCCAGCAGCCACGTTCAGCAGACAGACTGAGACCGATGCGTTCACACAGAAGAATGCGATTATGATAGGAGCGCAGGCCTGCAGGGCCTGAGCACTATACGGTTAGCCGTTATATTACAAGGGGCTACCTTCTGCACACACTGCAGCATGGCAGTGCACTGGGGAGAAGGTGAAGGCCATCGCACACGATAGCTTATCCACAGGGAATGATGTTTCACTTCAATGTAGCGAGGGGATGAATGCAATGAGGGTTTGATTTGCTTGAGCAATCCTGTAAAGGAAAGGCTTGTGTTTTTGTGTCTTAGCCCAATACTGCCAAAAGCTGGTGTGTGTGTGTGTGTGTGTGTGTGTGTGTGTGAAAAGAACTGAAACAAGTTAGTGACGTGTGTGAGTATTCAACGTTGCCCTCCAGCATGTTTGATTAGGGCCTCTGGATCAAGGGCTGTTCCTTGGAGAGCCAGGTGAGCAGAGTGAGGAGGAGCCTGATACCTGCTCAGCGCTTTGCTATGTGATGAGTCAGAGCAGAGCCTGTGACAGCACAGGCACATTTCCACCCACCCTTTCTCTGACACACACACACACACACACACACAGAGCTAGGCTGTGAACAACCTTCATACAGAGCCACCTTTTTTGTTTTTAAAGAGAGTATTGCTATTTGCATCCAATTCCCTAAACTTTTCTCAGTTTAGATGGGTGGAACCAGCCTTTTTTCTTGCCCTCATTCAGAATGTTGATGAGCAATACTGACAGAAATTCATAGAAATTATGAATTTCAGCTTCTTTTTTTTTTATGAGAATGTGTTGGCACATTGGCATTCCTTCTCCAACATAAACCACACCAAGGTGAGGATGTATCCTAACACTGCTTGGTTTGTAGGTTGCCATAGTGCCTCTGCCACGGTGAGTCAGCACGTGATTCCCTCTGATAAGGTGCAGTTTAACACAACAGGGAGGGAAAGAGCACCCGTGCCACTAAGTGTAATGTTATAAGCGGAGGATGCTTCACTGTTGCTACATACACACACTCAGCCCAAAATACTGTCCTGTAGGTGAGGCCAATCCCTTGAAATAAACACAGACATATCCCACACAATGAGACCAAGGGCTTAACCTGTTTGGGCTAGGGGGCAGTATTGAGAATTTTGGAAAAAACAGATTATCCCCTTTTCCAAGTGGCCGATCAGAGGACCATTGAATGAGGCGCGTGCACGATTCGCCCCCATGGAGAAATTTCATTTGGCTGTTTAGGCTCATTGCAGATTCCCGGTCGGAATATTATCGCTTTTCTACGAGATAAATGGCATAAAAATTGGTTTTAAACAGCGGTTGACATGCTTCGAAGTACGGTAATGGAATATTTAGACATTTTTTGTCACGCCATGCGCACGACCGTTATTTACCATTCGCATAGTGTCTAGAACGCACGAACAAAACAGAGGATATTTGGATATAACGATGGATTATTTGGGACCAAACCTACATTTGTTATTGAAGTAGAAGTCCTGGGAGTGCATTCTGACGAAGAACAGGAAAGGTAAGAACATTTTTCTTATAGGAAATATGATTTTGGTGAAGGCTAATCTTGCCGGGTGTCTAAATAGCTAGCCGTGATGGCTGGGCTATGTACTTAGAATATTACAAAATGTGCTTCATCCGAAAAGCTATTTTAAAATCGGACATATCGAGTGCATAGAGGAGTAATGTATCTATAATTCTTAAAATAATTGTTATGCTTTTTGTGAACGTTTATCGTGAGTAATTTAGCAAACTGTTAGTAAATTCCCCGGAAGTTTGCGGGGGGTATGCTTTTTCTGAACGTCACATGCTAATGTAAAAAGCTGTTTTTTGATATAAATATGAACTTGATTGAACAGACATGCATGTATTGTATAACATAATGTCCTAGGTGTGTCATCTGATGAAGATCATAAAAGGTTAGTGCTGTATTTAGCTGTGGTTTGGGTTTTTGTGACATTATATGCTAGCTTGAAAAATGGGTGTCTGATTATTTCTGGCTGGGCACTCTCCTGACATAATCTAATGTTTTGCTTTCGTTGTAAAGCCTTTTTGAAATCGGACAGTGTGGTTAGATTAAGGAGAGTCTTGTCTTTTTAATATCTGTAAAATAGTCATTTGTTTGAGAAATTGAAGTAATAGTATTTCAAACGATTCAAAAATCGCGCCACTGAATTCAGGTGGCTGTTACGTAGGTGGGACGAATTCGTCCCACCTGCGCCAGAGAGGTTAACACCTGTGGGATGTAATGCAGTAACTGCTCCCCCAAAACCTCCCAAACCCTTTTCTTTGACATTGTGTAATGTGTATACTCAGCTATACTTTGCTTATGGCTACATTAGCTGATGTCAAGACTATCATGTGCACGAGTCAAATATATGTATGCCGGTGGCACAACCGCCAATAAGGACCCTGATTAATTTGCGGTTCCTTAACCTCTCTGGGCTAGGTGGGACGTTTGCGTCCCACCTACTCAACAGCCAGTGGAATCCCGTGGCGCGATATTCAAATACCTTAGAAATGCTATTACTTCAATTTCTCAAACATATGACTATTTTACACCATTTGAAAGATAAGACTCTCCTTTATCTAACCACACTGTCCGATTTCAAAAAGGCTTTACAACGAAAGCAAAACATTAGATTATGTCAGCAGAGTACCCAGCCAGAAATAACCAGACACCCATTTTTCAAGCTAGCATATAATGTCACAAAAACCAAAACCACAGCACTAACCTTTGATGATCGTCATCAGATGACACTCCTAGGACATTATGTTATACAATACATGCATGTTTTGTTCAATCAAGTTCATATTTATATTAAAAACCAGCTTTTTACATTAGCATGTGACTAGCATGTGACTAGCATTCCCACCGAACACTTCCGGTGAATTTACTAAATTACTCACGATAAACGTTCACAAAAAACATAACAATTATTTTAAGAATTATAGATACAGAACTCCTTTATGCAATCGCGGTGTCCGATTTTAAAATAGCTTTTCGGTGAAAGCACATTTTGCAATATTCTGAGTAGATAGCTAGCCTGTGATGGCCGGGCTATTTTGACACCCACCAAGTTTGGTACTCACCAAACTCAGATTTACTATAAGAAAAATTGGATTACCTTTGCTGTTCTTCGTCAGAATGCACTCCCAGGACTTTTACTTCAATAACAAATATTGGTTTGGTTACAAATAATCCATAGTTATATCCAAATAGCGGCGTTTTGTTTGTGCGTTCAAGACACTATCCGAAGGGTAACAAAGGGTGACGCGCCCGGCGTGTATCGTGACAAAAAAAACTCTAAATATTCCATTACCGTACTTCGAAGCATGTCAAACGCTGTTTAAAATCAATTTTTATGCGATTTTTCTCGTAAAATAGCGATAATATTCTGACCGGGAGACGTCCTTTCCGTTCAAAGACTCAAAGAAGAAAATGGACTCTTCACGTGCACGCGCGCAGCCGTCTCATTGTTCTCAGATCGACCACTTACCAAATGCGCTACTGTTCTTCAGCCAGTAACTGCAGTCATGATTCAATGTTCTGGCGCCTTCTGAGAGCCTATGGGAGCCTTAGAATATGTCACGTTACAGCAGAGATCCTTTGTTTTGGATAGAGATGACAAAGAAGGCCAAGAAATGGTCAGAGAGGGCACTTCCTGTTTGGAATCTTCTTAGGTTTTGGCCTGCCATATGAGTTCTGTTATACTCACAGACAACATTCAAACAGTTTTAGAAACTTTAGGGTGTTTTCTATCCAAATCAAACAATTATATGCATATTCTAGTTACTGGGCAGGAGTAGTAACCAGATTAAATCTGGTAAATGTTTTATCCGGCCGTGCAAATACTGCCCCCTATCCCCAACATGTTAACAGCTGGGTTAATCCCAAAGGCCACGGGGAGAAGCTCTGACGCCGGAGCAGCAGTAGCTCAGCAACAGGAAGGAAACAGGACACCAGAGGAGACGCACAAACCCACTGAACTGGTCACAAGGCCCTTGGCATGTTCGTGACAGTCGGGCTGTAGTAAGCCTGCTGAGAACAAACAGCAAATGTAATCCATTCAGAGGGGAGTGAGTCGGAGCTACGGGTGTAAATAATATACGATGACTTGAACAAACCATAAAAAGGCTATTTTTGAAAATGTGGTGGACTTTGGTCTTCCCATATGATCCAAGCAGATGAGGACTTTAAACGTATGTTTAGTAGACTCCTAAGTCAATAAGGGTTCTTTATCAGCTGTTTTAACACCAAGGCTGCGTTTACACAGGCAGTCCAATTCTGATCTAAAATTTTCACACTAAATTGGTCCTTTGACCAATCACATCAGGTCTTTTCAAGTGAGCTATTTTTCAGAGCTGACTAATTAGTGAAAAAAATATCAGAAATGTTCTGCCTGAGTAAACGCAGCCCAAGGCATGTCATCGGACAGTCATTACCATGTATAATGTTCAGTAGGACACCCCATAGCAAACAAATTAACATTTACATTTCTAATTGGACAGGTGCAGGAAGTTCCTCCCGCTTTAGGGAAAGGGGATACCTAGTCAGTTGAACAAAGCATTCAACAAAAATGTGTCTTCCGCATTTACTCCAACCCCTCTGAATCAGAGAGGTGAGGGGGGCTGCCTTAAATCGACATCCTCGTTATTGTCGCCTGGGGAGCAGTTGTTGTTGAGGGTTAACTGCCTTGCTCAAGGGCTGATTACAACCAGCGACCTTTCGGATACTGGCCCAACACTCTTAAGTGCTAGGCTACCTGCTGCCAAGATTAGAGTTTACTCCATTTTCAACCGTTTGTTGCCTACTGAACGTGTCCCTTGTAAATGATGGAGAACACGTCTAATTAACAGTCTTCTGATCCATGCGCCACCTCACCCACCCGCATACCACCCAGTCATTTGTCCATTCTCACATACTCAGCCTTCACATCCTCCTTCTCCACCTCTCCCCAGCTCGACATTACATCTGATGCTTTCTTCTCCAGATCCCCATTGCCATTTCCTCCTTGGTCCAGGTTTCCTTTTCTGCGATGGCTAGTACACAATAGACTATGTAATACACCACTATGGGGCGAAGCCTTCTCCGAATACAAACGGGGGCTATGGTGAGCTATTTCCCAACATCTTTGTCCAGGTTCTTTAAATTTGTTCATCTGCAAGCAAGCAAACAAACACCAAGGCCTAGCGCGACATTAACGATTGTCCTCTTGTCCAGGACAAGAACAACAAAAAATAGTGGACAAGAAAAATATAGATTTAAGTTATTTGAATGGATAAGTCATTTTTTAAATATATATTTTTAAATAACTATAAATCACACACACAAAAAATGATATTTCATCTCTGTCACTTTAAACAGATTGTGCGTGCATTGTGCTTTTGAAACAGTGCTTTCCCCCTTATTGCATTTTGTAACATTCACGCATAGCCTACAGCCATGTGCGCATTGTTGAGCTTATAATGTGAAGTAATAAAAACTTATCAACATTTTAAGCTAAACGGTCTGACCTGCTGCACCAGCCTCATTGGACGCCCTTAATTTCGAGCCCTGGAGGGAATTATTTTATAAAGACTTAAGTATTTGGTTGTAATTGCAATGTTGCAATATTTTATAGGCTACCAAGGGTGGCCAACCATCCTCCAGGAGAGCCTAAAAAAAAAAAAAAAAACAGCCAATAGGCAGAGTGTTGCCAACATTTTTGTCTGATTCTCTATGGTAAAAAAATCTAAAGTGGACAAGAGACTTGAGCTTTTGGACAAGTAAATTTTTTTTTTTTTAAGTCCTAAGACAAGTAGCTAAAAAGTTTGTCAAGCACTGTAAGTAGGGATGCAAAAGGGTCAGAACTGATACGGAAATTTTCCATGGGACGTTAAGCCCGGGAATCTTGGGAAATTTGCTTAAAATTCATCAAAAAAGTTAGCTTATAACAGTGAACCTTTTTTGTGGGATACACATAAGGTCTTGTGGCATATTTTGGTTAAACTATCCCCAATTCAATAGAATTGCAACCCTCTGCACGCACAGTGCATTCTTCCATCACATGTACAGTGCACTCTTCAATCACATGTACAGCTGATTCTCAAGATCTTGCACACTAATGAGATGCTATTGAGCCCGCACTACTACACTGTCTGAGCCAAGGACTACATGCTTTCTGGTAAGTTTTGATTACAATACTGGGTGGGGTGAATATATTTTATATGACATAAATTATTTTTTGTTAACTAGTAAATACTAGCCTAGAGCAAAATGTGTTTAAATCATTTCTAACTTAATTTCTGCTAGTTAGTTTTTACTACCATGTGGGTTTTAGCTTGCTTGAGCTTGCTAACTGGGGTGTGTTAATTCACCTGTTTCCATACATATTTCATTTTAAAACATGTATTTTACAAAGGACTTGTTTAATCTAACTGCTTAACTATTTATCTGTACATGGAATTGTATTTGGGGGGTTTTTTTACTCATTTTTTCATAATCTTTACAGGAAAATGCCACGGGCACTATCTGATGTGTGGAGACATTTCACTGCAGCTAATGTAGAAGGAAAAGCTGTGTACATTTGCAAATACTGTGCCAAATCATATGTGAAGAATGCAACAAAGATGCAGAATCATCTGGCCAAGTGCATAAAGTTCCCTCAGCGCTCACAACAAGCAACCTCTTACAAAAGTCCCTCGACTTATATTCGAGGTGAAAATGATGAATCAGACACCTTATCGAGAGCAACAGCTCATGGTCCTCCTGGAATCAGAAGTTCTTTTGACTCAATGGAGGAACGTAGTCAGAGAAATGCTGATGAATGTCTTGCTCGAGCTGTGTATGCAACTGGTTCACCCACATCACACCCATTGGCTGTGCTGCTTATGCATTGAATCTGCTCCTCAAGGACATCATGGCACTGAAAACAATGTTTACACTCTACAAGGGAGCCAAGGAAATGGTTAGGTATGTGAAGGGTCATCAAGTTATAGCAGCAATCTACCTCAGGGAGAAGACATGGAAGCATGAGAGGAAGACAACCAAAGCTTTAGTTTCTAAACTATCATTTCACAGATGTATTTTGAAAATGTTTTTGGGAGATGCGATGGATCATTGGACATCATTCAATATTCCCTTTATTTTGTTGTTCAGTGAAATCATCCCATGTGAAGAGTCAACTCATTTAATTAAAGTTCAATTCATAACTAAATTGTTTTCTTATTTATATTGGAAGGATTTAATCATTTGCAATTATGTCTACTTATGATAAGGTAAAAGGTTTATGTTTCTGTCTCCATATATGGTAAATATATCCAATGCAAAAAACATCTACATTTAATTGGTATTAACTTTTTAAGGTATAGGGGGCAGTATTTTCATGTTTTTGGATGAAAAGCGTGCCCAGAGTAAACTGCCTAATACTCGGGCCCAGAGTCAAATATTTGCATATTATTAGTAGATTTGGATAGAAAACACTCTGAAGTTTCTAAAACTGTTTGAATGATGTCTGTGAGTATAACAGAACTCATATGGCAGGCAAAAACCTGAGAAAAATCCAACCAGGAAGTGGGAAATCTGTGAATTGTAGTTCTTTTGAATCCCTATCGAAACTACAGTGTCTGTGGGGTCACGTTGCACTTCCTAAGGCTTCCATTGGCTGTCAACAGCCTTTAGAAACGTGTTTCATCCTTCTCCTGTTACTGGGCAGAAAATAGGAGCACAGTCAATGAGTGGACTGCCTGAGGACAAAGGACTTGGTGATGCGCGAGCCCGCCAGCGCACCCCTCCTTTTTCCTCTGTAATGAATACGCTATTGTCCGGTTGGAATATTATCGACGTTTTATGTTTAAAAAGACCCTAAGGATTGATTGTAAACAACGTTTGACATGTTTCTAAGAATGGTAATGGAACTATTTGACTTTTCGTGTCTGGATTTACGCTCGGGCGTTATGCCTTTGGATAGTGATCCGAACTCACGAACAAACAAAACGGAGGTATTTGGACATAAATATGGAGTATTTCCAACAAAAATAACATTTCTTGTGGAAGTAGGAGTCCTGGGAGTGCATTATGACAAAGATCAGCAAAGGTAAGAGAATATTTATAATACTAATTCTGAGTTTAGTTGACCCCAGAACTTGGCGGGTATCTGTATAGCTTGCTTTGATGGCGAGGTATGTACTCAGAATATTGAAAAATGTGCTTTCTCCGTAAAGCTATTTTAAAATCTGACACAGCGGTTGTATTAAGGAAAAGTATATCTATAATTCTTTCAATAACTGTTGTAAATTTTATCAGCGTTTATGATGAGTATTTTTGTAAATTGATGTGCACATTCACCGGATGTTTTGGTGGGAATACATTTTCTGAACATCACGCCCCAATGAAAAATTGGGTTTTTGGTTATAAATAGGAACTTCATTGAGCAAAACATACATGTATTGTGTAACATGAAGTCCTATGAGTGCCATCTGATGAAGATCATCAAAGGTTAGTGAATATTTTAGCTGTATTTTTGGTTTTTGTGATGCATGTCCTTGCTTGGAAAATGGCTGTGGTTTTTCTTGTGAAGTTTATGTCCTAACATAATCTAATTTTATGCTTTTGCTGTAAAGCCTTTTTGAAATCAGACAATGTGGTTAGATTAACGAGAAGTTTCTTTAAAATGGTGTAAAATAGTTGATTGTTTGAGAAAATGAATTTATGAGATTTTTGCTGTTTTGCATTTCGCGCCATGCTATTTCACTGGCTGTTGAATAGTGTGTCCCGCAGGTGGGACGGTCACGTCCCACCTAGCCCAGAGAAGTTAATATGCATATATTTCCATTAATTCCCATATATTTTTGTTAATTCCTATGGAAAGTTTCCTCCTCTGAATATTCCCCAAAATGTGCAACCCTACATGTAAGACTTCACTGATGTGTGAGAAAAGAGCACAGCCCACTGTCATCTTATGTGCACACATAAACAGGATGACTCTCCAAAGATGGGAACTTGGTTTTGGTCTATTTATAATGTTATTTGCTCTCCAAGGGTTGACCAGGCTTCTCAGTAGACAGACATTTTAAAAAGCACTAGTAGGTCAGGAGGACTGACTGTGTGGAGTCATATGACCAACCATAGATACCTTCAGAGACGTAGGCAGACACCAGATGCTGCGGACCAATCAGAAAGTCCCGGTGCTACCCCCATTGCCTGGGGTTTGCTGATGCTGCACGGCAGAGCAGGGGCCATCAGCACTCCATCCGCTGAGCAACTTGTCAATTATTGAGCTGAACAAAGTGCTGATGAGCTAGCTGTGTGACCTGGCTGGCTGTGTGTGAAGCTCCAATAGTAGTAGTAGTCAGAACTAGCCTCATTTACCAGATGTTCAAGCTTTACTAGAAGTAGACCTATGAAGCCAAAGCATCCAGTACAGAGAGAATTTAGATTAATATGAATGAATTTAGTGAAAGGCTGATGCTCCTATGTGACAGTTATTCTTTTGATGAACCAAGCAATTTTATATTGGCATTAGATTTGAGTATAATGACATGGAGCTACAATGGAATCCTATGGAAAAGTTAAGCAACGTTTTAGGTTTTTATCCCACTTTTCACAAACTCTTTGTCAAAGACCAATGGTCAGATACTGCGGGTCACACCTGACCCAACAGAATAGCAAAACCGACCTGCAGGCTCTCCAATCCAGTGGACAGTCACCTCTTTAGTCCACTGGTCTGGATTCATTCTGCAGCCCCAATGCTTCATCTGACCAGCCATGTCTAACCTACCCCTGCTCGATATCCGAGAGTGCTCGATCAACACTACCCCTGGTCTGTCTGACTGCCTGCCTCAGAGCTGCAGGGTGGGGAACGAGAGGAGCGGACATGACAGTGTACCTCTAGGCATGCCCTATCAGCTCTTTCACCAATCCATTGTTTCAGTACTCCCAAAAATCAAAGGGTCAATCTCTAGAGTCTAGACTAGAGGGATGGCTCAAATGCAGTGATCACTCCTCCTGCCAGAGACATTTTGACTAGCTTACACATGGAACACTACAAGCAAAGATACTTTTGCATTTAGGCTATTTTATGGTCGATAATAATATCATCAGTGATCATTTGGAAAGCTCCAATGGTATCTTACCATCCATTTACATTTTGTATGATCACGTTTCTCAATAATCCCAGACATATGCTAATAACATCATGTAAAATACCAGACGGTGGCTCTAAACGCACTAGTTGGGTCTAGGTGACAGCGGTTAACTAAGCTAATGCCCAGGACAGTGAATGGGAGAGTAACGTTACTGACAGAAAATATGGGGTTATTCTAGGTATGGACCCATATGGCATTTCAGTATTGAATGTGAATTAGGCTAGGCCTAATCCACTCCAAGAGAGAAATATTTGCCCTTGTATCATAACAGCAGCAGCAGAGTATTATGACAAAAAAAGCACAAAGAAAATGTTAGCTCTATGGCCATACTTACTGCTGACTTTCATACTGCCAAATGCTGAGGGCTGCGGCACTGCTTTGCAGCTCTCTGCGAATGAGGTGGTTCTGGGCCGACCCGACATATTCCAATCCAAGATATCCCTGCTTCGTCTTCAGTCGAATCGTACTTTTCCCCAGTACTATTAGTCTTTTGACTGTCCTCTGTAGAATGCGTTGTTTTTATAAATTGTAAAAGAAAAGTGGTAGCTAATTCCACGATAAGAGGTCCGCTTCTTCTTATATCGTTCTAGCACGAGCTAGCCAGCCAGCTAGTTAGCAAACTAATGTCGAACCGGTCAGCTGTGTCTGGTCTCGAGCTGTCGTCCAGCCACATTCAGCAATAATCTGTCATCCCTTTTATTTCGTAGGTTCCTTTCACTTACCTAGGCTAACGTTATAAAGGCATTCTATAAAATAACTGCCTGAGCCAGGTGTCTCATAAATTGGGCCTCTCAAAGTTGCCAGTACATTTTAAAAAAACACCGCGGTAAAGAGGAATAGGCTGCCTACAATGGCATGAACGACAAGTCTGCTTACGTTGAATGATTCTCAAAATAAAACAATATCAGGTCCAATAGCTAATCTTCATATTCTTGTATTGACACTAAAGGATCCGACAGCACCAGCCATGGCGGCTCCCAGTTTCAGACCGACCAACATTCAAATCGGACACAAATGAACAAAATTCCCGATTTCAGGCCGAAAGAAACGCACCGACGTTTCTTTGACAACTTCGCCCCCATAAACACAGAAGCAATTGTCGATAGTCCCTGCTGGCTGACGACGACGTGAAAGACTATTCCAAATGTATTTATTTGTTGAAAATAGTCATGCTACAGCTCCACTAAATGTGAAATTCTCTTTTGATTCCTTCTTTCTCTGTCTGCTAGTTCTCTTTGTCAGACTACGACTAAAGCAACGCAAACTACGTAAACTATTGAGTGGGTGAACCTCTTTCACAATTTCCACTAGATAGCCCAGCTACAAAGTCAAAGTGCCTATATTGTAAGCGTTCATGAAAATAAAACATACATTTTTGGTCTTAATTTAATTTAAGGCCATGGTTAGCAGTGGGGTTGGGATTAAAAACACATTTTAAGAAAACACATTTTAGAAATGGGCGGGGTGTATGACTTTGTGGCTATGGTAACTAGGGACAAACCTCTACGCAAATCTTAAACTACGGGAATATCGAATTGTGCACGCTCAGGCAGACGCGAGGGGGGTCACGTCGACCAATCCAAAGCGAATCCATACGAAATGTGTGTAGAGACCTCAAGCCCAATGAGCGCGTTGATGTCTGTAGTCAACTGCCGCTATTGTCAAGAAAAATAAAAGGTACTTCGACATAACCACATAATGGTGCAGTAACGTATGTTCATGGGTGCCAAGGAAAGCCAGGCTTTGCCAAATATTTGACAAGTAAAACATTTGAAACATTCTCTTTCGTCTCTCTCTCTCTTTTAACAATTTTCCGGCAATTCGCTAGTGTCTTGATTCTCACAGGAGAAAGCATCCAAGCGAGAAACAGCGCCACTCTGTTTCAGTATGTGTAGCCTACGGAAAGTATTCAGACCCCTTGACTTTTTCCACATTGTGTTACCTTACAGTTCTACAATTGATTAAATCGTTTTTTACAAATAAAAAAGTGAAATATCACATTTACATAAGTATTCAGACCTTTTACTCAGTACTTTGTTGAAGCTCCTTTGGCAGCGATCACAGCATTGAGTGTTGGGAATGACGCTACATGCTTCTCAGCAGATCCTCTCAAGCTCTGTCAGGTTGGATGGAGAGATGTTTGATCTGGTTCAAGTCCAGGCTCTGGCTGGGCCACTCAAGGACATTCAGAGACTTGTCCCGAAGCCACTCCTGCATTGTCTTGGCTGTGTGCTTTGGGTCGTTGTCCTGTTGGAAGGTGAACCTTCGCCCCAGTTTGAGGTCCTGAGCACTCTGGAGCAGGTTTTCATCAAGGATCTCGCTGTACTTTGCTCCGTTCATCTTTGCCTCAATCCTGACTAGTCTCCCATTCCCTGCCGCTGAAAAACATCCTCACAGCATGATGCTGCCATCATCATGCTTCACCGTAGGGATGGTGTCAGGTTTCCTCCAGACGTGACGCTCAAGTATTCAGCGCAAAGAGTTCAATCTTGGTTTCATCGGACCAGAGAATGTTGTTTCTCATGGTCTGAGAGTCTTTAGGTGCCTGTCATGTGCCTTTTACTGAGGAGTGGCTTCCATCTAGCCACTCTACCATAAAGGCCTGATTGGTGGAGTGCTGCAAAGATGGTTGTCCTTCTGGAAGGTTCTCCCATCTCAACAGAGGAACTCTAGAGCTCTGTCAGAGTGACCATCGAGTTCTTGGTCACCTCCCTGATCAAGGCCCTTCTCCCTGATTGCTCAGTTTGGCTGGGCGGCCAGCTCTAGGAAGAGTCTTAATAGTTCCGAATTTCTTCCATTTAAGAATGATGGAGTCCACTGTGTTCTTGGGGACCTTCAATGCTGCAGAACATTTTTCGTACCCTTCCCCAGATCTGTGCCTCGACACAATCCTTTCTCTGAGCTCTAAGGACAATTCCTTTGACCTCATGGCTTTTATTTTGCTATGACATGCACTATCAACTGTGGGACCTTATATAGACAGGTGTGTGCCTTTCAAAATCATGTCCAATCAATTGAATTAACCACAGGTAGACTCCAATCAAGTTGTAGAAACATCTCAAGGTATGATTTTTTAGGGAAGACCCAGATGCAGACAGTGTCGAAGTAACAACAGTTTATTACTAGAACGGGGGCAGGCAAAACGACAGTTCAAGGGCAGGAAGAGGTCAGCAATCCAGATCAGAGTCCAAAAGGTACAGAACGGCAGGCAGTCTCAGCGTCAGGGCAGGCAGATGTCAATAATCCAGTGTGGTGGGCAAGGTACAGGATGACAGGCAGGCTCAGGGTCAGGGCAGGCAGAAAACAGGAACTAGAAACAGACAGAAGCAAAGGGGAAAACGCTGGTAGTCTTGATGAACAAAACAAACTGGCAACAGACAAACAGAGAACACAGGTATAAATACACAGGGGATAATGAGGGGAGATGGGAGACACTTGGTGGGGGGTGGAGACAAGCACAAAGACAGGTGAAACAGATCAAGGTGTGACACAAGGATGATCAATGGAAACAGGATGTACCTGATAAGGGAATTTATATGTTTAAGGTAATGACTAAAGAATTCCACCCTGAAACGTAATTATTAGATTATGTAACATGTATAATGAATAATTAGACAAACGTAACTATTAGTAATTATTAGATTATGTGACATGTATGATGAATAATTAAAATGATAAACTTAAGTCCAATAAGGTTTGGTCGAGACCAGTAAGGGAGAGAAATGTGTGTGTGTGTGACTAAGAAAATACAGAGGACAATTAAACTATTCATGACCTGACCTGGTTGGAACTCTAAGAAACTTACGACAGGAAAGGGAGTCCTGTCAAGGTCCCTCTAATCTCGGGAGGATAGAAATGCCATCCTTAAACAAGGAATGAGGACTGTGGGGAAAGATACATCCCACCTACTATTTTTGTGTCTGTGTGTGCGTGGAAGTAGGTGGGGGGGAGAGTTATAAAAAGACATGTCTTTGCATTTTTTTACTTTAAAACGTTCTCTGAATAAACTGCATGGACCTTTTGCATAAGCTGAGTCTTTCCCTAATTATTATTAAACCCAGGGTCTTACAAACCTCGGGGATTGGTCAAACCTTAAATAATTGTTTAGTTATCATCATCGGGATTGAAAATTCTCGTGACAGTACCTGAGCTCAATTTCGAGTCTCAAAGCAAAGCGTCTGAATACTCATGTAAATAAGTTATTTCTGTTTTTTGTTTTAATACATTTGCAAACATTTCTAAAAACTAGCTTTTACTTTGTCATTATGGGGTATTGTGTGTAGATTGCTGAGGATTCTTTATTTATTTAAGCAAATTTAGAATAAGGCTGGAACGTAACAAAATGTGGAAAAAGTCATGGGGTCTGAATACTTTCCGAAGGTACTGTATCTAATGCTGTCTGGACCAAAAGAGTATGTTGCCGCCATAGCATCTGATTGATTGATGCCAGCAAGCATTTGGCCTGCCTTGATAAAATAATTTGCCAATCAGCGTTGAGCTGAGCTCAACTGTGGTTTGTCCTGGTGCAGCAAAACGCCCCCCAAGGGAGGCCAGTTTGGATTTAGCTTTACACCAATAAATCGGCCATTTTCTAAGCCATAGATGGCGATGCGGAGTTAGACTTAAGTAATTCTCTGCACAGGCCAATGATTATGACGGCGATTCTGATCTAACCATGAATTAATATGTTGTGCCACTGGCCTGAGATGATTGAAGTTCAATATGTAGCCTACATGTAGCCTAGTTAACTAGTTAGCTAATTCAGCAGGTTCATTGTTGCCCATTCGAGAAAGTTAGGCTAGCAAGCATTTTAGCTAGGTAGCCTATGACAAAAAAAACTAAAAGTGTACTGTATGACAGAGCCATAGACCGTTTTGCCAACATGAAAGAGGAGGATTGAATTGGCGTTCAACTAGTCTATAAGTAGAGTGTTTTTACTTGTACGCACACACATAGCCAGCAGAAAATACGGAGCGTAGGGATTGATAATGTTCTCTAGATGCGCCGTGATTGGCTCAGTGTTCTGTCACTCATGGGGACACTACGTCACAGCAAGACCCTTGGTTGCTGCCATAGACTTACATTAGAAGTGCCCATCCAAGAATACTCAAGGTCATTGGACACAGATAAAATTACGTAAAATCGTGTTATATCTACCATAGCTTTGATTGGACTGATCATGTCAACATTATACTTTCAAAATCTTAGCTAGCAAGCTAGCAGTCTTCATCATGCATCAAGTTGGCAATCTACTGGCAAATTGTTTTCCATCCTTGTCATATAAAGAGAAATTATATATAAAACGTATCAGGGTGCTCATCGGCCATTGGACATAAACATTGCACAACAAGTTGGAAATCGCAAATGCAACAATTAGGGCTAAGGTGCCACTGCAGCCCCGGGTTCGATCCCAGGCTGTGTCAGAGCCGGCTGTGACCGGGAAACCCATGAGGCGGCATACAATTGGCCCAGCATCGTCCGGGTTAGGGAAGGGTTTGGCCGGCCGGGATGTCCTTGTCTCATCATGCTCTAGAAACTCCTTGTGGCGGGCCGGGCACATACAAGCTGACATCGGTTGTCAGTTTGACAGTGTTTCCTCTGACACAGTGGTGCATCTGGCTTCTGGGTTAAGCGAGCAGTGTGTCAAGAAGCAGTGCGGCTTGGCTCTCGACCTTCACCAAGTCCATAGGGGGGTTGCAGCGATGAGACAAGATCGTAACTACCAAATGGATAAAACAAAAATGGGGGTAACGCCATGGGCCAGAAAAGTTTCAATACATTGGCATGTCAATCCAGCATGACTTCTGCCGCGTTATTAACAACTGGAAACTCGGAACTGGAACATTTCAGACTCGGATAAAACTAGCTCCGACTGGGAAAATACCGAAAATAATTTTGAACGGTCGTCCAACTCGGAATTCCAAGTCAGGTTTGTGGGCCTCTTTCTAGAGCCCACAAGAAAGACCGCCTCGCCACCTTCCTGTTCAAGTGAGCACAGCACAACAAGGTGAGTCCAAAAATGTATCGTATGCTACTGCATAAATGAAGTAATATGCCAGGGAGATATGCATACTGTAGCCAAGAAAGTAATACCAAGTGTATGTTGTGTAGTAAGCTGTTAGTAGCCCATATGTCTCACCCTAATAATTTGGTCCCTTTCCTCCCTCATAACTTTGCCTGTTTTAGAGAAATGTGATCATCGAATATTGTAAGCGATTTCATTATCTGCTTATATGCCCCTTTTATTTATCCTACGGTTTTGACTTGGTGTACAGTGAGAATATTGTAAAAAACGGCCCATGTTCTGAATTCTGTTGCTGTACATTTCAAAAGTGCTGAACAAATAGTTATATTGACTACGTCCATCCTAGCTTGCTCATTAATGTCTTAATCGAAATTATGGATTGCCTCTTATCTTTCCTTTATGCCATAGTTTGTACATCTTAATTGTCAGTAGAAACCACATTTGTTTCAGCAAGTCAGCCTTATCAGCTATGTTTTTTTACAAGGCAGTAAATGAGGCTGATTTAACCGTTTCACTGCCAAACAAGGCTCTGCTGATAGCCAGGTATAGCGGTGGTAAGGAGTCCCTCCATGGTGCTGAAAAGAAAGCTCTCATATTGTGGGCACCATTTGTCACCATTATAGTGCAATGAATTAATTGGTTAGTGTTGTGTTGTGTTGAGCTGTGTAGTGGCTTTGCCCCACCAAGATTCACATGCTAAAATTGCCACTGGATTGGACTAAATTGTTTTTGGTATCTTCAAGTTTGTTTTCAGTGTATTAAACAAAGCATGTATAGCCTTATTGATTTGATGATGTTTAAGTTAAAATGGTGCTGGAATAGCGAAGGCAGTGCTCCTGTTATCTTCGTGCTGAGTTGTAGTAACTCTGTGGTTCTAAATCTGTAGGTGGTTAGTAAAGTGTCAAACATGAACTTGCTTGACCATGCTGCAGGTGATATAACTGTTTGTTACATGCAATATTTGCTTAGTGGTCTTCATAGGACAGATGTTGCTCCCCGTTTTTTTGGATAAAACAAACGTACGTGTGTAGTTGAATATATTCTGCCACTGTGTGACAGTTGTCTTTTTGTTGTCACGTCTTTATTGTATATCACGGTGGCATAGGAATGAACGGGTTATAGAGAAAACAATGCAATTATCACAACATAGGTTGTAATATGGCTCTTTTACTGGCTTGGTTTATCTTCCTCAGTGATTATACCCACACACCTCTACTGTAATGGTGCGACCAGGTAGGCTACATGTATACATGAAGGATGATGCATCACCAGTGGAATGATGTTGCTGTACTACATAATTATTTAAATACCTTGTAGTCTGAAAGATAATCCAGAAGTAAACTGTGTAGTTTATTTCCCTCACCCTGATTTATTCCTTCAGCCATTCATTGTCCATTCTGGTGTGAGTAGACCCTGAATTGCTTTAGGTACGCTTAGTATCCTTATGAGTTACAGGCTGATTGATGGGTTTCCTCTTTGCGTCCTCTTCAAGGATGACAGATGCAGGACACATTAAAGTTGAATGGAAAATCTTAAGGGAGAGAAATGTTCCTATCATTATGATATGGTTTAGAATGGCATGGGACACAGCCTTGACCATTTATGGTGGCATTGTTGCCAAACACTTGGACAACAGGATCATTTAAACTAGAAAATAATTTGATTTGATTTAGATGTGTGATTTTATTTAGTTATCCAATGAAAATAATTGCATACATTCCCACTGACCAATAAATCAAGTGGATCAAGATTCAAGTAAACTCATAACCCACAGCAGCAGTAGGCTATATTTATGTCTGTCTCTAAGCCTTTTGAATGGTTCTTGGCGATGATAATTCAGCACAAAAAGTCTGCATCCATAAGGGAAGCGGTCAGGGTGAAGTAATGGATGTAGCTGATGCCCTCATAGCAACACAGCGCCTCCAGCTATCATCGTCAACACATCCCTCTTTAAATTACCCCCCCCGCCAAAAAAAATAAAAAAAATGTTCCGAACGACACACTCCTCTCTCACCCACCTTTTGCTAAATGTGTTGAAAAGCTAATGGCTAATTGCTAATCTCTGGTCACAATGACATGTCATCATTTTAGAAAGCTTTTTGAAATAAAAGTCAAGGTATCTATCAAGCAAAACACTTGAGGGAATGAATATGTTTTTTTTTAATGTTCAGGACATGACTAATGGAATTTTTATCAAAAACGTATTTTCCTGCAATATCACATGTATATTTTGTATTGTCACATTTATATTTGATTGTTATATGACGGTTTACTGGTTTATACATTACACAAAGTAAGCATACGCTGACATTTTGCTAGAACTCTTTTTAATTCCTTACACCCACTGTGGTTACACACCCCTTCTCCACTGTTCCCACCACTAGTTCAAGTGTTGGAAAACTGTCAATCTTCTCCTGGATACAAATGGATAGATATATGGAAATTGACACCTTAACGCAACAAAGAAACAGTCAGGAGTATGGCAGAAAATCGAATACAAAACTGATTTAGTTTTGGGGTAAGTTACAGTTGAAGTCGGAAGTTTACATACACCTTAGCCAAATATATCTCAGTTTTCCACAATTCCTGACATTTAATCTTAGTAAAAATGTCCTGTCTTAGGTCAGTTAGGATCACCACTTTATTTTAAGAACGTGAAATGTCAGAATAATAGTAGAGAGAATGATTTATTTCAGCTATTATTTCTTTCATCACATTCTCAGTGGGTCAGAAGTTTACATACACTCAATTAGTATTTGGAACCATTGCCTTTAAATTGTTTAAATTGGGTCAAACGTTTTGGGTAGCCTTCCACAATCTTCCCACAATAAGTTGGGTGAATTTTGGCCCATTCCTCCTGACAGAGCTGGTGTAACTGAGTCAGGTTTCTAGGCCTCCTTGCTCGCACACGCTTTTTCAGTTCTGCCCACAAATGTTCTATAGGTTTGAGGTCAGGGCTTTGTGATGGCCACTCCAATACCTTGACTTTGTTGTCCTTAAGCCATTTTGCCACAACTTTGGAAGTATGCTTGGGGTCATTGTCCATTTGGAAGACCCATTTGCGACCAAGCTTTAACTTCCTGACTGATGTCTTGAGATGTTGCTTCAATATATCCACATCATTTTCCTGCCTCATGATGCCATCTATTTTGTGAAGTGCACCAGTCCCTCCTGCAGCAAAGCACCCCCACAGCATGATGCTGCCACACCCGTGCTTCACGGTTGGGATGGTGTTCTTCGGCTTACAAGCCTCCCCCTTTTTCCTCCAAACATAACAATGGTCATTATGGCCAAACAGTTCTATTTTTGTTTCATCAGACCAGAGGACATTTCTCCAAAAAGTACAATCTTTGTACCCATGTGAAGTTGCAAACCACAGTCTGGCTTTTTTATGGCGGTTTTGGAGCAGTGGCTTCTTCCTTGCTGAGCGGCCTTTCAGGTTATGTCAAATAGGACTCGTTTTACTGTGGATATAGATACTTTTGTACCTGTTTCCTCCAGCATCTTCATGTAACCGATGTGAAATGGCTAGTTAGTTAGCGGTGGTGCGCGCTAATAGCGTTTCAATCAGTGACGTCACTCGCTCTGAGACTTGAAGTAGGGTTTCCCCTTGCGTTGCAAGGGCCGTGGCTTTTGTGGCGCGATGGGTAACGATGCTTCGTGGGTGTCAGTTGTTGATGTGTGCAAGGGTCCTTGGTTCGAGCCCAGGTTGGGGCGAAGAGAGGGACGGAACCTACACTGTTACATTCACAAGGTCCTTTGCTGTTGTTCTGGGATTGATTTGCACTTTACGCACCAAAGTACGTTCATCTCTAGAAGACAGAACACATCTCCTTCCTGAGCGGTATGACGGCTGTGGAGGTCTACAATTTTTTTTCTGAGGTCTTGGCTGATTTCTTTTGAAATCTTTTTGAAATTTCTTATGACGGCTGCGTGGTCCCATGGTGGTTTCTTTTGATTTCCCCATGATGTCAAACAAAGAGACACTGAATTTGAAGGTAGGCCTTGAAATACATCCACAGGTAAACCTCCAATTGACTCAAATGATGTCAATTAGCCTATTAGAAGCTTCTAAAGCCATGACATAATTTTCTGGAATTTTCCAAGCTGTTTAAAGGCACAGTCAACTTAGTGTATGTAAACTTCTGACCCACTGGAATTGTGATACAGGGAATTATAAGTAAAATAATCTGTCTGTAAACAATTGTTGGTAAAATTGTCTGTGTCATGCACAAAGTAGATGTCCTTGCCGACTTGCCAAAATTATAGTTTGTTAACAATATATTTGTGGATTGGTTGAAAAGCGAGTTTTAATGACTCCAACCTAAGTGTATGTAAACTTCTGACTTCAACTGTATGTTAGTGTTCAATGGGACAGTGTATTTTGAGACAGAAGATTGATTGATGCTCTAAGACTAACTATTTCAATAAAGTGTTCAATAAGTGTTAGATTTGCTTTATTTTAGTTGTTGGCTTGCCGAGAGACTATTGTGTGGCCAGGTGTTGCAGATGCAGATGGTTTGAGTGAGGAGGCTCCTCTGCACAGTAACTAGGCGCTTAGCACTGTGTGTGTAGGCAATTGCGTGGGATTCCTGCTGAGTCATATTATGAAGCCAGGACAGCAACGAGTCCCAACTGGGAGTACTGCAAAATCCACAGAGGGAAACTCCGCCAAGAGTTTTATAGCCTAAGAAAATCATGGGTGGGAACCTGCTTTTAAGTGGTGCTGATTAGGCCTACTCTATATCTGCACTTGGGAGGACTGCTTTTAAACCAAAGAAGTCATTATACTCATTGCTGCAGTAAAGTCAGGCCTGCTCGGTCTACTCATTATAGTGTTGAAGTGTTTTTAGTCCATTTACAGAGCTTCTGAAGCGTAGCCCACTGGGCGCAGACGTCATTCAACGTCTATTCAACATCATTTCATTGAAATGACGTGGCAGCAACGTTGATTCAACCAGTGTGTGCCCAGTGGGAGGGGTTGTGTAGTGAAACAACTAGGCTTTACATAGACAGGCCTTGGCATTCATGCAGTGGCAGGACCTGAGGAATACTTTCCCAGCATGCCATGCAGACTCTTTGTGAGGCTGTTCAATACAGTCAAAGCTATAGTTGCTACCAGGGGGGGGCATTTTATTATCTTTTTTAATTATTTGTATCCAGTCGGATAAACACTTCAAACAGCCTACCCGACCACTCGGAGGCGTCTGCCTGGTCCTAATGTGCACCGTTACCTCATTTTGTATCAAAATCCAATTACAAAACTGGGGTGGACAGAAATGCATTTTCAGAATGTGGGGGGGAGGGGGGGGGACATGTCCCCAGTGAAAGTTGTGCCCTTGGTTGCTACAGTCCTTTCTTCTGCAATGGCCGTGAGCTCCTCTCATTCCTCTTTCCCTCTGTCTGTGTGTATCTTGTCAGAGAATATTAATTATGTATTTTGAGAAACGCATAACAAAGCAGCTTAATGACAGGGTCTTTTCACAGAGTTGCACAGCTAATTTACCATTGGCTCATGCACAAGGACAATAATAAGAATCCTAGTCAACACCAGGTACATTCTTTTTCAGGTGCTATGATCTTTTTTTCTCTTGATTGATCCACAAAGACTGGAGGACATATGCTGGAAAAATGGCTCTTCTTGACACTGAGCGTGGAGATGTAGTTTTTGTTAAACAAGACGAAAAACCTCCTCTTCTTACAGCCCACAAGAAGATCAAACCATTGACAGTAAAAGGGTCTGGATCTAACAACAAATGTAGTAAGGTTGAGCTGCAAATTGACAGTGCTGGTGTCATGACACCTTTACACCACAAGAGGGCATTATTTACTCAGCTTTCCATTCACAGAGGTTCTGAATACAACATAAAAGGGTAAACGTGATAGGCTACTACAGTTCTGGGAATTAAAATGTTACTTAGACAGGACAGCAATATGGTCCAATTCAAGCACCTATCAATATATCACAAGTTGTAATCCCTACTGCCTCTGATCTGGCGGACTCACTAAACACATACTGCATTTGTACATTATGTCTGAGTTTTGGAGTGTGCCTGTCTGTCCATAAAGAAAAAACAGTAAATCATGCTGTCTGGTTTGCTTAATATAAGGAAATTCATATGCAGTATAGCATTTACTTTTTTATTTTGAAGTATGGCAATTGAGTACTTTTTTCCACCACTGTACTTAAGTACATTTAAAACCATATACTTTTAGACTTTTACTCAAGTAGTATTTTACTGGGTGACTTATACTTTTACTTGGGTAATTTTTTATTAAGGTACAGTATCTTTACTTTTACTCAATTATGACAATGGAGTACTTTTTCCACCACTGATTTTACACATGAAGTTTAAAATGTCACGTATAACATGTCCCACCCACTGTAGTCAGCACGTTCCCATAACTGCAGTTCTGCACGTTCGTAGTGCTGTCTTATCTATAGAAACATAGATAATGGAGAAAAGATGACCTCAGATATCTTTATGAGCCATACCAGCTTCAACTATCTTCCCACGCAGCTGCCTCCCAGTTGAACACTACTGAAAAAAGTGCCCAGGTAGATGTACTGTACTTCAGCCCAGACACAAATGTGCCAGTATTGCTACGGAATGCATAATTGAAGCAATTAAACTCCATAATGAGATAACACTTTCCTGATATCAGAATTCTACAGTTTCAGGAATTGATTAAAATAAACGGTGAGTGCCTTTCATGGATAGTTTTACAAAAGAAGCAAGGTGTTATTTAAAAAAAAAAGTTTTATCTCACAATAATTATCCAGACCATGCACAGCATTATATCCAAATTACAATAGAAATCCTATACAATTGTCTTTGGACTTCCCTTTGCCACCTGAGTCTTCTATCCACACCCCTTTCAATTAGAATACATGGGGAAATATTTCACTCACCTACTGTATATCTCAATATAGACGTGTCATCATACAACTGGCACTGCCACTTCAGTTCTGCAGGGTTGAAGAGTGCAAGCCAGGCACAGAGAAATGCGGAATTTTTGCAAGCGCATTCAGAGCAATCTGTTTATCTGCAGGATTACTTTCCCATCTAATTAAGAGCCGTTTAAAAACACATAAAAGGGATGGCCATGGTACAAGATTAGGAATGCTTCATTTTTTGTTGCTATCTTACATGTTCATCAACAATATGGAAGACAAAATCACTTCTGTAGTTGAAGTCGGAAGTTTACATACATCTTAGCCAAAGACATTTAAACTCCGTTTTTCACAATTCCTGACATTTAATCCTAGTAAAAATTCCTTGTCTTAGGTCAGTTAGGATCACCACTTTATTTTAAGAATGTGAAATGTCAGAATAATAGTAGAGAGAATGATTTATTTAAGCTTTTATTTCTTTCATCACATTCCCAGTGGGTCAGACATTTACATACACTCAATTAGTATTTGGTAGCATTGCTTTAAATTGTTTAACTTGTGTCAAACGTTTCGGGTAGCCTTCCACAAGCTTCGCACAATAAGTTGGCCCATTTCTCCTGACAGAGCTGATGTAACTGAGTCAGGTTTGTAGGCCTCCTTGCTCACACATGCTTTTTCAGTTCTGCCCACAAATGTTCTATAGGATTGAGGTCAGGGCTTCTTGATGGCCATTCCAATACCTTGACTTTGTTGTCCTTAAGCCATTTTACCACAACTTTTGAAGTATGCTTGGGGTCATTGTCCGTTTGGATGACCCATTTGCGACCAAGCTTTAACTTCCTGACTGATGTCTTGAGATGATGTCTTGACGGTTGGGATGGTGTTCTTCGGCTTACAAGCCTCCCCCTTTTTCCTCCAAACATAACAATGGTCATTATGGCCAAACAGTTCTATTTTTGTTTCATCAGACCAGAGGACATTTCTCCAAAAAGTACGATCTTTGTCCCCATGTGCAGTTGCAAACCGTAGTCTGGCTTTTTGATGACGGTTTTGGAGCAGTGGCTTCTTCCTTGCTGAGTGGCCTTTCAGTTTATGTCGATATAGAACTCATTTTACTGTGGATATAGATATTTTTGTACCTGTTTCCTTCAGCATCTTCACAAGGTCCTTTGCTTTTGTTCTGGGATTGATTTGCACTTTTCGCACCAAAGTACGTTCATGTCTTGGAGACAGAACGCGTCTCCTTCCTGAGTGGTATGACGGCTGCGTGATCCCATGGTGTTTATACTTGGGTACTATTGTTTGTACAGATGAACATGGTACCTTCAGGCATTTGGAAATTTCTCCCAAGGATGAACCAGACTTGTGGAGGTCTACAATTTTTTTGCTGAGGTCTTGGCTGATTTCTTTTGATTTTCCCATGTTATCAAGCAAAGAGGCGCTGCGTTTGATGGTAGGGCTGAAATACATCCACAGGTACACCTCCAATTGACTGAAATGATGTCAATTAGCCTATCAAAAGCTTCTAAAGCCATGACGTCATTTTCTGGAATTTTCCAAGCTTTTTAAAGGCACAGTCAACTTAGTGTATGTAAACTTCTGACCAACTGGAATTGTGATACAGTGAATTATAAGTGAAATAATCTGTCTGTAAACAATTGTTGGAAATATTACTCGTGTCATGCACAAAGTAGATGTCCTAACCGACTTGCCAAAACTATAGTTTGTTAACAAGAAATTTGTGGAGTGTTTGAAAAACAAGTTTTAATGACTCCAACCTAAGTGTATGTAAACGTCCGACTTCAACTGTATTTGTCAGTTCTGGAATACAGAAATGTATCCTTCACGACTTGTCTGCCGACCAGTAATGTGGTTTCAACAGGCTTTTCCGTTGCGATATCGCGAAGACCCATCTGCTAACCCCGGCCCGCTAGCTTTTTGAACGCCGTGTCTCCTGCTCGCCTAGTATCGACCACCGAACGGCTCCCTGACTCACCTATTGCTGCTCATTGAACCATATGATCACTCGGCTACACAGCTGATGCCTGCTGGACTGTTCATTAACACTGTACCTCTTTTTGTTTATCTGTTGGTCCCAGCATTGAACTCAGGTCCTGTATGTACCTAACTGTGCCCATTCATTGCCATTTACCTGTTGTTGTCTTAGCTATCCCGACCAATACCTGTGATTGCTTTAGGCCTCTCTTTAATATCAATATGCCTTGTCTACTGCTGTTTCGGTTTGTTTTTATTGTTTTATTTCACTGTAGAGCCCCCAGTCCCGCTCAACATGCCTTAGCTCTTTTGTCCGACCCCCCACACATGTGGTGACATCACCTGGCCTCTTTGGGCTAGGGGGCAGTATTTTGACGTCTGGATGACAAGCGTGCCCAAAGTAAACTTTGGATAGAAAACACTAAGGTTTCTAAAACTGTTAATATAATGTCTGTGAGTATAACAGAACTGATATGGCAGGTGAAATCCGGAGGGCAAACCATCCAGAAAAAAAGAATTCAGCCCACCATTGATTCCTATGGCTGTCATTTTTAATATGAAGGGAATACCTCCCAGATTGCAGTTCTTAGGGCTTCCACTAGATGTCAACAGTCTTTCTAAGTGCCTCCCATTTTGGCTGTAGTGTTTGTTACGCGTTCTGGTGAATGCGCGTACTTTGTTGTTTATCTCCAGTAATGACAATAACGATTCTCCGTCTTAAATTTGATCGTTTATTTATGTATTAGGGTACCTGAAGTTTGATTATAAACATTGTTTGACTTGTTTGGAGAAGTTTATTGGTAACATTTGGGATTCATTTTGTATGCATTTTGAAGGATGGAAACCGGTGGATTATTGAATGAAGCGCGCCAGCTAAACTGAGTTTTTGGGGATATAAAGAAGGACTTTATCGAACAAGCTGGGACCTTTTGGAGTGCCAACAAAAGAAGATCTTCAAAGATAAGTGATTTATTTTATCGCTATTTCTGACTTTCGTGGTGCAACTGCCTGGTTGGAAAATGTTTTTAATGCTTTTGTGTGCTGGGCACTGTCCGCAGATAATCGCATGGTGTGCTTTCACCGTAAAGCCTTTTTGAAATCTGACACAGCGGCTGGATTAACAAGAAGTTAAGCTTTTAACTGATGTATGACATGTGTATTTTCATGAATGTTAAATATTACTATTTCTGTAATTTGAATTTCACGCTCTGTAATTTCACCGGAAGTTGTCGAGATGGGACGCTAGCGTCCCACTGATCCACAAGAATGAACTGGTGCCCCCAGAGACGCAACCTCTCAGGATCTCAGCGATCACTGCCTCATTGCCTGCTTCCGTAATGGGTCCGCGGTCAAACGACCACCCCTCATCCCTGTCAAACGCTCCCTAAAATACTTCAGCGAGCAGGCCTTTCTAATCGACCTGGCCCGGGTATCCTGGAAGTATATTGACCTCATCCCGTCAGTAGAGATTGCCTGGTTGTTCTTTAAAAGTGCTTTCCTCACCATCTTAAATAAGCATGTCCCGTTCAAAAAATGTAGAACTAAGAGCGGATATAGCCCCTGGTTCACTCCTAACTTGACTGCCTTTGACAAGTGTAACAGTTTAGCTTCCGTCCCTCTCGCCTCAACCTGGGCTCGAACCAGAGACCCACTGCACACATCAACATCAGCCACCCACGAAGCATCGTTACCCATCGCTCCACAAAAGCCACGGCCCTTGCAGAGCAAGGGGAACAACTACTTCAAGGTCTCAGAGCAAGTGACGTCACCAATTGAAATGCTATTAGCGCGCATCCCGCTAACTAGCTAGCCATTTCACATCGGTTACACTAGCACAAAAACATCCTGTGGCGTATTGCGTTAGCATCAAATAGCCCCCGCGATATGCAGCTTTTCAGGGAAGTCAGGAACCAATATACAGAATCAGTTAGGAAGCAAAGGCTAGCTTTTTCAAACAGAAATCTGCATCCTGTAGCACTAATTCCAAAATGTTTTGGGACACTGTGAAGTCCATGGAGAATAAGAGCACCTCCTCCCCGGGCAACTGCTCTGCACCCCCCACAGCAACTTGCCCAAGCCCCCCCCCCCCCCCCCCACACTTCTCCTTCACCCAAATCCAGACAGCCGATGTTCTGAAAGAGCTGCAAAATCTGGACCCCTTCAAATCAGCCGGGCTAGACAATCTGGACCCTATTTTCTAAAATGATCCGCTGCAATTGTTGCAACCCCTATTACTAACCTGTTCAACCTCTCTTTCGTATCGTCTGAGATCCCTAAAGATTGGAAAGCTGCCGTGGTCATCCCACTCTTCAAAGGGAGAGACACTTTAGACCCAAACTGTTACAGACCTATATCCATCCTGCACTGTCTTTTTAAAGTCTTCAAAAACAAAGTTAACAAACAGATCACCGACCATTTCGAATCCCACCGTACCTTCTCCGCTATGCAATCTGGTTTCTGAGCTGGTCATGGCTGCACCTCAGCCATGTTCAAGGTCCTAAACGATATCATAACCACCATCGATTAAAGACAGTACTGTGCAGCCGTCTTCATCGACCTGGCCAAGGCTTTCGACTCTGTCAATCAATGCATTCTTATCGGCAGACTCAATAGCCTTGGTTTCTCAAATGACTGCCTCGCCTGGTTAACCAACTACTTCTCAGATAGAGTTCAGTGTGTCAAATCGGAGGGCCTGTTGTCCGGACCTCTGGCAGTCTCTATGGGGGTGCCACAGGGTTCAATTCTTGGGCCAACTCTTTTCTCTGTATACATCAATGATGTCGCTCTTGCTGCTGGTGAGTCTCTGATCCACCTCTACGCAGACGACACCATTCTGTATACTTCTGGCACTTCTTTGGACACTGTGTTAACAACCCTCTAGACGAGCTTCAATGCCATACAACTCTCCTTCCGTGGCCTCCAACTGATCCTAAATACAAGTAAAACTAAATGCATGCTCTTCAACCGATCGCTGCCTGCACCTGCCCGCCCGTCCAGCATCACTACTCTGGACGGTTCTGACTTGGAATATGTGGACAACTACAAATACCTAGGTGTCTGGTTAGACTGTAAACTCTCCTTCCAGACTCACATTAAGCATCTCCAATCCAAAATTAAATCTAGAATCGGCTTCCTATTTCGCAACAAAGCCTCCTTCACTCATGCTGCCAAACATACCCTCGTAAAACTGACTATCCTACCGATCCTTGACTTCGGCGATGTCATTTACAAAATGGCCTCCAACACTCTACTCAGCAAATTGGATGTAGTCTATCACAGTACCATTCGTTTTATCACTAAAGCCCCATATACTACCCACCACTGCAACCTTTATGCTCTCGTTGGCTGGCCCTCGCTACATATCCATCGCCAAACCCACTGGCTCCAGGTCATCTATAAGTCTTTGCTAGGTAAAGCCCCAATTTATCTCAGCTCACTGGTCACCATAGCAACACCCACCCATAGCACGCGCTCCAGCAGGTTTATTTCTCTGGTCATCCCCAAAGCCAACACCTACTTTGGCCGCCTTTCCTTCCAGTTCTCTGCTACCAATGACTGGAACGAATTGCAAAAGTCACTGAAGCTGGAGACATATCTCCCTCACTAACTATAAGCATCAGCTGTCAGAGCAGCTTACCAATCACTGCACCTGTACACAGCCCATCTGTAAATAGCCCACCCAACTACCTCATCCCCATATTGTTTTTTTGTTGCTCTTTTGCACCCCAGTATCTCTACTTGCACATCATCATCTGCACATCTATCACTCCAGTGTTCATGCTAATTGTAATTATTTTGCCACTATGGCCTATTTATTGCCTCTCTACATTTGCACACACTGTATATAGATTTTTCTATTGTGTTATTGACTGTACGTTTGTTTATCCCATGTGTAACTCTGTGTTGTTGTTTTTGTCACACTGCTTTGCTTTATCTTGGCCAGGTCACAGTTGTAAATGAGAACTTGTTCTCAACTGGCCTACCTGTTTAAATAAAGGTGAAATTAATAAATGTAATAAATAGAAATGTGAAAAAGTAAGTACACTCTTTGGAAAGTGGTAATTTTTTTATTGTATTTCCTACATATTTGGACACATGGATATTTGAGCTAAATTGCAACCAAATTCATTGATAAAGGTAACCCAATTTAACAAATCACACACAAAATCATTTACTTTGAAATTGTTATGCAATTAAAATAAACAAAAATATAATTTCCTAATGCAGAATTTTTTTTTTTCAATCATGCTTCGTCTGCTATGCACATTTAAAGGCAATGTTTTCGCGTTGGCTGCGTATGTCGGTTGAATCGAACATTACCTTTTTTTCTGCCTTTACCATCACCTAAAATGGCTAAAATTAGGATCAGGTGCACCCAAACAGGTGACAATGATTAAGAAATCATTAGAGAGTACCTTGGGATGGTCCTGCCTTCCATAAAGATTAGAAACTTGGTCTGGTTTGGTATTAAACATATGGGTGTGTGGTAACACATCATGCAAAGATCAAAATACTTATCCGAGGCCCTCAGAAGAAACATTATTGATGCCTGTGAGTCTGGGAGGGGTTACAAATACATTTCCAAGCAATTCGAAGTACATAATTTCACTGTCCGATGGATCATCTACAAATTGAGAAAATTCCAGACCACTGGCAATCTACTTAGGACAGGTCGTCCCACCAAATTCAGCCCAAGAGCTGACCTGAAGAACGCTCATAGAAGTCTCTAAGAACCCTGGGGTAACATCAAGGGATCTACATGCCACTCTTGCCACAATCAATATTGAAGTGCATGAGTCAACTGTCAGAAAGAGACACAAACACAAACTTGGCCTACATGGGTGGTCAGGAAGGAAGAAGCCTCTGCTCTCAAAAAAGAATATCAAGACAAGACTGACATTTGACAGACAACACCTGGGTAAAGACCAAGACTACTGGAACAATGTGCTCTGGACAGATGAGTCAAAGGTGGAGTTGTTTGGTCGCAATGCCAGATGCCATCTTTGCCAAAAAGAAACACTGCCTTTGAACAGAAGAACCTCATACCAACCGTAAAGCATGGAGGCGGTGACATTATGGTTTGGGGCTGCTTTGCTGCCTGAGGGCCAACTTTAATGCAGCCCGGACACAGAAATATAATAAAATGGAACAAAAACAATATCGTGAAGTATTACACTTTATTATCATCATGCTAAATTCTTCACATTGGAATGATTATTGCCACAATTATTGCCCCGGGTATGAACAGCTAGATGCGGCTAGATGTTCTTTACCATTCGGTCATCAGATTTGCCACCAATGCGCTTTTATAGGACACATCACTGCACTCTATACTCTTCTGTAAACTGGTCATCTCTGTATACCCGTCGCAAGACCCACTGGTTGATGCTTATTTATAAAACCCTCTTAGGCCTCACTCCCACCTATCTGAGATATCTACTGCAGCCCTCATCCTCCACATAAAACACCCGTTCTGCCAGTCATATTTTGTTAAAGGTCCCCGAAGAACACACATCCCTGGGTCGCTCGTCTTTTCAGTTCGCTGCAGTTAGCGACTGGAACGAGCTGCAACAAACACTCAAACTGGACAGTTTTATCTCAATCTCTTCATTCAAACTCATTCATGGACACTTTTACTGACAGTTGTGGCTGCTTTGCGTGATGTATTGTTGTCTCTACCTTCTTGCCCTTTGTGCTGTTGTCTGTGCCCAATAATGTTTGTACCCTGTTTTGTGCTGCTACCATGTTGTGCTCCTGCCATGTTGTGTTGCTACCATGCTGTGTTGTCATGTGTTGCTGCCATGCTATGTTGTTGTCATAGGCCTCTCTTTATGTAGTGTTGTCTCTCTTGTCGTGATGTGTGTTTTGTCCTATAATTTAATTTTATTTATTTTTTAATCCCAGCCCCCGTCCCCACAGGAGGCCTTTTGGTAGGCCATCATTGTAAATAAGAATTTGACTTGCTTAGTTAAACAAAGGTTCAATAACAAATTATGAAAAAAAAACAGCATTATCTTATGTATCCAGTTAACAGAAGAGTACTCATGTCAATTATATACTGTATGTATAAAATAAACAGATATAATATATAGATATTCATTTCGATTTATTCAAATAAATGATTTATTTAAAATAATCAAAACCAATGTAAAACATTTAATTTACATTTAATTCACAGTACAAGCTCTGGATTAGTCTCTTTGAGCAAGAGATCATCACATTAACATACACAACTTTCCCCTTGGTTTGTAACAATACAAAATGTTGTTTTGTGAGTTAAGGGAAGGCATTAATGCCTGGTGTGTAAATGCTACAGACGACAGAGACTACTGTATATTAGGACTGCCTGCGCGAGCAGCCAAAGTGTCAACAGAAGTATGACGATTAAAGGGTAACTGTTAAGAAGAGAGGTGATTTAAAAAAAAGCATCGAACACATTCTGCGTTTCTGAATCTACATTGTAAAGAAAATCTATTTTACATACAATTCATTCATCCCTTCATTTATCCCTTCATGTTAACACAGAAACTACAAACTGAGGATCGACATGAAAATACATTTGATGAGTGCTCTACAACAAAATCAGTCCTCCATAAGCTTCAGTTAGATGTTTAAAACACTATGGCTCGAAATATCAATAATAAACTGTGGTTCATTTACGTTACAATCAGTCCTTGAGGAATCCTACATCTCATGTTGAAAGTGGCACTCTATTGTAAGTGAACAGCTCAGTGTCAGTGTTTATCGTGTATGGCACAGGAGAAGTTGGGTTAGTCAGGTCAGTTGGGAGTCATGGAAACTGTCCATCATCCAGTATGTGTGTCAGTGAACTCGAGGTCCTTTCCACTTTCTTCTATCCCAGAAGCACTCTCTGCAGCCTGTCGGCCGACACGCACTTCTCGTCCTCCGACTCAGTGTCGCTCTGCGGGTTGGAGCTGCAGGGAGAGGTGCATTCTGGGGAGCACAGGTAGTGCATGAAGGGTAGCCGATACTTCCCGCAGAAGTCCACAAACTTGATGTGCCTCACACACGAGTCAAAGTACACACCTGAGAGGAAGAAGACAAGTAGCACAACAATATGAGAGCAATAAAAATATCTCAAGGTTTGATTTTATTTACAAAGAGGATTTTTGAATAGGTTTTATTTTAATGTTTCCTCAAATTATTGAGAAGGACCAGCCTCCTCTTCCTCCCTGGACGAGCCTCCTCTGATCCACTCACAATTACTAGTACATAAGTATGTAACCTAAACCTGTCCCCTCTCCTCCACTTACCGGTACATTTAGGGTTGGGACACTTGCTGGCCAGGTCCAGGTAGTGCACCAGGTTTCCAGGCAGGTAATTGGGGAGGTAGGGCAGGTTGCAGGACTTGATGGTCCGTCCGGCCAGCTCCAGCAGGGAGGGGGGGTCGTAAGTCATGTCCTTGATGAAGCGGACCACCAGGGGGTTGCCGCGGAGACTGAGCTCCTGCAGGTGCACCAGGCTGAGGATCTCCCGCGGTAGATAGGTGAGTAGGTTGTTATGGAGACTGAGGCAGCGCAGGGAGTAGAGTCTACAAACAGACATATTCAGACATGACAGTGAATCATGGCTTTAGCTCAGCAGGCTAACACAGTCTCGTGAGACACAGGAGACCAGAGTATCGGTCACATAAGCGAATTATGTAAAGTCAGTGTTTCTCTTATGTGATGGCTCTCACCTGGTGAGTTGGGGGGGTACATTTTGTATCCGGTTGTCACAAAGGACCAAGTATCTGAGACCGCGAAGGTTGGCCAGCTCTGGGGGGATAGAGGTGATGAGGTTCCCACCCAAATAAAGCATCTCCAGACTGCATCAGATCAGAGGGAAAAAAATGTTTTTCGTCACGCTTGGAATGACAAGGAACATTGCTAAATTAACATACAGATGTAGTGTCTTAATTTGAACCAGTTTTCTACAGCATAAAAATAATCCTGCAGCAACAGGAAATGTGAATTATTATGTGGATTATATAATGCACAATGTTCAAAGGTCAACAATGGCCAAACAGTTGTCTAAATCCAGAAGAAGCATGTTGAAATTCCAGGGTTCAAAGATTGGACTGAGTGGTCTGTTTGTTTTTGGAGAACCGCTGTGATAAGTTTACACACATACTAAACTCTTGAACACCTCCAGAACACCTGCCAACTTTCTCTGATAAAGCTGACAACAGAAGAAAGAGAGGAGATAGAGGGAGAGTTAAGAATTGAACAGTGTTTGACAATTTATGTCAACGGAAGAGATACAGAATGAAGAGAAGAGATGATTGTAAAAGAACTCTGATTGTAAAACGTCTTCCCCTTTTAGAAAGAGATTGAGAGAGAGAGATAGAGAGAGTGAGAGATGAGAGAAACGTCAAGAGGGGAGGCCTTATGATGCAAAGCACAGCCGCTAACTTAGCTACAATACAGTCTGAAACTGCTGTAGGCTTTTGGGGGGTGTCCAATGGACCTTTCCATCTTATCTTTATTCTATAACTTATTCTCCACTCTGTTCCAAATCCTAAACCCCCATTTTCCTCTCACGATGCCAGTCCCCCACTGTGGCCAGGCAATATGTCAAATGACCTTGTTTTGTAACATGGCACACAGCCAGCCAGACAGGCTAAGCCACACTGATGAGCTGATTCCAAAGATTTGTGTCAATGCAGCACCAAGATGGAGACTATGGGCTCCTGTACCATCATGCAGGACATAATCAGGAACCACATGTTCATGTGGAACCTATCTAGCTGAATACAGCATCAGCATTGATTTTATGCAAACTTATTTACCCTTATCTTAACCCTCACCATGTAGTTCCTGAATGCACACCTTGACATTACGGCTGTAGTTCTGGAGTCCCAGTAATTTCATTAAGTCAGCAACAGAGTTTATTATTGTAGCCTACTACTACATAATGGTTATTATGAGCATGCTATTATCAGGTAAGGCGCAGGTAGCCTAGCGATTAAGAGTGATGGGCTAGTAAGTGGCAGGTGGCTGGTTCGAATCCCTGATCTATGTGAACAATCTGTCGATGAGTCCTTGAACAAGGCACTTAACCCCAATGTCTCCTATTTTTTTTTAAAATTGAGCCCTTATTTAACTAGGCAACCCAATTAAGGAGAAATGCTTATTTGCAATGACGTCCTACCCCGGCCAAACCCGGACGACGCTGGGCCAATTGTGCGCCGCCCCATGGGACTCCCAATCATCCTATGAATCGTTCTGGTTAAGAGTGCATGCTAAATGACTAAAATATATATGATAAGGGCAACGTAACCTTGATGTGGCAATTTCTTTATTCATATTTGAGTGTCCCAACGTTACGTTATTAGAAGCAAAGAGTTTTATAAGCTCAGAAGTTTAAAAGTTTAAAGCTCATTTAAATTTCAACAACCTCACTTCGTCATGCATAGATAGTTGTTTGTTAAAAGTCCCCCTTTATATTAAGTGGCTATAAAAACCTATGATTGCATGGTAATTAACGTTACATGGGGTACTATCGTGTAGGTAGTTAGTTGCATTGAAACGAATACCGTCAGCCTACATTGTTAAAACTCTATTGCCGCTATAATGTATCAGTAGTCTTACCTGGTAACATTTTCTATCTCTGCGGGGATAGCTTTGAGTCTGTTACCCCCAAGAGACAGATATTTTAATCGCTGGAGTTTTAGAAATTGAACGGGCACCTCTTCAAATATGTTCCCACTGAAGTTCAATGTGTCTATCTGCATGGACCCAAATTCCTTTGGGAACGAAAATTCGTTCAAACGGTTGTTCTTGGCTATGAGTGTTTTGAGGTTTGACAAACGTTGAATGTCCGCACAGAGAACCGTTAATCCATTGTTGCTTATATCCAGAACTTCCAATTTGGAGAATAGACATACCGAAGCGGGAAACACTGTCAGTCGGTTGTTATACAGGTAGAGTTGTTGGGTCACTCTCCTCCGTTCGTCACCGAGGGTGTCCAAATTTAAACTCTCCAGATTCAGATGGGACATGTCCAAAATGCAACCCCCCTGATCAACTGTTGCAAACAGCTCCATATTCAATACCAATTGCTATCCAGCTAGTTCAAACATATGAATGAATTAAATGTTATTTTACAAAGTATAAGCTCTTTCAGCACTGGTCACGACCGTATAAAGCCTCTCTACGCATTCTGCTAATCTGCAAATGCGTTTCCATTAAATACAAACCGTACACGCACAGCTGTCACATTGGCATCAAGTTCACATGTAGTCTGTGTTACAAGGCTGGTCAAGCTTTAGATTCTCCGCCCCCAGTTTAAATTAACCCGTGTATGCCTGCTTGCTCTGGTGCCACAGAACGTCTCCATGTCCAGAAATCAAGTTTGCGCGTGTGTGGATGCTTTGTAAACAGTTCTCTGTTTTCACAGTGAAATACATGGTCAATTAACTGTGCAATTGGTATCCCCAGCTCTCGTTTCTATTAGCCTACGAGGAACCATATCTAATATTTTGTAATATGCCCTACTAGTTTTAGTGACCTTTGTGACCTTATGTCACAAAGTCTGGAGACATGTGAAATCATAAAAATACATGTGAAATGATATAATGACCATTATAAGCCGTGGTGTATGAGACCATATACCACCGGTATGACAAAACATGTATTTTTTTACTGTTCTTATTACTTTGTAACCAGTTTATAATAGCAATAAGGCACCTGGGGGGTTTGTGGTATATGGCCAGTATACCACGGCTAAGGTCCTCTGCGTTGCGTCGTGTATAAGAAGAGCACTTAGCGTGGTATATTGGCCATATACCACACCCAGTATACACACATTCAGTCAAAAGTTAATCAATACAAATGTGCATAACCATTCCAGTACGTCTGTTAAATAAATGTATTTATTGACATGTATAAAGCTTGCATACCTGTTTGACAATACAGTAGTCTTAATAATCAACAGGGAGTAAATGTGTAATTAAAAGTCTCCTGTAACAGGTATTATTCTAAAAGTGACACAATAACACATAACAAACAAAAGGAACACAGGCTACTAACTTCAATTAGACCATACATTTGGCCTGGTTTCATAGTGACAGACATCCCCTAGGTCTTAGTGAAAATGTAAGGCACTTACTTTCTAAACGTTGCTGCCACATACTGTACTTCAGGTATCTTGCGTTTGAACTTTGGTTTCATGCCATCTGAAATGTTTTGTAGAGGTTGTTTTGGCAGTTTTTCCCAGTCCTTGTGCCCGAACAAAGTCATCCAATCAAAGCGCCTATATCCTGAGAGACCGACATGCATCAGCTTCCAAAAGAAACGTCAACGATCAAATGAATCGCAGTACTGTTGGCAAAGCATGCACAGACGATGTGTGTCTCAGACGGACCACACAATTGTGTATGTCAAATTAGTAAGAGGGACACATAGCACTGAAGTACTTGTGTTATCAAGTACTAGTATCCTGTTCATTACAAATCCACAATTACATTTCATCCACGACATCAACATATTTTTCTAGTTAGTTCACATCGGCAGCATCCTTGAAATATGTCCCCCCGAACATTCTAGAATTGATAAACTTTATTGCTGGGTTTGAGAAGGAGACACAAGCGTTATCACAAACTCTCCTAGCAATACAGTACTGTCACTACAGTGATTCAAACAAGCACCATCTATGTGTTTTGGTAGCCTGGACCCATACTGAATTCTTCAGTTTCACTTCACAATCCAAATCAGTACTAAGGCTAGTGCTTTGGCATGACATTCATTTTATGGAGTAATAACTCTACAACCCCATGATAGAAAAGCCATTTGTAAACAGATGGACAACATTACCTCATCAGTGTAGACATGCAGCCTACAGATTGAACCCTAGCATCCTCACTTTACCTTGAAAAAAGAAGAAACCCTGCACACATCTAATCATAGATTCTTGTCATATTGTTGGTGCATAGATCAGAAACTAGAGATGGAATACATGTTCTTGTCTAAGACTGAGTGCGGACTTTCTTAATTTCCCTTTTCCTAACAGATTGAACCCTGGCACCATCAGATGTTATGGGCCAATGGGTTTTACTGTATATATTACAGATATGATATGAGTAGTAACACTGCCAGGCAAGTGCAATCACACTGTTGATGGATTTACAATGGTATTCAGGTACATTTACAACTCAGCCATGTGTTCATCCTTCATGTGATTTACTGGCCCTATAAAATACCCAGGTGTCTGGAAGAGCACCCTGTGAGGTCAGTGCATCTGATTATGCTTTCTCGCTGAATTGCTTATCTCAATCCTCTGTGATGTGGTTGGATATGTGACGTGGCAACTGTGAAGTCATTTTCTTCTAAAAGTAGTTCTTACAACTTGTGCTTTTTTTTATATGTCCACTCTTCTCTTTTCTACAGATGAGCTAATTTGACTGACAGAAAACAAAAACAACAAATGAACTAAAATGAATACATATACTAACCCACCACTAGGTGACGGGGACTCTTACCAAGGCTTCGGAGTGTTACTCAAATAGGATAACATTACTGTGTTTGTAGGTACAGTACACACAATTCAACTAGTCTCCCCTCTACACAATAATATTATAATAGACATTGGTACAATTTCAAAAAATCATAATAATTAACATTTTAAAATATAAAAACAATAGTGATGCATTTCTTTAGCAACAGTACAAGCTCCAAAGCTTCAGCCAGATAGTGATTGTTGATGGTGGGACTGAAAGAGGGCTCTCTCTCTCTCTCTCTCTCTCTCTCTCTCTGTCTTTCTCTCTCTCTCTTAAATGTCCTTTGTGCTCACTTTCATCTTCTCCACAGTTTCCTAACAGGAGTTAAAGGAAAAAGATTATTGGCTACTGTAGTACAAGTAACCTTATGATACACAGTGTATACAGCATGGGTTCATATCATTTAAAATACATTAGCTGCTCTTGATTGAGCTTGCCTGACACAATGGAACCAATGGAATAGTCCCATATGTGCAAACCCCGCACATCTAACACCCCAGGCAGGCTCAATCAAATGTGCCGAGTATTAAAAAGAAAGCAAAACCCAGGTCTGATGTACAGTAAAGACGCAGCCAAAAAGTGAGACATACCTAGAAGCATGGGCATGTAAACTATTCCAAATATAGGCTCTGATTATTACAGTAATTGACTCATAAAGTTCTAAGTACAGGTGTGTGTATTGTATAAGTACACAGCCTCATTGACCTATACTGTTACTTAAAGGGGCAATCCACAATTGAAACAATAACACTTCTTAAGTGTTTTGATTAAAAGCTGAGGGATGGGCTGGAGAAATGTACTGTAACCATTCTCAAATTCATAGACAGAGCTATGGATGTAAGGACTGACCATCCATTATATCAGAATTCTAGTTTAACCATGTTTTGAGGCTATACAATGTTGTTTACATTTACTTTGATTACAAACATTGGACTAAAACAAGCTTACATTTTGGGTTCGGATGGAGTGTGACAGTTGAACTAAGATCATGAGGCATTTACAAATTATACTCTTTAAGAATCAAAGGGTACATATCATTATTTATAAGTCCAAAAATGTATGTAGCAACTGCAGATTGCCCCTTTAACAAGAAGCAGTGAAACGTAATGTGCTATTCATGGTTCCAGACTAACCTGATGTTTGTTGAGCTCAGTCACTCGCCGTGTCCACTCCTCCTCTGTCATCTCCTGGTCAGCACCTTCAGTCTTCTCCACAGCAGGCACCTTATCTGTGCCTGCAGGGAGGGAGGGATAAATAGAGAGAGAGAGAAAAAGAGAGAGAAAAAGAGAGAGAGAAAGAGAGAGATAAAGCGAGGGAAGAGACAGACATAAATAGAGAGAGGGAGAGAGAAAGAACATAACTAATCTTAGCGCACAATCCCCTCACACTATGACCCAGAGAAGTAAGGGCCTACTATAAGGGCAGGAGTAAGACAGCTAGTCTCACCTTCGCAGGTCACAGCTGTGCAGACCCAGTTCCCACAGGCACAGACACAGCGGTTACACTCCACCTGAGTCTCTGCCCCGTCCTCATAGGTCTCATCCTCCAGGGCACACTCTACAGGAAGCAGGAAGTGGATAACAGGAAGTCAATGGACATCACAGGAAATTGCATGTTGATCAGTAACAGCACAGAGTTTTCAAACCCAGAGATCAAAGTGGCCAATATTTTCGGGAGCGCCTTGCGAAGCAGTCTCAACGTACCAGACCGGGTTTTGGGAAATCAGTAGGAGAAGTGAAAATTCTTCCTTATTTGTAAATGTTCTTTAAATGTAAGAACCGATGCTGGTGACGAGAAGCAGGTACAGGGACTTTAACATTTTGTTGGGTTCTGAGAATATGAAATATACTTATTCATGTCACTGAGGAAAAGAGGGTAATGTATAACGTTTACATTATGTCAGGACATGTTATTGTTAGCTATCAGGGATCCTATGGCAGGGATCCTCTGGGAGGAGAAGAAACACAGTCTGGTACCAGTCACCATAACAGCCGTGAGTTGGGGAGGAGTGAGCACTTTGGGGCAGAGGTCAGGTCAGACGAAGTGAGGAAGAACAGATATCACTAAAGTTCTGTCTAGCAACAGAGATGCATTGGCTGTTCAGATGTGTAGGAGACTCAGCATAGTTAAATATCAGTGCTTGTGTGAATACGTGGTCGCCTGATGCAGCTGTATTGATCCTCTGGGAAGAAAAAACTTGGTTAAGCTTTCATAGTGTCCGTAGAGTTTTTACTCTGAAAATTAGAACCTAACAATTTAATGAACGGACATGGAACAGGACAGGAACAGTGTCAGAACGGGGGGAACAAAACGACATGACGACAATATGCTGAAGCAGGGAACAGAGCTGGTGAACAGACAGATATAGGGGAGGTAATGAGAGCAGGTGATTGAGTCCAGGCGAGTCCAAATGATCGCTGAGACACGTGACGAGGGAAGCAGGTGTGCGTAATGATGGTGGCAGGAGTGCGTACCGCTGGGCAGCCTGAGAGCGGGAGCAGACGTGACATTCAATCTATAGGCCCAACCTATAGACCCGATGACGTGTTTCTGCGCATAACCTTAGATAGCTAACGTTGCCATGACATCGCCTACAAGCGTAATCGGGGATCTTTATTGGAGAAGCAGTTTCTGGACATCTCCATGTATATTTTCTTTGGTAACAGTATTTCATTTATGAACGTGCCTTTTTTTTATGTGTTTTTAAAATGGTCTAATAATCAAATCACATTTAAAAAAACGTAGGGATTGAACATGGGACATAAAAAAACACATACAGTGGGGGAAAAAAGTATTTGATCCCCTGCTGATTTTGTACGTTTGCCCACTTACAAAGAAATGATCAGTCTATAATTTTAATAGTAGGTTTATTTGAACAGTGAGAGACAGAATAACAACAACAAAAAAATCCAGAAAAACGCATGTCAAAAATGTTATAAAATGATTCGCATTTTAATGAGGGAAATAAGTGTTTTACCCCTCTGCAAAACATGACTTAGTACTTGGTGGCAAAACCCTTGTTGGCAATCACAGAGGTCAGACGTTTCTTGTAGTTGGCCACCGGGTTTGCACACATCTCAGGAGGGATTTTGTCCCACTCCTCTTTGCAGATCTTCTCCACGTCACTAAGGTTTCGAGGCTGACGTTTGGCAACTCGAAAACTTCAGCTCCCTCCACAGATTTTCTATGGGATTAAGGTCTGGAGACTGGCTAGGCCACTCCAGGACCTTAATGTGCTTCTTCTTGAGCCACTCCTTTGTTGCCTTGGCCGTGTGTTTTGGGTCATTGTCATGCTGGAATACCCATCCACGACCCATTTTCAATGCCCTGGCTGAGTGAAGGAGGTTCTCACCCAAGATTTGACGGTACATGGCCCCGTCCATCGTCCCTTTGATGCGGTGAAGTTGTCCTGTCCCCTTAGCAGAAAAACACCCCCAAAGCATAATGTTTCCACCTCCATGTTTGACGGTGGGGATGGTGTTCTTGGGGTCATAGGCAGCATTCCTCCTCCTCCAAACACGGCGAGTTGAGTTGATGTCAAAGAGCTCCATTTTGGTCTCATCTGACCACAACACTTTCACCAGTTGTCCTCTGAGTCATTCAGATGTTCATTGGCAAACTTCAGACAGGCATATATATGTATTCTTGAGCAGGGGGACCTTGCGGGCGCTGCAGGATTTCAGTCCTTCACGGCGTAGTGTGTTACCAATTGTTTTCTTGGTGACTATGGTCCCAGCTGCCTTGAGGACAAGATCCTCCCGTGTAGTTCTGGGCTGATTCCTCACCGTTCTCATGATCATTGCAACTCCACGAGGTGATATTGACAGTTCTTTTGTGTTTCTTCCATTTGCGAATAATCGCACCAAATGTTGTCACCTTCTCACCAAGCTGCTTGGCGATGGTCTTTTAGCCCATTCCAGCCTTGTGTAAGTCTACAATCTTGTCCCTGACATCCTTGGAGAGCTCTTTGGTCTTGGCCATGGTGGAGAGTTTGGAATTTGATTGATTGATTGCTTCTGTGGACAGGTGTCTTTTTTACAGGTAACAAGCTGAGATTAGGAGCACTCCCTTTAAGAGTGTGCTCCTAATCTCAGCTCGCTCCCTGTATAAAATGTAAATGTAAATGTAAATAAAAGACACCTGGGAGCCAGAAATCTTTCTGATTGAGAGGGGGTCAAATACTTATATCACTCATTCAAATGCAAATCAATTTATAACATTTCTGACATGCGTGTTTCTGGATATTTTTGTTGTTATTCTGTCTCTCACTGTTCAAATAAACCTACCATTAAATTTATAGACTGATCCTTTCTTTGTCAGTGGGCAAACGTACAAAATCAGCAGGGGATCAAATACTTCCCCCCCCCCCCCCCCCCCCCCCCCCCCCCACTGTAACAGGAAGATACTGTATATGGTGTAAGTCTTACTTCTCTCTGGTGGGTTGAAGCCAGGCTTGAAGCAGTTTAGGAACTCATCGAAGCTCAACTTCCAGTCCGTGTTCTCATCTGAGAGCTTGATGAGGGCATCCACACACAGGCTCCTAGACGCGAACAGGAGAGGTGGGGTCATGAACAATAGGACCAATAAGACACAGGAGGGAAATACAGTAAAACAGACTACTGTTACTACCATTTCACTGGAGCTAATGTATATACACTGAGTTGACAAAGCATTATTGAGTTGCACCCCAGCCCCTTTTGCCCTCAGAACAGCCTCAATTCGTCGGGGAATAGACTCAACAAGGTGTCAAATGCATTCCACATGGTTGCTGGCCCATGTTGACTCCAATGCTTCCCACAGTTGTGTCAAGTTGGCTGGATGTCCTTTGGGTGGTGGACCATTCTTGATACACACGGGAAACTGTTGAGTGTTGAAAAACCCAGCAGCGTTGCAGTTCTTGACACAAACCGGTGTGCCTGGCACCTCCTACCATACCCCGTTCAAAGGTATTTATGTTTTTTAATTTCTAATATATTTGCAAACATTTTTTAAAACCTGTTTTTGCTTTGTCATTATGTGTAGATTGATGAGGGAAAAAATGAATTTAATCAATTTTAGAATAAGGTTGTAACATAACAAAATGTGGAAAAAGGGAAGGGGTCTGACTACTTTCCGAATGCACTGTAAATGTTCCTCAATGTTTCTTAGACCGGGACTACACCAAACCACGCCTAAACCAAACCATGCCTCTATTTTGTTTTTGGCGTCTTTTGAAACTAATACATTGGAATGACAATGACCAAAGGAGTTGGCAAGACAGCACAAACAGATCTGGGATCAGGCTAATGCCAGTCCAGTTTCCCCTTAACTCTGGTCTATCTCACAGATGACCCCAGATAGCCAGCCGACACACATTGGGAGGAAGATTCCACACATGAATGAGAGTTGATACTGCCCAAATCCCCGTGTCGCTCTCTGCGCCCGCTCCCAGACCCATGATGCATGGGAGAGGGGTATGGTCCCACGGGACAGCCAGTGTGGTGCCACTGAGCCCCAGCCCCATTGCCACCCACACCCACCACCACTTCCCATCAAAACAAGCCGCCTCACCATTACAGAACTGCCAAAACAGCACTTTCAGCCCCCCCAAATGGCCCATCCCCCTGACCCTGTACACCCTGTCTCGAGGTCACCATGTAAACAACTGTGATATAACAAATCTACATCCCTCATCCTAGTCTTATCAATTACATTATTTGATTATTCCATACAGTCACAACTGTAGTACTCTACAGCACACATGGCTGCAAAGGTGCAGCAGGGTGATTAGACACTAACCACTGAACAGTTCAACACCAGAGTTAGAAAACTTTGATAAGGGCAAGAACTGAACAACTGAATCCCACAGAATGTGATTAGCATATATTGATGTATTATACAGGTTGCCATTGCTTCTGTATACGTTAGTCTTTTATAAATATGGCAATAACCGATTCACTGAAAGAACTCAATCAAATACTTATTAGCAGTGCAAGCAGTAGCTTCATCATGGCCTTTCCATTGCTTTCAATTGCTCCATGGACTCCATGTATTGAATTCAATTAGTGTTAGTCCCAGGTAAATGGCTATTTAACTTATTTTGAAGTTAAGTTCCTGACTTGGCGCTGGAAATTAAAACCCTGCTAATTTGCTTAGGGAGCACATTAAGTGCTGAGCCCCATTTTTAATATGATAATGAGTTGGTGGAGATAGCTTCTCTTCTCTTCAAGCGGCAATTGAAAACAAATGATTGCCAGGTTCAGTCATTAGTCTTTTAAGTAAGTATTCTTATTCAATACAGATATCCACATTACCGAGATACCAATATGTTGAGAGATAAACAATCATTATGTTGCTACTACTTGAAGTGAATGCACTGCACTCAGCAAATATCAGTAAGTAACACTTACTGATATAGAAATGTATACGGACTCAAAACGTCTGGTACTTAGTCAGGATCATTATGACATGATTATAAGACATTATAATCGGGTCATGCTTGCTCATGACTTACAATGCATTATCAGTGCCTTAAGAATGCATTATACCTGTCATGATTGACAGCTGTGCGCTACTGACCCTGGGCCAGTGGTTGGGGCTCACCTGAGCTGGTCTATGATGAGTGACAGCTGTGCGCTACTGACCCTGGGCCAGTGGTTGGGGCTCACCTGAGCTGGTCTGTGATGAGTGACAGCTGTGCGCTACTGACCCTGGGCCAGTGGTTGGGGCTCACCTGAGCAGGCGGTTGTTCTCCTCGTCAGCATATGAGGTAATGTTGATGGCTGTTTCGTTGTGCTGGAGGAACTTAAGGAACTCAGTGGAATCCAGCTGGGAGTCTCCATTGTCATAATCCTGTAGGAATATTCATTCATACATTTATATAATTTGATTGAGTATGAAAAGAAATGGCGGAGACGACCATCAGAGCTCTATGGGCTTTCTGTGAGAAGTGTTAACCACACAGGCACACGGGCGGAGAGGATCTTGACTTTTTGGGGGGGGCCAGAGCAGGAGAGCTGTTGCATAACTGCTGTTAAGTGTTCAAGTGCTGGGCAGTGGGAAGAACGTTAAACAGTCTGTTCTTGCTGTGGGGCCTTTTCCATGTTGTGTAGCTTGGCCCACAGAACAAACAAGATAACTAACTGACAGAGGGGGAGAACTCTGTGAATTTTCAACTGATTCTGTCTCCGTGGAGCTGCTGCAAGTGAAATGTATTATTCTGCTGCTTACAGAGTCATTAAGTAGTCCATACATGCTAACGGATTGTAATCTTAGCCGTTTTATTAAGATGAGGACAGAGGAGGACTTTCTAGAAGTACAGGACTAGAAATAAATACAACTCCATTCCACTTTAAATAATGTGAGCAGTTCGGTACTTTTCCTTGCAGTTTTCCATTATTCTACAGCAGTAGTTAAACTACGAAAGAATCATTACCTCTCCACACACACACACACACACACACACACACACACACACACACACACACACACACTGGGCCCACAACCAGACACACTGGGCACACAACCACAACCACACACACCCACACCTACCCACCCACCCAACCCCACAAACGAGCACAAGTCCAACCTACCTTGAAGTACTTGAGCAGGGTGTCGGAGAAGTTGGAGCCCTTGGCAAACCAGCCGTCAGGGACCACCTCATTCTGCAGCCACTGGATGACCCGGCTGCGCAACTCGTTCCTGTTGGCCAGGTAGCACACAACTACACAGGCAGAGAGGGAGAGAGGGTCAGTATGCAGACAGCTGAATGATTATACAGACTCGCTCATATTTACAGCGTGTTTTTACTGGAACTAAGTATGTGAGAGTACTGCTGTTTGTTTGTGTGTGTGTGTGTGTGTGTGTGTGTGTGTGTGTGTGTGTGTGTGTGTGTGTGTGTGTGTGTGTGTGTGTGTGTGTGTGTGTGTGTGTGTGTGTGTGTGTGTGTTTTCCTTGAGCGTATAGCTGTTGTGTGATAGTGTAAAGGAATATCCAACAGTGTATCTTCTACAGTGCATGCAAGGAGAGTATAAAATGAACATATGGCTATTATTAATTAATTATTCATTAACCTCTCTGAGACAATGGGCCTCATGACCTTGAGCAGTATACTTACTTGGGCTAGCAGCAACAGCTTTGTCTGTCTTTTTCTCTGAAAGAAATCATAACACAATCAAAACAACTGCAAACACTTTGCTTAATCTCCTCTTTATTGCAGATTGTTCGTTGGAACACAGAAATAAAATTCCCAGCACAGACTTTCCTATTCAAGGTAATGCTCTGTGATGGGAAGACCAGCAGTCATATTGAGTGTACAGTCATTTACATTTTAGTCATTTAGCAGACACTCTTATCCAGAGCGACTTACACTTGTGAGTGCATTCATTTCATGCATTCTTTTTTTTTTTGTACTGGCCCCCCGTGGGAATCAAACCCACAACCCTGGCGTTGCACACACCATGCTGGCGTTGCAAACACCATGCTCTACCAACTGAGCCACAGGGAAGACAGTTATGGCCAAAAGTTTTGAGAATTAAACAAATATTAATTTTCACAAAGTCTGCTGCCTCAGTGTCTTTAGATATTTTTGTCAGATGTTACTATGGAATACTGAAGTATAATTACAATCATTTCATAAGTGTCAAAGGCTTTTATTGACAATTACATGAAGTTGATGCAAAGAGTCAATATTTACAGTGTTGACCCTTCTTTTTCAAGACCTCTGCAATCCACCCTGGCATGCTGTCAAGTAACTTCTGGGCCACATCCTGACTCATGGCAGCCCATTCTTGCATAATCAATGCTTGGAGTTTGTCAGAATTTGTGGGTTTCTGTTTGTCCACCCGCCTCTTGAGGATTGACCACAAGTTCTCAATGGGATTATGGTCTGGGGAGTTTCCTGGCCATGGACCCAAAATATCAATGTTTTGTTCCCCGAGCCACTTAGTTATCACTTTTGCCTTATGGCAAGGTGCTCCATCATGCTGGAAAAGGAATTGTTCGTCACCAAACTGTTCCTGGATGGTTGGGAGAAGTTGCTCTCGGAGGATGCGTTGGTACCATTCTTTATTCATGGCTGTGTTCTTAGGCAAAATTGTGAGTGAGCCCATTCCCTTGGCTGAGAAGCAACCCCACACATGAATGGTCTCAGGATGCTTTACTGTTGGCATGACACAGGACTGATGGTAGCACTCACCTTGTCTTCTCCGGACAAGCTTTTTTCCGGATGCCCCAAACAATCGGAAAGGGGATTCATCAGAGAAAATGACTTTACCCCAGTCCTCAGCAGTCCAATCCCTGTACCTTTTGCAGAATATCAGTCTGCCCCTGTTGTTTTTCCTGGAGAGAAGTGGCTTCTTTGCTGCCCTTCTTGACACCAGGCCATCCTCCAAAAGTCTTCGCCTCACTGTGCGTGCAGATGCACTCACACCTGCCTGCTGCCATTCCTGAGCAAGCTCTGTATTGCTGGTGCCCCGATCCCACAGCTGAATCAACTTTAGGAGACGGTCCTGGTGTTTGCTGGACTTTCTTGGGTGCCCTGAAGCCTTCTTCACAACAATTGAGCCGCTCTCCTTGAAGTTCTTGATGATCCGATAAATGGTTGATTTAGGTGCAATCTTACTGGCAGCAATATCCTTGCCTGTGAAGCCCTTTTTGTGCAAAGCAATGATGACGGCACGTGTTTCCTTGCAGGTAACCATATTTGACAGAGGAAGAACAATGATTCCAATCACCACCTTCCTTTTGAAGCTTCCAGTCTGTTATTCAAACTCAATCAGCATGACAGAGTGAACTCCAGCCTTGTCCTCGTCAACACTCACACCTGTGTTAACGAGAGAATCACTGACATGATATCAGCTGGTCCTTTTGTGGCAGGGCTGAAATGCAGTGGAAATGTTTTTGGGGGATTCAGTTCATTTGCATGGCAAAGAGGGACTTTGCAATTAATTGCAATTCCTCTGATCACTCATCATAACATTCTGGAGTATATGCAAATTGCCATCATACAAACTGAGGCAGCAGACTTTGTGAAAATTACTATTTGTGTCATTCTCAAAACATTTGGCCACGACTGTACGTATGTGTTTCACTGAAATGTGTATAGTCTGAGGGGCTTTGTCCATTCTAGTAATATATTTCTATGCCTTAGACAACCTGGGGATTCTTTTCAGGGTCCCCTACCTTCACAGTGTCCATCGTGGTACACCTGGATATTGAGGCCGGTCAGACAGGCGTCGCGGTGGAGCTCACAGTGGTTGCGGTACGTCTTACCATTACTGCCACACACAGAGCGCTTGTGAGGTTTACATTGCTGAAGACAGAGAGAGAGAGAGAGAGAGAGAGCACACCCATTTTCAATCTGTGCAGTGAGACATTTGGTCTTTGCCAGGAATGTGTGTGTGAGAATGCATGCATGCACGTGCATACAGTGTGTGTGTGCATGTGCATATGTGTGTGCGTTTGTGTGCGAGTGCATGAATGCCTGCTTGTGTGTATAGGCTGACTCACCTCGATGCACAGGCAGGAAGGTTCCCCTTTCTCTGTCACAGCACACTCCCTGCCAGCCCCACAGAATACATTGGCACACACCCTGGACTTGCTCTTCCCCTCCTACAGGCAGAGACACAGAAGACATGGGAGATTATACATCTGATGCCTTCTACTTGTGTGATGATGTATGGACATCTATATAAATACAAATGAACATCTCCTCCTGCAAAGAAATTGAGATGACATTCCACTTCTTACATGCATTCTTCTAGTCTACATTATTCAGAAAGATACAAGGAAACTAAGGAAATGCGTAAGAATTAACAGTAATAAATAATAGGGAAGGGTCCTTCTCGAAGGTGGCCAGCGCCATCTAGTGTTGACTAAAATTGCTAGATTTACAGGTATAAAATTTGACCGGGTTGCAGTAATATTAGGTTTATTTAAAAAACATGCATTATTATACAATTCTTGAGTAATGTTAGATTCATAAAACTTGTGATTTTACTGGAACCTGGTCTACTTGGCTTGAGTCAGATAACACTGTATTTGTGACCACATTTTACTCACTGGCTTGACAGACAGACAGACAGACAGACAGACAGACAGACAGACAGACAGACAGACAGACAGACAGACAGACAGACAGACAGACAGACAGACAGACAGACAGACAGACAGACAGACAGACAGACAGACAGACAGACAGTATGCATGCTTTCATGAAGACTGTCACTAGATGGCGACATGCCCTTCACTTCCTGGCGGTAGGTTTTCTAATGTGTATACCATTACATTTCAGATGTCTTGATATACACTGCTCAAAAAAATAAAGGGAACACTTAAACAACACAATGTAACTCCAAGTCAATCACACTTCTGTGAAATCAAACTGTCCACTTAGGAAGCAACACTGATTGATAATACATTTCACATGCTGTTGTGCAACTGGAATAGACAACGCATGGAAATTATAGGCAATTAGCAAGACACCCCCAATAAAGGAGTGGTTCTGCAGGTGGGGACCACAGACCACTTCTCAGTTCCTATGCTTCCTGGCTGATGTTTTGTTCACTTTTGAATGCTGCCGGTGCTTTCACTCTAGTGGTAGCATGAGACGGAGTCTACAACCCACACAAGTGGCTCAGGTAGTGCAGCTCATCCAGGATGGCACATCAATGCAAGCTGTGGCAAGAAGGTTTGCTGTGTCTGTCAGCGTAGTGTCCAGAGCATGGAGGCGCTACCAGGAGACAGGCCAGTACATCAGGAGATGTGGAGGAGGCCGTAGGAGGGCAACAACCCAGCAGCAGGACTGCTACCTCCGCCTTTGTGCAAGGAGGAGCAGGAGAAGCACTGCCAGAGCCCTCCAAAATGACCTGCAGCAAGCCACAAATCTGCATGTGTCTGCTCAAACGGTCAGAAACAGACTCCATGATGGTGGTATGAGGGCCCGACATCCACAGGTGGGGGTTGTGCTTACAGCCCAACACCGTGCAGGACGTTTGGCATTTGCCAGAGAACACCAAGATTGGCAAATTCGCCACTGGCGCCCTGTGCTCTTCACAGATGAAAGCAGGTTCACACTGAGCACGTGACAGACGTGACAGAGTCTGGAGACGCCGTGGAGAACGTTCTGCTGCCTGCAACATCCTCCAGCACGACCGGTTTGGCGGTGGGTCAGTCATGGTGTGGGGTGGCATTTCTTTGGGGGGCCGCACAGCCCTCCATGTGCTCGCCAGAGGTAGCCTGACTGCCATTAGGTACCGAGATGAGATCCTCAGACCCCTTGTGAGACCATATGCTGGTGCGGTTGGCCCTGGGTTCCTCCTAATGCAAGACAATGCTAGACCTCATGTGGCTGGAGTGTGTCAGCAGTTCCTGCAAGAGGAAGGCATTGATGCTATGGACCGCCCGTTCCCCAGACCTGAATCCAATTGAGCACATCTGGGGCATCATGTCTCGCTCCATCCACCAACGCCACGTTGCACCACAGACTGTCCAGGAGTTGGTAGATGCTTTAGTCCAGGTCTGGGAGGAGATCCCTCAGGAGACCATCCGCCACCTCATCAGGAGCATGCCCAGGCGTTGTAAGGAGGTCATACAGGCACGTGGAGGCCACACACACTACTGAGCCTCATTTTGACTTGTTTTAAGGACATTACATCAAAGTTGGATCAGCCTGTAGTGTGGTTTTCCACTTTAATTTTGAGTGTGACTCCAAATCCAGACCTCCATAGGTTGATAAATTGGATTTCCATTGATTATTTTTGTGTGATTTTGTTGTCAGCACATTCAACTATGTAAAGAAAAAAGTATTTAATAAGATTATTTCTTTCATTCAGATCTAGGATGTGTTGTTTAATTGTTCCCTTTATTTTTTTGAGCAGTGTATGTTACATTTTAAGAAACACTACATGTCATTTCAATATATATAGACTTTTTACACTCAAACACAAACACATGCACACAGAGAGAGAGAGAGAGAGAGAGAGAGAGAGAGAGAGAGAGAGAGAGAGAGAGAGAGAGAGAGAGAGAGAGAGAGAGAGAGAGAGAGAGAGAGAGAGAGGGAGGTGTGTTGCCCTTGTCTGCTATCTAAATCCTCCAGACTGCTATCCAGACCCCCTGTTGCAGATGGAAGTCTGAACAGCCCTTTGACCTGTGACCTTTCATTCACAGCGAGGGCCGCTTAGCCACAGTGACTTTAGCATAACACTATATATATATATACTGGACACTCCATGACACACTGGTCCAGTGTCTGTCTGTCTACCATCTGCCCTATAAAAGTGCTGGTGTCCTTTGTCTGACTGTGCTGGCTGAGAGAACTTGTGTCGATATGCGTGTGTGAGGGCATTTGCTGAAACTGGACCAGTGTGTCATGGAGTGTCCAGGTGACTGAAGAACACCCCCCCCCCCCCCCACACACACACACTATATATATATATACATACACACACACATTTGTTTTACTATCCTTGCGGGGACCAAACAATTGATTCCTGTTCAAAATCCTATTTTCGCTAACTCCTAACCCTTACCCTAACTAATTATAAACCTAACCCTTAAACCTAAATAGCCTGCGAAATGTCCCCACTTGTCTGTATTTTCCTTGTTTTACTATCCTTTTGAGGACTTCTAGTCCCCACAAGGATAGTAAACCCCCCCAAAACACACACACACACAGGTAGAGGAATGTTAATTTGACAGGGATTTATTCCTTTACGGGTCAACTCCTTTCCAGAAGGCTCTGCTATTACGAAGACAACAGGAAATTCCTCCAAACAAATGGAAGACAGTGAGTGACACAACACAGAATTGTCCAGAAAGGGCCTTCCATTCAGGGAAACAGATATCAATCTAGGGGAATCCAACATTTGGTGGTCCTTTGAACAGCCCAGAGATGAAGTAAACAGAGAAGGAACAAGCCTGCTATGAAGCCAAGAGGTCTAACTTCCACCACAAAAGAGTAGTGGGTCAGGATGGTGAATGGGAGACCCTCTATTCTTCCAGTATACCACAATACCATACCTTCAAGTTGGAATCTGCATGGCACCAATATGATATTACATTTTCTATGCATATATGAGGGTGACCGTGTACAGACTGCAGCCTGGTGTCACAGATGGCATGACGGGGGGGTCAGAGAGCACTAGCTGCCTGAGCCTAGTGACCCCTGACCTCTCACCATTGATATTTTTGGGTATTTTATTAGGATCCTCATTAGGGTCCACACAGCCACAGCTACTCTTCCTGCCCGTCCACACAGCCCTACATAAGTATTCCAGGAAATGATGAGTAACAATCAGAACTATCTGCTGGTATGTCACTGCTTGGCTAGCATGTGTTTTGAGATTTTCACAGACAAAAAGATATGCTCTCAAAAAAGTGACAAGTGACCAACAGCCTTGTGTAATCTCTCTCTCTATATATCCCTCCTTATAGAGACATAAGCACTCTTTTATACATAAGCTAAACAATCAAGAGGGTTTGCAGTTTTTTGATTCTATCGGTTCCATTGAGCCAGGCAAGCCCAACATTTGAAATGATTTTGAATACTATTTCAACCTAGGCCTGACACACACATGCACACGCACTGGCACGTACAGTAAGTGCATTCTCTCGTGCGCAGACACACACACACACACACACACTGTATGATATGCAGGTCAGGTCGAGACCCCCTGCCTCAGGCGTGTTATTTTCATTAGTCCCCGTGAAGATTTATGGCAGGGTCGGTCCACAGGCCAAGAGCTGATGATAAAAAAAGACTTCCATCTTCGAGCTGTCTAACAGAGGAGCGGTACACACTTGAACACACACTTGAACACACACACACAGAGATTTGCATTCTCAGCTGGAGCGTCTGGTCTGGACTGACTTCTCTCTCTGTGTGTCCAGAGGGAGATGGATAGAAGAAAGACACATCAGGGAAACGAGGGTGCAAACATTCCCCTGCAGAGCCAAGATGAGGAATTTGGGAGCATGTCCAACCTGTGAGTCTTCCATTCAATCCTAACTTGTTTTATAGGGCAAAGTCAAGACACTGAAAAAAGAAATCTGTTATCCAAGGAACCTCGTTTCCAAATGACCTACTTATCTGAGTATAACTTAACACCGGTTAACCCCAAATTCGACACTCTCTCATTGACCTACATACCAAAATCCCTCACTTCTTGGTATTACTTTCGTGGACAGATTTTGGGCAGAGTAAATGCTCTCGCATCACCTCTTCCTCTCTGGTGTATCCAGAGAGCTACTGGAGACCCACAGCAGAGACGGAAAAGGAAGCAGACACCCCAATCGCTGTTTTCTTCCTGGTTTTTTTCTGGTTCAATGAAAGTCACTGAACTAACTAGACCAGACCCAGCTGCTATTGCATTGGTGTCTATGGGAGACTGACAATTTTTGCCCAATGGTAAACGCCCTGATCTTCATTTATCCACCATCTTTTGCCCATATGGCTCAAACAGAGGAAGTGAGTGTGAATGGACTGTGAGCGAAACATAACGGGTACACAATTCTACACAACACTGCCTACATGGCTTTCACAATAAAAACCTTCTGGCTCCACCAGCACCTTCGGAGGGGCCTCAGGGGAAGATGCTAAAATGGCTACACAGGGATAATAACTGTTTCTGCTCTTTATTTCACAGCCACTTTGAGTCATTTGGAGGGAGAGGCCTAGAAGAGGCCCGGCAGGAAAGAACACACAGGGAACAGTGATTACTTTAACAGGGAGACAGACAGCAAACATGGGTCTGGTCCCTCGACAGGGTGAGGAGAGAAACTGTGTTCTCCAACGGTGGTAAATATTCAAACCAGTGCCAAGACTAAAACTCCATGATTAGTTATCACTTGGGATGTACTGTAGTGGGGATGACCATGACTTACACTAAACTATGACTAATGACTATGCATTGCCAGACAACCAAAGGTCCATTTATTGGATATATATTGGATAATGGTATTTTACAGAGAGAATGAACTATAAGGCCAACACTGAGTTTCTGTGAGGTTCATACCAGCAACACTAGTTACTAGATACCCATAGGACTCAAACACAGGAAGTGAGTGTGGACGGATTGTGAGCAAACACAATGAGTACACAATTCTACACAACAGTGAGTGATCACTTTGGAGAAACCTTCCAGCGCCCAGTTGTAGACAAGAAACAGACCTAGTCCCAAAAACAAACAAACATGGTTTCCTTCGATTCAAACAAAGGAAGTGTCACTTTCATCGTCCTACTTGGCAAATAAATATTTTCAAAAACAAGGAGAGTTCACACACGACTAAAAAACAACAATGTTAAGGTTTGAGTTATAATAAACTATTACTGTATTTAGGTCATGAAGATGTCATATTGGAAGAAAATACTCTCTCCTTTCTGTGTGTGTGTGTGTGTGTGTGTGTGTGTGTGTGTGTGTGTGTGTGTGTGTGTGTGTGTGTGTGTGTGTGTGTGTGTGTGTGTGTGTGTCTGTGTCTGTGTGTGTGTGTGGACTACTTTGGATGAGTAATGGAAAGATACCGTTCAATGACAAACCAAAGTCACACCCTAGGTGTAACTTCAAGATCCTTTGTCATCAAAGCTTCAAAAGGCTTTACATAAAATGTAATTTCCAATGTCCTATTTCTCTTTGAAAGCCAGTAAAAAGGCTGTAGAGGCTGATTGTACTCTATATTATACTGATTATACTCTTTCATTCTAAAGTGCCTTCCAGGAGAGAAGCGCGTGTAATGTCTATACTTCATAACTCACAAAGACCCAAATCACTAGGCCCACAGTGGACTGAACATATGAGTCACATTAGTCCTTTGCAAGCAGACAACAAAATAATCGAGATGGAGGTAGAGGAAATGTTGTTTTTGTACCGTAGCCCTGTCTCATGTAAGGCTGTGTCTGTGGCTATTGAGGAAGGGGGCCTTATCTAAACAGAAGGACAAACAGCAAAGAAGGGCCTCTTGTCTCCCTGCTGAGAGAATGTACAGGTAACTGCCAAAATAAAGGAGGCACCAACTTAGTATCTTAATAGGGCGGTGGATGACCACGAGCCAGAACAGCTTCAAAGCCCCTTGGCATAAAGTCTACAAGGGTCTGGAAGTCGTAGCCAAAATAATGTAAAAAAAATGAAATTGTGCCGTCTGGTTTGCATAATATAAGGAACTTTAAATGATTTAGACTTTTAATTTTGATACTTAAGTATATTTTAGCAATTACATTGACTTGTGTTACTTAAGTACATTTAAAACCCAATACTTTTAGACTTTTAATCAAGTAGTATTTTACTTGATTCACTTTTACTTGAGTAATTTATTAAGGTATCTTTACTTTTACTCAAGTATGACAATTGGGTACTTTTTCCAGCAATTACGTTCCACACAGTACAGAACTACATGTAACTGCAGAACAACTTCAAACTTGCCTGATCACCTACATAACATCATGATTTTAGTATAAACTACACACACAAATCAATAACAATCAGTTAAGTCGTGCCTTAATAAGTGTGTCTAAAGTGAACAGCATTCTTTCCCTCTACTATTGTCAATCTCCCAGGTTAGGCCCAAATGAGAGAGCTCACCCCACATACCAGGCATTCCTTCCCAGGTCAAAGGCCTGATTCGGGGGACTGCTCACCCAGACAAACCCTCTGACTTCCAGAGCCATGGCTGCTCGCTCCAGCTATGCTGACCCATTTAACACTTGCACAGCCCAGCTCCTGCTGCTTAGCCTATACACACACACACACACACACACACACACACACACACACACACACACACACACACACACACACACACACACACACACACACACACACACACACACACACACACACACACACACACACACACACACACACACACACACACACACACACACACACACACACACACCAAACGTACGAACACACACACAAACAAACAAACGCCCTCACACACTGGAATGCTCTCACCCATGCATGAGCGCACATACACATTAGTGATGGGGGAAAAAAACATACAATTACATATATCATATCGTATCGTTTTAACAACATTGCAATATTATTTTTGCGCTAGTTTTCTGTAGCTGCGCCAAAACGTTCCTTCATAGCTTGTTCTCCATTTTCTTTCTAAATAGAGAGCCCATTTGTTTTCAGCACTTTTATTTCCATGACTGATCAAAACTCATTTTATCATGGCTGTCTCTTGTCTGCAGCAGATGGTGAGCAATATGTTTTGAAACACCAAATCGCAATAAAATCACAGCATCGAATTGCAATACATACAGAATCGTGAGAATCGCAATACATATCGTGATAATATCGGATTGAGAGGTCCCTGGGAATTCCCAGCCCTAATACACATGCACGCACAAGGGTCTGAGCTGTGTGTGAAACCATCACTATGTTGGGAAGTAAGCTGCTGTCGGGAAGGTGAGGGAGATGGGGGGCCACTAGACTTCCACAATGGGGGGGGGGGGGGGGGGGTGGGGGGGGTCAGAGGGCTCTGATCACAGAGGAGGTGACCATGTGTGGCCCTGGCTTGTAAGAGGACATCTGGCCTGAGGTGGCCCAGGTGGGAGTGAAACTTTGTAAACTCCATATCAGTCTTTATGAGACTTCTCCAAGAAGAAGTAGCTGCTTAACCACAGGTTTTGTGTCCACTACTTATACTTATGAGAGGCGGGATTAGAAGACGCTAGCACAAAGTGATTCTCTGACAAGTGTGACTTGTTAACCTCTCAGTTTTAGACCCTGACTCGGGCATCAGATAGGTCAATAGGTACTAATAATAGTCACTATACCCCCCTAAAATGGTACCTGACAAAGTGAATTGAGTCGACGCATATATCTTTCATTATGTAATGAATCCCTGTTGTTTCTAAAGCTGGCAATGAGTTTTATTCTACTTTCATTTTGTGTTCCCAACAAGCAGTATGCTTGTATAAATAAATAAAAGCATGGATTCCCTGAACATTTCGTCAGAGCGTCTTGCTCTGACAAAACAACACGCGTTTCACATTAAGCTTTACAGAGCTAGGAGGGCGTTAAGGGGAGGCAGTGAATTCCTCATAGGCTCTCTCACGCCTCGGCTCGCATCCAAAAAGGCCAGCTTTCTAACCCAAGAACTCACAGCATTTTCCTCCACTCACACATTCAACCTGAGCACTGACAACTCGGCCCGTGTTTAAAAAGTTTCGATACAAATTCTACTTGAGAACGCCCTTTCTGATTCTCCTTTTCCATTTCTCTTCACAGATCTTCTTGGAAGTTGCGGCTGAATTTGCAGTGTCCTAGCTGCTACTGTAGAACATATTCTCTTTATTTGTCTGTCGCTCTAAAATGAGCATTTAAAGAATTCCATGCGTTTAAATTAGAATATTGGTAGATAGATTTGCATCATTCATTATGTATTAAAAGCTTTGATTAATGAGATCTTGGAGAGGTTATAAATAGGCATTCCACAGGCTCTCATTCATTCTTTGATGGTCTCTGACAAATTCATTTATTAATTCATTCACTGTATTAAAAGTGATTGGTTTAGATAGAGCGTCTCGTTCCTAACGGCTGTTTGAACCAATAAAAGCCAAGGTGATGTCATGAGCAAAAAGGCGGGCTCTAACAGCCTAATCAGCCTATAGCCTTATTGTTTCAAGTTCGTTCTCATGCTGGGTGAATGGAATGCCGTTACAGTGCTTCTCTCATTCACCCAAAAGCGTTATACTGTACCATCTCCCATACATCCTTGGGAAGCTCTGTCCACTCAACTCCTCTCCCCCTAACTGTGTATAGCTCCCCTCTTCTCCTTTCCTCGCCACCGTCCTCCCACGCTCTCTACCCGGCCAGTCTCTCAACTAACTCTCATCGCCTATATCTCACTCTCCCACTCTTGTTCCTCACTTCTTCATCAAACTCTTATTTTTCTGTCTATAACTCATCCCCCTCTGTCCTTGGCTAGTCTTGGCTGGTGCTGAGTGGTGTCATGGCAGAACAGGCGTGTTCCTGTGTTGCTCTGTGCAGGAGGAGAGGGTGAGCTAATGGCTGACAGATGTTTAGAGGAGGAGGAGACACTCTAGGACAAGACATTCTTAAGCAGAGCACTGTCACAATCACACACTGTTGAGTAGGGCCAAGCTAGCACACTTAATAAACGTATGAACTGCCATGAACAGTTCTATACAGTTCTAGACCATTCTGTTAATACAAGACAACCTTGCTGCAAATAGCCTTTCTACCCCACAAGGTGTTTATCAGTTGGCGGTTATGCACTCATTTGTGCTGTGTTCCTTATCAGCCGTCCAGGCTACAGCTTCAGTCATCCAGACCACATTTTGAGACTAATTGCCCCCCCTAATAGGGCTACAAATCGGCAGATTTTTCTCTCTGTTTCCTTCTCTCTCTCTCTCCCTTTCTTTCTCTCGCTCTCCTTCTCTCGCTCTATGAATCTGGGAAACACGCCAGACAGGGAGAGAGCGGGGAAAAAAGGCAGAGACTAAAGAGAAAGAAAGAGAGGGGGAAACCTTAAACTGACATATAACACTGAAAAAAATCAACCTTTCCCTTAATGAGCTTTACAAGCTGCTCTGTGTCGGAGAGCAAACAAGTGTTTCCACTGAGGGCATTCTTGGATGGGTCTGAAGTGGTATAATAGGGAAAACACCAAAACTATGAAATAACATATATGGAACCATGTAGTAACCAAAAAAGTGTTAAACAAATCAAAATATATTTGAGATTCTTCAAAGCAGCCACCCTTTGCCTTGATGACGGCTTTGCACACTCTTGACATTCTCTCAACTAGCTTCATGAGGTAGTCACCTGGAATGCATTTCAATGAACAGGTGTGCCTTCTTAAAAGTTAATTTGTGGAATTTCTTTCCTTCTTAACCTCTTGGGGCTAGGTGGGACGCTAGCGTGCCACCTGTGGTGCACTCCATCAACAGCAGGTGCATTTCAAGAGCGGCAAATTTGAATCCAAATAAATGTCAAAATTCAAATTTTTCAAAAATACAACTATGTTACACCATTTGAAAGATAAACATCTCCTTAATCTAACCACGTTTTACGATTTCAAAAAGGTTTTACGGCGAAAGCATAAATTTAGAGTATGTTAGGACAGTACATTTACAAGAGTTGTGTGTAATGTTTTGTCAAGTCAAAGACAGGGTCACCAAAACCATAAAACCAGCTAAAATGATACACTAACCTTTTACAATCTCCATCAGATGACACTCCTAGGACATTATGTTAGACAATGCATGCATTTTTAGTTCTATCAAGTTCATATTTATATACAAAAACAGCGTTTTACTATGGCATTGATGTTGAGGAAATCGTTTCCCTCCAATAACCGGCAGTCAAGTCAGCGTCAGAAATTAAATAATTAAAATTAGAAAACATTGGTAAAATATTATATTGTCATTTAAAGAATTATAGATTTACATCTTTTGAACGCAATCAACTTGCCAGATTTAAAAATAACCTTACTGGGAAATCACACTTTGCAATAATCTGAGCACTGTGCCCAGAAAAATACGCGTTGCGATACAGACTAGACGTCATGTTGGGGAGATCTAAAATCGAAAATACTATGTAAATAATCCATTACCTTTGATTCTCTTCATCAGATGTCACTTCCAGGTATCACAGGTCCATAACGAATGTAGTTTTGTTCAAAAAAGCTCATCATTTATGTCCAAAAATCTCCGTCTCGTTAGCACATGATGTAAGCCAGCCGGACTTCTCGTCATGAACGAGGGGAAAAAATATATTTCCGTTCGTTCAAACATGTCAAACGTTGTATAGCATAAATCATTAGGGCCTTTTTTAACCAGAACATGAATAATATTCAAGGTGGACGAATGCATAGCCTTTTATAACGTATTGGAACGAGGGTACCCAACATGAAGTAGCGCGCCAGGTGTCTAATGGGACATCACCGTTCCATGGCTCTTGTTCGGTCAGATCTCCCTCCAGAAGACTCAAAACACTTTGTAAAGGCTGGTGACATCTAGTGGAAGCAATAGGAAGTGCCAAAATATTCCTAAACCCCTGTGTTTTTCAATGGGAGAGGTTTAAAGTCAATACAACACATCAGGTATCCACTTCCTGTCAGAAAATGTCTCAGGGTTTTGCCTGCCAAATGAGTTCTGTTATACTCACAGACACCATTCAAACAGTTTTGGAAACTTTAGAGTGTTTTCTATCCATATATAATAAGTATATGCATATTCTAGTTACTGGGTAGGATTAGTAACCAGATTAAATCGGGTACATTTTTTTTATCCAGACGTGCAAATGCTGCCCCCTAGACCCAACAGGTTAATGTGTTTGAGCCAATCAGCTGTGCTGTGACAAGGTATACAGAAGATAGCCCTATTTGTTAAAGACCAAGTCCATATTATGGCAAGAACAGCTCAAATAAGCAAAGACAAATGACAGTCCATCATTACTTTAAGACATGAAGGTCAGTCAATACGGAAGATATAAAGAACTTTAAAAGTTTCTTCAAGTGCAATCGCAAAAACCATCAAGCGCTATGATGAAACTGGCTCTCATGAGGACGCCACAGGAAAGGATGACCCAGATGTACCTATTCTGCAGATGATGAGTTCATTAGTTACCAGCCTCAGAAATTACAGCACAAATAAATGATTCACAGATTTCAAGTAACAGACACATCCCAACATCAACTGTTCAGAGGAGACTGCGTGAATCAGGCCTTCATGGTTGAATTGCTGCAAAGAAACCACAACTAAAGGAAAACAATAATAAGAAGAGACTTGCTTGGGCCAAGAAACACGAGCAATGGACATTAGACCGGTGGAAATTTGTCCTTTGGTCTGGCATCCAAATTGGAGATTTTTGGCCCAACCGCAGTGTCTTTGTGAGACAAGGTGTGGATGAACGGATGATCTCGCCTATGTATCTCCCACCGTAAAGCATGGAGGAGGAGGTGTTATAGTGTGGGGGTGCTTTGCTGGTGACACTGTCTGTGATTTATTTAGAATTCAAGGCACACTTAACCAGCATGGCTACCACAGCATTCTGCAGCGATACGCCATCCCATCTGGTCTGGGCTCAGGGGGACTATCATTTGTTTTTCAACAGGACAATGACCCAAAACACCTCCAGGCTGTGTAAGGGCTATTTTGCCAAGAAGGACAGTGATTGAGTGCTGCATCAGATGCCCTGGCCTCCACAATCCCCCAACCTCAACCAAATTCAGATAGTTTGTGATGAGTCGGTCCGCAGAGTAAAGGAAAAGCAGCCAACAAATGCTCAGCATATGTGGGAACTCCTTCAAGACTGTTGGAAAAGCATTCCAGGTGAAGCTGGTTGAGAGAATGCCAAGCATGTGCAAAGCTGTCATCAAGGCAAATGGTGGCTATTTGAAGAATCTCAAATCTCAAATATATTTGTTTACACTTTTTTGTTACTAAATGATTCCATATGTGTTATTTCATAGTTTTGATGTCTTCACTATTATTATACCCTGTAGAAAATAGTAAAAATAAAGAAAAACCCTTCAATGAGTAGGTGTTCTAAAACTTTTGACCAGTAGTGTATGTGTGTGTGTTCTAAAACTTTTGACCGGTAGTGTATGTATGTATGTATGTGTGTGTGTGTGTGTGTGTGTGTGTGTGTGTGTGTGTGTGTGCGTGCCTACGTTTGTGCATGTGTGTGTGTGGGTGTGCACGCTTGCCTAACTGCAATGCTTGTGTGTGTGTGTGGTTCTGGTGCGACAAAAAAAATCCTCATTGTCTTTCCCAATTGTCTGTTATATTGGTCTATTTTCTCTGAGACCATCAATCACCTCTCTGGCCACCACAGCACAAGACCAGTTAATTAACAACTGCCATAAACCTAGCCAGAGCCACCAACATGTCAGCAATGCTACACTGGTGGTCAATGACCAAAGTGGCAGGGTCTACAAACAACTGTGAACAACTGTTCCTGCATGGCAACCAATCAGAAGTAGGAAACAGGGGTGAACAACCCCCCTCCCCCAAAAAACAATGCTGAAGTGAAGTACATTCAACAGCAGGGATCAGGATTTGCTTGATGTAAATGGCAGACAGACAGCACGTTAATTATCTTCTAAAGTTCTCCAAAATATATGACACATCAAGTCTGTATGATAAAGACGATTCATAGAGCTACTGATGGTTTGGAGCTAATTAGAATAGGCTGCTATTTCATTGGCACCTAATGTACACACAACATGCACTCAAAGGCACTGGTTTAGTGAATGTTGACATTACATCTTTGAAGCTGGACAGATGTGCAAGGCGCCGCCTCTTCTTTTTCTGAACTCTTTGTCTTCTTTAAAATGACTGTGTTTAGTTATTTAATATAAAAATATACACGCATCAGACTGTCCCAAGTTAAATTGACCAATCAGACAAGCACGTTACTGTTGGATTATGTACAATAGCCAAATAATTACAAAGTCAACTTTTGAAAAAAAAGGAAAACATTTGTTTGTCAACAGACGAATCGTCCTCTAGAGCGTATATATTTTTTAAACCTAAATAATAAAAAGCATTTACCTCGGCATGACAGCAAACGACTGCGACGAGTAGACATAAAAGGGCACTTCGAAACATCTGCGGAGAACACAAATAATATAGTTGCTTCAGTGACAGCCTGACAGTCAAAACATAGCAAAACTGAAGAAAGTATTTATGAAAACGTACCATGTTAGCGGGTGATGACCCAAAGGCAGAGGGGAGACGGCAGTGTTCCGACTGAGACAAAGGAGGAGAGGAAAATTAGACTGGCGAAATTTGAGCACCACCGAGGAATTTTCCCCGTCTGTCTCCCCCTTCTGTGACTTGGCCAATAGAACTTGATGCACTCGAATCGGGACGGAGAAACTGCAGCAAGAAGTGAAGTGTTCAAGGATGGACAGATGACGGGGAGAGAGTTGATTCAATGTTTAATGTTATCCAAAAATACATGTGCCGTCCATGGTTCCTTAGTTGACTTACTGTGTATTTTATTCTGCAGGATAATATTTTTTTTTAAATCCCCCCAAATTGTTGTGTTTAAAAAAAGATCATATCATAGGCTAATCATATCATAATAAGTACACAAAAATATGTGCTTTTCCACGTTGAATCAAAACTTCTCATATCTTAATAGTTGATCAAACTTGCAAAATCCAGTGCAGTGGCTTCGCATGCAGATGTCAGTTTGTCCTTCATGGGATATAAAGAATGCAGCACCACCCTCTGACGACAAGTTATAACACCTACGGTAGTACTACAGTACAGTAGTATACCTGACAAGTAAATGATGTGGATCATAAATCAAATTGTATAGATTTATTGATTTTGAAGAATGCACACATAGGACACAATGCAAAAAAAGAAAAGAAAGAATGTGCTATTTCAAATTGATGTGTTACTGTAAAAATAAATTACATTAAAATATTTTTGTGGATGTCCCATCCAATACTTCCAATATTTTGTTCACCCAAATTTATGTTAATTTTGGACATTAACACATTTGAACAAATTATGATAACAGTGTGTCTAAACATGAATATTCAATTACAGTCCTTTTTTTTATCACTTTGGTACTATTTTCACTAGTATGTGGTACAATTTCACAACTCTTCGTACAAAACTCAAAACAGATCATCAAAGAGACTGTTTTTCAAAAGTTTAAGCACATTTTCAATTGACTAAGTACACCACACAAAATTAAACAGATTTTTTTTCACCAAACCTAATAAGTGTTTAATCAAGAAATACCTTTCATATAAAGCAATTGCCTTTCACAATGCAATGCTCACAATACTTTTCATGTGATTCTTTTCTCATTTGTTTAAATACATTTTACCATCATTTAATCCAACTGCCATTAGTTGTTAATCACTTATCCGTTTGGTAAACATATAGATTTTAAACTGTTTTGTCTACTATATATGGATTTTGAGAACTACAGAAATGAAATGTGTGTTTGTAAAGTATAAACATCTAAATGACATGTATGATATATGATAACCATACATAATGGCTACTCGTTATTGCTAACTGATTTCACATAGTGGTAACCACAATTGGTCACCATATAAAAGAGGGTGTGTGAACACTTGCAATTACTTTTAATGTGGAGCAGGGTAGACAGCAAGGGAGAGGAAGAAATCAAAGAGCTAGAGGACAAAGGGCCCGTCAGAGATGTGGGCATGGGCCCCGTCAATGAGGTGGGTATGGGCCCCGCCAAAGAGGTGGGTATGGGCCCCGTCAAAGAGGTGGACATCAGAGTGAGGGAGGTAGACGGCAGGAAACTGTTATGTCTAATGAAGTCAGGGCTATTGTCGTTGACCATGTGGTAAAAAGAGGTCTTACCGTGGCAGAGGCTGCCAGATTAGTTCACCCAAATCTGAAATGATCAACTGTAAATTCGATCATGAGAACATTTCACCAAGAATACCGGTAAGTCTGCAGGATTTGCACTATGCTTTACCGTTACATTAACAGTAAATTACATATCATAATGCATGTAAATTCACAAAACATGGTACAGTATTTTTACAGTATGATCTATTGACAGCATACTCTGTTCTACCCTCAGAATTCATGGTGGTGGCTGAGCCGTGTGCTGACCGACCAGCAGGAATGGGCAGTGGTGGAAGTGGTGGAAATGGTGAGGACCAGGAATGACATACAGCTGTACGGCTGTCCGAAATAAAGCAGGCCATTTAGGAGAACGATGACACCTTTGCCAATGTGGCATCCATCAGCCTACCAACAATCGCTCGCCTTTTGAAGAGGCACCAGGTCTCTTTGAAACACATTTACCTGGTGCCTTTTGAGAGAAACAACGACCGAGTGAAATAACTTCAGGCCGAGTATGTTCAGGTACAGCACTATATACTGTATTACTGTTTGTATTTGATGCACACGCTACTTCACAATATCATATTGGAACTACTAAAACTAAAAATAACTAACCAAAATATATATGTTTAGAGGGTGATGGTGCTTGACGCTGCTGTGAACCATCCCAATAATATCTTTGTTGATGAAGCGGGCTTCAAAAACTGGCCAAAACTCGGCGCCGTGGGTGGAACCTCATCGGGCCAACGGGTGACCTGGACAACGTGGAGGAAACATCTCCAGCTATCTCTGAAGATGGTGTGGTAGGACGTAGGCCATTACTTGGGTCCTAAAACGCTGCACACCTAATTGTGTTTATCAATGAAATTGAGCAGGCCTGTCATTGTGTGGGACAATGTCAGGTTCCACCATGCAGAGGTGGTTCAGGCATGGTTCAGGCCCATCCCCGTGACCCTATACCTGCCCCCATGCTCTCCTTTCCTTTTTTTTTTCCAGCATGTGGGTGTAAAGTGTACAATCGCCATCCCCATGAGCATGCCACCCTCCTTCTGGCCATGGATGAGGCACGCGACGACGTCAATGCAGACCAATGTCAAGCTTGGATTCGCCATGCCTAAAGGTTTTCCCATGGTGCATGAACAATGAAGACATTCACTGTGATGTGGATTCGAATTTATGGCCAAATGCTCAAGACAGGCTTGGTGCAATGCTAAACGTTATGTTTTATTTTCATTCATTTAATTTGTTACATTTGATTACAGACAGTACACCTATGTTACAAATGTTTTTTTTTGCATGAATGATTGTAGAGGATGTCTTCATTGATCACACCTTTGATTACACATTGGATAGATATTATGGAAGTTATAGATTTTCTGTACATTTTGGGGGGTACTATAAGTTTATTGCCTAATGTGAAAACGATAAAATGCGCAGTATTGTAGCATATTACATTTCTAAGGGTGATTTGAAACACCTATCTTGCATCATTTGCTATTGGATTAACTGGGAGAAATAAAAGGACTAAATTGAAAAGATATCATTATGTTGTGTTTTGGTGATTACACCAATGTTATCCTGACATTTCACAATAATATTTTGTCTCTGGCCCCCTCCCAGTTAGGGGGAGTGATGAGCTCTACAGCAGAGTCTCACAACTCAATCGCTGGTTGAAAACTGTTTTCTGCCCCTCCAAAAAGATAGAATTTGTAGATAATTGGCCCTCTTTCTGGGACTCACCCACAAACAGGACCAAGCCTGGCCTGTTGAGGAGTGATGGACTCCATCCTAGTTGGAGGGGTGCTCTCATCTTATCTACGAACATAGACAGGGCTCTAACTCCCCTAGCTCCACAATGAAATAGGGTGCAGGCCAGGCAGCAGGCTGTTAGCCAGCCTGCCAGCTTAGTGGAGTCTGCCACTAGCAGCACAGTCAGTGTAGTCAGCTCAGCAATCCCCATTGAGACCGTGTCTGTGCCTCAACCTAGGTTGGGCAAAACTAAACATGGCGGTGTTTGCCGTAGCAATCTCACTAGAATAAAGACCTCCTCCATTCCTGCCATTATTGAAAGAGATCGTGATACCTCACATCTCAAAATAGGGCTACTTAATGTTAGATCCCTCACTTCAAAGGAAGTTATAGTCAATGAACTAATCACTGATCATAATCTTGATGTGATTGGCCTGACTGAAACAGGCCAAGCCTCCAGTATTTATGCTGCGGTAGTTTATGTGTCGGGGGCTAGGGTCAGTCTGTTATATCTGGAGTATTTCTCCTGTCTTATCCGGTGTCCTGTGTGAATTTAAGTATGCTCTCTCTAATTCTCTCTTTCTCTCTCTCTTTCTTTCTTTCTCTCTCTCGGAGGACCTGAGCCCTAGGACCATGCCTCAGGACTACCTGGCATGATGACTCCTTGCTGTCCCCAGTCCAACTGGCCGTGCTGCTGCTCCAGTTTCAACTGTTCTGCCTGCGGCTATGGAACCTTGAGCTGTTCACCGGACGTGCTACCTGTCCCAGACCTGCTGTTTTCAACTCTCTTGAGACAGCAGGAGCGGTTGAGATACTCTCAATGATCGGCTATGAAAAGCCAACTGACATTTACTCTTGAGGTGCAGACTTGTTTCACCCTCGACAACTACTGTGATTATTATTATTTGACCATGCTGGTCATTTATGAACATTTGAATATCTTGGCCATGTTCTGTTATAATCTCCACCCGGCACAGCCAGAAGAGGACTGGCCACCCCTTATAGCCTGGTTCCTCTCTAGGTTTCTTCCTAGGTTTTGTCCTTTCTAGGGAGTTTTTCCTAGCCACCGTGCTTCTACACCTGCATTACTTGCTGTTTGGGGTTTTAGGCTGGGTTTCTTTACAGCACTTTGAGATATCAGCTGATGTAAGGGCTATATAAATACATTTGATTTGATATTTTGAATCCATGGTTGTGTGGTGAGAGATGTTTACAATGCAAATGAATGCACAATGACAGGTTTTGAATGAAAGACTGGTGGCGTTACAAGTGTGACCAGTTTGGAGTTTTGTACTGAGAGTTGTGAAAATGTACCACATGCTTTGAAAATAGAACCAAAACGATAGAAAAAATGAACTTGAATGTGGTGCTGGTTGAGCACATTTTTACAAATTTAGAGTACCACAAGTTTGAACTGTGTGTGTGCATGTGTCTGTGGGTGCGTGCTTGTGTGTGGGTGGGTGTGCATGTTTGTCTATCTGCTGTGCTGTGTTTGTGTCTGTGGTTGAGGAGTGACAAAATCATTTCCTCATTGGCTTTCCCAACTGTCTGTTATGTTGGTCAATTTTCTCAGTGGATAGATACATGAGCACCACAGCACACAAGCAGTTAATTAACAAGCCAAACACCATAAACCTAGCCAGAGCAACCAATTTGAACAAAATTCTTGCTTTTAGCCTTTTTACATTGTAACTATTTATTTCCATATTCCTACTCTTCAAGGTCTCTACTAACAGGATTGATGCAATATTCATCCCCCAAAAGTTTTACGTTTCTGAAGTTAGGCAGAATATGCAGGATATGGCTCTGGATATGGTAAGAGCACTACAATATCATGCGTTACTATGCCCCTTTTGAAATCCAGATAACGCACGCATGTTGCTCTAATTTGGTTAGAAAATCAGTGGTATCATTTGAGCATTTGGAGCAAATTTACAGCAATGTCTTTCATCTCCAACAGTTGTTTAACAATGTAACCCCATCAATTAATTTCAGATGAAAAACCTCAACATTGTACTTTTTTGCCGTGGATGTTATTGTAAATTAGCTGAGACATATGATCTGTAGATGGATAAGAGGCTAAAGAAAATTAGACCAAGTGTAGTAAGCTGAACTAGTCGGTTGGGTTGAAAATGTGCAGGCAGAGAACATGAAGATCAGCAGTTGCAACAGTTGTAATCACGGGCTCTGAGAGTAGCTATCAGAATCGCATTTCTCAGAGATCCAGATTTGTGTAAAAGAACATGATTTCATATTCCACTTCCCTGGGTCTGAGTTCCACACAGTCACTATGGTCTCTTCCAGAGCTGTCAGGCTGTCCACTCCACCAATACCTGCAGCATAAACAACACAGAGAATCAGCCTTGCCACTCTCTAATATATACATACCAAAGACATAAAAAATGGTACCCAATGTCTCTCCGCTTGCCACTCTGCGTTTGGTGGTAAGGTATTTGGTAGAGTCCTGTCCAGGGGGTGTACTTGTACATCCGCTGTCTCACTCTACAGAAACAGGAGATAGGCTCATGCCCTTCGTGCCATTTCAGCTCTGACAAGGCTTACTTACTCTCTAAGAACTTATGAACAACACAGAGAATCGGACCCAGTAAAGATCAGCCCCAATCCTTACGCTGTGGTCAGCGGTGTGCCGTCCAACCATTTCTAGGTCCCTTCAGAAACTGAATAAGTCAAACCAATCCAGGTTAATGTCCCTGATCCCCATACACCATTGATAAACATCTGTTATTGTATATGAGAGTATATTATCTTCCTCCACCTCTTGCTCTCTCTCTCACCTGTTCCTCTTGGTTGTTTATGATAACCAGGTCTGCTCCTCTTGTAAGACGGTCATTCCAGGTTTGTCTGCTGTCATTCCTTAAAACCATTGGCGAGATAACTGTCAAACTTCATCCAACCCTGGAGGTTTTAAATTGCTTTGTTTGATTCACAAACCTTGATGTCACTCATAGCAATAAATATTATACATTTTTAAACAGCCACTACGAACTTTAGCTAACTTTAGCTGCATCTAGCTAAAATCAATGGAAGGGATAGATGCAACTGTGTTCGTAAAAAGCCAAATCAAATAATTAAGTTAATTCCGGTTGATTTGGCCTTAATTACTTAGAAAATTGTGCGGCAGCCTCTATCTCTTCCATTGATTTCTAATTAGCGAAGCCTGAAGTTAGCTGAAGTTTGTAGAGGCTGTTTAAAGAAAACCAAACAATGGATTAACATTAAGTTAAAGCCTACTATGACCCCCGAGAAGACATCAAATATGCAAAAGGACAATATAGGAGGAAGGTTGAATCCTATTACATCGGCTCCAACGCTAGTTGTATGTGGCAGGGCAGACGATAACGGATTACAAAGGGAAACCCAGCCATGAGTTGCCCAGCCCAGCGATGCAGAACTCCCAAACAAGCTAAATGCCTTTCCTGCTCGCTTCGAGAAATATAACACTGTCCCTGTTTTTCTGAATGACTGTGTGACCTCGCTCTCCGTGGCCGATATGAAAAAAAAGTTGAAACAGGTTAACAATCACAAGGCCGCCAGGCCAGACAGAATACCAGCGTGCATTCTCAAAGACCAGCTGGCAAGTGGCTTCACAGACATTTTCAATCTATCCTTTTCCAACGGGGCTATGCAATTGGGTGAGTTTTGTTTCTCGCCTGAGTAGCCTCGTTACACTGCCCCCCAAAAAATTAAACCATCTAGTGTTCAGCGAAATAACAACACAATGTCAAATACAGGTAGCCTAGTCAAATATTTGACTAATTAGCATTCAATCACATTAACCGTTACTCTCTCGCGGGAATTCCACTAACGGTCCGTATGTAGCCAAACGTAGCTTCTGCTCATTCCTTTTGCTCGAAAATTGATAAATGGTTTAAAAAAAGTAAGGCCCGTGTCCATAGAGACACATACCAGCTCTACTGGAAGTACTGCTACTACCAGCAGTACTATAACCTGCACCTGTCGACGACACAAGTTGTTCTGCTTCCACGAGCACATCCAATGCCAGCATCAGTAAATCTACATTTGTTGTTAGCCCAGCTAGCATGGACACTGACAGTTGTGAATCTGATGCAGCCGAAGAGCTACTGCCCCCTTACCTGGGAAAGCACCGAACAACAGACAGGGACGTTGGACCATCGAAAAGGTGCAAATATCATGAGAACTATGAAACCGTTCAAAAGTTTGGGGTCACTTATAAATGTCCTTGTTTTAGAAAGAAAAGCAATTTTTTTATCCATTAAAATAACATCAAATTGATCAGAAATACAGTGTAGACATTGTTAATGTTGTAAATTACTTCGCAAGCCCCATACTATTTTGGAGGACTTTAATTCTTCCTGCCCCGGATATGGCTGGGACAATGCTGTGAGAAAAGGCCCAAAAAAATATACAGACAATGTCTTCATCAAACAACACTGTTTCACGACGCACCAGTGACATGGCAGGAGATGTTCTGAAACAATTACTGCTTCACATACAGTGGGGGAAAAAAGTATTTAGTCAGCCACCAATTGTGCAAGTTCTCCCACTTAAAAAGATGAGAGAGGCCTGTAATTTTCATCATAGGTACACTTCAACTATGACAGACAAAATGAGAAAACAAATCCAGAAAATCACATTGTAGGATTTTTAATGAATTTATTTGCAAATTATGGTGGAAAATAAGTATTTGGTCAATAACAAAAGTCTATCTCAATACTTTGTTATATACCCTTTGTTGGCAATGACACAGGTCAAACGTTTTCTGTAAGTCTTCACAAGGTTTTCACACACTGTTGCTGGTATTTTGGCCCATTCCGCCATGCAGATCTCCTCTAGAGCAGTGATGTTTTGGGGCTGTCGCTGGGCAACACAGACTTTCAACTCCCTCCAAAGATTTTCTATGGGTTTGAGATCTGGAGACTGGCTTGGCCACTCCAGGACCTTGAAATGCTTTTTATGAAGCCACTCCTTCGTTGCCCGGGCGGTGTGTTTGGGATCATTGTCATGCTGAAAGACCCAGCCACGTTTCATCTTCAATGCCCTTGCTGATGGAAAGAGGTTTTCACTCAAAATCTCACGATATATGGCCCCATTCATTCTTTCTTTTACACGGATCAGTCGTCCTGGTCCCTTTGCAGAAAAACAGCCCCAAAGCATGATGTTTCCACCCCCATGCTTCACAGTAGGTATGGTGTTCTTTGGATGCAACTCAGCATTCTTTGTCCTCCAAACACGACGAGTTGAGTTTTTACCAAAAAGTTATATTTTGGTTTCATCTGACCATATGACATTCTCCCAATCCTCTTCTGGATCATCCAAATGCTCTCTAGCAAACTTCAGATGGGCCTGGACATGTACTGGCTTAAGCAGGGGGACACGTCTGGTACTGCAGGATTTGAGTCCCTGGCGGCATAGTGTGTTATTGATGGTAGGCTTTGTTACTTTGGTCCCAACACTCTGCAGGTCATTCACTAGGTCCCCCCGTGTGTTTCTGGGATTTTTGCTCACCGTTCTTGTGATCATTTTGACCCCAAGGGGTGAGATCTTGCGTGGAGCCCCAGATCAAGGGAGATTATCATTGGTCTTGTATGTCTTCCATTTCCTAATAATTGCTCCCACAGTTGATTTCTTCAAACCAAGCTGCTTACCTATTGCAGATTCAGTCTTCCCAGCCTGGTGCAGGTCTACAATTTTGTTTCTGGTGTCCTTTGACAGCTCTTTGGTCTTGGCCATAGTGGAGTTTGGAGTGTGACTGTTTGAGGTTGTGGACAGGTGTCTTTTATACTGATAACAAGTTCAAACAGGTGCCATTAATACAGGTAATGAGTGGAGGAAGAAGAAGTTCTCAAAGAAGAAGTTACAGGTCTGTGAGAGCCAGAAATCTTGCTTGTTTGTAGGTGACCAAATACTTATTTTCCACCATAATTTGCAAATAAATTCATTAAAAATCCTACAATGTGATTTTCTGGATTCTTTTTCTCATTTTGTCTGTCATAGTTGACGTGTACCTATGATGAAAATTACAGGCCTCTCTCATCTTTTTAAGTGGGAGAACTTGCACAATTGGTGGCTGACTAAATACTTTTTTCCCCCACTGTACATGCCATTGAATTTTAAGCATTACAGCTGGATGAGTCAACAGACATGGCGGGCCTGGCACAGCTCCTGCTAAATGTCCGTTACGTTTATGGGGGGTCAATTAAGGAAGACATCCTCTTCTGCAAACCACTGGAAACCAGGACAACAGGAGAGGATATTTATAAAGTACTGGACAGCTTTGTGACATCAAATGGACTTTGGTGGTCAAGATGTGTTGGCATCTGTACTGATGGAGCAAAAGCCATGACAGGGAGACATAGTGGAGTGGAAACGCGTGTGCAAGCAGTTTCTCCCGACGCCATTTGGGTACACTGCAGCATCCACTGAGAGGCTCTTGCCGCCAAGGGAATGCCTGAAAGCTTGAAAGACGTTTTGGACACGAGGCCCCTGAACTCTCGTGTATTTTCTGCACTATGCAATGATATGGGCAGCGACCATGTAACACTTTTACAACATACAGAAGTGCACTGGTTAACAAGGAGCATAGTATTAACACGTGTTTTTGAATTGAGAGACGAGCTTAAAGTTTACTTTACTGACCATTATTTTCACTTGTCTGACGAGTTTCTCACACGACTCGCCTATCTAGGTGATGTTTTTTCTCGCCTGAATGATCTGAATCTAGGATTTCAGGGACTCTCCGCAACTACTTTATATTAAATGTGCGGGACAAAATTGATGCTATGATTAAGAAGTTGGAGCTCTTCTCTGTCTGCATTAATAAGGACAACACACAGGTCTTTCCATCATTGTATGATTTTTTTTGTGTGCAAATTAACTCAAGCCTACGGACAATGTTAAATGTGATATAGCGAAGCACCTGAGTGAGTTGGGTGCACAATTACGCAGGTACTTTCCTGAAACGGATGACACAAACAACTAGATTCATTATCCCCTTCATGCCCTGCCTCCAGTCCACTTACCGATATCGGAACAAGAGAGCCTCATCGAAATTGCAACAAGCAGTTGTATGAATATTGAATTTAATCAGAAGCCACTGCCAGATTTCTGGATTGGGCTGCGCTCAGAGTATCCTGCCTTGGCAAATCGTGCTGTTAAGACACTGATGCCCTTTGCAACCCCGTACCTGTGTGAGAGTGGATTCTCGGCCCTCACTACTAGCATGAAAACTAAATACAGGCACGGACTGTGTGTGTAAAATTATTTAAGACTAAGACTCTCTCCAATACAACCCAACATTGCAGAGTTATGTGCATCCTTTCAAGCACACCCTTCTCATTAACCTGTGGTGAGTTATTCACAATTTTGATTACCAAACAAGGTTTTACATGTAAGATGGTTAAATAAAGAGCAAAATGATTGATTATTATTATACTATTATTTGTGCCCTGGTCCTATAAGAGCTCTTTGTCACTTTCCACAAGCCGGGTTGTGACAAAACTCACACAAATTTTTATGTTAAATAAATGTATTGTATAGTGTGTGTGCGGCAGGCTTACAATGATGGCAAAAAACAACATTTGAGAGTGCGCTGACACTAGTGCTAGAGGGGGTACGCAGCTGGAGGTCGAATGTTTGAAGGGGTATGGGACTATAAAAAGGTTGGGAACCACTGCCCAAGACCCACTCCAATTCGCATACCGCCCCAACAGATCCACAGATGACACAATCTTAATTGCTCTTCACACTGCCCTCTCCCAACTGGACCAGAGGGGAAATAACTGTGTGAGCATGCTATTCATAGACTACAGCTCAGCATTCAACACCATAGTCCCCTCCAAGCTCATCACCCTGAGACTGTACCCTTCCCTCTGCAGCTGGATCCTGGACTCCCTGATGCGCCAGCCCCAGGTGGTGAGGGTAGGCAACAACACCTCTGCCATGCTGACCCTCAACACAGGGGCCCCTCAGGGGCATGTGTTTAGTCCCCTCCTGTACTCCCTGTTCACCCACGACTGTGTGGCTACGCACAACTCCAATAAAATCATCAAGTTGGCTGAAGACACAACAGTGGTAGGCCTGATCACTGACGGCAATGAGTCAGCCTACAGGGAGGAGGTCAGAGACTTAGCAGTGTGGTGCCAGGACAACATTCTCTCCCTCAACGTCAGTAAAACCAAGGAGCTGATTGTGGACTTTAAGAGAAAGGGGGAGAACATGCCCCCATCCACATCAACAGGGCTGTTGTGGAGCAGGTCGAGAGCTTAAATTCGCTTCGCGTCCACATCACTAAAGACTTAACATGGTCCACACACACCCACACAGTCGTGAAGAGCGCAAGGAAGCATCTCTTTCTCCTCAGGAGACTGAAAGATTTGGCATGGGCCCTCGGATTCTCAAATAGTTCTACAGCTGCACCATCGAGAGCATCTGGAAAGCCTGGTATGCCTGGTATGACAAATGCACCGCCCTTGACCTCAAAGTGCTACAGAGAATGATGCAAACACCCTGTACATCACTGGGGCTGAGCCGAAATCCTCCCGACCTTTTAATTTTCTTAGTTTTGTGGCTAGAGTCAAATACTTTCTGTGGCACACTTCAGAGTGAAATACTTTCTATAGAACAAACTTCAAGTCAGGATAGGCAACCGAAATTATGTATGTGTGTTATATTAAACATAGAGGATGGAGTAAAATGTAGGCAAGCAATAAACATTTCAGAACAACTACTAATCGAATAAGACATGGGAGAGATGACAAATTTTGGCAAAGAGATTTATTTATAGACTAATACATTTGAAATAAATAGCAAATAGATGTATTTATAGACTAAGTTGAAACAAAAAGCCGAACCGAAAACTGCAGACATTACTAGTACCTCCCAGTGAGCAAAACGCCATAAAAACAAATGAAACACAGCCTAACGTGATCATTGACAGCTGACTTGAAGGACACAAATAAAAAATGCTTTCTGCTACTATGATCAGTGAAATGTAGGCTAAGCTGACAACGGAGTGAAGAGCAGAAATCTCAACTAGCAAGCAAGTCACAGCAATGAAGAATTGAGTGAGTGTGCGTTCACGCGAAGGGGGTGGAGAATTCTGGCACCGGCTACAGTAGCATAGGCCTACAACACTTTCAGTTTGATGCCAGCATTTGAAGTCATCCTTGTGGATTTAAAGTCTGTATTGTGTGGCTTTAATATTTCATTTCATATAGCTTTCAAGACGTTTATGCATTTGAGCCTAACCAAAGACAATTTTGTTGAGATGAGACAGTTTTCTTTGATGTGTAAATTATCAGACTGTTCGTTTATCTTATTGAAATAAATGAAATTACCTTTTGTTGGCATAATTCAGGCTATAGGCGATGCAAATTAGTTTAAAACTAAACGATCCGATGGAGGAACATGCCAGGCTTAAGTCCTCTGAAGGACCTGACCTGAATATCACCGTATATATACTGCTCAAAAAAATAAAGGGAACACTTAAGCAACACAATGTAACTCCAAGTCAATCACACTTCTGTGAAATCAAACTGTCCACTTAGGAAGCAACACTGATTGACAATACATTTCACATGCTGTTGTGCAAATGGAATAGACAACAGGTGGAAATTATAGGCAATTAGCAAGACACCCCCAATAAAGGAGTGGTTCTGCAGGTGGGGACCACAGACCACTTCTCAGTTCCTATGCTTCCTGGCTGATGTTTTGCTCTTTTTTGAATGCTGGCAGTGCTTTCACTCTTGTGGTAGCATGAGACGGAGTCTACAGCCCACACAAGTGGCTCAGGTAGTGCAGCTCATCCAGGATGGCCCATCAATGCGAGCTGTGGCAAGAAGGTTTGCTGTGTCTGTCAGCGTAGTGTCCAGAGCATGGAGGTGCTACCAGGAGACAGGCCAGTACATCAGGAGACGTGGAGGAGGCCAACAACCCAGCAGCAGGACCGCTACCTCCGCCTTTGTGCAAGGAGGAGCAGGAGAAGCACTGCCAGAGCCCTGCAAAATGACCTCCAGCAGGCCACAAATGTGCATGTGTCTGCTCAAACGGTCAGAAACAGACTCCATGAGGGTGGTATGAGGGCCCGACGTCCACAGGTGGGGGTTGTGCTTACAGCCCAACACCGTGCAGGACGTTTGGCATTTGCCAGAGAACACCAAGATTGGCATATTCGCCACTGGCGCCCTGTGCTCTTCACAGATGAAAGCAGGTTCACACTGAGCACATGTGACAGACGTGACAGAGTCTGGAGACGCCGTGGAGAACGTTCTGCTGCCTGCAACATCCTCCAGCATGACCGGTTTGGTGGTGGGTCAGTCATGGTGTGGGGTGGCATTTCTTTGGGGGGCTGCACAGCCCTCCATGTGCTCGCCAGAGGTAGCCTGACTGCCATTAGGTACCGAAATGAGATCCTCAGACCCCTTGTGAGACCATATGCTGGTCTGGTTGGCCCTGGGTTCCTCCTAATGCAAGACAATGCTAGACCTCATGTGGCTGGAGTGTGTCAGCAGTTCCTGCAAGAGGAAGGCATTGATGCTATGGACTGGCCCGCTCGTTCCCCAGACCTGAATCCAATTGAGCACATCTGGGACATCATGTCTTGCTCCATCCACCAACGCCACGTTGCACCACAGACTGTCCAGGAGTTGGCGGATGCTTTAGTCCAGGTCTGGGAGGAGATCCCTCAGGAGACCATCCGCCACCTCATCAGGAGCATGCCCAGGCGTTGTAGGGAGGTCATACAGGCACGTGGAGGCCACACACACTACTGAGCCTCATTTTGACTTGTTTTAAGGACATTACATCAAAGTTGGATCAGCCTGTAGTGTGGTTTTCCACTTTAATTTTGAGTGTGACCCGTAATGTCACAATATTCAATACCACTTGCAGGTAAATAGTTTCAGATTGATATGCAGTCTTAAAGGAAGAGATCACTTTTTACATTGAAGTAATGTAGCAGACACAAACCACAATTTACAGTGCATATATTTTTCATACTGTTCCCACATGAGAATCAAACTCACAAACCTGGACGTTGCAATCACAATGCTCTACTAAGTGATCCACACAGAACTATATTGAGTTTAAGGTCTTAGTCCTATTTCCATAAATACCGGTCTTTTATCAACCAGCACATTTGAGTTCAACCATAATATTTGTTGTAATATTTGTTTTATCTTTTCTGGGGGATGAAATTGAAACTGTAACCAGCTCTGCAATGCTTGGTTGAAAAAGAGAGATACTTTGAAGAAGGTTTAATTTTCAATTAATCGATTATGAGACATGGCAATCTGCACAAAGGCAAAAAGGTCATTTTTAAACAATGGATGAGCTTTTCTTAGTAATCTACTGGAGAACCATTTTGGGTTCAAGTGAAACTTGTGAAGCTTTTAGAGAGAGGTTTAGTGCTTTTATTTTTAACAATCTCAACCAACCCAGTTCATATTCATTATATAGATAGGCATGCTTCATCTTATCTCGTTTAGCATCCCAGATAAAGTGAAGTATTCTTTACGCATATTATTTGACAAAAATGAATCATCAGGACTAAGCAGCGCCATAAGTAAGTGAGTAAAGTGATATATCACACTGTGGAGTTAATCAGTGTAGATTTTCCATAAATAGACAGGTATTTACCTCTGCATGGTTGAAGGATCTTGTCTATTTTTACTAGTTTTCTATTGGAATTCATTGTGGAGAGCTCATTAATATATTTTGTGATATGAATACCAAGTATGTCTACTTCACCATCAGCCCATTATATAGGTAAACTGCAGGGTAATGTTAAAGCTGTGTTTTTTAAAGATACAATGCTTAATATGGTATACGTATCATAATTGTTTGTCCAGAGAGGCCAGAAAAGTTATCTAGATCTTCAATGAGAATTTGCAGGGATCTAGATTGCGGACTTAATATAAACTTGAGTCATCAGCATACATGGACACCTTTGTTTAGATTTCATTGGATTTCTAATCCTCTAATGTTAATATTTGATCTGATTTTAATTGCTAGCATTTCAATGGCCATAACGAATAGAATGGTGACAGCGGACACCCTTGTTTAACCCCTCTAGACAGTTCAAAACTCTCTGAGAAGTAGCACGTTTTTACTATTTTACACAAGGGGTTGCTAAGATGTTGTAGTACTCAAGACCGGTCTCGGTCTCGAGACCACATACTGAGTGTCTCGGTCTTGTCTTGGTGTTAGATACATTTTTACTCAGTCTTGACTCGGTCTCGGACAGTAAGGACTTGTAATTTCTTCATGAGACCAGCGGAGTAAAAAACTCAGAATTATCATCTTCTAATAAATCAGCACATGAAAGCACTTCACAAGGCCAAATATATACACTCCTTTCTTGAAACATTAATACAGTATCTTAACAGCCTTTATATGTATTATAGACATGTTGGCAAAGTGGCAAACCTATAAGAGAGTGGACGTTTTGTAAAAAACAAATGGCTAGTGGTGTAGTGTAGGCAATACGCAGGTACAGTATAAACCATCAACCCCATTTTTTTCAGTGGACATTGCGTATACTCACTTCTTAACTTCTATGGGCTAGTCCCACCTGCGGGACACAGCCAGTGTAATATCAGGGCGGAAAATTCAAAAACAACAAAATGTCATAATTCAACTTTCTCAAACATACAACTATTTTACACAATTTTTTATTTATTTATAATTTATTTTATTTCACCTTTATTTAACCAGGTAGGCAAGTTGAGAACAAGTTCTCATTTACAATTGCGACCTGGCCAAGATAAAGCAAAGCAGTTCGACAACATACAACAACACAGAGTTACACATGGAGTAAAACAAATATACAGACAATAATACAGTAGAAAAATAAGTCTATGTACGATGTGAGCAAATGAGGTGAGATAAGGGAGGTAAAGGCAAAAAAGTCCATGGTGGCAAAGTAAATACAATATAGCAAGTAAAACACTGGAATGGTAGATTTGTAGTAGAAGAAAGTGCAAAGTAGAAATAGAGATAATGGGGTGCAAAGGAGCAAAATAAAATAAATAAATACAGTAGGGGAAGAGGTAGTTGTTTGGGCTAAATTATAGATGGGCTATGTACAGGTGCAGTGATCTGTGAGCTGCTCTGACAGCTGGTGCTTAAAGCTAGCGAGGGAGATAAGTGTTTCCAGTTTCAGAGATTTTTGTAGTTCGTTCCAGTCATTGGCAGCAGAGAACTGGAAAGAGAGACGGCCAAAGGAGGAATTGGCTTTGGGGGTGACCAGAGAGATATACCTGCTGGAGCGCGTGCTACAGGTGGGTGCTGCTATGGTGACCAGTGAGCGGAGATAAGGGGGGACTTTACCTAGCAGGGTCTTGTAGATGACCTGGAGCCAGTGGGTTTGGCGACGATTATGAAGCGAAGGCCAGCCAACGAGAGCGTACAGGTTGCAGTGGTGGGTAGTATATGGGGCTTTGGTGACAAAATGGATGGCACTGTGATAGACTGCATCCAGTTTGTTGAGTAGGGTATTGGGGGCTATTTTGTAAATGACATCGCCGAAGTCAAGGATCGGTAGGATGGTCAGTTTTACTAGGGTATATTTGGCAGCATGAGTGAAGGATGCTTTGTTGCGAAATAGGAAGCCAATTCTTGATTTAACTTTGGATTGGAGATGTTTGATGTGAGTCTGGAAGGAGAGTTTACAGTCTAACCAGACACCTAGGCATTTGTAGTTGTCTACATATTCTAAGTCAGAACCGTCCAGAGTAGTGATGCAGGACAGGCGGGCAGGTGCAGGCAGCGATCAGTTGAAGAGCATGCATTTAGTTTTACTTGTATTTAGGAGCAGTTGGAGGCCACGGAAGGAGAGTTGTATGGCATTGAAGCTCGTCTGGAGGGTTGTTAACACAGTGTCCAAAGAAGGGCCAGAAGTATACAGAATGGTGTCGTCTGCGGAGAGGTGGATCAGAGACTCACCAGCAGCAAGAGCGACATCATTGATGTATACAGAGAAAAGAGTTGGCCCAAGAATTGAACCCTGTGGCACCCCATAGAGACTGCCAGAGGTCCGGACAACAGGCCCTCCGATTTGACACACTGAACTCTATCTGAGAAGTAGTTGGTGAACCAGGCGATGCAATCATTAGAGAAACCAAGGCTATTGAGTGTGCTGATGAGGATGTGGTGATTGACAGAGTCGAAAGCTTTGGCCAGGTCAATGAAAACGGCAGCACAGTATTGTTTCTTATCGAAGGCGGTTACGATATCATTTAGGACCTTGAGCATGGCTGAGGTGCACCCATGACCAGCTCTGATACCAGATTGCATAGCGGAGAAGGTACGGTGGGATTCAAAATGTTCGGTAATCTGTTTGTTGACTTGGCTTTCGAAGACCTTAGAAAGGCAGGGTAGGATGGATATAGGTCTATAGCAATTTGGGTCAAGAGTGTCCCCTCCTTTGAAGAGGGGGATGACAGCAGCTGCTTTCCAATCTATGGGAATCTCAGACGACACGAAAGAGAGGTTGAACAGGCTAGTAATAGGGGTTGCAATAATTTTGGCAGATAATTTTAGAAAGAAAGGGTCCAGATTGTCTAGCCCGGCTGATTTGTAGGGGTCCAGATTTTGCAGCTCTTTCAGAACATCAGCTGAATGGATTTGGGAGAAGGAGAAGTGGGGAAGGCTTGGGCGAGTAGCTGTGGGGGGTGCAGTGCTGTTGACTGCAGTAGGGGTAGCCAGGTGGAAAGCATGGCCAGCCAAAGAAAAATGCTTATTGAAATTCTCAATTATAGTGGGTTTATCGGTGGTGACAGAGTTTCCTATCCTGTTAGGGCTAGGGGGAGGTATTGACACGGCTGGATAAAAAACATACCCGATTTAATCTGGTTACCACTCCTACCCAGTAACTAGAATATGCATATACTTATTACATATGGATAGAAAACACCCTAAAGTTTCTAAAACTGTTTGAATGGTGTCTGTGAGTATAACAGAACTCAAATGGCAGGTCAAAACCTGAGAGATTCCTTTACAGGAAGTGGCCTGTCTGACCATTTCTTGAACTTCTTTTCCATCTCTATCTTTTACTAAGGATCTCTGCTCTAACGTGACACTTCCCACGTCTTCCATAGGCGCTCAGAGCCCGGGAAAAAACAGAATGTCGTCATTCCAGCCCCAGGCTGAAACACATTATCGCCTTTCTCAAGTGGCCGATCAAGGGACTCTGGGCTTATGTGCGTGACCCGACCGCCCCCGCCTTTGTGATTTTTTCCTCTGTTTGCCGAAAAGGAGATTCCCTGTCGGAATATTATCGCTTTTCTACGAGAAAAAAAAATTGATTTTAAACAGCGGTTGACATGCTTCAAAGTACGGTAATGGAATATTTCGAATTTTATTGTCACGAATTGCGCCATGCGCGCGACACTTCTTTACCATTTCGGATAGTGTCTGGAACGCACGAACAAAACGCCGCTATTCGGATATAACGATGGATTATTTTGGACCAAACCAACATTTGTTATTGAAGTAGCAGTCCTGGGTGTGCATTCTGACGAAGACAACAAAAGGTAATCAAACTTTTATAATAGTAAATATGATTATGGTGAGTGCTAAACTTGCCGGGTGTCTAAATAGCGAGCCCGTGATGCCTGGGCTATGTACTTAGAATATTGCAAAATGTGCTTTCACCAAAAAGCTATTTTAAAATCGGACATATCGAGTGCATAGAGGAGGTCTGTATCTATAATTCTTAAAATAATTGTTGTGCTTTTTGTGAACGTTTATCGTGAGTAATTTAGTAAAATGTTAGCGAATTCCCCGGAAGTTTGCTAGTTCTGAACGTCACATGCTAATGTAAAAAGCTGTTTTTTGATATAAATATGAACTTGATTGAACAAAACATGCATGTATTGTATAACATAATGTCCTAGGGTTGTCATCTGATGAAGATCATCAAAGGTGAGTGCTGCATTTAGCTGTCTTCTGGGTTTTGGTGACATTATATGCTGGCTTGAAAAATGGGTGTCTGATTATTTCTGGCTTGGTACTCTGCTGACATAATCTAATGTTTTGCTTTCGTTGTAAAGCCTTTTTGAAATCGGACAGTGTGGTTAGATTAACGAGAGTCTTGTCTTTAAATAGCTGTAAAATAGTCATATGTTTGAGAAATTGAAGTAATAGGATTTTTAAGGTTTTGAAAATCGCGCCACAGGCTGCAAGCGTCCCACCTAGCCCATAGAGGCTATCCTCAGTGCAGTGGGCAGTTGGGAGGAGGTGTTCTTATTCTCCATGGACTTTACAGTGTCCGAGAACTTTTTTGAATTTGTGTTGCAGGAAGCTAATTTCTGCTTGAAAAAGCTTAAAGATAATTTTAAAGATAAACTTCTCGTTAATCTAACCACATTGTCCGATTTCAAAAACGCTTTACAGCGAAAGCAAAACATTAGATTATGTTGGGAGAGTACATAGACAAAAATAATCACACAGCCATTTTCCAAGCAAGGACATGTGTCAATAAAACCCAAAACACAGCTAAATGAAGCACTAATCTTTGACGATCTTCATCAGATGACACTCCTAGGACATTATGTTACACAATACATGTATGTTTTGTTCGATAAAGTTCATATTTATATCCAAAAACAGCATTTTACATTGGCGCGTGATGTTCAGAAAATGTATTCCCACCAAAATGTCCGGTGAATGTGCACATCAATTTACAAAAATACTCATCATAAACGTTGACAAAATATATAACAATTATTTTAAGAATTATAGATAGACTACCCCTGGATGCAACCGCTGTGTCAGATTTTAAAATAGCTTTACGGAGAAAGCACATTTTTCAATATTCTGAGTACATAGCTCGGCCATCACGGTGAGCTATTGAGACACCCGCCAAGTTCGGGGCAACCTAAACTCAGAATTAGTATTAGAAATATGCTCTTACCTTTGCTGATCTTCGTCAGAATGCACTCCCAGGCCTGCTACTTCCACAACAAATGTTGTTTTTGTTCGAAATAATCCATATTTATGTACAAATACCTCCGTTTTGTTCATGCGTACAGATCACTTATCCAAAGGCATAACGCGTGAGCGCGGAACGTGAGACGAAAAGTCTAAATGTTCCATTACCGCATGTCAAACGCTGTTTAAAATCAATCTTTATGGTATTTTTAACGTAAAATTGCGATAATATTCCAACCGGACAATAGCATATTCATTCAAGAAGAAAAAGAATGAGGGACGTGCTCGCGGGACCGAGCATATCCAATCCCTTTGTTGCCAGGCAGACCACTCAGAAACTGAGCTCCTATACTCTGCCCAGTGACAGGAAAATGCTCAAACCACTTTCTGAAGGCTTTAGACAGCCAATGCAAGCCTTAGGAAGTGCAACGTCACCCCACAGACACTGAAGCTGCGATAGAGAATCAAAAGAAGAACTACAATTCTCAGACTTTTCACTTCCTGCTTGGATTTTTCTCAGGTTTTTGCCTGCCATATGAGTTCTGTTATACTCACAGACATCATTCAAACAGTTTTAGAAACTTCAGAGTGTTTTCTATCCAAATTTACTAATAATATGCATATTATCGTTTCTGGGCAAGAGTAGTAACCTGTTTAAATTGGGTATGTTTTTCATCCGGCCGTGAAAATACTGCCCCCTAGCCCAGACAGGTTAATTCCTACTGATGCATATCAAAGTAGTGTAGTGGAGGTATACAATTTATGAATTATGTAGTCCAATAGAGAAATCATGCACAAAGTAGCCTACACAATCGCAAAGCACGTGAAATATATTCACATGCGCGCCACACACAGCCTAGTTTTAGCGGAAAATCATCTGCAGACAGCAAGAGTGTGCAGCTCTCAACTGGTTTTGACATGGAGCAGCTCACAGAAGAATGCCATCGGTACCAGGTATGGTAGGAAAGACGTTTGAACTTATGATACCTACCAGTAAATGCTAAGTCAACAACGGGTATGCAAACCAGGTATTGAAAAAGTTTAGTCCAAAGGGTTGATTGTTTGCATCAGGGGTGTAGACATGGACGGGCCTGGGTGGAAAATCCTGACAGGCACACGCAATCAGATTGATGTGGAAGATTTTAAAAAGTGTGATTTTGAGAGTGAAAATATGAAAAATCTATATTAAAACATAAGTAATAATAGAATTGTTCACACAGGAGGCCTTTCCTTCGATGGACTGTACATTTTGGAACTTCTGGGCAAAATTTGAGTTTACCCACTTCTCCAGGCACCACTACACCACTGCATAGGGCCGATGGAAAGACAGCAGTCACACACAGCATGATGTTAAATGATAAGCAGTCCATAAACTCTGACATAATAAGAAAGTTGGTCCCAATCATAAGAATTCAAAAACACCACCATTAAGCATTTCCCAATCTAAATTATTACTTCCCATTGAAGAAAACATTTCACGTTTAGCACACTAACTTAAAGTGGAACTGACAGCAGTTGAACTACTTTGCAGATATGAAACAAACAGACAATCAAGTATTCAGATCCCTTGACTTTTTCCACATTTTGTTATGTTACAGCCTTATTCTAAAATGGATGAAATAAACATTTTTCCTCATCAATCTACACACAATACACAATAATGACAAAGCGAAAACAGGTTAGCAAATTTGTCAAAAATAGAAATACCTTATTTACATAAGTATTCAGACCCTTTGCTACGAGACTCGAAATTGAGCTCAGGTGCATCCTGTTTCCATTGATCACCCTTGAGATGTTTCTACAACTTGATTAGAGTCCACATGTGGTAAATTCAATTGATGGGACATTATTTGGAAAGGCACACACCTGTCTACATAAGGTCCCACAGTTGACATTGGATCTCAGAGAAAAAACAAAGCCGAAGACTTCCAAGACAGGATAATGTCGAGGCACAGATCTGGGGAAGTTTACCAAAACATGTTTGCAGCATTGAAGGTCCCTAAGAACCCAGTGGTCTCCATCATTCTTAAATGGAAGAAGTTTGGAACCACCAAAACTGAGCAATTGGGGGAAGGGAGGGCCTTGGTCAGAGAGGTGACCAAGAACCCGATGGTCACTCTGACAGCTCTTCAGAGTTCCTCTGTGGAGATGGGAGAAACTTCCAGAAGGACAACCATCTCTGCAGCACTCCACCAATCAGGCCTTTATGGTAGAGTGGCCAGGCAGAAGCCACTCCTCAGTAAAAGGCACATGACAGAACACTTGGAGTTTGCGAAAAGTCATCTAAAGGACGCAGACCATGAGAAACAAGATTCTCTGGTCTGACGAAACCAAGATTGAACTCTTTGGCCTGAATGCCAAGCGCCACGTCTGGAGGAAACCTGGCACCATCTCTACGGTGAAGCATGGTGGTGGCATGTTTTTCAGCGGCAGGGACTGGGAGACTAGTCAGGGTTGAGGGAAAGATTAATGGAGCAAAGTACAGAGAGATCCTTGATGAAAACCTGCTCCAAATTGCTCAGGACCTCAGACTGGGCTGAAGGTTCACCTTCCAACGGGACAACGACCCTAAGCACACAGCCAAGACAATGTGGGAGTGGCTTTAGGACAAGTCTCTGAATGTCCTTGAGTGGCCCAGCCAAAACCCGGACTTGAACCCGATCGAACATCTCTGGAGAGACCTGAAAATGGCTGTGCAGCGTCGCTCCCAATCCAACCTGACAGAGCTTGAGAGGATCTGCGGAAAGGGAGAAACTCTCCAAATAGAGGTGTGCCAAACTTGTAGCGTCATACCCAAGAAGACTTGAGGCTGTAATCACTGTCAAAGGTTCTTCAACAAAGTACAAAGTAAAGGATCTGAATACTTATGTAAATGTATTATTTCAGTTTTTTATTATGGGTTATTGTGTGTAGATTGATGAGGGGGAAAAAAACAATATAATCAATTTTAAAATAAGGCTGTAATGTATGTAACAAAATGTGAAAAAAGTCAAGGGGTATGAATACTTTCCAAATGCACTGTAATATCAGTCAAATATATCAAATTCCCAGTTTATGCTGCAAATGTCAGTAAATGCTAGGAGTGGTGGTAGGAGTCAGGCGCAGAGAGCAAGAGGTAAGGAAATAATGTGTTTATTCCGTAACACAACAAAACGGTCGACGCCAACACAACCGGCGTGAAAATGCGAGGTGCCCAAAAACAACAGGCGCACAGCACGCACATAAAACAACACTATACGATCGCCAGCACATCCAATAACAAAACACACTGACGCAAATAATCCCGCACAAACCTGGGCGGGCTAAACAGGCTTAAATAACCATAAATCAAGAGAACCAAATGGGGAACAGGTGCAAACAATAAGACATACCAAACGAAAAGGAAAAAGGGATCAGCGGCGGCTAGTAGGCCGGTGACGACGACCGCCGAGCGCCACCCGAGCAGGCAGGGGAGTCACCTTCGGTGGAATTCGTGACAACAAAACCAACTTTGTGAGAGGTTTTTAAAATAGGTTATATTTGACTGAACATTCCATGACGTACATACATCACGGCATTGTTGGCAGAATAGATGGATGCAGTTCAATGCATGATTAAGATAATTCACCAATACATTTCTTGGTAGTTAAAAAATATTGCTATCAGGTTGTAAATCACAGCTGGCCTGGTACATTGTTTGCTGCCTCGATTCGGGATGCACTATTTCAGTTTCAATGACTCAATATTCTGGACAAAAACAGATGAATGTAACTAAGGCTGGGAATGTCAATGCAATCAAACTAGCAAGGGCAATGATCACAAGTCAGTCATAATGTGGCTAATAGGCTAGCGTATCTATTTATGTAGCAAGGTAGGTAAAAACCAGGAGCCTAACGTTAGCTAGATAGCTAGCTAGATAGCTGCTAAGAGAATGTCATGTCGCGCTATTGGAGGAGTGGGTAAGTGACTGACTTTTTCCCCTATCGTTTTTTGGTGGCTATACACAGCTAGAGATGCAGGTGTCATTTGTTTAGCTAGCAAGAACTTGAACGACTGTTATTCAGTTAGCATGTCTTTTGCGTTTGCAAAATTCACTCAGGCTATCTATTCCGATTTCAGAGCACTCTCGTCTGAGTGTGCCAGAGCGCAGAACAACTGATTAATTTATGAATGCTCAACACCTGCTGAATATGACCGGTGTCAGTAAACGTAGACAATGAAGTAATAGTTAGTCAAGAATGCTCTAGATACCATGTAAACAGCCCAACCAGCTTTGCTACGGCGGGTAAAATGGTCAGCGTGAGTTGTTCTCTCATTTGTGTCTGGAAGTAGCTAGCTAGCAAGCTAGCCAACTTTAGACAGTTAGCTTGGGTGCTTGCTTGGGACAAGCATGCATTGGCAGGCAAGCTGCAGAAGAACAACGAGACTACAATTCCTCATAGTTTGTCAGTGCAATTTTGACAGCCAACTAGCTGAAAAAGTTTGAGATGGTTTATCTAATGTTCCTTTGTTAGATTTCAGCTCATCTTGCTCTGGCTAGAATTAGTTGTTTATCTTGTTGATGTTTATAACTGAGGGAGAGAGAGAATATATTTTAATGGTTGTTTGATTAATAGGAATGTAAAGTTCCCAAATGTAAGAGGACTCCCGTGGTGTTTACATATTTGCAGGAATCCATTCAGGTTTATTTTGTGGCTTTTGGCAAATGTGCTCAAATGATCTAAAGTCACGATGTTGCAACTGCCCGAATAGACACAGTCCAGTTCAAAGTGAATGATTGCAGATCGTGTGGCAAATTGCTTGTCCATATAAAGGCCTACTGTAGCTCTGATTGGCTATAGTGCACCGGTCTGTATAGGTCTGTGTTTTTATTTGGTTTTATTTACTGCAGTGTCTATTAAATGTCCAAAAGCACGGCCGCTTTCCCACTTTATATTGCTATAGAATTTTTACAAATGCCTTAGTATACATAATTTATAAACAATCCAAGAATTTATGAAAATGTGAAAATGACCATATCTAAGTGGTCGCTTTTTTCTTTAAGTGTAATTTCTTCCTGGGGGTGTATATGAAAAGATTTGAATAAGATTTCATGTTGCTAAAATGCTGTCAGTTCCACTTTAAATGCAACAAAGTTTCACACACAAGTTATTTTCAAGGAGAGAGCAAGAGTCCAGATGATGATTATCTTTTGAAACTTAACTTCTTGTTTAAAGTTGTTTTTGAAAAGGGAGAAGCTAACAAAATAGCAACAACATCCTCTTTGATAACACCTGCTGCAGCCGCTGCAAATTAGCCGACAACAAAAGCTAGCTAGCTAGACTGTGGGAAAACTACTGCTCACTATTGCGCAGTGACATGTTGATCTTCAAGGCAGAGGTTAACATAGGTTTCTGTAAAAACGCTCCCACCCATTAAGTCAAAATGTGATTGGTTGATTCCACTGTCACTCCAAAATTTGTCCCTAATACAGTTGAATGGCAGATAACTTTATCTAGATAACTTTATCTGAGCTAGGTAGATTTATCTCCCCAGAGACCAGCAAAGAAAAGTCCTTATTGGATCTTTTTTTCTGTTCCCTTTCCTTTCCAATAAAAACTGAAGAGATTAAATTAGAACATCATTGAAAATAATAGTTTTGTAATCATTATTTTTGAAATCCTTAGCCCTTCTCTGAAGGTGTAGAAGGCCCATTGTTCCCCACTGTGTTTGGGTTAGCAATAATGTTGTTCTGAAATATTAACATAGAATACTGGACATTTTGAACTCTCATTATGTTTGTGATTTGCCAAAATTGCAATCATGATCTTTAATTTGACTCGCATTTTTCTGGTCTCGGTCTTGACTCGGACCCCTTGTCCCCCTCCCGGTCTCAGTCTTGACTCGGTCTCGCCCCCCTCCGGGCTTGGTCTTGACTCAGACTCGATTTGCTCCGGTCTTAGTTGTGAATCAGTCTCGCTTTAGGTGGTCTCGAACACAACACTGGGTTGCTATACATTACTTTTACCCATTGAATAAGATACTCACCGAAATTGAAAAAATCCAAGCATTCATTTATCAAATCCAGTTTGATTGCTTTTGTTAACGATCATATATGATAATGTACTGCTAAAATCCAAACAGGACCACTAGCACCAACCTGTGTATCTTCAGTTTGTGAAGGAGGGTGATGACAGCATATGAGACAATGAGCATGATCGACAAACCCAGACACGTTATAGACAGTCGAGAAAAAGCAGGAAGTCAGTTCATTTCTGAAGGACAAGAAGGAAATAAAAATATGCTTAATGGAAATTTTTCTGCGTTAGCATGAATGTTACTGGCCTTGTACCCAGTCAGGTTTTACAACTGATGTACAACACATTTGGCAGATTGAATGTGATACAACAGAGAGTATTTTTCATGGAACCCAAAAGGGTTATACCTGAAACCAAAAAGGGTTCTACCTGGAACCAAAAAGGGTTCTCCTATGGGGACAACCGAAGAACCCTTTTGGAACCATTTTTTTCTAATAGTGTATATCACATCAGCTGTGTCAAATGTATTGTACATCATTTTTGTGTATAGGGCCTTTATGTTTTGAATAAGATGTGCATATATGATATATTTAATAACTACAGTGGTGTAGTACATTTTCATGCCATCCTGTAACTCACCATGCTTTTTTTCATCTGTTGTCCCATCAGTTCCAGTGGTTACATTCTCACTATGTTTGGTTTGGTTGAGGGAATGTGCACCTGTGTGTCCAATAGGTTGATAAAACGTAATCATAACCATACATAAAGCTGTTTTGTACACAACCATATGTAACAACAATATCGACAGACTGTAGAAATCAGCTTAATACATCACAGTCTCTGCAAAAAAATCAAAGCTAGATTCTGTGCAAGAATTAAGGCTACTGGCTACCTGACAGGCTCACTTTCCTGTTGAACTTGTCATCTTTCTTCTCGAATCCGCAGGACATAACACAATATAAAGTGCCTTGCAAAAGTATTCAGACCTCTTGGATTTGTCTACATTTTATTGTGTTACAAAGTGGAAATAAAATGGATTGAATCGTCATTTTTCTTTAAAGATAAAGATACTTTTTTTTAAAGATAAATAAAAATACTAAACTTTGCATAATATGAATGTAAAACCTTTGACTTCTTACCCCAGCATGTTGAAAGGACATACAGAACCATGAAAAAACCATTGGCCATCCTCTCAAAACTTCTCTCTTACTTAATACTTAAATACAGTAGTACAAAACAATATGCAAGCAGCACCTTATCGTTTCTTGTCTAGTCCTATCTCTACTGTCTTGATACATTAAGTCCAAAGAAGTAGCAAACATGTATTTCTCACTTTTCAACCAACACGTCATAAATGCTAATGATTGTATTAGGATATCCTGTTCCCCCCACACACACACAAACAGTCTCATAACTCTCATCTTGGTCTTTATTGTAGGAGGAAATGTGTTCTCAATGAATTATCTGGTTAAATAAAAGGCACAATAAAAAATGAACACACACACATTATAAATGGTCATGACTTTCATCACTTGCACTTGTTCGAGTGTCTGCTAGTGTCAAATACTGTGATAATGCAATAAATGTTTGGTTATTGCTGTAGGCCAAATACAGGAGCTCATATTGAGAAGCATGTTTCTGTAAATGTGAAAAGATAAACAATTTGAAAAGACATCATGTTTCATCACACTGTGACCAATAGGGAGCAGAAGAAAACTAAACTCTTGATCAGCTCAGATTGTTGTAGTAGTGTAGTCATAGCAAGCAACATGATGGCTGGGCATAGAGTATATAGTGTGCTTCAAACTCTAAGGTAGTACAGCAGCTTATGTTTTATTGGAATTCCTGTGTGTGTCTGTGTGTGTGTATACACCCATGCAGACTCCAGCATAGGTGTATTGGAGTCAGCAGCTGCACTGTAGCCTGCATGTATCCTACATAGACTACTTGAACTGGCACCCAGTGAACCTGCAGTCAAAGGCACATTGTAGGTACGGTACTGCATTGTATAAATACTGCTTCTGGCAGTCATTCTAAATATTTCTTCAGCTATTCAAACCCTTCTGCTGCAGGATTATTTTCCTACTGCTATTAAACAGGCCAAATTAAGATCCGACATCTGTATGATAAAATTCTACCTGTTTGCGTATCTGTTTCACACATATTTTTTAAAGAAAAATACATAGTCTATACAACATGTGAAATTATATTTGCACATTGTAAAAAAATAAGTCAAATAGCCTAATGGCCTTGTCAAATAACTGACATGTGCCCCCGTTACCATTGGTGCCAGGTGGCGTACACTAAGGCGGTAAACTCTGAATCTTCGGGTTGCAGTAACTGTGAGTTCGAAGAAAAAACTATTCCCTTCTGGTCGCATATGTGACGAAGTGGATGATTATTATAATAATGCATATAAAAGGTTGTACATTCAAGTGTACACATCTGCATACTGTGTCTAATAGCAGATTAAAACTGAAGATCTGACTCCATGTGACCAAGCAGTCTATAACATAGATTGCACATATCCATTTGGTGTGTGAGGTACGACATTCCTCCTTGTATGTTTATGTGATTACATGATGAGCCCTGTATCTTTATATGACCACGTAATGAGCGTTTGGTAATATATGCCATTTAGCATACGCTTTTATCCACAGCATTTATCCAAAGTAACTTACAGTCAGGCGTGCATTCCTCTACAATTATCCAAAGGGTGTTTTTATATGGCACAGTCTGTGTGTGGTGAACATAGGTGTTGCCATAAGATTGACCTTATACAGAATTCCATTAACAGTCTATAGCTAACAAATTTAGACACTATAGTGTTGGTAAAGTACAAGTGTGGACGCTTTTGGGACGCACCCAGATAGAGAGCTTCTAGGTCAAAGGTCATGTCCTGCTCCCTGTGCTGGTAATTTGTCAGGCATGCACATGTAGATAGAGTTGACTTTTTCTTTGTAGCTTCTGTGCCTTCTGCCTAGTTTCTTCTCACGAATACCAGAGACCTGAGAACAACAGAGGCTACATATCATCACATACTATATGTTAAAAAAACATTTTTTGCTTCATCATGAAACAGGGGATATAGCACATGCATAGCAGGCTTTGTAGAACAAACATAATTTGGCCTTTTCATTTTAACAACTTTTATTCACTTCTAAGTAAATAGATCAGTTAGCTACCTTGGGCTGGTGTTCTACCACATCCTGTTGAGACAAAGTCCTACAACACAAGCAAAGAGGATCAGCACTGTCACATAGACACACAATTAACCCTTTAAGTCAAAGAGCCTAATGGCCTTGTAAAAAACTGCCGTGTTATAGTCACAATATTCAATAACACTTGCAGGTAAGTAGTTTCAGATTGATATGCAGTCAGAAAGCAAGAGATTACTTTTTACATTTAAGTCATTTAGCAGACACTCTTAAAAAGCACAATTTTCAGTAGTGAATGTATACATTTTTCATACTGTTCCCCCATGGGAATTGAACCCACAACCCTGATGTGGCAAGCACAATGCTCTACCAAGTGAGCTACATTGAGGTTAAGGTCTTAGTCCTGATCTTAATCTTAATCTAGTGTCCTCTTAATCACTTTTCATCCATTAGCTGGATTAAAATATCAACATCCAGAATAACCTGGCTAGAATTTTTGGAGAATTAAGTAATTCTAGCAGAAACTGGATTGTTTAAAAAAACGTATTTAATTTTTGGGGTATTTATTGAATATTAAAACATACAACCTACCTGCAGTGAAGCCGCTCAACATTTACTTTACATTCAGTCATCTAGCAGACACCCATGCAGAGCGGCCCACAGGAGAATCCAGGGTCAAGCGCCCCGCCCAAGGGCACGTCGACAGATCTCCCACCAAGTCAAATCGAGGACCCGAACAAGAGACTTTTCGGCCAGCGGCCCAAGCTCCCAACTGATCCCCTGCTGATTTTGTACGTTTGCCCACTGACAAAGAAATTATCAGTCTATAATTTTAATGGTAGGTTTATTTGAACAGTGAGAGACAGAATAACAACAACAAAAATCCAGAAAAGCACATGTCAAAAATGTTATAAATTGATTTGCAAGCCTGGAGGAATGGGCCCACTCAAGGACCGTGGGGTGGACAGCATCAGGAATGAACATCCGGTTATCTGGGCTCCACCCCCAGGGTTCGGCTGGGACTGCTGCACCTCCCGGACCTGTTTCCCAATACCCTAGCTGAGTGCCGTCGCCAGTCACGAGGTGGGAAGGGTGGTCTCGGGCTCCGGAGTGGTAGCCGTGGGGTTATAACAGCGAGACAGGGCATCCGGCTTGATGTTCTTTGGACCCCGGCCGGTAGGAGAGGGAAAAGTTGAACTGGGTAAACAGCATGGCCCTGCTCGCCTGCCTGGAGTTGAGGCGCTTGGTGATGCAGAGATACTCCAGGTTTTTGTGGTCGGTCCACAAAATGAATGGATGTTCTACCCCTTTGAGCCAGTGCCTCCATTCCTCCAATGCCATCTTAACCACGAGAAGCTCCCGATTCCCCACATTGTATTTCCTCTCTGTGGCGGTGAGGTGGTGGGAGAAGAAGGCGCAGGGATGCGACTTAAGGTCCAGGGCTGAACGTTGGGACAGACAGCCCCCACTCCGACATCCAAAGCATCGGCCTCCACCACGAACTGACGGGAAGGGTCTGGATGAACCAGGATCGGAGCCGTGGTGAAGCAATGTTTAAGGTCCCGGAACGTCCGGTCCGCGGCAGTGGACCACATGAACGGAACCTTGGTAGAGGTGAGGGCAGACAAGGGGGAGGCCAGGTTGCTGTAACCCCAGATAAAGCGGCGATAAAAGTTGGCGAACCCCAGGAAGCGTTGCAGCTGCACCCTGGACGTAGGCTGAGGCTAATCCACCACCGCTCTCACCTTCTCAGGATCCATCTTGATGCTCCCAGCAGAGATGATGTAGCCCAGGAAGGGAATGATGGAGCGATGGAACTCGCACTTTTCCGCCTTAACGAACAACAGGTTCAACAGGTGCTGGAGAACCTGTCGGACATAGAGCACATGTTCTTGGGGGGAGCGGGAGAAGACGAGGATGTCATCAATGTAGACGAAGACGAAACGGTTCAGCATGTCGTGGAGAACATCATTCACCAGAGCCTGGAACATGACCAGATATTCATAGTGGCCACTGGCCGTGTTGAAGGTGGTCTTCCACTCGTCCCCCTCTCGGATCCGCACCAGGTTGTATGGCATTACGTAGATCCAGCTTGGAGAACACAGTGGCCCCCTGGAGTGGCTCGAAGGCTGAGGAAATGAGTGGTAGGGGATAACGGTTCATAACAATGATGTCATTAAGTCCCTGGTAGTCAATGCACAGGTGCTTGTCATTCTTCTCCACGAAGAAGAACCCTGCGCCAGCGGGAGAGGAAGAGGGATGAATAAATCCAGTAGCTAGGGAGTCCAATGTAGTCCTCCATAGCCTTGGTTTCAGGTCCTGACTGCGAGTACTGACGCCCTCGGGGCTGCGTGGTGCTAGGGAGAAGGTCAATCCCGCAGTTATAGGGGCAGTGCGGCAGAAGGGAAGTGGCCCAGGACTTTCTGAACACCTCCCGGAGATCCTGGTACTCCACGGGAATGTTGGAGACTTCCGGAACCACCTCAGAGGACCCAGGAAGATGTCCCGGGGCAGGTTGCGCCGACTTCAGACAATTGGCGTGGCAGAACGGACTCCAGCCCATGATGGCACCCATAGACCAATTGATGAGTGGGTTGTGTCGCTGGAGCCAGGGAAATCCCAAAACCAAGTGGATCTGGGGGGTCTTGATGAGCAGGAACCGAATGGTCTCGCTGTGATTCAATGACACCCGTTGGTTGATGGGAGTGGTGTTATGGGTAACCCGACCAATAGAGCGCCCATCCAACGTTTTAACATCCACGGGAATGGAGAGGGGCTGAGTGGGGATGTTCAGCTCGGAAGCCAGTGTGGCATCCAAAAAGCTCTCATCGGCCCCAGAGTCAACCAGAGTCAATGAGGACCCGGAGAGATTTGAGCTGGTTTCCCCATAGCAGAATGACATGAAAAGGGGTGCGAGTAAGAGAAGCAGAAAAGTTCCTCATATGGCCCACAGAATACTCGCTCCTACTGGTGAGCCTGGTCTTTTACCAGGCACGAGGACACAAAATGCCCAAAAGTCCAGCAATACAGACAGCTCCTTGTGCTGATCCGGTGTTGCTGTTCTACTGGCGACAGCCCAGCCCTGCCTAGTTGCATGGGCTCGGAAAACAGTGCCTCGGCCCTCCTCGGTGACTCTCGAGGAAGGTCGGGAAATCTTGGGTGCTCTCGGCCACGGGAATGACTCGGAGGCGAGGTGGAATCCCTGGACGTGCGAGTGAAATTGAATTTCCTCTCCACCCGTCGTTCCTGCAATCACCCATCAATGCGGATGGTCAAAGCGATGAGGGAGTCAAAATCTGTGGGTAACTCCCGAGCCGCATGCTCGTCCTTAACCTCCTCCGAGACGCCGTGCAGGAACATGTCGAACAGTGCTTCCGGGTTCCACTCACTCTCCGCTGCCAACGTACGGAAATACACCGCATAGGGTGTTACAGTGCGGGAGTCCTGCCGGAGCTGGATTAGCTTCAGTGAACGGGGCCTCAAAGATCTTCCTCACCTCTCCCACGAACCCCTACAGGCTCGCGCATATGGCCGGCTGATGTTCCCATATGGCGGTAGCCCAGATGAGAGCCCTACCAGACATCAGCATTGGTGAGTGATTGTGGGGACGACTTCCCTGTGGCTCAGTTGGTAGAGCATGGTGTTTGCAACGCCAGCATGGTGTGTGCAACGCCAGGGTCGTGGGTTCCATTCCCACGGGGGGCCAGTACAAAACACAAATAAAATAAAAAAATCCATGAAATGTATGTATTCACTACTGTAAGTCGCTCTGGATAAGAGCGTCTGCTAAATGACTAAAATATAAATGTAAATCAGCGTGATGAGGTAGGCTATTTTGGTGCGATCCAAGGGGAAGGAGGAGGGCTGAAGCTCAATAAAGAGGGCACACTGAGCTAAAAACACCCGACAGGTGCTCGGCTCTCCATTAAAGCGTTCCGGAGGAGGTAACCGGTGCTCCCGGGAAGGTGGAGTGGCCAGTGGGGCTGCTGACCACCGAGTTGCTGAGAGGCGGTGGGGTTACCACCGTGGCAGGCTGCCCGCCAGATGACCTGCGGAATTGCTCCAGCAGCATGTCCAACCCCCTCCATCAGGGTCAGGGCAGAGGTCGGTAATCCAGAAGGGGGCAAAGGTACAGGTCGGCGGGTCAGGGGCAGGCAGAGTGGTCAGGCAGGCGGGCTCGGAGTCAGGACAGGCAAGGGTCAAAACCAGGAGGGTGAGAAGAGAGAGACTGGAAAAAGCAGGAGCTGAGAGACAAAATGCTGGCTGACTTGAACAAACAAGACGAACTGGCAATAGACTAACAGAGAACACAGATGAATGTAACTAAGGCTGGGAATGTCAATGCAATCAAACTAGCAAGGGCAATGATCACAAGTCAGTCATAATGTGGCTAATAGGCTAGCGTATCTATTTATATAGCAAGGAAGGTAAAAACCAGGAGCCTAACGTTAGCTAGATAGCTAGCTAGATAGCTGCTAAGAGGATGTCATGTCATGCTATTGAAGGACTGACTCTTCCCCCTCATATCGTTTTTCGGTGGCTATACACAGCTAGAAATGCAGGTGTCATTTGTTTAGCTAGCAAGAACTTGAACGACTCTTATCCAGTTAGCATGTCTCTTGCGTTTGCACATTCACTCTGTGTCACAGTATCCACAGAAAATGGTGCCCCTCCTCGGCCGGGCGGCGCTCGGCAGTCGTTGTCGCCGGTCTACTAGCTGCCACCGATCTATGTTCTGTGTTCGTTGTGTTTTGTCTAAGTCCGCACCTGTTTCCGTTTCTGTAATTAGTAGGGGGGGTATTTAGTTTGTTCCTTGTGGTTTGTGTTTTGTGCGGGATTGTTTATTCGTCAGCAGGCAGGTCTGTGAACGTTTTCTGTTTTTTGCACATTTTTCCCCAGCGGATTCTCGCTAGAGGAATGTTATATTTGCCGGGCTGCGCCCCGTGCGTATCTTTGTTTTCTCTGGGTTAACTGTGTTCCCGTGTGGTCTCTGGGCATACCCTATGCCATTTTGTTACGCCGAGTGTTTTTTTTTTGTGAAATAAATATACCGTTCTACGGCACAACTGGACTACGTCTCCTGCGTTTGACTCTGCCTTTTCCTCCTGCCTTACGGAATCGTGACACTCTGGCTATCTCATCTGAGTGTGCCAGAGCGCAGAACAACTGATGAATTTATGAACGCGCAACACCTGCTGAATATGTCAGTAAACTAGACAAAAAAAGTAATAGTTAGTCAAGAGCGCTCTAGATACCATGTAAACAGCCCAACCAGCTCTGCTACGGCGGGTAAAATGTTCAGAGTGAGTTGTTCTCTCATTTGTGTCTGGAAATAGCTAGCTAGCAAGCTAGCCAACTTTAGACAGTTAGCTTGGGTGCTTATTTGGGACAAGCATGCATTGGCAGGCAAGCTGCAGAAGAACAACGAGACTACAATTCCCCATCGTTTATCAGTGCAATTTTGACAGCAAAATAGCTGAAGAAGTTTGAGAGGGTTTATGTAATGTTCCTTTGTTAGATTTTAGCTCATCTTGCTCTGGCTAGCACTAGTTGCTGATCTTGTTGTTGATGTGCATAACTGAGGGAGCGAGAGACTATATTTGATCATTCCTATTGATCAATGTGAAAATGACCATGTCTAAGTGGCCACTTGACTTTTTTTTTTTTTTTAAATGTAAGAGTCATTTCTTCCTGGGGTTGTAGATGAAAATATTTGAATAAGATTTCATGTTGCTAAAATGCTGACGGGCCGGAAACAATATCTCCACCCCGCTGACCCTCAACACTGGGGCCCCACAAGGGTGCGTTCTCAGCCCTCTCCTGTACTCCCTGTTAACCCATGACTGCATGGCCATGCACGCCACCAACTCAATCATCAAGTTTGCAGACGACAGTACAGTGGTAGGCTTGATTACCAACAACGACGAAATGTCCTACAGGGAGGAGGTGAGGGCCCTCAGAGTGTGGTGTCAGGAAAATAACCTCACACTCAACGTCAACAAAACAAAGCAAATGGTTGTGGACTTCAGGAAACAGCAGAGGGAGCACCCCCCCCCCCTATCCACATAGACGGGACAGTAGTGGAAAAGGTTTTAAGTTCCTCGGCGTACACATCACGGACAAAGAGAAATGGTCCACCCACACAGACAGCGTGGTGAAGAAGGCGCAACAGCGCCTCTTCAACCTCAGGAGGCTGAAGAAATTTGGCTTGTCACCAAAAACACTCTCAAACCTTTACAGATGCACAATCGAGAGCATCCTGTCGGGCTGTATCACGCCTGGTACGGCAACTGCTCCGCCCACAACCGTAAGGCTCTCCAGAGGGTAGTGAGGTCTGCACAACGCATTACCGGGGGCAAACTACCTGCCCTCCAGGACACCTACACCACCCGATGTTACAGGAAGGCCAAAAAGATCATCAAGGACAACAACCACCAGAGCCACTGCCTGTTCACCCCGCTATCATCCAGAAGGCGATGTCAGTACAGGTGCATCAAAGCTGGGACCGAGAGACTGAAAAACAGCTTCTATCTCAAGGCCATCAGACTTTTAAACAGCCATCACTAAATCAAATCAAATGAATTTATATAGCCCTTCTTACATCAGCTGATATATCAAAGTGCTGTACAGAAACCCAGCCTAAAACCCCAAACGGCAAGCAATGCAGGTGTAGAAGCACGGTGGCTAGGAAAAACTCCCTAGAAAGGCCAAAACCTAGGAAGAAACCTAGAGAGGAACCAGGCTATGAGGGGTGGCCAGTCCTCTTCTGGCTGTGCCAGGTGCAGCCTCTCAACTAGCATTGAGAGGCTGCTGCCAACATACAGACTCAATCACTAGCCACTTTAATAATTAATAATTGGATGTAATAAATGTACTATACTGTACTCTATACCATCTACTGCATCTTGCCTATGCCGCACGGCCATCGCTCATCCATATATTTATATGTACATATTCTTATTCATTCCTTTACACTTGTGGGTATAAGGTAGTTGTTGTGAAATTGTTAAATTACTTGTTAGATATTACTGCACGGTCGGAACTAGAAGCACAAGCATTTCGCTACACTCGCATTAACATCCGCTAACCATGTGTATGTGACCAATAAAATTTGATTTGATCTCAATTCCACTGAGCACTTCTGGGACCTGTTGGATAAGAGGGTGAGGGCTAGGGCCATTCCCCCCAGAAATGTCCGGGAACTTGGTGGAAGACTGGGGTTACATCTCACAGCAAGAACTGGCAAATCTGGTGCAGTCCATGAGGAGGAGATGCACTGCAGTACTTAATGCAGCTGGTGGCCACACCAGATACTTTTGATTTTGACTCCCTCTTTGTTCAGGGACACATTATTCAATTTCTGTTAGTCACATGTCTGTGAAGCTTGTTCAGTTTATGTCTCAGTTGTTGAATCTTATGTTCATACAAATATTTACACATGTTACGTTTGCTGAAAATAAACGCAGTTGACACTTAGAGGACGTTTCTTTTTTTGCTGAGTTTAGCTACCAATCTGAAGAGGCTGATTTTCTTTTGTGGCTGGCAGTTGGCATGGACCAATTTATCACGCACCACTCTTAGTGAGTATTGGAGCAACACGCGCATTCTAAGAGGACTGAGAATACAGAAGGAGCCTACAATAGGGAAAAACGACAAAACTTTCGTTCAGAAATGGGGTGAAATCCTAAACAAATGTGTCGAAGGAAGTAAAAGAGGTTGAAGTTAAGATCAGTGAACATAAGGTTATAATGAAGGAGATTCTAGGCCCGAACTTCACAGCCATAGATGACTCAAATGAAAATAAACAATATAGGAGAGTCAAGCAGTCGAAGAGGGGACCAGGAATACAGGCCATGGATACGGAGCTACATTAAGACGTGGTAATTAACTCTCCAAAAAAAGAGCTCAGTTTTATCTAAGGGCCTATCTTTTGTACCTACAGTACATGTACAGACAAACCATTTGATACGAAAGTGTAGTAGATGTCCCTTGGGGGTATCCGTACCTATGTATGGCTCCTTATTTTAGATAATACTACTGTGCCTATCCCTTTATTGGCCAGAGTAAAGGAAGAGTTGGGGAGGATGGAAGAAATTGGGGCGGTGTCTAAAATAGAGTCCCACTGACTGGTGTGCAGGGATGGCAGTGGTCCCAAAAGCCAGTGGGGACATAAGGATCTGTGTGGACATGACTAACTTGAATGAGGCACTCTGCAGAGAGAGACATATCTTACCATCAGTGGAGCAGTCACTGGCTCAGATGGATGGCTCACAAGTCTTCACAAAGCTGGATGCCCACTCAGGTTTCTGGCAGATACCGCTGTCATCAGAGAGTAGGGCGCTCACAACGTTTATAACACCGTTTGGCCAGTACTGTTTTAACGGTTTGCCATTTGGAATCGCTTCCGGTCCTGAGCATTTCCAAAGACGCATGTCCCAGCTGTTGGATGGGCTGAGTGGCGTCATAGTCCACGCGGACGACGTACTGGTGTGTGGACGGGACAGAGCAGAACATGATAAAAGACTCACAGCAGTTCTGAACAGAATCCAGGAGACTGGCCTGACACTCAATGAAAAATGCACTTTTGCTCAGTCAGAGGTCTTGTTCTTGGGACACAAAATCAGTGCAGCTGGAATAGAGCCGGACTCGGAAAAGATCAGCGCAATCACAGATATGCCCAACACCAGAACGTGGCTGAAGTCAGGACCTTCATAGGCATGGCCACATATGTGGGTAAGTTCCTCCCACGGTTTTCAGATACAACCAAACCCCGGAGAGACTTACTAGCCAAAGAGAATGACTGGTCATGGGGTCAAGTGCAACAGGTGGCATTTGACAAAATCAAAGGAGACCTGGCCTCAGAGTGTGATGGCCCAGTACTGTCCCCACGCTAAGACAAAGGTATCAGCAGATGCAGCATCCTTTGAGCTAGGAGCAGTCCTCACACAGATGCACGACAACATGGAGTGGCGTCCAAAAGCATACATTTCCCGAAACGTATCTGACACAGAACAAAGGTATGCACAAGTGGAGAAAGGCGTTGGCTATCACATGGGCATGTGAAAGGCTCAGCCAATACCTTATTGGCCTGCAGTTTACAGCAGAGACTGACCACAAACCACTGTTGGCTCTGTTAGGGACAAAAGCCCTGGACGACTTGCCTCCCAGAGTTCTGCGCTTCCGCCTCCGATTACTGAGGTTGACCTACAAGATGGTGTATGTGCCAGGGAAGGCACTGATCACAGCAGATGCCCTCTCCAGGGCCTCAATTAAACGTCCATTATCAGAGGAGGAGCAACGTCTAGATGGTGAGGTACAGGTGTCCATTAATGCAATAAGAGACAGTCTACCTGCATCACCAAACTGCAGCAGATTGCAGAGGAGCAACAACGAGACCACATCTGCCGACAGATAGTGCAGCAGTGCAAAAGGGGATGGCCCAGGCAGGAGGAACTGCCTCAGCTGCTGAAGCCCTATTGGGTGCACCAAAGGGACTTCCACTGTAATGGAGACCTCATGAAAGGACAATGGATAGTTATCCCAGAGACTCTACAACCAGAAATGCTAGACAGAGTGCATGATGGACACATGGGGATGACCAAATGCAGACTGAGGGCTCAACAGTCAGTGTGGTGGCTTGGTCTGAGTAATTAGATTGCCAAGCTGGTGGCCCAGTGTGAGGTCTGTACAAAATGTCAACCTTGTCATCCGGAGCCAATGCTGGCAACGGAGCTGCCAAAATGGCCATGGCAAAAGCTATGGGCAGAAATGTTCTATTGGAAAAATGACACTTATATGCTAGTTGTAGATTACTATTCAAGATACACTGAAATAGCAAAGACACCCATAACCACATCAGCTGGTGTTATTAATGGATTTAAGTTAATTTCTTCCAGGCAAGGGGTCGCTGAGGTCCTGGTTACACATAACGCTCCCCAGTTCTCCGCGAGCTCCTTTTCTGCTTTTGCCGCAGAATATGACTTCACACATGTGAACAGTAGCCCCTACCATGCACAGAGTAACGGTGAGGCAGAGAGAGCTGTGAAACCAGTCAAGGTACTGCAGAAAAAGAACAAGGATCCATACAGGGCTCTGTTAGCTTACAGAGTTACACCACTGCATCATGGGCTGCCGCCTGCCAAGCTCCTGATGGGCAGGAGGCTGCGCTCCTTATTGCCTGTCTCGCCGGCTCAGTTTAAACCCCGATGGCTAACAGGAAGGCCTTCGCTGAGAGGGACAAACGGCTGAAACAAACGCAAACTGGAGACCTTAATCGGAGACACCTTGTGGTGGACACAAGCTCAGAGGAGGTACGGAGGAACAAAACACACATCAGAGCTCTTCCAGATCTACCAGCCACACAGACTGAGGCCACAGACAACACACAAAAGAGGGGGAAGGAGAGAGAATGCTCACAGAGCCACAAGCTCGTCCAAAAAGGGATGTGAAGCCACCAGAGTGGCTGAAAGACTATGTTACGTGAAGATCATACATACTGTTGGGGACCACACCCAGCTAAAAGAGACTAGACTGTACCTAAGTTAATGTTCATACTGTGTAATTTAATGTTTTCATACTGTTTCAGGATGTGAAGTAGCATGTTAGAGAATAATACTGGTTTCCAAATTGTATTTCAGTTATGCTTCAGTGGTTATGCATGTTGAGTTCTTGTTCATGGGAGAGGGGAAGATGTAGTAGGATGTCCCCTGGGGGTATCCGTTCCTAGGTATGATGCGCAGACTAGGCTAGTAAACATGCTGAAGCTAGAACCTCGTTGTTGTGCCGCCTTATTTGAGATAATACCACAGAAAGTAGATCTGTTTAAATTCTTTCTCAAGATTAAACTTAAGCACATGATTTCTCTAAACACTTTTGGAACTAGAAACCCAACAAAAAACTGGTACCCATTTTAAGCCCAAAAGCAAATTCTGTCTTATAGTTAACAACTCCTCGATTAATAGCTATTGTAGGTTAGTCGAACAAGAAGCCATGTCAGTATATAGGAGAAAAGCAAACCACATTCAGAAGAACCTCACAAGGACAGAACAGGCACTTAATACATTTTTTTACCTTTATTTATTTGAACTAATGAAAGATTCAGCTTTTGTTATCAAACCTGCAGACAAGGAGGGTGCTGTGGTCATTTTAGACTATGAAAAATACAAAGAAGAGATTCAGAGACAACTCAGTAATGAACATTTCTATAGAAAATTAAGTGTTGATCCCACACAGGTGTTCCAAAGGGATATATGCTCTAATCTGGAGCAAGCCCTATTAAATAACCATATCTCAAAAACTGAATATGAATAGCTTTGCTGCAAATGTGCCATACGTCCATGCCTGTACATTTTGCCGAAATTAACCAAAATTAAAACACAACAAGGCAATTATCCAGGCAGACCAGTGGTTGCAGGAATAGGGTCAATGCTAGAGCATGTGCAAGCATTGCCATCATATGTTAAAGACTAGACTTCATTAACAAGATCTCACCAATAACGGGATTAACAGAAGACTGCATTCTGGTCACATTAGATGTTGAGAGTCTACAGTTGAAGTCGGAAGTTTACATTCACTTATGTTGGAGTCATTAAAACTTGTTTTTCAACCACTCCACAAATTTCTTGTTAACAAACTATAGGTTTGGCAAGTCGGTTAGGACATCTACTTTGTGCATAACACAAGAAATGTTCCCAAAAATAGTTTACAGACAGATTATTTCACTTATAATTCACTGTATCACAATTCCACAGGGTCAAAAGTTTACATACACTAAGTTGACTGTGCCTTTAAACAGCTTGGAAAATTCCAGAAAATGATGTCATGGCTTTAGAAGCTTCTGATAGGCTAATTGAAATAATTTGAGTCAATTGGAGGTCTACACGTGGATGTATTTCAGGCCTACCTTCAAACTCACTGCCTCTTTGCTTGACATCATGGGAAAATGTAAAGAAATCAGCCAAGACCTCAGAAAAAAAATTGTAGACCTCCACAAGTCTGGTTCATCCTTGGGAGCAATTTGCAAATGCCTGAAGGTACCACGTTCATCTGTACAAACAATAGTACGCAAGTATAAACACCATGGGACCACGCAGCCGTCATACCGCTCATGAAGGAGACGCGTTCTGTCTTCCAGAGATGAACGTACTTTGGTGCAAATCAATCCCAGAACAGCAGCAAAGGACCTTGTGAAGATGCTGGAGGAAACAGGTACAAAAGTATCTATATCCATAGTAAAATGAGTCCTACATCAACATAACCTAAAAGGCCGCTCAGCAAGGAAGAAGCCACTGCTCCAAAACCGGCATAAAAAAAGCCAGATTACGGTTTGCAACTGCACCTGGGGACAAAGACCTCTGGTCTGATGAAACAAAAATAGAACTGTTTGGCCATAATGACCTTCGCTATGTTTGGAGGAAAAAGGGGGATGCTTGCAAGCCGAAGAACACCATCCCAACCGTGAAGCACGGGGGTAGCAGCATCATGTTGTGGGGGTACTTTGCTGCAGGAGGGACTGGTGCACCTCACAAAATAGATGGCATCATGAGTATGGGAAATAATGTGGATATATTGAAGCAACATCTCAAGACATCAGTCAGGAAGTTAAAGCTTGGTCGCAAATGGGTCTTCCAAATGGACAATGAGCCCAAGTTATACTTCCAAAGTTATGGCAAAATGTCAACAACAAAGTCAAGGTATTGGACTGGCCATCACAAAGCCCTGACCTCAAACCTATAGAACATTTGTGGGCCGAACTGAAAAAGCGTTTGCGAGCAAGGAGGCCTACAAACCTGACTCAGTTACATCAGCTCTGTCAGGAGGAATGGGCCAAAATTCACCAACTTATTGTGGGAAGCTTGTGGAATGCTTCCAGAAACGTTTGACCCAAGTTAAACAATTTAAAGGCAATGCTACCAAATACTAATTGAGTGTATGTAAAGAAATAAAAGCTGAAATAAATAATTCTCTCTAATATTATTCTGACATTTCACATTCTTAAAATAAAGTGGTGATCCTAATTGACCTAAAACAGGGAATTTTTTATAGGATTAAATGCCAGGAATTGTGAAAAAATGTGTTTAAATGTATTCGGCTAAGGTGTATGTAAACTTCCAACTTCAACTGTATATACCAGCATTCCCCATAGCGGGGGGCTGGAACTCACGAAAAGTCGGAGATGCTGTCAAGAAACACTGGCATGCTTTATCATCGAACCCAGCTTTGCCAGGTGAATATAAAAATCCACCACTTGTTGTACATAGGAGAGGTCGCAATATACACAATAAATTGGTCCATGCCAACTGCCAGCCACAAAAGTTAATCAGCCAGGCTCTTTTATGCCCTCTTCCAAATGGCAGCTATAAATGCAGTTGCGCACAGTGCAACAATATGATGAAGTGTGAATATTTCTGCCACCCACATACAGGAAAACAGTTCCAAATAAATGACATTATTACGTGCTTCACCACCCATGTTATCTACATGATTAAATGTCCATGTGGGCTGTGTTATGTAGGTAAAACCTCTCGTTATCTCAAACAGAGAATTTGTGAACACAAAAATTAAATCTGAAGAAAGGACAGGGATTATACTGTCACAGTACATTTTAAGATATCAGACAGGTGAGGTGATATAAACTCAGCAAAAAAAGAAACAGCCTCTCACTGTCAACTGCGTTTATTTTCAGCAGTGTGGACATAACAAGATTCAACAACTGAGATAAACTGAACAAGTTCCACAGACATGTGACTAACAGAATAATGTGTCCCTGATCACAGGGGGGGGTCCATCAGTATCTGGTGCATTAAGCACTGTAGTGCATCTCCTCCTCATGGACTGCACCAGATTTGCCAGTTCTTGCTGTGAGATGTTACCCCACCCTTCCACCAAGGCACCTGCAAGTTCCTGGACATTTCTGGGGGGAATGGCCCTAGCCCTCACCCTCCGAACCAACAGGTCCCAGACGTGCTCAATGGGATTGAGATCCGGGCTCTTCGCTGGCCATGGCAGAACACTGACATTCCTGTCTTGCAGGAAATCACGCACAGAATGAGCAGTATGGCTGGTGGCATTGTTATACTGGAAGGTCATGTCAGGATGAGCCTGCAGGAAGGGTACCACATGAGGGAGGAGGATGTCTTCCCTGTAACGCACAGTGTTGAGATTGCCTGCAATGACAACAAGCTCAGTCCGATGATGCTGTGACACACCGCCCCACACCATGACTGACCCTCCACCTCCAAATCGATCCCGCTCCAGAGTACAGGCCTTGGTGTAACACTCATTCCTTCGACGATAACAGCGAATCCGACCATCACCCCTGGTGAGACAAAACTGTGACTCGTCAGGGAAGAGCACTTTTTGCCAGTCCTGTCTGGTTCAGCGATGGTGGGTTTGTGCCCATAGGCGACGTTGTTGGCGGGGTGATGTCTGGTGAGTACCTGCCTTACAACAGGCCTACAAGCCCTCAGTCCAGCCTCTCTCAGCCTATTGCAGACAGTCTGAGCACTGATGGAGGGATTTTGTGTTCCTGGTGTAACTCGGGCAGTTGTTGTTGCCATCCTGTACCTGTCCCACAGGTGTGATGTTCGGATGTACCGATCCTGTGCAGGTGTTGTTACACGTTGTCTGCACTGCGAGGACGATCAGCTGTCCATCCTGTCTCCCTGTAGCGCTGTCTTAGGCTGACCCGTTTACGAATCTCCGCCGGTCCTGACCATGAGCCTGACTGCTGTTCTGTACCTTATGGACTCTGCCCTCGATTGCGGACCTCTGCCTGCCTTTGACCTGTCTTTTGCCTGCCCCCTGTTTGGGTCAATAAACATCTGTGTCTCTAGCTGTCTGCATCTGGGTCTTATCCTGAGTTCTGATAGGTGGACCATTTCAGATCGTAAGTGATGTGTACGCCGAGGACCTTGAAGCTTTCCACCTTCTTCACTGTGGTCCCGTCGATGTGGATAGGGACGTGCTCCCTCTGCTATTTCGTGAAGTCCACGATCAGCTCTTTTGTTTTGTTGACGTTGAGTGAGAGGTTACTTTCCTGGCACCACACTCCCAGGGCCCTCACCTCCTCCTATTGTCTATAGACCCTGACACATACGTCTCGTATCTGAGCCGTTGAATTGCGACTCCACTTTGTTTCTGTACTGACGTTTTGCCTGTCTGATTGCCTTACAGAGGGAATAACTACGCTGTTTGTATTGTACCATATTCCCAGTCATCTTGCCATGTGTGTGTGTGTGTGTGTGTGTGTGTGTGTGTGTGTGTGTGTGTGTGTGTGTGTGTGTGTGTATGTATATGTGTCCGTGAGTGCTGGGGGATTGTGTGTGTGTGTGTGTGTGTGTGTGTGTGTGTGTGTGTGTGTGTGTGTGTGTGACATGTTTGTATATGAAAAGACAAGGAGGCAGCACCTCTTGACCACACCTGACATTTTATGAGCAAATAGGACTACAAGTTAGTAAAACGTTTTTTTTTTTTTCTAAGACGAAGTATACTTATTTTTATTTTTAAAATAATGACATTGATACCGCTAGGACACTGAACCCTATGTTGAGGTTTGAAGTCACACGGCCCTCGTCTGTCTCTTGATTATTAGAAATGTACACAGCTTAATAAGAAACTCAGAGATCTCAGATATTACCTACTGACATTCAGATGAACAGGGCAGCAAGGCAGTGTCACAGGATCCAACGAAAGTGGCGCCCCTCCTCGGTCGGGCGGCGCTCGGCGGTCGTCGTCGCCGGCCTATTAGCTGCCACCGATCGTTGTTTCTGTGTCGTTTAGTTTTGTCTGTCTGTTCCGCACCTGTTTTGTGAATGTCATTAGTGGGGACTTATTTAATGTGTGTTTTCAGTTGGGATTTTGTGCGGGATTGTTTATTGTCCACGTTGTGTGATCGACAGTTTTTTTTTGTGGAAGGATTTACCGGGCTGCGCTCCTTATATTTTGTTATATTTTGTGCTGTACGGGCGCAGTTAACAAATACTGGAACTGTGTATAGCGCCCTGTGCTTTTCGGCGTGTGTGAGTAAGAATTATTAAAAGACACTCACCTCCAGCACCTCTGTCTCCTGCACTTGATTCCACCTGTCAGCCAGTCCAAGTCCGACGTGACAGGCAGACTACTTTCAGCATGGCTAAACGTTTAACTGCATACATTACCAATCTCATGAATTCGTTTTGGATTTCATTTTTAAATCCAAATGAACAGCACCCCATCTGAAGCAGGCCTCAGAAGTGAATGTCTGCCACATTCATATTATTTTCCCAACCATATCAACACTCAGAAACGTTAGCTTTACCTCCTCTGACTGGTAATTGTTTTAAACACTTCTCATTATTTGTTGCAATGTGTCAGTGGTGGAAAAAGTACCCAATTGCCTTCATAGAAAATGACACAAGTAAAAGTGAAAGTTACGCAGTAAAATGCTACTTGAGTAAAAGTCTAAAAGAATTTGGTTTTAAATATACTTAAGTATCAAAAGTAAAAGTAGATGTCATTTAAAATTCCTTATACTAAGCAATCCAGACGGCACATATAAAAACGTATATATAATTACTGGCAGTGGCGACCCATCATTCAGGGCAGGTGGGGTAGAGCGCCATCTGTTTTGAGCCCCACCCGAAAAACAATGAAATCAAAAATGAAATATTTTTCTTTGTTTTTTTGTTGCCTTTTTAATACGTGTCACATATCAGTTTTCAAACAATGTAAAAAAAAAAGTCATAATATTAACTTAGTTAATAATTCCGCTTACATTTTTTTTGCTTTCTTGAGTAAGGCAGCTCCAAAACACAGGTGTTTCAGCCTAGCTCAGTGCTTTCTGTGGTGGTGGAAGAGCCAGCAAAAAATACGTAGCGTAGGGATTGGTTCAGTGTTCTGTCACTCACGGAGACACTACGCAATTGCAAAATCTTTGAGTAGAGCTTGAAAATTCAAGCCCCTTGGGTGCTGCCATAGAGTTACATTAGAAGTGCCCATCCAAGAAGGCTCAAGGTCATTGGTCACTGATAAAATGGCGTCAAATCACGTTATATCTACCATAGCTTTGATAGGACTGATCATACTTTCAAAATCCTAGCTAGCAAGCTAGCAGTCATCATGAATCAAGTCGACAATCTACTGGCAAATCCTTTTTCATATGAAGAGAAATAATGAAGAGAAATTATAGATAAAACTTATCGATGCTCATCGGCCATTGGACAAAAACATTACACAACAAGTTGGAAATGGCAAATTCAACAATAGGTGGTTTGGAAGGAATCAGTGGCTAACTGCAAGCATTACAAATCAATCACTAGCCTGCTATTCAGTGAAGTGGGTGTGTGGTCTCTTTTCCAAGCTTAAAAGGAAAAACATTCAACATTGGCCATGCTGTCAATTTCCAGTTGCTCAAAACAACTGGAAACTCAGAACTGGGAAATCTCAGACTTCAGTGAGTTCAAGGCAACTGGGAACTCGGGGAAAAAAAGGAGGTCCGACTGGGAAAATACGTTTTGAACGGTCATCCAACTCAGAACTGCAAGTCGAGAACTCGGGCCTCTTTCTAGAGCTCCGACCTGAAGATCACTGACGTCATCATGATTAAGCAACATTGTTTTTTTAGAGTTCCCTGTTGTCTTGAAAGCACCATAAATCCAGAGAATGTGTTACGTCTTGGTAATCGTGGAGGAGGAATGAATCGCAGGAAGCAGCGAACACAGGGTAGTGGTGTTTTTAATATACACTCACACAAAAAAAAAAAAAATTCCCACACACAGGGGAGAAAATACATACGGCGTCAAACAACGTCGATACGAACATAAGCCGTCTGACAAGAAACAATCATTAATCCCGCACGACAGGAGCGGGCCAGCTAAACTAAATAGCCCCTCTAATGGCTAATTGACCACAGGTGTCACAAAATAAAAAAAGGGAAAAGCAAAAGGGAATCGGTGGCAGCTAATAGGCCGGTGACGACAACCGCCGAGCGCCACCCGAGCAGGAGGGGGCGCTACCGTCGGTGGGAATCATGACAGAATGCCAGACTTTGATGACAAAATTTGCCCAAGAAGGACTGCTGTGCCACCTTCCTGTTCAAGTGAGCACAGCACAACAAGGTGAGTCCAAAAATGTATTGTATGCTGCTGCATAAATTATGTAAAATGCCAGGGAGATATGTATACTGTAGCTAAGAAAGTAATACGAAGTGTATGTTGTGTAGTAAGCTGTTAGTAGCATCGCCGTAATAATTAGGTACATTTTCCCCGCATAATTTAGCCTACTGTTCTGACTTGGTGGTGCACATGCAGTGGTGGAAAAGTACTCAATTATCATACTTGAGTAAAAGTAAAGATACCTTAATCGAAAATGACTCAAGTGAAAGTGAAAGTCACCCAGGAAAATACTACTTGAGTAAAAGTCTAAAAGTATTTGGTTTTAAAAATATTCCAAAAGTAAATGGAATTGCTAAAATGTACTAACCTATCAAAAGTAAAAGTATAAACTAGAGGTCGACCGATTAAGCGGAATGGCCGATTAATTAGGGCCGATTTCAAGTTTTCATAACAATCGGAAATCGGTATTTTTGGACGCCGATTTGGCCAAATTTTATTTTTATTTTTTTTAATTATTATTATTATTATTTTTATTTTTTATTTTTTTAGACCTTTATTTAACTAGGCAAGTCAGTTAAGAACACATTCTTATTTTCAATGATGGCCTAGGAACGGCGGGTTAACTGCCTTGTTCAGGGGCAGAACGACAGATTTTTACCTTGTCAGCTCAGGGATTCAATCTTGCAACCTTAACTAGTCCAACGCTCTAACCACCTGCTTTACATTGCACTCCACGAGGTTACGCGAATACAGTAAGAAGCTAAGGTAAGTTGCTAGCTAGCATTACATTTATCTTATAAAAAACAATCAATCAATCATAATCACTAGTTAACTACACATGATTGATGATATTACTAGTTTATCTAGCCTGTCCTGCGCTGCATATAATCGCTTAGGTACACGTTGCTCCAACCATGAACATCAATGCCTTTCTTAAAATCAATACACAAGTATATATTTTTAAACCTGCGTATTTAGTTAATATTGCCTGCAAACATTAATTTATTTTAACTAGGGAAAGTGTGTCACTTCTCTTGCAAACAGAGTCAGGGTATATGCAGCAGTTTGGGCCGCCTGGCTCGTTGCGAACTGTGAAGACTTTTTCTTCCTAACAAAGACAGCCGACTTCACCAAACAGGGATGATTTTACAAAAGCGCATTTGTGAAAAAAGCACAATCGTTGCACGACTGTACCCAACCATAAACATCAATGCCTTTCTTAAAATCAATACACAGAAGTATATATTTTTAAACCTGCATATTTAGCTAAAAGAAATTCAGGTTAGCAGGCAATATTAACCAGGTGAAATTGTGTCATTTTGCGTTCATTGCACGCAGAGTCAGTGTATATGCAACAGTTTGGGCCGCCTGGCTCGTTGCGAACTAATTTGCCAGAATTTTACGTAATTATGACATAACATTGAAGATTGTGCAATGTAACAGGAATAACGTTTTGTTTTCGAGATGATAGTTTCCGGATTCGACCATATTATTGACCTAAGGCTCGTATTTCTCTGTGTTATTATGTTATAATTAAGTCTATGATTTGATAGAGCAGTCTGACTGAGCGATGGTAGGCAGCAGCAAGCTCGTAAGCATTCATTCAAACAGCACTTTCGTGCGTTTTGCCAGCAGCTCTTCGCAATTCTTCAAGCATTGCGCTGTTTATGACTTCAAGCCTGTCAACTCCCAAGATTAGGCTGGTGTAACCGATGTGAAATGGCTAGCTAGTTAGCGGGGTGCGCGCTAATAGCGTTTCAAACGTCACTCGCTCTGAGACTTGGAGTAGTTGTTTCCCCTCCTCTGCATGGGTAACGCTGCTTCGAGGGTGGCTGTTGTCAATGTGTTCCTGGTTCGAGCCCATTTAGGAGCGAGGAGAGGGATGGAAGCTATACTGTTACACTGGCAAGACTAAAGTGCCTATAAGAACATCCAATAGTCTAAGGTATATGAAATACAAATCGTATAGAGAGAAATAGTCCTATAATTCCTATAATATCTACAACCTAAACATCTTACCTGGGAATATTGAAGACTCATGTTAAAAGGAACCACCAGCTTTCATGTTCTCATGTTCTGAGCAAGGAACTTAAACGTTAGTTTTTTACATGGCACATATTGCACTTTTACTTTCTTCTCCAACACTTTGTTTTTGCATTATTTAAACCAAATTGAACATGTTTCATTATTTATTTGAGGCTAAATTGATTTTATTGATGTATTATATTAAGTTAAAATAAGTGTTCATTCAGTATTGTTGTAATTGTCATTATTACAAATAAATAAAGTAAAAAAATCGGCCGATTAATCGGTATCGCCTTTGTTGGTCCTCCAAGAATCGGTATCGGTATCGGCGTTGAAAAATCATAATCGGTCGACCTCTAGTATAAACCATTTCAAATTCCTTATAGTAAGCAAACCGGACAGCACAATTGTATTGTTTTTTATTGATGGATAGCCAGGGGCACACTCCAACACTCAGACATCATTTACAAACAAAACATTTGTGTTTAGTGAGAGTACAGATCAGAGGCAGTAGGGATGACCAGGGATGTTCTCTGTTTAGTGAGTGTACAGATCAGAGGCAGTAGGGATCACCAGGGATGTTCTCTTGATAAGTGTTTGAATTGGACAATTTTCCTGTCAATAAGTAACGGGTACTTTTGGGTGTCAGGGAAAATGTATGGAGAAAAAAGTACACCATTTTCTTTAGGAATGTAGTGAAGTAAAAGTAGGCAAAAATACAAATAGTAAAGTACAGATACCCCCAAAAAATACTTAAGTAGTACTTTAAAGTCTTTTTACTTAAGTACTTTACACCACTGTGTACATGTAGCCTATAGCCTGTTTTAGAGAAATGTAATCATTGAATATTGTAAGAGCTTTCATTGTCTGCTTATATGCCCCCTTTATTTATCTTACGGTTCTGACCTGGTGTACAGGGAGAATCCTGTAAGAATGGCCCATGTTCTGAATTCTGTCGCTGTACATTTCAAAAGTGCTGAACAAGTAGTTATATTGACTACGTCCTTGCTCGCTCATTCATATCTTAATCGAAATTACGGATTGCCTCTTTTCCGCTCGTTGTCTCCTTATGCCATAGTTTGTACATCTCAATTGTCAGTAGAAACCACATTTGTTTAAGCAAGTCAGCCATATCAGCTATGGTTTTTTTAAAGGCAGTAAATGAGCCTGAATGAACTGTTTCGGTGCCAGACAAGGCTCCGCTGATAGCCAGGTGTAGCAGTGATAAGGTGTTGGGATTCTGCTGTTGGGACAGCTTGATGTAGGCCCTAACAGTTTGTGGGCACCGTTTGTCACCATTATAGTACAATTAATGTATTGTTTAGTGTTGTGGAGTGGCTTTCCTGGCATGCATTAAAAAATGTAATGTTTGAATTTGCCACACCAAGATTTAGATGCTAAAATCTGCACTGATTACCGGATAGCCAGGGGCATACTCCAACACAGAGACATCATTCAGATTTGTGTATCCGCCAGATCAGAGGCAATAGAGATGACCAGAGATGTTCTTAATAAGTGCGTGAATTGGACCATTTTCCTGTTCTGCAAAACATTCAAAATGTCACGAGTACTTTTTGGGTGTGAGGGAAAATTCATGGAGTAATGTTGATGTTTCAACGTCACAATATACTGTATGCTTCCCTACATTTTTGCAGCTGGTAAAGGTGGAACTTCAGATGAGTCTTGAGGCCTGTGGTCATCCTAGAGCAAAAAAACAAACATGTATGTGTTCGTGAGAGTCACCTTGCCATAACTGCAGGCAACAGGATTATGGAATGTCTTGCCCTTTTAATTATGGAGTGTGGTGCCGTCTGAAGTTTATGGAGTATTTTGCCATTTTAATTATATTGTTTATGGCACAGTCTGTGAGTGGTTTACATAAAGGTGTTGCCATAAGGTGGACCTTAGACAACATTCAAATAACAGGCTATAGCGAACCAGTTTAGAAACGACTGTATATAAAGTGATCAGGAAAGTACATGTGAAATTTACCATGCACATTTATGGATTAGTACTTAAATTTGCTATTTTTTATTTCTCAAATCATTATATTTTACTAATTAGTATTTTATTCATTCCTCTGTCTTTAAAGATCGAAGTGACTAAAGATCTATTTGCTCTTTATTCATGTATTACACATGTATCATTCACTTAATTAGGTTTAAAGAGAATGATTAATCAGTAATTGTTGTGAATTACTTGCTCAAATCTAGACTACCGGACTGCAGTCAGACTGCAGTGTTTCCAGGTTAGAGGTCATTCCCTGCTCCCTGTGCTGGTAATGGTCAGGCATGCACAAGTAGATTGAGTTGATCTTCTCTTTGTAGCTTCGGTGTCCTCTTTCTATTCTCCTCTCTGCACACCAGAGACCTGAGAACACACAACAACAGAGGCTACATATCATCACACACTTTATGTTAAACAGACACACGTTGTTTTGCGTTATCATCAAACAGGGGATATAGCACATGTATACTGATAGGATCATATTTTGATTACCCTGTTGTTGCAGGAAATGTCCGCAGGTTGACGAAGTGCAGTCAACTTAACTCTAAGGGCAACAATTATCTGATTGGTTTAGGGCAGAACAAATCTGATTGGTTTCTAAAAAAAAGCACAGAAATTTCCTACACAGCAGGAAATGCAAACATGTAGTTAATATGAGGTTGAAAAAGACCTCTAAAGTTTATTTCCACTTTATAATGGCAGACTTGATTAGCACTAACTAAAAATGTAACCAACAAAACGTCCATTAATTATAATCCACACAGTAATTCATATTTCCTGTTGCTGCAGGATTATTTTCCCGCTATGAGAAACTGGTTAAATTAAGATCCTTCACCTGTAGTAGCCTTTGCAGTATAAACATAATTTGGCAATTGAATTTTAACACCTATCAATCATTAAGTAAATAGATCAGTTAGCTACCTCGGGCTGGTGTTTTACCACATCCTGTAGACACATAGTCCTACAAAACAAACAGAGAGCATCAGCGCTGTCTCACAAACACACATAAACACACACACACACAATAATTCAGCCCTGGCATTCTATCCACACCTGCCCACATCACTGTGCGCGCCATCAACTCAAATCATGAGTAATGATCTTAGAAAAGTCATTCATAGGGCTTTAATAGGAAGTATGATAAATAGACTATTGAGGTATTCAATAAATGAGTTGTTTCATCTAACACGTCTAAGCAGGAATCCATGATTCAAGATCATTTGATGTGTAACCTAATCTAGTGATCAGAGCCCCCAGAAAACGTGTGGCGAGACAACAATTACCCCAGTACTTTCAATCTAGTGTGGCGTCGCCACGCCACCTTCAAAGCAGCAGCACCGAACGTGTTTACCAGAGATATTCATTAGTTCATTTCATAGACAAGCATAGAAAAATATTTTGCAATGGAAAAGAAAGCAGGCGTTTCAGCCCATTTGTGTCTGCTTTGTCTTAGTAAATGCAACCCTACCTCCTGATTTCACACGGTAACCCCCACACTTGCTGCGACAGGTGGATTCACTTGTCAGTCACTTGTAACTCCTAGCTACAGCCTACAGAGCCTCATCAACCACTCCTCTCAACAACTCTGACTCTGCACTTGGTTTCTTTCCTTACTCACGCTACTCTCCGGTCTGTGGGAACCTGGTGGAATCTGACTTTGTAGCTGTGTTATCTAGTGGTGACCCTCCTCTCCTGCCTGCCAGGTTGCCTGCCTCATACTAGAGTGAACACAAATGTCCATGGAAAACAAGGTATGTGTTACCAAAAGCAGTTCATAAAAGCAGTTTAGTCATTCTCTTAAACTATATCTAGAATGATTCAATCTATAGGTAGCTAATAAAACTACTAATGTTAGCTTGTTGGTGATTATTCACGAATTAAGCAGAGCCAGAAAGGAAACCCGAGTGCCCCACCTCAGTCGACGCATCAGCTGAGATGGTACCAATTATAAGCTAGTATCAATCACGTCTACCTTATTTGACGGTTTAATTAAACTGACCGTGTCCGCTCACTCATTCTGCTGCTGCTTACTGCGCTAAAGTCTTCTTGGGTATGACGCTACAAGCTTGGTATACATGTATTTGGGGAGTTTTTCCCATTCTTCTCTGCAGGTCCTCTCAAGATCTGTCAGGTTGGATGGGGAGCGTCGCTGAACTGTTATTTTCAGGTCTCTCCAGAGATGTTCGATCGGGTTCAAGTCCAGGCTTTGACTGGGCCACTCAAGGACATTCAGAGACTTGTCTCAAAGCCACACCAGCATTGACTTGGTTGTGTGCTTAGGTTCGTTGTCCTGTTGGAGGGTGAACCTTCGCCCAGACTGTAGTCCTGCGTACTCTGGAGCAGGTTTTCATCAAGGATCTCTCTGTACTTTGCTCCGTTCATCTTTCTCTCGATCCTGACTAGTCTCCCAGTCCCTGTCACTGAAAAACATCCCCACAGCATGATGCTGCCATCACTATGCTTCATCGTAGGGATGGTGCCAGATTTCCTCCAGACGTGACACTTGGTATTCAGGCCAAAAAGTTCAATCTTGGTTTCATCAGACCAGAGAAAAAAGCCATGTTCCTTTTACTGAAGAGTGGCTTCCGTCTGGCCACTCTACCATAAAGGCCTGATTGGTGGAGTGCTGCAGAGAGGTTAGTCCTTCTGGAACATTCTCCACAGAGGAACTCTGGAGCTCTGTCAGAGTGACCAATGGGTTCTTGGTCATCTCCCTGACCAAGACCCTTCTCTACCGATTGCTCAGTTTGGCCGGGCGGCCAGCTCTAGAAAGTGTCTTGGCGGTTCCAACGTTCTTCCATTTAAGAATGATGGAGGCCACTGTGTTCTTGGGGACCTTCAATGCTTCAGACATTTTTTGGTACCTTTCTCCAGATCTGTTCCTCGACACAATCTTGTCTCTGAGCTCTATGGACAATTCCTTTGACCTCATGGCTTGGTTTTTGCTCCGGCATGTACTGTCAACTGTGGGACCTTACATAGACAGGTGTGTGCCTTTCCAAATGATGTCCAATCAATTGAATTTACCTCAGAGGTGAACTCCAATCAAGATGTAGAAACATCTCAAGGATGATCAATGGGAACAGGATGCACCTGAGCTCAATTTGAGTCATAGGGTCTGAATACTTATGTAAATAGGGTATTTCTGTTTTTTTAAACCTGTTTTCACTTTGTCATTATGGGGTATTGTGCATAGATTGATGAGGATTTTTTGTTTATTTAATACATTTTAGAATACGGCTGTAACGTAACAAAATGTGGAAAGATTCAAGGGGTCTGACTACTTTCCGAATGCATTGTATATTGCCTTAATAAATTGTTAAATATATTACAACACTGAACAAAAATATAAACGCAACATGCAACAATTTCAAAGCTTTTACTGAGTTACAGTTCATAATATGAAATCAGTCAATTGATATAAATTCATTAGGCCCTAATCTATGGATTTCACATGACTGGGAATACAGATATGCATCTGTTGGTCACAGATACCTTAAAAAAAAGTAGGGGCGTGGATCAGAAAACCAGTCAGTATCTGGTGTGACCACCATTTGCTTCATGCAGCGCAACACATCTACTTCACATAGAGTTGATCAGGCTGTTGAATGTGGCCTGTGGAACGTTGTCCCACACCTCTTCAATGGCTGTGTGAACTTTCTGGATATTGGCAGGAACTAGAACACGCTGTCGTACACGTCGATCCAGAGCATCCCAAACTTGCTCAATTGGTGACATGTCTAGTGAGTGGAAGAACTGGGACATTTTCAGCTTCCAGGAATTGTGTACAACTATTTGCGACATGGGGCCATGCCTTATCATGTTGAAACATGAGGTGATGGCGGTGGATGAATGGCACAAAAATGGGCCTCAGGATCTCGTCACGGTATATCTGTGCATTAAAATTGCCATTGATAAAATGCAATTGTGTTTGTTGTCCGTAGCTTATGCCTGCCCATACCATAACCCCACTGCCACCATGGGGCTCTCTGTTCACAGTGTTGACATCAGCAAACCACTCGCCCACATGACACCATCTGCCCGGTGCTCATCGAAGATGAGTCAGGTCACCTGCAGTCAGGTCAAGACCCTGGTGAGGACGACAACCACACAGTTGAGCTTCCCTGAGACGTTTTCTGACAATTTGTGCAGAAATTCTTCGGTAGTCCCAGTTTCATCAGCTGTTTAGGTGGCTGGTCTCAGACAATCCCACAGGTGACAAAGTCGGATGTCAAGGGCCTGGGCTGGCATGGTTACATGTGGTCTGCGGTTGCGAGGCTTATTGGACGTACTGCCAATTCTCTAAAACGACGTTGGAGGCGGCTTAAGATAGAGAAATTAACATTCAATTCTCTGCCAACAGCTCTGGTGGGCATTCCAAAAAATTATACATCTGTGGCATTGTGTTGTGTGACAACTGCATATTTTAGAGTGATGATTTATTGTCCCCAGCACAAGGTGCACCTGTGTAATGATCATACTGTTTAATCAGCTTCTTGATATGCTATAACTGTCAAGTGGATGGATTATCTTGGCAAAGGAGAAATGCTCACTAACAGGGATGTAAACAAATTTGTGCACAACATTTTAGAGAAATAAGCTTTTTGTGCATATGGTAAATTTTGGGGATATTTTACTTCAGCTCATGAAACATGGGACCAACACTTTACATGTTGCGTTTATATTTTTGTTCAGGACCATGTCATTTTCTTTCTGAACAGTTTGTGGCACAAATTCTTTTACTTTTAGATTTGTGTGTATTGTTGTGAATTGTTAGATACTACTGCACTGTTGAAGCTAGGAACACAAGCATTTTGCTACACCTGCAATAACATCTGTTAAATATGTGTATGTGACCAATAAAATGTGATTTGAATTTCATGGCTTAAAAGTAAAAAAGCTACAAATTATTTCCACAAAACAGTTTACACCACAATATGAACCCATTTGTCCAACCATAATATACCAAATAAAAATATAAACGCAACATGTAAAGTGTTGGTCCCATGTTTCGTGAGCCTGTGTTGTGATACTCACACTGTTCAAACCCCACAACTGAATAAAATGTTTGTGAAGCTCTCTTAACCTATAGATCACATAATTGCAAACAAATAATCTGAACTAAAAACGATTATAAAAAACTATTTTTGAATTTCTGTGCACCACGCTGAGTTCACAAAGATTGTCTGAAAGGAAACAAGTGTGAAAACACCCTTAATGACAAAGGACGAAGAACATAGACCAATAGGAAAGAAGCAAAGCGTCTAAACATGGAAACATAAACAATATGGCCTGGTGGGTGATAATAACGGCGTGCAATATAAAGGGGAAGTAATCAGGGAGGTGATGAAGTCCAGGTGTACCTAATGAGGCTTAGGTGTGCGTAAGGATGGGTTGCCAGGACCAGTAGTTAGTAGACCGGCGACGTCGAGCACTGGAGAGGGGGAGCAGGAGTGGACGTGACAAGGGACACCAAAGACCTAAACTCAATTGGTTTTAGATGTATATGTCATTTGTACTGGAAGCTATTGAAAATGTGATATGTAAGTGAATTAATAACCACAGCTGTATAGGATAAATATTTGTAGAAAATCAAAGGGGAGGAATACAAAATAAATAAAAGGTGTACCTTTGATAAGAGAGGTCAAGGAACCCACCACACTTGTCTGTAGATCTGAGGCTCATATGCACAGAGAGCTATTTGAGCCATCACAGGAAATATTGGTCTCAAATCAGTGAAATGAAAAATGGCAATTCTAATGGGTGTAGCCTATTATGGACGGGGGAAGTCAGAGACCTAACCTCAAGTGGTTTTAGATGTATATGTCATGTGGATAGGAAGCTATTGAACATCAGATCTGTATGTGAATTAATATCTAAATCTGTAATAGGAAAAATATTTGTAGAGAATCAAAGGGGAGGAATAAAAAAAAGTGCACCTTTGATGAGAGTTGAAGGAACCCACAGCCCTTGTCTGTAGATATTTATCTCGTCTGGATAGAAAGGTATTCAAAATTAGGCCTATCAGAAGAAATATGCCTATGCAATCAGGGAAGTGGTGAATTGGAATTTTGATGAATGTAGCATGGATGAGGGGAGACAGTGACTTCACAGTATGTGGTTGTACATTTCCATTTCACCTGGATAGGGAGCTTTTGAAAGGTATCCTTGTGAATGGGTCAAATATAGTACCCTTAGTAGTTAGCGGTAACTAATAAAAATGTTGGGCCCGTCAGCAACTGGAGGTCCTATGCAGTGTGTGTAATCTTCATGGGAATGCAAAACATAACATTTTTTGCATACATGCAATCACATGTATTGCACTTTTACGATTGTCCCTAAACAACCTGAAAACAGCACAATGTCTCCTTTTTGGCTCTGTTAAAGATTCACTATTCAGAAATTCCTCCGTCATTTCATGGTTGCTAAAATTCAAATAGTTTGCTTAATTTCAGTTTATGTGACAAATAAAGGAACTATAGTGTAGAGAATCATTGTACCATCTAAACCGCTGTGAAATATATTTTCCAGAACCAAAAATATTGTATTTTCAGCTGTTTGAAGCTGGTGTACAAAAACCCAAAGTAAAAGCCGCAAAAAACGAAACATCTCTGTCATCATCCTAGGACCTTGACGAGCGATTTCAGAAAATCGAAAGTATTTTTTTTTTTACTGTGGTGGAAGTAAAACCATCTGGCGCGAGCGACTCATTGAGGGAAGGAGACTAGAGCAGAGCCAGAAGTTCTGACTGAACGGATACACATTTGAGCCCCCCAGGACGGTGCATTTACTTTGTGCTATTATAATTTATGCTATAAAATCCTGCGATTTCATTGGGGCAGTTCCCCTTCATTGCAAATAGCTGGCAAAACAATCGGAGCAATGTTCGCATGACCTATGCGTCCACGGAGCTGACAGCCAGTAACCAGGTTTCCATCCAAACTTTTTATGCTAGTAAAGTACGTCAGATAAAAAATGTCATAACAGTCCTGATGGAAATAGAAGATTTGTCAGTAAACATTCCAAATGTCAGAGACACACAGAGACTGCATTTACAAAGGTAGCCGAATTCACATATTTTTTCAACTAATTGTTTTTTTGACCAATCCCATCAGACATTTTCACATCAGATCTTTTACAGAGCTGTTCTCGATTGGTCAAAAGACCAATTAGTGAGGAAAAAAATTCTGAATTGGGCTGCTTGTGTAAATACAGCTACACACACACACACACACACACACACACACACACACACACACACACTGGTAGTAAATGGTAGGAATTCCAATAAAACATAAGCTATTGTGCTACCTTACTATGCTCTATGCCCAGCCATCATGTTGCTTGCTATGACTTCACTACTACAACAATCTAAGCTTGTTAAGAGTTCAGTTTTCTGCTGCTGTGATGAGAAATGTTGTCTTTTCACATGTATAGTAACATGCTTCTCAATACAAGCTTTTTGTGGAGTAATAACCAAAAATGTGTTGCATTATCACAGTATTTGACAAGCAGACACTCAGAGTACCATCGAATCTGTGAAATGTAAGGGTTTAGGTTAGGTGAAATGTATTACACACCGATACAATTGATGAAAGTCATGGCCTTTTATACTTGCAAATTACAATACATACTGTGTGTGTGTGTGTGTGTGTGTGTGTGTGTGTGTGTGTGTGTGTGTGTGTGTGTGTGTGTGTCTGTGTGTGTGTGTGTGTGTGTGTGTGTGTGTGTGTGTGTGTGTGTGTGTGTGTGTGTGTGTGTGATGCAGAAAAGACAAGGAGGCGGCACCTCTTGACCACACCTGACCTTTTATTGGCCTTGTTCACAGTTTCAAAAGATGATACTTGCACACAACTATGAGCAAATAGGACTACAAGTTAGTAAAACGTTTCTTTTTTTTCTATGACTAAGAATACTTATTTTCATTGTAAAAACGGAATAAAAGAATGACTTTGATACCGCTAGGACACTGAACCCTATGTTGAGGTTTGAAGTCACACGGCCCTCGTCTGTCTCTTGATTATTGGAAATGTACACAGCTTGATAATAAACTAATATTTCCTACTGATATTCCCGATATTCCCTAATATCTCAGATATTCCCTACTGACATTTAGATGAGCAGGGCAGCAAGGCCGATGACTTTCAGCATGGCTCAATGTTTAACTGGATACCTTGCCAACGTTCATGAATTTGTTTTGGATTTCATTTTTAAATAAGATTTAATCCAAATGAACAGCACCCCATCTGGAGCAGCCCTCAGAAGTTAATGTCTGCCCCGTTCACATTGCACACATATCTGAGCTTTGGGCTAAGTTGATAACCTTGCAGCTTGTAGCGTATTGTTTAGGACAGGGGGATGAGGGGCCACTGCACTATATTGAGATGGTTTGCATTTGTTGGTTGAACAAGGCTCAATACTCCCCCCTCCATGGAAGCATTACTTTCCCAACTATATCAACACTCAGAAATGTTTGCTTTACCTCCTCTGGCTGGTGATTGTGCTAAACGCCTCTCATTATTTGTTGCAATGTGTTGATGGCGATACTGATTGCTGAATCATTCGGCCTCTGGCGAAATGGTAGGACTTAGTTGGAATGAAAGCACCATTTAAATGTTCATCAGAGAAAAATCAGTGTTCAAATCAGTCTTAAAAGGCACATTGTCTGGAACATGGTGATCTCTGGTCTGGGTCCTGTTCATTTGGGCACACAACGGAACACGTTTTAAAATGTTTTTGCCAAAGCAAACGAAAACAAACCAGTTACAGTACTTCTTTTCTGTTTGTCTGTTTTTGTCCGTTTGGTGCCTAATCAACACGACCCTGGTGTTTTTCTAAAGTAGGGTGATGGGTAACAGATATGCCAAACTTTGAGGAAGGAAGATAGGAGGGGGATTCTATTTCTCTAAACTGTATGTTTGAATAACCTAAAATAGAATTGGGATTTAATTCAAACTAACAACAGTAGAGTAGTTCCCAGAGCAACAACGCCTTAACCACTACACCGTTTTAAATAGCATTTTTTGTAAAATAATGAAAATAGACATTAAAGCGACAACACTAACATGGAATCAATTGACGCTCATAAAAACATTACAGACATTCCATTTAGACACACAGTTCAACTTTCAATTTCACAATATGATGTTTTTACGTCACAATATAGAAGGGCTCAGACAGACTGAAGACAAGCATCCGAAAGTATATCCACTTACAGTAATAAATGTTTCCATAGTTCAAAAGCAAGGTTGATTTTAAGGCCCGTGAATTGTTTCACTTCAGCATTTAGATTCTGTCACTGTCCAGTTAGCAGAATTAGTGTCAATGGGTTTCTGATATGTATAGTTTTCATTTGTAGCACAAATCAATCAACTAGATAACCAATACAATTTAAATGAATACCTCTTCATCATATATTTGTACATATGAACATCGGTAAAGCAAGATGGCATATTGCCTGACAATATGACTCTTGGTTGATCTGTGTCCACACCTGACCGACATGATAGACGTTAGTGTGTTGACCACTGTGTAAATTAATTCATTTACATTTCATTACAGTTTTGAAATATACATTGCGAACTAAGCACTTTGGCTACACTGCTAATTGTTGTCACATTTCATGAGATGGAATCAAAAAGTTGTTTTCTTTCAAAGTTTGTCAAGGAAGGCCTGTTTTGTGAATATGAGTTCTTAATTTTTTCTCTCTTGTTCAACAATACTTTGTGCTGATAGGGCAAGATCTTTATCATCATGGCGGAAGAAAGTATTTGGCCCACGGTAGCTTCCATGGTTCCCATAGTTATCAATAAAATATATGTTTATCAAGGTTTTTTGATACATGTTGTGGATTAAAAAAGTAAATGCCAAGATTGTTGTCAATTTTCATTTAACCAGTGGTCCTTTCTTTTTGAATTTTTTGATGTTGTTAGCAATTCTATGAGAATGTGATGTTTCACCTCACAGATAAAAATAAATAAATCTGTAGATCTATTAGGTGAAATAAATTAGTTGTATATGTTTGAGAAGATGAGGTGAAATTATTGTAATACATACACACACGCTCAAGTGTAACCCTGACAGTACTTCAAAAATAACTTGCTCAATAGAAATATAACATTTAACATCAAGCTAAATGGATAGTCAAAAAAATGTAAACATCGGAAGCGTTTGATCATTTTTGGTTAAAACTCTTGATAGAAAATATGTGAATTAAAAAACAGCACATTTTTGTTAAATAATAACCTCCTCTTGTACGATACGAATCCTGCTGAAAATGACCTTTTTTCTTTCTGTTACCTTTTAAATAGATTGATAAAAACAGTACAAAAAATGCTGTCTTATAAAATACAAGTTTATCTTTCTTTTAAAACTAAAGGCTCCTTGCACATTGCACAGCATTTTAAACTCTTTTTACCGAATAACAAGCTGATGTTAACTTCCCTCACAGCGAGAGTTAAGGCTCTGTGAGGCTTTGCTCCCATGCTTTTTCACATTGATTTCACTTTCATACTGTCAAATCGTCTGACCTTGCCCTGCTGCTGGCTTTGCTTAAACTGCTGAGTGGTCTGGTGTCTGCTATCGTGTCGGTAGCCTCCACGTCGGGGTCCGCGGGGCCCTCGTCCTCGCCGCTTTCCGGTAGGACCCTCACCTCCGCCCCAGTCGTCTGGACGTAGGAAGGCAAAGACTCGTTGTACACTTTAGAGACGTTCTCACTTTCCGCCTGGTAAGGTACGGGCAGCCTGCCTGCCTCCATGCCCACCTCTGTTAAGGGGAAGAAGTGCGATGGGGGCTTGTCCTCCTCCAGCTGCTGGTAGCCCTTGGCCTTCTGGATGGACGACACGGCCATGGAGTGGAGGCTCTTTTCCCCAGGGGGGCTCTGGCCTTCGCCGTCCTGACCGCCCTGGGTCTGGGGCGGCGGCTTGCGGAACACGAAGCGAATCTTCTTCAGGCCCAGGTGGCTGATCTCCACAAAGTTGAGGAAGAGCGAGACGCATGCCACGGCCAACATGAAGATGATGAAGACAGTCTTCTCGGTGGGGCGCGACACGAAGCAGTCCACGGTGTTGGGGCAGGGCCAGCGGCTGCACTGGTACAGCGGTAGGATGCGGAAGCCGTACAAGAAGTACTGGCCCACCACGAATCCCACCTCGAACAGCGTCTTGAAGATGATGTGGCAGATGTAGGTCCTCAGCAGGGTGCCCTCCAGCCTGAACTTCTTGCTGCCCTTGGTGCTGGTCTCCTTGGTGGTGCGCACACTGCCCTGGTCAGGCGCTAGCGGCAGCCTCTCCTCACTCAGCTCCTGCTGGCGGTTCAACTCAGCCTCCTCGCGCTCCTTGCGCTTCTCCTCCATGTGGACATAGTGCACAGCGTGGCCCACGTACACCAGCGAGGGTGTAGACACAAAGATGATCTGGAGAACCCACAGACGGATGTGCGAGATGGGGAAAGCCTCGTCGTAGCACACGTTCTCGCAACCAGGCTGCTGGGTGTTGCACACGTAATCCGACTGCTCGTCGCCCCACACAAACTCAGCAGCTGTGCCCAGGATAAGGATCCGGAAGATGAAGAGCACTGTGAGCCACACCCTCCCAATCACCGTCGAGTGTTCATTTACTTCCTCTAATATGTTTCCCAAGAAGCTCCAGTCACCCATGATCAACAATCAGCGCTACATATTGAGGGTTGGAGAAGAGAAAAGCAAGTTATAAATCAATCTGACGACAAAGAATGCAAAGAATCCTTGTGTTGCATCCACAACTCTCCTTTGTCGATCCCCATATAATAATAAAAAATGTTCTTTATAGCTAGCTACATTGCTGTAGCTAACTACAGCAATGATGAGCCACTCACTCACTCTTTGTCAAATCCCGAGAGCGCAAACACAAAATCGCTGCATGCCTCTTTGCCTCACCCCAAATTACTAAAACCAACAGTCCAAAAGCACATTTTAGCTACAAACACCATAGCAATAAACACCTTAACTCTCTAAACTCGATATAAATAATCAATCCCAGGTTAAATTATTCCAGAAACACGAATATAATATTGGTGAAAGTTAACAAATGGGCAACTTGCCACAGTGAGAGCTCCAGTGTAGTTGTGTTCCCCTTCTCTTGGCACCCAATGGTGTGAAGTGAACTTTTTTCCTCTCTCTTTCCCACCTAAGGCCCCCAGTCCTTGTCGCACCACTGAGCAGAAGTGAATGAATTGAGTGTGATGGTTGGTTTTTAGATTGCGGCAATATTTAAGCTGGGAGCCAGACAGCCTTTATTCGCCGGGCGACGTGTGGTGACGCAGAAAACAATGGGATCACCCAACACAAATGGGAACGTATGGGACACCGCAGTTGGGAATGATACCAACTCATGTAGTGTACAATATACATGGTGTGTCCTATTGAATGGTTTTATATTAGGGAGGGGAAGGAGGACAGGCAAGGCACATCCTAATGAGCTTGCTGCCGACAATAAAGCTGTTTACTGACTTGGTTAGACAGAGAGATATATCAACTGATGTAGATTGTTTATTGGTGAATTAGACATTTCATGTGGAATGTACTGTGATCAGCAATAAATAATATACTGTACACTGTTCTGAAATGTGTGTGATTTTTTTTTGAGAAAGTTTACATTTTGTTGGTATTGATCAACAATGTTGATTGTAAGGTCAGGTCATCCTTGTTTCTGTTGGCTTTTATAAATGCTTAGGAATGTATGATCTAACATTTTAGCAAAAAACAGGACTTTGGTTTGCCCATAATCAAAATAAATATTGGTAACACTTTATTGAAAGCATCCAGGTATAAAGCTTTTCCAATTTTGTTCTTGGATTTTACTATGTCAAAAAGGTCAGGCGTTGGTTTGGTCAGCTGTGACCCACAAAAAAATTTAAACTGAGATGCGGGAAACATATACTATGACAACGATATTCTTCTACTGTCTAAACAGTTTATCTTATGATGTTCCCAGGAAACTGTAAGCAGACCAAACATTATAAAGAGACAAAAGACAACAATTATTTGCTAATGTACATTTTTTTGCAATTTGTCTTCCAACCATTTCCACTGCATCTGTGTATATGGATGTTCATCAAGATATCGCACACTCAATGGCTAAAAGTGTCCCTCAAAGACAACAATAAACTTTACAGCAGCTATTTCAGATGTACAGATATCGCGGTAGAAATTTGCACATTTTCACCTAAAATCACATACCCAAATCTAACTGCCTGTAGCTCAGGACCTGAAGCAAGGATATGCATATTCTTGATACCATTTGAAAGGAAACACTTTGAAGTTTGTGGAAATGTGAAATGAATGTAGGAGAATATAGCACATTAGACCTGGTAAAAAAATAATACAAAGAAAAAACCAAACCTTTTTTCTACTTTTTTTGTACCATCCTTTTTTAAGTGCAAGAGAAAGGCCATAATGTATTATTCCAGCCCAGGCACAATTTAGATTTTGGCCACTAGATGGCAGCAGTGTATGTGCAAAGTTTTAGACTGATCCAATGAACCATTTCATTTCACTTCCACATTTTGAATCAAGACTGCCCAAATGTGCCTAATTGGTTTATTAATAACTTTTCAAGTTCATAACTGTGCACTCTCCTCAAGCAATAGCATGGTATTATTTCACTGTAATAGCTCCTGTAAATTGGACAGTGCAGTTAGATTAATAAGAATTTAAGCTTTCTGCCAATATCTGATACAGCGAGGGAAAAAAGTATTTGATCCCCTGCTGATTTTGTACATTTGCCCACTGACAAAAAAATGATCAGTCTATAATTTTAATGGTAGGTTTATTTGAACAGTGAAAGACAGAATAACAACAAAAAAATCCAGAAAAACGCATGTCAAAAATGTTATAAATTGATATGCATCTTAATGAGGGAAATAAGTATTTGACCCCTCTGCAAAACATGACAGTACTTGGTGGCAAAACCCTTGTTGGCAATCACAGAGGTCAGACGTTTCTTGTAGTTGGCCACCAGGTTTGCACACATCTCAGGAGGGATTTTGTCCCACTCCTCTTTGCAGATCTTCTCCAAGTCATTAAGGTTTTGAGGCTGACGTTTGGCAACTCGAACCTTCAGCTCCCTCCACAGATTTTCTATGGGATTAAGGTCTGGAGACTGGCTAGGCCACTCCAGGACCTTAATGTGCTTCTTCTTGAGCCACTCCTTTGTTGCCTTGGCCGTGTGTTTTGGGTCATTGTCATGCTGGAATACCCATCCACGGCTCATTTTCAATGCCCTGGCTGAGGGAAGGAGGTTCTCAACCAAGATTTGACGGTACATGGCCCCGTCCATCGTCCCTTTGATGAGGTGAAGTTGTCCTGTCCCCTTAGCAGAAAAACACCCCCAAAGCATAATGTTTCCAACTCCATGTTTGACGGTGGGGATGGTGTTCTTAGGGTCATAGGCAGCATTCCTCCTCCTCCAAACACGGCGAGTTGAGTTGATGCCAAAGAGCTCCATTTTGGTCTCATCTGACCACAACACTTTCACCCAGTTGTCCTCTGAATCATTCAGATGTTCATTGGCAAACTTCAGACGGGCATGTATATGTGCTTTCTTGAGCAGGGGGACCTTGCGGGCGCTGCAGGATTTCAGTCCTTCACGGCGTAGTGTGTTACCAATTGTTTTCTTGGTGTCTATGGTCCCATCTGCCTTGAGATCATTGACAAGATCCTTCCGTGTAGTTCTGATTCCTCACCGTTCTCATGATCATTGCAACTCCACGAGGTGAGATCTTGCATGGAGCCCCAGGCCGAGGAAGATTGTGTTTCTTCCATTTGCGAATAATCACACCAACTGTTGTCATCTTCTCACCGAGCTGCTTGGCGATGGTCTTGTAGCCCATTCCAGCCTTGTGTAGGTCTACAATCTTGTCCCTGACATCCTTGGAGAGCTCTTTGTTCTTGGCCATGGTGGAGAGTTTGGAATCTGATTGATTGCTTCTGTGGACAGGTGTCTTTTATACAGGTAACAAACTGAGATTAGGAGCACTCCCTTTAAGAGTGTGCTCCTAATCTCAGGTCGTTACCTATATAAAAGACACCTGGCAGCCAGAAATCTTTCTGATTGAAAGGGGGTCAAATACTTATTTCCCTCATTAAAAGGCAAATCAATTTATAACATTTTTGACATGCGTTTTTCTGGATTTCTTTGTTGTTATTCTGTCTCTCACTGTTCAAATAAACCTACCATTAAAATTATAGACTGATCATTTCTTTGTCAGTGGGCAAACGTACAAAATCAGCAGGGGATCAAATACTTTTTTCCCTCACTGTATGTCTATGTCATGGGAAATGTTCTTGTTACTTACAACCTCATGATAATCGCATTAGCCTACGTTAGTTCAACCGTCCCGCAGGGGACCCACCGATCCTGTAGAGGTTTTAACTCCATGCCTTAACCTTTACGGGACGTTGAGTTACCATGCACTAATGTGATTAGCATGACAGTTGTAAGTAACAGCAAACTTTCCTGGACATAGACATGTCTTATATGGGCAGAAAGCTTAAATTCTTGTTAATCTAACTGAACTGTCCAATTTACAGTAGCTATTACAGTGAAAGAAAACATGCTATTGTTTGAGGAGAGTGCACAACAACAAAAAACGTTTACTGGTTTGATACATTGACCTCTGAAGGTCAATAATGTACTTGCATTCGGTAATCTTGCTCTGATTTGTCATCCTGAGGGTCCCAGAGATAAAATGTAGCATAGTTTTGTTTGATAAAATCCATTTGTTTATTCAAATGTAGGAACTGGGTTCTACAGTTTGAACCCCTGCAGTCTCTGGCTCCACACCCACCCCGCCCGGCCATCTAGATTTGTGAAAGTTAGTGTATATGCTAATGATCCATCATGTATGGCATTCCTGGGAGTGTGTTAAGTTAAATTTTGTATTACCATATCATTTTTGTATGTTTTCTATAGTTATGTACTTGAAAATGTATCAATTGACCAATCTGAAACTTTGCACCCACACTGCTGCCATCTAGTGGCCAAAATCTAAATGCCAGCTAAACTGCAATATTATATTATGGCCTTTCTCCTGCATTTCAAAGATAATGAGAGATTATTGTTTACCAGATCTAATGTGTTACATTCTCCTTCATTAATTTCACATTTCCACAAACTTCAAATTGTTTCCTTTCAAATGCTATAAAGACTATGCATATCCTTGCTTCAGGGCCTGAGCTACAGGCAGTTATATTTGGGTATGTCATTTTAGGCAAAAATGTAAAAAAAGGGTGTTACTAAAGTGTTACTAAAATCGGTTTCAACAGGGCGTGTCCTCAGGGTCATAATTCACAAACCACATCCTCTCTGCTGATTCTATTGAATCCACAACAGGACGTACCTTTCATCCAATGAGAAAGCAATCTGCAGATGATACCTTCTGTCTCTCATTGGCTGAAGTGTGACAGTGGGCCCTCGGGTATGAGGGGGCTTGCTGATGACCCACTTGTTTTTAAGTAGAATATTGCATATTTTCTTTGCCATAGCTGTAAGTATCAGTTCTATGGATTGCAATATGCCCCAAAAAAGTTCCATCATCCCTCTAGATAGGAAGAGTTTCATTCCAAAATGCTATATATCAGAAATGTTGGAAAATAAGCTTTTATTGTTTTAAAGAAATTCTGAAAGAGATTTTTCACTATATAATCATAGCATGGGGTTGTTCAATGACAAACATGTACAGTATAGGTTTACGATATATCACATGATGGTTTCATTTCAGATTGACAAATAATTGTGTTTTTTTGCAAAATGCTATATATCCGCCCCTCAGAGAAATAAGTAGTACTGCTAGGTTTTACACAGTCAAATGTAACAAATAACAAAACTATTTTATAAAGAACTGCACAAATGATACATTTGTGACATCAATATAAAACATAATAATATTATTCAATACAGTAATATGAGATCTGTATGTAAAACATTTACAATTGACATTTTTGTAGTTTAGCAGATGCTCTTATCCAGTGCATTCCTCTTCAAAAAGCTTGGTGAGACAACCACATATCACAGACAAATATACAGGATATGAGTATTCCATTCCAGCTAAACTATGTATATACTGTATAGCGTTTTTCAAAAAAACACATTTTCATGCACATCTAAAATATATATATTTTAAATCTAAGAATTAGTCATATTTTACATCCGCGTGAAGGTACCCATAAGCGATAATTTCAGATAAAAAAAACCCACAAATGTCAAAAATGGGTGTGTTTTGGAAATAAGCTCTTCATTATATCCCATTTTATCTGAAGTGTTTGATGACTGACCAGAAGTGGAAAGCATGGGTTAGAGTCTTTGAGTGACTATATAACTGGTCCAACTATATGATATTACAGAAGAAAAAGTATAATGCTGTATTTCAAAACATATCAAGTCTAAATGTATTTTGGTGACAAAAATGGGTTGTGCGAGAACCACAGGACAGCCAGCAGTAGTGATGCCCTTCAGCACATTGAGGCTGGGGTCATGGAGGTCATAGCACTAGACTGAGGGAAGAGTCAGACCAGACAGTAGTGGGTCAAGGATGCCTGCTAGTTCTGACCGTGTGGTTTGGTTAATGTTTCATCTCAGGAACAAAATGAAGCTGCCATTTTTTTACAGCTTTTACATTGTTGTCCCTACATCTTGTGCATCAATAACCAGTTTTCCCCGAACTTTCCCTAAAGTGAATTTGAAAGGATATCCAGGTACAGAGACACATGTAGGCTAACGGGGCTAGTTCTCCGCGCTGTACTTGTCTGTTAATGGCACTACTTGTTGATATTGCCACTGCTAACGACCTAAGCCGAAAGCAGGGCTGTGAATGGCGCAGGGATTTTGCACAAAAGCATGATGTCATGATGGGGCATGCGGGCTCTATTGAGCAAGGGCGCTGAGGCGTGAGCCCAGATTGTGCCAATGAAGCACCTACTCGTCGCTAAGCGGAGGACTATCCCGCCAACAAAGTTATCTTACGCTTATCTGCCTACACGCCGTCGCGCCACACGTTTCCTGCTCTTGGGGTTGCGATTTAGCTGACGATCCCAGAATGATGCGATGATTTGGGATAGAGAGGATGCAAGGCATTAGGGGAAATGAAGGCCAGAGAGGACTCTCACGCTAGCATGTAGTAGTTATTTGGAGGGGAAGTATGCTAGTGCAAGTGGGTCTGGCTTTCATTGCACCCTATATGGAAATAGGACTGCTCAGCCATTTAAACAGGTATAACAACGCAGACTAGTGTCTCTCCCTTAGGATATCCCACCTGCATGAATTTATTTAGCAGTACCCAATACCCAAAGCACTGAGGTTATTTGTCGCACTGTAATAGTATGGCTATAAGTATTCTTCTTGATCTTCGGGTGCTGCACAGTGGGTCTCCCTGTCTGTCAGTTAGTGAACGTCCCAGTCCCACATTGATTCCCCTCATCTGGTCTTCCTGTCATAATCCCATTAATCTCTATTCCAGGATCAGTCTTTTGATGATACCCAGGCGGGACGCTCTCTTCTCTGTTCTTTGTGCATACCAGAGATACCAGCCACAATAAGAAGGATTTGTCCGATTCAGCTCACTTACACTGGTGTGTGGGGGGGATAGGGAATGGGAATGGAGCAAATGGATGGAGGGATGGTCCCTCTTTGCTGCCTTACAGTGGAAAAGCCATGTTATAGTTGGAGTGGGACAAAGCCAGGGCAGCAATGATGCATTGTATGTGTAATAAACTGTTATCTCACCCTCTCAACCAAACTTTAATGTGGGTATTTTTTGTTGTTGTTGATGTTATGTGGTGTCATGGAATGCAGTCAAACTAAATCTGCACAGCGACAGTGCTCGTCAAAAGTTTGGACACACCTATTCATTCCAGGATTTGTACTATTTTCTACATTGTAGAATAACACTGAAGACATCAAAACTATGAAATAACACATATGGAATCATGTAGTAACCAAAAAAGTGTTCAACAAATCAAAATATATTTTATATTTCAGATTCTTCAAAGTAGCCACCCTTTGTCTTGATGACAGCTTTGTACACGCTTGGCATTCTCTCAAACAGTTTCATGAGGTCGTCACCTGGAATTCATTTCAATTAACTTCTTGGTGACAGGGGCAGTATTCGGCAATTCAGATGAATAACGTGCCCAAATTAAACTGCCTGCTACTCGGGCCCAGAAGGTAGGATATGCATATAAGATTTGGATAGAAACCACTCTGAAGTTTCTAAAACTGTTTGAATGATGTCGGTGAGTATAACAGAACTCATATAGCAGGCAAAAATGTGAGAAAAAATCCAACCCGGAAGTGGTTTGTAGTTTTTCAATTGATTGCCTAGCCAAACTACACTGTCTGTGGGGTCATTTTGCACTTCCTAAGGCTTCCACTAGATGTCAACAGTCTTTAGAACCTTGTTTCATGCTTCTACTGTTACTGGGGAGAGAATAAGAGCTGTCTCAAGCCTGGGACCAGTGAGTTGTTTACTGCACGGGCACACAGGCGCGCCGTTCCTTCTTTTTCCTTCTTTTTCCATGAATATGCTATTGTCTGGTTGGAATATTATCGAAGATTTATGTTAAAAAGACCCTAAGGATTGATTGTAAACATTGTTTGACATGTTTCTACGAATGGTAATGGAACATTTTTACTTTTCATCTCTGGTTTTGCGCTCGTGCATTTTGCCTTTGGATAGGGATCTGAACGCGCAAACAAAAGGAGGTATTTGGACATAAATATGGAGTTTATCAAATAAAACAAACATTTCTTGTGGGAGTCCTGGGAGTGCATTCCGATGAAGATCAGCAAAGGTAAGTGAAGATTTATAATACTATTTCTGAGTTTTGTTGATTCCAGAACTTGGCGGGTAACTGTATAGCTTGCTTTGATGGCTGAGCTCTGTACTCAGAATATCGAACAATGTGCTTTCGCCGTAAAGCTATTTTGAAATCTGACACAGCGGTTGCATTAACCTGTTATGGCTAGGGGGCAGTATTTTCACGGCCAGATAAAAAACGTACCCAATTTAATCTGATTATTACCCCTGCCCAGAAACTAGAATATGCATATAATTATTAGCTTTGAATAGAAAACACTCCAAAGTTTCTAAAAATGTTTGAATGGTGTCTGTGAGTATAACAGAACTCATTTGGCATGCCAAAACCTGAGAAGATTCTGTACAGGAAGTACCCTGTCTGACCATTTCTTGGCCTTCTTGATTATCTCTATCCAAAACAGGGGATCTCTGCTGTTACGTGACACTTCCTACGGCTCCCATGGGCTCTCAGAAGGCGGCAAAAAGCTGAATCGTGGCTTTGCAGGCCCTGGCTGAAAAACATTAGCGCGTTTGGATAGTGGCCGGTCAGAGTACTATGAGACTGAGTGCACGAGTCGACTCCATGTTTTTATTCTTTCGTCTTTGAATGAAAACCACCACTCCCGGTTGGAATATTATCGCTTTTTTACGAGAAAAATTGCATAAAAATTTATTTTAAACAGCGGTTGACATGCTTCGAAGTACGGTAATGGAATATTTAGAATTTTTTTGTCACGAAATGCGTCGTGCGCATGACCCTTATTTACACTTCGGATAGTGTCTTGAACGCACGAACAAAACGCCGCTATTTGGATATAACTATGGATTATTTTGAACCAAACCAACATTTGTTATTGAAGTAGCAGTCCTGGGAGTGCATTCTGACGAAGAACACCAAAGGTAATCAAACTTTTCTAATAGTAAATCGGAGTTTGGTCAGGGCTAAACTTGGTGGGTGTCAAAATAGCTAGCCGTGATGGCTGGGCTATCTACTCTTTCACCGAAAAGCTATTTTAAAATTGGACACCTCGATTGCACAAAGGAGTTCTATATCTATAATTCTTAAAATAATTGTTATGTTTTTTGTGAACGTTTATCGTGAGTAATTTAGTAAATTCACCGGAAGTGTTCGGTGGGAATGCTAGTTCTGAACGTCACATGCTAATGTAAAAAGCTGGTTTTTGATATAAATATGAACTTGATTGAACAAAACATGCATGTATTGTATAACATAATGTCCTAGGCGTGTCATCTGATGAAGATCATCAAAGGTTAGTGCTGCATTTAGCTGTGGTTTTGTTTTTTGTGACATTATATGCTAGCTTGAAAAATGGGTGTCTGATTATTTCTGGCTGGTTACTCTGCTGACATAATCTAATGTTTTGCTTTCGCTGTAAAGCCTTTTTGAAATCGGACAGTGTGGTTAGATAAAGGAGAGTCTTGTCTTTAAAATGCTGTAAAATAGTCATATGTTTGAAAAATTGAAGTTTTTGTATTTTTGAGGAATTTGGAATTCGTGCCACGCCTATCATTGGATATTGGAGCAGGTGTTCCGCTAGCGGAACGTCTAGATGTAAGAGGTTATTAAGGAGAAGTGTATCTATAATTCTTTCAATAACTGTTGTAAATTTTATCAACGTTTATGATGAGTATTTTTGTAAATTGATGTGCTCATTCACCAGGGTTTTGGAGGCAATACATTTTATGAACATCACGCGCCAATGTAAAATGGGGTTTTTGGGTATAAATATGAACTTTATCGAACAAAACATACATGTATTGTGTAACATTGAGTCCTGGGAGTGTCATCTGATGAAGATCATCAAAGGTTAGTGATTAATTTTAGCTGTATTTCTGTTTTTTGTGACGCCTCTCCTTGCTTGGAAAATGGCTGTGTGGTTTTTCTTGTTTAGGCGCTGTCCTAACATAATCTAATGTTATGCTTTTGCCGTAAAGCCTTTTTGAAATCGGACAATGTGGTTGGATTAATGAAAAGTGTATCTTTAAAATGGGATATAATAGTTGTATGTTTGAGAAATTTGAATTATGAGATTTTTGTTGTTTTGAATTTGCCGCCCTGCTATTTCACTGGCTGTTGAATAGTGTGTCCCGCTAGCGTCCCACATGTCCCAGAGAGGTTAATTAACAGGTGTGCCTTGTTAAAAGTTAATTTGTGGAATTTATTTTCTCCTTAATGTATTTGAGCCAATCAGTTGTGATGTGACAAGGTAGGGGTGGTATACAGAAGATAGCCCTATTTGGTAAAAGACCAAGTCCATATTATATCAAGAACAGCTCAAATAATCAAAGAGAAACGACAGTCTATCATTACTTTAAGACATGAAGGTCAGTCAATCTGGAAATTTGAAGAACTTTGAACATTTCTTCAAGTGCAGTAGCAAAAACCATTAAGTGCTATGATGAAACTGGCTCTCATGAGGACTGCCACAGGAAAGGATGACCCAGAGTTACCTCTGCTGCAGAGGATAAGTTCATTAGAGGTAACAGCCTCCGAAATTGCAGCCCAAATAAATGTTTCACAGAGTTCAAGTAAGAGACACATTTCAACATCAGCTGTTGAGAGGAGACTGCGCGAATCAGGCCTTCATGGTCGAATTGCTGAAAAGAAACATCTACTAAAGGACACCGATAACAAGAAGAGACTTGCTTGTCCAAGAAACATGAGCAATTAGACCAGTGGGAATCTGTCCTTAGGTCTGATGAGTCCAAATTTGAGATTTATTGTTCCAACCACCGTGTCTTTGTGAGACGCAGAGTAGGTGAACGGATGATCTCTGTATGTGTGGTACCCACCGTGAAGCATGGAGGAGGAGGTGTGATGGTGTGGGGGTGTTTTGCCTGTGACACCGTCGGTGATATATTTAGAATTCAAGGCACACTTAACCAGCATGGCTACCACAGCATTCTGCAGCAATACGCCATCCCATCTGGTTCGCGCTTAGTGGGACTATAATTTTTTTTTCAAAAGGACAATGACCCAAAACACGCCTCCAGGCTGTGTAAAGGCTATTTGACCAAGAAGGAGAGTGATGGAGTGCTGCATCAGATGACCTGGCCTCCACAATCCCCGGACCTCAATCCAATTGAGATGGTTTGGAATGAGTTGGACCGCAGAGTGAAGGAAAAGCTGCCAACAAGTGCTCAACATACGTGGGAACTCCTTCAAGACTGTTGGAAAAGCATTCTAGGTAATGCTGGTTGAGAGAATGCCAAGAGTGTGCAAAGCGGTCATCAAGGCAAAGGGTGGCAACTTTGAATAATCTCAAATATAAAATATGTTCTTATTTGTGTACCACTTATTTTGTTACTACATGATTCCATATGTGTTATTTCATAGTTTTGATGTCTTCACTCTTATTCTACAATGTAGAAAATAGTAAAAATAAAGAAAAACCCTTGAATTAGTAGGTGTGTCCAAACTTTTGACACGTCTCCTCTGAACAGTTGATGTTGAGATCGCATTAGCCTACGTTAGCTCAACCGTCCCGTGGAAGGGACACCGATCCCAAAGAAGTTTTGAAGTGGCCAGTGATTCCTAGTCTATGCCTATAGGCAGCCTTCTGGATGATAGCGGGGTGAACAGGCAGTGGCTCGGATGGTTGATGTCCTTGATAATCTTTTTTGCCTTCCTGTGACATCGGGTGCTGTAGGTGTCCTGGATAGCAGGTAGTTTGCCCCTGGTAATGCTTTGGGCAGACCACACCACCCTCTGGAGAGCTTTGCGGTGGCGGGCAGGGCAGTTGCCGTACCAGGCAGTGATACAGCCTGACAGGATGCTTTCAATTATGCATCTGTAAAAAACAATGTGAAGGTTTTAGGTGACAAGCCAAATTATCTGTGTGGGTGGTCCGATTCAGTTTATCAGTGATGTGTATGCCGAGGAACATGAAGCTTTCCACCTTCTCCACTGCGGTCCCGTCGATGCAGATAGAGGGGTGTTTCCTGAAGTCCACGATCATCTCCTTTGTTTTGTTGGCATTGAGTGAGAGGTTGATTTCCAAGCACCACACTCCCAGAGCCCTCACCTCCTCCCTGTAGGCTGTCTCATCATCACTGGTAATCAAGCCTACTACTGTTGTGTTGTCTGCAAACTTGATGATTGAGTTGGAGGCGTGCATGGCCACGCAGTCATGGGTGAACAGGGAGTACAGGAAGGTCTGAGCATGCACCCTTGTGGGGCCCCAGTGTTGAGGATCAGCGAAGAGGAGGTGATGTTTCCTACCTTCACCACCTGGGGGTGGCCCGCCAGGAAGTCCAGGACCCAGTTGCACAGGGCGGGGTTCAGACCCAAGGCCTCGAGTAGGTGTGTCCAAACCTTTGAACGGTACTGTAAATAGTGTCGTTTTTCTTTTTAAGCAAAGTGAAGTTATCTTGGTTGATTTGAATGAAATTGAGCTTCATTGTACTGTGTTATTAACTGTGTTATTAATTATTAATGTGTCTAATAATTGTGGTATCACAGCATTTGACACTAGTTAAAGGCACATTCCTTAATTAAAAAATAACAAAACGGAAACACCCCACACAGGGATGGCCCTGGAGAAATATGACCACTCTCAAAATCACAGATGTCACAAATGCCTGCATCCATGAACATCACAATAGGCCTGCACAGCTACACCTTATCCCTGTTCTCTAGTCACCAATGATCTCACCCATAATCATGCTTCCAAACAACCAGTGTTGGCTATAGATCCCACCCTGTTGGACACAGCCATAACCACACATGCGCGCGCGCACACACACACACACACACACAAAAACACACACACACACACACACACACTTAATGGACAAGGGACAAGGCCATAGAAGAGAGGGGAAAGGGGTGATTGATTGTTCCCTCCATTTTGAGCAGAAGTGAACCCAGAGCTTCCTCTGTGACTGTGTGGGGCTGAAGGGCCAGTGGGAGGAAAGATAGGCTCATGGCTCATACAATGGAGGAAAGAGAAAGAGTGGAACTGGTGCTGTAGTCACAGTGGAGAGAAAGAGAGAGCGGTGGAGAGTAAGAAATTGTGTGTTTAGCAATGAGAAAGACAAGAAAAGATAAATAAATACATGAAAGAAGGAAGTAGAGATGATGAAAGAAAGGGTGAAGAAAGAGAGAGAGTTAAAGGAATACCAGAACTCAGCGCTTTTGTTCCACCCAAAGCATCCAGTCAGATATGAGTTCACCCCCAAGTTCCTGTTGCCAGCTGCTGCAACACAATGTTATCAGCCTGTGCGCACGCAATGGCCATTCCGTTCTGTTTGGACACACACACACACATACAAGCACACACACGCTTAATCGTTCCCTCAGGCGTACACACACAAACACACCATCTCTCATGACCAGGATTCTATCAGGTTTCAGATACAGGCTTCCCTCAACACCACCCATGTGGATGGGACACACTTTGTCAGACGATAACCCTGCCCTGCACGGTGTGGCTATCACACGCCAGGCTTTAACAGCGCTGGGGGCTCTTTATAAAAATAGGGTATCAAGAGATTATTGTTTTTGTCCCATTACACTCTAGATTTATTTCACAAAAAATAAATCTGGGCTAAAAGTAACAGTTGAAGATGTCAATGGATGTGAGGGTGTCACACCATGATCTGTTTCATCTGTCTTTGTGATTGTCTCCACCCCCCTCCAGGTGTCGCCTATCTTCCCCATTATCCCCTGTGTATTTATACCTGTGTTCTCTGTTTGTCTGTTGCCAGTTTTTTTTTTCGTCAAGCCTACCAGCGTTTTTTCCCTCTGTTCCTGTCTCTTAATTGTTCCTGTTTTCTAGTTTTCCTGGTTTTGACCTTTTCAGCCTGCCCTGAGCCTGCCTGCTGTCCTGTACCTTTGCCCCACCTATCTGGATTACTGACCCCTGCCTGCTCTTGACCTTTCTTTTGCCAGCCCCTGTTGGATTAATAAACCGTTCTTAATTCGAAATTGTCTGCATCTGGGTCTTGCCTTGAAACGTGATAGTACGAACTAGCCATGACTGACCCAGCAGACACAGGCCAGCTGCGCAATGCCATCTCCTCCCAAGGAGCCACCATCGGTAGGCACGAGGAATTGCTTCGTGGCCATATGGAGGGGGTCCAAACGTTGGCTGAACGACATGACTGGGCGTTGGACATTTTGCTGGAGCAATTCCACGGGTTGTCTGGGAGGCAGCCTACCACGGTTGTAACCACACAGCCCTCAGTAACTCAGCTGCTAGCAGCACCTTCTCTTCGGTCACTGCACCTTCTCGGGAGCCCCGCTTACCTCCCACAGAATGCTTCAAAGGAGAGCCGAGCACCTGTCGGGTGTTTCTAGCTCAGTGCTCCCCCGTCTTCGAACTTCAGCAATCCTCCTTCCCCTCGGATCGCTCTAAGATAGCCTACCTCATCACGCTGATGTCTGGGAGGGCTCTCACCTGGGCTACTGCTGTATGGGAACAATAGCCGGCCATATACATTAGTCTGGAGGGGTTCGTGGGAGAGCTGAAGAAGGTTTTTGATGCCCCGTTCTCCGGGAGAGCAGTTGCCGAAAAGCTAATCCAGCTTCGGCAGGACTCCTGCAGTGTGGCAGACTATGCGGTGGATTTCCGCATGTTGACAGCGGAGAGTGCATGGAACCAGGAAGCGCTGTTCGATATGTTCCGCACGGCGTCTCAGAGGAGGTCAAGGACGAGCTTGCCTACAGATCTCGATTCCCTCATCGCGTTGACCATCCGCATCGACGGGCAATTACGGGAATGGCGGAGGGAGAGGAAATTAAATTTCACTCGCACATCCGAGGGATTTCACCTGTCCTCCGAGTCATCCCGGAAGTCCCCAACAGTACCGTTGCCGAAAGAGAACCCGAGTCTTACTGACCTCCCCCGAGAGTCGCCGAAGACGCCCGAGTCACCTCTTCCCGAGCCTATGCAACTAGGCAGAGCTGGGCTGTCGCCAGAGGAACGGCAATACAGGATCAACACGAAGAGTTGTCTGTATTGCGGGACTCTTGGTTATTTTGTGTCCTCTTGTCCTTTAAAAGACCAGGTTCACCGGTAGGAGCGAGTACTCTGGTGGGCTATATGGAGAACTTTTCTGCTTCCCTTGCTTGCACCCCTTTTCATGCCATTCTGCTGTGGGGAAACCAGTCTAAATCTCTTCGAGTTCTCATTGACACTGGGGCCGAAGAGAGCTTTTTGGACGCAACCCTGGCTTCTGAGCTGAACATCCCAACTCAGCCCCTCTCCATTCCCATGGATGTTAGAGTGCTGGACGGGTGCTCTATAGGCCGGGTCACTCATAATACCACTCCCATCAACCTACGGCTGTCAGGGAATCACAGCGAGACTATTCATTTTCTGCTCATCAAGTCTCCTCGGATTCCCATGGTTTTGAGATTCTCCTGACTCCAGCGACACAATCCCCTCATCAACTGGTCAACTGGTCTACGAGTCCGTTCTGCCACACCCATTGTCTGAAGTCAGCGCAACCTGCCCCGGGATGTCTTTCTGGGGGCTCGGAAGGTGCCCCGGACCTCTCCGCCATCCCCGCAGAGTACCAAGACCTCCGGGAGGTGTTCAGCAACGCCTGGGCCACTTTGCTTCAGCCGCACCGACCCTATGACTGTGGGATTGACCTTCTCCCTTGCACCACGCCGCCCCAGGGACATCTGTACTCTGTCAGGGCCAGAGACCAAGGCTATGGAGACCTACATTGGGGACTCCCTAGCTGCTGGATTTATCCGTCCCTCTTCCTCTCCCACCGGGGCAGGGTTCTTCTTCATGGAGAAAAAGGACAAGACCCTGCACCCGTGCATTGACTACTGGGGACTCAATGGCATTGCTGTTATTAAGACCCCAATTTGTAAGTCGCTCTGGATAAGAGCGTCTGCTAAATGACTTAAATGTAAATGTAACCATTACCAGCTACCACTCATTTCCTCGGCCTTCGAGCCGCTCCAGGGGGCCACAGTGTTTTCCAAGCTGGATCTACGGAACGCCTACCACCTGGTGCAGATATGAGAGGGGGACGAGTGGAAGACCACCTTCAACACGGCCAGCGGCCACTACGAGTATCTGGTCACGTCTTTTGGCCTCAACAACACCCCTGCTGTGTTCCAGGCTCTGGTAAATTATGTTCTCCGCGACATGTTGAACCGGTTCGTCTTTGTCTATATTGATGACATCCTCATCTTCTCCCGCTCCCCCAAGAACACGTGCTCCACGTTTGGCAGGTTTTTCAACGCCTTCTGGAGAATCAGCTATTTGTGAAGGCAGAGAAGTGTGAGTTCCATTGCTCCACCATCCCCTTTCTGGGTTACATCATCTCTGCTGGGAGTGTCCAGATGGATCCCGGGAAGGTGAGAGCAGTGGTGGATTGGCCTCAGCCTATGTCCAGGGTGCAGCTGCAATGTTTCCTGGGGTTTGCCAACTTTTATCAACGCTTTATCCGGGGTTACAGCACCTTGGCTTCCCCTCTGTCTGCACTCACCTCTACCAAGGTTCCGTTCACATAGTCCTCTGCCCTGGACCTTAAGCTGCATCCCTGCGCCTTCTTCTCCAATGCCGCAATGCGAATGGAGAGGAAATACGATGTAGGGAATAGAGAGCTTCTCGCGGTGAAGACGGCATTGGAGGAATGGAGGCATTGGCTGGAAGGGGCGGAACATCCGTTCATTGTGTGGACCAAACACAAAAACCTGGAATATCTCCGCACCGCCAACTCCAGACAAACAAGATGGACCCTGCTGTTTACCCGGTTCAACATTTCCCTCTCTTACCGACCGGTTTCTAAGAACGTCAAGCCGGATACCCTGTCTCGCCGCTATAGCCCCACGGTTACCACCCCGGAGCCCAAGACCATCCTTCCCACCTCGTGCCTGGTGACGGCACTCAGCTGGGGTCTAGGAAAAACTGGTCCAGGAGGCGCAGCGGTCCCAGCCGAATCCTGGGGGGGTCCAGATAACAGGATGTTTGTGTCTGCTGTCCACTCCCCGGTCCTGGAGTGGGCCCATTCCTCCAGGCTTGCCTGCCACCCAGGCTCCCGTCGGACCCTGGCCTTCGTGTGACAACACTTTTGGTGGCCTACTATTGTTCCAAATGTCACCGCGTTTGTCGCCACCTGCACGGTCTGTGCTCAGAACAAAACTCCTTGGCAAGCTCCGGCTGGTCTTCTGCAACCTCTGCCTGTCTCTCACCGTCCTTGGTCCCACATATCCCTGGATTTTGTCATGGGTCTCCCCCCTTCTGAGGGCAACACTGCCATCCTGACTGTGGTCGACCGGTTTTCCAAAGCCACCCACTTCATTCCTCTCCCCAAACTACCCTCGGCCAAGGAGACGGCCCCAGCTCATGGTGCAGCATGTGTTTTGGATCCATGGACTGCCCGTGGACATGGTCTCCGACCGGGAGCCTCAGTTCTCGTCCTAGTTTGGGAAGGCGTTCTGCACCCTCATTTGGTCATCGGCCAGCCTGTCCTCTGGGTTCCACCCTCCAGTTGGAGCAAGCCAACCAAGACCTCAAGACTACTCTGCGCTGCCAGGTCTCCGCCAACCCCACCACCTGGAGCCAGCAGCTTGTGTGGGTGGAATACGCCTACAACACCCTTCCCTGCTCTGCCACGGGCCAATCGCCATTTTAATGTTCCCTGGGGATCAGCCCCTGCTCTTCCCCGAGCAGAAAGAAGAGGTCGGCATACCTTCTGCGCAGATGTTTGTTCGCCGCTGACATTGTACCTGGAGGAGAACCCAGTCGGCCCTCCTCAAGCCTGGTCGGCCCTCCCCAAGATCACCTCCAGGAATCGACAACAAGCGGATAGCCATCGGACCCCGGCTCCCCGGTATTGTCTCAGGCAGAAGGTTTGGCTATCCAGAAGGTATGGCTATCATACCTGGAGGAGAGCCCGGTTGGCCCTCTTCAAGCCTGGTCGGCCCTCCTCAAGATCACCTCCAGGTATCGCCGACAAGCAGATCACCATCGGACCCCGGCTCTCCGGTATTGTCTCAGGCAGAAATTATGGCTAACCCGGGCTCTGCCCCTCCGGGTGGAATGCCGTGAACTCTCCCCCCGGTTTTTCGGCCCGTTTGCCATCTCTAAAATTATTATCCCCTCTGCTGTTTGTTTTCTGCTGCCCCGTACCCTTCGTATACCCCCCACCTTTAATGTGTCCAGAGTTAAACCCATGTCTCACAGCCCTTTGTTCCCTGTTTCCAGGCTCACCCCTCTCCCCCGTTGCATCAGCGGCCAACCAGGATACACAGTGAGACATCTCCTGAAGGTTCGACCTCGGGGCAGGGTTTCCAGTACCTGGTTGACTGGGAGGGTTATGGCCCAGAGGAGAGGTGCTGGGTCCCCACATCCTGGACCCAGGCCTCATCGCGGATTTCCAACACCGACACCCCAGTCAACCAGGTATGCGCCTGGGTAGGACACCAGGTGGCGCACCTAGAGGGGGGTTACTGTCACACCCTGATCTGTTTCACCTGTCTTTGTGATTGTCTCCACCCCCCTCCAGGTGTCTCCCATCTTCCCTATTATCCCTGTGTATACATGTGTTCTCTGTTTGTCTGTTGCCAGTTCATTTTGTTTTGTCAAGCTTACCAGCGTTTTTCCCTCTGTTCCTGTCTCTTGATTGTTCCTGTCTTCCCAGTTTTTAACTTTTCTGCCTGCCCTGACCCTGAGCCTGCCTGCCGTCCCGTACCTTTGCCCCACCTATCTGGATTACTGACCTCTGCCTACCCTGAGCCTGCCTGCTGTCCCGTACCTTTGCCCCACCTATCTGGATTACTGATCTCTGCCTGCTCTTGACCTGTCTATTGCCTGCCCATGTTGGATTAATAAACTGTTGTTAATTCATCGTTGTCTGCATCTGGGTCTTACCTTGAAACGTGATAGAGGGAAGTACCTGGAAATTGTAATTATGTCTAAAACGTGAGTACTTCTTGTTAAAAGGCCATAGTTCAAAAGATTGTGTTATGATACTCATTAGCACTCACATTTAGCTTCCTGAGAGACATCACAATGGAACTTGGTACATTTATTTTCCTCAAACTCAAAAATCTATAACTTTGATCTAGATCTGTAATCTATACCAAGGTTTTGTTCTTTTGCCATTTCATAAATCCTATTCGTGGACAAATAAACTGAACAGGGTAAATCGGTAGAAACTGAATGACTATGAGTCTAGCATGCATGTTATGTGCAGTCAGACGGTGAGGTGCCCCACCAAGCAGTGTGAGATTAGGCTAAGGCAGAGGGATGACTGAGAGTCAGGTATCTAGACCAGGAGACCCAACCCTACATAATGTTGTAGTAGTAGTAGTAGTAGTAGTAGTAGTAGTAGAAAATGTCTGTAAAAGCACCAGCCAATTGTAAAGCACTGTGCTGAACAATTGGCTGGTGTTTTTACAGACATTTCCAATCTTCACTCGACCAGCAACACTTGCCAGTAATGTAGAAAAACTCAATAATTATACCCATTCCAAAAGCATCTAATCCCTCTGTGCTGAATGACTACCGCCCTGTTGCCTTGACATCCTTAGTAATGAAATGCCTTGAGAAAATTGTGAATTGTAATGTTCTCAGCGCCACATAGAAGCTCCTCGACCCGTTACAGTTTGCACCAGAGGAGTTGATGATGCCATTCTTACTCTCCTCAACATGGTCTACAGACATCTAGAGGGTGTACTCTCCTCAACATGGTCTACAGACATCTAGAGGGTGTACTCTCCTCAACATGGTCTATAGACATCTAGAGGGTGTACTCTCCTCAACATGGTCTACAGACATCTAGAGGGTGTACTCTCCTCATCATGGTCTACAGACATCTAGAGGGTGTACTCTCCTCAACATGGTCTACAGACATCTAGAGGGTGTACTCTCCTTAACATGGTCTATAGACATCTAGAGGGTGTACTCTCCTCAACATGGTCTACAGACATCTAGAGGGTGTACTCTCCTCAACATGGTCTACAGACATCTAGAGGGTGTACTCTCCTCATCATGGTCTATAGACATCTAGAGGGTGTACTCTCCTCATCATGGTCTATAGACATCTAGAGAGTGTACTCTCCTCAACATGGTCTATAGACATCTAGAGGGTGTACTCTCCTCAACATGGTCTACAGACATCTAGAGGGTGTACTCTCCTCAACATGGTCTACAGACATCTAGAGGGTGTACTCTCCTTAACATGGTCTATAGACATCTAGAGGGTGTACTCTCCTCAACATGGTCTACAGACATCTAGAGGGTGTACTCTCCTCAACATGGTCTACAGACATCTAGAGGGTGTACTCTCCTCATCATGGTCTACAGACATCTAGAGGGTGTACTCTCCTCATCATGGTCTATAGACATCTAGAGAGTGTACTCTCCTCAACATGGTCTATAGACATCTAGAGGGTGTACTCTCCTCAACATGGTCTATAGACATCTAGAGGGTGTACTCTCCTCAACATGGTCTACAGACATCTAGAGGGTGTACTCTCCATGGCTAAGCATGGGGTGCTATGGAGACATCTAGAGGGTGTACTCTCCTCAACATGGTCTACAGACATCTAGAGGGTGTACTCTCCTCATCATGGTCTATAGACATCTAGAGGGTGTACTCTCCTCATCATGGTCTACAGACATCTAGAGGGTGTACTCTCCTCAACATGGTCTATAGACATCTAGAGGGTGTACTCTCCTCAACATGGTCTATAGACATCTAGAGGGTGTACTCTCCTTAACATGGTCTACAGACATCTAGAGGATGTACTCTCCTCATCATGGTCTATAGACATCTAGAGGGTGTACTCTCCTCAACATGGTCTACAGACATCTAGAGGGTGTACTCTCCTCAACATGGTCTATAGACATCTAGAGGGTGTACTCTCCTCAACATGGTCTACAGACATCTAGAGGGTGTACTCTCCTCAACATGGTCTATAGACATCTAGAGGGTGTACTCTCCTCATCATGGTCTATAGACATCTAGAGGGTGTACTCTCCTCAACATGGTCTATAGACGATCTAGAGGGTGTACTCTCCTCATCATGGTCTATAGACATCTAGAGGGTGTACTCTCCTCAACATGGTCTGTAGACATCTAGAGGGTGTACTCTCCTCAACATGGTCTATAGACATCTAGAGGGTGTACTCTCCTCATCATGGTCTATAGACATCTAGAGGGTGTACTCTCCTCAACATGGTCTATAGACATCTAGAGGGTGTACTCTCCTCAACATGGTCTATAGACATCTAGAGGGTGTACTCTCCTCAACATGGTCTGCAGACATCTAGAGGGTGTACTCTCCTCAACATGGTCTATAGACATCTAGAGGGTGTACTCTCCTCAACATGGTCTATAGACATCTAGAGGGTGTACTCTCCTCAACATGGTCTGTAGACATCTAGAGGGTGTACTCTCCTCAACATGGTCTATAGACATCTAGAGGGTGTACTCTCCTCAACATGGTCTATAGACATCTAGAGGGTGTACTCTCCTCAACATGGTCTATAGACATCTAGAGGGTGTACTCTCCTCAACATGGTCTGTAGACATCTAGAGGGTGTACTCTCCTCAACATGGTCTAGTAGACATCTAGAGGGTGTACTCTCCTCAACATGGTCTATAGACATCTAGAGGGTGCCAAATCCCATGTCAGGGTTTTGTTTGTTGATTTTTCTTCTGCCTTCAACATAGTCCAGCCCTACATTCTGGCACAGAGACTCATTCGGGACTTCTCCTTAGATGGGGGGCTGGTTTTGTGGCTGTTGGACTTCCTGAGCCAGCGATCACAGCGGGTCAAAATAGGTCCCCACGTGTCGGACATACGCACCACCAACACAGGCTCTCCTCAGGGATGTGTTTTGTCCCCACTCCTGTACAGCTTGTACACTAATAGTTGTAATAGTTCCCATCCTGACAGACACCTCGATAATTTCGCTGATGACACTGCCTTGATCAGCCTGTTGCATGATGATGAGGAACATCATGGCCCGGTCCTAAATGACTGCGTAGAGTGGTGTGATGAATCACACTTGGTCCTCAATACCGACAAGACCAAAGAGATGTGCATAGACTTCATAGACACCTACTTCTGCAACATCTATCAGAGGTCAGAACATAGAGATTGTAGAGGAATACAAATATCTGGGTGTCCTCTTGGACAATAAGCTTCAGTGGAGTAAACAGACCTGATGTGATAGCCCTTCTAAATAGCTTGGGCTAATGTTCCTATCGACACAGTAAGGCCAGCAGGATAGTCTCTTTTTATTGGTATGTAACTGTTATGAAAGTTGTGTTGTCAATTTGGGTGGCAGGTAGCCTAGCGGTTAGAGCGTTGAGCCAGTAACTGAACGGTTGCTGTCTCTCGCTCTCTCTCTGTTCTTTCTATTCTTAATACCAGGTTCAGATGTCAGTTCGGGGAAAGAAATATCAGCACAACTTTTGTTGGGCGGAGTCGATAAGAGTGAACCCTTTTGCTGAGTAGGGAAAGCTGCTGTCTTTCTCCCTATTGTTCAGGGAGGTTAAAGAAAAGAATGAGAGGTGACACAGGTCCACCAGGGGAAACGGAGGCGAACACTAAGGGGTCTACTTTGCTTTTTGTTTTTGTCTCTTTTTGTGCTCGAAACAGAGATTTTAATGGTCAAAGTATTAACCTCCTAAAGAGACACACCTATGTCTTTTTTTTTTACCATTGTGAAGCCAAACGACATGATTGTGCTGACATTGCAACACAACAGTGTTCATTTCGCCAATAAAAATAATGACTCAAATATTAGTCAAACACCTATATTTCAGTGGCATTTGACGACACTATAATTGACTAAATAGGCCCGGAACAAATTATCATTAAATTTCAGTTGACTAAAACGAGATAAGACAAAATGATCTCTGTGACTAAAATCTGATTGCTAAGTGGACTGAACTAGAGTTTTTGGAGAGATTGAGAGCTTTTCAGTGATAAGCACAGTTCATAATAGCAGCACAGACGCACTGTGCAGTTCTATTCTGCAGTGGGAAGGACGCCACACAGCCTACATCAGCTGGTGAGCTGCGGGGGAGCAAGCGATGAGCGTGGGCAGACAGGCAGACAGACTCCACTCCGCCTCCGATTATAAACCGTCTGACTCGATTCAGACTTGAGGTTTAGTGACTCGACTACATCACTGGGAGAAACAGTCATTAGCTCCGTTCTACTTTTGGACACTAATGCGGCTGCAGCATCTGTGGAACGTTGATAACAATGGCAATGTCACCGAGTGATGGTGCAACCCATACTACTTTGCCAATACTTTGCGGCACCATCTGGTGATTGTGCTACTCTCTCTCTCTCTCTCTATTCTATATGTTTGTCATATATTTGCTGTTGGGAAGAGAATAGTATTTTATGCAGAAAAATATGTTGGTAGGATAAGGCTATGTATGTTTGTGCACATGGAAGTCAGTGATGTATGTTTCCTATAGGTTAATGAGGCAATACAAATGTGGTGTCTAAAATGAAAGGGCATCTAGTTGACAAAAATGGCCTGTCTTTTTGACAATAACTAAGACTAAATCATTATTCAAATGACAAAAATGTGACTAAGACTTAATTATATTTGAGACAAAATGACTAAGACTAGACTAAATCTAAAAAATTGTGCCAAAACGAACACTGCACCCAATTTCCAACAAATATGTCACTTATGAATGAGACATCAAATATGCATGTCACATATTGACATATTGTGAAAGTTTTACATATAATAATAATAATAATATATTCCACTTAGCATATGCTTTTATGGCAACACATAATGGTATTCATGCTATTGGACTAGGACATTTTTTTCACATTGTCCAAATCATAAACTTAGGGCTAGATTCAAACCGTATCGCAGACGTATGGCAGAAGATCCGCGTTATTGCTCGATTGAAATTTTAAGGCAATGTTCCCGCGTTCGCTGAGACTGCATTCACAGTAAACGCTGCGTATGTCGTCTCGTTCAGAAGATTACCTTAAAATGTTAACACAGGTCTTCCGCGATACGGATTGAACCCAGCCCTTAATTGAGCTACAGAATCAATTGTAGACATTTTGGTATGATTTGGACATGAAACATGTTATATCAGGATAGAGACTGGCATTGGATTCATGCCACAGTAAACCAATGTCATTCTGGAATTTGGTTGAACTATCCCTTTAAGAGATTGAGTTGGAATTTGACAATGACAATGATTAGCGACAGTTGGACAACTCCTCTCATTTTCTATACATTCAGTCTTTTAGCTTCATCTATTGTGTAAACCTGCATAGTAACTAGTTTTCATCATATATCTCATTATATCCCATCCAGACCTGTCCCGTTTCAGGTACTTTGATTGTTTAATTAAGCTTGGAGGTACCAGGTGTGCGGGGTTTGCACTTTTGGCACACTTTATTGGTTTCATTCCACTAGGCAAGCTCAATCAAGTGCAACTAATGTATTGGGGTGGAAAACAAATACTATTTGAACCCAGGTCTGGACCCACCCCTAGATGAAATATGTACTTAAGTACTCTGAACGGTTAAATTAGGTTGCTGAATCTAGTCAGTGTACCCATCCTCACCACATTAGTGTGTCCTCTCTCTCCCCTTTCCCCTTTTATCAGGACAGAAGCAAGGCTCTCCCTGACAGGCTCATAGGCAGGCGGTTGCCCTGGCATTGCTCTCACCTACGCAGGGTGGAGTGAGAGAGGGCTAAATAAAGGGAAGGCATTTTATCTACGTTCTCATGACCAGCGATATAGAGAGGTGTCGGGAGTCAGAGAGGGGCTGATGACAAGTGCTAGAGGCCTGCTCACACTTTCCACTTAAAGTTACAAACCCCATCACCCTAGAGGGAGGGAGGGAGGGAGGGAATTACCGAGAACAGTGGAAGAGACAGAGAGTGAAAGGATTATCACCTTAACCTAATGATTATCACCTAATGCATATCACATAACATTTTGGCCGCCAACCGGCTTCATCAGAAAGAGGAACCTTGATGTTTCCCATTTGCTTCAACTGGGGCCCCCTACAGGTTATCTCGCAGGTTAAAAGCCCCCTATTGCTGGCACAGGTCACTGCATTGTCTAATGCTCCTTGACAGAGCTGTGATTGGTCCAACCCAAAGCGTGTTGAGTGGCCAACCAAACTAGGACATGAAAAGATTTAGAAACCTGTAAAGAGTAAAGATTGAGAAACTGTAAACAGCTTTTCGGATACAGGCCTATTCATTCAAATTAAAAGGGCAGTTCACTCCAAATATCTAACTTGGATGTTTTCAGACGTTAAATGTGGTCTAATGTAGAGATGAATCCATGTCCTATGCCATCGAATGTGTTGATACAGCTACATGTATACGCCTCAAATTCCAAATAAATGGAAAATGATAAGCGCATACTAAAATCTGGAAATTATATGCCGATTATCTTTTCCATTCCACAGATGGCCTGGGACAGATACTTATCTCAACAATAGACCACTTTTGAAATGTCTGAAAACATCTGACCAACTTTGATTTTGGAATGTGCTTTCCCTTTAACATGAATGTCAACATTTTAGCAGGAAAAGAACAATTTTGTTATTGAAAGTCTAAAGTAGTGTAACTTCCCCCAGATTTGTGTGGACACTGTTGCCAGAGGACCTAACTCCAGACTAGACAATCACCTAGCAGGAAAACTCATGATTCCAAGAAAACCGGCTAAATATGTACCCTCTCGGACAGATGTTTTGTCACAAGTCTGAACATCACAAAGCTGTTCTTTCTGATTTGAGGTTGGAGAAGAAGGGGTAAATAAAGGCCTAGCACCCACGGGAGACAAACACTCTCTCTGTGTGGTTACAATTGAGCTCCTCTGGCCATGCTGATTGGTCTACAATGACTGACATGACAGTTGATGCCATGAACCTGCATTTTTAGATCAACCATGTGCTTGCCTGAAAATTCTCCATGGTCCTTTGTGAAAGGCACATTTGTTTTTGTAGAAGGAATAATTGTTGTCGAATCATGCCAGAGCTGTAGGCGATCAGTTGAATTTGAACGGTTGGAATACAGCAGCTGTCCATATCAACGCCAGAACGCAGCCTATATTCTGATGATTTAAAAATGTGTTCCAAAAGGTTTCTTTGGCTGTCCCTATAGGAGAACCCTTTTTGGTTCCAGGTAAAACCCTCTGTGAAAAGGGTTCTACCTGGAACCCAAAGGGGTTCTACATAGAACCAAAAAGAGTTCTCCAAAGGGTTCTCCTATAGGACAGCCAAATAACCCTTGTAGGTTCTAGATAACACCTATTTTTCTAAGAGTGTAGGGAGACCATTGGCATCAATGGTTTCACTGGTGTAAATACAATGTTACAAGGCTGATATGATAATGTTTTCAATGTTGTCTTGATGTTAACATTCAACAGCTTACAGGTCATTTCTACAGTTACCACTGTACACTCTTAGAAAAAAAGGTGCTATTTAGAACCTAAAAGGGTTCTTCAGCTGTCCCCATAGGAGAACCCTTTGAAGAACCCTTTTTGGTTCCAGGTAGAACCCTTTTGGGTTCCATGTAAAACCCTTTCCGCAGAGGATTCTACATGGAACCAAAAAGGCTTCCACCTGGAACCAAAAAGAGTTCTCCTATGGGGACAGCTGAAGAACCCTTTTGGAAACCTTCTTTCTAAGTGTGTACTTGCTTATAGCCATAAGGCTGTAATAGTATTGCAAACAGGCCTTGCAAAGCAATCAGTAAAACCCAGGAAGTAATGGAAAATCAAGTTGTAATTTGGTTACTTGAAAATAGATTGCATGTGTCCCTCTCTTTCTCTCTCTGTGTGTGTGTGTGTGTGTTTGTGTGTGTGTGTGTGTGTGTGTGTGTGTGTGTGTGTGTGTGTGTGTGTGTGTGTGTGTGTGTGTGTGTGTGTGTGTGTGTGTGTGTGTGTGTGTGTGTGTGTGTGTGTGTGTGTGTGTGTGTGTGTGTGTGTGTGTGTGTGTGTGTGTGTGTGTGTGACGTGCACTCCTGTGTGTGTGGATCTATGTATGGTTTAGGGAGCAGAGACAAAATGGGAGTTAGTGGCCAATGTAGAATTGCCATTGTGTTCTAATACAATCTGACTTCCCCTCCTGACCTGAGATATTCCTCTCTCTAGAATAGATTACCAGGCAGGCAAACCGAGGGCATTGTGGGCTGAGAGAGAGAGGAAGGCAAAGGAGGAGGAGGAGAGGAGGAGGAGGAAGGGAGGAGGCTATTGGAGGGCTGCCGGGTGCTGGGTATGGTAGGAAGGACAGGCCACAAGTGATGTCTGGTATTTCTTCCACTGCCACCATGCTTAAGGCTGCATTTCTGCCCGTGGTCTGTCTGGTAGTCTCCTACATTACAGACAGCTGCTCTTGCTCATCAGCCTGAGGTCTGTGCCCTCATCTACTCCGTCCGTCCTCGAAGTCTGCATCACCAGTCCCTCTACCCTGATCTCTGCCAAGGAATGAAAAAAGGGAAAGAGAGGGAAATAGTAATTATAGTTGATGAAAACATTTAAGTTTTCTTAAAGTTGAAAGATTCTGTTTTCTTCCGCTGATCATTGACAGATAGTGGATTTGATCCCTCAACACATCACACCAACTGGTGAGAGACTCAATTTTCTGCCCCAGAGGAGAGAGATTAACAGCTTTCTGTTTGGACTCTAGAAGAGAGACTTGACATTGGTGGACAAACCCAATCGTCTTTAGCCAGGACACTGAAAGAGACTAAGTTTGCTGCTTTACCGTGACAGACACAACTTTCTGTGTCAAGACAAGACAAGATGAGCAGTCTTCTGTCTGAACAGAGACACACAGCCTAGAAAGAGAGACCAAGACCTCTGGATTTCACCCTTTCAGGGACAACTTTTTGCCTTAATACTGTAAGACTGTTCTACTACAATATACCTTACCCCTAATATTGAGAGTCCTTTACTTTTCTTCCCTGTCACCTGAGCACTGAGAAAACCTTTCTGCATTTTCATTTTTAACAGAAAAGGCACCAGCCTGGTCTAAGCAGCTGCATCTCAGGTAGAGTACTGTGTGTGTGTGTGTGTGTGTGTGTGTGTGTGTGTGTGTGTGTGTGTGTGTGTGTGTGTGTGTGTGTGTGTGTGTGTGTGTGTGTGTGTGTGTGTGTGTGTGTGTGTGTGTGTGTGTGTGTGTGTGTGTCAGTCTGTCAGTCTGTCAGTCTGTCAGTCTGTCAGTCTGTCAGTCAATGGTGGAAAAAGTACCCAATTGTCATACTTGAGTAAAAGTAAAGATACCTTAATAGAAAATTACTCAAGTAAAAGTGAAAGTCACCCAGTAAAATACTACTTGAGTAAAAGTCTAAAAGTATTGGGTTTTAAATATACTTAAGAATCAAAAGTAAATGTAATTGCTAAAATATACTTAATTATGAAAATGTAAAAGTACAAAATATTATTTATTCCTTATATTAAGCAAACCAGACAGCGCCATCTTCATGTTTTTTAAAATATACAGATAGCCAGGGACACACTCAAACACTTATACATCATTTACAAATGAGTATTTACAAGTGAGTCCGCTAGATCAGAGGAAAAAGGGATGACCAGGGATGTTCTCTTGATACGTGTGTGAAATGGACCCTTGTTCTGTCCTGCTGTCACGCCCTGACCTGAGAGAGATGGTTTGTTTCTCTATGTGGTTAGGTCAGGGTGTGGGGTGGGCATTCTATGTGTTGTATTTCTTTGTGTTGGGCCGAGTATGGTTCCTAACCAGAGGCAGCTGTCTATCGTTGTCTCTGATTAGGAACCATACTTAGGTAGCCTGTTTTTCCTTTGGGTTTTGTGGGTAGTTGTTTTCTGTTTTGTTCCTTGTAACCTGACGGAACTGTTGACGGTCGTTTTTGTTGTTTTGATTTAGTGTCTTCATTAAAGTAAAATATGAGCACTTTACACGTCGCGCCTTGGTCCCCTTTGTACGACCGCCGTTACACCTGCTAAGCATTCAAAATGTAATGAGTGCTATTGAGTGTCACGGAAAATGTATGGAGCACAAAATACATTATTTTCTTTAGGAATGTAGTGAAATAAAAGTAAAAGTTGTCAAAAATATAAATAGTAAAGTACAGACACCAAAAAAAACTTACTTAATTAGTACTTTAAAGTATTTTTACTTAAGTACTTTACACCACTGGCGCGTGCATGTATGCGTGGATGCATGTGTCTGTGCATGCCCTGGACAATGCATACAACTTAACATTAGCAGTTTCCAAGCCAGCATAGATCCGTAGCATCTGCTGTGATGTTGAAGGATTAAGCCTTGTTTTGTTAGTACTGAAATATTATCCAACCTGTCAGATGAATTTGAGATTAAAGTTGACTCTTTCAGACCAAGGGATTGCAGCCTAAACATAGAAAAGCAGTTTATAGTCAACTGCTCTGGCGTTGCCTCCAAAGACAAAACCCTCCTTGTCTTTAGACTTTTTGTTTGTGCTGCTGGTGATCATGCTAGCAGCACCGAGCAGATCGGATGACAAACCAGAGAGCACATGCAAGATGAGTGACATGAAATTGAGCCAAAAATAAAACAAACATGACATAGGAAGGAAAAGAGCAGCAAGCCAAACAATATAGAGAGCAGGAGTAAGTCAAAATAGGGAAGTCATACATTCTCAGAGCTTAGACTATTGTTATTAATAATGGGTGGACCCTTATCCTGATGTAATATCTTAATATTACATTGTCCTGTGACCTTGAGGTGAAATGTGGCCAACAGTATTCAATGGGCTTCGAGTGACATGAAAGAATGGTGTTAAAAGGCTAAAAAGAGCTTAAAGGAAAGGACATGATGTCAGACTAACTCTGAGACATCCATAGTTAGATGGTGATGATGCCTTTACACACACTATATATACCTTTCTCATTAACCTTCGTAGAAGCAGTTGACTTTAGACACTTAAATAAGTCGCTTGATAAATAATTAAGCTTCGAATGATTAGTGGCAATTATTCAGTCAAAGCTAATTCTCCAAAATGTTTAAAGATATAGGGCTATGCTCTGTGAAATTGAAAAATGGTCTTAAGTAGTCTCTTAAAAGTAAATAAGTAGAAGGGACTGAACGATTCAGGAGGAGTCCATTACCCTCATTGGCCAGACTTCTAAAAGTAAAGTAAAGTGTGGAATTGCGAATAGACTATAAGGATAGGCTAAAGATGATCCAAATGTCCAAACCCTTTACTCTGTAGCTCCCAGGTGGCAATAACTGGGAGTAAATGGTGTGTGTGTCTACCAAGACATAACATAACAAAGTCATGGCTGGTTTACTCTACCATTACAGTACCTCTACAGAAAGCTATCATTCAGGTACCAGACTTTAGTAAACCCTGCTGGAGAGAAGGTTCACCTTTTTGAAGTTTTATCTTATTTTCTACTTTAAAATGTGAACTATCCCTGATGGGAATATTTTTCATTTGTGACTAACTGGTCTGTATGAAGATTGATTATGTTAATAATAACTTATTTATGAGCAGTGTGGGAAGGCAAAGGCCCCAGTGGACTGTCTCCCCTATTTCAAATTAGTCAGAAGGCTAAGAGTGAAAATCATCTATCTTGCTGTGACAGACCTAGAGGGACCATACTGTATGTATGCCATGACCCCCAGGAATGTGGAAATAGTGTTTGGTGTGGAGTGTACAGCAATCAAGCCACATTGTGTAGAATAAAAAAATACAGTGAGGGAAAAAAGTATTTGATCCACTGCTGATTTTGTACATTTGCCCACTGACAAAGAAATGATCAGTCTATAATTTTAATGGTAGGTTTATTTGAACAGTGAGAGACAGAATAACAACAAAATAATCCAGAAAAACGCATGTCAAAAATGTTATAAATTGATTTGCATTTTAATGAGGGAAATAAGTATTTGACCCCTCTGCAAAACATGACTTAGTACTTGGTGGCAAAACCCTTGTTGGCAATCACAGAGGTCAGACGTTTCTTGTAGTTGGCCACCAGGTTTGCACATATCTCAGGAGGGATTTTGTCCCACTCCTCTTTGCAGATCTTCTCCAAGTCATTAAGGTTTCGAGGCTGATGTTTGGCAACTCGAACCTTCAGCTCCCTCCACAGATTTTCTATGGGATTAAGGTCTGGAGACTGGCTAGGCCACTCCAGGACCTTAATGTGCTTCTTCTTGAGCCACTCATTTGTTGCCTTGGCCGTGTGTTTTGGGTCATTGTCATGCTGGAATACCCATCCACGGCCCATTTTCTATGCCCTGGCTGAGGGAAGGAGGTACTCAACCAAGATTTGACGGTACATGGCCCCGTCCATCGTCCCTTTGATGCGGTGAAGTTGTCCTGTCCCCTTAGCAGAAAAACACCCCCAAAGCATAATGTTTCCACATCCATGTTTGACGGTGGGGATGGTGTTTTTGGGGTCATAGGCAGCATTCCTCCTCCTCCAAACACGGCGAGTTGAGTTGATGCCAAAGAGCTCCATTTTGGTCTCATCTGACCACAAAACTTTCACCCAGTTGTCCTCTGAATCATTCAGATGTTCATTGGCAAACTTCAGACGGGCATGTATATGTGCTTTCTTGAGCAGGGGGACCTTGCGGGCGCTGCAGGATTTCAGTCCTTCACGGCGTAGTGTGTTAGCAATTGTTTTCTTTGTGACTATGGTCCCAGCTGTCTTGAGATCATTGACAAGATCCTCCCGTGTAGTTCTGGGCTGATTCCTCACCGCTCTCATGATCATTGCAACTCCACGAGGTGAGATCTTGCATGGAGCCCCAGGCCGAGGGAGATTCACAGTTCTTTTGTGTTTCTTCCATTTGAGAATAATCGCACCAACTGTTGTCACCTTCTCACCAAGCTGCTTGGCGATGGTCTTGTAGCCCATTCCAGCCTTGTGTAGGTCTACAATCTTGTCCATGACATCCTTGGAGAGCTCTTTGGTCTTGGCCATGGTGGAGAGTTTGGAATCTGATTGATTGATTGCTTCTGTGGACAGGTGTCTTTTATACAGGTAACAAACTGAGATTAGGAGCACTCCCTTTAAGAGTGTGCTCCTAATCTCAGCTCGTTACCTGTATAAAAGACACCTGGGAGCCAGAAATCTTTCTGATTGAGAGGGGGTCAACTACTTATTTCCCTCATTAAAATGCAAATCAATTTATAACATTTTTGACATGCGTTTCTCTGGATTTTTTTGTTGTTATTCTGTCTCTCACTGTTCAAATAAACCTACCATTAAAATTATAGACTGATCATTTCTTAGTCAGTGGGCAAACGAACAAAATCAGCAGGGGATCAAATACTTTTTTCCCTCACTGTAAGTGCCTTGGCAGTAGGAAATCATATTGTTTGACATTGCTTCCTCGACTGCCTAGTGGGGGACAGGATGGCGACCAAGAACGCTCAGACAGAAATGTAAAGGGAGGTGAGTTTCTATGGGAAGTGAGTCAATCTCAATGACTCTTGTCAAACTGATTTACTAAATGATGTGCAGCAGCAGTAAAACCCATTCTTCCCCCTAGAAAGAAATTCCAGGTTATTTTGCCATGTTTGAATAACCGTTTTTATACACCAATATGGGCTAGTATTATTTCTATTATATCTTATAAAAAACGACTTTCCACTCAGCCATAGTTCCCATAACTTGCCTGAGGTCACTGTCGTGGCCACTAGAGCTTAAATCGTCCTCACACACAAACTACTGGTCCGCTGTAGATAAAGCAGGGAAACCCTATTACCCCACTTTCCCTCTTCCTCAGACACACACACATGCGCACACACACACACACACACGCACACACGCACGCACGCACGCACACACACACACACACACACACAGACACACACACACACAGACACACACACACACACACACACACACACACACACTGTCTAATCAACACCCTCACTTGAGCTTAAAGAGCACTGATCCTGCAACTCCATACTTTCCATTGGTCATGCCCTTCAGGAGAAGTGAGGGAGAAAGAGAGGGGAAATGCTACAAAGTTACAGTAATACACAGTCTCGTCTAGAGAGAAAGACTGAGGATCTATACAGTCTGAAGAAAATACAACCTTCAGTGCCAGATGGATTTTAGTCGAAGGAAGGTTTAATGTCTCTGCTGGTAAGACTGAACACAACTTCTTAGAAGCGAACACAACCTTAACTTGAACCACTTAGTCTGTACAACGGTAATTATCATACTGCATAGTTTGTCAAACATCAAGCTTGCATAGCTGTCTTTTTACATATGCTATTTAGTTTAATAAAGGTTTTCACTGTGTGCCTACTGTATGAAACTAAGTACTATGAAAAGTTGTTCAATAGACACTACTTAGTTTATCCTTTATTTGAGTGTGAGTGGGGGGAGTCTGGAGTACACACTACTGTACTGTCTGTGCTCATGGAGCCGATGTGGAATCGCCAGCTAGTGAGCTGTGTGTGCTAGTAGTGTTCAACATAGAAGTAGCTGTTTCCTTTGCTCTGCAAGGGCCAAGGCTTTTGTATCGGGGCAGGTAACGCTGCTAGTTCGAGTGCAGATATATATGCACAGCGAGAAGAGCTGACAGTAGAGTTCATGGGGTGATGAAATGGTAAAGCTCCGGTGTTCATAAGTTAGACCTAAACAACTACCAAGAAGAAGAAGACTTTCCTATACTAAAAATAATATAGTTATTTACTGTATATTGTCATATATGGCGTCTGTTATTGGAAAATGCTTTTGAGGGAACGGGTCCTTTGAAAATGTCTTGACTCAGTTCTGAGACGGATTCATTTCTATTAACAGAAACAAAGTGCATTGATTTATTAGTTCTTAGCTCTTTATACATGTTTTACATCTTACCAGTCACTACTTCCTTATTGACTTTGTTTGTTTTCGATGTGTCAAGAAATACGCACCATCAATCTCTGGCCAAAGGAAATGTAAATCAGTATGTCTCAGTCTTTCCCAGGCTAAGTAATGCAAAGATAAGCCCTGTGACATGTTTATTTCTGTGTTTTTGTTGACTTTAGACTTCCTTAAAACTGACATCTCAATTTCCCAGATTGCTGGGCCAGGCAGGCAGGGCTGTGGGAACATACTTGGCTCAAACTAGGTCAGTCTACTGAGCCCACTGTGGTCACACAGGGAGAAAAGTCTATTAATATACCCACTCCACAGCCCCAAATACATCGCCTGGTACAAAACAGCATAGAATCGTAAAGCACAGCATCACTCAGTACAATACAGCACAGCATTGCTCAGTACAGTACATCACAGCATTGCTCAGTACAGTACAGTAAGGTACAGTACACAGAGCGCAGCAGCTCAGCACAGCACAGAATACTTTGGTGTAATGAAGAGAAACTTGGAAACCAGTCAAATAAAAACACAAGTCAACACTGCATGACACAAGTGAATTAAGTGTGACAAGCCATGAAACAGAATAATTAAATGTCCTGAAAAAAGAAACACAAATAAAATATCCCACAGAACAACAGCACTTTCATTCAATGCAGAAATGTAATTAATTTATCTATAAGTGCAGTAGATTGTAGTTAACGTGGTCCCAGATCTGTTTGTAATGTCTTGCCAACTCCTATCATTAATGGCATACCAGTGACCATCGGAGTTGGAAAGACAACGCAAACAGATCTGGGACCAGGCTAGATGGTAGTTATAGATGGTGACTGACTGTTCCCTGACTGCTCTACTCTCTCTCAGGCCGTTCCAGAGGTGTGGTGTGTGACGGGTGATGGCCGACTGGAGTCTCCTGGGCAACTTCTTGGAAGAGGTGCAGGAACACTCAACGTCTGTGGGCAAGGTGTGGCTCACCATCCTCTTCATCTTCCGTATTTTGGTCTTGGGCACGGCCGCCGAGTCGTCATGGGGCGACGAGCAGGAGGACTTCACCTGCGACACGGAGCAGCCCGGTTGCGAGAACGTTTGTTACGACACGGCCTTCCCCATCGCCCACATTCGCTACTGGGTGCTGCAGATTGTCTTCGTGTCCACACCGTCGCTCATCTACATGGGCCACGCCATGCACACGGTGCGCATGGAGGAGAAACGCCGGCGCAAGGAGCAGGAGGACCAGGGGGGAGGTGACGGGGAGGAAGGAGGAGGGGAAGACGGAGAGGAGAAGCATTATCTGGAGCACGGGGAACAGAAGGGGGGAGAGTGCGAGAAGGAGGGCAGCGGCATGGGCAGGGTGCGTCTGCGCGGGGCGCTGCTGCAGACTTACGTGTTGAGCATCCTGATCCGGACGCTAATGGAGGTGGTCTTCATCGTGGTGCAGTACATCCTCTACGGGGTCTTCCTCAACGCCCTGTACGTGTGCCACAGCCGGCCCTGTCCACACCCGGTTAACTGTTACGTCTCGCGGCCCACGGAGAAGAATGTGTTCATCGTGTTCATGCTGGCCGTGTCGGGCGTGTCGCTGTTTCTCAGCGCCGTGGAGCTCTACCACCTGGCCTTTAAGCAGTGTCAGAGGTTTCTGAGGAGGAAACGACAACAGCAACAACAACAGCTGCTACAAGGACGCACGCCCTCAAGTGCTACGGTCATCTCCGCTGAACCTGACAGCCCACCCCGTCCATCCATGCCCTGCACCCCACCCCCAAACTTCAGCCAGTGTGTTAGCTCTTCCCCTCACACACACCCCATGCATTCCCAATCCCACCCCCATCCTAGCTGCCCCCCCTTCAACAACCGGCTGGCCCACCAGCAGAACTCAGTCAACATGGCCACTGAGCGCCACCGTGTTGTCCACAATGACCTTGAAACGGAAGACTTCCTGCACGTGACCTATGAGGGGCACGCCGACACGCCCAACGCCTGCACCCCGCCCCCTTCGCTGCTCCAAAACGGTTTCCTGAAGGACAAGAGGCGTCTGAGCAAGACCAGTGGCTCCAGTAGCCGTGTGCGACCGGATGACTTGGCTGTATAGCGCCAATTCCCAACACACACACTGTCCCTGGATCGTTTCAAAGACACACACACACACACACACACACACACACACAAGACTGGGATGACTATGACTCATCTGTTGTAGGGGACTAATTTGAACACTGCATGGGACAAGTCAACGAAGTCACAAAGTATCACAAGTCATGAAACGGAATACTCAAACTAATCAAGCACAGCTGTAGAGGGGTTAGAGCCTTCATATTTAGCCCTCAGGACTAATCCACTAATGTGACTGTCTGAGACCTCTGTCTGTCTGAGTCCTAAATGGCACCCTATTGCCTATATAGCGCACTACTTTAAACCAGGGCACATATAGCTTTGGTCAAAAGTAGTGCACTATATAGGGGAATAAGGTGCCATTTGAGACATTGACTCTGACTACTGTCACGGAGTCTCTCCCTGAGAGACAGGGGGGCCTTGTGTCAGACCTGAGAATGAGTGGGTCACTGCCACACTATCCGCTCTGTGACACTGACTGGCTGATGGGGACAGCTAAGTGGGACAGATGACAGCCAGTCTGTCACTCAGAGAGAGAGAGATATGTGAAGGACGGCTGCCTGTCAGTGACCCACAAACGCACGCTTAGACGAATGCTCTGCGTGTGCAAGCTTGCTCTCTCTCACGCATGCACACGAACACAAACACATACACACACGCTACATTTACAGAGGCACGCAGACACTTTCGTTGGCATACAACACAAACACGCAGACACACCATGTGAATCCTGATGTTGTCATCACTTCCCACCAGAGATCCAATAGGACCTACAGGGATGACCCGTGGGATTTTTGGTGTACTATGTATGGTTAAAGAGAGACAGACAAATTACAACCTATTCTGATCAGGGCTTTATTTATGTGGAGCCATCATCGGTTAAAGCAGACATAACAAGCTTCCCAGGGTGTGGGGAGAACATAGTTCATAGTGCATAGTTCAGATACCCTGACTGACCCGGTGGCCCGTTTCCCAAAACCATCTTAAGCCTAAATTCATTGTTAGAACCTTCGTTGGAGCATCATTATAACTCAGAGCAGTTTCCCAAAATCATCAGTATTAACTTTGCAATTGAAAACGCTCGTAATCTAACGACTGCCTCAGACAACTCCTAGAACAGCTAAGTGCATCAGATGCTTTTTCGACCTCCCTCGTCACTTTATACACATACATCTCTGCTAAACATTGAATCACATGGTTTATATGTCTCTGTGACTCTGATAACTTCATGTAACCGATGTGAAATGGCTAGCTAGTTAGCGGTGGTGCGCGCAAATAGTGTTTCAATTGGTGACGTCACTCGCTCTGAGACCTGAAGTAGTTGTTCCCCTTGCTCTGCAAGGGCCGCGGCTTTTGTGGCGCGATGGGTAACGATGCTTCGTGGGTGTCAGTTGTTGATGTGTGTAGAGGGTCCCTGGTTCAAGCCCAGGTTGGGGTGAGGAGAGGGACGGAAGCTATACTGTTACATTCAGAACAAAGTCGACTAGAAATGCAAAGATGCTTCAAATGAAAACCGAGACGACTGCATTAAAATATAAACAGTAGGCTGTAGGCCTATTTCAATCATATTGAAATACATTTAATGTTCAATCAATTGAGTTCTAGTTTGTTCAGGGGCGCAAGTTGATTTTAGAAGTGGGGGGGGGACATAATAAATATATATATATTTTTATTCAGTCAGATAAACACTCCAAACAGCCTACCTGACTGCTCGGAGGAGTCCACATGGTCCTAAAGCACACCGTTGCATCGTTTTGTATCATATTCCAATGATATGGGGGGGACAAAAATGCCATTTCAGAATGTGGGGGGGACATGTCCCCTGTCCACAGTGAAAGTTGCACCCCTGATTTTGCTACTTGTAGGCTACTGTCAGTATTTGTCTCAACATATTCCCTGTGTGTGCAATGATGTGCCAAATCGGTGATTTAGTGCATTTTCATTGGGTAAGCATTATTCATAATAAACTGTCTCAATAGGAGCTGATCCGTAGTCAGTATTGTGAAATAATTATAATGTTAAGGAAATATTTGAATGAAGAAAGCTGATCCGAGACCAGCGCTCCTTTTCTTTCGAGCCTATCAGTATCGACACAACGCTCCAACGACCCTCTTTGCGACCGTTCTCTCTGCGTGGTGTTTTGGCAGACGCATGTTACTTCTTCCTTCGGTCGTTGTAGGAAAGACGCATCATTAAAACACTCGTAAGCCTACATTCCATCGCTATCGGAAAACCGGGCAGAGACCTTGAAAGTGATCTTGCCAAACGAGTGTCTGTCTCGAGCCAGAGAGGAATTCTCTTAATTTTTGGAAAGTGATACCCTTTCAGAATTAGCAAACAGAAGTGCTGAGATATATATATATATATAAAAATAAGACCTAGCTTTTTTACCTGGTGGTATGTGGTCGAAAACTGAAATAGTTTTACACTAGTTTACTGAATCTGTGTGTATAATGTTTTAACAAATCTCCGATTTACGTTTTGAAATGTTTAACTAAATCTAAATACGAATTAACAAAAAAAATGTTGTTTAACTAATTTTCAACATATCTTTGTTTAATGTGAATTATATTGTATTGGGGGGGGGGGGGGGGGGGTGTCATTGCAATCACATTTTTGTAAACGTTGCACTTTAGCAAAAAGCAATGTGAAAATCTATGTATCTTTAGTGTTCCAAATGTTTTCATGTTCATTTTGTATGTAAAAGTATATATTGTCTGCCGTTAAAAACACATTTACCCGTGACACATGATAGGAATTTGCAAGCTATGTCTTATCTACTCATATTTTAAGTAGAGCGATTCTATTTTGCACACTGATGACAATAATGTTCACTGTTCTATCTGCACTGTATTGTATATTGACTGTGCGTACGGTAAAGAACACTGATTCTCTTCTCACAAATTAAGACAAAATGTAAAACGAGCACAAACTCAATATATACATCCCATATGTACCATGCACTGTATTTGACTGATATTTTCTAACCTATGAACACACCTCATCTGAGATGTATATTTTTTTAACTGGCCTCTTATCGAGCAACAGGGTCAATCATTTGAGTATCAGTATCCATTTGTCCTGATCTTTTAGAACCCCTCGTTATAGCCATATTTAATCTGTGTGTTTAAACCAGAGACATGAATGCCAGGCTTCACAGCTGCAGGACACACTTACCCTCTCTAAAATTAGTCGAGAGCAAAGCCCCCTTGGCCAGGCTGACGGACCAGGCTGCTCTCTGGAATGCTGGGTAATTTAATTATAGTGTCTTGGTGGATATTTAGAGCCAGAGGAAACCTTGAGAACTGATTCCCAGCATTTCTAAAAGTTTTGATAACAGGCTAGAGAATTATTCCCAATGTTTCCCAGGGCATGGTCTGGATGGGAGCCAAAGATAATTCCCTGGGGGGCTGGTTAACTTACATACAATGAGTATGTATGGACATTCAATGGAAATAGTCTCAACACCTGCGCTTGAATTCACAACGTATCTCAGAGTAGCAGTGCCGATCTAGGATCAGTTTTGCCTTTAAAGTTATAAGAGGGGGGGGACCTGATCCTAGCTCAGTACTCCTACTCTGAGACGCTTTGAGGAATACGGGCCCCGATTGTATAGTTATCATTTTGGCCTGAAACACTTGAAGCATTATATCAACCCGGGAGTAAAATCACTTGCCAACACCAGTCTGTCAGATATTGCTGCCAGTTCCAATCTTCAATAACAAAAAGGGTTTAACAATGCACTAGGCTCTATTGAGCAGTAGTTCAACCAGGTCCCCTGGGGGTGCTTCGCCTATCCACAGGGAATACTCGAAGAGACTCAAAAGACCATAGGCGTACTGGTGAAATGCACACGAGGGGGTACTTTAGGGAACAAAATGTGCTTGGTGGTACAGTACCCCAAAAAGTTAGAGAACCACTGGAGTAGAGTACCACAATAGGATAGTTGTTGGCATGGGCCCTGGAACTCGAATGGAACGTAAGCGCCACTGACCAGTGTTTCTCCACTAGGTGGCCATATTGCTCTATACAGTGTGAGATCCATTGCAATCGACACAAAGGATTTTTCCTTATAGTTGATGGAAAATAACATGAATCATACGTAGATTACGCCTCCAAAAGGTGTGATTGACTGGTGTGCTAGGGGAAAATAGCATACGACACAACACACGCCACCTGTATACCAAACAATAGCTTTTATTTGTCTTCCAACACCACAGCCCTGTACCAAATTCAATGGAGTCACATGACAATGTGTTAACACAGGAGAGGCAGGAACACTGATACAACCCATTACCTCATTTTCTGTCAAGTTTTTTTAATGACATTTTTGTTTAAAAAAAAAAAAATCTGCAAAATTGTATGGTCACCCCTCCAAGTAATCCAGACATGGTTAAGGCTGCTTCGTCTTCTTCACTCTCCTCTCTGTACTCCTAGCCTGGAAGGGTGAGAGCAGAGGCTTTGCTTACTGCCGTGTCCGTTAGGGCTGAGAGGGGTTTGAGGTGTGACAGACTTCCCCCCCAACCCACATCCAATTCTAAACCAGGCCTCATCAGCACCTCACTGCGTACGCCAGAGAATCACCCCTCCTACCAAGTGTTTTTTTGACAAAAACAGGAGAAAAGAAAACATTTTCTTTACAGCTAAATCATGTTTGTGCTTTTTTAATAATACTATTATCTGTATGAGGTCATCGTTTGGCATATCATGTAGAGTAACAAAGGAAAATGCAGTTTTTAAAATACTTTGACCCCCCCCCCCTACATGGTAAACAGAATTTCGGAGTGGGAGTTGCAGCGACATTTGGCTACCCTACCCCCCCCCCCTCCACAACCCCACCCTCCTTAACAAAAGAAGATGGGGAAACAAACTAGAAGTCACTAGTAAAATCCCTTTAACAACACAATTACAGTACACAAATACAAAGAGCACGTAATCTGTGGAGGGTAGTGATGAGATGAGATGTAAACATACAGGCAAAAATGGGACAAAAAAAAAACAAAAGGAAAAAAAAAACAGTGACCTTTTTGTCTTTTCATTCAGTTCGTTGTGTTTTTAATGCTTTATTGTTCTTTACATTTCGTAGTTCAGCTGTTCTTATAACAACAGTACAACTACGGACCTCTGGTCCCGGGTCATCCCTTGAGTTTTTATGAAGAGGCCCATTTCCTATCCGTCCGTAGAACACTGGAGCTTAGACTCGTGCCGTACATTCTACGTTTTCCCAAACAGAGAAAGATCAGTCCCCTCCGTGGAACACGCTGCAGTTGCACCACCACACCCGACGGACTGCTAAACCAGCCCAAAAGTGTCTCGGGATGTGTGAGTATGTGCCGGACTGAATGTATGTGTCCCCAGTCCACACAACAACAGCATAAGAGAGCACAAGTCTCATTTGTATTCCTTTGTTTGCGCAGGTTCTAGACTCCTAGGTTCTAGACTCCTAGGTTCCGAGTCAGGTCTTTAGTTTCTACTTGGCTGTAGCAGCTCAGAACATAAGGTTCCCGGGGTTTCCGGGACCAGGGTTGAAGCCCATGCCCATGTCCCCTGCCATGCCGCGAGGCCTCATCTGAGGCGGCATCATCATAGTCTGCTGGGGGCCACCCATGCCGTGGAGTGACATCATCATGTTGGGCGAGCCCACGGGGCCCGGGTGATTGTACATAGGCCCCCCCCTCTCTTTAACCTGCATCATCCCCTGCCCAGGTCCTCCCATCATGCCCGGCTGCTGCCCCGGTGACAGCATCCGGTGCTGGGGTCCCATCATGCCCTGGGACATGAAGCCGGGGTGGCCCGGGTGTGGCTGCCGCATGGGATTATGGCCAGGGTTCCCCATTGGCATGTCTTGGGGCCCCCCCATGTGGCCAGGGCCCGGCGGACCCCCCATCCCCTGCATGGGCATCCCCATCCTAGGGTTCCCCTCCATCATTCCCTGCATCTGGGGAGGGAAGCCCTGGGGGCCGGAGGGGTGAGGAGGTTTCACCCCCGGGCCGTCGCCACCACGGGGGAAGTAGGACAGAGTCTGGCTCGGCTTTTCCGATGGGATAATCCGGGAGAGGTCAAACTCCGGCATTCCGGTGGCTCCCGTTCGCATGACCTCGTGGAGGTCGTTATCATTGTTGAACATGTTGAAGTCCTGACCTCCTCCCGGGGTGTTGGGTTTACACATGCCGCCCGGATCCCCGCCGGGGCCCATGTTGCCCATTCTGCCCATGGGGCCCCCCTCCACCTGGAAGCCCATGCCGTGAGGGAAACCACCCTGGGGCCCGGGGCCGTTGTGGGGGAAGGGGACCTGCTGAGGAGGAGAGTGGCCAGGGGGGAATCCCTGGCCTCGGTGGGTGAAGCCCATACGGCCCTGAGGTATCATCTGAGGGTTGCCCATCCCTGGGTCCTGCCCGCCAGGCATCATCATGCCGTGGGGCCCCATCATGCCCGGCCCCATGGGCCCCTGGTGGGGTCCCCCCATCGGGTTGGGCGAGGGCATCTGGTTAGGCATGCCGTGGGAGAGGGGCTGGGAGCCCATGGTGTTCATACCCATGGGGCTGAGAGCAGGCATGGGGCCTTGTGACGTGGGAGCCATCATGCGATTGTGGCCAGGGTGGTGGTTCATTCCCAGACCTATAGGAGGCAGCAGAGAGACAGGCAGGGTGAGATCACTACATTCAAACCATAAAACAAAGAGCAAAAACATAAAATGCTTAAGCTTACGCCTCAGTATAGTGAATGTTCTAGGCTCCAGGGGTATGTGTAGAAGACAATTGCCAAGGTGCAAAATTGGATACAGATATGTATAAGTATTTATGATTTGTGATGCGTTAACAGAAAATGGCCTGGTCTAAACACCTACCTCTCTAGTACAGCTTTGTGGGTGTTTGTATGCAAAATATAACAGCATGTTGGAGCTCTTACCAGACATGTTCATGGGCGGCAGGTTCGGCGAGCGGGCCGGTGGCGAGTCGTCGTCCGAGCTCGCCACCGTTTTGATGGCGTTGTGGTAGAGGGGCGTGGAAGTGGGCATTGCGAACTTGGACATGCGTGACATCATGATGGACAGGGGGTTCTGAGATATCGTGGGCTCAGGGGGCAGGGCGTAGGGGCTGCCAGACGGAAGACTGGAAGCACTACTGGAAGGGGGTGCTGTGGGGGGACCATTCCCTCCTGAAGGGGAGAGGGAGAGGACGACGAGAAGGGGGGAGAGAAGAGGGAGAGGACGACGAGAAGGGGGGAGAGAAGAGGAGAGATCAGTTACATAAATATCCACTGTACATTCTTATGCAGAGAACACGTAGGGCTGAATCCTAATTAAACTCAAGCTTTCACACAAATCTCCCATTGCCTGAGTCTGAGTTAAAAGCACAGATCTCAAGTCAAGATTCAGTCCATAAAGCACAATCTACTGAACTGAATTGATGGAAGGCTAACAGAGGAGAAACTTCTGGGACTCACCTTGCTCCACGTTGCCCATCATGTTGGGTGAGGTCATGCTGAGCGGGGGCTGCTTGTTGTTCTGGGGGATGCCTGGACTCTGCATGGGGGGCTTGGGAGACGATGTCCACCCTGGGGAGGGTGCCGGGAGCGAGGGTGACTTCATGTGGACGGGAGAGGCTCCAGCCGAACCCATCATGGGGGGAGACTTGATGGAGGCAGCGGCCGCGGCCACTGCTGCCGCTGAGGGCCCCTGGAGCATGCCGGCCAGCTGGGAGGGCGTCTGGGGGGACTTGAGGTTCCCAGAGGGCGAGCCCAGCATGGGGGACTGGACCTGCCTTAGCGTAGGGGACTTGAGGGGGTTGATGTTGGGTGAGTTAGCCTGGCCGCCCTGGATGTCCTGAGGACCCTTGCGGCCCCCCATGTTCCTCTGGCTGGGAGGCGGGCCCGAGTTGGGGGGCATGTGGCTGAGGCGACCGTTGCCGCCGTGGTTGGGTCCTCGCTGGTCAGGGCCGAAGGGGGGTTCAACTCTGGGGCACCTAGGGTTCCCTGGCCTGTGAGGCCCCATACCAGGGAAGTGGCGGTTGGGGCCCATGTTGAAGTCCCCTGGGTGGTGCCCCTGGTCAGGGAAGGGAGGCCCCTGCATCATCTTCTGAGGGCCCATGTTCTCTGGCATGGAGCCTCCTCTCATCTTCATCATCTCCTCGGGGTTCATGTGAGGCTCCCCCCTCATCTTAGCCTGCATCATCTGGGGGTTGGGTCCCATGTTCATGTTCCCGGGGCCCATGCTGAACTCGGGGCCCATGTCCCGGCCCAGGCCCTTGACAAACTCCATCCTGGAGGATGGGCTCATGGGGCCAACGTCGCCAGGCATTCTGGGAAACATCATGCCTCCTCCGTTAGGACCGTTGCCGTCCATTGGCCCCCGGGGGCCGTTTCCCCCCATCACCCTGTTCATCTCCATGATCATGCCATGTGGCAGCCCCATGCCCTGCTTGTCACCCCCCATGCCCTGCTGGAACATGGCCTCCTGCACCGCCTGTGGGTTGGGGAACCTTTCCACCCGACCCCCTGGCCCTACAAACGGCCCCTGTCCGGGCAAGAAGCCCCTGCCGTCGCCCATGTTGGGTCCCATGTCGTCGGGCCAATTCATTCCAGGCCGGGGCCCCCTGGGGTTGGGGCCGCCCTCCATGCCCGGGTTAATCATGCCAGGAGGGAAGCCGCCGGGCATCCTCTGCATGTGGGGATGCATGGGGCCCCGGGGGCCCATGTTCATCTGCTCTGGGAAGTGCTCGGGGCCCCACATCTCCCCAGCCGAATTGATCTGGTAGGGAGGCGGGGGCCCGCGCATCATGGGGCCCCGGGGGCCTTGTTGGTGCATCATCATGTCGCCCATGGGTCCCCGGTGCTGCATCTGCTCCTGCTTCCTTTTCTTCTCCTCGTAGAACTCCTGCTGCAGCTTCAGCCATGCCATCTGCTCCGGGTTCATCCCTGTGTGAGCCCCGTGCTCACCGCCGGGCCCTCCGTGAGAGTTCATAGGCGGCCCAGGAGGCGGAGGCCCCAGCTCGTCCGGGGAGAATGACATGTCTCTGAGGCCTCCGGGCCCAAACAAAGTGCCATCAGGGCGGGGCCCCACAGGGCCTCCAGGCTTCCCCAGGCTCTGGGACTGGGCCATCATGGCCTGGAGGGGGCCCTGCTCCCCAGGCTTCTTGGGCTCCCCCTCCATCATGCCGGGGTTGGGCCCAGGAGGCCCGCCTGGGTTGCCCTGCCCCATAGCTACCATGTCTTTGAGGGATAACTCCTTGTCATCGGGGAAGAGCATGCGCTGGATGTCCCGTAGCGTCTGCAGGGAGCGTTCGCGGTGCTCCAGCTGCTCCTGGGACAGGCCCTCAGAGTTGTCCCCCATGCTGGACATCAGCTCGTGTGCCAGCTGCTGCTGCTGGGCCGTGAGTTTGGCGTCGGCACCATTGGGAAGGTCCAGAGAGGGGAAGACCTGTTGGGATGCCCCAGAGGGGGTCTGGTGGCCGGGCGTCCCTCCAGGGTTGCTGTTAGCGTCGTGGGGCGTGCCGTTCTGGGGGCTTCCGCTCTTAGAGTCCATGCCCCCAGAGGAGGCCCCGTCCTGGGGGAAGCTCCCAGGCTTGGCCCCCTGAGGCTGGGCCTCTGCTGGCTGCTGTTGGCCTGGTGGAGGTGCTTTGGAGGCCTGCTGGTGGTTCTGGTCAGAAGGGTGAGATGACTGCTGCTGGGGGGCTCCACCCAGCTGCTTAGAGTCACCCCGAGGGGGTCCCATCTGATTATTCTACAACACAGGGTGAGGGCGAAAGAGGGGTTGGTGGGGTTACCAGAAGTTCCCGCTCGCTGACACGTACACGTTAAGAGAGGCTTGTCAAAGCACGCCAGGGTGCATAATTAATATAGCTTCAAAAAATACACTATTATTTGTAGTTGGACAAATATCATAACGTTGTCAAAACCATGCTTAAAGTTTTAACATTGTTATGTAACATATTACCAGACCAACAAGGGGCACAATGCAAAATGACAGATTTCGATGATACCCCAAATGGTATGATAAATAATAGGCTAGTTAAATGTGGTTTTGTATTGAAGTGGGTTAGACTTACCACAGGTAGATGGGGCTTGTTGCCCTTGCCGTTGGAGTTGTTCATGTGGAAGGCAATGATGTTGTCCGAGTGGCCTGTGAAGACCGCATCAGCCGCCCTGCAGACAGCGGAGCACGCTCATGAGTAGGTGTGTGCGCATGCGTTTCAAACAGGCAACAGGTGGAAGAGGCCCATTTCAAAATCAGGATAATAAATGAATAATTGAAGCCTATCATCAAAGCCATATATTGACCACAATTGTGAACAATACACACTGCAGACATTAAACAAGGTCCAATGCGGACGTTTTCTTTTTTTCTGGGTAACAATTAGGTACCTTACTGTGAATGTTCTCAATGAAAATGGTCAAAAAGAAACAAAAACTACTTGTTAGCAAAGGGCAATTTCTCAAGCAAGGATTTAGCTAGGACTGTCTGGGAGTGGTCTGAGTTACCGCATGGTGATGTCGTGGGCCTTTAAATACATCTGCTTAGCATAGTCCTTGGTTCACTCCTCAGAATCCCAGACAAATGGCAAAAGGAATGGACAGAAGGTGGAAAAGGAAGGCATCTATACTTGGTTTCAATCAGCAATAACCACGAAGGACCCTCAAGACGATCAGAAACCATAATCACCCGTCTGCGAATAGGCCACAGCGGCCTCAATTACTCTCTCCAATTACTTCTTCCATTCATGTAGACCAGAGTGCAGAATCTAGAACACCTCCATCCGTCTCATAACATTCCAGCCCGGAAGGTGGTGGCAATGCACCCAATACTGGTATGCACACCACCATAAAACCTCAACGAGGAAGGAGTCCTTCGTTCACTGCAGCTCAAGGATGCAATCCTACTAATTAGTCTTCTGACTAGTCATATCAGCTCTTTTGCCAATAATTGGGCAAAACATCTGAATTGGGATGCCTGTGTAAACACAGCCAATGCGTTCTGGGAGGGAGTTCAAGCAAACTGTAAATCAGTAATAGCCAGTTGAACTACACTGGTGAACCAAACAGTTGAGCGTCCCATGGTTAGGGATGAGTGGCAGGGCTGGAATGGACTCCTGTTGTCCATCTCTCCTCATCAATCTATCAATTGTATTTATAAAGCCCTTCTTACATCAGCAGATGTCACAAAGTGCTGTACAGAAACCCAGCCTAAAACCCCAAACAGCAAGCAATGCAGACGTAGAAGCACAGTGGCTAGGAAAAACTCCCTAGAAAGGCAGGAACTCTCTAGAAACCTAGAGGGGAACCAGGCTCTGAGGGGTGGCCAGTCCTCTTCTGGCTATGCCGGGTGGAGATTATAAGAGTACATAGACATTAAGGCTAGATCGTTCTTCGAGATGTTCAAATGTTCATAGATGACCAGCAGGGTCAAATAATAGTGGCTATAGAGGGTGCAAAAGGTCAGCACCTCGGGAGTAAATGTCAGTAAATGTCAGAGGGCTTTTCATAGCCGAGCATACAGAGGTCGAGACAGGCAGAACACACTGATCAGGGGGTTGGCTGGGCTACTCAGGGCAGATAAGTGGTGGGGGGAGAGAGAGAGCTTGTTGTCATCACTTGTCAATCAAATGGGACCACCCCACTAAGGGACAGCCCGGAGTTTGGGTGACCCTCTGTCATTATTCACAGCCAGTCTGTCAGTGACCGGCAGAACACACTGACCAGGGGGCTGACTAGGCTACTCAGGGCAGAGAAGGGTGTGCGAGGAGGAGATGGTAGTGCACGGGTCAGAGACAGGGAACTGGCTAGATCTCGCTGATGCGTCAGGAGGGAAGGGGGCAACACCCCACACTAAGGTTTCCATCAGGTGACTTCATTTTGAATGCATTCACTTGTCTCCACCCTTCTCCAGAAGTGTGAACTTGCACCCTCCTTGTCAGATTTAAAAGCATCGGATTGGTCAAAGAAGCATTGGCCTGAGGGAGTTTCCGCCATTGTTAAATCCGGAGAGAGAGTTCAGTTTGTGGTATACTTTAATGTACAGATCATGAACAATGACCAATCAACCATACAAACAAACAGCCAGAGCTAGCTTACTTGTTGGCCATCTCTGTGGTGAAGACGTACACGACCTTTGACCCGGGCTTGGGACCGCTGCCGCCCAGCTCCATGCTCTGCCCTCCAACAGCATTGTGTGTCGACGTGGCCGTGCTGAGCGCGTTGTTGGAGTCCAGAGGCTTCATCTCTATCAAATTGCAGTCTGGAGAGACAAACAGGAAGTAGAGGTGAGAATGAGAAAACACTATGGACCAGACCATGACGGTCTGGTTGTCTCCATTGTGCATCTCAAAATATCGCTGTATGTGGTTCCTTAGACGTTAAAACACTTGTCCGGGAGCGCTGTGAGATCAGATATAATCTGTTCACTGCAATAAATACAACCTGGAACTATTCAGATGAGATATAGAGTATCAAGCCTCTCAGAGTAGAATCAGTTCCTCGCTGTCCATGTAGTCTTATTCACTGTGATCTAAAAAGCCAAACTGCTCCTAGACCAGCACTCCTACTCTGAGACGCTTGACACATACTGCACCAGATCATTAGGCCGGTGTAATCTGATTTAGGAGGGCCATGGGGAGCACTCAGAGCAAATCCCGCTTCTGTTCCTTCCCAACCCCAGTTCACTGGTCTGGTCACAGATCTGTTTGGCTGCGTTTACACAGGCAGCCCAATTCTGATATTTTTCACACTAATTGGTCTTTTGACCAATCACATCAGGTCTTCTCACATCATATTTTTTTCAGAGCTGATCTGATTGGTCAAATGATCAATTTGTGAAAAAGAGGTCTGGTGACCATAGGAGTTGGTAAGACTGTCCAAACAAATCTGGGACCAGTCGACTAGGTAGCTACAGTACTTACTAAAGAACCCTGGGTCTTCCTCGTCACTCTCGCCCCCAGAGCACCAGTCCGCTCCACTGTAGGGCTGCCGCCGCTCTGCTACACACAGCCTCTTGGCTCGGCTGCCCAGCTCTACACCAGAGAGAGAGATGAAGGAGCTAAGTCTGGCTAGTGTCAATCAAGCACACCTATAAAGCTGTACTCATTACGACCTACTGATTTTGTCATGCACAAGTGAAGGTAATTGAACAACACATTTTGGCATAGCTGGTGTTTGATGGGTTTACAATAATGTGATGCAGCATTCATAGCCTGGTTCCAGATCCGTTTGTGCTGCCTTGTTAAATCCAATGGACAATGACGATATGAGTTGGCTATAACAGCACAAACAGACCTGGGGCCAGGCGACAGGATTAACACATTACGACAAAATAACGTGTTGACTATTCGCTCGTTCAGATCAATGCTCTCAGCGGGACAATGGGTGGAGGGAGACGAGCTGCCTGTGAGGCATGCGGGGTAAAGTGGGCGGTCCTGATTGATCTCTGAGAGAGAGAGAGGGGGGGGGGGGGGGGGGTGTATAAATTATTTAGCCCGGTGTCTTTTAAACAGACAACAATCACAGGGAGCCCAGTGGGACACTGGGGGGTGGCCTGGGTCGTGTTCATGAGGCAAAACGCTGTGCAACGGAAAACAAAAACAAGCGTTCAGATCGTACAGACCCATTTCACTCCATTTTTGAGTGTTTTCTTCCGATTTGTGCCTACCGAATAGGACCCTTACCTCTTACCCCAAAGTCTCACATGTAGACAACCAAACATGCACAAACAGTCACTAATTTAAGATAGCAGCGTGGTTAATGGAGGCTCTCCAATAAGTCTCTCTCAAGTACTTTTAGTCCAGGACTAGGCTTAAACCGCGTCCCTACAACAGCTCCCGGTCCGACATTGTGCGTATACTTTAAAATGAAGTCAGTCTCACATCACTAGGAGTGTGCACTGTCGACACACCAAACCACTCGCTTTCAGAACTGCAGAAGCTTCTGTTCCCACCGCCAGCCCCAAACCTGTGGGCCCCTCCAGGCAAGCAGCTGTGAGCAGTGCACTGCAGGCCCCGAGGCCAAGAGCCTGAAAACTTTATGAGGTGGTGTGTGTGTGTGTGTGTGTGTGTGTGTGTGTGTGTGTGTGTGTGTGTGTGTTAGCTGGAGATGGACATGGAGTGGAAGCTCCCTGTGCAGAATGATCCACATGCTACATCAACAGATGCGCATGCCACAAACAAATGGCCACTGGCACACACCTAAAGCATGTCAATTAAATCAACAATTACTTAACAATCTACATTAACACTAAGCAATCAAACTGACGTGTCTGGAGGGGTATTCTGGGAGAGTGTATTTAATTAATATACACTACACCCATTCCTTTTCACATGCTTTTGCCATTTGCCCCACTGTCATTTTCATTCATCTATCTAGTTGTGATAGGCGCAATACCAAAAGAAAAATACTGTTCACATTTATATGATTTCATATCATGAAAGACGTAGAACCAGATCCCGCTCAGTAACAGCAATCTCAGTAGTAACCACCAGATGTCTCAGTGAAATGGAAATACTAAAGGGGAAAACGACTGGACACCCCCTTGAACACAGTGAGATGGTTTCTTCCAAGGCTCCAGCCTACACAGAGTTTTTTCCACCAGGAGATAAACGGGGTTGTGGATGTCTTAATGCAGCACTACAGCCAGCCCCGAGGAGAAACACACACACATATATTATATATACACACACATACATACAGACGCTCCCTCTTACAAGGGCGAAAGCTACCAGGAATAGTGTGATTAATGACATTCCCTGTGGGGTCCTGAGGGCCATCGTGACATGCCAGATAAGCCTGGGAGCCATCTTATAAGGACACGACTCTACATCCGTCACAAAGCCCACTCAGACAACTCCATATAAAGAGTTAATAATCCACACCTCAACATCCTAGACCTAGCCCCCTTGTATTTTGGTATTTTGATGCTTTGAGTTCACCCCTCTGACTAGTTGATGTCACGGCAGACCGTTGAGAACAAGGTGCGACAGCAAGGTGATGTTGAACGTGGGGGAAAAAAACAACATTGATTTTCAACGGGAGTTTCTTACTATTTGGTATGAACAGTCATTTTCACTAGGGGACAATACTCTGCCTTGAGATTCTGGAGAAAATGACCAACGTGACAGTAAGAGGTGCATATCTGAACTCTGAATCGGTCCCCATGAGACTATTATGATGTAGTGATACTGTAGGTGCCAAAGGATGTTGATCACTACCCTGTCTTCCATATCAAAAGCCTTCTTTTAGGGTGACAGACTAAACCTGTTGATGGCTCCATCACTAGTTGTAGGGGAGGGCTCGGCCTTACCTTTCTGATCCCCCTCGTTGTTGGACGTCCCCGTGTCACGATGCTCAAATGACTCCACCGAAGTGCTTCTTTCCCTCTTCATTTTGCCCTTGGCCCCGTTGCCTGCATTCAGGCCTTGTCCGTTTTTGAGTCCCAGGCTCCCTACGGGCCCCTTAGGGCCTAGAATTTTGGGGTCACAGGGCGAGGGCTGCGATTGGCTGCCCGCGCCCCCCGGCTTTCCCTGATTGGGCAGTTTTGAGTCCATCTGGGCGGCGCTGGAGGGAGACATGACGGGTGGGGAGCGTACCATGGCCTCCTGCTTCTGTTTGGGACTGCTGATGGAGAGGAGAGACAACCAGAGTTAGTGGGGGAAAAATCAAACAATATGCATGTCTTATCACATGCGCTTAACAGTAGAAACTAATACACCCATTATTTACATCAAACCGCCGTCATTATCAACAACACATGAGAAATCACAGAAGAGCCATTAATATTCTCTTACGTAAACGTTCCTGCCGAGAACAGACAGGCAAAGTACTACGGCTGAGACTAGTTCCCAGAGGCTGAGGGAGGCACATGGCAGCTCCCCCGCCCTGACAAAGCATCACTCTTAAATCAGCACCTGGGTCATGTTCATTAGGCGCCAATACGTTCGAAAATGGACTGAAACATTTTGTTGCGTGCCCTAATGAACACAGCCCAGATCCTGGTTGGGGAGGCATGACGTACGCAGGTGAGTGATTAATAAAGGGTAAACAGGGCCACCTCCAGTCCTCACCCATTCTTTGTTGACAGAGTTGGGAACAGCAGGGAAGGTGGAAGGGGGGTGTTAATATATAATCGGTGCCTTGTTAAAGTAGGCACTAGTACACAGCCTCATTTCTCCTTGTGCTGGACAGAAACCTAGAGACAGGAACACAACTCGCCCCATTGCCATGGAGACCAGTTACACATGGACAAAGCAGGGGGGAAAAGGGGGCTGCTCGATGAAGTTGGAGGAGAAACGGGAAGTAGAACACAGGGAAGTACAACAGATACGGAATGGGTAGTCCGACCAAAGATGGTGGATAAATGAAGATAGTTCACTCGGGCATTGAAAAATAATTGTCAGTTCCGGTCTACTTAACTGGGTGTGTCTTCTATAGACACCAATGCAATAGCACTTGGGTCTGGTCTACTTAGTTCATGGAATTTGCAGCCTTCCTCTTACGTCTCTGGTCTGACGACACACTAATGTAGCTCGAGAACTGCCGGAATCCATTGCTGGTGGTACGAGGTTCAGCATGACCGCTGCATTGGGCTAAAAGTCCAGGGACAGATCGAAAATAGTTGACTGGCAGCGTCACAGCACTCAATGGGAGTAACAACAATCTCCAAACAGGACCCTACCAGGCCTCCCTTTCCAGCTAGCAGTGAAACATAAGCCCTAGCACTCTCCTAAAAACCCAGCCAAAATGGCCCCGCGACCAAAACCGGAGCCAATATGGATCCGAAGCCAAACGTTGAGCCAATATGGCCGGCGTGCCTACTGTGAGACGGGCCCCAGCAGGGCTTTGGCAGTGCAGCTGCAGCCTTTATACTAGTCCCAGAGGGCCTGAGTCAGCACGGGCCGGGCCGGGATGGGCTGGCAGAGAGGCAGCTGCAGGGTGGAGACACTCAGGTCACTGTTCCAGGGCTCACGCATAGCCAGGACCTGCTGCACTAGGTTAAGCTTTAACAGGCCAGAGTAGTTCTCCAAGTCTGGTCGTCGTGTAACCTCATACAGGATGCCAGATCTGATAGATCTGAGCTCGCCGACCTCTTAGCAGGTTTAGGAGTGGAGGAATTAGATCCAACTGCTAGACAGGACTCAATAAATACCACGCTATAAACCACAACACAGAACGGAGAGTCGGACGGCACGGCAGTTAACACGACGGTCTTAATCAGAGAAGGACAAAAGGGTTCGTTCTCGGGTCGTCTTTATTGCAGTGACTATCCCGGGGGAAGTGTTAAAACATCTCAAGATCCACGTTGAGATGACACAGCAATCTTCTGAGATACGCCGCCCGCTTGCTTTTGAGGCAACGTGGAAGGCGTTCAAACTCTTTCATTACGCAGCGGGATTGACAGGTGATCAAGCAGGGATGTACACCCTGCGGCCCGCGGAGTGGCCCAGGAGCGGAGGATAATTTGTCCTTGAAGTTGAGTTGTACCCCTGTTTTAAAGAGCCAAGAGAGAGACATAGTCGCACACATAGACCCAGCTCACCTCTGCGTGTTAGCCGATGGGGAGTTCCTCACTTTGGGATTGCTGGAATGCATTGACGGCGATCCCAGGGAGACAGAGGGCGGAGTCAAGTGCTGGTGCGGGCTGGCCGAGGGTGTGGCCTTGGCCCGGGGGTTCCTGTGGCCTGTGCCGGCGAGGGCGGAGTTGTGGTTATTAGAGGAGGGGTTAGTGTTGCTATTGGCTCGGCCACTGTCTGGGCCTGCCTCGTCCCGCTCCTTCTTGACACGCTCTTTCCGGCTGAAGTTTCCTGCTGTGGCTGCTGCTCTTTCCTCTTGCACCTCCAGCATCATCTGGATGTCAGTAAGTGTGAGGCGCTGTGTGCCTGGAGTCTCCTCAAGGAGCTCTCACAGTCCTTGGGCACACTGGTAAAGACAGGGGTGGAGGGAAGGAGAAAAGAAAAACAGGAGAAAATGTTAAGGAACTTCACAACGTGTGCATGTTGGTGACTTACAAAAGTTCTGGAACGCCACTGTTGTATCAGGCACCCCCTGCATTCTAACATCTCCTCTGATGGTTTGCGTCACTCAAAACAAGCCGGTGACATCGACAACTAACCAAATCAGAACCGCTTACTTGGTTTGACATTGCACAGCTCCATAGCATTAGATGCTGATCTACCAACTGACAGGACAACAGTATCATAGACCAGGGGTTGAGAAACACAGAGGCTCTGTTTGAACAGCCACACTAACATACTACAACGTAGTCAACCCTAATGCATGGCTTTATTCTAAGTGGCATGCTAGGATGGGTGGAAATAGAGAGGCCCATTTCTCCCGTGTAACCTTGTTTGGCGTGTCATCCTCCTCTCCACCAGGGGCCCTTTTTTCTCCGAATCACTGTCATGAGACAGTTCCCTGTCCTCTGACAACACGCACACCCAGACACCCTACCCCCAACAACCACCACAACCCTGCAAGTGGAAATGAAGAATCCCAGATTTTGTTACTGCCTACATTCCAACTGGAACCCTATATCGTGCACTACTTTTTGACTAGGGCCCATAGAGTTCCGGTCAAAAGTAGTGCACTATGTAGGGAATAGGGTGCCATTTGGGATACACACACTGTACATGTGTATGTGAGAAGGAGCTAGTCTCCCATGTGCACTGGTAAGCACGCTAGTTCTGGTTTGTGAATGAAGGCATGGGTGTGTGTGTGTGCATGCACGTGCATGTGTATTCTCAGTGCGAATAAAACAGTTTTTTTATTTTAAGTATTGCTCACTACCCTCAGGTAGGGATATGAGAAACTCCTCCATAAAGCTGCACTGTCAAGATAGCATAAAATATTCAGGAAAGCTTCCAAGATACTCTGATGATGCAAGTGGTTCCATAAGCCCCCTCTGGCTAAAGGGTAGGGGACTGAAACCAGTGAGAGAATCATCCAAATGAAAATCAGGCTGAAACTTCAGCATGGCCACAACCACCAAAACACAATCCAATACTAGACTCACAATCAAAACCCAAAAATAGTTCAAAGATCACCAAGGGTTTCTTAACTCTCAACTAGTGATGCGCCGATATGACATTTTTGGGCCGAAACGATATCTTCCTTGCCCCCCAGAAAAACGATACAGATATTTAACATTTTAGCGGCCTTTTAAGCATTCTAGTACAGTTAAATAGTTAACACACACACATGGGCGCAGTGGTCTAAGGCACTGCATCTCAGTGCAAGAGGCGTCACTACAGTCCCTGGTTTAAATCCAGGCTGTATCACATCCGGCCGTGGTTGGGAGTCCCATAGGGCGGCGCACAATTGGCCCAGCGTCGTCCGGGTTTGGCCCGGGTAGGCCGTCATTGTAAATAAGAATTTGTTCTTAACTGACTTGCCTAGTTAAATAAAGGCTACACACACACCACACTGACCAAAAAGTAATTTTGTTGCCATTTACATATGTCCCCATTACCAGTAAAACGTCATCAAAACCTATTTTTCACTTACTTGCTGAGCTGTTTCTTTGTTCAGTCGTTTCATTCTCAACCAGGATTTCTAGGTGTCATCTAAAATAACCCTAATTTATAAGAGATTTCTTATTTGAATAATGGTGGTTGGACCCATCTATGTGAAGCTAGCCACAATAAGAATTAGCCACAATAGTGGACTTTGCGGTGAGCTTTCAAAATAAAAGTATGTCATTGACAGTGATGCAAATGAATATAAATAGTAGAATTATGCCATAATTGAATAGATCATGCTAAACGAGGTTGGAATGTTGTTATATAACATCAACAAAAGACAATAATTCGTTAATTTGACAAAAATCTGTTGAAATCACACTGAATGGATTTCACTTTAGAATTGCATTGGGGGCTTATTTCACTGTACAGCCTTGCCTATGGATTGTGGATCAATGACATGGGATATCAGTCTACTCAGTGACTCCCAGAGAACATTAGCATTATAGCTCTTATTGCGGGACTCTGAACCAACTGAATTGAGCCACATTTATTGTCAACCTATGTGTATTGAACACTATTCCAGAGGAAAACAATACTGAGTGGATGTTTTGGAGTCTGATAACTCTGAGGAGGACGTTGGGAAAAAATATCTTGGGTATTGAGTAGACTGATACCCTATTTCATTGATCCCCAATCCTTAGGTAAAGCTGTACAGTGCAATATGAATGTCAATACACATAATAGGCTGACCGGGGAGGTGATTGTACAGTCACAGTCCTGCGATAGGAGCTACAACGCTAATATTTGCGTAAAATCAAATCAAACTAGTCACCTGCGCCGAATACAACAAGTGTGGACCTTACCGTGAAATGCTTACTTACAAGCCCTTAACCAACAGTGCAGTTAAAGAGGAGTTGATTATATTGACCACATAATCTAAAGTAAAAAATTACAATAACGAGGTTATATACAGGGGGTACCTAGTCAGTGTACAGGGATACAGGATAGAGGTAATTTGTGTATGTAGGTAGGGGTAAAAAGTGACTGTGCGTAGATAATAAACAGCGAGTAGCAGCAGTGTACAAAAGCAAATGTAGGGGGGATGTCAATGTAATAGTCCGATGGCCATTTGATTAATTGTTCAGCAGTCTTATGGCTTGGGGGTTGAAGCTGTTAAGGAGCCTTTTGGTCCTAGACCTGGTGCTCCAGTACCGCTTGTCGTGCGGTAAACGAGAAAACAGTCTCTGACAATTTTGTGGGCTTTCCTCTGACACTGCCTATAGGTCCTGGATGGCAGGAAGCTTGGCCCCAGTGATGTACTGGGCCGTACGCACTACACTCTGTAGCGCCTTACTGTCAGATGCCGAGCAGTTGCCATACCAGGCGGTGATGCAGCCGGTCAGGATGCTCTCCATGGTGCAGCTGTAGAACTTTGAGGATCTGAGGACCCATGCCAAATCTTTTCAGTCTCCTGAGGGGGAATAGGCGTTGTCGTGCCCTCTTCACGACTGTCTTGGTGTATTTGGACCATTCTAGTTTGTTGTTGATGTGAAAACCAAGGAACTTGAAACGCTCGACTCGCTCCACTACAGCCCCGTCAATGTTAATGGGGGCCTGTTCGGCCCGCCTTTCCTGAAATCCACAATCAACTCCATTGTCTTGCTCACATTGAGGTTGTTGTCCTGGCACCACACAGCCAGGTCTCTGACCTCCTCTCTATAGGCTGTCTCGTCGTTGTCGGTGATCAGGCCTACCACTGTTGGGTCGTCAGCAAACTTGGTGTTGGAGTTGTGTTTGGCCACGTAGTCGTGGGTGAACAGGGAGTACAGGAGGGGAGTAAGTACACACCCCTGAGGGGCCCCAGTGTTGAGGATCAGCATGGCAGACATGTTGTTGCCTACCCTTACCACCTGGGGGCAGGCCGTCAGGAAGTGAAGGATCCAGTTGCAGAGGGAGGTGTTTAGTCCCAGGGTCCTTTACTAAAAACTCTAGCTAAACTCTACAGTTGTGTTCTGTGGGTGTCACCGATTAGACTGATACCCCATTTGATTGCTTCACATTCCAACCTTGTTTAACATTATCTAGTCTAAATAAGGCATGATTCAACCAATTGTAACCTTCTGCGTCACTTTCAAATAGGTACTTTTATTTTGAAGGCAAACCGCAAATTCCATTATTGTGCCTAATCCTTATTGTGGCTAGCTTCACAACACATAACCCAGTCCGGTCGAGCCTCATGAAGCTAGCTGGCTGCTTATAACGTTAGCTTTGGGCAATAGGGTTTAGTAGCTGGCTAGCTATTTATTTTCTTGAACTGAAGTTCAACTTCAATAGGCGAACAACAAGTGGCTACCTAGCTATTACTTACTCACAAGGATTCCGAAATCATTGCTAAGAATAATGAAAATGACTGCAGTTTCTACTGGTCATTGTTTTAAAGCTGGTTGTATTGGTGCTAGCTAGATACCAAGCTAAAGCTAGCTACCCCAGAAGTTGTGGTCTAACAAATAATGCTTTATTACCAATGCAGTACTGTAAACACATCATTCGTGGCCGGTGTGTGCTTGTTTGCAGACTTTTTTGTCCAACTTTGACAGTGCTACTGAAGTCTGGTTCATCCTTGGGAGCAATTTCCACGTTCATCTGGTACCACGTTAATCTGTATAAACAATAGTACGCAAGTATAAACACCTTCGGACCACGCAGCCGTCATACCGCTCAGGAAGGAGACGCGTTCTTTCTCCTAGCGATGAACGTACTTTGGTGCGAAAAGTGCAAATCAATCCCAGAACAACAGCAAAGGACCTTGTGAAGATGCTGGAGGAAACAGGTACAAAAATATCTAAACTCAGCAAAAAAAGAAACGTCCCTTTTCAGGACCCTGTCTTTCAAAGATCATTCGTAAAAATCCAAATAACCTCACAGATCATCATTGTAAAGGGTTTAAACACTGTTTCCCATGCTTGTTCAATGACTCATAAACAAGTAACGAACATGCACCTGTAGAGTGGTCGTTAAGACACTAACAGCTTACAGACAGTAGGCAATTAAGGTCACAGTTATGAAAACTTAGGACACTAAAGAGGCCTTTCTACTGACTCTGAAAAACACCAAAAGAAAGATGCCCAGGGTCCCTGCTCATCAGCGCAAACGTGCCTTAGGCATGCTGCAAGGACGCATGAGGACTGCAGATGTGACCAGGGAAATATATTGCAATGTCCGTACTGTGAGATGCCTAAGACAGCGCTACAGGGCGACAGGACGGACAGCTGATCGTCCTCGCAGTGGACGACCACGTGTAACAACACCTGCACAGGATCGGTACATCCGAACATCACACCTGCGGGTCAGGTACAGGATGGCAACAACAACTGCCCGAGTTACACCAGGAATGCACAATCAGTGCTCAGACTGAGCGCAATAGGCTGAGAGAGGCTGGACTGAGGGCTTGTAGGCCTGTTGTAAGGCAGGTACTCACCAGACATCACCGGCAACAAAGATGCCTATGGGCACAAAACCACCGTCGCTGGACCAGACAGGACTGGCGAAAAGTGCTCTTCACTGATGAGTCGCGGTTTAATCTCACCAGTGGTGATGGTCGGATTCGCGTTTATCATCGAAGGAATGAACGTTACACCGAGGCCTGTACTCTGGAGCGGGATCGATTTGGAGGGGGAGTGTCCGTCATGGTCTGGGGCGGTGTGTCACAGCATCATCGGACTGAGCTTGTTGTCATTGCAGGCAATCTCAACGCTTTGCGTTACAGGGAAGACCTCCTCCTCCCTCATGTGGTACCCTTCCTGCAGGCTCATCCTGGCATGACCCTCCAGCATGATAATGCCACCAGCCATACTGCTCGTTCTGTGCGTGATTTCCTGCAAGACAGGAATGTCAGTGTTCTGCCATGGTCAGCGAAGAGCCCGGATCTCAATCCCATTGAGCACGTCTGGGACCTGTTGGATCGAAGGGTGAGGGCTAGGGCCATTCCCCCAGAAAGAGTACAGGAACTTGCAGGTGCCTTGGTGGAAGAGTGGGGTAACATTTCACAACAAGAACTGGCAAATCTGGTGCAGTCCATGAGGAGAAGATGCACTGCAGTACTTAATGCAGCTGGAGGTCACACCAGATACTGACTGTTACTTTTGATTTTGACCCCCCCTTTGTTCAGGGACACATTATTACATTTTTGTTAGTTACATGTCTGTGGAACTTGTTCAGGGTATGTCTCAGTTGTTGAATCTTGTTATGTTCATACAAATATTTAAAATGTTAAGTTTGCTGAAAATAAACGCAGTTGACAGTGAGAGGACGTTTTTTGCTCAGCAAGCAAGAAACCACTGCTCCAAAACTGCCATAAAAAAGCCAGACTACGGTTTGTAACTGCACATGTGGACAAAGATCATACTGTTTGTAGAAATGTCCCCTGGTCTGATGAAACAAAAATAGAAATGTTTGTCCAAAATGACCATCGTTCTGTTTAGAGGAAAAAGGGGGAGGCTTGCAAGCCGAAGAACACCATCCCAGCCGTGAAGCACGGGGGTGGCAGCATCATGTTGTGGGGGTGTTTTGCTGCAGGAGGGACTGGTGCACTTCACAAAATAGATGGTATCATGAGAAAGGAAAATTATGTGGATATATTGAAGCAACATCTCAAGACATCAGTCAGGAAGTTAAAGCTTGGTCGCAAATGGGTCTTCCAAATGGACAATGACCCCAAGCGTACTTCCAAAGTTGTGGCAAAATGGCTTAAGGACAACAAAGTCAAGGTATTGGAGTGGCCATCACAAAGCCCTGACCTCCGGCCTATAGAACATTTGTGGGCAGAACTGAAAAAGCAAGCAAGGAGGCCTACAAACCTGACTCAGTTACGTCATCTCCGTCAGGACGAATGGGCCAAAATTCACCCAACGTATTGTGGGAAGCTTGTGGAAGGCTACCCGAAACGTTTGACCCAAGTAAACAATTTAAAAAGGCAATGCAACCAAATACTAATTGAGTGTATATAAACTTCTGACCCACTGGGAATGTGATGAAAGAAATAAAAGCTGAAATAAATCATTCTCTCTACTATTATTCTGACATTTCACATTCTTAAAATAAAGTGGTGATCCTAACTGACCTAAAACAGGGAATTTTTACTAGGATTAAATGTCAGGAATTGTGAAAAACTGAGTTTAAATGTATTTGGTTAAGGTGTATGAAAACTTCCGACTTCAACTGTAGCAGTGACACTATTACGGTGTAACTCCGGTAGGGCAAAATCTGAAAAATAGCGCACTTGGTAGTGTGTACCGTTGCTCGACCAGTCACGAAAGCCAACATCACCCACGACAGAGAACGGTTAAATTGTCAAGGGCAATGAATTCCATTATCTTGGCGTTAATGGATTTCGCCTTTGAGTTGTCTCGCTGAAATGTTCTTACTCTTTCAAATGACTGCTCGACTTGTTGACTGCTCAAGCCACACAGCAGACATTGTGGGCTAGGTTAGGAATGCTGTGTAGCGCAAAATTTTACGTGGCGCCGTTACGTCACGTACCTACATTATATAGGTATGCACGTCAGCTTTGACATTGGATTTGCACATCGGCGTTAAACTAGACATCGGACCGATGCCGATATTGGCATTTTTGGCTAATATCGTCCGAATCCGATATATCATACTCTCAATCCTAAAAAAAAGCTAGCTGGCTGCCAGTGCATTAAATATTTGGTTCTGGCTTCTGAGATGACTAAAAAGCTTAAAGATGATGAACACTACTCAGTAAACTACTTCAACAGCCCTCCTACCTTGACATGCAAACTATATGTGAAATCCAATAATCTGGAGACAAGAGGACGGGATCGGACTCAGGAAACCAGGGTCCTATTCACTAGACATCAAACGGACCGAAACGGGGAGCAGCTACCTGGACATAGGATAACCAATAAGAAACTCTTATTTTCGTTGCAAGACATACCTTGCTACGTTTAGCTATGGTGTGCACTAATGAATACAGCCCAGCAATGGGAGCACGTCTCAGCAGACGTAACGGGCTCGGCATCAGAGTGCGTGAGTCAGGTTTTGTAGAGGTCCTGCTATATCTAACACCTCCGTGCCCTCCGGGGTATGCGGTGGGGGGGAAATTAGGTCATCAAAACCCAGAAAGAGATGAGGAGTCAGTTGGGAGGATGTGAAAGACAGGGGTGAGCTTACCAGTATCAAGCCTTGAACAGCTCTACCTCTCCCATCAATGACTGAGGAAAACAACAAAAACAGGCTTCTGTTCATTAGAGCACATCATCGCAAAACATTTCTAACCGGCAGACACATGGGCTTAAGTGTGTCCATCAATTATGAATGACAAGAGGTATATAACAGAGTTGTGTTCATTAGGGTACACAGTTTTTTTTTAAATGCAACGGAAAACATAGCATATCTTATTGGACAAGTTCAGATGGTACACCTCTCCGTTTCACTGGAGCGTTGGTTCATTTCGTGCCTAATGAACACAACCCAGGCCAGTTTCCCTAGGCAAGGCTTCTGCCCTCTCCTACCAAACACAGTATGTTCATGATATTCAAAAAAGACAGAGACACATGTCTGTATAAGGCCATGAAGAGTCTGAGAGAGAAAAAACGGTTTCCATTCCACCACTCGAGTGTGGTAAGCACAGGCAGAGGCATCGAGTCAGTCGAGCTTCTGCGCCGGGGAGCGAAAGACAGAGACATTACACTTCACTAACGAGCGTGCACCCACACGGTCGCCATGGCAACGCCACTGGTGTCTGAATCTGAACGACTCCCAGCACAACAACTCGGGAGTGTTAGAGCGCGCCGTGCCGCTCCACAGACAAGCACCCACCCCCACACACTGGGAGACACAGTGGGAAAGATACACACACTGTGTTTTCAAATGATCTGGACCCTACACCTTCATTTCAGACTAAATGGAATTTCCTTCAGTAAGAAGAAGATGCCTAAAACACTGAATAGCCCAATTTGGGCACCTCAACATCCAGAAATCATCTAGAAGTAAACCTACACCGTAGCGTGCTGTGAATCAAAGCTGTCTGACTGAATGTGATGTGTGAATGCAAGCTGTGTGTGTGTGTTTACCCCAGGGGCATAGGGAAACTAGGCAGCCTCCAGCACTGCAGGGGAAAGAGACAGGGGGACCACAACCCCCCCAACCAGCCTCATTCAAACATTGACCGACCTCCCCACACACACACACACACACACCTCCCTCACGGAACCAACCTACAATTCCAGAATGCACCAGCGTTTCCTGCTCCCTCCCTTGGCCTGTACTGTGAGATCTTGGATGGACTAAATAACGGGATGATGACACAGTTTAGCAGGCCCGCTGGTCCAGCGCCAGGACAGGAGGACATAACAACCTGCCTACAGAGTGGTGCAGCAGCAGCCTTCACTAGGCCGGGTCAGGTCAGGTCACAGTGCCTTGGCTAATGCCCCTCTCTGCAATGGACCAGATAACAAGCAAAAATCGCTGACACTTTATGTGATGATGGTGAGAGAGAGAGTATGAGAAGGATAGGGAAAGGAGAAAATGGAGAGGGGCACACGAGGGAGAAAGCGGAGTGGAAGAGAAAGAAGATTGGAGAAAGTGGAAAAGCGGGAGAATGAGGAGAGGGGCACAGGCGCTCACCCACCGGCATCCTCTCCCACCGATAACTAGCCAGGTAAATCTCAGTCTAGCGAATATAGCAAGTCATTGGAAGAATTTAAACAAGCTATTAGCCCAGCTCAGTGCAACAGAGAGCCATTCACACAGATAAGACAGAACAGACCCTCTCCAGCAGTCTGCTTTGCTGTGGTGCCACAGGGGCTCCATGCTAATAGCTAATGTGTCTTCTTAAATGCCTGTATGAACTGCAACTGCTTTCTGTTTACTCTAACAGCCTTCTCTGTGTAACTGTTTGTGTGAGCGAGCAAGGGGGAGAGACAGAGTCAATGAAAAAGAAAGAGAGAGAGTCAACAAGACTCACATTTATTTTTGCATTGCTGGAGGGCTGTGCAAAGCGTTGCAACATGCCCTCTCTCAAAGAGCACTCATTTCCATACTCCCAGCAAAGAGATGAGCGCTCTCAAATTGACCTTGAAGGAGGCTCCAAATAAACCCGCCGCAAAGACACCAAAGCATGTCTTTTTATCCTACTGAACACCAGATAAACATCACGCAATTGTGTGAAGTCTCCCCTAGACGTACTGCGTACTCCAGAAATATCCTGAAAAAGGGGGGTGCTGGATAGAATTAGTCCAACCAACAAATCTCATAGAGTGCATGTAACCCGGTGGTGGTTATGCAATATGCATGCACGAATGGAAAATGGAAAGTATGGATCCCAAATTACACTCCGATGTTTCACACAGACCTCCATTTGCTGAAGGACCCATTTTTTCTGGCCCACACCCTCCATCCCTCCTGTAGTGAGGACATAACCAACAGAGAGGGAGAGTATAGGCTATGTGCTTGGCTGCCCACAGGGACAAAGGCTCACACATATGCAAACAAAGCCTGGCCAAAATCTCCAGATTCAAGACTGGCAGTCCCACCAGACAAAAACATGTGTGCATTTTTCACATGCGTATGAGTACACCTACACAAGCACACAAACGCGTACAAATGTACACGCACAAAAATAATCTATGGTCAAAGAGTAGAAGAGCGCTACACATTGAGAGAAAATGAGTTTAAGGATTGACAATCCTGGGTGGGTTCTTCTTCTTATTAACACAGACAAGGCAAAGCCATTCTGCAAAGCCTCGGTCGGTCTGTTTTCTGCCTGCCGTTCCGGCCCATCCAACCTCCTTCCCGTTCTGTCTGTCTACACTAGGCGTAAACCTTGGATTTCAGCTGTTGGCCTCTTGCAGAAGTCGGGTAACATACATTATGATCCTGTTCCGAAGACAAACTAGCGTCACACCAAACCGTTTCACCGGCTAACGGTTGCAGTCAGCCTTGACAAATGTCATCGATGTCACCTCCACTCCCTGTGAACTTTAAAACCACAGTTTGCACTCAGGGAGCGTGACACCATGACACACCCTCGGGAGGACGACACACTCCTACGATACTCTGGCTCGGCTCAGTGCGCGCATGTAAAGGTTGCTCGCAGTCATTAACCGGTGGGTATAGGACGAGACTGAAAACACTTCATTCAGAATGAGCCAGACATGAAAGCTAGAGGCTATGGCTACTCATGAGTCTAAAACATCTTTTTAGATCGAAATTTGCATATTTTAAAATGTTTCACCAAGCCAAAAATAATAAATGGTGATTTGGACTTTAAGAGCAGTAATGTGCCGCTAACTAATACAGTCTGTTTCCACTAGCATTGCTAACATGCTCCAAAAATGCTAGCCAGGAGATTCCGGCCATTGCTAAATAACCAATGGTTTGGATGAAATGACAACAACCTATGTAAAACGAAAATAAGCTAAAACGTATATTAAAGCCAACTATCCTTTTTAACTCCAGGTGAGTATTAAATACTCTGGGGGAAAAAATACTCAGACTTGGTTCAAGGAAGGAGAATAGGAAGGCTTTACTTCTGAACATACAGTTCTTTGTTGCCGATTTTCTTCTAGGAAATTGATTATGGTTGACGTCAGGGGCTCATTCCAGGGAACTGCTGTCCTATGGACAGGCAACTATCTCTTGTTTTGAAATCACCATCCTCAAACTAAGTCCTTGTCTTGCTTTCATAGAGGATGCCCAAATCAAAGCGCATGTCTTGGAAAGAACTAGACTTAACACTGAGATCTTGTGATCTCTATTTTGCGTTCTAATCTAGATACCCAGTAATCTGCAGGCGCCTTTGAGCCAATGTCACAGAAAGAGGCCCGAAGCAAAATGTTCACCTGAGCCACGGAGCGAACTACAGGGAGTAAGGTACACTGTGCTGCCTCTAGTGTGTCTGTGCCTCAGGGACAAAGATGAAGGAAAACTGGATGTACTCTCTCTACCAACCACTTACTCTCTACCTCTCCTCTCATCCAACCTGTACTGCTCGCGCCCTCCTCTCCATTCCCTCCACCCCCCAGCTCTTGCTTCACCAGGCTAATGCTCACCCCCTCCTCCCTCCACCCCCTGCAGTCAAGCGGCTTGTCTGTGCGTGTGTAGCACTCACCATGTCCCTCTGTGTCACGATATAGCCGTGGCCATGTCAGCATTGCAATGGGCCGCGCTCGTCAAATCCCCAGCGCTGCTGGAGACAAAGAGAGAGACATCTCTCAAATCACAACAACACACTGTCCAACATGGCTGGCACACACACACACACACACACAGGCTTAGCAGACAGAGCTACGGGCAGGCACTTGAGCGGCACCCCTTATCATGATATAACGCAACACGATTTAGCAGTATATAACGGCACGTAGACAGCTAGTGGTTCAGTATAGCAGGAATGAAGACTATTTACATGTACAAATATACATGATTAGGAAGAGCATGAAGGAAAATCAAAAGGGAAGACCATTAAATGTCATTTAAACCATTACTTGTCAACATCATATCTTTAACACATAACGTGCAAACAGAACACCTCCACCGGACATTCTAATTGCTTTGTTAATTACATTTCCTATTAGTCTACCTGCGCATAGCAGCAATTTAAAAAGAGATCTATTGAAATGAACACTGAACGCATATCATATTGAAATGAACACTAAACGCATATCATATTGAAATGAACACTAAACGCATATCAAACTGGGAATGAGGAGAGTAAAGTGGAACTGAAGTTGTCAGATGATGTAAAACGTGCCCTGTTCAAGAACATGATGCTGTTCAGAACATGATGGTTTCCCTAATGACTGCCTCGCCTGGTTCACCAACTACTTTTCTGATAGAGTTCAGTGTGTTAAATCGGAGGGCCTGTTGTCTGGGCCTCTGGCAGTCTCTATGGGGGTGCCACAGGGTTCAATTCTTGGGCCGACTCTTTTCTCTGTATACATCAATGATGTTGCTCTTGCTGCTGGTGAGTCTCTGATCCACCTCTACGCAGACGACACCATTCTGTATACTTCTGGCCCTTCTTTGGACACTGTGTTAACTACCCTCCAGACGAGCTTCAATGCCATACAACTCTCCTTCCGTGGCCTCCAACTGCTCTTAAATACAAGTAAAACTAAATGCATGCTCTTCAACCAATCGCTGCCCGCACCTGCCCGCCCGTCCAGCATCACTACTCTGGACGGTTCTGACTTAGAATATGTGGACAACTACAAATACCTAGGTGTCTGGTTAGACTGTAAACTCTCCTTCCAGACTCACATCAAACATCTCCAATCCAAAGTTAAATCTAGAATTGGCTTCCTATTTCGCAACAAAGCATCTTTCACTCATGCTGCCAAACATACTCTCGTAAAACTGACCATCCTACCGATCCTCGACGATGTCATTTACAAAATAGCCTCCAATACCCTACTCAATAAATTGGATGCAGTCTATCACAGTGTCATCCGTTTTGTCACCAAAGCCCCATATTCTACCCACCACTGCAACCTGTACGCTCTCGTTGGCTGGCCCTCGCTTCATACTCATCGCCAAACCCACTGGCTCCAGGTCATCTACAAGACCCTGCTAAGTAAAGTCCCCCCTTTATCTCAGCTCGCTGGTCACCATAGCAGCACCCACCTGTAGCACGCGCTCCAGCAGGTATATCTCTCTGGTCACCCCAAAAGCCAATTCCTCCTTTGGCCGTCTCTCCTTCCAGTTCTCTGCTGCCAATGACTGGAATGAACTACAAAAATCTCTGAAACTGGAAACACTTATCTCCCTCACTATCTTTAAGCACCAGCTGTCAGAGCAGCTCACAGATCACTGCACCTGTACATAGCCCATCTATAATTTAGCCCAAACAACTACCTCTTCCCCTACTGTATTTATTTATTTAGCTTCTTTGCACCCCATTATTTCTATTTCTACTATCTTCCACTGCAAATCTACCATTCCAGTGTTTTACTTGCTATATTGTATTTACTTTGCCACCATGGCCTTTTTTGCCTTTACCTCCCTTATCTCACCTCATTTGCTCACTTTGTATATAGACTTATTTTTGTACTATATTATTGACTGTATGTTTGTTTTACTCCATGTGTAACTGTGTTGTTGTATGTGTCGAACTGCTTTGCTTTATCTTGGCCAGCTCGCAGTTGTAAATGAGAACTTGTTCTCAACTTGCCGACCTGGTTAAATAAAGGTGAAATAAATCAAATAAAAATGATGCTGTTCAGTCATGATGGCGCGACGCCCATGTCATACGATGCAAAACATGCCCTGTTCAGAACATGATGCTGTTCAGTCATGATGCTGTTCAGTCATGATGGCGCGACGCCCATGTCATACGATACAAAACATGCCCTGTTCAGAACATGATGCTGTTCAGAACATGATGCTGTTCAGTCATGATGGAGCGACGCCCATGTCAGATGATGTAATCCCCATTCTCTCCCACACACACACATGCTGGTGTGGACAAGTGTCTGTGTGGACAAAAGTAGCGTGGCAGTTCAGCGTTCACCTTTCAGTGGGTGAGCTAATCTGCTTACAGTGGCTGGGGCCAGGGCCAAAATCTCATCAGCACTGCCAAAGACGATCATCCGGAGCAGGTCAGCCCTAGCGCCAGCACACTCACTTAATTCCTCTAATCTGCACACAGTGTGTGTGTGTGTGTGTGTGAGCCACATCTGCGTGCTTGCGTTTGCATGCAGTACATCTGTGTCCAAACAAGCAATCCTCCACCAGGAAGTTCAGTTTGATGCCAAGGAGTAGCAGCCGGACACTAACTCGAAACCAACATGAAAACAACAACAGTGTATCAGGCAGGCACACTTCATTAAGGACAGCTCAGGTAAGAAAGTATTTGACCCAGGTCTGCTGTCCCTGCTTCTGGGTTAAGACATCCTGATTGGCCCCAACACTGCCGGGGTCAGCTCATCACACAGTTAATAGGTCACAATATCTACAGCCAATCATGGTTCTAAGATGACCTACCAACAGCGCAATCTATAACAAAGCCATAGCCGAACGTTTCCTAGTGCGCAGGTAACAAATATCATTTGATGTAAAGAAGAAGGCTGTGTGTGTAAATACATCCTTCCTTGAAGTCATGACTGATCTGACACGAGTGGATTGGTGTAAGCTATGAAACCTACGGGGAGGAACGGAGGAAGAAAAGGTAGCATTCTAAGAGGGAAGACAGACCAACACGAATGTCGGCAGTGGGCAACGGCTGGCCGTCCCATCGCCTCCAACCGCAGAACATCGGATGTTATTATCTATTCATCACTTGACGATCCGGCATGTTGAATCAGCACTGGCCGTCGACACCAAGCAGGTGATTTACTGCGTACGCCCGACGTTCCTGTTCGTCTGTATTCACTCTAACAGTATTCAAACCGAGCCAGAGAAACTGAATGACTGTGTATATGGAAAGAGTGAATTGGGCATTGGGATTTGATCTCAGGAGCAAGAGTGAGACTGTATCGGTAGAATAGTATCATTGATGAGCAGATGGGGAAATAGAAAATATTAACGCAGAGGGCTATCAGGCATCCCAGTCACAGGTGTTGCATTACGGCTTGACTGCGGCAGAGCAGAGGGGCAGAGAGGAGGGGTGTCACTGCATCGCTCGTACATAATGAGAGGAGCATGACCAGCAGATGTGCCGCCCTCTCAGACTCAACACACACAAACACGTATCATTACTGAGATACTCAAACCGAAACCAGTAAACCGATTGCTGTCCAAGCCCTACACAAGACAGAAGTCTCAAAAGACACAAAACACTGCTCACTAAACAGATTAAGCTACTGACAAACCAAAGCCCACATCCCACTAAACCTATTACCAACTAAAACCCTAGAAATGCCCCTCAACAGACAAGCAGACCCACAAACATTTTACCAACAAATCCAGTGGTAGACCTAACCCTGTGCAGCACCTTCTGACATGGGGCTGTGACGATACCAGTATCGCTGTATTTTTTCCATGGCAAAAATGTAAACACGACGCAGATCAAACTCTTCGGTCCTTTAAAAACCTGAAGCATGTCAAATAGCGTGCTATAGCTTGGGAAATAAATACATGTGACTCTGGTTGACAACATGTTTGTTTTCAACATTAGGGCTGTTTTCCTAAGTAAGTTAAAACCATGTGTTTCGTTTCCTTGCCACGATACTAACAAGTAGTCCCAGCTCTACTCTGTATTTCGGGCCAAATAGTTTTGACCTCGACTTAGGCCTGAATTAGCCTGGTCCCAGATCGGTTTGTGCCGTTGACGCAAACTGTTGAGGGCCAATAAAAGGTGACCAAAAATCTTTGCGCAGAAAATCTGTGTAAACAGCAACAAAATGTGGCTATTTTAAGAGTGCGGTTGTCACAATAGCAACGATACATTTGACATTTTAATTTAGCAGACGCTCTTATCCAGAGCAACTTGCAGTTGTGAATGCATACATTGTTTCTACTTTTTCTTTGTTCTTCATACTACCCGGACGCCTGTTCCCGTTTTCTATGTTCTACGTTTCCTGTCCCTGATAGTCACAACTCTCCTCAATACAACACATTGAATTTAACTTAACACTTTTTACTGTATAACAGAAAAGGCTACTGCTGAAAATAGCTGATTTGCTCATATCCAAAAGGTCTACCTGTGATTGGGAAGGAGGAATGTAGTACGGAATATATATGCATAATGATCTGTATTTTCATATTGGCCTACATGAAAGAATTTTTAGCCTAGTCTTCAGACAACTTCACACACACAGCCTCCACACTCTCCCTCCCACACACACCTCACGTACTTCCTCCCTCTCCCACACACATTCTATTTCTCTCTCCCACACACACACAAACTCCCAAAAGTTAGGCAAGAATGTTAGGATTTTCTTTATTCAGATTTATCTTAGAACTACATTGATTAGACATATGGATCATTTCTTTCGGTGGGCCATCTGTTTTTCCTGTGCCATCCAAATTTGGGCATAGCCAAGGTACCATGTTGTTAGCTAGCTAGCCAGGTAACATGACTAAACAAGGTTGTTTGTACTCAAACTAAAAACTTGCAGCCGTGAGTAGTTTAAAGCGGCCCGCAACATGGCTTATAAAATGGCCTGCTTGTGCTTACAGGCGAAATGAAAAAAGATACGCTCGCACTGTGAGCCGTTTCAATATTTAAACAATTGTAACAGACCCCCCCACCACTGTCTGCACACCCCAGCTCGCCATCACAGCTAAATAAACATTTTAAACTGACGGAGATACACAGAAAGAACGGACGGAGAAAAGCGGCTGAGTAGGCTAATGGCTGGTTAGGAGATGTGGCTGGCTGCTCACAGCTGTCACAGCTGATATTGGATGAAGCACTAACTCTGATATGATATTTCTGACATCCGGCTCTGAACTCTGATGTCCTACAAATAGAATACGTAGGGATGCATTCTGTGCCGTCATTCATTTAGAGAGAGAAGGCAGTGATCACACAGGGAGAAGATTTGTTGAGCCTCTTTTTTAGCTCAATGGGTGATACACACTGCGTCTGAGCACTTTGCCACAATTCTTTTGCCGTTCTACACGATTCGCGTGGGTGACCTATTTTGACATCAAAACGGCAAATAAATCGCCTTAAAGTGACAAGTTTGCATCCCTGTCTATGGCAGTGGCTTTCAGAGGCTGTGTGACAGCGAAGCTTAGTCAGACTGGCCTGTAATACAGTGGAAATTAAACGTACCCACTTCGCTCGCGCCCTGAGCCGCTCCAATAATTAAACAAAGGTAACAGAAACCCCATTACTGTCTGCACACCCCAGCTTGCCATCACGCTGAAGGAACGAACGGAGAAAAGCGGCTGAGTTGGCTAATGGCTGGTTAGGGGGATGTGGCTGGCTGCTCACAGCTGTCACACCTGATATTGGATGAAGCGTCTGCTATCACGCTCTGAACTCTGATATTCTATTTGTAGGACGCGTAGGGATGCCATCTGTGCTCAGTCGTTCATTTCGATACGAGAACACACACCGTTATTTAGTGATCACACAAGGAGATCTGTTTTATAGCTCGCCCTGCGTCTGCGCACTTTTCGTCAGACTGACGCCTCGATCACACCAACAGTGTATGGCATTTTGGTACACCACAAGTACATTCATTTCCTTTCTTTTTTTTTTAACTTTGTTTATTAAATTTTTCAACACCAGCATTTACAAAATCATTGCACTTGTAAGTTATTTGGTAGTAATGTAAAACAACACATTAAAGACAACAATAGAGCAAAACAGAGACACACATATACATATATATATTTATTTTATATATATTTTTTTATATATATTTATTTATAAATAAATATATATTTATTTATATACAAATAAAAATATATATAAACGAGTAGACGGCTTGACAGAAATGGTAGTAGAAGCTGAATGTTAAACTTTTGTTGCACACATATCCATATGATGATGCCTTGTACCATTTTTCGCAAAAACACTGTCTGTGTGATAGAGGATTTATACAGTTGAAGTCAGAAGTTTACATACACCTAAGCCAAATACATTTAAACTCAGGTTAACAATTCCTGACATTAAATCCTAGTAAAAATTCCCTGTCTTAGGTCAGTTAGGATCACCACTTTATTTTAAGAATATGAAATGTCAGAATAATAGTCGAGAGAATGGTTTATTTCAGCTTTTATTTCTTTCATCACATTCCCAGTGGGTCAGAAGTTTACATACACTCAATTAGTATTTGGTAGCATTGCCTTTAAATTGTTTAACTTGGGTCAAACGTATCGGGTAGCCTTCCACAAGCTTCCCACAATAAGTTGGGTGAATTTTGGCACATTCCTCCTGACAGAGCTGCTTGCTCGCACACGCTTCTTCAGTTCTGCCCACACATTTTCTATAGGATTGAGGTCAGGGCTTTGGGTCAGGTCAGGGCTCCAATACCTTGACTTTGTTGTCCTTAAGCCATTTTGCCAAAACTTTGGAAGTATGCTTGGGGTCATTGTCCATTTGGAAGACCCATTTGCAACCAAGCTTTAACTTCCTGACTGATGTATTGAGATGTTGCTTCAATATATGCACATCATTTTCCTCTCTCATGATGCCATCTATTTGTGAAGCGCACCCACAACATGATGCTGCCACCCCCGTGCTTCATGGTTGGGATGGTGTTCTTCGGCTTGCAAGCATCCCCCTTTTTCCTCCAAACATAACGATGGTCATTATGGCCAAACAGTTCTATTTTTGTTTCATCAGACCAGAGGACATTTCTCCAAAAAGTACGATATTTGTCCCTGTGTGCAGTTGCAAACCGTAGTCTGGCTTTTCTATGGCGTTTTTGGAGCAGTGGCTTCTTCCTTGCTGAGCAGCCTTTCAGGTTATGTCGATATAGGACTCGTTTTACTGTGGATATAGATACTTTTGTACCCGTTTCCTCCAGCATCTTCACATGGTCCTTTGCTGTTGTTCTGGGATTAATTTGCACTTTTTGCACCAAAGTACATTCATCTCTAGGAGACAGAACGCGTCTCCTTCATGAGCGGTATGACGGCTGCATGGTCCCATGGTGTTAATACTTGCGTACTATTGTTTGTACAGATCAACTTGGTACCTTCAGCCGTTTGGAAATTGCTCCCAAGGATGAACCAGACTTGTGGAGGTCTACAATTGTTTTGGCTGATTTCTTTAGAGTTTCCCATGATGTCAAGCAAAGAGGCACTGAGTTTGAAGGTAGGCCTTGAAATACATCCACAGGTACACCTCCAATTGACTGAAATGATGTCAATTAGCCTATCAGAAGCTTCTAAAGCCATGACATCATTTTCTGGAATTTTCCAAGCTGTTTAAAGGCAAAATCAACTTAGTGCATGTACATTTCTGACCCACTGGAATTGTGATACAGTGAATTATAAGTTAAACAATCTGTCTGTAAACAATTGTTGGAAAAATGACTTGTGCCATGCACAAAGTAGATGTCCTAACCGACTTGCCAAAACTATAGTTTGTTAACAAGAAATCTGTGGAGTAGTTGAAAAACGAGTTTTGATGACGCCAACCTAATTGTATGTAAACTTCCGACTTAAACTGTATATGGGTTAGCTGACAACGTCACATGTCTTGTTTTGTTTTGAGGTGTTGACTGATTTCATGTCAATGCTAATATGGCTCAAATTCACTAGCTAGCTAACCAACAACTGTAACGATGTATTTGAGAGACAACTGCTCATTGTGCAAATGTGTTCGTTTTCAATGAACATTGGAGACTAAATATAATTTACATGTTGTCAAAAATCTATGCCTACCCCGCCTGTTTTGCACCATAGTTGCGCATACGTCGGTTTTGTTGCTAAACAACCAACCAGTCAATAGCAAATAACACCTGATTGGTACTTAATTAAACTGGTCAATGGTTCTGCATGAATCTCATTTACATGTTCTCATATAACACTGTTCACTCAATAGGCCTATGTAGCCATGAACTATTTGAACAGGTAAGTTCTCGGCTAAGCGGTTAAACGTAAGTACGACATTTACCACTTGGAGCAGTGGAACCGAGTTTGTGACTCACCAATCTACACAACCCAGGCTCTTTCTCAATGGTCTAACAATGATTTAACGATATCATTGTATCCTTCCCTTCAACTGCAATGATAAGCCTTGACAGGTAAAATGTATGCTCGTAGGACAGGAATTTCAGTTGTCGTTGCGGAAATTTCAGTTATGTAATTTCAGTATTCATAGTGCAGGAAGTTCAGCTCTGTAATTTCAGAGCAGGAAATATTTTTACAAAAAAAGGTCAAAGAGAATCTCTGGACCGCATAGAGAAGCCAAGCTTAGTCTAAAAAGTCCTGTTCATTTATCACAAGGCTGATCTATGGCCCCTTCTCCTCTGCCAGTCTGTTTCACCCTGCCACCCCTTTTGGAATGGGTTCGTGGGCACAGACACATGCAGCCAAATGGTTGGCGCATGGGCGGACACGGTGTCAGACCATCAGCTGGTGATGCGAGTGATGCGTATTGGCATGGACACACCAGACACACAGAGCAGGAGAACTCACAGTGGTGACTAGAGGTTGTGCTTACAATACCGCTGAACAATGCTTGTGTTCCGATCATAACATCCTAGCATCAGGAGCATTTAATCTATGGGTGATGAAAGCCTGTGCCCCCATATCAAACTGTGCTTAGCTAGAACAAGCATGCCGCAGGAACAGGAGCAGAATCCTTTGCCAGTGAGAGACGGTTCAAAAAGCAACCCATTTAATGTCCTGGCAGGCCTCAGTTCTTCTTGGCACGCTGGCACTGTGACACAACCTGGCCTTGGCATCAGGAGAAACCATTGGCAATACAGTGCCACTCCAGAACTCATTGCGCTTGGCAAAGCCTCGCCAGTGCATTCATATAGCATAAGGTTACAATGTCTTGCCAATGCTTAACCAGCCATATTATGGTTACAGAGTGAAAGGGAAAAGGAAAATGTGCCTTGTTAGCAGAAGGGATTATTTGGGATAGAAAGGGGGGAATGGAGGAGAGAAATCCCAGAGTTCTCCTGTTTCAGTGGAGGATGCCAAACGCACCCCTCCCCCACCCACCAGTAAAGCGTTCCAAATCAGCACACCCTACATTTTTCAACTCAGGGAGGGATATGGTATCAGGAGACCTGGCAACCTTCATACTCGCATCATGAGCTGAAATGAAAAGATTCCACTACAAGGAACTGAGCTAAACTCTGTAGCCACTAGCCAATCAGAGAGAATGTTTCCATTTTCAGGGGGTGCCACTAGCCAATCACAGAAAGTAGGGGTGTAACGGTTCACCAAACCAACGGTTCGCTACATATTGCAATTACTGCAGTTCATTTTTATTTATTTAAGTGTTGGTATTTCTGATTGTGAAATAACACCAAAGACTCATCAAAAACAGCACTAAAATAAAGTGCAATATGCGTGTGAAATCAATATGTAAAAACATGGCTCAGGCATTGTATAGGCCTATGCTATAATATTTTTCTTACAAAGAGAAAAAGTTGCGCAATTGTGTGACTCTAATAAAGGGGTCGTGTCTATAGCGCAGTAGTTCTCATCTCCCACTCTGGGGTAATGTCACTGTCACTGTTAATAAGTAGCTCTCTGTAGCAATGGAGGTCCACCCATCTGTAGTAAGCGCAACACACGCAACACAACTTCGGCTTGCTTATATAGAGCAGGTACTACCCATTTGCTGAAATGTGTGCGAGAGGGAAGTTCGTAACGTGGCTTGAGCACTTTCACGAGGTACTGAAACCCCCTATTCTCAACCACCAGAGAATGGGTGCAGCTATAAAGACCTATCGCTCTTGTAATTTCTTTGGCCTAGTCAGAATCAGCTGCAAAGGGCGGCGTGAATACAGACGGGAGACAAAAGTTGTGTTCCGTCTTGCTCCGGTGGTTGGAATACTGGGGTGATTTCGGCATAAATGTTAAGTGTCAACATGTTTGAGGTGTTGGCAGCTACATAAGCCATTCTCATTGAGCAGTGGCGACATACTGTTAACGTTTTATCCACAACTCTTTGTATTTCTCCGTTATAATCTAATGGGAAGCCAAAATGTTCCCAAACTAGAGATTTAAACGATGATGGAGGATCCTCCTGGTTGTGATAGTTCATTTAGAGTTATGTGACAGTACCGGCAAACTCTGAACCACTGCGAAACCCTACAATTTCAGATTACACAGGGAGAGGAGGGAGAGCGAGCGAGACCATGACAGAGAGAGATAGGTGATAAGATTTGTCATTATGCAGGAGGGAGAAGTAAAAAAAGAACATTCCATTTCTCCAATGGGGTTTTGAGGAATAGTAACCAACCATGCCAGATTAAAAAGAGGCCCATTTACTAGAGCCATAGTCTGTGGCAGCTGTGGCAGTGACAGATGGCCCAGTGCACTATGGGAGAGTAGCTGGGTCACAGCCAGGTCAGTTGGGCACTGGTGGAAAGGGCAGCAACACCCACACACTGCACATGAGTGGAGCGGGAGAGACGGCACTTCACCATGGTCATGTTCATTAGGTTTTAAATAGTAGAAAATGGACTGATCCTGGGTTGGACTAACTGGGTTTGTCCAATTGATAAATGTTTGAAAACATTTCCAGTTCGGTGCCCTATGAACATGACCCAACATGGCCTACTCGTATGAAAACATAGGGACTGCTCACATCAGACACGCCCAACAGTCTTAACACCATCAACATTATGTGCAGAATGTCACCAATCACAATCAACCAGAACAGATCACCCTCCAATACCTAATCCACACACCTGAGTCAAGCCAAAGTTGCTGGAACTGTGCTAGGAAGGACAATGTGAACAGAAACATTTCAGCCAGTACGGTTTTGGTGAGCATGTTAGTGTCACTCTAATTTACATCGCCAACAATAGTGAAATCCAAAATGAAGCGTTACCCTATATGTATAGCCAGGAGTATGTCATGCCCAATGAACTGGACGAAGAAGAAAACTATGGGTCCCAATTAAAGGACATAACTAGACTAGGGCTGGGCGATATGGGCTAAATATTATACCACCGTATATAAACAAAAAATAATTGGCAGTATTTGACGGTATTTTTAGTTTTTGAATAATACAAGTTGTACATTTGCTTTATGAGTAGTGAGTGATCCTAGGGTGGCAACACAGACTCAGTGAAATCACTTACAGGCTGACTACACCGCTCAAGGTCAGTTATATTTGTCCTGCCTCTCCCATCTCCTCATTGGTTTATAGAAGCAGGTTACACAGGTGCCATCTCCTCATTGGTTATACCAACGTGGGTGACTGAAAGACAAACGAGGTCAGTGGCGGTAATGCACCTAATTTATGAAAGTTGCCAATTGCAATATAAAGTCAAGAGAAGAAAAAGCCTAGAAGGGAGGGGAGATGACTAGAAACGATTTGGTTGACCGTTTTATGTGTGGATTAATTGTCGGAGTAGAGGACCTTGTGCATTTCAGGTAAAATAACAACTCAATATTTATATCCCAGGACAAATTAGCTAGCAACAGCAAGCTAGCTAAATATAACAAATTAGCTAGCTAAATTGCCATAAATGTTTAATGCTTTTTGACCAGTCCCCAAATTAATGTAATTGGTTCAGAGTTTGTGTTGATATTTTAACCTGCGTGTCGTGATCGCGTTTGGTGTGGGGGGACAAAATAAATGTATGCACGATGGCGCACTCGCGCAGCCAGTTTGGTTCTGAGTTAGAATGTTTTATACTGTTCAATACAACTTCAACCAAAACAAATTTCAGCACTTTCTTTTCTGCATTTCCTGCACTCAATTACAGTGGTGGAAAAAGTACCCAATTGTCACACTTGAGTAAAAGTAAAGATACGTTAACAGAAAATGACTCAAGTAAAAGTGAGTCACCCAGTAAAATACTACTTGAGTAAAAGTCATAAAGTATTGGGTTTTAAATATACTTAAGTATCAAAAAAGTAAAAGTATAAATAATTTTAAATCCATATATTATGCAAGCCAGATGGCACCATTTTCTAGTTAAATTTTTTTGTATTTACAGATAGCCTGGGGCACACGCCGACATAATTTACAAACAAAGCATTTGTGTTTAGTGAGTCCTCCAGATCCGAGGCAGTAGATGACCAGGGATGTTCTCTTGACAAGTGCGTGAATTGGACCATTTTCCTGTCCTGCTAAGCATTCAAAATGTAACGAGTACTTTTAGGTGTCAGGGAAAATGCATGGAGTAAAAAGTATAGTATTTTCTTTAGAAATGTAGTGAAGTAAAAGTAGTCAAAAATAAAAATAGTAAAGTACAGATACCAAAAAAAACAACTTACATAGTACTTGAAAGTATTTTTACTTAAGTACTTTACACCACTGCTCAATTGAGAGAATTTCCATACTGCCACGTTGGGCTGCACAATACGGGAAAATCATCTAGGACTTATTTTTAACCAAATGTTGCAATTGTGATTTGACTTTCCAATTAGAGCACAAAACTGTTGGAATCATGGAAATAGAATGACTATTCTAATTCTATAGTTAGAATATAATAGTGGGCACTTTGAATACAGTGCTGTTTGAGATGACAACGAATTAAAATGCCAGGGAGGGGTTATTGTGACGGTAGGAACTAAAGTGTTGATAAGCGTTTCTTAGGGGAACCTATAAGTTTTGGCTACATTGCATGTTCTCTCTTACCTACATCATGTAGCTAACATATTCTTGCTTTGCATATTCTTCTTTGATTTAGAAGATACTATTGCACAAACAACATGCTTATTTAGGTCTACACCATCACTGGTATTATCAGGCTGTATTAGCTACGTTTGCTCTTACTCAATAGATTTATTAGCTAGCTAGCTATTAGCATTCGCGACTAACAATTAGCGTCTCACAAGATTTAGGGCAACTTGCTAAGAAAAGACAAACTAGCTGTTTGCAGATATAAGAAACACAAACCAATAGTGTCATTATAGAACACTACTGGATTTATATTAAGAAGCAAAGTGAAAACAGCATTGTTGTCATCAACATCGTTGCATGTGCTGCATTGACCATGCAGACTGAACGCAAGTGTCTCGTGGTTGAGGAACATCAAATGTGCTCCTTGAGTGACAGGGGGCGTGGCTAGGTCTGATTGGAAAGTGGCGCGGAGAGAAAGAGCGGAGGGAAATGACTCAAGTAGCAAAGTAAACTATAAAAATTGACATTACACATGGCGTATCACATTTAACAAACCAAAACATTCAAATACTGGTATAGAAGGTAAAGTAAAAACCCAAACCGGTCCCTGCATCAATACCGGTATATCATAAAATACGGTATACCGCCCAGCCATGGAGACAGCGCACACCTCACAGTCTCCAATACATATGCGCACACACACACACCATTTCCTGTCTGTCAGCCTCTGTGTTCCTACATCTGAGGCCATTAGTGGGTGTGTAGGTCACGGAATGTGATTACAGGATGGTATGCTGGGCTGTTTCATGCCATGTGTATGTGCCCGCCCTCAGCTCTGCCCAGGCTGGCGTCACACGGTGTGTGTGTGTGTGTGTGTGTGTGTGTCTAGGCAGGGCCTGAGATAAATCCTGCTACACAGCATACCATTCCATAAACAGGGTGCCCAGTCAGATGTCATGGGAAGAGTCGATATCTGTGAATACGTTGTCATAAACAAAATGAATAAAACGTTTGATTAACCATATTGTAGTCTGTGATACGTGTTGTCCCTAACCTTCCTAATGCTTGAATATAATTGACACATTCACCAACAAGCACAAAAGCATTTACACACACACACACACACATACATACATACATACATACATACATACATACACACACATACATACACACACATATATACACACACACACACACACACATATATACATATACATATATATACATACATACATACATACATACATACATACATACATCATATCACATGTAAAATCCAAACCACAACAGTGACAAAGTAACATGGCGGCTACATACATGTGTGTGAGCGCGAGTTTGTGATGTTCCTTACCTTAAAATGACCCCAGGTCTCAGAGACCCCGGCTACTCCTCATGAGGAGAGCCTATCCCTGGGTTCCCTTTGTCGTGCCCTTTGACCTTGGTCCGGCAGACAAAGCAAGCTGACTGGCTTAGCGTCTGCCCGGAGTCACAACTGTCACAGAGCCTCAAATCCCAGCACTCCCTCTCAGCAGAAGATCACAGTGCCCATTCACAAACCTGGAGAGCGAAAAAAAAAAAAGACAACCATCAGGGGTGTATTCAGGGTCTTTAAAACGCTCCGAATATCGCAGATAGAAATAGAACAAATCCAGTTGACACAATCCCCTATTCCATCTGAGAGACAATCATTTCTGTTCTACGCAATACATTCTCTCTCTGAACATTCCGTGACATTACATCCTCTTAAACAGGCCTCAGATCTCCAAAGAAGACCTAAATACACTTTTGGTTGAGGAAAATGATTATTAACAGACCACAGATGTTTACTTCTCATTCATAAACTCAGCAAAAACAGAAACATCCCTTTTTCAGGACCCTGTCTTTTAAAGATAATTTGTAAAAATCCAAATAACTTCACAGATCTTCATTGTAAAGGGTTTAAACACTGTTTCCCATGCTTGTTCAATGAACAATTAATGAACATGCACCTGTGGAACGGTGGTTAAGACACTAACAGCTTACAGACGGTAGGCAATTAAAGTTCACAGTTATGAAAACTTAGGACACTAAATAAGCCTTTCTACTGACTCTGAAAAACACCAAAAGAAAGATGCCCAGGGTCCCTGCTCATCTGCATGAATGATGTGGCCAGGGCAATAAATTTCAATGTCCGTACTGTGAGATGCCTAAGACAGCGTTACAGGGAGACAGGATGGACAGCTGAGCTGATCGTCCTTGCAGCGGCAGACCACGTGTAACAACACCTGCACAGGATCGGTACATCCGAACATCACACCTGCGGGACAGGTACAGGATGGCAACAACAACTGCCCGAGTTACACCAGGAATGCACAATCCCTCCATCAGTGCTCAGACTGACTGCAATAGGCTGAGAGAGCCTGGACTGAGGGCTTGTAGGCCTGTTGTAAGGCAGGTACTCACCAGACATCACTGGCAACAATGTCGCCTATGGGCACAAACCCACCGTCGCTGGACCAGACAGGACTGGCAAAAAGTGCTCTTCACTGATGAGTCGCGGTTTTGTCTCACCAGGGTTGATGGTCGGATTCGTGTTTATCGTCGAAGGAATGAGCGTTACACCGAAGCCTGTACTCTGGAGTGGGATCGATTTGGAGGGGGAGTGTCGGTCTAATCTGGGGCGGTGTGTCACAGCATCATCGGACTGAGCTGGTTGTCATTGCAGGCAATCTCAACACTGTGCGTTACAGGGAAGACATCCTCCTCCCTCATGTGGTACCCTTCCTGCAGGCTCATCCTGACATGACCCTCCAGCATGACAATGCCACCAGCCATACTGCTCGTTCTGTGCGTGATTTCCTGCAAGACAGGAATGTCAGTGTTCTGCCCTGGCCAGCGAAGAGCTTGGATCTCAATCCCGTTGAGCACGTCTGGGACCTGTTGGATCGGAGGGTGAGGACTAGGGCCCTTCCCCCCAGAAATGTCCGGGAACTTGCAGGTGCCTTGGTGGAAGAGTGGGGTAACATCTCACAGCAAGAACTGGCAAATCTGGTGCAGTCCATGAAGAGGAGCTGCACTGCAGTACTTAATGCAGCTGGAGGTCACACCAGATACTGACTGTTACTTTTGATTTTGCCCCCCCCCCCCCCTTTTCAGGGACACAATATTCAATTTCTGTTAGTCACATGTCTGTGGAACTTGTTCAGTTTATGTCTCAGTTGTTGAATCTTATGTTCATATAAATATTTACACATGTTAAGTTTGCTGAAAATAAACGCAGTTGACAATGAGAGGTTTCTTTCTTTGCTGAGTTTATAAAGCCACTTTAAAAAAGGCACAATCGATACATTCAATGTCTGGTTGAAAAGCAGTGTTTAACTTTTGAGGTTTGAGGGCAATGTCTTAGAGGAATCATTAAAATAGGAAGACGCAGACACAGTCGGTCCCAAATCGAACTTGTTTGTTAGATTTTTATTTGTTTGATTTTAGATTGTATTTCTTCTTTCTCTGGCTGCAACGGGGGGCCATGCAATTTAGCAATTATACATTTAACAACTAAGGATGCACAAGGGAAAAGATATAGAAAACTTGTATAATGTATACATGTATAATATATACCAAGCCAATACATAAAACCATGACATATATACTGCTCAAAAAAATAAAGGGAACACTTAAACAACACATCCTAGATCTGAATGAAAGAAATAATCTTATTAAATACTTTTTTCTTTACATAGTTGAATGTGCTGACAACAAAAATCACACAAAAATAATCAATGGAAATCCAATTTATCAACCCATGGAGGTCTGGATTTGGAGTCACACTCAAAATTAAAGTGGAAAACCACACTACAGGCTGATCCAACTTTGATGTAATGTCCCTACAACAAGTCAAAATGAGGCTCAGTAGTGTGTGTGGCCTCCACGTGCCAGTATGACCTCCCTACAACGCCTGGGCATGCTCCTGATGAGGTGGCGGATGGTCTCCTGAGGGATCTCCTCCTAGACCTGGACTAAAGCATCCGCCAACTCCTGGACAGTCTGTGGTGCAACGTGGCGTTGGTGGATGGAGCGAGACATGATGTCCCAGATGTGCTCAATCGGATTCAGGTCTGGGGAACGGGCGGGCCAGTCCATAGCATCAATGCCTTCCTCTTGCAGGAGCTGCTGACAGACTCCAGCCACGAGGTCTAGCATTGTCTTGCATTAGGAGAAACCCACGGCCAACCGCACCAGCATATGGTCTCACAAGGGGTCTGGGGATCTCATCTCGGTACCTAATGGCAGTCAGGCTACCTCTGGCGAGCACATGGAGGGCTGTGCGGCCCCCCAAAGAAATGCCACCCCACACCATGACTGACCCACCGCCAAACCGGTCATGCTGGAGGATGTTGCAGGCAGCAGAACGTTCTCCACGTCATCTCCAGACTCTGTCACGTCTGTCACGTGCTCAGTGTGAACCTGCTTTCATCTGTGAAGAGCACAGGGCGCCAGTGGCGAATTTGCCAATCTTGGTGTTCTCTGGCAAATGCCAAACGTCCTGCACGGTGTTGGGCTGTAAGCACAACCCCCACCTGTGGACGTCGGGCCCTCATACCACCCTCATGGAGTCTGTTTCTGACCGTTTGAGCAGACACATGCACATTTGTGGCCTGCTGGAGGTCATTTTGCAGGGCTCTGGCAGTGCTTCTCCTGCTCCTCCTTGCACAAAGGCGGAGGTAGCGGTCCTGCTGCTGGGTTGTTGCCCTCCTACGGCCTCCTCCACGTCTCCTGATGTACTGGCCTGTCTCCTGGTACCGCCTCCATGCTCTGGACACTACGCTGACAGACACAGCAAGCCTTCTTGCCACAGCTCGCATTGATGTGCCATCCTGGATGAGCTACACTTCCTGAGCCACTTGTGTGGGTTGTAGACTCCGTCTCATGCTACCACTAGAGTGAAAGCACCGCCAGCATTCAAAAGTGACCAAAACATCAGCCAGGAAGCATAGAAACTGAGAAGTGGTCTGTGGTCACCACCTGCAGAACCACTCCTTTATTGGGGGTGTCTTGCTAATTGCCTATAATTTCCACCTGTTGTCTATTCCATTTGCACAACAGCATGTGAAATTTATTGTCAATCAGTGTTGCTTCCTAAGTGGACAGTTTGATTTCACAGAAGTGTGATTGACTTGGAGTTACATTGTGTTGTTTAAGTGTTCCCTTTATTTTTTTGAGCAGTGTACAAAGGCAACGGAACCACATGGCAGATTCTACCCACAGTGCAAAGGGAATAGATAGCGGACAACCTACATGTTAACTACATATCCACAGCATTTGTGATGCACGTCAGCTTTGACATTAAGTTAGATGCCCAGGTTTAAGCCAATGCACAGCAGCAAAACTGTGGGACAGCTAGGATGAAATAGCAATTGCTCCAAGAGGACATCTTGGAAATAACATTACCCGAGCCTGGTATGCATCACCTTTTAGGCCTTAGGTATCATCTTAAACCTTGGATGCATAGTTGAAATAATGGCAAGGCAGCCAGCCCACCCGTTTTGGTAAAAAGCTGAGATTGGCCTGGAGAAATGTAACCACTATCAAATTCAGACATATGAATGAAACCCTGACCATGATATCAAAATGATAGTTTTAACCATGTTGAGGCTATATACAGTGTTTGTTTACATTTATGTCATTGTCACAAACATTGGAGTAAAAACATTTGTTGGGTTCTGATGGGGTAAAAACACTTGAACTAACTAAGCTCATGAGGCATTTATAAGTTATATTCTTCAAGAATCGATGGGTATATATATATATATAATTAATTTATAAGTCCAAAAATGGATGTAACAACTAAGGATTCTAGCTTTAGCCTACTGTACTGCAGCAGATGTATTTTCCATGCTGGTAAAATGAGTGTTGTACGACTTCACATCAGCTATTCTGACCAGTATAATTTGCCATGGCATCATTCACATCTTCTATATGAATAGTCTACACCACCAAAATAACCTTTTGGCAAATATTGATTCTGGCCAAACAGTCGTGAGCAGAGTGAATAGGCCAACGTTTTGGTTATCTAACTAACCTACCATACAAGCACGAACCACAACCAGGTGGACACAGGACATGACGCAGTATTCTCTATGGGTAGAACAAGTAAACAGTCTTAGTTACACAGCATAAATACCATCTATATAACTACAACGGGGTGGTGATGCAAGTTTCCAACTAATTGATACAACACCTATTATGAATAACATAAACGTATAATTCGACATTTTCCAGTACCTCCAATCCGGTGTTTACATATGCAAAGGAGTGTGGGCTACATTAATTTCAGAATATGTTGCAGACGTCCCATTCCACATTGAGTCGGATACCATGAATGGAAAAATAACTGTACCCTCTCGCAGATTTTTTGTTGTTGTTGGCCAGACAGTTACAAACCATCTCCTTCCACGCTCGTCTTAACAAGCGGATCATAACCGTGAGCCACTGCAACATTGTAACACGAAAGGTAACGATCGATGTAGCTTATTCGACCGTGGCTTGTTCGAGCCTTCCACTGGAAAACGTCGGGTTGATCACAGAATGGGACAAAAAGCTTCAGGCCAAGTCGGCGAATCACGATCAACATTGCAGGATGTGTTGCTTTACAATGATTTCACCACGTGTAGACCTGGATAAGTGTAGTAATTTAAGTTTATGTGAAACCGAAAGTCAGAATGGGTCAGTATTAGTGGGAGAAGTAAGTAACCCCCACAAATCGATGCATTACGAAAATAGAAAGCAGCAGCATGTGTGTTGCAATGGACAAATACTCATCTACACAAATTAATAGGACAAAACTAGCACTGGGGACAACTTTGAAGCGATATATTGAAATAGCAAATTGAAGTATGTTTAAAGGTGTAACGTTAACTTCAGAGAATAAGGATCTGACTTCCCAACGGAGCAAGGCCAAGTATGTTTACAGCTGAACAACGGGCATGGGATAAACATGATATATAGCTTGGTTATGTATAGTAACGTTAGATGCAAATGGGAAACCCTCTCTTACCCATTGTGTCTGACACAATATCCTTCATTATTGAACACGATATCACATATGTATACAGAGCTCCACGAGTCCCATCTTTCTTCGGCGAGGACAAATTATTCCATACACAAATAGACTTACACCAATAATTATCCTCGAGTAAAGTAAACCATTTTCAAAAAGAAGTTTGGCCTACGCGAAAGTCGAGGTTAAAATGTTATTTTCCGCGATAAACAAGACCAGTAGAATACTTCCAGATTTTGCATGAATAAATCTCCACTCCTGACTAGTATACTCCAAGCGATAACAAGGGCTTCTCCAAGACGTTCCAAACTTGTGCAGCTTTTTTTTTTTAAATTCTCTCTCAAAGGAGTTGTTCCTGTTTCGCCGAAGCTTGGGGGAGGGGTGTTTGTCAAGCAAGCTGAAAACCCCAGCCAGTTCAGAACACAGACAAAACTCACAGAGAAGTGAGAGCGAAGTCAGTCTGTTATAGCCTACTAGGAACGACAGGGTACAGATAATAATCGACTAACCAATTGCAAGACTAGGAGAACCATACAATATCCTATGCATTTTGGGAAATTAAAATGTTTGCCTATTAGGTTGGACAGTAAATAGCAGTGGTGTAAAAAAAAAAAAATACTTTGAAGTATTTTTACACCACTTAAGTCGTTTTTGGTGTATCTGTACTTTACTATTTATATTTTTTACAACGTTTACTTCACGTCATTCCTAAAGATGTATATTTTACTCCATAAATTTTTCCTGACACCAAAAGTACTCCTTACATGTTGAATGCTTAGCAAGGACAGGAAAATGGTCCAATAGAGCCCCACAGTGGAGGTGTCATAATACCCATAAAACTTAGCGGTCAAACAGGGAAATGGATCCAATCATTGTTCCCATAGGGGATTTTAGAAAAAAAATAAAAATAAGGGCTGTTTGTGTAGGGTTACCCAGACATGATGTTTCGACAACCATGTAAATCTCTCTCGGACAAGGTGACTTTTATCAATATGCTTGGTTCTATTTACTCTTAGATTAAAAAATGCTAATTATGATCAAAGTAGACATTGTGCAAAACTACAACTCCCTGCAAGCTCCTGCACGTCACATCTAGCTGACAGCTTTACTAACAGGTATTGTATCGATGTAAAACTTGCACAAGACAGTTCACAGAATTGTCCATTTAAAGAAATGTTGCCAATTTATTAATTACTGCAGTTAGTTAACATTAGATAGTTAACCCAGAGATGTTTACCTTTGCTTCGATTCGGCAGTCTCATTTAGATCATTATGGCATTTGTACTTCTTTATGATAGCCACATTAGCAGCTAATTAGCATTTCATTTTTGGTGGGTAAATACAGGTGAATATATAGATAAAAGTCACCTTGTCCTAGAGAGATGGTTATCAAAACGTCACGCAAGGGTAAGCCTACGCGAAGCACAGCCCTTATTTTAAGTTTCTAAAATCCCCTATGGGAAAAATGAACAGTGGAAAAACTATTAGAACCCTTTCCTTGTTTGACCGCTAGGTTTTATAGGTATTATGACTCATCCTGTGGTACTCTATACATGCGCTTATCTCTGGTCTGCCTCTGATCTGGTGGACTCACTAAACACACATGCTTCATTTGTAAATGATGTCTGCTCCAGCCTCTCCAATCTAATGTGTGTGTATATCAGGGGGGTTGGATGAAAGCTCGTATGGACTAATAAAGTATACTTCTTGTCTTGTTTCCTCTGCTACCCCCACTTTGAAAAATAGTTTAACCCAAATTCTTAATCAGATTCTAGGTCAAGTCAATGTGCCATACTGTATGTGAACTGTTAGATCAATTGTAGTTGAAAGAGCTGTGCACCGCATGCCTGCACAGGAGACTATAGTAAATGAAAAAGCAGACACTTTCGTATAGCCTGACGTCTTTTTAGATGTCCTCAAAGGTTTGAACATCAAAGGTGTAGGTGTGTCCTCTTCAAACTGCACCTGGCTACTCCATCACCTCAACCCTTGATTCCCTCCACCCTTGCACTTATCCACTTGTTCTTCTTTGAACAGGTTTTGTTTTATATGGGTCTAACTGGCACCTACTTTGCCCCTCCCCCATAGGTTATATATTGGTTTAGGTAAGAGTCTGTTAAATGACAAGAACTGAATGTGAAAGTATGTCCGTCATCTGTCTAACTGTCTGTGTCTGTCTTTATCAAATGTACAAGACTATAGACATGAACAATCAACCTGGACAGATTCATATGATGGATCACTTAAACCCCTGGCATCTCAAGATGCCAGTAGTAGCCAACCTAGATATAACAAAGTAAATGGAAATCTTGGGCACTCCATTAGTAATATATGTTAAGTTTCGTATGGTATGTATTTATTTGTGGATGTCCATCTTCCATTTCGTGTCTTATGTTACAAATTACAATTCGTATTATATGTTATGAATTTCAATTCGTACTATATGTTATGAATTTCAATTCGTACAATATGTTAGGAATTGCAATTCTTACTATGCTATGAATTTGCGAAAATGTATGATATGTTACGAATTCCAATTTGAAGTAGCTAACGTTAGCTAGGTGGTTAACACTAACCTTAGCTAGGTGGCTAACGTTAGCTAGGCTAGGGGTTAGGTGTTAAGATAAGGAGTTAGGTTAAAGGGTTAGGGGAAGGGTTGGCTAGCATGCTATGTAGTTGCAAAATGCTTAAGTTATCCGTGATGAGATTTGAACGTGCAACCTTTGGGTTGCTAGACGTTCATGTTATACGCCCACCAATCTACCCTGACCAACCCTCCTACTTTTGATTTTGCCTTTAGTAACATTCTGTCCTATGTAACCATACCAAACAAAACATACCATACTAATTTGATTATCCTGGTTTTACATTTACTATGTTACGTCTAGTCTATGAGTCCAGGCTGTACTAGCAGCCAGTACAGACTCCAGGATAGCAGTTTTCTTCTTTTGTCACATTTGGGTTTCCCTGTGTCCCTTACTTGAGGACATGCTATGGGCTGTACTCTATAGTATCCTCTGACCGTACAACACACTCACAAAACCAAAGAAAGAGAATGCCATCTCAGAGATACCAATTGCAATTTTTCACAATCACTTGCCTCTCTTAAAACACTCTTCCTTCAAATAGCTGAGCAAGAGTGATAACATGCAATAGGGATTATTTGTATCAACACAATAGAACGGACACTAGGCAAATGTTTATCTGTTCTATTTACACAAGAAGATATAGTTCTTTATATTGGTTAGAAATAGCAGCGAATGATCAGAGAGACCTATCAGCATATAACTGTTTCTTGATTCGATATGGAGACAAAGACAGTGAATGTTAGGAGGAGAGGAAGCACTAGATTTTTGTCTGTTGTTCGTTCTGATGCATACTAAGCGTGCAACGGAGGGGGGGCTGACAGACTCAAGGGATTAAACGCGTTTGTTTGCCATCTAATCCTTTGCTTGAACCCACAGCACCACCACTACGCACCCAACAGACTCCCGGGATCCCAGAAAGAGCAGAGAGAGAGAAAGAGGGAGAGACAGAGAGTGAGACAGAAGGAGAGAGACAGAGGGAGAGAAAGAGAGAGAGAGGGAGAGCGAGAGAGATAAAACGACAACATTCTAAGTGAATACTCTGTTCTGGGGGAAAACAATTCCCTTAGAAGTTCCATGGCAATTGCTTTTACCGTTTTACTCTGTCGATTCGTGTGCCTCTTAGATAACAAGGGGGAGAAAAAAAGGGCAATCCTTTTTCCTCTTTGGAAGTGATATGAAAGATCATCCCCTGCTGATAAAATGTCTGTTCCTCTACCCCCAGAGAGTACATGACAGACATGTTTCAGACATATACCATTTACAATATGGGCGAAAACAGAGACAGTTGTCAATGTTTGCATACTTTTATATATAATATGGTGCCTGACATCCCCAGTGTTACAGGGTTGTGTTCAGCAGGATACACCGTGGCAATGTTTTTGCAACGGAAAACAAAACATTTCTTTCTTATTAGAACAAGTCTAGATAATCCCTCCCTGTTTCAGTCTGTTATCTTCCGATTAATGCCTAACGAACACGGCCCTGTTGTGTCTCCACAGAGTTAAATGTTTACGCAACACAGTGAGTAAAAACATCAGTTACACACGTTTTTCATGTTTAACACCCCAGCAAAAGGTGACATCTGGTAGCACGGAAAGCAAAAACAAATCCTGTTCACAATGAGGGATGGGCTTTATTTCTATCCTGCTATCTTGTGTTCCAGGTCAAAGCTGACTCTCTAAGTGAATGTATGTCATTGCCATAGCTTAATAAAGAGACCAACATATGTGACTGCTTAGAACAGTGCAATATAGTCAAACAGAGGGATTTAGTGGTGCCGCTCATCCATAAAGAGGTATGTTTTTATGAGAGCTGTATACAGTATCAGTCAAAAGTTTGGACACACCTACTCATTCAAGGGTTTTTCTTTATTTGTACTATTTTCTGTATTGTATAATAATAGTAAAGACATCAAAACTATAAAATAACACATATGAAATTATGTAGTGATTTATATTTTTGATTCTTCAAAGTAGCCACCCTTTGCCTTGATGACAGCTTTGCACAGTCTTGGCATTCTCTCAACCAGCATCACCTGGAATGCTTTTCCAACAGTTTTAAAGGAGTTCCCACATATGCTGAGTACTTATTGGCGTCTTTTCCTTCTCTCTGCGGTCCAACTCATCCCAAACTATCTCAATTGGGTTAAAGTCGGGTTATTGTGGAGGCCAGGACATCTGATGCAGCACTCCATCACTCTCCTTCTTGGTCAAATAGCCCTTACACAGCCTGGAGGTGTGTTTTGGGTCATTGTCCTTTTGAAAAACAAATGATAGGCCCACTAAGCGCGAACCAGATGGCGTATCACTGCAGAATGCTGTGGTAGCCATGCTGGTTAAGTGTGCCTTGAATTCTAAATAAATAACTGACAGTGTCACCAGCAAAGCACACCCACACAATCACAGCTTCTCATGCTTCACAGTGGGAACCACACATGCAGAGATCATCCGTTCACCTACTCTGCATCTCACAAAGACATGGCGGTTGGAACCAAAAATCTCAAATTTGGACTCGTCAGACCAAAGGACAGATTTCCACTGGTCTAATGTCCATTACTTGTGTTTCTTGTCCCAAGCAAGTCTCTTCTTATTATTGGTGTCCTTTAGTTGTGGTTTCTTTGCAGCAATTCGACCATTACTCCAATTTGAGCAGCAGCAGCTGAAAAATGAGCTCCTACAAATATTGAAATTTACATGGTTTTTAGAGTGAAGTACATCGGAAAAAAGCAAAAGAAAACTGCAAGACTGAATAGGAGAAAAAACAAGCAACAAACAAAGAAGATAGGCTTTTGAAAAATAACTATTTTTCATAAAATTGTAGTTATCTTAGCTCGCTGAATTGTTTACCAGTTGCTAAGCAGTTGCTATGGACTCTTTTGGAAGAAGCTAGTTAGCTAACGAAGAACAACAAAGAATATCTAGTTAACAGAAGAAAAGAAAGAGAAAATCAGGACAGAAGAAAAAGGATATCAAAGTTCTCTAAAGACACAAGAGACAATAATACAAGAAACAACACTTCTGTAGCTTGTCAACTATGTGTCTGTCTATCCCTGTTCTCTCCTCTCTGCACAGGCCATACAAACGCTTCACACCGCGTGGCCGCTGCCACTCTAACCTGGTGGTCCCAGCGCGCACAACCCACGTGGAGTTCCAGGTCTCCGGCAGCCTCTGGAACTGCCGGTCTGCAGCCAACAAGGCTGAGTTCATCTCAGCCTATGCTACCCTCCAGTCCCTAGACTTCCTGGCGCTGACGGAAACATGGATTACCACAGATAACACTGCTACTCCTACTGCTCTCTCTTCGTCTGCCCACGTGTTCTCGCATACCCCTAGAGCATCGAGCCAGCGGGGTGGTGGCACTGGAATCCTCATCTCTCCCAAGTGGACATTCTCTCTTTCTCCCCTGACCCATCTGTCTATCTCCTCATTTGAATTCCATGCTGTCACAGTTACCAGCCCTTTCAAGCTTAACATCCTTATCATTTATCGCCCTCCAGGTTCCCTTGGAGAGTTCATCAATGAGCTTGACGCCTTGATAAGTTCATTTCCTGAGGATGGCTCACCTCTCACAGTTCTGGGTGACTTTAACCTCCCCACGTCTACCTTTGACTCATTCCTCTCTGCCTCCTTCTTTCCACTCCTCTCCTCTTTTGACCTCACCCTCTCACCTTCCCCCCCTACTCACAAGGCAGGCAACACGCTTGACCTCATCTTTACTAGATGCTGTTCTTCCACTAATCTCATTGCAACTCCCCTCCAAATCTCCGACCACTACCTTGTATCCTTTTCCCTCTTGCTCTCATCCAACACTTCTCACTCTGCCCCTACTCGGATGGTATTGCGCCGTCCCAACCTTCGCTCTCTCTCTCCCGCTACTCTCTCCTCTTCCATCCTATCATCTCTTCCCTCTGCTCAAACCTTCTCCAACCTATCTCCTGATTCTGCCTCCTCAACCCTCCTCTCCTCCCTTTCTGCATCCTTTGATTTTCTCTGTCCCCTATCCTCCAGGCCGGCTCGGTCCTCCCCTCCTGCTCCGTGGCTCGACGACTCACTACGAGCTCACAGAACAGGGCTCCGGGCAGCCGAGCGGAAATGGAGGAAAACTCGCCTCCCTGCGGACCTGGCATCCTTTCACTCCCTCCTCTCTACATTCTCCTCTTCTGTCTCTGCTGCTAAAGCCACTTTCTACCACTCTAAATTCAAAGCATCTGCCTCTAACCCTAGGAAGCTCTTTGCTACCTTCTCCTCCCTCCTGAATCCTCCTCCCCCCCCCCCCCTCCTCCCTCTCTGCGGATGACTTCGTCAACCATTTTGAAAAGAAGGTTGACGATATCCGATCCTCGTTTGCTAAGTCAAATGACACCGCTGGTCCTGCTCACACTGCCCTACCCTGTGCTTTGACCTCTTTCTCCCCTCTCTCTCCAGATGAAATCTTGCGTCTTGTGACGGCCGGCCGCCCAACAACCTGCCCACTTGACCCTATCCCCTCCTCTCTTCTCCAGACCATTTCCGGAGACCTTCTCCCCTTCCTCACCTCGCTCATCAACTCATCCTTGACCGCTGGCTACGTCCCTTCCGTCTTCAAGAGAGCGAGAGTTGCACCCCTTCTGAAAAAACCTACACTCGATCCCTCCGATGTCAACAACTACAGACCAGTATCCCTTCTTTCTTTTCTCTCCAAAACTCTTGAACGTGCCGTCCTTGGCCAGCTCTCCTGCTATCTCTCTCAGAATGACCTTCTTGATCCTAATCAGTCAGGTTTCAAGACTGGGCATTCAACTGAGACTGCTCTTCTCTGTGTCACGGAGGCTCTCCGCACTGCTAAAGCTAACTCTCTCTCCTCTGCTCTCATCCTTCTAGACCTATCTGCTGCCTTTGATACTGTGAACCATCAGATCCTCCTCTCCACCCTCTCCGAGTTGGGCATCTCCGGCGCGGCCCACGCTTGGATTGCGTCCTACCTGACAGGTCGCTCCTACCAGGTGGCGTGGCGAGAATCTGTCTCCGCACCATGCGCTCTCACCACTGGTGTCCCCCAGGGCTCTGTTCTAGGCCCTCTCCTATTCTCGCTATACACCAAGTCACTTGGCTCTGTCATATCCTCACATGGTCTCTCCTATCATTGCTATGCAGACGACACACAATTAATCTTCTCCTTTCCCCCTTCTGATAACCAGGCGGCGAATCGCATCTCTGCATGTCTGTCAGACATATCAGTGTGGATGACGGATCACCAGCTCAAGCTGAACCTCGGCAAGACGGAGCTGCTCTTCCTCCCGGGGAAGGACTGCCCGTTCCATGATCTCGCCATCACGGTTGACAACTCCCTTGTGTCCTCCTCCCAGAGTGCTAAGAACCTTGGCGTGATCCTGGACAACACCCTGTCGTTCTCCACTAACATCAAGGCGGTGACCCGATCCTGTAGGTTCATGCTCTACAACATTCGCAGAGTACGACCCTGCCTCACACAGGAAGCGGCGCAGGTCCTAATCCAGGCACTTGTCATCTCCCGTCTGGATTACTGCAACTCGCTGTTGGCCGGGCTCCCTGCCTGTGCCATTAAACCCCTACAACTCATCCAGAACGCCGCAGCCCGTCTGGTGTTCAACCTTCCCAAGTTCTCTCACGTCACCCCGCTCCTCCGCTCTCTCCACTGGCTTCCAGTTGAAGCTCGCATCCGCTACAAGACCATGGTGATTGCCTACGGAGCTGTGAAGGGAACGGCACCTCCATACCTTCAGGCTCTGATCAGGCCCTACACCCAAACAAGGGCACTGCGTTCATCCACCTCTGGCCTGCTGGCCCCCCTACCTCTGAGGAAGCACAGTTCCCGCTCAGCCCAGTCAAAACTGTTCGCTGCTCTGGCACCCCAATGGTGGAACAAGCTCCCTCACGATGTCAGGACTGCGGAGTCAATCACCACCTTCCGGAGACACCTGAAACCTCACCTCTTTAAGGAATACCTAGGATAGGATAAAGTAATCCTTCTAACCCCCCCCCCCCTCCCTTAAAAGATTTGATGCACTATTGTAAAGTGGTAGTTCCACTGGATATCATAAGGTGAATGCACCAATTTGTAAGTCGCTCTGGATAAGAGCGTCTGCTAAATTACTTAAATGTAATGTAAAAATTAAGGCTTGATTCACACAGTCTCCTCTGAACAGTTGATGTTGAGATGTGTCTATTACTTGAACTCTGTGAAGCATTTATTTGGGCTGCAATTTCTGAGGCTGGTTACTCTAATGAACTTATCCTCTGCAGCAGAGGTAACTCTGGGTCTTCCTTTCCGGTGGCGGTCCTCATGAGAGCCAGTTTCCTCATAGCGCTTGATGGTTTTTGCGACTGCACTTGAAGAAACTTTCAAAGTTCTTGAAATTTTCTGGATTGACTGACCTTCATGTCTTAAAGTAATGATGGACTGCCAATTCTCTTTGTTCATTTGAGGTGTTCTTTCTATAATATGGACTTGGTCTTTTACCAAATAAGGCTATCTTCTGTATTCCACCCCTACCTTGTCACAACTGATTGACTCAAACACATTAAGAAGGAAATCAATTCCACAAATTAACTTTTAACAAGGCACACCTGTTAATTGAAATGCATTCCAGGTGACTACCTCATGAAGCTGGTTGACAGAATGCCAAGAGTGTGCAAAGCTGTCATCAAGGCAAAGGGTGGCTACTTTGAAGAATCTAAAATATATTTGGATTTGATCTGTTGAACACTTTTTTGGTTACTACATGATTCCATATGTGTTATTTCGTAGTTTTGATGTCTTCACTATTATTCTACAATGTAGAAAATAGTAAAAATCAAAACTTGGAATGAGTAGGTGTGTCCAAACTTTTGACTGTTACACCCTTTGTTGGTGTGCTAGTATGTCAGCTCTCCCACTTGTGTATCCATCCAGGGCATCACCAGGAAGATACAAGTGGTGTGTTTCTTATGGTAACCCTACCAGAAAACAACAGTGGTGAGGGATGACTTGAACATCACTATGGCGCCAATATTATGGTTGCATTTCCTGACCAGTTTCATTTCTTTTTTCTTTCACCTTTATTTGTGACCCTATGGCCGACACTGTTAACTCATTGTGCTACTATAAGTCAAGTAGATGACCTTGCGGTGCACAACTGTAGATTTCTAAAGTCAGTGAGTGGTCAGTGAGTGAGACACAAACAACCATTCACAACATTTTGAGAGTGGACAATAATTTGCATTTCTTGAAAAAAAGGCCTTTCAAATTCGTTGAGGCTTATCTAACAGCAGTCTTCCAGATACAGATTTTATTGCTTTTGCAATTCATCACCACTTTCCAGTTATCTCTCCTCCCCTGTCCTCCCCGCTCCCCTTCCCTCTCATCTCCTCTTCATTCCCCTCCTCTACAATGGAGGTAGATATCTAAACAAGCTCCAATTAAATGAATGTACCTTTCTAGTGAAATTACATCAATGAGCTAGTCATCAACAAGGAATTTGATAGCAAACCATTCTATTGAGTGCCCTATAATTTATTCAATAACCGCTAATCAGGGAGCTGAAAACAGCATTAAAAATTGGATGTAATTGTTGTCATACAGAAATTAAATCAAACACTCAGTTTAGAGTGGATACGTTGAACAACAACCTGGCAAATTAACAAATTAAATATTGATATCCTATTGAAGTGAATCCTGTTCATTTGTGAGTAACGCACAGTTTTTTCCCTACCCAATAAGGAACCTTTGAAGACGATTTTTATCTCTCAGCTTGTTTGTCTGTGAGGTTTTTTGTCCGTGCATATATCCGGCCCTGCGAAAAAATATGATCCTTTGACTCTGAACAAACCTTATAACAAAGAAAAGTACTTCTGCTGAGCCAGCACTCTTGCCTTAATTAATTTTCACCACTTTTTTTTCCAGTGGACATGTTTTACAATGTCCCTAGCTCTGGGTGCTTTGCTGTCACCACATTACAAAGCCCTTTCTTCTCTCCTGCTGCAGGAACACTGGTGAGTCAAGGTGTGCATCCCAGATGACACTCTATTCCCGATGTAGTGCAGTACTTTTGACCAGGACCCATAGGGCTGTGGTCAAAAGTAATGCACGACATAAGGATTAGGGTGCCATTTGGGAAACATCCAAGGCCTTTCATGGTCTTTACTGCTTTAGACCATTTGTGAAACCAACAGCTTCAGGATATTCTATTACATTCACATTTTAGTCATTTAGCAGACGCTCTTATCCAGAGAGACTTACAGGAGCAATTAGGGTTAAGTGCCTTGCTCAAGGGCACATTGACCGATTTTTCACATAGTCGGCTCGGGGATTTGGTTATTTGGCCCAACACTCTTAACTGTTAGGCTACCTGCCTCCACCTTCTATAGATGTCCTTGGTAAATACTTGTCAAGGAAACAAGTCATGTAAGCAATGAAATGCTGTGACTCACCTTTGTGTACCTCTGGTACGTGTGTGTGTTGTGTGTGTCTATGTGCAAGCATACAGTTGAAATCGGAAGGTTATATACACTTAGGTTGGAGTCATTAAAACTCATTTTTCAACCACTCCACAAATGTCTTGTTAACAAACTATGGTTTTGGCAGGTCGGTTAGGACATCTACTCATTTTTCCAACAATTGTTTACAGACAGATTATTTCACTTATAGTTCATTGTATCACAATTCCAGTGAGTCAGAAGTTCACATACACTAAGTTGACTGTGCCTTTAAACAGCTTGGACAATTCCAGAAAATTATGTAATGTCTTTAGAAGCTTCTGATAGGCTAATTGACATCATTTGAATCAATTGGAGGTGTACCTGTAGATGTATTTCAAGGCCTACCTTCAAACTCAGTGCCTCTTTGCTTGACATCATGGGAAAATCTAAAGAAATCACTCAAGACCTCAGAAAAACAATGGTAGACCTCCACAAGTCTGGTTCATCCTTGGGAGCAATTTCCAAACGCCTGAAGGTACCAAGTTGATCTGTACAAACAATAGTACGCAAGTATAAACACCATGGGACCACGCAGCCATCATACCGCTCAGGAAGGAGACACATTCTGTCTCCTAGAGATGAACGTACTATGGTGCAAAAAGTGCAAATCAATCCCAGAACAACAGCAAAGGACCTTGTGAAGATGCTGGAGGAAACAGGTACAAAAGTATCTATATTCATAGTAAAACAAGTACTATATCAACATAACCTGAAAGGCCGCTCAGCAAGGAAGAAGCCACTGCTCCAAAACCGCCATAAAAAAGCCAGACTATGGTTTGCAACAGCACATGGCGACAAAGATCGTACTTTTTGGAAAAATGTCCTCTGGTCTGATGAAACAAAAATAGAACTGTTTGTCCATAATGACCATTGTTATGTTTGGAGGAAAAAGGGGGAGGCTTGCAAGCCGAAGAACACCATCCCAACCGTGAAGCACGGGGGTGGCAGCATCCTTTTGTGGGGGTGCTTTGCTGCAGGAGGGATTGGTGCACTTCACAAAATAGATGGCATCATGAGAAAGGAAAATTATGTGGATATATTGAAGTAACATCTCAAGACATCAGTCAGGAAGTTAAAGCTTGGTCGCAAATGGGTTTTACAAATGAACAATGACCCCAAGCATACTTCCAAAGTTGTGGAAAAATAGCTTAAGGACAACAAAGTCAAGGTATTGGAGTGGTCCCGTTCTTGAAAATGATCAGACCAAGGCGCAGCATGAGTATAGTTCCACATATTTATTTAAGTGAAACTAACAAATCCAAATAACAAAACTTACAAAGACCGTGAGGACGTAGTGCCCAAACACACTAACAATCAATATCCCACAAAACACAAGTGGGGAAATAGCTACCTAAATATGATCCCCAATCAGAGGCAACGATAAACAGCTGCCTCTAATTGGGAACCATATTAGCACCAACATAGAAATAGACATACTAGATCACCCCCTAGTCACGCCCTGACCTACTACACCATAGAGAACCAAGGGCTCTCTATGGTCAGGGTGTGACGGGACCCACCCCCCAAAGGTGCGGACTCCGGCCGCAAAACCTGAAACCAAATGGGGAGGGTAGGGGGGGTGATTAGTGTTGGTGGCGGCTCCGGTGCAGGTCATAGCCTCTGCCCAGACCCCGAATCCGGCCATCGCGCCGGGCTGAACGCCGTGCCTGGACTGGGCATCGGCACAAAGGAAGGCTCCTGCCCTGGAGCTAGACTGGACACCGTGCCTGGACTGAGCACCGGCGCAGAAGAAGGCTCCGGCCATGGAGCTGGACACCGTGCCTGGAAGCTCCAGACCGTTGACCGTCGCTGGAGGTTCCGGGCCGTTGACCGTCACTGGAGGTTCCGGACCGTGGACCATCGCTGGAGGTTCCAGACCGTGGACCGTCGCCGGAAGCTCCGGAACCATTGACTGTCGCTGGAGGTTCCGGACCGTTGACCGTAGCTGGAGGTTCCGGACCGTGGACCATCGCCGGAAGCTCCGGACCGGGAACTGTCGCCGGAAGCTCTGGACTGTGAATGCGCACTGAAGGCCTAGTGCGTGGAGCTGGTACAGGTGGCACCGGACTGGTGACACGCACTTCAGGACGAGTGCGAGGAGCAGGCACAGGACGTACCGGACTGGGGACACGCACTTCAGGGTGAGTGTGAGGAGCAGGCACGGGACATACCGAACTGGGGACACGCACTTCAGGGCGAGTGCGAGGAGCAGGCACAGGACGTACCGGACTGGGGAGGTGCACTGGAGGCCAGATGCATGAAGCCGACACAGGTTTCACCAGACTGCTAAACGGATCTTCTGGTCGAATGTTGAGCAGAACACACTTGCACAACATCTCTCTCATCTCTCTCTCTCCCAACTTCTCCATTGCCTCCCTGACAGTCTCTGGCTCTTCCCGCGGCTCAGCCGCCAGCTACATGTGCCCCCCCCTAAAAAATCTTGGGGTTTCTGTGGCCGTGGTCTGACGACATGCTCCTCCAGAGTTTGCCATTTGGGCTCTGGCACTCTCCTCGGCTCGACCGGCCACCCCAGCAACTTGGGGTTGTCCTTGGGCTTTCTGTGGCCGCGAACCCTGGCGTCGTCGCTGTCCTCCATTTTACCTTCTATCTGCCGCCAAGGAAGGGTTTCGCATCCACCCATCACTTCTTCCCATGTCCAAAACTCCTTTACCTGGTGAACACGCTGCTACGTCCTGGTTTGTTGGGATATTCTGTAATGTTCTTGAAAATGATCGGACCAAGGCGCAGCGTGAGTATAGTTCCACATATTTATTTATTAAGTGAAACTAACAAAACAAAATAACTAAACTTACAAAGACCATGAGGATGTAGTGCCCAAACACACTAACAATCAATCAATATACCACAAAACACAGGTGGGGAAATAGCTACCTAGATATGACGATAAACAGCTGCCTCTAACTCGGAACCATATTAGCACCAACATAGAAATAGACATACTAGATCACCCCCTAGTCACGCCCTGACCTACTACACCATAGAGAACCAAGGGCTCTCCATGGTCAGGGCGTGACAGGAGTGCCATCACAAAGCCCTGACCTCAATCCTATAGAAAATTTGTGGGCAGAACTGAAAAAACATGTGCGAGCAAGGAGGCCTACAAACCTGACTCAGTTATACCAGCTCTGTCAGGAGGAATGGGCCAAAATTCACCCAACTTCTTGTGGGAAGCTTGTGGAAGGCTACCCAAAACGTTTGACCCAAGTTAAACAATTTAAAGGCAATGCTACCAAATACTAATTGAGTGTATGTAAACTTCTGACCAACTGGGAATGTGATGAAAGAAATAAAAGCAGAAATAAATCATTCTCTCTACTATTGACATTTCACATTCTTAAAATAAAGTGGTGATCCTACCTGACCTAAGACAGGGAATTTTTACTATGAATAAATGTCAGGAATTGTGAAAAACTGAGTTTAAATGTATTTGGCTAAGGTGTATGTAAACTTCCGACTTCAACTGTATGTGTGTGTGTGTGTGTGTGTGTGTGTGTGTGTGTGTGTGTGTGTGTGTGTGTGTGTGTGTGTGTGTGTGTGTGTGTGTGTGTGTGTGTGTGTGTGTGTGTGTGTGTGTGTGTGTGTGTGGGGCAGTGTATGAATACACTCACCTCAATGACAGAGGAGATGTCAACAGTTGTACAACGAGTGGGTCTAATCCTTCATGCTGATTGGTTAAAACCGCATTCCAGCCAGTGTCTATTCCACAAGTTACCAACGGCTAAATCTATGACGTAAAAATGCCTATTTACTCTGTTCCATCTGACTGCGCAATCCACTGTCTCATCAGCCCAGCCAGGCAATTTATATACTTGATCTCCACTATTAAAAGCATCTAGATATTATCTCACATTTATTTTAGGCTAACATTTAGTTTTCAACGCAGAGATTTGTATAAGCCTTGCTGTCTGTCTCTACTATATTTGCAACATTGTTTCAATATTCAAATTCGATCTCCAGCTGTCCCATAGTAATGAACGTGTCGGGAGTTGGGACGAGAAAGAGAGGCAGGCAGCGTTTCTCAGCCAGTCGAAATCATGAATCAGCTGGCATCATTTTTATGGATATATACAAAGAAATGTCAATTGAAAAAAGGTAAAACGAAACAAAGTGCAGCTAGTTTGCAGTCTTTCCAGCTTCAGTTGGAAGTGATCGTGTTAGCTGTGTTGTTGGCTAGCTCCTCTGAACAAGTGTCCTGATGAGAGAGCACATTTTCTATGCCAGGTGAAATCAAGCCTCATTAGATCATTGTTACGGGTGTATCCAAATTAATGTCACTATAAAACAACTTAAATAAACGCAAATGCAGCTAGTTTGCTATTATTATGGCTACACTGTTAGATGTGATTGTAAGTTAGCCGTAGTTGGCTAACTAGTAAGCAAGGGATAAGATTGTTGTCAGCCAGTATGACAATGGAACATTTACAACAAACAGCAGGATCGCGTCCATAGATACAGAACAAAAAGACTGAACAACTGGGTCGGGTCGATGGCAACCGAACCAGTAAAACGAACGACCAGCCCGCTTGGGTAGCAACCCTAGATTTGTGTCGGGACTATATCTTGTGGAAGGATGAAATATTATGAATAAATTAATCAAAATAACATTTTTTTATGAAAATATGTAAATCAGTATTTGAATATGTTGGTAACCCGTTGTATAAAAGTGATAATGTCCTTGAAGCCGGTGTTTGGAGCATATATTGACACAGTTAACAACACCAGTGCCAATATATCCTCCAAACACCGGCTTCTCTGGCATTATCACTTAAATATTCAACAGAGATGCTATCATTCCAGTTCCATGCAGCTTCAAGGCACTGAGGGTTGCTGTATGGCTGTGTATGGCTCTATGTACACAGATAGGGGGCATCAGGGTGTTCAGACATGTAGCTCCTCTTTGTGTGTGTGTGGGGGGGGGGGTTCGTCTATCCTTGTGGGGTCCTACAATCCCCCTAAGTCCCCACAACTATAGTAGAACAAGGAAAAATTTCCCACATACCCATGGGGACAAAGGCTATTTAAGCTTAGAGGTTATGTTTAGGGTTAGGCTTACAATTAGGTTTAGAATTAGGGTAAGGGGTTAGTGGTTAGGTTTAGTATTAGGGTTAGGAGTTAGGTTCAGGGATTTGGTTAGGTTTTGGGTAAGGGTTAGTGGTTAGGGAAAAACGGATTTTGAATGGAAATTAATTTTAGATCCCCACGAGTATAGAAGAACAAAACGTTTGTGTGTGTGTGTGTCTGTCTGTCTGTCTGTCTCTTTGTGCCTGCACCTATGTCTCTGGGCGTAGGTATCATCATTCCTTTATAAAATGGATGCGCCTGTAGACCACTTTTTCATTACTTACATTGTTGACATTGAGCAAGCTTCTCTATGAGTACTGGTAGTCATGTGCAAGGTTAAGACTCGTTTGAGTGGAAATCAAGTAAATCAGTTGGCTAGCAAGTACTGTGGACGTTTGAGTGAATTACTCTTCATTATCACAAGACTGAACGACCTGCCAGATATAGAAATGTGTCAAAATTCAATTTAGCTGTCATGTACTGTAATAAAAGGTTCAAAAGATTTCCAGGTTTATTCTTAGGCTCTCTTATAACACTGTGTTTCAAGTTATAAGTTACAAGGGTATGTAAATAGGAGAATGAAAGGATGAAAAAGGTTACAGACAAATTCACAGATCTCAATCAGACACAAGTATTAAAAGGTCATGGACACGTCAATCTGTGACCTGCAATCGATATCTATGCTATGCCGTAATATACTATACAATACTATATACTGTTCCATACTGTATGTAATACTATTGTATTCTATAGTATCCTTTTCTTATTTAAACTGCATGCATACTGAGTTGAGCCAACCCTGCCCAGAGCTTACGACCTGACTAGTATTTTACATCCACAGCTGAGTGGAAATCAAAGTGACTGGTGCCATCAACTGTCCAGCGGACCAACTGCCCAGCAGACCAACTGCCCAGCAGACCAATGCTCTGCTCCATGGATCAGTAACCCATTTGATATAATACATCAATATGATCGGTGAGCTTTGCCATGTTACGTTAAGGAATGAGGTGTTTCACATCGGATTAGCCTGAATGTTAGGTTTTTTCAACAGCATTCTGTTATTTGCAAGACTACACAACAAATAAAGGACTAAAAGACATAAAGGTGTCCAATATGATCCTCTGTGTTAGTTTGTAGCCCAGTTCTATAGCCAGAGGTAAGGCTATGCAGTAAGTATGGCTCAGTATAGATCAGCCTGCTGAGATTTTGGGTGGAAGCCGACCTGAACCGTACAGTGCTGGCTCTGAGATACTCTTTAGTCAACAGGAAACTATGCAGGAAGCGTAACACGACCAACCATTGATTTATACACGTGATTGTTGATTTGTAACTGGTGATTCTGTTGTTTTTATTTGCATCTAGTGTAAACAAACTGTCAGTCTTTCCCACCTGTCATCTCTCTGAGAGGACCACAACGGAAATAGGCATTATTGTGTACCAACCTTGATATTTTTTCATGTATATATTATTGTCTCCGGCTGGAGAACCAGCCTAGAACCAGCCTAGGTCCTACTACTTATCCAATAAATTAAATCAATCAATCTATAACGGTGTAATTAATGGCCTTACATTTGCGGCACACACACAGGTGCGGTGATAGCAGGTAGGGCTACAAGATTCTCCTGGGGAATTGGAAATAAAGGCCTCTGATGCGTGGTCAGACTGCTCAAAAGTCATTCTGCGTCCCTCCAATGTAAATATACCTTAAAGCTAAGCTCAGCTCAATAGTATGAAAAGGGTATCCTATAACGGACAACCAGTGGCTCAGAGAATTACTCACACCCTTTTTCTGAACCCCATCCAGCCCAGAACTCCTCTGATGCGGAGGCTGTGAATATCAATGAGATTTCATTGGGTGGACCCCTTTGTTTTCTTGAGGCATCATTGAAAAATCAATATCTTTCTCCTAAACCTTGGCAATGTGGCAAGCTATTGACTTGGGAGGATTTTACCCTCTCATCTTCCTCATTCAAACCCCAAAAACAAACAGCAGCAACCACACACTTGATGACAGAGTCAAGCGAAGAGAGAAGACACTGTAATCGGGGGAAGCAACAATTCCATAATTTAATTGAAGAAATGCAGCAAGAAAAAAAAACTTGAAACAAAAAAATGAGAATATTAAATGAGAATATTAATTGCTTAAATTTCAATTTACTTCCTGAATTGTATTGATCAATCCTGGCACCAATAGCTGAGTCCTCCTATAACATCCCAGTTATGTCAACAACAAACACAGCACCGTTGTCATCTACAGCCATGCTGGTAGGGTGGCACCTCGTCTTGTGCCCCGCGTCTGTTGTGACAGTGAGGGAAAGCGGTGGGATCTCTCTTTTCTCTCTGAATGTCCTGTAAACAGAGTCAAGGCGGGGAGACAGGAAACAGACCCAAGCTCCTGCAGGTCAAAGGTCATTTGACCTTTGTAAATGTATATTGGTGTGAGAGTGTCCTGTGTTGACCCTGTTTATGGGGCCAGCCAGGGTGGTGTGAGCAGGCGCAGTGGTTTCATTTGGCCTTCCCCTTTGCGGGGAGAGCTTTATCAGTGCAGTGTATCTGGCTAACATAGGCGTGTATGCGTGTGTGTGTGTGTGTGTGTGTGTGTGTGTGTGGTGATGGCGTCAGAGGTCAAGTCTTGCAAGCTTCCTGTGGCCATAAACTGACGAAGCACAGGCTTCCATCACACCCCATCGGACACACACAGACCTCAAGTCTCTAGATACCTTAGTATGACTCCAGGTCCTCACTGAACAAATTAGCTACTAGCAATGGTATAGGCCCATCCTCCCCTTTCAAGAGCAGCCAATTGCATGCAAGTGCGTGTCTGTGTGCTAAAAGGGAAGTCAGGCAATCCATCCAACCTCATTGACCCAAACTGATTGACTGTTTCCAGGTCAGCCTCTATCTTGTTGTTGGGCAATTGCCACCTTCGGTTCCACAGCCACGGCCTTCCCTCAAACTGATTCCAGATCTTTTTAGGAAAGCAGCACTTGCCCATGTGGAGGAGAGCCAACACTGTTGCAGTAACTGTTTTGCTCTTTTCCCCCCCAAAATAACATGGCAGCCCTGTGAGAGCAGGCTAAAAATAAACCACTGCCACGGTAAGAAGGCCAAGGAGGCAGAGAGAGAAACCAAAGGTATGGCTGCTCTCTCTCCCTCGCCTCAAGTACACATTTCACCATTGACCCAAGGCTCACTGTCAAGGCTATTGGGTTATCTAGGTTGTGTGTGTGTGTGTGTGGTTGTGTGTGTGTGTGTGTGTGTGTGTGTGTGTGTGTGTGTGTGGGGTTGTGTGTGTGCGCGCGCTCTGTATGTGTGCATGTATTCATTGAGATGTACAATGTATTTTTCAAGACAGCGCTGTTTCAGAAAGGCAGCATTAGTATCTTTACCTGTTCACACTGATTCTGGTAAGAGGCTGGTCATATTAGGTTTGGCACTCTCTGAGCTGAAATAATTATACGAGGTCTGCTTTATTTCTTAAGATTGTTTAAGTACAAACTTGGACTGAGCTGAAGTATCAAATGACACCTTCACGGACAAGTATTCCCATTTTGCCCCAAAATATATTATCCTTTAAAAATACTACTAAATTCATTATCCCCACCATATGCTTTCATTCCCACCTATTCCTGAGGCAAATCCTCAATCAAAATGCTTTCTCTATAATGAATGGATGAGATGGTGTGGATGACACTCAAGAGTCAACTTGGGGAGGGGCTTGAATTTCATGAAGAATCCTTACAGTACCGACATTACGTGTACTGAAACACCTATCTGAATCTAAGCATGCAGGAGAGAGCTGTAGTAGAGCGCTTAGACCGTTAGCTAGTTAAAGCTGTCATTAGAGAGGGATCACTGTGGCTGACAACGCCCCACCTACACACACAAACACACACACTCGCATGCATGCATAAATTCAGAGACACACCCCTGCTTGCACACTCACATGTACGCACACAACACGCACGCGCACACACACACACGCACGCGCACACACACACACACACACACACACACACACACACACACACACACACACACACACACACACACACACACACACACACACACATACAGGGTGCAGCACTGTTTACATCCAGACCCTGCCCCCCCTCCCCTGAGACCCATTTCACATTCCTCCACCAGCCTCCCTGCATTCTTCGCGTGGTGAGGAGGGGGCCTAACCGGTCTCTCTTTCCTCTATCTCTCTCTTTCTCTCTGTTTCCTGCACTCCCTTTCTGTCTTTTTTCACTCTCTATCTCTCACTCTCTCATTCAACACTCCTTTTCCCTCCCATTCTCTTTCACTGTTTATTGCAGTCCTTTCTTGGTCACCCCTTTCTCTCTTTCTCCTGACTTTTTTTTACATTTCTCCCTCACTCACCAAGTCTCTCTCACACACACACCCCTCATCTATTTCTCTTTTTCTCCTAGTCCCCTCCCCATCTCCCTCCCTCCCACTCTCCATCTCTCTCAGTGAAGGTAATTTGGGAGTAATGAGAGCTGAGGAGAGCTGAGCTGAGTGGCCAGGGGGGACGAGAGGAGCGAGAGAGGAGCATATATTTGCATCAGTCGCCGGTCGGCGCCCCTCTTTCAACGCTTCCCTTTAGTCCAGTTTAATGGAGTCCCACACCAGGTCTTTGTCCTGCCACAGGGCTTTATACCTAACCCCCTCCTCCATCCTATTTTTCCCTCCCACCAGAGAAAAGAAGGGGGAGCCAGACCGCATGGGAGCTAGAGGCAGTCTGCAGGCAGCGTCTCCTCTATCTAAATACAGGAGCCCCAATTTATTACAAACCCAGTGGTGGGAATAAGAGAGAGATAGAGAAAGACAAATTGGCGAAGGCACTACAACAGTCTGCAGCACCCGGCCTCACCCTACTGCAATCAAGGAACCTACCAGGTACAACCCTAAATCCGTAACCGTAACCTCTTAGATATCATCCCGATCAACTTGCCCTCTAACTACACCTCTGCTGTCTTCAACCAGGATCTCAGCGATCACTGCCTCATTGCCTGCGTCCGTAATTGGTCTGCGGTCAAACAACCACCCCTCATCACTATCAAACGCTCCCTAAAACACTTCAGCGAGCAGGCCTTTCTAATCAACCTGGCCCGGGTATCCTGGAAGGATATTGACCTCATCCCATCAGTAGAGGATGCCTGGTTGCTCTTTAAAAGTGCTTAGCTCACCATCTTAAATAAGCATGCCCCATTCAAAAAATGTTGAACTAAGAACAGATCTAGCCCTTGGTTCACCCCAGACTTGACTGCCCTTGACCAACACAAAAACATCCTGTGGCGTTCTGCATTAGCATCGAATAGCAACTTTTCAGGGAAGATATGCAACTTTTCAGGGAAGTCAGGAACCAATATACATAGTCAGTTAGGAAAGCTAAGGCTAGCTTTTTCAAACAGAAATTTGCATCCTGTAGCACTAATTCCAAAAAGTTTTGGGACACAGTCAAGTCCATGGAGAATAAGAGCACCTCCTCCCAGATGCCCACTGTACTGAGGCTAGGAAACACTATCACCACCGATAAATCTACGATATTCGATAATTTCATAAGCATTTTTCTACGGCTGGCCATGCTTTCAACCTGGCTACCCCTACCCCGGCCAACAGCTCTCTACCCCCTGCAGCAACTTGCCCAAGCCCCCCCTGCTTCTCCATCACCCAAATCCAGACAGCTGATGTTCTGAAAGAGCTGAAAAATCTGGATCCCTACAAATCAACTGGGCTAAACAATCTGGACCCTCTCTTTCTAAAATTATCCGCCGAAATTGTTGCAACCCCTATTACTAGCCTGTTCAACCTCTCTTTCATATCTGAAATCCCCAAAGATTGGAAAGCTGCCGCATTCATCCCCCTCTTCAAAGGGGGAGACACTCTAGACCCAAACTGTTATAGACCTATATCTATCCTACCCTGCATTTCTAAGGTCTTCGAAAGCCAAGTTAACAAACAGATCACCGAACATTTCGAAGCCCAAGGTATCTTCTCCACTATGCAATCTGGTTTCCGAGCTGGTCATGGGTGCACCTCAGGCACGCTCAAGGTCCTAAACAATATCATAACTGTCATTGATAAAAGACAGTACTGTGCAGCCGTCTTCATCGACCTGGCCAAGGCTTTCGACTCTGTCAATCACTGCATTCTTATGGGCAGACTCAATAGCCTTGGTTTCTCAAATGACTGCCATGAAATTCTACAACCACCTAAAAGGAAGTGATTCCCAAACCTTCCATAACAAAGCCATCACCTACAGAGAGATAAACCTAGAGAAGAGTCCACTAAACAAGCTGATCCTGGGGCTCTGTTCACAAACACAAACAGACCCCACAGAGCCCCAGGACAGCAACACAATTAGACCCAACCAAATCATGAGAAAACAAATAGATAATTACTTGACACATTGGAAAGAATTAACAAAAAACTGAGCAAACTAGAATACTATTTGGCACGAAACAGAGAGTACACAGTGGCAGAATACCTGATCACTGTGACTGACCCAAAATGAAGGAAATCTTTGACTATGTACAGACTCAGTGAGCATAGCCTTGCTATTGAGAAAGGCAGACCTGGCTCTCAAGAGAAGACAGGCTATGTGCACACTGCCACAAAATGAGGTGGAAACTGAGCTGCACTTCCTAACCTCCTGCCAAATGTATGACCATATTAGAGACACATATTTCCCTCAGATTACACAGACCCACAAAGAATTCAAAAACAAATCCAATTTTGATAAACTCCCATATTCATTGGGTGAAATACCACAGTGTGCCATCACAGCAGCAAGATTTGTGACCTGTTGATACAAGAAGAGGGCAACCAGTGAAGAACAAACACCAATGTAAATATAACCCATATTTATGGTGATTTATTTTCCCTTTTGTACTTTAACTATTTGCACATCGTTACAACACTGTACAGTATATAGACATAACTAGACATTTGAAATGTCTTTATTCTTTTGGAGCTTTTATGAGTGTAATGTTTACTGTTTATTTTTATGGTTTATTTCATTTCGTGTTTATTATCTATTTCACTTGCATTGGCAATGTAAACATATGTTTCCCATGCCAATAAAGCGAGACAATAAAGCCTTTTGAATTGAGACCGAGAAAGGGAGATAGACAGAGAATGACAGACAGAGAGAGAGACACAGATACACAGAGGATAGAGAGATAGAGAGGTAGAGAGAGAGAGAGAGACAGAAAGAGAGAGAAACACACAGAAATATATACAGAGGAGAGAGAGGTAGAGAGAGAGAGAGAGGTAGAGAGAGAGAGAGGTAGAGAGAGAGTAAGTAAAAGAGAGAAAACAGAGAAGAAAACAACTGTTGGGAAGCTATTATATGGCGTAGTGGCATCTGTGGCCCTCCGATTTTGAGTCTAAATGTGATTTTTCCCCTCCATGCCGAGAGAGAACACTGAGCCAGATAGTCCTTTGGAAATTACCGGCCGAGTGAAATGGTAAACAGGCAAGAAGAAGCACACCAAATACGTCTGCCTTGCCATGAGCCTCCTCTCTTACATACCATCAGTCTTGGCTATAAATTCCAACGGCGGCTAATTGAAGTGAAATACCTTCTCAAGAGAACTGTAAATAGTGCCTCTCCTTCTAAATGTACTTATACATTGCACTGCTGTCCCCTGTGTTGTGTTGTATTGTGTTGTGCAGTGCTGTGCTGTGCTGTGTTGTGCAGTGTTGTACAGTGCTGTGTTGGGCTGTGCTGTGTTTTGCTGTGTTGTGCTGTGCTGTGCTGGGATTCTGTTCCTCAGATTGACACTTGCTTGATAGAGTGGCCACATCTCATCAGTCACCCCATTAATGTGTGTGCATCTATTCAGTCAGCTCATCCACAACAAGAGACAGGCCACCTAAACACTACACTTCAAATCTGCCTTTCCTTTACATCATCACTATACCATGTGTTGTACCCCATTTTCTCCCAATACAAACACATCACCATATGATGCATGCATGTACACTCCCAGCAGCACTATCACCGGTCTAATCATTGAGATTGATACATAGTTCAGCGTGATGACAAAATAACAAGGCTGATAGTCCACATGGTCATATGTGTTAGCTAGCTATCGTCTCTCTGAATCTAACGACTATGTTGGTACCAATATCCAGTTCAGTTAAATCAATGTTGGGTTGGAAATGGCAGTTGGACAGGACTGTTATTGTGTGGGTGGAGGACATGAGGAGGAGAGGAAGAGGTGGTAATCAGATGAATAAATGGCAGTGACCAAAGGTCCCTGTGCATCGCTGTTCCTGGTCTACCCTTAATTACCTGCTTCCACCTCACTTCCTCTGAAGACTCAGACTGCCAGAGCAAGGTGACATCTCACTCTCTCTCTTTCTTTCTCTCTCGCACACACAGACACACAAGTATGCACAAACACATACACACATGCACATGCAAAAACACACATCCCACTGGGCACAGACGTCAGCACAACGTCTAGTTTTGATTTACATTTGGTTGAGTTGTCAATTAATATGAATTCAACGTGAAATCAACCAAAAAAAAGGGTGAAACAAAAAAGGGTAAATCCAATCAGTTTTCCACATTGATTCAATGTCATCACATGACATTTTTTTTGGTTGAAATGACATGGAAACAAAGTTGATTCAACCACTTTTTGCACAGTGGAATGCATGCTTGCTCGCATGCCCGCCCATTTGTATTGAAACAATAATATATATTATATAATTCACGGGTAAAATTTGACATGCTCATAAAAGTGTAAAATAAATAGTTGAAAACAAGCTGTTCAGTTAGTTAATACTCTACCCCTCAGTGACTACCAGCAGTAGCAGCAGCTTCACATCCCTTTTGACAGGTATTTGCTATGAGGGGGAACTGCTAGAATAAATTATAACAGCACACAATAAATGGACTGTCCTGTGGTGCTCAAATGTGTGTTAAGTCAGAACTTCTGGGTCTGCTCTAGTCTCCCTGCTAATATATCTCTCACACCAGGCGGCTTACTTCCGCACGTGAGACTAGATCTGCCCTATCGGGAACAGATGGCGCTAAAGCTAATTATAATCAACTTGAAAATCAATAGTAATAGCAGTCATGGGAGCCTGGGACCTGATGAACTGGACATCTACATCCAGCAAGAGTCGAAGGACAGAGGGAAAACTAGCTAGAACCTTCTCATGGTGGATCTGGGAGGGCTTGTTTCCCCCCATGATGTTCTTCAGGCTTTACTTTAGGTGAGAGGGCGACATGTTGACTTGCCTAGTTAAATAAAGTGTCACGTATCCCTCCGGAACTTTCATTACGCACACCTGTCCCCTATTCCCACTGATTAGTACTTGTATAAGTGTGCCCTTTGGTGTCCATTGGGCTGTCGGTTATTGTTACTATGTCTGTTGGTGCGTGTGAGTACCTGTGCTGTGTGTTTTGGCTTTCGTACCATTGTGGATTGCGCAGATGATTATGGGTCTCATCCCGTGTGGTAATCATTGTGCGCTTGTGTTATTTATTCGAGATACTCCTCGCTCTTTTGTTTTGTTTTTCTACCCTGTGTTTTGTTTAGTGTTTGCTCGGTCTTCGTCCCTGTGCCTTTACACGGCACGTCGTAATTTGGGTTTAATAAAAAAAACGATTATGCATTCCTGCATCTGTCTCCCAATCCTTCATGCCAATGTGTTTTGTGGACTAAAACAGCATAAATCCAGGTGTATCACAAAGCATGATCAAATTAATTAACCAGTAATTATGAGAAACATTGTGAAATAGTTTGGTAGATTTTTGGGGTCAAATTAACCAGCCACATACATTTGAAGTCGGAGGGTTACATACACTTAGGTTGGAGTCATTAAAACTCGTTTTTCAACTACTCCACAAATTTCTTGTTAACAAACTATAGTTTTGGCAAGTCGGTTAGGACATCTACTTTGTGCATGACACAAGTAATTTTTCCAACAATTGTTTACAGACAGATTATTTCACTTAAAATGTACTGTATCACAATTCCAGTGGGTCAGAAGTTTACATGCACTAAGTTGACTGTGCCTTTCAACAGCTTGAAAAATTCCAGAAAATGATGTCATGGCTTTAGAAGCTTCTGATAGGCTAATTGACATCATTTGAATCAATTGGAGGTGTACCTGTGGATGTATTTCAAGGCCTATCTTCAAACTCAGTGCCTCTTTGCTTGACATCATGGGAAAATCAAAAGAAATCAGCCAAGACCTCAGAAAAAAATGGTAGACCTCCACAAGTCTGGTTCATCCTTGGGAGCAATTTCCAAATGCCTGAAGGTACCATGTTCATCTGTACAAACAATAGTACGCAACTATAAATACCATGGGACCACGCAGCCGTCATACCGCTCAGGAAGGAGACGCGTTCTGTCTCCTAGAGAAGAACGCACTTTGGTGCGAAAAGTGCTTATCAATCCCAGAACAACAGCAAAGGACCTTGTGAAGATGCTGGAGGAAACAGTTACAAAAGTATCTATATCCACAGTAAAACGAGTCCTATATCGACATAACCTGAAAGGCCGCTCAGCAAGGAAGAAGCCACTGCTCCAAAACTGGCCATAAAAAAGCCAGACTACGGTTTGCAACTGCACATGGGGACAAGATCATACTTTTTGGAGAAATGTCCTCTGGTCTGTTGAAACAAAAATAGTACTGTTTGGCAATAATGACCATCGTTCTGTTTGGAGGGAAAAGGGGGAGGCTTGCAAGCCAAAGAACGCCATCCCAACTGTGAAGCACGGGGGTGGCAGCATCATGTTGTGGGGGAGGGAGGAGGGACTGGTGAGCTTTACGAAAAAGATGGTATCATGAGGAAGGAAAATTATATGGATATATTGAAGCAACAGCTGAAGACATCAGTCAGGAAGTTAAAGCTTGGTCGCAAATGGGTCTTCCAAATGGACAATGACCCCAAGCATACTTCCAAAGTTGTGGCAAAATGGCTTAAGGACAACAAAGTCAAGGTATTGGAGTGGCCATCACAAAGCCCTGACCTCAATCCCATAGAAAATTTGTGGGCAGAACTGGAAAAGCGTGTGCGAGCAAGGAGGCCTACAAACCTGACTCAGTTACACCAGCTCTGTCAGGAGGAATGGGACAAAATTCACCCAACTTATTGTGGGAAGGTTGTGGAAGGCTGCCCAACACATTTGACCCAAGTTAAACAATTTAAATGCAATGCTACCAAATACTAATTGAGTGTATGTAAACTTCTGACCCACTGGGAATGTGATGAAAGAAATAAAAGCTAAAATACATAATTCTCTCTTCTATTATTCTGACATTTCGCATTCTTAAAATAAAGTGGTGATCCTAACTGACCTAAGACAGGGCATTTTTACTAGGATTAAATGTCAGGAATTGTGAAAAACTGAGTTTGAATGTATTTGGCTTAGGTGTATGTAAACTTCTGACTTCAACTGTACCTTTGATAAGCAGCTAACTAGCTATAGCTAGCTGGAGGCTTGATAGATAGCTCCCATGCCAACTTCAAGTCTTTCAAAACTAATATCCGACTAACTCTGAAATATTATTTCAAAATGAAGGTAAACTGGCTAGCGCGTCACGCTTTGTGACATTATGTTAGCTAGCTATCCGCAGTTAGATAATGTGTTTTCACTTATTGCATCTGCATGCTTTTGGTGCGTTCTTCCCGGTGCTCTCGTTCGTTCCTGAGCTGGCTGCTCGTTCTAAATAGTCTAATCTGTTCAAAACGGTGGCAGCATGTGCAGCAGTGGTCCTTCGGTTTCTGACAAGCAAAAGTAAAATAGGTGTATTAATGGTGTTGTTCAAATGCACAGATCGCTTTATATATCTCCTCAATGAAACTACCGGTAGTTCGAAAAATTGGCATCATATTTCTGTCATGCTGCTTTGTTGACAACTCCAACCACCTGTGGATGTATTTCAAGGCCTTGCGTCCCGGGTATTCAGCCAATCAGTGGCCGCCCCTGCACACACTGCACACACTGCACACACTGCACACACTGCACACACAACACACACACAACACACACACACACACACACACACACACACACACACACACACACACACACACACACACACACACACACACACACACACACACACACTCCCTCTCTCTTTCTGACTCTTCCATCACGTGTCACTCTCTGTCTCTCTCTCTTTCCCTCTACGTGTACAGTATCTTTCTCTTCTTTTCGTCCCTCTCTCCCTCCCTCCCAATCCCTCTTTCTTTTTTTCTGTCCTCATCACGTTCCCTCCTTCTCTCCCACCATTTCTATGCCCTCTCTGTCTTTTTTGAAAGACTGTTAATACTGTCATGGTTTCCCCTGTCACCAGAGGGCGGCAGAGACCGTCCTAGAGACATTGATGACACTCAGGTGTGTCCTATTAGTCATTATGATTTCCCTTTAAGAGAGGTGTGTTTTCTGTTCCCCTTTGCAGCTGCTGGATTTCACCCTGTTCATCCCCAGGGTGAGTGGTCTAGCCCTAGTGTTTGTGGTTTTTCCATTATCACTGTTATCATTATGTTCTCACTTACATTTATCATTTACGTTTATCCTGAGTCATTGATTCCTCGTCCTGTCCATTCTCTCCACCTGGGTCCAACCACGTCACAAATACAGAGACACAGTGGAGCTGAAGCACGGGACTAAAAACAAACAAAAGATAACCTTTGTAAAATACACTGATGTATATAGTATGCATAAGCTGGAAGTAGAAGCTTAAGTGTTATTGTCCATTAGTTTATCCTAATTAGGGGAGGGGTGGTATGGTTAGGGGAACATAATAAAGGAAAATGTATTTAACATTTTTATATTTTCTATAATTTATATATTTACCAAAATAATATGGAGGACTGGAAATGATACATGCAATTAAATTGATGGAAGCCACAATCTATCTGCAATATTAAAGCTGATCTACCCCTAAATAAAATGTGTGTGTATATATAATAATACAGAGAGAGACGGGAGAGATAGCTGTGTGTGTGTGTGTGTTCTGATTCTGTACTCCGGCTGAGATGTCTCTCCAGACAGTGCACTATTTCTGTCATCCTACTCAGTTTCCCAGCTGTAATCGGAAGCCTAGCAGCCTTTTGTGACTTTATGCTCCAGGCAAGCTGCTCCCAGACCCTAACTTTACACCAATAAGAGCTCTACACACTCCCACGGTAACACAAAGATATGCCTCGTTGAGTTGTTCCTGTTTTAGAAACAAACATCTTCAGAAAGAGCATTAATAATCAAATGGTTCTCTTATGTTTTTTGAGATTATGTAGATATTTCACCCATATAATAACTGATTCCACAGGTACTGCCTTTGGACAAACTAAAGCCAGGATTCAATTCAAGGAGCATTATGGATCATTTACACTTGAGCCGACCTGCGCAGCGTTTACCATAAATGTGATATCCGCGAACATTAGGGAGAAATCCCTTTAAAAGTTGTGTTGTGAGTTGTATAGTGGGCTGCGCGTAATGCCTTGCGTTGAATTTCAGCACAAGTGGTTGATCAAAAACAGTCATCGGTCGAAAACAAATGAAGCTCTTCCTGGAACAGACATACAGTGGACCATTTATTTTTTTACCATGAATGTCTGCCCTTTACAGCCATCTGATGTAGAACCTCATGCATAAACACACACACACACACACACACACACACACACACACACACACACACACACACACACACACACACACACACACACACACACACACACACACACACACACACACACAGAGCTCTACGTTCATTACGCAGTAATGAACACCACTTTATCAAAGCAGCAAATGACCATGTTCATCAAAGCAGCAAAGTAAACTCTGAAATAGAATTGGGATCCATTCACGATGTAAAATATGAATTCACAGTCAATCAAATCTTTATACAACAGTCAATACTTTGGTCATTTCATTGGCAATGACATGAGGATGTCAGCCATAACTACTAGGATACATACTGTCAACAATACATCAAATGGTAAGCTACCAGCAAACCACAACACCAAATCTCAAAAAGCTGTCATTTGGGACAGTAAGCAAAGAAACTGCAGTCATGCGCCTCAATTGAAAGCAAATTCTGTGTACATAAAACAAAATCTAATGAGTGTTCCTTTAAAACGCTTTTGGCTCCAGATAAAATTCCTGGGATTCCTCTCTGTCTGGCCTGGATGTATCCCGTTTGTGAGACTGTGAACGCTGAAAAAAACAACATCGAGGCAGGAGGACACAAAAAAACTGCCCTCCCCTGTTCCTTAAAGGGTTCATCTGGGATTCAAATAACAACAAAGCGGCAACCACCTTTTTTGGTAAACAGCTGAGGGATGGGGCTGGATGGTCAGTCCTTGCATCCAGAGCCTCGTCTATGAATTTGAGAAGGGTTACATTTCTCCAGCCTTATCCCTCAGCTGTTTGCCAAAAAGTGGTGGGGTTGTTTAAATCCTTGATTGCCCTTTTAAAGGATGACCACATCTGGCCACAATGGACATTATGTTATGAGCTCTAAGACATGGGGTGAGTAGGTCTATCTATATCACACGGAGGATCAATATGGTATACAGTATACACAGCCATTACTGGTTGCCGTGGTTTCAAGTTTTAATGTCACGTGCACAAGTACAGTGAAATGCCTTTTTTGCAAGCTCCAAAACCAACAATGCAGTACTCAATGTCAATGTAGCACAAAAACTAGCATAAGGTAGAACAAAAACACACAACAAATAAAAATAAGAAAAACACAAGTAAGAAGCTATATACAGGGTCAGTTCCAATACCATATTTACAATGTGCAAAGATACTGGAGTGATAGAGGTAGATATATATATAGGGATAAGGTGACTAGGCACCTAGGTGACTAGGCATCAGGATATACACAAATAATGTATGTGGACACCTGCTCGTCAAACAAATATGGAGTTGGTCCCACATTTGCTGCTATAACAGCCTGCACTTTTCTTGGAAGGCTTTCCACTCGATGTTGGAACATTGCTGAGGGGACTTGCATCCATTCAGCCACAAGAGCATTAGTCAGGTCAGGCACTGATTTTAGGCGATTAGGCCTGGCTCGCAGTTGGCGTTCCAATTCATCCCAAAGGTGTTCGATGGGGTTGAGGTCAGGGCTCTGTGCAGTCCAGTAAAGTTCTTCCACACCGATCTCGACAAACCATTTCTGTATGGACCTTGCTTTGTGCACTGGGGTGTTGTCATGCTGAAACAGGAAAGGGCCATCCCCAAATTGTTGCCCTAAAGACGGAAGCACAAAATTGTCTAGAATGTCATTGTATGTTGTAGCTTTAAGATATTCCTTTACTGGACCATTTTTCTCCTCCACCAAACTTAACGGGTTGGCACTATGCATTGGGGCTGGTAGCGTTCTCCTGGCATCTGCTAAACCCAGATTTGTCCATTCGACTGCCAGATAGTGAAGGGTGATTCATCACTCCAGAGAACGCGTTTCCACTGCCACAGAGTCCAATGGCGGCGAGCTTAACACCACTCCAGCCGACTCTTGGCATTGCGCATGGTGATCTTAGGCTTGTGTGCGGCTGCTCGGCCACAGTTCTTGTGCTGACGTTGCTTCCAGAGGCAATTTGGAACTGGTAGTGAGTGTTGCAACCAAGAGCAGATTTTTACGCGCTACGCGCTACAGCACTCGCCGGTCCCGTTCTGTGAGCTTGTGCGGCCTACCACTTCGCGACTTAGCCGTTGTTGCTCCTAGATGTTTCAAATTCACAATAACAACACTTACAGTTGACCAGGGCAGCTCTAGCAGGGAAGAAATTTGACGAAATGACTTGTTGGTAAGGTGGCATCCAATGACGACGCCACGTTGAAAGTCACCAATGTTGCCAATGTTTGCCCATGCTGCCAATGTTTGTCCATGGAGATTGCATGGCTTTGTGCTCGATTTCATACACCTGTCAGCACCTGTCAAATCAACTAATTTGAAGGGGTGTCCACATACCTTTGTATATACTCTTGTCATGTAATGTATGATAAACAGAGTAGCAACAGTGTAACTGATGATCGTGTGTGCGTGTGTGTAGAGTCAGTATAAATGTGTCTGCATGTTATGTGTATTTAGGAGTTTGCAAAAATACAAATAAAATACAAGGCTCAACTCAGTCTGTGTACCCATTCTGTTAGCTATTTAGCAGTCTTATGGCTTTCGGGATAGAAGCCTTTCAGGGGCCTGTTGGTGTCAGACTTGATGCACCAGTACCGCTTGCTGTGCTAAAGCAGAGAGAAAAGTCTATGGCTTAGGTGGCTGAAGTTCTTAACGATTTTCTGTGAATTCCTTTATGAGGTCCTGGGTGGCAGGGAGATTGGTCCCAGTGATGTACTGGGCTGTCCACACCACCCTCTGTAGCGCCATGTGATCGAGGGCGGTGCTGTTGCCAAGCAGTGAAGCAGTCAAGATTCTCTCAATGGTGTAGATGTATAACTTTTTGTGGATTTAAGGGCCCATGCCAAACCTTTTTTAACTTCCTGTGGGGGAAGAGGTGCTGTCCTTAGGGATTTGGACACCGAGGAACGGGAAGCTCTCGACGTGGGCTGTTATGGTGACTGTATTACCGCCACACCGGCGGCCAAGAGTCATGACGGCGGTCAAATTACACGGTAATTAGGCTTCTCCAGGCTCTGATGCTGCTGATGTTCATTAGTAGCGGTTGCATCACAACAGGCCGTGATTGGGAGTCCCATTGGGCGGTGCACAATTGGCCCAGCGCTGTCCGGGTTTGGCCGGGGTAGGCCAATAAAAATAGCAAAATACCAAACTTGCTAACTGCCTTGTACTCAGCACTCCATTGTCCCTCTAATCACTCTGACGTCAATGCAAGTGTATCGAAAATCTAATCAAACCCTTCATGAGAGCCCAAGAGCTCATATTGCGCAACATTTCTATAGGCTATGCAATTGTGGGAGAAAACAGAGCTTTTATTAAAAAGAGGATCCCATCAGCTTTCTATAGGCTAGGCCTACTATATTTATTTCGCAACTTTCCTAATATTAATCACATTGCTTCTCTTTACAACAGGAGTATGTATAGCATACCTGGCTGGCATTAAAATGAACCACAGGAAAAGCGTCCTCCATTCGTAATTTTTGAGACAGGTGCATGATAATGGTCCATTTTAAATCACAACAAATTTCACACATATATTATTTAGTATATGTAAAGACGAGATTAAATCAAGAACAGTCTAATGGTGTCAATATTAGCCTATCACTTGTGAATGATGCCCAGCGTAAGGCAAGAAACAGAGCATGTTTTTTTTTTGCGACTTTTTCAAAATCATAGTCGCACACCTCATGGCATATATGTATTAATAAGGTTTGTATCGCAACTAAAGTGGCCAAAGATCTTCTTAAAATTAAGCACATTAATGCGATTTACAAGGGGTGTAGAGCCTAACTGACATACATAAGCAACGCGTGAGTTTCAAGTTTGGGGAAGATCATTTTCACCATAAAAATGTGCCTTTATAATAAAAGCATTACATGCATAATTGCTTTTGCGTTCACTTTTGAGAATGGTGCTTTCCTGCTAGTGGAACATTCACGCTTATAGCCCACTGCCGAGTGTGCATTGCTGCGCTTATAATGTGAAGAAATAGCCTAATGGTTTATCAACATTTTAATCTAAACGTTCTGATCTGTTGCCTCAGCCTCATTGCTTAAATATATATTTTTTTATGCTAGTGGTTGAATTTATTTGGGATCTACAGAATCTCGCACAGAATAGGTCAACTTTTGTACTATGGGGGATAGTAGATTGACATAGGCTAGTGCTTTTGCTGTTCGTTAGGTCCTACTCATCTTGTTGGCTGACGAAAAGTAAATGTGGAGAGTTCTTCCAATATCTTCAATGTGCACCTCAGAATTAGATAAGGCCATGCGCAGTTGCATCCCCGATGTGTCGGTCTTCACTTGTGGCCTGTCAGAAAGACCCGATCACCTGACAGAGAGCCATGTAAGTGAGAGGTGCTTCTGCGCAAGCAGCCGGGAGAAGGGAATTATAATTATATTCAGCCCAAGGGCACAACCGCCACTGGCCACAAAAGGCATGGATTTGTTTAGGGGACATTACAGCCACACAAAGGGCATACTGCCAGGAAATTCAAGGCTTTATCAAGTGCTTGTCAAATAGTGAATGAGAGACTGATCAAGTGTATACAGCCTGCGCAAAAAAACTAAGCATAGCTCATGCCTTTCATGCAACATTCTAAGTCACATGCATGCAGAATTAGAATGTATTAAAAATCAAAACATATAGCCCAAAGTTTGTATCACAACTAAACTTACATTAATAACTCTAAATTAAGCATATAGGAGTACCTATTTCTATGTTAACTACTCAACACAGAATAGCCCCATGTGCAAACTCCCTCAAATCATTTGGAGAAAATATCCTTTTATTTTATTCAGCTATGTTGTATTCTTCATACTATAATCAAAATAATGTCACCGAATTCTAATCAAATCTGGCATAGCCAGATCAGGGCCTAACATAAGGACAACTCAGAGTATGCTATTCTGTTCTTCTGAAATAGACTCAATTTTCTTGCTATCATGTTATTTTAGACCTGTCTAAAATAAGTTATGGATTTACTGTGATGATGTAGGCTATATTATATGGATTTATTAGACTTTGTAAAATGTAGACGTTCCAAAAGGTGTGCATCAGTGGCTTGTAGGTTATGCATGGAAGAGGGCTTCGCGGGTTTTTTCTGTTATTACTGGGAAGTGCGAGAGAAAGAGGGCTTCGCGGGTTTTTTCTGTTATTACTGGGAAGTGCGAGAGAAAGAGGGCTTCGCGGGTTTTTTCTGTTATTACTGGGAAGTGCGAGAGAAAGAGGGCTTCGCGGGTTTTTTCTGTTATTACTGGGAAGTGCGAGAGAAAGAGGGCTTCGCGGGTTTTTTCTGTTATTACTGGGAAGTGCGAGAGAAAGAGGGCTTCGCGGGTTTTTTCTGTTATTACTGGGAAGTGCGAGAGAAAGAGGGCTTCGCGGGTTTTTTCTGTTATTACTGGGAAGTGCGAGAGAAAGAGGGCTTCGCGGGTTTTTTCTGTTATTACTGGGAAGTGCGAGAGAAAGAGGGCTTCGCGGGTTTTTTCTGTTATTACTGGGAAGTGCGAGAGAAAGAGGGCTTTGCGGGTTTTTTCTGTTATTACTGGGAAGTGCGAGAGAAAGAGGGCTTCGCGGGTTTTTTCTGTTATTACTGGGAAGTGCGAGAGAAAGAGGGCTTCGCGGGTTTTTTCTGTTATTACTGGGAAGTGCGAGAGAAAGAGGGCTTCGCGGGTTTTTCCGTTGTTCCTGTGGAGAGTAAGAGAAAATAAAGGAGAGATGCTCTTGTGAAACGGGAAAACATTTTGTGGACTAAAAATAATAACAAAATAAGATTTATAGTTTAATACTTTAGAGAGTCGTCTCAATTCGCTGTTTGGCTGGATTAACCCTCAGACGCTTCGGGGGCTAGCTTGGGTTTGTCGGATCGGGAGCTGAAGAGGACGGCTTGGTCTGAGGGAATTTGATGGCTTCGTTGACACTGGACATCGTTTTTTCGGATGCATGCAGGGCACTTTCTGCCAATTGGATTATGAATAGGCAACGGCCTTGGAACTGTTGGTTTCATCGTTTTTTCTACGAAACCGTAAATAACTGTGGGGTTAGTCTAATGTGTTTTTGAGCTCCGACGACGCCAACAAACATTTTCAGTTTAGCACCCGGGTTTAGATTAAACTGTCTTAAAATTATATTGTGTCATGTGTATTGCAGATTGTACGCAAGTGTATCATTCATTGTTCATTATTTTTCTATATACACATTCTATCTGTCGGTAAGAACCCTGGTCTCTCTGGTTTTTCCCTAGGGAGTTAAGTCATACCAGGTTTAATATATACTGAGTGTCCTTTTCACCATACTTACTGTATTCATTTATCTGAGCCTGTGGTGAAAGGGTTACATGTGCTTATGTTCATTAACAGTGAATTACCGTGAGACCGGCAGGTATTTGCTTTACAATCACCGGCTGGCAAATTTCATGACCGCCACAGCCTTGCTCTTGACCTGCTCCACTACAGCCCCATCGATGTGGATGGGTGAGTGCTTGCCCCTCCGTTTCCTGTAGTCCACGATCAGCTCCTTGGTCTACTGATGTTAAGGGAGAGGTTGTTGTCCCGGCACCACACTGCCAGGTCACTGACCTCATTCCTATAGGCTGTCTCATCATCGTCAGTGATCAGGCCTACTACCTTCATGTTGTCAGCAAATTCAATGGTGGTGTTGTAGTCGTGCATGGAGGGCAGTCGTAGGTGAACAGGGAGTACAGGAAGGGACTAAGCACACACCCCTGTGGGGCTACCGTGTTGAGGGTCAGTGTGGCGGAGGTGATGTTGCCTATCCTCACTACCTGGGGTCGGCCTGTCAGGAAGTCCAGAATCCAGTTGCAGAGGGAAGTGTTGGGGCGGTATGCAAACTGGAGTGGGTCTGGGATGTCTGGGATGATGGCGTTGATATGTGCCATAATCAGCCTTTCAAAGCGCTTCATGATTACAGATGTGGGTGCAACAGTAATTGTGCCATGAAGCCTTCTTGGGAACAGGAATGATGGTAGTCATCTTAAGATGTAGGGATTACAGACTGGGACAACGAGAGGTTGTCCCAGTCTGCCAGCTGATCTGCGCATGCTCTGAGCAGGAAAACATACATCCGCAGTCTCCGGATGTATGTTTTCCTGCTTGTTTATAGTCTTCAATTAGGGCTTCACTCTGGCCTCTGTTGGAGGAGTGTGTAGGTGATATGCACATCCCACATTTCTCCACCAGTGCTGGGCCAAGAAAGCTAGCCCGCCAACCTACCAATGACCCTGGGCCTCTCTTTGCAGCTGCTGCCCGGGGGCCTCTTTCCCCCTCTCTTGCCCCCCTCCACCTGCCTCCCAGACAGACAGAGCTCCTACTCTGTGGAGGATCTGGGGACACTACCGCCACACGGGATCAAGTAACTAGGGGCCCCTTGTGTTGATGGGACTACACAGAGGGCCAGTGGATATACACTATAAGATTTACTGAGTCAGACACTAGGAGGCATGCAGGAAGGAGTGTGAACAATGCCACCACCAGCCAAATACAGTTGAAGTCGGAAGTTTACATACATTTACGTTGGAGTCATTAAAACTCGTTTTTCAACCGCTCCACAAATTTCTTGTTAACAAACTATAGTTTTGGCAAGTCGGTTAGGACATCTACTTTGTGCATGACACAAGTAATTTTTCCAACAATTGTTTACAGACAGATTATTTCACTTAAAATTCACTGTATCACTATTCCAGTGGGTCAGAAGTTTACATACACTAAGTTGACTGTGCCTTTAAACAGCTTTGAAAATTCCAGAAAATTATGTCATGGCTTTAGAAGCTTCTGAAAGGCTAATTGACATCATCTGAGTCAATTGGAGGTGTACCTGTGGATGTATTTCAAGGCCTACCTTCAAACTCAGTGCTTCTTTGCTTGACATCATGGAAAAATCTAAAGAAATCACTCAAGACCTCAGAAAAACAGTGGTAGACCTCCACAAGTCTGGTTCATCCTTGGGAGCAATTTCCAAACGCCTGAAGGTACCACGTTCATTTGTACAAACAACAGTATGCAAGTATAAATACCAGGGGACCACGCAGCCATCATACCGCTCAGGAAGGAGACGCGTTCTGTCTCCTAGAGATGAACGTACTTTGGTGCGAAAAGTGCAAATAAATCCCAGAACAACAGCAAAGGACCTTGTGAAGATGCTGGAGGAAACAGGTACAAAAGTATCTATACCTACAGTAAAACGAGTCCTATATCGACATAACCTGAAAGGCCGCTCAGCAAGGAAGAAGCCACTGCTCCAAAACTGCCATAAAAAAGCCAGACTACGGTTTGCAACTGCACATGGGGACAAGATCATACTTTTTGGAAAAATGTCCTCTGGCCTGATGAAGTAAAAATAGAACTGTTTAGCCATAATGACCATCATTATGTTTGGAGGAAAAGGGGGGATGCTTGCAAACCAAAGAACACCATCCCAACCGTGAAGCACGTGGATGGCAGCATCATGTTGTGGGGTTGCTTTGCTGCAGGAGGGACTGGTGCACATCACAAAATAGATGGCATCATGAGGTAGGAAAATTATGTGGATATATTGAAGCAACATCTCAAGACATCAGTCAGGAAAATGGACAATGACCCCAAGTATACTTCCAAAGTTGTGGCAAAATGGCTTAAGGACAACAAAGTCAAGGTATTGGAGTGGCCATCACAAAGCCCTGACCTCAATCCTATAGAACACTTGTGGGCAGAACTGAAAAAGTGTGTGCGAGCAAGGAGGCCTACAAACCTGACTCAGTTATACCAGCTCTGTCAGGAGGAATGGGCCAAAATGTACCCAATTTATTGTGGGAAGCTTGTGGAAGGCTACCCGAAACGTGTGGCCCAAGTTAAACAATTTAAAGGCAATGCTACCAAATACTAATTGAGTGTATGAAAACTTCTGACCCACTGGGAATGTGATGAAAGAAATAAAAGCTGAAATAAATAAATTCTCTCAACTATTATTCTGACATTTCACATTCTTAAAATAAAGTGGTGATCCTAACTGACCTAAAACAGGGAATATTTACTGGGATTAAATGTCAGGAATTGTGAAAAACTGAGTTTAAATGTATTTGGCTACGGTATGTAAACTTATAACTTCAGCTGTAACGAACTCAATGCAGCAACAGACAAAAAGAGTCTCTCAGACATAGAGACACACCTGGTGTAGCTCAGAAAACCAATCGAAATGTGTTAAACCTTTTTTTTTTATAAAACGTGGCAATATTCAACGCTGCATGTTTGGTGTGTGTGTGTGCCCCAGGCCCAGTTTCCTGCCCATGGACTGACTGGTCTGAATTATTTATCCCTGTGTGTTTATGGGTGCTGGCCACTCTCAAATTAAACAGCCTTGACAGCTTACCTCTCGTGTGTGTGTGTGTGTGTTTTAGATGTATGTTACTGCATTAGCGAGTGAGTGTGTGTGACATGAGAGAGGGCAAGAGAGCAAGAGGTGTATCCTGGACCTAAATATATGGCCTGTCCCCTCCTCCCACACATACATGCATACCCACAACCACAACTTGTTTCTTAATCAAAAACTAAAGCAGGAAGTACCAGTGACTTGCTCAATAAGGAAGTGGTCATATGACGCAGATGCTAAGCTACAGGACTGTTTTGTTACCACAGACAGGAATATGTTCCGGGATTCATCCGATGGCATTTTTTATTTATTATATAAATGTTTTTCCTTTATTTAACTAGGCAAGTCAGTAAAGAACAAATTCATATTTACAATAATGGCCTACCAAAAGGCAAAAGGCCTCCTGCGGGTACAGGGCCTGGGAATAAACATTTTAAATAAATAAAATATAAATATAGGACAACACTCACATCACGACAAGAGAGACAACATAACACTACATAAAGAGAGACCTAAGACAACAACATAGCAAGGAAGCAACACATGACAACACAACATGGTAGCAACACAACAAGGTAGCAGCACAAAACATGGTACAAACATTGGGCACAGACAACAGCACAAAGGGCAAGAAGGTAGAGACAATAATATATCACGCAAGCAGCCACAACTGTCAGTAAGTGTCCATGATTGAGGCTTTGAATGAAAAGATTGAGATAAAACTGTCCAGTTTGAGTGTTTGTTGCAGCTCGTTCCAGCTGCTAGCTGCAGCGAACTGAAAAGACGAGCGACCCAGGGATGTGTGTGCTTTGGGGACCTTTAACAGAATGTGACTGGCAGAATGGTTGTTGTATGTGGAGGATGAGGGCTGCAGTAGACATCTCAGGTAGGGGGGAGTGAGGCCTAAGAGGGTTTTATAAATAAGCATCAACCAGTGGCTCTTGCGATGGCTATACAGAGATGACCAGTTTGGGATGAGGAGTTTACCACATCAGTCACCGGCTTCATCAATAAGTGCATCGATGACGTCGTCCCCATACGTACATATGCCAACCAGAAGCCATGGATTACAGGGAACATCCACACTGAGCTAAAGGGTAGAGCTGTCCCTTTCAAGAGCAGGACTCTTACCCGGATGCTTAAAATATATCCTGCTATGCCCTCCGACGAACTATAGAGCATCAATATAGGACTAAGATTGAATCATACTAAGGTGCTGCATCGCAGTGCTTGAGGCGTCACTACAGATCCGGGTTCGATCCCGTGTCCAGGAGACCCATAAGGCGGTGAACAATTGGCCCAGCGTCGTCCTAGTTGGGGGAGGGTTTAGCCGCCCGGGATTTCCTTGTCTCATCGCGCTCCAGCGACTCCTTTGGTGGGCCGGGCACCTGCCCGCTGACTTCGGTCGCCAGGTGCACAGTGTTTCCTCCGACACATTGGTGTGGCTGGCTTCCGGGTTAAGTGTGCAGCGTGTCAAGAAGCAGTGCGGCTTGGCAGGGTCGTGTTTCGGAAGACGCATGGCTCTGGACCGTCGCCTCGCCCGAGTCCGTATGGGAGTTGCAGCGATGGGACAAGACTGTAACTACCAATTGGATATCACGAAATTGGGGAGAAAAATGAGTAAAACTATACAAACTCCATTGTTGGTTAAGGGCTTGTAAGTAAGCATTTCACGGTAAGGCCTACACCTGTTGTATTCGACGCATGTGACAAATACGATTTGATAGAACACAAACGTGTCTGCAACTGTTACTACACAAACTGAACACCAATCCATCAAATATAGTTCATGTACAGTGTAGGCCTACAGGATAAAGTGTCCAGTTGTGTGCTTTAACATCTCAATCGTAACATGGTCCACTTCTGTCCCCCCCTGACTGACATGGCATCCCCCTCTATGTTCAGTAGCTGTGAACATCTCTGTCACACACAGTCCTCCCGCAGTGTGTACTCTTGTGAATCTAGGTGTGAGATCGCTGTCACAGACAGACAGACAGACAGACAGACAGACAGACAGACAGACAGACAGACAGACAGACAGACAGACAGACAGACAGACAGACAGACAGACAGACAGACAGACAGACAGACAGACAGACAGACAGACAGACAGACAGACAGACAGAACTAGATAGATCTATTTTCCTGTCTGTTTCTTGGAACGACAAGATTATTCTGCACAGCAGGGCAGTGTTCATAAGGGCATGCAACTCAAAATGTTTAAAACATTTTGCAATGGTGAACAGAAGTCACACCCTGTTTCAGTCGTTGTTTTCCCGATTGATGCCTAGTGAACACATCCCAATCTTCCACAGCTGGGGAGAGAGACAGAGGAGCCTGTCGAGTGGTTAATCTACCATCACCCTTTGAGGACCCACCACCACCAAACCACCAATCATGTGTCTCCGTCCCTCCCTTCTCACACGGACAGTGTAGGACTGGACCCCACCCCTGCCCCTGGGAAACCCCTCCCCGTTTTTCAGCACATTTGATTAAATCATGTCCCTGGAAGCATCGGCGCTATCTAAGCTTCTCTCTCTTTCGCTCTCTCTCTCTCTCTTTCTTTCTCTGTGAGTGGTCCTTGTTATGGTTCTCATCAAAAAGAAAAGTTTTCTATTGACAGTCATCCAGTCACCAGGTTCTTGTTCGAATCACACACAGCATGTTACCTGCTAATGAGTAATAGGTAAAGCCACGCACTGTTGTCCAAACCCAAGATACTGTTTTTAAATGACAAATGAGATACAAATAATGTCATGCACATAAGGTACTCTTGTATAGTAATATGCCTACGTACCATGTCTAGGATAGAGTATGGGTCGGATTAAAGAAAGCTCCGGTCAATCAAAGTCTCTCTCTCATGTGCCTCTGTGTGTGTTTGTGTACATGTGTGACAGACGTTGGGGAAAGTCGCTTCTCTCTCTCTCTCTCTCTCTCTCTCTCTCTCTCTCAGAGCCTTTGAGTAAACCCCCACCCCTCTCCGCTCCCTGCGTTGCCATGGGTACGGCAAGAGACAGGTTCACGTGTCATCTTCCTTCAGATTCCTCCTGGCTCTGGTGTGAATTTATATTCATGCACAGCAGCAGCCCTGTACACAACACAGAGACACACACAAGACACACTCTCACACACAGGCGTTCTTACAAAAAAAATGTTCAATTATCTTCACAGAAATACACACATCTAACACACACACATTGTTTGTGGTCAGGAATAGCCATGGGCCCTTCCTAGTCTTACTATCGTAGTCCTGGTGCACAGACACAACGAGAGGGAGAGACTTAACCAGCCCCGACCTAATCACAGCTATATGATTAAGTAATGACTGTCTCCCCCTCCCTCTCTGTCTCTGTTGCCAACTCTAAATATAGGGAACACTACTTCCTGGGTTCATATTGCTCTCGCCTACAGATAATTACGTTTAATTAGCCTAATTTGATGTAATGATCTCTCTCCGTCTCTCTGTGCATTTCTTCGATGACACTCCGCCGTCCGTACAGTGTCGAGGGCTATCGCTCCCTCCCTTTATCTCTCGGTCTCATATTGTTTCTCCTGCTATTTCAGACCCATTTGCAGGGATAAGCATCTCGAGACAGACGGAGGTTTTTATTTGTGTGCTCATTTTCAATGGCTAAAGAGGAGAGGGGCTATGGAGACAGTGACATTGCTCTCTTGCTGTTGATGGCTCTCCTAGAATACTAACTAGGCTGTCGGGGCTTATAAGAAGTACATCACAGCGATAGGAATTAAGATGTAGAGAGAGAGAGAGAGAGAGAGGGATGGGTGGAGGTGAGAATGGAGAGGAAGCTGAAGCATACTAAAGTCATCCATACCCCCGGGTCTGATATAATAAACCAAACCTAGGCATTGACAGGCAGATATTTTTCATGACGGACATACCTTTACATAACATTTAACATGCACACACAATTGCTTTTTTTTATATTCTCTCTCGCACATGCACGCACGCACACACACACACCACACACACACACACACACACACACACACACACACACACACACACACACACACACACACACACACACACACACACACACACACACACACACACACACACACACAAACACACACTCAGAAAGAAACACACACACACCACCTCCCAACACACAACAATGATGCTGAACATTTTGGCCTGAGAGACAGACCGACAGACAGAGAGAGAGAGAGAGAGAGAGAGGGAGATAGAGAGAGAGGGAGAGAGCACCCGGCCTCACCCTTCTAAAATCTGAAGTCACATGTCTACTGTTGGCTGATGATCTGATGCCTCTGTCCCTAACCAAGAAGGGCCTACAGCAGCATCTAGATCTTCTGCACAGATTCTGTCAGACCTGGACCCTGACAGTAAATGTCAGTAAGACAAAAATAATGGTGTTCCAAAAAAGGTCCAGTTGCCAGGACCACGAATATAAATTCCATCTAGACACCGTTGCCCTCGAGCACACAAAAAACTTGAAATACTTAGGCCTAAACATCAGCGCCACAGGTCCTGCTCACCAACCAAGAATTCACAAAATGGGACAAACACCAAATTGAGACTGCATGCAGAATTCTGCAAAAATATCCTCATAACATAAAACACCAAATAATGCATGCAGAGCAGAATTAGGCCGATACCCGCTAATGATCAAAATCCAGAAAAGAGACGTTAAATTCTACAACTACGTAAAAGGAGGTGATTCCCAAACCTTCCATAACAAAGCTATCATCTACAGAGAAATTAATCTGGAGAAAAGCCCCCTAAGCAAGCTGGTCCTGGGGCTCTGTTCACAAACACAAATAGTCCCCACAGAGCCCCAGGACAGCAACACAATTAGACCCAACCAAATCATGAGAAAACAAATAGATAATTACTTGACACATTGGAAAGAATGAACAAAAAAACTGAGCAAACTAGAATGCTATTTGGCCCTAAACAGAGAGTACGCAATGGCAGAATACCTGACCACTGTGACTGACCCAAACTTAAGGAAAGCGTTGACTATGTACAGACTCAGTGAGCATAGCCTTGCTATTGAGAAAGGCCGCCATAGGCAGACCTGGCTCTCAAGAGAAGACAGGCTATGTGCACACTGCCCATACAATGAGGTGGAAACTGAGCTGCACTTCCTAACCTCCTGCCAAATGTATGACCATATTAGAGACACATATTTCCCTCAGATTACACAGACCCACAAAGAATTCAAAAACAAATCCAATTTTGATAAACTCCTAATATTCATTGGGTGAAATACCACAGTGTTCCATCACAGCAGCAAGATTTGTGACCTGTTGCCACAAGAAGAGGGCAACCAGTGAAGAACGAATACATTGTAAATGCAATCCATATTTATGTTGATTTATTTTCCCTTTTGTACTTTAATTATTTGCATATCCTTACAACACTGTACAGTAAATAGACATAATATGACATTTAAAATGTTCTTATTCTTTTGGAGCTTTTGTGAGTGTAATGTTTACTGTACATTTTTTATGGTTTATTTCACTTTTATTTATTATCTATTTCACTTGTTTTGGCAATGTAAACATGTGTTTTCCATGCCAATAAAGCCCCTTAAATTGAATTGAGAGAGAGAGTCCCATGCAGTCTCTCAGCCAGACACGTCACGCTCTCTCACCTCTCCTCCCCTCCCCGTGGGCCACTTCACCAGAGCTGACCTATATCCTGAGGGGGTGGCAGGCTGACTCAGGTCCTGGGTTGAGTCCCCTCTGCCTGCCTGCTGCCACCACACAGCGGCCACACAAACGGGCCCAGAGCCATGGAGCAGCAGTGGTACGTCTGCTCGCTGCATGGGGACGAGTAGGGGGATGAGGAGGAGTTTTTTTTTGTGTCTGTAACATGGACCCCGTCTGGGATGGGCCCTGGCCGTCACCATGGCGACCCTCCGACAGAGAGGGTCTCCGTCTGGGTGATGGACAGCAGACCCTGTCTCTGTCCGCGTCCGTGTCCACACAGCCATTTATCTCTATGACGATGAAAGCATTGATTGAGGCATGACGCATTGCAAATGCCTCATCATCATATAGCTAACACGCTAGCAGTAGATCTGTGACTGTGCAAGAGTTATTTCCTGTGTGTTTGGATGCAAGTTTTGACTCATTTTATATAGCTGTAAAGAAAGGACACAGAGTCTGGATATGAATTAGGTGTAGAAAAAAACAACAAAGCTAACGTAGCTAACAGCTAACCCGCTTACAAAGGGGCCAAGTGTCCCCTTTACTCAATGTTCCAGTAAACCAACAAGGTTTTAGCCCATGGAAAGCCTCAGGCCAGACTGGGGCTGCATTTGAAGAACAACATTGGAGCTTTGGCTTGTAGGGAACACAGCATGGTTAGCGTGATTAGCTCATGCATGCACTCCTGTGTCAGTCAGAGCGTACAGATCAATGCTAAACAAGTACTGTCTCCACTAACGTCATCGAATTATTGGGGGCACAAAGAGAACAGTGTTGAGGGGAGCTAGTGTCCATTCACACCAGGGTTGTGTTCATTAGGACACGCAACAGATTTTTTCAATGAACGCTGATCATCATCACCATCAATATCAATACATATAATCAAGAGCACTTACATTTGCACGGAACCTCACTTTACAGTGCAAGGAACCTTTTTGTTGTTGTTGAAAGGTTGTCTAAACAGACAGAAATAATTTACCCTGGCTGGTGTGGCTGCTTATTGTTTGAGCTAGGAAAAAAAAAAACAGATCTGGGGGAGGGAGGCAGAGGGAGAGGGGGGCAGAGGGAAACAGAAGGTGCAAGAGAGAAGCAGAGGGGAAGACAGAGGGAGAGAGGGTAGGAGAGGCACATACCCAGCAGCCCTCTGTGACGCCCTGTTTTGACAGTCCAATACTGCTGCAGCTCTGAGCGTCGTTTACCTACAGTGGAAACACTATTGATCGTACAGCCAACCTGTGCTGAAAAGGTTTAAAAAAAAATACATTTCGTCTTCCTTTATTTAGCTAGCTAGCTTGTGGCGTGTCTGTGTGTTTGTGTGTATGTGTCCTGCTGGGGAGGAATGAAACCTTGATAGAAATTATGAAAATATTACTGGCAAGGGCTATAGGGAGGGTTTTGGGTAGTCACACCAGGTAGAACACAATGTTGGCTTCTGGCGAAATGGGCTCTCTGGGTTTTCAATGGGATTTCAGTTGTGTGTCACATCATCTCGAATTTTCAGCGTTAGGTTTCGGCAGAATTTAAACCAATTATAGATTTTGGTGTAGTTTATTTAGCATAAACACAACTCTAAATTACTAATCCTCAGATCTAATATTCTCAACACACCTTGGCCCGCGTTCTGTTTCACTATAAATACAGAAGTTTTACCCCAGCTACTAGGCTACATGCCCTAAATACCTCATAAAAGCTTGATAAACACAGCATAACTGCCCCTGTCTTTCGAAAATAGAATAGCTCTTGTCCTTCCTTTGAAAATCCCTCAAGTGATTCACTGCTAAGCTACTAGCTCTGAAAACAAGAGCAGGCCACCCAGAGTCTGGATCTGAACTACTAACGCAATCTTCTCTTTGGCCCAATCAGAGCAAAGAAATCAGGTAAAATGGCCTAACTCTGGACCTAGATTAAGACTAGTCCTGGATTAAAAATTATCTCCATTGAAATAGCTTTTTAGTCGAGAACTAGTTTTACGTAATCTGTGTACGGGAAACTGGCCCTGTTCTTTAGGCTAGATTGAATTATCAGTATAGTTATTCTCCATGTGCTTTGGATGTTCTGAATCTGAACTTTCTCATTTCATAGTCCATTTCCTCCTCAAAGTACAACAAAGTGCTGGAGCACGGGGTTTATCCAAAGAGGGAATAGTTCAAGTTTATTTTCACATACTAACTAAGGAGCAGCTCCAAAGGCCAGGGTTCCACGAAGCCGTGGGCCAAGTAAAGCACAGGACGTTGAGTCGAGAGCCAAAATCCCTTGGACTTTGGAGTCACACCCACAATGCATTGCACGGAGGTGTGGTGAGAGCTGGCCTGTGCTGATCTATGGGACCAGTAGTATGTGGGTTTGATGGGTCAACATCTGACATATCAGTCTCTGCTTTTTGATGAGGGCTACCATGGGGATACAGTCCAACAAGCCCTTGGTGGAACCACGATTGAGTTACGGAAAGTCATGCCGGCGTCTGAATTCACCAGAAAGAAGAGAGGTGGAGGAAGGGAGGAGGGGCAGAGGCAGGGAGAGAGAGAGAGAGAGACACAGAAGAAAGATAGCAGACAGTGAGACAGAGTGAGAGAGGGGAAGGAGAAAGATAGAGGGGAGGGAGAAAGACAGAGTGAAAGAGGGGAGGGAGAAAGATAGAGACGCAGAGGAAAGACAGGAGAGAAAAAGGGAGGGAGGATGATAGCAGAGAGATAGAGGGATAGAGAGAGAAAAAAAGAAAAAAAAGAGAGAGATAGGAAGAGAAAGAGAGAGTAAGAAAGAGAAAGACAGCAGGAGAGAGAACGAGAGAGAGATATGCACAGCTGCGCCCGTTCCCCATGCTCTCGGAGGAGCCGTCACCAGCACAGCTGCGCAGATGCTAGTGTGATCTGCTACGCTGAGCAGAAGCATTACTGCTCTGCACCACAGCACGCATACACAAACAGACAGACACCCAGCACATGCATACAATATACACACAAACACCACATTTCAACACCACATTCCCACTGCAAATACAAGAGATGATCATGCACATGATGCTCATGCAAACGGGGTAACTCGCTGACACAAGACCAGCTTGTCATCCACCCAAGCAGGTTGATATTTATTGTCATTAATCTTGTCCTGAAGGCAAAACTGAGCGACTTCCACTAGATAGGCCAGCTGCAGAGTCAAACTTGGCTGTATCGTAAAGATTCATGAAAACAAAAATGAGCTTTTTGGTCTTAATTTAAGGTTAGGGTTAAGGTTAAAAATCCGATTTTTTTACTTTTTTGATTGTGGCTGTACCAGCTAGTCACCAGAACTGCCTCCAGGTCAAGATTCACGACAATAAATACCAACATGCTCCACGCAACCCCACAGCTATAGTCACGACACACAATACACCCCCTTACACAGTAAATCCATACTGGAGAGTTGTGTATGCCTGTATGGGGTGCATGAGTGTATAGGAGCCTTGAGATAGGAATAGGATGGAACATATCACAGTGCTTATCATTCACAGCAGCAGAGGAAAATGGCTGTGTGGGGGGGAAAAAAGGCAGGGCATTCAAGATCGGTATGATTTTGATTGCCCTGCCTTGGTAGTAGTACACTGAACAGTACAAGGAGATATCGTATTGGTATCTGAGGTTGAGAAAGTGCTGAGAGCAGGGTGAAGGGGCTACAATGTGTGAGAGAGGTTTAAAAAATGATGCAAACTTTTGTTCCTGCAAGTACAAAGTAACAGGTAGAATGTGTGGCTCTGGTTCCTCCTCACAGAGACTATGAGGTGACCTTTGTTGTGCCTGAGCAGCACAAAACACCTGTGATGTTGACACACACACTACCTGTGGCACTGAGAAATGCACCTGTTGCCATGGGAGACGATGTGTGGTTTAGGAGTGTATATAACTTGCTCTATGTCTGAATGAAAAGCCCTTGTCCTTGAGGAAGGCATGGGGATCCAGTGAATCGAAAGATTATTACATTATTATCCGTGACTAAGCTGTGTCATAGCAGATCTGTGAGAAGCGATGGACAATTGTCAGTGGTTTTAATGGGTTCGGCTACAGGGTTCTGATAGCGTTTAGCTCAGCAGGCTCACAGTTTTGAGGCACGTCAGAGACCTGGGTTTCGAACCCAGTCGTTCACACCTGCCAAAATAATCAATGAAGTGGACTCTGGACATGAGCAGCCGAATCGATCTGAATCAGCTCTAACATTGGTTGTCGTATCAGACTGGAAAGGATCACAGCACTTTGATTATCCTGATCCTCTGTCGCTATGCTCTTTTTACCGCTATGGTTGCGTTGCACCTACAGCAGCACATGCTGTCCAGGAATCTCCCCCTCTCCTCGCATCTCTCCCTCTCTCTACATGTCACTGTAAGTATGTTGTTTTTTCAGATTCAGAGTACCTTCCTGCCCCTTTTCCACATGTGCCTCTGTGTGTGTGTGTGTGTGTGTGTGTGTGTGTGTGTGTGTGTGTGTGTGTGTGTGTGTGTGTGTGTGTGTGTGTGTGTGTGTGTGTGTGTGTGTGTGTGTGTGTGTGTGTGTGTGTGTGTGTGTGTGTGTGTGTGTGTGTTTACATGTGTGACAGACAGTGAGAGATGTTGGGGAAAGTCGCTCATCGCCTCTCTCTCTCTCTCTCTCTCTCTCTCTCTCTCACTCACACTCACACTCACACTCACAGGATAAGAGTCATTAGCATACTTCCAGAAGCTTCCATGGACCAATAAACATCACCAGTCAAGCAAGACTGCTTTGAATTCATCACAGCCCCCTCCCTTCTCCCCCTCCTTCCCTCCCTCTCCTTCTCCAGTCCTTTTTGCTACTTGTATATTGTGAGCGCTGGGCTCCCTGATGACTCACCCTCCTCCCTGATGCCTGCTATCCCACACCGCCACTACTGCCACCACCATGGACCAGAGACCAGCAGCCAATGATCTGGTTTAACCTCTGCCCAACCAGGAGGCTAAGGCACCACAAAAGCACTAAACCAGGAACCTGACCTCCACACAGCAATTCTAGATTTTGATCCTTTGTCATTATTTTACATTTTTCTTTTCAGACCCTCTTTTTTCCTTATCTCCCACCTCTCTCTTTCAAAATCTCTCTCTCTCTCTCTCTCTCTCTCTCTCTCTCTCAGCCTCAGATTTCCCAAATGCGAAGCGTATCAAATTCTCCTGTGGCTCTGTGCATGTGAATTGAAGAGAGAGGAATGTAATAGAGCAGTATAAATCCTGGGGAAATGGGAACCAGATCCAACATGCAGACACAGTCAATTATGAAAATAGAGCAATAATGATCCCAAAGCAAAGGGGCAGGTATTATTTCCATGTGACTGTGGCAAACCAGAGGTGTTCTAAGAATGAAGTGGCACTGATATGGAAGAGACACCACCACCTTTTACTGTAGAAGGCTTTGTATAGGCATCCTCTAGTAGTGTGTGTGTGTGTGTGTGTGTGTGTGTGTGTGTGTGTGTGTGTGTGTGTGTGTGTGTGTGTGTGTGTGTGTGTGTGTGTGTGTGTGTGTGTGTGTGTGTGTGTGTGTGTGTGTGTGTGTGTGTGTTTGTGTTGTCTAATATGCTGGCGAAGCTGATTCCTCACCCATGCTGAGTCCATTAATTGGAACTAAAGTGCAGGTCTGTGCTGATATCATGGAGAGCTAACAGTAACAGCAAATAGATCAGCATTACAGGCCTACCGCCGGAGTAGCACCATCATTTGCTCCAGCTATATCAGCCATGGAAAAGTCATGAAACATTCCAGCCACTAAACAACAGCACCATTTCCAGAAGTGGCCAAATCTGTCTAAGAGAAAACGACCCTTTTACTGTCCTGGCTTGTTACGGCTCTCGCAGTTAGCTGCAGAGAATATACTGTCCTATTATAGTGCTACATGGGAAAGCCAAGGTCAATCCAAAGCCAGAGTTGTGATCTAATGTGCTGTACATACTCACAGAGGTGGTCATTGTCTCTCTCCTTGATCATCACCCATCTGGGTTGTGTTCATTAGGGCACGTAACAGGAAACCCAAGTGACTGTTTCTTATTGGACCAAGTCCAGGTAGTCCGTCTTTGTTTTAGTTTCTTCTGTTCGGTGCCCAATGAACACGGCCCTGATGTGTACGAAGCAGGAGACTATAGCAAGGTCTCTCCACAAATTAGATTTCCCTCGTCTGCTGGCATCTTGGCATCGAGCAGAGCCATGAGAGACCATTGACGATAACAAACTAACACAAGATCAACGCATCTCTAACAAGAACTGAGACTAGGATTGTCGCAGTGACTGTATTACCGCCACAACCGGCGGTCACAAATCACGAAGGCAGTCAAATTCCATGTGACCGTTGAAGGTAATTAGGCTTCTCCAAGCGAATCACTCTGACATCAATGCAAATGTATCGGAAATCTAATCAAACACTTCATGAGAGCCCAAGAGCTCATATTGCGCAACATTTCTATAGGCTATGCAATTGTGGGAGAAAACAGAGCTTTTATTAAAAAGACGATCCCATCAGCTTTCTATAGGCTAGGCCTACTATATTTATAGTCTACCACTTGTGAATTATATATTATCGCTTGTGAATGATGCCCAGCATAAGAAACAATGTATTTTTTAGTGACTTTTTCGAATCATGGTCAAACACCTCATGTAGCCAGCCCATAGGCCTACATGTTTTAATAAGGTTTGTATCACAACTAAAGTGACCAAAGATCTTCTTAAAATGAAGCACATTAATACGCTTTACAAGGAGTGTAGAGCCTAACTGGCATCAGCGGTGTAAAGTACTTTAGTAAAAATACTTTAAAGTAATAGTTAAGCAGTTTTTTGGTTATCTGTACTCTACTTTACTATTTATATTTTTGACAACTTTTACTTTTACTTCACTACATTCCTAAAGATAATTATGTACTTTTTACTCCGTACATTTTCCCTGACACCCAAAGGTATTCGTTATATTTTGAATGCTGAGCAGGACAGGAAAATGATCTAATTTACTCACTTATTAAGAGAGCATCCCTGGTCATCCCTACTGCCTCTGATATGGCAGACTCACTAAACACATGCTTCGTTTGTAAATTATGTCTAAGTGTTGGAGTGTGCCCCTGGCTATCTGTAAATGAAATAAAAACTAGAAAATGTGTCCGTCTGAATTTGCTTAATATAAGGAATTTGAAATTATTTATACTTGTACTTTTACTTTTGATACTTAAGTATATTTGATCATTTACATTTAAGTTTGACACTTAAGTATATTTAAAACCAGATACTTTTAGACTTTTACTCAAGTAGTATTTTACTGGGTGACTTTCACTTTTACTTGAGTCCTTTTCTATTAAGGTATCTTTACTTTTACACAAGTATGACAATTGGGTAGTTTTTCCACCACTGACTGGCATACATAAGCAACACGTGAGTTTCAAGTTTGGGGAAGATCATTTTCACCATAAAAATGCACCTTTATAATAAAAGCATTACATAGTGAAAAGGGGACTTTTTGGATTGATTTTGGTCAGTGTGGTTACAGAACAACACAGAGGAGCAGAGAGAGAAAAAATAATGTCTGGACCAGGGAGAGGAGTAGCTGGACCAGGGAGAGGAGTAGCTGGACCAGGCAGAGTAGTTGGACAAGGCAGAGGAGTAGCTGGACCAGGCAGAGGAGTAGTTGGACCAGGCATAGGAGTAGTTGGACCAGGGAGAGGAGTAGCTGGACCAGGCAGAGTAGTTGGACAAGGCAGAGGAGTAGCTGGACCAGGCAGAGGAGTAGTTGGACCAGGCATAGGAGTAGTTGGACCAGGGAGAGGAGTAGCTGGACCAGGCAGAGGAGTAGTTGGACCAGGCATAGGAGTAGTTGGACCAGGGAGAGGAGTAGCTGGACCAGGCATAGGAGTAGCTGGACCAGGCATAGGAGTAGTTGGACCAGGGAGAGGAGTAGCTGGACCAGGCAGAGGAGTAGTTGGACAGGCAGAGGAGTAGTTGGACCAGGACAAGGGAGAAGGAGAGGTAGGGGGAGGGGAGTAAGAATGAGTGGTGGTGTTCAAAGGAGAGTAAGAGGTGTTGTCACTGATGAAACAAGAGCCACTATCATAGACAATGGACTATTACTGAGAGAGGCTGGTGAAACAGTTCAGCCTAATCTCAGACGGTCAACCGTGGCTTCCATTATCCAGAATTTTCAACGAACCAACAGGTAAGTAGTGCATTTCACAAGGGCTTCTTCTATCATTACTGTTGCTATGTCCCACAGTAACTGTAGGCCACCAGTCCCAATGCAAAGATATATGTTGTATTTTTGTTCCTCTAAAGGACGCAATGTCTTCCTCCCTCTGGGGGAAGAGGAAAGCTCCTCAGTGAAGACCAAGAGCATGCCATTGCAGGATTGGTTATTGCTGACGATTCAATAAAACTGAGAGAAATTCAGACCAGAATTGTAGAGGACAACCTGGTATTTTACAATGTGGAAAAAGCATCAACCTGACTACCATTGCTCTGACTCTGACCAAACACGAGTTCGAATGAAACAGTAGGACACAGTTCCTTTTGAAAGGAACTCCGGCACCAATACGTCCAGGTATGGTGTCTAACCAATACTGTATGTCTTGTTCTATAGTGAGATAAACATGGGTTACAGTACATACAGTAGGACACTATGCTACTCTACATGTTAACATGGGTTACAGTACATACACTAGGACACTACGCTACTCTAAATGTTAACATGGGTTACAGTACATACAGTAGGACACTATGCTACTCTACATGTAAACATAGGTTACAGTACATACAGCAGGACACTATGCTACTCTACCTGTAAACATGGGTTACAGTACATACAGTAGGACACAATGCTACTCTACATGTAAACATGGGTTACAGTACATACAGTAGGACACTATCCTACTCTACATGTAAACATGGGTTACAGTACATACAGTAGGACACTATGCTACTCTACATGTAAACATGGGTTACAGTACATACAGTAGGACACTATCCTACTCTACATGTAAACATGGGTTACAATACATACAGTAGGACACTATGCTACTCTACATGTTAACATGGGTTACAGTAGCACACTATGCTACTCTACATGTTAACATGGGTTACAGTACATACAGTAGGACACTATGCTACTCTACATGTTAACATGGGTTACAGTACATACTATACGACACTATGCTACTCTACATGTAAACATGGGTTACAGTACATTTACATTTTAGTCATTTAGCAGATGGTCTTATCCAGAGCGACTTACATTAGTGAATGCATACATTTCATTTTTTTTTTTTTTTGTACTGGCCCCCCGTGGGAATCAAACCCCACAACCCTGGCGTTGCACACATCATGCTGGCGTTGCAAACACCACGCTCTACCAACTGAGCCACAGGGAATTACAGTAGGACACTATGCTACTCTACATGTTAACATGGGTTACAGTACATACAGTAGAACACTATGCTGCTCTACATGTAAAAATGGGTTACAGTACATACAGTAGAACACTATGCTACTCTACATGTTAACATGGGTTACAGTACATACAGTAGGACACTATTCTACTCTACATGTTAACATGGGTTACTGTAGGACACTATGCTACTCTACATGTTAACATGGGTTACAGTACATACAGTAGGACACTATGCTACTCTACATGTAAACATGGGTTACAGTACATACAGTAGGAGACTATGCTACTCTACATGTTAACATGGGTTACAGTACATACAGCAGGACACTATGCTACTCTACATGTTAACATGGGTTACAGTACATACACTAGGACACTATGCTACTCTACATGTTAACATGGGTTACAGTACATACTATACGACACTATGCTACTCTACATGTTAACATGGGTTACAGTAGGACACTATGCTACTCTACATGTTAACATGGGTTACAGTACATACACTAGGACACTATGCTACTCTACATGTTAACATGGGTTACAGTACATACTATACGACACTATGCTACTCTACATGTTAACATGGGTTACAGTAGGACACTATGCTACTCTACATGTTAACATGGGTTACAGTACATACAGTAGGACTCTATGCTACATGTAAACATGGGTTACAGTACATACAGTAGGACACTATGCTACTCTACATGTAAACATGGGTTACAGTACATACAGTAGAACACTATGCTACTCTACATGTAAACATTGGTTACAGTACATACAGTGGGACACTATGCTACTCTACATGTTGACATGGGTTACAGTACATACAGCAGGACACTATGCTACTCTACATGTAAACATGGGTTACAGTACATACACTAGGACACTACGCTACTCTACATGTTAACATGGGTTACAGTACATACTATACGACACTATGCTACTCTACATGTTAACATGGGTTACAGTAGGACACTATGCTACTCTACATGTTAACATGGGTTACAGTACATACAGTAGGACACTATGCTGCTCTACATGTAAACATGGGTTACAGTACATACAGCAGGACACTATGCTACTCTACATGTTAACATGGGTTACAGTACATACACTAGGACACTATGCTACTCTACATGTAAACATGGGTTACAGTACATACACTAGGACACTACGCTACATGTTAACATGGGTTACAGTACATACTATACGACACTATGCTACTCTACATGTAAACATGGGTTACAGTAGGACACTATGCTACTCTACATGTTAACATGGGTTACAGTACATACAGCAGGACACTATCCTACTCTACATGTTAACATGGGTTACAGTACATACAGCAGGACACTATGCTACTCTACATGTTAACATGGGTTACAGTACATACAGTAGGACACTATGCTACTCTACATGTTAACATGGGTTACAGTACATACAGTAGGACACTATGCTACTCTACATGTTAACATGGGTTACAGTAGGACACTATGCTACTCTACATGTAAACATGGGTTACAGTACATACACTAGGACACTACGCTACTCTACATGTTAACATGGATTACAGTACATACTATACGACACTATGCTACTCTACATGTTAACATGGGTTACAGTACATACAGTAGGACACTATGCTACTCTACATGTTAACATGGGTTACAGTACATACAGCAGGACACTATGCTACTCTACATGTTAACATGGGTTACAGTACATACACTAGGACACTACGCTACTCTACATGTTAACATGGGTTACAGTACATACAGTAGGACACTATGCTACTCTACATGTAAACATGGGTTACAGTACATACAGTAGGACACTATGCTACTCTACATGTTAACATGGGTTACAGTACATACAGCAGGACACTATGCTACTCTACATGTAAACATGGGTTACAGTACATACAGTAGGACACTATGCTACTCTACATGTAAACATGGGTTACAGTACATACAGTAGGACACTATGCTACTCTACATGTTAACATGGGTTACAGTACATACAGCAGGACACTATGCTACTCTACATGTTAACATGGGTTACAGTATATACAGTAGGACACTATGCTACTCTACATGTAAACATGGGTTACAGTACATACAGCAGGACACTATGCTACTCTACATGTTAACATGGGTTACAGTACATACACTTGGACACTACGCTACTCTACATGTTAACATGGGTTACAGTACATACAGTAGGACACTATGCTACTCTACATGTAAACATGGGTTACAGTACATACAGTAGGACACTATGCTACTCTACATGTTAACATGGGTTACAGTACATACAGTTGGACACTATGCTACTCTACATGTTAACATGGGTTACAGTACATACAGTTGGACACTATGCTACTCTACATGTAAACATGGGTTACAGTACATACAGTAGGACACTATGCTACTCTACATGTAAACATGGGTTACAGTACATACAGTTGGACACTATGCTACTCTACATGTAAACATGGGTTACAGTACATACAGTAGGACACTATGCTACTCTACATGTAAACATGGGTTACAGTACATACAGTTGGACACTATGCTACTCTACATGTTAACATGGGTTACAGTACAGACAGTAGGACATACTGAAAAGCATTTACACATACTGTGTTTGATTTCTTTCAGAGAGTCATGGAGTTGGAGGCTAATCAGACCCCACACAAAATCATTTATATAGTCGAGGCCACCGTTGATGTGCCGGGTCAGAGAGGAGCAAATATCACAATGTGTGCTGCCTTCTCGAGTGCTGGTTTGGCCCTGCAGAAATGTCAGATTGGTCCCTACAACACTGAGCTCCTTTTTTTGTTTGTAGATGACCTCCACCAACAACTGGTGCCAGAAGCAGAAAGGGAACAGGTGGGAGGAAGCATGAGGACATTTGTGATTGCATAGGACAATGTAGCATTCCACCATTCATATGCAATCACAAACTGGTTTGCAGCCCGTCCAAGAATGGTTTCCCTTTTCCTCCCACCCACTCGCCTTTCCTCAACCCCATTGAAGAATTTTTTTCTGCCTGGAGTTGGTAAGTGTATGATCATCGGCCACATGACCAAATGTCCCTCCTGGACGCAATGGATGCCGGCTGCAGAGACATCTCAGCTGAAGACTGCCAGGGGTGGCAGCAATTTCATGTTGCTAATAAAGCTTTTACTGCAGCAATTCTGTCACTTACTATTTTTTTCTACTGTACATTCTATAAAGTAAAGATGACTCAGTCACTTTTAGATAGTATGTTGCCAAAAATGCACACATTCGACACTCAACCAAAAAGTGGTTTACAGTAAAAGTAAACTGAATTATTAAAACTATGGTTTTCATATTGTCTATTGTCTGCAGGTAGAACTGAAACATGAAAAGTAATGCAGTTTTTGTAAGGCCATCAACTGTTAGTATGTTGAAAGTCGTTGTGCTATGATTGACTGTATGTTCCTCTTGGATAGAAAACATGTCCTAGTGTTTTGACTGAATGATTAGATATTGAGTCGGGTTTGCTGTGTTTTGATAGAGTTAGTGTATGTAGAGAGTTCTTTTGCATTTTGAATGTAGAGTTGGTATTTAATGAACAAAATGTGGTTTTGAGCAGAAAATTAACTATTTGGCTAATTGTGTGATGTAGGTGTGTTACTGTGTTAAGAGTTTAGAAAAGTATCTTAAGTATAGGTAAATGCTTGTTAGCAATTGTAAAAAAAGAAAAAAACTGTAATAACTCCAAATTTGTCACGGTACGGTTGTCGTAGGAATGAGCGGACCAAAGTGCAGTGTGTGTGTCATTCAACATTTTATTTATACTGTGAAACTATGCAATACATAAATAAACTTGAATGTCCAAAAAACAACAAACCGTGACGCAGAGGTGAAACAGACACTACTCAAAACTAATCTCCCACAAACCCAGGTGGAAAAAAATACCCTACTTAAGTATGATCTCCAATTAGAGACAACGAGGACCAGCTGCCTCTAATTGGAGATCATCCCAAACAAAACCAACATAGAAATACAAAACTAGAACATGAACATAGAAATGCAAAACATAGAAAAACACCCCCAGTCAAGCCCTGACCTACTCTACCATAGAAAATAACATCTTACTATGGTCAGGACGTGACAAAATTAAGCATATAGTAATACCTATTTCTTTTGTTAATAACCGCTCAACACAGAATAGCTGCATGTGCACACTCCCTCAAATCGTTTGGAGAAAATATTACTTATATTTTATTCAGCATTGTTCAGTTGTATTTTTCAAACTATAAAATAATCTAAGCAAATCTTGTCTGCTAAATTAACAAGTGCAGCCCACAACCATATGGCATAGCCAGATCAGGGCCTAACATAAGGACAACTCAGAGTATGCTATTCTGTTCTTCTGAAATAGTCTACACCTTCATATCATGCTTCTTTAGACCTGTCTAAAATAAATAATGGATTTATTGTGATGGTGTAGGCTATATTACATGGATTTATTAGACTTTTGAAAATGTAGATGTTCAAAAGGTCTGCATCAGTGGCTTGTAGGCTATATGTGGAAGCCAGGAGATGCTGAATGTGTTTATGTTAATTAACGGTCAATTACCGTGAGACCGACAGTTATTTGCTTGACAGTCACTGGCTGACGAAATTTCGTGACCGCCACAGCCCTAGCTGAGACAGCAGCACTGCTAATGTTATGCGCTAATGCTATCGCTAATGTGTGTTCCTCTGCATTATCTCTCATCTGCTCCGAGTACTTTTGTATAGCCCACCCAGGTGTGAAGGGCCTCTTGAACATGAACATGCTTTGTGTGCTGTAACGTGCTTGTTAGAGATGAAGTGAAGCTGGGGAGTTCAATCAAGTGTTGTGTGCTATTATTTAGCTAGCATCGGTGATATCACGCTGAAGAGCTCTGAAAATAGGCTCAACTTAACGTCGGTTTGACACTTGAGGAAGGTAGCAACTCTATAGAGTAGACACAGTCCTCAACACAGACCTAGGTAACCTATAAAGAAAAACCCACTGGAGATTCACTCTGAATGTTTACACTGTATCGGAGGTGGTAAATGCTTTCAAACGACACACCACGCAAGCTGATTCTTTCGTGGATATCGCCATTTGAGATAGACACAAAACCTCGCCTGTCCTTAAAATACAGCATAAACATTCTTAGTCCACGCACAGTGTGGTTTTCCCTTCATTTACAATTGGTTGAATTCTGGCTCAAGCCTCCTTATACATTTCTCAGTAGCAGTACTTGAGGGAAGTTTTTCCCCAGTGACAGAGGCTTAGGTAGATGTCAGGGACTTCTGGTCTATGTAGAGAGAACTTGGGCTGTCTGGACAGCCCCTGTTCTCTGTGGAGCCATGCAGCTGAATGAGTTCAGCAGCCGTCTCAGACAGACTGGCTGGAACACATGGGGAAGTCATCAAGCAGAGAGAGACTGGGGAATAATCTGACCATCGGAGTGAACTAAGAAAAAATGATCCAAACACTCATCTACCACCTATACTTCTAACCCTGCGTTCATCAACCTGTCTCTCTCTCTCTCCTACCCCTCAGTCCGGTCCTGACAGAGTAGGGAGCTGAGGCCAAATGTCTGATTGCTGTCTGCCCAGCCAGCAGAGCTCCTCTCTCTCTCTCCTGAACCACGGCCATTGATCCTTCTATCAATTATTGGATCCTCTGCTCGTTTTTCCTTGAAATTGCTTAGCTATAGCACCGGTAAATTTGTCACCACTTTGGGCAGAAATCCATGTTGATTACAGGGCCTGTTGATGGGGGATGGGTCCCTGAGGCCAGGCTGTGCTGCAGGGCTTACAAAGACTCTTTCTTACTACCCTCTTCTCCAATAGCCAGCGCGAGCTTAATACATGAACCCGAATCAGGACACAAAAAGGTGCGGTGACAATGCCAAAGAGGGTGTGTAGTATGCTCAAATATAACTGTGATGTGATTCACTCTGGCTTCCAGATTGAAGCGACAATCTTAGTAGTTGCATGATTCATGGGACTCATCTCTCTGCCATAGACCCCTCTAAAAATTCAACTGTCTTTGGAATGCCGTCACCCGCCCCCCCCCCCCCCCCCCCCCCCCCCCCCCCCCCGAATACACAGCCTGATGGACACCTCCAAATGAACCTCCTAGAATCACCACGTCTACAAGTCAAGTCCCCAGTCTACGTTCTCATTCTAAAGTTATTTCTGCTGACCAAAAATTTGCTGCGGTACCCCGGGACATAATGAAACTATTACGAGTGTTCATTCTCACATCCTGGCATTAACTAAACTGTCATCTAACAAAATGCTTTTTTATGTTTGCAGTGGATTATTAACTGTTGCTGTAATGTAGGCATAATTTATGCATTAGATATTTGACAACTGTGAAGAATAAACCCATTTATTCTGTTGCACGCTCCCCAGTGAACTATCCCTTTCAATGATAGAATTTCATTTTAAACCCTAGAACTCATTCAATCATCATGCCTTTTCTTCTTTTACCTAATTACTCAGTATGATGTTTTACTGATTCTACAGCAGTATAATTTTGTTTAACGCTATTTCCTGTTGTATAGAGAAACAGACTTAAGTTGCATTCTCGAGGTCATATGCAAATTCATAAGTTGCCATGTCTGCCTTTTTTTGCGTAACAAAAATGCTCACAACGTATTCGCTTTTCCTACTCTGAAAAATGTCCAGAGAAATACGCTTAGAAAAGGTTTTTGTTTTGAACACACAAAATGTGTCTGTGTCACAGCGATACAAATATACTCTATCAACAAATCCAAGTACCCTTTGATGCATTATTAGGTAACGCTTACACAAATGAAACACTCATGATTGCCCATGCTCATTCATTCAGAACTCATTTACTTATGTTTAGGTGAGTTAGATGTAGTATAAACGGCAGTTAACGCAGGAAGATCATTTTTTCTCATTTCTTGATGTATTAAAATCCTTTTAATGCATTGCTTGAATCAACTGGAAGTAAACTCTGCCTCTTATACTGTAGCACTGACTCCACAGTGTGAATTTAAATCCCTAAACGACTACATCTTTGAAGCTGATGTCTGAGGCCCCAGACAGGACTATTGTAGAAAAGAGTGAATTTCTCCTCTCCTCCCACCCTCTCAAGTTTTATCTTTTAATGTCACGTGCACAAGTACAGTGAAATGCCTTTCTTGCTAGCTCTAAACCCACTAATGTAGAATTCAATATACTAAAAATAACATAAGGTAGAACAAAAACTAAAAAATATGAAATAAGAAGAACACGAGAAGTAAGTAAGCTATATACAGGGTCAGTCCCATTACTATATTTCCAATGTACAGGGACACTGGAGTGATAGAGGTAGATATATATATAGGGGTAAGGTGACTAGGCATCAGGATATATGATAAACAGAGTAGCAGCAGGGTACATGATGATTGTATGTGAGTGTGTGTGCGTGTGTGTAGAGTCAGTATAAACGTGTGTGCACGTTGTGCTTGTGAGCAAATCAAGTGTGTGTGTGTGTGTGTGTGTGTGTGTGTGTGTGTGTGTGTGTGTGTGTGTGTGTGTGTGTGTGTGTGTGTGTGTGTGTGTGTGTGTGTGTGTGTGTGTGTGTGTGTGTATAGAGACAGTACTAAAATCAAATAAAGGAGTCAACTCAGACAGTATGTGGAGCCATTTTGTTAGCTATTTTGCAGTCTTATGGTTTGGGGATAGAAGCTGTTCAGGTGCCTGTTGGTGTCAACGTTGTTGCACCGCTAGCGTTTTCCGTGCGGAAACAGAGAAAACAGTCTATCGCTTGGGTAGCTGGAGTCTTTAACGATTTTCCAGGCCTACCTTTCACACCACCTGATATAGAGGTCCTGGATGGCAGGGAGCTCGGTCTCAGTGATTTACTGGACTGTCCGCACCATCCTCTGTAGCGGCATGCGATCGAGGGTGGTGCTGAGACCCCCATACATATCCCCAGGGGTCTCTTCACAGTCCCCAATTCTAAAACAAATGAACGACAACGCACAGTTTTATACAGAGCCATGATCGCATGGATTTCCCTTCCATCTCCAATTACTCAAGCAAACAGCAAAATGACCTTTAAAAAACAGATTAAAAAACAACTCATGGAATGGCGGGACTGTGAGGAGACACAAACACACAGACATACAGACATACTCTAACACACATTATTTTTGTTGTTGTATTGTTTGTATATTGTTGTATTTTAAATTTGGGTGAATTTCCTTGTCTGTCAGCGTATCAGTTTTGTTACTTGTCATGTTTTGTGTTTTTTGTGGACTCCAGGAAGAGTAGATGCTGCTTCTGCAAAAGCTAATGGGGATCCAAATAAAGAAAGAAACACACTTCATTCTATCATGTCCACTTGACAGAGAGGACTTCCTTTAACTCAGGACCAACGTGAAGAAAAACAATCATATCAAAGACTGACAGCAGTATCTCTCAGATTAGATATACTGCTGAATTGGGAGAGCATGGAAATGGCCAAATAATTCAAAAACAAATGCCTATATAATCACATTGGTGAACTAATGTTATGGTGAACTAAAGTCACGGTGAACCATTCTTTGAAACAAATTACAATTGAATAGTCAAGGAATCAAGCAACAAACAATATTTCCTCCACAAAGACATTGTGTATAAAATTCTAATGCTTTTCTTTTGTATACGTTTTAATACCAGCTGAATCCCAAACATGGTGCACAGTTCACTCATTGAATCGTGTGTTGAGTGTTAACCAAGTGAATATGACAGACAATCTCAGAACGATTAACCCCCCCAAACTGCCATTCACTGCCAGTGCCTAACAAAGTCTCTGTATATAAGATGGAGAGTTCTAATTCTCAAGATACAATGCAGCTGTGGACAAGCATCATAACATAGAAAGGGAAGAGAGACAGAAAGAACCAAAAATCACAGCAGGCTTTTTTTCTAATCTAACCGCTGGTTGTGTGAAATCTGCCCGCTACCCACATGCTCACTTGGTTCGACAGACATAGCCCCCCACCCCCAAAAGCCCTCAGGGGCAGATAGGTCCACCCTGCCCCCCACACACTCCCCCAACATCGTGTTCAGCCACAACCACAAGTGACAAAGCTGACACGGAGAGGGCGGTCTCATTGTCTCACCTCTGTCTCACACATGGAAATGGGGAGATCTCCCGTTACTCTCTCCGTCTCACACACAGAGGGTCAGACTATCATAGGGGGGTTATCCCATTTACAGACTAATAAATCCCACATTCCAAACCACACTGACAATCTCACACACACACTGCCATTTAAGCATGCTTTACCACACAGCTCAATGCATTGCATTTATCCTCATATAACAATCTCCACATTAACAGTGGTGTTAAAAAAAAAAATCCTGATTTGTGCTTTGATGGGGGGGTACACCAACACCATGCAATTCACCCAGTAGCTTCCCAACTCCAGCCTCCACCCCCACTAACCCCTAAATACAACTAACCCCTGGAAATAGAAAACAACCAAAGCTGAAGGAACACACACAGAGACTACTCACCCAATCAGCCTGTGCTGCTGCAGCTCTCTTCTCCTCACTCGCTCTCTCCTTCCCTCGCTTCCCCACTAGCGCTGACACAAAACATCTAGAGGAGCGCTTTGGTTTCATTTGTTTGGTGTTTTTTCTTCTCTTTGGGCTTCTTACTCCCCACTCTTTTGTCCTGGGCGGTGAAAAAGTACACACAAAGACTTCTTCCTCCTCACAACCCCTGGTCCCCTCTAGCATCTAGACACTAGGACAACATCAAAGCAACTTGGGGGGAACACTTCAGGGGCCTATTGTCTCTGCGTGGATCTGTTTTTCTTGCAGCTCCCCCCTTATGAGTCGCCGCCACTTGGTACAGTCCGAGCATTCACGCCAAGTAGCTTTCACACATGGTGGAGGGGAAGCTTGTCTCAAGCAATTGCTGACAAGCTGCAAACAAGACAGCCCCCACACACACACACGCACGCACACACACTCACAGACATCTACCCTTACAAACACCCCTTTCTCCCTCCGTCTCTGTCCTCTCTGCCACTCGCTCTTTATCCCCCACTATTCAGGTCGCCCCTCCTCTCCCTCTCTCTCGTTCGGCGTGTAAGCCTCCCAGTCTCTGACCTGCTCACACACACACACACACCAGAGGATTGCACAGGCACCATACTGCTCCCCACTTTCACAGGTGAAAAATCACATTGAGAGGGGAGGGTAGGATAAAACATTGTCAATTCAGACTGAGGGAGAATCGGAGAGGCACCTACATAGAAAGAGGGCAAGGGAGAGTGAGGGAAAGAGAGAAAGGTGGGGTGTTGGATAGGATCTGTCCTCATGCCTGGCCTGGGGGGGGTGTATTAGTGGAGACTAGAGCAGGGGGAAGGTGTTGGCTTTGGAACAATGAACCATGTGCACCAAACTTAGGTAAAAGTAAAAGTCAGCTTCAACCCACAGAAACTGACCCATAAAGTGAGTGTGTGGGTCTGTGGGATTATGGTGTTTGCGATTGACAGACACAGATGGCAGCCAGACAGATTAACAAATAAATCCTGAGAAACTTTGTGTTTATCACTAAAACCCCATTATTTTGCGGTTATATGTTTTATGATTGTGACAACTGCACAGCGGTATCTTTATCATACAGGTACGTAGTCGGTTTACCCTCAGCTTTCAAATCACCTCACTGGCCTTGACCATTTTGCGTCACATGCAGCTTCATGCTGCTACCAACTTGTTTCAAGCAGACCATCATAGTCTCCGTGCCAAAGAACGCCAACGTAACCTGTCTAAATGACTATTGCCCCGTAGCACTCACATCTATAGCCATGAAATACTTTGAAAAGGCTGGTTATGGCTCACATCAACACCATCATCCCAGACACCCTGGACCGCCCCAACAGATCCACAGATGATGCCATCTCTATCGCACTCCACACTGCCCTGACCCACATGGACAAAAGGAACACCTACGTCAGAATGCTGTTCATTGACTACAGCTCAGCATTCAACACCTCCAAGCTCATCACCAAGCTCAGAACCCTGGATCCTGGACTTCCTGGCGGGCCACCCCTAGGCGGTGAGGGTAGGCAACAACAAATTGATCGCGCTGACACACGAGGTTAGGACTGGCTTGACTGGCTGCATCACCGCTTCGTACGGCAAGTGCAAGGCACCCGACCGCAAGGCGATACGGAGGTTGGTAAGTACAGCCGAGTACAAAACTGGGGCCGAGCTCCCTGACATCCAGGACCTCTATACCAGGCAGTGTCAAAGGAAGGCCCAAAAAATTGTCAAAGACTCCAGCCACCCAAATCATAGAATGTTCTCTCTGCTACTGCACAGCAAGCAGTACTGATGCAGCAAATCTGGAACCAACAGGACCCTGAACAGCTTTACCCCCCAGCCATGACCGCTAAACAAGACTGTTAAATAGCTGATCAAATGGCTACCTGGACGGATCATTTTTTGCACTAGCTCTCTTGCACTAACTCTATGCACACACACAGAACTCTTCCCGCACACTCACACATACTTACACTGACACCCCAACACCCACATACACAGACAGACACACACACACACACACACACACACACACACACACACACGCTACATACAGTAACATGTGCACATGTGCGTACTGACGCCACACATAAACATTCACACACTTTCACACTCACCACATACGCTGCTGCTACTGTCTATTATCACTTTTTTTGCCTAGTCACTTTACCCCTACCTATATGTACATAGCTACCACAATCACCTCGTACCCCTGCACATCCACTCAGTACTATTTATAGTTATTCACTGTGTATTCATTTCTCATGTCACTATTTTATCACTCCTTTCTGAAGGAGGGTTTAGACTAAAACCTCAACATCAGAAGAGGAAAGGGAAACTGTATGCTGTCACTAACAGGCCTACATCTATGAACAAATAACAGTAAATGGTATTGACAATGTCTGAGTGATGTATTTGGTGCTAGATATCTCCAATACAGAATCTGAATGAGTAGCTGGGTAAGCAAAGGGTTAAATATACCAGCAACTGACCCAAAATGGGGAGGGAGGTGGGGGCGGGGCAAGGGGACAGGATCCCATTGAGAATTGGTGGTATTGCAATGCCTGAGATTGGGTTGAACCAATGTGAGCTGTATTGCGGGGGTGCTCCTCCCTCAAGCCTCTCTGCTGCTTCTTCCTCTCCTCATTCCCTGTAACCGAGAACTGCACAAAAACCTACAATTATAATGTGTATGTTGAGGTATCGTTTTAACAAACCACCAACTCTGTTTTTATAACACCTGTGTGAATGCTGGGGAAATATTGTGTCCCTCTATGAAGGAGAGGGGAGGGGTAGGGTCAATAAAGAAAAGGGTAGAAGATCACTGTCACATTGAACGTTTGTTATTTTCAATAGACATGTACTGTATGTGACTCAGTGTTTTGTGTATCATAAAAATATGTAATGTTGTGCTACTGTTACTAGAACATTACTCAGTGACCTGCTAATTGAACGTGCGTGAGAGAATCTCATATGTATTCAATGCACATTACTTTGAGGTGGGAGGAGTTTTTCACCAAGGATTACACATTAATGGTCTGTACAGAGTAGTAGGACTACCCTTTGGTTTCATTACTACTCCTGTGTTAATCGTACCTGCTACTAGTAGGACTGGGATTTGTCTCACTATATGTTTTTTCCCTTTGGTGAGGGCTGGAAACTGATGTAACATGAGATAGCTCAAACATATCCCTTACTCACAGTCAATGGCATCAAGCATATGGAGACTAAATTCAATATATTTGAATTCATTATGTATAAAAAATAAAACAAATTGTTATTATATTTTTGTCCTACAATTGATCAAAATTATATGGCATATAGTCTGAGATACAACTGGTATAACCCAGTAGAGTAGAAAGAAATGTGTTGGTGTGTGGGCCTGCATATGTTTTGAGGGAGGAGGGGTACAGCTAACTTCCTGCAAGTCTACACATTTTGCCATGGGGCAAAGAAAATCATGTGCAGTTTTATAGGTAATCTCCTGCTATTCTACACATTTTGCCATGAGACTGAGAGAAAATGTTGCCGTTTTAAAGCGAATTTCCCGCAACTCTATACATTTTGCCATGGGGCAGAGAGGAAAATGTGCAGTTTTATAGCTAATCTCATGCTATTCTACACATGTTGCCACGAGGCTGGGAGAAAATATAGCATTTTTAAAGCTAATTTCCCACAATTCTATACATTTTGCCATGGGGCAGAGAGGAAAATGTGCAATTTTATAGCTAATCTCATGCTATTCTACACATGTTGCCATGAGGCTGAGAGAAAATATTGCATTTTTAAAGGTAATTAAAGCTACAATATAGGTGTGTTGACTGTGATAAAGGCACTGGATTATGAGCTGTCTTGTTTGCTAAATGAACAAATAAAGTAGGCATTGGCATAGTACATATAGCCAAAGAAACACATACTCCTCAATGTGGTCATATTTGTGGCTTATTGTGGTGTGGCTATCAGTTAGTTATTTTTGGCCACCCATCCCATGAGAGTGAATGTCATTCCAGTTCACTGCTTGCTATGAATTCTATCTGATGATGTTTGCATGTTTAGGTGAAAGACAAATAATGCCCCGTTTGGAACACTGACAAGTACAGAGCATAATAAAAAATGTTTTTTAAATTCCTCGGGGGCTACGCGGCTGGGATGATGCCTCTGCTCATAATAGCAAAAATAATATCGCAAGCACACTGGCAACACAAACGATCACAATTCAGTAACTTGAGTGTAATAAAAACGTTATTATGTTCTTGACTTTGCTCTGATTGTTTTATTTTGACGCTGGAAGAGATGGCTGCCATGTTACGGACTCCTAACCAATTGTGCTATTGTGTGTGTTTTTTCGCATTATTTGTAACTTATTTTGTACATAATGTTTCTGCCAATGTCTCTTATGACTGAAAAGAGCTTCTGGATATCAGGACAGCGATTACTCACCTCTTTAACGAGTCGGATGAGAAGGATTTACTTCAGAAACTGGACACGGCCCAAATCACCGTCATTCGCATGAAGAAAAGACGGCGATATCGGGGACATAGGTCGGGGTGCCTTGTAAGGATCCGACGGCGAGTGGGTAATCCGCCTCTACCATCAGTCCTATTAGCCAACGTGCAATTGTTGGATAATAAACTGGATGAGCTCCGATCAAGACTATCCTATCAACGGCACATTCAAAACTGTAAATGTAAAATGTAATATCTTATGTTTCACCGAGTCGTGGCTGAACGAAGACATAATAACATACAGCTGGCTGGGTTTTCGGTGCATTGGCAAGATAGAACGGCTGCCTCCGGCAAGACAAGGGGTAGAGGTCTGTGTCTATTTGTAAATAACAGCTTGTGTGGGAAATCTAATATTAAGGAAGTCTCAAGGTTTTGCTCACCTGAGGTAGAGTATCTCATGAAAAGCTGTAGACCACACCATTTACCAAGAGAGTTTTCATCTATATTTTTCGTAGCTGTCTATTTACTACCACAAACCGATGCTGGCACTAAGACCTCACTCAACGAGCTGTATAAGGCCATAAGCGAACAAGAAAATGTACATCCAGAGCCGGCACTCCTAGTGGCTGGGGACTTTAATGCCGGGAAACTTAGATCCGCTTTACCTCATTTCTACCAGCATGTTACATGTGCAACCAGAGCGGAAAAAAACTCTAGACCACATTAACTCCACACACAGAGAAGTGTACAAAGCTCTCCCCACCCTCCATTTGGCAAATCTGACCATAACTCTATCTTCCTGATTCCTGCTTACAAGCAAAAACTAAAGCAGGAAGTACCAGTGTTGCACCAGATGTTATTTAGGGGCTGCATAGCAAAGGGGGTGAATACATATCCACGCACCACTTTTCAGTTTTTTTTTTTTAAATAATATTTTTCATTTCACTTCACCAATTTGGACTATTGTGTGTATGTCCATTACATGAAATCCAAATAAAAATCCACTTAAATGACAGGTTGTAATGCAACAAAATAGAAAAAACGCCAAGTGGGGTGAATACTTCTGCATGGCACTGTACCTTGGTGTTCTTGGGCACTGGGACTATGGTGGAAACATGTTGGTATTACAGACTTGGTCAGGGACAGGTTGAAAATGTCAGTGAAGACACTTGCCAGTTGATCAGCTCATGCTCAGAGTACACATCCTGGTGATCCGTCTGGCCCTGCGGCCTTGTGAATATTGACCTGTTTAAAGGTCTTACTCACATTGGCTACGGAGAGTGTGATCACACAGTCATCTGGAACAGCTGATGCTCTCATGCATGCTTCAGTGTTGCTTGCCTCGAAGCGAGCATAGAAGTAATTTAGCTCTTCTGGTAGGCTCGTGTCACTGGATAGTTTGTGTCTGTGCTTCCCTTTGCAGTCCGTAATAGTTTGCATGCCCTGCCACATCCGACGAGCATCGGGGCCGGTGTAGTACGATTCAATCTTAGTCCTGTATTGACGCTTTGCCTGTTTGATGGTTCGTCGGAGGGCATAGCGGGATTTCTCATAAGCGTCTGGGTTAGAGTCCTGCTCCTTGAAAGCGGCAGCTCTACCCTTTAGCTCAGTGCGATGTTGCCTGTAATCCATGGCTTCTGGTTGGGGTGTGTATGTACGGTCACTGTGGGGAGGACGTCATCGATGCATTTATTGATAAAGCCAGTGACTGATGTGGTGTACTCCTCAATGCCATCGAAAGAATCCCGGAACATATTTCAGTCTGTGCTAGCAATGCAATCCTGTAGCTTAGCATCTGCGTCATCTGACCACTTCCGTATTGAATGAGTCACCAATTACCTTCAGAAGTCACATAATTAATTCAATAAAGTCCACCTGTGTGCAATCTAAGTGTCACATAATCTGTCACATGATCTCAGTATATATACACCTTTTCTGAAAGGCCCCAGAGTCTGCAACACCACTAAGCAAGGGTCACCATGAAGACCAAGGAGCTGTCACGATCGTCAAAAGGAGTAGACCAAGGTGCAGCGTGGTAAGTGTTCATCCTTGTATTTATTTTAAATCAGAACACTAAACACAAAATAAGAAACAATGATAAAGACCGTCACGTCTTGCAGGCTTATTAACAAGCAGTACAAAAATAAGATCCCATAACTACAGGTGGGGAACGGCTGCCTGAATATGATTCCTAATCAGAGACAACGATAGACAACTGCCTCTGATTAGGAACCATACTCGGCTCAACACAAAGAAATAGACACCATAGAATGCCCACCCCACACCCTGACCTAACCACCTTTGAGAAACAAACCGTCTCTCTCAGGTCAGGGCGTGACAGTACCCCCCCAAAAGGTGCAGACTCCCGGCCGTAAACCTGAACCTATAGGGGAGGGTCCAGGTGGGCATCTATACTTGGCGGCGGCTCTGGTTCGGGGCGTAGCCCCCACACCGCCCGCTGATCCCTCCGCTTCTGTGTCGCCGGAGGAACCAGACCGTGGATCATCGCCGGAGGCTCGAACTGCCGACCGCCGCTGAAGACTCTGGGCTGCAGGCCGCTGCTGAAGACTCTGGGCTGCAGACCACCGCTGAATACTCTGGGCTGCAGACCGCCGCTGAAGACTCTGGGCTGCAGACCGCCGCTGAAGACCGTTGCTGAAGACTCGGGGCTGCAGACCGTCGCTGAAGACTCGGGGCTGCGGACCGTCGCTGAAGACTCGGGGCTGCAGACCGTCGCTGGAGACTCGGGGCTGCGGACCGTCGCTGAAGACTCCGGACTGGGGAGCGTCGCTGGAGGCTCCGGACTGAGGAGCGTCGCTGGAGGCTCCGGACTGGGGAGCGTCGCTGGAGGCTCCGGACTGGAGAACGTCTCTGTAGGTTCTGGACTGGGGACCGTCGCTGCAGGCTCCGTGCCATGGATCATCACTACAGGTTCCGTGCCATGGATCATCACTGGAGGCTTTGTGCCATGGATCATCACTGGAGGCTCCGGGCCATGGATTATCACTGGAGGCTTCGTGCCATGGATCATCCCTACAGGCTCCGGGCCATGGATCATCACTGGAGGCTTCATGCCATGGATCATCCCTACAGGCTCCGGGCCATGGATCATCACTGGAGGCTTCGTGCCATGGATTATCACTACAGGCTCTGGGCCATGGATCATCACTGGAGGCTTCATGCCATGGATTATCACTGGAGGCTTCGGACCATTGATCATCACTGGAGGCTTCCTACGTGGAGCTGGGACCGGTCTCACTTGACTGGGGAGACGCACAGGAGACTGGGTGCACAGAGCAGGCACAGGGGGTACTGGGCCATGGAGGCACACTGGAGGTCTAGAGCTTAGGGCTGGCACACCCCGTCCTGGCTGGATGGTTATTTTAGCCCAGCAAGGGCGGAGCGCTGGTACAGGATGAACTGGGCTGTGCTGGTGAACGGGGGTTACCGTGCGTAGAGCAGGCGCAGGATAAGCTGGGCCGAAGAGACGCACTGGAGACCAGATACGCTGAGCCGGCGCACTTCTTCCTGGCTGATGGCCAACTCTAGCACTGCAACGGTGAGGAGCTGGCACCGAGCGCACCGGGCTGTGACTGCGCACTGGCGACACAGTGCGCATCACCGAATAACACTGTGCTGGCTCGGGCACTCGCTCCCCACGGTAAGCACCGGGAGTTGGCTCAGGTCTCAACCCCGACTTCGCCAATCTCCCCGTGTGCCCCCCAAAAAATATTTTTTGCCGCTGCCTCTCGGGGTTCCGCCGTTTCCTTGACTGTTCCTCCCAGTATCGCCGTTCCACTTTCGCCGCCTCTATCTCCTCCTGCGGGCGGCGATACTCCCCAGGCCTTGTCCAGGGTCCTGCCCCATCCAGGATTTCCTCCCAGGTCCAGTCATCCGGCCCACGCTGCTTGGTCCTTTGGTGGTGGGATCTTCTGTCAAGATAGTCAAAAGGAGTAGACCAAGGTGCAGTGTGGTAAGTGTTCATCCTTGTATTTATTTTAAATCAGAACACTAAACACAAAATAAGAAACAATGATAACGACTGTCACGTCTTGCAGGCTTAACAAGCAGTACAAAAATAAGATCCCACAACTACAGGTGGGGAAAGGCTGCCTAAGTATGATTCCTAATCAGAGACAACGATAGACAGCTGCCTCTGATTAGGAACCATACTCGGCTCAACACAAAGAAATAGATACCATAGAATGCCCACCCCACACCCTGACCTAACCACATAGAGAAACAAACCGTCTCTCTCAGGTCAGGGCGTGACAGGAGCTCTCCAAACAGGTCAGGGACAAAGTTGTGGAGAAGCACAGATCAGGCAGCTTCCAAGATGGCGTAGCAGTCAGACGTATTTGTCCTCGTCTTGTCGTGTCCCATGTATATATATTTTTCTTCGCATATCTTTTTTATATTTTTGTATATAGACTTTTTCTACTGTATTATTGACTGTATGTTTGTTTATTCCATGTGTAACTCCGTATTGTTGTATGTGTCGAATGGCTTTGCTTTATCTTGGCCAGGTCACAGTTGTAAATGAGAACTTGTTCTCAACTAGCCTACCTGGTTAAATAAAGGTGAAATTATATTTTTTTAAATTAAATGTAAAAAAGGGTTTGGTTATTAAAAAATATCAGAAACTTTGAACATCCCACAGAGGACCACTAAATCCATTATAAAAAAATTGAAAGAATATGGCATCACAACAAACCTGCCAAGAGAGGGCTGCCCACCAAAACTCACGGACCAGGCAAGGAGGGCATTAATCAGTGAGGCAACAAAGAGACCAAAGATAACCCTGAAGGAGCTGCAAAGCTCCACAGCGGAGATTGGAGTATCTGTCCATAGGACAACTTTAATCCGTACACTCCACAGAGCTGGGCTTTATGGAAGAGTGGCCAGAAAAAAGACATTGCATGAAGAAAAAAATAAGCAAACACGTTTGGTGTTGCCAAAGGGCATGTGGGAGACTCCCCAAACATATGGAAGAAGGTACTCTGGTCAGATGAGACTAAAATTGAGCTTTTTGGCCACCAAGGAAAACGCTATGTCTGGTGCAAACCAACACCTCTCATCACCCCGAGAACACCAGCCCCACAGTGAAACATGGTGGTGGCAGCATCATGCTGTGGGGATGTTTTTCATTGGGAGGGACTGGGAAAATGGTCAGAATTGAAAGGATGATAGATGGTGCTAAATACAGGGATATTCTTAAAGGAAACCTGTTTCAGTCTTCCAGGGATTTGAGACTGGGATGGAGGACCACCTTCCAGCAGGACAATGACCCTAAGCATACTGCTAAAGCAAAACTCGAGTGGTTTAATGGGAAACATTTAAATGTCTTGGAATGGCCTAGTCAAAGCCCAGACCTCAATCCAATTGAGAATCTGTGGTATGACTTAAAGATTGCTGTACACCAGCAGGAACCAATCCAACTTGAAGGAGCTGGAGCAGTTTTGCCTTGAAGAATGGGCATAAATCCCAGTGGCTAGATGTGCCAAGCTTACAGAGACATGTCCCAAGAGATTAGCAGCTGTAATTGCTGCAAAATGTGGTTCTACAAGTTATTGACTTTTGGGGGGGGGGGGGGGGTGAATAGTTATGCACGCTCAAGTTTTCAGTTTTTTTTGTCTTATTTCTTGTTTGTTTCACCAAAAAATATATTTTGCATCTTCAAAGTGGTAGGCATGTTGTGTAAATCAAATGATACAAACCCCCAAAAAATCTATTTTAATTCCAGGTTGTAAGGCAACAAAATAGGCAACATGCCAAGAGGGGGGAATACTTTCACAAGGCAATGTAACCTGCCTAAATGACTACCGACCCGTAGCACTCACATCTGTAGCCATGAAGTGCTTCGAAAGGTTGGTCATGGCTCACATCAATACCATTATCCCAGAAACCCTAGACCCACTCCAATTTGCATACTGCCCCAACATATCCTCAGATGATGCAATCTCTTGTCATGCCCTGACCTTAAGAGATCCTTTTATGTCTCTATTTTGGTTGGTCAGGGCGTGAGTTGGGGTGGGTATTCTATGTCCTTTTTTCTATGCTTTGTGTTTCTTTGTTTTGGCCTGGTGTGGCTCTCAATCAGGGACAGCTGTACTTCGTTGTCGCTGATTGGGAATCATACTTAGGCAGCCTGTTTTCCTTTGGGGTTTGTGGGTAGATAATTTCTGTTTAGTGTTTTGCACCTGACGGGACTGTTCGGTTGTTCTTTTGTTTTGCTTGTCGGATTTAGTGTTCAGTTTTATCATTAAAAATGATGAACACTTACCACGCTGCATTTTGGTCTGATTTCTCTTCCCCTTCATCTGACGACGAAGACCGTTACATCTCTATTGTACTGCACACTGCCCTTTCCCACCTGGACAAAAGAAACACCTATGTGAGAATGCTATTCAGTGACTACAGCTCAGCATTCAACACTGTAGTGCCCTCAAAGCTCATCACTAAGCTAAGGACCCTTGGGACTAAACACCTACGTCTGCAACTGGATCTTGGACTTCCTGACAGGCTGCCAAAAAGGTGTAAGGGTAGGCAACAACGCATCTGCCACGCTGATCCTCAACACGGGGGCCCCTCAGGGATGGATGCTCAGTCCCCTCCTGTACTCCCTGTTCACCCATGACTGCATGGCCAAGCACGACTCCAACACCATCATTAAGTTTGCTGACGACACAATGATGAGACAGTCTATAGGGAGGAGGTCAGAGACCTGGCAGTGTGGTGCCAGGATAACTACATCTCCCTCAACGTGATCAAGACAAAGGAAATGATTGTGGACTACAGGAAAAGGAGGACTGAGCATGCCCCCATTCTCATCGACGGGGCTGTAGTGGAGCAAGTTGAGAGCTTCAAGTTCCTTGGTGTCCACATCACCAACGAACTATCATAGTCCAAACACACCAAGACAGTTGTGAAGAGGGCACGACAACGGAGACTGAAAAGATTTGGCATGGACCCTCAGATCCTCAAAAAGTTCTACAGCTGCACCATCGAGAGCATCCTGACTGGTTGCATCACCACCTGGTATGGCAACTGCTCGGCCTCTGACCGCAAGGCACTACAGAGGTTAGTGCATACGGCCTAGTACATCACTGGGGCCAAGCTTCCTGCCATCCAGGACCTCTATACCAGGCGGTGTCAGAGGAAGGCCCTAAAAATTGTCAAAAACTCCAACCCTAGCCATAGACTGTTCTCTCTGCGAAGGCTTCTTAACAGCTTCTACCCCCAAGCCATAAGACTCCTGAACAGCTAATCAAATGGCTACCCTGACTATTTGCATTGTCCCCCCATTTTTACACTGCTGCTACGCTCTGTTTACTATCCATGCATAGTCACTTTTCCACTACCTACATGTACATATTACCTCAATTACCTCGACTAACCCGTGCCCCCACACATTGACTCTGTACCGGTACCCCCAGGATATAGCCTCGCTACTGTTAATTTATTGTTGCTCTTTAGTTATTTGTTATTTTTACATTTTATTTAAAATATACTGCTCAAAAAAATAAAGGGAACACTTAAACAACACATCCTAGATCTGAATGAAAGAAATAATCTTATTAAATACTTTTTTCTTTACATAGTTGAATGTGCTGACAACAAAATCACAAAAAAATAATCAATGGAAATCCAATTTATCAACCCATGGAGGTCTGGATTTGGAGTCACACTCAAAATTAAAGTGGAAAACCACACTACAGGCTGATCCAACTTTGATGTAATGTCCCTACAACAAGTCAAAATGAGGCTCAGTAGTGTGTGTGGCCTCCACGTGCCTGTATGACCTCCCTACAACGCCTGGGCATGCTCCTGATGAGATGGCGGATGGTCTCCTGGGGGATCTCCTCCCAGACCTGGACTAAAGCATTCGCCAACTCCTGGACAGTCTGTGGTGCAACGTGGCGTTGGTGGATGGAGCGAGACATGATGTCCCAGATGTGCTCAATTGGATTCAGGTCTGGGGAACGGGCGGGCCAGTCCATAGCATCAATGCCTTTCTCTTGCAGGAACTGCTGACACACTCCAGCCACATGAGGTCTAGCATTGTCTTGCATTAGGAGGAACCCAGGGCCAACCGCACCAGCATATGGTCTCACAAGGGGTCTGAGGATCTCATCTCGGTACCTAATGGCAGTCAGGCTACCTCTGGCGAGCACATGGAGGGCTGTGCAGCTCCCCAAAGAAATGCCACCCCACACCATGACTGACCCTCCGCCAAACCGGTCATGCTGGAGGATGTTGCAGGCAGCAGAACGTTCTCCACGGCGTCTCCAGACTCTGTCACGTCTGTCACGTGCTCAGTGTGAACCTGCTTTCATCTGTGAAGAGCACAGGGCGCCAGTGGTGAATTTGCCAATCTTGGTGTTCTCTGGCAAATGCCAAACGTCCTGCACGGTGTTGGGCTGTAAGCACAACCCCCACCTGTGGACGTCGGGCCCTCATACCACCCTCATGGAGTCTGTTTCTGACCGTTTGAGCAGACACATGCACATTTGTGACCTGCTGGAGGTCATTTTGCAGGGCTCTGGCAGTGCTTCTCCTGCTCCTCCTTGCACAAAGGCGGAGGTAGCGGTCCTGCTGCTGGGTTGTTGCCCTCCTACGGCCTCCTCCACGTCTCCTGATGCACTGGCCTGTCTCCTGGTAGCGCCTCCATGCTCTGGACACTACGCTGACAGACACAGCAAACCTTCTTGCCACTGCTCGCATTGATGTGCCATCCTGGATGAGCTGCACTACCTGAGCCACTTGTGTGGGTTGTAGACTCCGTCTCATGCTACCACTAGAGTGAAAGCACCGCCAGCATTCAAAAGTGACCAAAACATCAGCCAGGAAGCATAGGAACTGAGAATTGGTCTGTGGTCCCCACCTGCAGAACCACTCCTTTATTGGAGGTGTCTTGCTAATTGCCTATAATTTCCACCTGTTGTCTATTCCATTTGCACAACAGCATGTGAAATTTATTGTCAATGAGTGTTGCTTCCTAAGTGGACAGTTTGATTTCACAGAAGTGTGATTGACTTGGAGTTACATTGTGTTGTTTAAGTGTTCCCTTTATTTTTTTGAGCAGTGTATATATATATATTTTTTTTTACATTAGTTTATTTTAGTAAATACTTTTTAACACTTATTTTTCTAAAACTGTATTGTTGGTTAAGGGCTTGTAAGTAAGCATTTCACTGTTATATTCGACGCATGTGACAAATAACATTTGATTTGATTTGAATACCTCTCATGATTTATCATGTTACCTTTATATCCAAGGTATCTCGAAGGTGCACTTTTATTATTGACCTGAGTCACATTCATTAGGCACAAAATGGTAAACGTTTTTTATAACGGTTTGCACCGGAACCTGCTAAAGTGTTTCTTATTGGATAAGTTCAGGTTGTCCTTAGCTGTATCAGTACGTTTTCTTCCGTTTGGTGCCCTGCTGGCACCAAAACACTCACATGTCATATAATTAACATTGCGTGTCATATCATCCTTGACAGATAGAACTCATTGTGTATCTACTGATGGTGTTAAATTAGGTTTCCTGGATATTATGAAAGGTGTCCCGCAGGGGTCGATTCTGGGTCCTGTACTTTTTACTATTTACATTACCAATATCGTCTGTAAAACACTGTAACCTGCACTTCTATGCCGATAATACTGTTGTGTGTGTTATTGTCCCCTCGGTTGACCAGGCTCTGGTTGTATTCATTGTATTACAGAAAAAAATTTATTGACCTGAAATTAGTATTGAATGTAGGTAAAACTAAGTATATGTTGTTCTCTAGAGCGCATACAACTAACTATGATGATTTAAGCATACAGACCCTTTGACTTTATTCCACATTTTGTTACGTTACAGCCTAATTCTAAAATGGATTAAAAAAATTATTTTCCTCAGCAATCTACACACAATACCCCATAATGACAAAGTGAAAACATGTTTTTAGGAATGTTTGCAAATGTATTACAAATAAAAAACAGACCCTTTGCGATGAGACTCGAAATTTAGCTCAGGTGCATCCTGTTTCCATTGATCATCATTGAGATGCTTCTACCACTTGATTGGAGTTCACCTGTGGTAAATTCAATTGATTGGACACGATTTGGAAAGGCATAACACCTGTTTATATAAGGTCCCACAGTTGACATGTTAGAGCAAAAACCAAGCCATGAGATCGAAGGAATTGTCCGTAGAGCTCCCAGACAGGATTGTGTTGAGGCACAGATCTGGGGAAGGGTACAAAAACATTTCTGCAGCATTGAAGGCCCCCAAGAACACAGTGGCCTCCATCATTCTTAAATGGAAGAAGTTTGGAACCACCAAGACTCTTCCTAGAGCTGGCCGCCCGGCCAAACTGAGCAATCGGGGGAGAAGGGCCTTGGTCAGGGAGGTGACCAAGAACCCGATGGTCACTCTGACAGATGTGAGGGAAATTTTCTGTTAAACCCTACTAATGCTTGTGTACTAAAGTATCCTTCTTTAAGCCTAGGCATTGGGCTTTAGATATTGTTACTCATATAACAAAGATAATTAAGATGTCTTATCTGCAGAATAAGCTTATATGATTGAACTGATGAACTCTTGTTATTAGAATGTCTCCTTTCGGACTCTGGTGTTGGCAGCTGCATTTCCTCCCTCATATGGGCCTCAGTCACCTTGGGTCCAGAAAGGGGAGAAGTCAGGCTTGTCTATCACATGTCCCTGTTGCTATGCAGAATATCAGCAAGGAGTATGGCAAAGGAGGTCAGAAGGAAACATTGTTTCCATATGTGAACTATGTGTCTTTATTGCAAACCATGTGAAGGGATGGCATGAGTAATGGGGAACCAATCACTTGTCTCCACAGTGTCTGTTCATCAGCCACCTCCTCCAAGGGGGAGATTGTCCTCTCCCCTAGTTCAAGGTGGAAACTAAGTAACAACAAATGTCCTAAGTTCTTAGTACTGAACAAAACAACAAGTTCTTTGTATTTGGGGCCAAATGTCTGGCACAGGATGTGTGGGCTTGGTGTTTGGAACCATTGTACGTCATCTCTGATGTTGCACCTATCCTGAGATAGTATATTACCCAGAAGCTAACGCCACTCAGTGGGCTCTCACTCCATCTCACCTGGGGGGAGGGGGCGACAAGCCTCCTTGTTATAACAAGTCTTTTAATAAAAGTAATACCTTGATTGATTCATTTTGCCTCTCTTCATTATTGATTAAGGGTAGAATTTCCACCACACAGAGCTCTAGAGTTCCTCTGTAGAAAGGGAGGACAACCATCTCTGCAGCATTCCACCAATCAGGCCTTTATGGTAGAGCCAATCCTCAGTGAAAGGCACATGACAGCCCTTTTGGAGTTTGCCAAAATGTCCTTGAGTGGCCCGGCCAGATCCCGGACTTGAAACCGATCGAACATCTCTGGAGAGACCTAAAAATAGCTGTGCAGCAACGCTACCCATCCCACCTGACAGAGCTTGAGAGGATCTGCAGAGAGGAATGAGAGAAACTCCCCAAATACAGGTGTGCCAAGCTTGTAGAGTCATACCCTAGAAGACTTGAGGCTGTAATCGCTGCCAAAGTACTGAGTAAAGTTATGTCAATGTGATATTTCCGTTATTTATTTATTTGTATTTTAAAAAATCTAAAAAACTGTTTTGCATTGTCATTATGGTGTATTGTGTGTAGATTGACAAGGAAAAACCTTTTTTAATCAATTTTAGAATAAGGTAACAAAATGTGGAAAAAGTCAAGGGGTCTGGAATACTTTCCAAATGCACTGTATGTACCTTGGATGGTGTCCATACTGATCGTGTCCCTGCTTACAAATATCTGGGCATCTGGATAGATGAAAATCTGTCTTTTATAAAGCGTATTGATGAGTAGGTAAAGAAGCTGAGAATAAAAATGGGCTTCTTCTATAGAAATAGGTCATGCCTCTCGCTAAATAGTAGAAAGCAGATTATTCAGTCAACATTCTTATGGTGACTATGGTGACATCTATATGAATGCAGCTGCCACTTCATTAAAGCCGTTAGATTAAGTTTATCATTGCGCACTGAGTTTATTACAGGTGTCAATTTTAATACTCATCACTGTTTTCTCTACCAGAAAGTTGGTTGGCCCTCTTTGATGTCATGTAGGTTAATACATTAGTATGTTTTCATTTATAAAGCCCTTTTACAAAAAGTCCCACTGTACCTAACATCTTTACTAGACTTTAGACATACGAGTTACCACACCCAGTCTCAGGGATGGTTAACTCTGGAAATTCCTTTGGTCTCTACGGAGTTAGGGAAATTAGCTTTTCGTTTTCTTGCACCTGATTTGTGGAAGAAAACTTGAAAATGTTCTTAAACTAGATGCTCTGGTGCCTCTAGCACAATTCAGAAGGCTGAATGAAGACCTTAGTGATGAACGGGTTTGTTTTTTATGACCATGTTTTTCTTTCTTCTTGCATTTTGTATTTATATTGGTGAGTGTTTTTTCAGTAATTTATGTCATTCAGGGCTCATCTGTAAAAGAGACCGTGGTTTCTGTATGACTCTCTGATAAAAAAATAAAGGTTAAATAAAATAAAAGAAATAAATCCTCCCTTGACTTTTCCAGTTTGATATCTGTATGGCTCTCAATTGGTCTCATAAGCATCTATATAAAAAAAAATCAAGCCTTGAGCGTTGAATATTGTCTTATACTTGTACTGGTAGTCTCATACCGTGGTTACCCTCTCGTCAGCGCAGACCTCCACCACAAGAAACGTGGACAACATCTGCCGAGACGCTGGTCACAGATCAGCGGATCTGTCTTTAGAGATGAAGTCTGAACATACAGCACATACATTTAAAAAAATAATAATTTTTAGCTGCTCTCTTGGCCATGTCTCCCTTGTAAAAGAGGTATTCTGACTTCAATTGGACTTCCTGGATAAATAAACGTTAAATAAAAAGAAAAAGAATAGATCAATAAAAAAACAACCATACAGCGGCAAATTTGATTTCATTCTTTTTTTTAAGATAACTCCCACACACACAATAGTACCTACGCACATTGTTTTTTGTCTCAGCACAAGTATAATATGTGTGCAGGGTTACATATCTCCATGTCAGCCGTCTGCAGCAGAGACAGCCGGGGCGTCAATTGAAACCCTACGCACGCACTGGTGCTACGTTCAGAGGCGGGCAGTGACCCTGAGTGAATAAAAATCAGGGCAGATTGGCAGCAAATGCTGGTTATGTCATTCGACTGTCTCCAGAGCGATTTGATAATATACTGTCTGGAGGCAGGGGATGGAGCGTGCACGGGCAAGGTCAGTGATGTACTTGCAAGACTGAAAAGGGTATATAAGAAATTATTGAAAATGAGCCTCAAACCACCATCATTGTATATCTATTATTTGATCTATGGACTGATGAGGATTATATAAATGCATAGATACATATTTTTCTACCCTCACCTCAGTTTCTCCTTTTTCCTGGATACTTGTACCCTGCTGCAAAGGGATGTCAGAAGGTGACATTTTCTTGATAACACGGTATCTAGGATATACTGGATCTGTGAACATGCCTGGATATACTATTTCAGAAAAGCATCACCTCTGATGTGACCAGTTAGCGCCTAATAGTCACTCTCAGCCCTAAAGAACAAATTCCATCTCCACCAACAGCAGCTTTAGGTCCTCTCATAGAATATAATCTATTTCAGTCTATTTTTACAGGTCCTCTCCCCACTCAGTGCAGTTGTTTGCTATGCAGTGGTCTAACATTTCAAGGTTTCGAACTGACGCTGGATGTTATGCAATGCCTGCACTTGGGGACTCTGTAACATAAGCAGAAGAGACAGGAATAGAGCAGAAACTGGCAGTGAGGCAGAGCAGGAGCCTGTTGTCTACCCATTACAGAGCATGCACAGCCACTGTCCAGCCACTGGCTAGCTGATTAGCCACCCTGCTGTATTCTGCCCAACATGGCCCTCGACATGGCTGAGATGGACAGATAGGGGATGTGTGATTGTCGCTGAGTACACGGGAAACCATTTTATTTGTCAAGAGACGATGGAACTGATTGAGCACAGTTAAAGGGGATGGGCAGCAATTTGAATTAGCCTGGAAACAATGGGGATATGGTTAGAAAAGGCAAATACACACATTTATATTTATTATTATTCACATACATTTACAATGGCAGGGCAGGTACTGCCATAAACCATAGAACATAAGCAGAAGATCAAGAGACTGGTGCCAATTTCAACATACAGCTGTCCTTATTTCCCCAGCCTAGTACTTTCAGATCTAGAGAGAATATGGGTCCCAGATTTTCTTGTCTGAAACAGCTTGGGGTTAGGTCAGCATTTTACTATTAAACAATCATTCTGCCTCAAACAAAATATATTCATGTTTATACTCAGTCAGAAAACAAACATCCGCTCCTTGTTGAACTTACACTTCGCAAAGGAAGAAAGAAAATATCGGTTTGGAAACTAGAACAGGGGATGGAGTGTTTCCTCACACTGACATTTAATTGCAACAGGCAGTGTCATAAAGACCTTCACTTTTCTCCATAGTGCACTGTGCTCGACAGTGCACTAGATATCATTCTGCCGCTGAAGTTCAATTCCTTTGACAGCAAGGTACAGATTTATCTATTGCTTTAGGTGAGGAAGCCATCTTGTGGATATTTCATGTACTGACGATTTATCAACGAACACCTAAGCATCAGCATGACATTATCCCCCAAGTTGACAACTACTGCTAAAGGCCTAGCTGATTCCCCCCCCCCCCCCCCCCCCTTCTTTCTTTGGTTTTCCGTTAAAACATTTAACTGAACAGGACCGTCAGACGCTGACGCCGCTGGGGTGTTTTGGGAAAATGGCGGAAGCGGATGTTCTGTTTGAATCGGATGACGTGTCGAGTGGAGATGAGAGTGAGAAGAACTGGATTACAGTGGCGAATCCAGAAGGAAATAAAATAAGCAAAGTGGTAGCGGAATCTAGTAAATCCAAACCTAGTTGTGATTCCTTTGGATTTGGATCGATGTTGTTACCTGGTAGAACTGTTTTGAAGTCTCTATTAAAATTGTGGATGCGTTGGTGTCAATGAGAATAATGAGAAGTGGGCTTATTTCATGTTTCTTATTTTGTGTTTCTATGGAACAGAGAGAGCGTACTCTGCGCCTCAACAAGATGGCGGATTGGAATGTGTCGTGTGTGGACCTTTGAAGCAGGGCACCTATCAAAGGTGTTATCTTTGGGGTGGCGCTAGAAGTAAATGCAAAGGATATGAAGAATTGAATCAAGTGGTTGGTGCACACCAACTGACCCGCATGGTACATGGAGTGAGGAAGGCCACTCCATCCATGCTATTGTTTTTTGATGAACACTCTTTCCCTTCTCACATGTATTTGGGTTATATGAGATTACCTGTGAGTGCCTTCGTGCCCAAACCCATGCAGTGTGATAAATGTAAATCATTTGGTTATGTGTCAAGTGTACGTAGAAGGGAGGAGTATTATATGCCAGCTGAGCCTAAACGCTGCAATTGTTGTGGTGAACATGCACCTGAATTTCTGAAGGCGACAGAGGTGTCAAGAATAAGGGCTGTCCAGAATGTCTCCTATCCAGAGGGGGTGAGAGTGGAAGAAAGGAGTGAAGTTGAAGAAGTAATGGTAGTAGGAGTAAATGAGACACCAGATGATGTTACTTGTCAACAGAGGAATCCTGACATGTTGCATGTGAAGAAGGTGGACTTTGTAGCATTTATTACTTTGGTTATCATCTGCACAGCGCAAACGAAGAAGAAATCTTAGACAGTAGGCATCATTGTGAGTGCGGCTGAGCGTTTTTTGGGACTCAGGAACTTTTTTGCAGAGGCATTACAAGGAATCCTGTCGAAGAACGCTCCATCCTCACAGTCACCTGAGCCTGTGTAGGGATGTGATTTGAATGTGACTGAAGGAGTGGGATGGTTGTTTTGATTTATTTGGGGATTTTGTATTATCTCAGGTCCCCCTCTTCCTGGAATGGAATATATAATTTTGTTTTTGTTTCAATACCCCGTACAGTACAGTAGGTGGCGGCAATACACCAATAGGTGTCGTCTGCCATAAAACTTTAAAGAAGAAGCAGAAGAGAAGGCACCCGTATGTTTTGTTTGAAACTGATGTCGAGTGGAGATTAGAGTGAGAAGGAAAGGATTACAGTGGTGAATAAAAAAGGAAAGAAAATAAGTAAAGTGGTCGTGGAGTCTAGTAAATCCAAGCCTAGTTCTGACACATTTTATGTTGGAGTGAGGGTTTTGGATCAATCGAGATACCTGGGAGATCCGTTTAAAGTCTCGATGAAAATTATAGACGCGTTAGATGAGGTGGCGTAAGTGAAAATAACAAGAAATAGGTGGCGTCATTCCACCAATAGGTGTAGTCTGCCATAAAACCATAAAGAAGAAGAAGATATTGATGCCTTTCGGAATGGTGTGGGTCTTCATGCCTCAGCACATTGTTTGTTCTTCTCAGAAGATTTACACTTTAGCACCTGAATACACAGATTTACGGGCCGATATAATCTGCATAGTGGAAGAGCCACGATATAACGCAATTTAAATTTAAAGAGCAACTGCCACTAAAAAACGACTACTCATTTAGGAAGCAGCCTACAATGGATTTGGAAAGTATTCAAACCCCTTGACTTTTTCCACATTTTGTTACGTTACAGCCTTACTCTAAAATTGATTAAATAGTTTATTTTCCTCATCAATCTACACACAATACCCCATAATGACAAAGTAAAAACAGGTTTTTAGATTTTTGGTATATATATTTTTAAATATTACGTTTACATAAGTATTCAGACCCTTTATTTAGTACTTTGAAGCACCTTTGGCAGCGATTACAGCCTCGAGACTGCTTGGGTATAGCGCTACAAGCTTGGCACACCTGTATTTGGGGAGTTTCTCCCATTCTTCTCTGCAGATCCTCTCAAGCTCTGTCAGGTTGGATGGGGAGCGTCGCTGCACAGCTATTTCCAGGTCTCTCCAGGGATGTTCGATCGGGTTCAAGACCAGGCACTGGCTGGGTCACTCAACATTCAGAGACTTGTCACGAAGCCCCTCCTGCATTGTCTTGGCTGTGTGCTTAGGGTCATTGTCCTGTTGGAATGTGAACCTTCGCCCCAGTCTGAGGTCCTGAGCGCTCTGGAGAAGGTTTTCATCAATGATGTTTCTGCACTTTGCTCCGTTCATCTTTGCCTCAATCCTGACTAGTCTCCCAGTCCCTTCCACTGAAAGGGAAGGTGCCAGGTTTCCCAAAGATGTGACGCTTGACCTTCAGGCCAAAGAGTTCAATCTTGGTTTCATCAAACCATATAATCTTGTCCTTTAGGTGCCTTTTGGCAAACTCCAAGCGGGCTGTCATGTGCCTTTTACTGAGGAGAGACTACCTTCTGGCCACTCTACCATAAATACCTGATTGGTGGAGTGCTGCAGAGATGGTTGTCCTTCTGGAAGGTTCTCCTATCTCCACAGAGGTACTCTGGAGCTCTGTCAGAGTGACCATCGGGTTCTTGGTCACCTCCCTGACCAAGGCCCTTCTCCCCTGATTGCTCAGTTTGGCCGGGCAGCCAGCTCTAGAGTCTTGGTCGTTCCAAACGTCTTCCATTTAAGAATGATGGAGGCCACTGTATTCTTGGGAACCTTCAATGCTGCAGACATTTTTTGGTACCCTTCCCCAGATCTGTGACTCGACACAATCCTGTCTCGGAGCTCTACGGACAATTCCTTCCACCTCATGGCTTGGTTTTTGCTCTGACTTGCACTGTCAACTGTGGGACCTTATATAGACAAGTGTGTACCTTTCCAAATCATGTCCAATCAATTGAATTTACCACAGGTGGACTCTAATCAAGTTGTAGAAACATCTCAAGGATGATCAGTGGGAACAGGATGCACCTGAGCTAAATTTCGAGTCTCATAGCAAAGGGTCTGAATATTTATGTAAATAAGGTATCTGTTTTTATATTTAATACATTTGCAAACATTTCTACAAACCTGCTTTTGCTTTGTCATTATTGGGTATTGTGTGTAGATTGATGAAGATTTGTATTTATTTAATCAATTTTAGAATAAGGCTGTAACGTAACAAAATGTGGAAAAAGTCAGGGGGTCTGAATACTTTCCGAATGCGCTGTCTGTGGCATCAATATGAGTCAGAAACATTTATTCTACTTTCAAAATTGACTACTAAGTGTATATAGGATAATTTTGGTCATGAAGTCAGTCTAGTCCAAAACAGAGTTTTGTGAGACTCGTCGTCGGGACTGCATCACAACGCAAATTAAGGTTGGGTTTGTTTCAATCTGGTCCACATGCCCACAGCTGGCAACACACATGTAGTCATAAATTCGAAGTGCAGCTGCACCAGACCGACCTAAATGCATGTGGTAAATTTCAGTTGACTTTGGATATCCCGATGAGGCGATTTAGGGACCATCGGTAAATTACACAATGTACATGGGACAATATGCTAAATTTACAATAGTTCCAAATTTCAATGACTTAAAAACTCAAACCAACTATGAATTGTATTACATAAATTCATATACATGTACAGTACCAGTCAAAAGTTTGGACACGCCTACTCATTCAAGAGTTTTTCTTTATTTTACTATTTTCTACATTGTAGAATAATAGTAGAGACATAAAAACGATGAAATAACACATATGGAATCATGTAGTAACCAAAAACTTTTTTAACAAATCAAAATATATTTTATAATTGAGATTCTTCAAAGTAGCCACCCTTTGCCTTGATGACAGCTTTTGCACACTCTTGGCATTCTCTCAACCAGCTTCATGAGGTAGTCACCTGGAATGCATTTCAATTAACAGGTGTGCCTTGTTAAAAGTCAATTTGTGGAATTTCCTTCCTTCTTAATGCATTTGAGTAAATCAGTTGTGTTGTGACAAGGTAGGGTTGGTATACAGAAGATAGCCCCATTTGGTAAAATACAAAGTCCATATTATGGCAAGAACAGCTCAAATACGCAAAGAGACATGACAGTCCATCAACACTTTAAGACATGGAGGTCAGTCAATCTGGAAAATTTCAAGAACTTTGAAAGTGTCTTCAAGTACAGTCGCAAAAAACATCAAGCGCTATGATGAAACTTGCTTTCATGAGGACCGCCACAGGAAAGGAAGACCCAGAGTTACCTCTGCTGCAGAGTTAACTGCACCTCATGTTGCAGCCCAAATAAATGCTTCACGGAGTTCAAGTAACAGACACGTCTCAACATCAACTGTTCAGAGGAGACTGCATGAATCAGGCCTTCATGGTCGAATTGCTGCAACGAAACCACTACTAAAGGACACCAATAATAAGAAGGGACTTGCTTGGGCCAAGAAACACGAGCAATGGACTTTAAACCCGTGGAAATCTGTCCTTTGGTCTGATGAGTCCAAATTTGAGATTTTTGGTTCTGACCACCGTGTTTTTATGAGACGCGGAGTAGGTGAACGGATGATCCCTGCATGTGTGGTTCCCACCGTGAAGCATGGAGGAGGGGGTGTGATGGTTTGGGTGTTCTTTGCTGGTGACACTGTCAGTGATTTATTTAGAATTCAAGGTACTCTTAACAAGCATGGCTACCACAGCATTCTGCAGCAATACGCCATCCCATCAGGTTTGCACTTAGTGGGACTATCATTGGTTTTTCAACAGGACAATGACGCAAAACACACCTCCAGGCTGTGTAAGGTCTATTTGACCAAGAAGTAGAGTGATGGAGTGCTACATCAGATGACCTGGCCTCCACAATCACCCGACCTCAACCCAATTGAGATGGTGTGAGATGAGTTTGACCGCAGAGTGAAGGAAAACAAGTGCTCAGCATATGTGGGAACTCCTTCAAGACTGTTGGAAAAGCATTATTCATGAAGCTGGTTGAAAGAATACCAAGAATGTGCAAAGCTGTCATCAAGGCAAAGGGTGGCTACTTTGAAGAATCTAAAATCCCCAAAATATTTTGATTTGTTTAACACTTTTTTGGTTACTACATGTCTTCACGATTACTCTACAATGTAGAAAATAGTCAAATTAAAGAAAAACCCTTGAATGTTTAGGTGAAAGCATTTAATGAGAACTAAAAGGTGTGTAACATGAAAATATTGTCTCATTTACATTGCATAATTTATTGATGGTCTTTAATTAGCCCCAGGGATAGGCTTTATAATGTTCAACCAACTTTAACACCTGCAAACACACACACACCCTCAAACCAATTTATGTTTGAGTTCAGTCATGGCTGCTAGCATCCTTTAATGACCCAAATCTAAAAGGAGGCAAAATCAGGACATGCAGTCGCCTTTTAAAGGTAATTTCCAATTGAACAGACATATGCAGTGTTTACCATGAATGCAGTCTCCGCTAACGCTGGAACATGGCCTTTAAATTTTAATCGCACATTGAATCGTGCCCCTAATTCAATTTCACTGGCACCAGAGTCGATCAACATATTGAACAGTAGATTAGACAATCTATAAGAAAACCACACAAAAATCTAATCAGTACTCCAGTAATTACATTGATTTTATTCTTACAAATAACTCCATACATTCTAGCATGAAAATAATTAGTGTTAGGTTAAATTCTGATTAAAAGGTGTTTGTTAGTGTCTGTTAGCTTTCTAGGCCAAATAGTGCATGTCTGATATGAGCAACAACCTCACACAATGCATTCATAGTTTGACGATTCAATTGACAGCTACAATTGACACATACTAAGTGTGTTTTTTCACATATGTGTGTAGTTGCACATAGACAGTAGTTCCTGTCCCTCCTAAGACACTGGAGTACAGGTGCTTTTGATCAGAATCCGCTGCTTCTTCCAAGGAGCAGTCACAATGACAAAATGACAACGGAAAATCTGGAACGAGAGAGAGAGGAAAGGAGTTTTGGCATTAGGGAGTCAGCATAGCAGAGAAACTTCAATATCCAAGTTCTTTGTGATAAGGACTGTTACCAGTGCAAACATGCACAGCCTTTGTGCTATTAGCACTAACTCCACCCCCTTAACAAGAGATTAGATTAAAGACTAAATACTGATAGCTCTTGAAGGACTTTCATTGCCTCAAAAAACCTTGCGGACCCCAGTCTGCATCAATTGTCTGAAATGCAAGGCTCTCCCAAAGCCATTGTTGAAATGAATTCAGAAAATATTTACATCCTCCATCTCTATCATAAGGAAATGTAGTTAGTTTTATACCTATTGGTAATGGACGTTCAGGTCTGCCCCCCTCTCTCTTTCTCTGCCCCCCCCCCCCTTCTTCTCATGCCCCTAAATTAAATCCATAAAATACATGCTGCAGATACCAAGCGGGTTCAAGATGTGGTTGAGGCGTACCTGGGTGTTGGAATTGTCTGGAGAACAGGAGGACTGGCAACCTCTCACCTCCACATCAATGTCGTACTGACCTGCACCGACCTCCTGAGAGAGCCACACCTTAGTTCAGCTTCATTTGTGCATTAAAGGGCTTTCAACAAGACATCGGACGCAGAGCAAACACGAGCAATTGCAAAATCATACTTCCATGTACAATGCAAATGCAACAAAGCTATGTTTATCTGGTTGGGAAGTGAAAATAAAATGTACAGAATTAGGGAAAAAAACATATGTAAAAATGATAACTCTCGAATCACCATACCTAGAAAAAAGAAAATGCACTCCCTAAATCTTTATTAGGTGTTGCAGTCTTTACGAACAGATTGCCCATAAGGTATGATCCCTTAAAATCAAATATGAGCTGGCAAGACTGCAGTCAAACAGGGGGGGTCTCTCACCTCTCTGTGGACAGAGTGGAACTTGGTAATGTTGTGGAGCTGATGAGTCTGGCTGTGGAAGTTGAAGCTCTTGATGCCGAAGGCAACACAGGCCTGTACCTCTGGGTCAGCTGGGTCCACATCCTGCCCAAGAGGTGCCGCCATGGTTGACAGGAGGAAAAAAGAGCAGAGGAAATGCCAGAAGTAGAACATATTCGGTCTGGATAGTAACAGGTTTTCCTAAGACTTAGAGAGACTCTCTGGCTGGCACCAAGAAGGGCGGCACCAGAGTATACGCTGTATGTACACAGAAACTCACACGCACGCACGCACGCACACGCTGGTTTGTCAGTAGCTTAATCTGTTTAGTGAGCTGTGTTTGTGTGAGCCTTTGATACTTCTGTCTTGTGTAGGACTCAGACAGTAATCAGTTTAGTGGGTTAGGTTTGAATATCTCATGTTAGGCATGGGCTGCAGTAACACGTGGTGAGGTCAGTGGCTGGGTAGGCACTGGCTATTATCAAATTATATTATTATTCGGGGGCTGACATATGCTATTAACTGAAATTGAGAAAAGATTTGATGTAGCCATCCACAATTTGAACCTATAGGTGGCACTAAAGACCAATATATGGACACATTTGTAAAGGTCAAGCTAAGGTTGTTCAGCCTACTACTTACTGTAGGGGGAGAGAGGGTGAGAGAATGACCTGTGATAAAGACTGTGATGAAGACAACGTCAGTGACTTGCTGGTGCCAGAGCACAGCTTGTGATCAATCACAATTCATGGCATTGTCTGGAGGAATGGCCATACCACAAGCACTGGGGAGATTTTCAGGATAAAAGAAACAGAATGGAGCTAAGCACGGGCAAAATCCAAGAGGAAAAACCTGGTTCAGTCTGCTTTTCTCCAGAGACTGGGAAACTAATTGACCTTTCAGCAAGACAATGACCTAAACACAAGACAGAATCTACACTGCTGTTGCTTACCAAGAAGACAGTGAATGCTCATGAGTGGCCTAGTTAGAGTCTTGACTTAACTCTGCTTGAAAATCTATGGCGAGACTTGAAAATGGCAGTCTAGCAATGATCAACAACCAAACTGTCAGAGCTTGAAGAATTTTGAAAATAATAAATGGGCAAATATTGCACAATCTAAGTGTGCAAAGCTCTTAGGGGCCGATCCCGACTTAGGAATTTATGCCTTTCCTACGCACTTCTCTGTATTTGGTGTTCAGACTTGCCTTGCTCAGTCACGTAATGCGCTCTGCAGGTGTGGCTACCTTGCGCACTCTGAATACATTTCATTCAACCGCTGAAAACCCTCCCACTTTCTGGCCAACAGATTTTCCTGTGGAGTTTTCATTCAGTGGGGTTTTCAGTACATTTATCTGAAGCCACCCCTTAAATACGGTGCACTTTTAATAAAAATTTGTCGACAGACTCAATAGAATACATTCTTACAACGGGTTCAGAATATAGGAACCAATAGAGCCCCACAGAGGAGGTGTCATAATACCCATAAAACCTAGCGGTCAAACAGGGAAATGGTTCCGATCATTTTTCCACCATTCATTTTTCCGATAGGGGACGTTTTGATAACCATACAAATCTCTCTCGGACAAGGTGACTTTTATCAATATATTCGGCTCTATTTACTCTCTGATTCAAAAATGCTAATTAGGATCATAGTAGACATCATGCAAAACTACAAATCTCTGCAAGTCCCTGCATGTCGTCTCTAGCTGACACCTTTGCTAACAGGTATTGTGTCAATTTAAAACATGCACAAGACAGTTCACAGAATTGTCCATTTAAAGAAATGTAACCAATTTATTCATTACTACATTTAGCTAACATTAGATAGTTAATCCAGAGATTCTTACCTTTGCCTTGATTCGGCCGTCTCCTCCAGATCATGGCATTTGTAGTTCTTTATGATACCCACATTAGTAGCTAATTAACATTTCATTTTGGGGGAGGGAGGGGGGTAAATATACTGCTCAAAAAAATAAAGGGAACACTTAAACAACACATCCTAGATCTGAATGAAAGAAATAATCTTATTAAATACTTTTTTCTTTACATAGTTGAATGTGCTGACAACAAAATCACACAAAAATAATCAATGGAAATCCAATTTATCAACCCATGGAAGTCTGGATTTGGAGTCACACTCAAAAATAAAGTGGAAAACCACACTACAGGCTGATCCAACTTTGATGTAATGTCATTAAAACAAGTCAAAATGAGGCTCAGTAGTGTGTGTGGCCTCCACGTGCCTGTATGACCTCCCTACAACGCCTGGGCATGCTCCTGATGAGGTGGCGGATGGTCTCCTGAGGGATCTCCTCCCAGACCTGGACTAAAGCTTCCGCCAACTCCTGGACAGTCTGTGGTGCAACGTGGCGTTGGTGGATGGAGCGAGACATGATGTCCCAGATGTGCTCAATTGGATTCAGGTCTGGGGAACGGGCGGGCCAGTCCATAGCATCAATGCCTTCCTCTTGCAGGAACTGCTGACACACTCCAGCCACATGAGGTCTAGCATTGTCTTGCATTAGGAGGAACCCAGGGCCAACCGCACCAGCATATGGTCTCACAAGGGGTCTGAGGATCTCATCTCGGTACCTAATGGCAGTCAGGCTACCTCTGGCGAGCACATGGAGGGCTGTGTGGCCCCCCAAAGAAATGCCACCCCACACCATGACTGACCCACCGCCAAACCGGTCATGCTGGAGGATGTTGCAGGCAGCAGAACGTTCTCCACGGCGTCTCCAGACTCTGTCACGTCTGTCATGTGCTCAATGTGAACCTGCTTTCATCTGTGAAGTGCACAGGGCGCCAGTCGCGAATTTGCCAATCTTGGTGTTCTCTGGCAAATGCCAAACGTCCTGCACGGTGTTGGGCTGTAAGCACAACCCCCACCTGTGGACGTCGGGCCCTCATACCACCCTCATGGAGTCTGTTTCTGACCGTTTGAGCAGACACTTGCACATTTGTGGCCTGCTGGAGGTCATTTTGCAGGGCTCTGGCAGTGCTTCTCCTGCTCCTCCTTGCACAAAGGCGGAGGTAGCGGTCCTGCTGCTGGGTTGTTGCCCTCCTACGGCCTCCTCCACGTCTCCTGATGCACTGGCCTGTCTCCTGGTAGCGCCTCCATGCTCTGGACACTACGCTGACAGACACAGCAAACCTTCTTGCCACAGCTCGCATTGATGTGCCATCCTGGATGAGCTGCACTACCTGAGCCACTTGTGTGGGTTGTAGACTCCGTCTCATGCTACCACTAGAGTGAAAGCACCGCCAGCATTCAAAAGTGACCAAAACATCAGCCAGGAAGCATAGGAACTGAGAAGTGGTCTGTGGTCCCCACCTGCAGAACCACTCCTTTATTGGGGGTGTCTTGCTAATTGCCTATAATTTCCACCTGTTGTCTATTCCATTTGCACAACAGCATGTGAAATTTATTGTCAATCAGTGTTGCTTCCTAAGTGGACAGCTTGATTTCACAGAAGTGTGATTGACTTGGAGTTACATTGTGTTGTTTAAGTGTTCCCTTTATTTTTTTGAGCAGTGTATATTGATAAAAGTCACCTTGTCCTAAAGAGATTTACATGGTTATCAAAAGGTCACACCAGGGTAGCACAAAACACAGCCCTTATTTTAAAAGTTTCTAAAATCCCCTATGGGAAAAAATGATAGGTGGAAAAACGAATGGAACCATTTCCCTGTTTGACTGCTAGGTTTTATGGGTGTTATGACTCATACTGTGGTACTCTATGAAAGAAACCAATCTATGCATTTTCGTCTCAGTTTCAGCAGCAACTGGTAGATTTAAAAATACTCTGATTTTGTAGACTATTTAGGCACATTTTAGGGTTAGGAAAGTATGTATGAATCATTAATAAAACCGTTTGGAGATCCTTTACGCACGAAATACTGTATATTACACCAATCAAAAATACAGTGGTTTGATTAATCCGGAAAATTGTTAGAAATATTGGAAGGTGTAAAAGAAAGTGTACAATGGGGGTTGAACAATAATCCTATACATCTACCCTAATTCTCACTGATCATGGAACTGTACGACAATAGTCCAGTCGTCGTGAACAGTGCTTCAGGCTCCCGGTTTAACCTTGCTACGTGAGTTCCATGATGATTCAAATAGGCTACATGCCCTAAATTATTGCACAACGTTAGCCTTATATAATCCACTAACTCATTTACAAGGACGTGACAGAGGAAAGAAAGGTAAACGGAATGGAATGATGCGAAAATAAATGTATCTGGGTATTACTGACGGTGGCTCCCGATAGTGGCTAATATTTAACATGATACACATTTTAAAATGAAACGGAGAAAAGCCCGGGTATATAATTAAAACATTTTAATGCGCATACGTCTATAATGCAGGTTCAGCCCTACAGAAGCCTATAGCTTGGGTCTCCAAATTTCATCCAAGCAAATGATGATGGCACACAATTAGAATTCGGAATAATGGCACAGCTATTTATATCCAATTTCACTGTGGAAAAGGCGCCGCAATATGTCATGTTGATATGATTTTCATTTTGCTTCAATATGGCTGGTTTCACATTCGTCTCCAGGGATCATTTAAAACAATTGCTATATGTATTTACAATCCCCCTTTCCAAACGGATTACTAATTTACCTAGCTCTTATCAATAGAGATGATCAAATTGTCAATGACAGTGCTTGGAGAATGGTCTTATTTCTGTCGGAAAACAAGAAGTAGATGCTTTTTCCTCTTGGAACCGGTTGGTTCGCTAGACCTTATTCATGGTTTCCTCGCGCGTAAAGGTGTCGGAATTATTAGGGAGTTAAAACAAGGTCAGAATACAGTCATCTCCACCACACCTTCATTCATTTGAGCTCCACCTCAAAACGCTTAAAATCAATGTCAGAATACGCATAGAGAGAAAAGTGCATAACCCGGGAATCTGGGCCTTACTCAAAATGACTCACGGCTGTAATTGCTGCCGAAGGTGTTTATAACATGTACTGATTGACTCAGCTGGGTGAATACTTAGCTAGTTTATGTGCGTTGATAGTGGTAAATTAATTAATGTTATTGTTTATATTTTTATTCTTCCAATTTGACATGAGTATTTTGTGCAGATTGACAAAAAATGGCAAATCAAATCCATCTCAATCTCACTGTGGAACACAATCAAATGTGAAGGAATCCAAGGGGGGTGAATACTTATGATAGGCGTTGTAGCCTATTCAATTTCATGCCCAAATCATCTTATACAATTTTAAACCATAGACAATAACCCAGTACATGTTTGTCTACTTCTAAGGTATTCATCAACATTTCCATAACTACAATTATCAGTGGAGGCTGCTGAGGGGAGGACGGCTCATTATAATGGCTGGAATGGAGTGCATGGAATGTTATCAAACACATGGAAGCCACGTGTTTGATACCATTCCATAAATTCCGGTCCATCCATTACTATGAGCCGTCCTCCCCTCAGAATCCTGCACTGGTGGATTCATTCTTTGTGAGATTACTAGATGAGATGACCATTGCACCATATGAGTGAATATAGACCTACCATTGCCATCATCTTTGGGCGTTTCTGTAATTTTATCCTCTTATTCGAGGCTCAAAACTACTACACTGAACAATAAAATCCCCAACATTTTCCAGATGCACAAAAAGGCTATTTCTCAATCTTGTGCGCAAATTTGTTTACATCCCTGTTAGTGAGCATTTCTCATTTGTCAAGATAATCCATCCACCTGACAGGTGTGGCATGTCAAGAAGCTGATTAAACAGCATGATCATTACACAGGTGTTCCTTGTTCTAGGGACAATAAAAGGCCACTCTAAAACTTGCAGTTTTGGCACATAACACAATGCCACAGATGGCGCAAGTTGAGGGAGCATGCAATTGGCATGCTGACTGCTGGAATGTCCGCCAGAGCTGTTGTCAGAGAATTACATTTCTCTACCATTAGCCGCCTCCAACGTCATTTTAGAGAATTTGGCAGTACAACCGCAGACCACGTGGATGGCATCATGTGGGTGAGCGGTTTGCTGGTGTCAACATTGTGAACAGAGTGCCCCACGGTGGCAGTGGGATAAGGTATGGGCAGGCATAAGTTACGGACCACGAACACAATTGCGTTTCATCGATGGCAATTTGAAATCACTGAAATGCCGGGATGCGATCCTGAGGCCCATTTTTTTTTTTAAAGGTATCTGTGGCCAATAGATGCATATGTGTATTCTGAGTCATGTAAAATCCATAGATTAGGGCCTAAGGAATTTATTTCAATTGACTGAATTGTAACTCAGCAAAATCTTTGAAAATGTTGCGTTTATATTTTGGTTGAGAATATTTTACCAAAGACAAGCACCCCATTAAAATCGACAGCTCCAGACCTAAATACAAAGGCAACGATGGTTTTATGACCAATAATGTATAATTTACTTATTCAACATTTTGTTGTGTTAGAGCCTGAATTCAAAATGGATTACTGTTTTTTCCTCCCTCACCCATCTAAACACAAAACCACATAATGACAGTGAAAACATGTTAAGACATTTTTGCAAATGTATTGAAAATTAAATACAGCAATATCTAATTTACATAAGTATTCACACCCCTGAGTCAATACTTTGTAGACGCACCTTTGGAGACGATTACAGCTTTGTGTCATCTTGGGTGTCTATGAGCTTTACACATCTGGATTTGGGGATTTTCTCAAGCTCTGTTAGATGGGGATCGCAAGTGAACAGCAATCTACGTCTTTCCAAAGATTGTCTGGACTTTTAGCTTGGCCACTCCAGAACTTTCACATTCTTGTTCTGAAGTCATTCCAGTGTTGCTTTGGCTATATGCTAGTCCTGTTGGAACATACATCTTCCCTAGTCTAAGGTCGATTGCACTATTTGGCTCCGTTCATTGTTCCCTCTATCCTTACCAGTCTCTCAGTCCCTGCCTCTGAAAAGCATCTCCATAGCACGATGCTGCCACCACCGTGCTTCATGGTAGGGATGGTGATAGATGGGTGATGCGCTGTGCCAAGTTTTTCTCCAGACAGCTTTTTTCATTCAGGCCAAATAGTTACATTTTTGTCTCATCAGACCACATAATCTTTTGTATTATGCTCAGACTTTCACGTGCCTTTTTGCAAACTCCAGGTCATGTGCCTTTTTCTCAGGAGTGGCTTCTGTCTGGCCACTCTCCCATAAAGCCCAGATTGTTGAAGTGCTGTCGAGACTGTTGTCCTTCTGGCAGGTTCTCCCATCTCAGCCAAGGAACTCTGTAGTTTTGTCAGAGTAGTCATTGGGTTGTTGGTCACTTCCCTGACCAAGGTCCTTTTTGCCCGGTTGCTCAGCTTGGTCAGATGGCCAGCTCTAGGCAGAGTCTGGGTAGCTACATATTTTTTTCAATTTCCAAATGATGGAGACCACTGTGCTCCGCTGTGCAGTTGCTAACCAAAGTATCCACCTTCTTCACATGCAACATGTCAGGATCCCTCTGTTGACAAGGAACATCATCTGGTGTCTCATTTACTCCTACTACCATTACTTCTTCAACTTCACTCCTTTCTTCCGCTCTTCTCAACCCCTCTGGATAGGAGACATTCTGGACAGCCCTTATTCTTGACACCTCTGTCTCCTTCACCCCAACAGGACACTTCAGAAATTCAGGTGCATGTTCACCAGAATTGCAGCGTTTAGACTCAGCTGGCATATACTGTAATTCTCCCCCATTTGGGCACGAAGGCTCTCACAGGGAATCTCATATAACCCAAATACACGCCAGCTGATTCAAACAGAACATCCGCTTCCTCCATTTCCCCCCCTGGCGCCATGTCTTCCTGCTCTCACCCTGACATGCACTATCAACTGTGGGACCTTATATAGACAGGTGTTTCTTTCTAAATCATGTCCAAACAATTGAATTGGCCACATATCAAGGATGATCATAGGAAATTGGATGCATCTGAGCTCAATTTGGAGTGTCATAGCAAAGGGGTGTGAATACTTACAATTGAAGTCGGAAGTTTACATACACCTTAGCCAAATACATTTAACTCAGTTTTTCACAATTCCTTACATTTAATCCTAGTAAAAAACAACCCGTCTTAGGAATGTTAGGATCACCACTTTATTTTAAAAATGTGAAATGTCAGAATAATAGTTGAGAGAATTATTTATTTCAGCTTTTATTTCTTTAATCACATTCCCAATGGGTCAGAAGTTTACATACACTCAATTAGTATTTGGTAGCATTGCCTTTAAATTGTTTAACTTGGGTCAAACATTTCGGGTAGCCTTCCACAAGCTTCCCACAATAAGTTGGGTGAATTTTGGCCCATTCCTCCTGACAGAGCTGGTGGAACTGAGTCACGTTTGTAGGCCTCCTTGCTCGCACACGCTTTTTCAGTTCTGTCCACACATTTTCTATTTTTATTTTTTTACATTTTATTTGACCTTTATTTAACTAGGCAAGTCAGTTAAGAACAAATTCTTATTTTCAATGATGGCCTAGGAACAGTGGGTTAACTGCCTATAGGATTGAGGTCAGGGCTTTGTGATGGCCACTCCAATACCTTGACTTTGTTGTCCTTAAGCCATTTTGCCACAACTTTGGAAGTATGCTTGGGGTCATTGTCCATTTGGAAGACCCATTTGCGACCAAGCTTTAACTTCCTGACTGATGTCTTGAGATTTTGCTTCAATATATCCAGATAATTTTCCTCCTTCATGATGCCATCTATTTTGGGAAGTGCACCAGTCCCTCCTGCAGCAAAGCACCCCCACAACATGATGCTGCCACCCCCGTCCTTCACGGTTGGGATGGTGTTCTTCAGCTTGCAGGCCTCCCCTTTTTTTCTCCAAACATAACGATGGTCATTATGGCCAAACAGTTATACTTTTGATTCATCAGACCAGAGGACATTTCTCCAAAAAGTATGATCTTTGTCCCCATGTGCAGTTGCAAACCGTAGTCTGGCTTTTTTATGGCGGTTTGGAGCAGTGGCTTCTTCCTTGCTGAGTGGCCTTTCAGGTTATGTCGATATAGGACTCGTTTTACTGTGGATATAGATACTTTTGTACCTTTTTCCTCCAGCATCTTCACAAGGTCCTTTGCTGTTGTTCTGGGATTGATTTTCCCTTTTCGCACCAAAGTACATTAATCTCTAGGAGACAGAACACGTCTCCTTCCTGAGCGGTATGACGGCTGCGTGGTCCCATGGTGTTTATACTTGCGTACTATTGTTTGTACAGATGAGCGTGGTACCTTCAGGCGTTTGGAAATTGCTCCCAAGGATGAACCAGAGGTCTTGGCTGATTTCTTTTGATATTCCCACCTCTTCCCCATTCATTGAGGAGGCTCTCTCCATGCAGACACCTTTTTGGGTTGGGGCACCTTTCAACACATCTATGCACGCAACCACTCACTTACACTACTGGCTACATACACCACTGTATATAGGTTTCTTCAGTTATTAAATATTTTTGTTATTCCTTCATCTGTTGTCTCCCTTTTTGTTACGGGCTTCGAGCCATTTCGTGACACTGTTTAAAGAAAAACAAACTTTGAATTACAGTTTATCCTCGCCCAAAGACTACTTTAATGGTGCGGAACCATCTAACATAGAGTTGTAAAATCCTGACCTATCTCTGTTTTGTTTGTCTTTTTACTTTGTTGTTTTACACCAGCTTCAACATTTTTGAAAATACTATATTTTGGCTTATTTTTCACAGCAGTTAAGATGGAGCAATGATTCAGAACACAACCATTTTTTTCAACGAGAACATTTCTACATCATTTTGCGCCTTTAATAGTCCACAATAAAAAGAAAGACGAGTGAATATCAAAAAGATACACGATTAAAAGTCACAATGCATACACAATGTGCTGTATTTCCCCACACATAAGCACATCTAACTAAGCATGATACATTGTGTGCAGTGGCGATTTTGGCACTTAAATCTTGGTGGGGAAAAAAATGGATGCATGCCAGCAAAGCCACAACACTAAACAATACATTAATCACAATAACCTTAACAAACGGTGCCCATAAACTGTTAGGGCCAACAGAAGAGTCCCAACCACAGTCCCAACACCTTACTACTGCTACACCTATCAGCAGAGCCTTGTCTGACAGCGAAACAGTTAATTCAGCCTTATTTACTGCCTTTTAAAAAAGCATAGCTGATGTGGCTGACTTGCTTAAACAAATGTGGTCTACTGACAATTGAGATGTACAAACTGTGGCATAAGGGTAAATTAGATTAAGACATTAATGAGTGAGCTAGGATGGACGTAGTCAATATAACTATTTGTTCAGCACCTTTGAAATGTACAGTGACAGAATTCAGAACATGGGCCATTCTTAAAGTATTCTCCCTGTACACCAAGTCAGAACCGTAGGATAAATAAATGGGGCATATAAGCAGACAATGAAAGCTCTTAAAATATTCGATGATGACATTTATCTTAAACAGGCTATATGCTACATGTGCACCACCAAGTCAGACAGTAGGTAAAATTATGAAGGTAAAAAGGCACAACATTATTAGGGTGAGGCACATTGGCTACTAAGAGCTTACTACACAACATACACTTAGTATTACTTTCTTAGCTACAGTATATATATGTCCCTGGCATATTACATAATTTATGCAGCAGCATACAAGACATCTTTGGACTCACCTTGTTGTGTCGTGCTCACTTGAACAGGAAGGTGGTGCAGCGGCCCTTTGTGGGCAAATTTTGTTATCAAACTTTGATCAGTCTTCCATTCTCTGGATTTATGGTGCTTTCAAGACAACTGGGAACTCGGAAAAGGTTGAATCATGATGACAAATCATCAGTGATCTTCAGGTCGGAGCTTTATAAAGAGGCCTGAGTTCCCGACTTGCAATTCCGAGTTGGATGACCATTCAAAACTTATTTGCCCAGTCTGAGCTCATTTTATTCTGAGTTCCCAGTTGTCTTGAGCTCACTGAAGTCAGAGTTCTGAGTTTCCAGTTGTTTTGAGTGTGGCAGAAGTCATGCTGGATTGACAGCATGTCCAATGTTTAAAAAGAGACCCTTAAACTCAGACTTGGACCACACACCCACTCCACTGAATAGCAGGCTAGTGATTGCTTTGCAATGCTTGCAGTTAGCCACCGATTCCTTCCAAACCACTCATTGTTGAATTTGCGATTTCCAACTTCTGTAATGTTTATGTCCAATGAGCACTGATACGTTTTATCTATAATTGCTCTTCATATGACTAGGATTTGCCAGTAGATTGTCGACTTCATTCATGATGACTGCTAGCTTGAAGATTTTGGAAGTACTGTAGATATGTGATTTGACGTCATTTTATCTATGGCCAACGACCTTGAGCCTTCTTGGATGGGCACTTCTAATGTAACTATGACACCACCCAAAGGCCTTGAATTTTCGAGTTCTACCCGCAGAGTTTCGGTGACGTAGGGTCCCCATGAGTGACAGAACACTGAGCCAATCACAGTGCAACTAAAGAACATTACCAACCCCTACGCTCCGTTTTTTCCGCTGGCTGCCCCACCACCACAGAAAGCACTGAGCTAGGCTGAAACACCTGCATCTTGGAGCTGCCTTACTAAAGAAAGCAAAAGAGACCAAGTTTGTATGCAGCTTTATTAACTAAATGATTTTAATGAAATTACATTGTTTGCAAACTGATATGTGACACAATGCCAAAATAACAGGCAAAACTATTTTTTGCTAAACAGAGCCCCACCTGATTGTGTGAAAATAAGTTCAGCTTGTAAAATGTTGAATAAATACAATATCATACATAGGTGCTAAAAACATGGTTAATTCCATTGACCTGAAAAACACTATTAGAGTGAGATTGGATAAACCCACAAAAATACCTGGGTTTACACATTTTTGTACCAAAATCAACATTCCTGAATTTTCCTGTGATGTTGTCCTTTCCAATGTATACAGTGCATTTAACCCTCATTCCCACAGATAAGAACAGCCAGACTCTGTAAACCCCTCCAGAATACACACATTACTCAAAAACCTAATCCTCACCACGGATGGACCTTCTTGTCCATCACAAACTGTCCCTGCGGCTCCCCAGCCCCCGCAGGAAGCAGGGCCAGGTAAACGGGGGTGATGGCACCCTCGTCAGGTGACTTGGTGGCGTTGGGCCCAGCCATATCGGTCCTCACCCAGCCCGGGCAGCACGCATTCAGAAGGATCTGATCAGCTGGTCTCTCATGCCCCAGCTTGCGGGCATGGATCCTGGAGAGCACGGTGAGGCCTGTTTTGGACACACCGTAGGCTGTGTCGGGCCAGCCCCCCTGGGAGTGCGCCCCTGCCTGGGCCTCCTGGACAAACCTCTCCATCAGCCCCACCAGCTCCTCCTCTGTGATGTCATTGCTGCGGAACCGGGCCTGGAGTTCAGGGCTGCAGCGGTTCAGGGCGATGGAGCTCATAACACTAGACACGTTCACCACCCTCCCTGAGGACAGACAGACAAACAACTGTGTTGTTAGTAAAATAAACACTTACAGGTATCTACTGTCAACTGACACAGCAAAATAACCCTATGACTATGAGAGAGGGCGGGTAATGTGGTTGTGAGGTTCTGTGGCACAGGAAAAAACGAAGGGTCCTAGAATGTGTATGGTCACAGAACATCATTGTTCTGAAGTGATAAAACACAATGATGTGTGGTCATAAAAGGTCCCTCTGTTCCAGGGGATAGGCTCTACAATCTATTGCTATGCGTCAGTGTTCCAGCTGTCAGTTGGCTTGTTCTAACAGTATTACCTCCTGGTTTGATGATGGGGAGAAACTCATTGCACATGTCTCTTGTGGCAAAGAAGTTAGTTTTGAGAGTCACCTCAGCTTGGGTTCCAAAGGGTGTAGTATCAGCGTCTGTAAAATAAACAGTCATCTCTCAGATCAAAGGGGCATCATATAGCATCATTATGGCCAATCATAGTAGCTATTACATTCTATCAACTTATTTCCGTACTTTTAAAGGCAATCCCAGCATTGTTAATGAGCACATCAAGGCCACCATATTTCTCATTGAAGAAATCTCGGGCCGCGCGCACACTTTCTGGGTCGTTGATGTCAAGCTGTTGGAAGAGGGGTTTCAGCCCTTCAGAATTCAGGCTCTCCACAGCCGCTGTTCCACGGCCAGCATCCCGGCTACTGAGGAAAACATCCCCATTGAATTGCTTGCAAAGCGACCGCACAATTGCAAATCCAATCCCCTTATTGGAACCAGTCACCAGTGCAACTTTTGGCATACCTGAAATGCAAAGTTTACGAGAGAATTAGATTATACCAGATGTGTATTCATTAGCCAGATTCAGTTGAAAAACTATATGAGGACCCGGATTTGTCCAATAGAAACTCTCGTTTGCGTTACGAAACGTTTTTCGTTTGGAGTAGTTACACAGTTTGCATGGCAAAACATTTCTGCAACGGAATCCGACTAATGAATACACTCCAGGCAGAGAACCATTTTCTGACAGGGTTTATGACTGACAACTCTAGAGCGCTTTGCTGCTCAAACTAGAGATATGTTCTAATTTGCTAACGTTAGTTAGTTGTGTGCTAAATTGAAGTGACTACTCTAAAACAGAACCAGTTAGGTTAGTCGATGGTACAGCAGTTTTGATGTACTTACTTTACAGTGGGGGTACTCTTGACGTGTCGAACAGTATTGTTACAGAACTGGCTTCAAACCACTGAGGTTGACACGCTTCAGGCTACTTGCTGGCTTCCGTAACATTAACAGCCTACTGCGCAGAACCGGAACAACAAACTCAAATGTAGATCCGGGTGAGCATGCGCTGAATTACAAAATCAATTTTTACACAATTCTAATCTGTCTATGCTATTATAATTGTATTTTAACATAATTCAATAGACGGATAGGGATAGCCTACTGAGAGATACTTGTGACGCCACTGGTTTGGGATACAGTTTGTTGACTAGATGGGATACAGTTTGTATCAGAATTGACTTCTCGTAGCAGGTTAGAATTTACGCTGCAGGTTAGGATAATTAACGTAGCAGGTTAGGACAATAAGGTTAAGGTTAGGAAAACGGTTAGCTAAAATGCACAAAAAAAGGGGAAAAAAATAAAATAATCACCTTTAGCGGTATCCCCTCTAGCCATGACCGCAACCACATGCTGCTTGGTTGGATAAACGCAAAAGTAGTTATGTTAGCTAGCCAGTCGTTTATTTCTTGGCCATATGATATACTAACGTTACATATTACTAATGTCAAAACGGGTTTAGCAACAGCATTAGCTAGCCACGAACATCAAAACGACATGTTTACAGTTCAACAACATAACCATTACAGTGAGTTATGGAGGCATGAGTGGGATTATTATCAACATTAGAACACGGGGAGTTTGCCACTTAATACGAATGTCTATGGATCTGATTTCCCATCACAAAGCCCATCATCGACGAGAAAGCAACATGGGAGAAGGGCGAGAAAGAAGAGGCAACGGGAGTGCAGAGAAACAACTGTTCAGTCAGGTGCAAATCATTACTGTCACAACCTCAATTCTCAAATTGGGTTCATGTTTCTTAGCCTTACTTTGTGGTGCTATTTGTTACCTCTCCAGTGACACTATCTCATGAACCACAGTTTGTGGCTCTAAGAAAATGGCTGCAACAGAGAGGCTTCAGCTCCAAGCTTCTAGTACCTGCACACTTCTCAGGTAGAAATCCTTCAGAGCCAAGATGGATGCCAAAACGTTATACATTTGGATAAAGGGTTGTCTTCTATTCTTCATACATTTCTAACCAGCAGTTTTGTATTTTTCTTTACAGACACAGGACGTGGACTGATGACCTTACAGCCTATCAAGGTTATGAGAATACCTGTCTTTTACTTAAAATACCAATTTGGTTCCAGCACGCCTTCAAACTCTTGTTCTGATTGATTTTAGGCTGACGATTTGGTGATCTCCTTACCTGAAAAATGCCTTTTAACTACCTCTACTGTTCTAAGGAGCTACATTGGTGAATACATAGAAAGGTAACACATACAAACAGCATCACACACACCAAGGGTGTCTTCATTAGTCGCACACAGTAGAAACATTTTTGCAGTGGAAACCGTTTACTCAATGCTCTGCAACTTGACGTAAAAGCTACTCTTAAACGGAAGTTGAAGTTAATAGGAATTTCTCTCTGCTACCCAGCTTCAAAATAATTAACTACAACTTCCATTTCAAAACTAAACGGAACTCGACAGCTTTTACGTCACGTTGCAGAGTTTAGAGTTAACGGTTTCCATTTAAAATGTTCTCTGCTGAGAACTTGATGTTCAAGTCTGGTTCAAATACATAAAGCTATCTGATTAAAAAAAAAAAAAAAAAAAAATCGAAATATTTATATTTCTAGTTTGTTGATATGTTTTATTAAATCCTCTCCTAGATGGAAACCACCTGTGTCTCCTCTCTTAGCCCTCTGTGCTTTCCTCATTTCTGAGAGACATTTTGGCCAACGTGCAGAATGGAAGCCCTACATCGACGTCCTGCCCCAAAGATACACGTGCCCTGCTTACTTCTCAGATGAGGTCATCAACCTGCTGCCGGGGAGTCTGAGTGGGAAGGCCCTGGAGCAGAGAGCCGTAGTTCAGGAGCTGCACTCCTCTTCGTTGGACTTCTTCAGTTCCCTCCAGCCTCTCTTCAGTCAGCCTGTGGAGAGTGTGTTCACGCATGATGCACTGCGTTGGGCATGGTGCAGTGTGAACACGCGCACTGTGTACATGGAGCACCTTCACAGCCCCTACATGTCCAGGGAGAGAAATGTATATGCCTTAGCCCCCTACCTGGACCTGCTCAACCACTGCCCAGCCATACAGGTGAGACCAGTGACTGCACCTACAATGTAGGAACACACAACTTAGTCATTACTAACCTGGAATCCAAACTGAATTCTGCTCCGTTCACTGAAGTGAAATGGAACAATATTCAGTTTAGATTCCAACAAAAATATAAACGCAACATGTAAAGTGTTGGTTTCATGAGCTGAAATAAGATCCCCCACATTTTCCAAATGCACAAAGCTTATTGCTCTCAAATTTTGTGCACAAATTTGTTTACATGCCCTGCTAGTGAACATTTCTCCTATGCCAAGATATCCCATCCACCTGACAGGTGTGGCATATCAAGAAGCTGATTGAACAGCATGATCATTACACAGGTTCACCTTGTGCTGGGGACAGTAAAAGGCCACTCTAAAATGTGCAGTTTTGTGTCACAACACAATGCCAAAGATGTCTCAAGTTTTGAGGGAGTGTGCCATTGGCATGCTGACTGCAGGAATGTCCACCAGAGCTGTTGTCAGAGAATTGAATGTTCATTTAGAAGCCTCTAACGTCATTTTAGAGAATTTGGTAGTACGTCCAACCGGCCTCACAATCGCAAACCACGTGTATGGCATCATGTGGGTGACCGGTTTGCTGATGTCAACGTTGTGAACAGAGTACCCCTCGGTGGCGGTGGGGTTATGATATGGGCAGGCATAAGCTAGGGACAACAAACACAATTGCATTTTATTGATGGCAATTTGAATGCACAGATATACCGTGACGAGATCCTGAGACCCATTGTCTTGCCATTCATCCTCTGCCATCACCTCATGTTTCAGCATGATAATGCACAGCCCTATGATGTCGCAAGGATCTGTACACAATTGCTGGAAGCTGAAAATGTCCCAGTTCTTCCATGGCCTGCATATTCAGACGTGTGTGTGTGTATATTATTTATATATATATAGACATCTCTGTCTGGTGACAGTTCAAGTTGAAGGTATCAGAGTGAAGTATCAAAATGTACTATGTCCTCAGGTAAAGGCGAGCTTCAGCCATGTGAGCAGGTGCTATGAGATCCGTAGCGTCCAAGGCTGCAAGAGATTCCAGCAGGCTTTTATCTGCTACGGTCCCCATGACAACCAACGTCTCCTGTTAGAGTATGGGTTTGTTGCTCCTGGAAACCCTCACAGTGTGGTGTATGTGGACCAAGGTAAGGAAGTCTAGCTTAGTGGGATAAAATGGTACATGGACCAGTTCTTTTCAGCAACAATTATGTTCATGGTCTCAATCCTAACTTGAGTTCTGCACTCCATTGACATCAATGCATGATGTACGCAAAAGTTAGAGCTCGCACCTCAAGTTAGTTTGGCCTTATGTTTGCTGTAATATTTATTACACTGTCCCTATCCCAATTTCCAACCAATAGAGCCAATTGACTTGTTTTTTTTGGTTATTCATGTGTTTTCCAGTTATCCTTCAACAGTGCATCTGTATAACAGACATAAATCAGCTGGCACAGAAGCTACTCTTTCTGAAGAAAAATGACTTCTTAGCGTAAGTGTTACCAGCATCACAACTTACTGCTGTCTTGTACAGATGCCAGTATTTACAGTACCATGAGTTCACTTGCTCCCTCTCTCTAAAACAGAAACTTGACCCTTAGTTTGGATGGGCCCTCCTGGAGACTGATGACCACCCTCAGGCTGCTGTCACTTAAGACAGAACAATAGTAAGAAATATAATCTTTCAGTTTTATAACAATCAACAGCAGCTGCAAAACATTCTTAAAGGGGCAATCTGCAGTTCAAATAATAACAAAGCGGTCACACCCCCCCACCACTGCTTAGGTAAACAGCTAAGGGGTGGGGCTGGAGAAATCTAACAAATAGGATCCAAGAACTGACCATCCATGATATTAAAACCATGTTTTGAGGCTATAGTGTTTTACAATTACATTTAGAAACAGTGGAGTAAGAAAACAAGCTTATATTTAGTTCTGATTGGGTACAACCGTTGAATTAAGCTCATGAGGCATTTATAAATTATATTATTCTAGAATCAATGGGTATACACAGCATGTGGACACCTGCTCGTCGAACATCTCATTCCAAAATCATGGGCATTAATATGGAGTCGGTCCCCTCCTTTGCTGCTATAACAGTTTCTACTCTTCTGGGAAGGCTTTCACTCAATGTTGGAATATTGCTGCGGGGACTGACTTCCATTCAGCCACGAGCATTACGGGGACTGGCTTCCATTCAGCCACGAGCATTAGTGAGGTCAGGCACTGATGTTGGGCGATTAGGCCTGGCTCGCAGTTAGTGTTCCTAATCATCCCAAAGGTGTTCGATGGGGTTGTGTTCAGGGCTCTGTGCAGGCCAGTCAAGTTCTTCCACACCGATCTCGACAAACCATTTCTGTATGGACCTCGCTTTGTGCACGGGGGCATTGTCATGCTGAAACAGGAAAGGGCCTTCTCCAAAAACTGTTGACACAAAGTTGAAAGCACAGAATTGTCTAGAAGGTCATTGTTAAGATTTTAAGATTTCCCTTTACTGGAACTAAGGGGCCTAGCCTGAACCATGAAAAACAGCCCCAGTTGGCACTATGCATTCAGGCAGGTAGCGTTCTCCTGGCATCTGCCAAACCCAGATTTGTCTACCGGACTGCCAGATGGTGAAGTGTGATTCATCACTCCAGACAACTTGTTTCCACTGTCCAGAATCCAATGGTAGTGAGCTTCACAATAACAGCACTTAATTACCGGGGAAGCTCTAACAGGGCAGAAATTTGACAAACTGACTTGTTGGAAAGGTGGCATCCTATGACAGTACTGCGTTGAAAGTCACTGAGCTCTTCAGTATGGGCCATTCTACTGCCAATGTTTGTCTATGGTGATTGTATGGCTGTGTGCTAAATTGTACACACTTGTCACCGACTGGTGTGGCTGAAATGGTCGAATCCACTCATTTGGCCATGTAGTGTATTTAAATTGAAGTCCCAAAATGTGTGTACCAATCGCATATCAAGATTGTTTAAATTTGGAATGATTTTGAAGTGTGTGAATGTGTTTTTCAGCCCTTTCTGGAAGAGTGTCCTCTTGGGGGCGGTGGTGAGCCAGGACAGAGAGGAGTGGAGTGTCGATGCAGCCCTTAGGCTTTGTCACTACCTGATGGTTGACAACACTAAAGCTCTGGACAAGGTACCGTAGGAAAAAGAGACCTGACATTTAAATAGAAAAAAGCCAAAAGCAAACCCATAGACGTTCACAAAACGTGTCATGAAAAAGTATGGGGGTGTGACTTAAGCCAAGAGATGTCAGTCTCTAATGGCAGGAAAAATGGTCCTCAGGGTGACCGGATTACCAAGAACTTTGGAGGTCCATATATAATAGAAAGAATAGTTGGAAACTCTGTCACCCTTAACAAAAAGGCAGTATGTATAGTGCCGATCACTTGAAAAGAAGATAGTCTGAAATAATACAAAAACTCATGAAGAAGACCGACAGAGGTGAGATATAGGAAGGTCAGAGACAAAAACAGAATTCAGGAGCAGAGGTGGACAAAAATGAATACCTACAAATCGAGAGCAGGAAAGAAATACGGAGAACAGACACAGAAAAGCACAAAGAGCGAAGCAGAAAAGCTAAGAAAATCATGAAGACAAGGTACCGTAGTTGTGAGTTGCACTTGATACCCATGGCTATATCCATAACATTCTAATTTAATTGGTTTCAGTTCTTCTCCATTGACCACTTTAACAGATACTTGCACCTACAGACATAGAGTGGAGCAAACTTATTTAGGATTTTGCTGATGTGCTGATTCTAGGATCTTACAATGAGTTTGTTTTGAAATTGTGTTGAGGCTTTATCCTCTGTTTTTCCAGATATCCCAACTAACAGAGAGGGCAGACACGTCTCTCAAGGAGCAGCTAGCTGTGGTGGAATGGCTACGACGAGAGGAACAAGGAATTTTGGGTCTTAACCAGGAAATGCTGCAGAGTCTTCAGAAACAATTGTTGCCAAGCAGACAGAACAGCATGCACAACTTATTATGACGTTCCAGAACCGGTCACTTTATTTATCTATCACTGGCTATGCTTGTATGAGGAGACAACCATGTCTGTTTCATTATCAGTGCAATGAATTGGCTCAGCAAAAGGGCACGGTCACTAGCTACAGTGAGGGGAAAAAAGTATTTGATCCCCTGCTGATTTTGTACGTTTGCCCACCGACAAAGAAACGATCAGTCTATAATTAATGGTAGGTTTATTTGAACAGTGAGAGACAGAATAACAAAAAAATCCTGAAAAACGCAGGTCAAAAATGTTATAAAATGATTAGCATTTTAATGAGGGAAATAAGTATTTGACCCCCTCTCAATCAGAAAGATTTCTGGCTCCCAGATGTCTTTTATACAGGTAATGAGCTGAGATTAGGAGCACACTCTTAAAGGGAGTGCTCCTAATCTCAGTTTGTTACCTGTATAAAAGACACCTGTCCATAGAAGCAATCAATCAGATTCCAAATTCTCCACCATGGCCAAGACCAAAGAGCTCTCCAAGGATGTCAGGGACAAGATTGTAGACCTACACAAGGCTGGAATGGGCTACAAGACCAATCGCCAAGCAGCTTGGTGAGAAGGTGACAACAGTTGGTGCAATTATTCGCAAATGGAAGAAACACAAAAGAACTGTCAATCTCCCTCGGCCTGGGGCTCCATGCAAGATCTCACCTCGTGGAGTTGCAATGATCATGAGAAAGGTGAGGAATCAGCCCAGAACTACACGGGAGGATCTTGTCAATGATCTCAAGGCAGCTGGGACCATAGTCACCAAGAAAACAATTGGTAACGCACTACGCCGTGAAGGACTGAAATCCTGCAGCGCCCGCAAGGTCCCCCTGCTCAAGAAACCACATATACATGCCCGTCTGAAGTTTGCCAATGAACATCTGAATGATTCAGGGGATAACTGGGTGAAAGTGTTGTGGTCAGATGAGACCAAAATGGAGCTCTTTGGCATCAACTCACCGTGTTTGGAGGAGGAGGAATGCTGCCTATGACCCCAAGAACACCATCCCCACCGTCAAACATGGAGGGTGGAAACATTATGCTTTGGGGGTGTTTTTCTGCTAAGGGGACAGGGCAACTTCACCGCATCAAAAGGGACGATGGACGGGGCCATGTACCGTCAAATCTTGGGTGAGAACCTCCTTCCCTCAGCCAGGGCATTGAAAATGGGTCGTGGATGGGTATTCCAGCATGACAATGACCCAAAACACACGGCCAAGGCAACAAAGGAGTGGCTCAAGAAGAAGCACATTAAGGTCCTGGAGTGGCCTAGCCAGTCTCCAGACCTTAATCCCATAGAAAATCTGTGGAGGGAGCTGAAGGTTTGAGTTGCCAAACGTCAGCCTCGACACCTTAATGATTTGGAGAGGATCTGCAAAGAGGAGTGGGACAAAATCCCTCCTGAGATGTGTGCAAACCTGGTGGCCAACTACAAGAAACGTCTGACCTCTGTGATTGCCAACAAGGGTTTTGCCACCAAGTACTAAGTCATGTTTTGCAGAGGGGTCAAATACTTATTTCCTTCATTAAAATGCTAATTATTTTATAACATTTTTGACATGCGTTTTTCTGGATTTTTTTGTCTCTCACTGTTCAAATAAACCTACCATTAAAATTATAGACTGATCATTTCTTTATCAGTGGGCAAACGTACAAAATCAGCAGGGGATCAAATACTTTTTTCCCTCACTGTATGTTTCAATTAACTTGACCAGTGATTTATTTTTTTGGTCAACATTTTTAAACGTTTGCATAGAAAATAGATGCGACAATTGCCTGCTAGGGTGCATTTCCATTGAACTATTTTGTCAATTAAAAACAGTTGGACGTAATGACATTGCACCTAAAAAACAATTTACAACAAAAATAATAGCAGCCTGTATGCCCTCCCACCCATCTGTTTGTCTCAGGTAGCCCGCAAAAGCCAGCATGGATAGAATGCAATAATCAGGGGCACAACTTTGGTTTTAGAAGTGTTGGGGGCATAAATGTTTTTTATCCAGTTGGATAAACAGCCTACCTGACCGCTCAGAGACATCGGCATGGTCCTAAAGCACACCGTTGCCTCGTTTTGTATCACATTCCAATTATAAAAATGCAATTTCAGAATGTGGGGGGGGGGATTTGTCCCCCCTGTCCCCAGTGAAAGTTGTACTCCTGGCAACAATTGACTAATATTTGCCATATTCTAATAAATCTCATGTGCCAACGTATAGCCTCGACTCTAGCGCCCATGGACAGGCACTATCGGCTGCCTAGGCTTGTCTGTGCCATGTTGAAACTTGCACTGAAATAATTGGAAGGTGAAACTTGCATTCAGCCAACCAGAAAAGCAAGGGGAAGTATTCTTAAGTCAGGACAATTCTTGTGCTATTTTTATAGTTGGAAAATGTTATTTTGTAAGCAGTAGGGATTTAATATTAAATGTAGAGTGGATGATGACATCACGTACCCTAAGAGTATTCAGCAATCTTATTCGAAAAACGGTTCATGTCAATTTGTCACAACAAAGAAAGTTAGAAATAAATGTTTTGGTCCATCTTTAGAAAATGTCTCATATCTGCCATTTCCATTACACACCGCAATTATTTTTTTGCTACATTGCTTTTGTTGAATAAACCTGGGTCAATGGAAACCCGTCTATTGATAGGTCAACGACCTCAGACATTAGGGGTACGTTAACGTTTGCTACATTGCGGAACGGTTTGTACTGAATGACACATTTTCCCCAAACTTCTTGTATGTTCTTGAACAGACTGAAATACATTTGCGCTGGTCGGTGGGTTTCCAGGGTGTGGGATGAAGCAATGAGTGACGTATTTAAAAGGACAGCTGTGCATTTTGAACCCACAACCAAACCCTGCCATGTTTTTTTCCCCAATTGGTTGTTCAGTACAGCACAGTTTCTGTTCAGTTGAACGTTCTATTACGTTCTGTACTGAATGCAGCCCTGTTAACTCTGGCCAATCACAGTGAGGGTCACTTGAGGACAGAGCGTTGACTGGAAGGACAAACTATTTGGAAGTGACCCGTCTCTCAACACTTCTGATATGCCCTCAGAGAGCGGTACAGGTGGACAATGGTATCTCTCCAATCCCAGAAAGCCTCCAGAAACAGGACATTGTTGCTTCCCCACCTTAGATTAAATCATTTACCAAGAATTTCTCTGGTCACAAATGACACACGAAAAGCAGTTGCAGTTTATGTAGAATTCAAGTTGGGTCATGTTCAGTAAGGCACCAAACGGAATAAAACTTTTTTCAAAACATAAGGTTCTACAGATGTTTTGTTTTCTGTTGCAAATGATTTGCTACGGTGTGTCATACTAAACGCCACTGATGTGTTGCTCTGTTGGAGGCTGTAAAAAATTACAAGGCTTCATGCTTGAGGGTTAACCACAAAGGTTTTTAATAAAAAGACAAGCATCAATGTGTTGAATGTAATTACACTAAGCAAAACACACATTATTAGATGTTTTGATCAACTCAGAAACAGACTCTTAGCACATATTTACATTGTACTGGAATGACTGGCAACCAGTGGTATAAAGTACTAATAAAGTTGTTTTTTGGGTAACTTTTACTTCACTACATACCTATAGAAAATATTGAAACTTTTTACTCAATACATTTTCCCTGCCAACCAAAATTACTCATTACATTTTGAACGCTGAGCAGGACAGGAAAATTGTGAAATTGACGCACTTATCCAGAGAACATGTGATCATCCCTACTGCCTATGGTCTGGCGGACTCACTAAACACATGCATCTTTTGAAAATAATGTCTGAGTGCTGGAGTGTGACCCTGGCTATCTACATTTTTAAAACAAAATGGTGCCGTCTGCTTTGCTTAATATAAGGAATTTACTTTTGACACTTAAGTATATTTTAGCAATTACATTTACTTTTGATAATTAAGTACATTTAAAACCAAATACTTTTAGACTTTTACTCAAGTAGTATTCTACTGGGTGACTTTCACTTTTACTTACTATTAAGGTATCTATACTATTACTCAAGTATGACAGTTGGGTACTTTTTCCACCACTGCTGGCCACAAATACATAGGAAATATGAGAGGCAGAATTTGGGAGCCTGTCTTTTACAAGGGGAATGCTGGACCAGAGTGTCTGTCCGCCTCAGAGTTGAACAACCAACCTCTTCCGGACTTGTTTCTTTTGCACCATCTCCATGGAAACTGTGGCATCATACAAAGGCACCGGGTCCTCTAGCTGGGGCCTGCATAAGACAGAGGGCAAAGTGAGCACTGTCCACCAGGATAAACACAAACTCCTCAACATACCAAGAACAAATGTACTGTATAACCATGCTTATTCAAACATATATTTTTTTACTTTTCACCCCTCTCGTGATATCCAATTGGTAGGTACAGTCTTGTCCCATTGCTGCAACTCCCGTACTAACGAAGGTCGAGAGCCATGTGTCCTCCAACACACGACCCTGACAAGCTGTACTGCTTCTTGACACACTGCTCGCTTAACCTGGAAGCCAGTCGCATCAACGTGTTGGAGGAAACACTGTACAGCTGGCGACCGAAGTCGGCGTGCATGCGCCAGGCCCGCCACAAGGAGTCGATAGAGCGCGACGGGACATCCCGGCCAGCCAAACCCTCCCCCAACCCGAACGACGCTGGGCCAATTGTGCGCCGCCTCATTGGTCTCCCGGCCACGGCTGGCTGCAACAGCCTGGGATCGAACCCGGGTCTGTAGTGACACCTCTAGCTCTGCGATGCAGTGCCTTAGACCGCTGCGCCACTCGGGAGGCCCTAGCTTATTCACACTTGCACTGCACATACACTCATTATTGCAGTTCTGTACCTTAAGGTCCCAGTGGAAAGCTTCTCCACTATATCCTTCATGATGTCTGAAAAGGAGCATGTAAGGTTAACATGTAACATATTAGCAATTCTATTATCCACGCTCAACCCCTTATATCAGATTTTCATTTCAATATGCTTGTTTCATCTCAATGAATTATAGTTAGGAGATTTTAAAATTCCTGCCCCCTCCAGAGGCTGACCCAGAGGGGCTGAGGTTAGCTAAAGGATACGGAGGTACCTTCCCTGGCGGGCACTGGATGCCCCCCACACTTCCTCGTTGAGGAAAGACAGGGAGGCGGCCTTCAGGAAGAGGCTGCGGCTATCTGGAGGGTCCAGCTGAGAAACAGAAGAGACGAGCTCAGATTAAACCCCAAACAAACGTTGTGTACAAACTTGAGCAAATCCACTTGAAGGTCAATGGAAAGACAGATAAATACACATTATTACAGGAAACACTATCTAACCCAGATCTCTTCACTACTCCCAACATAACATTGGTCTGTTTTTTTGCAGTATTTTCAACTTCTCAGAAAGCACACATTAATAAGCTGTAACAAACACAAACAATATTTCAATCACCCATGGTATGTAAGTAGTGATGAATAAATCTTATATATGACTAGGGGAACTGAACTGCCAAATGGCTGCTCTAATCCAACACGAATTAATGGTTGGATAGAATACATGACTGCAGTCTACCTGCAGGTTTTGCTCAGTTGTAACCCAGTGACCTCCGACCCCGAGCAGGGTGATGATGTCATGCTTGTAGGGCAGAAGACACCTGGCCTCTGGCTCCTCCTCATGCAATCTCACTGGAGGAACACACACACACACACACACACACACACACACACACACACACACACACACACACACACACACACACACACACACACACACACACACACACACACACACACACACACACACACACACACACACACACACACACACACACACACACACACACACACACACACACACACACACACACACACACACACACACACACACACACACACACACACACCTCTTAAGCCTGTGTCAATGGTATAAAAACAACAGGGCACAACAGTGAATCCATTTCCCTTCTATTCCTGTTACAAACCTTTACTGTTTTGCGTTTAGATACAAAAATCACAGAAGCACACACTCACAGCACTACGATTCATGTTAGACAAAGCTAGCTAGCATAATGGATAACAACAACCTACGGCCCTACATTGGCTTCTTACCTCCAGAGTCCATGACAATGTCCACCCCTAGACCACCCGTCTCTTCCAAACAGGAATCCACCAGGTCTACCTTGGCATCCCACACACCGATCACCCTGGCTAGACACAGGACAGGGAAAACCCTTATGAAGGCTACACGCCAAACAGTGTACCAACAATAAATAACCATTTTTGGTACTCCATTTCCATTGCCCTCCAAGAGGACGCACACAAGACTTACCTACAAGAGACTCTCGCACTCCTAGAATGTGTGATTTGAGTGGAAAAGTGACAGAGGAAACAGAGCATAGACTAGGATTAAATACTACGGGCAAGTTTCCCAGTGAATTTCCATCTAGCATGCTTTTCAGTCCGGGACTATGCTTTAACCTGTGTCTGAGAAACTGGGCCCTATGTGTTGCTGTCAGAACTTTACTACTGTATTTTTCATGATGAGAGTGGTTTAGGTAACAGATAATAACGCTGTCTCATCGCATCCGTTATTACCTGGTTGCATTAATTTACAATCCTCAACTTCCAACACCTTCTCTACTGTGACACCGCTACTCTATTTACACACACACACACACACACACACACACACTTGCCCCCCTCCCCGTTCTCACCGACGCTGGGCCGAAGCTGCTCCAGGAATTTCTGGTCTTCGGAGGACAGGGCTGATGCCAGTACTTTAACTCCATGGTAGTGGGCCAGCTGGATGGCCAGAACTCCAAAGGGCTGAAAGGTATATACACAGCCAAAATAGCAGTTAGTAGTCTTGTTCTCTTAAAGAGAAATGATGTGCTACTATTAAGATTCTTTGCTAACATCTTCTTGTGATGTCCAACTATGGATTTATACAGTGCCATTGAATGCTCAGATGAGGGGCCACTATGGGGAAATACCTACACTGGCTCCGTCCAGCACCAGCAGAGTGTGCCCGGATGCCATACGGGCTAGGGTATGGAGGGCTGTATAGGCCCGCAGTCCATCCCGAATGGCCCCTGCCGCCTCCACCCAGCTCAACTTCTCTGGCTTCTGCACTGGTGAGCGAACACAAGTCACTCAATATTGCAGAAGAAACAATTACTTAATTTGTACCAATTTAAATGTGTACCCTTTATTACTTTGTTAATTTGTACCAACAAATACTAATAGATGTTATAGATGTACTCTTGCGTTACTTTTGGATGTGTACAACATACCAAGATGATGCTCGTTGATGACAATGGCATCGCACAAACCAGACATCGCTGTATCCAAGGGCAGAATTCCTGTCATGTGGAAGAAGGGAAAAGCAAAGTCTAGATAAATACACAATGGTCATATCCAAAAATTATAAAAAGGGAAGGGTCTTTCAATAGGTTATCGGGAACATTGCCGTTGACAATGTGAAAATCATCAAAATAAGGGGATGTTTTGAAACTCTATGATTTATCCTTATGTAGCAGGTTCAGATCCCACCTGTAACATTTACCTACAACTTCATCATCGGGTTGGAAAAAGGTCACCTTAGGCCCAACTGAAAACAGAACAAAAACATTGCAAAAGATTAAAGGTTTGCTCCAAAAATATAGTACATTGTGTAATTAACATCAAAGTGATAAACAAGGTCAATTAGTGAATATTCTGTTTACCTTGGAGGACGATCCCAACAATCTCCCTCCCTACTGGCACCAGGTCCCTTTGGAACTTTAGATCCTCATGGAGCTAACCAGAGGAGAGAGGGTAAGGAAATGTGACAAGTAGCCCATACAGCCATACATGCTGTGTGGTCATGTAAGGTAGGCCTATCATATAGCAACACACAGTTTGGTAAACAACAAAAAAAAAAGTTTTTTAAAAATACAGGGGCTGATATTTTCAGCAGCATATTGAGAGCGACAACAGTAAGTCTTGTCCATTATGGCTATTGCTAGGCGTATATAGTCAACATTGACAATACAATGAGTATAACACACATTAAACTTACTTTTATATCCAGTGGACTAAGGGCACATGCCTTCACTTGCACTTTGACCTGGTTGCTACCGAGGGCACTGGCTAAATTCTGTGACATGTTGAAAAGACAAGCAGTGAGTTTCAGACAGCAAACTAGCGTTATGAGCCCTCCTGCTAAAATTGTTGGCATGCTAGACTAAAGTGACAGCTACATTATTATGTTGGGCACTCACCGTTTCCTGGATGACAAATTTCGCCTCTGCAGTGGTTTCACCTAGCTTACAGTAAAGCCCTTTCATGGTGGAAAAACTATCAGCATGCAGGTGAAATTCACGCGCAATAAGAGCAACTAACGTTAGCTAGCAATGCTGTTTACCTGTGCATTGAAAGTAGAAACTTGTACTGTCAAAACTCTTGTTAAACCATGTCAATGAGTATGCAGATATCTTACAAAACAAATACATGTCATGTTGGACATATGATATCAGTTAAAGGTCTTCGGTTAAAAGAAAATGGGCAGAAAGATAGCTAACGTTAGCTAACGACATGCATAAACAAATATTTGTATGTTTTCCTTTAGTTCCTCTGTACGCCCAAAAAGTTCATACCGCGAGATTGGCTTAAGCTGCCCATTGGTCTTTTGATTTATCGCGTTCACAAAATGTATTGTCAATCAACGATTATAGTCCAATAGGACACTTACGTCACATGTTTGCTATTTGTGATTAGTACAATTTTACGTCGATCATATTATATCGTTCGCTGATTGGCTCGATACTGCCGATACACCTAAAACTCAACGTCTCGCGGTAGTACCCCATTTTCCAATTTGCTTAGCCTTACGGCGGGCCCATGGTGGAAGGGAATTTGGAATTAAAGGGAAATATCTCGCTAAATCGACCATTCAATTTTATCGTATAAGTAACACACAGTACCTTAAATTATCAATTATTTAAGAATGAAAAACGAATGATGAGGTAAGAAAAATATGGTAATCAATCAGTACAAATTTGGAAGAATTTCTGGCTAGCCTGGCTCGCGCTAGCTGGTAACAGTAGCTGGTAGGGGGCAGACAAGACGGTCGGTAGGAAATCGCTGCACTGCACTTATCAACCCATTTCGTGTTATTAGCTAGCTAACCAGTCAGATGCCATTGTATGAATTTTAGTGGATGATATTTCCAAGGATCCTTACCTTGCTAACTAGTTAGCCAACTAGCTAACCAAGTTAATTTGTGTTGGATGTGATGTTAAGCAAGGCAATTAGTATGTGCATTAACGTTAGTTAGCAACCAGTCGGATTAATCAGACTGTAATGCACAATTCATTGGTACGTTTTTTTTTATACGGGCTGAAACATTTGTGTGCGAAATCGTGTAAATGTTCCTTACAAAACAGAATGTTGTATATTTGAACTTATTCTACCGGTTGTCTGTGTAGTTTGTCCTTCCCTTCAACTGCTCTTAATTTGAGACAAAATATCCACAAGAAAGTATTGTTTACCCGACTATTTAGAGAGCAGTTAGGTAGCTACATATATTATTATATGGTTGGGTTCGAAACCGAGGTAAAGGTAGTTTTATATTTGGTTTTCTCTCGTCAATAGATATTGACCCAAGCATGCCATGACAATGGAACTTGTGTATCAGGGGTGCATCTTCCCCTGATTCAGAATATACCATGTTCGTTGTCATGGCATGTCATGGCTCAATAGCTATGAGAGAGAACCGAATATCCAATATAAAACTAATTTTACCTAGGTGACTAACTGAACCATACCTACTGCTAAAAAGTTGGGTAAATAATAAACAATTCTTTCCTGTAGATATTTTCCTCAAATTTCACGCAGTTGAAGGACAAACTGCACAGACAACTGGTAGAATAAGTTTCAATGTCATTTTATGCAACATTCTGGCTTGTAAGGAACGTTTTACAATATTTTTCATACAAATGTGTCACGCTGTATATACCAATTAATTCTGTATTACAGCCTGACAACTCAGACTAACTAGCGACCAATCATATAAGCCAACCGGCTAGCAGACTGACTAGCTAGCTAACGAAGCTGCATTGACAGTTAGCTGCCAGTTACCTTGCTAGCTAGGTATGATTTATTTTGTGCTGTGGGCTCTAAGAATTTAAATATTTTGCTTAGCTTCAATAGGAATGACATGGCCATAGCTTTCTATTTGCAATAGAAAAGAAGGCTCTGGACCTGGCCATATCTAACAAAAACTGCAGTGCCCTTGCCCTGACATCATTAGTCTTGCACAGGTTGGATTATTTTGATTCTTTTGTTTTAGCTAACGAAATGAATATCCCGCACAAACTTGTCTACTCTAGGATATTTCTGTGTTACATCTCGCCATGTCACTACGCATGCATTTTCGCGTGTGTTTATCAGAGAGACCGGCAGAGAAAGAAAGAGAGCATGGTTTTTAACAGCCATGTTTGGCATTGTCTCACACGCACCCTGTGGGCCAACCTAAACCTAGCCCTAGCCCCGCTGTCTGACTCTAGAAGTCATGCCAGCTTGGCTGTCAAGAAAGATCATATAAATGATTAATGTGAATTGAACTTTGTTGTTGGCAGTGACACCCTACCCCAAATTATCTCTATTTGAGGGGCATGAAGGAAATGACATGCTTTGATTTTGTGATATGATTTTGGTCACAGCATAGAATCATTTTGCCACCATAGTTTAACTTTCCAGTGCTATAGCCTGCTGAGTTTTGTCTGACTTGTAGGAGACCCACTATACTGCTCTGGCGCCAATGATTAGTGTTAGCGTGCTAATTCAGTTATTTGGTTTTCTGCTTTGTCTTACCATGTCTTAACAGCAAAGGCTGGGGGAGCTCTGCTTTGCTGGACTTGCATCTCCCTCTCAAATGGGGCTTTGTATTTTTCTTTATCAGCTTTATTCAATACCATAGAGTAGGGCTGGGCGGTATATACCGGTATCGATGCATGGACCATTATGGGTTTTTACTTTACCTTCTATAACAGTATTTGAATGTTTGGTTTGTTAAATGTGATATGCTTTGTGTAACATCCATTTTTATAGTTTACACCGCTCCTTGAGACATCCCTCTCCACTCTCCATGCCGCTTTCCACACAGATCAGGTCCCACTCCGTCACTCAAGGAGCGCATTTGTTGTTGCTTTACCACAAGACACTTGCATTCAGTCTGCATGGTCAATGCAGCACATGCAACAATGTTGATGACAATGATGTTGTTTTCACTTTTCTTCTCAATATATATCTACAAGCGTTCTATAATTACACTATTAGTTTGTTTTTCTTACATCTGCAAACAACTAGTTTGTTTTTCCTTGGCATGTTTTAGCTAAATTGTGTTAGCCTCTAATCCTAATCACTAGTTAACTGGCTAGCTAGCTATTAAAATGTACTGAGTCAAAGCAAATGTAGCTAGCTATACAGCCTGATACCAGTGATGGTGTAGGCCTAAATCAGCGTGTTGTTTGTGCAACAGTACCTTTTAAATAAAATAGGAAAAGCATGAATATGTTGCCAACACGAAGAAACATTTAATGAAGCCAAAGATTACAGGGTCTCCTAGGAAATACTGACCAACACTTTGGTTCCTACCCTGTCACAATAACTCCTCCCTGACATTTTCATTTGTTGTCATATCAAACACATGTTTGATACCATTCTATTTACTCCATTGCAGCCATTATTGAGTCATCCTCCCTTCAACAGCCTCCACTGTTATATTCTAAATATCGAATTTTAATAAACATTCGATTTCCATGATTCCAACTGTTCACCCAAGTGTTTTGATGTAAATCGCAAGTCAAATTGCAATTGCAACATTTGGTTAAAATAAGGTCTAGATTTTTTGCCCATATTGTGCCCTACGTGGCAGTGTGGAAATGATCTCAAATGAGTGCAGGAAATGCAGAAATTGATTAAAATGAAGGAAATTATTTTTGGTTGAATTGAACAGTATTAAACAATCAGAATGGAGGAACCCATTGAAATCACTTCAAATGTATGTGTTGCCACTCTAGGGTCACATACTACTCAAAGCAAATTTCAAAAACATAAAATACTGTCATATCAAAAAAAAAACATGGTATGATAATTTGACCGTATCGCCCAGCCCTACCATAGAGTCATGGCAAGAAAATGCAGAAAATTGCGCTGGCTGGTAGGAAATGCAATCTTGTTTACGGTAGGTAGATTTTCAATGCATATAATATTGAGTTTGCTTTCGAACTGGTGCTGTGCTGATGAAGCATCTGTGAATTTTCCTCTAAGGGCTGAACATGGTGTGCTTATTGCAGAGGGAATTCCAGACTTATCAACTTAACTGAATTGCCTCCGATGCCGACTAGTGCAGGGAAAACGGCCCACCAAACCTAATCTTTTCTGCGATTTTACATTAATCTTAGCCCCGATGCAGATCAGCATAGTCTATGGGCTAACTGATAGGCAACAGGCTTGTGTTTGTGTGCGTGCATGTATGTGAGAGAGCTTTGGCTGCGCAGTTGCAGACACTGCAGCGCTCCTATCTATCGCCCCTGGGTTGCTCAGCTACAGGGCAACCTTGCCTTGACATTGGCTGGAGCATGGCATTTCAGGTCCTCAACAGGAAAGTGTCACATTAAATCTACCCACCAGCAGTCCACACAGTCAACCGCAGTCCATTTTCAGCACATTTAATTATACTGCCAAAGCAACATGATGTAGGTTACAGCCAAATATGTTTCAAAGAAGCAGGCAATACCCTTGTCTTGGCGTGCAACATAGACGCTGTCGCTGCCCCATTCCCCACCTCAACCTTTTGATCGTTGACCAGTGAACCAGTGCTGCCCTTTGGTAACCAGACTACCAATCGGTTGCACAGCATTCACTGCAGGATCTGTGGGCCTGAGATTGACAAGCCATCTGATAAGTTAGATAGTCATCTGATGTTTTGTTTTTTTAAACACCAACTCCCTTATATCCAAGGTCATGTTGGTTTGATGAGTGATAATTCTGATGTTGGTGCTGCAGTTTGGAGTAGGATTCCCTCAAATACTACCTGCATGCAGTTTGGACCTCTCTTGGGGATGGTGGAAAGAACTGTGTGTGTTGCACAGTTCTCAATTTGGTTGTACAGTGCATTCGGAAAGTATTCAGACCCCTTGACTTTTTCCACATTTTGCTATGTTACAGCCTTAGTCTAAAATGTATTAAATTGTCCCCCCCCCCCCCCCCCCCATCAATCTACACACAATACCCCATACTGACGAAGCAAAAACTGTTTTTTTGAAATGTTTGCTAATTTATGTATATTTTTTTACTGAAACAATACATTTGCATAAGTATTCAGACCATTTACTCAGTACTTTGTTGAAGAACCTTTAGCAGCAATTACAGCTTCGACTCTCTTTGGGTATGACGCTACAAGCTTGGAACACCTCTATTTGGGGAGTTTCTCCCATTCTTCTCTGCAGATCCTTTCAAGCTCTGTCAGTGTTGGATGGGGAGCGTTGCTGCACAGCTATTTTCAGGTCTCTCCAGAGATGTTTGATGGGGTTCAAGTCCGGGCTCTGGCTGTGCCACTCAAGGACATTCAGAGACTTGTCCCAAAGCCACTCCTGCATTGTCTTGGCTGTGTGCTTAGGGTCATTGTCCTGTTGGAAGATGAACCTTTTCTCCCAGTCTGTAGTCCTGAACACTCTGGAGCAGGTTTTCATCAAGGATCTCTCTATACTTTGCTCTGTTCATCTTTCCCTCGAGCATGTCTAGTCTCCCAGTCCTTGCCACTGAAAAACCTCTCCACAGCATGATGCTGACACCACCATTCTTCCCGTAGGGATGGTGCCAGGTTTCCTCCAGATGTGACGCTTGGCATTCAGGCCAAAGCATTCAATCTTGTTTTCATCAGACCAGAGAATCCAGTTTCTCATGGTCTGAGAGTCCTTTAGGTGCCTTTTGGCAAACTCCAAGCGGGCTGTCGTGCCTTTTACTGAGGAGTGGCTTCCGTCTGGCCACTCCACCATGACGGCCTGATCGGTAGAGTGCTGCAGAGATGGTTGTCCTTCTGCAAGGTTCTCCTATCTCCACAGAGGAACTATGGAGCTCTGTCGACGTGACCATCGGGTTATTGGTCCCCTCCCTGACCAAGGCCATTCTCCCCGGATTGCTCAGTTTGGCCAGGCGACCAGCTCTAGGAAGAGTGACACCTCTTTTTATTCCTTTCTTCAGTTGATCCAGATGGGCCTGTGTCTGGGCGACTTGGATCACTTTGTATGTCTGTGTTTTGATAGCTTTTTCTCCTACACTTTTTTGGTTTGGATTTTTCACAATGCTTTTTTTGCCACTATTAGTATTCTTCTGAGCAGCTCAAGGACACCTATATAAGTCACTTGATTACTTAAATAACCTCCCCATATAACCTTTCTGATGTAACTCTTGGACGTCTAAGTCCAAACTGTACAAATCGCAGAAGATAACATTTGGGATGGAAAAACGCTTTGTGTAAATTTAAATGTGTAAAAGCACGTAAAGGTTGTGAAATTATATTATTTAAAAAAAAATATATATATATATACATACATACATACATATATACATACTACCGTTGAAAAGTTTGGGATCACTTTTTTATTTTGTCCATTTAAAATAACATCAAATTGATCAGAAGAACAGTGTAGACATTGTTAATGTTGTAAATGACAATTGTAGCTGGAAACAGCAGATTATAATTTTTTTATGGAATATCTACATAGGCGTACAGAGGCCCATTATCAGCAACCATCACTCCTGTGTTCCGATGGCACGTTGTGTTAGCTAATCCAAGTTTATCATTTTAAAAGGCTATTTGATCATTAGAAAACCCTTTTGCAATTATGTTAGCACAGCTGAAAACTGTTGTCCTGATTAAAGAAACGATTAAACTGGCCTTCTTTAGACTAGTTGAGTATCTGGAGCATCAGCATTTGTGGGTTCGATTACAGGCTCAAAATGTCCAGAAACACATGGCTTTCCTCTGAAACTCGTCAGTCCTATTCTTGTTCTGAGAAATGAAGGCTATTCCATGCAAGAAATTGCCAAGAAACTGAAGATCGCGTACAACGCTGTGTACTACTCCCGTCACAGAACAGCGCAAACTGGCCCTAACCAGAATAGAAAGAGGAGTGGGAGGCCCCGGTTAACCTCTCTAGGGGGTGTGGGACGCTACCGTCCCACCTGGCCAACATCCAGTGAAATTGCAGCGCGCCAAATTCAAAAACAGAAATACTCATTATAAAAATTCATAAAACATACAAGTGTTATACATCGGTTTAAAGATTAACTTCTTGTTAATCCAACCACGGTGTCAGATTTCAAAAAGGCTTTACGGCGAAAGCATACCATGCGATTATCTGAGAACAGCGCCCAGCAGACAAATCATTACAAAGACTCCCATTTACTCAATAAATGTTCGTTTTGTTCGATAAAGTCCCTCTTTATATCCAAAAACCTCCATTTTGTTCAGTAATTCACAGGCTCAAAGGCAGTCATAACAGACAGACTAAAAAACTATCAGTAAAGTTCGTAGAAACATGTCAAACGATGTTTATAATCAGGTTGTTTTTAGTCATAATAATCAACATTTCAACCGGATAAAAGCTTCGTCAATATAAAAGGAAAACAAGAAAGGCGTGCTCTCGGGCGTGCGCATGGAAAAACCTCTGGGACACTGAATGCTCCACTCATTCAAAGTGGTCTTACTCCCTCATTTTTCAGAATACAAGCCTGAAACAATTTCTAAAGATTGTTGACATATAGTGGAAGTGCAATTTGAGTCCTAAGTCAATGGAAACTGTAATGGCATTCAATAGAAAACTACAAAATAAAAAAAATCCCACTTCCTGGATGGCTTTTTCTCAGGTTTTCGGCTGGCTTATCAGTTCTGTTATACTCACAGACATTATTTTAACGGTTTTGGAAACTTTAGTGTTTTCTATCCAAATCTACCATATGCATATCCTAGCTTCTGGGCCTGAGTAGCAGGCAGTTTACTTTGGGCACGCTTTTCATCCGGAGGTGAAAATAGTGCCCCCTACCCTAGTGAAGTTAAGTTTGAGCACAAGAACACGGCATTAGCCATGGCATAATGCATATAATTGCAGGAAATTATCTTTAAAAATGGCAAAATCTTCTCTCAGGTCCATGGCTAAATGTGTAGAATTGCAGGAAATGTATGTTAAAACTGCAAAATTGTATCCTGGCTCCATGGAAAAATTCAGTGAACTGCAAGAAATTGTCTTAAATGCTAAATAAAATAAAACATAATCTTTATTAAAGCATTTTTTTCTTATTTTATAAACATAATAGATATGATTACAAATCAATTTTCACATCAATAAATGGGTTCATTATTAGGCTACATGATTTAAGTGTCCATGGAAGTTTTTGTAGGTCAACTAGTCTTTTGGAGTCCAGCATTCAAATATTTTTTTCCCCGTTTTGATTCGTTTAAAAATAATGTTTAAGTGGACAAAAAGTAGTTTTATAGTCATAATACATTTTGTCTTCCAAATCTTATTGTTCCCAATGCATATTATTGTCCACCATATATCTTTAGTATTGTCATCCATGTGAGTATCAAAAACACAGTGAGACTGTCTTGCAATTTATTCATACATTTACCATATTTCTTTAGTTCTGTAGCAGTTCAATATAAGGTGTTATAAACTCTCTTCGTCACTTCAATTCGGCATTGCCACGTCCCCTGCCACGTCCCCTGCCACGTCCCCTGCCACGCCCACCACCTAAGGCCCCTTTTGATACAGAAAAAGCACTCCTGTGCCATTCCAGTCAGCCCCACTTGGTGCTGTTCACCTTAACTAGTAGGGTTGTGACTCGCAATATTTTTTCCATGGCAAAAATGAAGCAGGCCACCTATTTTGGTCCTTTAAAAGCCTGCTGTATGTAAAATATTGTGTGCTGTAGCTTGGAAAATAACTAAACGTGACTCTGAATGACAACATAATGATGTTTCCTTCCAACATTAGGGCTGTTTTTTTTAATATAAGTTAAATCCAGTTTGTTATGTTTCCTTGCCATGATACTAATGAGTATCGCGTTACTGGTAGGGTCTCAGCCCTAATACACTGCTCAAAAAAATAAAGGGAACACGTAAACAACACAATGTAACTCCAAGTCAATCACACTTCTGTGAAATCAAACTGTCCACTTAGGAAGCAACACTGATTGACAATAAATTTCACATGCTGTTCTGCAAATGGAATAGACAACAGGTGGAAATTATAGGCACTTACCAAGACACCCCCAATAAAGGAGTGGTTCTGCAGGTGGGGACCACAGACCACTTCTCAGTTCCTATGCTTCCTGGCTGATGTTTTGGTCACTTTTGAATGCTGGCGGTGCTTTCACTCTAGTGGTAGCATGAGACGGAGTCTACAACCCACACAAGTGGCTCAGGTAGTGCAGCTCATCCAGGATGGCACATCAATGCGAGCTGTGGCAAGAAGGTTTGCTGTGTCTGTCAGCGTAGTGTCCAGAGCATGGAGGCGCTACCAGGAGACAGGCCAGTACATCAGGAGACGTGGAGGAGGCCGTAGGAGGGCAACAACACAGCAGCAGGACCGCTACCTCTGCCTTTGTGCAAGGAGGAGCAGGAGAAGCACTGCCAGAGCCCTGCAAAATGACCCCCAGCAGGCCACAAATGTGCATGTGTCTGCTCAAACGGTCAGAAACAGACTCCATGAGGGTGGTATGAGGGCCCGACGTCCACAGGTGGGGGTTGTGCTTACAGCCCAACACCGTGCAGGACGTTTGGCATTTGCCAGAGAACACCAAGATTGGCAAATTCGCCACTGGCGCCCTGTGCTCTTCACAGATGAAAGCAGGTTCACACTGAGCATGTGACAGACGTGACAGAGTCTGGAGACGCCGTGGAGAACGTTCTGCTGCCTGCAACATCCTCCAGCATGACCGGTTTGGCGGTGGGTCAGTCATGGTGTGGGGTGGCATTTCTTTGGGGGGCCGCACAGCCCTCCATGTGCTCGCCAGAGGTAGCCTGACTGCCATTAGGTACCGAGATGAGATCCTCAGACCCCTTGTGAGACCATATGCTGGTGCGGTTGGCCCTGGGTTCCTCCTAATGCAAGACAATGCTAGACCTCATGTGGCTGGAGTGTGTCAGCAGTTCCTGCAAGAGAAAGGCATTGATGCTATGGACTGGCCCGCCCGTTCCCCAGACCTGAATCCAATTGAGCACATCTGGGACATCATGTCTCGCTCCATCCACCAACGCCACGTTGCACCAGACTGTCCAGGAGTTGGCGGATGCTTTAGTCCAGGTCTGGGAGGAGATCCCTCAGGAGACCATCCGCCACCTCATCAGGAGCATGCCCAGGCGTTGTAGGGAGGTCATACAGGCACGTGGAGGCCACACACACTACTGAGCCTCATTTTGACTTGTTTTAAGGACATTACATCAAAGTTGGATCAGCCTGTAGTGTGGTTTTCCACTTTAATTTTGAGTGTGACTCCAAATCCAGACCTCCATGGGTTGATAAATTGGATTTCCATTGATTATTTTTGTGTGATTTTGTTGTCAGCACATTCAACTATGTAAAGAAAAAAGTATTTAATAAGATTATTTATTTCATTCAGATCTAGGATGTGTTGTTTAAGTGTTCCCTTTATTTTTTTGACCAGTATATTTAGGTCATGTCAAATCGAGATTTTATTTGTCACATGTGCCGAATACAACCGGTGTAGACCTTAGAGTGAAATGCTTCCTTACGAGCCGTTAACCAACAATGCAGAGTAAAGAAAAAGTTAGAAACGTCCTAAATAAACGAAAGGAAATATTGTAAAACAGTTAAAATAATAATCACGGGGCTATATAAAAAGTTGTACCGGTACCGAGTCAATGTGCAGGGGTATGGGGTAATTGACGTAATATGTACATGTAGGTAGGGGTAAAGTGACTGCATAGATAATAAACAGAGTAGCAGCAGCAAATGGCAAGAAAAAGTATGTGAACCTTGGCGCTCCGGTCATCAAATTTGATCTGATCTTCATCGAAGTCACAACAATAGACATAGTGTGCTTAAATAGAATAATTTGTGTGTTATTAGTTTGTCTATATTGAATACATCATTTAAAAAGTCATAGTGTACGTTGGGAAATGTATGTGAACCCCTAGGCTAATGACTTCTCCAAAAGCTAATTGGAGTCAGGAGTCAGCTGACCTGGAGTCCAATCAATGAGACAAGATTGGCGATGTTGGTTCGAGCTGCCTTTCCCTATAAAAAACACAGACAAAATTTGAGTTTGCTATTCACAAGAAGCATTGCCTGATGTGAACCATGCCTCAAACAAAAGACATCTCAGGAGACCTACGTTTTAAGAATTGTTGACTTGCATAAAGCTGGAAATGGTTACAAAAGTATCTCTAAAAGCCTTGATGTTCATCAGTCCACGGTAAGACAAATTGTCTATAAATGGAGAAAGTTCAGCACTGTTGCTACTCTCCCTAGGAGTGGCCGTCCTGCAAAGATGACTGCAAGAGCACAGCTCAGAATGCTCAATGAGGTTAAGAAGAATCCTAGAGTGTCAGCTAAAGACTTACAGAAATCTCTGGAACATGCTAACATCTCTGTTGACGAATCTACGAAACGTAAAACAAGAATGGTGGTCATGGGAAGACACCATGGAAGAAGCCACTGGTGTCCAAAACATTGCTGCACGTCTAAAGTTTGCGAAAGTGGACCTTGATGTTCCACAGCGCTACTGGCAAAATATTATATGGACAGATGAAACTACAGTTGCGTTGTTTGGAAGGAACACACACGATGTGTGGAGAAAAAGACACAGCACCCCAGCACCCGAACATCAAAACCATCCCAACTGTAAAGTATGGTGGAGGGAGCATCGTGGTTTGGGGCTGCTTTGCTGCCTCTGGGCCTGGACAGCTTGTCATCATTGACGGCAAAATTAATTCAAGACATTTTGCAGGAGAATGTGAGGCTATCTGTCCGCCAATTGAAGCTCAACAGAAATTGACTGATAAAATAGGACAACGACCTAAAACACAGAAGTAAGTCAACAACAGAAGAAAATACCCCTTCTGGAATGGCCCAGTCAGAGTCCTGACCTCAACCCCATTTGAGATGCTGTGGCATGACCTCGAGTGCAGTTCACACCAGACATCCCAAGAATATTGCTGAACTGAAACAGTTTTGTAAAGATGAATGGTCCAAAATTCCTGACCGTTGTGCAGGTCTGATCCGCAACTACAGAAAACGTTTAGTTGAGGTTATTGCTGCCAAAGGAGGGTCAACCAGTTATTAAATCCAAGTGTTCACATACTTTTCCCACCCTGCACTGTGAATGTTTACACTGTGTGTTCAATAAAGACATGAAAATGTTATTAGTTTAAGCAGACTGTTTGTCTATTGTTCTGACCTAGATGAAGATCAGATCAAATTTTATGACCAATTTATGCAGAAATCCAGGTCTTTCCGAAGGGTTCACATACTTTTTCTTGCCACTGTATGTGTGTGGAGTTAATATGCGTGTTTGTTTCCAGTGTAGTGTATGTGGTTAGTCCAGTGAGTGTACTTGGAGCCTGTGCAAGAGAGTCAGTGCAAAAACCTATAATAGATGAGAATAAAATAAGGGTGCCAATGCAAATAGTCCAGTTAGCCATTTGATTAACTGTTCAGCAGTCATGTCTTTTGGGGTAGAAGCTGTTAAGGAACCTTTTGGTCCAAGGCTTGGCGCTCCGGTACCGCTTGCCGTGCGGTAGCAGATAGAACAGTCTCTGCCTTGGGTGGCTGGAGACTTTGACAATTTTTCTGCCCTTGCCCTACTAGTATGACAGTCCCTCTACTTGTCATAGCCACTTTTGTCCTCCAGTGTGTCACAGCTTTGGATGTCAACAATACAGGCAAGAATGTGATAACGGTAGTGGCACAGGACTTTCACACCGGAGTGCGTGGCTAGTGAGGGTGATGTGGGGGGGCTATTATTACCCCTCACACTGTCCCGTCACCCCATGCCCCAATTAAGACGGAGAGAGAACAAAAACACATCGACTTCCAGTTCCACACACATTTTGTTCATCATAATTCCCTCATCCACTTAATGATGATGGAAGAATTAGCCCAAAGAGTAATGCCCAGGATTTATTATTGCTTTGTCTGGTTGGTTGTTGTGTATCAGGGATATATTCAACCTCCCCTGGAGTTAACATGGTCAGCTCAGACTCAGAGAAAACAGCCATAAGCCTGACTTAGTGTACTCAGGGCTTAGTGGACACACATCTGCTAGGGCGGGCCCAATGAGAGGGCCTTGACCCCATGTCACCCTAAAGCTTTAGTTACTAATCATTTATGCATACATACAGTGCCTTCAGAAAGTATTCACACCCCCTGACTTTTTCCACATTTTGTTGTGTTACCAGCTACCAGATTTTTAGGTCACTGGCCTACACTCAGCTCAGTGGAATTATGTTTATTGAAATGTTTCCAAATTAATTAAAAATGAAAAGCTGAAATGTCTCGAGTCAATAAGTATTCAACCCCTTAGTTATGGCAATCCTAAATAAATTCACGAGTAAAACTTCGCTCAACAAGTTTGATAAGTTGCATGGACTCACTCTGCAATAAGTGTTTACCTCATTTCTGTACCCCACACATACAATTATCTGTAAGGTCCACAAAGACCAAGGAGGTTTTCCAATAACTCACAAAGAAGGGGACATATTGGTAGATGGGTAAAAATACATTGAATAAAGCAATTGTACACTTGTGCAAAACTACTTTTTTAGCAGGGATGTGCTGATCTACGGTGCTCTGCTCCACCTCGTACCTATGACTGCAGCACAGCCATGCTAAAAAGGTCGTTTTGCACAACCTTGAGTGTACAATGGCTTTTCTACAATGGGTTACAAATGAAATAAAAACGTTATTTTTGATAAATATATTCATATGCTATTTCATCCATCAATGAAAATATAGGCCTAGTCCCAACATCTGTTTCTAGCCAAGCCATCAGTTATGTTGCCAGAGACACAATAGTGAAGTATTTCTGTTCTATATCTATGGACACAACCCAGTCATTTGTGCTAAATGTTCCGTTTCCATGCTGGCTGGCAACACTCTTATCCCTTGCTTGCTAGCTAGCCAACTACGGCTAACACAGTCGCGTCAAACTGTGCAGGAAGAACAACCCAAAATGACTCAAACCAATGGAAACTGTGTTGAAATGATAGTGGATCTACATTCATACAGTTTCTTGACTGGGTCCAGCTCGCAAAAAAATAATCGAAATGAAAGCTAGACAGTCAGGGAGCTTTGACAATTTACAAAAAAATATGGATAGAGGACACTATTTTCACACTCACTGTTCTCACCCTTTCCCTTTTGCCTCTATTTTAGTTTGAGCAGTGGAAATGTGCAGAGGCAGTGAAACGGAGACAGTCCATGTTGTCCTATGAGCAGGCAGAATGTTGTTCTGCACCGTTGTCCTGTCCTCCTGAGCTATGAGTGACCCTGCCGTAGTGTTGCACGGTAATGTCACGGTACCAAAACATCATGATACTTATGATACCAACATTTTAGAATACCTTGGCAGTGTTTCGTTTGAAACCACCAACTTTTTCAGCTCTATAAATCTAAGGAACCTGCTAGCGGCTTTCTAAAATGTTTATAAAGTCCGTTTTTAGTTCAGAAATTCTTATTGGGATTCGCGCAAGCGGGCCGTTTTAAACTAATCCCGGGTAACTAATTATTGGTTGTTCAGCCATGTTACCTTCGAGTCCCACAGTCGGGCTGAGGGAGAGAAGTTTTATACTGCAGGCCATAAAACTACTGAGCGAGGGGAACACTGGAGGAGAGAGGAAGTTGGTGGCTGAGCCTTAGACTCTGAGGAGAAGTAGGACTCAGTCATGACCAAAGTAATAACTCACCTCTTCTTCCATCAAATCACATTTTATTGGTCACATACACATGGTTAGCAGATGTTATTGTGAGTGTAGCGAAAAGCTTGTGCTTCTAATTCCGACAGTGCCGCAATGTCTAACAAGTAATTTAACAATTCCACAACAGCTACCTAATACACACAAATCTAAGTAAAGGAATAATATATACATATAAATATATGGATGAGCAATGACAGAGCGGCATAGGCAAGATACAATAGATGGTATAAAATACAGTATATACAGTGGCTTGCAAAAGTATTTACCCCCTTGGTATTTTTCCTATTTTGTTGCCTTACAACCTGGAATTAAAATGTATTTTTTGGGGGTTTGTGTCATTTGATTTACGCAACATGCCTACCACTTTGAAGATGCAAAATATTTTTTATTGTGAAACAAACATGAAATAACACAAAAAACCTGAACTTGAGCGTGCATAACTATTCACCCCCCCAAAGTCAATACTTTGTAGAGCCACCTTTTGCAGCAATTACAGCTGCAAGTCTCTTGGGGTATGTCTCTATAAGCTTGGCACATCTAGCCACTGGGATTTTTGCCCATTCTTCAAGGCAAAACTGTTCCAGCTCCAAGTTGGATGGGTTCCACTTGTGTACAGCAATCTTTAAGTCATACCATAGATTCTCAATTGGATTGAGGTCTGGGCTTTGACTAGGCCATTCCAAGACATTTAAATGTTTCCCCTTAAACCACTCGAGTTTTGCTTTAGCGGTATGCTTAGGGTCATTGTCCTGCTGGAAGGTGAACCTCCGTCCCAGTCTCAAATCTCTGGAAGATTGAAACAGGTTTCCCTCAAGAATTTCCCTGTCTTTAGTGCCATCATCATTCCTTCAATTCTGACCAGTTTCCCAGTCCCTGCCGATGGAAAAACATGGTGTTCTCAGGGTGATGAGAGGTGTTGGGTTTGCGCCAGACAGAGCGTTTTCCTTGATGGCCAAAAAGCTCAATTTTAGTCTCAACTGACCAGAGTACCTTCTTCCATATTTTTGGGGAGTCTCCCACATCCCTTTTGGCGAACACCAAACATGTTTATTTTTTTCTTTAACCAATGGCTTTTTTCTGGCCACTCTTCCATAAAGCCCAGCTCTGTGGAGTGTACGGCTTAAAGTTGTCCTATGGACAGATACTTCAGTCTCCGCTGTGGAGCTTTGCAACTCCTTCAGGGTTATCTTTGGTCTCTTTGTTGCCTCTGATTTAATGCCCTCCTTGCCAGGTCCCTGAGTTTTGGTGGGTGGCCCTTTCTTGGCAGGTTTGTTGTGGTGCAATAATCTTAAAAAATTGTAACAATTGATTTAATGGTGCTCTGTGGGATATTCAAAGTTTAAGATATTTTTTTATAACCCAACCCTCATCTGTACTTCTCCACAACTTTGTCCCTGAACTGTTTGGAGAGCTCCTTGGTTTTCATAGTGTCGCTTGCTAGGTGGTGCCCCTTGCTTAGTGGTGTTGCAGACTCTGGGGCCTTTCAGAACAGGTGTGTGTGTATATGTGTGTATACATACTGAGATCATGTGACACTTAAATAAAGTCCACCTGTGTGCAATCTAACTAATTATGTGAGTTCTGAAGGTAATTTGCTGTTTCCTGAAGTCCACGATCATCTCCTTTGTTTTGTTGATGTTGAGTGAGAGGTGTTTCCTGGCACCACACTCCCAGGGCCCTCACCTCCTCCCTATAGACTGTCTCGTCATTGTTGGTAATCAAGCCTAATGCTGTTGTGTCATCTGCAAACTTGATGATTGAGTTGGTGTGCATGACCACGTAGTCATGGATGAACAGGAAGTACCGGATGGGGCTGAGCATGCACCCTTGTGGGGCCCCAGTGTTGAGGATCAGTGAAGTGGAGATGTTGTTTCCTACCTTCACCACCTGGGGGTGGCCCATCAGGAAGTCCAGGACCCAATTGCACAGGGTGAGTTTTAGACCCAGGGCCTCAAGCTTATTGATGAGCTTGGAGGGTACTATGGTGTTGAATGCTGAGCTGTAGTCAATGAACACCATTCTTACATAGGGATTCCTCTTGTCCAGGTGGGGTCGGTGTCTGTGACGTGGCTGGTTTTCTTTTTGTAGCCTGTGATTGTCTGTAGACCCTGCCACATACGTCTCGTGTCTGAGCCATTGAATTGCAACTCCACTTTGTCTCTATACTTAGATTTCCCTTGTTTTATTACCTTGCAGCGGGAATAACTACACTGTTTGTATTCGGCCATATTCCCAGTCAACTTTCCATGGTTAAATGCGGTGGTTCGCTCTTTCAGTTTTGCGCGAATGCCGCCATCTATCCACAGTCTCTGGTTAGGGTAGGTTTTAATAGTCGCAGTGGGTACAACATCTCCTATACACTTCCTTATAAATTCACTCACCGACTCAGTGTATAAATCAATATTATTCTCTGAGGCTACCCGGAACATATCCCAGTCCGGGTGATCAAAACAATCTTGAAGTGTGGATTCCGATTGGTCAGACCAGCGGTTAATAGACCTTGTCACGGGTACATCCTGTTTGAGTTTCTGCCTATAGGAAGGGAGGAGCAAAATGGATTCATGATCAGATTTGCCAAAGGGAGAGCGGAGGAGGGCCTTGTTTACATCGCAGAAGTTAGAGTAGCAGTGATCCAGAGTTCTGCCAGCGCGAGAACTACAATCAATATGCTGATAGAATTTAGGTAGCCTTGTTCTCAAATTTACTTTGTTAAAATCCCCATCTACAATAAATGCAGCCTCAGGATATATGGTTTCCAGTTTGCATAAAGTACTTAATTGGACTTTAGAGGCGAGATATACATGGCTGTGACAATAACCGATGAGAATTCTCTTGGGAGATTATACGGTCTGCATTTGATTGTGAGGAATTCTAGGTCAGGTGAACAAAAGGACTTGAGTTCCTGTATGTTGTTACAATTACACCATGAGTCGTTCATCATGAAACACACTCCCGCCCTACTTCTTCCTGGAGAGATGTTTATTTCTGTAGGCACGACGCACAAAGGATCCCAGTGGCTGTACCGACATATCCCGGGAGTTCTGTGTTTCCGTGAAACAGAATATGTTACAATCCCTAATGTCTCTCTGGAAAGCAACCCTTGCCCTAATTTCGTCTACCTTGTTATCTAGACTGGACGTTAGCGAGTAATAAACTCTGAAGCGGTGGGTGGTGTGCGCGCCTCCGAAGTCTGACCTGAAGGCCGCTCTGTCTACCTCTTCTGCAGCGACCTTGTTTTGGGTCAGCCTCTGGAATCAGTTCAGATGCCCTGGGTGGTTCGGACAAAGGATCCGCTTCGGGAAAGTTGTATTCCTGGTCGTAGTGTTGGTAAGTTGACGTCACTCAGATATCCAATAGCCCTTCCCGGCTGTATGTACTAACACTAGTTAGTGTTACTGCGTTAATGTCTGCCCTTGAAGGGTGGAACAGGGGTGTATGTAACATGGGTGTATGTAGTGATTGGCCTTCATGCAAAATCGTAAGCCTCCTTTTTATGTAATTGTATTTAATCTGTAAAAATAATACCGACTCCAACTCCATGTGATGTCCTTCAAAAATACATTATTTTGGCCTGGCCGAGCCTGTCTTCTGCGGAATATGCTACAAATCTGGTTAAGAATAATTCTCCCCTTCACCTGTGTGCCAGGTGTGTCTATCAGTCTGTTTGCTGCCTGTCACAGGAGTTCAACTTCTGACCCTGCATTGGGCTATGCCCTCCCTCAGACTGCATACCTCTGCTATGACATCATGTGCAGTGGTGCACTAGCCCCAGCCCTAGGCGTCTAGCCTGTCTGTCTTACATGGGGCGTCCCACCACAACAGGAGCTTGCCAAGTGACCAGATTATGTAGATAAATCCACCTTGCAGCCTAGCCTATGTTTCTCTCTCTGAACTGTCCTGTTCAAGACCCTGGGTCACAGGGAAACACTCATCACCACCAAAGACAATCAGAAAAGTTAGAGGGAGAAACTAGGTCAGAGGGACAAAACAGCCTTGCCCCGCCCTCATTTGTTTGGTATGTGTGAGGCGTGCGTGTCTGTGAGTCAGTAAGTGTGAGGCTAGCTCAGAGTGTGTGACGAGGCTCTTGTGTGCCTCTCGAGGGAGATGTGATGTGAATGAAGTGTAGGATGGTGAATCACTGTGGAACAGCATGGTAATCTCTGCTTTTTCTCTGCTCTTTCTGCCTGGAGGACAGAGAGAGAGAAGCTGGCAGCAGCGTCAGTGCACTGCTGGCCTGGCTTTGCTCTTACGAAACAGAACCTCTCAAAGCTCCGGAAACAGTCACTCCTCCCGTAATTAATGCACACGAACAAGCTTCTTTTCTTTTTTACCAAACAGAGACTGCCTAGTATGTAAATGTCGTAGGAAATTACTTCTTTTTTTATGAACAGAGAGAAGAATACATTGCCTGTGTCTCCTTGTCATTGAACTGTTTCAGCCTGTTTGGAGCTCCCACTGTGAGGGCTTTACGGGAGGGGTGGTCTGGCTCTGATTAAAATACCCTTGGGGGGGGGGGGTGTTTGTCTGTGTGCTGCTCCCTTCCCCCATGTCTTAGGGGGAAGGGAGCAGATACTCCGGCAATGGCCGTCCTTTCTCACCATGACGTTTATACAGCTGGGAGATAACATTGCCTCTCCTCCGTTCCCTCTCCCGCCATCTTCCACCCCGTCTTTGTATCTAAGGCACTGCATCTCAGTGCTAGAGGCATCACTACAGACCCTGGTTCGATTCCAGGCTGTATCACAACCAGACATGATTGGGAGTCCCATAGGGCGGCGCACAATTGGCCCAGCGTCGTTAGGGTTTGGCCGGGGTAGGCCGTCATTGTAAATAAGAATTTCTTCTTTACTGACTTGCCTAGTTAAATAAATAAAATCTCATTCATCCACTTTATAAAAACATGAAGAGGGCCCCTCTGTCCCCCTTCCTCCCCTCTTGTGACACCCACCGTAGGATGTAACTAGGCCATTTTAAGGCCAGAGTTCTGCCTAATCAACATCAAATCAAGTGTTATTTGTCACGTGCTTCGTTAACAACGGGTGTAGAGCAACAGTGAAATGCTTACATGCGGGCCCTTCCCAACAATGCAGTGAGAATTGTTTTTCTTTTTATAATAGAAACATAGAAAAATAATAACACAAGTAGTGATAACTTGGCTATATTAACGGGGTACCAGTGCCGAGTCAATGTGCATGGGTACAAGGTAAATTAGGTATATATGTAGATGTAGGGATAAAGTGACTAGGCAACAGGATAGATAATAAACAGTAACAGCAGCGCATGTGATGAGTCAAAAGAGTTACTGCAAAAAGGGTCAATGCAGATATTCAGGGTAGCTATTGGTTAACTGTTTAACTATTTAGCAGTATTATGGCTTGGGGGTAGAAGCTGTTCAGGGTCCTATTGGTTCCAGACTTGGACCATAAAGCACCTTAACAGCTTCTACCCCCAAGCCATAAGACTGCTGAACAATTAATAAAATGGCCACCAGACTATTTACATTGACACCCGCCCCCACCTTTGTTTTTACACTGCTGTTTATTGACTATGCATAGTCACTTTACAAATGACCTGGACTAACCTGTACCCCCGCACATTGACTCGGTACCGGTACCCCCTGTTTATAGCCTCGTTATTGTTATGTATTTTTTTCTTTTTAACTTTAGTTTTTGTAAATATTTTGAACTGTATTGTTGGTTAAGGGCTTGTAAGTAAGCATTTCACGGTAAGGTCTACACCTTAATTTGAGTTATTTAGCGGACACTCTTATCCAGAGTGACTTACAGGAGCAATTAGGTTTAAGTGCCTTGCTCAAGGGCACATCGACAGATTTTTCACCGAGTCGCTCTTAACCGCTCGGCTACCTGCTGCCCTGTATCATCGTCGTCGGTAAACTTAATGATGGTGTTGGGGTGTGTGTGTGTGTCTTGGGTCCAGTTGCAGAGGGAGGTGTTTAATTCCAGAGTCCTTAGCTTCGTGATGAGCTTGGAGGGCTCTATGTTGAACGCGGAGCTGTAGTCAATGAACAGCATTCTCACGTAGGTGTTCCTTTTGTCCAGATGGGAAATGGCAGTGTGGAATGCAATAGCAATTGCGTCATCTGTAGAGCTGTTGGGTGGTATGCGAATTAGTTGGTCCACGGTGTCTGGGTTGATGGCGTTGTGAGCCATGACCAGCCTTTCAAATAATTTCATGGCTACAGCTGTGAGTTCTAAGGGGTGCTAGTCATTTAGACAGGTTACCTTGGCATTCTTGGGTCTGCTTGAAACATTTCACACTGGGTCAGGTAGAGGTTGAATATGCTCTGAGTATGCATCCTGGTAATCAGTCTGTCCGTGCGGCCTTGTGAATGTTAACCTGTTTAAAGTCTTACTCACATCAACTACAGAGAGCATGATCACATAGTCGTCCGGAACAGCTGGTGCTCTCATGCAGGGTTCAGTGTTGCTAGCCTCGATTCAGTGTTGTTAACCAGATGACAATCTACCCATACATAATGGTTGCATCTCAAATGGCACCCTATTCCCTTTATAGTGCACTACATTTGACCAGTAAGCAATGCACTGTATTGGGAATAGGGTGCCTTTTGGGATGCACCCCATGTACTTTACAGTCAAGTGATGCATTTCGGCCAATCGACCTATTACCAAACAGGTCATTACAAGTCTCTATTGCAAAATGTTTACCTGTCTGTTAACAACTTGCTGCCTGGCCTGCCCTCACTCTGAGGAAAGGAATAGAAAAAAGGCATAGAACATGATACTGCTTTGATTTCCTTTGAGGGGAGTTTCTGTCTTTTGGGAGATGGAGGAGAGGAGAAGAGCGAAGAGGAGAGGATATAGACACAGTTGTGGACCTGTTGACTGTTCCTGACCTTCCTGTCTTTCAGGTGTTTGCAGCGAGGCTGCAGTTGACTAACCGACTGAACAATGGCTCAGTTTCCCACGCCCTTCGGAGGTGAGTGCCACCCAACAAGATTGACGACCGTGTGTGTGTGTCACAAGCGTGCATATGTGTCAGAGTAATGTATGTGCGTGCGGCTGCGTGCCTGCGTGCAGGTGTGTGTGTGTCCTGATCTCCCTCTACACATGGGTTAGTGAGAGTTATACTGTAACTTCAGCACAAAGGAAGGGCCACTATCAAATTATTACTTCCAAGAGGTGGAAGCATGCCTGCTGGACTGCATGGGCTGCATCCTTAATGCCACCCTTTTCCCTACATTCCTCAACATCAACTCTGAACCTCAAAGCCAGTTCCACTGCATTTTAACACTGTTCCCCTTTAATCAGGGACTGATTCAGACAGACACCAGGTGGGTGCAATTAGTTATCAGGTAGAACAGAAAAGCAGCAGGCTCCGTACCTCGTAGAGTACTTAGCCTCTCACACACACACACACACACAGGCCAGGCGAGAGCTTCAACTGATCTTTCTCTCTCTCAGGAGGTCTGGACGCCTGGGTGATCTCTCTGGACGAGCGAGCCAAACATGACCAGCAGTTTGTTAGCCTGGCCCCCTCACCAGCTGGCTACATCACAGGTTAGCTTCACTCACATCAGGGGAGGGGATGGACAAACAAAGGGAAAGAGCGGTAGAGGACAGTCTTTGCAGTACATCATCATGTCAGGCAGAAGTTACTTGAAGATAGCAGAAGGTCACTTCATAAAGACTGTCTCTTATATTACACACACACACAAACAGAGTACCAGGTCGAAGGTGAAGGGTTAGTGCTTCTATATCTGCATTGCTCGCTGTTTGGGGTTTAGGATGGGTTTCTGTACAGCACTTTGACTTCGGCTGATGTAAAACTGACTTTATAAATAAATCTGATTGAATGAAGCCTGGTGGACTGAGTCTAGGGCGGGCCTTGAAGTGTTTCATTCCCTACAGCCCACACCGTAGCAAGCAACGTCATTCTCCACTTTTCTCACTTTCAGAAAGGACATTTCAGTCACTCGCACTCACTCATATTATCATCTGATATCATTGCCTTGGGTGTTTTGATTTTCAACATAACCTTGCAGAACCTCTTCACACAATTTTCGAGAAGTGTAAGTGCTTGTTTCACTCTGCTACTTCAGCAACAAGTCTCAAAATGGATGATTGTGTTCAAATTGAAATCATTTGCATGTGATTCCTGTTGAAAGAGGAACCAACTGGCCTCTTTTTCTCTCTGTGTTTGAATAGATATATCCATAATGGTGTACAACAGACTTAACACTATTATAATTATTTTCCCTTCTCATTGTCCGTAGGTGACCAGGCCAGGAATTTCTTCCTGCAGTCAGGCCTGCCCCCTCCCATCCTGGCACAGATATGGTGAATGTCTCCTCTCACTCCATCTCTCCAGTTCTTAACTCAATCTGCTGCTAATGTCAACCACTGTAGTCTCTCTCTCTTTGCCTTTCTCCTGTTTTTGTCGTTCTCCTCCCTCTCTTCCACTCCACTTTCACTCACTCTTTCTTTCTCTCTTATTTTTCTCACCCCTCTCTCGCTCTTCAATTGCTTTAATGACATGACATCCACACGGACATATTGTGAACAACAATGATAATAATCAGTATAATCTAATCAAATCTTTACTTTCTTGCTTTCCCTCTCTCAGGGCCCTGGCCGATATGAACAATGATGGGAAGATGGACATGCACGAGTTCTCCATCGCCATGAAGCTGATCAAGCTCAAGCTGCAGGGTCACCCCCTGCCCCCCTCTCTGCCCCCCTCCATGAAGCAGCCGCCCCTCACCCTGCCCCCGCCACCCACCGCACCCTTCGGTAAGGGACTAGACAAGGGCAGGGTGCATCTGAATAGTCTTGAGGCGTCCTTTCCTCCATCTGCACTGATCTGCACAGCAGGATAGATAAAAGCAGTGTGGTGGATGCAATAAAAAAAAAAAAAAGTACATATTTGCTTTGACCTGTCCACTTGTTCTTTCAGATCAATGCAAGTGATGTAGAAGAGTCTAGGAGCGTGTGCCACTAGGCTATGAGATACACCCATGTTACTGTCCCCATGGCCACCATTAACTAAATGGACTTTAGAGTGCTCAAAGCCAACTCTGCCATATCATCTGCACCATCTATGTTCATACAGTTGAAGTTGGAAGTTTACGTACACCTTAGCCAAATACATTTAAACTCAGTTTTTCACAATTCCTGACATTTAATCCTAGTAAAAATACCCTGTCTTAGGTCAGTTAGGATCACCACATTATTTTAAGAATGTGAAATGTCAGAATAATAGTAGAGAGAGTGATTTATTTCAGCTTTTATTTCTTTCATCACATTCCCAGTGGGTCAGAAGTTTATATACACTCAATTAGTATTTGGTTGCATTGCCTTTAAATTGTTTAATCAAATGTTTTGGGTAGCCTTCCACAAGCTTCCCACAAGAAGTTGGGTGAATTTTGGCCCATTCCTCCTGACAGAGCTGGTGTAACTGAGTCAGGTTTGTAGGCCTCCTTGCTCACACACACTTTTTCAGTTCTGCCCACAAATTTTCTATGGGATTGAGGTCAGGGCTTTGTGATGACCACTCCAATACCTTGACTTTGTTGTCCTTAAGCCATTTTGCCACAACTTTGGAAGTATGCTTGGCGTCATTGTCCATTTGGAAGACCCATTTGTGACCAAGCTTTAACTTCCTGTCCTGATGTCTTGAGATGTTGCTTCAATATATCCACATAATTTTCCTTTCTCATGATGCCATCTATTTTGTGAAGTGCATCAGTCCCTCCTGTCCTGCACTCCCACAAATAATGCTGCCACCCCCGTGCTTCATGGTTGGGATGGTGTTCTTTGGCTTGCAAGCCTCCCCCGTTTTGTTTTCCTCCAAACATAACAATGGTCATTATGGACAAACAGTTATATTTTTGTTTCATCAGACCAGAGGACATTTCTCCGAAAAGTATGATCTTTGTCCCCATGTGCAGTTGCAAACCGTAGTCTGGCTTTTTTATGGCGGTTTTGGAGCAGTGGCTTCTTCGTTGCTGAGCGGCCTTTCAGGTTATGTCGATATGGGTCTCGTTTTACTGTGGATATAGATGCTTTTGTACCGGTTTCCTCCAGCATCTTCACAAGGTCCTTTGCTGTTGTTCTAGGATTGATTTGCACGTTTCGCACAAAAGTACGTTCATCTCTAGGAGACAGAACACGTTTCCTTCCTGAGCGGTATGACGCCTGCGTGGTCCCATGGTGTTTATACTTGCGTACTATTGTTTGTACAGATGAACGTGGTACGTTCAGGTGTTTGGAAATTGCTCCCAAGGATGAACCAGACTTGTGGAGGTCTACAGACTTGTGGAGGTCTTGGCTGATTTCTTTTGATTTCCCCATGATGTCAAGCAAAGAGGCACTATGTTTGATGGTAGGCCTTGAAATACATCCACAGGTACACCTCCAATTGACTCAAATTATATTAATTAGCCTATCAGAAGCTTCTAAAGCCATGACATCATTTTCTGGAATTTTCCAAGCTGTTTAAAGGCACAGTCAACTTCTGACCAACTGGAATTGTGATACAGTGAAATAATCTGTCTGTAAACAATTGTTGGGAATATTACTTGTGTCATGCACAAAGTAGATGTCCTAACCGACTTGCCAAAACTATAGTTTGTTAGCAAGAAGTTTTGTGGAGTGGTTGAAAACGAATTTGAATGACTCCAACCCATGTAAACTTCTGACTTCAACTGTAGCTAAATGTTTCACTGGGGCAATTTAAAACCTTTAACTACCTATTATCTCAAAGCACAACCATGCTGTTTCTGGTATTTGAACAGGCAACGCCCTGGGTCGATATTTAGTTGCTTCCCCTGACAACCAGGGCATTTAGCTGTGCACTGCCTGTTTATGACCAGACTAATGTAGTTAATGTTCAAGTGAATCAGTCAGAACTCAGCACTTGTAGACTCCTCAGCTTTGGATGAGTGGGGAAAATAATAATTAACACAGTGTTAAAATAATAGGCTCGTCAGTAGAAAATGAACGGTGGTCTGTTGTCTTATGTTTGTCTGACATACCTTAATTCATTCTACCCTGCAGGAATGCATGGTTTAGGGGTAATGCCAGGCCTCCCAGCAGTCCCTCCATTACCCATGCCCCCTATGCCAGGGGTGGGTATGTCCCCACCTCTGGTGTCGTCGGGGCCCCCGTCTGTACCCCCCTTAGCTAACGGAGCGCCAATGACGGGCTTCTCCCACCCAGGTATGGCCCAATCAGCATCGCCGTTAGACACACCACTGAATATTGAAAGCGGAGTTCTGGTGAATGACAGTGAAGCCCTCTGGCAACGTTTCAGAGCATCCCACTTTGTTGATTTAATCCTTTCTTAACCTCCTTTTTTTATTTTATTTTGTGACCCCATCTCTCTCGGTCTCTTTCTCTCCATCTCTGTCTCAGCCACCACACTCAACAAAAGCTCTTCTTCCAACCGCTCCGGTGCCAAGATGCAGGGCCAGTCTTTTGAGACTTCTAGGTGAGTCACGGCACCCACTTGGAAGAATGGCCCCTGCTCACTGAGCCCAAACTCAAAGGGACAAATGTCGCTGTGTTTGTGCTTAGACACCGAGTCTTTTTGTTGTTGAACGCACAACAGGCTAGCTCATTAAAATGCCATCACATCACTTTGAGATGAGATCCCTCTGTTAAAAAGAGATGCACAGCCTACGCCCCACGTTGTCAGTTGGAGAAGAGCAATTCTTCTGTCCAGACCGCTTTGCTTTCTAACGTTACACAAAAATAACTTCATGTTGAGTTTAAAAGTTTATTGTACATTTTTTCCGGAAGTTAACCCTTTACACTTGTGGGAGTTGGCCTATATGGATAAAATGAAATGTTTCTTTCTTACAGAAGAAATATGAAAACCATATACATAAGCATGGTAGCAATTGAAAGGGAACCGTTTGGAGATTATGGGAAAATTATTCAACCAAAGTTGAGGACACAAACGAGACTCAGTCCAAACATTAAACTGTTGATTTTATGTGCATTTTACATCTACTGTACTTTTCGCCGCATTTGTTGGTAACAAAATGTGAAAATATTCTGGATATATTCAGTAACATGATAAGAATATTCTTGTTAAATGTGGGCTAGGTGCAACATAAGACCACGTTTAAGGATTTGAGTGAAAAGTGACTCCACGTGGTCACACACCTCTCTAAAGTGTGCACAGTTCCTAAGTTATTTCAACGCACTTTTATGACTCAAAGAAGAGTCTTCAACTATAAGGTGCATTTATTTTTTTTTTTTTTTGCTCTCCTAGTTGTGCCATTGAGGAAATAGAGCAAGTACACTTGTTTGGAACAGCCCTGCGTCCCCGCAATCAAACATTTCCTGTTGTTTACGCAATCCAAAAACAGGCCATTTATAAATTGCAATCTGGGTCAGTTGTGGGTCATTGGGAAGCTTTTTCTATTGCCAACATGACTAGCTAAGTTATAAAATAAGATCTTACAGTGTTAGGCTTTCACAAGGCAATTCAGAGAAACAGATTGTGTAATTTTGGTGGGCATAGAAAGGAGTCATGAGTGTAATTGGGTATGTGTTTTGCGGAGGGGGGGGGGGGAATTCACAGTAGACATTCTGTTTAGAACAACCCGGGTATAAAGCCATGTCATCTTGTAACTGTACATTAAACATAGTGATCATAAACGTTGACACTGTATATTACATGAATTTTATGTTATGGAAATGTGAAGCGCACATTTGGACTCACAGGTGTTTGTCTTGCTTGTATGACATCAAAGCGGTATTTCTTATAATCCTCAACATCTCATCTTTCTAAAAACATCAAGTCTTCCTAATTTCCAGCATTTCCCTCACTCAGACAAAAAAAACATTTAGCAAAAGTTGGCCAATTAGTGTTAGGGATGTGGGGTAACTTCTTATCTTGTGCGGCTCAAGTTCAGAACGTCTGTCAGTCAAAACCCATACAGTGCTGTGATGCGTAGATTCTGAGCTCTGACGTCATGTATGGCATGTTACTGTACAGCCACTGTGTTCCAATTTAAGCGCTTATCAGTGTCCAAATCTGCCATTTTCAACCCGTATCCGGGTACGAGTGTAAAGGTTTATAATGGAAATTTGTCTTCGACTTACAGGCATTTTCCAACTGGCTCCGACACAGACAGCACAGCAAAAACACAGAACATAAAACACAACAGTAACATAAAAAAACAACGAATAGATACAAGCAGATGTGAGGCATCATCAAAAAGTCTGTTTAAAAATACGCTTTTAATAAGATATTGTTCCCCCCCTCTCCATCTTAGCGCCCCTGTGCCCCCCCAGCCTCCCACTGACTGGGCTGTTCCTAGCTCGTCCCGGCTAAAGTACCGGCAGCTCTTCAACAGCCACGACAAGATGATGAGCGGCCACCTCACCGGTAAGACCTTGTCTGTCAACAATACACGCTGCGGTTTTTCCAGTCCACATCAGCGGTTTCTCAAAAGAGCTCATGGTTTTTATCCTTGTCTTTCAGGACCCCAAGCAAGAACCATCTTGATGCAGTCCAGCTTGCCCCAGACCTCGCTGGCGTCCATATGGTAAGAGATGGGAGCAGGGCCAATACTTAAGACACTTGGCCACTAATTCCTATATGTTCACACATTGCTGTTTTCTGACTACTGCTTCTCTCTGCTGACTCTGGGTAGAAGTTACTTTTAGGCACAGATCTAGGATCAGCTTAACCATCAGATGGCAAAACTAATCATATATCAGTTGTTGTTAAATCCGACCACAACTCTATCCTCCTGATTCCTGCTTACAAGCAAAAATTAAAGCAGGAAGCACCAGTGACTCGGTCTATAAAAAAGTGGTCAGATGAAGCAGATGCTAAACTACAGGACTGTTTTGCTATCACAGACTGGAACATGTTCCGGGATTCTTCCGATGACATTGAGGAATACACCACATCAGTCACTGGCTTTATCAATAAGTGCACTGAGGACGTCGTCCCCACAGTGACGTACATACCCCAACCAGAAGCCATGGATTACAGGCAACATTCGCACAGAGCTAAAGGGTAGAGCTGCCAGTTTCAAGGTGCGGGACTCTAACCCGGACGCTTACAAGAAATCCCGCTATGCCCTGCGACGAACCATCAAGCAGGCAAAGCGTCAATACAGGGCTAAGATTGAATCATACTACACCGGCTCCGACGCTCGTCGGATGTGGCAGGGCTTGCAAACTACTACAGACTACAAAGGGAAGCACAGCCACGAGCTGCCCAGTGACACGAGCCTACCAGACGAGCTAAATCACTTCTATGCTCGCTTCGAGGCAAGCAACACTGAGGCATGCATGAGAGCATCAGCTGTTCCGGACGACTGTGTGATCACGCTCTCCGTAGTCGACGTGAGTAAGATCTTTAAACAGGTCAACATACACAAGGCTGCGGGGCCAGACGTGTGCTCCGGGCATGTGCCCACCAACTGGCAGGTGTCTTCACTGACATTTTCAACATGTCCCTGATTGAGTCTGTAATACCAACATGTTTCAAGCAGACCACCATAGTCCCTGTGCCCAAGAACACAAAGGCAACCTGCCTAAATGACTACAGACCCGTAGCACTCACGTCCGTGTCCATGAAGTGCTTTGAAAGGTTGGTAATGGCTCACATCAACACCATTATCCCAGAAACCCTAGACCCACTCCAATTTGCATACCGCCCAAACAGATCCACAGATGATGCAATCTCTATTGCACTCCACACTGCCCTTTCCCACCTGGACAAAAGGAACACCTATGTGAGAATGCTATTCATTGACAACAGCTCAGCGTTCAACACCATGGTACCCTCAAAGCTCATCACTAAGCTAAGGAACCTGGGACTAAACACCTCCCTCTGCAATTGGATCCTGGACTTCCTGACGGGCCGCCCCCAGGTGGTGAGGGTAGGTAGCAACACATCTGCCACGCTGATCCTCATCACTGGAGCTCCCCAGGGGTGCCTGCCCAGTCCCCCCCTGTACTCCCTGTTCACCCACGACTGCATGGCCAGACACGACTCCAACACCATTAAGTTTGCAGACGACACAACAGTGTTAGGCCTGATCACCAACAACAACGAGATGGCATATAGGGATGCGGTCAGAGACCTGGCCGGGTGGTGCCAGAATGACAACCTACCCCTCAATGTAACCAAGACTAAGGAGATGATTGTGGACTACAGGAAAAGGAGCACCGAGCACGCACCCATTCTCATCGACAGGGCTGTAGTGGAGCAGGTTGAGAGCTTCAAGTTCCTTGGTGTCCACATCAACAACAAACTAGAATGGTCCAAACACACCAAGACAGTTGTGAAGAGGGCACGACAAAGCCTATTCCCCCTCAGGAGACTAAAAAGATTTGGCATGGGTCCTGAGATCCTCAAAAGGTTCTACAGCTGCAACATCGAGAGCATCCTGACCGGTTGCATCACTGCCTGGTACGGCAATTGCTCGGCCTCCGACCGCAAGGCACTTCAGAGGGTAGTGAGTAAGGCCCAGTACATCACTGCCATCCAGGACCTCGACACCAGGCGGTGCCAGAGGAAGGCCCTAAAAATTGTCAAAGACCCCAGCCACCCCAGTCATAGACTGTTCTCTCTACTACCGCATGGCAAGCGGTACCGGAGTGCCAAGTCTAGGACAAAAAGCCTTCTCAACAGTTTTTAACCCCAAGCCATAAGACCATTGTGTGCCCCTCCCCAACCCCTCTATTACGCTGCTGCTACTCTCTGTTTATCTTATATGCATAGTCACTTTAACCATACGTTCATGGGGGGAACAAAATGGCGCCGTAGAGAGAACACGGTGTTTCAGCGAGCTCACGCGGTATTCGTAAATTTATATTCTTTCATTAATCTCCTAGCTTGAAAAAGTGGTAGAATTGGCTAAATAAGTTACCCTACAATGAGTCTTGGCGACTATTTCTCAAAAATCTCCGACAACATGCCCAACAGAGCTACTAAGAAGTCGACCAAAACCGCCATCCATGTAGATGTGCGTGAGGAGCTAGCTAACGTTAGCGAATCTAACAACATTACAGATCCAGGCACAATGGACCTGGTGATTCAAAGGATGACGGATAACATTACTAAAGTGATCGATGTTAAGATAGGAACGGTCCTGGAAGCAATAGCAGGCCATTCAGCTGAACTACAGAGGGTTGTCAAACGTGTTGATGAGGCGGAAGGAAGAATTGCTACTGTGGAAACTTCAACTACATCCATGGACACTAAGATAAAAGCACTTGAGAAACAGGTGCGCGAAATGACGGAGCACATTGACGACTTGGATAATCGAGGACGCAGATGCAATATACGTGTTGTGGGACTCCCGGAAAATTCTGAAGGGACACGTTCAGTAAAAATTTTTGAGGAATGGATCCCTGGCTACCTACAAATGGACACTAAGGCTGGTCGGGTGAAGCTAGACAGAGCACATCGCTCTCAAGCACCGATACCTGGTCCCAATCAGCGCCCACGACCAGTGATTATAAAGTTCCACAACTTTACCGACAAGCAGCGCGTCATGGATGCGGCTAGAAACATCGGTTCTGATGGTAGTCAACGTAAAGGTCCAAAGGTCTCATTCTTCAATGATTATTCCACAGCAGTTGTACGAAGGCGCAAAGCGTTTGATGAGGTGAAGGCCCGACTCAAGAGAATGAAGATCGACTACGCACTGCTGTACCCCGCCACATTGAAGATTATGGTCAACGGATCGCCTAAAAAACTCATCTGAAGAGGCTGCTGCGTTTATTGACTCTCTCGGGTAAATAACCTTAAGCTGCACCTCTGCAGCATTGGATAACGTCTTATTTTATTTTTAATCTGATCATGAAACAGGGGTGTAAGTTCTCATGTGCTTCTGTTCAGTGACATTCGTATTGTTATTATTTTTCTTGCTAAAGTAACTGCCGCCTTAGCTCAGACTGAGATATGTGTGAACCTATATTGGTGCCCAGGCTTGGTTTTAGGTGGAATAGCCTCAATCTTCTATTGATTTTAATTTCCACATATATAAAGGATGAGGCTATTGAGTGGCAATGCGGACTTAAGAGTCTACATTGGAGAGTTGAAATCCCCTGCATGTTAGCTAGTGGGAAAACCCCCTTTTGGATCTTTTCATGTTTAATTTTTGGGTTTAGTATAGTTCGAGTTCAGGGTTCATATCGTTTGTTTACGCTCAGTGAGATAGAGGAGAGTTCAACACATGGAAAAAGGTACCACCCCATTTTTACAGTAGGATTCAGTCTGGATATTGAATGGTCAAAGCGCAATGGCAGGTAACAGATTACGTATATGTACATGGAACATTAGAGGGAGCCATAACCCCATTAAAAGGAAGAAGATACTGTCCTTTTTGAAAAAAGAAAATATTGATATTGCCCTATTACAAGAAACTCATTTGAATGATAAGGAGCATCTGAAATTACAACAAGGGGGGTATGGTCAAGTGTTTTTCTCATCATTTACATCCAGAAGTAGAGGTGTAGCAATTCTTGTGAAAAAGAACCTACCACTTAAGGTCTTGAAGTGTGTGAAAGATAAATTGGGTCGCTTTGTTATAATTAATGGTACTTTACAAGGGCAGAGCATTTCCATAATGAATATTTACTTCCCCCCTGCCCACCCCCCTGACTTCCTCACTAAGGTATTTCTAGACTTTTCAGAATTAAACTCAGACACTGCAGTGGTTGGAGGAGATTTTAACTGTTTGTTGAACCCCCTTATTGATAAGATTCCCAGTGGTATAGCCTCACTCTCTCCTCAAGCTAAGTCACTTACGGCTATTTGTGACGATCTGGGGTATGCTGATGTTTGGAGAGCTTTTCATCCCTCCAACAGAGAGTTCACTTTTTTCTCTGCACCTCATGGATGTCAGACTAGAATAGATTACTTTTTTATGCCCAGGACGTCACTGCAGTCGGTTTTATCCGCTAGGATAGGAAGCATAGTCATATCTGATCATGCGGAGGTGATCCTGGACATAAAACTCAACGGGGCATTCAATCAGTCAAGACACTGGAGGTTGAATACAACCATTCTTAAAGACCATACATTCACATCATATTTTATTACAGAGTTTAAGGCATTTTTCTCTATTAACTCTCAATCAACAGATAACCCCTCACTCCTCTGGGAAACCTGTAAGGCGTACGCCAGGGGTCTGATTATGTCATACACAGCCACTAAGAGGCGGAAAAAGCGTGAAAAGCAAAAAACACTAGAGGGTGAATTAGGAACTAAAGAGAAGGACTACATTGAAACTCCCACTCCTGCCCTATTAAAGGAAATATCAGTCATTAGATCAACGTTGGACTCCCTCCTAACACAGGACGCTGAAAAGAAAATTAGATTTGTCAAGCAAAAGCTATATGAACATGGCGATAAGCCAGGAAAGTACTTGGCGTACCTAGCTAAAAAGAGAGCTGACTCAGTCAATTGCAGCTATTACTGATTCTGATGGCAATCATTTATATGAAAATAAATTGATAAATGACTCATTTAAGAAATTCTATGCAAATCTTTATGCCTCAGAACTGCCAAATGACGCAGCCAAGTTAATGGAGAACTTATTTTCTAAGATTGAGCTCCCTACTATCTCCGAAGAACAGAGGTCTCTCCTTAATGCCCCTATTACCGAGGAAGAGATATTGTCCGCAATTAAGAATCTGCAAAATGGTAAGGCCCCAGGACCGGACGGGTTTTGTAGTGAGTTCTATAAAGAATTCCATGGCCTGATCCTTGAGCCATTGCGTGATATGTTTAACCACTCATTTTCAAATGACCAGCTCCCCCAAACGCTGCGAGAAGCCAACATATCACTTATTCTCAAAAAGGGAAAATGCCCGGAGTCTTGTTCCTCGTACAGACCAATTTCCCTTCTGAATGTGGATAGAAAATTGCTTTCTAAAATTCTAGCCACAAGATTAGAGGACTCACTGCCGCTAATTGTGAAAGGAGACCAAACTGGCTTCATTAAGGGACGTAGGTCATGTAACAATGTCAGACGGCTTCTTAATGTAATTGAAGTCTACCAACGAAGTGCTATGGATGGTCTTGTGCTCTCCCTAGATGCTGAGAAAGCATTTGATCGTGTGGAGTGGTCTTACCTATTCTTTGCTCTAAATAAATTCGGACTGGGGGACAACTTTATAAAATGGGTGAAAGTTTTATATGATGACCCTCAGGCTGCTGTCCTTACTAATGGACTACGGTCAAATAGCTTCCCTATACACAGAGGTACCAGACAGGGCTGTCCTTTGTCCCCCCTCCTATTCGCACTTATGGAACCATTGGCTGAGGCCGTCAGGGCAACGCCTGCTATACAGGGGCTGCTCATTGGCGATGTTCACCATAAAATAAGCTTGTATGCTGATGATGTCCTGATATTCATTTCTAATCCCGAGACTTCAATCACATCTCTTATTAATATTATTGAGTTATTCAGCGAATTCTCAGGCTACAAGATTAACCTAACTAAATCAGAGGCTATGCCACTTGGTAACCTTCACTCTGTACCTAATACTTCTCCCCCCTTCCCTTTTAAATGGTCTCCCTCAGGTTTTACGTATCTGGGTATATCTGTAACTCCTAAATTCCAACAAATGTACAAAGCCAATTTTGTTCCCTTGTTCGACACAATAAGACAGGATCTGGAGCGCTGGAACTCTCTTCCGATTTCATGGTTGGGTAGAATATCCCTCTTGAAAATGAACATTTTACCTAGGCTACTCTACCCAATCCAAATGATCCCAGTATTACTCTCCAATAAGGTAATAAAGGATGTAAATGGATGGCTAAGTTCCTTTATATGGAGTAAACGCAAGCCAAGACTTAAGATGGCAATATTGCAGCTGCCAAATTCTATGGGTGGCTTGGATCTGCCCAATATCAGGTTCTATCAGTGGTGTGCCCACCTATGTTATATTTCAGACTGGATCACAAACGATGACTCCTCTATTTGGTTAGACATTGAGACTTCTCTTTCAAAATACCCTTTACAGGATCTTTTGTTTTTCACAAGTTTCAAGTCTGTAAAAGATCACTGTAACAACCCCATTACACTTAACACACTCAAAGTATGGAAGTCAGTTCAACGTTTCCTGGGAAGGTCCAAACTAACCTCTGCTCTTACCCCAATTCTTAACAACCCAGATTTTGCTCCAGGATTGCTGGATGCTGGCTTTAACGTTTGGCTTAATAAGGGCATACGCAGACTAAATGACTTATTTGCGGATAAGATTTTGTCATTTGAGCAGTTGTTCGAGAAATATCAACTCCCAAAGCAGGACTTTTTCCGTTTCCTACAAGTAAGACATTATATTCTGAAGAGCACCACCTTAATTGGCAACCCTGATATGTCTGTCATTGAAAGAATGCTTTTTTTCCCACAAAGGAAAATGTCTGTAAGTCTGCTTTATGATGCTTTAAGGTCCTTTTCCGCTGTCGATACACAGAGGGTGAAACAAGTGTGGGAGAAAGAACTGTCTGTTACTATTGATGAAGAGATGTGGGAGGACATTTGAAAATATGCAAAAACAATATCTATATGTAATCGTACTAGAGCAATTCAATTAAGAATAATACACAGATTGCATATATCCCCAAATCGCAGACATGCTTTTAGCCCCTCTTCCTCTTCTCCTCAGTGTCTTAAATGTAAAACTGATACAGGCACCCTAACACATTGTTTATGGTCATGTATCAAAATACAAAGATATTGGTCTGGTGTTCTGCAAGAAATTGAAAAGATCCTAGGAGTCGATCTAGAATTGGACCCAGTCTCTCTACTGTTAGGTCTACCTAGTAGGCATGTAACTTCTGTGGGTAAGAGGAGGCTTTACAACATCCTCACCTTCGCAGCAAGGAAAAACATACTTTTACAGTGGATTAGTGATAAGGTTCCCTCTATTAAAGATTGGCATAAGATACTATTTGAATGGGTACCGCTGGAATATCTGACATGTACATTGCATTCTAAGACAGATCAGTTCTACAAAGTATGGGAACCTTACCTAAATTACCTAGAACCTGAAGTGTCAGCTATTATGCTGCAAGGATTCTCTTAGAATGGTGATCTATGTATTTCAGAATTACACTGTACGTTCCATGTGGGGAACTCAACTTCTTGGTTTAAACTGAGCTCTTTATTTTCATGTATTTTAATTTGTTTGTATTTTATTTATTTATTATTATTATAATTTTTTTTTTTTCTCTCTGTTCATGTTTGATTAAATGTATGTATTGAGAGACGCAATGGGGGGGATGGGGTGAGAGAAGCGCTGAGCGGGGAGAGGAAAATGGTGGGTGTGTGTGGGTGTGGGTGTGTGTGTGGGTGCATGCATACATACGGATATGTGTAAGTGAGTGCGTTTTTTTTTGTTGCCTTGTCCTTGTTGTTGTATCTCTTAATATGGGTGAAAATTGTGAAACTCCAATAAAAATACTGTTACAAAAAAAAAACATACGTTCATGTACATACTACCTCAATTGGCCCGACCAACCAGTGCTCCCGCACATTGGCTAACCGGGCTATCTGCATTGTGTCCCACCACCTGCCAACCCCTCTTTTTACGATACTGCTACTCTCTTTTCATCATATATACATAGTCACTTTAACCATACCTACATGTACATACTACCTCAATCAGCCTGACTAACCGGTGTCTGTATGTAGCCTTGCGACTCTTATTTTCAAATGTCTTTTTACTGTTTTATTTCTTTACTTACCTACCTACACACACACACACACACGTACCTTTTTTTCGCACTATTGGTTAGAGCCTGTAAGTAAGCATTTCACTAAGGTCTACACCTGTTGTATTCGGCGCACGTGACAAATAAACTTTGATTTGATTGTTTAGGAGGGTGAAACGCAAAACTGGTCTCGGATCAGTTGTCAGGGTGCTCCTAAACGGCACTTGTGTTTTACCTTCCTCCACTCTGCTAGTCACAGGACAGGAAGTGCATTGCTGGTGGTAACACGCCACGTCTTTCTCCCTCTCCCCCTCTCCCTGTTTCTCTATAGGAACCTGTCGGACATCGACCAGGACGGCAAGCTGACGGCCGAGGAGTTCATCCTGGCCATGCACCTGATTGACATGGCCATGTCCGGCCTGCCCCTGCCCCCTATCCTGCCCCCAGACTTCATCCCCCCCACTTTTAGGTACAATCCACTTCTCCCTCTGCTGTCTGGCAATGCCCCATAGCTCTACCTCTGTCTGCAGAGCATTGATACCAGTCTTGTCTAAAGATGCTTTATTGATCTTATTGCCCTTCACCACGGCCAGGTTTTTTTTCCTTGACCCCGTGACCTGACCCGGAAAAGCTGGCTCCTATTGTTTTAACTATCAACCAATCAGTCTATATTGATTCCATTAGGAGTTTTTCCTGGTCAAGTTACACGGTCAGGAAAAACCCCTGGTCTTGCTCATCCGTGACCTATGTGAGGTGCTGTAGGTTAGTGAGCTGCTCTGACTGTGGTCTGATGTTGTCCGTCTCCAGGAGGGTGCGTAGTGGTAGCGGGGTGTCTGTCACCAGCCTGCACTCCACTGACCAGCGGGTCCAAGAGGAGGCCGAAGAGGAGCAGGAGAGCGAGAAACAGAAGCTGGAGAAACGTAACCACTCTTAAATTCATAGACAGAGCTATGGGTGACTGACCGTCCATGGGATCGAAGTGATAGATCTGAAGCTATGCAGTGTTTGCTTACAATTACGTTGTTAACGAACAATGGAGCAAAACGAGCTCATATTTTGGGTTCGGGTGCGGTGTGACAGTTGAACTAAGCTCACAAGCATTTTAGTTATGTTCTTCTCGAATCTATGGCTATGTATCATGTATTTTAAATTCCAAAAATGTATGTACCAATCCCTTTAAACGCACAGCAAAACGCTCCTTTATAAATATGAACAGGTATATAAAAATGTCCCCAGTTTTCCAAGAAATGCCCCTGAAAATTAGGCAACAGGGGCAAAATAGGTCCCCCACTTCTCTCTCCATTTCTCTCTCTCTCTGACCCCTCTATCTCTCTCTCTCCCCCCCAAAGTGACTTTCGAGGACAGGAAGCGGGAGAACTTTGAGCGGGGCAACCTGGAGCTGGAGAAGCGTCGACAGGCCCTGCTTGAGCTGCAGCGCAAGGAGCAGGAGCGTCTGGCGGCGCTGGAGCGAGAGGAGCAGGAGAGGAAGGAGCGAGAGCGGCTCGAGCAGGAAAGGAGGCGGCAGCAGGAGCTGGAGAAGCAGCTGGAGAAGCAGAGGGAGATGGAGAGGCAGCGGGAGGAGGAAAGACGGAAGGAGATCGAGAGGAGAGAGGTGAGGAGGTGGAAAAGAGTAAGGAGGATAGAGAAGGAAAAGAGGGGTAAGCAGGACAGTGAGGATAGAGAGGGAGGTGGAGGGGGAGATGAGAACGAGGTTTAAGGAAGGAGATGTAAGGGGAAAGTGAAGAACACAGGAACCAATGCAGTGTGTGTGTGTGTGTGTGTGTGTGTGTGTGTGTGTGTGTGTGTGTGTGTGTGTGTGTGTGTGTGTGTGTGTGGGTGTGTGTGTGTGTGTGTGTGTGTGTGTGTGTGTGTGTGTGTGTGTGTGTGTGTATTAACCATTCTATTACGTTGTCTTTTTAAGATTGGTAAATTCACTCTCCTTATTGTATCGCTTTAATGACAGAGGGGGAGACGGGTGTAGAGAAAAGGGTGGAAACGCGGGTTGAACCCAGGTCTCCGGCAGGAAGTTGAATATGTGCATAGATCTGGAAGTGTTACCATTCGACCACGGCTGGCTCTGCACTATTTCTACGTATGCAGTATAACATTCCCTCTGTTTCTTCGGGCTAGGCAGCGAAGCGGGAGCTGGAGCGCCAGCGTCAGTTAGAGTGGGAGAGGAACCGCCGGCAGGAGCTGCTGACCCAGAGAAACCGAGAGCAGGAGAACATTGTCCTGCTCAAAGCCCGCAAGAAGAACCTGGAGTTAGAGCTGGAGGCACTGGTAGAGACAGAGACACACACACACACACACACACCAACATAACTGTCTTTACTTTGTTCTTTGGAAGAAAAGATAGTACGGTATGATAATTCGTTTCACACTCCCTCCCCAGAACGACAAGAAGAGCCAGCTGGAGGGCAAGCTGCAGGACATCCGCTTCCGCCTGTCTGCTCAGCGGCATGAGATCGAGAGCACCAACAAGACCCGCGAGGTCCGCATCGCTGAGATCACCCACCTCCAACAGCAGCTGCAGGTACGTACACACCCTGTGTAACACATACAGTCCCCTCCATAATTATTGGGACAGTGAAGCATTGTTTGTTCTTTTGACTCTATACTCCAAAAGTTTGGATTTGAAATCAAACAATGACTATGAGGTTAAAGTGCAGACTCAACTTTAATTTTGGGAACAAATTCACTTGTATGTATAATAAAGTAGTCAAAAGTTAAGTAATTGGTCCCATATTCATAGCACGCAATGACTACATCAAGCTTGTTGCATGCTTTTTCTGTTTGTCTTGGTTGCGTTTCAGGTTATTTTGTGCCCAATAGAAATTGTGTGTAATGTTGTGTACATTTAGTCACTTTTATTGTAAATAAGAACAGAATATGTTTCTAAACACTTATACATTAATGTGGATGCTACCATGATTACAGATAATTGTGAATAATGATAAGTGAGAAAGTTACAGACGCACAAATATCATACCCCCAAGACATGCTATCCTTCGCCATTACAATAACAGGGGAGGTTAGCATTTTTGGTGGGGTATGATATTTAGGCGTATAACTTTTTCACTCATCATTATTCACGGTTCATTCAGGGTTATCCATAGTGTATGGTCGCATCCACATTAATGTAGAAGTGTTTAGAAACATATTCTGTTCTTATTTCAAATAAAAGGGACTCCAAAATGACACCATAAATTATTCTAGAGCCAAAAGAAGAGGAAATGATTCACTGTCCCAGTAAGTGTGCAAAGCTGTCAAGGCATAGGGTGGCTACTTTGAAGAATCTAAAATATATTTTGATTTCTTTAACACTTTTTTTGGTTACTACATGATTCCATATGTGTTATTTCATATTTTTGATGTCTTCACTATTATTCTACGCTGTAAAAAATAAAGAAAAACCCTTGAATGAGTTGGTGTGTCCAAACTTTTGACTGGTGCTGTATATACAGTGCCTTCGGAAAGTATTCAGGCCCCTTGACTTTTTCCACATTTTGTTACGTTGCAGCCGTATTCTAAAATGGATTAAATAAATACAAAATCTACCCACAATACCCCATAATGACAAAGCAAAAACAGGTTTTTAGAAATGTTAGCAAATCTTATAAAAAAATCAAAAACAGAAATACCTTATTTACATAATTATTCAGACCCTTTCCTATGAGACTCGAAATTGAGCTCAGGTGCATCCTGTTTCAATTGATCATCCTTGAGATCTTTCTACAACTTGATTGGAGTTCACCTGTTGTAAATTCAATTGATTGGACATGATTTGGAAAGGCACACACCTGTCTATATAAGGTCCAACAGTTGACAATGCATGTCAGAGCAAAAATCAAGCCATGAGGTCGAAGGAATTGTCTGTAAAGCTCCGAGGCATGATTGTGTCGAGGCACAGATCTGGAGAAGGGTTCCTCAGGCAAAGATCTGGGGAAGCCATTCCTCAGTAAAAGGCACATGACAACCTGCTCGGAGTCTGCCGAAAGGCACCTAAAGACTCTCAGACCAAGAGAAACGAGATTCTCTGGCCTAATGAAACCAAAATTGCTCTTTGGCCTGAATGCTAAGCGTCACGTCTGGAGGAAACTTGGCACCATCCCTAGGGTGAAGCATGATGGTGGCAGCATCATGCTGTGGAGATGTTTTTCAGCAGCAGGGACTGGGAGACTAGTCAGGATCGAGGCAAAGATGAACAGAGCAAACTACAAAGACATCTGTGATGAAATCCTGCTCCAGAGCGCTCTGGACCTCAGTCTGGGGTGAAGGTTCACCTTCCAACAGGACAACAACACTAAGCACACAGCCAAGACAATGAAGGAGTCGCTTGGGGACAAGTCTCTAAATGTCCTTGAGTGGCCCAGCCAGAGCCTGGACTTGAACCCGATTGAGCATCTCTGGAGAGACCTCAATATAGCTGCGCAGCAACGCTCCCAATCCAACCTGACAGAGCTTGAGAGGATCTGCAGAGAAGAATGGGAGAAACTCCCCAAATACAGGTTTGCCAAGCTTGTAGAGTCATACCCTAGAAGACTCAATGCTGTAATCACTGCCAATGGTGCTTCAACAAAGTACTGAGTAAAGGGTCTGAATACTTATGTAAATGTGATATTTTTTATTTGTAATAAATTAGCAAACATTTTGAAACTCTTTTCAATCAATTTTAGAATATGGCTGTAACATGTTGAAAAGTCAAGGGGTCTGAATACTTTCTGAAAACACTATCGTCCCACAACTGTTCGAGTCTGTTTTGGAATAGGCTTTTTCTTTCTCTCACAGAACGACACGCTGACCAATAGAATAAGACAACTTTTCTACTATGTGGGATATTGGATTTGCATAGGCTAGTGACTTGCTGTTCGTTTGTCATCTTGTTGGCTCAGGAAAAGTAAATGTGGCAGTGGGTGGATGCTCTAATCATGGTACGCACCCAATGCATATGGTTCCGGTAAATTTCTCAAATGTCCGTTCAATTAAAATGCTGCCAGTCGATTGTCCGGCCCCACCCTGACACACACACATTATTCTGCAGCCTCAGGTGCATATCCTCCAGCCAAACCTTATACAGATTAGGGATGTGACACACAAAGTTTGATCTGATCATTAGCAAACAGACAGAGCAGGCAGGCCAGCACGAGAGAGAGAGAGATGGAGAGGTGGGGCAGGCAGAAACGTGCTCGTATGTTTTTGTAATCTGCATCTCGCAATGTCTTACCTTGCAAATTCACCAAAGTAGCCTGAAGTTTGCCTCGCCTCTTCCTCTCTGGTTTTATTTGAATTACACAACTTTCCCAGGCCTTTATAGCCTACCGACTATAACCTATAAAATAGTATGTTTTTTGATAACTGCACTGAGATTTTAATTAAGTGTGGGGGGACGAAAAAACATTTGTTTTTCGGTTAGGGATTTTTCTTAACGTTAAGGATCCCAAATTAATTTTAACGTTTAAACATTCACAGATGCAGTTTCCTTAAGACTTGCCGTTGCTTTGTTTGTCTCCCCCAGGACTCTCAGCAGTGGCTCGGCAGGCTGATCCCTGACAAACAGTGTCTAAACGAACAACTCAAACAGGTTCAACAGAACAGCCTGCACAGTAAGTACTGCTTCCTCACCTCACCTCCGCACATCTTCCAGATCCCTGGTCAAAGTAGTGCACTATATAGGGAATAGGGTGCCATTTGGGACTCTGACGTGTACTGTACTATATGCTTTGCTGTTATAGATGGCTTGTGAATTCTCTGCTAAGGCCATACAATAATTCCCACGTAAATGCATTGTTTTATTCCCCCATGTACTTGTCATAAATGAGTAGTTAGCTTTAGCCTGATTGCTAGTTAGTCCTAGCTATGCTATCATACTGTGCATGGGTTGGCCACATTGGACTGCCTTATAGCCTGTACCACAGTGTTTCCCCTACTATAGTATAGGTGTGGAAGTGCCCCCCACCCCACCTAGCGCCACATCAAATAATCTGGCCTATTAGTTTTAATTGACAATCTGTTGCCTGAGGGGCCTTTGTACCCCACCTGCAAACAAAACTAAGGGAAAGACTGACTGCCCTACTATACTTAAGCAATAAGACCAGAGGAGGTGTGGTATATGGCGAATATACCACAGCTAAGTCCTTATGCACAACGCAGTGCGGAGTGCCTGGATACAGCCATTAGCCGTGGTGTGTGTGTGTATATAGGCCACCTACCACAAACCCCCTAGGTGCCTTATTGCTATTATAAACTGGTTACCAACGGAATTAGAACGGTCTGATATACCACGGCTTTCAGCCAATCAGCATTCAGGGCTCGAACCACCCGGTTTATAATAACCAATACGGCGCTTGCTCTCTGGGTCATATTCACTAGGCTCAAAATGAACGGGCCAAACGGGGAGGGGCTAGCCGAACTTGTCCAATAAGAAATGCTTGTTTTAGTTTTCTGCTGCAAAAAAATTGCTACGCTGGGCACTAATAAATACAACCCCGTCCTTGTCCAGGAGACTCCCTGTCGTCGCTGCAGAAGGCAGTGGAGGTCAAGGAGTCTAGTCGGCAGCAGCTGAGAGAACAGCTAGACACCGTGGAGAGAGAGACCCGCTCCAAGCTGCTGGAGATAGACGCCTTCAACACCCAGCTCACGGTACTACTACTCACTAACCACTCCTTTTCCTAGGTTACAGACCAGGGCCCGCTTTTTAAGGCTAAGTTCATCGTTAGAACCTTCGTAGGAGCATCGTTAAATCTCTGACCTGTTTCTCAAAACCATTGCCATTAAAGTTTCACTTGAAAAACGCTCGTTATTTACCGACTGCCCCAGACCACTCATAGAACAGCACATCGTGAGATGCTTTTTGTACCCTTCTGCATCACTTTATACAAAGAATATCTCCAGTGCACATGGAATCAAGATGTTGATCTGTCACTCTGTGACCGCAGCTAACTTCAGAAGGAAGTCGACTATAAATAGAAAGTTGTCCGTTTTTTTTCAATTGTTACAAACAAGCGAAGGGGGAAAAATGCTTTGAATGAACACCGAGATGACTGCCTATATTTCAATCATAAGCTATTGAAATCAATTTCATGTTCAATCAAGAAGTTATATTTTGCAATGCTAATGTCTATAATTTGTCTCAATATATTTCATGCTGTGTGACATGTGCGCAATGATGTACCAAATCTGTGATTTAGTGCATTATGATAGGGTTGGCATTAGAATAAACAGCCTCAATATTTGCAGCCGTATAGGTGATGATATCTCTCTAGGTGCAGATCTGTTGTCAGTATTGTGGAATAATTCTAACGCTAAAATAAGATTTGAAAGGAGAAAGCTGATCCGAGAGCAGCGCTGACTTTCTTTCGAATCTATCAGTGTCGACACATGCTCCAACGACGCACTTATGAACATTCTCTGTGCGTGGTGTTTTGGGAAAAGCATGTGACGTCTTCAGTCGTTTTTTTTTTTATAGGAACGATACCTCGTTGAAACATATGGAAGCTTAAGTTCCATCGCTATCGGGAAACCCGGCCCTGGTCTCTCCAACCCTGTTCCTGGAGAGCTATCCTCCTGTAGGTTTTCGCTCTAACCCCAGTTGTGACTAGCCTGATTCAGCTTATCAACCAGCTAATTATTAGAAGCTGGTGCTCTAGATTAGGGTTGGAGTTAAAACCTAAAGGATGGTAGCTCTCCAGGAACAGGGTTAGAGTGCCCCGTCCCTGTCTCCTGTTCCCAGAGGATAGACCTATCCCACAGAGCACCGACAAGAAGTGACTGACAACTGGCTACAGTTCTTCTCATAGGGGCGAATCCTAACTACCACATAAGTCGAATTTTCACCATGCATTGATTTCAATAAGAGACCAAATGAAAATCTGACTTAATAAATGGAAGATAGGATTTGCCCCATGTGCTCAGTTTAACAGTTGATAGTGGACAATTTTAAAACACTGACTTCCAGAACTTTCTTGATACCTATGCATCTCTTTTGTTTGTTTGTGTGTGTGTGTGTGTGTGTGTGTGTGTGTGTGTGTGTGTGTGTGTGTGTGTGTGTGTGTGTGTGTGTGTGTGTGTGTGTGTGTGTGTGTGTGTGTGTGTGTGTGTGTTGGGGCACCAAGACTGTCAGAGGGCTTGATGATGTGTCTGATGATCCCCCTTTTTAATTTCAATGTGATCTCAGTACTTTAGTCCTTTCTTTTCAACCAAAACTTTAATTGCTCCACGTACCACATCAGGCCCCCAGCGTTTCAGATATACAGTACAGTGCATTCCGCTTATAGTGAATGCGGTCATGTAAATGTTATAGTGATCCATTTATGTGTGAATGTGATCGCTACATGCGGAGTGCACTGTAGTGGAGTAGGGTGAAATTGCCTGTAGACACTGATCTTGGGTCAGTTTTGGATTTGGGGAAGGGGAGCTGATCCTAGGTCCGTACCTAGGGGAAAACGTGGGGGTTTACACTGTTGTTCTCTCACTGTATCTGACTGTTGCTCACTCTGTCGCCCCACCCGCCATCCACCCTGACACCCCCGTCTGGTCCGTGTGGCTTGGCTGACCTTTTCCCCGTGCCCTCTGACCTCTGCCCACGCCCTCGCCTGTCCGTCCAGTCTCTGGCTGCGTTCTATCAGGGCCATACTGCCCGGATAGAGGGCCTCCGTCTGGAGCTGCTGCTGGAGGAGCAGAGGGGGCGACAGGTAGTCCACTCACCAGCACTGCTGCCCGCCGCAGGACACTCTAGAGTAGTGCACCCCTCTGGAGAATAATAACCAATCAGAATAACTCTGTGTGCTGTTACTAAGCAGATTTGAAACCCAATGGTAAAGAAGGAAGCTGCCTCACTAACTGATGAAGAAAGTTAGACCCATGTCACACTACAGGGCCAACCGGAACTGTACTGGGCTGGCTCAATTTCACATTGCCCTTTAAAAACACGGTTCCAGCAACTATGGTGGATGTGTAACCAGGCCTAGTGCAGTACGGTTCTGCTCAGCTGGGCTCAGTAATGTGATGGGTATATTAGGCTCACCCTGTGCCTGTGGTAGGCTGTGCTGTTTCCGAGCAGTGTGGTCCTCTTCCCCACAACATCCTGTGGGCTCAACCTGGGGAATCAGAAATGGTTAAGCTGTATGTGGGTTGCTATGGTTTGACGTCGGACACAGCCACATGGGGCTGTTGGGCCACCTAACTCAAGGCGCCAGGTCAGGGCTAGGGGTTGAGTCTGATCTGGATGTGTACCTGGATCGTGTTCATTAAGGACAACGCAATGGAAAACAAACATGTGCTTTCCTTATTGGGCAGGTAGTCCCTCCCTTTTTCAGTCTGTTTCTTTCTGTTTGGTGCCTAATGAACACAACCTTGTTGTTGACCTCAGTGGCACTGCTGCTGTTCTATCTGACCCTTGACCTTGGGGTCACTGTGTGTCTCTTTTCAGTCCGAGGGGGGCTCGGTGGACCAGATGCTGCTGGACTGTCTCTCGGCCCTCCTGGCCTGTTTGCAGCGTATAGACGTCTACCTGCAGGTGTCCCTACTGCCTCCTCCTCCTCTTCCTCCACGCCCTTCCCCCCGCGCTCCCCCACCCCAACCCCCTTACCACTCCTCTGCTTCCTTTGAAGGGCTGGTCAAAGCAAGCCATGCTGCCCTTCCGCTTGAGCGTCTTTAGCTTTAGCCTCGGTAGCCCTGCAGCGAGTTAATAAAAGCCAGCCGCTTCCCTCCTTTATCTGTCTTCTGGGTGGTGCTGGAGTATATCTCTCTCATTGCCTCCTCAACCCTGTAGTCTAGGCCCCAATAAAAACAATAGCATACTATGTAGTATGCATTGCCAAGACCAAAGTCAATTGGGTCACACTAGGTAGTATGCAAGTGTATACTACAATTTTTATATTTTTCCGCTCCTTGAGCACTTGAGCTTTAAGTTGTCAGGCTTTGTAGTTTTGGTTACGGTGAGAGGACAACATTTACCTATTTAGTATCCCCAAAAACTTTAAGACATACGTTTGTTGCGTTAGTTAACATCTGTAGAAAGCACAAAAACATTTCTCAAAAGACTCGTAAGGCACTCTGTCTTATTGGAAAGAAATGAAATGCCTTTGTTAAATTACATGGCAGGAGGACAAGATTAAAAACAGCACACTCGACCGACACTTTGCGGCTGTACACTCCTTCTACTGGGTGAGTGACCACTAGTGTTAGTCATGTATTTATTTAATAGTGAACTGCAGTGTACGGCCTACTATTTTGGGAGACCAAATCCATGCAGACATAGGCTAATTGAAGACTTGGTACAGTAAAGAAATATAGAACAGGGTCATGTAATTTATCAGTAGATTGAGGCGATATGAAAATGATCCTCAAGTTGTTATTGTGAGACTAAAGAAATCTTCACAGTTGCTCAGACAGTCGTGCATCGCTCACCATTTTAACCAAGTACTAAACCAATATCGCTTTCCTGAACGTACCTCACTCTCTCCAGCTCCATGTGTTGATGACACGCCAACTAAACATATGGGGGTGAAGCCTTTTGGTTGCATGGTGTTTCACAATGCATGGTTCATCACAATCTCAATCTATGAGACTGGTTAACTGAGGGCTGTGGTGTGTGTGCGGTGTGCCCTCTAACGCTGGACTACATTTACCCAGCAGTCACTCTGTCCAAATGGGCCATAGTAGTGGTCAGGACCAAATGTTCTCAAGCTAGTGTGGCCTTAGTGTTAATGTATCTATTCCTCGTTATCAGATATGGACATTAGATTATTCCTTTGCTCAATGAATATATCGTTTAAATTGCATTTTCATCTAATGTAAGACTGATTTAATGATATTGATAGTAATTCATTCAGGAAAATCAAGTCCTCAGAACTTAATTCCCTGCTCAGACTGTATATTAAGACTTTCTTAACCCTTTTAGAGACGATGGGTTTGAATTACCCCTACCTATGATCCTTGTGAATTTCCCATTCAACTCTTTTGACTGATCTCCATATCAGTCTGTGTGCTTTTGAGAATCATAGTTTGGCTCAGATTTCTCCCAGAACCATGAATGTTCTTTGTGATTTGGTTGGTACCACTTGGCTTTAACCAGTAGTGTTTCCATTTGGTGCTCAAACCGGAGCAGAACGGAGTTGCCCCTGGATGCTGATCGTAGGTCAGTTTTGCATTTCCCGTACTAGGATTGGGGGCAATGAAGCTGATCCTAGATCTGTACCTAAGGGAAACTTCACCCCGGAGCGCTGAAACACTGCAATCTTCCAGTGGTGTCTGTGTTGCCGTAGTAACCCAGGGCTCGTTTAACCCTCCCTCAGTGGTTCATGTGCAGCGCTCGCCAGACTCCGAGAGCTGTCCAGCTCCCATGAACTCACTGTGGCGGCGGCCATGTTTTGTGCAAGACTGTCCGCCCCAAAAATCCAACCGACACCTACATTTCAGTAGTAGTAGTAGCCCAGCATTCATTGGAGAAAACACCGAGATGAGATTAAATGGAGGGAAGCAGTAGACTAAACACAGACTTTGCATCTGGTAACTGAGCCCGGCTGGGATCATAATGGCGCTTACAGGGCACAAAATGGCTGACGCCTCACTGTGATGTGAGTGTTGTGTTGAGTCCCGGCGACCCCCACCCACACTTCCCCCTCACCGGTCCTCCTCTATCCCACGCTGCCTTGCAGGAGCTCCGAGAGATCCACAGCAAGCAGCAGAGGCAGAAGCAGAAGGATCACCTGGAGGGAGAAATCAACATCCACACCATCGCCCAGGAGAGGGCCAAGTCCGCCGAACTCACAGACGGAAGGTGTGTGTGTGTGTGTGTGTGTGTGTGTGTGTGTGTGTGTGTGTGTGTGTGTGTGTGTGTGTGTGTGTGTGTGTGTGTGTGGACACCATATGTGTGAGCGAGCTGCTCCTATGTCCTCTCATTCTGTATGGGTTACGCGGATGCAGCCCCATCACTGTGATCCAGTCAGTTTAGAGGTAACCTCTTAACACCCCCTTCCCTCTCCCCAGGTTGTCTGCCACTGACGAGGGCCTGGCATGGCGAGATGAGGGCACGGTGGAGGCCCCCACCCCTCCCCCCCAGCCCTGGATGAAGCGCGTGTGTGAGGAGGAGGGGCGCACTAAGAAGGACATCCAGGACAAACTCAACCAGCTCTTCATGCAGCAGCCTGAACCAGGGAAACTCATGAACCAGAGCCCATGGCCCACGGGCGGTACGTGTCAAAAATAACATGTATTACAAAGTCTTGAAAGAGCATGCATACATTAGAACCTCAGATTTACAAAACCTCCGATTTCTGGACTGACCAGGGGCAATATCGAACTGGGACAATTAAATCACACAACCAAAATGTGTACTGTAGGTATCTGAATAAATTATTAGGAAATGCATGTAGATTCAATTCACACAATTCATATTTTCTGTGAAGTTTAATGCAGTTTTTAAGTAGTCTCGAGTATTTCAGTGTCCCGAATGACATCCATTCCAAACATTTTCAAATCTCAGAGGTCCTACTGTAGAAGTTCTAAGAACGTTTGGATGTGCCTGGTTCCGTGGGTCAGAGAGAAAGATGTGACCCTGTCCTGTGTTCCTCTCTCCCTTCCTCGTCTCCTCCTTGCAGACAAGATCCCGGTGACTGGGTTCAACCAGGACAAGGTCAAGGTGGTCTTCTACCGGGCGCTGTACCCCTTTGATGCCCGCAGTCACGATGAGATCACCATCACCCCCGGAGACATTGTCATGGTGAGAGGCAAGCTGTCAATCACTCCTGCCAAGCACCCTTTGTGTGTATGTTATGGAGGTTTATGTAAAGGGATTAATCTATATGAACCAAGGAGTGTGTGGTTGAGTGTAGAGGTCGACTGACTATGATTTTTCGACGCCGATAACGATTATTGGAGGACCAAAAAAAGCAGATACCGAATTATCGGACGATTTTAAATATATTTGTAATAATGACAATTACAACAATACTGAATGAACAATGAACCCTTTTATTTTACCTTAATACATAAATAAGTCTATTTAGTCTCAAATAAATAATGAAACATGTTCAATTTGGTTTAAATAATGCAAAAACAGTGTTGGAGAAGAAAGTAAAAGAGCAATATGTGCCATGTAAAAAAGCTAACGTTTAAGTTCCTTGCTCAGAACATGAGAACATATGAAAGCTGGTGGTTCAATATTCCCAGTTCTTCAATATTCCCAGTTAAGAAGTTTTAGGTTGTAGTTATTATAGGAATTATGACGCGTCCACTATTTCTCTCTATACCATTTGTATTTCATATACCTTCGACTATTGGATGTTCTTATAGGCACTTTAGTATTGCCAGCCTAATCTCAGGAGCTGATAGGCTTGAAGTCCATAAACAGAGCTGTGCATCAAGCTTTGCTAAGAGCTGCTCGCAAATGCAGTAAAGTGCTATTTGAATGAATGCTTACAAGCCTGCTGCTGCCTACCACCGCTCAGACTGCTCTATCAAATATCAAATCATAGACTTAATTATAATAAACACACAGAAATACGAGCCTTTGGTCATTAATATGGTCAAATCTGGAAACGATAATTTCGAAAACAAAACATTTATTCTTTCAGTGAAATACGGAACCATTCCGTATTTTGTTGAACAGATGGTAACCCTAAGTCTAAATATTGCTGTTACATTGCACAACCTTCAATGTTATGTCATAATTATGTAAAATTCTGGCAAATTTATTACGGTCTTTGTTAGGAAGAAACACCGTTCACAACGAGCCAAGTGGCCCAAACTGTTGAATATACCCTGACTCTGCATGCACTGAACGCAAGAGAAGTGACACAATTTCCCTAGTTAATACTGCCTGCTAACATGCATTTATTTTAACTAAATATTCATGTTTAAAAAAATATACGTCTGTGTAATGATTTTAACAAAGGCATTGATGTTTACGGTTAGGTACATTTGTGCAACGAATGTGCTTTTTTCGCGAATGCGCTTTTGTTAAATCACCCGTTTGGCGAAGTTGAATTGGGCTGTGATTCGATTGATAAATTAACAGGCACCACATTGATTATATGCAACGCAGGACAAGCTAGTTAACCTAGTAATATCATCAACCATGTGTAGTTAACTAGTGATTATGTGAAGATTGATTTGTTTTTCATAAGATAAGTTTAATGCTAGCTAGCAACTTACCTTGGCTCCTTGCAGCCACAAGGTCCTTTTGATGCTGCACTCGTGTAACAGGTGGTCAGCCTGCCACTGTTTCCTCATGGATTATAATGTAATCGGCATCCAAAATGGCCAATTACCGATTTGTTATGAAAACTTAATATCAGCCCTAATTAATCGGTCGACCTCTAGTTGAGTGTGCTTGTCTGCCTACATGAGTGAGTATTAACTTTTGCCTCCTGACTCTCTCCCAACTGTGCTCACTCTACCTGAAGGTGAAAGGGGAGTGGGTAAGTGCAGGTCCACTGTCTAATCAGCTGCTCACTTGTGATCCCAACACCTGCTCTCATTGGTCCATCTCATGTGTCCATCTCAACTGCTGTCATCTCTTCATAAGCGCTTAAAGAATTTAATCTTTGGTTGCATGTTTGTGGTTGTATATCCATTATATGGTCAGTATACTCGGAGGATACACACTTGTTCTCAAAGGGCATATGATTATACATCTATACAAGCGTGCCTCTACGTTTTATACTGGACAAAGCATCTTGTAAGCTGCTGAGAGTGAGCCGATTATCCAGACACATTTGATCCCATTTCACTGAGTACTCCTTCAACAAAGCAGTCCCAAAGCCATCCACTGTCATTCTTATCCTCTCAGCTTCTCTTCATGACCATCCGCATGCTTGGAAAGGAAGCGGTGATATTCAACTCGTCTTGTGAATGGCGAACGTCCGTTCCAAAAGGGGTCCAACCACTCTGTCGTATGTTTTAAATAAGGAATAACCACACATGGCTGGGCAACCCCAGTCCACAGGATTTATTGTAACCGCTCTTAATTGAATTTGTTTTCCCACAATTTATCAATCTAATCCTGTGTTGGCTCGACAGTATCTTGGTCCAGACTACTCGCCTTGTCTGTCAGTCAGAGTTGGGGTCCATTCCATTTCAACTCAGTCAATTCAGGAATTTCCCCATTGCTTTTCAACAAAGCTTTTCAGTACATGTTCCTAATTTGAAATAGAATTGATCCTAACCCTGCTGTCAGCAATGAGCCTGTAGCTGGTTAAAGGAAAAGGTCCAATGGATAGTGTGATCCCTGAGAACTGGGGTTGTGGGTTGTTCTTGGCATAGAAATATAATTACTAGAAGTTACTCAATATGGCCCACCCGGTCCACTCATCCCAGCATGACTTGAATGAAAATATCCGCTCTATTCATTTTAGTTATTTCCATAGTCTTCGTTGGCTCTGTAGTGCTATGATGGTGATCTGACCTTTGACCTTCAACCCCCAGGTGGACGAGTCCCAGACAGGTGAGCCAGGCTGGCTGGGTGGTGAGCTGAAGGGGAAGACTGGCTGGTTCCCTGCCAACTACGCAGAGAAGATCCCAGAATCCGAGGTTCCCATGAGCCTGCGGGCCAGTGCTGCCACCACGGGCGCCGCGCCCAAACTGGCCTCACGGCTCACACCCAGCACCGTCTCCAGCACACCCACGCCACCCAGCCAGCCAATGGCAACCCCTCCCCCGGCAACAGCTCCCCCTGCCCCCGGTCCCTGCCCTGGCCCTGGTCCCGCCTCTTCCTCCTCCTCGGCATCTAGTAACTGGGCAGATTTCAGCACCACGTGAGTGACAGCTCCAACCCTTCCTCTCACACAGCACTCAATACTATATAATGCAATACAAGTGTTTCAGTCATAGTCTTACCTACACCAAGTTATTAATTTAAGAGAAATCAGAGTTTGAGTTGGTAAACTGTGTGTGCCTCTCTCCGCTCAGATGGCCGTCCACCAGCTCTGTGGAGAAGACTGAGACTGGAGAGGGCTGGGATGCTTGGCCCACCCAGCCGTCTCTCTCTGTGCCCAGTGCCGGGCCCGGGGGCCAGCTACGCCAGCGCTCTGCCTTCACACCCGCCACCCTCACTGGCTCCTCTCCGTCTCCCGTCCTGGGACAGGTACAGTCGTTTTTAAAATGTATATATATTTTTTACCCTTTTATTTCAACAGGGAGTCACATTGAGACCGAGGTCTCTTTTACAAATGAGCCCTGCAACATACAAAAATGTAATGAAATACAAAGTACACGCATCAGTCAAATAATAGTAATAATAATACATTTGATTGTAACACTCAGTTTAGATGACACTGAGGAGCACAGGAACATATCACCTAGGCCTAGCAGGAGAATGATATTGACTCTACCTAAAGCAGTGTGGTTGTACTGTCAATGAATGAAGAGCAGGGCTTAGAAACAGCACATAGAGATTCTGTAATACTTCTCGTCCTTCTCTCACTATCTTTCTCACACTCTTCCTCTCCCGCTCCCCATTTCTTTCTCTCTGTCTCCGTTTCGCCCCCCTCTCTTCCTCCATCTTTCAGGGGGAGAAGGTGGAGGGTTTGCAGGCCCAGGCTCTGTACCCGTGGCGGGCCAAGAAGGACAACCACCTCAACTTCAACAAGAGTGACGTGATCACAGTGCTGGAGCAGCAGGACATGTGGTGGTTCGGCGAGGTGCAGGGCCAGCGGGGCTGGTTCCCAAAGTCCTACGTCAAGCTCATCTCTGGCCCCGTACGCAAGTCCATGAGGTGAGGAGGATGAAACTGTCCCTCCCCATAGTCACATTTATCAATTATATGTATGTATGTGTAATAATATAGAGTATTATTAATCTAAACAATTATTTATAGTCATGTATTTTTATTCGACCCTTAGGGCAGACAAAATTGATTCACTGTTTAACGGATTTTCCCCCCAGAAAAGTGAGGCGAGCGAGCAAAAAACAAAACATTCAGTGTATAAGGAATAACAGTATTTTACCACATTATATGGACATGAACAATAGGAGAAATATTCAATTTCAGACTGTTTTTCAGATTATTATTATTAATACACAAATTAACATTATTTACATAAGATGTATAATAGAATGCAATATTCTATCATATTGAGAAAAAAAAGTAATGTATGAATGTATTGTCAGTTCATTAATCTTCACTAAATCAAATTTTATTGGTCACATACGCGATTAGCAAATGTTATTCCGGGTCTAGTGAAATGCTTGTGCTTCTAGCTCCGACGGTGCAGAAATATCTAAAAAGTAATATCTAACAAATTACACAACATATACCCAATACACACATCTAAGTAGGAATTAAGACTATATTCATATGGACGAGCGATGTCAGAGCGGAACGGACTAAGATACAGTAGAATAATATAGAAAAACAGTATATACATATGAGATGAGTAATGCCAGATATGTAAACATTAAGTGACTAAGATATGGTAGAATAGTATAGAATACAGTGTATATACATATGAGATGAGTAATGCAACATATGTAAACAGTATTAAAGTGACTAGTGTTCCATTCCTTAAAGTGGCCAGTGATTCCCAGCCTCTAATGTGCTAGCGATGGCTGTTTAGCAGTCTGATGGCCTTGAGATAGAAGCTGTTTTTCAGTCTCTCGGTCCCAGCTTTGATGCACCTGTACTGACCTCACCTTCTGGATGATAGCGGGGTGAACAGACAGTGGCTCGGGTGGTTGATGTCCTTGATGATCTTTTTGGCCTTCCTATGACAGCGGGTGCTGTAGGTGTCCTGGAGGGCGGGTAGTTTGCCACCGGAAATGCATGGCCAGACTGCACCTCCCGCAACCGCAAGGCTTTCCAGAGGGTGGTGCAGTCTGCCCAATGCATTATCACAGTTGCCGTACCAGGTGGTGGTACAGCCGGAATAGGATGCTTTAAATTGTGCATCAGTAAAAATTTGTGAGGGTTTTAGGTAACAAGCCAAATTTCTTTAGCCTCCTGAGGTTGAAGAGGTGCTGTTGCGCTGCCTTCACCACACTATCTGTGTGGGTGGTCCATTTCAGTTTGTCAGTGATGTGTACGCCGAGGAACTTGAAGATTTCCATCTCCACTGCGGTCCCGTCGATGTAGATAGGGGGGTGCACCCTCTGCGGTTTCCTGAAGTCCACGATCATCTCCTTTGTTTTGTTGACGTTGAGTGAGAGGTTGTTTTCCGGGCACCACACTCCCAGAGTCCTCACCTCTTCCCTATAGGCTCATTGCCTCGTTGTTGGTAATCAAGCCTACTACTATTGTGTCGTCTGCAAACTTGATGATTGAGTTGGAGGCGTGCTTGGCCACGCAGTCATGGGTGAACAGGGAGTACAGGAGGGGGCTGAGCACGCACCCTTGTGGGGCCCCAGTGTTGAGGATCAGCGGAGTGGAGGTGATGTTTCCTACCTTCACCAACTGGGGGCGGGCCCATCAGGCAGTCCAGGACCCAGTTGCACAGGGCGAGGTTCAGACCCAGGGCCTCAAGCTTAATGATGAGCTTGGAGGGTACTATGGTGTTGAATGCTGAGCTATAATCAATAAACAGCATTCTTACATAGGTATTCCTGTTGTCCAGATGGGATAGGGCAGAGTGATGGCGATTGCATCGTCTGTGGATCTATTGGGGCGGTAAGCAAATTGAAGTGGGTCTAGGGTGGCAGGTAAGGTAGAGGTGATATGATCCTTGACTAGTCTCTCAAATCACTTCATGATGACAGAGGTGACGGCTATAGGGCGATAGTCATTTGGTTCAGTTACCTTCGCCTTCTTGGGTACAGGAACAATGGTGGCCATCTTGAAGCATGTGGGGACAGCAGACTGGGATAGGGAGAGATTGAATACTTAGCCTAACAAATTCAAGAATGATTGACAATAAATAATTGTAATCAAGTTAAAGTATTGATTCATAATAATGAGTTCATTACCTGAATGCATCTCTATAGCCTAGGCATTAGGTCTAATCATATTTGTATGAATATTTTGCTATCATAGACTAGGCCTTGTAGAAAGAGGGTCAATCAAGTTCGGTCTGCCAAATGTAATGCAGCATTGGAAAAAAGACACCCAAAACATAAATCCAGACATAGAGTATAGCCTATCATCATCAAAATAAAAAATGTTGTTTATAACATGCGCAGTTGGAAGCATCAGTCTATATACAGTTGAAGTCCGAAAGTTCACATACACCTTAGCCAAATACATTTAAACTCAGTTTTTTTCACAATTCCTGACATTTAATCCTAGTAAAAAATTCCCTGTCTTAGGTCAGTTAGGATCACCACTTTATTTTAAGAATGTGAAATGTCAGAATAATAGTAGCGAGAATTATTTATTTCAGCTTTTATTTCTTTCATCACATTCCCAGTGGGTCAGAAGTTTACATACACTCAATTAGTATTTTGTAGCATTGCCTTTAAATTGTTTAACTCGGGTCAAACTTTTCAGGTGTCCTTCCACAAGCTTCCCACAATAAGTTGGGTAAATTTTGGCCCATTCCTCCTGACAGAGCTGGTGTAACTGAGTCAGGGTTGTAGGCCTCCTTGCTCGCACACGCTTTTTCAGTTCTGCCCACAAATTTTCTATAGGATTGAGGTCAGGGCTTTGTGATGGCCACTCCAATACCTTGACTTTGTTGTCCTTAAGCCATTTTGCCACGACTTTGGAAGTATGCTTGGGGTCATTGTCCATTTGGTAGACCCATTTGCGACCAAGCTTTAACTTCCTGACTGATGTCTTGAGATGTTGCTTCAATATATCCACATAATTTTCCTGCCTCATGATGCCATCTATTTTGTGAAGTGCACCAGTCCCTCATGCAGCAAAGCACCCCCACAACATGATGCTGCCACCCCCGTCTTTCACGGTTGGGATAGTGTTCTTCGGCTTGCAAGCCTCCACCTTTTTCCTCCAAACATGACAATGGTCATTATGGCCAAACAGTTCTATTTTTGTTTCATCAGACCAGAGGACATTTCTCCAAAAAGCATGATCTTTGTCCCCATGTGCAGTTGCAAACCATAGTCTGGCTTTTTTATGTCGGTTTTGGAGCAGTGGCTTCTTCCTTGCTGAGCGGCCTTTCAGGTTATGTCGATATAGGACTCGTTTTTATTTTTTATTTACTGTGAATATAGATACTTTTGTACCTGTTTCCTCCAACATCTTCACAAGGTCCTTTGCTGCTGTTCTGAGATTGATTTGCCCATTTCGCACCAAAGTACGTTCATCTCTAGGAGACAGAATGCGTCTCCTTCCTGAGTGGTATGACTGAACATGATCTGAGCGTGTGATCTGAGGCTGTTTGGTCTGTTGGGCATCAACTTGGGAAAGACTCGAGGGAGAGCGGACAGTTCATTATAAACAAAGAGCCGCGTATATTGGCCAAAATTTAACACATCTGATTTATATTTTTTTTGTGGTGTGGAGAAACGTGACACGGGGCATCCGTTAACCTCCCTGGGCAAGGTGGGACGTTTGCGTCCCACCTAGTCAACAGCCAGTGAAATAGTGTGGCGCGAAAAACAAATACCTCATAAATGCTATAACTTCAATTTCTCAAACATATGACTTTTTTACAGCATTTTAAAGACAAGACTCTCGTTAATCTAACCACACTGTCCGATTTCAAAAAGGCTTTACAGCGAAAGCAAAACATTAGATTATGTCAGGAGAGTACCCAGCCAAAAATAATCACACAGCCATTTTCAAAGCAAGCATATATGTCACAAAAACCAAAACCACAGCTAAATGCAGCACTACCCTTTGATGATCTTCATCAGATGACACTCCTAGGACATTATGTTATACAATACATGCATGTTTTGTTCAATCAAGTTCATATTTATATCAAAAACCAGCTTTTACATTAGCATGTGATGTTCAGAACTAGCATACCCACCGCAAACTTCCGGTGAATTTACTTAATTACTCACAATTAACGTTCACAAAATACATAACAATTATTTTAAGAATTATAGATACAGAACTCCTTTATGCAATCGCGGTGTCAGATTTTAAAATAGATTTTCGGTGAAAGCACATTTTGCAATATTCTGAGTAGATAGCCCGGCCATCACGGCTAGCTAATTTGACACCCACCAAGTTTGGCCCTCACTAAACTCAGATTTACTATAAGAAAAATGTGATTACCTTTGCTGTTCTTCGTCAGAATGCACTCCCAGGACTTCTACTTCAACAACATGTTGTTTTGGTTCGAAATAATCCATAGTTATATTGAAATAGCTCCGTTTTGTTCGTGCGTTGAGGTCAGTATCCGAAGGGTGACGTGCGGGCGTATTTTGTGACAAAAAAATTCAAAATATTCCATTACCGTACTTCGAAGCATGTCAAACGCTGTTTAAAATAAATTTTTATGTGATTTTTCTCGTAAAATAGCGATAATATTCCAACCGGGTGACGTTGTATTCATTCAAAGAGAGAAAGAAAACATGGAGTCCTCTCGTGCACGCGCGCTCCAGTGTCAGTGTTCCCTGCCTGACCACTCTCAAAAACTCCTGCTGATTTTCGCCCAGAGACTGTAGAGCTCTCATTCCACTTTCTGGCGCCTTCTGAGAGCCTGGGCCTAGAAAATGTCACGTTAAAGCAGAGATGCTGTGTTTTTGATAGAGATGCCCTAGAAGGACAACAAATTGTCAGACAGGGCACTTCCTGCATGGAATCTTCTCAGGTTTTGGCCTGCCATATGAGTTCTGTTATACTCACAGACACCATTCAAACAGTTTTAGAAACGTTTGTGTTTTCTATCCAAATCTACTAATTATATGCATATTCTCGTTTCTGGGTAAGAGTAGTAACCAGTTTAAATCGGGTACGTTTTTTTATCCGGCCGTGAAAATACTGCCCCCTAGCCCCAACAGGTTAAACAGGTTCCTGTCCGGCCTTACCAACCAGGAAAGACGCTTGAGGTTAAAAACCTATTTTGCGTAGGTGACCTGGTCAGCAGGATAGATGCAGCAGGGCTGCTCAACCATCTTCCTGGACATCTACCGTCCTGTAGGTTTTCAGTCCAACCCTAAACGAGCATACCTGATTCCGCTAGTTAAGGTCTTGTTGAGCAACTAATACATCATTTTAGTCATTTAGCAGACGCTCTTATCCAGAGCGACTTACAAATTGGTGCATTCACCTATAATATCCAGTGGAACAACCACTTTACAATAGTGCATCTAAATCTTTTAAGGGGGGGGTTAGAAGGATTACTTTATCCTATCCCAGGTATTCCTTGAAGAGGTGGGGTTTCAGGTGTCTCCGGAAGGTGGTGATTGACTCCGCTGTCCTGGCGTCGTGAGGGAGCTTGTTCCACCATTGGGGTGCCAGAGCAGCGATAAGTAGAATAAGTAATAATAATAAGTAATAATAATAATAAATAATAATAAGTAATAATAATAAGTAGAATCAAGTATGTTCAATTAGGGTTGGACTATAAGACGGTAGATCTCCAGGAAGAGGGTTGGGCAGCCCTGGACTACAGACTTCAGCCAACTTTAGAGTAAATCCCAACTACTATTGCTTGATATTGTCTAGGCGGGAGCAACATGGCTGCCGTGGAATGATGTGACATCATTATGCTTTTTTTATTGAAACCTCAATGACCAAGTTCTCTGTGTATGGCTTTAGTCCCTCCCCATCTAGAATGTATTGTTATATTAGCCACCGGCTTGGCTGTCTGAGTGAATGTTTGCCCTCTCTCTGGTGCAGCATTGAGTCTGGCTCGTCCGACAGCCCCCCAACCATGAAGAGACCCACCCCATCCCCTACTAAGACCATGGACCCAGGAGAAGGTGGGTGGTGGACCTAGAAACACACGCACACACACAGCCCAGCATACAGTTGGAATCCCTTGCGGTGAAACTGCCACGTCCGTTTGCAATATTACTTCAAACAATGAACGCTGTTGTTTTTTTCTCTGACATCATTGCATTTCATTGCACGTGCGATAGAACAGCAGAGTATGTACTACGATTGTTTTTTACCATGACGCTGGACGCGCATGTCCTTTTTGATAAGCTAAACAAAACAATAACAAATACGCCTGGGGCAACCAGTGGCACCGTTTCACCTATTGCGGATCTAGGCTTTAAATGACTCTTTCTCTCAGACTATGTTCCACACCATATATACCATATAAAACAGAACACTTACACCAGAGTTCATCATGGAACACCAGTATGTTCCTGTTACTCTACCCATTTAGATGACACTAAAAAAGTGTATAAACAGACCCTGTAGCTCAGATGTTGTGTTTTCCCAGAATACATAGCCATGTACACCTACGAGAGCAATGAGCAGGGCGACCTGACCTTCCAGCAGGGCGACGTCATCGTGGTCACCAAGAAGGAGGGCGACTGGTGGACGGGCGTGGTGTCAGGCAAGACGGGGGTATTCCCTTCCAACTACGTCAAACCCAAGGACTCTGAGGTAACTTTTAGAGGACACTTCTCACTCACACGTTTTGTCAAGTCTTTGTGTGGCGATTCGTAAACTCTGCGATGCAGTCCTGTTTGTCTGATCAGCTCTCCCAGTAAAACCAAAGTGCTCTCCTTTAAAAATAAATACAAATATTTGAGTTTTCTTTTTTTAGGTAGAAAAATATACTTTATACGCGTTCCAAAGCGCTCTCCTAACATTAGCGAACGTTCACGGTGAACATAAAACAAATGAAGTATGTTAGTTGGCCAACGTTAGCTAACGTTTCACGAACTGTGTGCCTTGTTTAACTCCCAGTAAAACCAGAGCTCTCGGTCTTCCCTCTAGGGACTGGGACCCGCAGGGAAGACTGGAAGCCTGGGGAAGAAGCCCGAGATAGCCCAGGTCATCGCCCCATACACGGCCACGGGGGCCGAGCAGCTCACCCTGGCGCCCGGCCAGCTCATCCTCATCAGGAAGAAGAACCCGGGGGGCTGGTGGGAAGGGGAGCTGCAGGTTGGAGGACCATCTCTCAACACTACTCACCACAAACAAACAACACTTATTTGAAATGTCGTAGTAGATGTTTAAATGCTAAGTTGTATTCATATGTGGACATAGATGTGCCAATAATTGTCTTAATATATAATACTAATATACAAGGTGATATGGTAATTTATACATAGACAGTGATGTAGAAATTACAATACTGTAATGTAGATTCATTGTCATCCACACATTTGCTTTAAAAACAAGTAAAAGGGACTGTTTCTAACTGTTAAAATTCTTTGCTCTGCCCCTGTGGCCTTTCCCATACTCACAAGTCCTCTCATTGGTCCAGGCCCGGGGAAAGAAACGGCAGATTGGCTGGTTCCCGGCCAACTACGTGAAGCTCCTGAGCCCCAGCACCAGTAAGACCACACCCACAGAACCCACACCCCCCAAGCTGCCAATGCCCAGTGCAGGTAGGGGCCAGGAGCAGGGATCTGACGGGGGCCCGCCAGGGCCTTGGGGCCCCTCCTTGACTCAACATATGACGGGTACTAACACTGTGTCTGTGCAGACATTCTCTGTGTACTTTCATGTTATAATAGCGTCCTTGACAATAGCATTATTTTCTGTCATAATAACATTCTTTCAAGTTATAGTAACGTTCTTTACAAGAACATTCTTTCATGTTTTAATAACATTCTTGATAATTACATTATTTAGTGTTATAATAACATTCTTTACAATAACATTCTGTCATATTATTAGTAACAGAGGACTGTGTTGTGAAGTGGGCCTAATATTAATAGTAGCATTTTAAGGTCCAGGAGAAGCCCCTACACCCCTAGTCTCCTGTGTAGATCTGAAGGGATTGGATAGGTATAATTCATTTGGTCATAGCTCTACCTTGCCCTCTGATAAGCTATACATACAATTTTCTCCATAGTAGCCTATATAATATCCATCCAATCCTATCAGATCCTAAACAAGAGTTTTTGGGGGTTTGTTCGACATTGCCGACTGATTGATCTACAAATTGCCTTTTTTGCATCATTTATATCGAATAATTATTAGATCAATCAGTCGGTAACAATTTACCCACAATGCATCACAGATTTGATCGAACACCGCCTTTTGTCCCTTTTCTTGTGGACGGGGCCCAGGTCTATTGTATGGCCGTCTGACTAACCCTTCACTTGTATCTGTATGTGTGTCTCCAGCAGTGTGTCAGGTGATTGGCATGTACGACTACATGGCACAGAATGATGACGAGCTGCCCTTTGGGAAGGGCCAGATCATCAACGTGCTGAGCAGGGAGGACCCTGATTGGTGGAAAGGCGAGCTTAACGGTTCCGTGGGCCTTTTCCCCTCCAACTACGTCAAACTGACCACCGACACAGACCCCAGCCAACAATGTGAGTGCACACACTACTACTAAAGTCTCCCTCTCTGTCACACCCAGCAGTTTGAGTACATACTGCACCCTTCTCTCACACACACACACACACGCGCAGTCTCTCTCTCTCACTCACACACACACACACACACACACACACACACACACACACACACACACACACACACACAGTCACACACAGTCACATACACACACTCACACACCAACACGGGTCATAAGGAGTACTGTAATTACATTCCTTCCTCTCTCTTCCACACACACACACACACACACAGTCACATACACACAGTCACATACACACACTCACACACCAACACGGGTCATAAGGAGTACTGTAATTACATTCCTTCCTCTCTCTTCCCCACACACACACACACACACACACACACACAGTCACATACACACAGTCACATACACACACTCACACACCAACACGGGTCATAACGAGTACTGTAATTACATTCCTTCCTCTCTCTTCCACACACACCCACACACACCGATGTGGACTCCTGCTTTGTATAGACGTGATCTTCTTGTATCCTCTCATTCTCTTCGATACCTAATTCATTTCAACTAAAACCCCTGGAAACCTCTGGAATCTAATCAAATGGGACAGTGTTTGACAAGGGTATAATCTGTAGGCAACTGATCATACTGATACCTATGGGCCCCCTCTTTGAAGACCTTTCAGATCATGTACCATCCTCGGTTGAATAGAGGTGTGTGTGTGTGTGTGTGTGTGTGTGTGTGTGTGTGTGTGTGTGTACAGTCCCTCCTCACTAACATCTCCCTCAATGTCCTGTAGATGCCCCCTCCACATCCCTCATGCATACTGTACCGTGGTTAGACTCCACCTCATCTGTTATGCTGCACGCTGTGTGTCGTCTCGTGAACTCGTCCGCCACCGACGTCCATTTAGTTCTCCACGCTCGTGTATTTGCATATTTTTCTTTCTTTTGTTGTTGTCTTGTTGGTTTGTTTTTTTGGTTTGCGTTTTTTGCTTATGTGCTGTGTTCTCCTCCTCTTTCTAGGACTCATATGTTGCCCATTCCCACTCAGCCTTGAAAGTCCTCAAAGAGACCCACTATCCCCTAAACACTGCCCCCGCGGGATGATGGGAGATGCAGCCACCCCGATCATGTGACTGCCACATGATTACCACCTGGCCTTGTGGGCTAGAAGAGTCAAGCTGCAGAGAGCAGGCCGTTACCTCCTTATATTCGAACTGTTAGACGCACTCGCCAAAATTGCCAAGCAGCTTCCTTATCCTACACCGTTTATTCTTTAAACAATTTACTTAAACAAATTAAACATTTATTATTAATCGAAACATTTCAATGTTTTTTTTAGGAACTTGAAAAAAAGAACTACTTGAAGTGGTCATATGAATGGGAGACTGGATAGTGGGTCCTTTTGTGGCTTTCTGTGAACTCTGATTTTTTTGGGGTAGATTTAGACATTCTGCATTTTTTTTATCACCGCACCATGGATTTGGTCTATTTATTTTTTTTACTAATGAGTCCCCTCCCTTACTAACCCCTCCCCCATCCAACCCGCAGCTCCACAGAAAGACCCACTATTCATGACACACCGCATCAGACGGGCCCCACCAAACAACCGGGGCCTGGCCCGAAAGACAACCCCAAGCCCCTTACCCCTTCAGTTTGCAGATCTGAAGGAAACGGGATCGGTTGTAACCACATTGCTTACGTCTTACAGATCTGCACAAACCGAAGGGTTAGGGGAATGGGTGGTTGGTTGGTTGTCCGACTGGGCCCGGGATTGGTTCATCATGAGCAACCTGTCTAATGGATTAGTCTAGGGGTTCAAAGGTCACCGAAACACACATGGGTCACGTTATAGGATGGAGGGAGAGCTTATTACATTTACTGTAGCTTACATCCAGACCACCCCTGCCCCAAAGCCAGCTCATACAGTGGACAGAGAAGCTGTCTGTCAAACCTATGGGCGGGACTGAACCTCTCCATTTATCCACTCACATCTAGCTGTGTTTTTTTATGTTCATACTAAATGTTCTTTGGATGAATCTTGTTGTTTGGAGGTGCTGGGGTGTTTACTTTGTGCTGTAGCATTGTGTGAAATGGGGTTATGATCGACGCAAACCAAATAATGCACAGCCGCCACAAGTGGAGAGGGGATGGTACACACACAGTATGCACAGACTTGTAATTGTGTGATTTGAATGGAACACACAAAGTAAGTAAAGATGTTATCCTCAACAAGTCAATTCTTGTCTCCTCAGAACTATGTATTATTCAGAGTAGATGGGGTGTTTTTTATTCATGAGTTTGTTTACATGTTTTGTCCTAGATTTGTCAATTGACGTGTAATTGCTACACAAGTTGGACAACTCTATATCCCCAGTCACTATACCATGACAGTCTATTTTTTATAAATGAATGCAATTATAATGCATAGTGTTTTAAATATATATGGTTATGTAGTATTGTATTTTTTTTCCCCCTTCCCTCCTGAAGTTATTTTTACCGGTTTATGCAGTTGCCGTCCGTAAAAATCTGAAGCAACATGTCCATTTAGTTTGACCTTTTACGCTGTTATTTTGTCAAGAAAATCCTATTGAAAAGAACTGTGATTCAGCTGAATATGAACATGCTAACTATGAAAAGAATACCCGTCCTGATAATAGCTTTTTAACAACGTTTACATATGAAACCTAAGAAAAACTAAGACTATGGAATTTTTTTGTAGTCAATGTAATACCATGTCAGTGGAATACCATGTTCTAAGGCTATATAGCCAATGGCCTTAAACTGTTATTCTTCTCAAACAAAAGGAAAAGGCATGGCATCATCCATACAAAGCAATATACACACACAGTAGTATTGTACTGGTACCATATCAATGTTTGCATTTGTCACAACAGTATTGTAATTGTATTGTTATTCTAAAACACAAAGATGGAATTCCTGTATGCAGCCTTTTTTATATAACCGTTTGGTTCCTATTGGTTCCACTATATGACAGTATTGTTGTTTGCTGCTTTATGATTGGTTTGTTGGACTTTCCAATGTGTATTTTGAGACCCATCAGTTTCAAGGAGGTTTGTACTCCGTTACTGACTCGGGTTTGAGAAGCACAAAAAAATTCGAACTACTCATACGGTATATACAATACTCTGACTATAATCGTTACATTTTGGTTCCTGAAGCATTTTATCAGAAATGAATGTACAAATTGAAAAATGTATCCAAACAAGTCAGCTTTAATAAAAAAAAGTGTCATGCCGTCTTTAATATAGAAATGACATGTATAATGATTAAAAAAGCTCAATGGCAACGGTGGACTTGTGTTTTTTTTATTTACTGATTTTAAAAATCAAAAGGTTTGTTTACTTGAGCAAGAGACCTACCACCATTTATTTTCAAAGCATGTTTGCTTTAAGACGTTTTAATTTAAAAAAAAATATTCCTTTTGTAGGTAACTCTGGAAAAATGTCAATTACAAGGGTCTAAAGAATTATACTTTCAACTTGTTTTATTTTTATGTATGATGTTTGGCTGGCTTTTGAAGGAAGACCCTTTTACCCTACACCTTCTAAATACATTTTTTTATTATTTGACCAGGGAAGTATTTTGTAGTGTATATTGTTTATTTCAATGACTTGTTCAGGTGTCGGTCTACATGCCTAGAACTCTGAAGACAGAAAGTCCAAAGGGCCAGCCATTGGCTTTCTGTGGAAGTTTGTTTGAGAGATGGGTCATTGAGATTGTGTTCTGATTGGCTGTTGGTATTTGAGTGACAGAGCTGATCGAAGCTGTTGTCCTGTTCCACAGGGTGCGCTGACCTGCACCTGCTGGACATGCTGAGCCCCGTTGAGAGGAAGAGACAGGGCTACACACACGAGCTCATCGTCACCGAGGAGAACTATGTCAATGACCTGCAGCTCGTCACCGAGGTAGCCATTATTTATTTATTTATTTATTTATATACATTTTATTTTTTTGCTTATTTATTATATTATTTTTTTTACCTTTGTTTAACAAGGCCAGTCAGTTATGAACAACTTCTTATTTACAATGACGGCCTATTGGGGAACAGTGGGCACCTCGTTGCTAGATTGAATCCCCGAGCTGTCGTTCTGCCCCTGAACAAGGCAGTTAGCCTTGTTCAGGGGCAGGACGACAGCTCGGGGATTCAATCTAGCAACCTTTCGGTTACTGGCCCAACGCTCTAACCATTAGGCTTCCTGCCGCCCCATATTCAGATATGTGTGTGTGTGTGTGTGTATAAAAATATAATTTATTTGTATTTTCTTCACTCCATGGTAACATGATCACACATGCAGTCCAAGCATACACACTCTTGCCCTATCTGCATTACATGCAAACGTTTCCGGAATGTTTGTGTTAACATTGCGTCAACGTTTCCTCGCCAGGTCTTTCAGAAGCCTCTGCTGGAGTCGGAGCTGCTGACAGAGAAAGAGGTGGCCATGATCTTCGTCAACTGGAAGGAGCTCATCATGTGTAACATCAAGTTGCTCAAGTACGCCCCCCAGCCACCTCTGGTCCTGTTGTCTTAACTATAGTTTAACTCGCTATATGGTGGATAGCAGCTGATTTCCTGTGAGTCTTCATGACTCGTGGCTTAAAGGGGCAATCTGGGATTGGTACATCCATTTGTACACTTTCAAAGTAATGATATTTTGCCATTGATTCTTGTGAACAAACACTGTACAGCTTCAGAACATGGTTAAAACTATAACCAGACTCACCAATTGTTCCATTATCTTCTGCCCCCTTCCTCCTGTCCCCCATCACCAGGGCTCTGAGGGTTAGGAAGAAGATGTCGGGCGAACGGATGCCGGTGAAGATGATTGGAGACATCCTGACGGCCCAGCTGCCCCACATGCAGCCCTACATCCGCTTCTGCAGCTGCCAGCTCAACGGGGCCACGCTCATCCAGCAGAAGACCGACGAGGTGCCCGAGTTCAAGGACTTTGTCAAGGTAATGGAGAAAGGCCGTAAAGAACGCGTTGCCTGTGTCACCATCTCAAATGGCACCTTATTCCCTATATATATATGACCAGAGCTCTATGTTTGACTAATTTGTATTGAACTTTTATTGGCCTCTGTCTCATGCACATTCAGTTTGTTCATGCCCCTTGTTTGGTTAGCTGTGAATAGCCTCGACTCCAGCCGTTCTTGGTTTCTTCGCGTGATGTCTGACACCACAAGACTAGACTGTGATATACTAGCGTCAGTATACTTTCTTATTTGAGGGTAGCCGAGCCACAGCACTAGGTTGGGACTGATCCAACGTGATTCCTGTGTATATATATTCATATGTAAGTGTTATTAGGTTCTACGCTGATATCTGATAATGATAATGTTTCCTCTCCCCTACAGAGACTGGCCATGGACCCAGGTTGTAAGGGAATGCCCCTCTCCAGCTTCCTCCTCAAACCCATGCAAAGGGTGACGCGCTACCCCCTCATCATCAAAAATGTATGTGCACACGTTTTCTCACACCCACTCTTCCCACCATCTGAATAAAGTGTATGTGATTGAGAAGCCTGACCACAGCCTCTGAAGCTAAGCGGGTTTGGTCCTGGTCGGTGCCTGGATGCTAGACCAGATGCTGCTGGAAGTGGTGTTGGAGGACCATTAGGAGGCACTCTTTCCTCAGGTCTAAAATATATATCCCAATGCCCCAGGGCAGTGATTGGGGACATTGCCCTGTGTAGGGTGCTGTCTTTCTGATAGGACGTTAAACGGATGCCCTGACTCTCTGTGGTCACTAAAGATCCAATGGCACTTATCGTAAAATTAGGGGTGTTAACCCCAGTGTCCTAAATTCCAAAATACCATCATGGCCACCTAATCATCCCCAGCTTCCAATTGGCTCATTCATCTCCCTCCTCTCCCCTGTAACTATTCCCCAGGTTGTTGCTGTAAATGAGAATGTGTTCTCAGTAAACCTACCTGGTACAATAAAGGTTAAATAAATAAAACGTTTAACTGATACACACACACACACACACACACACACACACGGAATTGACTATCTGACTATGTGTGATACGGCTCAGATCCTAGAGAATACTCCGGAGACTCACCCGGACCATAGCCATCTGAAGCAGGCTCTGGAGAAGGCTGAAGAGCTGTGTTCCCAGGTCAACGAGGGTGTCAGGGAGAAGGAGAACTCTGACCGGCTGGAGTGGATCCAGGCCCATGTCCAGTGTGAGGGGCTGTCTGAGGTAATACACACACAAACATTGTACAAAAAAAAACTTAACTGACTTGCCTGGTTAAATAAAACACAATGAAAAACACAGGAACATGTACTTGTTTCCACAAAAATACACACATAATTGACACATTTCCACACCGTGAACACAGACTCAGTCCCAACTCACTCACTTGGCCTTTTTTCTTTAACGACTTGCTTTTAGCAACTCGTGTTCAACTCTGTGACCAACTGCCTGGGCCCGCGCAAGTTCCTGCACAGCGGCAAACTCTACAAGGCCAAGAGCAACAAAGAGCTGTATGGCTTCCTATTCAACGACTTCCTCCTCCTGACTCAGATCGTCAAGCCCCTGGGCTTCTCGGGCTGCGACAAGGTGTTCAGTGCCAAGTCCCACCTGCAGTACCGCATGTACAAGACAGTAAGTACTCTCCTCTCACCAGCCTACACATTGACCGCGTCCCAAATGGCACCCTATAGGGCAGCAATTCTCAACTTGTGGGTCGTGACCCAAATTTGGATCGTGTGAGGTTTTAAGTGGGTCATGGGTGTCTGATTTGCCGTACAAATCCCCAAGTACAGTAGTGTGGCATGTTCAAGACCAGGGCTACATCCCAATTATCTCTCCTTCCTGTACGTTTGTTCACTTCTCTTCACTGATTTGAAAGGAAATGACCTGTATAAGAAATATTGTGGAAATTCCCTCTAGCCCAAACCTGCACCAATCCCGTGCTTTTAGATTTATGGGATGTAGTAAACGAGTGCACACTTCAGGAACGAGACGAGATATTATTGCGATGCACTCCAGGAGTTCTGAACTTGTTGTGACCTCTGAACTTGTTGTGACCTTTACCCCCCGCTACAGCCCATCTTCCTGAACGAGGTGTTGGTGAAGCTGCCAACAGATCCCTCGGGAGACGAGCCCATCTTCCACATCTCCCACATCGACAGGGTCTACACCATCCGGGCAGAGAGCATCAACGAGAGGTACACACACAGACGTATGCATGCAGTCACACACACACTCTCTCTCTCTCTCTACACACACACACACACACACACATAGCCAAGGCTTTCTTTTGACCTTGTTGTGATGACTCATGCAGGACTGCTTGGGTGCAGAAGATCAAGGCAGCTTCGGAGCTCTTCATCGAGACAGAGAAGAAGAAGAGGGAGAAGGCCTACCTGGGTATAACAGTCTGTCTCTCTGCTCCTCTGTAGGTCCACTGTCTGGGAGGGACAGCTTTGTCACCTACCCTCCCGGACCATGGTCTCAAAAGCACTGTTGGTAACACTTTATATGACTGTCTTTTTTTTAAGCATCTTTGGGTTTCATAAAAGCCCTGTGTAAGTACTTTGTATTATTACTTGAAGGTTACCCCCTTATATCGTTGTAACCTTGTATTTATGCTAGTAACATTTTATGAAAATGTTGCTACATAGTAGTGTAGGAATTGTGGAGTTGAGCGATTTCTGTGTTATACATGAGGAATAGTGACTACTTATTCCACTTTTAACAAAAACGGCTTAATTTCACTAAGAAGCAAGGAACTAGCTAACACCGATTTATTTAGTTTTAGTTTTTAATGTATGTACAGTGTTAGTACACAGGTACTAGAGCAACTTCATGTAAAGTGTTACCAAACTATCTCTCATGACAACTGAGTGTTTTCATGCTGGCTTTGTCTCCTGACTTTGCCGTGTGTTTGTCTCTGACCATTAGGTTTAGTTCTGCCTCTGAGCATTACGTTTAGGTCTGACCATTACGTTTGTGTCTGTCTCGATGCAGTTCGCTCACAGAGGGCCACGGGCATCGGCCGGCTGATGGTAAACATTGTGGAGGGCATCGAGCTGAAGCCCTGCCGCTCCCACGGTAAGTCCCTAGAGATGACCCCCCCCCGCCACACCCAGACCTGAGGTTGATCTCAACACTGATCTGTGTGTCTCTGACACGAGAGAGTGACACACACCACCCTTTAATACATGTGTCGATTGCTGTTCAGTACACAGGAGAAGAATGATAGTGTTAACAGGACATGCAGGGGTTCAAATAGTATTTTTGAGCCTGCCTGCAGTGCCAGATGGGCGGCGTTTGCCCTTTTGGGACTATTCCATTGGTTCCATTTCCACAGCTAAATCGAGCACAAGTATGTGGAAGATTTAAAATACTATTTTGTGGAGGAATACCCATATTGGTCTATACAACTGTGCCAATCTGTTATTGGGTTGTAAAATTCTGGTAACTTGACAAAGGTTTTTCCAGAAATCCCAAGTTTGAGGATTTAGGAATCAGGAGGGAATAAGCATGGAGGGAATCCTCCAACTTGGGATTCTTCAACCGGGATTTCTTTCAAACCAGTGGATTTGGGGAAAGTGAGCGGAATTTTGCAACCCTAAGTTGTAATCTCTTCTCAGGTAAGAGCAACCCGTACTGCGAGGTGACGATGGGTTCCCAGTGCCACATCACCAAGACCCTACAGGACACGCTCAACCCCAAGTGGAACTCCAACTGTCAGTTCTTTATCAAGGACCTGGAGCAGGATGTGCTGTGTGTCACCGTGTTTGAGAGGGACCAATTCTCTCCTGACGGTGAGGCTGCGGGCACACACACACACACACACACAAACAGCTTTTTATTGACGAGGCCTTTTTGATTCAGTGTGCTGTCATGCGATATATTCTATCACAATATATGGTGTGACAACGTTGTATTGAACCCTCTTTACTTGTCTGTCCTGTCTGTCTGTGTGTGTGTGTAGATTTCCTAGGCAGGACAGAGATCCGTCTGGCGGACATTAAGAAGGACCAGGGCTCCAAAGGGCCCATCACCAAGAGGCTGCTGCTCCACGAGGTGCCCACAGGAGAGGTTGTCGTACGACTGGACCTGCAGCTCTTCGAGGAGCCCTAGCCCATCCCAGTTCAACCCAGCCCTGCTCAGCTCAGGCTAACCCAGCCTAGCCTAACACCCATATACTGTACACTCCCTCCCAAACCCCAGTTACCCCTGTCTGAAGTCTCACCATGCTCTAGTGACAATCCCCAACGGCCCAGCCCCACACTCCAATGTGTGTGTGTGCTGTGTGAATGAATGTCTGCAGAAGGGTCTTAATTATGGTGTATTTTTTTCCTCTTTATGATTTGGATCATTATGGTGTATGTATGATATCATGATTCCACTATTATTTGGTTGAACAAAATTATGAAGCATTCCACAGCTAATCTAAAATCTCAAAGGCCGTCTTATAACGCAATGAACCTTTGAGACATGATATCCTGTATGTAGAGAAATGTTTGAACACATATGATCATTGCTTATGCACTGTATGTCTTAAAGAGCCCACCCTGTGGCATTAACACCTGGGGCGTGTTCATTAGTCAACAGAAAACCGGGCGAGACTCCCTTGTCCAATAATAAACGTTCATTTTCATTTTACATTGCGAAAAGTTTTAAAACGCCTTCCGTAGCGTGGTCAAATGAACACCACCCAGGTGACCCCACTGTTGTGCCATCCCTGTGACAACAGACGGTAACCTCCCATATAACCTTTGACGCTGTGTTCACGTTTATAAACGTACGGCTATTATGTCATTGCAGGTCAGACGATTTCAGACGCTTGTCTGAAGCCTATCTAATAATAACCCTGGTTGTATTAGCTGGAACATCTTCGCTTGTATTTCTTTCATTCAAACGTGACCCAGGTTTCCAGTTATTTATTCGGTTCTGTGTACATCTGTTTGAGACCAGGGTACAAAAGCAGGTACAGTACATAAGTGAATGTGAGGAGGAGAGATACTTTGTGATATACCCTCAAAGGTTTGGTGAGACACTTTGGAAAAATGTGTTAGGGAATTAAAGAAGTGTTATGTTGGTATACTACAGTATGCTGAGAATGAAAATGAAGCTATCAGTAATCTTTACACTGTTGTGTGAGCGTTGTGTTTTAGATTGGAAAATCAAATGAAAGGCCAGATGAAATGTTTGGGTGTATTTGAAACATTACAGAAGTACTGTACGAAAGTACACACTAATATATTGGCTATCAAATTGGCTTAGCCTAAAATATATTGTTGTACGGTTTGAGGGAAATTGAAGAGCAGATTTCCTGTTTTCTAAATGATGTGTAAATGAGTGCTGATTTCTAGTTACATTTGCAGCGTAGGCCAAGATGATGAGTACCAATGTACTACAAATCATTAGTTTTTCGATGGTTAGAAGAATCATATGGTGATGTCAGGAATGTTTTTGTACTTGTTCCGGAAAATTCTGTTATTTTCAACGCATTCATATCTTCATGTTTTGTATGTATATTTTAGTTGTTTTTAATTACATTTTTTCGAATGGCAATAAAGCACCATTTAATATAGAGTGCTATATTTATGTGTTGGAAAGCCATTTGTAGGTGGTTTGTTTTGGAGACTGAGGTCAGGCTTTGTTGTGATGGACATATTCGGCCAATGCTGTAACTGTTTGTGAAGAGGTATTTCAGGTTCATTCAATTTGGGTCTCAAATTAATATATTTCCTTTGCAAGAGAACAGGAAGTATTTTTTTTTGAGTTTTGTGTTCAGTTGAACAACACTGTATTACATATTTATTGACGTTAAGAAAGACAATTCGGACAAGAGGCAAATATCAGCCTCCAGGTTGCTGCAATATGCAATCTACTCAGAGGTAGGAGACAATTTGTATCTTTCCTATTGTCTTATCTGTTATTTCGTTCTTTATGATGACCCTCCCATTATCTTGGGCTCTGCGTTGGAAAGGAGATGTACAAGGATATCCGAAGGCAGCCGAGACGACTGACTTCAGTCTGTTAAGTCTGACAACGTTAGCATAGTTTGTCTGTTAGTTTAATGTATGTTGTTGTTACCAGCCATGTGTCCATGTAGATAATGTACAAATACTAGTGAAATTCCACTGCCGTGTTAGTGAGAGTGGTCAAGGAGATCAGCTTTTGCAGAGCCTGTGTTCCTTATCATGTGTATGTCTAGGAGTGAGTGAGTGTGTAACATTAACTTACTATTCTCGAGTGCTTTGGTTTGTGCTGGGTCTCTGTTCAAGTTGGAGGACTTAGATTATGACTAGTCATTTCCCTATAGCGTGCAACCTGTACCTCTACTCCTTCCTGGTTACCCCACAGTAGTGCCCTTTTAATGTTCACTCTAAAACCAGGGATGGTCTCCATTCTTTTTAATGAGCAAAGTCTTAACTGATAAAGTACAGTATGTGAATATGTTGAAATATTTGAAAGGAGTATAAGTAATATATTACAACAACTACCGTAGAAGAATGTTGATGACAATGCGTTGTTATCAATGTATGAGAAGTGTATTGTCTTAAATGTTGAAAATAAAATTTGATTGGACCAAGGAGTTTGTAGCTTTAATTTACAAACCTTGCAAGTACTTATTTCATACAAAATGTACTTAAATGTTTTGGAATTTACCACCGTATATTACTTTTCCATGATATGGGTCTCATGGATAGCGTTCACTTCAGTCAGTGCCTGAAAGGTTTGTACATTCAACGTATCACTCATGTTAAAGCAGTAACCTTGATGATTTGAAGGGGCTGGTGTTTCAACAGGGTGCAATTTTATTATGCAAGGAATGTTTGGTGCAACAGAACTTTGCTGGATTTGGTGGAGTTTGACGTTGAAATCGCAATATGTATTGTTTTTGTGTAGAACTTGCATATATTTCACATTGAAACAGAATGTCTTGATCTGTGACATTTTGGTAATTTTGTTCTTTGAGGTAATAGGGTGGAACTAAATTTGTTTTCACATTTGTTTCCGTTTAGATGGCATTCTGTGATTGCTCATTCAAAGTAGTAATGAAAACAAATAGAATTGTTTGCAATGTTCTCCGTTATTTACCAAGTATTTCACCATATTTCAGTGTAAGTCTGTTTGGCTTGATGTCCAACTTGCTACAGTTGTTAGCCTAGTAGTCTCTTTGAGTGGGTCTAATTCTGGAAGCTAAATGGTTAAAGTTCCACAAGTTGCCACCGGCTGAAGCTATGACGTTGAAATTCTTATTTACTATGTTCCATCTCACTCCCAATCCACTGTCTCATCAGCCCAGCCAGACAATTTATGAACTTGATATCCATTGTGAAAACCATCTACACATTATCTCCCATTTATTTTAGACTAGCAATTGAGTTTTCAATAGCGGATACTTTTATTAACCTTACTGTCTGTCTCTGACATTTGCAACATTGTTTCAATATTGAAACTTTGTCTCTGGTCTTGAAAGCCCATGCCAATATATCCTCCAAATACTGTCTTCTTGGGCATTATTACTTAATTCAGAATCGTGTAGCAGCAACATTGCTGTTGATATTGGCTGTCTACACTGAACAAAAAATATAAAAGCAACATGTACCTTGATTTTATTTTTTTTACTTTAATTCGCTTAGTAAATGTTTTATTTACTCTTTTATTTGTCACAACACAACTGATTGGCTCAAACGCATTAAGAAGGAAATAAATTCCACAAATTAACTTTTAACAAGGCACACCTGTTAATTGAAATACATTCCAGGTGACTACATCATGAAGCTGGTTGAGAGAATGCCAAGAGTGTGCAAAGCTGTCATCAAGACAAAGGGTGGCCACTTTGAAGAATCTCAAATATAAAATATATTTTGGTTTGTTTAACTCTTATTTTGCATACTACATGATTCCATGTGTTATTTCATAGTTTTTATGTCTTCACTATTATTCTGCAATGTAGAAAATAGTATAAAAAAAAAAAACCTTGAATGACTAGGTGTGTCCAAACTTATGACTGGTACTGTATATATTTTTCCACACACACAAAAAAAATCCCCTTAAAACTGAAATATCAGAATTGGATAAGTCTCCAGCCACCTGAGTTAATACCCGGTGGAAGCACCTTTGGCAGCAATTACAGCTGTGAGTCTATTGTAGGCCTGTCCCTGACCAAAATAAATGTTGGTCCACCAAAAGTCGTATGTCCTTTCTACCAATCAATTGGTGCATATTTTTAAATGTGTATTTTCCATATATAGACAAACCCTATGTGTTTTAATAAAATGAACTACATTTGAAGTTGGAAGTTGACATACATTTAGGTTGGAGTCATTAAAACTCGTTTTTCAACCACTCCACAAATGTCTCTTTAGGGATAGGGGGCAGCATTGGGAAGTTTGGATGAAAAGCGTGCCCAGAGTAAACTGCTTGTTACTCAGGCCCAGAAGCTAGAATATGCATATAATTAGTAGATTTGGATAGAAAACACTCAAGTTTCCAAAACTGTTAAAAATAATGTCTGTGAGTATAACAGAACTCATATGGCAGGTGAAAACCTGAGAAAAATCCAACCCAGAAGTGGGAATTCTGAGGTTTGTAGTTTTCAAATGAATGCCTATCGAATATCCAGTGTCTGTGGGGTCAGATTGCACTTCCTAAGGCTTCCACTAGATGTCAACAGTCTTTAGACGTTGTTTCAGGCTTCTATTGTGAAAGGGGAGCGAATAAGAGCACTCTAAGCAGATGGTGAAAGCCTTTAGTTTAGTCACGCGAGTGGCCGTGAGCTCCTTTCTAATGAAAACAGTATTGTCCGGTTGAAACATTATTGAATATTTATGATAAAAACACCCCAAGGATTGATTAGAAACATCGTTTGACATGTTTCTACAAACTCAAATGGAACTTTTTTGACTTTTCGTCTAGATTTTGTGCCCGCGCTTTGTGCATTTGGATTACTGGACTAAACGCGCGAACAAAAAGGAGGTATTTGGACATAAAGATTAACTTTATCGAACAAAACTAACATTTATTGTCTAACATGGAGACCTGGGAGTGCCATCAGATGAAGATCATCAAAGGTAAGTGAATAATTTTAATGCTATTTCTGACTTTTGTTGACACCTCTCATTGGTTGGAAAATGGCTGTATGGTTTTTGTGGCTAGGCGCTGACCTAACATAATCGCATGGTGTGCTTTCACCGTAAAGCCTTTTTGAAATCGGACACTGTGGTTGGATTAACGAGAAGTTTATCTTTAAAATGGTGTATAATACTTATATATTTGAGGAATTTTAATTATTTCTGTTGTTTGAATTTGGCGCCCTGCAATTTCATTGGCTGTAGGCCAGGTGTTCCGCTAGCGGAACCCCCTTCCCAGAAAGGTTAACAAACTATAGTTTTGGCAAGTCGGTTAGGACATCTACTTTGTGCATGACACAAGTAATTTTTCCAACAATTGTTTACAGACAGATTATTTCATTTATAATCCACTGTATCACAATTTCAGTGGGTCAGAAGTTTACATACACTAAGTTGACTGTGCCTCTAAACAGCTTGGAAAATTACAGAAAATGATGTCATGGCTTTAGAAGCTTCTGATAGGCTAATTGACATCATTTGAGTCAATTTGAGGTGTACCTGTGGATGTATCTCAAGACCTACCTTCAAACTCAGTGCCTCTTGGCTTGACATCATGGGAAAATCAAAAGAAATCAGCCAAGACCTCCACAAGTCTTGTTCATCCTTGGGAGCAATTTCCAAACACATGAAGGTACCACGTTCATCTGTACAAACAATAGTACGCAAGTATAAACACCATGGGACCACGCAGCCGTCATACCGCTCAGGAAGGAGATGCGTTCTGTCTCCTAGAGATGAACGTACTTTGGTGCGAAAAGTGCAAATCAATCCCAGAACAACAGCAAAGGACCTTGTGAAGATGTTGAAGCAAACAGGTACAAAACTATATCCACAGTAAAACGAGCCCTATATCGACATAAACTGAAAAAGGCCGCTCAGCAAGGAAGAAGTCACTGCTCCAAAACCGCCATAACAAAGCCAGACTATGGTTTGCAACTGCACATGGAGACAAAGATTGTACTTTTGGTCTGATGAAACACAAATAGAACTGTTTGAGAATAATAACCATCGTTATGTTTGGAGGAAAAAGGGGGAGGATTGCAAGCCGAAGAAGCACGGGGGTGGCAGCATCATGTTGTGGGGGTGCTTTGCTGCAGAAGGGACTGGTGCAATGCACAAAATAGGTGGCATCATGAGGTAGGAAGATTATGTGGATATATTGAAGCAACATCTCAAGACATCAGTCAGGAAGTTAAAGCTTGGTCGCAAATGGGTCTTCCAAATGGACATTGACCACAAGCATACTTCCAAAGTTGTGGCAAAATGGCTTAAGGACAACAAAGTCAAGGTATTGGAGTGGCCATCACAAAGCCCTACAAACCTGACTCAGTTACACCAGCTCTGTCAGGAGGAATGGACCAAAATCCACCCAACTTATTGTGGGAAGCTTGTGGAAGGCCACCCGACACGTTTGACACAAGTTAAACAATTTAAAGGCAATGCTACCAAACACTCAATTAGTATATGTAAACTTCTGACCCACTGGGAATGTGATGAAAGAAATAAAAGCTGAAATAAATAATTCTCTCTACTGTTATTCTGACATTTCACATTCTTAAAATAAAGTGGTCATCCTAACTGACCTAAGATGGGGAATTTTTACTAGGATTAAATGTCAGGAATTGTGAAACTGAGTTTAAATGTATTTGGCTAAGGTGTATGTAAACTTCTAACTTCAACTGTATATGCATTGAGCTTGTCTGATGCTTTAAGTTTACAGTTTGATGAAATGCCTCAAGACGGCGCCAGATCTAGATAACCACAAGACAAAAACCTTAACCTGACCAAACTATTCTCTTCCCACCCCGTTGGCTTTTGCAGATTCTGGAGAGAGAAGTGCATTGTGCATCTGGGCGCATGGTCAATCCAATGTCTGCATTGGCCATGCAGCATTTACAGCGATATGGCCTCAGCAGAAGTCAGGGCACTCATATTTCTTGCGGAGCAGTGCAGAGCTGTTATCAAGGAAGTGAGTTTGTATTTATACAGGATGTACCGCCCCCACCTACCGTCAACCAATCATGTCAAAGCGGAGCTATACAGAGCCCTCCGCATTTTTACAAAATTTGGAAGGCGCATGGCGATGCGGTACGGAGCTCTTTTTGGCCTTCGCATGCCTCTGGACGCTCCACGATTGCATCACACCCAGTCTATATGGAGCCTCCGACCACATAAGTCCCTGACGATGAGAAAACATGATGCTGCCACCACCATGCTTCACAGTAGGGATGGTGTTCTTTGGGTGATGTGCTATGTTGGGTTTGTGCCAAACGTAACACTTTGCATTTAGGCTGAAAAGTTTCATTATTGTTTCATCAGACCACAAAACTTTTTGCCACATGGCTACATAGTCTCCCGAGTGTCCCTCAAATGGGACTCCAGGTGGGTTTCCTTCTTGTCACCCTACCTTACATGCCAGATGTGTGGAGATCCTGGGATATACAGTGCATTCGAAAGTATTCAGACCCCTTGACTTTTTCCACATTTTGTTACGTTACAGCCTTATTCTAATATTGATTAAATAGTTTTCTCCCCTCATCAATCTATACACAATACCCCATAATGACAAAGCAAAAGCAAGATTTTTGACAAATGTGCACATTTATAAAAAAAATATATATATATATAATAAAATCACATTTACATAAGTATTCAGACCCTTTACTCAGTAATTTGTTGAACCATCTTTGGCAGCGATTACAGCCTAGAGTATTATTGGGTAGGACGCTGCAAGCGTGGTACGCCTGTATTTGGGGAGTTTCTCCCATTCTTCTCTGCAGATCCTTTCAAGCTCTGTCAGGTTGGAAGGGGAGCGTCACTGCACAGCTATTTTCAGGTCTCTCCAGAGATGTTCAATTGGGTTCAAGACCGGGCTCTGGCTGGGCCACTCAAGGACATTCAGAGACTTGTCCCGAAGCCACTCCTGTGTTGTCTTGACTGTGGGCTTAGGGTCATTGTCCTATGTGAAGGTGAACCTTCACCCCAGTCTGAGGTCCTGAGCGCTCTGGAGCAGGTTTTCATCAATGATCTCTCTGTACTTTCCTCCATTCATTTTTCCCTCGATCCTGACTAGTGTCCCAGTCCCTGCCGCTGAAAAACCTCTCCACAGCATGATGCTGACACCACCATGCTTCACCGTAGGGATGGTGCCAGGTGTCCTCCAGATGTGACACTTGGCATTCAGGCCAAAGAGTTCAGTCTTGGCTTCATCAGACCAGAGAATGTTGTTTCTCATGGTCTGAGAGTCTTTAGGTGCTTTTTGGCTAACTCCAAAAGGCCTGTCATGTGCCTTTTACTGAGGAGTGGCTTCCATCTGGCCACTCTACTATAAAGGCCTGATTTGTGCTGCAGAGATGGTTGTCCTTCTGGAAGGTTCTCCCATCTCCACAGAGGAACTCTGGAGCTCTGTCAGAGTACCATCGGGTTCTTGGTCTCCTCCCTGACCAAGGCCCTTCTCCCCCGATTGCTCAGTTTGGCCGGACGGCCAGCTCTAGGAAGAGTCTTGGTGGTTCCAAACTTCTTCTATTTAAGAATGGAGGCCACTGTGTTCTTGGTGACCTTCAACGTTGCAGACATTTTGGTACCCTTCCCCAGATCTGTGCCTCGACACAATCCTGTCTCGGAGCTCTACGGACAATTCCTTCGACCTCATGGCTTGATTTTTGCTCTGACATGCACTGTCAACTGTGGGACCTTATATCATGTCCAATCAATTGAATTTACCACAAGTGGACTCCAATCAATTTGTAGAAACATCTCAATGATGGTAATGGAAACAGGATGCACCTGAGCTCAATTTTAGCAAAGGGTCTGAACACTTATGTAAATAAGGGAAGGTATTTAAAAAATATATATATGTACATTTGCAAACATTTCTAAAAACCTGTTTTCGCTTTGTCATTATGGGGTATTGTGTGTAGATTGATGAGGAAAACCATTTATTTAATCAATTTTAGAATAAGGCTGTAACGTAACATAATGAGAGAAAAGTACAGGGGTCTGAATACTTTCCAAATGCACTGTAGTTGTCACATGCACACTTTGACCAGGCTTGGCTATAAAAGTGTGTGTAACTCTTTCAAAGTTGCTAATGGACTCTTGGTAGTCTCTCTGATCAGTCTCCTACTTGCTCTGTCATCCAGTTTGGCGCAAAGGCCATTGGAGGAAAAAGTACCCAATTGTCATACTTGAGTAAAAGTAAAGATTCCTTAATAGAAAATAACTCAAGTAAAAGTGAGTCACCAAGGAAAATACTAGAGTATAAGTATAAAGTATTTGGTTTTAAATATACTTCAGTATCAAAAGTAAATCATTGCTAAAGTATACTTAAGTATCAAGAGTAAAAGAATTTCAAATGCCTAATATTAAGAAAACCAGACAGCACCCTTTTCTTGTTTTTTAAATGTACAGATAGCCAGGGGCACACTCCAACGCTTACAAATGAAGCATTTGTGTTTAGTGAGTCCGCCAGATCAGGGGCAATAGGGATGACCAGGGATGTTCTTTGATAAGTGCATGAATTGCACCATTTTTAACACGTACTTTCGAGTATCAGGGAAAATGTATGGAGTAAAAAGTACATTATTTTCTTTAGGAACGTAGTGAAGTAAAAGTTGTCAAAAATATAAATTGTAAATTACAGATACTCCAAAAACTACTTAAATAGTACTTTTAAAGTATTCTTACTTAAGTACTTTACACCACTGGGGACGGACTGATCTAAGCAGGGTCTTAGTGCTGCCATACAACTTACACCTCTTAATAATCGTCTTGACCGTGCTCCAGGGGATATGAATGGCCTTTGAAATATTTTTATACCCATCCCTTGATCTGCGCCTTTCCACTACTTTGTCCCAGAGTTCTTTTGAAAGCTCCTTCATGCTCATGGTTGAGTTTGCTTTGCAATTCACTACCCAGCAGAGGGAACCCACATGAACTGCTGAATGAGTCCTGAAATCATGTTAATCACTACAATTTAACAGATGAAGGCCAATTAACTTGGTGTATGATTTTGAAGGTGATTGGTTACACCTGAGCTAATTTAGGATTGCTATTACAAGGGGGTGGACACTTATCCAACCAAGCTATTTCATTTTTTGTTGTTGTTGATATAAATAAATACAAATCTGAATATTTGTTTCACTTGGAAGTTGTGGGGTAGGATGTATAGATCAATGGAATAATAAACTATTCCAAGCCATTTTAATTCCAGGCTATAAGGCAACAAAAGGTGACAATTTTGAAAGGGGGTGTAGATTTTCTACACTGTTTCTTTGATTCCTCATGTCTCACCATGTTTTCATCCCTTCTTTCTATCTTCCAACACTTGGAACGATGGCGCCGGAGCGTAGGGCTGCCGTCTTATCGGCTCCAGCCAACCATGCTATTTTGTTTGTTTTTTCGTGTTGTTCGTAACTTGTTTAGTACATAATGTTGATGCTACCGTCTCTTATGACCGAAAAGAGCTTCTGGACATCAGAACTGCGATTGCTCACCTCAAACTGGACGAAGAGTTTTTCGTCAATGAGTCGGACGGGAGGGATATACTACAGACACCCGACCAGGCCCAGAGCCCCGTGATTCGCTGGAGAAGGAAACTGAGATTTTGTGGAAAAAGATCAGGGTGCCTTGCGAGGATCAGGCGACAAGTGGCCAATCTGCCCTTGCGATCCGTATCGCTAGCTAATGTTCAATCGCTGGAAAATAAATGGGACGAGCTGAAAGCACGTATATCCTACCAACGGGACATTAAAAACTGTAATATCTTATGTTTCACCAAGTCGTGGCTGAACGACGACATTAAGAACATACAGCTGGCGTGTTATACACTCCATCAGCAGGACAGAACAGCAACCTCTGGTAAGACACGGGGCGGGGGCCTATGCATATATGTGAACAACAGCTGGTGCATGATATCTAAGGAAGTCTCGAGGTTTTGCTAACCTGAGGTAGTGTGGTCTACAGCTTATCATGAGATACTCTATCTACCTAGAGAGTTTTCAACTGTATTTTTCGTAGCTGTCTACATACGACCACAGACCGATACTGGCACTTAAACCGCGCTCAATGATCTGTATACAGCCATAAGCAAACAGGAAAACGCTCATCCAGAGACGGTGCTTCTAGTGGCTGGGGACTTTAATGCAGGGAAACTTAAATCAGTTTTACCTCATTTCTATCAGCATGTTAAATGAGCAACCAGAGGGGAAAAAATTATAGACCACCTTTACTCGACACACAGAGACGCGTACAAAGCTCTCCCTCACCCTCCATTTGGCAAATGTGACAATAATTCTATCCTCCTGATTCCTGCTTACAAGTAAAAATTTAAGCAGGAAGCACCAGTGACTCGGTCTATAAAAAAGTGGTCAGATGAAGCAGATGCTAAACTACAGGACTGCATTGCTTGCACAGACTGGAATATGTTCCGGGATTCTTCCGATGGCATTGAGGAGTACACCACATCAGTCACTGGCTTTATCAATAAGTGCATCGAGGATGTCGTCCCCACAGTGACCCCAACCAGAAGCCATGGATTACAGGCAACATTCGCACTGAGCTAAAGGGTAGAGCTGCCGCTTCAAGGAGCGGGACTCTAACCCGGAAGCTTATAAGAAATCCCGCTATGCCCTCTGACGAACCAAAGCATCAATACAGAACTAAGATCAAATCGTACTACTCCGGCTACTCCGGCTCCGACGCTCGTCGGATGTGGCAGGGCTTGCAAACTATTACAGACTACAAAGGGAAGCACAGCCGAGAGCTGCCCAGTGACACGAGCCTACCAGATGAGCTAAATAACTTCTATGCTCGCTTCGAGGCAAGTAACACTGAAACATGCATGAGAGCATCAGCTGTTCCGGACGACTGTGTGATCACGCTCTCTGCAGGGCCAGATGGATTACCAGGATGTGTACTGCGAGCATGCACTGACCAACTGGCAAGTGTCTTCACTATATATATTTACCAAAACAATATATGAGGGATTGGAAATCATGCAGACAATTACAATGATGGAAGCAACAATTTATCCGCAATATTAAAGCTGATCCACCCCTTAAAAAAATAATAGGAAAGAAAAAATCCTGAAAAAAGTGTCTTCACTGACATTTTCAACATCTCCCTGTCTGAGTCTGTAATACCAACATGTTTCAAGCAGACCACCATAGTCCCTGTTCTCAAGAACACAAAGGCAACCTGCCTAAATGACTACCGACCCGTAGCACTCACGTCCGTAGCCATGAAGTGCTTTGAAAGGCTGGTAATGGCTCACATCAACACTATTATCCCAGAAAACCTAGACCCACTCCAATTTGCATACCACCCAAACAGATCCATAGATGATGCAATCTCTATTGCACTCCACACTGCCCTTTTCCACCTGGACAAAAGGAACACTTATGTGAATGCTACTCATTGACTACAGCTCAGCGTTCAACACCATAGTACCCTCAAAGCTCATCACTAAGCTAAGGACCCTGGGACTAAACACCTCCCTCTGCAACTGGATTCTGGACTTCCTGACGTGCCGCCCCCAGGTGGTAAGGGTAGGTATCAACACATCCACCACGCTGATCCTCAACACGGGGCCCCCTCAGGTGTACGTGCTCAGCCCCCTCCTGTACTCCATGTTCATTCATGACTCCACGGCCAGGCACGACTCCAACACCATCATTAGGTTTGCTGATGACACAACAGAGTCATTGACAACGATGAGACAGCCTATAGGGAGGTGGTCAGAGACCTGACCATGTGGTGCCAGGGTAACAACCTCTCCCTCAACGTGATCAAGACAAAGGAGATGATTTGTAGACTACAGGAAAAGGAGGACTGAGCAAGCGCCCATTCTCATCGACAGGGCTGTAGTGGAGCAGGTTGAGAGCTTCAAGTTCCTTGGCGTCCACATCACCAACAAACTAACCTGGTCCAAGCACACCAAGACAGTCGTAAAGAGGGCACGACAAAACCTATTCCCCTTCAGGAGACTGAAATGATTTGGCAAGGGTCCTCAGATCCTCAAAAGGTTCTACAACTGCACGATCGAAAGCATCCTGACGGGTTGCATCACTGCCTGGTATGGCAACTGCTCGGCCTCCGACCGCAAGGCACTACATAAGATAGTACGTACGGCCCAGTACATCACTGGGGCAAAGCTTCCTGCCATCCAGCACCTCTACACCAGGCGGTATCAGAGGAAGGCCCTAAAAATTGTCAGACTCCAGCCACCCTAGTCATAGATGTCCTCTCTGCTACCGCACGGCAAGCGGTACCGGAGCGCCAAGCTACTCTCTGTTATTATCTTTGCATTGTCACTTCAATAACTCTAACTACATGTACATATTACCTCAATTACCTCGACACCGGTGCCCCCGCACATTGACATTGACTCTGTCTTGACCCCCTGTATATAGCCCCACTATTGTTATTTACTGCTGCTCTTTAATTATTTGTTATTCTTATCTCTTACTTTTTTGGGGGGTATTTTCTTAAAACTGCATTGTTGGTTAATGGCTTGTAAGTAAGCATTTCACTGTAAGGTCTACGCCTGTTGTATTCGGCGAATGTGACAAATAACATTTTATTTCATATCAGAGCCTCTGGGGGCTTGGTGGATAAGTATGAGAAAGCACTGTCTGAGGAGATGGCCAAACTACAGTGGTTGTATGGTGGCGGTGACCTCACTGAGTTCCCCGATTTTAAGTTCCCTGGTGAGTCAATTGTGTGTTCATAAGTATCCGTCCTTTGTTTAATTTGGTAAGATTTGGTTGTAGTTTAAATGACATTTAAAAAGTCAAGTCAGTCTAGGCACACGTTCTACTATCCTTTGATCATCTGTGATGCACTTTATATCCAGAATGTGCATCTCAATTTGGGAGCATAGATTTCACAGTGTACAGTCTCTTTTTTTTCTCTTTTCAGGGCCCAAGTTAGATGATTGGTCTGCAAAACTATTTTCACTATCTGACCAATAACCATCTTTAATTAAAAAAAATATGTTTTAGTGTGGGTAGTCTTCTTCACTTCTTGTTTAAAAAGTAGTCATTGCATCAGAAATATAAAACGCATGATGTCAATTATTAGGCATAATTTTTCAATGATTAACGTTTTTGTAATTTGTAGGCCTAGTCCATTACATACACTTTTAAGTGTATATACATTTTATGTAATAGAAATGTATTTGTATTGCTAATAATAATTTGTAATCATAATTTAAGCATAAGGGGAAGGGTATCGGCCTCTAGGGGCGGGACAAGGCATGTTCGGAATTGCTTCTCCTCCCACATGTTGAATATTAATGAGAGAAAATCGTCTGCGAGCCTATACGTAGTGACGACACACGAAAACTGCGGGCCCGGATTGCAGCAGCCCCTTGTCACTGTGACGAAGATTGGCACTAAGGTAAGCTGTCACTCAAATTCCTCTTTTTTTTCGTCGCCCATCAATCTAACAATCGACGCAACATGCTTGAATGCAATGGCTCGCAATGGAATGAGCCAATGTGCACTTTGCAGAATGAACAGTGAGCCAAAAGACTGATCACACATAAAGGCAAGCTGTTGTGGCGAGAGAGAGAAAAAAAGATGTCCGCTTGTTTGGAAAAGGCGCATTGGAAATGGTGAATGAGAAGGCCGAGCGTGTGTTCACTAATCTACAGACTATTGGACATTCGAATGTTATTAGGAGAGATACCTAGTGATGACCGCAATGTAGATGGGATGTGTGCTGTTCACCAGTTTTATTTGTTCAACATTTGAAAGCACCAAAAATGATCTGATACATGTAGCCTGAGCCGCTATACGATCTTAAGACAGCGAGGGTAGGAGACATTGGTAATCCAATTGACACGAAATTGTATGCACTTTTTTGTTTGTTATGGAAACACATTTGATTTATTCCCTTATTTATTGTTGCAAATGGATACGGCTTGCTAAGGAGAGATTCATGGGCCTAGTGTCCCAGTTTAGGATGATGCTTGGTGAACATTACGAACTGTAGATGCACAACTACTACGTTGAAAAATGCTTTATTTAATCAAAATGTGCCCGGGAGTTAGGGCTACTGACCATACGACATACCCCCCCACCCTGCACGCGCGTGAATTGATAACTGCACTGTCTGAATTCCACTCTGATACACGCATACAGTGACCAAGCATTTACCACACTCCAAAAAAATATGAATCCTCCTACCCCAGAATGAAAGACCCTGTGTTGACATAGTACCCAGACTCTACGTTCTTCATTGCCTATGTATGTATCATGCAATGGTTATATCTAATCTATGACAACAACAAAAACCTCATCTAACCCCCATGTCTGATGCATGTGTCTGTAGGACTGGTAGCCAACACAGGTCTTGGACTGGAATGCCCGAGTATTGGCATCATTGGCAGAGACCATGATGGAAGCCCAGTCGGCGTCTCTAGATGAGTACCCGGAGGTGGATCAGGTAAGAGGTTGAAGATGAGGAGGAGGAGTGAAGTTTGAACGTTTTACAAAGTGGGTGGCCATATTCCAATGAATGAGCTGTGTGACGTTATATACCCCAAACTTAACCACAAATTCACTAGTAAATGAATAACTGTCTGAAGAAGGGTGTTCCTGTCCTGAATTCCCAATTTCAATGAGCTGCTGTGAAAAGTAATATTACACACTTTAAAAGTCTATCAACCCTCTGTGGACTCCATGGCCTCTCAGCAAACATGGCAGAGATCGCAGGGGGCTGAGACTAAGCACACATCTTCTGTCTCTCACACGAATGTGTATTTTAACACATTTGCCTTTCAATCAAAGCCGTTGTTGCGCCATCACATGGCAATCGCAAGGGCAAGGAGCATCAATATCCAGAGACCGTGAGTGGGGGAATGTTTTTCAAATACTGTAACAGCCACACATCTACAGTGTGCACGTAGGAGAGAGGCAATAATCATCATCATACATGTCTTTTTAATATATGCCATTTTAGCATACGCTTTTATCTATACAGAACAAAAATATAAACGCCACATGTAAAGTGTTGGTCCCATGTTTCATGAGCTGAAATAAAAGATCCCAGATATTTTCCATACGCACAAAAAGCTTATTTCTCTAATTGTGTGTACTAATTTGTTTACATCCCTGTTAGTGAGCATTTCTCTTTTGCCAAGATAATCCATCCACTTGACAGCTGTGGCATATCAAGAAGCTGATTAAACAGCATGATCATTACACAGGTGCACCTTGTGTTGGGGACAGTAAAAGGCCACCCTAAAATGTGCAGTTTTGTTACACAACACAATGCCAAAGATGTCTAAAGTTTTGAGGGGGTGAGCAATTGACATGTTGACTGCAGGAATGTCCACCAGAGCTGTTGCCAGAGAATTGAATGTTAAATTCTCTACCAATGTTGTTTTGTCATTACGTCCAACCGGCCTCACAACCGCAGACCACGTGTAACCACGCCAGCCCAGGACCTACACATCTGGCTTTTTCACCTGCTGGATCGTCTGAGACCAGACAACCGGACAGCTGATGAAAGAGACTGGTTTTCTGATCCACTCCCCTACCTTTTTTTTAATGGTATCTCTGACCAACAGATGCATATCTGTATTCCCAGTCAAGTGAAATCCATAGATTTATTTCAATTGACTGATTTCCTTACATGAACTCTGACTCAGTAAAATCTTTGAAATTGTTGCATGTTGCGTTTTATATTTTTGTTCAGTATAAAATGGCTTGCAGTCATGAGTGCATACATTTTTTATGTATGTTTTACGTATGGGTAGTCCCGTTAATCAAACCCACTGTCCTGGCATTGCACGCACTATGCTCGTAACAACTGTGCTACAGAGGACCACTTTAAAAACCAATGACTGTCAGACCTAGTGAAGAATTCGGCATAGTTGGAATGAGCCTGACCGGGCAGTGTAGGACAGGGTCGTGTTCACTAGAAACAAAATGGAAGAAACTGTTGAAACGGGGAAGGACTACAATGGATCATGAGTCATTTATAACTTGAGTGTAAAAGTTACAGACGGTGTATTCATCAGGGTTCAATGTGAGTGATAAATGGCTACGGCGGTCTCTGCAAGCCGCTGAATTGAGACAGTGTTATGAGTGGAAAGAGACCGACCAATATCTCTCTCCTCTCCCTGGTGTGTGTGTACTCACGCCATTACCACCCAGAGGGGAGTCATCCACTGACTAACTTGACGGGATTTCACTCTCCTATCCCCTCCCTTCTCCTCCACTCTCCTTCTATTTTATCTGCCTTGTTTCCCGGTCTTGTCTTTACCATCCTTGTCTCTTCCCTGGGTAAAGGTCTTGGTGCAGATGCGTGTGGATGCGGAGGGGGATCCGGAGCAGAGTCTGACCGAGGGAAGCGAGGGGGGAGCGGGCAGCCCCTCTGCCATGCAGCCCCAGACGCCCATGGACACAGACAAGCAGGCCATCTACAGGTAGGCGAGTCATGGTACTCCTCCACTCCGTCCTCCTCATCAGAGTTGTTTTCTCTCTGTTTTCCACTTCTTTTCCTCCCCCTTCATTTTCCTTCCCTTGTCCTGTTTATGACTGTAAACTTGTGTGGATGTGCGAGCATCGGTGCACGACTGTGCGTTTTTGTACTTTCATTAACTGCGCCGACTGTAGCGTTAATCCTTGGCACTCGCGTGTGCATCGTAGGCACCCCCTGTTCCCTCTGCTGGCCCTACTCTTTGAGAAGTGTGAGCAGTCGACTCAGAGCTCAGACTGCGTCAGCTCTGCCAGCTTCAATGTGGACATTGAGAACTTTGTCCGCAGCCAGAAGAAAGAGGGCAAGGGCTTCTTCTGTGACGACCCAGACGTGGACAACCTGGTGAGGAACTCTGCACTACCAGGGTCTTGTTCATTTGGGCATGCAACTGAAAACATTTGAAAATGTTCTTCAACGGGAAAAATAGTTGTTTCTAATTGGATGTGCCCAGTTGGTCCTTTCCTGTTTCAGTCTGTTTTCTTCCTTTTGGTACCTAATGAACATGACCCAGCTCTTCCACGTCTGTCTCTGACGTTAAGAGATAATATCACGAAGTTCCACGGCTGTTGTGCCCTTCAACAAACCACTCTTGAATTGCCTCTTTACATCGAGCAATTGAAAGAGTATGTGTGATGGTAAATGTTTGATCAAAAAGACAGAAATAAATGTTGTGACCTATGTCTTTATTGGGAAGAACTGAAGAGACATGACTGACCAGCAAACTGATGTTGAATGACCTAATTGGTAATGGTTAAGCTTAACCCTTGGCTACGGTCAGGGTTAGAAGCATGCCTACCGATGGGACCGCTAATGACCTCACCTGACCTTTGACTCCTGACCCCAGATGGTGAAGGCCATCCAGGTGCTGCGTATCCACCTCCTGGAGCTGGAGAAAGTGAGCGACTTGTGTAAGGACTTCTGTAGCCGCTACATCGCCTGCCTGCGCACCAAGATGAACAGTGAGACCCTGCTGAGTGGAGGAGAAACTGACAGCCCTTGTTCCCCTGTCCAGATACAGGTACACACACAGGTTATACACACACATTTTCCCTTCATAGATTGTTTGTATCTTTCCCAGGGGGAACTTTGGTTATTGTATTGGGATTAAATGATAAGCACATAATAGTACAATTATACAAGATGAACACAAATGAATGTAAATGCAGTAAGGCTAGTTCTCTGTGTGTCATCGTCCCCCCCCCCCCAGACCTCCAGCCCACTCACAGGAACCCTCAGCCCTCAAGGCATTGTGATGTCAGCCTCGGCCCTGCAGCAAGGCAACGTTACCCTGACAACAGTCAATTCTGCTGGCCAAGTGTTAGCAGGTATGTCTCCATGGCATACCACCTCTACAGGTACCCTCTCCTCTCCATCTTACTGTGTCCCTGTTAAGACAACTACTTGCAATACTGGGTCATATTAGTTATGGCACACCGTAGCAAAACATTTTGCAACGGATAACAAAAACAATATTTTCTTATCAGGTTCAGGTAGTTCCTCCCTGTTTTAGTCAGTTTTCTTGAATCCGTGAATGTTGCCTCTTTTTCAGAGCTGATTTCAAAGTTTATTATGGTGAGGTACCAAAATGCCCTAACTTTTATTTGTTCGTGTGTGTGTGTTTGAGCAGGTGGTACAGTGTACCAGCCCATCACAGTAGTCACTCCTCAGGGACAGGTGGTGGGACAAGCTATCTCACCCCAGACAATACGCATCAACAACACACAGGTGAGGAATACACCGCACACGCAGACAGACGCACAGTCACACAAACTACAGCCGGTTCTGTGAATTGACTGTGTGTGTGTGTGTGTACAGCTCCAGTTGCAGCTCAATCAGGACCTAAGCAGTTTCTTCACCCAGGAGGACAGCTCATCCAAGAGCAACAAGAGGGGCGTCCTGCCCAAATCAGCCACCAACATCATGCGTACCTGGCTCTTCCAACACATAGGCGTGAGTGAAAAACACCTCGTACCAACCGTTCCTAAGATTAGAATAACCGTAATTTCCGGACTATTGAGCGCACCTGAATATAAGCCACACCCACTGAATTACATTATTTTTTTTTTTTACATAAATAAGCCGCACATGTCTATAAGCCGCAGGTGCCTACCGGTACATTGAAACAAATGAACTTTACACAGGCTTTAACGAAACACGGCTTGTAAAAAAATAAATAGACTTTAACGAAACACGGCTTGTAACAAAAAATAAAAAATTAGCAGTAAACAGTAGCCTACCAAGAAAGTCATTGCTCCAGACCAAGCTCCCGTGCAGCAGCTCTATTTCCTTTTCCAACAGCCAGATCAATCGCCTTCAACTTGAAAGCTGCATCATATGCATTTCTCCGTGTCTTTGTCATGATGAGGGTGATAAAATGACTACCGTAATCAGAATGATGGGAAGTTTGAGCGCGCTCGATTTAATCTAAACAGTAAACAAAAAAGTTGTTTGACCTTAACCCGTTCGGCAATTTCATTGGTCTAATGAAAGCTTCATGCCGCCAAAAAACTGAGCACATCACAGAATGTGTATTTTTTGTAATTAAATTTTTATTTTATTTTATTTATTTGAAAGCGGGAAAAATCCATATATTAGCCGCGTCATTGTTTAAGCCGCGAGGTTCAAAGTAGCGGTTTATAGTCTGGAAATTACGGAACTTCAACTATAACTGAATGTATTGTAACCCAGAGAAAACCTCTGCTAGGTTATTCCAAGGGTGTCTGAGCATGCTTGTGTGCACGTGCATGCATTTGAGAGAGAATGATTGCCCCCGTCACGATGGCTCGTCACATGATGGCTCAGAGCGGCTGCATTGACAGAGACGGATGTGTTAGATCCTCATATGACTGGCCCATGGTCTGCTGGCTAAATGCTAATCATAGGTTAATCAGTGGACAGCCCACAGGCCCGATGGTGGACCTTACCAAACTGGTAGCTCACAGAGACCCTTTGTTCCCTGTGTGTGTGGGTGTCGGTGTGTGTTTTGTTGTGAGCATGTGTGTAAGAGACTGGTTAACAGCCAGATGTTAGAAAATAATAGCCCTCACAAAGACACACTTGAGATGAAGCGTCTTCACTACAGCTTGTTCCACTCTGCTTGCTCCCGAGCGGCCAATCCTGGCCCTCAAGCCTTTGTACATCCTAAAGTTGGATCTAAATACATCCGGGTTGGGACGAAAGCCCAACCTCCCAGTACCTCAGAATTTTTCCCCACATGGCCCACTAGCAATTTATACCGTTGTAATTAATGGTCCCTGTGGTGCCCACAAACGTTGCGTGATAGCAGGTCAAGTAACAGAGAAATTGGGTATAAAGGTATCCATACTAGTGGCCAAGCTGCTCCGAACTCCTAATTCACATAGAAGCGACTTTACTTAATCAACATCCTGTGCTGTTCCAATACAAATTGACCTTTTAGTCTTACGTCATCCATCCACAGTCTCTCCCAGTACCTACTCAGCTTAATAGGGAGCTAATAGAACCCATTTGCTGTAATTGATTGTTTGTGTTCTTTACCCTTCTCTCTTTCTTTCTCTCTCAGCATCCCTATCCCACAGAGGACGAGAAGAAACAGCTTGCCATACAGACCAACCTGACCCTGCTGCAGGTCAACAACTGGTGAGGCAATCTTTCACACACATACCCACACACACGTTAAACCCAAGCGTAGAAATGTGGCCTCGGATGATTGGCTTAGCCCCTGTCCGTCTCTCCCTCTCCAGGTTCATTAATGCTAGGAGGCGGATCCTCCAGCCCATGATGGACAGCAGTGCTTCAGACGCGCCCAAGAGCAGGAAGAGGACTCCCCAGAGCCGGCCCACCCAGCGTTTCTGGCCCATGGCCAACAACATTGCCTCGGCCGGTGTAGGGCAAGAGGTGGCCATGGATGATGACGGTAAATGCCCAGAAAAACAAATAATATGGAAAGTCTGCAACTCTGATATGCTCCTGTTGTGATTTATTAAAACGCAAGTGAGAAATCACAGTAGGAACATATCAGAGTTCCGGACATGACTTTAAAAAAAAATCCCCAGTCCTTACTACAGGCTGGGATGAATGTCATGCTGTGGTTTTTCACACCTTGATATGACTTGATCTTGTCCTTAACATACCAGCCCATCTCTATTCCCACAATAACCCCGGTCAACTCTGACTATACACTGTCCAATTACGTACTGGTTAGTGGATGTGGCTGAAGCTTGATCTTTTTCCCCTGTGCCCTCAGTTACCATGGTGACGATGGGCATGAGTGTAGACGAGCTGCAGACGCTGACCTCAGACGGTGCAACACTGGCCATGCAGCAGGTGATGATGGGAGGACACAGCGAGGAGGAGGACGGCGAGAGCGAGGAGGAAGAAGAGGAAGAGGAGGAGGAGGAGGGGGGTGACATGGCCGGATTGGAGTGACATACCACTACAGCGGGATGTGACGTCACACCCTCATGCATGCCTGTGTTTGACTAAATTACTCAACACTCATCACAGTGTCCAAGACAACCCACACTAGGCCTTTAAGGTCCTTCTAGAAACAGAAAAAAAAAAATGCTATTTTTATATGTAAAATGTTTGGAATGAAGGCTGCTTTATTTTTTTCATTTGGCTTTTTTGCTTAGTGTTTTTATTTTGTTTAGTTTGTTTTTTTAAAGAATATTTATGTATGAACATTGAATGTCCAATATGGCTGACCTGCTTTTCAAGGTCTGTTGGATTTCTCTAATAATAAAATGTTCAAGAAAGATTCTCCTCAACTTAGTTTTTTATTTCAGAGTGTAGACGCAGTATTTCAGGGGAGGATATCGACGTGATGAACTAGGATGTGTTGGAGGACATTTGATAGTTGTGCAAAGACGTCTGTACCAAGAAATTCACACATGCTTATGAGTGCAACATCAAAAATGAATCATTGGGGGGGAAAAATATTTTTTTGTAAAAATAAATACATATCTTTATGGCATTTAAAAATTATACAGGTTTTTACTTGCGTTCTCTGTATCATATTTCTCTACAAACACATCTGCTATATAACGGTATACTATACACAGTATGTGTTACAACTATTCCATTTGTCTACATACACAGTTTGTGTGTAGGGATGGAAGGGGCTCACGGTGGAGATGTCGACCTTCTAATGAGACCAAGTTTAGGCCAGGAATTAATCAGATCACCCTTTTTGACTATGCCCCACTTACAGGCGATGTTACCACGATCGTGGAGATCGCGTTCAAAGTAAACGCTGCAGATGTCGGCTCAATCGGAAATGACCTTTTAATGTCGACTTTGCTACAACGAGGATCCTCCACAGTCCGTATTGAATCCTGGCCCTAGTTCATCTCCCCAGTCTTCCACTTATTGTCCACCATTCCCCTCCATCTTGTTTCTCTGACTTTAAAATAGAGCTATTGCTCAGCCTCGGATTGTGTCCATCGTGGTGCTTAAGAACACATATTTAGTGTCTCTGAGTAAAGTCCTCTAACTATGTGAGCTAATGTGTCCTTTGGGGATCAAGAACTCAGTGCCTCTTCTTTCTGGGGAAAGATATCACAGAATGAGTGTGTCATTTTGATGTTAAATAGACTAACAGATTTAACTGACTAATCCTAAAGAATAAACTACCAAAAGGTTTTCCATTGATTTCACTGGCTGTCTCAAACTTCAAGACTACTTCACTCTTAAACGAACAGTTCATTCTGCAACTGGTGAAACTCTTAGTAAATCCAGGCCTAAATTCATTTTGATGTCTGAAAACATCTGACAAACTTTGATTTTGGGGTGGACTGTCCATTTAAACCACGTATCTCTCTACTTTGCATTGCAGCCTTAACAGTATTGCAGTACTGTCTGCCAACAGTAGAGTTCATCAGTGCACCAGTATACAGTATCAACAGTAGAATTCACCTCCATCTGCTGGTGGATCCAGGTCAGAGCGTGGGAGATGAGAGTGTACAAGGCAGGATTGTCCCTCTCAGCACAGCCATAGGCCCAGCTAGTGGCCCCTGCCAGCTTCCACACTGACGAGTCCTCACAGGCCAGAGGGCCTCCGCTATCCCCCTAAGGAGCCAAACACGCCAGGATTAGCAGCAGTGCATTTGACTCCAAATAGGTGAGCTTTATAACACAAAACACACTGTGCTAACGAACGGTTAAAAGCAGCGGGTGACCGTCCTAGCGCCTTTGAACAGGAAATCGGTCGACATTTTCTGTTCATTTTCTGACAATTCTACTTGCTGAATCACCACCGTTTCGTGATGACAAACACACAGTGGCCACGCCCTGCTTTTAACCGTTTGTCTTCGCTGTGTGCTTTTTGTCTGCACTTTGTCCTTTAGACAAATGGTGCATAGAACTCTGAGGTCCACATCTGAAAGATACCTGGCAAGAGTTTTTTCCCCCCTCCAGGTAGCCTGCACAGACCATCCAAGGGGAGATGGCACCCTGGTACAGTCTTGGTCCACTGCAGTCCCTGCTGGAGAGCACAAGGACCTGGGCAGAGTGCATGGACACACTGGTCTCCCCTGGAAAGACACACACACACAGAGAGAGGAAGGGCAGGAAAGGTGTATCACAGTGTATGCGGGGATGCATCTAGTCAGGTGTTGAATTTGAGCCCATCACCTCCATCCACTGTGGCACCCCACCCAGAGATCCAGCACATCTTCCCTTCCTCAAATCTCTCCCCATAGTTCGGCAGGCAGATAGGCTCAACCAGACCTGGAGGAAAAGACTTAGCCAGTGAACCTGATGTGCTCCTTCAGATTTGAGGTGAATAAGAGCAGTTACTCTAAGGGCTCTATTCAATCCGTATCGCTGAAGTTCAGCACTAAAGCCCAATTTAAATTTAAAGGCAATGTTCCTGCGTTGGCGGGGGACTGTATTCACGATAAACCTTGCATACTGTATGTCAGCATAATCAGAAATGACCTTTACATTTCTATCACGCAATCTGTAATGCTCCAGCGATACAGATTGAATATTGAATAGAGCCCTATATCACTATCACTCAGTAGGACAGACAGAGGAAGAATTGGGACACATTTTTTGGTTGTTTTGCCTTGGTACTCCATGACACAATGACTATGAGGGTAAAGTGCAGACTGTCAGCTTAAATATGAAGGTATTTTCGTCCAAACCCAACAGCCTGCACTTCAACCTCATAATCATTGTGTCATTTAAAATCCAAAGTGCTGGAGTACAGAGCCAAAACAACAACAAAATGTCGCCTTCCCAATACTTTTGGGGCTCATTGTAGATCGTGGTACCGTTAAAGGTAAGAGGCTCTGTAAGCTTCAATAGAGCGATGTCATAATTTAAGCCCTTTGGTCGGTAGCTGGCGTGGTAGATAATCTTCTCCAAAGAGCGAGACAGCACCCCATTGACTGGCTGATCTGTCAATCCCACTTGCACCGCCCACAGCATGGTGTTTGTTGCAAACCTTGAGAAGGGATGGACAGTCAACCAATGAAACATCGTATCACTTTTAAAAGTCATGCTGTGTTCATGTAAGGTCAGTACAGTATAAATGTTTGTGTGCGTACGTACTTGCATGCATGCGTGTGTGTGTGTGTGCGCGCATGTGTACCTGTGTTTGTGAGAGAGACTCACCCGTAGACACAGTGTGCTGCTGTCACTATCCAGCGCGGTGTGATGATGGAGCCCCCACAGAGGTGTCGGTTCTGATAGTGCAGGCTGGCCTGCCAGGGAAACTGGCCTGGTTGGGAGACGTTCCCTCCCGCAATACGAGACCTGAACATGGGCCTGGAGCCACAATCTGCAGGGGCAGCCAGGGGAAAATCATTGATATGATAATGTTGCTGGTATACACTCACAACGCACACACACACACACTTCCTAACTCCACTGTCACTCTTTCACTCACCTAGGCACTTGAGTACGATCACACTCTCAGAGCTGCACTGGGTCTTACTGGGAAAACAGAGAATGAAGGCTTATACTTACTGCCAACATAGACACAGACAGTCTGTGGACCTGAGCACAGAGCCGATTGTATATAACATGCTGGAAATAACTTCAGAAAATGAAATTATACAGTAAACTGGTTCAAATTAGGTTCTTCTCTGTATAACACTAATGGGAAAGTTTGATGTATGGTTTCATTTGTACCATGTACAAACCCAGTCAAGCCCTTATGTAATTGAGAAACATGACATGGACTGAAGTGAAACATGAGATCACAACTAGACTTATGAAGCAGAGCAGAGCAACATAAACAATCAACACGCGCTTACATGCTTTAGTTAGTGCCGCCGAGCAACATGCGTTTCTGAGGGAAACGCAGAATTAGCCTAATATCTTGGGACCTTCCATTGTTTCACATGACAAATACTGTATCATGCTCCACTTTGGGGGTACCTCCAGACAGTACAGTGCCTTGCAAAAGTGTTCACACCCTTACCTTTTTTCCAAATACAGAGAAATTCTTCAGGGAAACCTGTTTGTCTTCCAGAGATTTGAGACTGGGACGGAGGTTCACCTTCCAGCAGGACAATGACCCTAAGCATACTGCTAAAGCAACACTCGAGTGGTTTAAGGGGAAACATGTAAATGTCTTGGAATGGCTTAGTCAAAGCCCAGACCTCAATTCAATTGAGAATCTGTGGTATGACTTAAAGATTGCTGTACACCAGCGGAACCCATCCAACTTGAAGGAGCTGGAGCAGTTTTGCCTTGAAGGATGGGAAAAAATCCCAGTGGCTAGATGTGCCAAGCTTATAGAGACATACCCCAAAAGACTTGCAGCTGTAATTGCTGCAAAAGGTGGTTCTACAAGTTATTGACTTTGGGGGGTGAATAGTTATGCACACTCAAGTTTTCAGCTTTTTGTCTTATTTCTTGTTTGTTTCACAAAAAAATATATTTGTATCTTCACAGTGGTAGACATGTTGTGTAAATCAAATGATACAAACCCCCCCAAAATATATTTTAATTCCAGTGTGTAAGACAACAAAATAGGAAAAATGCCAAGAGGAGTGAATACTTTCGCAAGCCACTGTAGCTCAAAAGGCTTCAGTTCCGATAACAGCAACGGGGAGACATTCAGCCATCACAGCCCTGTTGACAGCCTTACATCAGCATAGTATGTAGTCCTTGCTGTGGCATACTGTAGCTTAATGGCACAATCAAGAATTTGTGTACTTAACGCAATAGTGCTTGTGAAAAGATCTTTGGTTGTAAGGGCATACGCTAGAAGAGGAAGAACTTGCTGCTGCAGCTGTACATTAGAACTTTAACAAAAAGACTGGCAGACTGGTAATGAGCACAGTTTTATTTTCTGTCAGAAATGGATGGCCAAATGGTTCACCTGAGGAAGGTGGTGTTATGGATCTTGACAGTCTGCTGGCGATCTGGATGACTCAGGTTGACTGATACCAGGTTAGCCTGGAAGGCCGACTCGACAGAGGAGAGAGGCAGGGATCTGGAACTGATGTAGCTGAGTGAACAAGAAGGAACCACACAGAGATTTACAGTTTATTGGGGCAAATAGTGTGAATTTTCATTTGCCGCTTATAAGGCAGTGGGTGGGTTTGGAGTGGTATTATGCTGACATTCTGTGACTAGATCCATTGACAGAACTACCCATTCATTTACAATCCATTTATAAAAGTGGTCACAGGATCCTAATATACTTGGACCACAACGGAAATAAATCTGTTGACTTTATTGTGTTTTATCCACAGTTATTTTGAATGTGTGTCTTTGATTTCATGTGGCTGAGTCAACTTTATTTGTATTTTATAAAAGTAAATCATTATTAATCCAAACATACTCCTAACATTAACTAGGAAGGTCTTAAAGCGATACTTGGGGATTTTGGCACTACATCTTTAGTCTTTATCTACTTCCCCAGAATCAGATGAACTTGTGGATACCATTTTTATGTCTCTGTGTCCAGTTTAAAGGAAGTTAGAGGTAGTTTTGTGAACCAATGCTAACTGGCGTTAGCACAATGACTGGAAGTCTATGGTATCTACTATGCTAGCAGATACCCATAGACTTTGTCATTACGCTAATGCTAGTTAGCAATTGCGCTAGTGTTAGTTAGTAACTTCCTTCAAACTGCACGCAGAGACTTAAAAATTGTAACCACATGTTCATCTGAGTCTGGGGAAGTAGATAAAGGGCTTCATTACCAAAATGATCCCCAAAATGGGAACGTGGCCAGATCCGTTGTAACACTGCCAATGGTATAACTGACAATCTTGACCTACTTAGAGCCCTGGTTGTTTGGGCTGGTGATTTTTCACTTCATTTAATGCCAGGCTGATTTTAATGGGATTAGCAATGCAGTTAATGAGACCTTTGGGTACAGAAACCCATTAGAAAGCCCTCCCTCTGGACGCTGGGTAAATGTGAGTGTATTACAATGAGGAGGGAGAGAGTTTTATCACAAACTGCAGAGTTATGTCGATGTAATAGTCTCTTTCTCCTCAGGCCCTGTGGGAGAATGGTTTCTATGGTGGAATGATCTGTATTCTCTGTATGTCTCTTGACATTGCTCCACTCACCCTCACCCTAGTCATCCACCATGCCAGCCCCAGTGAACCTCTGACCCTTCACTTATCTTTTTACCCCTGTCACAGAGAACTAATTCAATTCCATTCAATTCCCAACCGGGTACCTGGAGTATCCCAGCTGTCTGCAGGCAGAATAACCCAGTGTGTGATCCCAGTTGGTGGAGCACACAGTCCTCCATACACCCCTACTGTTGATCTGCAGCACAGAGCTCCTCCCACTCAGACGCACTAAGGGACAGACAGACAGACAGACAGACAGACAGACAGACAGACAGACAGACAGACAGACAGACAGACAGACAGACAGACAGACAGACAGACAGACAGACAGACAGACAGACAGACAGACAGACAGACAGACAGACAGACAGACAGACAGACATTAGTGTGTGTACAGGTTACTCTGTGAAAAGTCTGGCCTATCTGACCTAACCTGGGGACGCGGTTACACAGTGAATAATGTGGATGAATGGTGTGAGGGAATTTCAAGCCCTTTATCAGGGTTTCAGTGGGGGGGGGGGGGGTTTAGTCGTGTATGCGTGTGGGAGAGAAGTGTGCATCTCACCACATTGCAGTTCGTCCTCCCCATCTGCGCAGTCGCTGACTCCATCACACTGCGCAGATCTGGCAAAACACAAAGTGGATGTGCTACAGTGGAACTTCCCCGTGCAGCTGACTCCCACTTTGGAAACAAGGAGGACGCACGCATGTACACACAGACACAGACACATACACACACACACACCCACACACACACATGTTTACACACAGTGGTGAGGAATTGGAAAGAAGTCGTAGTAAAATCCTATGATTCTATGTAAAAAGCACGTCACAATGATATGTAATGACATGTTCCACCGCTGATTACACACACAACTTGTCGTGTCATTCAGGGCTCAAGAGTAACTTACTGCACCCTGTCTCCTGTTACACATGACACACGTCTCCTCTTACAATCACAATAAAACAGTGCAGAACAACGATACTATTACAATAACACTATGAGCCACTCAGACGCTGTATATCCTAATCCTAGTACTTGATACTCGATCCTAACATACAACATTGTCTGTTGTAATAGATAGATAACACTTTATAATACAGCCATATAGTGTCAAGTGCAAATGTGTCCTTGATTTCAATCCAACGACACATGGTTCAATATAACTGCTATAGACAGATTATCTGATTATCTGTAATAATATGCTTGATAATGACTATGTAATAACAAGGCCACAAACAGTGTTCCCTTACCTCCAAGCCCAATGCCTAGGGCTAGACTCAGGGCCAGTAGACCACACGCAACAATCACCAGCAGCAGCCAGTGTGCCTTGAACTGGCTGCATAGGGTCTTAGACTCCACCAAGCCGTCATCTGAACCACCAGAAATGAACCATGAGAGAAAATCGAAACAATGGGGGACAGGGCAACACTGGCACTAGTAAGGCCACAAACCATTAAGAGCCATGGTTAGCCCCATTACAACATGTGAGGCTCTCATAGATAGAGCAAGGGGTTTTTCCTGACTCTGTGTCCAGACCACGAAAAACTCTTGACGCATAGATGGAGAGTCATTGTGTCCTCTGAGGCTTCCATACCGTGCATGAAGGGCCGGACCTTGATGAAGCGCATGGAAGGGAGGTAGCTGGGTGGGGTGAGCTGGCCCTGGCTCTTTGGGATGGGGGCAGGGGGCTCCTGGAGGGGAGCGGTGGGTACATGGGGGTCCTGGACGTCCTGAGAGAAGGAGCCGCTGGTCTGGCTACTGAGGGGGCTGACATTGAAGGTGGTGGGGATCTCCACGGTTGGCAGGTCCTCGTTACTCACAGACTCAACCTCAATACGGAACGGGTCCATTCCCTCTGCCCCAGACACCTGTATGGAGTGTGTACGAGAGAGAGAGAGAGAGAGGAGAGAGAGAGAGAGAGAGAGAGAGAGAGAGAGAGACAAATAGAGAGACAGAGAAATAGAGGGAAGGCGTGCGAGAGAGAAGATGGATGGCGTGAGAGAGAGAGAGGGGGAGAGAAAAGGGGAAAATGAGAACGAGATAGAAAGAAAAAGAGATGAGGATGAGTCTCCCTTGTCAGTTGTTCGTTCATCTGAACAGCGTTGACGTTAAAACACGCAGACCTCGGGAGGTCAGTCTGGCTACACACCTCCCTCTCTTCGGCTAAACCATCAGCAGCGGTCTTGTCACTATCAGGCATGGCCATATCTCCTCACCCAGCTAATCATCTTGGCCCCATGGTAGTAAGATGACCACCACTGGAGGCTGGTGGAGCGATGGGAGAGTAAGGACTGCACTGACAAACATCCAGGATATAATGCTACTGCCTAGCTGAGTGACTGACCAATTGACTGACCACCACCAATGGAGAACCTGATAGCATACTCCATTGCTCACATACCAGTTTCCTAGCAAACTGTATTCACCAACTAACTCACTAACTGGCAAATTGACCTTTGTAATCCGTATGCCCGACAAACTGCCTGACAAACTGGCCAGATCTAGGTCTAGCCAACTGACTGACAAACTCAGTGACTGGTCTGTCTTTCTTTCTGTTGTCCTCCTCTCTCTCTCTCTCTCTCTCTCGTCTTCACTCTGGCCACACCCTGATGGAGAGAATGGGACACCTGAGCAGGTGCAACACCAGTGTGCCGTGCCACATAAAAAGGGGGGATCAAGTAACGTCTGAAAGCTCCTCGACCTCGCGGGTAAGGTTACAGTGGAGTATTTTGGGAAGACACTCAGGTCACATTGCTGCTACAGGTGTTGGGGGAATTAGGGAAGGCGTGGGGGGGGGGTCTGTGGTTGTAAGGTGAAAGGTCATAAGCCTACTTACTGGCTGTTCCATATGATGTGGTCACTCAGGTGTACAGGCTAACAGAGATGGATGTAAGGAGGCCATGCATCTGGAGAATGCTCCGTCATTTGAATTGCACAGTGCGTGACTGATCATTGGCGCATACTGTATAAGAGGAAGGTTTCTCTATTGTCAACAGTCAAGATCTTTGATGCGCACTTATCTGAATCTAAGTGTACGACTAATATAAAATACTATACGCTAGTAATTGTGTAGTGAGCAGAGCCTCTAGTGATCTAACGCCACCAATCGCAGTGCCGTGTCACCAAGGAGTGGAGGAACGATGAGTTCCATTACATCATTAGCTAGTGAGGTTACTGGAGAACCCTTTAGCGTTTGACCCTTTTCCTCTGCTTCCTGTGTCTTGTTTCCTTGGGTGGTGCTTCGGTGTCTTTACGTGTGCGGGTGTATGGCCATGTGCGGTGGCGATTTTAGCATATAAATCTTGGTGGGGCAAAAAAAAAACATGCCAGCAAAGCCACTACACAACACTAAACAATACAGTAATTGTACTATAACGGTGATAAACGGTGCCCACCAACTGTTATGGCCTACATAAAGCTGTCCCAACAGCAGAGCTTTCTTTTCAGCACCATGGAGTGAGTCCTTACAACCGCTACATCTGGCTATACGCAGAGCCTTGTCTGGCAGCGAACCAGTTCATTTAGCCTCATTTACTGCCTTTGTAAAAACATAGCTGATATGGCTGACTTGCTTAAATTAATGTGGATTTTACTGACAATTGAGATGTACAAACTATGGTATAAGGGAACCATGAGCAGATAAGAGGCAATTCGTAATTTCGAATAAGACATTAATGAGCGAGCTAAGACGGATGTAGTCAAAATAACCTTTTGTTCAGCACTTTTGAAATGCACAGCAACAGAATTCAGAACATGGGCCGTTCTTACAGTATTCTCCCTGTACACCAAGTCAGAATCGTATGATAAATAAAGGGGGCATTTAAGCAGACAATGAAAGCTCTTACAATATTTGATGATGACATTTCTATAAAACAGACATGTGCACCACCAAGTCAGAACAGTAGGCTAAGTTATGAGGGGGAAAAGGACCAAATTATTAGGGTGAGGCACATGGGCTATTAACAGCTTACTACACAACATTCACTTATTATTACTTTCTTAGCTACAGTATGCATACAGTGCATTCAGAAAGTATTCAGACCCCTTGACTTTTTTCACATTTTGTTACATTAGAGCCTTATTCTAAAATGGATTAAAAAAATATATTCTCATCAATCTACACACAATACTCCATAATGACAAAGTGAAAACAGGTTTTTAGACATTTTAGGGAGGTGACCAAGAATCCAATGTTCACTATGACAGAACTCCAGAGTTCTTCTGTGGAGATGGGAGAACCTTCCAGAAGGACAATCATCTCTGCAGCGACTCCTCAGTTAAAGGCACATGACAAGCCCGCTTGGAGTTTGCCAAAAGGCACTTAAAGGACTCTCAGACCATGAGAAACAAGATTCTCTGGTCTGATGAAACCAAGATTGAATTATTTTAGCCTGATTGCCAAGCGTCACTTCTGGAGGAAACCTGGCACCATCCCTACGGTGAAGCATGGTGGTGGCAGCATCATGCTGTCGGGATGTTTTTCAGTGGCAGGTACTGGATCGAGGGAAAGATAAACAAACAAAGTACAGAGAGATCATTGATGAAAACCTGCTCCAGAGCGCTCAGGACCTCAGTCTGGGTAAGGTTCACCTTCCAAGAGGACAAACGACCCAAAGCACACAGCCAAGACAACGCAGGAGTGGCTTCGGGACAAGTCTCTGAATGTCCTTGAGCGGCACAGCCAGAGCCTGAACTTGAAGCCGATCGAACATCTCTGGAGAGACCTGAAAATAGCTGTGCAGCGACGCTCCCCATCTGACCTGACAGAGCTTGAGAGGATCTGCAGAGAAGAATGGGAGAAACTCCCCAAATACAGGTATACCCAAGAAGACTGTAATCAATGCCAAAGGTGCTTTAACAAAGTACTGAGTAAAGGGTCTGAATACTTATGTAAATGTTTTTTAATTTTTTATAAATGTGCAAACATTTCATAAAAACTTGCTTTTGCATTGTCATTATGGGGTATTGTGTGTAGATTGATGAGGGGAAAATATTTAATAAATTTTAGAATAAGGCTGCAACGTAACAAAATGTGGAAAAAGTCAAGGGGTCAATACTTTCCGAAAGCACTGTATCTCCTGGCATATTACATAAGGTGGCGCGGCAGTCCTTCTTGTGTGCAAATTTTGCAATGAAACTTTGTCATCAAAGTCTGGCATTCTCTGGATTTATGGTGCTTCAAGACAACTGGTCAAATCATGACATCAGTGATCTTCAGGTCGGAGCTCTAGAAAGAGCCCCGAGTTCCCGAGTTGGATGACCAATCAAAACGTATTTTCCCAGTCGGAGCTTGTTTTTTTCAGAGTTCCCAGTTGTCTTGAACTCACTGAAGTCTGAGATTTCCCAATTCCGAGTTTCCAGTTGTTTTGAACGAGGCAGAAGTCATGCTGGATTGACAGCATGGCCAATGTATTCAACCTTCTCTGGCCCATGGTGTTACATGAATGTTTATCCTTTTAAGCTTGGACCCTTTCAGACAAATGTTTTAAACCCGTAAACCCAGACTTGGACCACATACCCTCTCCACTGAATAGCAGGGGAAGCAAAATAGTGATTGCTTTGCAACGCTTGCAGTTAGCCGCTGATTCCTTCCAAACCACTCATTGTTGAATTTGTTCTGTAATGTTTATGTCCAATGGCCAATGAGCACAGATACATTTTATCTACAGTATAATTTCTCTTCATATGATAAGGATTGAAAAGGATTTGCCAGTAGATTGTCGACTTCATTCATGATGATGACTGCTAGCTAAGATTTTGAAAGTATGATGTTGACATCAGTCCAATCAAAGCTACGGTAGATATAACATGATTTTACATCACTTTATCTGTGGCCAATGACCTTGAGCCTTCTTGGATTGGCACTTCTAATGTAAATCTATGGCATCACCCAAGGGGGCTTGAACTTTCTAGCTCTCTATGTAGATTTTGCGGTGAAGTAGTGTCCCCATGAGTGACAGAACACTGAGCCAATCACGGCTCAACTAGAGAACATTACCAACCCCTACGCTCTGTATTTTCCGCTGGCTACCTCTCCATTTTATTTTGATTTATTTATTTATTTATTTAACTTATTTTACCAGGTAAGTTGACTGAGAACACATTCTCATTTACAGCAACGACCTGGGGAATAGTTACAGGGGAGAGGAGGGAGATGAATGAGCCAATTAATCACAGAAAGCACTGAGCTAGGCTGAAACAAATGCATTTTGGAGCTGCCTTACTCAAGAAAACAAAAAAAGAGACCCTGTTTGTGTACGGCTTTATCAACTCAATACATTTGTAAAAATATTGTTTGCAAACTGATATGTGACACGTTGTAATACCAAAATAACATACTCTGCCCCATCTGCCCTGAATGACGGGACGCCACTGGCCATGTGTATGTGAATGATCTTTCTCTTTCAACGACTCACCATACAAGTACAGGAATAAGGAGAGGGCATTCATAAATGAGGACTATGATGTAATAGAAATATCTTACCAGCAGATGTCAGAAGCATGTTCTTTGTTCAACCCTACAGCTAAAGGGGTTCTCTATGAGATATATCTAAATGTGTCTTTCCAATGTGATTATTCGCATCCTATCTCCAAGCTTCCTTCTCAACTGTATTGATGGAGAAGGTCCACGATCCCTCCCTCCAATGGATTTTTAAGACGGAGACGAGGAGAGAGGCTGCGAGGAATCGAGGAAAGATTAATTAAGAAAGAGACCTGGACGTAGAATTGTCCACACAGCCTGTGACACAGCCAGGCTCCAGTTAAACTATGGGAACCATTCTCATACAGAGTAACCCAATCCCCCATGAAGACAGCTAACTAAAAGCTAGGTAAAAGCTAAGTCGGAGCTGAAGTGTTGGGTAGTTTGGTAGCGTTGATTCAATTTCACAGCTTTGGGTACAGTAATATCACGAAGCCAAAGTTAGCCTCCCCTTTTAATCCCCTCCTCTTCCTCCTCCCCAGCTCTCTACTCTCAGTCACGACTGTGCAGATAAAGACTGTATGACTCAGCAGTCAGAACTGAGCAGCACGCACAGTCAGAATGAATACCTCAAATAACCACATCCATCCGGCTTAAATCCACCATTATAATTATAGTTGGGGTCGCTGTGGAGTCCGTTTGGGGGGGGGTGAGTGTGTAGCAGATGGGGATTTGTGAAGCTTGCTCCTTAGCTTGAAATTGAAAAAAGGTACGGCTAAGCAAGCAGCGTGACACCTGTTCACATCTTCTCACCTTTCCTCCTTCTCAAAACACATTGGAAAAGGTGCGAGAGACCTTGAACCTTGTCCTCCAATATGGTCGAGAAGGCGACGAGGATTATGATGCGACGAGGATTATGATCCGAGGAATCGCGAGTGACAAATTTAGAAAGAACCCTCGCCTTAACTTGGTCAACTTATTGACCTTCCTCTCTGTACATTGGGTTAGTGCTCTGAATAATTTGCTGCTCGATATTCCCGAAGGTTAAAATGATCCACTATTTCTTGTCTAGTTGAGAAGAATTACTGTGAAATATTTTATCTCTCTTTTTTAGTATCATCACTTTCCAGCCAGACAGTGTATAGGTGGTCTAGACTAGCCTACATGAAATCCTATCACACTGTGAAAAGAGTGCATCAGTCGAGTCTGGCTTGGCTTGATTCAGTGGGCTCTATTGTGTGTGTGTGTGTGTGTGTGTGTGTGTGTGTGTGTGTGTGTGTGTGTGTGTGTGTGTGTGTGTGTGATGTATGTGTATTAGCTGAAGGCTGCTACAGGTCTCATTACCTCCCAGTGATGGGGTTATACTGTCCTGTTCCCAGTCTGTATCACATTCTCAATATCGTACTGTACATTCATATCCATACATCTTCCATTGAATCACTCTAGTCTATGTTCACATCATTATGTAGGCGTGACCGTTCAGAGAGCCCATTCATTAGCACCATTACGCATCTCCCCTACTATTTCTGATAGAGGATGTTCACAACGCGACAAAGATAACCTGGGGTCCAAGCTCTGCAGGCTGCAGTGCAGGGCGTGTCAGGGCCTCTATGATAAACCGACAAGGGACAAGGCCAAGCACACATCATAGAGGACCCCACACACAATCCCAATGTTTTGAGCTGCTGCCCTCCAGGAGGGTCCCACTGTTCAGCAAGAACAGGAGCAAGGCAAGTTTCATACCATCAGCCGTCGGGCTGCTGAACAGTGGGACATAGGATGATGCAGGCCCAGTACACGGTCAGACAGTAAGCCGCAGAGACTTTGAACATGTGAAAATGTAGCCTACATGTGTGACTTGTGTACTAACTTTCCAGTTTTCCATGCTGCATGTAATATATTGTGTTGTGTTTGTGTATTTGTAGGCTGACGTCACAAAATGCCTTTCCATGTAAATGGCCAATATAGTATAGATCTGTACTATACAGGATTCTTGGGACGTCCCTACCCCCATTAAAGTTGAAATGTACAATGGTAATGGTAAGGGTTCTGGTTCTGGTTACGGTTAGTGGTTAAGGTTAGGATTAGGGTTTAGGGTAGGGCATAGCTGCGGTAAGTAGTTTGGAGGTGGGCGTGCTGCAAAAAAAATTGGCCCGCACAACAGAAGTCTATATCTGTCAGCTAACACAGGACTCGTAAAGGCCCCGTGCACTACTTTTGTATTTTTTTTTTACTAAATGTATTGTAACGACCCTGGGTTTATAAGCGCGGAAATCGACTCTGCCGCTTGAGCATGCTTTTTCGGCACAGTCGATAGCGCGCCGGACTTCAGGCTTGAAGGTTGAGGGTTCGAGACCTGCTCCCTGCCTGCCTGTTTCATTCATTGTATCTAAGTGTTTACCAGAATTTGTAACTTGAGTCTCATAATTATCTGTACAAAACAGTTAATCTGATAATACTTGCTTGATATACATTTTCCAGTTTCTTGAAATACTTTGCAAATGCAACTTAATTCTATGCGAAAACTGAAATGGTCTATTCATTCCTTTTACTAGATGCTCTTATCCAGATGAACCTACAGCAGTGAGTGCCTGCATTTTCTTTCTGGTCCCCCTTTGAAATTGAATCCACAACGCTAGCATTGTAAGCACCATGCTCCACCAAATGAGCCACATCATCTCATCACATCACATCATCATAAACCACTTGATGTTTCAATGTACTCAGGTACTGTATTGTGCATTGCTTTTCTTTATGGTGATGGAAAGTCTACAGGTACAAATCTAGATGACCAGCCTATGTACAATACAGTAATGTATATTTACATTAAGTGGTTTGTAAGTATGGTAAATTAATACTCCACAGAAAGTGGTTGTTTTCCATCTTATTTGATCAAGAAAAATATTTAATTTGATGTGGGCCTGTTTTGGGTCTTTGCATATAACTTTACAGGACTAGTAAAAGCCCAGTGCACTACTTTATAAAATATTTTTATTCATATTATTCATATTATTATTTTTAATTTTTCAGGGGGTGCTGCAGCACCCTCAGCACCACTTCTTCTCGCGGCTATGGTGTAGGGACGTCCCAAGCACTGACCATAATGTGTAACGTAATGAAGGACCCCAACCCGATTCCCACACTGCCTCTTGCTCCAAAGAAATGCCTAGTATCCTTGCTCTGCTTGCTCCCATTACAGTCCTTTTAGACAGGGTTCTTTGCTCCCATTAATACTTATATTGTAACAAAATCCCTGGCTACAAATGTTGGGCTCCACCTATAACATCTGTATTCATTTCATTCGAATAGCCCACTGCTTCCTGTGTGCGCACAACACCTGCCCTTGAAATCCACAGATAACATCGCAAAGGACTACAAGCATAGAAGCAACACACTTTTTTCTATTTCACAAAATTGCTGTCACGTCCGTTCCATTATTGCGCTTGTGATGTCAGTGGATTTAGGTGCCCGTCACGAATGCCTGAAGAATAATGATGTGTCTCGTCAATGAGCGTTTCTGTGTGGGTTCCATGTCCTTCAGTTTAGTGGCTGGATTCTGATTTTACCCTCACTGAAAACACCTTGGATTGTGGACTCGGGATCGCTGCTTTACGTGCAGCCCTGAACACAAAACCTGCGTTTGTTTTGCGCGGATTGTGTAGCGTGTTTTATTCTAACTTTATGCACGAAATGGAATGCAGAGTATTGTCAATTCAGAGTCATGTTGTCAGGGGATATGTTGGCAATAAATCGGCATCATTTCCGTTACAGGTAGGAATCTATTCTATTCTGATACAATGTTTTGATGAGCTAATGTAACGGTATTTCATTCTATTTATTGAGTAGTGACAATTGTGCGCGCTTGCAGGTAGCAAAAGGTCACATGGCAAATATCCTTTTGGCGCTCGCAAAGGTGATGACAATCCCTGAACACTCAAAGGAAATAGAGATGATAGTATATTTTACATGTAACAATCATCAGACATATTGTTATGGCGAGAATATTCGTTCCATGATCATGCCTGTCAGATTAGGCACAACACCGTAGTATGGATGTGTGCGACATTCGTGAAGAACATTCGGATCAGACTCTTGCAGCAACGCAATCTCATCAATAGGGTCCGTGTGTCATCCGTTCACCCTCGTCCTCCTCATAATCAATACCATCATGAGATCCCCTTTTTTTCCCATCCTCCTCATCACATTAGACACTGCTGTGATTTGGGTACCATGGTGGTCATTATTTCCATGGACAGTTGATTGTCATCCAAATGTACAGGTCTGTCATAGATGATGACCGTAAAGGCATTTCAATTAGCTGGGAATCCTCAGTTTCTGCTGTCCTCAATTAGCTGGGAATCCTCAGTTTCTGCTGTCCTCAATTAGCTGGGAATCCTCTGTTTCTGCTGTCCTCAATTAGCTGGGAATCCTCAGTTTCTGCTGTCCTCAATTAGCTGGGAATCCTCAGTTTCTGCTGTCCTCAATTAGCTGGGAATCCTCAGTTTCTGCTGTCCTCAATTAGCTGGGAATCCTCAGTTTCTGCTGTCCTCAATTAGCTGGGAATCCTCAGTTTCTGCTGTCCTCAATTAGCTGGGAATCCTCTGTTTCTGCTGTCCTCAATTAGCTGGGAATCCTCTGTTTCTGCTGTCCTCAATTAGCTGGGAATCCTCAGTTTCTGCTGTCCTCAATTAGCTGGGAATCCTCTGTTTCTGCTGTCCTCAATTAGCTGGGAATCCTCAGTTTCTGCTGTCCTCAATTAGCTGGGAATCCTCAGTTTCTGCTGTCCTGAATTAGCTGGGAATCCTCAGTTTCTGCTGTCCTTAATTAGCTGGGAATCCTCTGTTTCTGCTGTCCTCAATTAGCTGGGAATCCTCTGTTTCTGCTGTCCTCAATTAGCTGGGAATCCTCTGTTTCTGCTGTCCTCAATTAGCTGGGAATCCTCTGTTTCTGCTGTCCTCAATTAGCTGGGAATCCTCTGTTTCTGCTGTCCTCAATTAGCTGGGAATCCTCAGTTTCTGCTGTCCTATCAGTTAAGAAAGACAGCAGAGAGATTCTGCATGGATAACTGGCGTATTTAGCATATATTCCTCTGACTGACGTCACTAAAGAGGAGACAGGAGCTTGTAATATAATTATCTTGATTAAACCCTGAGGCCAAAAACAATTCACTAAAAGGATTTACCTCCTGTTTCAATTGTTTATATTCACTGGCGATTTTAGCATGTACATCTTGGTGGGGCAAACTCCCCACATTTTTGGAATACATGCCATCAAAGCCACTACACAACACTAAACAATACATTAATTGCACTATGACGGTGACAAATGGGGCCCACAAACTGTTAGGGCCTACATAAAGCTGTCCCAACAGCAGAGCTTTCTTTTCAGCACCATGGAGTGAGTCCTTACCACCGCTACACCTGGCTATCAGAGGAGCCTTGTCTGGCAGCGAACCAGTTCATTCAGCCTCATTTACTGCCTTTGTAAAAACATAGCTGATATGGCTGACTTGCTTAAATGAATGTGGATTTTACGGACAATTGAGATGTACAAACTATGGCATAAGGGGGCGACAAGCGGACAAGAGGCAATCCGTAATTTCGAATAAGACATTAATGAGCGAGCCTGGACGGACGTAGTCAATATAACTATTTGTTCAGCACTTTTGAAATGCACAGCGACAGAATTCAGAACATGGGCCATTCTTACAGTATTATCCCTGTACACCAAGTCAGAACCGTAGGATAAATAAAGGGGGCATTTAAGCAGACAATGAAAGCACTTACAATATTCAATGATGACATTTCTCTAAAACAGGCTAAAGGCTACATGTGCACCAGAAAATCAGAACAGTAGGCTAAGTTATGAGGGGAAAGGGTGAGGCACAATGGCTACTAACAGCTTACTACACAACATACACTTAGTGTTACTTGCTTAGATACAGTATACATATCTCCCTGGCATATGACATAATTTATTCAGCATCATACAATGCATTTTTGGACCTTGTTGTGCTGCAATCATTTGAACAGGAAGGTGGTGCAGCGGACCTTCTTGTGGGCAAATTCTGTCATCAAACTTTGTCATGAAAGTCTTCCATTCTCTGGATTTATGGTGCTTTCAAGACAACTGGGAACTCTAGAAAAACAAAACAAGGTTGATTCATGACATCAGTGATCTTCAGGTCGAAAAGAAAGAGGCCAGAGTTCCCAACTTGGAATTCGGAGTTGGATGACTGTTCAAAATGTATTTTCCCAGTCGGAGCTCATTTTTTACCGAGTTCCCAGTTGTCTTGAACTTACTGAAGTCTGAGATTTTCCTGTTCCGAGTTCCAGTTGTTTTGAACGTGGCAGAAGTCTTGCTGGGCTGACAGCACGGCCAATGTATTCAACCTGGCCCATGGTGTTGCATGTGAATGTTTATCCTTTTAAGCTTGGAAAAGAGACCCTAAAACCTAAACTTGGACCACATACCCTCTCCACTGAATAGTAGGCTAGTAGGCTAGTGATTGCTTTGCAACACTTGCAGTTAGCCACTGATTCTTTCCAAACCACTCATTGTTGAATTTGCGATTTCCAACTTGTTGTATAATGTTTATGTCCAATGAGCACTGATACGTTTTATCTATAATTTCTCTTCATAATGACAAGGATTGAAAAGGATTTGCCAGTAGATTGTCCACTTGATTCATGATGATGACCGCTTGTCTAGCTTGCTAGCTAAGATTTTGAAAGGTTGAAATGATCAGTCCAATCAAAGCTACGGTAAATAAAGTACCAGTCAAAAGTTTGGACACACCTACTCATTCAAGGTATTTTGACTATGTTCTACATTGTAGATTAATAGTGAAGACATGAAAACTATGAAATAAAACATATGGAATCATGTAGCAATCCAAAAAGTGTTAAACAAATATAAAGATATTTTAGATTCTTTAAAGTAGCCACTCTTTGCTTTGATGACAGCTTTGCACACTCTTGGCATTCTCTCAACCAGCTTCACCTGGAATGCTTTTCCAACAGTCTTGAAGGAGTTCCCACATATGCTGAGCACTTGTTGGCTGCTTTTCCTTCACTCTGCGGTCCAACTCATCCCAAACCATCTCAATTGGGTTGAGGTTGGGTGATTGTGGGGGTTGATGTTGAGATGTGTCTATTACTTGAACTCTGTGAAGCATTTATTTGGGCTGCAATCTGAGGTGCATTTGACTCTAATGAATTTATCCTCTGTAGCAGAGGTAAGTTTGGGTCTTCCTTTCCTGTGGCGGTCCTCATGAGAGCCAGTTTCATCATAGCTCTTGATGGTTTTTGCGACTGCACTTGAAGAAACTATCAAAGTTCTTGAAATGTTCCGGATTGACTGACCTTCGTGTCTTAAAGTAATGATGGACTGTCGTTTCTCTTTGCTTATTTGAGCTGTTCTTGCCATAATGGACTTGGTCTTTTACCAAACAGGGCTATCTTCTGTATACCACCCCTACCTTGTCACAACACAACTGATTGGCTCAAACACATTAAGAAGGAAAGAAATTCCACAAATTAACTTTTAACAAGGCACACCTGTTAATTGAAATGCATTCCAGGTGACTACCTCATGAAGCTGGTTGAGAGAATGCAAAGTGTGTGCAAAGCTGTCATCAAGGCAAAGGGTGGCTACTTTGAAGAATCTCAAATATAAAATATATTTTGATTTGGTTACTACATGATTCCATATGTGTTATTTCATAGTTTTGATATTTTCACTGTTATTCTACAATGTAGCATAAAAACCCTTGAATGAGTAGGTGTGTCCAAACTTTTGACTGGTAGTGTATAACGTGATTTGACGTCATTTTATCAGTGGCCAATGACCTTGAGCCTTCTTGGATGGGCACTTCTATTGTAAATCTATGGCAGTACCCAAGGGGTGTGAATTTTCAAGCTCTCCCTATAGATTTTACGGTGACGTAGTGTCCCCATTACTGACTGGACACTGAGCCAATCACGGTGCAACTAGAGAACATTACCAACCCCTACGCTCCGTTTTTTCCGCTGGCTGCCCCACCACCACAGAAAGCACTGAGCTAGGCTGAAACACCTGCATCTTGGAGCTGCCTTATTCAAGAAAGCAAAAAAGAGACCATGTTTGTATGTGGCTTTATTAACGACATATTTATTTATTACATTGTTTGCAAACTGATATGTGACACGTATTAATGCAAAACAGGCATGTTGCATGTTATTTTGGCATTAATACGTGTCACATATCAGTTTGCAAACAATGTAAAAAATTATTATTGAGTTAATAAAGCCGCATACAAACCTGGTCTCTTTTTTGCTTTCTGACACCAAGTCAGAACCGTAGGATAAATAAAGGGGGCATATAAGCAGATAATGAAAGCTCTTAAAAAGTTTGATGATGACATTTCTCTGAAACAGGTTAGAGGCTACATGTGGGGCTCAAAATGACAGGTCGCCACTGGTTATATCAATCTGTTGCATGTGAAGTCATGTAAGTGAAATCTATTAGTGTGGGTACTCTAAGTCAAAACCATTGCCTTCTATTTATAGAAAGGTCAAGTCATGTTAAAAAAAAATCCCCTTGGGGTAGCCTGCTTAATACATTGCAGGAGTCAGTGTCAAAATGAGGCTTAGTAAAATGGCTGGTAATTTGAAACGTGTAGGGCTGTTCTTGCTTTGTGGACTATTTCTACAATATAAGGTGGACTAAGCTATGTTTAATTTCAAGTTAAATGGGCTCCAATAGCCCAGGAGACCCTCACTGTTAGTCACTGACTCAACAGCTTTATAGGTCCAATACATTTCAGAATTGCATGCATTAAACATTATGAAAAATGTGTTTTTAGTTGTGGAATAATACAAATGTATGGGGGGGGGGGATGTCCCTTTTGAGGGCTGGTTCAATGACATTTTTAAACGGACCACCACATCTCTAAATCTGGCCTTTTGTATAGCCTAGATCAGGGGTATTCAACTCTTACCCTACGAGCTACGGCGCCTGCTGGTTTTCTGTTCTAAATCAGTCTTTGATTAGAGCGGAACAATGGAAAAAAGCAGTGGAACTTGCTTCGAGGTCCAGAGTTGAGTTTGAGGGGCCTAGGTGATTAACCTACCCACCAGTGGAGGCTGCTGAGGGGAGGACGGCTCATAATAATGGCTGGAACAGAGCAGATGGAATGGCATCCGATACCATTCCACCTATTCCGCTCCAGCCATTACCACGAGCCGGTCCTCCCCAATTAAGGTGCCACCAACCTCCTGTGCTACCCACATTGTTCGTCTTCTGCTCAATGCTTTGATTAATGCTCTGTCTGTCTCTTCCACAGGTGCTGGGTTTTGAGGTGGATTCAATCAACTCGGTACAGTTCTCCAATCATACAGGTACATATAATGTAGGGCAGGGTTGGGGTCATTTCTATTTACATTTTAGTCAATTCAGGCACTGAAATTCCAATTCTCTTAAATTAAGAAAATGTGGAATTGGAATTTGGTGAACTTTATGAATTGCCTGTAATTTATAAAAGTATCAAGTACCATGTGTTGCTGTCTTGTATAGTTTTAACCCTTCCTGAAAGGAGATTATTTCACCTTTTTGAGAGAAGAACAGTGTCTTTGGTACTGTTACTGTCATTGCTGAAAGATCTTGACGTATTTTGCGTATGCTAATAATTTTCATATACCCTTTAAGCTACCTGCCTCTCCCTAACCTACCATTATATTTCCACTATGACTGCAATCAACCCTTATCACATGAAACAAAATCTCTTCCATCTTGAAAGTGGAGCTGTTGATCAGGCTCACGTCAGGAAAAGTGTGATGAAAAGATATGGGTTTTGTGTTTTGTGTCACATTCCTCATTGTGTCAAGTTAACAGACAAGTTCTTGGGTGGAACAAAGTATCACTGGTTGTAATGGTTAAAGTGACACCACATGTACAATTTGTCCTCTCTTAAGTGGAGAAGATGAATTGTCTGTCAGGGCCAGTTCAGGACACAGTCTCAGGATTGTATTTAGCTCTACATGGGATCTGACTGGGGGATAGCCTACACGCTGACGGTGCAGGTGGTCTGAGAGAAACGGAAACGATGGCATAACAAGAGGCTGCTGTTGAGCCACACTACAGTATAGGCTACTGCACTTGTTGACTTTCTCTCTCTCACACCCCCACACACACCTGCCCTGCTTAATAGGCCTTTGAGTTACTTAATAAAATAACACGTTTGTGATCATCTTCAGTGCCACTGGTGTGTCTTGGGTTATTCATTGAGAAGTGTTTCCAACAGGGTTCAAACCTGGGTCTTCTGTGCCTTACAAAACTGTGTTAGCCCACTAAGCCTACACAAATAATCAGGTCTCAGACAAGGTTACTCATGACGCAAGCTTACACGAACCACCTCCTTTACACTTTCCTCCCCTTTGACCTCCTCCTGGGCCTCACATAAACCCATCCAGGTTACAGCACCAATGTGATCAACTGTGGTTTGATCCTGGGTCTCTTGTATGCCACAAGACTGTGTTAGCCCGCTCTAGTCATTCATTGATTACAGCTCAGCATTCAACACCATAGTGCCCTCAAAGCTCATCACTAAGCTAAGGACCCTGGGACTAAACACTTCCCTCTGCAACTGGATCCTGGACTTCCTGACGGGCCGCCCCAGAACAACTCATCTGCCACGCTGATCCTCAACACGGGGGCCCCTCAGGGGTGCGTGCTCAGTCCCCTCCTGTACCCCCTGTTCACTCATGACTGCATGGCCAGGCACGACTTCAACACCGTCATTAAGTTTGCCGTTGACACAACAGTGGTAGGCCTGATCACCGAAAATGATCAGACAGCCTATAGGGAGGAGGTCAGAGACCTGGCAGTGTGGTGCCAGGACAACAACCTCTGCCTTAACGTGATCAAGACAAAGGAGATGATTGTGGACTATAGCAAAAGGAGGACCGAGCACGCCCCATTCTCATCGACGAGGCTGTAGTGGAGCAGGTTGAGAGTTTCAAGTTCCTTGGTGTCCACATCACCAACAAACTATCATGGTCCAAACATGTGTCCCCGCACATTGATTCTGTACTGTGGTCCCGTGTGGCTCAGTTGGTAGAGCATGGTGTTTGCAACGCCAGGGTTGTGGGTTCGATTCCCACGGGGGGCCAGTACGAAAAGAAAATAATGAAGTGAGAATGTATGCATTCACTACTGTAAGTCGCTCTGGATAAGAGCGTCTGCTAAATGACTAAAATGTAAATGTAAATGTACTGGTACCCCCTGTATACATTTCGCTTGTTATTTTACTGCTGCTACTGAATTATTTGATACTTTTATTTTCAATTTTTTACTTATATATTTTTTACTTAACACTTCTTATTATTTTTTTTCTTAAAATGTCTTAAAGCATTGTTAGTTAAGGGCTTGTAAGTAAGCATTTCACTGTTGTATTTGGCGCATGTGACAAATAAAATTTGATTTGATTTAGTCTCAAGAAAGGTTACTCATCAACATGCGAGCAAGGTTCTCTGAACCACCCTTGTAACAGGAGCCCCATTTGGAAGGGACACCCTGACGCTGAGTCCCATAGCTATGGGGCAGAGATTAGCAGTCAGTCTCACAGTAATCTCTCTCAGATATCCAAGGATTCTATGTCCCAAACCATGGACCCCTATTCCCTATATACAGTTGTGTGCTACTTTTGACCAGGGCTTATAGAGCGCTGGTCAAAAAGTAGTGTACTATGTAGGGAATAGGGCGTCATTTTGGATGCAAACCTCCAGGCACCGCCAATCACAGCCCAATCACTCCGCTGCCTGTTCACACTTCACTGCTGCACGAGTCACCTGCCGGCGGCCCCATGAGCCCGTCACATCCACTACAGAGGAAATCTTCAGAGGGACTCCAGCTCTATTGTGATGTCAATAGTGACAGCAGAATGCACTGGATGCCACTAGGGCAATTATGTAACAATTGTGCCAAATGTTTTGGGGTTGTGGACACTGTTATAGCCTAGTACAGTAGTTGTACAGGGTCACCTAAGGGAAGATGGGAGGGGGCTGTTGGTCTTCGAGCTGAAGGGGAATGACATGGTAGACACCAGTGTGTTTGTGTGTGCGCACGTCCGTGTGTGTCTGTGGAAGAAACGTGAACGAGTGCTAATTGAGATCGCACCACTGTCAGGCTCCTCTCGGTTTCCGTCTCTCACTTCATCTGTCGCTCCGTCTGGGAAACCATGGATGCCTGCCTGAGCCCGATGAGCAGCATGTGCAAGACGGAGAGGAAGTGAGTGATTGTGAGGGAGATTAAAAGAGAGCAGAGGGATAAGTACACTGTGTGTATCTGACGTAAGTTTGAGGAATGACCCTATCTATTGCACCGCGTCTGTCAACATATGAATTAGCCAGCCTCGTGTGCCCGCTGGTGTTCTTGCTAAGTGTTCATTCATGGGCAGATGTCCTGGAGAGCAGCACCGTGTCAAAGAGCCAGTCTGACTGTGCTGAGCTCATCCACTTGAATGTGCCAGGTCGCTCTCGCGAAATAGGTTTTTAACCTCAAAAGATCTTTCCTGGTTAAATAACGGTAAACATTCATCTAGAAGGATCTGTACTGTTCAACGAGGGGAGGCACTGTCCTGCTATCGTCCCCCCTATTAGAGCTCTCCCCTCTGGGCTTGGGGCGCAAGCTAATCCCTGGCCCCTCAGCCCTCACCATGCTATATGCTAGTCCCATAGCCCTCTCTGTCCACTTGTCACACAACTCCCTGTGTCCTCTCAGCCTCCCCACGCTCCCACAGCTTCTGGGTAATTGGTTAAACGACCCCCATGTTTGCTTTGATACAGTGTTCACACCTAACCGAATGCATACAGTCCAGCAGTACAAATCAACCGCTTTAAGTCCGGAAGTTTACGTGATTCCTCTGAGTCAGGGGAAGACTTGGACAACCAGGTGATGGGTTTTCCTTACTAATCAGTGACCTTAATTCATCAATCAAGTACAAGAGAATAGCGAAAACCCGCAGACACTCGGCCCTCTGTGGAATGGGTTTGACACGTGCTCAAAGTTATTTAACCTTAAGTTTGTTATTAAGTATTTTGAAGGCGCCAACAACAACAAAAAGAGTTGGTGCCTCTAGGGCAATTCAGACGGCTAATGAAGGATTTTTTTTTACTGAAGAATGCGTTTGTTTTCAATGATCGCATTTGCTTTTTGTGTATTGGTTAATATTGATGTGTATAGATGTGTGTTTGACACAAGGCTCATCTGTTAAAGATACCTTGGTCTCAGCATGTCTCTCTACAAATAAAGAAAAAGAATACAGATTTATTGGGACATCATTATGCCCAAAAAGTGCATAACGATTAAAAGACCCGTACACATCGCTCATGAATGATCCATCTTTGAGTGCCTTAACATTTGTTGGCACCTAAATCAGCCCCATTCCTCCGGTTGTCTTGTTGTTAGCTGCCATTCTTATGTCCCTGCCCTGGGTTAATGGAAATGTATTTTTTGAAAAGGCTTGGCTCAGACTTATCCTTTGTAAGCAGTTCCAGTTTGGCTAAGGATGAGAGAATGCCACAACTTGACGACTACTTAAGGGTTTTTACTGTTGTTCCTTTCGAGACAGGAACATGCAATATCGATTGGACCATTACTGTATCTACTAACTCAGTCGTAGTTTTCTCACGAGCACACAATCACACACAGTTCACTGAGTTTCTGAAGATGTGTGGAACGTCAGACATAATTTAGATTCTGGAAGATCATAGCAATGGAGGCCAAAACCCCTGCTCCTGTCGTACGGGCCACTCCGCTCATCACACATCAAACATTACTGCAATGAGGAAGATTCAGACTTTAATTATGTCAGTGACTTAGGCTAGATACTGCAGTTTCATCTCTGGTTGTGTACCAAATGGCACCCTAATCCGTACAGTGGCAATAGGGCTCTGGTCAAAAGTAGTGCACTATATAGGGAATGAGTACCATTTGGGATGTAACATTTGTCATTTCCTATGCCTAATAGTATTTTTTCAAGGTTTTAAATAACAATGTTTTTGCTGTGTGTGTGTGTGTGTGTGTGTGTGTGTGTGTGTGTGTGTGTGTGTGTGTGTGTGTGTGTGTGTGTGTGTTAGCTTTAGGGGGGCAAAGAGAAGCAGGGCCTGATGGGTAGATTCAGCTCAAAACACAGTGGCACTTATCTTCCCAGTGGGGAAGGATACGCAGCGTCTATCTCTTCTTCACTCTGCACATGCTGAAGAAAACGTGTTTGTGTATGTGTGTTTGTGTATGTGTGTGTGTCTTGGATTGTGACGAGCTGAAAATGCTCTCCCCAGCAGCGAATCATGCAATTGCGACAGCAGAAAATTATGACGACAGAGCCAGCCTCTATCACAAAGATTTCTCTCCTTCCTTGGCTCTCTCTCTCTCTCTCTCTCTCTCTCTCTCTCTCTCTCTCTCTCTCTCTCTCTCTCTCTCTCTCTCTCTCTCACATAGACGAGCAGCGGCAACTCTTTATTGCTCTCAGCCCCTCAGGCTTTCTTCTGGCCTGTTACTAGGCAACTAGCACCACACCATGTGATCTGCTGGGTGACTCACCTGAAGTGTGACATCACAATTCCTGCGGCAGCGACACTGGTCTCTGACAAAATGCTGGTTGCCCCCACAGCCCCGCACATTTTTTTGGGCATTTGAGGGAGCTGACGGCAACCAACATGCCCCATGTCCCATCCCCCTTCCTGAGAAGCTGTCTCACTGTGGCTGGGTGCTTCTCTAGGCCCCCTCTGTGTAGAAAAGAAATCAGCACTGTTAACTGTTGTTTTCATCATTTAAACCATAGAAATTAATGAAGATACTAGCCTATGTTGTGAACTGTCAGTTGTTCTGATTGCGTCCCGATTCTCCACACTTTCCCAAAAGTTGCACTGGCTCAATCCCCGTCATAGATTTAAAAGCATTGGTGGAGGAAGTTTTCACCATTGTTAAATCCATTACAGGGGAAGTGTTGTTACTCTGTTGTGGAGTTGTCTCCCTGACCCCTCACCTCTAAACTTGTCCTCTGTCCCTAGGTTACTCCCACTGGAAAGGCCAGGTGCTGACCGCGGACGAGCTGCACGTCCTCTACGAGGGGATCAAGCTCAACAACGTCCACCACTACGACTATGTTCTCACAGGTGAGACGCACACACAGAAAGAAGTGAAGGCTAGCGGTAGCAGTGCTAGCAGACTGGGGATGGTTGTTCGTTTATATCAAGTATTTATTTAGGATTGGTTAGACTGTCTTGTACACATTCGCTGCTGAAAGCTGAATTGCTGTATACAGACAAAAAAGAAACAAGGGGAAAAAAAGGAGATAATAGCTAGCTAGCTGAAGAAATGTTTCATAGAGAGCGGCTAGCTAAGTCAATAGCTTCATAGAGTGCCTGCTTCTGGTCAAAGCATAAATTCTCTTCAGGCAGATGTTGTTCTCGTCAGTCCTCATCTCCCTCTGCAGCTTTCCAGGGAGAACACAGGAAGCAGTTGAGGGACATGAGCCTCGTGAGGTCACCCAGACAGAGATGGTGTCGGGCTGCAGGGTTTACAGAACCTAATGTCAGTCAGCCTGTCAGATGTTCGCCCACAGCCACTGTTCTGTGGTGGCCGTCGTGCTCTGCTAGCCCTGGCCCAGAGAGAGAGAGGCGGAACCCAAACGCTGGCACTCCCTGATGGGTTACGTCTCCTCTCCTATCACCTTGAGAGGGAGAGGAGAAGAGGAGAGAGGGAGAGAGAAAGAGGGAGCAGACAATAAGAGAGAGAAGAGGGGAGGAGAGAGTGAAGGTCATGGTTTTATTCTCTCCGAGTCCTTGTGAATCTGTCGAGGTGTGAAATGTAGCCAAACTGGAAAGTGTTGGAACAGCTACATTCTAGAAAGCAGACTATTGGTTGGTCAGCTCTTTTATTAAGACAGACTGCCAGACATTTGGAAGTAATCGTTACGGACACACGAGTAGATATCATGGATACAGTAGTTGAGACTTAAGTACTGCTAAAAAAAACTAATTTAGGCTACGTACTGTATATCACCAACAACGAAAAGGTTCACCTTGAATAGACTCTTAGGTTTGTCAGTTGAAACTTTGTCTGTAAGAAACATAGCTTACAAATGGGACTTACAGATGTCTCTGCGGTCAGGTACATGGGATGAAGTACTCTGTGTGTATCATCCTATAAGTGGATAACCTGAATAAGAGGAGTTTGAGTTAGAATCTAGCCGTGCCAATTTCCCAACTCTTCCCATGGCCCTAAATCTTCGTCATTTACAGATCGGTCAAAAGTAAGAAATATGGTGGAAGCTCAACTAATACACTGATCGTGTAGAGCATGGGGATGTGTGAAACTCACTCCTTAGCCTGAAGTGTCCCCACTTGTGCTGCCAAATAGCTAGCTTCAGGAGGGAGGTATGTTTGCAAGGCAGAGGTCCTGGGTTTGAGCCCTCGGTATGAGCCAAAATTAGGAGGAAGCGGTAGTCGCTAAGCAAGCAGTGTGTCGTTATTTATACTAATACCTATCCAGACCCTTCAGATTGGCAAAAACTAGGGTTAGGGGCTAGGAAGGGAATTGGTGTTGAGACAGTTAGCCCCTGTGTGTTTAAATCAGCCATGAGGACATGGGCTTTCCCTCACTGAGAGCCTGGTGGCCGAGCCCAAAAGTGAGGCGCACACGCAAACGAGACTTACATCAGCATTCCCATTGAATCATCTTCCTCTCTTCTGGCCCTTATCTCCCACGTACTGTATGTACAACCAGCACTGCAGCGTCAGCAGGTCCTGCACACACACACACACACACACACACACACTGTTAATTGTGTCCACTCTGAGAAAGCACTGACACACTCACTGTCAAACCATGATCCCCGATCCTCTCATTAGAGCCCTGGGTGAGGGGTTGGTTTTGTCTGCAGTGAACTGTATAAAACTTTATTGAGACATTGAGGAGTTTGCTTTGACCCAGAATCCTCTTCGCCCCTCAGGGTACACTCGAGACACTTCCTTTCTGGAGATGGTTGTGGACATCGTACAAGAGCTGAAGAGGGCCAATCCTAACCTTGTGTATGGTGTGTATCCCTCGCTATGTCAACCCTACGTGCGTGTGTCTCACACATCTGTTCAAATCAACAGTTCTCGTTTGCCTTTTCAGTGTGTGACCCGGTGCTGGGGGACCATGGCTCCATGGTGAGTACTTTGTGCGTTTTGTGTTACGCTGCCTGTATTTTGTATGTTTTATTGAACAGAGCAGAAAGATTGGAAGAGTTCGTCATAGACAGCGGGTCGGATTTGAACCCACACTGACAGTGGTAGGTATGTATCCTACATCATCGAGGCCACCAGAGAGTACTGTAAGTTTAATGAGGGATCAGATGGGACTAGTAAGTGATGTCACTACTCCTGCTCAATCTCATTGAATGGGGCAACACTGACCTTCAGCTTTACCTGACCAATGAGTTAAACCTAAGACCACAGTCACACTGAGACGCAGAAACAGAAATCCTATATGCATTCATCAATTGCCTGTTTTTGTCTGTCTGGCAAAAGTTCAATTCAAGTCAACTATTTTTGGACGAGCTGCGTATGTAAAAAGGCATATTGAGCATTTTTTGATGGATAACGATCTCCCGCTGTCCGTTGAAAAACCACTGGCAAATCTTTCAGACACAAAATTTCAATGTGACTGCCACTTTCACTTTCTGTTATCCCTTGTCCTTTGTCTGTCTCTCCCTGTGTTTGTCCCTGTGTCACTTCCTGCCCCTGTCTCTCTCCCTCTATCTCGCTCCCCCTCTCTTACTGGAATCTCTTCTTTACCTTTATGGGCTGAGCGTCGGGTGTCAGTCGACATGATGCCATTGTTGCGTCACGGTGTGGGTGTGTGACGTGTGTGTGCGTGTGTGTGTTGCGGAGGGTGGATTGGGGAAGGACAGACCGCATCTCATTTCACAGTGACAGATGAAATTAGCATGAGTGGAGCTGCCCTCGCTGTCTACAGAGAGAATTATGCGGAAAAATTTGCTCGATTGTGACTCACTGTGCGTGCGTGTTACAGTGTGCGTGTGTGTGCGTACGCTAGTATTTGTGTGTGTGTGTCTGATAGGTAGAGAGAGCAGAAGGGCGTACATGCATAATGTTTGTTGATGTATATAGTGACATTGAGAAAATGGTGTGTATACTTGTTGTGCTCATCATTCTGATTTACTCAATACATCCATCCTTTCCTCGTCCCCTTTTCTTCGTCTGCTCTGATCTGAGCTAGGCAGGAATTTCAGCTCGGTGTAGATAAATAAGGGCTGATGAGGAGAGGCACTTCAAGTGATTCAGATGCATCCTGTGTGTGTGTGTGTGTGTGTGTGTGTGTGTGTGTGTGTGTGTGTGTGTGTGTGTGTGTGTGTGTGTGTGTGTGTGTGTGTGTGTGTGTGTGTGTGTGTGTGTGTGTGTGTGTGTGTGTGTGTGTGTGTGTGTGTGTGTGTGTGTGTGTGTGTATGTGTATGTGTATGTGCGCGTGGCTGCTCACCGGTACTGATGTGTTTCTTTCTGTCTCCAGTATGTTCCAGAGAATCTGCACCCGGTCTACAAGAACAAGGTGGTGCCAGTGGCCGACATCATCACACCCAATCAGTTTGAAGCAGAGTGAGTAACAGTGAACCTATACAGCTGCTGTGTGGTGTGGTGTGTGTGTGTGTGTGTGTGTGTGTGAGGGGGGGGGGGGGGGGGGGGGGGGGGGAGAGAGAGAGAGACGGAGAGTTAAATCACCACAGGGACTGTATCGTATCTGTTACGATCACTATCATTAAGCCTCATCCACATCCCGATCAGCTACATTGATGTCATTTTACTCAATATCCTATCAGCTGATAAACAGATACACCAAAGGCCTATGTATGGCGTGTAGCATGTCAGTAAGATGGCTGCTACGCTGAGTGATACCCAGTCACTCCACTCTGTGTTTGTCTGCTTGTCCTTTTGTCTGCATTCCTCCATCATTTTTCCTGTGTTGGTTTGTGTGTGCTCCACTGCTTCTCCCCTCGCTCCTTTCAACCCTACTTCTAAACCACCTCCTCCACTCATCACTGCAATCCCAGTCCTACTGGGGCACAGGGTCCCTCTGGTGGATACCCAGGGGATGAAAGATGAATAATCATATACTGTACGTTGTGTCTGAAGTGTTTCCACAGCATAATGATGGTCTCAGTCGTTTAGCTAGGAGATGATAGCGTAAATGTTGCTCACTGTCTCTCACTTTGGTCACTAGAACACTGTTTGTTGGTTGCTGTTTACAATGGATGTGGTGTTAGTGTCAAGCAGAGGAGGCTGGTGGGGGGGGGGAGCTATAGGAGGACGGACTCATTGTAATGGCTGGAATGGATGTGTTTGATACCGTTCCAATAATTCCATCCCAGCCATTACAATGAGCCCGTCCTCCTATAGCTCCTCCCACCAGCCTCCCCTGGTGTCAAGGTTAAATTCGCCTGGGCATGTTTGTGTGTGTGTGCGTGACCTTATTAATGTGCCCGTGTTTGTCCTCCAGGCTCCTGACAGGGAAGAACATTAGCACAGAGAAAGATGCAGTGGAGGTGAGTCTTAGCATAGAACATGCAACAGATATATTATGTTGCAAAGTTGTCCTCAAGTCATGTCGAACTTTGTCCATAATCCGTGGGCCATGTTTGAATACCAATAAAATGGATTCTTCTTTCCTTGAGGTATTCACTGATATGTAAGTAAGCGGATGGCATCCACCCCATTGTTTTCACCAAGCCTCCTCTCCAGCTGTGATTTCCTCAAGGAAAAAATAAATGAAGGGTGTATTTAAAATAAGATATATATTTTAAGGAGAGTGGAACTTTTACCATATGTTTTTATGCTTTATTACACTGAACTAATATAAACGCAACATGTAAAGTGTTGGTCCCATGTTTCATGAGCTGAAATAAAATATCCCAGATATGTTCCATACGCACAAAAATTGCACAAATATGTTTACATCCCTGTTAGTGAGCATTTCTCCTTTGCCAAGATAATCCATCCACCTGACAGGTGTGGCATATCAAGAAGCTGATTAAACAGCATGATCATTACACAGGTACACCTTGTGCTGGGGACAACAAAAGGCCACTCTAAAATGTGAAGTTTTGTCACACAACACAATGACACAAATGTCTCAAATTTTGAGGGAGTGTGCTATTAGCATGCTGACTGCAGGATTGTCGACCAGAGATGTTGCTAGATAATTGAATGTTCATTTCTCTACTATAAGCCGCCTCCAACGTCGTTTTAGAGAATTTGGCAGTTCGTCCAACCGGCCTCACAACCGCAGACCACGTGTAATCACGCCAGTCCAGGACGTCCACATCCAAACTTCTTCACCTGCGGGATCGTCTAAGACCAGCCCCCCGGACAGCTGATAAAACTGGGTTTGCACATCCGAAGAGAAACTGTCAGAAACCATCTCAGGGAAGCTCATCTGTGTGCTCTTCATCCTCACCAAGGTCTTGACCTGACTGCAGTTCAGCTTTGTAACCGACTTCAGTGGGCAAATGCTCACCTTTGATGGCCACTGGCACGCTGGAGAAGTGTGCACTTCACGGATGAATCCCGGTTTCACATCTGTACTGGGCAGATGGCAGACAGTGTATATGGCGTCGTGTGGGTGAGCGGTTTGCTGATGTCAACATTGTGAACAGAGTGCCCCATGGTGGAGGTGGGGTTATGGTATGGGCAGGCATAAACTACGGACATCGAGCACAATTGCATTTTATTGATGGCAATTTCAATGCACAGAGATACCGTGACGAGGTTCTAAGGTCCATTGTCGTGCCATTCATCTGCCGCCATCACCTTATGTTTCAGCATGATAATGCACGGCGCCATGTTGCAAGGATCTGTACACAATTCCTGGAAGCTGAAAATTTCCCAGTTCTTCCATGGCCTGTCACCAGACATGTCACCCATTGAGCATGAATACAGATATGCATCTGTGACCAACAGATGCATATCTGTATTCCCAAGAAGGGTGGAGACGGGATTGAAGCCCTGTCTCTGCTGGGGAGGCATGAATATGGGCTGGGTGTTACCAACTCAACCATGGCCCTGCACAGAAGGGTGCATTTTTTAAGTATTTGATTTTGAATAGGGAGGTTTAAATGTAGCAGGAAGTTTACCTTTTTCCCCTGGCTGCTGCCTCCTTCCCCAGGTGATGGACCTGCTCCATAAGATGGGTCCTGACACGGTGGTCATCACCAGCTCTGACCTGCCCTCGCGTCTGGGTGACCGCTTCCTTGTGTCCCTGGGCAGCCAGAGGACGTGTAAGTGTGTGTGTGTGTGTGTGTGGTCAAGAGTGGGCAAACTAACAATGACAATGAGCAATTGATGTAACTGTCATGGTTTTATGTCCCATCTGTGAATCATTGGTGGTACATTTCCTCTTCTTGCATCTCCAGTGATGCCTGATGGTACCAAGTCCACACAGAGGGTCCGTATGGAAATCCCCAAGGTGGACGCTGTGTTTGTGGGGACAGGGGACCTGTTTGCTGCGATGCTGCTGGCCTGGACTCACCACTACCCCAATGACCTCAAGGTCTGCAGTGTGTACTAAAGCCAGTTATAAAACCTAGAGGGCTCATTTGGCACAAAAGACTGTGATTGTAAAGTGTAGGGTGAAGTTGCCCCTAGACTATTGGTCACCAACCAAAATGCAAGCCGAGATCTACCGCTCAGATTATTTTTAAAACATGACTTAAAAAACGTACGCCTATGCAACATTAACCAATTAAAAACAGTTCTGTAGTAATGAGGTTTGTGCAGTAGGCTATAGGCCCAATACATTATCACTGCATATTGGCTACGCTCCAATTGCCCAGCCAATGTTGTTCTTCTAAGGTCATTTTTTAATTATCTACATGTTTAAATGTAGGCATATGATCACACTGGTAATAGATAATTTGTTGTATTCCTTGTGAGGCACAGCTGGGTGAGCATAATAATTTGGTCCTTTTTTTTTTTACTAGACTGATGGCCTGCATCTGATGGTCAATCTGAGGGGAGGGAGGGAGCAGCGTTGAGGCTGCCTCTTACCCGACTCACCGTCCCTCCTCTCTCCCTCCCTCCGCTCGGAAAAGGGGACTCAGTCTTCCAGCTGATGGTGAAACTTAAGTCGCACTCCATTATTTCTGCCTCATGCACCAATTCATGTTGTTACTCCTATGAGCACAGAAAATGAAATATTCCTTGATATTAAAAAAGACACAAGCCGCTAATAATAACAACGCAAGCTTATCGGAAAACTTTCCGATACTCATTCATTGCATCTGCAGTGCTGGTTGTAGTGTGAGTGGAAGTAGGGAGAACACACATTTAATGACTTGTTGAACAAAGTGTTGACAGTGCTAAATAACAACTTAAACAGGAACTTACTTACTTATAAAAACATCAGCACTTTGCTGTATTCGTTGAGTCTCTCCCTAGTCATGGTTTTAAAAGTTTTGAAATCTCACATTACCTACCAACTTTGCTGTGCGTTCGAGGCTTCTTTTTACAGTCTATGGCGCAAGGAAACTGTAGACACGGAGATCTGAGTTATGTGATTGGCCAGCGGTAGACATATAGGTGCACTTGATTTGCTCTCCGGGCCTGCCGGGTAGGCGGACTTCTACCTTCAGACACATTAAATGGTTCAAAATGGTAACACTTTGCCTTCCCGGCGCTAGGGCTGCTGAATCAAGTGCACCTACCACCAACAGCATGAAACAAATTAAAAACGCAAGGCTTTATCATTGGGTTTTTCACAGAAATGTTTGGTGACCGACTAGGAATGGCTTGGAGATGGACCAATCGCGATCGACCGGTTGTTGACCACTGCCCTACATGCTGATCTTGAGTCAGTTTTGCATTTCCCCCACTAATGGTTAAGATTGGGGAAGGGGAAGATCATCCTAGATCTAGGGGAAACTTCACCCCGGACTGTGATAGTAATGGCCTTCCATGGCCCTGCCCATGCAGTCATAGAAGCAATCAATATAATAGATTGGAGGTGCACCCTCTAGGTTTTATAGCTCTCTCTTGTATAGCTAAAGCTCACCACTGATACTGTCAGCATCATACTTAGAATAATAGTGATATCAATCAGTCAGCTACGTTCCCACCATTCAAACTTCCCCCCAAAATTCTCAAGGTAAGGTCAAACTTGATAGTTCTGGTATGCTGGAGCTCTTACCAATATTTCAAAAATTGTCTGGACCACTGAAGGGGTGCTCAGTCCTAGGATTTTATAACCACAATTGTAAAAGAAGGATCTGGATGGCAGCTTAATTTCCTTTGAAAGTTTCAACATTGCTTTGACAAACAAGTCTCTCTCTGTCTTTCTCTCTCTCTCTCTCTGTTAGACTGCATGTGAGAAGACTTTCTCAGTCATGCATCACGTTATCAAGAGGACCATCTCCTATGCTCACGGTAAGACAAAATCAAGCATCATTTGACTCACTGTAAGAAGTGTTTGTGTGTATATGCGCTTGTGTTTAAGATGCTTGAGCATTCATTTGCTCCTTCTGTCTTTGTTTTTCTCTTTCGCTGGGTGATTCTCGCTCTCCTCTTTTTTCCCCCCCTCCATCTTTCTCTCTATCTCTTTCTCTCTTTCAGAGTTAGCAGGGCCTGGCCGAAAACCCAGCCCGCCTCAACTGGAGCTGAGAATGGTTCAGAGCAAAGCGGACATTGAGGACCCCGCCATCGTGATGGAGGCTACTGTCCTAACCCTATAGAGACTCCACCCCCCCTCTCCCACCACCCCCCACCCGCGCCACAACCGCACAATGTATAGGTGTTGTACATTTTGATCTGTAATGTGACATTGCCTTAGAAATCTCTTACAGAGCACAACATTTCCATATGAGGAGACTTAGCAGGGTATGGATGGACAGACGGGGGGTGAGCAGAGGAGGGGAAGACCTGAGTGGGCCGGGGTGGGGGCTACTGCACCTCAGACACCTCTTTTCGACAACCTGGTCTGTCTCGGTCTCTCTTCATCTCTCCCACTCCCTCTTTGAGCTCGCCTAACTTCTTGGTTTGTCCTGCACACACAGCTTCACAGCCCAGGCCAGGCCAGCCCAGGCCTAGACTATTCCAAGGCCAGGCATCACAGGGCTTATTGGAGTTGCAGCACTAGCTAACTACGGTGGCAATGTGGTGGCCCAGGCTAGCTAAAGCCTAGGCCGAGGTTATATCTGGCCTGCAAAAATCAACCAACCAACAATCTTTCAATCAATCAAACCTTGGGAAATATATGCACAGCTGAGGGCAGAATACTGATCAGGGATAGGATAGAATCTGAGGCACTTATTTGAGTGGAGGAGTGGTGGTTTCTAAACGTTTTACCTCATATGTCACAACAGGACAATGGTTTTGGGTATGTTGATTCTTAAATCAATTGTCTATGTTCAGTGCTTAGATCATGATCAGCGTATGATCATTGTAAGCACGTCACTAACTTTGTGGTTCTATGTTTTTGTTTGTTGTTTGTTATTTACAATGTGTGAAATGCTGGAGATCTATCATTTCAACATTTGTTGATGTATGACCCTTGTGTGTTCAAATTTCAATGTTATTGGAATGACCATGCGTATGTCTTTTATTTTGTTCTTAATTGGTTGCAAGGACTAGCAAGGATAATCTACACTGTTCATTTTATACATACAAATTAAGCAAAACATTCATCTACTTTTTTATGTATTTGTATATTTACATATCTTGGCCAGATATAATATTGATATGGTTTCTCTGTCTGTGCCAAACTTGTGCAATCAAATTATGTTAGAGACTGCCAAACTGGCTGTTTCCTGAAACAGACATGAAATTGCAATAAAGTTAATATGAATCCTGTTATTTAGCCAACTTGCTGTAAGTTTTCTGTCTGCCCCTGCTTTGTGGGGAATTCTCCATATCTTACGCTCTGTTCTGAAGAATGAACAATGTGGAGAAAGCCAATTTGATCTTTCTGGTGATGCTATGTTACAACCATTTATCCTCAGACAGGGGGAGTGTCCGTGTGCAGGACCAATCAGGGGTTAGTTCTGCTCTGACTGACATGTACTTACTCCTCAGCTTTTCATGAAACCAGTGAACTGTTTAATCTATGTTCCAACTGTGCGTTACTGTACATTTGTGTGTTTGCGTGTGTGTGTGTGAGAGTATGTACATGTATGTAAGTGTATATTTCCTCTGTAATGGGGTTTGGGGGGTTTAGGGGAGGGCATGGGGTTGTAGTTTAAAAAAAAGAAGAGAAGCAATGACTTATCATCCAGAAACGAGCCTTTCCGGTGCTGTCGTAGGAATAACCCAGCTGCTGACTAAGTCAGTGGTGGTGAGGTTTGTTGGCTGTGCCAGCTTTTGAACCCAAATACTGTATGTGGGCATTGAACTCCAAAACGGAAGCACCTAAAACTGCCATTGAGTGGTCCGAGTGTGTACTTTGAGTAGGAGCTTGGGGGAGTTGGATGGTCGAGGCTGTCTGTGTCTTCGGACAATATATATATATATATATATATATATATATATTATATATATATATATATATATATATATATATATATATATATATATATATATATATATATATATATATATATTGGTCTGAAGTGGGTTGCCTTGCAAAATGGAGTCTGGTCACATAACTAAATCTTCAGCTCTCCCAGTATTCTGTGGGAAACCATGGAAACAACATATTGACTGTTGTTGCAGCAATGTTTTAGCACATTCCCTGGGGGAAACGTAGAGGGATAGTTCACGGTGGATTACAAAATATATGTTATTTATACATGTATATAGTATATGTATAAATATGTCATGTACTGTGGATCATGAATCTGTGTTAAAGATATGGCCAATTTCTGAAACATATATTTGAGGGCGCTGCCTTGAATCAGATGGGACATTCCAAAGTATCTTATTCCCTAACATTCAGCCAATAGCACGTGCAGTAGTGGTGAAACAAAAACAAAATGGGTTAAGGATGATTGTTGACATGTAATGGTGTGCAACATTTTGTGTCTTGGTCTAGAAGAAATGCCCATGTAGGGGATTACATGTCAACAATCATCCTTAACCCATTTTGTTTTTGTTTCACCACTACTGCACGTGCTATTGGCTGAATATTAGGGAAGAAGAGATTTTGGAATGTCCCATCTGATTCAAGGTAGCGCCTAATTAAATAAAGGTTAAATAAAAATTAATAAAATATGTTTCTTTGTTTGGACCACTGTGTTTGCTGTAGTGTTGGCTCTATCCTAAAATAGTCCCTTTGGCAAAGTATCATAACATGTACTCTTGCCATGTGTATACAAGAAACAGTAGGCAACACTAGAATATTAACCATGATGTCAGTACAGAAAGGGAGATCTTTGACTAATGCAGCATTCGTGACCAAGTGGGAGGTGGGAATTTACAAGTTGTGAAGTCGTAAAAACTAGTTGGTTGCAATTTCCTGCTTTGAACTCGTCGAGAAACGCTGATTGACTAATGGCCAACAAGCTGCGAAAACCATAAACTAAAAGTACAGCTGTCACGCTTGTAAACAAATTATAGTGTTCAAAAACCATATTCATCGATTTTTTTATAAATAATGTTTTGTTGCATTTAACTGCCGGAAATGCTATTATCGAGGTTATATCCTTAGTAGATGATGTCAGCATGTAGGAGAAAGGGCAGCTCAGGATCGTGGACAAGTTTCCCACAAGTAATTACCAGTTGGAGGGCCGTTCAAGTGGATTTTTCCCAGTTGTATGTGGTAAATTCCCACTTCTCACTTACGAATGCAGCATTAAGCGCAACTGAGTGCCCCCTACTACCCCCTGCCTTTGTAACTGTATCTGTCCCTTAGTGGTTTTAACAGTGACCAGTCTATGCTTGGCTCTTTTGTTTTGTTCTTATGTTGAAGATTTTCTTTTTACATTTTCTTTTCTCAATGGGCAAACAATGAAATGTATTAACTGTTTGGTAAAGTTTTTAGTGCTTCGTTTTTTGAGCCTGAATATTTTATAACATGTTACAATGAAGATTGTAGTGTACAAATCCACATTTATAATATATAATATGTATGTTATGATGCAATAAAAATAAAGTAATGATTATATTATATCCACCTGCTTTTTCCTGTAAGTAAATGAGTATCAACACACTGCCAAAGGAAGGGGCCGGTCAAGGAAGTCCATAGTTGGCTGAAACTGAAAGTATGTAAAAAAATGTAACAGATAAAAATTACATGCAAAAAAAAGTTTATTTGAAATAGACAGGTGTTTGCATTTTGTACATTCAATATCTACCTGCAATGTCGGGTAACTATCTTTCCTGGTAACATATCCCATACGATGCTTGTCATGTACGTAAGCCAACGCATGCCTATCAGGGGACACTTTACTACAAGCAACTAATATGAATATTAATTTCCTCCAATACAGCAGACAAACAAAGGTTGACCATTTCAGTGACACTTGTAGTGTGCTTGTCGAAAACTGTATTCTGTATATCTGTATAGCATGGTCAATGAATGATCATACTCACATATGCTGTCTACCTATACTCTACTGATCACAGGTATACCAGTTTGCACAGAGTTAGAATACCTAAGATGATAGCTATAGGGCAGTGCTTGACTTGGACTTAAATAGGTTCCGGTACTCATTTTGGGTGCCGGTACTGTTTATATACAGGTGCAGGAGCTCCACAATACTTTTGAGATAATATTATATAAGAGGAACAGGAACTCAAGCAGTAGAACATTTGAGGTGCCGGCACTTAGCTCCTTTGGCAGTGTGAGGTCCTGCCCAAGTCAAGTACTGTCTTTACACCTACTTTCTGGAGGGCCGTCGCGCGACTGCACCCCCCGGGGCTGTCAATTAATGATCATAAATGTTTCATGTGTGTATACCTCAGTTATTATAAGACACAAAACGCATAAACAGCTTGTGGAGAACATTTAAAATCAGAGCATTTTGCCATGGAAACCAATATAATGACATAACTCTGTGGTCACCCTTGACTGAGCTGGCAAAAATAATTCATGATCTGAAGGGATTCACAAGTTCAAGGTAGGAATAACCCCTAACATATTCAGAATGAAAAGAGTCACAGGGATATCTACCTGCACTACAACTCAGTCACAGGTGTTTGGAGAGAAAGGGGACTTAATGTGAACGCTGGCTTGTTATCAGAGAGGAAGAGGCAAAGCGAGAGTGTTTACTCTCTGCCAAAGAGGTCAATGAGAGAGTCGAATTTGGTCAACAAAAAAACTATGAATTTGCTACGTGAGGCTTATTTGATCCAATATAAGTTTGGTAATGGTTAGGTTGTTACGGGTGCACTGATATAATTGGATGCACGTAGCATTTCGGCAGAAAAAACATCAACTTTATATCCGAGTTGTGTCTATGGAGTTGTGACTGTTGTGCACACGCGTATCTGGCCTCTCATTGGATAGAATGGTCCCACCTGATCTCACCACCTCCCGCCAGCCTTCCATCTTTGAGGACATGTATTACCATTGTTAGAGCGGTCACTCGATTATCTTGGAAATATAATAGATACTCTTCATTGTTATGCATTGTTTCCAGGGGGACAGAGTTTGCGATTGGATAGACAGGAAGTTGCATGTTTCACAGAAGGATGTAGCTAGCTAGCTAAAAGATAAACCTTTATATTGAAAAATAAATGCGTCTAGGACTCTGTGGTTCAAAGACACCAATGTTATTTATGTGTTGAGTTGAAAACCAACGCGTTGGACCTGTTTGGTAACATTACTCGTCGTCGGGATCCAGAAATCAGGTAACGTTAGCTAGCTAAAATGCTATCCAAGTTAGCAAAGGTGTAAATAATCTTTACGTCGATTCTGTTGCAAAACGTTTACTCAGACGGAAAACCTAAACCAGAGTTTCTATTGGACAAATGCAGGTAGGTCCCTCCTCATTTCGTTCTGTTTGTTTCCGTTTGGTTGTTAAACGGTAAACGGTTTCCGTAATGAATACACCCCTGGTTAACTAGATTGCTGAAACCACTGCAGTAGCCAGCTAACGTGCCACCTAATTTAACATATCACTGCGTAGCAGTCTGGACTCAGACACAATGTATTGGCACAGACATGCCTTCGTGGGTTGGGAGTTATGACCACAGCATGTGAGCGGAGCGTGCCCAATTTGACTGGAGCGCAGAACGAGTTTCCCAAGGCTGGAGCTTCGGCCTTCTCCAGTAGCGCTCACTTCGTGAGCTCACGCCTCTATCACACTGAGTGTTATTGCATTTTGGTACCAGAAGTGCATTAATTTCCAATGGCACGCTGCGTTTGCCTTGCAGCATTGCGTTGCAGAGGCAGTTGTAGTACGTTCTGTGTGGCGCATACATTGGATTTATTGAACATATGCATCAAATTGTACGCGTAGACGGCTTGACAGAAATGGTAGTAGAAGCAGAATGTTGAACTTTTGTTACACACATATTCAGATGATAGTGCATACCATTTTGTGCAATAACACTGTCGGTGTGCCTGCCCATCATGCATTTGTAGGCTACTTTTTTGACATTTTTATTTTTAGTAATAGTTTTTTGTATGATTTAAAAAAAAAAAAATGTATTTTAGAGTACCAGGTCAAACAAGAAATGGTTCCAATTGTTTTTCCACCATTCATTTTTCCCATAAGGGATTTTAGTAGCACTTAAAATAAAGGCTGTGTTTTGTGTATGCTTACCCTGGCGTGACGTTTTGCACGACAGTTCTCGTCTCCTAACTCCGCTGCTGTTTCCGCCGCATTGTTCTCAACACCAATATGCTGGTGAACTTTGCACATTGCAACATTGTCTAGGAAAAGGCACCAATTCAACAGCACACTGATGTTTCAGAACTGCGGACAGCGATTGTTATCCAACACAGGAGAATGTGCATTTGTTATAAAATAATATAATTTTTTATTAGTGTTGCACCATTGTCCTTACATAATATAAGGTAGCCTAGTGGTTAGAGTGTTGGGCAAGTAACTGAAAGGTTGCTGGATCGAATCCCTGAGCTGACAAGGTAAAAATCTGTCTTTCTACCCCCTGAGCAAAGCAGTTAACCCAAAGACGTGGACGTCGATTATGGCAGCCCCCCCGCACCTCTCTGATTCAGAGGGGTTGGGTTAAATGCAGAAGACACATTTCAGTTGTACAACTGACTAGGTATCCCCCTTTCCCTAATCATATACAATTTCAGTAGCACATGTCTTAGTGATGGACTGTACCACCCCCACGGCCTCCACAATGGATTAGTCCACTCAAACGGGCGCGAATCAGACGTGTCTTGTAGAGGTCGTCCGATTATGATTTTTCAACGGCGATACCAATTATTGGAGGACCAAACATTTTATATATATATATATATATATATTGTTGTTGTTGCCATCCTGTGCCTGTCCCGCAGGTGTGACGTTCGGATGTACCAATCCTGTGCAGGTGTTGTTACACGTGGTCTGCCAATGCGAGGACGATCAGCTGTCCGTCCTGTCTCCCTGTAGCGCTGTATTAGGCGTCTCACAGTACATACATTGCAATTTATTGCGTGGCCACATCTGCAGTCCTCATGCCTCCTTGCAGCATGCCTAAGGCACGTTCACGCAGATGAGCAGGGACCCTGGGCATCTTTCTTTTTGTGTTTTTCCGAGTCAGTAGAAAGGCCTCTTTAGTGTCCTACGTTTTCATAACTGTGACCTTAATTGCCTACCGTCTGTAAGCTGTTAGTGTCTTAACGACCGACCGTTCCATAGCTGCATGTTTATGGTTCATTGAACAAGCATAGGAAACGGTGTTTAAACCCTTTACAATGAAGATCTGTGAAGTTATTTGGATTTTTAAGAATTATCTTTGAAAGACAGGGTCCTGAAAAAGGGCCGTTTCTTTTTTTGCTGAGTTTATATTTGTAATAATGACAATTACAACAAAATTGAATGAACACTTATTTTAACTTAATATAAAACATAAATAAAATCAATTTAGTCTCTAAATAATGAAAGATGTATAATTTGGTTTAAATAATGCAAAAACACAGTGTTGGAGAAAGTAAAAGTGCAATATGTGCCATGTAAAAAAGCTAATGTTTAAGTTCCTTGCTCAGAACATGAGAACATGAAAGCTGGTGGTTCCTTATAACATGAGTCTTCAATATTCCCAGTTAAGAAGTTTTAGGTTGTAGTTATTATAGGAATTATAGGACTATTTCTCTCTATACCATTTGTATTTCATATACCTTTGACTATTGGATGTTCTAATAGGCACTATAGTATTGCCAGCCTAATCTCGGGAGTTGATAGGCTTGAAGTCATAAACAGTGCTGTGCTTCAAGCATTGTGAAGAGCTGCTGGCAAACGCAGGAAAGGGCTGTTTGAATGAATGCTTACGAGTCTGCTGCTGCCTACCACCGCTCAGTCAGACTGCTCTATCAAATATCAAATCATAGACTTAATTATAATATAATAAACACACAGAAATACGAGCCTTAGGTCATTAATATGGTCAAATCTGGAAACTATAATTTTGAAAACAAAACGTTTATTCTTTCAGTGAAATACGGAACCGTTCCGTATTTTATCGAACGGGTGGCAACCCTAAGTCTAAATATTGCTGTTACATTGTACAACCTTCAATGTTATGTCATAATTATGTAAAAATCAGGCAAATTAATTACGGTCTTTGTTAGGAAGAAATGGTCTTCACACAGTTCGCGACGAGCAAGGTGTCCCAAACTGCTGCATATACCCTGACTCTGCTTACACTGAACGCAAGAGAAGTGACACAATTTCCCTAGTTAATATTACCTGCTAACATGAATTTAATTTAACTAAATATGCAGGTTTAAAAAAATATACTTGTGTATTGATTTTAAGAAAGGCATTGATGTTTACGGTTAAGTACATTGGTGCAACAACAGTGATTTTTTTCGCGAATGCGCTTTTGTTAAATCATCACCCGTTTAGCGAAGTTGAAGTAGGCTGTGATTCGATGATAAATTAACAGGCACCACGTTGATTATATGCAACGGAGGACAAGCTTGTTAAACTAGTAATATCATCAACCATGTGTTGTTAACTAGTGATTATGTGAAGATTGATTGTTTTTTATAAGATAAGTTTAATACTAGCTAGCAACGTACCTTGGCTCCTTGCTGCACTCGCATAACAGGTGGTCAGCCTGCCACGCAGTCTCCTCGTGGATTGCAATGTAATCGGCCATAATCGGCATCCAAAAATGCAGATTGCCGATTGTTATGAAAACTTGAAATCAGCCCTAATTAATCGGCCATGCCGATTAATCGGTCAACCTCTAGTGTCTTGTACACCATTTATTATACAATTGACCAGTCGACTAAATAGGATCAGCCCTAGTCCACATCTAAAGAATCATTGTGGAAACTGAAAAGACACTGTCATTGTAGCCAAGGATTTATAAACTAAAAACCTCTTTCAAGGAGCTTTCTGTTTTATAGGGTTATTTAATCTAAAAATCTTTAGGCCCACCTATAGAAAAGGAAAAAAACACTCTCTGTATATCAAATCAAACTGTATTTGTCACATGCGCCAAATACAACAAGTGTAGACCATACTGTGAAATGCTTACTTACAAGCCCGTAACCAACAGTGCAGTTTAAGAAGAGTTAAGAAAATATTTAACAAATAAACTAAAGTAAAAAATAATTAAAAGTAACTCAATAAAATAACAATATATACAGGGGCTATATACAGGGGGTACCGGTACCGTGTCAATGTGCGGGGGTGCATGTTATCCGAGGTAATTTGTACATGTAGTTGGGGGTGAAGTGACAGCATAGATAATAAAGCACCTGTAGCAGCAGTGTTAAAAAGAAATGGGGGGGGGGTCAATGTAAATTATCAATTGGCCATTTGATTAATTGTTCAGCAGTCTTATGGCTTGAGGATATAAGCTGTTAAGGAGCCTTTTGGTCCTAGACTTGGCGCTCCGGTACCGCTTGCCATGCGGTAGCAGATGAAACAGTCAATGACTTGGGTGACTGGAGTCTCTGACAATTTTTTGGGCTTTCCTCTGACACCGCCTATTATATAGCTCCTGGGTGGCAGGAAACTATGTAGCGCCTTACTGTCAGATGCCGAGCAGTTTCCATAACAGGCGGTGATGCAACCGGTCAGGATGCTCTCGATGGTGCAGCTGTATAACTTTTTGAGGATCTGGGGACCCATGCCAAATCTTTTCAGTCTCCTGAGGGGGAAAAGGTGCTGTCGTGCCCTCTTCACAACTGTCTTGGTGTGTTTGGATCATGATAGTTCGTTGGTGATGTGGACACCAAGGAACTTGAAACTCTCGACCCGCTACACTACAGCCCCGTCGATGTTAATGGGGGCCTTTTCGGTCCGCCTTTTCCTGTAGTCCACAATCAGCTCCTTTGTCTTGCTCACATTGAGGGAGAAGTTGTTGTCCTGGCACCACACTGCGCCAAGAGGGTGTTCTCTGCTGCTGGCCTGCTCTCCAGGCACCATCTCATGAGCTTGAAGCAACAGACTCTGTAGACTGAGCCTAGTAAGGTATTTTTAATTTAATTGTAAGTATTTCACAGTCTAAATGCACAATTTATAGACTAATGATTTAATACAACAAAATGTTGAGCGCTTAATGTTCCAGCAAACCTAGTGTGTCGCACTCGCAAATGCTTCACAATTAATTTATTTGTAGGCCTTGAAATAATTTAAATAATAGGCTCAACTCCATTCACATATTATGGTTACGACCAAGTTCAAGTTAAGGTTATCTTCTGATAACCAGGCGGCGAATCGCATCTCTGCATGTCTGTCAGACATATCAGTGTGGATGACGGATCACCACCTCAAGCTGAACCTCGGCAAGACGGAGCTGCTCTTCCTCCCGGGGAAGGACTGCCCGTTCCATGATCTCGCCATCACGGTTGACAACTCCCTTGTGTCCTCCTCCCAGAGTGCTAAGAACCTTGGCGTGATCCTGGACAACACCCTGTCATTCTCCACTAACATCAAGGCGGTGACCCGATCCTGTAGGTTCATGCTCTACAACATTCGCAGAGTACGACCCTGCCTCACACAGGAAGCGGCGCAGGTCCTAATCCAGGCACTTGTCATCTCCCGTCTGGATTACTGCAACTCGCTGTTGGCTGGGCTCCCTGCCTGTGCCATTAAACCCCTACAACTCATCCAGAACGCCGCAGCCCGTCTGGTGTTCAACCTTCCCAAGTTCTCTCACGTCACCCCGCTCCTCCGCTCTCTCCACTGGCTTCCAGTTGAAGCTCGCATCCGCTATAAGACCATGGTGCTTGCCTACGGAGCTGTGAGGGGAACGGCACCTCCATACCTTCAGGCTCTGATCAGGCCCTACACCCAAACAAGGGCACTGCGTTCATCCACCTCTGGCCTGCTGGCCCCCCTATCTCTGAGGAAGCACAGTTCCCGCTCAGCCCAGTCAAAACTGTTCGCTGCTCTGGCACCCCAATGGTGGAACAAGCTCCCTCACGACGCCAGGACAGCGGAGTCAATCACCACCTTCCGGAGACACCTGAAACCCCACCTCTTTAAGGAATACCTGGGATAGGATAAAGTAATCCTACTAACCCCCCCCCCCCCCTTAAAAGATTTAGATGCACTATTGTAAAGTGGTTGTTCCACTGGATATCATAAGGTGAATGCACCAATTTGTAAGTCGCTCTGGATAAGAGCGTCTGCTAAATGACTTAAATGTAATGTAATGTAAGATGTTAGCGAGAAACTAGATAGCTAGGAGAAGTTAGCCTAGCTAGCTAGCTGTGACTTTCAGTTAAAGCTGTCATTCACATGAAAATTGGAGTGTGTTAGCTAACTAACTATTTAGCTAACTAACGTCAGTATAAATATGCATGTGGAATTAACCAGCAACTATTTATGTTCATAATACGCTCCCACGTGTGAATGAATTAGACCAGCTAATGTCAGTCAACCACTAGCCCTTGATCATGACTCAGTTCCATTACATTATACATAAGTCACATAAGAGTCAAGGCATCTTCTGTAGGGGGAGTTTTGTTAAGAGCCCCGAAGCTCAATCTGAACATTAACACGGAGCGCTTGTGGTATGGTTTCAGAACCATAATGACCTTATCTTTCATATCAGTGAGAAATTACATATAAAAAAAAAAACAAGGTTAAATTGATACAAACTTTGATAGGGTTAGTGTTTCCACACGGCCATATCTCCATGTTACAGCGCTTGTTTACAGAAAACATATGGAAGATGAGGCGACCACCTGTGTTACGCTATCTAGCATGCTCTGAACACCTGTGTGTAAGCGTAACTCGGGAAGTGTAGTTTTGTCGGCACTCTTAGTTGGCATGGATCTGTGCAAAACTGCTACGGTAAGTGTATATTTTATTTGAAGGATTCTTTCTTGCTGATGAAAGATAAGGGCCATGTATTTCGAAAGCAAGCGATGATTATGGACGTTTCGAAATGTTAAAACACAGATTGTAGTTCACATGAGAGTGGTGGGTGAAGCCAATGGCTGAAAACTGTAGGGAGAAGGCAGAATGCCGCCTACTAGTCAATCAACATCCAGGTCATTTAAAAAATATATTGTTATTTATCTAGGCAAGTCAGTTAGGAACAAATTCTTATTTACAATGACGGCCTACACCGGCCAAACCCGGACGACGCTGGGCCAATTGTGCGCTGCCCTATGGGACTCCCAATCACGGCCGGATGTGATACAGCCTGGAATCGAACCAGGGACTGTAGTGACGCCTCTTGCACTGAGATGCAGTGCCTTAGACCGCTGCACCAACATTTCTCATACACAGTAGCTTGCCGGAAGATACCGACCGTTACGCTTGTTTACACTGAGCTGCACTGGGGTCAGAATGCGATCCTGGTTACATTAAGACACAGTGGAGCCAGCGCGAGATATGGGTCGGAAAACGTACCGTAATGCAGGGATGGGATATGCCTCTGTACTCCAGGTTTTACTTTTATCAACACTGGTCCATTGAAAAGATTAAAATACTGCTAGTTTTCCAGGAAACAGCCCTTTTTGTCCTCATGCTAGCTTGTAGTAGCCACCGCAGCAATTTTGGAATAGCAGTGTCAGCCAATCAGCTCCTTTGTTGTTGAACATGACGTGGTCTTCACTTGTTACCACAGCCACAAAGTCATAAACCCCACTTATTTCTACCATTTCTTAAAATCTGATTTTAAAGCTAACCCTAACCACACTGCTAACATTATGCCTAACCATAACCTTAAATTAAGACCAAAAAGCACATTTTTGTTTTCATGAATTTTTACGACATAGGCCATTTTGACATTGTGGCTGTGGTAACTAGTAAAAACCAAACAATGTGCCAATCTATAATGCCTGCTGTGGCTACTGCTAGCTAGCACAATGACAAAAAGGGCAGTAATGAATACACCCCTGGTAGTTTGGGTCCTGGATGCTGATTGGCTGAAAGCTGTGGTATATCAGACAATATACCACGGGCATGATGAAAAATTACTTATTTACTGTTCTAATTGTGTTGGTAACCAGTATATACACTGAACAAAAATAGAAACGCAAACATGTTAAGTGTTGGTCCCATGTTTCATGAGCTGAAATAAAAGATCCCAGAAATGTTCTATATGCACAAAAAGCTTTTTTCTTTAAAATGTTGTGCACAAATTTTTTTTTACCAAGATAATCCATCCACCTGACAGGTGTGGCATATCAAGAAGCTGATTAAACACCATGATCATTATTACACAGGTGCACCTTGTACTGGGGACAATAAAAGGACACTCTAAAAGGTGCATTTTTGTCACACAACACAATGTCACAGATTTCTCATTTTGAGGGAGCGTGGAATTGGCTTGCTGACTGCAGGAATGTCCACCAGAGCTGTTGCCAGAGAATTTAATGTTAATTTCTCTACCATAACTGCCTCCAACATCGCTCAAAATGTCCCACTTCTTCCATGGCCTGCATACTCACCAGACATGTCGCCCATTGAGCATTTTTGGGATGCTCTGGATCGATGTGTATGACAGCATGTTCCAGTTCCCGCCAATACCCAGCAAATTTGCACAGCCATTGAAGAGGAGTGGCACAACATTCCACAGGCCACACTCAATAGCCTGATCAACTCAATACAAAGGACATGTCACACGAGATACTGACTGGTTTTCTGATCCACGCCCCTTATTTTTTTTTAAGGTTTCTGAGACCAACAGATGCATATTTGTATTCCCAGTCAAGTGAAATCCATAGATTAGCGCCTAATGCATTTATTTCAATTGACTGATTTCCTTATATGGTCTATAACTCAGTAAAATCTTTGAAATATTTGCATTTATATTTTTGTTCAGTATAATAGCAATAAGGCACCTCGTGGCTAAGAACAGCCCTTAGCCGTGGTATATTGACCATATACCACACCTCCTTGGGCCTTATTGCTTAAATATACCACACCTAAGGGCTGTTCTTATGTACTGCGCGGAAGCGGAGTGCCTTGATACAGCCCTTAGCAGTGGTATATTGGCCATATACCACAAACCCCCGAGGTGCCTTATTGCTATTATAAGCCAGTTATCAACAAAATGTAACTGTAAACAGGTAGGTTTGTGTCATACCTATGGTATATTGTCTGATATACACACCGCTGGAATGCTTTTTCAGCCAATCAGCATTCATGACTCAAACTACACTTTTTAGCTAACTAGTTACAAGTAAAGAGTTTAGACAATCACCTTCAAAGTACCAGCCTAAATATTTTTTTTTATTGAATGTAATACATTCATAACTCAAAATGACCATGGAGAAAAGAAGAGATCTTCTCACATCCCCCAAATAACAATTACATTGAAAACCAGATGGAGGTTGTCCGTGCCCTTGCTGTCTACCATTTCAGTTTCAAAACTGACCATATGGCACATTACCTGCCCCAAAGCAGTGTTGCCAACTTAGCGACTTTGTCGCTATATTTAGCGAGTATTCAGACCCCTTTAGCGACACATTTTCAAAAAGGCGACTAGCGACAAATCTAGCGACGTTTTCTGGTGTTATTGGAGACTTTTGGAGACTCTGACGTGAAAGCACGTATAGTTATTACTCTTCTCAACGAGCAGCGGGTGCTGCCGTGGGCCCCACCCCGTCCCAAAGCACTCACAGGCGGCCCCAGCTGCAGTCAGAGCAGGAGATGTTCACCCCTCCGCTTCCAGACTGCAAATGGTTCGCGCATGCGGGAAGCCGCCGCTGGCTGATCCCACCCTGGCTTACATTCAGGGCGGGATGTAAATGTAAAAAAATAAAATAAAAAAATAAAATAAAAAAACGAAGTAACTCCGCTAGAGTGTCTCTTTTGGGTCACTTTTGCCGGTCCCAAGCCAAGATAAAGGAGGAAGGAGGGTTGGAAATGTGCCATAATTTTTTTTTTTAAATCGACAATAGAAAGAAGTAATTTCTAGTTCTAAATATATTTAGGGTGTTTTTTATTCACTTTTTGTCTCTCCCACGACTTTATTCCTCTCTCCTACAACTTCCATCACAATTACATGCACATGGCCAATTATGCAAATTAGGTGATTTATAGCGACTTTTAGGACAACCAATAGCTACTTTCCTTACTGAGGAGTTGGCAACACTGCTCCAAACTCCTCAACCTTCAACACGTATTTATGGACGCCGTTTGGGTCTTTGCGTGTCAAAAAAGACGACACATCAAATAAGCTTTTAATTTGATGCGCCAAATAGCCAAATTCTATTATACAATGTTGTGCGTGCTGAATTTGCATGCGCAACTAAGCCAAGTGCCACCACTAAGGTCAGTAGCACTGTCAAAACTGTAAAAAAAAAAAAAACAATCAAAAAAGAATTGGGCTACAAAGAAGCAATACTGCGTTGGTAATAAGCCATTATTTGTTAGACCGAATGGGAAAACATATGTGTGAGCATTTAAAATAACAAGCAGAATCACAAATGTTCACTAGGTTGTCCAACATTCTCCCCGACATGCAACCATCCCAGAGGCAGGGGAGAAAGGATGGTGATCCTGCTGGTTCTGTCTGCCTGCCAACCACATCCCAAGCAGTTTCACCTGATTTAATCCTAGCTAGTTGAAATACAGAATAATAATCAAGCATTTTGTCAACATTGATAACAGTTTGGAAACAGGAGGTAGGCTGTCTCCTACTACGTTGACTTCGGTTTGCAGTATGACAAAGTCAATCACAAATGTCTTTGATACAGATGTTATTAGCAACTTCTGGGGTAGCTAGCTAGGTAGCTTTAGTTTGGTACTTAGCTAGAACCAATACAACCAGCCAGGAAAAATTATCAGAAACTGCAATCATTTTCAATATTCTTAGCAATGATTTAGGAATATATGTGACTACGTATTAGCTAGCCAGCCACCTTGTTGTTCTATTGAAATCGAACTTCAGTTCATGAAAATAACTAGCTAGCTAACAAACTAAACAAGCTAGTCAGCTACTGTTGCCCCGAACTAGCGTTATAAGCAGCGAGCTAGCTTAATCTCGCTAGTGTGGCTTGACCGGACCGGGTCCGACCATCATCAACCAAATACGAAAACGGTCTTATAAATTAGGGGTATTTTAAGATGATGACACTTTATCTAGATGGTTTGCTAGCTAACTATAGCTACTGAAACGGATGTACAATTGCAATGTTTTTTTTTTTGGGGGGGGGGGGGGCGAACATTGTTTGCATCCATCAGTTAGTTAGCTTTTTTTCTGACCAGTACTGTCCCAGAGTTTGGGGAAGTGTGTCTGTCTCGTGCGGCAGGTGCAAGAGACAACTTTACCAGCATCACAGCACGTGTCGGTGAATCGCTGTGACATATGAACGTGTTAAATTATTATGTGACGTGCAGTCATATTCAGGTCCTGATTGGTCAACAAGTTTATTTGATGTGTCAAATAGTGTTATTTGACGTATCTTTTATGACACGCAACGACCGAAACGTCATTCCATACTAATCTCATAAAACGTCTCAATCTCACACACTACGTGTACTTCTAATTTTAAGTCTTTATACCTAATCTTTCACATTGTCTGGTTGCAATTCAGATAACTTAACCTTGTAAATTTGGTTAACCTTGTAATTACTGCCAGTGGGTCATATAATTATATAGGCCTTGTTCCTTTAAAGATGAGTTGACTAACAAATGTCTTTGTTTGGAATATCTTTGTCAGTAGACATACCATTAGGATACATAGTGATATTGTTTTTCCACACTCCACAGCATTCAACGTGTTTGAAACCCACCCTCTTCCCCACTGCTTGGAATGCCAGAGATTTTTAGAAGCCATGTTTGCTCTTGGATGGGCCGAGAAGGGTGAAATGTCACTTATAGAGGAAGAAATGTAATGTGGAACTGTGAAATTATGTTGTCTAGAATATGAATTGGATTTAGTCACTGCCTCTGGCATTTACTTATTCAGATCAACTTTATTATCCCACCAGGGGGAAATTAATTTGGTCATGTGCCTAAAAACACATACATAAAATAGAATTCATTTAAAGTGCAATAGCTACACATTTCAATAAAATTGCAATATGTTGTGTACTCAAGGGATCAACAGACTATTGGCTGTTGGAATAAAAGATTCCCCATATCTATCTGATTTGATTTTCTTTTGAATAAGTCTCTTTCCCCTTGTCTGGCTGCTGCTGTGACTGCATTTTGAGTGAATGGGATTAGTACTGTCCTGTAAAATGCTGTCAAGTTTTAGGAGGATGAGTTTTGTGTACAGGTTGGTGGCTGATTCTTGACCTATACCAATTATCCTTCCCACCGTCTTAATCAAGCGCTGAAGTTTGACTTGGTCTTGCATTCGCATGTTTCCAAACACGCATATCAGACCAAAGGACAGCACACTCTGCAGGACAGATTTGTAGAACATTTGTAAGATATGGCGGTCAACATTAAAATGGTTCAGTTATCGTTAAAAAAATAAATAAAATCTTTGCAAAGGCACAGTCGTTGGATTTCAGTTTGTCTATTTCGATTCCCTGGTACTTATATGTGGTCACTCTATCGACTGATTTCCCATTGATCTTCGTAGGGGGTAGTGTAGTTTTTTTTACTTCAGAAATCAATTTCCATCTCTTTGTTTTCTTAACGTTTATTTCAAGAAAGTTATCTGCACACCACTGGATGAATTGAGCTGTTTCTCTGTCAAAACCTTGAAGAGAGGCTTGGTCTGAGTGGAGGAAATCCACAACAGCGATGTCATCTCCATTCTAGGTGTAGAGATGACGGATTTAAACGTCACTTGTTGAGTACGGTTCACAAGGAAACTATTAATTCACTTGATCAGTAGAGAGTTGACACCCAAATTCACCAGCATGTCCACCAGTAGGTGGGGTTGGATGGTGTTATTTTTGTATTTTTTTTATTTCACTTTTATTTAACCAGGTAGGCCAGTTGAGAACAAGTTCTCATTTACAACTGCGACCTGGCCAAGATAAAGCAAAGCAGTTCGACACATACAACAACACAGAGTTACACATGGAATAAACAAGCGTACAGTCAATAACACAATAAGGGAAAAAAATAAAAGTCTATATACAGTGTGTGCAAATGGCATGAGGAGGTAAGGCAATAAATAGGCCATAGTAGCAAGTAATTACAATTTAGCAAATTAACACTGGAGTGATAGATGTGCAGATGATGATGTGCAAGTAGAGATACTGGTGTGCAAAAGAGCAGAAAAGTAAATAAAAACAATATGAGGATGAGGTAGGTAGATTGGGTGGGCTATTTACAGATAGGCTATGTACAGCTGTAGCGATCGGTTAGCTGCTCGGATAGCTGATGTTTAAAGTTAGTGAGGGGAATATAAGTCTCCAGCTTCAGTGATTTTTGCAATTCGTTCCAGTCGTTGGCAGCAGAGAACTGGAAGGAAAGGCGGCCAAAGGAGGTGTTGGCTTTGGGAATGACCAGTGAGATATACCTGCTGGAGCGTGTGCTAAGGGTGGGTTTTGTTATCGTGAGCTGAGATGAGGCGGAGCTTTACCTAGCAAAGACTTATAGATGACCTGGAGCCAGTGGGTCTGGCGACGAATATGTAGCGAGAGCCAGCCGATAAGAGCATACAGGTTGCAGTGGTGGGTGGTATATGGGGCTTTGGTGACAAAACGAATGGCACTGTGATAGACTGCATCCAGTTTGCTGAGTAGAGTGTTGGAGGCTATTTTGTAAATGACATTGCCGAAGTCGAGGATCGGTAGGATAGTCAGTTTTACGAGGGTATGTTTGGCAGCATGAGTGAAGGAGGCTTTGTTGCGGAATAGGAAGCCGATTCTAGATTTAATTTTGGATTGGAGATGTTTAATATGAGTCTGGAAGGAGAGTGTACAGTCTAGCCAGACACCTAGGTATTTGTAGTGTCCACATATTCTAAGTCAGAACCGTCCAGAGTAGTGATGCAAGTCGGGCGAGCGGGTGCGGGCAGCGATCGGTTGAAAAGCATGCATTTAGTTTTACTTGCGTTTTAAGAGCAGTTGGAGGCCACGGAAGGAGTGTTGTATGGCATTGATGCTCGTTTGGAGGTTTGTTAACACAGTGTCCAAAGAAGGGCCAGATGTATACAGAATGGTGTCATCTGCGTAGAGGTGGATCAGGGAATCACCAGCACCAAGAGCGACATCGTTGATGTATACAGAGAAAAGAGTCGGTCCGAGAATTGAACCCGGTGGTACCCCCATAGAGACTGCCAGAGGTCCGGACAACAGGCCCTCCGATTTGACACACTGAACTCTGTCTGAGAAGTAGTTGGTAAACCAGGTGAGGCAGTCATTTGAGAAACCAAGGCTGTTGAGTCTGCCGATAAGAATACGGTGATTGACAGAGTCGAAAGCCTTGGCCAGGTTGATAAAGACGGCTGCACAGTACAATCTTTTATCAATGGTGGTTATGAAATCGTTTAGTACCTTGAGCATGGCTGAGGTGCACCCGTGACCAGCTCGGAAACCGGATTGCACAGCGGAGAAGGTACGGTGGGATTCGAAATGGTCAGTGATCTGTTCATTAACTTGGCTTTTGAAGACTTTAGAAAGGCAGGGCAGGATGGATATAGGTCTATAACAGTTTGGGTCTAGAGTGTCACCCCATTTGAAGAGGGGGATGACCGCCGCAGCTTTCCAATCTTTAGGGATCTCGGATGATACGAAAGAGAGGTTGAACAGACAGGAGGGACAAAATCCCTCCTGAGATGTGTGCAAACCTGGTGGCCAACTACAAGAAACGTCTGACCTCTGTGATTGCCAACAAGGGTTTTGCCACCAAGTACTAAGTCATGTTTTGCAGAGGGGTCAAATACTTATTTCCCTCATTAACATGCAATTCATTTTATAACATTTTTGACATGCGTTTTTCTGGATTTTTTTGTTATTCTGTCTCTCACTGTTCAAATAAACCTACCATTAAAATTATAGACTGATCATTTCTTTGTAAGTGGGCAAGCGTACAAAATCAGCAGGGGATCAAATACTTTTTTCCCTCACTGTAGATGAGCGGCAATCAATTCACATATGGTGTCCAGGGCACAGCTGGGAGCTGAGGGGGGTCTATAACAGGCAGCAACAGTGAGAGACTTATTTCTGGAGAGATTCATTTTTAAAATTAGAAGCTCAAACTGTTTGGGCATCGACCTGGAAAGTATGACAGAACTTTGCAAGCTATCTCTGCAGTAGATTGCAACTCCTCCCCCTTAAACGCGCTACTTAAAACCTATTACATCTAGATGTACCGCTAGCGGAACGCCTCGCCAATATCCAATGATAGAGCGTGGCGCGAATTACAAACTCCTCAAAAATCCCAAAACTTCCATTTTTCAAACATATGACTATTTTACACCATTTTAAAGACAAGACTCTCCTTTATCTAACCACATTGTCCGATTTCAAAAAGGCTTTACAACGAAAGCAAAACATTAGATTATGTCAGGAGAGTACCCAGCCAGAAATAATCACACACCCATTTTTCAAGCTAGCATATAATGTCACAGAAACCAAAACAACAGCTAAATGCAGCACTAACCTTTGATGATCTTCATCAGATGACAACCCTAGGACATTATGTTATACAATACATGCATGTTTTGTTCAATCAAGTTCATATTTATATCAAAAACCAGCTTTTTACATTAGCATGTGACGTTCAGAACTAGCATACCCACCGAAAACTTCCTGTGAATTTACTAAATTACTCACGATAATCGTTCACAAAAAACATAACAATTATTTGAAGAAGAACTCCTTTATACAATCGCGGTGTCCGATTTTAAAATAGCTTTTCGGTGAAAGCACATTTTGCAATATTCTGAGTAGATAGCCCGGCCATCATGGCTAGCTATTTTGACACCCACCAAGTTTGGCAGATTTTGGCAGACAAACTCAGATTTACTATAAGAAAAATTGGATTACCTTTGCTGTTCTTCATCAGAATGCACTCCCAGGACTTCTACTTCAACACCCAATGTTGTTTTGGTTCCAAATAATCCATAGTTATATCCAAATAGCTCCATTTTGTTCTTGCGTTCAAGACACTATCCGAAGGGTGACGCGCCGGCGCGTATCGTGACAAAAAATGTCAAAATATTCCATTACCCTCCTTCGAAACATGTCAAACGCTGTTTAGCGATTTTTCTCGTAAAATAGCGATAATATTCTGACCGGGAGACCTTGTTTTCGTTCAAACACTGAAAATAGAAAATGGAGTCTTCACATGCACGTGCGCACCCGTGTCATTGTTCTCAGAACGACCACTTTCCAAAAGCCCTACTTTTTTTCGCCCAGGGACTGCAGAGTCATCATTCCCCGTTCTGGCGCCTTCTGAGAGCCTTAGAAAATGTCACGTTACAGCAGAGATCCTCTATTTTCGATAAAGAGGCTATAGAAGGCCAAGAAATGGTCAGAGAGGGCACTTCCTGTATGGAATCTTCTCAGGTTTTGGCCTGCCATATGAGTTCTGTTATGCTCACAGACACCATTCAAACAGTTTTAGAAACTTTAGGGTGTTTTCTATCCAAATCAAACAATTATATGCATATTCTAGTTTCTGGGCAGGAGTAATAACCAGATTAAATCGGGTACGTTTTTTATCCGGCCGTGAAAATACTGCCCCCTATCCTAAACAGGTTAAGTCAATTAATACCATTTTCAGTAAGCTATTTTCCTTTTCTAAATGTTCGTAGATATTGTTCAGAATGACCAGTAACCCATCATCAACACCCATGGACGCACGGTAGGCGAATTGGTTTGGGTCTAATTGTGATGAGAGAATTTTTGATTGGATATTTTTTTCAAAACTTTTCATAGGTACAGATGTCAGGGCTACAGGGTGTACATCGTTATTTTCGTTTAGCCTGTTGTTTTTAGCTATTGGGACAATCAGCGAAACAGCTTCGGGAACGGTAATGCGAGCTGGTCTGCGTATGCCTGAAGTGGACCACCAGTTTTGAGTCCAACATAGGACAGTGGTGTGGGGCCTGATCACCTCCATGAAAGCCCTGTAACAAAGCGTTTTAAAACATTGAGCAACGGAAAGTACAAATGTGCATTTTATCAGACCAATCCAGGCACTCCCAGTTTCCATCTGCTTTCTTCCATTTTGGTGACTAATGAACGCAACCCAGGCCCTTTCTCATTGCTGGACCCATCACAGCAGCTGAGCTTCTCCACCCAACCCCCCCCCACCCCATACAACTGGATGGAAATGAGAGGTGATTTATCCAGGATGCTGCTGCAAGAGCACTAATCAGTGCTAATCTGTTCTGGGCCAGATTAGAGCTTTGTTATCCTACATCTCTCATTTTCCTCTCTGTACAAAGGAGAGGCTCCTTCTGTGTTCCGTCTGTTTTAACACATTTAAACCAGTGTGTCTTGATTATTGTACTCCTCTCGTGGGGATCTGGTGCGAAGCCGTCGCCGACTAGCTCTTTCGTTTCTCACCTGAGTTGCTTTCCTGTTGCGCAGATGGACGCTCCCTCCTCATCCTCTTCTTTTCCTTGGGATTTAGTGTTCATGCTGTCATCATAATTTGTCTCCTATGCGTATTAGCATGAGTCTCAGGCACCGTGGACACTGACTCCCTCTTGTTCTCCTCTTAAATCGCTTTGGAGATTTTCATCTCTTTTTTTTTCTGTGATCCTTTTTTCTTTCCTGAGGGGGAGGTAATCAAGGAGGGGGGTGAAGATGCTGAACCAGGGGGCCGTGATGCTCTTTACAGGTCTGTGTGGGGCACTGGTGGTGCTGGCGATCGCCTACTATACCTACTGGTAAGTCCTTTTGAGGGAGCAGTCGAGGATCGCGCCAGAACTTATAAGAACTTTATAGACATGACTGGTACGTTTGTTGACTCCAACTGCTTGAAGCTGTGGGCAACCACAAACTATAAATTAAAATATATTCTACTGCCTGACACTGGTTTTGGGAGAGTGTAGGCTGGGCTTGGTTGGTTGTTGACTTCTGTGGGTTTGTCTTATTTGTTCAGACGTGGCTCGGGACCTTCTGCTGCTGAACATCTTGGCCAAGTTTAGCCTGTTTTTTCCTTCGGAAGGCCAGTGGAGGCCAGGTTGTTTCTCCCTGTTAATCAGTTTAGCCCTGAGTGGCTATTGCTAATCTCTGCCACATCCCACGTCCAATCAGGCCTTGTGTGTGTGTGTGTGTGTGTGTGTGTGTGTGTGTGTGTGTGTGTGTGTGTACCCTTGCATACTTGGTAGCCTGCTAAATGGCATTAACCTGGTACATAATCAATGGCAATTTACATCCATGGGTTGTAAATCTTTTCTGTTTCAAGACTCACTGAAACGCTTAAACAAATATGGGGACCCCCTATATCAGAAATCACATTAAGACACTTATAAAAATGACATTTCACAATGTGTTAATGCCTACATACATACTAAATGTGAGATGTTTTAGCCTTATTGCTGTTATTTTCAATGTGTAGTTTAATCTACTGAAATCTGTCTGAGCCCCCAAGTGGACTTCTTAGGAAATGTTTGGGTAAATCATAAAATTATCATCAAATAACACAATGACACCATTTGGCTTCAAACTAATAGACCAGCAGCCTATACAAGCACCATGCCCATAGAAAGCAAGAGATGAGTTGAGAGACAACTGAACACCCCCAAAATCTCTAGGTCTGTGAATAGACTTGATTATTTTTTATTTTTTTTACACGTGTTCTATTTCTTCCACTCAATTTCATTCAGTGATTAGAATAGTGTGTGTGTGGGGGGGAGACGGAAAGCAGGACGCGGTCTCCCCCACCCCCCTTATTCCTGGGAAAAATTATGGCTGAACTTTTTTAACCTCTTTGTGTGTGTGTGTGTGTCACTCAGTTCGTTGGCCCAGTATTGAAGGCCAGCCATTCGTCTGAGGGGATCAGGTGATGGCAGACATCCCCTCCTCCCCATCCGGCCTCTCCCCATCCCCCCTCACCAGGCAGCGCTTTGGCAGGCAGGCTGAGGGAGCGTCTCCCTCTCTCTTCTTTTGTCTCTCTCTCCTTTTTGTTCTGTGTGTGGACAAGTTTCCCACTCTGCTAATGGACGGCCTTGTGAGATGTCATTAGTCAAGACTCCAAAGTTCACTCATGTTTACTGAGGAGCGCTGGTGTTTCTCGCTCTCTCTTTCCCACTGTTTGTAATTCTCACTCTGTTCCTGTCTGTGGGCAAAGCTAGGGCTTCACACTTTGGCAAAACTACTTGCTCTCTCTTCCAGAACAAGGTTAGTGGTATTTATGCTAATTTCCCAGGGGTTATTGGTGTGAATGGGATGTTATTTTATGAATATTGACATCGTTGGGTGATGGAGACATTTTTCCTTTGACCTGTAATTCCGTGTTAAAACTCAATCACCTGTTTGACTGTGAACTGATGCTCCTACTGTAGAGAAATAGATAGGCTATACCTGGTGGTTTAAATAGAGATCAACTGCATTTTAAGCATGCATGCAATTATCTCCTTGCAGCTGCCAGACGCACTGTAGCAACTGTTTGTATTATAATTAGACTGTTTGCAGGGTTGGTGTTGCTGGCTACAGTTTTTACGTTTGACTGCCGTGGTTGTTTGGTGAAAGAATGCAGTCCAATGCATTGCAACCTGATGTCAATGTGGGACAAACCTGAAGTTTGATAGCCTATACCAAAGATCAGTATCCATAGAGAATGTCACCCGCCCTTGTGGATGTCTGCTTGATTCTTCAGTTTCAGATAAGGTTGTTTTCTGGCCTCCTTCAGTGCTATCTGGAGGAAACGGCCTTCATTTAATGGGCCGTTTAAAACATGGGTCCTACAGACCTACACCACACCCTGTTATGTCTTGGCTTTATGGCATCTATCACAACTCCCCAGGGCAGTGAAGTTAGAACAGAACCTTGAAGTATTGAGAAAGGGGATTGGGAAATCATAGTCAGCCCACAGAGAAATATGCACACGTGTCACTGTGCTTGCTTAACAGTATAGCTTCCTTCCTCACAAGTCCTTACTGACCCTTGATCTTGGATCCTCTGCTTCTCAAACACAAGTGACCTGTGCTTGACTACGCTGTTGAAAAGATAGCAGTTCGATAGCACAGGTGGAGACGTTTCAAGCTGGGGAATGAGGTTATGAATCCAACTCGGTTACCTCCTAAACTCACTCCACAGTGACCCCAGTCGTTGAGCAGAGCACAACTGCAGATCCGGGTCACGGCACCACTACTGCCCGCTTGACAGTGTCTTAGCCAACTATAGAAAAGCTAGCCGTTCGGTAGCTTGAAATGTCTCCACCCACGCTAACATTTACATTTAAGTCATTTAGCAGACGCTCTTATCCAGAGCGACTTACAAATTGTGCCCCAATTCCTATGTCCAATCTCTAAGTAGTGAGGTTATGAATCCAACTCCGTTACACACACACACAGGATGGTGAGAGTTAGTGTGTGTTCAGAGGGACCAAGTCCATGTTCTCACAGCCCTATGTTCCCTCAGTTCCCACAGCCCTATGTTCCCTCAGTTCCCACAGCCCTATGTTCCCTCAGTTCCCACAGCCCTATGTTCCCTCAGTTCCCACAGGCCTATGTTCCCTCAGTTCCCACAGGCCTATGTTCCCTCAGTTCCCACAGGCCTATGTTCCCTCAGTTCCCACAGGCCTATGTTCCCTCAGTTCCCACAGCCCTATGTTCCCTCAGTTCCCACAGCCCTATGTTCCCTCTGCCCTATATGTTCAAATTATTTGAGTAGATGCTGAGATGCATGTTGTTGTTTTTTATCTCAGAAAATGCCTTTTGGGCTCCTGGAATATTGACAAAAGGTCAAGGTCATAGTGATTAAACAATTCAGTAGCTTCCAACAATAAGCATTGGTGCCAACGTTGATTGAAATTGGTTCAGTGGGTACTGAGGTCACTCAAGTCCACGCTCTGTGGGTGGGACCTCCTGTGTAGTTGGTACAGCTGGCCTGTAGTGCCATTGATTTGACTCTGTTTATAGGATGTGATTTGACAAAAACAGTGTGACTTGACTTAATGCTCGTTCCGTTATTAGGCCGCGGTGTAGTTATCAGTGTTGTAGGATGGGTTCTGTATAGCTTTGGAAAGTAGCCTATTTTATTATTGAGATTGGACATAGGAATTGGGGCACAGTAGGTGAAATGTCTGTAGTGGATACAGTATTACTAATTCTGTAGTATTACTAATGATAGTAGTATGTGGAAGGGAGTGGAGTGATGCAGGGTTACTGTTTGAGGGTGTGTGTGGGTCTAGATTTAGCAAAGTGGACACACCAGAATCCCAGAGAGGTTGAATGGGGCAAGTGTTGCCAATTTAGAGACTTTGTCGCTATATTTAGCGAGTTTTGAAACTTATTGTTATTAAGAGCCTAGCAACAAATGCAGCTACTTATCAGGCTGCCTTGGAGAGTTTTGCCACCGAGGGGTTTTAATAGCATTTGGCGTCTGTTCCCATTCAATTCTGGGATTATCTATCTGCAACAGAAGTTACAGCACACAAACAGTTAACACTTGTGACAACTGCTGATGTAAAAAGGGCTATATAAAATATATTTGATTGATTGACAGGCATAGAAGCAAGGGGAGAGGGTGTGCGGCTGGAGAGGGGGCGAAAACGCTACTTTGGGGACCGCAGCTGTGTTGCAGCAAGGCAAGTTTGTGCTGTGACTTTGAAATAAAAAGTTGGCAAAACACTGGATGTGGCTAGTTTAGGAGTTGGACACGTGTGTGTGTGTGTGTGTGTGTGTGTGTGTGTGTGTGTGTGTGTGTGTGTGTGTGTGTGTGTGTGTGTGTGTGTGTGTGTGTGTGTGTGTGTGTGTGTGTGAAAAAGAGAGCAAGAAAGGGAGTGAGTAAGGAGTTGCTGGCCCTTTTCCAACTAGGTGAAAGGGTGTGAGCGTATATGTGTGTGTGGGTATGCGGACATGTACATATCAGTGAGAGGGAGGTTATGTGCAACGCCATTTGGGTGGAAGGGAGTTTATTTTTGTGGGCAAGCTGTTTTTAACCTGATAGTTTCCTATTTTATATTGGGGAAATATAAATGGAAATAAGTCACAGAAACTGACTGGTTGTCTGCTGATCTCCTCAGAATCAACCTGCTTTTTCTTTTCTTTTTTGTCACAGTTCTCTGAATTATTCAGTTGCATGTTGTTGCAGTCTTTTTTTCTTTTCTTGTTGGCGGCCATTTGGTGCAAGTTAGATTCTGTTTTGGGAAAGAGGTAAGATTGTTCAGATCTTTCGGTCTTTTTACATTTTTTATTTCACCTTTATTTAACCAGGTAGGCTAGTTGAGAACAAGTTCTCATTTGCAACTGCGACCTGGCCAAGATAAAGCAAAGCAGTTCGACACATACAACACAGAGTTACACATGGAGCAAAACAAATATGCAGTCAATAATACAGTAGAAAAAGTCTATATACAGTATGTGCAAATGAGGTATGATAAGGGAGGTAAGGCAATAAATAGGCCAAGGTGGCGAAGTAATTACAATATAGCCATTAAACACTGGAATGGAAGATGTGCAGGAGATGAATGTGCAAGTAGAGATACTGGGGTGCAAAGGAGCAAGATAAATAAATAAATACAGTATGGGGATGAGGTAGTTGGATGGGCTATTAACAGATGGGCTATGTACAGGTGCAGTGATCTGTGAGCTGTTCTGACAGCTGGTGCTTAAAGCTAGTGAGGGAGATATGAGTCTCCAGATTCAGTGATTTTTGCAGTTCGTCATTGGCAGCAGAGAACTGGAAGGAAAGGCGGCCAAAAGAAGAATTGGCTTTGGGGGTGACCAGTGAGATATACCTGCTGGAGCGCGTGCTACGGGTGGGAGCTGCTATGGTGACCAGTGAGCTGAGATAAGGTGGGCCTTTACCTAGCAGAGACTTGTAGATGACCTGGAGCCAGTGGGTTTGGCGACGAGTATGAAGCGAGGGCCAGTCAACAAGAGCGTACAGGTCGCAGTGGTGGGTAGTATATGGGGCTTTGGTGACAAAACGGATGGCACTGTGATAGACTGCATCCAGTTTGTTGAGTAGAGTGTTGGAGGCTATTTTGTAAATGACATCGCCAAAGCCGAGTATCGGTAGGATGGTCAGTTTTACGAGGGAATGTTTGGCAGCATGAGTGAAGGATGCTTTGTTGCGAAATAGGAAGCCGATTCTAGATTTAATTTTGGATTGGAGATGCTTGATGTGAGTCTGGAAGGAGAGTTTACAGTTTAACCAGACACCTAGGTATTTGTAGGTCCACATATTCTAAGTCAGAACCGTCCAGAGTAGTGATGCTGGACGGGCGGGCAGGTGCGGGCAGCGATCGGTTGAAGAGCATGCATTTAGTTTTACTTGTATTTAAGAGCAGTTGAAGGCCACGGAAGGAGAGTTGTATGGCATTGAAGCTCGTCTGGAGGTTAGTTAACAGTGTCCAAAGAAGGGCCAGATGTATACAGAATGGTGTTGTCTGCATAGAGGTGGATCAGAGAATCACCAGCAGCAAGAGTGACATCATTGATGTATACAAAGAGTCGGCCCTGTGGCACCCCCATAGAGACTGCCAGAGGTCCGGACAACAAGCCCTCCGATTTGACACACTGAACTCTATCAGAGAAGTAGTTGGTGAACCAGGCGAGGCAATCATTTGAGAAACCAAGGCTGTTGAGTCTGCCGATAAGAATGTGGTGATTGACGGAGTCGAAAGCCTTGGCCAGGTTGATGAATATGGCTGCACAGTAATGTCTCTTATCGATGGCGGTTATGATATCGTTTAGGACATTGAGCGTGGCTGACTGTTAAACTAGTCACAATCAGTTTAAATCAGTTTGTAATGATGTTCTTCTGTGTCCCACAGGTCTGTGGTATTGGCTGACGGGCCGTGCAAACGGGGCTTGTGAAGGGAACCCACCGTGGTTAGTTGCACTGGAATTTCTGAAGACTATCACCCTTCCACTATTAACTCGGCCTCATCAAAGGGGTCAGGAGTTTTCCCTGACCATGTGACCAGACTAAGAAAACTCTGGGTCATAGTCAATAAGGCTCAGACCTATTCCTGGTCAGATCAGTTGGTCAGAGGAAACTCCTTTCCTTACTCATATTCAGAAACATCCTCTTTTAAAGGGTAGGAAGCATGAGTTTTTACTCACCGAAGTAACAACCGTGTGGTCAAAGACTTAGTAACTTAATTGTAGTCATGATCATAGCTATGTAATTTTTGTGTACATATGAACTTATTTTGGATATCTTCAGAACTACCCACAATGCACTATTTCTCAACGTCATATGGAGAACCGGTGCTACCTGGGGGTATTTTCCACAGCATTTAATGGAAATGCTTAGTTTTTTTTATGGTGTTCTCCCCCAGGTCGGCCGTAGTGTGTTGGTAGCCCTGCTAGCCCCTAGACAGCCCTGGCCATGGGGCTGATAGCGTACATCAAGAGCCTGTTCATCCTGCAGCTGCTCGTTGGCTTTGTGTTTGTGGTCAGCGGCCTCATCATCAACTTCATTCAGCTCTGCACCTGCGTCCTATGGCCCATCAACAGGCAGCTCTACAGAAAGATCAACACCCGTCTCTCCTACTCCCTCTGGAGCCGTGAGTCACACTCAGTCTTGAGTCGTGTATGTGTATTTGTTTGTTTGTTTGTGTGTGTGGGAAGAGGAGCTCGGCTCAGAGCAGCACATCCTGTCTGTTGTCCCAAAACAGACCAGTCTTAAATGCAGTGTAAACTCCACCCACATAGTGTACTGGTTTTGGTGTTCCCCTCTATCCCTCTCCTTGCTGTGTTGTGTGCATTCCTCTCTCATGCGGTCTGTGTGTGGCTGCCGATGAACAATGGGCGCAATGGATTTTGGTCATTGTAGTTCATTAACACGTTTTCAGCACTGAACTAGGTTGAATATTTGTCTGAAAACTACAACTCCCTACAGCATCCCACAGTTCGTTCTTGATTTGATGTCTCTTGTGCTTGATAGGATTTCTCTCTAGAGAAACGGGCGTTGTGCTCACAAAAGTAATTGAACCAACTTCAGTCAATTTGTTGTTTAATAATCAAACATAAACATAATTTGGTTAATCGTTGATGGTGTGTTTAAAAATTATGAACAGACTAAGGATTGATTGGTTGATGCGCAGATAGTACTTTGGCTCGACCATGTGTGAACGCTACAGCATTTATTATAATTGTTTTACCTTTATTTAACTAGGCAAGTCAGTTAAGAACAAATTCTTATTTTCAATGACAGCCTACCGGGGAACAGTGGGTTAACTGCCTTGTTCAGGGGCAGAATGACAGATTTAAAAAAAACTTGTCAGCTCGGGGATTCAATCTTGCAACCTTTCGGTTACTAGTCCAACGCTCTAACCACTAGGCGTGTGTGTGTCTGTGTGTGAGAAGCCTGTATCACGGGAATCTGGTTCACTTCAGCCTACCTATTGGTTACACCCACAGGGTGTTATTTTCATTAATCAAATCAAATTTATTTATATAGCCCTTCGTACATCAGCTGATATCTCAAAGTGCTGTACAGAAACCCAGCCTAAAACCCCAAACAGCAAGCAAAGCATGTGAAAGAAGCACGGTGGCTAGGAAAAACTCCCTAGGAAAAACTCCCTAGAAAGGCCAAAAACCTAGGAAGAAACCTAGAGAGGAACCAGGCTATGAGGGGTGGCCAGTCCTCTTCTGGCTGTGCAGGGTGGATATTATAACAGAACATGGTCAAGATGTTAAAATGTTCATAAATGACCAGCATGGTCAAATAATAATAATCATAGTAGTTGTCGAGGGTGCAACAAGCACGTCCGGTGAACAGGTCAGGGTTCCATAGCCGCAGGCAGAACAGTTGAAACTGGAGCAGCAGCACGGCCAGGTGGACTGGGGACAGCAAGGAGTCATCATACCAGGTAGTCCTGAGGCATGGTCCTAGGGCTCAGGTCCTCCGAGAGAAAGACAGAAAGAGAGAATTAGAGAGAGCATATTTAAATTCACACAGGACACCGGATAAGACAAGAGAAATACTCCAGATGTAACAGACTGACCCTAGCCCCCCGACACATAAACTACTGCAGCATAAATACTGGAGGCTGAGACAGGAGGGATCAGAAGACACTGTGGCCCCATCCGATGATACCCCCGGACAGGGCCAAACAGGCAGGATATAACCCCACCCACTTTGCCAAAGCACAGCCCCCACACCACTAGAGGGATGTCTCCAACCACCAACTTACCGTCCTAAGACAAGGCCGAGTATAGCCCACAACGATCTCCGCCATGGCACAACCCAAGGGGGGGCGCCAACCCAGACAGGAAGACCACGTCAGTGACTCAACCCACTCAAGTGACGCACCCCTCCCATGGACGGCATGGAAGAACACCAGTAAGCCAGTGACTCAGCCCCTGTAAAAGGAAGGAAGAACATAGCTTGTTTCCTAGCATAAACATACACTGTTATTGTTAACTGAGTTTACACTGATGTGATTTTTACAGGTTCAATGTTTTGTGCCGGAATTGAGACTGGTGTAATGTAATTCGTTGCGACTGGTTACATTCTGACCACACCGCTCCCATCGCGTGGGCGAACGTGGCAAAATAAATGTACATGTTATTCAGTCATTGCACCCACGTCTGCGTAGCCAGGCACCAACATAGAACTTGGTTCTATTTGTGATGCGCTGCAAGTCCGGCCTCTCCCATCTCCTCATTGGTTTTTAGGAGCATATACCCACGTGGGTGATTGAAAGACGAACTGAGGTCCACAATCCAGAGCAGTTGGTGGTGGTATTGCACCTTAAAGTTGGTTGCCAACCTCCATATAAAGTCCAGAGAAGAAGAAGCCTGAAGGAGGAGAGATTACTAGAAACAAACTCGGTTTACCGTTTTATCTGTGGATTAATTGTCAGGGTAGAGGACCTTGTGCATTTCAGGTAAAATAACAACTCAACGTTTATATACCAGGACAAATTAGCTAGCAACAGCAAGCTAGCTAGCTAAATTGTCATAAATATTTGCTTATCGACCTGTCCCCAAATGAATATAGTTGGTTTTGATATTTCAACCTGCGTGTCCTGATCGCGTCTGGTGTGGGGGGGACAAAATTGACTGCAGTTTAATGTGACTGGGTGGTTGATTGTGACTGCGTTTACACTGGTTGGTTGTCTTAACTCTCTGCTGGCCCTCTCTGTCCTGCAGAGCTGGTGATGCTGCTGGAGTGGTGGTCGGGGACAGAATGCACCATATTCGCAGACCAGGCCACGGTGGACAAATTTGGCAAGGAGCACGTCATCATCATCCTCAACCACAACTACGAGATCGACTTCCTCTGCGGCTGGACCATGTGTGAACGCTACGGCGTGCTTGGAGTGAGTACGTGTGTGTGTGTGATAGAGAGGGGGATTGAGTTTAGCTGCCTATATCTACTGTTTATGAAAATAAAATGTTTGGTTGGTTAGCTGAACGAAGTCGTCTTGTCTTCTCAGGCTTCAAAGGTCTTGGCCAAGTACGAACTGCTGAAGGTGCCTCTGATTGGCTGGACCTGGTACTTCCTGGAGATTGTCTTCTGTAAGAGGAAGTGGGAGGAGGACAGAGACACCGTGTTCAAAGGCCTGACCCAGCTAAAGGATTACCCTGAGTTTATGTGGGTGAGTAGGACGACAAACCGACAACACAATTACCTTTGCCCCTCTCCCTCTGACCGTCCGCGCGTCTCTGTATGGAGTTGTACCCTGGGGCGTGTTCATTAAGCTACAAACAGATGAAAAACGCACATTTCTGTTTACCGTTGCATGACTTTTTCCGCTGAGTGCCCAAATAAACACGCCCCAGATTTGTTTGTGTGTACATGCACACAATCTAAGCCAGTAATCTGACAAACTATGATGGGGGGGAAAATGCAAGGGAGAGAGGATCTGAGGGCAGGAACCAAAGAAATACAACTGAGATTCTGTGTGTGGTGTGTGTGTGTGTTGTTTGTGCATGTGTACGTGTTACTGTGGACAGTGTTGCCAGAGAGGCAGGGTGTGTCTGAGGTAGTTCACCTCTGTTGGCGTTCCTACCTTCTGTAGTTTCCAGTGGGACAAACAGGGATTACAAGGTCATGAGCTTTAGTGTGTTAAGTGTTTACCCTCCAAAGACATCAACAGTGTGCGTGTGTGTTGACTTGTCTCTCTCTCTCTTTCTTCAGTTCCTCTTGTACTGTGAAGGCACCCGTTTCACACCGAAGAAGCATGAGATCAGTATGGAGGTAGCAGAGAGTAAAGGTCTACCGAAACTCAAATACCATCTACTGCCCAGAACCAAAGGCTTCACCACAACACTGAGCTGTCTCAAAGGCACAGGTGGGACACACACACACACACACACACACACACACAAGAACGTGCACACACACATTTGCAGCATCACACTCATGGTCGCACTCTTTCCTTCCTCAGTATCTGCTGTGTACGACGTGACACTAAATTTCAGAGACAAGAAGGTCCCAACGTTGTTGGGAATCGTCAGTGGAAAGAAGTACATGGCAGATATGAATATCAAGTAGGTGGCGCCTGTCCCTCTCCCACAAACAAAGCCAGTGCACTGGTCCTAAATGTGAGCTATGGGTCCTTTGACCTGCTGACTTACTGTATCTCCAGTACGGTGACTTGCTGCCCTTTAGTAGCGTTGTACTAAACTGACAGTTCCTCTCCTTCCTGTATAGGCGGTACCCAGTGGAGGAAATCCCAGAGGACGAGAAGGAGTGTGCAACCTGGCTTCACAAGCTGTACCAGCAGAAGGTGCTGGAAACTCAGCTTTCCCTCCCATTTATTTACCCTTTCTAGCCATAAGTCAATGACTCTCTCCACTAATATAATATTGACAACATTCTCTCTTTCTACCTTTCTCTTTCTGTAGGATGCACTGCAGGAGCACTACGAGAACGAGGGCAGTTTCCCCGGTCCCACCATCAAGCCCCCCCGTCGGCTGTGGACGCTACTCAACTTCCTCTTCTGGGCCACCCTGCTTCTCACCCCCCTCCTCAACTTCGCCTGTGGGGTGTTTGTCAGCGGCTCTCCCCTCCTCATCGTCGGCTTCCTGATCTTCTGCATCATCGGTGCGGATGCCACCCATTTAGCCTGCGCTAAGCCCACTGCTTTTTCCAAGTTCTTATGTTGTTAGGACCTTCCTGTACTATATCATCTAATTTTGACTCATTATTGGCTGTTTTCCCGAACACAGAATAAGCCTAGTCCTAGACTAAAAAGCTATTTCAATAGAGATTCTCCATTAAGCATGCGTTTTAGTCAGAGTGGCGCAGTGGTCTAAGGCACTGCATCTCAGTGCAAGAGGCGCCACTACAGTCCCTGGTTCCAATCCAGGCTGTATCACATCCGGCCGTGATTGGGAGTCCCATAGGGCGGCGCTCAATTGGCCCAGTGTCGTCCAGGTTTGGCCCGGGGTAGGCCGTCATTGTAAATAAGAATTTGTTCTTAACTGACTTGCCTAGTTAAATAAATACAAATGTATCTGCTTTAAATGTGGGACTGGTGCAACCAACGTTTTCAGTTGATGGCACCAGCACAAGATTTGGTCGCACCAATGTTTTCAACACTGAGCGCCAATTAATGACTTGACCAGTGGTTTTGCATTCCATACAGAACCAGGCTGATGATGAATAGCCATCTTTTAAATTATGTAAGCGCCCCTGCGGAAATCAAAGTCTGTCTGTCTGTTTAAGATGGAGTTATCTGTTGTAGTGTCGGAATGGTTTGAGGTACAAACTAATATGACCCCTCTATGGAAAGATAAGACTCTCACGAACACATACAGGATTCCCACAAGCCTCACAAGACTCGTCTGAAGGTAGACAGACCGATACGATATACTTTAGTGCCAAAAACAAAGGGGTTAAATACAGGTAAAAATAATAATAATTTATAACTAATATCTCTTAGATATAGGACAGACACTTCAAAATATACCTCCTTTTCATTTATTTTTGGGCTATCTGTTGTGCCATGTATGAATGTTATTCAATACGTTAATAAGGGCTAATGGTAGTAAGACCAAATTAAATGTTTAATCAAAAAAGAAGTATATTTTTATATATACTTACAGAGGTCATAAAATTATAAATCAAATAGCTAACCCAGCCCTGGGCCCTTTGACCTAAGGGGGTTTTAACTTGACTATCATATTCACATTGATTGTTTGGTTAGATTTTTTTTTCTCTCAACAATCTCAAAAAAGGTGCTATTGTATGGGGTCAATTTCACGCCATATGTATTGAATTAAAAATGAAAAACGTCAAATAAAGTTGAGAATGTAAACATATTTTCAAGGACGGGTGAAATGATGGATGTTGAAATCAAAAACCCAACAATTGAAAGCAAAATGTATAGAATTGTAAACAAAAATAAGACATCAAAAGCAAAACCCAAAAACTCGTAAGCAAATAATTTTAAAGCGAGAGCCAAACTATGAAAAATGATTTGAACAAATATTTGAAAATGAATGCAAAAATAGTTTTTCGGTTAAACTTTCCCAGAAACCAATCCTATTGAATAGATTTTGCCTACGCTCTTGCCTGCATGTACTACCTTTTGGTTACGCTCCTCGTATCTTTGCTTTCGATGTATGTTTCTTTGCTTTTACCGCCAGTCTATTCGATTTGCGAGTTTTGGTATTATTTTTCCATGAAGGGCGGGTTTTAGAGGGAGGCGTAAATGAGTCTCCATTGGTCCGCTAGTTTTGGAGTGATGGTTTGTCTTAACCCAATCAATGAACATGATAGACAGGCTTTTTTTCTATTGCCTACTTAAGGAGACGGTCTGACGCCATCTCGTTTTAGGGTTTTAGCTAACGTACTTCAAAATTCTCAGTCACGGGTCAATAATGTACGGATATTAGAAGCATGTCTATCTAATACATTTAATGACAAACCATCTGACTACTTAGGTAAACATATGAATTACCTGTCGCACAACGTTCGGCGCAGGTGTTGGTAACTGGTTCGCCATACACCTGCGTCGAACGTTGTGCAACAGGTCATCTTTTTGAATTCAATACATATGGTGTGAAATTGACCCCATACTATTGTTAGCGATTTTGAACAGTCACTCTACAGTTGTAAGGCCCTATAAAATCTGTTTTTATCTTTTCGTAAATTCCGTTTTCCTGACTCTATCTTTGCAGTCAACATTTAATCGGAAGTTTTTTGGGAAAGACTTTAGAAATGTTCATTCAAACAGTGCATGATGACTGAATGAGTGTTTTGGTCGCAGTGTTGAGCCCTGTATAGTATGTACATGTGATTGCCTACACCTGTATCTGCACTTTGTTAATTTGTATTATACCTAAGTTTTTCTTTTTTTTGTCTTCTGCTTTCTTTCTACTATTATTGACACATCTCTCTCTGTCTCCTCTCTACACAGCCTCCATAGCAGTGCGCCGCCTGATCAGTGTATCTGAGGTGAACAAAACCGGCTCTACTTACGGCAAAATGGAGGGCAAGAAGGAGAACTAGAACTCTTTATGGCAGTCACATTACGGTCCCCCTACTGTCAACACTCGGGGTCTGAGCGGTCGTTGCGGCCCCCGCACAGATACACCCTGTGCAGCCACCCTCCTGCAAAAATATGTTAAAACACAGCAGGAGGGTCGGGGGGGGGGTATAACTGAATAGACTGTTTAGATGTAAGTTAAAATATTGATTATGATGATTGTGACTCAGAACAAAATTTGAAATGGAATTGGTGCAGTTGACTCCCAGTGAATGCATCCTTCCAGTGAGAGGGGGGTGACAGACAGCAGGACTGAATGGTAGATACCAGGGGGTGTATCTCTTTAACAACCAACACTCCCTGCACCGCAGCTCGAGGTCCCCCATCGGTGTCGGTCTCCTCTGCACAGCCATGTGGTTTCACCTCATCCACATGCTGCAGAATTTTCATGTTTCAGCGGTACCACTTCCTCCAACATGCACGCCACTTCCTGCCACAGTAGCCCACCCTAAAGAAGTTCTCTCCACCTATCAAATATCCCAATTTTTTGCTTCGGTATCTCTGACTGGGCCAGCCCAATACCAGTCAGATGTCCCTCTGTAATTTCAGCAAGGGGCTCTACTGTCTGGAGAAGACAGATTCCCAGCATGCTTTAGGTCCCCACCCTTACCCCCATGAAGGTTGGGTGTGGAGGTGAAGGAATCTTAACGCCTCTGAGCACATCCTGTTATTTGTTTGTCTGTCTCCTCATGAAACTTGTGCTGAATTCTGACACAAACGAGATTGAGCATGCTGCTACTCCTCCCGTCCTTCCCAGAAAAGCACACACGTGACGGCCAACCTCGCACCAATAAAATGCAGTATTTAATGTTAATATAAAGCCAGGCTTGGGCCTGAGTTGATTTCTGAATTGCTTGTAGATCCCAGAAATACTGATTGTTATAAACAATAAAACATTTATCGTTTGGTTGCCAATGAATATACAAAAGTGATTGAATGATGGGATTTAATTTCTTTCCCTACAGTACTCTGGCGTGAATTCTTCAAAGGGTTTTGAAGAGCGCATTTTGTCAATGGTGGATCAACATCTAATTAACGCAAATGAATAGTAAAATAGTTAGGGCTACCATCTCACCACACCCTGGTCCCCTGTCTATTTGACCCCTTAGTGTATGCAATATAAAATCCATAACCACAGTTTGAATGCCTATAGGCCCAATATAAGGTGACACAAAGCTAGTATAGGAGTCGTCCAGTGAACAACAGCTGAGGACTTGTCTGAGGATGACATCATCACTAACACTGGCTGTCCCTACCATCCAACTCGGCTGCCAGCAGAATAGATTTATGCTTTTACCAAGAGCAGGTGAAGTGCCCCACAGGCCATTTGCGGAGTGGATTTGTCATATCCATAATTGGATTTTCCAGCATTTTATAAGAAAAATATGCATAATACTTAATGCATGGCCAGTTATTGGCATTCTAAAATGATATGCCCCTCCCACCCCCTGAAATTAGCCCAATAACATTTAAAAGTAGGCCTACATGACCCATATTATCAGACAGGTGTGTTATTTTAGAAATAAGACTGCTCACCAGTGTATAAAACTGATGAAGCATAGTGGCTATATATAGATGGCTGAAGCATGGGGTTAACCATCTGCATTAATACCCCACTGGTCTAATAATTAGATCATCTTTTTGCTAGTTAGCCAGGTATTGATGAGCCCAGTATGGGGCAGTAGGACAGTGGAGAAAGCAAAGCTGTTAGCAGCACACAGGTGCTGCTGATACTACTGCTTCATCTGCTGTTGCTGCTGCTCCTACTGCTGTTGCTTCTACTGCTATTGCTGCTCCTACTGCTTCGTCTGCTGCTGCTCCTGCTGCAGCTTGGTTCTTCAGCAGAGTCAAAAGAACCAACATATCCAACCGATGGAGCTGCTGGTCCATGATCAGCCACAGCAGGCTAGACAGAAGCCCAGGGTGGAGTTGGGCTCTGGCTTGGGCATGGGAAGCCACATGGGTACGCTTGGTGGTGGGCAATGGTATTTGCCTCTGGGTCCGTTGATCATGCCAGAGTGGTTGGTGGAAAGGGGCTCCATGTGTTACGTGGATAACCCGGGAACCAGGTGACCAGGTTTGGTGCCAGGTAGGACTTGCTAGGCACGGGCACCAGATGGCAGATGGGTTCCATGCCAGCGTTGCTTCCGAAGGCCTCTCACCACTTCTTCTAATTCTGACAGCCTGGGGAGATGTCTAAACAGTGTGTTCTGATTAGCTCAAGAGTACTGGAGCATGGTGTTAACAACACTAAAAGTGTTGCCTACCTCTAGTTTTCACAGAGGGTAATGTTTGACAAGGGTCTCTAAGTAAATCCATCCTATCATCTCTTCCCTCTGCCCAAACCTTCTCCAACCTATCTCCTGATTCTGCCTCCTCAACCCTCCTCTCCTCCCTTTCTGCATCCTTTGATTTTCTCTGTCCCCTATCCTCCAGGCCGGCTCGGTCCTCCCCTCCTGCTCCGTGGCTCGACGACTCACTACGAGCTCACAGAACAAGGCTCCGGGCAGCCGAGCGGAAATGGAGGAAAACTCGCCTCCCTGCGGACCTGGCATCCTTTCACTCACTCCTCTCTACATTCTCCTCTTCTGTCTCTGCTGCTAAAGCCACTTTCTACCACTCTAAATTCCAAGCATCTGCCTCTAACCCTAGGAAGCTCTTTGCTACCTTCTCCTCCCTCCTGAATCCTCCTCCCCCTCCCCCCCCCCTCCTCCCTCTCTGCGGATGACTTCGTCAACCATTTTGAAAAGAAGGTTGACGATATCCGATCCTCGTTTGCTAAGTCAAACGACACCGCTGGTCCTGCTCACACTGCCCTACCCTGTGCTTTGACCTCTTTCTCCCCTCTCTCTCCAGATGAAATCTCGCGTCTTGTGACGGCCGGCCGCCCAACAACTTGCCCACTTGACCCTATCCCCTCCTCTCTTCTCCAGACCATTTCCGGAGACCTTCTCCCCTTCCTCACCTCGCTCATCAACTCATCCTTGACCGCTGGCTACGTCCCTTCCGTCTTCAAGAGAGCGAGAGTTGCACCCCTTCTGAAAAAACCTACACTCGATCCCTCCGATGTCAACAACTACAGACCAGTATCCCTTCTTTCTTTTCTCTCCAAAACTCTTGAACGTGCCGTCCTTGGCCAGCTCTCCTGCTATCTCTCTCAGAATGACCTTCTTGATCCTAATCAGTCAGGTTTCAAGACTGGGCATTCAACTGAGACTGCTCTTCTCTGTGTCACGGAGGCTCTCCGCACTGCTAAAGCTAACTCTCTCTCCTCTGCTCTCATCCTTCTAGACCTATCTGCTGCCTTTGATACTGTGAACCATCAGATCCTCCTCTCCACCCTCTCCGAGTTGGGCATCTCCGGCGCGGCCCACGCTTGGATTGCATCCTACCTGACAGGTCGCTCCTACCAGGTGGCGTGGCGAGAATCTGTCTCCGCACCATGCGCTCTCACCACTGGTGTCCCCCAGGGCTCTGTTCTAGGCCCTCTCCTATTCTCGCTATACACCAAGTCACTTGGCTCTGTCATATCCTCACATGGTCTCTCCTATCATTGCTATGCAGACGACACACAATTAATCTTCTCCTTTCCCCCTTCTGATAACCAGGCGGCGAATCGCATCTCTGCATGTCTGTCAGACATATCAGTGTGGATGACGGATCACCAGCTCAAGCTGAACCTCGGCAAGACGGAGCTGCTCTTCCTCCCGGGGAAGGACTGCCCCTTCCATGATCTCGCCATCACGGTTGACAACTCCCTTGTGTCCTCCTCCCAGAGTGCTAAGAACCTTGGCGTGATCCTGGACAACACCCTGTCGTTCTCCACTAACATCAAGGCGGTGACCCGATCCTGTAGGTTCATGCTCTACAACATTTGCAGAGTACGACCCTGCCTCACACAGGAAGCGGCGCAGGTCCTAATCCAGGCACTTGTCATCTCCCGTCTGGATTACTGCAACTCGCTGTTGGCTGGGCTCCCTGCCTGTGCCATTAAACCCCTACAACTCATCCAGAACGCCGCAGCCCGTCTGGTGTTCAACCTTCCCAAGTTCTCTCACGTCACCCCGCTCCTCCGCTCTCTCCACTGGCTTCCAGTTGAAGCTCGCATCCGCTACAAGACCATGGTGATTGCCTACGGAGCTGTGAAGGGAACGGCACCTCCATACCTTCAGGCTCTGATCAGGCCCTACACCCAAACAAGGGCACTGCGTTCATCCACCACTGGCCTGCTGGCCCCCCTACCTCTGAGGAAGCACAGTTCCCGCTCAGCCCAGTCAAAACTGTTCGCTGCTCTGGCACCCCAATGGTGGAACAAGCTCCCTCACGACGCCAGGACAGCGGAGTCAATCACCACCTTCCGGAGACACCTGAAACCCCACCTCTTTAAGGAATACCTAGGATAGGATAAAGTAATCCTTCTAACCCCCCCCCCCCCCCCCCCCCCTTAAAAGATTTAGATGCACTATTGTAAAGTGGTTGTTCCACTGGATATCATAAGGTGAATGCACCATTTTGTAAGTCGCTCTGGATAAGAGCGTCTGCTAAATGACTTAAATGTAATGTAAATGTAAATCAAATGATTAAAAGGCAAATTAACCGCTGGCATGTATGTTTGTGAATTGTGAGTTTTCTACTGTACTCCATTAATGTTGGACGTGCCTCTACCAAACTATGCTACACAATAGCATCCCTCGATCATGTGTGGTACTTACTATAGAATGTTGTAGAACAGCCTTTCTTAAATTATTGGTCGCGTACCGTTAATGGTGGGTCGGCGACGTGTCAGAGTAAATGTATAATTATTGAATGAACTACTGGAATTGATTTGGCCAAGTGCAACTGCGGTCTCTGCTCAGATTGGCCGCTGCGCGAGTGGGAGAGGGAGATGCCTGTGTGCTTCGCGGTTTACCGGATCTTTTCTCTGGAGTTTTCTTGAAGATCACACACGCTGCAGCGCTGTCGTTAAACAGCAGATGATGATGCGCTGTCTGTCACTGATGTCTTTAAATGGACTCATGCTAGAAACCAGTTCTGACTGAGCTCAATAGTCATGAAAAGCCTATACACAGATTCGTTTATCTCTCTTTCATACAAACTTTGAGAAATAACGAGGAGCTCCCTCAATGTGTTTTGTGTGGGGAAGTACTTAGTTAATGAGTCAATCAAAATGAACAAATTCATATAACGACACGTCCTGACCCAACATCCACAGCATGACTGTTATGCCCAGGGAATTCTTTCAGAACAGGGCAGAATGCTTCAGGAAACAGTGGACAGTGGCAAAGTAAATCAGCTAGTAAATCATTTTATAATAAGCAGAAATAAGGGAGTACTATCTCATAGTAGTATATGGCCTTGTACACAGCTAATAGCTAACGTTAGCCAAAGCAAGCTAGCTACTGATAGTGCAACCCTAAGTAACAGTACAGATGATGAAAAACGATCAGGCCTACTGTACATCTTACTGTAGAAATGATTGTTGAAAAGTCTAGGTTGGAACAGTTGCTGTTAAATACAAGTCATCATTTTTATTCTGAACTGGAATAAACTGATTGAAGCAAGATACTTTTTGAGGCAAACACACACGCAGTTCTGGGTTGCTCATCTACAGCAGGAAGCAGTCTCCTGCCTAACTGAGAAAGCAGTAAATGTCCTGGTCCAGTTTGGCACCACATACCTATGTCAGCCAGGATTCTCAACTCTGGATTACTTTAAAAAAAAACAAGTACAGAAACAGTCTCAATGCTGAGCAGTGTTGCTCTGTCGAAAACTGATCCCAGAATAGACATGCTTGTTGAAAACTTCAACCATCCACACACCTCTCATTAGGACTGTGTGTGTTTTCTGCTCTACACCCATGTGATTGTTTTTTTGAAATATTTGTTTTATTTTAATGTAACCTCTATTTAACTAGAAAACTCAGTTAAGAACAAATTCTTATTTACACGATGCTGGGATAATTGTGCGCCGCCCTATGGGACTCCCAATCGCGGCTGGATGTGATACAGCCTGGATCAATCAGTTTATTCCAGTTCAGAATAAAAATTATGACTTCTATTTCAACACCAACAACTCCAACCTAGAATTTCTTTTGACAATTTCTACAGTAAGATGTACAGTAGGCCTGAATTTTTCATCTGTACTGTTACTTAGGGTTGCCCTATCAAAAAGCCTGCGTCTCTGTTCTGTTATGCATCTGTGCGATGTGATCAATTAATTTGTTCCAGTTCAGAATGAAAATTATTTATTGAATTTTAACAGCAACAGTTCCAACCTAAAGAGTTTTTAATGGGGAAAATAAACATGAATAGCTATTTATATAGCTATTTAATTTCATTGTTATTTGTTTTTGTCTATATTGCATTTGTTTTAGGCATAAGGGCAATGAAATGTACCAATATTTACGTTTAGTTGCATATGTTCCTAAGCTTGGGTCCCAGGAATTTCTAATTTGGGTTCCAGGCTGAAAAAGTTTAAGAACCTCTATTGTAGAATACTACAGGAAATACATTATTACCCCCCCCCCCCCCCCCAAAAAAAAAAAAACAGGAGTAAATACTACAGTAATGTCCACAAAAACATGACTTTTTTTAACTAGAAAAAAATACGACAGAATTTTATTTGCATATACCCTGCCCATTCACCTCCCCATAAAACAAATTGTGCCACCCATAACTAGAGAGAAACCTACATGTCAAGTATAGACTAGAGCTTCTAAACTAGAGCTTCTAAACTATCCGTTCAGACCTACCTAGCGAGCTACCACTTATGGAAAATTTGCTCTTTTAGTATTTCTCCACTAGGTTTCCTGAAGGAGAAAGCCTATACGTCTATCTCAAAGATAATAAAATAAAAACAGTTACATCTACAAAAACACTACAGCAAATACTACAGTCTGCAAGAACACTACAGTAAACACTACAGTATATTACCATCTGCAAAAACTCTACATTCATTACTATTGTATATACACTGCAGTATTTTACTACAGTATGTATACTATAGTTATGTAAATACTACAGTATTCGCTGTAGTGTTTTTGCTGACTTTAGTCATACAAGGATGATTTCTGTATTTTGAAAGTTACATATGTTGAAAACTTGATTACTGACAAGCAAAACATGTTGGGATGTCAACAATGGACTAATGAAACAAATATCTATTAGGTGGAATTTTCTTTTAGATAGCTAGGTGGGACAACCACATATCACAGTCATAGTAAGTACATTTTTCCTCAATAAAGTAGCTATCAGCAAAGTCAGAGATAGTAAGGGGTAGAAAGTCAAGTGCGAAAGTGAACTATAGTATTCTTTCATGTGGGCAGCACTTAATTACCACACACCTCTCCAATTGTTTCTCGAGGTTCTCAATCTGTCTGAAAAACAATGAACATTAAATAAAATTCAACACATTTCTGGTTAATTTGATCCCAGACATGATCGAACAGAGCACTGGGCATACACTGTTTGAATCAACATTGTTCAACGTTGTTTCAATCAATGTGGAAAATACAAAGTTATCAACCAGCACTGTTTTCATTTCAACCAGCATTGTCAACATTAAAATTAGGGTAAAACTTCAACTTAACTACATTGACTTAAGTTGATTAACAGATTGTTACATCAATCTATATTGAACAAAAACATAAATGCAACATGTAAAGTGTTGGTCCCATGTTTCATGAGCTGAAATAAAAGATTCCAGAAATTGTCCATACACACAACAAGCTTATTTATCCTGTTGGGGATCGAGGGTAACCTAATCCCACTGACGGGATTGCTAGCAAGGCGGGAAATTCAAAACATCAAAAATCTAATCATTTCAATTTCTCAAACAATCAACTATTTTACACCATTTAAAAGATAAACATCTCCTTAATCGAACCACATTGTCCGATTTTCAAAGAGGCTTTACGGCGAAAGCATAAAGTTAGATTATATTAGGAGAGTACATAGCCAAAAAAGTACACACATCCATTTTCAATTCAAGGACAGGCGTCACCAAAAGCAGAAAAACAGCTAAAATGATGCACTAACCTTTGACAATCTTCATCAGATGACACTCTTAGGACATTATGTTAGACAATACATGCATTTTTGTTCTATCAAGTTCATATTTATATCCAAAAACAGCATTTTACATCGGCGTGTGTCGTTGAGAAAATGTGTCTCCCCCAAAACTGCCAGTGAATTTACAAAAAAAATACTCATTATAAAACATGGTTAAAGTATTAAACTGTTATTCAAAGAATAATGGTTGCATTCTGAATGCAACCGCATTGACAGATTTCAAAATAACTTTACTGGGAAAGCATAATTTGCAATAATCTGAGTACTCTGGTCAGAAAAATACACTAGGCTATACAGCTAGCCGCTATGTTGGAATCATCTAAAACCATGAATAACATTAGCAATATTCCCTTACCTTTAATAATCTTCATCAGAAGGCACTTCCAGGATTCTCAGGTCCACAACAAATGTTGTTTTTTTCGATGAAGTTCATAATTTATGTCCAAATAACTCCATGCTGTTCCGTGTTGTTAGCGCGTTCAGTAGGCTACTCAAAATGGGAGGGAAAAGTCACGACGAAAAGTAAAAAAAAATATCTATTTACATTCGTTCAAACATGTCAAACGTTGTTTAGCATCAATCTTTTGGTCCATTTTTAACGTGAAACATCAGTAATATTTCAACCCGACCTCTCCTGTGTCTTGAAACAAGTTTTGAAAAATGTCTCGCCTCACATGAACGCGCATGTGCGCGCAATAATGAAGTGACGACCTCCCAGGGACGTCAACTTCCCTTCCTTCTCATTCGTTCTCTGTTCATCATAGACGCTTTTCAAACAACTTTATAAAGATTGTTGACATCTAGTGGAAGCCTTAGGAAGTGCAAAATTAATCCTTTGTGACTGTGTGATTTATTACCAATGACTTGAAAATAGTACAGCCACAAAATCTTCATTTCCTGCTTGTATTTCTTCTCAGGTTTTTGCCTGCCATATGAGTTCTGTTATATTTAGAGACACCATTCAAACAGTTTTAGAAACGTCAGAGTGTTTTCTATCCAAATCTACTAATAATATGCATATTCTATTTTCTGGGCCGGAGTAGTAACCTGTTTAAATTGGGTACGTTTTTCATCCGGCCGTGAAAATACTGCCCCCTAGCCCCTAGAGGATTATCTTAAATTTTGTTCACACATTTGTTTACATCCCTGTTAGTGAGCATTTCTCCTTTGTCAAGATAATCCATCCACCTGACAGTTGTGGCATATCAAGAAGCTGATTAAACAGCATGATTGTTACACAGGTGCACCTTGTGCTGGGGACAATAAAAGGCCACTCTAAAATGTGCACACAGCACAATGCCACAAATGTCTCAAGTTTTGAGGGACAGTGCAATTGGCATTCTGACTGCAGGAATGTCGACCAGAGCTGTTGCCAGACAATTGAATGTTCATTTTTCTACCATAAGCCAGTCATGTGAAATGCATAGATTAGGGCCTAATGAATTTATTTAAATTGACTGATTTCCTTATATGAACTGTAACTCAGTAAAATCATTGAAATTGCTGCATATTGCATTTATATTTATGTTCAGTATAATTTCAACATAATCATTAGAACTATGTATACATTGAAATTGTGTTGAAAACTTCACATAGAAAAGTACATTGCTCAAAAAAATAAAGGGAACACTAAAATAACACATCCTAGATCTGAATGAATGAAATAATCTTATTAAATACTTTTTTCTTTACATAGTTGAATGTACTGACAACAAAATCACACAAAAATAATCAATGGAAATCCAATGTATCAACCCATGGAGGTCTGGATTTGGAGTCACACTCAAAATTGAGGTGGAAAACCACACTACAGGCTGATCCAACTTTGATGTAATGTCCTTAAAACAAGTCAAAATGAGGCTCAGTAGTGTGTGTGGCCTCCACGTGCCTGTATGACCTCCCTACAATGCCTGGGCATGCTCCTGATGAGGTGGCGGATGGTCTCCTGGGGGATCTCCTCCCAGACCTGGACTAAAGCATCCGCCAACTCCTGGACAGTCTGTGGTGCAACGTGGCGTTGGTGGATGGAGCAAGACATGATGTCCCAGATGTGCTCAATTGGATACAGGTCTGGGGAACGGGCGGGCCAGTCCATAGCATCAATGCCTTCCTCTTGCAGGAACTGCTGACACACTCCAGCCACATGAGGTCTAGCATTGTCTTGCATTAGGTGGAACCCAGGGCCAACCGCACCAGCATATGGTCTCACAAGGGGTCTGAGGATCTCATCTCGGTACCTAATGGCAGTCAGGCTACCTCTGGCGAGCACATGGAGGGCTGTGCGGCCCCCCAAAGAAATGCCACCCCACACCATGACTGACCCACCGCCAAACCGGTCATGCTGAAGGATGTTGCAGGCAGCAGAACGTTCTCCACAGCGTCTCCAGACTCTGTCACGTCTGTCACATGTGCTCAGTGTGAACCTGCTTTCATCTGTGAAGAGCACAGGGCGCCAGTGGCGAATTTGCCAATCTTGGTGTTCTCTGGCAAATGCCAAACGTCCTGCACGGTGTTGGGCTGTAAGCACAACCCCCACCTGTGGACGTTGGGCCCTCATACCACCCTCATGGAGTCTGTTTCTGACCGTTTGAGCAGACACATGCACATTTGTGGCCTGCTGGAGGTCATTTTGCAGGGCTCTGGCAGTGCTTCTCCTGCTCCTCCTTGCACAAAGGCGGAGGTAGCGGTCCTGCTGCTGGGTTGTTGCCCTCCTACGGCCTCCTGCACGTCTCCTGATGTACTGGCCTGTCTCCTGGTAGCGCCTCCATGCTCTGGACACTACGCTGACAGACACAGCAAACCTTCTTGCCACAGCTCGCATTGATATGCCATCCTAGATGAGCTGCACTACCTGAGCCACTTGTGTGGGTTGTAGACTCCTTCTCATGCTACCACTAGAGTGAAAGCACCGCCAGCATTCAAAAGTGACCAAAACATCAGCCAGGAAGCATAGGAACTGAGAAGTGGTCTGTGGTCACCACCTGCAGAACCACTCCTTTATTGGGGGTGTCTTGCTAATTGCCTATAATTTCCACCTATTCCTATTCCATTTGCACAACAGCATGTGAAATGTATTGTCAATCAGTGTTGCTTCCTAAGTGGACAGTTTGATTTCACAGAAGTGTGATTGACTTGGAGTTACATTGTGTTGTTTAAGTGTTCCCTTTATTTTTTTGAGCAGTGTATATATTATCGTCCTATATTTAATATACGGTACATATTGGATGGTTGAAATTATGTTGAACTTTAGATTTGATTAGACACATTTTATTTGACCTTGTTTCAAACGTCATTGTTTCAGCATCATGCTTTCAACCTAAATAAAGAGGTATATTGAAATAAAATGTAAAGCCACAGTTCAACGACTTCTGCCTGAACAGTGACTCCTACTAGTAAATGAGTGGTAATGCACTTCAGTGCGACCGATCTCCATACAGATGCCTATGTTCCCTGCTTAGCAGTGTTGTAGTACTCCAGAACCGGTCTTGGTCTCGAGTCCTGTCTCGGAGATCACATATAGAGTGTCTCGGTCTTGTCTCGGTGTCAGATACGTTTTTACTCGTCTTGACTCCAGATAGTGAACAATCCTAATTTGTTCCCGAGACCAGCGGAGTAAAAAAAACTCATAATTATCAGCTTCCATTCAGTCAGCGCATAAAACCTCTTCGCCAGGCCAAAGATATACACTCCTTTCTTGAAACGTTAATACAGTGTCTTATTGCCTATTGAAATCTGGGATTCCTACTTCACTCATAACATTACTGTCATTTACTTTCGTTACTGTCAAACTTTGTCAGAATATCCTTGACTCACTGGTAGGGAAGAGTGGAGAAATGTGTTGGAAAGTTGTGTGCTCACTATTAGTAAGGGGAGATGGGGAAATTGAAAGTCTTTATATCTATAGAGATATTTGCGCAGTGTCAAGCCTTTTGGGCCTTCAATGTGTGACAGGCTCGTGATGCTGAAAGGACAGCAACCATAATGTAGGTCTCAAAGTGCATTTTTTGTAAAACACAAAGGGCTAGTGGTGTAGTGGAGGCAGTGCCGATTTTAGCATGTAAATCTTGGGGCAAAAAACAAAAAAAAAAATCGACAAATGTGGAATGCATGCCAGCAAAGCCACTACACAACACAACACTAAACAATACATTAATTGTACTATAATGGTGACAAACAGTGCCCACATACTGTTAGGGCCTACACAAAGCTGTCCCAACAGCAGAGTCCCAACAGCAGTCCCAAGACCTTACCACTGTTACACCTGGCTATCAGCCGAGCCTCATTTACTGCCTTTTAAAAAAACATAGCTGATATGGCTGACTTGCTTAAGCAAATGTGGTTTCTAATGACAATTGTGATGTACAAACTATGGCATAAGTGGACGACAAGCGGATAAGAGGCAATCCGTAATTTTGTTTAAGACTATGAGTGAGATGGACGGACGTAACGTTAGTCAATATAACTATTTGTTTAGCACTTTTGCAATGTACAGCAACAGAATTCAGAACATGGGCCGTTCTTACAGGATTCTCCCTGTACACCAAGTTAGAACCGTAGGATAAATAAAGGGGGCAAATAAGCAGACAATGAAAGCTCTTACAATATTCATTGATTACATTTCTCTAGAACAGGTTATAGGCTACAGTAGAACAGTCAGAACAGTAGGTGAAATTAAGAGGGGTAAATAGACCAAATTATTAGTGTGAGGCACATGGGCTACTAACATCTTACTACACAACATACACTTAGGATTACTTTCTTAGCTACAGTATACATATCTCCCTGGCATATTACATCATTTATGAAGTAGAAAACAAAACATTTTTGGACTCACATTGTTGTGCTCGGCTCACTTGAACAGGAAGGTGGCGCAACGGTCCTCCGAGTTAACAGTTGTTTTGAGCGCAGCACAAATCATGTTTAATTGACAATATGGCCAATGTTGACTGTTGATCATTTTAAATTTGGAAAAGAATCCCAGATTTGGGACCACACAGCCACTGTCACTGATTCCTTCCAAACCACTCGTTGAATTTGTGATTTCTAACTTGTTGTGTAATGTTTATGTCCCAATGGCCGATGAGCACGGATATGTTTTATCTATAATTTCTCTTCATATGACAAGGATTAAAAAGGACTTGCCAGTAGATGCTCCGTATTTTCTGCTGGTCTGCCCCACCACCACAGAAAGCACTGTGCTAGGCTGAAACACCTGCATTTTGGAGCTGCCTTACTCAAGAAAACAAAAAAGAGACCATGTTTGTATGCGACTTTATTAACTCAATGATATATATTATTTTTTACATTGTTGGCAAACTGATATGTGACAAGTATTAATGCCAAAATAACATGCAAAACAGGCAAGCCCATTTATTTATACTTTTTTGTGGGGCTCCAAAAATGTGGGGCTCAAAACAGGTTGGGCTCTGCCTGGTATACTGTACCCATACCCAAATTCATCTGCAAGCACCGCGGCGTCAGATAACTTTAACACTTTCTGTTCATTAATGTATACAACCAACCGCTCTGGGAGGCTGTTTTTAAATTCTTCCAATAACATTAATTCACGAAGACCTTCAAAGTCATTGATTTTACTCGCTGAGCACCATTTGTCAAAGAGAGACTCCTTCTCTCTAGCGAATTCAACAAAAGTTTTTATAGAGGATTTGGAGTGCTTTCTAAACTTTTGTCTATAAGCCTCTGGCACAAGCTCATACCCACGGAGCACAGTAGCCTTAACTATGTCGTAATTAAGACTATCAGCGAGAGAAAGAGTACCCAATACCTCCTGCGCTTTACCGGACAATTTACATTGGAGTAAAAGCGTCCACACGTCCCTAGGCCAATTCAAAGCCACTGCTATGCGTTCGAATGCACAAAAGTAAGAGTCAACCTCAGACTCACGTAATTGTGGAACTAAAGCAATATGCCGGCTAATGTCAAAGGTAGAGGCAGATCCTGGGGTGGAAAACACACTATTGGAAACGGCAGGGACAGCGGCCAGCCTCGCCATCTCCACCTCTAATTCCAATTTGCGCATTTCGAAGTCCATCTGCCTTATTTTAAGGTCCTTTTCTGCTTCCAACTCCAGTCGGCGCATCTCCAACTTGAGATGTAGCTCATCCTTTCGGATTTGTGCTCGCTCTTCTGCCTCCATCTGCAAATGTACAGCCGTAGGCATAGGAGAAAGAGGGTCAAATCGAGGCAAGCTGTCCGGGGCCTTATACTCGACCTCATCGTCGGGCCTAGACGGGGTACCCAGAGCATCCACCACCTCTCCAACCGTAGGCCGAGGCAAAACCAACACCTGCTTTTCCATCAGTGCCGCTAATACCAATGCCTTTACCTCCGCCTTAGCAAAACCACCAAGGCACGGAGATATCGAAATGGTCTGCCAAAGTCTCTAAATCCACTCTCCTACAATTCTCAAAACCCTCCCACGTTGGGTTATCCAGAAAAAACTTCAGGTTAAAGTTGGCCATATTCTAAATCCACCACCTAACTACTACACAGCACTAAACACTACACCAAACACAACAACCACCCAATCCACCTTTACTACCCTAGTGTGCAGGCACAAGCTGGATCAAAAAAATCCCGGATGAGCCCCCATCTTACGTTCTCCCCTCGGGTGTAGCTCGTCTGAGGAGGAGACGTAAATGCCTGGGCCTAAACACACCAGGTAATACAGATGAAAAGGGAAGAAATGTGGGGTGCAATGAGCGATAAATAAATCAGACCACAACCAGAACTCAATTTTAACCCTCAGGGGATGTTTAGTGAATTAGTTAAATAAACAATATAACACACCCATAAATAATTAATAAGAAACAAAACAACCACAACAAGGGAAGGTAAGAGAAGGGAAATGTTTGGGTTCGGGGTCCAAGTAATGAAAATAAACAAAAGGTCCCTCCTCTTCTACACACCTAATCCTTCCTAACACGTTCTAAACCCTAACCCACTGTCCTACCTGGTTCCAAGAAAAATACAAGGGTGACACCCGCCCGGCTAACCTAGTGTATAAAACAATGGGTTATCTACGTGAGAATGTACACCCATGGACAGGCTGAAACACAAGGAAATTAACACAAATACTCAAACAAAAAACAAGTGTCCTCTCTCTCTCTCTCCCTCCTCTCTTCTCTTACGGCAAACAGATATCCTCTCTGTAATCAGCTACAGCCACGCCCACCATCGTTAGCCGCAACTCGGTACACCTGTAATGCCCAAGACAAACACACTAGCAGGGGAAAAATGGGGAACAAGAAAAACGTAACACGTAACAGACAAGGATTAAAAAGGACTTGCCAGTAGATGCTCCGTATTTTCTGCTGGTCTGCCCCACCACCACAGAAAGCACTGTGCTAGGCTGAAACACCTGCATTTTGGAGCTGCCTTACTCAAGAAAACAAAAAAGAGACCATGTTTGTATGCGACTTTATTAACTCAATGATATATATTATTTTTTACATTGTTGGCAAACTGATATGTGACAAGTATTAATGCCAAAATAACATGCAAAACAGGCAAGCCCATTTATTTATACTTTTTTGTGGGGCTCCAAAAATGTGGGGCTCAAAACAGGTTGGGCTCTGCCTGGTATACTGTACCCATACCCACTTTTCTTTTCAGTGGGCATTGCCTATATTCACTCCTTAATCCCTACTATTGCGTATCAAAGCTATGTGGAGGTATACAACGTATGAGTTATGTAGTACAATAGAGAAATCATGCACAAAGTAGCCTACACAATCGCAAAGCACGTGAAATATATTCACATGCGCACCGCACGCCTAGTTTTAGCGGAATATCATCTGCAGACAGCAGGAGTGTGCAGCTCTCAACTGGTTTTGGCATGGAGTAGCTCACAGAAGAATGACATTGGTAGCTGGTAGGGTAGAAAAGATATTTCAATTTATATCTACCAGTAAACGCTAACTAAGGCAACAATGGGTATGCAAACTAGGTATTGAAAAAGTTTGGTCCATAGTCCTGGTTATTAGGCTATTTGCGATGTGCAGTTCAGTCATCATGCACTGTTCCCTTCCAAAAAAAAAAAAAATTGCAATCAGAGTGCAGTATAACTGCAGTAGTTTTACTGCAGTAGTTTTGTAGTGTAACAACAGTTCACTATTAGTGACCTGTTGGCCTTTGAGAAGGCAGAAGTTCCACCCATTACAAGTCAATGTGATTGATTGATTCCACTGTCACTCCGAGTGTTTTGCCATAATACAGTTGAATGGCAGATGCCTTCTATCGGGTGTCTGATGGTCTAGCCAATAGCTGACTTAGATAGCTAGATTTATCCCCCCAAAGACCACCAAAGAAAAATCCTGATTGGATATTTTTTTCTCTTCGGTGTTAACCCGTTCCTTTCTAACAAAAACTGCAGAGATTAAATCAGAACATCATTGAAAATAATAATATAATTATAATATAATCCTTATCATTGATCAGCTTCCATACTCATTTGCGTGGACTACCTAAATAAGGGGTAAAATGTACAACAACAAAAAATAATAATAAAATAAACAGTAATTCCTCTAACTTTTCTCTCTATGTGAAAGTAAATTTGGAGTGAGGTAGGGTTTACGTAGGCTACATTGAGATCTGATTTTCCCAACAAAGGACACCATAACTTCAATGTATACCTAGGTAAAATAGCATTCATCAATGGTTGATTGGATCTTTGGAAGTTGTAGTTAACATTAGGCCTATAAATAGGATACCAAATTCATGATATACCTAATATACTTACTTTTACCTTAGAATATTATTGTGTACAGTTGAAGTCGGAAGTTTACATACACCTTAGCCAATGAAGGAGGAATGAGCCAAAATACCAGCAACAGTGTGTGAAAACCTTGTGAAGACTTACAGAAAACGTTTGACCTGTGTCATTGCCAACAAAGGGTATATAACAAAGTATTGAGATAAACTTTTGTTATTGACCAAATACTTATTTTCCACCATAATTTGCAAATAAATTAATTAAAAATACTACAATGTTATTTTCTGGATTTTTTTTTCTCATTTTGTCTGTCATAGTTGACGTGTACCTATGATGAAAATTACAGGCCTCTCTTATCTTTTTAAGTGGGAGAACTTGCACAATTGGTGGCTGACTAAATACTTTTTTCCCCCACTGTATCTTATACTTGCCAAAGGATGGCATTGTTGGATAAACCCAGAAATTCTGAAGAATAGATCCAAGTTCCCTTGATTGAACCAGTACAACCAGTACTTTCTACCATTGATAACATCTCATCACTGTTCTTCAGGATTAGTCACCCTGAATCAGTGCAGCCAGATTTAATTGTATCTGAGTGGTAGATGTATTTCAGCCTGTAATGCTTAATTCATTCATATATATCAGTGGTTCCATACTTTTTATTGTCTCATACCCCCTTCAAACATTCGACCTCCAGCTGCGTACCCCCTCTAGCACCAGGGTCAGCGCACTCTCAAATGTTGTTTTTTGCCATCATCGTAAGCCTGCCACACACACACAGTATATGATACATTTATTAACCATAATAATGAGTGTGAGTTTTTGTCACAACCCGGCTCGTGGAAGGTGACAAAGAGCTCTTATAGGACCAGGGCACAAATAATAATATAATAATAATCAATAATTTTGCTCTTTATTTAGCCATCTTACAATAAAATCTTATTTGTTCATCAAAAATGGTGAATAACTCACCACAGGTTAATGAGAAGGGTGTGCTTGAAAGGATGCACATAATTCTGTAACGTTGGGTTGTATTGGAGAGACTCTCAGTCTTAAATCATTTTCCACACACAGTCTGTGCCTGTATTTAGTTTTCATGCTAGTGAGGGCCAAGAATCCACTCTCACATAGTTATGTGGTTGCAAAGTGCATCCGTGTCTTAACAGCGCGATTTGCCAAGGCAAGAAACTCTGAGCGCAGCCCTATCCAGAGATCTGGCAGTAGTTTGTGATTAAATTCAATTTTCACACTTGTTGCAATTTCGATGAGGCTCTCTTCTCTTGTTCAGATATCGGTAAGTGGACTGGAGGCAGGGCATAAAAGGAATAATGAGTCCAGTTGTTTGTGTCGTCCGTTTCGGGAAAGTACCTGCGTAATTGCGCACTCAGCTCACTCAGGTGCTTCGCTACATCACATTTGACATTGTCCGTAAGCTTGAGTTCATTTACACACACAAAATCATACAATGATGGAAAGACCTGTGTGTTGTCCTTGTTAATGTAGACAGAAAAGAGCTCCAACTTCTTAATCATAGGCTCAATTTCATCCCGCACATTGAATATAGTTGGAGAGTCCCTGTAATCCTAGATTCAGATATTCAGGCAAGAAAAAACATCACCCAGATAGGCCAGTTGTGTGAGAAACTCGTCATCATGCAATTGGTCAGACAAGTGAAATTAAAGGTCAGTAAAGAAAACTTTAAGCTCATCTCTCAATTCAAGAAAACGTGTCAGTACTTTGCCCATTGATAACCAGCGCACTTCTGTATGTTGTAAAGTGTTACATGGTCGCTGCCCATATCATTGCGTAATGCAGAAAATACACGAGAGTTCAGGGGCCTTGCTTTAATTAACAAAGTTAACCATTTTCACTGTAGTGTCCAAAACATCTTTCAAGCTGTCAGGCATTCCCTTGACAGTAAGAGCCTCTCGGTGGATGCTGCAGTGTACCCAAGTGGCGTCGGGAGAAACTGCTTGCACGCGCGTTTCCACTCCTCTATGTCTCCCTGTCATGGCTTTTGCACCATCAGTACAGATGCCAACAGATCTTGACCACCAAAGTCCATTTGATGTCACAAAGCTGTCCAGTACTTTAAAAATATCCTCTCCTGTTGTCCTGGTTTCCAGAAGAGGAAGTCTTCCTTAATTGACCCCCCCCATAAATGTAACGGACATATACCAGGAGCTGTGCCAGGCCTGCCACGTCTGTTGACTCGTCCAGCTGTAACGCATAGAATTCCCTGGCTTGTATGCGAAGCAGTAATTGTTTCAAAACATCTCCTGCCATGTCACTGATGCGTCGTGAAACAGTGTTGTTTGATGAAGGCATTGTCTGTATAGTTTTTTTTGGCCTTTTCCCCCAGCATTGTCTCATCCTTGATAGCAAAGTTCAGGAAAATCTTTATTAATGATATTTCTCACACTGAGATGAGAGGGATTAATGCAAATTATAAACTTGGTGGTTCGAGCACTGAATGCTGATTGGCTGATGCCGTGGACTGCATACCACTTTGTGTCGTGTCTAAGAACAGCCCTTAGCCGTGGTATATTGGACATATACCACACCTATTGCAAAAATGAACCATATCTGCATCCCAAATTAAAGTGCACTATTTTTGACAAGGACCAATAGGGCTCTAGCTAACAGTAGTGCGCTATATACGGAATAGCGTGCCATTTGGGATGGAGTTTGTTTCACTCAATTTCATGTTAACTCAAAGAGCATTAGATCAATGGCCAACAGCAAATCTTCTCACTATCTCTGTGTTGCCCACATGCTTGCACAGCATGACATCCAAACAACACTCACACATTTCACAATAATACACTACAGAGACAAATAATGATAACTACAGATAATACACTACAGACTAATAATGATAACTACAGATAATACACTACAGAGACAAATAATGATAACTACAGATAATACACTACAGACTAATAATGATAACTACAGATAATACACTACAGAGACAAATAATGATAACTACAGATAATACACTACAGAGACTAATAATGATAACTACAGATAATACACTACAGAGACTAATAATGATAACTACAGATAATACACTACAGAGACTAATAATGATAACTACAGATAATACACTACAGAGACTAATAATGATAACTACAGATAATACACTACAGAGACTAATAATGATAACTACAGATAATACACTACAGAGACTAATAATGCTAACTACAGATAAGGGGTGTAGGCTACTGAAGATTATTGCTCATTATTTCTATGTGTGTGTGTGTGTGTGTGCGTGTGTGTGTGTGTGTGTGTGCGTGCGTGCATGCGTGTGCATCTCTGTGTGTGCGCGTCTGTGTGTGACCGTACTGTGTCTGTCACTTATCAGAGATGGAGACATTGCTATCTTCAATTGAGCGCGGTTTCCCCAGAATAGTGGTTTCCTCATTGATGCGTTATTGCACTATTTGTTCTGACAACAATACCCCTCAGATGATTGGGATCAGAGTGTGTAGATGTGTGCCACTGCGTGCCCCATCGGGCTCCACCTCCATTATTCACATTCCTGTCATTATATCCCCCCAAACATGTACAGTCGTCTTTTCACACTCCTTTGTGTCATTGTTTCACTTTGTATCTGCATTGGTATAAATGGAAAATAATACCACATATTCCTCTCATTGTTGCACACAGTATGATCAGAGAGGTGGAGGTTCCAGGATGATCGAGCTCATCATTAAAAAGTCTGGCGGTTTCATGGGATTCTATGGCTGTGTTCCAAATTGCACGCTATTCCCTATAGCTTTTAGCACATCATAAGACAAAATATTGTGTAACATGTATTTGAATACCTGCTGTGTGTGAATGGTCTAATAGACCATGCAGTGCTAGACTGGAACAGCGGAGATTCACTCAGGTTATTCCTATATTGTGTGGAGTTTTGATAGAATCACAATTTGTGCTTTCTTGCGAGTAATGTGGCTCGATGAGGCCTAAGTATGGATGTAAGTGAAGTTACTCATTTGCTATTGAATCTAACGTGCCACAGCACAGGAATTCTGTACTCACCATTTACTGAACCTAAGGACATTCATTGACGCCCCTTCTGGGTGTTCGTCGATGCAGCTATATCGGCCCTGTCATTTTTCCGCTTTCATCACATTAACCTCTTAAAGCCATTCGTTTGGACGGACAGTGAAAAGCAAAAGGGATAACCATAGCAATTAACTTGTACTGACTAAGAACAATTATCTTGATGCAATGTTCAAGTTCATTACAATCTGCCCCATTTCTTTTTTTTGATCAGCTTTATTATTACAGATAGATTGTAGCTTTCATCATTGTAATTGTCTGCATTATTTCCAATCCCCCATATATTCTTTTGTAAATATATATATATATATATATATATTTACAATTATATATTTACAATATATATACAGTACCAGTCAAAGGTTTGGATACACCTACTCATTCAAGGGTTTTTCTTTATTTTTACTATTTTCTACAGTGTAGAATAATAGTGAAGACATCAAAACTATGAAATAACACATATGGAATCATGTAGTAACCAAAAAAGTGTTAAACAAATAGAAATATATTTTATATTTGCCTTGATGACAGCTTTGCACACGCTTGGCATTCTCTCAACCAGCTTCACCTGGAATTATTTTCCAACAGTGTTGAAGGAGTTCCCACATATGCTGAGCACTTGTTGGCTGCTTTTCCTTCACTCTGCGGTCCAACTCATCCCAAACCATCTCAATTGGGTTGAGGTTGGGTGATTGTGGGTGTCATCTGATGCAGCACTCCATCACTCTCCTCCTTGGTCAAATAGCCCTTACACAGCCTGGAGGTGTGTTGGGTCATTGTCCTGTTGAAAAACAAATGATACTCTCACTAAGCGCAAACCAGATGGGATGGCATATCGCTGCAGAATGCTGTCGTAGCCATGCTGGTTAAGTGTGCCTTGAATTGTAAATAAATTACTGACAGTGTCACCAGAAAAGCACCCCCACACCATCACACCTCCTCCTCCATGCTTCACGGTAGGAACGACACATGCGGAAATCATCCATTCACCTACTCTGCGTCTCACAAAGACACGGAGGTTGGAACCAAAAATCTCAAATTTGGACTCGGACAAAAGGACAGATTTCCACTTGTCTAATGTCTATTGCTTGTGTTTCTTGGCCCAAGCAAGTCTCTTCCTATTATTGGTGTCCTTTAGTAGTGGCTTATTTGCAGCAATTCGACCATGAAGGCCTGATTCACGCAGTCTCCTCTGAACAGTTGATGTTGAGATGTGTCTGTTACTTGAACTCTGTGAAGCATTTATTTGGGCTGCAATGTGAGGTGCAGTTAACTCCAATGAACTTATCCTCTGCAGCAGAGGTAACTCTGGGTCTTCTTATCCTGTGGCGCTCATCATGAGAGCCAGTTTCATCATAGCGCTTGATGGTTTTGCGACTGCACTTGAAGAAACTTTCAAAGTTCTTGAAATTTTCCTGATTGACTGACATTAATGTCTTAAAGTAATGATGGACTATCGTATCTCTTTGCTTATTTGAGCTGTTCTTGCCTTAATATGGATTTGGTCTTTTACCAAATAGGGCTATCTTCAGTATACCACCACTACCTTGTCACAACACAACTGATTGGCTCAAATGCATTAAGGAAAGAAATTCGGGTGGGAAACACCACTGGTGGGAAAAGGTGCATATTTTCTACATGCGGATTTTAGAACATTCGCATGGAAATCTGTCACCAATTGGATCGATACTGTTGATGATTAGTTATTTGAGAAGGAGACAAGTCAAGACGCTGGACCGGGTGATTCAGTTTATAGTATGGCAGTTTATTATGAGACAAAGATATTTGGCTGAGCGTGCACGGACTCCTTCGTTTAGCTCATAGGGAACTAGCAGAAGAGAGCCCCGAAACATAGTATACATCCAATTTATACAATGAAATAACAGTGTGTTGACGTTGAGTCTAGTAGGTCCGCTCTCCTGACTGGTCGATGAGTGGAGGGACGGTCCACTCTCCAGGTGGTGTCGACTTCCCATTGGCCCTTGGCAGTGTCCTTTGTCCTCGGAGTCCAACACCCCTAAGTGTGTGTGTGTGTATTTCTGGTAATTCGTGTCTGGGTGGTTGCGATATTCATGGAATGTTGTTTTTTACACCAGTGGTCAGTTCGTGTGGCTAGGGCGCTTTCATGTCTTGACATGTTTGTGTGAGTGCTTAAGTCAGCCATCTGTCTCTGGGTGTGGTCGTGATTGGTATCAGTTGGTTGCTCAATATGTCTCTGGAGTTTTGTTGTGTGCTGTTGTGAAGCATGTTGTGCAAATGCCCTCCTTATATATCATTAGGTAAAACGTTAGATTATCTTTATTACAAATCCCCCTCTTCACGTCTGCAAGACGTGACAAAAAAGAACAATCTGCGGCACAGCGGGAGTGAAAACAAACAAACGGAAGTCAGAGACAAATGTTGTGAGTCCCCCTCTTCACGTCTCACCTCAGCAGATAGCTTGTCAAGTCTCAATAGGGATTAAAATCATATCATTTCCATTACAATCCACCCGTTTTGCTAGATATTTCACATACATTATAACACATCTATTTTGATTGGATTCAGAAATTTCACACAAATTCAAACTAATTCATGCATCCCAATAGATGGTCTCATCTAACATGTGCTCCTCATATTTGAATGAATCCTCCACCTTGCTCGGCGGTAGGTACTTGTCATCTCATTGATCTGAACTTTGACTCGGTCCGTAGCTCACCATCTGCTCCGTTATCATCTCTCTAGAGTTCTGGTGATTAAACCTCTTGCACACGGGACCAAACAACAACCACACAACCCAATCACACTCATACAGGTGAAAGCAGCCCATAATACAGTTCTTGCAACACTTTTCCATTTTCCAAACATGATCTGTGTTATCAAAAATGTACGTACAGCAATGAACCTAATCATTCTACCTACACCATCCTCTTTGCCCGTAACCTATCGAGAGTCAGTCTATTTTACCAGGTCATGAGGGAGGTGGCGGATAATTGGTCAGAGAACCTCTTTACTGCATCCCCTGTTTCATTCATGAATCTCTGTTGATTAAAATATGTCATTAATTCAATCCACATTATTATTTATTGTCAACTACCAAAATAATGTAGTGTTAAAGCCTTCACATATTTGATTCATAGCTTTGTATTCATCTGGAACTTCCCTGAGGATGCCAATAGCATCCATCTTGTAAAGCTACTCCCATCCTGGTCAAAACTCCTCCTGTGCCTACTTTAGCCTCCTATAACTGGCCTCTGATGACTAACTCGAACTGGTTAGACCAATAACCCCAGGGCGCAATTCCTAACCACCCTTTGTGGTAATTTCTGTCGTATGCGTCCTTTGCTGGTACTAGCCCACCCTTCATCAGTTATAGGTGCTATGAGGTTACACATTTTCTCCTGTGCTTTCAAACCTAAGTCAGTCATATTAACAATTACCTTTCCAGCCATTAAAATCATCTTAATTCTCGGTGCCATTTTTGTATCTATAACACTGGTATTCATCCGGAATTTAGGTGAACCGAGGTGGGTTGGCTGAGTACTTCAATCTGGCCAACCCATATTCATGTACTGTTGTCTGCTTCCCCAGGAAATTGTTTAATGTTTACCTTAAATTCTACATCTTGATCTTCTTTGATTCCTTATTCTGTACGTCACTCATCAGTGTATTATATAGTTTATCTTTTACTTCTTCTCCATGACAACGGTAACCTATGTTTAGTACCAGTAGGTGGTGGATCTGAATATATCAGAAAGATTAGACTATGATGCAGCTCAGAGTTTCTACTCTTCCCAAAAACCGTCAACCCTCTCCTGCCCTTAGTCTCTCTTCTAGGTACCACCCCATACTCACACCTCTAGGAGCACACACAGTGATGAACGGTCGGGATAGGAAATCTTCGTGAAGGAGGTAACCCCCGGACCCTGTTGGTATCGGTTCTTCTCCTAACTCTGTGTGTGATCAGCAGTGGTCATATGTGTACATACCTCCTTGCAGTGGGTAACGTGGACCCAAGTGACTCTCTCAGCTTTTCTAATGGCAAAGGCAATGGTTTAACAGAACCTGGTATGGGCCTTCCCCACGGGGCTGCTTCCCGTCTTTTCTCCTCAGGGACTGGATCCACACCCAGTCTCCTGGTTGGATTGAGTGAATCACCTTCTCCTGTAATTCACCTGTTGAACACAAAATCTTGGACATACGGGTTTGGTTAACAGTCTTCTCATGTGCTCTGCTAGTATTTCTTCACTTCTATGTCTACCTGTTCTGGTCTCTCTAACTCTGGCATTCTATAGGCTCTACCTAATTAGCTAAAATGTCATCCATCATTTAAACGGAGATAGATCCCAGTATCAACACTAGGGATAATATCTTGTCCTCATTTTTTAGTTACCATAATCTTGTCCACCAAGTAAGTTGGGAACACTTCTACCCATTTGCTATGCTTATCTGTTATTTTTAAACACCCCTTCTTCCCCTCAATTCGGAATAGTTCAATAAGTCCATTTCCAAATGTTGGAATGGAAATTCTACAAAAATGTTTTTTGTTCTAGTAGCATCCTATCCTGTTCTATCGCCTGCTCTACCATACTCCCCCTATTTATACATGGCTCAAGCCATGTATCAATTTTGCTGCATTTCTTAACAATGTCTTTTGTTAGGTTAGTAAATTATCCTTATGTCAGCCCTTCTCTTGTAGGATTGCCCCCTTTCATATACCACATGTCCAATTCTCCCTGGGGCATTCATCCTTAGCTACCCTGTGCATTTCTCTATCAAGTGTCCTATCTTCTTTAAGATTGAACAACTTCTTTCAACTAAATTATCATATCTTTTCCTAGCGAATTTTACCAAACATAACTTAAAATCATAACTATAATACATGCCTATGGAGCCGATAGTCTCTCCATGTATTAATATCCTAACTAAATGAACCTAACATCTTCTATTCTTATGTCTTTTCTGTCTCTCCAGTGTTATTTCTGTCCTCACCTGTTTATAATTTAACTATGCTGGTCTCCACTCACTACCCGTTATCTAATTCTTCTATGTTACTTTTATCTTCTCTTCCTTGTTTATGCTCTCCTCCTTCTACTTCCAACCCATCAAGGTCTCAGCAGTGCAGGGGAGTACTAAATGTCTCATGGTCTTATTACATAGCTACTTACATTTATCTCGATACCCTCAATAATCCTGGATTCCCTACAGATGTCATATATTCCTGTCCTGTTGGCTTAAGTCTACCATTATTAACCTGTTTTATCAACAAAATATAATATTACTATTATATTAATTCCACAGTCTTGTTGTGTTAAATCTCTTCCACTAAATACAACCACAGCTGACTTCCTAAGGGAAAATAAACTTATCTAGATAATGTAAAAAGTACCTCTACTTATCAAACGATATTCACGTAACATAATCAGATCAAAATGACTAATCTGAACTACTCCCCAAAGAAAAATTATTGTACCCTTTTCGTCATTTAGTCTTCTCATTGGTTCAAATTATCAATTGTGTCTAAGAACTTTAACTCCATCATAATTATCAGTTCTCCTAGTTTCCTTAAAGTTAGTATCCCAAATTACCTTAAATTCACCATCCAATGGCTTTTCATTGCGGCTGATCAGACCACAAAAGGAAAAGTCACCAGTGGGGTCAAAAAAGTCATAACCCCTTTTCAGAAACGTTTTTTCTTTCTTACTACATTAGACAAATGAAAGCTAATAACCTTATCTAGATTTCGTATCTCAAGTTCCCAGAACATTCCCTATCAAAAGAATTTCACGTGTTTAATTAAAACTCAGAAAATAAAACTTTACAATGCCATGTGTGTCTACCCCTTTAAGATATCCTGTCCCTAGGAATTTTTCCCCAAAGAGCTAAGCGCTCCATATTCCATAAAATAACCACTTGGTCAGCATTTCCTCATACTACACCGATTCAGAAACCCAAAAGTTAACTACAAACAAAACCTAAAAATGCTTATACTTCCATTGTACTCCCCCCAATCATTAGTTTTAAACTTAATTGAACATGCGCTACCCTTGGATACAATACTGTACTTCAATCTATGAAACCCCATATTTTAACGTACTATTTGACTAATTTGACCCAAGATTGCTTAAAACCCTAAAACCCTTTCAGTTTGTCTGCAAACCGGCCCATTCTGTTTGCTAGGAATACCCTGCCATTATACACAACTGTGTTTAATGTGCACCTTCCCAGTTAATTATAAAATTAACTCCACCTGTAATTCACCTTAATGACTTGATATTTTTCCTTGCAATGTTCAATTCACTGGTGTTACTAAACAATCAATACCACGAATCAATAACCAGAATTTATCACAAAACAAAACGCTTCTTTCCCGCCAAACATAGCCCAGCGATTACCTCTTTTCAAACAGCGTTCTGCCTTTCCTCTATCACAAGATTAAAACCAATATTCCAACTGTATCTCTCTTTCGGCTTCACACTTATGAAATGTCTATGTCCTTATATGTACCATGTAAATCGCCATACTTATAGAAATAACATCATTCAACTCTTTCTCTGTATGCCATTTCCAGCAACAGAGAACGTATTATATCAAAATTCTCTCGCTATTATTTTCTAATTAGTTAGCCTTTCAATTTAAACTAATCAAGCTATCAAAACGTTACATTTATATCTTAAACAAACGCTAGCAACCGTATCTCTCCAGGCAAAACATATCTTCTTACATTTTAGTCCCATGGTGCATGGGCTGGGATCCGAACCCGGGCCTCCCGCGTGGCAGGCGTGAAAACTAAACTATTCGAATGCATACTCGGGTTCAGTGTCTTCCACCTGAAGCAAAGGAAACATTAGGCCCCTATCAGCCTGACCAGGGTCAATAGCGGTGGTGATCAGCCTAGTAGTGTACACTCACAAAAATAACAAACAGGGGAGCTGATATCCCCAGCCTCTCCCAGGGAGGGATGTACCCCGACCCTGGGCGTGGTGCCTTAGGTCGTGGAAACGGAAGCCATTGTCCCATTTTCCCCAACTAAGGTTTCAGTGGTTGGAATCGAATTTATGTAGGGCGCGCAAATCGGCCTTGGTTTCAGTCAAAGTTCTGGAAGGGGTTGGGGCTGGAGTGCAATGTGTAAGGTGGTGCCAAGGTGCTCCTGATTTACCTTTGACCTGGACAGAGTGTGAAGTAACTTCCTTCACTTCGTACAGCCCAGTCCACCTGGGTTCCAGCCACTTTCTCTTGTGGACTTTGACCCTCACCCAGTCCCCAACTTTTACCTTCAGTGGTGGCGAGTCTCCCAACATCTCCCCCTCTTTGACCTTGCGGATCTGTGTGGAGAGAGCTGCAGAAAGTTCCGTCAGTTTTCTCACATACAGACATTACAATTTGTTGTACATCAAGGGCGGGCATATGACCTCCCTCCCTTGGTGGACCAGGCATATTCAAACCTGCACATACCTTAGCTATTTAGCCTTAAGGGTTTGAGTGGCGCGTTCCACGAGGCCCTGAGATTGGGGCCTGCACACCTACCCAAATTTGTGTACAATCCCGAATCTCTCCTCCACCTGTCTCAGGTGCTTGTTACTGATTTGCAGCCACTTTATGACTGACTTGGCCTCCTCTCGTGCCTTTGGTATTGCTCTGGTACTACTGTTACCCACCCAACAAACCTGTCTTTCACTCCCACCAGGTACCCCCTTTCCACTTGCCACGTTATCTGGGCCCCTGACGGTGTCTTCCTTTTCTCCGTTTTTTTTTTCTTCCTTCTTAAACATGTGGTTCCTGTTTCTGTCCTTTTCACTTTCTATTCCCTTCTCAACTGCTTCCTTCAAACCTTCCTCCATCACTACCTTATTGCTTTATAATGTTCCTTTCCCCCCGCTCTATCCTGTATCTTCTGATCTAAATATTCGCTAAATTTAAGTTTAATTGGTTGGTGGAATGGTTGCCATTTTATTACCCACACTAATGTCCCTCTATCTTTGTATACTTAGCCCGTCGTTGGTCAAAACCATCGATGTATTCACGGTGCTGACACAGACTTATCTCTGGTGCCCCACCCTCGTAGACAAAGTTCCGAAAATTATAATTTAATTTAATGAACTGTCTATATTACAGTAGCAGAATAACAACCACTTCAACCTTTATTAAGACAGTTCGTTAATTGTATTGTTGAAATAACCCAGGACAATACCAACAGCACGGCGGCTTACCACAATTCACTCAGTAATTCTTAAAAATTATACAAATGAAATTAAATTGATTAAAAGGAGACCTGTGAAACGCTCAATCAACACTACAATATTCCAAATTATCCGACTGTATATTGGCGCTCCTAACTGATGACTACTTCAGTTGTCCCAATCTCACGGATATTTCCAGGTTAAATTTTCTATGCACCCGACTGTGTATTGACGGTCCGGACTGAGAGTCACTTCAGTCCGCCCCAATTTCACGGAATGCACTATTCCAATGTATCTGACTGTATATTAATGTCTCCAACTAAACGCCACTTCAGCCGGACAGAAACTCACAGATACGTTTTACCAATCCCAGTTTACTAACTCTACTTTAGATGCACTATTGTAAAGTGGTTGTTCCACTGGATATTATAAGGTGAATGCACCAATTTGTAAGTCGCTCTGGATAAGAGCGTCTGCTAAATGACTTAAATGTAAATGTAAATGTACTTGAGTAGTTATACCGATCCCAGTTTACTGACGCTACTCGGTTCTAATCGTGATCAATCCCAGTTTTACTGATGCGCCTAGTCGAGCGCCATTTCGACTAGTCCCAGTGTACCGATGCAACTTGACCTAACAACTAATTATCCGACTATATATTGGTGCTCCTAACTGATGACCACTTCAGTTAGCCCCAATCTCACGGATATCTCTGGGTTAATTTATATGCACCCGACTATGTATTGATGCTCCGGACTGAGAGTCACTTCAGTCCGTCCCAATCTCACGGAATGCAATATCCCATGTACCCGACTATGTATTAATGTCCAAACCAAACGCCACTTTGGTTGGACAGAAACTCACGGATACATTTTTAGGCCTATAACAGCAAATATCCTTGTACTCAGCCTTAACGTTTGTTTATACAATTTTATACAATATTAACAGTAATTCATACTCACGCCCAGTACTACTGATCAAATTTTGGATAAAGACTATAATACAATATGCAGATTTTGTTTTAACAGGCTCTGCTTACCTTTTTTTTAATCGAGCTCGTTGATCAGTTTCCCGGGGCAAGCAGAATCGCCGATGACTCCTGCGGACAGGTCACCCGTCCTTACAAGATTGTCCTGGACTTGTCTCTTCTCACATCAACCATTAATGGACCGAATTCAGGAGTTTGAAACCATCCTCTGCTACCAATTCTGTTGATGATTAGTTATTTGAGAAGGAGACAAGTCAAGACGCTGGACCGGGTGATTCAGTTTATAGTAAGGCAGTTTATTATGAGACAAAGATATTTGGCAAAGCGTGCACGGACTCCTTCGTTTAGCTCATAGGGAACTAGCAGAAGAGAGCCCCGAAACATAGTGTGCATCCAATTTATACAATGAAATAACAGTGTGTTGACGTAGGTTGAGTCTAGTAGGTCCGCTCTCCTGACTGGTCGATGAGTGGAGGGACGGTCCACTCTCCAGGTGGTGTCGACTTCCCATTGGCCCTTGGCAGTGTCCTTTGTCCTCGGAGTCCAACACCCCTAAGTGTGTGTGTGTGTGTTTCTGGTAATTCGTGTCTGGGTGGTTGCGATATTCATGGAATGTTGTTTTTAACACCAGTGGTCAGTTCGTGTGGCTAGGGCGCTTTCATGTCTTGACATGTTTGTGTGAGTGCTTAAGTCAGCCATCTGTCTCTGGGTGTGGTCGTGATTGGTATCAGTTGGTTGCTCAATATGTCTCTGGAGTTTTGTTGTGTGCTGTTGTGAAGCATGTTGTGCAAATGCCCTCCTTATATATCATTAGGTAAAACGTTACATTATCTTTATTACAATACCTAGCTACTGGTGTGAAAATGTGGCTGCCATTTTCTTTCTCTCTGGCTGCTCATTATCACAGTGTGACATAAGACATACATTTTGCTAATGGCTAATTTCTCCATTATTCTGCAAATGTTAGGCGATTTTCCGCAGTATGCTACAGCCATTTATTCTGTATTGTTCTTAGTCAGCGATTGAATTTCTTAGACATCTCGTCTTACTGTGTGCTACTCGTGTTTAAGGGTAATACTTTGTAAAATAAGTGAGAAGACAGTTATTATGCTCCTGGGGCTAGTTTAGAATATTTATCAGAATTACTGTATAGAGTTTCAAGTCAATATACCAATTGCTTTCACAGCCCAAGAGTTCAACTAATAACATGTGTCCAAAATTCAATAAAAGAGTTGGGAAATCATTTGACAGGCCACCAAGCCAGTTTTAGTTTTAAGATCCCAAAGAATGACATTGATCCATGGTTCTACATGTTCAATCAACAAGTTTATGCAGCAGCTCTTTTTCCCATGTTCAAATAAAATCACAGGTTGGGCTTGGGTACTGTATCCAAACCTACAACCAGATACTCTCTCACAACTATGCTTTCACGTTTCAGGAAGTGTGTGAGACCCTGTGTAAACATCACTAGCAGGTTTGATTGAATTCCAGCTATATTGGAAAAGTGGGTAACACTTTACTTGACCTCCAGCATCTTAACACGTCATAACCACGTCATAACAGTTGACATGACTCGTTGTCGTGACGTGACTATTATTAATGTGATGACGGTTATTTTATAAAATCAATTAACTATGTTTAATTATTACGTGATTCAATTAATCATGTAACAATTAACTCATTTGTAACTTGGGGCACCATGGGAAAAGTTTGTTTAATGAGTTACTGTTTCCTGAATTAACTCAAGAATATATTAGAATATATCGTTATCATACCAGTCATCCATTTATCATTATTACCTCATATCGGTCTCATTCTGATGTCGTTGGCCTCGCAAATCTGCACAAACCCTAGTCTAAATGATGATTCAGTGATACACAAATTGGCTTAATTATTTATTTACTAACTAACTAAACAATAACACAGAAATACATAAACACACACAGTATAGGTTGAATTGATTACTTACATAATGCAATGAAGGTCCCTAGTGGACTAACCCGATATGATGGCTTGTTACACAATGGAAATGGGTGGGGAAAGAAAGAGCGGGAGAAACAGAGGGTACCCATCTTACATACAGTTGGAAAACTGCTCATGGGAATGTGAATACTTCGCACATGAACGACCGCTCAATCGGAAATAATTGCAATGTATATATTTACGCTTGTATGTCTCTGTCGTCTATCTCTGTTGAAATCGCCCAGTCCGTCTATGGGGAGTCGTCCGATGCAAGTCTCTGGTTGTCCACCAGAGGTCACAATGTCCTTAGTAGTTGTAGTAGGCTTCTTTCTCTGCATGTTCGTTGGACTGGATCCTTCAGATGTACCACAATGGTAATGACACGGAACTGTTCTTCTTTCATCTTCAGTCGAGATTCCTAGACTATTTTACAGTGAGGGGAAAAAGTATTTGATCCCCTGATGATTTTGTACGTTTGCCCACTGACAAAGAAATGATCAGTCTATAATTTTAATGGTAGGTTTATTTGAACAGTGAGAGACAGAATAACAACAAAAAAATCCAGAAAAACGCATGTCAAAATTGTTATAAATTGATTTGCATTTTAATGAGGGAAATAAGTATTTGACCCCTCTACAAAACATGACTTAGTACTTGGTGGCAAAACCCTTGTTGGCAATCACAGAGTTCAGATGTTTCTTGTAGTTGGCCACTAGGTTTGCACACATCTCAGGAGGGATTTTGTCCCACTCCTCTTTGCAGATCTTCTCCAAGTCAGTAAGGTTTCCAGGCTGACGTTTGGCAACTCGAACCTTCAGCTCCCTCCACAGATTTTCTATGGGATTAAGGTCTGGAGACTGGCTAGGCCACTCCAGGACCTTAATGTGCTTCTTCTTGAGCCACTCCTTTGTTGTCTTGGCTGTGTGTTTTGGGTCATTGTCATGCTGGAATACCCATCCACGACCCATTTTCAATGCCCTTGCTGAGGGAAGGAGGTTCTCACCCAAGATTTGATGGTACATGGCCCCGTCCATCGTCCCTTTGATGCGGTGAAGTTGTCCTGTCCCCTTAGCAGAAAAACACCCCCAAAGCATAATGTTTCCACCTCCATGTTTGATGGTGGGGATGGTGTTCTTGGGGTCATAGGCAGCATTCCTCCTCCTCCAAACACGGCGAGTTGAGTTGATGCCAAAGAGCTCCATTTTGGTCTCATCTGACCACAACACTTTCACCAGTTGTCCTCTGAATCATTCAGATGTTCATTGGCAAACTTCAGAGGAGCATGTAATGTGCTTTCTTGAGCAGGGGGACCTTGCGGGCGCTGCAGGATTTCAGTCCTTCACGGCGTAGTGTGTTACCAATTGTTTTCTTGGTGACTATGGTCCCAGCTGCCTTGAGATCATTGACAAGATCGTCCCGTGTAGTTCTGGGCTGATTCCTCACCGTTCTCATGATCATTGCAACTCCACGAGGTGAGATCTTGCATGGAGCCCCAGGCCGAGGGATATTGACAGTTCTTTTGTGTTTCTTCCATTTGCGAATAATCACATCAACTGTTGTCACCTTCTCACCAAGCTGCTTGGCGATGGTCTTGTAGCCCATTCCAGCCTTGTGTAGGTCTACAATCTTGTCCCTGACATCCTTGGAGAGCTCTTTGGTCTTGGCCATGGTGGAGAGTTTGGAATCTGATTGATTGATTGCTTCTGTGGACAGGTGTCTTTTATACAGGTAACAAACTAAGATTAGGAGCACTCCCTTTAAGAGTGTGCTCCTAAATCTCAGCTCGTTACCTGTATAAAAGACACCTGGGAGCCAGAAATCTTTCTGATTGAGAGGGGGTGAAGTACTTATTTCCCTCATTAAAATGCAAATCAATTTATAACATTTTTGACATGCGTTTTTCTGGATTTTTTGGTTGTTATTCTGTCTCTCACTGTTCAAATAAACCTACCATTAAAATTATACACTGATCATTTCTTTCTCAGTGGGCAAATGTACAAAATCAGCAGGGGATCAAATACTTTTTTCCCCTCACTGTTCATATACAGCTGCACACTGTGAATGTCTAATCTTCACCTTCACTCGTCGAGAGTTTACGGGTCTTACCATTTTCTGGTCTCAATGGTTGATTATTCAGGGTACAGCTAGGACCACTTTACACACTGGCAGCCACCCGGCATGTTTTGGTTTCTAGAAATTTTCTTCACTCATGTTGAGAGTTTCTAACCATTTCGTAACATTCAGAAAAACATCCCACTTCCCCCTCCCATAGCCTACGTGTCAACAGTATGTTTGTTATATATATATATTTTTTTTATTGACCATATTAAATTATAATTGTACCTGCCCACACATTGGTGTCAGACATGTACCTACTCCAATGCTCTGTTGCTGATGACTAGGATAAATGCAGGAGCAGATTTCAGGAGCAGGACAAGACACCCTGTTTTTGACTGATGACTGATATAAGGGCATGTACGTGATAGGCCTATCTGGCTTACATGATTATGATGGTCATAATGCGTCTTGACAGCGTCATAAAGTGTATTTTCATAGTCCAAGTAAAGTGACACAGAATGCTCACAATGCTTCATGACAGTGTCATAAAGTGTATTTTCTACAAGTTATTTAAAATATGATGAAAAAAATGTATTAAAACAACAGCAAAGGATTTAAGAAACAAACTTTCAAATGAAGAAAACTTCTTGGCAGAGAAACGAATTGGAATATATGTGGGTTTTGACCAGCCATAAAATAACACAATATATGTCACAACAGGTGTAAATATGGGTCATGACAGTGTTATGACCATATTATGACATGGTTATGACAAGTTATGTCAACTGTTATGAAATATTATGACATGGTTATGACACTGGGTGTCAAGTAAAGTGTTACCGAAAAGTGTGTTCCTGGTATTTGGTTAAAGGGTCAATCTGGTATTCAAACGACAACAAAGCAGTTACCGCACACCACTTTTTTGGTAAGGTGAGGTATGGAACTGGAGAGATGTTACCACTCTCAAATGTATAGATGGGGCAATTAATGAATTCTAAAGCTACTGGAACACGTGGATATTTTTATTTTACAGGTATCCTACTTCACTACAGTACTACCACAAACTAGCCAATTAACATGTTCAAATAAACTGTGGCTGAAACCACATGCCATTTGGAGAATAGATATTTTCTGTAGCTGAGAGAGAGGTCCATGTTTAAGTAAAATGCCAGACGCTGAGCCGTGGGAAATTCCACATGCTTATTTGACGAGTTTCCTCTGTGAAGCAACCAGGTATATACTGTATATACTTTAGTTGTCAGTAGTCACCCAGGTGTTCCATTTAAAACCAAATTGGCATTTGCAGGGATTGTGCCTTTTCTGTCAAATCTCACACTGCTTTGTTGAATCCACTCTGCATTCTGATTCATAGTCATTAACTATTACTCATACAGGAAACCAAAGCGACCAGAGTGTTACTGGCTGGAATTGGCTGAGCAGTAATGAATGCATTTTCTAGATAAAGGCCATTAATTGGTCCATATGGAATGTGTCCAAAATGGCACCTTTTTCCCAATATAGTGTACTACATTTGGCCAGAGCTCTATTGGGCACTGGTCAAAGTAGTGCACTATAAAGGGAATAGGGTGCCATGTGGGGCTCAGATGTAGTGTACTAAAGAAATGACAGGGCAGGAGCACAACTAATGGGGTTCTATTAATACAGACATAGAACATGGATATGGTCGGTAATACACACATGGGTTTGAAGTAGGGTCTTTAACCTGGTAAGGGGATAAAATCTCTAATGGCCTAGCTTACATCATAGCCTGATCTTACATTACTCTAAGTTGATCATATGTTATATTATCACTGAATGTGATCGATTTGGTTAATGTGCATTATGCAATCAAGGGTTTTATTATGTATAATTCATTTTTGGCTCTGCTATCCTGTGAACTGTAACAAGTCCACTCAGGAACATTCAATGTCGTCTTGGTAAGTAATTCCAGTGTATATTTGGCATTGTGTTTTAGGTTATTGTCCTGCTGAAAGGTGGATTGGTCTCCCAGTGTCTGTTGGAAAGCAGACTGAACCTGGTTTTCCTCTAGGACTTTGCCAGTGCTTAGCTCTATTCCTTTTCTATTTATCCAAGAAAATTCCCTAGTCCATGCCAATGATAAGCATACCCATAACATGATGCAGCCACCACCATGCTTGAAAATATGAAGAGTGGTACTCAGTAATGTGTTATGGTTTTTCCCCAAACATAATGCTTTGTGTTCAGGACAAAAAGTACATTTCTTTGCCAAGTTCTTTGCAATATTACTTGCCTTATTGCAAATAGGATGCATGTTTTAGAATATTTGTATTCTGTACAGGCTTCCTTCTTTTAACTAGTCGTTTAGGGGCGGCAGGTAACTGAAAGGTTGTTAGATCAAATCCCAGAGCTGACAAGGTAAAAATCTGTCGTTCTGCCCCTGAACAAGGCAGTAACCCACTGTTCCTAGGCCGTCATTTGTAAATAAGAATTTGTTCTTAACTGACTTGCCTAGTTAAATAATGGTTAAATTATTATTATTATTTTCTAAACACTAACTGGTTTAAAATCACCATTGGCCTCATGGTGAAATGCCAGAGCCATTTCCTTCCTCTCAGTCAATTGAGTTAAGAAGGATGCCTGTATCTTTGCAGTGACTGAGTGAATTGATACACCATCCAAAGTGTAATTAATAACTTCACCATGCTCAAAGGGATATTTAGTGTCTGCTTTTTTCTTCTACCCATCTACCAATCGGTGCCCTTCTTTGCAAGGCATTGGAAAACCTACCTGGTCCTTGTTATTGAATCTGTGCTTGAAATTCACTGCTCAACTGAGGGACCGTACAGATAATTGTATTTGTGTGGTACAGAAATGGGATAGTGTCGTGGACGAATCAGAATTAGTTGGGTAACATAGATAATTAAGATGTTTTATTAGTATAATATGCTTATTTGAGGTACTTGTCATTAGAAAGTGTCCATTGGACTCTGGTGTCTTTTCAGTTGCATGTCTACCTTAGCTGGGGCTCAGACACTTGGGGCCCAGAGAGGGGAGAGGTCAGACTTGTCGTCATGGGAATGTGTCTTTACTTATTCTTAAACCATGTGAAGGGATGGCGTGATTAATGGGGAACCAATGACTTGTCTCCACAATGTCTGTGAGAAAGTCACTCCCTCCTTTTCTTTATTGTGGGGAGGATTATGGCAGTAAATGGACCCTTGTATGTCCTCTCTTAGATCTCACACTTATCCTGTGATAATATATGGCCTAGAGGCTCACTCCCCCCAGTGAGCCTGTCCAGGAGTGGGGTCAAGAGGGGGTTTGCTTGAGATGGGAGTATCTAGAGTTGACAATTGATATATGCCATTGGATGAAATAGTTCTGTTCAATACCGTACCAGGGAGGGACGGTTCTAAGGAGACCAGATACTGGGCTATACCATTAATCCTGTTGACATAGCAGTTACTGTCTGATGTGTTTTATAGATATCTGTCATACAAAACGCAACCTTTGTGAACTGTTACTAAGTATCTGTGGTTTGTCAATGTACGTTGAAGGGGCTGTATCGTTGCTATAAAAGATCCCTGTAGCCATTCTGCAATCACCTCATTAAATGATTAATTCGAGAGAATGCATTATTGGGGGTCAAGAACTTTTGCAAAAGTATCTTAAGTATTAAAGATGTAGTTAACTCGGACTGGTGTGTTTGTAACTCCTCATTTGGTAATGCAGAAATTAGCCACCACAATAGTCATGGAACTTATTTTACCCTTGAACTTATTTAGGCTTGCCATAACAAAGGGGTTGAATACTTATTGACTCAAGACATTTCAGCTTTTTCATTTTTATTAATTTATAAAAATGTCTAAAAACATAATTCCACTGACATTATGGGGTATTGTGTGTAGATCAGTGACACAATCTAAATTGAATCAATTTTAAATTCAGGTTTTAATACAACAAAATGTGGAAAAGGTCAAGAGATGTGAATATTTTCTGAAGGCACTGTAATTGTCTTCAGCATTACAAATGAAATAGACACAAACTAGTCTGTAGCTGCAACACTTCCAGTCCATGTTTAGCCACAGACCTGACTGATTGTCTAGCCACCACTCGAAGTGACAAATAACAGTCCATGAAAATAATAACCAATGACCATATAGAAAAAAACTGCAACTCTTAAGCGCTATCTGGCGTAAGACAAGGATATGGTGATATACAGTATCCTGTCACGTCCTGACCATAGAGAGCTCGTATTTTTCTATGGTAGAGTAGGTCAGGGCGTGACTGGGGGGTTTTGTCTAGTTTCATTTTTTCTATGTTGGGGTTTTCGTATGATTCCCAATTAGAGACAGCTGGTCATCGTTGTCTCTAATTGGGGATCATATTTAAGTAGTTGTTTTTCCCACTTGTGTTTGTGGGAGATTATTTTGAGTTAGTGCATGTTGCACCTCTGTCGTCACGGTTTGTTGTTTTGTTTATTGTATGTCTTGCATAGTTTCACATATTAATAAAGATGTGGAACGATACGCACGCTGCGCCTTGGTCTCCTTCCTACGACGAACGTGACATATCCGCAAAACATCAAAGATATTTGCCGGAGTCTGGTCTAGTGGTAAGGCTGCCGACTCCGAACCACGTATTCCCTTGACGATGCGAATTCGAGGCTTGAGTTCGGTCTCAGCCACTTTCTGTTTGTGGCCCTCATTCCTGTGTATCTCCCGCTCTACCTTCCCTCTGTCCTGTCATTCAAAAAATATAAAACACAATTGTTGTCAGCTGTACATTCCCATTTTCCCTCTACTCTCTCTCTACAGTGTCTCCTCCAAGTCCTCTCCTATACTGTTGGTATTCACCACAGGTAAGGACTCTCGGAGGGAGATGTCGTCCACCTGTTTGGCTCTCTCGTCTGGCTCCTCTAGGATGGATGGGGGCAGGCTATCCACTTCAGAGTTGCTGAACACGTAGCCGGGCAAGGTGGTGTGGGTGCTGACGCTGTGCCTGGCTTGGCTACTGCGGTACACGTGGCTGGAGAAGAGAGAGGAGGTGCCCGAGATCACGGCCAGCGGCTGGGGCTGACTGGTAGTGGTCTGGTTGAGGCCGTACCGGTAGTTGGCACATGCTGCCGGTCCCTTCCCGTCAAACGCCAGGTTCCAGCGGGTCCAGGTCTTCTTGATCTCTGCCTGGACCTGAAGAGAACAAGAGGATTTGAATACATATTTTTGCCAATGCCAAAGTTCCTATTGTGTTGTGGTGCCAACAAATTTCATATTCGCTTTCACCACTTTTTCAGAGGTTTTAAAAGCTATTAAAAATAAACAGCCCAACCCAGAAGCGTCCCTTAGCAACGAACATGGACGAGAGTAGGGGTGCTCTGGAACATTATGTTCTAAATGACCAAACTCTCTAAATATTGTATATAGGACTAATAAATGTAGAAATTATTGGGGGAAAAGTAGCACTTTATTTTACAGTAGCTACTGTTTTTACAGTGGTATTTACCTGGTATTGACCAGCAAGTTATGCGGTAGCAACGATGGGTATTTTCTGGTAGCCTACTTACTTACCCACAAACAGGGTTTGAAGTATTGTGTCACTGATGGGTACAATGCGTACGCACAGCATGAGTGTTCTATTGTTTTAATAAATTACATCACTAAGTTCCATTAGTTCTAATAACACCCCCCCCCCCCCCCACTCTCGCATTATGGTTAGTTCCTAGAACACTTATAGATGGGCAACAAATGAGCATGAGACTTTGGTTTAATTAGAGTCCAGCATGATAGATTCTTGAACGCAGCAGCTCTAGAGTGGAGAAGACCTTAAACCTTCTGGCCGGGTCTGGTGAACACTACTCACCTCTCCATTGCAGTAGCAGTAGATAATGGACACAAAGAAACCCTGCGAAGAGATGAAAGCGAGGAAGGTTAGAGGCATGTGTTGAAAGCTCAAATTCCCGCTAACAGTATAAATGACGTGACCATGACCTTCGGAGAATAATATCGACAAGATGTGCTCAGGAAAGAGAGCTCTTAAAGAAAAACAAAGACAATGGATTGTATTTTTAGTTTTTTTCAAAAGCAGTGTTAATGTTAAGATAAAACCATGTCCCACGACATCAGTTGTGTTGTGTATATCCAGCTATACACTTCAATCCCAAATGAATGGAAAAGATGAGCACCATCTACTTTCCTGGTTTTATCTGGTGCTCATCTTTTCATTCATTTATTCATAGTTGGATTTGCACATGTCATGAGATGTGGTTTCATCTTGACATAAGACTACATTAGAGGTCAGAAAACATCTGAAAGAATTGAAATGTCCCTTTACGCTATAATGCTCAAATTCTCACATTTAAAATCGTATCAATATTGCTTTCTAGTGCTGAACGATTAACTGAAATTTCGGTTATTTTTTTAAACAAATAATTGACTAATTAGTTCAATTATTTGAATTTGATTTCATTCCGGTTTTTTTCTGTGAGCTCAATGCGCATTTTCTCACTCTAGTTTCTCGAATAGAGATAAATTAGATCAAGCCCGAACTGTGCAATGTAGTAGGGAGTTGTAGTTTTCAACAGGCCAATATTCTACATAGTTTAGAGCAGACAAAGTGGTAATTAACTACAATGACCATAATCCATTGTGTGCCTACTTGTCCGGAGACCGAGAGAAGAATGCACAATCAACAGGGATGGAGCAGTTGCTTCGCGAGGGATCTCTACCTGAAAATACATGATCTAAGTGATTGATAGTATTCAGCATTCATCATTTTTAATTTTTTTAAATAATTTGACCAATTTGACCTCAAAAAGCACTAATTGCTCAGCACTATTGCTTTCTACAGTTTTAAAGCTATTAGCAATGGGCAATACAGTGCATTCGGAAAGTGTTCAGACCTCCTGAATAAAATTGATTACATTGCTTTTTCCCCCTCATCAAGCTACACACAATACCCCATAATGACAAAGCAAAAACAGGTTTAGACATTTTAGCAAATGTTTAACATTAAAAAAAAAGATATCACATTTACATAAGTACTCAGACTCTTTACTCAGTACTTTGTTGAAGCACCTTTTGCAGTGATTACAGCCTCGAGTCTTCTTGGGTATGACGCTACAAGCTTGGAACACCTGTATTTGGGGAGTTTCTCCCATTCTTCTCTGCAAATCCTCAAGCTCAGTCAAGTTGGATGGAGAGCGTCGCTGCAGAGCTATGTTTGATCGGGATCAAATCCAGGCTCTGATCCCCTGCTGATTTTGTACGTTTGCCCACTGATAAAGAAAGGATCAGTCTATAATTTTAATGGTAGGTTTATTTGAACAGTGAGAGACAGAATAACAACAAAAATATCCAGAAAAACGCATGTCAAAAATGTTATAAATTGATTAGCATTTTAATGAGGGAAATAAGTATTTGACCCCCTCTCAATCAGAAAGATTTCTGGCTCCCAGGTGTCTTTTATACAGGTAACGAGCTGAGATTAGGAGCACACTCTTAAAGGGAGTGCTCCTAATCTCACCTTGTTACCTGTATAAAAGACCTGTCCACAGAAGCAATCAATCAATCAGATTCCAAACTCTCCACCATGGCCAAGATCAAAGAGCTCTCCAAGGATGTCAGGGACAAGATTGTAGACCTACACAAGGCTGGAATGGGCAACAAGACCATTGCCAAGCAGCTTGGTGAGAAGGTGACAACATTTGGTGTGATTATTCGCAAATGGAAGAAACACAAAATAACTGTCAATATCCCTCGGCCTGGGGCTCCATGCAAGATCTCACCTCGTGGGATTGCAATGATCATGAGAACGGTGAAGAATCAGCCCAGAACTACGGAAGGATCTTGTCAATGATCTCAAGGCAGCTGGGACCATAGTCACCAAGAAAACAATTGGTGACACACTACGCCGTGAAGGACTGAAATCCTGCAGCGCCCGCAAGGTCCCCCTGCTCAAGAAAGCACATATACATGCCCGTCTGAAGTTTGCCAATGAACATCTGAATGATTCAGAGGACAACTGGTGAAAGTGTTGTGGTCAGATGAGACCAAAATGGAGCTCTTTGGCATCAACTCAACTCGCCGTGTTTGGAGGAGGAGGAATGCTGCCTATGACCCCAAGAACCCCATCCCCACCGTCAAACATGGAGGTGGAAACATTATGCTTTGGGGATGTTTTTCTGCTAAGGGGACAGGACAACTTCACCGCATCAAGGGACAATGGACAGGGCCATGTACCGTCAAATCTTGGGTGAGAACCTCCTTCCCTCTGCCAGGGCATTGAAAATGGGTCGTGGATGGGTATTCCAGCATGACAATGACCCAAAACACACGGCCAAGGCAACAAAGTAGTGGCTCAAGAAGAAGCACATTAAGGTCCTGGAGTGGCCTAGCCAGTCTCCAGACCTTAATCCCATAGAAAATCTGTGGAGGGAGCTGAAGGTTCGAGTTGCCAAACGTCAGCCTCGAAACCTTAATGACTTGGAGAAGATCTACAGAGGAGTGGGACAAAATCCCTCCTGAGATGTGTGCAAACCTGGTGGCCAACTACAAGAAAAGTCTGACCTCTGTGACAACAAGGGTTTTGCCACCAAGTACCAAGTCATGTTTTGTAGAGGGGTCAAATACTTATTTCCCTCATTAAAATGCAAATCATTTTATAACATTTTTGACATGCGTTTTTCTGGATTTTTTTGTTGTTATTCTGTCTCTCACTGTTCAAATAAACCTACCATTAAAATTATAGACTGATCATTTCTTTGTAAGTGGGCAAAAGTACAAAATCATCAGGGGATCAAATACTTTTTTCCCCCCGCTGTAGAGTTAAAGTGACTATGCATAGATAATAAACAGAGAGTAGCAGCAGCGTAAAAGAGTGGGGGTGCTAAAAATACTCCCTATAGGCTGTCTCATCGTTGTCGGTGATCAGGCCTACCACTGTTGTGTCGTCAGCAAACTTAATGATGGTGTTGGAGTTGTGTTTGGCAATGCAGTCATGGGTGAACAGGGAGTACAGGAGGGGACTAAGCACACATCCCTGAGGGGCCCCCGTGTTGAGGATCAGCGCAGCAGATGTGTTGTACCTACCCTTACCACCCGGGGGCGGCCCAACAGAAAGTCCAGGATTCAGTTGCAGAGGGAGGTGTTAAGTCCCAGGGTCCTTAGCTTAGTGATGAGCTTTGAGGGCACTATGGTGTTGAACGCTGAGCTGTAGTCAATGAATAGCATTCTCACGTAGGTGTTCCTTTTGTCCAGGTGGGAAAGGGCAGTGTGGAGTGCAATAGAGATTGCATCATCTGTGGATCTGTTTGGGCGGTATGCAATTTGGAGTGGGTCTAGGGTTCCTGGGATAATGGTGTTGATATGAGCCAGCCTTTCAAAGCAATTCAAGGCTACAGAGGTGAGCGCTACGGGTCGGTAGTCATTTAGGCAGGTTACCTTAGTGTTCTTGGGCACGGGGACTATGGTGGTCTGCGTGACAAATGTTGGTATTATAGCCTCAGGTCAGGGACAGGTTGAAAATGTCAGTGAAGACACTTGCCAGTTTGTCAGCGCATGCTCGGAGGCAACATCCTGGTAATCCTTCTGGCTCTGCTGCCTTGTGAATGTTGACCTGTTTAAAGATCTTACTCACATCGGCTACGGAGAGAGTGATCACACAGTCGTCCGGAACAGTTGATGCTCTCATGCATGTTTCAGTGTTACTTGCCTCGAACCGAGCATAGAAGTAATTTAGCTCGCGGCTGTGCTTCCCTTTGTAGTATGTAATAGTTTGCAAACCCTGCCACATCCGATGAGCATCGTAGCCGGTGTAGTACGATTGAATCTTGGTCCTGTATTGATGCTTTGCATGTTTGATGGTTCGTCGGAGGGAATAGCGGGATTTCTTATAAACTTCAGGGTCAGAGTCCCGCTCCTTGAAAGCTACAGCGCTACCCTTTAGCTCAGTGCGTATTTTGCCTGTAATCCATGGCTTCTGGTACATGTGGTGTGGTGTACTCCTCAATGCCATCAGAAGAATCCCGGAACATATTCCATTCTGTGTTAGCAAAACAGTCCTGTAGCTTAGCATCTGCTTCATCTGACCACTTTTTTATTGACCGAGTCACTGGTGCTTCCGGCTTTAGTTTTAGCTTGTAAGCAGGAATCAGGAGGATAGAATTATGGTCAGATTTGCCAAATGGAGTGCGACGGAGAGCTTTGTACATGTCTCTGTGTATGGAGTAAAGGCAGTCTAGAGTTTGTTTTCCCTCTGGTTGCACATTTAACATGCTGGTAGAAATGAGGTAAAACAGATTTAAGTTTCCCTGCATTAAAGTCCCCGGCCACTAGGAAAGCTGCTTCTGGATGAGCGTTTTCCTGTTTTCTTATGGCCGTATACAGCTCATTGAGTGCGGTCTTAGTGCCAGCATTGGTTTGTAGTGGTAAATAGACAGCTATGAAGAATATAGACAAAAACTCTCTTGGTAAATAGTGTGGTCTACAGCTTATCATGAGATACTCTACCTCAGGCGAGCAAAACCTCGAGACTTCCTTAGATTTCGCTCGCCAGCTGTTGTTGACAACTATACATAGACCGTCACCCCTTGTCTTACCAGAGCCACCTGTTCTATATCCTGCCGAAAAAGCGTAAAACCTACCAGCTATATGTTATTCATGTCGTCGTTCAGCCACGACTCTGTGAAACATAAGATAATACAGTTAATGTCCCGTTGGTAGGATATACGTGCTCGTAGCTCATCTATTTTATTATCAATGATTGTACATTGGCTAATAGGACCGATGGTAAAGGCAGATTACCCACTCGCCGTCAGATCCTTACAAGGCACCCAGACCTATGTCCCCAATATCTCCGTCTCTTTCTCCTGCGAATGACGGGGATGAGGACCTTGTCGGGTGTCTGGAGTAAATCCTTCGCGTCTGACTCGTTATTGAAAAAATATTCTTCCAGTACGGGGTAAGTAATCGCTGTCCTGACTTCTAGAAGCTCTTTTCGGTCATAAGAGATGGTGGCAGAAATATTATGTATAAAATAAGTTGCAAATAATGCGAAAAAACACACACAATAGCACAATTGGTTAGGGGACAGTACAATGGCAGCCATCTCCTCCGGCGTCATTAATGTGAAAGGCATGATGATGCCACCACCATGCTTCACTGTAGAGATGGTGACAGGTTTCCTCCAGATGTGACGCTTGGCATTCAGGCCAAAGAGTTCAATCTTGGTTTCATCAGACCAGAGAATCTCGTTTCTCATGTCCTTTAGGTGCCTTTTGGAAAACTCCAAGCGGGTTGTCATGTGCCTTTTACTGAGGAGTGGTTTCCATCTTGCCACTCTACCATAAAAGCCTGATTGGTGGAGTGCTGCAGAGATGACTGTCCTTCTGGAAGGTTCTCCCATCTCCACAGAGAATCTCTGGAGTTCTGTCAGAATGACCATTGGGTTCTTGGTCACCTCCCTGACCAAGGCCTTTCTTCCCGTGATTGCTCAGTTTGGCCAGGGGCCCAGCTCTAGGAAGAGTCTTGGTGGTTTCAAACTTCATCCATTTAAGAATGATGGAAGCCACTGTGTTCTTGGGGATGCTGCAGACATTTTTTGGTACCCTTCCCCAGATCTGTGCCTTGACACAATCCTGTCTTGTAGCTCTACGGACAATTCCTTCGACCTCATGGCTTGGTTTTTGCTCTGACATGCACTGTCAACTGCGGGAGCCAATATAGACAGATGTGCCTTTCCAAATCATGTCCAATCAATTGAACTTACCACATGTGGACTCCAATCAAGTTTTAGAAACACCTTAAGGTTGATCAATGGAAACAAGATGCACCTGAGCTCAATTTCTAGTCTCATAGCAAAGGGTCTGAATACTTATGTAAATGTGTATTTTACATGCAATACAAAGCAGGATCCCCAATTGGGGTGAATGCGAGCACCTGGAAAGAGTTGAAAAAGAGCTCACAGTACATTCGGACCTCCCATCCGACCCCTTTGAACGAGTGTGGCATGCCCACAAACACTATGTAGTGGACCCCGAACACCAGCACCAGCACTAGAGTGGACTTAGCCAGTTTCCTGTGAAAGGGAGAGTAGAACACTCTATTGAGGGAATCCTTTGTGCAGCATCAGACAAAAATCTAATACAATACAAAACATTAGGCCAGGGGTGGCAAAAACAATCTCTGGAGGGCTGTGTCTGCTGATTTTTGTTATTTCCATTTGAATTGTGTCCATTTAAGATCAATACAACTGGCTGAGGGGAGTTCTTAATCAATGACCAATGAATGATTGATCAATCAAGTACAAGGGATTGAGTTTGACACCCCTGCATTAGGCTGTATGAGAAAGCGTACTGTCCATGATATGTGTCTGGAAAAGTGCATGTATTTACGTGTCCGGAAAAGTGCGTGCGTTACGTGTCCGGAAAAGTGCATGCGTTACGTGTCTGGAAAAGTGCATGCGTTACGTGTCCGGAAAAGTGCATGCGTTACGTGTCCGGAAAAGTGCATGCGTTACGTGTCCGGAAAAGTGCATGCGTTACGTGTCCGGAAAAGTGCATGCGTTACGTGTCCGGAAAAGTGCATGCGTTACGTGTCCGGAAAAGTGCATGCGTTACGTGTCCGGAAAAGTGCATGCGTTACGTGTCCGGAAAAGTGCATGCGTTTCGTGTCTGGAAAAGTGCATGCGATGTGTGTCTGGAAAAGTGCATGTGGTGGTGATGGGGTTTGAGAGGGACAGGATGGAAAAGACATGGGTCAAGCTAAACCACATGCAGCTGGCATCGAGCTAAAATAATTGAACTTCTTGGCAGCCATCTTTATCTGACAGTCCCTTGCAGTGCTTGACTTGGACTGAGATATATGCTGGTACTCATTTTGGGTGCCGGTATTGTTTACATTTAGGTGCAGGAGTTCCGCATTAAGTTTGAGGTAATATTCTATAAGAGGAAGAGGAGCTCAAGCAGTAGAACATTTGAGGTGCCGGTACTCCGCTCCGGTGAGCTCTGGCCCGAGTCAAGCACTACTCCCTTGAGCACTTTCCAAAAACAATCCCCTCAATAGATTTGTGATACAATTGTCAATAGCCAAGGATGATTACACATTGCAATCTGCACGTTAACATCAATATCGAGCCAACCTTTGCATCTAAATTGTTCAAAGACACTCAGCAGTTTTTTTAAATGGAATAAATCACAGCTAGAGAAAGAGTTAGATGAAGTAGAGAGAGGGAGAGAGCAAGAGGAAAACAGTCTACATCCCAAATGGCACCCTATTCCATATATTGTGCACTACTTTTGACCATAGGATTATCACTGATAATCCTATCTACACCTGTGGGAATGGAACGGCTCAAGAGGCAACCTGGATCTGATGTCGTGTCTGTTTACTAATGACTGACAGGAGGGTTATCCCCTCAGCCTTCAGCCTTGGCACAGACCTGCCAACCAACACATTACCCCAGACAGGAGTGGGAATTAAACAAAGACTCAGGCAGCCCTATAGGGATGGCTTCACAGCATGTCAAAATGTGTCTTGCACTTAGATATGAGAAGAGCATGTGCAAACACTGCAGCTGGGACACTGAGCTGTCAACCTCTGCAGTGAACAGAGTAGTCAGGAAGTCCAGCAGCATCCCGCAGCATCATCAAGGACCCCACTCACCCCAGCCACGGAATGTTCTCTCCCGAAACAGTTCCTGGCCCAACGCTCTTAACCGCTAGGATACCCGCCGCCCACAACTGGGTTTAATAGACCAGCGGGGGCTGCTGAGGGGAGGACGTCTCATAATAATGGCTGGAACGGAGTTAATGGAATGGTATCAAACACATCAAACACCTGGTTCAGACTGAGTATTGGCGTAAAAAGCAGCTTTTTGCCTGACCGCAATGCATTATGGGAGTCATGTTCAACTCATCTTTTCCAATACACATATTAGAAAATAAAATATACATTCTCTCATGGCTACGATGCAATACATTTAATAAATCCCAACATTTCAACAGCTAAGCTGCCTTCATCAGGGTTTTGAACACAGATGAACCTGCTTTAAATTCATAACACAGCCGGTATCCTCAGCCTCAGTAAATGACGTGAAAGGTTTGTGAACACAAACACATGGATCATGAATATAAAAGAAAATGATTCAACTCAAAGGCACATTTAGAATAAGATATTTATATAAAAGGCAAATTTACTGAAAAGCGGTATATACAGTATCTAATGTTTTTTCCTGCAAAATCACATAAATGAGATTGACTAAAGCAACAAGGCACTAATGAGACATCAACCCTACCTGCATTGCTTCCAAGTGTCATATCTCCCAGCATTTGTCTCTCTGATTTTTGTGGCCAGCACTCTCACAATATTCACAAACAAAATAAAGTTGAGCTGAAAATCAAAACAAAGCAAGCATGATTCACTACTCATTGTAGTAGTTCTACAGTTCTGTAGATGACATGGTCAGATTGTCTCATTGTAGTAGGGCTACCGTTCTGTAGATGACATGGTCAGATTGTCTCATTGTAGTAGTTCTACCGTTCTGTAGATGACATGGTCAGATTGTCTCATTGTAGTAGTTCTACAGTTCTGTAGATGACATAGTCAGATTGTCTCATTGTAGTAGGGCTACCGTTCTGTAGATGACATGGTCAGATTGTCTCATTGTAGTAGTTCTACAGTTCTGTAGATGACATGGTCAGATTGTCTCATTGTAGTAGTTCTACAGTTCTGTAGATGACATGGTCAGATTGTCTCATTGTAGTAGTTCTACCGTTCTGTAGATGACATGGTCAGATTGTCTCATTGTAGTAGTTCTACCGTTCTGTAGATGACATGGTCAGATTGTCTCATTGTAGTAGGGCTACCGTTCTGTAGATGACATGGTCAGATTGTCTCATTGTAGTAGTTCTACCGTTCTGTAGATGACATGGTCAGATTGTCTCATTGTAGTAGGGCTACAGTTCTGTAGATGACATGGTCAGATTGTCTCATTGTAGTAGTTCTACCGTTCTGTAGATGACATGGTCAGATTGTCTCATTGTAGTAGTTCTACCGTTCTGTAGGTGACATGGTCAGATTGTCTCATTGTAGTAGTTCTACAGTTCTGTAGGTGACATGGTCAGATTGTCTCATTGTAGTAGGGCTACAGTTCTGTAGATGACATGGTCAGATTGTCTCATTGTAGTAGTTCTACCGTTCTGTAGATGACATGGTCAGATTGTCTCATTGTAGTAGGGCTACAGTTCTGTAGATGACATGGTCAGATTGTCTCATTGTAGTAGTTCTACAGTTCTGTAGATGACATGGTCAGATTGTCTCATTGTAGTAGTTCTACCGTTCTGTAGATGACATGGTCAGATTGATGCAATGAGACAATGTTCTTATGGTCCAAATGTATTGTAATGGGCCAGAACTGACACATGCAGGCATCAAATAACATGAAATCAATATTAATCTATTACAATTTCACATATTGCATTGTCACTTAATAGGTTGGGAAATAGAGTTGCAAAATTCAGATTATTTTCCCAAAATTCCCAGGTTTTCTAGAAATCCTGGTTGGATGATTCCCGAATCAGGATGTAATAAGCGGGAAAACCAGAAACCTCCAACCAGGTTTTTGGGAAAACCAGGGAATATTGGGAAAATTACCAGAATTTTACAACCCTATTGGGGAATCAAATATATTCTCTTTTGCAGCATGAAATATGACAGAGACCGAGGGAACTGAAGGCTTAGCCTGCAGCTGCACTCTGATTCACTCTGGTCCACACAGTCTGACTGTCTGGATCTGCACTGGGTCCCTGAGGAGTAGATGTCCGCCAGTCAGTCTGTCCTCTGAAACTCCTACTTAACTAAACCCACTAATAATACTAGAAGGAGAGGCTCTATCAGCACATCCTTTTAAAGGTCTGACTGACTGCTTTGGCATTCTCACTCTCTGGAGTCTGGAGAGAAAAAATAACTATGCAGTGCCGGTGGTCTTGCTCCCGGCAGTGACACATATTCCTCTCCCCACCAGATACCAGGTTTCAATCCCCACTCCAACCCTCTGTCATTTTGGACTCAATAAAGAAACAAGATTCTGGGCATCGATACACAGCATTTCAAATGTACTCCCTCACCATTATCTCTAATCATGACATTTCTACCATGATATCATTGAACTTGTATCAAAGGTTTGGATGAGATTGCATTTTAATCAAAAGACAGGGCTGTAACCTGTAGTCCACTTTGATTTCATTAGAATAACCTAAGTCCTTGGTCCACCTCATGAGGCTGGTTAAGAGCAATAGTATTGAAAGAGATGCAAATGTATTTATCTCTGCTGAGACTGAGTTAGTGGTGTCAGTCAGAGTGTTGGTGGCCAAGTAAGAGCACCTGGGAGTCACTAGGCCACTAGGGAGCAGGGACAGGCATACTGTACACCAGGGAGTCACTAGGCCACTAGGGAGCAGGGACAGGTATACTGTACACCTGGGAGTCACTAGGCCACTAGGGAGCAGGGACAGGTATACTGTACACCAGGGAGTCACTAGGCCACTAGGGAGCAGGGACAGGCATACTGTACACCAGGGAGTCACTAGGCCACTAGGGAGCAGGGACAGGTATACTGTACACCTGGGAGTCACTAGGGAGCAGGGACAGGTATACTGTACACCAGGGAGTCACTAGACCACTAGGGAGCAGGGACAGGTATACTGTACACCAGGGAGTCACTAGGCCAATAGGGAGCAGGGACAGGTATACTGTACACCAGGGAGTCACTAGGGAGCAGGGACAGGTATACTGTACACCAGGGAGTCACTAGGCCACTAGGGAGCAGGGACAGGTATACTGTACACCAGGGAGTCACTAGGGAGCAGGGACAGGTATACTGTACACCAGGGAGTCACTAGGCCACTAGGGAGCAGGGACAGGCATACTGTACACCAGGGAGTCACTAGGCCACTAGGGAGGAGGGACAGGTATACTGTACACCAGGGAGTCACTAGGCCACTAGGGAGCAGGGACAGGTATACTGTACACCAGGGAGTCACTAGGTCACTAGGGAGCAGGGACAGGTATACTGTACACCAGGGAGTCACTAGGCCAGTAGGGAGCAGGGACAGGTATACTGTACACCAGGGAGTCACTAGGCCACTAGAGAGCAGGGACAGGTATACTGTACACCTGGGAGTCACTAGGGAGAAGGGACAGGTATACTGTACACCAGGGAGTCACTAGACCACTAGGGAGCAGGGACAGGTATACTGTACACCAGGGAGTCACTAGGCCACTAGGGAGCAGGGACAGGTATACTGTACACCAGGGAGTCACTAGGGAGCAGGGACAGGTATACTGTACACCAGGGAGTCACTAGGCCACTAGGGAGCAGGGACAGGATTACTGTACACCAGGGAGTCACTAGGCCACTAGGGAGCAGGGACAGGTATACTGTACACCAGGGAGTCACTAGGCCACTAGGGAGCAGGGACAGGTATACTGTACACCAGGGAGTCACTAGGCCACTAGGGAGCAGGGACAGGTATACTGTACACCAGGGAGTCACTAGGTCACTAGGGAGCAGGGACAGGTATACTGTACACCAGGGAGTCACTAGGCCAGTAGGGAGCAGGGACAGGTATACTGTACACCAGGGAGTCACTAGGCCACTAGAGAGCAGGGACAGGTATACTGTACACCTGGGAGTCACTAGGGAGAAGGGACAGGTATACTGTACACCAGGGAGTCACTAGACCACTAGGGAGCAGGGACAGGTATACTGTACACCAGGGAGTCACTAGGCCACTAGGGAGCAGGGACAGGTATACTGTACACCAGGGAGTCACTAGGGAGCAGGGACAGGTATACTGTACACCAGGGAGTCACTAGGCCACTAGGGAGCAGGGACAGGATTACTGTACACCAGGGAGTCACTAGGCCACTAGGGAGCAGGGACAGGTATACTGTACACCAGGGAGTCACTAGGCCACTAGGGAGCAGGGACAGGTATACTGTACACCAGGGAGTCACTAGGCCACTAGGGAGCAGGGACAGGTATACTGTACACCAGGGAGTCACTAGGCCACTAGGGAGCAGGGACAGGCTTACTGTACACCAGGGAGTAACTAGGACACTAGGGAGCAGGGACAGGTATACTGTACACCAGGGAGTCACTAGGCCACTAGGGACTAGGGACAGGTATACTGTACACCAGGGAGTCACTAGGCCACTAGGGAGCAGGGACAGGTATACTGTACACCTGGGAGTCACTAGGGAGAAGGGACAGGTATACTGTACACCAGGGAGTCACTAGACCACTAGGGAGCAGGGACAGGTATACTGTACACCAGGGAGTCACGAGGCCACTAGGGAGCAGGGACAGGTATACTGTACACCAGGGAGTCACTAGGGAGCAGGGACAGGTATACTGTACACCAGGGAGTCACTAGGCCACTAGGGAGCAGGGACAGGATTACTGTACACCAGGGAGTCACTAGGCCACTAGGGAGCAGGGACAGGTATACTGTACACCAGGGAGTCACTAGGCCACTAGGGAGCAGGGACAGGTATACTGTACACCAGGGAGTCACTAGGCCACTAGGGAGCAGGGACAGGTATGCTGTACACCAGGGAGTCACTAGGCCACTAGGGAGCAGGGACAGGTATACTGTACACCAGGGAGTCACTAGGCCACTAGGGAGCAGGGACAGGTATACTGTACACCAGGGAGTCACTAGGCCACTAGGGAGCAGGGACAGATATACTGTACACCAGGGAGTCACTAGGCCACTAGGGAGCAGGGACAGGCTTACTGTACACCAGGGAGTCACTAGGCCACTAGGGAGCAGGGACAGGTATACTGTACACCAGGGAGTCACTAGGGAGCAGGGACAGGTATACTGTACACCAGGAGTCACTAGGCCACTAGGGAGCAGGGACAGGTATACTGTACACCAGGGAGTCACTAGGCCACTAGGGAGCAGGGACAGGTATACTGTACACCTGGGAGTCACTAGGGCACTAGGGAGCAGGGACAGGTATACTGTACACCAGGGAGTCACTAGGCCACTAGGGAGCAGGGACAGGTATACTGTACACCAGGGAGTCACTAGGGAGCAGGGACAGGTATACTGTACACCAGGGAGTCACTAGGCCACTAGGGAGCAGGGACAGGTATGCTGTACACTAGGGAGTCACTAGGCCACTAGGGAGCAGGGACAGGTATACTGTACACCAGGGAGTCACTAGGCCACTAGGGAGCAGGGACAGGTATACTGTACACCAGGGAGTCACTAGGCCACTAGGGAGCAAAGACAGGTATACTGTACACCAGGGAGTCACTAGGCCACTAGGGAGCAGGGACAGGCTTACTGTACACCAGGGAGTCACTAGGCCACTAGGGAGCAGGGACAGGTATACTGTACACCAGGGAGTCACTAGGGAGCAGGGACAGGTATACTGTACACCAGGGAGTCACTAGGCAACTAGGGAGCAGGGACAGGTATACTGTGCACCAGGGAGTCACTAGGCCACTAGGGAGCAGGGACAGGTATACTGTACACCTGGGAGTCACTAGGGCACTAGGGAGCAGGGACAGGTATACTGTACACCAGGGAGTCACTAGGCCACTAGGGAGCAGGGACAGGATTACTGTACACCAGGGAGTCACTAGGCCACTAGGGAGCAGGGACAGGTATACTGTACACCAGGGAGTCACTAGGCCACTAGGGAGCAGGGACAGGTATACTGTACACCAGGGAGTCACTAGGCCACTAGGGAGCAGGGACAGGTATGCTGTACACCAGGGAGTCACTAGGCCACTAGGGAGCAGGGACAGGTATACTGTACACCAGGGAGTCACTAGGCCACTAGGGAGCAGGGACAGGTATACTGTACACCAGGGAGTCACTAGGCCACTAGGGAGCAGGGACAGGTATACTGTACACCAGGGAGTCACTAGGCCACTAGGGAGCAGGGACAGGCTTACTGTACACCAGGGAGTCACTAGGCCACTAGGGAGCAGGGACAGGTATACTGTACACCAGGGAGTCACTAGGGAGCAGGGACAGGTATACTGTACACCAGGGAGTCACTAGGCCACTAGGGAGCAGGGACAGGTATACTGTACACCAGGGAGTCACTAGGCCACTAGGGAGCAGGGACAGGTATACTGTACACCTGGGAGTCACTAGGGCACTAGGGAGCAGGGACAGGTATACTGTACACCAGGGAGTCACTAGGCCACTAGGGAGCAGGGACAGGTATACTGTACACCAGGGAGTCACTAGGGAGCAGGGACAGGTATACTGTACACCAGGGAGTCACTAGGCCACTAGGGAGCAGGGACAGGTATGCTGTACACCAGGGAGTCACTAGGCCACTAGGGAGCAGGGACAGGTATACTGTACACCAGGGAGTCACTAGGCCACTAGGGAGCAGGGACAGGTATACTGTACACCAGGGAGTCACTAGGCCACTAGGGAGCAGGGACAGGTATACTGTACACCAGGGAGTCACTAGGCCACTAGGGAGCAGGGACAGATATACTGTACACCAGGGAGTCACTAGGCCACTAGGGAGCAGGGACAGGCTTACTGTACACCAGGGAGTCACTAGGCCACTAGGGAGCAGGGACAGGTATACTGTACACCAGGGAGTCACTAGGGAGCAGGGACAGGTATACTGTACACCAGGAGTCACTAGGCCACTAGGGAGCAGGGACAGGTATACTGTACACCAGGGAGTCACTAGGCCACTAGGGAGCAGGGACAGGTATACTGTACACCTGGGAGTCACTAGGGCACTAGGGAGCAGGGACAGGTATACTGTACACCAGGGAGTCACTAGGCCACTAGGGAGCAGGGACAGGTATACTGTACACCAGGGAGTCACTAGGGAGCAGGGACAGGTATACTGTACACCAGGGAGTCACTAGGCCACTAGGGAGCAGGGACAGGTATGCTGTACACCAGGGAGTCACTAGGCCACTAGGGAGCAGGGACAGGTATACTGTACACCAGGGAGTCACTAGGCCACTAGGGAGCAGGGACAGGTATACTGTACACCAGGGAGTCACTAGGCCACTAGGGAGCAGGGACAGGTATACTGTACACCAGGGAGTCACTAGGCCACTAGGGAGCAGGGACAGGCTTACTGTACACCAGGGAGTCACTAGGCCACTAGGGAGCAGGGACAGGTATACTGTACACCAGGGAGTCACTAGGGAGCAGGGACAGGTATACTGTACACCAGGGAGTCACTAGGCCACTAGGGAGCAGGGACAGGTATACTGTACACCAGGGAGTCACTAGGCCACTAGGGAGCAGGGACAGGTATACTGTACACCTGGGAGTCACTAGGGCACTAGGGAGCAGGGACAGGTATACTGTACACCAGGGAGTCACTAGGCCACTAGGGAGCAGGGACAGGATTACTGTACACCAGGGAGTCACTAGGCCACTAGGGAGCAGGGACAGGTATACTGTACACCAGGGAGTCACTAGGCCACTAGGGAGCAGGGACAGGTATACTGTACACCAGGGAGTCACTAGGCCACTAGGGAGCAGGGACAGGTATACTGTACACCAGGGAGTCACTAGGCCACTAGGGAGCAGGGACAGGTATACTGTACACCAGGGAGTCACTAGGCCACTAGGGAGCAGGGACAGGTATACTGTACACCAGGGAGTCACTAGGCCACTAGGGAGCAGGGACAGGTATACTGTACACCAGGGAGTCACTAGGCCACTAGGGAGCAGGGACAGGCTTACTGTACACCAGGGAGTCACTAGGCCACTAGGGAGCAGGGACAGGTATACTGTACACCAGGGAGTCACTAGGGAGCAGGGACAGGTATACTGTACACCAGGGAGTCACTAGGCCACTAGGGAGCAGGGACAGGTATACTGTACACCAGGGAGTCACTAGGCCACTAGGGAGCAGGGACAGGTATACTGTACACCTGGGAGTCACTAGGGCACTAGGGAGCAGGGACAGGTATACTGTACACCAGGGAGTCACTAGGCCACTAGGGAGCAGGGACAGGTATACTGTACACCAGGGAGTCACTAGGGAGCAGGGACAGGTATACTGTACACCAGGGAGTCACTAGGCCACTAGGGAGCAGGGACAGGTATGCTGTACACCAGGGAGTCACTAGGCCACTAGGGAGCAGGGACAGGTATACTGTACACCAGGGAGTCACTAGGCCACTAGGGAGCAGGGACAGGTATACTGTACACCAGGGAGTCACTAGGCCACTAGGGAGCAGGGACAGGTATACTGTACACCAGGGAGTCACTAGGCCACTAGGGAGCAGGGACAGGCTTACTGTACACCAGGGAGTCACTAGGCCACTAGGGAGCAGGGACAGGTATACTGTACACCAGGGAGTCACTAGGCAACTAGGGAGCAGGGACAGGTATACTGTACACCAGGGAGTCACTAGGCCACTAGGGAGCAGGGACAGGTATACTGTACACCTGGGAGTCACTAGGGCACTAGGGAGCAGGGACAGGTATACTGTACACCAGGGAGTCACTAGGCCACTAGGGAGCAGGGACAGGTATACTGTACACCAGGGAGTCACTAGGGAGCAGGGACAGGTATACTGTACACCAGGGAGTCACTAGGCCACTAGGGAGCAGGGACAGGATTACTGTACACCAGGGAGTCACTAGGCCACTAGGGAGCAGGGACAGGTATACTGTACACCAGGGAGTCACTAGGCCACTAGGGAGCAGGGACAGGTATACTGTAAACCAGGGAGTCACTAGGCCACTAGGGAGCAGGGACAGGTATGCTGTACACCAGGGAGTCACTAGGCCACTAGGGAGCAGGGACAGGTATACTGTACACCAGGGAGTCACTAGGCCACTAGGGAGCAGGGACAGGTATACTGTACACCAGGGAGTCACTAGGCCACTAGGGAGCAGGGACAGGTATACTGTACACCAGGGAGTCACTAGGCCACTAGGGAGCAGGGACAGGCTTACTGTACACCAGGGAGTCACTAGGCCACTAGGGAGCAGGGACAGGTATACTGTACACCAGGGAGTCACTAGGGAGCAGGGACAGGTATACTGTACACCAGGGAGTCACTAGGCCACTAGGGAGCAGGGACAGGTATACTGTACACCAGGGAGTCACTAGGCCACTAGGGAGCAGGGACAGGTATACTGTACACCAGGGAGTCACTAGGCCACTAGGGAGCAGGGACAGGCTTACTGTACACCAGGGAGTCACTAGGCCACTAGGGAGCAGGGACAGGTATACTGTACACCAGGGAGTCACTAGGGAGCAGGGACAGGTATACTGTACACCAGGGAGTCACTAGGCCACTAGGGAGCAGGGACAGGCTTACTGTACACCAGGGAGTCACTAGGCCACTAGGGAGCAGGGACAGGTATACTGTACACCAGGGAGTCACTAGGCCACTAGGGAGCAGGGACAGGTATACTGTACACCTGGGAGTCACTAGGGCACTAGGGAGCAGGGACAGGTATACTGTACACCAGGGAGTCACTAGGCCACTAGGGAGCAGGGACAGGTATACTGTACACCAGGGAGTCACTAGGGAGCAGGGACAGGTATACTGTACACCAGGGAGTCACTAGGCCACTAGGGAGCAGGGACAGGATTACTGTACACCAGGGAGTCACTAGGCCACTAGGGAGCAGGGACAGGTATACTGTACACCAGGGAGTCACTAGGCCACTAGGGAGCAGGGACAGGTATACTGTAAACCAGGGAGTCACTAGGCCACTAGGGAGCAGGGACAGGTATGCTGTACACCAGGGAGTCACTAGGCCACCAGGGAGCAGGGACAGGTATACTGTACACCAGGGAGTCACTAGGCCACTAGGGAGCAGGGACAGGTATACTGTACACCAGGGAGTCACTAGGCCACTAGGGAGCAGGGACAGGTATACTGTACACCAGGGAGTCACTAGGCCACTAGGGAGCAGGGACAGGTATACTGTACACCTGGGAGTCACTAGGGAGCAGGGACAGGTATACTGTACACCTGGGAGTCACTAGGGAGCAGGGACAGGTATACTGTACACCAGGGAGTCACTAGGGAGCAGGGACAGGTATACTGTACACCAGGGAGTCACTAGGCCACTAGGGAGCAGGGACAGGTATACTGTACACCAGGGAGTCACTAGGCCACTAGGGAGCAGGGACAGGTATACTGTACACCAGGGAGTCACTAGGCCACTAGGGAGCAGGGACAGGTATACTGTACACCTGGGAGTCACTAGGCCACTAGGGAGCAGGGACAGGTATGCTGTACACCAGGGAGTCACTAGGCCACTAGGGAGCAGGGACAGGTATGCTGTTCACCAGGGAGTCACTAGGCCACTAGGGAGCAGGGACAGGTATGCTGTACACCTGGGAGTCACTAGGCCACTAGGGAGCAGGGACAGGTATACTGTACACCAGGGAGTCACTAGGGAGCAGGGACAGGTATACTGTACACCAGGGAGTCACTAGGCCACTAGGGAGCAGGGACAGGATTACTGTACACCAGGGAGTCACTAGGCCACTAGGGAGCAGGGACAGGTATACTGTACACCAGGGAGTCACTAGGGAGCAGGGACAGGTATACTGTACACCAGGGAGTCACTAGGCCACTAGGGAGCAGGGACAGGATTACTGTACACCAGGGAGTCACTAGGCCACTAGGGAGCAGGGACAGGTATACTGTACACCAGGGAGTCACTAGGCCACTAGGGAGCAGGGACAGGTATGCTGTTCACCAGGGAGTCACTAGGCCACTAGGGAGCAGGGACAGGTATGCTGTACACCTGGGAGTCACTAGGCCACTAGGGAGCAGGGACAGGTATACTGTACACCTGGGAGTCACTAGGGCACTAGGGAGCAGGGACAGGTATACTGTACACCAGGGAGTCACTAGGCCACTAGGGAGCAGGGACAGGTATACTGTACACCTGGGAGTCACTAGGCCAGTTGGGAGCAGGGACAGGTATACTGTACACCAAGGAGTCACTAGGCCACTAGGGAGCAGGGACAGGTATACTGTACACCAGGGAGTCACTAGGGAGCAGGGACAGGTATACTGTACACCAGGGAGTCACTAGGCCACTAGGGAGCAGGGACAGGTATACTGTACACCAGGGAGTCACTAGGCCACTAGGGAGCAGGGACAGGTATACTGTACACCAGGGAGTCACTAGGCCACTAGGGACAGGGACAGGTATACTGTACACCAGGGAGTCACTAGGCCACTAGGGAGCAGGGACAGGTATACTGTACACCAGGGAGTCACTAGGCCACTAGGGACCAGGGACAGGTATACTGTACACCTGGGAGTCACTAGGCCACTAGGGAGCAGGGACAGGTATGCTGTACACCAGGGAGTCACTAGGCCACTAGGGAGCAGGGACAGGTATACTGTACACCAGGGAGTCACTAGGCCACTAGGGAGCAACGACATGTATGCTGTACACCTGGGAGTCACTAGGCCACTAGGGAGCAGGGACAGGTATACTGTACACCAGGGAGTCACTAGGCCACTAGGGAGCAGGGACAGGTATACTGTACACCTGGGAGTCACTAGGCCAGTTGGGAGCAGGGACAGGTATACTGTACACCAGGGAGTCACTAGGCCACTAGGGAGCAGGGACAGGTATACTGTACACCAGGGAGTCACTAGGCCACTAGGGAGCAGGGACAGGTATACTGTACACCAGGGAGTCACTAGGCCACTAGGGAGCAGGGACAGGTATACTGTACACCAGGGAGTCACTAGGCCACTAGGGAGCAGGGACAGGTATACTGTACACCAGGGAGTCACTAGGCCACTAGGGAGCAGGGACAGGTATACTGTACACCAGGGAGTCACTAGGCCACTAGGGACCAGGGACAGGTATACTGTACACCTGGGAGTCACTAGGCCACTAGGGAGCAGGGACAGGTATGCTGTACACCAGGGAGTCACTAGGCCACTAGGGAGCAGGGACAGGCTTACTGTACACCAGGGAGTCACTAGGCCACTAGGGAGCAGGGACAGGTATACTGTACACCAGGGAGTCACTAGGGAGCAGGGACAGGTATACTGTACACCAGGGAGTCACTAGGCCACTAGGGAGCAGGGACAGGTATACTGTACACCAGGGAGTCACTAGGCCACTAGGGAGCAGGGACAGGTATACTGTACACCAGGGAGTCACTAGGCCACTAGGGAGCAGGGACAGGCTTACTGTACACCAGGGAGTCACTAGGCCACTAGGGAGCAGGGACAGGTATACTGTACACCAGGGAGTCACTAGGGAGCAGGGACAGGTATACTGTACACCAGGGAGTCACTAGGCCACTAGGGAGCAGGGACAGGTATACTGTACACCAGGGAGTCACTAGGCCACTAGGGAGCAGGGACAGGTATACTGTACACCTGGGAGTCACTAGGGCACTAGGGAGCAGGGACAGGTATACTGTACACCAGGGAGTCACTAGGCCACTAGGGACCAGGGACAGGTATACTGTACACCTGGGAGTCACTAGGCCACTAGGGAGCAGGGACAGGTATGCTGTACACCAGGGAGTCACTAGGCCACTAGGGAGCAGGGACAGGTATACTGTACACCAGGGAGTCACTAGGCCACTAGGGAGCAACGACATGTATGCTGTACACCTGGGAGTCACTAGGCCACTAGGGAGCAGGGACAGGTATACTGTACACCAGGGAGTCACTAGGCCACTAGGGAGCAGGGACAGGTATACTGTACACCTGGGAGTCACTAGGCCAGTTGGGAGCAGGGACAGGTATACTGTACACCAGGGAGTCACTAGGCCACTAGGGAGCAGGGACAGGTATACTGTACACCAGGGAGTCACTAGGCCACTAGGGAGCAGGGACAGGTATACTGTACACCAGGGAGTCACTAGGCCACTAGGGAGCAGGGACAGGTATACTGTACACCAGGGAGTCACTAGGCCACTAGGGACAGGGACAGGTATACTGTACACCAGGGAGTCACTAGGCCACTAGGGAGCAGGGACAGGTATACTGTACACCAGGGAGTCACTAGGCCACTAGGGACCAGGGACAGGTATACTGTACACCTGGGAGTCACTAGGCCACTAGGGAGCAGGGACAGGTATGCTGTACACCAGGGAGTCACTAGGCCACTAGGGAGCAGGGACAGGCTTACTGTACACCAGGGAGTCACTAGGCCACTAGGGAGCAGGGACAGGTATACTGTACACCAGGGAGTCACTAGGGAGCAGGGACAGGTATACTGTACACCAGGGAGTCACTAGGCCACTAGGGAGCAGGGACAGGTATACTGTACACCAGGGAGTCACTAGGCCACTAGGGAGCAGGGACAGGTATACTGTACACCAGGGAGTCACTAGGCCACTAGGGAGCAGGGACAGGCTTACTGTACACCAGGGAGTCACTAGGCCACTAGGGAGCAGGGACAGGTATACTGTACACCAGGGAGTCACTAGGGAGCAGGGACAGGTATACTGTACACCAGGGAGTCACTAGGCCACTAGGGAGCAGGGACAGGTATACTGTACACCAGGGAGTCACTAGGCCACTAGGGAGCAGGGACAGGTATACTGTACACCTGGGAGTCACTAGGGCACTAGGGAGCAGGGACAGGTATACTGTACACCAGGGAGTCACTAGGCCACTAGGGAGCAGGGACAGGTATACTGTACACCAGGGAGTAACTAGGGAGCAGGGACAGGTATACTGTACACCAGGGAGTCACTAGGCCACTAGGGAGCAGGGACAGGTATACTGTACACCTGGGAGTCACTAGGGCACTAGGGAGCAGGGACAGGTATACTGTACACCAGGGAGTCACTAGGCCACTAGGGAGCAGGGACAGGTATACTGTACACCAGGGAGTCACTAGGGAGCAGGGACAGGTATACTGTACACCAGGGAGTCACTAGGCCACTAGGGAGCAGGGACAGGATTACTGTACACCAGGGAGTCACTAGGCCACTAGGGAGCAGGGACAGGTATACTGTACACCAGGGAGTCACTAGGCCACTAGGGAGCAGGGACAGGTATACTGTACACCAGGGAGTCACTAGGCCACTAGGGAGCAGGGACAGGTATGCTGTACACCAGGGAGTCACTAGGCCACTAGGGAGCAGGGACAGGTATACTGTACACCAGGGAGTCACTAGGCCACTAGGGAGCAGGGACAGGTATACTGTACACCAGGGAGTCACTAGGCCACTAGGGAGCAGGGACAGGTATACTGTACACCAGGGAGTCACTAGGCCACTAGGGAGCAGGGACAGGCTTACTGTACACCAGGGAGTCACTAGGCCACTAGGGAGCAGGGACAGGTATACTGTACACCAGGGAGTCACTAGGGAGCAGGGACAGGTATACTGTACACCAGGGAGTCACTAGGCCACTAGGGAGCAGGGACAGGTATACTGTACACCAGGGAGTCACTAGGGAGCAGGGACAGGTATACTGTACACCAGGGAGTCACTAGGCCACTAGGGAGCAGGGACAGGTATACACCAGGGAGTCGCTAGGCCACTAGGGAGCAGGGACAGGTATACTGTACACCAGGGAGTCACTAGGGAGCAGGGACAGGTATACTGTACACCAGGGAGTCACTAGGGAGCAGGGACAGGTATACTGTACACCAGGGAGTCACTAGGCCACTAGGGAGCAGGGACAGGTATACTGTACACCAGGGAGTCACTAGGCCACTAGGGAGCAGGGACAAGTATACTGTACACCAGGGAGTCACTAGGCCACTAGGGAGCAGGGACAGGTATGCTGTTCACCAGGGAGTCACTAGGCCACTAGGGAGCAGGGACAGGTATGCTGTACACCTGGGAGTCACTAGGCCACTAGGGAGCAGGGACAGGTATACTGTACACCTGGGAGTGACTAGGGCACTAGGGAGCAGGGACAGGTATACTGTACACCAGGGAGTCACTAGGCCACTAGGGAGCAGGGACAGGTATACTGTACACCTGGCAGTCACTAGGCCAGTTGGGAGCAGGGACAGGTATACTGTACACCAGGGAGTCACTAGGCCACTAGGGAGCAGGGACAGGTATACTGTACACCAGGGAGTCACTAGGGAGCAGGGACAGGTATACTGTACACCAGGGAGTCACTAGGCCACTAGGGAGCAGGGACAGGTATACTGTACACCAGGGAGTCACTAGGCCACTAGGGAGCAGGGACAGGTATGCTGTTCACCAGGGAGTCACTAGGCCACTAGGGAGCAGGGACAGGTATGCTGTACACCTGGGAGTCACTAGGCCACTAGGGAGCAGGGACAGGTATACTGTACACCTGGGAGTGACTAGGGCACTAGGGAGCAGGGACAGGTATACTGTACACCAGGGAGTCACTAGGCCACTAGGGAGCAGGGACAGGTATACTGTACACCTGGCAGTCACTAGGCCAGTTGGGAGCAGGGACAGGTATACTGTACACCAGGGAGTCACTAGGCCACTAGGGAGCAGGGACAGGTATACTGTACACCAGGGAGTCACTAGGGAGCAGGGACAGGTATACTGTACACCAGGGAGTCACTAGGCCACTAGGGAGCAGGGACAGGTATACTGTACACCAGGGAGTCACTAGGCCACTAGGGAGCAGGGACAGGTATACTGTACACCAGGGAGTCACTAGGCCACTAGGGACAGGGACAGGTATACTGTACACCAGGGAGTCACTAGGCCACTAGGGAGCAGGGACAGGTATACTGTACACCAGGGAGTCACTAGGCCACTAGGGACCAGGGACAGGTATACTGTACACCTGGGAGTCACTAGGCCACTAGGGAGCAGGGACAGGTATGCTGTACACCAGGGAGTCACTAGGCCACTAGGGAGCAGGGACAGGTATACTGTACACCAGGGAGTCACTAGGCCACTAGGGAGCAACGACATGTATGCTGTACACCTGGGAGTCACTAGGCCACTAGGGAGCAGGGACAGGTATACTGTACACCAGGGAGTCACTAGGCCACTAGGGAGCAGGGACAGGTATACTGTACACCTGGGAGTCACTAGGCCAGTTGGGAGCAGGGACAGGTATACTGTACACCAGGGAGTCACTAGGTCACTAGGGAGCAGGGACAGGTATACTGTACACCAGGGAGTCACTAGGGAGCAGGGACAGGTATACTGTACACCAGGGAGTCACTAGGCCACTAGGGAGCAGGGACAGGTATACTGTACACCAGGGAGTCACTAGGCCACTAGGGAGCAGGGACAGGTATACTGTACACCAGGGAGTCACTAGGCCACTAGGGACAGGGACAGGTATACTGTACACCAGGGAGTCACTAGGCCACTAGGGAGCAGGGACAGGTATACTGTACACCAGGGAGTCACTAGGCCACTAGGGACCAGGGACAGGTATACTGTACACCTGGGAGTCACTAGGCCACTAGGGAGCAGGGACAGGTATGCTGTACACCAGGGAGTCACTAGGCCACTAGGGAGCAGGGACAGGTATACTGTACACCAGGGAGTCACTAGGCCACTAGGGAGCAACGACATGTATGCTGTACACCTGGGAGTCACTAGGCCACTAGGGAGCAGGGACAGGTATACTGTACACCTGGGAGTCACTAGGGCACTAGGGAGCAGGGACAGGTATACTGTACACCAGGGAGTCACTAGGCCACTAGGGAGCAGGGACAGGTATACTGTACACCTGGGAGTCGCTAGGCCACTAGGGAGCAGGGACAGGTATACTGTACACCTGGGAGTCACTAGGCCAGTTGGGAGCAGGGACAGGTATACTGTACACCAGGGAGTCACTAGGCCACTAGGGAGCAGGGACAGGTATACTGTACACCAGGGAGTCACTAGGGAGCAGGGACAGGTATACTGTACACCAGGGAGTCACTAGGCCACTAGGGAGCAGGGACAGGTCTACTGTACACCAGGGAGTCACTAGACCACTAGGGAGCAGGGACATGTATACTGTACACCAGGGAGTCACTAGGCCACTAGGGAGCAGGGACAGGTATACTGTACACCAGGGAGTCACTAGGCCACTAGGGATCAGGGACAGGTATACTGTACACCAGGGAGTCACTAGGCCACTAGGGAGGAGGGACAGGTATACTGTACACCAGGGAGTCACTAGGCCACTAGGGAGCAGGGACAGGTATACTGTACACCAGGGAGTCACTAGGGAGCAGGGACAGGTATACTGTACACCAGGGAGTCACTATGCCACTAGGGAGCAGGGACAGGTATACTGTACACCAGGGAGTCACTAGGCCACTAGGGAGCAGGGACAGGTATACTGTACACCAGGGAGTCACTAGGCCACTAGGGACAGGGACAGGTATACTGTACACCAGGGAGTCACTAGGCCACTAGGGAGCAGGGACAGGTATACTGTACACCAGGGAGTCACTAGGCCACTAGGGACCAGGGACAGGTATACTGTACACCTGGGAGTCACTAGGCCACTAGGGAGCAGGGACAGGTATACTGTACACCAGGGAGTCACTAGGCCACTAGGGAGCAGGGACAGGTATACTGTACACCTGGGAGTCACTAGGCCAGTTGGGAGCAGGGACAGGTATACTGTACACCAGGGAGTCACTAGGCCACTAGGGAGCAGGGACAGGTATACTGTACACCAGGGAGTCACTAGGGAGCAGGGACAGGTATACTGTACACCAGGGAGTCACTAGGCCACTAGGGAGCAGGGACAGGTATACTGTACACCAGGGAGTCACTAGGCCACTAGGGAGCAGGGACAGGTATACTGTACACCAGGGAGTCACTAGGCCACTAGGGACAGGGACAGGTATACTGTACACCAGGGAGTCACTAGGCCACTAGGGAGCAGGGACAGGTATACTGTACACCAGGGAGTCACTAGGGAGCAGGGACAGGTATACTGTACACCAGGGAGTCACTAGGCCACTAGGGAGCAGGGACAGGTATGCTGTACACCATGGAGTCACTAGGCCACTAGGGAGCAGGGACAGGTATACTGTACACCAGGGAGTCACTAGGCCACTAGGGAGCAGGGACAGGTATACTGTACACCAGGGAGTCACTAGGCCACTAGGGAGCAGGGACAGGTATACTGTACACCAGGGAGTCACTAGGCCACTAGGGAGCAGGGACAGGCTTACTGTACACCAGGGAGTCACTAGGCCACTAGGGAGCAGGGACAGGTATACTGTACACCAGGGAGTCACTAGGCAACTAGGGAGCAGGGACAGGTATACTGTACACCAGGGAGTCACTAGGCCACTAGGGAGCAGGGACAGGTATACTGTACACCTGGGAGTCACTAGGGCACTAGGGAGCAGGGACAGGTATACTGTACACCAGGGAGTCACTAGGCCACTAGGGAGCAGGGACAGGTATACTGTACACCAGGGAGTCACTAGGGAGCAGGGACAGGTATACTGTACACCAGGGAGTCACTAGGCCACTAGGGAGCAGGGACAGGATTACTGTACACCAGGGAGTCACTAGGCCACTAGGGAGCAGGGACAGGTATACTGTACACCAGGGAGTCACTAGGCCACTAGGGAGCAGGGACAGGTATACTGTACACCAGGGAGTCACTAGGCCACTAGGGAGCAGGGACAGGTATGCTGTACACCAGGGAGTCACTAGGCCACTAGGGAGCAGGGACAGGTATACTGTACACCAGGGAGTCACTAGGCCACTAGGGAGCAGGGACAGGTATACTGTACACCAGGGAGTCACTAGGCCACTAGGGAGCAGGGACAGGTATACTGTACACCAGGGAGTCACTAGGCCACTAGGGAGCAGGGACAGGATTACTGTACACCAGGGAGTCACTAGGCCACTAGGGAGCAGGGACAGGTATACTGTACACCAGGGAGTCACTAGGGAGCAGGGACAGGTATACTGTACACCAGGGAGTCACTAGGCCACTAGGGAGCAGGGACAGGTATACTGTACACCAGGGAGTCACTAGGGAGCAGGGACAGGTATACTGTACACCAGGGAGTCACTAGGCCACTAGGGAGCAGGGACAGGTATACACCAGGGAGTCGCTAGGCCACTAGGGAGCAGGGACAGGTATACTGTACACCAGGGAGTCACTAGGGAGCAGGGACAGGTATACTGTACACCAGGGAGTCACTAGGGAGCAGGGACAGGTATACTGTACACCAGGGAGTCACTAGGCCACTAGGGAGCAGGGACAGGTATACTGTACACCAGGGAGTCACTAGGCCACTAGGGAGCAGGGACAAGTATACTGTACACCAGGGAGTCACTAGGCCACTAGGGAGCAGGGACAGGTATACTGTACACCAGGGAGTCACTAGGCCACTAGGGAGCAGGGACAGGTATACTGTACACCTGGGAGTCACTAGGCCACTAGGGAGCAGGGACAGGTATGCTGTACACCAGGGAGTCACTAGGCCACTAGGGAGCAGGGACAGGTATGCTGTTCACCAGGGAGTCACTAGGCCACTAGGGAGCAGGGACAGGTATGCTGTACACCTGGGAGTCACTAGGCCACTAGGGAGCAGGGACAGGTATACTGTACACCTGGGAGTCACTAGGGCACTAGGGAGCAGGGACAGGTATACTGTACACCAGGGAGTCACTAGGCCACTAGGGAGCAGGGACAGGTATACTGTACACCTGGGAGTCACTAGGCCAGTTGGGAGCAGGGACAGGTATACTGTACACCAAGGAGTCACTAGGCCACTAGGGAGCAGGGACAGGTATACTGTACACCAGGGAGTCACTAGGGAGCAGGGACAGGTATACTGTACACCAGGGAGTCACTAGGCCACTAGGGAGCAGGGACAGGTATACTGTACACCAGGGAGTCACTAGGCCACTAGGGAGCAGGGACAGGTATACTGTACACCAGGGAGTCACTAGGCCACTAGGGACAGGGACAGGTATACTGTACACCAGGGAGTCACTAGGCCACTAGGGAGCAGGGACAGGTATACTGTACACCAGGGAGTCACTAGGCCACTAGGGACCAGGGACAGGTATACTGTACACCTGGGAGTCACTAGGCCACTAGGGAGCAGGGACAGGTATGCTGTACACCAGGGAGTCACTAGGCCACTAGGGAGCAGGGACAGGTATACTGTACACCAGGGAGTCACTAGGCCACTAGGGAGCAACGACATGTATGCTATACACCTGGGAGTCACTAGGCCACTAGGGAGCAGGGACAGGTATACTGTACACCAGGGAGTCACTAGGCCACTAGGGAGCAGGGACAGGTATACTGTACACCTGGGAGTCACTAGGCCAGTTGGGAGCAGGGACAGGTATACTGTACACCAGGGAGTCACTAGGCCACTAGGGAGCAGGGACAGGTATACTGTACACCAGGGAGTCACTAGGGAGCAGGGACAGGTATACTGTACACCAGGGAGTCACTAGGCCACTAGGGAGCAGGGACAGGTATACTGTACACCAGGGAGTCACTAGGCCACTAGGGAGCAGGGACAGGTATACTGTACACCAGGGAGTCACTAGGCCACTAGGGACAGGGACAGGTATACTGTACACCAGGGAGTCACTAGGCCACTAGGGACCAGGGACAGGTATACTGTACACCTGGGAGTCACTAGGCCACTAGGGAGCAGGGACAGGTATGCTGTACACCAGGGAGTCACTAGGCCACTAGGGAGCAGGGACAGGCTTACTGTACACCAGGGAGTCACTAGCCCACTAGGGAGCAGGGACAGGTATACTGTACACCAGGGAGTCACTAGGGAGCAGGGACAGGTATACTGTACACCAGGGAGTCACTAGGCCACTAGGGAGCAGGGACAGGTATACTGTACACCAGGGAGTCACTAGGCCACTAGGGAGCAGGGACAGGTATACTGTACACCAGGGAGTCACTAGGCCACTAGGGAGAAGGGACAGGCTTACTGTACACCAGGGAGTCACTAGGCCACTAGGGAGCAGGGACAGGTATACTGTACACCAGGGAGTCACTAGGGAGCAGGGACAGGTATACTGTACACCAGGGAGTCACTAGGCCACTAGGGAGCAGGGACAGGTATACTGTACACCAGGGAGTCACTAGGCCACTAGGGAGCAGGGACAGGTATACTGTACACCTGGGAGTCACTAGGGCACTAGGGAGCAGGGACAGGTATACTGTACACCAGGGAGTCACTAGGCCACTAGGGAGCAGGGACAGGTATACTGTACACCAGGGAGTAACTAGGGAGCAGGGACAGGTATACTGTACACCAGGGAGTCACTAGGCCACTAGGGAGCAGGGACAGGTATGCTGTACACCAGGGAGTCACTAGGCCACTAGGGAGCAGGGACAGGTATACTGTACACCAGGGAGTCACTAGGCCACTAGGGAGCAGGGACAGGTATACTGTACACCAGGGAGTCACTAGGCCACTAGGGAGCAGGGACAGGTATACTGTACACCAGGGAGTCACTAGGCCACTAGGGAGCAGGGACAGGCTTACTGTACACCAGGGAGTCACTAGGCCACTAGGGAGCAGGGACAGGTATACTGTACACCAGGGAGTCACTAGGCAACTAGGGAGCAGGGACAGGTATACTGTACACCAGGGAGTCACTAGGCAACTAGGGAGCAGGGACAGGTATACTGTACACCTGGGAGTCACTAGGGCACTAGGGAGCAGGGACAGGTATACTGTACACCAGGGAGTCACTAGGCCACTAGGGAGCAGGGACAGGTATACTGTACACCAGGGAGTCACTAGGGAGCAGGGACAGGTATACTGTACACCAGGGAGTCACTAGGCCACTAGGGAGCAGGGACAGGATTACTGTACACCAGGGAGTCACTAGGCCACTAGGGAGCAGGGACAGGTATACTGTACACCAGGGAGTCACTAGGCCACTAGGGAGCAGGGACAGGTATACTGTACACCAGGGAGTCACTAGGCCACTAGGGAGCAGGGACAGGTATGCTGTACACCAGGGAGTCACTAGGCCACTAGGGAGCAGGGACAGGTATACTGTACACCAGGGAGTCACTAGGCCACTAGGGAGCAGGGACAGGTATACTGTACACCAGGGAGTCACTAGGCCACTAGGGAGCAGGGACAGGTATACTGTACACCAGGGAGTCACTAGGCCACTAGGGAGCAGGGACAGGCTTACTGTACACCAGGGAGTCACTAGGCCACTAGGGAGCAGGGACAGGTATACTGTACACCAGGGAGTCACTAGGGAGCAGGGACAGGTATACTGTACACCAGGGAGTCACTAGGCCACTAGGGAGCAGGGACAGGTATACTGTACACCAGGGAGTCACTAGGGAGCAGGGACAGGTATACTGTACACCAGGGAGTCACTAGGCCACTAGGGAGCAGGGACAGGTATACACCAGGGAGTCGCTAGGCCACTAGGGAGCAGGGACAGGTATACTGTACACCAGGGAGTCACTAGGGAGCAGGGACAGGTATACTGTACACCAGGGAGTCACTAGGCCACTAGGGAGCAGGGACAAGTATACTGTACACCAGGGAGTCACTAGGCCACTAGGGAGCAGGGACAGGTATGCTGTTCACCAGGGAGTCACTAGGCCACTAGGGAGCAGGGACAGGTATGCTGTACACCTGGGAGTCACTAGGCCACTAGGGAGCAGGGACAGGTATACTGTACACCTGGGAGTGACTAGGGCACTAGGGAGCAGGGACAGGTATACTGTACACCAGGGAGTCACTAGGCCACTAGGGAGCAGGGACAGGTATGCTGTACACCTGGGAGTCACTAGGCCACTAGGGAGCAGGGACAGGTATACTGTACACCTGGGAGTCACTAGGGCACTAGGGAGCAGGGACAGGTATACTGTACACCAGGGAGTCACTAGGCCACTAGGGAGCAGGGACAGGTATACTGTACACCTGGGAGTCACTAGGCCAGTTGGGAGCAGGGACAGGTATACTGTACACCAGGGAGTCACTAGGCCACTAGGGAGCAGGGACAGGTATACTGTACACCAGGGAGTCACTAGGGAGCAGGGACAGGTATACTGTACACCAGGGAGTCACTAGGCCACTAGGGAGCAGGGACAGGTATACTGTACACCAGGGAGTCACTAGGCCACTAGGGAGCAGGGACAGGTATACTGTACACCAGGGAGTCACTAGGCCACTAGGGACAGGGACAGGTATACTGTACACCAGGGAGTCACTAGGCCACTAGGGAGCAGGGACAGGTATACTGTACACCAGGGAGTCACTAGGCCACTAGGGACCAGGGACAGGTATACTGTACACCTGGGAGTCACTAGGCCACTAGGGAGCAGGGACAGGTATGCTGTACACCAGGGAGTCACTAGGCCACTAGGGAGCAGGGACAGGTATACTGTACACCAGGGAGTCACTAGGCCACTAGGGAGCAACGACATGTATGCTGTACACCTGGGAGTCACTAGGCCACTAGGGAGCAGGGACAGGTATACTGTACACCAGGGAGTCACTAGGCCACTAGGGAGCAGGGACAGGTATACTGTACACCTGGGAGTCACTAGGCCAGTTGGGAGCAGGGACAGGTATACTGTACACCAGGGAGTCACTAGGCCACTAGGGAGCAGGGACAGGTATACTGTACACCAGGGAGTCACTAGGGAGCAGGGACAGGTATACTGTACACCAGGGAGTCACTAGGCCACTAGGGAGCAGGGACAGGTATACTGTACACCAGGGAGTCACTAGGCCACTAGGGAGCAGGGACAGGTATACTGTACACCAGGGAGTCACTAGGCCACTAGGGACAGGGACAGGTATACTGTACACCAGGGAGTCACTAGGCCACTAGGGAGCAGGGACAGGTATACTGTACACCAGGGAGTCACTAGGCCACTAGGGACCAGGGACAGGTATACTGTACACCTGGGAGTCACTAGGCCACTAGGGAGCAGGGACAGGTATGCTGTACACCAGGGAGTCACTAGGCCACTAGGGAGCAGGGACAGGTATACTGTACACCAGGGAGTCACTAGGCCACTAGGGAGCAACGACATGTATGCTGTACACCTGGGAGTCACTAGGCCACTAGGGAGCAGGGACAGGTATACTGCACACCTGGGAGTCACTAGGGCACTAGGGAGCAGGGACAGGTATACTGTACACCAGGGAGTCACTAGGCCACTAGGGAGCAGGGACAGGTATACTGTACACCTGGGAGTCGCTAGGCCACTAGGGAGCAGGGACAGGTATACTGTACACCTGGGAGTCACTAGGCCAGTTGGGAGCAGGGACAGGTATACTGTACACCAGGGAGTCACTAGGCCACTAGGGAGCAGGGACAGGTATACTGTACACCAGGGAGTCACTAGGGAGCAGGGACAGGTATACTGTACACCAGGGAGTCACTAGGCCACTAGGGAGCAGGGACAGGTATACTGTACACCAGGGAGTCACTAGGCCACTAGGGAGCAGGGACAGGTATACTGTTCCCCAAGGGAGTCACTAGGCCACTAGGGAGCAGGGACAGGTCTACTGTACACCAGGGAGTCACTAGACCACTAGGCAGCAGGGACATGTATACTGTACACCAGGGAGTCACTAGGCCACTAGGGAGCAGGGACAGGTATACTGTACTCCAGGGAGTCACTAGGCCACTAGGGATCAGGGACAGGTATACTGTACACCAGGGAGTCACTAGGCCACTAGGGAGGAAGGACAGGTATACTGTACACCAGGGAGTCACTAGGCCACTAGGGAGCAGGGACAGGTATACTGTACACCAGGGAGTCACTAGGGAGCAGGGACAGGTATACTGTACACCAGGGAGTCACTAGGCCACTAGGGAGCAGGGACAGGTATACTGTACACCAGGGAGTCACTAGGCCACTAGGGAGCAGGGACAGGTATACTGTACACCAGGGAGTCACTAGGCCACTAGGGACAGGGACAGGTATACTGTACACCAGGGAGTCACTAGGCCACTAGGGAGCAGGGACAGGTATACTGTACACCAGGGAGTCACTAGGCCACTAGGGACCAGGGACAGGTATACTGTACACCTGGGAGTCACTAGGCCACTAGGGAGCAGGGACAGGTATGCTGTACACCAGGGAGTCACTAGGCCACTAGGGAGCAGGGACAGGTATACTGTACACCAGGGAGTCACTAGGCCACTATGGAGCAACGACATGTATGCTGTACACCTGGGAGTCACTAGGCCACTAGGGAGCAGGGACAGGTATACTGTACACCAGGGAGTCACTAGGCCACTAGGGAGCAGGGACAGGTATACTGTACACCTGGGAGTCACTAGGCCAGTTGGGAGCAGGGACAGGTATACTGTACACCAGGGAGTCACTAGGCCACTAGGGAGCAGGGACAGGTATACTGTACACCAGGGAGTCACTAGGGAGCAGGGACAGGTATACTGTACACCAGGGAGTCACTAGGCCACTAGGGAGCAGGGACAGGTATACTGTACACCAGGGAGTCACTAGGCCACTAGGGAGCAGGGACAGGTATACTGTACACCAGGGAGTCACTAGGGAGCAGGGACAGGTATACTGTACACCAGGGAGTCACTAGGCCACTAGGGAGCAGGGACAGGTATACTGTACACCAGGGAGTCACTAGGCCACTAGGGAGCAGGGACAGGTATACTGTTCCCCAAGGGAGTCACTAGGCCACTAGGGAGCAGGGACAGGTCTACTGTACACCAGGGAGTCACTAGACCACTAGGCAGCAGGGACATGTATACTGTACACCAGGGAGTCACTAGGCCACTAGGGAGCAGGGACAGGTATACTGTACACCAGGGAGTCACTAGGCCACTAGGGATCAGGGACAGGTATACTGTACACCAGGGAGTCACTAGGCCACTAGGGAGGAAGGACAGGTATACTGTACACCAGGGAGTCACTAGGCCACTAGGGAGCAGGGACAGGTATACTGTACACCAGGGAGTCACTAGGGAGCAGGGACAGGTATACTGTACACCAGGGAGTCACTAGGCCACTAGGGAGCAGGGACAGGTATACTGTACACCAGGGAGTCACTAGGCCACTAGGGAGCAGGGACAGGTATACTGTACACCAGGGAGTCACTAGGCCACTAGGGACAGGGACAGGTATACTGTACACCAGGGAGTCACTAGGCCACTAGGGAGCAGGGACAGGTATACTGTACACCAGGGAGTCACTAGGCCACTAGGGACCAGGGACAGGTATACTGTACACCTGGGAGTCACTAGGCCACTAGGGAGCAGGGACAGGTATGCTGTACACCAGGGAGTCACTAGGCCACTAGGGAGCAGGGACAGGTATACTGTACACCAGGGAGTCACTAGGCCACTATGGAGCAACGACATGTATGCTGTACACCTGGGAGTCACTAGGCCACTAGGGAGCAGGGACAGGTATACTGTACACCAGGGAGTCACTAGGCCACTAGGGAGCAGGGACAGGTATACTGTACACCTGGGAGTCACTAGGCCAGTTGGGAGCAGGGACAGGTATACTGTACACCAGGGAGTCACTAGGCCACTAGGGAGCAGGGACAGGTATACTGTACACCAGGGAGTCACTAGGGAGCAGGGACAGGTATACTGTACACCAGGGAGTCACTAGGCCACTAGGGAGCAGGGACAGGTATACTGTACACCAGGGAGTCACTAGGCCACTAGGGAGCAGGGACAGGTATACTGTACACCAGGGAGTCACTAGGCCACTAGGGACAGGGACAGGTATACTGTACACCAGGGAGTCACTAGGCCACTAGGGAGCAGGGACAGGTATACTGTACACCAGGGAGTCACTAGGCCACTAGGGACCAGGGACAGGTATACTGTACACCTGGGAGTCACTAGGCCACTAGGGAGCAGGGACAGGTATGCTGTACACCAGGGAGTCACTAGGCCACTAGGGAGCAGGGACAGGTATACTGTACACCAGGGAGTCACTAGGCCACTAGGGAGCAACGACATGTATGCTGTACACCTGGGAGTCACTAGGCCACTAGGGAGCAGGGACAGGTATACTGTACACCTGGGAGTCACTAGGGCACTAGGGAGCAGGGACAGGTATACTGTACACCAGGGAGTCACTAGGCCACTAGGGAGCAGGGACAGGTATACTGTACACCTGGGAGTCGCTAGGCCACTAGGGAGCAGGGACAGGTATACTGTACACCTGGGAGTCACTAGGCCAGTTGGGAGCAGGGACAGGTATACTGTACACCAGGGAGTCACTAGGCCACTAGGGAGCAGGGACAGGTATACTGTACACCAGGGAGTCACTAGGGAGCAGGGACAGGTATACTGTACACCAGGGAGTCACTAGGCCACTAGGGAGCAGGGACAGGTATACTGTACACCAGGGAGTCACTAGGCCACTAGGGAGCAGGGACAGGTATACTGTTCCCCAAGGGAGTCACTAGGCCACTAGGGAGCAGGGACAGGTCTACTGTACACCAGGGAGTCACTAGACCACTAGGGAGCAGGGACATGTATACTGTACACCAGGGAGTCACTAGGCCACTAGGGAGCAGGGACAGGTATACTGTACACCAGGGAGTCACTAGGCCACTAGGGATCAGGGACAGGTATACTGTACACCAGGGAGTCACTAGGCCACTAGGGAGGAGGGACAGGTATACTGTACACCAGGGAGTCACTAGGCCACTAGGGAGCAGGGACAGGTATACTGTACACCAGGGAGTCACTAGGTCACTAGGGAGCAGGGACAGGTATACTGTACACCAGGGAGTCACTAGGCCAGTAGACGGCAGGGACAGGTATACTGTACACCAGGGAGTCACTAGGCCACAAGGGAGCAGGGACAGGTATACTGTACACCTGGGAGTCACTAGGGAGCAGGGACAGGTATACTGTACACCAGGAGTCACTAGACCACTAGGGAGCAGGGCCAGGTATACTGTACACCAGGGAGTCACTAGGTCACTAGGGAGCAGGGACAGGTATACTGTACACCAGGGAGTCACTAGGCCACTAGGGAGCAGGGACAGGATTACTGTACACCAGGGAGTCACTAGGCCACTAGGGAGCAGGGACAGGTATACTGTACACCAGGGAGTCACTAGGCCACTAGGGAGCAGGGACAGGTATACTGTACACCAGGGAGTCACTAGGCCACTAGGGAGCAGGGACAGGTATGCTGTACACCAGGGAGTCACTAGGCCACTAGGGAGCAGGGACAGGTATACTGTACACCAGGGAGTCACTAGGCCACTAGGGAGCAGGGATAGGTATACTGTACACCAGGGAGTCACTAGGGCACTAGGGAGCAGGGACAGGTATACTGTACACCAGGGAGTCACTAGGCCACTAGGGAGCAGGGACAGGCATACTGTACACCAGGGAGTCACTAGGCCACTAGGGAGCAGGGACAGGTATACTGTACACCAGGGAGTCACTAGGGAGCAGGGACAGGTATACTGTACACCAGGGAGTCACTAGGCCACTAGGGAGCAGGGACAGGTATACTGTACACCAGGGAGTCACTAGGCCACTAGGGAGCAGGGACAGGTATACTGTACACCTGGGAGTCACTAGGGCACTAGGGAGCAGGGACAGGTATACTGTACACCAGGGAGTCACTAGGCCACTAGGGAGCAGGGACAGGTATACTGTACACCAGGGAGTCACTAGGGAGCAGGGACAGGAATACTGTACACCAGGGAGTCACTAGGCCACTAGGGAGCAGGGACAGGTATACACCAGGGAGTCGCTAGGCCACTAGGGAGCAGGGACAGGTATACTGTACACCAGGGAGTCACTAGGGAGCAGGGACAGGTATACTGTACACCAGGGAGTCACTAGGCCACTAGGGAGCAGGGACAGGTATACTGTACACCAGGGAGTCACTAGGCCACTAGGGAGCAGGGACAGGTATACCGTACACCAGGGAGTCACTAGGCCACTAGGGAGCAGGGACAGGTATACTGTACACCAGGGAGTCACTAGGCCACTAGGGAGCAGGGACAGGTATACTGTACACCTGGGAGGCACTAGGCCACTAGGGAGCAGGGACAGGTATGCTGTACACCAGGGAGTCACTAGGCCACTAGGGAGCAGGGACAGGTATGCTGTACACCAGGGAGTCACTAGGCCACTAGGGAGCAGGGACAGGTATGCTGTATACCTGGGAGTCACTAGGCCACTAGGGAGCAGGGACAGGTATACTGTACACCTGGGAGTCACTAGGGCACTAGGGAGCAGGGACAGGTATACTGTACACCAGGGAGTCACTAGGCCACTAGGGAGCAGGGACAGGTATGCTGTACACCAGGGAGTCACTAGGCCACTAGGGAGCAGGGACAGGTATACTGTACACCAGGGAGTCACTAGGCCACTAGGGAGCAGGGACAGGTATACTGTACACCAGGGAGTCACTAGGGCACTAGGGAGCAGGGACAGGTATACTGTACACCAGGGAGTCACTAGGCCACTAGGGAGCAGGGACAGGCATACTGTACACCAGGGAGTCACTAGGGCACTAGGGAGCAGGGACAGGTATACTGTACACCAGGGAGTCACTAGGCCACTAGGGAGCAGGGACAGGTATACTGTACACCTGGGAGTCGCTAGGCCACTAGGGAGCAGGGACAGGTATACTGTACACCTGGGAGTCACTAGGCCAGTTGGGAGCAGGGACAGGTATACTGTACACCAGGGAGTCACTAGGCCACTAGGGAGCAGGGACAGGTATACTGTACACCAGGGAGTCACTAGGGAGCAGGGACAGGTATACTGTACACCAGGGAGTCACTAGGCCACTAGGGAGCAGGGACAGGTATACTGTACACCAGGGAGTCACTAGGCCACTAGGGAGCAGGGACAGGTATACTGTTCCCCAAGGGAGTCACTAGGCCACTAGGGAGCAGGGACAGGTCTACTGTACACCAGGGAGTCACTAGACCACTAGGGAGCAGGGACATGTATACTGTACACCAGGGAGTCACTAGGCCACTAGGGAGCAGGGACAGGTATACTGTACACCAGGGAATCACTAGGCCACTAGGGAGCAGGGACAGGTATACTGTACACCAGGGAGTCACTAGGCCACTAGGGAGGAGGGACAGGTATACTGTACACCAGGGAGTCACTAGGCCACTAGGGAGCAGGGACAGGTATACTGTACACCAGGGAGTCACTAGGTCACTAGGGAGCAGGGACAGGTATACTGTACACCAGGGAGTCACTAGGCCAGTAGACGGCAGGGACAGGTATACTGTACACCAGGGAGTCACTAGGCCACTAGGGAGCAGGGACAGGTATACTGTACACCTGGGAGTCACTAGGGAGCAGGGACAGGTATACTGTACACCAGGGAGTCACTAGACCACTAGGGAGCAGGGCCAGGTATACTGTACACCAGGGAGTCACTAGGTCACTAGGGAGCAGGGACAGGTATACTGTACACCAGGGAGTCACTAGGCCACTAGGGAGCAGGGACAGGATTACTGTACACCAGGGAGTCACTAGGCCACTAGGGAGCAGGGACAGGTATACTGTACACCAGGGAGTCACTAGGCCACTAGGGAGCAGGGACAGGTATACTGTACACCAGGGAGTCACTAGGCCACTAGGGAGCAGGGACAGGTATGCTGTACACCAGGGAGTCACTAGGCCACTAGGGAGCAGGGACAGGTATACTGTACACCAGGGAGTCACTAGGCCACTAGGGAGCAGGGACAGGTATACTGTACACCAGGGAGTCACTAGGGCACTAGGGAGCAGGGACAGGTATACTGTACACCAGGGAGTCACTAGGCCACTAGGGAGCAGGGACAGGCATACTGTACACCAGGGAGTCACTAGGCCACTAGGGAGCAGGGACAGGTATACTGTACACCAGGGAGTCACTAGGGAGCAGGGACAGGTATACTGTACACCAGGGAGTCACTAGGCCACTAGGGAGCAGGGACAGGTATACTGTACACCAGGGAGTCACTAGGCCACTAGGGAGCAGGGACAGGTATACTGTACACCTGGGAGTCACTAGGGCACTAGGGAGCAGGGACAGGTATACTGTACACCAGGGAGTCACTAGGCCACTAGGGAGCAGGGACAGGTATACTGTACACCAGGGAGTCACTAGGGAGCAGGGACAGGAATACTGTACACCAGGGAGTCACTAGGCCACTAGGGAGCAGGGACAGGTATACACCAGGGAGTCGCTAGGCCACTAGGGAGCAGGGACAGGTATACTGTACACCAGGGAGTCACTAGGGAGCAGGGACAGGTATACTGTACACCAGGGAGTCACTAGGGAGCAGGGACAGGTACATTGTACACCAGGGAGTCACTAGGCCACTAGGGAGCAGGGACAGGTATACTGTACACCAGGGAGTCACTAGGCCACTAGGGAGCAGGGACAGGTATACCGTACACCAGGGAGTCACTAGGCCACTAGGGAGCAGGGACAGGTATACTGTACACCAGGGAGTCACTAGGCCACTAGGGAGCAGGGACAGGTATACTGTACACCTGGGAGGCACTAGGCCACTAGGGAGCAGGGACAGGTATGCTGTACACCAGGGAGTCACTAGGCCACTAGGGAGCAGGGACAGGTATGCTGTACACCAGGGAGTCACTAGGCCACTAGGGAGCAGGGACAGGTATGCTGTATACCTGGGAGTCACTAGGCCACTAGGGAGCAGGGACAGGTATACTGTACACCTGGGAGTCACTAGGGCACTAGGGAGCAGGGACAGGTATACTGTACACCAGGGAGTCACTAGGCCACTAGGGAGCAGGGACAGGTATACTGTACACCTGGGAGTCACTAGGCCACTAGGGAGCAGGGACAGGTATACTGTACACCTGGGAGTCACTAGGCCAGTTGGGAGCAGGGACAGGTATACTGTACACCAGGGAGTCACTAGGCCACTAGGGAGCAGGGACAGGTATACTGTACACCAGGGAGTCACTAGGGAGCAAGGACAGGTATACTGTACACCAGGGAGTCACTAGGCCACTAGGGAGCAGGGACAGGTATACTGTACACCTGGGAGTCACTAGGCCACTAGGGAGCAGGGACAGGTATACTGTACACCAGGGAGTCACTAGGCCACTAGGGAGCAGGGACAGGTATACTGTACACCAGGGAGTCACTAGGCCACTAGGGAGCAGGGACAGGTATACTGTACACCAGGGAGTCACTAGGCCACTAGGGAGCAGGGACAGGTATACTGTACACCAGGGAGTCACTAGGCCACTAGGGAGCAGGGACAGGTATACTGTACACCAGGGAGTCACTAGGCCACTAGGGAGCAGGGACAGGTATACTGTACACCAGGGAGTCACTAGGCCACTAGGGAGCAGGGACAGGTATACTGTACACCAGGTTGTCACTAGACCACTAGGGAGCAGGGACAGGTATACTGTACACCAGGGAGTCACTAGGCCACTAGGGAGCAGGGACAGGTATACTGTACACCTGGGAGTCACAAGGCCACTAGGGACTAGGGACAGGTATGCTGTACACCTGGGAGTCACTAGGCCACTAGGGAGCAGGGACAGGTATGCTGTACACCAGGGAGTTACTAGGCCACTAGGGAGCAGGGACAGGTATGCTGTACACCAGGGAGTCACTAGGCCACTAGGGAGCAGGGACAGGTATGCTGTACACCTGGGAGTCACTAGGCCACTAGGGAGCAGGGACAGGTATACTGTACACCAGGGAGACACTAGGCCACTAGGGAGCAGGGACAGGTATACTGTACACCAGGGAGTCACTAGGCCACTAGGGAGCAGGGACAGGTATACTGTACACCAGGGAGTCACTAGGCCACTAGGGAGCAGGGACAGGTATACTGTACACCAGGGAGTCACTAGGCCACTAGGGAGTAGGGACAGGTATACTGTACACCAGGGAGTCACTAGGCCACTAGGGAGCAGGGACAGGTATACTGTACACCAGTGAGTCACTAGGCCACTAGGGAGCAGGGACAGGTATACTGTACACCAGGGAGTCACTAGGCCACTAGGGAGCAGGGACAGGTATACTGTACACCAGGGAGTCACTAGGCCACTAGGGAGCAGGGACAGGTATACTGTACACCAGGGAGTCACTAGGCCACTAGGGAGCAGGGACAGGTATACTGTACACCAGGGAGTCACTAGACCACTAGGGAGCAGGGACAGGTATACTGTACACCAGGGAGTCACTAGGCCACTAGGGAGCAGGGACAGGTATGCTGTACACCTGGGAGTCACTAGGCCACTAGGGACTAGGGACAGGTATGCTGTACACCTGGGAGTCACTAGGCCACTAGGGAGCAGGGACAGGTATGCTGTACACCAGGGAGTCACTAGGCCACTAGGGAGCAGGGACAGGTATGCTGTACACCAGGGAGTCACTAGGCCACTAGGGAGCAGAGACAGGTATGCTGTACACCTGGGAGTCACTAGGCCACTAGGGAGCAGGGACAGGTATAATGTACACCAGGGAGTCACTAGGCCACTACGGAGCAGGGACAGGTATACTGTACACCAGGGAGTCACTAGGCCACTAGGGAGCAGGGACAGGTATGCTGTACACCAGGGAGTCACTAGGCCACTAGGGAGCAGGGACAGGTATACTGTACACCAGGGAGTCACTAGGCCACTAGGGAGCAGGGACAGGTATGCTGTACACCAGGGAGTCACTAGGCCACTAGGGAGCAGGGACAGGTATGCTGTACACCTGGGAGTCACTAGGCCACTTGGGAGCAGGGACAGGTATACTGTACACCAGGGAGTCACTAGGCCATTAGGGAGCAGAGACAGGTATGCTGTACACCAGGGAGTCACTAGGCCAATAAGTCCATGGAGAATAAGAGCACCTCCTCCCAGCTGCCCACTGCACTGAGGATAGGAAACTCCACCGATCACCACCGATAAATCCACTATAATTGAGAATTTCAATAAGCATTTTTCTACAGCTGGCCATGCTAACCCTACCCCGGTCAACAGCACTGCACCCCCCACAGCAACTCGCCCAAGCCTTCCCCATTTCTCCTTCTCCCAAATCCAGTCAGCTGATGTTCTGAAAGAGCTGCAGAATCTGGACCCTTACAAATCAGCCGGGCTAGACAATCTGGACCCTTTCTTTCTAAAATGATCTACCAAAATTGTTGCAACCCCTATTACTAGCCTGTTTAACCTCTCTTTCGTGTCGTCTGAGATTACCAAAGATTGGAAAGCAGCTGCGGTCATCCCCCTCTTCAAAGGGGGGGACACTCTTGACCCAAACTGCTACAGACCTATATCTATCCTACCCTGCCTTTCTACGGTCTTCGAAAGCCAAGTTAACAAACAGATTACCGACCATTTCGAATCCCACCGTACCTTCTCCGCTGTGCAATCTGGTTTCAGAGCTGGTCTTGGGTGCACCTCAGCCACGCTCAAGGTCCTAAACGATATCTTAACCGCCATCGATAAGAAACAATACTGTGCAGCCATACTCATTGACCTGGCCAAGGCTTTCGACTCTGTCAATCACCACATCCTCATCAGCACACTCAACAGCCTCGGTTTCTCAAATGATTGCCTCGCCTGGTTCACCAACTACTTTTCTGATAGAGTTCAGTGTGTTAAATCGGAGGGCCTGTTGTCTGGGCCTCTGGCAGTCTCTATGGGGGTGCCACAGGGTTCAATTCTTGGGACAACTCTTTTCTCTGTATACATCAATGATGTCGCTCTTGCTGCTGGTGAGTCTCTGATCCACCTCTATGCAGACGACACCATTCTGTATACTTCTGGCCCTTCTTTGGACACTGTGTTAACAACCCTCCAGACGAGCTTCAATGCCATACAACTCTCCTTCCGTAGCCTCCAACTGCTCTTAAATACAAGTAAAACTAAATGCATGCTCTTCAACCAATCGCTGCCTACACCTGCCCGCCCGCCCATCATCACTACTCTGGACGGTTCTGACTTAGAATATGTGGACAACTACAAATACCTAGGTGTCTGGTTAGACTGTAAACTCTCCTTCCAGACTCACATCAAACATCTCCAATCCAAAGAAATCTAGAATTGGCTTCCTATTTTGCAACAAAGCATCCTTCACTCATGCTGCCAAACATACCCTCGTAAAACTGACCATCCTACCGATCCTTGACTTCGGAGATGTCATCTACAAAATAGCCTCCAACACTCTACTCAACAAATTGGGTGCAGTCTATCACAGTGCCATCCGTTTTGTCACCAAAGCCCCATATACTACCCACCACTGCGACCTGTACGCTCTCGTTGGCTGGCCCTCGCTTCATACTCGTCGCCAAACCCACTGGTTCCAGGTCATCTACATCTGCTAGGTAAAGTCCCGCCTTATCTCAGCTCGCTGGTCACCATAGCAGCACCCACCCGGACCACGCGCTCCAGCAGGTATATCTCTCTGGTCACCCCCAAAGCCAATTCCTCCTTTGGCCGCCTCTCCTTCCAGTTCTCTGCTGCCAATGACTGGAACGAACTACAAAAATCTCTGAAACTGGAAACACTTATCTCCCTCACCAGCTTTAAGCACCAGCTGTCAGAGCAGCTCACAGATCACTGCACCTGTACATAGCCCATCTATAAATAGCCCAAACAATTACCTCATCCCCTACTGTATTTATTTATTTTGCTCCCTTGCACCCCAGTATTTCTACTTTCTACTTTGCACATTTTTAATGGCTATATTGTATTTACTTCGCCACCGTGGCGTTTTTATTGCCTTTACCTCCCTTATCTCACCTCATTTGCTCACATTGTATATAGACTTATTTTTCTACTGTATTATTGACTGTATGTTTGTTTTACTCCATGTGTAACTCTGTGTTGTTGTATGTTGTCGAACTGCTTTGCTTTATCTTGGCCAGGTCGCAGTTGTAAATGAGAACTTGTTTTCAACTTGCCTAGCTGGTTAAACAAAGGTCAAATAAAAAATAAAATAAAAAAATAGGCCACTAGGGAGCAGGGACAGGTATACCGTGCACCAGGGAGTCACTAAGCCACTAGGGAGCTGGGACAGGTATGCTGTACACCAGGGAGTCACTAGGCCACTAGGGAGCAGGGACAGGTATACTGTACACTAGGGAGTCACTAGGGAGCAGGGACAGGTATACACCAGGGAGTCACTAGGCCACTAGGGAGCAGGGACAGGTATGCTGTACACCAGAGAGTTACTAGGCCACTAGAGAGCAGGGACAGGTATACTGTACACCAGGGAGTCACTAGGCCACTAGGGAGAAGGGACAGGTATACTGTACACCAGGGAGTCACTAGGGAGCAGGGACAGGTATACTGTACACCAGGGAGTCACTAGGCCACTAGGGAGCAGGGACAGGTATGCTGTACACCAGGGAGTCACTAGGCCACTAGGGAGCAGGGACAGGTATACTGTACACCAGGGAGTCACTAGGCCACTAGGGAGCAGGGACAGGTATACTGTACACCAGGGAGTCACTAGGCCACTAAGGAGCAGGGACAGGTATACTGTACACCAGGGAGTCACTAGGCCACTAGGGAGCAGGGACAGGTATGCTGTACACCAGGGAGTCACTAGGCCACTAGGGAGCAGGGACAGGTATGCTGTACACCAGGGAGTCACTAAGCCACTAGGGAGCAGGGACAGGTATACTGTACACCTGGGAGTCACTAGGCCACTAGGGAGCAGGGACAGGTATACTGTACACCAGGGAGTCACTAGGCCACTAGGGAGCAGGGACAGGTATACTGTACACCAGGGAGTCACTAAGCCACTAGGGAGCAGGGACAGGTATACTGTACACCAGGGAGTCACTAGGCCACTAGGGAGCAGGGACAGGTATACTGTACACCAGGGAGTCACTAGGGAGCAGGGACAGGTATACTGAACACCTGGGAGTCACTAGGCCACTAGGGAGCAGGGACAGGTATGCTGTACACCAGGGAGTCACTAGGCCACTAGGGAGCAGGGACAGGTATACTGTACACCTGGGAGTCACTAGGCCACTAGGGAGCAGGGACAGGTATACTGTACACCAGGGAGTCACTAGGCCACTAGGGAGCAGGGACAGGTATACTGTACACCAGGGAGTCACTAGGGAGCAGGGACAGGTATAATGTACACCAGGGAGTCACTAGGGAGAAGGGACAGGTATACTGTACACCTGGGAGTCACTAGGCCACTAGGGAGCAGGGACAGGTATACTGTACACCAGGGAGTCACTAGGCCACTAGGGAGCAGGGACAGGTATACACCAGGGAGTCACTAGGCCACTAGGGAGCAGGGACAGGTATACTGTACACCAGGGAGTCACTAGGCCACTAGGGAGCAGGGACAGGTATACTGTACACCAGGGAGTCACTAGGCCACTAGGGAGCAGGGACAGGTATACTGTACACCAGGGAGTCACTAGGCCACTAGGGAGCAGGGACAGGTATACTGTACACCAGGGAGTCACTAGGCCACTAGGGAGCAGGGACAGGTATACTGTACACCAGGGAGTCACTAGGCCACTAGGGAGCAGGGACAGGTATACTGTACACCAGGGAGTCACTAGGCCACTAGAGAGCAGGGACAGGTATACTGTACACCAGGGAGTCACTAGGCCACTAGGGAGCAGGGACAGGTATACTGTACACCAGGGAGTCACTAGGGAGAAGGGACAGGTATACTGTACACCAGGGAGTCACTAGGCCACTAGGGAGCAGGGACAGGTATACTGTACACCAGGGAGTCACTAAGCCACTAGGGAGCAGGGACAGGTATACTGTACACCAGGGAGTCACTAGGCCACTAGGGAGCAGGGACAGGTATACTGTACACCAGGGAGTCACTAGGGAGCAGGGACAGGTATACTGTACACCTGGGAGTCACTAGGCCACTAGGGAGCAGGGACAGGTATGCTGTACACCAGGGAGTCACTAGGCCACTAGGGAGCAGGGACAGGTATACTGTACACCTGGGAGTCACTAGGCCACTAGGGAGCAGGGACAGGTATACTGTACACCAGGGAGTCACTAGGCCACTAGGGAGCAGGGACAGGTATACTGTACACCAGGGAGTCACTAGGGAGCAGGGACAGGTATAATGTACACCAGGGAGTCACTAGGGAGAAGGGACAGGTATACTGTACACCTGGGAGTCACTAGGCCACTAGGGAGCAGGGACAGGTATACTGTACACCAGGGAGTCACTAGGCCACTAGGGAGCAGGGACAGGTATACTGTACACCAGGGAGTCACTAGGCCACTAGGGAGCAGGGACAGATATACTGTACACCAGGGAGTCACTAGGCCACTAGGGAGCAGGGACAGGTATGCTGTACACCAGGGAGTCACTAGGCCACTAGGGAGCAGGGACAGGTATACTGTACACCTGGGAGTCACTAGGCCACTAGGGAGCAGGGACAGGTATACTGTACACCAGGGAGTCACTAGGCCACTAGGGAGCAGGGACAGGTATACTGTACACCAGGGAGTCACTAGGCCACTAGGGAGCAGGGACAGGTATACTGTACACCAGGGAGTCACTAGGGAGAAGGGACAGGTATACTGTACACCAGGGAGTCACTAGGCCACTAGGGAGCAGGGACAGGTATACTGTACACCAGGGAGTCACTAAGCCACTAGGGAGCAGGGACAGGTATACTGTACACCAGGGAGTCACTAGGCCACTAGAGAGCAGGGACAGGTATACTGTACACCAGGGAGTCACTAGGCCACTAGGGAGCAGGGACAGGTATACTGTACACTAGGGAGTCACTAGGGAGAAGGGACAGGTATACTGTACACCAGGGAGTCACTAGGCCACTAGGGAGCAGGGACAGGTATACTGTACACCAGGGAGTCACTAAGCCACTAGGGAGCAGGGACAGGTATCCTGTACACCAGGGAGTCACTAGGGAGCAGGGACAGGTATGCTGTACACCAGGGAGTCACTAGGGAGCAGGGACAGGTATACTGTACACCAGGGAGTCACTAGGCCACTAGGGAGCAGGGACAGGTATACTGTACACCAGGGAGTCACTAGGGCACTAGGGAGCAGGGACAGGTATACTGTACACCAGGGAGTCACTAGACCACTAGGGAGCAGGGACAGGTATACTGTACACCAGCGAGTCACTAGGCCACTAGGGAGCAGGGACAGGTATACTGTACACCAGGGAGTCACTAGGCCACTAGGGAGCAGGGACAGGTATACACCAGGGAGTCACTAGGCCACTAGGGAGCAGGGACAGGTATACTGTACACCAGGGAGTCACTAAGCCACTAGGGAGCAGGGACAGGTATACTGTACACCAGGGAGTCACTAGGCCACTAGGGAGCAGGGACAGGTATACTGTACACCAGGGAGTCACTAGGGAGCAGGGACAGGTATACTGTACACCTGGGAGTCACTAGGCCACTAGGGAGCAGGGACAGGTATGCTGTACACCAGGGAGTCACTAGGCCACTAGGGAGCAGGGACAGGTATACTGTACACCTGGGAGTCACTAGGCCACTAGGGAGCAGGGACAGGTATACTGTACACCAGGGAGTCACTAGGCCACTAGGGAGCAGGGACAGGTATACTGTACACCAGGGAGTCACTAGGGAGCAGGGACAGGTATAATGTACACCAGGGAGTCACTAGGGAGAAGGGACAGGTATACTGTACACCTGGGAGTCACTAGGCCACTAGGGAGCAGGGACAGGTATACTGTACACCAGGGAGTCACTAGGCCACTAGGGAGCAGGGACAGGTATACTGTACACCAGGGAGTCACTAGGCCACTAGGGAGCAGGGACAGATATACTGTACACCAGGGAGTCACTAGGCCACTAGGGAGCAGGGACAGGTATGCTGTACACCAGGGAGTCACTAGGCCACTAGGGAGCAGGGACAGGTATACTGTACACCTGGGAGTCACTAGGCCACTAGGGAGCAGGGACAGGTATACTGTACACCAGGGAGTCACTAGGCCACTAGGGAGCAGGGACAGGTATACTGTACACCAGGGAGTCACTAGGCCACTAGGGAGCAGGGACAGGTATACTGTACACCAGGGAGTCACTAGGGAGAAGGGACAGGTATACTGTACACCAGGGAGTCACTAGGCCACTAGGGAGCAGGGACAGGTATACTGTACACCAGGGAGTCACTAAGCCACTAGGGAGCAGGGACAGGTATACTGTACACCAGGGAGTCACTAGGCCACTAGAGAGCAGGGACAGGTATACTGTACACCAGGGAGTCACTAGGCCACTAGGGAGCAGGGACAGGTATACTGTACACTAGGGAGTCACTAGGGAGAAGGGACAGGTATACTGTACACCAGGGAGTCACTAGGCCACTAGGGAGCAGGGACAGGTATACTGTACACCAGGGAGTCACTAAGCCACTAGGGAGCAGGGACAGGTATCCTGTACACCAGGGAGTCACTAGGGAGCAGGGACAGGTATGCTGTACACCAGGGAGTCACTAGGGAGCAGGGACAGGTATACTGTACACCAGGGAGTCACTAGGCCACTAGGGAGCAGGGACAGGTATACTGTACACCAGGGAGTCACTAGGGCACTAGGGAGCAGGGACAGGTATACTGTACACCAGGGAGTCACTAGACCACTAGGGAGCAGGGACAGGTATACTGTACACCAGCGAGTCACTAGGCCACTAGGGAGCAGGGACAGGTATACTGTACACCAGGGAGTCACTAGGCCACTAGGGAGCAGGGACAGGTATACACCAGGGAGTCACTAGGCCACTAGGGAGCAGGGACAGGTATACTGTACACCAGGGAGTCACTAGGCCACTAGGGAGCAGGGACAGGTATACTGTACACCAGGGAGTCACTAGGCCACTAGGGAGCAGGGACAGGTATACTGTACACCAGGGAGTCACTAGGCCACTAGGGAGCAGGGACAGGTATACTGTACACCAGGGAGTCACTAGGCCACTAGGGAGCAGGGACAGGTATACTGTACACCAGGGAGTCACTAGGCCACTAGGGAGCAGGGACAGGTATACTGTACACCAGGGAGTCACTAGGCCACTAGAGAGCAGGGACAGGTATACTGTACACCAGGGAGTCACTAGGCCACTAGGGAGCAGGGACAGGTATACTGTACACCAGGGAGTCACTAGGGAGAAGGGACAGGTATACTGTACACCAGGGAGTCACTAGGCCACTAGGGAGCAGGGACAGGTATACTGTACACCAGGGAGTCACTAAGCCACTAGGGAGCAGGGACAGGTATCCTGTACACCAGGGAGTCACTAGGCCACTAGGGAGCAGGGACAGGTATACTGTACACCAGGGAGTCACTAGGCCACTAGGGAGTAGGGACAGGTATAGTGAACACCAGGGAGTCACTAGGCCACTAGGGAGCAGGTACAGGTATAGTGTACACCATGGAGTCACTAGGGCACTAGGGAGCAGTGACAGGTATACACCAGGGAGTCACTAGGGCACTAGGGAGAAGGGACAGGTATACTGTACACCATGGAGTCACTAGGGCAGTAGGGAGCAGGGACAGGTATACTGTAAACCAGGGAGTCACTAGGGAGCAGGGACAGGTATGCTGTACACCAGGGAGTCACTAGGGAGCAGGGACAGGTATACTGTACACCTGGGAGTCACTAGGCCACTAGGGAGCAGGGACAGGTATGCTGTACACCAGGGAGTCACTAGGCCACTAGGGAGCAGGGACAGGTATACTGTACACCTGGGAGTCACTAGGCCACTAGGGAGCAGGGACAGGTATACTGTACACCAGGGAGTCACTAGGCCACTAGGGAGCAGGGACAGGTATACTGTACACCAGGGAGTCACTAGGGAGCAGGGACAGGTATAATGTACACCAGGGAGTCACTAGGGAGAAGGGACAGGTATACTGTACACCTGGGAGTCACTAGGCCACTAGGGAGCAGGGACAGGTATGCTGTACACCAGGGAGTCACTAGGCCACTAGGGAGCAGGGACAGGTATACTGTACACCTGGGAGTCACTAGGCCACTAGGGAGCAGGGACAGGTATACTGTACACCAGGGAGTCACTAGGCCACTAGGGAGCAGGGACAGGTATACTGTACACCAGGGAGTCACTAGGCCACTAGGGAGCAGGGACAGGTATACTGTACACCAGGGAGTCACTAGGGAGAAGGGACAGGTATACTGTACACCAGGGAGTCACTAGTCCACTAGGGAGCAGGGACAGGTATACTGTACACCAGGGAGTCACTAAGCCACTAGGGAGCAGGGACAGGTATACTGTACACCAGGGAGTCACTAGGCCACTAGAGAGCAGGGACAGGTATACTGTACACCAGGGAGTCACTAGGCCACTAGGGAGCAGGGACAGGTATACTGTACACCAGGGAGTCACTAGGGAGAAGGGACAGGTATACTGTACACCAGGGAGTCACTAGGCCACTAGGGAGCAGGGACAGGTATACTGTACACCAGGGAGTCACTAAGCCACTAGGGAGCAGGGACAGGTATCCTGTACACCAGGGAGTCACTAGGGAGCAGGGACAGGTATGCTGTACACCAGGGAGTCACTAGGGAGCAGGGACAGGTATACTGTACACCAGGGAGTCACTAGGCCACTAGGGAGCAGGGACAGGTATACTGTACACCAGGGAGTCACTAGGGCACTAGGGAGCAGGGACAGGTATACTGTACACCAGGGAGTCACTAGACCACTAGGGAGCAGGGACAGGTATACTGTACACCAGCGAGTCACTAGGCCACTAGGGAGCAGGGACAGGTATACTGTACACCAGGGAGTCACTAGGCCACTAGGGAGCAGGGACAGGTATACACCAGGGAGTCACTAGGCCACTAGGGAGCAGGGACAGGTATACTGTACACCAGGGAGTCACTAGGCCACTAGGGAGCAGGGACAGGTATACTGTACACCAGGGAGTCACTAGGCCACTAGGGAGCAGGGACAGGTATACTGTACACCAGGGAGTCACTAGGCCACTAGGGAGCAGGGACAGGTATACTGTACACCAGGGAGTCACTAGGGCACTAGGGAGCAGGGACAGGTATACTGTACACCAGGGAGTCACTAGGCCACTAGGGAGCAGGGACAGGTATACTGTACACCAGGGAGTCACTAGGCCACTAGAGAGCAGGGACAGGTATACTGTACACCAGGGAGTCACTAGGCCACTAGGGAGCAGGGACAGGTATACTGTACACCAGGGAGTCACTAAGCCACTAGGGAGCAGGGACAGGTATCCTGTACACCAGGGAGTCACTAGGGAGCAGGGACAGGTATGCTGTACACCAGGGAGTCACTAGGGAGCAGGGACAGGTATACTGTACACCAGGGAGTCACTAGGCCACTAGGGAGCAGGGACAGGTATACTGTACACCAGGGAGTCACTAGGGCACTAGGGAGCAGGGACAGGTATACTGTACACCAGGGAGTCACTAGACCACTAGGGAGCAGGGACAGGTATACTGTACACCAGCGAGTCACTAGGCCACTAGGGAGCAGGGACAGGTATACTGTACACCAGGGAGTCACTAGGCCACTAGGGAGCAGGGACAGGTATACACCAGGGAGTCACTAGGCCACTAGGGAGCAGGGACAGGTATATGGTACACCAGGGAGTCACTAGGCCACTAGGGAGCAGGGACAGGTATACTGTACACCAGGGAGTCACTAGGCCACTAGGGAGCAGGGACAGGTATACTGTACACCAGGGAGTCACTAGGCCAATAGGGAGCAGGGACAGGTATACTGTACACCAGGGAGTCACTAGGCCACTAGGGAGCAGGGACAGGTATACTGTACACCTGGGAGTCACTAGGTCACTAGGGAGCAGGGACAGGTATACTGTACACCTGGGAGTCACTAGGCCACTATGGAGCAGGGACAGGTATACTGTACACCTGGGAGTCACTAGGCCACTAGGGAGCAGGGACAGGTATACTGTACACCAGGGAGTCACTAGGCCACTAGGGAGCAGGGACAGGTATACTGTACACCTGGGAGTCACTAGGGAGCAGGGACAGGTATACTGTACACCTGGGAGTCACTAGGCCACTATGGAGCAGGGACAGGTATACTGTACACCTGGGAGTCACTAGGCCACTAGGGAGAACGGACAGGTATACTGTACACCAGGGAGTCACTAGGCCACTAGGGAGCAGGGACAGGTATACTGTACACCAGGGAGTCACTAGGCCACTAGGGAGCAGGGACAGGTATACTGTACACCAGGGAGTCACTAGGCCACTAGGGAGCAGGGACAGGATTACTGTACACCAGGGAGTCACTAGGCCACTAGGGAGCAGGGACAGGTATACTGTACACCAGGGCGTCACTAGGCCACTAGGGAGCAGGGACAGGTATACTGTACACCAGGGAGTCACTAGGCCACTCGGGAGCAGGGACAGGCATACTGTACACCAGGGAGTCACTAGGGCACTAGGGAGCAGGGACAGGTATGCTGTACACCAGGGAGTCACTAAGCCACTAGGGAGCAGGGACAGGTATACTGTACACCAGGGAGTCACTAGGCCACTAGGGAGCAGGGACAGGTATACTGTACACCAGGGAGTCACTAGGGCACTAGGGAGCAGGGACAGGTATACTGTACACCTGGGAGTCACTAGGCCACTAGGGAGCAGGGACAGGTATACTGTACACCAGGGAGTCACTAAGCCACTAGGGAGCAGGGACAGGTATACTGTACACCAGGGAGTCACTAGGGAGCAGGGACAGGTATGCTGTACACCAGGGAGTCACTAGGGAGCAGGGACAGGTATACTGTACACCAGGGAGTCACTAGGCCAATTGGGAGCAGGGACAGGTATACTGTACACCAGGGAGTCACTAGGCCACTAGGGAGCAGGGACAGGTATACTGTACACCAGGGAGTCACTAGGGAGCAGGGACAGGTATACTGTACACCAGGGAGTCAATAGGCCACTAGGGAGCAGGGACAGGTATACTGTACACCAGGGAGTCACTAGGGCACTAGGGAGCAGGGACAGGTATACTGTACACCAGGGAGTCACTAGGCAACTAGGGAGCAGGGACAGGTATACTGTACACCAGGGAGTCACTAGGCCACTAGAGAGCAGGGACAGGTATACTGTACACCAGGGAGTCACTAGGCCACTAGGGAGCAGGGACAGGTATACTGTACACCAGGGAGTCACTAGGGAGAAGGGACAGGTATACTGTACACCAGGGAGTCACTAGGCCACTAGGGAGCAGGGACAGGTATACTGTACACCAGGGAGTCACTAAGCCACTAGGGAGCAGGGACAGGTATCCTGTACACCAGGGAGTCACTAGGGAGCAGGGACAGGTATGCTGTACACCAGGGAGTCACTAGGGAGCAGGGACAGGTATACTGTACACCAGGGAGTCACTAGGCCACTAGGGAGCAGGGACAGGTATACTGTACACCAGGGAGTCACTAGGGCACTAGGGAGCAGGGACAGGTATACTGTACACCAGGGAGTCACTAGGGCACTAGGGAGCAGGGACAGGTATACTGTACACCAGGGAGTCACTAGACCACTAGGGAGCAGGGACAGGTATACTGTACACCAGCGAGTCACTAGGCCACTAGGGAGCAGGGACAGGTATACTGTACACCAGGGAGTCACTAGGCCACTAGGGAGCAGGGACAGGTATACACCAGGGAGTCACTAGGCCACTAGGGAGCAGGGACAGGTATACTGTACACCAGGGAGTCACTAGGCCACTAGGGAGCAGGGACAGGTATACTGTACACCAGGGAGTCACTAGGCCACTAGGGAGCAGGGACAGGTATACTGTACACCAGGGAGTCACTAGGCCACTAGGGAGCAGGGACAGGTATACTGTACACCAGGGAGTCACTAGGCCACTAGGGAGCAGGGACAGGTATACTGTACACCAGGGAGTCACTAGGCCACTAGGGAGCAGGGACAGGTATACTGTACACCAGGGAGTCACTAGGCCACTAGAGAGCAGGGACAGGTATACTGTACACCAGGGAGTCACTAGGCCACTAGGGAGCAGGGACAGGTATACTGTACACCAGGGAGTCACTAGGGAGAAGGGACAGGTATACTGTACACCAGGGAGTCACTAGGCCACTAGGGAGCAGGGACAGGTATACTGTACACCAGGGAGTCACTAAGCCACTAGGGAGCAGGGACAGGTATCCTGTACACCAGGGAGTCACTAGGCCACTAGGGAGCAGGGACAGGTATACTGTACACCAGGGAGTCACTAGGCCACTAGGGAGTAGGGACAGGTATAGTGAACACCAGGGAGTCACTAGGCCACTAGGGAGCAGGTACAGGTATAGTGTACACCATGGAGTCACTAGGGCACTAGGGAGCAGGGACAGGTATACACCAGGGAGTCACTAGGGCACTAGGGAGAAGGGACAGGTATACTGTACACCATGGAGTCACTAGGGCAGTAGGGAGCAGGGACAGGTATACTGTAAACCAGGGAGTCACTAGGGAGCAGGGACAGGTATGCTGTACACCAGGGAGTCACTAGGGAGCAGGGACAGGTATACTGTACACCTGGGAGTCACTAGGCCACTAGGGAGCAGGGACAGGTATGCTGTACACCAGGGAGTCACTAGGCCACTAGGGAGCAGGGACAGGTATACTGTACACCTGGGAGTCACTAGGCCACTAGGGAGCAGGGACAGGTATACTGTACACCAGGGAGTCACTAGGCCACTAGGGAGCAGGGACAGGTATACTGTACACCAGGGAGTCACTAGGGAGCAGGGACAGGTATAATGTACACCAGGGAGTCACTAGGGAGAAGGGACAGGTATACTGTACACCTGGGAGTCACTAGGCCACTAGGGAGCAGGGACAGGTATGCTGTACACCAGGGAGTCACTAGGCCACTAGGGAGCAGGGACAGGTATACTGTACACCTGGGAGTCACTAGGCCACTAGGGAGCAGGGACAGGTATACTGTACACCAGGGAGTCACTAGGCCACTAGGGAGCAGGGACAGGTATACTGTACACCAGGGAGTCACTAGGCCACTAGGGAGCAGGGACAGGTATACTGTACACCAGGGAGTCACTAGGGAGAAGGGACAGGTATACTGTACACCAGGGAGTCACTAGTCCACTAGGGAGCAGGGACAGGTATACTGTACACCAGGGAGTCACTAAGCCACTAGGGAGCAGGGACAGGTATACTGTACACCAGGGAGTCACTAGGCCACTAGAGAGCAGGGACAGGTATACTGTACACCAGGGAGTCACTAGGCCACTAGGGAGCAGGGACAGGTATACTGTACACCAGGGAGTCACTAGGGAGAAGGGACAGGTATACTGTACACCAGGGAGTCACTAGGCCACTAGGGAGCAGGGACAGGTATACTGTACACCAGGGAGTCACTAAGCCACTAGGGAGCAGGGACAGGTATCCTGTACACCAGGGAGTCACTAGGGAGCAGGGACAGGTATGCTGTACACCAGGGAGTCACTAGGGAGCAGGGACAGGTATACTGTACACCAGGGAGTCACTAGGCCACTAGGGAGCAGGGACAGGTATACTGTACACCAGGGAGTCACTAGGGCACTAGGGAGCAGGGACAGGTATACTGTACACCAGGGAGTCACTAGACCACTAGGGAGCAGGGACAGGTATACTGTACACCAGCGAGTCACTAGGCCACTAGGGAGCAGGGACAGGTATACTGTACACCAGGGAGTCACTAGGCCACTAGGGAGCAGGGACAGGTATACACCAGGGAGTCACTAGGCCACTAGGGAGCAGGGACAGGTATACTGTACACCAGGGAGTCACTAGGCCACTAGGGAGCAGGGACAGGTATACTGTACACCAGGGAGTCACTAGGCCACTAGGGAGCAGGGACAGGTATACTGTACACCAGGGAGTCACTAGGCCACTAGGGAGCAGGGACAGGTATACTGTACACCAGGGAGTCACTAGGGCACTAGGGAGCAGGGACAGGTATACTGTACACCAGGGAGTCACTAGGCCACTAGGGAGCAGGGACAGGTATACTGTACACCAGGGAGTCACTAGGCCACTAGAGAGCAGGGACAGGTATACTGTACACCAGGGAGTCACTAGGCCACTAGGGAGCAGGGACAGGTATACTGTACACCAGGGAGTCACTAAGCCACTAGGGAGCAGGGACAGGTATCCTGTACACCAGGGAGTCACTAGGGAGCAGGGACAGGTATGCTGTACACCAGGGAGTCACTAGGGAGCAGGGACAGGTATACTGTACACCAGGGAGTCACTAGGCCACTAGGGAGCAGGGACAGGTATACTGTACACCAGGGAGTCACTAGGGCACTAGGGAGCAGGGACAGGTATACTGTACACCAGGGAGTCACTAGACCACTAGGGAGCAGGGACAGGTATACTGTACACCAGCGAGTCACTAGGCCACTAGGGAGCAGGGACAGGTATACTGTACACCAGGGAGTCACTAGGCCACTAGGGAGCAGGGACAGGTATACACCAGGGAGTCACTAGGCCACTAGGGAGCAGGGACAGGTATATGGTACACCAGGGAGTCACTAGGCCACTAGGGAGAAGGGACAGGTATACTGTACACCAGGGAGTCACTAGGCCACTAGGGAGCAGGGACAGGTATACTGTACACCAGGGAGTCACTAGGCCAATAGGGAGCAGGGACAGGTATACTGTACACCAGGGAGTCACTAGGCCACTAGGGAGCAGGGACAGGTATACTGTACACCTGGGAGTCACTAGGTCACTAGGGAGCAGGGACAGGTATACTGTACACCTGGGAGTCACTAGGCCACTATGGAGCAGGGACAGGTATACTGTACACCTGGGAGTCACTAGGCCACTAGGGAGCAGGGACAGGTATACTGTACACCAGGGAGTCACTAGGCCACTAGGGAGCAGGGACAGGTATACTGTACACCTGGGAGTCACTAGGGAGCAGGGACAGGTATACTGTACACCTGGGAGTCACTAGGCCACTATGGAGCAGGGACAGGTATACTGTACACCTGGGAGTCACTAGGCCACTAGGGAGAACGGACAGGTATACTGTACACCAGGGAGTCACTAGGCCACTAGGGAGCAGGGACAGGTATACTGTACACCAGGGAGTCACTAGGCCACTAGGGAGCAGGGACAGGTATACTGTACACCAGGGAGTCACTAGGCCACTAGGGAGCAGGGACAGGATTACTGTACACCAGGGAGTCACTAGGCCACTAGGGAGCAGGGACAGGTATACTGTACACCAGGGCGTCACTAGGCCACTAGGGAGCAGGGACAGGTATACTGTACACCAGGGAGTCACTAGGCCACTCGGGAGCAGGGACAGGCATACTGTACACCAGGGAGTCACTAGGGCACTAGGGAGCAGGGACAGGTATGCTGTACACCAGGGAGTCACTAAGCCACTAGGGAGCAGGGACAGGTATACTGTACACCAGGGAGTCACTAGGCCACTAGGGAGCAGGGACAGGTATACTGTACACCAGGGAGTCACTAGGGCACTAGGGAGCAGGGACAGGTATACTGTACACCTGGGAGTCACTAGGCCACTAGGGAGCAGGGACAGGTATACTGTACACCAGGGAGTCACTAAGCCACTAGGGAGCAGGGACAGGTATACTGTACACCAGGGAGTCACTAGGGAGCAGGGACAGGTATGCTGTACACCAGGGAGTCACTAGGGAGCAGGGACAGGTATACTGTACACCAGGGAGTCACTAGGCCAATTGGGAGCAGGGACAGGTATACTGTACACCAGGGAGTCACTAGGCCACTAGGGAGCAGGGACAGGTATACTGTACACCAGGGAGTCACTAGGGAGCAGGGACAGGTATACTGTACACCAGGGAGTCAATAGGCCACTAGGGAGCAGGGACAGGTATACTGTACACCAGGGAGTCACTAGGGCACTAGGGAGCAGGGACAGGTATACTGTACACCAGGGAGTCACTAGGCAACTAGGGAGCAGGGACAGGTATACTGTACACCAGGGAGTCACTAGGCCACTAGAGAGCAGGGACAGGTATACTGTACACCAGGGAGTCACTAGGCCACTAGGGAGCAGGGACAGGTATACTGTACACCAGGGAGTCACTAGGGAGAAGGGACAGGTATACTGTACACCAGGGAGTCACTAGGCCACTAGGGAGCAGGGACAGGTATACTGTACACCAGGGAGTCACTAAGCCACTAGGGAGCAGGGACAGGTATCCTGTACACCAGGGAGTCACTAGGGAGCAGGGACAGGTATGCTGTACACCAGGGAGTCACTAGGGAGCAGGGACAGGTATACTGTACACCAGGGAGTCACTAGGCCACTAGGGAGCAGGGACAGGTATACTGTACACCAGGGAGTCACTAGGGCACTAGGGAGCAGGGACAGGTATACTGTACACCAGGGAGTCACTAGGCCACTAGGGAGCAGGGACAGGTATACTGTACACCAGGGAGTCACTAGGCCACTAGGGAGCAGGGACAGGCATACTGTACACCAGGGAGTCACTAGGGCACTAGGGAGCAGGGACAGGTATGCTGTACACCAGGGAGTCACTAAGCCACTAGGGAGCAGGGACAGGTATACTGTACACCAGGGAGTCACTAGGCCACTAGGGAGCAGGGACAGGTATACTGTACACCAGGGAGTCACTAGGGCACTAGGGAGCAGGGACAGGTATACTGTACACCTGGGAGTCACTAGGCCACTAGGGAGCAGGGACAGGTATACTGTACACCAGGGAGTCACTAAGCCACTAGGGAGCAGGGACAGGTATACTGTACACCAGGGAGTCACTAGGGAGCAGGGACAGGTATGCTGTACACCAGGGAGTCACTAGGGAGCAGGGACAGGTATACTGTACACCAGGGAGTCACTAGGCCAATTGGGAGCAGGGACAGGTATACTGTACACCAGGGAGTCACTAGGCCACTAGGGAGCAGGGACAGGTATACTGTACACCAGGGAGTCACTAGGGAGCAGGGACAGGTATACTGTACACCAGGGAGTCAATAGGCCACTAGGGAGCAGGGACAGGTATACTGTACACCAGGGAGTCACTAGGGCACTAGGGAGCAGGGACAGGTATACTGTACACCAGGGAGTCACTAGGCAACTAGGGAGCAGGGACAGGTATACTGTACACCAGGGAGTCACTAGGCCACTAGAGAGCAGGGACAGGTATACTGTACACCAGGGAGTCACTAGGCCACTAGGGAGCAGGGACAGGTATACTGTACACCAGGGAGTCACTAGGGAGAAGGGACAGGTATACTGTACACCAGGGAGTCACTAGGCCACTAGGGAGCAGGGACAGGTATACTGTACACCAGGGAGTCACTAAGCCACTAGGGAGCAGGGACAGGTATCCTGTACACCAGGGAGTCACTAGGGAGCAGGGACAGGTATGCTGTACACCAGGGAGTCACTAGGGAGCAGGGACAGGTATACTGTACACCAGGGAGTCACTAGGCCACTAGGGAGCAGGGACAGGTATACTGTACACCAGGGAGTCACTAGGGCACTAGGGAGCAGGGACAGGTATACTGTACACCAGGGAGTCACTAGACCACTAGGGAGCAGGGACAGGTATACTGTACACCAGCGAGTCACTAGGCCACTAGGGAGCAGGGACAGGTATACTGTACACCAGGGAGTCACTAGGCCACTAGGGAGCAGGGACAGGTATACACCAGGGACTCACTAGGCCACTAGGGAGCAGGGACAGGTATACTGTACACCAGGGAGTCACTAGGCCACTAGGGAGCAGGGACAGGTATACTGTACACCAGGGAGTCACTAGGGAGAAGGGACAGGTATACTGTACACCAGGGAGTCACTAGGCCACTAGGGAGCAGGGACAGGTATACTGTACACCAGGGAGTCACTAAGCCACTAGGGAGCAGGGACAGGTATCCTGTACACCAGGGAGTCACTAGGGAGCAGGGACAGGTATGCTGTACACCAGGGAGTCACTAGGGAGCAGGGACAGGTATACTGTACACCAGGGAGTCACTAGGCCACTAGGGAGCAGGGACAGGTATACTGTACACCAGGGAGTCACTAGGGCACTAGGGAGCAGGGACAGGTATACTGTACACCAGGGAGTCACTAGACCACTAGGGAGCAGGGACAGGTATACTGTACACCAGCGAGTCACTAGGCCACTAGGGAGCAGGGACAGGTATACTGTACACCAGGGAGTCACTAGGCCACTAGGGAGCAGGGACAGGTATACACCAGGGAGTCACTAGGCCACTAGGGAGCAGGGACAGGTATACTGTACACCAGGGAGTCACTAGGCCACTAGGGAGCAGGGACAGGTATACTGTACACCAGGGAGTCACTAGGCCACTAGGGAGCAGGGACAGGTATACTGTACACCAGGGAGTCACTAGGCCACTAGGGAGCAGGGACAGGTATACTGTACACCAGGGAGTCACTAGGCCACTAGGGAGCAGGGACAGGTATACTGTACACCTGGGAGTCACTAGGTCACTATGGAGCAGGGACAGGTATACTGTACACCTGGGAGTCACTAGGCCACTAGGGAGCAGGGACAGGTATACTGTACACCAGGGAGTCACTAGGCCACTAGGGAGCAGGGACAGGTATACTGTACACCTGGGAGTCACTAGGGAGCAGGGACAGGTATACTGTACACCTGGGAGTCACTAGGCCCCTATGGAGCAGGGACAGGTATACTGTACACCTGGGAGTCACTAGGCCACTAGGGAGAACGGACAGGTATACTGTACACCAGGGAGTCACTAGGCCACTAGGGAGCAGGGACAGGTATACTGTACACCAGGGAGTCACTAGGCCACTAGGGAGCAGGGACAGGTATACTGTACACCAGGGAGTCACTAGGCCACTAGGGAGCAGGGACAGGTATACTGTACACCAGGGAGTCACTAGGCCACTAGGGAGCAGGGACAGGCATACTGTACACCAGGGAGTCACTAGGGCACTAGGGAGCAGGGACAGGTATGCTGTACACCAGGGAGTCACTAAGCCACTAGGGAGCAGGGACAGGTATATTGTACACCAGGGAGTCACTAGGCCACTAGGGAGCAGGGACAGGTATACTGTACACCAGGGAGTCACTAGGGCACTAGGGAGCAGGGACAGGTATACTGTACACCTGGGAGTCACTAGGCCACTAGGGAGCAGGGACAGGTATACTGTACACCAGGGAGTCACTAAGCCACTAGGGAGCAGGGACAGGTATACTGTACACCAGGGAGTCACTAGGGAGCAGGGACAGGTATGCTGTACACCAGGGAGTCACTAGGGAGCAGGGACAGGTATACTGTACACCAGGGAGTCACTAGGCCACTAGGGAGCAGGGACAGGTATACTGTACACCAGGGAGTCACTAGGCCACTAGGGAGCAGGGACAGGTATACTGTACACCAGGGAGTCACTAGGGAGCAGGGACAGGTATACTGTACACCAGGGAGTCACTAGGGAGCAGGGACAGGTATACTGTACACCAGGGAGTCACTAGACCACTAGGGAGCAGGGACAGGTATACTGTACACCAGGGAGTCACTAGGCCACTAGGGAGCAGCGACAGGTATACTGTACACCAGGGAGTCACTAGGCCACTAGGGAGCAGGGACAGGTATACACCAGGGAGCAAGGTGTCACTCCACTCTTCCAAGGGGCAGAAGCTTCTGGCCAAGAGAAAAGCAGATTAAATCCTCTCTTCGGATTTGAGTTCTTCAAGAGTATTATACATAACAAGAGTTACAGTCTGGGAGCTACAGCAAGTAGTTTATGCATGATAAAAAGCCACCAGATCTTTGTGAGGACCAGCACTTCTTTTTTGTATGTCAGCATTTCTTGGCACCTGGCTTTCAACTTCTCTCTTATTTGTGTCTTTATTTAATTTATTTATTTTATCTCCCGAAATAAGAACTTCACCCAGAGACTCCAGTTGTGGAGATGTGCAGAGCAAACTAAGCTATTAGCTTGACCAAAGGTGCTAAAACTTGAACATGAATTCAGCTGTACTAAGAATAAAACGCTTTTTTTAAACCAAGATAGGAGTCAGCAATGTAACCTTCTAGTAATGGACGCAAATGACCGGATTCTCGCCTCATTGGCAATGATTGATGAATTGGGGAGAGGCATTATCATGTATTATACTGCAATTGAAGTCACTTACACCAATGGCTGTAAGGATGGGAACTTGATAGATCCATTTAATGTTACCCGCACTTAACTCCCAGCATCTGTAGAGAGAGAGAGAAAGAGAGAGAGAGAGAGAGAGAGAGATTAGAGTACATTTGTACTGCAGAAGTTCTTTACTGCTCTCAAAACAGTGCATGCCGAGGTGCAACAAAAGTGTAGTCTCTCTTGCCAGACTCAGGGCTCTCCGCATGCACAGCAACTGTGAGGAAGAGGCAAAGGTGTGCAGCTGCAACAATAAGGCAAGTAGGCCGCTGACAATGAGAACAAGAGTTCTGCAACCCCTCGGGAGAACCTGTCTCCAAACCAGATGTTTGTGGGGAGCCTAGACTGCTGATGCACAGAGTTCATCTCAGCAGGCTCCTGCATGCTGCCATGGGCTCCACCACTTAAAGTGTGTTGCTGGAGGTGTATGTGGAACACGGATATGGTAGGTGAATCAGGGGGCGGCGTGTCACTCTCACCCACCGTGCATCTGCCAGCGTTGCCCGGACAACAGCCCAGGCGGCGACGAAGAGAGCAGGGACACCTGTAATTAGAGAGGACAGTGATTGCTTATTGCGGTCTTAAGATCTTCAGTACGCTGAATACATTCAATTGATAAATGGCAAGAGCAGTGAGATTTTTGTTTCTTCTTTTAAGATATAAAATTAGCCCCACACACCTGCAACAAGCAAACTCATATGTCGTTGTGCTTTTCCTATTTTGAATAGCAGCTATAGTAACAGGTGGCCGTCAACAACATGAGCGCTGTTGTGATTGGGTGACCGCATGCGTTTCTAAGACGGCAGAGCAGCTCACCCCATCCAATCAGGGTAAAGCCCCACAGGTATTTGGTGTCCGAGTAGAAGGCCATGAAGATGAGGCTGTGGAGGAACAGCCCCTCTACCAGGATCCAGTAGTAGTTGGTTGCCAGGAAGTAAATGAAGAGCAACACAGTGATCTTGCATCCAACCTGGTAAAATCAACAGCTTGTTAAAAACATCCTGTAGTGCAAAGATCTGTGGTCCAGTGGTAACACTTTCGGCTCCATACACATATGCAGCTCCCTGCTGGCGACCAGGGTTCTAATCCCTGCGTGCTCCCTTCTCACTGTCTCCTCCTCACTTATCTCCCACTCTAATCTATTTGTCAATAAAGCACAAATGAAAAAAAGGGATTGTTAGTCCCACCAGCTGAACCACGCAGAATGCTTTGTGACCACAAAACAGATCCTGACTGATTGAAGTATTAGTCACAGTAGGGATTTCAGATGTGTTGGTGCCTACAGTTTTAGCTGGAAACAGAAGTTTGTTTATCTATTGTCACGTTTGTCATGATTTACCTGCAGAGGGAATAGTATTTTTTTTAATAGAAATGCAAACTAGATAGTTAACTAAATAGTATGTTTTTCTAGTAATAAAAATTAAGTTCTGGGAAAATAAAAACCTTTGAATGTTATTCTCTTTCCCTAATGTTTGTCTGTCGTGATGGAGATATTTGAATAGAGGAAATTGCCGCCTGCCTGGGGATATCCTGACAGAGGAAAAACTGGAACAACAAGATGGCGCCGACAGAGATGGTCGCCTCGCTTCGAGTCCTATTTAGTTTTTTATGTATTATTTCTTACATTGTTACCCCAGGAAATCTTAAGTCTTATTACATACAGCCGGGAAGAACTATTGGATATAAGAGCGACGTCAACTTACCAACATTACAACCAGGAATACAACTTTCCCGAAACGGATCCTCTGGACCAACACTCAGGACAATGGATCTAATCCCAGAAGCCGATCTAAAACAACGGCACCACAGAAGGGGCAGACGGAGCTGCCTGCTGGTCAGGCTCCGTAGACCTGCACATCGCCCACTGCTCCCAAGTATACTACTCGCCAATGTCCAGTCTCTAGACAACAAGGTAGATGAAATTCGAGCAAGGGTTGTCTTCCAGAGAGACATCAGAGATTGTAACATCCTCTGTTTCATGGAAACATGGCTCTCTCAGGATATGTTGTCGGAATCGGTTCAGCCACCGGGCTTCTCCATGCATCGCGCCGATAGAGATAAACTCCTCTCTGGGAAGAGGAAGGGCGGGGGTGTATCTTCATGATTAATGACTTGTGTAATCATAACATACAGGAACTCAAGTCCTTCTGCTCACCCGATTTAGAATTCCTTACAATCAAGTGCCGGCCATATTATCTCCCAAGAGAATTCTGGTCAGTTATCGTCACAGTGGTGTACATTCCTCCTCAAGCAGACACCAAGACTGCCCTCAAGGAACTTCACTGGACTCTATGTAAACTGGAAACTATATATCCTGAGGCTGCATTTAGAGTAGCTAGGGATTTTAACAAAGCAAATTTGAGAATAGGGCAACCTAAATTCTATCAGCATATTGACTGCACCACGCACGGGTGTAATACACTCGATCACTGCTACTCTAACTTCCGAGATGCATACAAAGCCCTCCCCCACCCTTCCTTTGGCAAATCTGACCACAACGCCATCTTGCTCCTACCGTTTTATAGGCAGAAACTCAAACAGGATGTACCAGTGACTAGAACCATTCAACGCTGGTCTGACCAATCGGAATCCACGCTTCAAGATTGTTTTGATCACGCGGACTGGGATATGTTCCGGTCAGTCTCAGATAACATCGATCTATACGTTGACTCTGTGAGTGAGTTTATAAAGAAGTGCATTGGAGATGTTGTACCCACTGTGACTATTAAAACCTACCCTAACCAGAAACCGTGGATGGATGGCAGCATTCGTGCAAAACTGAAAGCGCAAACCACTGCATTTAACCACGGAAAGAGGTCTGGGAATATGGCTGAATATAAACAGTGTAGTTATTCCCTCCGCAAGGCAATCAAAATGCCGGTTCAGGGACAAAGTGGGGCCGGAATTCAACGGCTCAGACACGAGACGTATGTGGCAGGGTCTACAGTAAATAACGGACTACAAAAAGAAAACTAGCCATGTCACGGACATCACGCATCCAGACAAACTAAACACCTTCTTTGCCCGCTTTGAGGATAATACAGTGCCACCGTCGCTTTCTGACGGGCCGCCCCCAGGTGGTGAAGGTAGGAAACAACATCTCCACTTCGCTGACCCTCAACACTGGGGCCCGACAAGAGGAAAATAACCTCAACATAACAAAGGAGATGATCGTGGACTTCAGGAAATAGCAGAGGGAGCACCCCCCTATCCACATCAAAGAGACAGCAGTGGAGAAGGTGGAAAGTTAAGTTCACCCAAAACCCTGACAAATCAAGAGCATCCTGTCGGGCTGTATCAACCGCAAGGCTCTCCAGAGGGTGGTGTGATCTGCACAACGCATCACCGGGGGCAAACTACCTGCCCTCCATGATATCTTACATTACTCATATCATATGTATATACTGTATTTTATACCATCTATTGCACCTTGCCTATGCCGCTCGGCCATCGCTCATCCATATATTTATATGTACATATTCTCATTCACCCCTTTAGATTTGTGTGCATTAGGTAGTTGTTGGGAACTTGTTAGATTACTTGTTAGATATTAGTGCACTGTCGGAACTAGAAGCACGAGCATTTCGCTACACTCGCATTATCTGCTAACCATGTGTATGTGACCAATAAAATTTGATTTGAGGTCTTCAGGTACATGACATTCTCAACTGTTGATCCTCTTTTCCCAGTCATTTCCCACTGCGGCTAAGCTTAGACTCACAGTATGACAAACAGTATGAAGAGACTGTTGATAAAGTTCAGTTCAAGGTGAGGAATATGAGAACACAGAAAATAACTGATGCAGTGTTGTTTTCCATTGAAGTCACATGGCGTTGCCACCGCAAGGTCATCAACATTATCAAAGACGTTGGTTACTTGTGGCAGCGGTAGTGCTGCAATCCACCATGCACGCATAGAACATGGATTTGAATCCCCAGCCACTTTCTCCCCTCCACAAACTATACATCCACAGTAGATCTACATTCTGAACTGTCTAAATAAAGAGAAAAATACGGGAAAGAACTCTGGGCCTGTCTGAATACCCCTACCTGCGATCTAAATAGTACTGACAGGGTGGAGTGGTGCCTGGAAAATAACCTCTCCATCAACGTCAACAAAACGAAGGAGCTGATCGTGGACTTTAGGAGACAGCAAAGGGCGCACACTGCCATTCACTGGGTCGCAGTGGAGAAGGTGAAAAGCTTCAGGTTCCTCGCCGTACACATCACTAACAATCTGAAATGGTCCACCCACACAGACAGCCAGTTCTTCAGGAGGCTGAAGAACCCGGTTACTCAACCCTGCACCTTAGAGGCTGATGCCCTATGCACAGTACATAGAAATTGAACACTGGTCACTTGAATAATGTTTATATACTGTTTTACCCACTTCATATGTCATATTTTGTGAGCTCCCGAGTGGTGCAGCGGTCTAAGGCACTGCATCTCAGTGCAAGAGGTGTCACTATAATACAGTTCGAATCCAGGCTGTATCACATTCAGCCGTGGTTGGGAGTCCCATCGGGCGACGCAAAAACTGGTCCGGGGTAGGCCGTCATTGTAAATAAGAATTTGTTCTTAACTGACTTGCCTAGTTAAATTTTTTTTAAATGTATATACACTGCGTGCACAATTATTAGGCAAATTGTATTCCTCGGGATTAATTTTATTGTTGAACAAACACAATGCTCTCAGTCAATCCAAAATGTTATTGAACCTCAAACCTGAATGTTTAACAAAGGAAAAGTGAGTTTTGTCTTTCTCAGGGAAATATATGTGTGCACAATTACTAGGCAACTAAATTACAAAAATAATTTCTCAACTCACTTGTTTATTCTCAATTTTTTGAGTAAGTGTAACAGATAAGTAACACAAAATGACAATTATATAACATTTTTGGCCTTTCAAAAATATTCAGTGACCAATATAGCCACCCTTATTTTCAATAACTGCCATGAGCCTTCCATCCATGGAGTCTGTCAGTTTCTTGATCTGTTCACGATCAATTTTTGCTGAAGCAGCAACCACAGCCTCCCAAATGCTGTTCAAAAAGGTGTATTGTCTTCCATCACTGTAAATCTCACATTTGAGAAGGGCCCACAAGTTCTCAATATGATTTAAGTCAGGTGAGGAAGGGGGCCAGGTCATTATTCAGGCATCTTTGAGGCCCTTGCTGGCTAGCCAAGCAGTAGAGTACTTGGATGCATGTGATGGAGCATTGTCCTGCATAAAGATCATTGCCTTCTAGAATGCTGAGGACTTCTTCCTGTACCACTGTTTGACGAAAGAATCTTCCAGAAACTGGCAGTAGGTTTGGGAGTTGAGTTTCAGTCCATCTTCAACCCGAAAAGGTCCAACTACCTCATCCTCAATGATAGCAGCCCATACCAGTACCCCTCCTTCACCTTGCTGGCACCTGACTCAAAGTGGTGCCCTGTGTCCATTACTGATCCAGCCACGGGCCAATCCATTTGGTCCATCAAGAGTCACTTTCATTTCATCTGTCCATAAAACCTTTGAAAAATCTGTCTTCAGGTATTTCTTTGCCCAATCTTGACGCTTCAACTTGTGAATCTTATTCAGTGGTGGTCTTGTTTCAGTCTTCTTGACCTTGGCCATGTCTCCAAGCACTTTACACCTTGTACTTCTGAACACTCCAGGTAGGTTGCAGTTCTGGAATATGGTGGCACTGGAGGATAATGGGTTCCTGGTAGTTTGACGTTTAATTTTTCTCAAGTTTTTTGCAGTTCATTTGCGCCTTTTCTTCCCCATGCGATTTTTGCGCCCCAGTTGACTATTCGCAACAAAACGTTTGAATGTCCGGTGGTCACACCACAATAGTTTATCTATTTAAAGGGTGTCGCATCCGTCTGAAAGGCATTTTACATTTTTGGCTTTTCAGTGTCAGTTAAATTTCTTTTTTGGCCCATTTTACCTGAGGTAATGAGGCAGCCTAATAATTATGCACACCTTGATATAAGGTGTTATTCACTTTCGCCACACCCTCCCTCATTACACAAATACATATCACCTGAAAATGATTAAATCCAATAAGCATTCAAGTTTATATGGTTTGGAGTTCGAAAATGTGAATAGAAACAATGATAAGATCAGAATACTCACTTGCCTAATAATTGTGCACGCAGTGTACTGTATTCTAGTCAAGGCCTATCCTATTTAACTATTGCTGTACAAATACTATTCTATCCATATACTATCCATAACGTCTATACATGCCATCATATACATATATACACACACACTGAACAAAAATATAAATGCAACAATTTTACTAAGTTACAGTTCATATAAGGAAATCAGTCAATTTAAATAAATTCATTAGGCCCTAATCTATGGATTTCATGAAGAGAAAAAAAGTAGGGGGCGTGGATCAGAAAACCAGTCAGTATCTGGTGTGACCATTTGCATCATGCAGTGCGACGTCTCTGTCACAGAAAATGTCGTACTCTTCGGCGAATATGTCGCATGGGAGAGAGAAGGACCAAGGCGCAGCGGGATTGTGGACACTCATGTTTATTACTGACAAAACATGTAAGGCATCCACTTGAAAAACAACACTAGACAGTACTCACGACATGGACAGTCTTGCAGGCTATACAAAACGCAGTGCAAAATCAATTCCCCACAACCCCAAAGAAAAACACACACACCTATATAGGACTTCCAATCAAAGGCAACTATACACACCTGCCTTCAATTGGAAGTCCCAATCACCAACACAACATTTAACAAACACAAACCACCTGCCACATCCTGACCAAGACTAAGCAATACGCCCTCTGCTGGTCAGGACGTGACAGTCTCTTTCACATAGAGTTGATCTGGCTGTTTATTGTGGCCTATGGAATGTTCTCCCACTCCTCTTCAATGGCTGTGTGAAGTTGCTGGATACTGGCGGTAACTAGAAGACGCTGTCGTACACGTCAATAGCGAGCATCCCAAACATGCTCAATGGGTGACATGTCTGGTGAGTATGCAGGCCATGGAAGAACTGGGTCATTTTCAGCTTTCAGGAATTATGTACAGATCCTTGCGACATGGGGCCGTGTATTACAATGCTGAAACATGAGGCGATGGCGGCAGATGAATGGCACGACAATGGGCCTTAGTATCTCGTCATGATATCTCTGTGCATTGAAATTGCCATCTATAAAATGCAATCGTGTTCCGTTATCTGTAGCTTATACCTGCCCATACCATAACCCCACCGCCACCATGGAGCACTCTGTTCACAATGTTGACATGAGCAAAGAACAAAGTTAAAACAGGTGTACCAGTGTCCATCGAAGGTGAGCATTTGCCCACTGAAGTCGGTTACGACGCCGAACTGCAGTCAGGTCAAGACCCAGGTGAGGACGACGAGCACGCAGATGAGCTTCCCTGAGATGGTTTCTGACATTCTTTGGTTGTACAAACACGCAGTTACATCAGCTGTCTGGGTGGCTGGTCTCAGATGATCCTGCAGGTGAAGAAGCATGATGTGGAGGTCCTCGGCTGGCGTGTTTACACGTGGTCTGCGGTTGAAAAAGCCTTCCAAGTGAAGCTGGTTGAGAGAATGCCAAGAGTATGCAAAGCGGTCATCAAGGCAAAGGGTTGCTACTTTGAAGAATCTAAAAATGATTTGTTTAACACTTTTTTGGTTACTACATGATTCCATATCTGTGGGACTCCCAGGGTCAAGGGGTCTGAATACTTTCTGAAGGTATATATATTATATTTTATATTATATGTATATTTATACTCCGGACTCCGATATTGACCACCCTAATATTTCTATATTCCTTACTTCCATTCTTTTACTTTTAAATGTGTGTGTATTGTTGTGTATTGTCAGATATCACTACACTGTTGGAGCTAGGAACACAAGCATTTCGCTACACCCACAATAACATCTGCTAAATATGTGAATGCGACCAATATCATTTTGTTTCATTTAGATTTGATTGTATTCAATGTGTATTCATCAACCCCCCCCTATGTTGTGCTGTTATTTATGCGACGACACTTGAGAGCAAGCATTAGTAGTGCACTTCGTACAGCAAACAAACTGACCTTGAAGTTGAAAGGAAGAACATTACAGTACTCACAAACTGGGAGTTGTCAAGGGGCATAGCAGAGATGGTCTTGTAGTTGTCCATGAGCGCTGTGTCAAACTCCTGCAGACCTCCGTTGGTGTGGACCACCTTGTCTTTGACAAAGATGCTGACGGCACGCAGCATGAAGGACACGAACAGGTGCATGTGGATGTAGTTCCTGGTGCAGTGGAGGCGTCTGCATGGCAGGCAGACAGGTGTAAAACACTCAAGGCTCAACAATCACTATATTCAATCAATGAAATGTATTTTATAAAACCCTTTTACATCAGCAGTTGTCACAAAGTGCTTTACCCAGCTTGAACCTTAAAGGGCAGGCAAAGCAGTCACTTTAACCATACCCACATGTACATACTACCTCAATAAGCCTGACTAACCGGTGTCTGTATATAGCCTCGCTACTCTTATTTTCAAATGTCGTTTTACTGTCGTTTTATTTCTTTACTTACCTACACACACACCTTTTTTTCCCGCACTATTGGTTAGAGCCTGTAAGTAAGCATTTCACTGTTGTATTCGGCGCACGTGACAAATAAACTTTGATTTGATTTGAAAAGGACAGTGGCTAAGAAAAACTCCCTAGAAGGAAGAAACCTAAGTAGAAACCTAGAGAGAAATTCTAAACATCTACATTTTTGTTTTGGCATTCAAACCTAGTTTATTGTGTTGAGAGGAATTTGGAAATGTACAGTTAATACACACACATTATAAAACCTAACTGCATTGAAAACAATAACCCGAATTGAGTAAAATACATTAAATACCACATTTATTAAATCAAATTGGTTCACCGCAAATCAGCTTCCTCAGATCATTTGAGTTTGTTTTACAGCGTACAGTGGTTTTTTCAACAGCATCGGTGTTGAAATACTGAGGGAAGATGCTTGAGAGTAATACGTCTCTAGCTGCATTCATGATACTGACAACTCATAACGAAAAGCATTGATATGTTGGATTCACGTCTCCAACTCAACCAACTAAATCTAGTCTAATTCAACTTTAAATGGTCCTATTCTTTAACTTGTACAAAGGGTGTTTCACTCTGTTATTAGGGAATCATGGCAGTCCTATTCTTTACCTTTGATTCTAGGTTGAGTTGGAGACATGAATCCATGTCATGCCAATGATTCATCAGGCATTTTTTTTATTCATCTTGGGGGGGGTTCATTTCCTAGACAAATTGGAGATGAGTCAAGAGGATTGGCCAGGATATTTATTTTTACTTCTCATTTAACGTGAGACTGTTTTTGGAAAATGGTGATGAACAGATGAGGCCTAGTGCTGTATGACCTCTGTGGCATTTACACAGGTGGATAGAGCAGCAAAGGCTTTTCTTTGAAGTGAACATAGAAATATATGGATGAGCAAAGACCGAGCGGCATACATCTGCGTCCCAATAATGTCCTTTCTCCCAAAGTCTGCACTTGTTCACTTTCTTTCATAGACTGAAAGGAAATGACTGGTATAAGAAAAACTATATTTGTGAGAAGGAGCGCACAACTGCACACTTCTGGAGAAAGGACCAATTGTTGGGACACAAGGCTGTCTTACCTGAAGTAGCCTATGATGACAATGGCCCCTAGAAGAGAGATGAAGGACAGTGCATATCCAATGGTGTACATGACGTACAGCCGGTCAAAGAAGTCCCGCTAGGGAGAAATGGATATGTTAACAGCCTGCTACAATGTTTACGCTGGGAAAAAGTTAGGTTTCTAGCTTCTATGCTAGCTGCCTGTGCTCCTAACGCCCCAGTGTAGCTCCGCTGTTAGCATGAGTCAGAGCAACTCAAGTGTTGTCATGAGTCAAGTCTGCAACCACAACAATGTTAATTGGAATCTTAGGTGTGACTGAAGTGGTGATTGGAGTTACCTTTTCCTCCTCTTGACCAGGTAAAAGGAATTTTAAGCAGTCGGAATAATTGGACCATGTTCGGTTCAACCCCTCCACAGAAACCCAGGAACCGTTGACATCACACTTCCTGTATGCATGACCTGGACATACACACGGACACAGGCACAGACACCACACACACACACACACACACACACACACACACACACACACACACACACACACACACACACACACACACACACACACACACACACACACACACACACACACGGTCTGGTCATTAACATTGTAACATACAGTTAACTGCCAAAACAAAGGAAACACCCTATTATGTCTTAATAGGGTGTTGGGCCCCCATGAGCCAGAACAGCTTCAATGCACCTTGGAATGGATTCTATAAGTGTATGGAACTATATTGTAGGGATGCGACACCATTCTTCAATGAGAAATTCTATAATTTGGTGTTTTGTGGATGGTGGTGGAAAACGCTGTCTCAGGCACTGGTCCAGAATCTCCCATAAGTGTTCAATTGGGTTGAAGTCTGGTGACTGAGACGGCCATGGGATATGGTTTACATCGTTTTCATGCTCATCAAACCATTCAATACGTCAAATCCATTACATGTACATTGTTTGTCTCCATATAATGACCACATGATGCAAACACATGATTTTAACACAATGGTACCACAGTTAAAAAGGTATTCAATATATTCAATTGATACCATGGGCCAGATTTACTAAGGGTTTGCACCAGCTCAGAAATAAAACATTGAAGCTAGAATCCTTATTTGAAACAATAACAAGGTGGGACACCCCGCCTCTGTTTTGGTGAAAAGCTTTTGGATATCAAAATTATAAATTTCCCTCAGAAAAGCCTCAATAAGTTGGAGCATGGACTCTACAAGGGGTCGAAAGCGTTCCACAAGGAAGCTGGTCCATGTTGACTCCAATGCTTCCCAAAGTTGTGTCAAGTTGGCTGGATGTCCTTTGAGTGGTGGACCATTCTTGATACACACGGGAAACTGTTGTGCTTGAAAAACCCAGCAGCATTGCAGTTCTTGACACAAACTGGCACCTACTACCATACCCCGTTCAAAGGCAATTACATTTTTTGTCTTGCCCATTCAACAACTCAATGGGACACATACACAATCCAGGTCTCAATTGTCCCAAGGCTTAAATCTTTATTTAATCTGTCTCCTCCCCTTCATCTACACCGATTGAAGTGGATTTAACAAGTTACATAAATAAGGGATCAAAGCTTTCACCTGGATTCACCTGGTAATGTCATGGAAAGAGCGGGTGTTCTTCATGTTCTGTATAATCAGTGTATACTCTTCAAGAATCACTGGGTATATATATCATTCATTTATAAGTCCAAAAATGGATAGAGCAACTAAATATTATAGTGTAAACAAAGATTTGTTTTGGGGTTTTATACCTTCCCCCCCAAAAAAAGGTGCAAACTTTGCACCCAGTGCAAACACTTAATAAATATGGCCCCATGAGTATAGCCTATCTATACCCCAATACCTTGATGGTTGAAGTCGTAGATGTAGCTGGGGCAGGGGACCTTGGTTAGCTCGCCGGGGGATCCCTGGGGCCAACAGATCAGACCATCCCAGCCAGGGGCACAAAGGTCATCTGGATACATAGTGGGAAAGGGGAGTTAGGTAATATTAGTGGAGGGCACCAATATTGCTAATTAAATATGATATAGATTTCACTTGATACCGATATGAGCAAATCATATCGTGATATTGGTTTATTTGTGTTTAATATCGATATATGGAAGGCATATTATGATATTGCCTTCCTGTTATTTTACACTATTATGTAAAAACCCATACTGTACATGACTGTTCCTGCATGCACAAACCCCTCTCACAGACCTTCTCACTGGCTCTCAACTTTGTGACTTGTTGTGAATGGACTTATTGAAACTGTAGGTTTAGGCTCCCAGAACATTCATATATGGACCAATGAGTAATCAGCAAGCACTTGTCTGGACTTCACAGAGCCGTGGAAGTGAACAGAAAAAAACAAGGTTTTTATAAAACCAATATATATATATATATTGATATCGAAAAAATTCAAGTGATATATTAGTATGGATTTTCCATATTAGTGCCCATCACTAAATAATATACTATGGTAATATGCCAAATATGTAACATTTACTGACATATTGCCATTATACGTCAAATCTTCACAATTACAAAACGTCAATATGTGTGATGTAGATATTTTAGACTTTTACGTTCATAAGTGACATTATTTGGACATTGTGTTGGAGGTTATCGTCATCAGAGGAACGGAGGCTCCCAGGCCAAATACCATGGCCACTCCTTCGGATAAATCTGAACTTAAAAGAAATCATTGCTACTGAACTCAAGGCATTATCATTGAAAGGTTTCATTGACTTGTTGCTTTTGTGCCTGTCAATGGTAAGTGCTGGTGATCTTGCAGACACTTGATCCACTCAATTTAAGAAAGGGCAAATATCCAGCAGTGTGCACTCAGTCCACATCATCAATGAAACAAGCTGAAGAATCAATTTACTACATATCGGCTCCATGGACAAAAACTCTTTCTCCCACTATGTATATTTAAACCTCCGCTCCCTTGATTAAACACATTTCTAATATTAATCTATATTCCATGATGAGAGTGTGAGATGGAAAGACAAAGCTTATGAGTCACTCATTAGCGACAAGTGCAAAAACATTGCTCATAGTCATTACAGCTATATATACACACACACCATCTGTCCACCAGATGAGTAGGCTAGTGAGGGAGCACTAGGAGTAATAGGTTGTCGTCTTTTGTCAGCTAGCCCCCCTGATGGTTCAGTGAAACAAGTGACTAGGGTGTGTGTGTCACAAATGGCACCCTATTCCCTTTATAGTACACTACCTTTAGTGCCATTTGGGATGCAAGCTGAGACTGAGTAATAAAGACCTAAAGACGGAGAAAAAAAATAAGAGTAAATAGATTTAAATAAATTACATCTATTTTATGATTGCAATTAGGGTTGCACATTTTGGGGAATATTCAGAGGTGGAAACTTTCCGTGGGAATTAACGGGAATATATGGGAATTAATATCAATACCATTTAAATGTAGATGTATTTTGCATTGGATATATTTACCATATCGTATGGAGACAGAAACAGAAACCTTTTAACTTATCATAAGTAGACATAATTGCAAATTATTAAATCCTTCCAATAGAAATAAAAACAATTTAGTTACGAATTGAACATGAATTAAATGAGTTGACTCTCCACATGGGATGATTTCACTGAATAACAAAATAAAGAGAAAATTGAATGACCCCCAATGATCCATCGCATCTCCCAAAAACGTTTTCAAAATACATCTGTGAAATGATAGTTTACATCTTTGGTTGTCTTCCTCTCATGCTTCCATGTCTTCTCCCTGGACCTCAATGTCCACCTCATCTTCACTGTCACTTTCCAACCTTGTTGAGGATGGCTGGTTGTCAGGCTCAAAAAGCCTCAAATTTGCCTGGATGGCCACCAATTCTTCAACCCTTGTATTGGTCAGCTTGTTGCGTGCTTTGGTGTGTGTTCCCAAACAAGGACCAGTTGCGCTCTGAGGCGGCTGATGTTGGTGGGATTTGGAGGATGATGGAGGCAACAGGGGACAGAGCCTCAGACACAAAGTCCCTTCTACCAGGTGGCTGATGAGATATGTTGGCACAACTGTCATATTGCATCTTCATCCCAAAGCCCTTGCTTGGAAGTGTACTTCACCAGACTGCCAAGAACCTTGCCCTCATCCAGGCCAAGGTGGCGAGACACAGTAGTGATGACACTACAGGCCTTGTTGATCTCTGCACCAGACAGGATGCTCTTGCCAGCATACTTGGGACTCAGGCAGAAATCTTCATGCTTTTTGATGTATTTCAGAACGGCAGTTTCCTCTGCTTGGAGCAACGGTGAAGTGGGCAGGGCAGTACGGATTTCTTCTCTTACATCTGCAAGCAGAGTCTGAACATCAGACAGGATGGCGTTGTCTCCCTCAATCTGTGCAATGGCTACTGCTATAGGTTTCAGGAGTTTCAGGCTGCTTACCACTCTCTCCCAAAATACATCATCTAGGAGGATCCTCTTGATGGGGCTGTCCATATCGGCAGACTGTGATATGGCCATTTCTTGGAGAGACTCCTTCCCCTCCAGGAGACTGTCAAACATGATGACAACACCACCCCAACGGGTGTTGCTGGGCAGCTTCAATGTGGTGCTCTTATTCTTCTCACTTTGCTTGGTGAGGTCGATTGCTGCTATAACTTGATGACCCTTCACATACCTAACCATTTCCTTGGCTCTCTTGTAGAGTGTATACATTGTTTTCAGTGCCATGATGTCCTTGAGGGGCAGATTCAATGCATCAGCAGCACAGCCAATGGGTGTGATGTGAGGGTAGGACTCCTCCACTTTAGACCAAGCAGCCTTCATGTTCGCAGCATTGTCTGTCACCAGTGCAAATACATTCTGTGGTCCAAGGTCATTGATGACTGCCTTCAGCTCATCTGCAATGTAGAGATGGGTGTGTCTGTTGTCCCTGGTGTCTGTGCTCTTGTAGAATACTGGTTGAGGGGTGGAGATGATGTAGTTAATTATTCCTTGCCCACGAACATTCGACCACCCATCAGAGAAGTTTGCAATACAGTCTGCTTTCTCTATGATTTGCTTGACCTTCACTTGAACTCTGCATCCAGCAAATGAGTAGATAAAGCATGTCTGGTTGGAGGGGTGTATGCTGGGCGAAGAACATCCAGAAATATCTTCCAATACACATTGCCTGTGAGCATCAGAGGTGAACCACTTCCATACACAGCTCGAGCAAGACATTCATCAGAATTTCTCTGACTACGTTCCTCCATTGAGTCAAAAACAATTCTGATTCCAGGAGGACCATGAGCTGTTGCTATCGATAAGGTGTCTAATTCATCATTTTCAACTCAAATAGAAGTAGAGGGACTTTTGTCAGAGGTTACTTGTTGTGAGCGCTGAGGGAACTTTATGCACTTGCCCAGATATTCTGCATCTTTGTTGTATTCTTCACATATGATTTGGCACAGTATTTGCAAACGTACACAGCTTTTCCTTTTACATTATCTGCAGTGAAATGTCTCCGTGGCGTGGGTTTCCTGTAAAGATTAGAAAAAAAACAAGTAAAAAAAAACAAATACTATTCCATGTACAAATAGTTAAGCAGTTAGATTAAACAACTCCTGGGTAAGATAAATGTTTTAAAATGAAATATGTATGGAAACAGGTGAATTAACACACCCCAGTTAGCAGGCTCAAGCAAGCTAAAACCCACATGGCAGCAAAAACTAACTAGCAGAAATTGTTAACAAGTTAGAAATTATTTAAAACACACCTTGCTGTAGGCTACAATTTAATAGTTAACAAAAAAAATCATGCATGTCATATAAAATATATTCACCCCACCCAAAGTTGTAATCTAAACTTACCAGAAAGCACGTAGTCCTTGGCTTAGACAGTGTAGTAGTGTGGGCTCAATAGCATCTCATTAGTGTGCAAGATCTTGAGAATCAGCTGCACATGTGATGGAAAAATGCACTGTGCATGCAGAGGGTTGTAATTCCATTGAATTGGGGATAGTTTAACCAAAATATGCCACAAGACCTAGAATTGCCTTATGTGTTTCCCACAAAAAAATGTTCACTGTTATAAGCTAACTTTTTTGATGAATTTAAGCAAAATTCCCCAAATTCCAGGGCTTAACTTCCCATGGAAAATTTCCAGAAAAATCCTGGAAATTTACCAGAAAGTTTCCAACCCTTTGCAACCCTAATTGCAATTCAGGTCTAAAGAGAAGTAGATATTTGTATATTTCAGTGTCTCAGCTGCAGTATCCTTCCTATGTGTATGATGTCATACTTCATTATGTCAGAGCCAAATTGGATCTGATTATAGCTGGGTTGAGTCACATTATCATTTGAAACATCAAAGCATGTTGTATTGATTTAAACTGACAGACAGGAAATGTGCCATATTGGGGTTTGGGACCACTTGCCAGGTGGGTCCCATGTGCAGACAGTGTGAAATACCTTAAAGTGGAACTGACATTGTTTTAACTACTTTGAAGACATGAAACAGACAATGATAATATCAGTCAGAAATATCAAATTCCCAGTTTATGCTTCAATACCAATTTGATGAGGTTTTAAAAATAGGTTCTATTTGACTCAAAATTCCATGAAGGCATTCCTTAACTCCATAAGGCATTGTTGGCAGAATAAATGGATGCGGTTCAAAGCATGATTAATATAATTTACAAATACATTTATTTGTAGTTCCAAAAATATTGCTATCTGGTTGTAAATCACAGATGGCCTGGTACACTGTTTGTTGCCTCCACCCAGTTTCAGTTTCAATTACCCAATATTTTGAACAAAAACAGATGACTAACTAAGGCTGGGAATGTCAATACAATCAAACTAGCAAGGACAATGATCACAAGTCAGTCATAATGTGGCTAATAGGCTAGCACACGTGTCAAACAAGGCCCGCAGACCGAATTGGACACACAAGCAAGTATAAATGACTCAACAGCTCAAATCGGTGAATTCAACTTCAATATTTGATTTTCCTCTTGAAATGTCCATAGGCCTACTGTATTAAACCAAGTTATAATTAATGGATTGCATAAATTAGAAACAAAAAAAATGTTTTTACTCATGTACACCAACATGAGTTTTCAGTACATAAAATGTGTCGGTAAAATTGCCACTGTATATTTGTCCTGGTAAATGAGGAAATGCTGTATTTCAGATGTACAGAATGATTCTCAAATACTGTAGATACATCCGTCCTTAGTCTGCTCAATTAGCAGGCTTGAAGTGAACAGTGACCTTGTTAACACCCCGGGAGTGGTAACAGGATGGCTAATAATGGTTGCAACTGAGATCAGGTGTGTGAGTGATCTTAGCACGTATTGATGGAACGAGAGATCACCGGGCAGTAATACGGTGGTGAATAATGGTTAGAATTGGGCCATTGTCTTTAAAAAGGGACAATCTCGGAATCAATACAACAAAGCTATATAATTGCTATACAGTGGGGGGAACAAGTATTTGATCCCCTGCTGATTTTGTACGTTTGCCCACTGATAAAGAAAGGATCAGTCTATAATTTTAATGGTAGGTTTATTTGAACAGTGAGAGACAGAATAACAACAAAAATATCCAGAAAAACGCATGTCAAAAATGTTATAAATTGATTTGCATTTTAATGAGGGAAATAAGTATTTGACCCCCTCTCAATCAGAAAGATTTCTGGCTCCCAGGTGTCTTTTATACAGGTAACGAGCTGAGATTAGGAGCACACTCTTAAAGGGAGTGCTCCTAACCGCAGCTTGTTACATGTAAAAAAAAGACATCTGTCCACAGAAGCAATCAATCAATCAGATTCCAAACTCTCCACCATGGCCAAGACCAAAGAGCTCGCCAAGGATGTCAGGGACAAGATTGTAGACCTACACAAGGCTGGAATGGGCTACAAGACCATCGCCAAGCAGCTTGGTGAGAAGGTGACAACATTTGGTGCGATTATTCGCAAATGGAAGAAACACAAAAGAACTGTCAGTATCCCTCGGCCTGGGGCTCCATGCAAGATCTCACCTCGTGGGGTTGCAACGATCATGAGAACGGTGAGGAATCAGCCCAGAACTACACGGGAGGATCTTGTCAATGATCTCAAGGCAGCTGGGACCATAGTCACCAAGAAAACAATTGGTAACACACTACGCCGTGAAGGACTGAAATCCTGCAGAGCCCGCAAGGTCCCCCTGCTCAAGAATACATATATATGCCCGTCTGAAGTTTGCCAATGAACATCTGAATGATTCAGAGGACAACTGGTGAAAGTGTTGTGGTCAGATGAGACCAAAATGGAGCTCTTTGGCATCAACTCAACTCGCCGTGTTTGGAGGAGGAGGAATGCTGCCTATGACCCTAAGAACACTATCTCCACCGTCAAACATGGAGGTGGAAACATTATGCTTTGGGGGTGTTTTTCTGCTAAGGGGACAGGACAACTTCACCGCATCAAAGGGACGATGGATGGGGCCATGTACCGTCAAATCTTGGGTGAGAACCTCCTTCCCTCAGCCAGGGCATTGAAAATGGGTCGTGGATGGGTATTCCAGCATGACAATGACCCAAAACACACGGCCAAGGCAACAAAGGAGTGGCTCAAGAAGAAGCACATTAAGGTCCTGAAGTGGCCTAGCCAGTCTCCAAACCTTAATCCCATAGAAAATCTGTGGAGGGAGCTGAAGGTTCGAGTTGCCAAACGTCAGCCTCAAAACCTTAATGACTTGGAGAAGATCTGCAAAGAGGAGTGGGACAAAATCCCTCCTGAGATGTGTGCAAACCTGGTGGCCAACTACAAGAAACGTCTGACCTCTGTGATTGCCAACAAGGGTTTTGCCACCAAGTACTAAGTCATGTTTTGCAGAGTGGTCAAATACTTATTTCCCTCATTAAAATGCTAATAATTTTATAACATTATTGACATGCGTTTTTCTGGATTTTTGTGTTGTTATTCTGTCTCTCACTGTTCAAATAAACCTACCATTAAAATTATAGACTGATCATTTCTTTGTAAGTGGGCAAACGTACAAAATCAGCAGTGGATCAAATACTTTTTCCCCCCACTGTACATCCTACATTTAAAGACTGAAATGGATGACCCAATCCCAGATTGCCCCATCATTTAAAATGTAAAAGGAAACACAATCTTACAGGGGAACAGGATGATCTGTTATCATTTAGATCTGGATTAAATTATCTGGAAAAACCAAATACAACAGACAAACACCACTGATTGAGGGGAAGTGGGGTTATATCATTTTTGTAATTTGTATTTATTTTACTCTTATGAAAGGCAGAATATCATTAAGCCAATAAGTGGTTTCACTGATGTCATTTCGGTAACATTTTAAGGGTCCATAATAAATAATTTATTCAGCATTTATAAAAATTGTATGTTCACCATTTATTAGTCATAAAATGTCTGTCTTTTATTCATGTGCTGTTCTAATAACCAATTTCTGTGTTCATGCAAGTGGCTGACTGTACAAATCCTCACTATCAGTAGCTGCAATTTGGCAGTACGCCCAGACTGTGTTTTGAGAACAAACTAAATATATCTCAGTTTCAAGGTCTCAGCTAAGAGAGAAAGAAGCCTCGTGGGGTATTGGTCTGTCACTCGTTTGGAACCAGTATTGGTCGGTCACATGAATGATACAAAACGGTAATGATTAATTAATTATACTAAATCATGCAAATATAACTTGTCTGTTTATAGCCGTATATAAGACTACTGCTGGGTCTGCCCAGGGAGAGCTCCTGATTGATATGTGTATTATGGTACATTGAGTTGGGTCTGCCCAGGGAGAGCTCCTGATTGATATGTGTATTATGGTACATTGAGTTGGGTCTGCCCAGGTAGAGCTCCTGATTGATATGTGTATTATGGTACATTGAGTTGGGTCTGCCCAGGGAGAGCTCCTGATTGATATGTGTATTATGGTGCATTGAGTTGGGTCTGCCCAGGTAGAGCTCCTGATTGATATGTGTATTATGGTACATTGAGTTGGGTCTGCCCAGGGAGAGCTCCTGATTGATATGTGTATTATGGTACATTGAGTTGGGTCTGCCCAGGGAGAGCTCCTGATTGATATGTGTATTATGGTACATTGAGTTGGGTCTGCCCAGGGAGAGCTCCTGATTGATATGTGTATTATGGTACATTGAGTTGGGTCTGCCCAGGGAGAGCTCCTGATTGATATGTGTATTATGGTACATTGAGTTGGGTCTGCCCAGGGAGAGCTCCTGATTGATATGTGTATTATGGTGCATTGAGTTGGGTCTGCCCAGGTAGAGCTCCTGATTGATATGTGTATTATGGTGCATTGAGTTGGTTGGAACCTCTCCAGCACGCTGACAATAAACAATGATTCATTTAAGATTGACTTTGATTGTCCCTGTGTAAGAATTTCCAAACAAAACCATTTACTAATGGATTAGTAAAGTACTTTTGCAGTCCCTAATCTAAAGTGAGCACTATTTATACTTTATAAATGTTGAGAGACCAGTGTAATTTCCCACAAATAGTTGCTTGCCATTGGTAAACATTCCAGCAGTACCTGTAGAAGATTAAGCACGCAACACAGGATGTTTAAGGAAATACACACATATACATATACACATACACATATACACTTATATATATATATATATATATATATATACATATATACACACACACATATATACATATACATATATACACACACACACACACACACACACACATATACATATATACACACATATATATATATATATACACACATACATATATATATACACATACACACACACACACACACACACACACACACACACACACACACACACACACACACACACACACACACACACATATATATATGCACACATATATACACATACATACATATATACACATACACACACATACATACATATATACACATACACACACATATATATATATTACACACATACACACAAAAGTATGTGGACACCCCTTCAAATTAGTGGATTCGGCTATTTCAGCAACACCCATTGCTGACAGGTGTATAAAATCGAGCACAACGCCATGCAATCTCCATAGACAAACATTTGAAGTAGAATGGCCTTACTATAGGATGCCACCTTTCCAACAAGTCAGTTCGTCAAATTTCTGCCCTGCTAGAGCTGCCTGGGTCAACTGTAAGTGCTGATATTGTGAAGTGGAAACGTCTAGGAGCAACAACGGCTCAGCAGCAAAGTGGTAGGCTACACAAGTTCACAGAACGGGACCGCCAAGTGCTGAAGCGCGTAGCACGTAAAAATCATCTGTCCTCGGTTGCAACACTCACTACCGAGATCCAAACTGCCTCTGGAAGCAATGTCAGCACAAGAACTGTTCGTGCAGCCGCACACAAGCCTAAGATCCCCATGCGCAATGCCAAGTGTCAGCTGGAGTGGTGTAAAGCTCACCGCCATTGGACTCTGATGCAGTTGAAACGCGTTCTCTGGAGTGATGCTTCACCATCTGGCAGTCCGATACCAGGAGAACGCTACCTGCCCGAATGCATAGTGACAACTGTAAAGTTTGGTGAAGGAGGAATGATGGTCTGGGGCTGTTTTTCATGGTTCGGGCTAGGCCCTTTAGTTCCAGTGAAGGGAAATCTTAACACCACAACATACAATGACATTTTAGACGATTCTATGCTTCCAACTTTGTGGCGAACAGTTTGTCGACGGCCTTTCCTGTTCCAGCATGACAAGTGCGGTCCATACGGAAATGGTTTGTCGAGATCGGTGTGGAAGAACTTGACTGGCCTGCACAGAGCCCTGACCTCAACCCCATCAAACACCATTGGGATGAATTGGAACTCCGACTGCAAGCCAGGCCTAATCGCCCAACATCAGTGCCCGACATCACTAATGCTCTTGTGGCTGAATGGAAGCAAGTCCACATACTTTTGGTCATGTTGTGTACACACACACACACACACACACACACACACACACACACACACACACACACACACACACACACACACACACACACACACACACACACACACACACACACACACACACACACAAACACACACACACACACACACACACACACACACACACACACACACACACACACGTGTGAATAAATAGCTAACTAACATTTACAAATGTGGGAATAATGATTAATAAGTGGTGGGCAAACTGTTTGTAAATGCCTTATAAATGTTTTATAATGGACCCTTAAAATAAAGTGTTAGTCATTTCTTCATCTCTCCGAGTATATAGCAAACTGTATTTTCATAATGCCTCCCAGTGAAACCGTAAGACTTCCGTCATGACTAAATTTGGATGGGTATCAGAAGCCGGTCTGTTTTTTAAGTAGCCAGGATTTACTATAGACAGTCACCAAACAATAAACACACTAATTATCCATTATGCTCCAATATCTGTTTACGTTCGGATATTTCTATTCTCCCACCTGGTTTTAACGACTGGTTGATTCGGGATCAAACACACAAAGCGGTTTGTTTTTATCCAGCTCTCACACTGCTACAGAATGTGGGCGGACACATGGAGGATAATAATATGGAGTGCAGCAGCCAGAAAGAGACACAACCGCAGGGTTGGGGCTGGTAAATTGGCACACATTCAAATGAATGGAATAAATCCTCATTTCAGCACCCACAGATTCCGTGGCTAGGGAGAGACACAGCATAATATCTGTGCTCTTAAGTCATCTTTGTCTAATCAAACTGCAGTGGTAGTCCAAGTAAATAAAGGCTTTTCAATAAGTTCCGCCCGCCGCTCTTCAAGAGTGCCTATATGACAAAAATAAGATACATTTTTCTAAATGTTTTTAGTGGTTGCCATCATCCCAGTTATTTTTCCCCCTGCCCAAGACCACTTCTGTAAATTGTAGTTTTCATCCATGCTGTATTGAAAGTTGTCTCAAGTTACCGCAATTAAAAATATAATAATTTGGGGGGGGGTAATACACATTTTTTGCATGAAGCATTACTCAATTCAGTAAATCTCATGTTGAGCATTGACTGACAATGTGAGAAATGCAAGGAGTTCAGTGTGTCAGTGTTCATGCAACAGCAGTCTCTTTTACCAACCCCAATCTCTGACTGAGTGAAGCCTGGGAGAACGTGGGCAGACGTGGAGCAGGCTAGTATTTGCCCGTCTCTCAAAACCCAACCCCTTTTCCAGACGAAAACACGGAAAGTTATGGGATTTGGTTTCTCCAGACAGGATGAAGCATGGTGGGCTGCTACGGTTACCATAAAGGTCTGTCTGGATCCACCCGGAAACACGCTGGCCAATGGGGCTCTGCTAAAGCTAGGTAGACCAATCATCAGTTTAGTGGGTACCGATTACAGAAACGGAAAAGTTTGTAAATGACCTATGCTGCCCATAGAGTAATATGATGTATGTAAGTCCGTGTTTGCCCACCTGCAGGGTTGTGTGTGGAGATGTTCTGATGACACTCAACTTTGACGTCATACAGCAGGTACATCTGCTCCTGTGCTGTGAGGCCGACCTCTGGATGAACCTACAGAGTAGATTGCGGCATTGATTCAAAATAAGTTGCCCCTAGATGCTGATCTTTGGTCAGTTTAGCATTTCCCCCACTAATAGTTAAGGTTAGGATTGGGGAGGGTAAGCTGATTCTAGATCTGCACCTAGGGGAATATTCACCCCCGAGATCATTTTGATCTCAAACATGACAAGCAGAAACGGTAAAGTGGCTTTGATATAAACTAATGTCATAATTACAATTGCATATACTGTAGCATAACACACTTCAGAAATAAAACATGTCATATACATTTGGCACACAGTAAGCAATCACCACACACAAGCTGATGCATTGTGCTCATATTTCCACCTCATTTAAATGCATTCAAAGAGAAAGTGGATGATGAGTACTAGTCAACAATGAATATGCAAACATTGATGAGTACAGAACTGGGCATGTCAGAATAGCATACATAACAGAATACATTCCCACATGAAATAGCACCAATATAAGAAACATAATATGGAGAGGGGGGGGGGGACAGGGATCCATCTTAGCTTTACCATTATTTACAGAAGAAGTATTTTAAAAGATAGACAGAGAGGAATGGGTATAGTAGAGGAATAGGGAATTGTAGATGCAAAGCAAAAGCAACCAAATTCATTATGCCAAGAACTTTGTTAACTAGACTTGCAATAGCCTGCCTAAACATAGGCTAATAAATGTTTACTAGTTGAATGGTACATTTCTAACATCCCTTCTCATTTAACCTTGCCCTCACCCCATACCTACACCCTAATATACACTGAGTGTACAAAACATTAGGAACATTTACAGTAATTCAGCAGACGCTCTTATCCGGAGCGATTTACAGGAGCAATTAGGGAGAAGAGCAGGTGTTCCTAATGTTTTGTACACTCAGGGTATATAATCTAGCATCATGTCGCTGGCAGCCTATGTAAAATGGTCATGCACATTCCGTATGTGTGTGGATTATTATATACACAGTGTAGGCTCCTGTAACAAAACAGGGGTAAACCCTATGGATTAATTATTCCACCAAAAAATACAAACAATATTACTCTATCGTCTAGCCTACTTACCTGTGCGTAAACGTGTAGGTAAATTACATTCCAGCATAAAAAAAACTTCGCAAAGTTACGCAGAAGTATTGTATTCATGCTGCAGATCATTGGACAGCGTTGCATATAGAGGGTTCGATCAAGTCCAAAATCAGCTGTGTTTCTGAAGCACGCAGTAGTTCAGGTGTCGCGTCAAACTCGTTCGACTGGACGTGGTTCTCCTTCCTGTAGCCTAGTCTACTCTGTGTGCGTTTCCACCCGACGCTCTTGAAGTCTGTTGAAAGAGGATGTCAGGAGAAAGGGCGCAGGAATAGTGTAGGCTTGGTCAGAGTTTTGATGTCCATCTGTCTGAAATAAGGATGTACCATAAACTTGTTCAAAACGTTTACTGATCACTTGTGGACCTTAAAATAGATAGGCTATATGACTGGCCTTTCGGGCTACTTGTGTCCTGTAGTTTTTCTCTGAAACACACAATTTTAGTAGGCGAAATTTGCTTTACAGAGACAATTTGGGCATGTTGTCTCTTCTGTGGGCCATGAGCGTTAAATGCCATTACATTTTATTTTTTTTAAAAACACGAATAGTCATTACGGTCAAAAAGTCGCAAGAAAATTCCAACCAGAATTATCCATAGACTAGATGTTTTGCAATATTGTTCATGTTGAATCTTGGTCAGACTCAGAGTTTGTGTGAACAGGTTACAGCGTTCAGAAATCTTAAAGCTACAGTCTGTAACTGGCATTACATCAATTGTTTTCATTTGAAATGAATGATAAAGCCATTGATTCTTGACGAATATAACTTAGAAATGCCTCATGATCTTAGAGCAACTGTTTTACCCCATCAGAACCCAAATAATAATGTAATGACCTGACTAGATCATAAAGGCACGATTGTCCAGACAGAGGTTTGAGTTTACGAATGTACGGTTTATTAACCCAACTTCACACAGGCTACTGTTTGGCCGTAGCCCACGCCAAATAAATGAAGGATACCCTATAAAACAAACGTCTCTTGTGAAGACCAGACGTAAGAGAGAGAACACTGGCTAAACCCGGTCTTAGCTTCCAATGTTCCATCCCACTGTCCAACCCCCCTCCACGCCACTCCGCTAACCATCATGATGCCCGGCATCCAGAACGTTCCAGGGATTCCCGTGGTTGGCAGATAGCAGGTTGATTGACATGTCGGACCCCACGAACACTCGGTACTGGTAAGTACAACACAACCAACTAATAGCCTAACACATAACACACAGCTGTCTGTGCAGGTCGCTACAATAAGCTTGTTTTACTCCATTTAATTTTTTTTTTTTATTAAACACTGTATACCTTCATAACATGGTTTAATCTATCATTTTGATCTCATGGATGGTCAGTCCTTGCATTCCTATCTCTGTCACAGTCATTTCCATGCAGAATGACCCATGAGCACCCTAGACCTTAACCGGCACCCTAGACCCGCTACAATTTAATGATCGCTCCAACAGATCCACAGGGCGCTAAACACTGCCCTATTCCAGCTGGACAAGAGAAATGCCTATGTAAGAATGCTGTTCATTGACTACAGCTCAGTCTTAAACGCCATAGTGCTCATCACTAAGCTCAGGGCTCTGGGTCTGAACTCCTCCCTGTGCAACTAGGTCCCGGACTTCCTAATGGGCCAATTTATTCTAGATACTCCTTGCTCTTTTGTTTAGGTTTCAACCCTGTGTTTTGTATACGTGTTTGTATGGTCTTTGTTCCCATGCCTTTACATGGCACGCTGTAATTTTGGTCAATAAAAACCCCTATTATGCATTACTGCGCCTGTCTCCTGATCCCTTTATACCAATGTGACACACACCTGTTAATTGAAATGCATTCCAGGTGACTACCTCATGAAGCTGGTTGAGAGAATGCCAAGAGTGTGCAAAGCTGTCATCAAGGCAAAGGTTGGCTACTTTGAAGAATCTAAAATATATTTTGATTTGTTTAACACTTTTTTGGTTAATACATGATTCCATATTTGTTATTTCATTGTTTCAGTGTCTTCACTATTATTCTACAATGTAGAAAATAGTCCAAATAAAGAAAAACCCTTGAATGAGTAGGTGTGTCCAAACTTTTGACTGGTACTGTATATAAATATATATTCCAGTTTCTGACATTGTTATTTCTGATATTTCTTCATTTCTATTTATTTTTCTGGAATACGTGTGTATTGTTTCTTAATTACATTTTTATTGCGAGGTATTACTTCACGGTTGGAGCTAGAAACACAAGCATTTCGCTGCACCTGCGATATCTGCAAATCTGTGTATTCAACCAATAAAATTTGATTTGAGCACCAACGTGTGAAGTTTAGAAGAGCATATAACATTTGGTGTCAAATGAAAGCTAAGATTCTATATTTGGGGGAAATGAAGGCATAGATACGTTTTTCAACCATTTCCCATCTTAAAAATGTCTGGTTACAAAAACGGAAAAGGAGTCTTAGAAATCATCTAATAGAAATACATAAAAACACAAGAATCTTGAAGTAAAGGCCCCTGCATACTAATATCATCATTTATACTTCGTTTTGCAGAAATGATTTGCCTTCTGTAGTTTTAAGAAATATTGTCTGGTGTCTTCTGTTACCTTCATTCTGTTACTGGGTGTTGAGTCAACTTCACTTACTGTAGTTCAACAAGCAAAATCGATTTTTTCAAACTCAAGGTGTTATATCATAGCTGACACTCCACTTTTTCTGCAGACATCTTTGAATCTTTATTCAGAGTAGATATTTAAGAGTTTTTGGAAAATGTGGCAAGGAAAAAAACAGGGAGATTTTACTGTCATTCTGTTGCCAAGCTTTGCATGTGCACTGTTCCTCAAGTAAATGTGTTAAGTAAAATTGTTAAAGTAGACTTCTGCATACTGTCTACAGTGCTTTCAGAAAGTATTCAAACACCTTGACTTTTTCAAAATGTTGTTGTGCTATAGCCTGAATTTAAAATTGATACAAATTTGATTTTGTATCACTGGTCTACACACAACCCCATAATGTCTAATTGGAAATATGTTTTTACACATTTTTACAAATTAATTAAAAAAGAAAAGCTGAAATGTCTTGAGTCAATAAGTATGTAACCCCTTTGTTATGGCAAGCCTAAATAAGTTCAGGAGTAAAAATGTGCTTAACCAGTCACATAATAAATTGCATGGACTCACTCTGTGTGCAATAATAGTGTTAAACATGATTTTTGAATGACTACCTCATCTCTGAACACATACAATGTTCTGTAAGGTCCCTCGGCCGAGCAGTGAATTTCAAACACAGATTTAACGACAAAGACCAGGGAAGTTTTCCAATGCCTCACAAGGAAGGGCACCTATTGGTAGATGGGTAAACATTTAAAAAACAGACATTGCATATCCCTTTTGGCATAGTGAAGTTATTCATTACATTTTGGATGATATATCAATATACCCAGTCACTACAAAGATACAGGCGTCTTTCCTAACTCAGTTGCAGGAGATGAAAAAAACCGCTCAGGGATTTCACCATGAGGCAAATGGTGACTTTAAAACAGTTACAGAGTTTAATGGCTGTGATAGGAGAAAACTGAGGATGGATCAACAACATTGTAGTTACTCCTCAATACTAACCCAAATGACAGAGTGAAAAGAAGGAAGCCTGTTCAGAGTAAAAATATTCCAAAACATGCCTCCTGTTTGCAATAAGGCACGAAAGTAAAATAGCAAAAAATGTGGCAAAGAAATGAACTTTATGTCCTGAATACAAAATATTATGTTTGGGGCAAATCCAACACAACACGTCACTGAGTACCACTCTTCATATTTTCAAGCATGGTGGTGGCTGCATCATGTTATGGGTATGCCTGTCATCGGCAAGGACTAGGGAGTTTGTTTTTGTTGAATAAAAATAAATGGAATAGAGCTAAGCACAGGCAAAATCTGTGAGGAAAAGCTGGTTGAGTCTGCTTTCCAACAGACTGGGAGACAAATACACCTTTCAGCAGGACAATAGCCTAAAACACAAATCAAAATATACACTGGAGTTGCTTACCAAGGCGACTTTGAATGTTCCTGAGTGGCCTAGTTAGTTTTGACTTAAATTGTCCGGAACATCTATGGTATGTCTGTCTAGCAATGATCAACAACCAACTTGACAGACCTTATTCTAACATGTATTGATTCAGGGGAGTAAATTAGATATTTCTGTATTTCATTTTCAATAAATTTGCTAACATTTAGATGTCAAAGTGAGGAATACTTTTAAACTCTGCAATCAATGGTTTTTGCATGGCATACATTTTAGAGTGAAAAGGGGAGTCTCAGCTTCACTGTTACCGTGGAGTTGCCCTCTATATTTTGAGAGCGGTTAAATTTCCCCAGCTCCACAGATGTTTACCAAAACAAGTGTCCGGAGCATTTATACAACTGACAACATCTGAACCAGTCCAGCAGAGATTACTCAAGATTTTTATGATGGTGTTTTTTTTAACTTTGTTAGCCAGCTACAGACCTCAGAGTATAGGAAAACTTGGTTAATTCAGTTTTTTTACAGTTCACCTTTAGATCTGGGAGGCCAGGTAGGTATATTCAATTCAACTGCATTTATCCCTCCAGGGGCACTTAATAAAGGTAAACCAGTTACAAGTACATTATCACAATCAACACCACACCCTCAAAATAAAAAATGCAATACACAACAGACCTCATTCCCCAATACAATACATCCCCCCCAAACAATAAATAATATACATTACAATAACGTATTAATAAGTGGAATTCAGCCTGGATGGAACTAAACACGCCTCAAGCACTGAGATGCAGTGCATTAGACCACTGCGCTACTCGGGAGCTGCAACTTTTTGCACTCAAACCATAAAAAGGAAAAACCAAGTAGGCAGAGATGCCAAAAATATTCTTAATTTAATTACATGCTCGAAAAAATACATAGAAGTTCCAGTGCAATGAAGTGAAAAACAAAAAGAGAACATACATTTCAGCGTCTATGCCATCTTCCGTGCAATCACCGATTATGGCATAGAAGCATAAACAATGCTCTATTTTTTTATTTTGTTCAGCACTTTATTGCACTTTGCGCTGGCACTTTTTGTATTCTTTCGAGCATGACATTAAATTAAGAATATTTTTTGGCATCTCTGTCTCCTTGGTTTTTCCTTTTTATGGTTTGAGTGCAAAAAGTTGCAGCTCCCGAGTAGCGCGGTGGTCTAATGCACTGCATCTCAGTGCTTGAGGCGTCACTACAGACACCCTGGTTTGAATCCAGGCTGTATCACAACTGGCCGTGATTGGGTGTCCCATAGGGTTTGGCCGGTGTAGGCCGTCATTGTAAATAAGAATTTGTTCTTAACTGACTTGCTTAGTTAAATAAAGGTTAAATATATATATATTTTTAAAGTAGTGCATTCAGAAAAACTTCAAAGCCCTTGACTTTCTCCACATTTTACTACGTTAAAGCCTTATTCTAAAATTGATTAAATAAAACAAATCCTCATCAATCTACACACAATACCCCATGATGACAAAGCAAAAACAGGTTTTTACAAATTTTTGCAAATGTATTAAAAATAAGAAACAGAAATTCCTTATTTACATAAGACCCTTTGCTATGAGACTCGAAATTGAGCTCAGGTGCATCCTGTTTCCATTGATCATCCTTGAGATGTTTCTACAACTTCATTGGAGTCCACTGTGGTAAATTCAATTGATTGAACATGATTTGGAAAGGCACACACCTGTCTATTGTATATAAGGCCCACAGGTGACAGGGCATGTCAGAGCAAAAACCAAGCCCTGAGGTCGAAGGAATTCTTCGTAGAGCTCCGAGATAGGACTGTGTCGAGGCACAGATCTGGGGAAGGGTACCGAAAAATGTTTGCACCATTGAAGGTCCCCAAGAACACAGTGGCCTCCATCATTCTTTAATGGAAGAAGTTTGGAACCACCCAGAATCTTCCTAGAGCTGTCCGCCCTGCCAAACTGAGCATTCGGGGGAGAAGGGCCTTAGTCAGGGAGGTGACCAAGAACCCAATGGCCACTGACACAGCTCCAGAGTTGCTCTGTGGAGATGGGAGAACCTTCCAGAAGGACAACCATCTCTGCAGCACTCCACCAATCAGACCTTTATGGTAGAGTAGCCAGATGGAAGCCACTTCTCAGTAAAATGTACATGACAGCCCTCTTGGAGTTTGCCAAAAGGCACCTAAAGACTCTTAGACCATGAGAACCAAGATTATCTGGTATGATGAAACCAAGATTGAACTCTTTGGTCTGAATGCCAAGTGTCACGTCTGGAGGAAATCTGGCACCATCCCTACAGTGAAGCATGGTGGTGGCCACATCATGCTGTGGGGATGTTTTTCAGCGGCAGGGACTGGAAGACTAGTCAGGATCGAGGGAATGATAAACGGAGCAAAGTACAGAGAGATCCTTGGTGAAAACCTTCTCCAGAGCACACAGGACCTCAGACTGGGGTGAAGGTTCAACTTCCAACAGGACAACAACCCTAAGCACACAGCCAAGACAACGCAGGAGTGGCTTCGGCACAAGTCTGAATGTCCTTGAGTGACCCAGCCTGAGCCCGGACTTGAACCAGATCTAACATCTCTGGAGAGACCTGAAAATAGCTGTGCAGCGACACTCCCCATCCAACCTGACAGAGTTTGAGAGGATCTGCAGAGAAGAATGGGAGAAGTATGCCAAGTTTGTAGTGTCGTACTAAATAAGACTCAAGGCTGTAATCTCTGCTTCAAAAAAGTACTGAGAAAAGGGTCTCAATACTTATGTAAATGTGATGTTTCATATATATATATTTTTTTCTTCTAAAAAACTATTTTTCTTTGTCATTATGAGGTATTGTGTGTAGATTGATATGTTTTTTGATCCATTTAAGAATAAGGCTGTAACGTAACAAAATGTGGAAAAAGTCAAGGGGTCCGAATACTTTCCGAATGCACTGTACATTCTGAACTATATAGTACTTATTGTAAGCATTAGCCATCTATCATCTAAGCCTGGGCGCAGACCCTCATACTGGTTCTCCTTGATGGTCTGGTTTCCCAAATAATTGCTTGGGACAATTTGTGCAAGTACGGTTGAAGTCGGAAGTTTACATAAACCTTAGCCAAATACATTTAAACTCAGTTTTTCACAATTCCTGACATTCAATCATAGTAAAAATTCCCTGTCTTAGGTCAGTTAGGATCACCACTTTTAAGAATGTGAAATGTCAGAATAATAGTAGAGAGAATTATTTATTTCAGCTTTTATTTCTTTCATCACATTCCCAGTGGGTCAGAAGTTTACATACACTCAATTAGTATTTGGTAGTACTGCCTTTAAATTGTTTAACTTGGGTCAAACGTTTTGGGTAGCCTTCCACAAGCTTCCCACAATAAGTTAGGTGCATTTTGGCCCATTCCTCCTGACAGAGCTGGTGTAACTGAGTCAGGTTTGTAGGCCTCCTTGCTCGCACACACTTTTTCAGTTCTGCCCACCAATCTTCTATAGGATTGAGGTCAGGGCTTTGTGATGGCCACTCCAATACCTTGACTTTGTTGTCCTGAAGCCATTTTGCCACAACTTTGGAAGTATGCTTGGGGTCATTGTCCATTTGGAAGACCCATTTGCGACCAAGCTTTAACTTCCTGACTGATGTCTTGAGATGTTGCTTCAATATATCCACATAATTTTGCTTCCTCATGATGCCATCTAATTTGTGAAGTGCACCAGTCCCTCCTGCAGCAAAGCACCCCCACAACATGATGCTGCCACCCCCGTGCTTCACGGTTGGGATGGTTCCTCTCTAGGTTTCTTCTTCCTAGGTTCTGGCCTTTCCAGGGAGTTTTTCCAAGCTACCGTGCTTCTTCACCTGCATTGCTTGCAGTTTGGGGTTTTAGGCTGGGTTTCTGTACAGCATTTTGTGACATCAGCTGATGTAAGAAGGGCTTTATAAATAAATTTGATTGATTGAGCTTCGGTTTGCAAGCCTCACCCTTTTTCCTCCAAACATAACGATGCTCATTATGGCCAAACAGTTCTATTTTGTTTCATCAGACCAGAGGACATTTCCCCAAAAAGTACAATCTTTGTCCCCATGCGCAGTTGCAAACCGTAGTCTGGCTTTTTTATGGTGGTTTTGGAGCAGTGGCTTCTTCCTTGCCGAGTGGCCTTTCAAGTTATGTCGTTATAGGACTTGTTTTACTGTGGATATAGATACTTTTGTACCTGTTTCCTCCAGCATCTTCACAAGGTCCTTTGCTGTTGTTCTGGGATTGATTTGCACTTTTCGCACTAAAGTACGTTAATCTCTAGGAGACAGAATGCGTCTCCTTCCTGAGCGGTATGACAGCTGCGTGATCCCATCACGTTTATACTTGCATACTATTGTTTGTACAGATGAACATGGTACCTTTAGGCGTTTGGAAATTGCTCCCAATGATGAACCAGACTTGTGGAGGTCTACAATTTTTTTTTCTGAGGTCTTGGCTGATTTCTTTTGATTTTCCCATAATGTCAAGCAAAGAGGCACTAAGTTTGAAGGTAGGCCTTGAAATACATCCACAGGTACACCTCCAATTGACTCAAATTATGTCAATTAGCCTATCCGAAGCTTCTAAAGCCATGACATAATTTTCTGGAATTTTCCAAGCTGTTTAAAGGCAAGGTCAACTTAGTGTATGTAAACTTCTGACCCACTGGAATTGTGATACAGTGAATTATAAGTGAAATAATCTGTCTGTAATTACTTGTATCATGCACAAAGTAGATGTCCTAACCGACTTGCCAAGACTATAGTTTGTTAACAAGAAATTTGTGGAGTGGTTGCAAAACGAGTTTTAAAACTTCTTATGGATCAAATCCCGTTAACGGGATCGATTTGACAACATCCGGTGAAAATGCAGAGTGCGAAATTCCCCCAAAATTATAAATATTTAACTTTCATACATTCACAAGTGCAATACACCAAATTAAAGCTTAACTTCTTGTTAATGTAGCCACGGTGTCAGATTTCAAAAAGGCTTTACGGCAAAAGCAAACCATGCGATTATCTGAGGACAGCGCCCAGCATACCAACACATGAAAATCAGATTTCAACCCGCCAGGCATGACACAAAACTCAGAAATAACGATATAATTCATGCCTTACCTTTGAAGAACGTCTTCTGTTGGCACTCCAATATGTCCCATAAACATCACAAATGGTCCTTTTGTTCGATTAATTCCGTCGTAATATCTCCAAAATGTCCATTTATTTGGCATGTTTGATTCAGAAAAACATCGGTTCCAACTCGCCCAGCATGACCACAAAATATCTAATAAGTTACCTGTAATCGCTGTCCAAACATTTCAAACAACTTTCCTAATCCAACTTTAGGTATTTTAAAATGTAAATAATCTATCAAATTTAAGACGGAATAAACTGTGTTCAATACCGGATAAAAACAACGGGAAGCACGTGACCTGGAGCACGCATCAAAACAGTAGAGTCCACTCGGCTGGACCCTCGTTCTGAAAAGCCGTACTTCTTCATTTCTCTAAAGAAAAACATCGACCAATTTCTAGACTGTTGACATCTAGTGAAAACTATAGGAACTGCAAGCATATTTCTATTAAAACGGGCTTACTATAGAAAACCAATGGAAAACAGATTGACCTCAAAACAAAAATTCCCTGGATGGATTGTGCTCGGGGCTTCGCCTGTCAAATCAGTTCTATAATACTCACAGACATTATTCAAACTGTTTTAGAAACGTTAGAGTATTGTCTATCCAAATTATACGCATATTCTAGCTTCTGGGCCTGAGTAGCAGGCAGCTTACTTTGGGCACGCTTTTCATCCGGACGTCAAAATACCACCCCCTATCCCAAATAAGTTTTAATGACTCCAACCTAAGTGTATGTAATCTTCCGAATTCAACTGTAGATGCCATGGACTGTCTAGTATCAATGTTTGTTATCAACACAGTATACAAAAATGTATGCTTAAAATACTAATTTCATGCAAGAGTCATGTAAAATTAAATCAAGAACAAGTTGGAAAGAATGCTCAGGAAAAGTAATTTACCCTGAACAAAATAAACACAAAGTCTCATGACGGAATGCTCAGTAGAGCAGTAACATTACATTCTGAGGACACCACAGAAAAGGCTCATGTGACTCCCAGTGCTGTTGGAGTCAGACAAGCCTCCCACTCCTCCACTTTATGCATACTTTATGTAACCATCCTCTCATCACTCTGCATCGAACCACGGGCACAACTGCTTGACATTACAGTTGCCCTGTAATGTGCTGTGAGCTTTTAGAGGTGCTCATTTCCCCCAAAATGGATAATGTAGCAATCATCCTGTGTGGCTCAATTGGTTGTGTTTTCAATTCCAATTCCTGCATGGATCACATATACTGTAACTTCAAAGTCTCTTTGGATAAAAGCATATGCTAAATGGCATAAATTACTATTACTACTATCAGATTGCCAAATAGTCTGTATGTTGTTCTAAAAGAGACATGTCCATCATTGTGATTCAAAGTGAATGTGTAAGATCCCAGTTTATATATAGAGTTGGTGAACTCATTACGTCATTCTGTGAGAGTAATAATGTGCCTTTGTACGTCAATGCAGCGAGCAAGTCTTTCATCTGACGGATCTTTCATTTCAAAGAGCCCTAATCCCACCTCTGCCATCTGTTAGCCCCTATAGCTGACAAGGAGAGGGCTTCTTGGGTCTCCTTCCTGTTTTGTTCCTCTGATGGGGCGCTTGGTTGCTCTGTTCTCACATCGGAATATGCTAGTGCATGTGACAGCTTTTGTTTGCCAGGGGAGAAATCAAAGGTGTCACGTGTGAGCTCCAGACGTTAGTTTCACACTTTTATAAATCACATTATGCCTGAAGCTGTGTAAAAAAATTATTTTACATGATCATAAGCATGTTATAACAGTTCTCAAATATGAATAAAGTTAAATTCCAACTGTATATTTGACACTAAAACACTTAAAAAAAACCCACTTTAGTCATGAGAATGTTATAAAGTTAATTTCCAACTGTTTATTTGACCCAGTATGTTCAAAACACTGAATAAGCCATTCTCTTAGTAAATATGTTAAAACTGACCGATTTGCAAAGTATGATTACAGTTTCGGGGCAAAGTAGCTAAGATGTGAGCCAGTCGTGGGATGCTATATGAAAGAAAGCAACCCGTGTAAGGGGTGCGTAACTGGTGGCAGTGAAGTCAGACGCAGGAGAGCAGAACTAGGTAAATAGCTGGAGCAGTTTAATTCCAAAACCAACGGCATAAAGAAATAATCGACATGGGTACTAAACCCGACACGCACCAGTACACATATGCACAAGCACTTACAAACAATACCGGACAAGGACATGTTGGGAACAGAGGGTTAAATACACATGTAATTGATGGGATTGAAACCAGGTGTGTGGGAAGACAAGGGCGAGGCGCAGGGCGATCCGGACGAAGACGGTGGAACTCCTGCAGCATTGAAGGGTCCAACACATCCTCGACCGGAACCCAGCATCTCTACTCCGGACCATACCCCTCCCACTCCGAGATACTGAAGGCCCCTCGCCTCGAATCTAGTATGGAGCGAACGGAGTATGCCGGGGCCCCCCCGATGGGCGGAGGAACCTCCCGCACCTCAGACTCCTGGAGCAGGCCAGCCACCTGAGGAGAGACACATGGAACGAGGGGTTAATACAGTAATCAGGTGGAAGTTGTAACCTATAACAAACCTCGTTCACTCTCCTCAGGACTTTAATTGGCCCCACAAACCGCGGACCCAGCTTCTGGCAGAGCAGGCGGAGGGGCAGGTTTCAGGTCGAGAGCCAGACCTGGTCCCCCTCACTGCGGTGGCGATCTGCGTTCTCCTTTTGGCCCGTCACGGCCTGCTGAAGGTGAACACGGACAGCCTCCCATGTCTCCTCCGCGCGCCTGAACCAGTCGTCCACCGCAGGAACCTCGGTCTGACTGATGCCAAGGCGCCAGAACCGGCTGGTACCCCGGTACGCACTGGAAGGGAGAGAGGTTAGTAGAGGAGTGGCGAAGCGAGTTCTGTGCCATCTCAGCCCAGGGCACGAACGCCGCCCACTCCCCCAGCCGGTCCTGGCAATAGGACCGCAGAAACCTGCCCACATCCTGGTTTACTCTCTCCACCTGCCCATTACTCTCGGGTGAAACCCTGAAGGCTGATCGAGACCCCCAGACGTTCCATGAACGCCTTCCAGACCCTAGGCGTGAACTGGGGACCTCGATCAGACACTATATCCTCAGGCACTGATCCTCAGGCACCCCGTAGTGCCGGAAGACGTGCGTAAACAAGGCCTCCGCAGTCTGTAGGGCCGTAGGGAGACCGGGCAAAGGGAGGAGACGACAGGACTTAGAGAAACGATCCACAACGACCAGGATCATGGTGTTACCCTGTGAGAGTGGAAGATCGGTCAGAAAATCCACCGACAGGTGCGACCAAGGCCGTTATGGAATGGGTAAGGGGTGTAACTTACCTCTGGGCAGGTGCCTAGGATCCTTACACTGGGCGCACACCGAGCACGAGGAAACATTAACCCTCACGTCCTTAGCCAAGGTAGGCCACCAGTACCTCCCGCTCAAACAGCGCACTGTCCGACCTCCGGTAGTAGTTGGCAAACCCTAAGAACCGCTGCACCTCCTTTACCGTGGTGGGAGTCGGACAATTACGCACGGCTGAAATGCGGTCACTCTCCATCTCCACATCTGAGGTGAAAATGCGATACCCTAGGAAGGAGACGGACTGCTGGAAGAACAGGCATTTCTCAGCCTTGACTTACAGGTAATGCTCCAACAGTCGACCAAGCACCCTGCGCACCAGGGACACATGCAGCGGAGTATATCAGAATGTCATTAATATACACCACTACACCCTGCCCGTGCAGGTCCCTGAAAATCTCGTCTACAAAGGCTTGGAAGACTGATGGTGCATTCATCAACCCGTACGGCATGACGAGGTACTCATAGCGCCCTGAGGTGGTACTGAAAGCCGTCTTCCACTCGTCTCCCTCCCGGATACGCACCAGGTTGTAAGCGCCCGTGCATTAACTCAATTGATGTGGCTATGAGCGGTAGCGGGTAACTATACCTTGCAAACTCACCTAGCGCGTGAAAAGCTATTGAGTAATGGCTCATCAGATTTGACTTTGGAAAAATCCATAGACAGTGGGCGCTCACACGAGCTAGCACAGGAACAGTGGAGGACCATGATTAGCGATAACAGAGCTAGCGCTGCTACAGCTGGTCAGGCAGTGCATGCTATTTGCCAAAGAGAACACGGAGGACACATACACGACGCAATGCGTCAGAGCTACTGGGACATTGCAAAGAGGACCAAAATATGTGGTACTTGTGGGAGAGAACACAGTGACAATGAGGAATGTAAGATATTCAATCACTTCTCCAAGTTATGTAGAGCACATACTCAAAACACTGCAGCCACAGCGCAGGATGAGAACTGTGCATGCTGTAGTTGAGGACATGGCCACAGGGCAGATGGACATCGACTGTCACAGGAGAACACATTAGAACAAACAGTGAGCAAGCATTTGCTGAGGTTGAACTTGGACAAGAAAGGCACAAAGTTAGATTTAAACTGGATACAGGTGCCCAGGTGAACATAATACCAGCAAATAGGTTCAAGGATATGTTTGGTAGTGCAGTTCTCAAATCAGCAACACGTCAACTCACAGGGTATGGTGGTGAACCACTGGATGTTAAAGGGACATGTAACTTCAAATGTAGACATAAGGACACTGCAGTCATGTTAGGGTTCTACATTTTCAGCACACAAGCACCACCCATCTTAGGGCTGAAAGATTGCCTAGACATGGGTTTAATCAAACTGGTGTTGCCTGTCAATACAAATGCAACACAGGATGTAACTAACATTATTGAGGAGTTCTCTGACATGTTCCAAGGTATCAGAGTTCCCAGGAGAATGCAACCACCACATCGACCCCAAGGCAACACCAGTTGTGTAACCACCACGGAGGATCCCATTCACGCTCCAAGCTCGCCTGAACGTCATGGAGAAGGGCAAAATCATTGTAAAGGAGACAGGGTCAATGCACTGGTCGAAGTGGAAAAGCCATGCACTGGAGAACTGAGGGTATGCCTTGACCCACAAGACCTGAACAAGGCAATCCAGAGACCACACTACCCACTCCAGACGTTAGATGACGTCACCCCAAAGCTGACTGGAGCACAGTACTTCAGCGTCCTCAATGCAAGGTCAGGTTACTGGGCGATTAAGCTAACAGAAGAATCTTCCCAAGTTAACCACATTCAACACTGTAGTTGGCCGATACAGGTTCCTGAGGCTCCCCTTTGGCCATATTTCAGTGCAAGATTAGTTTCAGAGAATGAACGATAAGACATACGAAGGCCTCAATGGAGTTTCAGTAACTGTCAACGACATCCTGGTGTATGGCCATACCAAGGCTGAATACGATGCCAACCTAAGAGCCATGCTGGAGAAAACCAGAGAGAGAGGGGTGAAGCTCAACCCAGAGAAAAGCATCATCTGTGTACCAGAGGTGAGGTATTTTGGACACAAGATGACATGAAACCTGATCTGGAGAAGGTGAAAGTGATCAAGGAGATGGAGTCAGAGGAACAAGGCTGAGCTGGAGACCATTCTGGGGATGATCATCTACCTCACCAGGTTTGCTCCCAGACTGTGAGGTCAACACACCGCTACGTCAGCTCCTGAAACAGAGCAGTGAGTTTGTATGAGACAACTCTTACGTTGCGTAACAGCAGATGAAAGAGCTTGTCACAAGGCCCTGCACTCACCTACTTTGATCCCCACAATGAGTTGCAGCTCCAAGTTGATGCATCCAAAAGTGGATTAAGAGCAGTCCTCCTACAAGAAGAAAAGCCAATCGCGTATGCTTTATAATTATCAAACCAGACAGAGGAAAACTATGCCCAAATCGAGAGAACGCTATCCACGCTGTCCAGAAAGTCATTCACATACAACAACACACAGTGAGGGCATGGATACACAAGTACACACAGTTATCAACAATGTGCCGGTGAGTGACAGCAAACTAACTGAAATCAGAAAAGCTACAGCTCAAGACAAGCAACTTTCCACACTGAAACAGACTATTCAGGCAGGTTGGCCTGAATCAAGAAAAAGAAAAACCCAACCACTGTTGAGTACTGAAACCACAGAGACGAGATCTGAGCTGGATGGTACCCTGTTCAAAGGTGAGAAAATCATTTTGACGCACACACTCAGACAAGACATGCTCAAACGCATAGACACAGAGCACATGGGCATGGAGAAATGGAAACATTGGGCTAGAGATGTTGTATTTTGGCCAGGCATGGGAAAAGAGAGAGTCAATGGTAGAGGCTTGTAGCACATGCATAGAGCACTGACACTCTAGCCCAAAAGAGCCAATGAAATCACATACACCATCCCTGAGAGGCCATTGCCTCTAGTCATCTAGTCAGATCTGGTCATGGAATGGAGAGGACTATGTAGTCACTGTGGGTATTTTGATCTTGAGAGACTATACAGTACCACTTCATCAGAAGTCCTACACAAACTGAAAAACCCATGTATCCAAGGCTAGGAATTGCATAGACTCCTCTTAGCGATAACTGGAATTACAGCTCAGCTGAATTAAAAGAAATGTTGCACAGGCATGGAACTTCAAACACATCACAACCAGCACCCATTACCCACTAAGCAATGGGCTTGTGGAAAAAAACTGAAGTCCAAGAGCAGAGAGGAAGGACCCATACCTCTCCATGCTGGAGTATAGAAACACTCCAGTGGATAATCTGAAGTCACTTGTACAGCTGTTGATGAGCAAAAGGCGATGCTCCTTCCTCCCTACCACAGGTAAACAGCTGCAGCCACAGGTGGTGTGTCAGACATCTGTGCGTGCCAGGAGAGAACAGTGCTAACGTAAACAAAAACTAGACAAAACGCCAGACCACTGTCTGCTTTGCAGTCAGGAGACATTGTTCGCTACCAACACCATGACACAGGAAACACACAAACATCCAACATGTGGAGCCAGAAACCGTTCAAACAACCACTGGAACAGACAAACACAAGTCTCTCAGGTGAGCCAACACAAGGTCTCACTTCCAGGTTAGGCTGCAGGGTCAAACCAAAGACTATGATTAACCTGTAAATTGTAAAGGGTCAAGGGCAGATCGCTGCCCTAATGGACATTGTTCTACACACACACAAAAAAAAGAGAGGAAAAGAAAGTGTTATGAAAATGTTTTGTTAAATGTTAACGTCGGTTGTTAAATGTAGTACATGTTGATGTGTTTATCACAGGTTTTACGTACCTGAATGTTTGATTCAGCAAATACAAATGTTTACTAGTTGATCTTGTTGACCGGTATCCGGGAAAATACTTAGTGGTAAAAGTAGTCATAAGAATATTATCAAGGCACAAGGCGAGACCCAGATGCAGACACAGGAGGCAGATGGTTGGAGCCTTACAATGTTTAATAATCCAAAGAAGTCGGCAAGAGAATGGTTGTGGACAGGCAAAAAGGTCAAAACCAGATCAGAGTCCAGGAGGTACAGACAGGCAGGCCGGTACAGAGTCCAGAAACAGGCAAGGGTCAAAACCGGGAGGACTAGAAAAAGGAGAATATCAGAAGGGGGGGGGGGGGGGGGAAACATGCTGGTTGACTTGACTAAACATTCAAGATGAACTAGCACAGAGAGACAGGAAACACAGGGATAAATACACTGGGGAAAATAAGCGACACCTGGAGGGGGTGGAGACAATCACAGGAACAGGTGAAACAGATCAGGGCGTGACAAATATGGTTGAATTCAATGCATACTTACTTCATATCTTCGAAAGAATGGAGATGTAATATCCTGCTAGGATATATTATGTTCAGTGTGGTTATGTCTAGCCTATCACATCATTAGCATAAAGGTCACGTAAGTTTATGTCAAGCGCACGCAGGGTTGGGTATGTTACTTTGTAAATGTAATCCGTTACAGTTACTAGTTACCTGTCCGAAATTGTAATCAGTAACGTAACTTTTGGATTACCCAAACTCAGTAACGTAATCTGATTACATTCAGATACTTTTATTACATTCCCTTTAAGAGGCATTAGAAGAAGACAAAAATGTATGATACCAATTGAACAACATCTATTGCAGGATAAATCAATGTTAACGTTTACATAGCTGGCCATATATGTGTCATGACTTCTGCTGAAGTCGATGCCTCTCCTTGTTCGGGTGGTGGTCGACGTCACCGGTCTTCTAGCCATCATTGATCCATTTTTCATTTTCCATTGGTTTTGTCTTGTCTTCCTACACACCTGGTTCCAATCCCATTCATTACATGTTGTGTATTTAACCCTCTGTTTCCCCTCAGGTCCTTGTCAGAGATTGTTTGTTGTTATGCTCGTGATTATAGATTGGTGCGTGATTATTTCTTGTACCCATGTTTATTTTATTATGTACTTTGGTTTTGGAGTTTTTGTTTTATGTTATTAAGCTACTCCATTTATACCAAGTTTGATTCTCCTGCGCCTGACTTCCCTGCCCCACACACACACACACACACACACACACACACACACACACACACACACACACACACACACACACACTACAATATGGATGTTAAATTTAACTTTATGGGTTGGTTATGTAGGCTTCTTCTAACCCATTGCTTTCTACTACATATAATAATATGATTAAATTATATCTTTACATTAAAAACCAAAGTCTATCAGAATTCCAATAAATGTTATACCCCTTGATCTTCAAGAATAGGACTTGGAAATATGGAAGTATAGATTAGCCAAATTGTTTTACCTGAGCATAACCCCAAAACTAAGGTCTTATTAGCCAGCCCTACTCTGTTGTTTATGATTGTGTTGTCATGGAGGACTGATTGGGCTCATTGATTCCAGTTGAAAAAGAAATGCTGCGTTCATGGAATGCGCTCATGGAATGGCATGCTTTGAGCACTACTAAAAAGTGCTATTTACATGTGAAAAGTGAATGCCATATGCTGCATTTGCTATAGGCCTTTTGTTTACCTTTTTGCAGCTGTTTAAAGGGGAAATCCAGCAGGATCTGTGGTGCTGGGTGTGGTGGAAGAGGTCCCTGCTCTGCTATATAGAGCCTGGGAGGTAGCAGAACCTCCCTGCGGGCTGCAAATGGCGTCCCCAACTTTGGGGCCGCCCTGTATTGTCCTAGGCACTGGAAAGCCAGGTGTAACAGCTCAGGAGAGCACCGCTCCCACATGTCTGCTTGTTGCAGTCCACCACGTGGCAATGGGGAGGAGACGGGGTGATGGTAGGCGATATATCTGACCGGAGACGTCCCGTGCTGGCTATGTTGCGGCGATGCTGCAGGACCACGGTGGGATGGCACTTCCGTAGGTGTGGGCCCAGTTCTCGTTGCAGACATCCCTAGCAAAGTGGCAAAGGAGGTACGTCCATGCTCAGTCCCTCCACCGGATGCACTCAGCAACGTTGCTGGGCCGAGGAGGTGATACATCCCGCAATAGGTCCACTGATCACCTGTCCGGTCCTTTCCTGGACTGCAGGTGGGCTGTACAGTATGTCAGGTACACTGTGTGTCTCCAAGAGGCTGCCATAGTGGTGCTAGCAAGTCACAAATCTGGTGACAGAAGGACCATGAAAGAAAGGAGAGATCTAGGGGTATGAGGATGTGGGGGTTTTATGACCCCTCACGCCCATGATAAATCCTAGGACACAGAGAGATTCCTTTGTCCTCGCTATGGAGAACTGGCCTCAGAACATTAAACATGCAATAAAGGGACTTTGGAACAATGGTTTCCGTCAGCCACAATGGTGGTCATGACGAGAGATGGAATATGAAAATGTATGTAATTTTTGTTTTATTATTAAAGGTTAACAGATGATGTTATTATGAAAATATTGTACCTTTAAGAGTTTTCCGAGTATATGCCTGATGTTTATACATTGTACGTTGTGTGGAAAATATCCAAATCAAAGAGAATGTTTTGGTAAAGATGAGATGTGAAGTTAGTGTCTAAAATTGGATTTGAGTAAAATCTAGGCCTTGTCCCTTAACTTGGTACACCCAGAGAACTGCCCTAAAGGCGGTCACGCCCACTTCTGACCCGAGGGTATAAAACATGTGACTGAAGAATGAACTGTAGACTAAAAGAGACCCCAAGCTGCAGCGAAGGTCTAAATGGTCAACGAACCCCAAAACGCAACACAAAGTTTGAAGACAAAGAAATATTTTTCTACCCAAGCTACGGATGAGTAGCTGTGTCTAAGCAGGTGAATTCAAGCCGAACCACCTAGCCTCCACTCTTCATCAAATCGTGGTATCTACGCTATTTCATTCATACGCTGTGAGCTCTGAGCTACAGAGCTGTCTGTCCTCAGACGACACCACAGAGAAAAGGGAAGAAATCAGACCACCAAGCCAAGAAGGACACTGACATCGTGAGGACAATCAGAGAGTTGCTTCGCAGCAATGCGCCCTTGAGAAGCCTAAACGAGCCACGCGGGACGCCCCTCTGAGATCTCCAACACGTAATTACATCATTATATTCTGACCCATAAGAGCGGCAGTTCGGGGCAAGGCTAGGTTTAAATAAGCATAGCTGACAAATGAACCCAAATGTATATTTCTCTCGTGTACTTTCTTTGTTTCTCTCTCTTTTAAATCCACATTTTGGTTAACACGTGCCATAGTGTGTTGGCCCGTTATACTAAGTCCTAATCAATAGCCTAGACTGTGTTTTGTGTATGTGTATTTTTATCATCATTTTACCTTGCTAGTAAATAAATAATAAACTAAGATTGGTGTGGTAAACTCATTGGTGAAGCCCGGGTTCGTGCAGATTCCCGGATTATGCGACGTTCAGACATGAGACTAGAGGTTGATTAATTTAGCGACTGTTATAAAATCGATATTCTGATATTCTTTGAGTTAATTTGGGAAATAGAAACTCAATAAAACAAATTTTCCCATGGTGCCCCAGGTTAATGAGTTAATAATTGCTTGATTCATTGCTTGATTCATTTAAGCACGCAATTATAAACAGTTAATCATTCGATGAGCAACAGTCGTCACATTAACTAATACAACGTCACGACACCGGCTCTCCGTGTTTGCTGATCTGTGACCTGCTAGCACCGCCCCCGGGTTAGAAGGGAATAAGGCAACTTCAGAGTTACACACAAAGATACTTTACTGACACACACACACGGATGAAATGGACGCAGAAAGGTAGTGGAATGGTGGTGGTTCTGTAGAAGGAAATGACTATACATACAATATCACGAGAGCTGTAATAACGGTAGTAACGGTTGATATAAATGGCATATGTTTACAGGTTACAAGCTATACAGAAACAGCATACATAATGCAACAATAACAACTAACTATTAAGAACAATTTATACATGTCACAGAAGTCACTTTGTGCATGCAAACCATCCCACAAGTCTAAAGAAATGCTATTGAGTCCAGTTGGGACATGTAACTTCAAATGTAGACATAAGGACACTGCAGTCATGTTAGGGTTCTACATTTTCAGCACACAAGCACCACCCATCTTAGGGCTGAAAGATTGCCTAGACATGGGTTTAATCAAACTGGTGTTGCCTGTCAATACAAATGCAACACAGGATGTAACTAACATTATTGAGGAGTTCTCTGACATGTTCCAAGGTATCAGAGTTCCCAGGAGAATGCAACCACCACATCGACCCCAAGGCAACACCAGTTGTGTAACCACCACGGAGGATCCCATTCACGCTCCAAGCTCGCCTGAACGTCATGGAGAAGGGCAAAATCATTGTAAAGGAGACAGGGTCAATGCACTGGTCGAAGTGGAAAAGCCATGCACTGGAGAACTGAGGGTATGCCTTGACCCACAAGACCTGAACAAGGCAATCCAGAGACCACACTACCCACTCCAGACGTTAGATGACGTCACCCCAAAGCTGACTGGAGCACAGTACTTCAGCGTCCTCAATGCAAGGTCAGGTTACTGGGCGATTAAGCTAACAGAAGAATCTTCCCAAGTTAACCACATTCAACACTGTAGTTGGCCGATACAGGTTCCTGAGGCTCCCCTTTGGCCATATTTCAGTGCAAGATTAGTTTCAGAGAATGAACGATAAGACATACGAAGGCCTCAATGGAGTTTCAGTAACTGTCAACGACATCCTGGTGTATGGCCATACCAAGGCTGAATACGATGCCAACCTAAGAGCCATGCTGGAGAAAACCAGAGAGAGAGGGGTGAAGCTCAACCCAGAGAAAAGCATCATCTGTGTACCAGAGGTGAGGTATTTTGGACACAAGATGACATGAAACCTGATCTGGAGAAGGTGAAAGTGATCAAGGAGATGGAGTCAGAGGAACAAGGCTGAGCTGGAGACCATTCTGGGGATGATCATCTACCTCACCAGGTTTGCTCCCAGACTGTGAGGTCAACACACCGCTACGTCAGCTCCTGAAACAGAGCAGTGAGTTTGTATGAGACAACTCTTACGTTGCGTAACAGCAGATGAAAGAGCTTGTCACAAGGCCCTGCACTCACCTACTTTGATCCCCACAATGAGTTGCAGCTCCAAGTTGATGCATCCAAAAGTGGATTAAGAGCAGTCCTCCTACAAGAAGAAAAGCCAATCGCGTATGCTTTATAATTATCAAACCAGACAGAGGAAAACTATGCCCAAATCGAGAGAACGCTATCCACGCTGTCCAGAAAGTCATTCACATACAACAACACACAGTGAGGGCATGGATACACAAGTACACACAGTTATCAACAATGTGCCGGTGAGTGACAGCAAACTAACTGAAATCAGAAAAGCTACAGCTCAAGACAAGCAACTTTCCACACTGAAACAGACTATTCAGGCAGGTTGGCCTGAATCAAGAAAAAGAAAAACCCAACCACTGTTGAGTACTGAAACCACAGAGACGAGATCTGAGCTGGATGGTACCCTGTTCAAAGGTGAGAAAATCATTTTGACGCACACACTCAGACAAGACATGCTCAAACGCATAGACACAGAGCACATGGGCATGGAGAAATGGAAACATTGGGCTAGAGATGTTGTATTTTGGCCAGGCATGGGAAAAGAGAGAGTCAATGGTAGAGGCTTGTAGCACATGCATAGAGCACTGACACTCTAGCCCAAAAGAGCCAATGAAATCACATACACCATCCCTGAGAGGCCATTGCCTCTAGTCATCTAGTCAGATCTGGTCATGGAATGGAGAGGACTATGTAGTCACTGTGGGTATTTTGATCTTGAGAGACTATACAGTACCACTTCATCAGAAGTCCTACACAAACTGAAAAACCCATGTATCCAAGGCTAGGAATTGCATAGACTCCTCTTAGCGATAACTGGAATTACAGCTCAGCTGAATTAAAAGAAATGTTGCACAGGCATGGAACTTCAAACACATCACAACCAGCACCCATTACCCACTAAGCAATGGGCTTGTGGAAAAAAACTGAAGTCCAAGAGCAGAGAGGAAGGACCCATACCTCTCCATGCTGGAGTATAGAAACACTCCAGTGGATAATCTGAAGTCACTTGTACAGCTGTTGATGAGCAAAAGGCGATGCTCCTTCCTCCCTACCACAGGTAAACAGCTGCAGCCACAGGTGGTGTGTCAGACATCTGTGCGTGCCAGGAGAGAACAGTGCTAACGTAAACAAAAACTAGACAAAACGCCAGACCACTGTCTGCTTTGCAGTCAGGAGACATTGTTCGCTACCAACACCATGACACAGGAAACACACAAACATCCAACATGTGGAGCCAGAAACCGTTCAAACAACCACTGGAACAGACAAACACAAGTCTCTCAGGTGAGCCAACACAAGGTCTCACTTCCAGGTTAGGCTGCAGGGTCAAACCAAAGACTATGATTAACCTGTAAATTGTAAAGGGTCAAGGGCAGATCGCTGCCCTAATGGACATTGTTCTACACACACACAAAAAAAAGAGAGGAAAAGAAAGTGTTATGAAAATGTTTTGTTAAATGTTAACGTCGGTTGTTAAATGTAGTACATGTTGATGTGTTTATCACAGGTTTTACGTACCTGAATGTTTGATTCAGCAAATACAAATGTTTACTAGTTGATCTTGTTGACCGGTATCCGGGAAAATACTTAGTGGTAAAAGTAGTCATAAGAATATTATCAAGGCACAAGGCGAGACCCAGATGCAGACACAGGAGGCAGATGGTTGGAGCCTTACAATGTTTAATAATCCAAAGAAGTCGGCAAGAGAATGGTTGTGGACAGGCAAAAAGGTCAAAACCAGATCAGAGTCCAGGAGGTACAGACAGGCAGGCCGGTACAGAGTCCAGAAACAGGCAAGGGTCAAAACCGGGAGGACTAGAAAAAGGAGAATATCAGAAGGGGGGGGGGGGGGGGGGGGAAACATGCTGGTTGACTTGACTAAACATTCAAGATGAACTAGCACAGAGAGACAGGAAACACAGGGATAAATACACTGGGGAAAATAAGCGACACCTGGAGGGGGTGGAGACAATCACAGGAACAGGTGAAACAGATCAGGGCGTGACAAATATGGTTGAATTCAATGCATACTTACTTCATATCTTCGAAAGAATGGAGATGTAATATCCTGCTAGGATATATTATGTTCAGTGTGGTTATGTCTAGCCTATCACATCATTAGCATAAAGGTCACGTAAGTTTATGTCAAGCGCACGCAGGGTTGGGTATGTTACTTTGTAAATGTAATCCGTTACAGTTACTAGTTACCTGTCCGAAATTGTAATCAGTAACGTAACTTTTGGATTACCCAAACTCAGTAACGTAATCTGATTACATTCAGATACTTTTATTACATTCCCTTTAAGAGGCATTAGAAGAAGACAAAAATGTATGATACCAATTGAACAACATCTATTGCAGGATAAATCAATGTTAACGTTTACATAGCTGGCCATATATGTGTCATGACTTCTGCTGAAGTCGATGCCTCTCCTTGTTCGGGTGGTGGTCGACGTCACCGGTCTTCTAGCCATCATTGATCCATTTTTCATTTTCCATTGGTTTTGTCTTGTCTTCCTACACACCTGGTTCCAATCCCATTCATTACATGTTGTGTATTTAACCCTCTGTTTCCCCTCAGGTCCTTGTCAGAGATTGTTTGTTGTTATGCTCGTGATTATAGATTGGTGCGTGATTATTTCTTGTACCCATGTTTATTTTATTATGTACTTTGGTTTTGGAGTTTTTGTTTTATGTTATTAAGCTACTCCATTTATACCAAGTTTGATTCTCCTGCGCCTGACTTCCCTGCCCCACACACACACACACACACACACACACACACACACACACACACACACACACACACACACACACACACACACACACACACACACACACACACACACACACACACACACACACACACACACACACGACATTACAATATGGATGTTAAATTTAACTTTATGGGTTGGTTATGTAGGCTTCTTCTAACCCATTGCTTTCTACTACATATAATAATATGATTAAATTATATCTTTACATTAAAAACCAAAGTCTATCAGAATTCCAATAAATGTTATACCCCTTGATCTTCAAGAATAGGACTTGGAAATATGGAAGTATAGATTAGCCAAATTGTTTTACCTGAGCATAACCCCAAAACTAAGGTCTTATTAGCCAGCCCTACTCTGTTGTTTATGATTGTGTTGTCATGGAGGACTGATTGGGCTCATTGATTCCAGTTGAAAAAGAAATGCTGCGTTCATGGAATGCGCTCATGGAATGGCATGCTTTGAGCACTACTAAAAAGTGCTATTTACATGTGAAAAGTGAATGCCATATGCTGCATTTGCTATAGGCCTTTTGTTTACCTTTTTGCAGCTGTTTAAAGGGGAAATCCAGCAGGATCTGTGGTGCTGGGTGTGGTGGAAGAGGTCCCTGCTCTGCTATATAGAGCCTGGGAGGTAGCAGAACCTCCCTGCGGGCTGCAAATGGCGTCCCCAACTTTGGGGCCGCCCTGTATTGTCCTAGGCACTGGAAAGCCAGGTGTAACAGCTCAGGAGAGCACCGCTCCCACATGTCTGCTTGTTGCAGTCCACCACGTGGCAATGGGGAGGAGACGGGGTGATGGTAGGCGATATATCTGACCGGAGACGTCCCGTGCTGGCTATGTTGCGGCGATGCTGCAGGACCACGGTGGGATGGCACTTCCGTAGGTGTGGGCCCAGTTCTCGTTGCAGACATCCCTAGCAAAGTGGCAAAGGAGGTACGTCCATGCTCAGTCCCTCCACCGGATGCACTCAGCAACGTTGCTGGGCCGAGGAGGTGATACATCCCGCAATAGGTCCACTGATCACCTGTCCGGTCCTTTCCTGGACTGCAGGTGGGCTGTACAGTATGTCAGGTACACTGTGTGTCTCCAAGAGGCTGCCATAGTGGTGCTAGCAAGTCACAAATCTGGTGACAGAAGGACCATGAAAGAAAGGAGAGATCTAGGGGTATGAGGATGTGGGGGTTTTATGACCCCTCACGCCCATGATAAATCCTAGGACACAGAGAGATTCCTTTGTCCTCGCTATGGAGAACTGGCCTCAGAACATTAAACATGCAATAAAGGGACTTTGGAACAATGGTTTCCGTCAGCCACAATGGTGGTCATGACGAGAGATGGAATATGAAAATGTATGTAATTTTTGTTTTATTATTAAAGGTTAACAGATGATGTTATTATGAAAATATTGTACCTTTAAGAGTTTTCCGAGTATATGCCTGATGTTTATACATTGTACGTTGTGTGGAAGATATCCAAATCAAAGAGAATGTTTTGGTAAAGATGAGATGTGAAGTTAGTGTCTAAAATTGGATTTGAGTAAAATCTAGGCCTTGTCCCTTAACTTGGTACGCCCAGAGAACTGCCCTAAAGGCGGTCACGCCCACTTCTGACCCGAGGGTATAAAACATGTGACTGAAGAATGAACTGTAGACTAAAAGAGACCCCAAGCTGCAGCGAAGGTCTAAATGGTCAACGAACCCCAAAACGCAACACAAAGTTTGAAGACAAAGAAATATTTTTCTACCCAAGCTACGGATGAGTAGCTGTGTCTAAGCAGGTGAATTCAAGCCGAACCACCTAGCCTCCACTCTTCATCAAATCGTGGTATCTACGCTATTTCATTCATACGCTGTGAGCTCTGAGCTACAGAGCTGTCTGTCCTCAGACGACACCACAGAGAAAAGGGAAGAAATCAGACCACCAAGCCAAGAAGGACACTGACATCGTGAGGACAATCAGAGAGTTGCTTCGCAGCAATGCGCCCTTGAGAAGCCTAAACGAGCCACGCGGGACGCCCCTCTGAGATCTCCAACACGTAATTACATCATTATATTCTGACCCATAAGAGCGGCAGTTCGGGGCAAGGCTAGGTTTAAATAAGCATAGCTGACAAATGAACCCAAATGTATATTTCTCTCGTGTACTTTCTTTGTTTCTCTCTCTTTTAAATCCACATTTTGGGTAACACGTGCCATAGTGTGTTGGCCCGTTATACTAAGTCCTAATCAATAGCCTAGACTGTGTTTTGTGTATGTGTATTTTTATCATCATTTTACCTTGCTAGTAAATAAATAATAAACTAAGATTGGTGTGGTAAACTCATTGGTGAAGCCCGGGTTCGTGCAGATTCCCGGATTATGCGACGTTCAGACATGAGACTAGAGGTTGATTAATTTAGCGACTGTTATAAAATCGATATTCTGATATTCTTTGAGTTAATTTGGGAAATAGAAACTCAATAAAACAAATTTTCCCATGGTGCCCCAGGTTAATGAGTTAATAATTGCTTGATTCATTGCTTGATTCATTTAAGCACGCAATTATAAACAGTTAATCATTCGATGAGCAACAGTCGTCACATTAACTAATATAACGTCACGACACCGGCTCTCCGTGTTTGCTGATCTGTGACCTGCTAGCACCGCCCCCGGGTTAGAAGGGAATAAGGCAACTTCAGAGTTACACACAAAGATACTTTACTGACACACACACACGGATGAAATGGACGCAGAAAGGTAGTGGAATGGTGGTGGTTCTGTAGAAGGAAATGACTATACATACAATATCACGAGAGCTGTAATAACGGTAGTAACGGTTGATATAAATGGCATATGTTTACAGGTTACAAGCTATACAGAAACAGCATACATAATGCAACAATAACAACTAACTATTAAGAACAATTTATACATGTCACAGAAGTCACTTTGTGCATGCAAACCATCCCACAAGTCTAAAGAGATGCTATTGAGTCCAGTTGTTTATAGGCAGCGACAGAGATGCTGCTCTCTGTCACTGCTTGAGGGAGACTGAGAGGAGGAGGCAGGAGTTGGGGATCTGGGACGCAAGCTGACTGCCTGTGATTGGCTGACCCCACGTTGTGATAAGGCCTCTGGTAACCATGACCCCTAGCAAACAATCGGTGACCAGGCCTTAGGTGCGAAGGGCCAGTTTACGACCCCCTTGGCCAACTTGGCTCCAGTGGCGGAGGGGAGCCTTCTGCCAAAGTTATTAAGTTACAGAGTTTGTCTCTGAGAGGGCTGTGTGAATGAGATGGTGCGCTTAGAGTCACCAGCAGGGAATTTTTAACATTGTACATTGCCCTTCCCCTGGAAGGCATGTACAGTATCCACTGCACTCTTTTCCAAGGCTGCCAATGCCTATTGCCTCTTTATCTCTCCACAGCAGACCTTCTCTCATCCTTTCCTCCTCTCTCCTCTACTCACTTCCATTGATGTTTAAAGGATTTGTGGGATATAGGACGCCTCTTCCGCCTCCTCCTATGTTGGTGCCCGTTTACACACACCACAGACAGTAAATTCCTGAAATATTGAGAAAACAGACAGAAAGTCCACAGGTGAGTCATGGCAGGTTTACAAGGCTGTTATTTAGCTTTAACCATTCAACCACTCAGGTGACAGCAATTCCAAGAAAATCTAGCTACCGCTTAGCCTCACTACCGCTTAGCCTCACTTATGCATTGTTTCACAGCATGGATGTAATGCCTGAGGACGAGGGTTCGAAAGCAATAAACTAAACCCATGTGTGACTGGCTTATACTGGCTTTGTGTGATTCTCTTTCACTGTGACCTGCCATTGTTTAGTCCTGTGTGTGGGTTTGGTATGTTTTGCGTGGGTTTCTAAGTTCTGTTTTTTGGCTGAATTGCTTTTGCTAGACACAGTAACCTATCAGTTGTGTGTACTGTCTGTTTTATTCAAAGAGCACCTTGTTTGAACCCCCTAGCACCCCTCCTAATAAAAAAACCCGAAATGTCTTAGTGTTGTACTTGTCATTCTTGCACTAACACTTGCACTTGTCTTTTCTTACTGGCAATAATTTCAATGATAGATGCTTTTTCAAGGAATGGTTTTACTTGCAATGACTGTGATTATGTGGTTGTCTTACCTACCTTTGTTGAATGCACTGGCTGTAAGTCGCTCTGACTAGGAGCATCTGCTACTGCAAATGACAAATGACAAATGTACTGTCTGATCCAGGAGAATATCACTCATGTGTCAATATCATTCTTATGTCTGACTTTAAAATCATTACTTTTATGTTTTTATAAAATGTCTATTCAAATTATACTGTTGATATATTCACATTGAGTCTCCTCACAGTAGTCAAGATAACCCCCATTATATTACAGTGAGTTATCTCCCATTGCATTAGGCAATACTATCATCTATTTCATGTGTACTTCAAAAGAGCTGGCTTTCCTAACTGCTGATGGATAAGGGAAAAAAAGAACTTCAAAAGAAACAGTTTCTTCTCTATTTTCCTTAGTGTAGGCAGGAAAGCTGTCAGACTGAGAATAAGAACAGCCATAGATTTGTCCTCCTCGTTCGCTCTCTATAGGTCCATATAAAGGTCATTCATTTGAATATGATACATGGAGTGTAGGTTAAGATTTTATGCAGTATTCACCACATTGTGTGCACTACTCACAGACTGGACTGGCTACTACTTATTTTCGACATGTAACATCATATGTTATTTGATGAAATGTTCTAAATTGGTCTCTGTTGCTCTTTGCCACACCCAAAGCAAGTAATCTGTTTGTGAGCAGTGAATGTGAGCAGTGTCAATGATATATACTGTAATAAGTGGCGATTTTAGCAGGTAAATCTAAGTGGGGCAAAAAAAAAAAAAAGGTTTTTGATGCATGCCAGCAAAGCCACTACAGAACACAACACACCACACCACTAAACAATACATTAATTGTACTATAACGGTGATAAACGGTGCCCACAAACTGTTAGGGCCTACATAAAGCTGTCCCAACAGCAGAGCTTTCTTTTCAGCACCATGGAGGGAATCTTTTCTGGCAGGGAAACAGTTCATTCAGCCTCATTTACTGCCTTTTTAAAAAACATAGCTTATATGACTGACTAGCTTAAACAACATTTTATCTGGTGTCTACTGACAATTGAGATGTACAAACTATGGCATAAGGGGGCGACGAGCGGATAAGAGGCAATCCGTAATCTCGATTAAGACATTAATGAGTGAGCTAGGACAGATGTAGTCAATATAACTATTTGTTCAGCAGTTTTGAAATGTACTGCGAAATAATTCAGAACATGGGCTGTTCTTACAGTTTTCTCCCTGTACACCAAGTCAGAGTTGTAGGATAAATAAAGGGGGTATAGAAGAAGACAATAAAAGCGCTTACAATATTTGATGATGACATTTCTCTAAAACAGGCTATAGGCTACATGTGCACCACCAAGTCAGAATAGTAGGGTAAGTTATAAAGGGGAAAGGGACCAAATTATTAGGGTGAGGCACATGGGCTATTAACAGCTTACTACACAACTTAGTATTACTTTCTTACAGCAGCTACAGTATACATATCTCCCTATCTCCCTGATGTAAAAAGGGCTTTATAAATATATTTGATTGATTAATATTACATAATTTATGCAGCAGCATACAATACATTCTTGGACTCGCCTTTCTGTACTGTGCTCACTTGAACAGGAAGGTGGCGCGGTGATCCTTCGTTGGCAAATTTTGTCATCAAACTTTGGCATCATAGTCTGGGATTCTCTGGATTTATGGTGCTTCAAGAAAACTGGGAACTCAAGGAAAAAAAACAAGGTTGAATCATGACATCAGTGATCTTCAGGCCGGAGCTCTAGAAAGAAGGCCGAGTTCTCAACTTGGAATTCCGAGTTGGATGACCATTCAAAACGTATTTTCTCAGTCGGGGCTTGTTTTTTTCCACAAGATCCCAGTTGTCTTGAACTCAGTGAAGTCTGAGATTTCCCAGTTCTGAGTTTCCAGTTATTTTGAACGCGGCAGAAGTCATGCTGGATTGACAGCATGGCTAATGTTGAATGTTTATAATTTAAAGCTTGGAAAAGAGACCCTTAAACCCAGACTTAGACCACACACCCACTCCACTGAATAGCAGGCTAGTGATTGCTCTGCAACGCTTGCAGTTAGCCACTGATTCCTTCCAAACCACTCATTGTTGAATTTGTGATTTCCAACTTGTTGTGTAATGTTTATGTCCAATGGCCGATGAGCACCGCTACGTTTCATCTATAATTTCTCTTCATATGACAAGGATTAAAAAGGACTTGCCAGTAAATTGTCAACTTGATTCATGATGATTACTGCTAGCTTGCTGTCGATGTGATCAGTCTAATCAAAACTACGGTAGATATAACGGGATTTGACGTCATTTTATCTGTGACCAATGACCTTGAGCCTTCTTGGATGGGCACTTCTAATGTAACTCTATGATATGGTACGGTATGGTATGGCTCTCCCCGTAGATTTTGCGGTGACGTAGTGTCGTCACGAGTGACAGAACACTGAGCCAATCACGGCGCAACTAGAGAATATTACCAACCCCTATGCTCTGTATTTTCTGCTGGCTGCCCTAGCACCACAGAAAGCACTGAGCTAGGCTGAAACACCTGCATTTTGGAGCTGCCTTATTCAAGAAAGCAAAAAAGAGACCATGTTTGTATGTGGCTTTATTAACTCAATTATATATTTTTTTACATTGTTTGCAAACTGATATGTGGCACGTATTAACGCCAAAATAACTTGCAAAACAGGTAACACCTGACCTAAATGACGAGTCGCCACTGACTGTAACCTCTGTCTGATTATGTGTCAGTTACAGTGCCTTGCAAAAGTATTCATCCCCCTTGGCATTTTTCCTATTTTGTTGCATTACAACCTGTAATTTAAATAGATTTTTATTTGGATTTCATATAATGGACATACACAAAATAGTCCAAATTGGTGAAGTGAAATGAAAAAAATTACTTGTTTCAAAAAATTCTAAAAAATGAAAAATGGAAAAGTGGTGCGTGCATATGTATTCACTCCCTTTGCTATGAAGCCCCTAAATAAGGTCTGGTGCAACCAATTACCTTCAGAAGTCCCATAATTAGTTAGAGTGCACACAGGGGGACTTTATTTAAGTGTCACATGATCTCAGTATATATACACCTGTTCTGAAAGGCCCTGCAACACCGCTAATCAAGAGGCACCACCAAGCAAGCGGCACCATGAAGACCAAGGAGCTCTCCAAACAGGTCAGGGACAAAGTTGTGGAGAAGTACAGATCAGGGTTGGGTTATAAAAAAATATCCGAAACGTTGAACATCCCACCATTAAATCCATTATTAAAACATTTAAAGAATATGGCACCACAACAAACCTGCCAAGAGAGGGCTGCCCACCAAAACTCACGGACCAGGCAAGGAGGGCATTAATCAGAGAGGCAACAAAGAGACCAAAGATAACCCTGAAGGAGCTGCAAAGCTCCACAGCGGAGATTGGAGTATCTGTCCATAGTATAACTTTAAGCCGTACACTCCAAAGAGCTGGGCTTTATGGAAGAGTGTCCAAAAAAAAGCCATTGCTTAAAGAAACAAATAAGCAAACACGTTTGGTGTTTGCCAAAAGGCATCTGGGAGACTCCCCAAATATATGGAAGTAGGTACTCTGATCAGATAAGACTAAAATTGAGCTTTTTGGCCATCAAGGAAAACTATATGTCTGGCACAAACCAAACACCTCTCATCACCCCAAGAATACCATCCCCACAGTGAAGCATGGTGGTGGCAGCATCATGCTGTGGGGATGTTTTTCATCGGCAGGGACTGGGAAACTGGTCAGAATTGAAGGAATGATGGATGGCGCAAAATACAGGGAAATTCTTGAGGGAAACCTGTTTCAGTCTTCCAGAGATTTGAGACTGGGACAGAGGTTCACCTTCCAGCAAGACAATGACCCTAAGCATACTGCTAAAGCAACCCTCGAGTGGTTTAATGGGAAACATTTAAATGTCTCTGAATGGCCTAGTCAAAGCCCAGACCTCAATCCAACTCAGAATCTGTGGTATGACTTAAAGATTGCTGTACACCAGCGGAACCCATCCAACTTGAAGGAGCTGGAGTAGTTTTGCCTTGAAGAATGGGCAAAAATCCCAGTGGCTAGATGTGCCAAGCTAATAGAGACATATCCCAAGACACTTGCAGCTGTAATTGCTGCAAAAGGTGGCTCTACAAAGTATTGACTTTTGGGGGGGGGGGGGGTGAATAGTTATACACGCTCAAGTTTTCAGTTTTATTGTCTTATTTCTTGTTTGTTTCAAAGTAAAAAATATTTTGCATCTTCAAAGTGGTAGGCATGTTGCATAAATCAAATGATACAAACCCCCCAAAAATCTATTTTAATTCCAGGTTGTAAGGCAACAAAATAGGAAACATGCCAAGGGGGTGAATACTTTTGCAAGCCACCCTACAATATGTGTTACAGCATGATTAGGGTTATCCAAAGTTGTAAATGACAATAATTCCCTGGATGTAATACAGTATATTTAGGCAATCTCGTGATGAAAAGTAAAATGGTCACAGTCATGACTGCGTCCCAAATGGCACCCAATTCCCTACATAGTGCACTACTTTTGATCAGGGCTCATAGGGCTCTGGTGAAAAATAATGCACATTATAGGGACCATGTCCACCGCACAAAAGGAAGTTGATCATAGTAGGCCTATCATTTGCTTTTCTGAATTGACCCAATCCCGTTAACATTACAATCACCTCTGATACAGTCAATCAACCTCCCGACTGGCATAGAATGAGTAGATAATAAGAACATGAATAGAAGATTAATAGATTATATTTCTATGCTGAGGAGCATGATTTACTCAGATTTCACAGATGGCGGGTACAAACCATGTCAAATTATTATGAGCCTTCTGCACGAGTTGTTCACTGAATGTGTCTGAGGCTCTGAGAGCCATGAATCATGATTGGATTGAGGGGGAATATGCAGCAGAGTTGGTCAGTGGCTATAGTAGCATTAACATTCCAATGGGACCCAGTTTACTACAGGTTAACATGCTGGTAGCTACCAGTGGATAGGTGCTCTACTTTACACTTAGTTTGGATTAGATTTAATTTTGGTAACACTTTACTTAAAGCCTTTAATGCATTGTTATGCAGTGTAATGCAATGTAAGACTTGTCATAAAGAGCATGTGTGACTCCCTAAAAATGTCTTATCATAATCATCTTGTAATGATCCTGACTAAATGCTGTCCATTTTGAGTAAGGTGCATTAGGCCTACACCTGCAGGCTTTATTTGGTGCCTCTTCAGATTTCAATGGCAAGTACAAGACATTCTCCTCTCAAAGTTGAGAGGGGCCTCTTCATAGAAGTATGTCTTTAAATCAAGAGGGGTAAATAAATGAATAAATCCCGTGATACAATAATTCTGAGCTTTGGGAGGGGGCTTATCTGTAATTTATACTTCCTTTGAAGATGGAGCGCTTTCATAATGCGGTCCACAGCCTAACAATTACAATATCAATGTGATATGGACGGGTTGAGTTGCCAATGTCTAGGCCTGGGGGACTGGTGTTTTAGGGGGACTTTGGGAATGCCCCCCAAAATGTTTTTAACTAACCACCATCAAAATCAAAAATTTAAAGCAAATCTAAAATACTTTTGTAATAAAAAGTTTGATTATCAATGTGTCACTTGCTATGGATTAGATAAGTGAGTACGCCTGGAATGTTGCTGTATTTTGGCAGGAAAATATCAAAGTAGGATTGGTGTGCCATTTCACATTCTGTTATGTTCTAATTAATGTCCCCATAATATTGGCATATAAAACTGTGCTGTGGATGCCCTCTAGTGTGCCTCTCAGACCAACAGTTTGGATTTCTTTAAACTCTATCAGTATATATTTCAGTATACAAAAGGCCAGCCGATGGCAGCAATCACTAAGTTTGTCTTTTTTATTTTGTTCACCTTTTTTAAGGGAGAATGGTGATTTTGTTGTCATATGACACTACGCAGCCTAGGGATTGGGCTGCCGTGTAGATTCGGCTACTTATAATGAACATATGAAAGTAAGAAAACTGAAAATAATATATAGTTTGCTTTCAGTTAACATGGAATTATTCACCACATAAATAGTTTATGCATATCGTTTTCCCCTATTTGTGATCTCTTAAGGACCGCAATTCCTTGTATGACACATGCAATTGGTACATATGCGAAATATAAAATAAACATGGTTCTAAATATGAATAAAACAGCACCAATGTAACATGTAATACAATTTATGCTTATCATTTTCTCATAAAGGTAAACGTTGCTCTCTTTTTTTTCGTTATTTCAAGGGGACACCAACATTCAGAGGATCCCTAAATAGCCTTTGCGTTAGGACAAGGCGCTGGAAGTGACAGAGCGAAAGAAAAGGCTCGAGCGCTGGAGCGGAAAACCGGAGCAAGCTACAGTAACTGTCCATTCATACGGAATCCTGTAGCATCTGTTGTCATATCAGCATAAAACAAAACCTGAGCCCCGAAGTCAATTTGGACCACTCTACTCTCCGAAAGGTAAGCTGTAATATGATTTCACAACATAGCATTTTCATTGCAGACGCAGTATTCTCCCAATCGTACTACGAGCGACTTGTCACTGCGGTTAGAAGTGCTGCTCAATGACGCTCAAGGATGACCAGAAAGCCAGACTCATCTCTAGCTAGCTAGCTATTTCAGTTTGTTCCCGTTTCTTGTCAGATATCTCTCGTTAACAGCTATTACAGTCATGTTATTGTTAGCTCCATGAGTAGCAAGCTAGCTAACGTTAGTTGACTTGCTGAGAAACTACTGCATGTGACAGCTAGCGCGAACTAGTAAAGAATCGCATACCGCAGCGTCCAAATGTTACTAATAATCCATCTGACCTATCCAATATAATGGTTAGCTTGTCAGCGAGTCAGCTAACCTGGTAGTTTAAAACCGTTGGAATGCAAACATACTGGCTTCCTTGCTATCCCTAAAAACAGAGTGGCTAGTTATGGACGGGGCTACTTTCTAGCTGGCTAAAATTGTCTGTTGTCGATTATTTGAGTGCGCGGTCAGACGAGAGTAACTAGCTAGCCATATTATAGCCTACCTACCTATCATTGACAGTTTTGCAGTGACATTAGCAAACCCTGCCAGTGCAGGTTTTGTTGTCAACAGATGTCTACTGTTTTCATGATAACACAGAATCATAGCTCTGGTTGCATTGATTTAATACTAGTACTACTAATAATAGCTAACATTCTCTTGAATTCGATTCTTGGCATGATATGATAGAAGTGACACTACTGGCTATGTCGCTTGAATTGCTGTTTGAAAGGTATCTAGCTAGCTAGAGGTGTTAACATAAAGCAATGTTACTACAATATAACTACACGTGAAAATGTATCAATTAAAAGGTTTTGTGACCACGGTAATATATGTGACGTGTCCTTTGTGGATAAGTATGAAAAACACTTTCCCCACACTTTCCACTGTGAGAGCTAGCTCACTATATGTTCCTAACTTCCTATAGCTCAGTGATTGGGTTGCTCAATACTGCCTTGGCTGCAATCCTCTGAGTAGATCTGAAAGAGTGCTTCTCTTACAACCCAGGAGATTTATTCAAACACCCAGTAATCCCCTTGGAAACAGTCCAGTGTACTCTGTAATTACAACTGTAGTCCACATTCTCTACAGTATACTTACTCTAAGGAATTTGGCTCAGGTACAGGTATAGTTATGGTTGGTGCCATGAAAACATAAAACATTCAGCTTTTGATGTTTAGTATCTTCTCTTGGAGGTTGGCTCTTTCTTATCCCCTTGGTAATGAAGAAGTGTGATTAAGATGGAGGACACACTGGCAGTTGTAATTGAGGTGATATTGGGTTTCTGATTCTGTTCACCTCACTGCTTAGCTTATTATCCTGACTATCAAACGGCCATTGGGACTGCAGTTAGCAGAGGTGAGCTGCTGGCTTCCTTGCCTTTATAAAGTGCTCTTTCAAGCACCTTTGCTGCAGCTCTTGGGGAGTATAAATCTGCTTGAAAGGAGCTTTGCTCCAGTGGCATGCCTTGCTGCTGGCAAGATAAATCGTTGGGACCGCATCATTGGGCAGGGCTGGAGGTGATGGAGGGATGGGACGGAGGTGGGCTTGTTGATGGTTTCGCCCAGAGCAGCAGAAGATTAAGTCTCTCTCTGATTAAAGGGGTCCTACTCCTCACGGCCTGTACACACACACACCACTGCCTCCCTCTCTTTGTGCCACCCACTCACTGTGCTTGGTCACTGTGTTCGGCTCGAACTGACTTAGGCGAACACCGCAGTATAGCCCAATACAATCACCTTCTGTGTAAATGGTTGGGCAAGTCCAAAGCTTCAGGTTTTTTTAAGCCTCTGCTTTTCCTTAAAATGTCACATGTCACTAGTGAATTCTGTATTGAGATGTAGGCTAATATTCGCTTCGAGCATGTTTAAAGTTATTTTTTTGGAGGGATTGAAGATTACCTCACCTTGGTGCTTGTTTTTGTATCAAAGAGATGAGCTGTTTATGATTCCTTTTGAAGGGCAAGGTAGAGCTTGTAATTAAGCCTTTCATCACTTGATTAAGCTGTAGATTGAATCATATGATATCATCTCACTTTGTCAAGGCAGATGGAAAGGCTTGGGCTAAATATACAGCAGTCAGTATTTTAACACTGGCTTGTATACCACACAACTTTCTATTAAAAGCAAATAGTTGCGTTGTTCAGCTTAGGAATGGAGGAATGCAAATAGGAGCTTTTAGCTCGGGACCGGATTCAATGCCTGCAATAGCACTGTTTATACCATATACATAACCTAGTCATTCTATTTTATGTTTCTACCTGGTCTTTGTTTATACAACATTGCAGATATCGCTCTGTCATTTCCTGGTTGCAAAAATGTTAATAGTTCCCCTAATTTCAGTTTCTGTAACAAAACAAACAACTATAATGTAGAGCCCTCAAACTCAACTCTGACCCTCGAAGCCAGTTCCACTGCTTTCTTCCGTTGTTCGCCTCTAATCAGGGACTGATTTAGACCTGGCACACCAGTTGGGTGCAATTAATTATCAGTTAGAACTAGAGGTCGACTGATTAATTAGGGCCGATTTCAAGTTTTCATAACAATCGGAAATCTGTATTTTTAATGTTTTTACATTTATTTTGAATTTTGATTTTTTAATTTTAAATTTAGATTTTTTACACCTTTTATTTAACTAGGCAAGTCAGTTAAGAACACATTGTTATTTTCAATGACGGCCTAGGAACGGTGGGTTAACTGTCTTGTTCAGGGGCAGAACGACAGATTTTTACCTTGTCAGCTTGGGGATTCAATCTTGCAACCTTACGGTTAACTAGGCCAACGCTCTAACCACCTGCTTTACATTGCACTCCACGAGGAGCCTGCCTGTTACGCGAATGCAGTAAGAAGCCAAGGTAAGTTGCTAGCTAGCATTAAACTTATCTTATAAAAAACAATCAATCAATCATAATCACTAGTTAACTACACATGGTTGATGATATTACTAGTTTATCTAGCCTTTCCTGCGTTGCATATAATCGCTTAGGTACACGTTGCTCCAACCATAAACATCAATGCCTTTCTTAAAATCAATACACAGAAGTATACTGCTCAAAAAAATAAAGGGAACACTTAAACAACACATCCTAGATCTGAATGAAAGAAATAATCTTATTAAATACTTTTTTCTTTACATAGTTGAATGTGCTGACAACAAAATCACACAAAAATAATCAATGGAAATCCAATTTATCAACCCATGGAGGTCTGGATTTGGAGTCACACTCAAAATTAAAGTGGATAACCACACTACAGGCTGATCCAACTATGATTTAATGTCCTTAAAACAAGTCAAAATGAGGCTCAGTAGTGTGTGTGTGGCCTCCACGTGCCTGTATGACCTCCCTACAACGCCTGGGCATGCTCCTGATGAGGTGGCGGATGGTCTCCTGAGGGATCTCCTCCCAGACCAGGACTAAAGCATCCGCCAACTCCTGGACAGTCTGTGGTGCAACGTGGCGTTGGTGGATGGAGCGAGACATGATGTCCCAGATGTGCTCAATTGGATTCAGGTCTGGGGAAGGGGTGGGCCAGTCCATAGCATCAATGCCTTCCTCTTGCAGGAACTGCTGACACACTCCAGCCACATGAGGTCTAGCATTGTCTTGCATTAGGAGGAACCCAGGGCCAACCGCACCAGCATATGGTCTCACAAGGGGTCTGAGGATCTCATCTCTGTACCTAATGGCAGTCAGGCTACCTCTGGCAAGCACATGGAGGGCTGTGCGGCCCCCCAAAGAAATGTCACCCCATACCATGACTGACCCACCGCCAAACCGGTCATGCTGGAGGATGTTGCAGGCAGCAGAACGTTCTCCACGGCGTCTCCAGACTCTGTCACGTCTGTCACGTGCTCAGTGTGAACCTGCTTTCATCTGTGAAGAGCACAGGGCGCCAGTGGCGAATTTGCCAATCTTGGTGTTCTCTGGCAAATGCCAAACGTCCTGCACGGTGTTGGGCTGTAAGCACAACCCCCACCTGTGGACGTCGGGCCCTCATACCACCCTCATGGAGTCTGTTTCTGACCGTTTGAGCAGACACATGCACATTTGTGGCCTGCTGGAGGTCATTTTGCAGGGCTCTGGCAGTGCTTCTCCTGCTCCTCCTTGCACAAAGGCGGAGGTAGCGGTCCTGCTGCTGGGTTGTTGCCCTCCTACGGCCTCCTCCACGTCTCCTGATGTACTGGTCTGTCTCCTGGTAGCGCCTCCATGCTCTGGACACTACGCTGACAGACACAGCAAACCTTCTTGCCACAGCTCGCATTGATGTGCCATCCTGCATGAGCTGCACTACCTGAGCCACTTGTGTGGGTTGTAGACTCCGTCTCATGCTACCACTAGAGTGAAAACACCGCCAGCCAACACCGCCAGACCAAAACATCAGCCAGGAAGCATTGGAACTGAGAAGTGGTCTGTGGTCCCCACCTGCAGAACCACTCCTTTATTGGGGGTGTCTTGCTAATTACCTATAATTTCCACCTGTTGTCTATTCCATTTGCACAACAGCATGTGAAATTTAATGTCAATCAGTGTTGCTTCCTAAGTGGACAGTTTGATTTCACAGAAGTGTGATTGACTTGGAGTTACATTGTGTTGTTTAAGTGTTCCCTTTATTTTTTTGAGCAGTGTATATATTTTTAAACCTGCATATTTAGCTAAAAGAAATCCAGGTTAGCAGGCAATATTAACCAGGTGAAATTGTGTCACTTCTCTTGTGTTCATTGCACGCAGAGTCAGGCTATATGTAACAGTTTGGGCCGCCTGGCTCGTTGCGAACTAATTTGCCAGAAGTTTACGTAATTATGACATAACATTGAAGGTTGTGCAATGTAACAGGAATATTTAAACTTAGGGATGCCACCCGTTAGATAAAATACGGAACGGTTCCGTATTTCACTGAAAGGAAAAACGTTTTGTTTTCGAGATGATAGTTTCCGGATTCGACCATATTAATTTACATTTACATTACATTTACATTTAAGTCATTTAGCAGACGCTCTTATCCAGAGCGACTTACAAAATGGTGCATTCACCTTATGATATCCAGTGGAACAACCACTTTACAATAGTGCATCTAAATATTTTAAGGGGGGGGTTAAAAGGATTACTTTATCCTATCCTAGGTATTCCTTAAAGAGGTGGGGTTTCAGGTGTCTCCGGAAGGTGGTGATTGACTCCGCTGTCCTGGCGTCGTGAGGGAGCTTGTTCCACCATTGGGGTGCCAGAGCAGCGAACAGTTTTGACTGGGCTGAGCGGGAACTGTGCTTCCTCAGAGGTAGGGGGGCCAGCAGGCCAGTGGTGGATGAACGCAGTGCCCTTGTTTGGGTGTAGGGCCTGATCAGAGCCTGAAGGTATGGAGGTGCCGTTCCCTTCACAGCTCCGTAGGCAATCACCATGGTCTTGTAGCGGATGCGAGCTTCAACTGGAAGCCAGTGGAGAGAGCGGAGGAGCGGGGTGACGTGAGAGAACTAATGACCAAAGACTCGTATTTCTGTCTGTTATTATGTTATAATTAAGTCTATGATTTGATAGAGCAGTCTGACTGAGCGATGGTAGGCAGCAGCAGGCTCAAAAGCATTCATTCAAACAGCACTTTCGTGCGTTTTGCCAGCATTGCGCTGTTTATGACTTCAAGCCTATCAACTCCCAAGATTAGGCTGGTGTAACCGATGTGAAATGGCTAGCTAGTTAGCGGGGTGCGCGCTAATAGCGTTTCAAACGTCCCTCGCTCTGAGACTTGGAGTAGTTGTTCCCCTTGCTCTGCATGGGTAACGCTGCTTCGAGGGTGGCTGTTGTCGATGTGTTCCTGGTTCGAACCCAGGTAGGGGCGAGAAGAGGGACGGAAGCTATACTGTTACACTGGCAATACTAAAGTGCCTGTAGGAACATCCAATAGTCAAAGTTATATGAAATACAAATGGTATAGAGAGAAGTAGTCCTATAATTCCTATAATAACTACAACCTAAAACTTCTTACCTGGGAATATTGAAGACTCATGTTAAAAGGAACCACCAGCTTTCATATGTTCTGAGCAAGGAACTTAAACGTTAGCTTTCTTACATGGCACATATTGCACTTTTCCTTTCTTCTCCAACACTTTGTTTTTGCATTATTTAAACCAAATTGAACGTTTCATTATTTATTTGAGGCTAAATTGATTTGATTGATGTATTATATTAAGTTAAAATAAGTGTTCATTCAGTATTGTTGTAATTGTCATTATTACAAATAAATAAATAAAATCGGCCGATTTAATCGGCACAGGTTTTTTTTTGATCCTCAAATAATCGGTATCTGCGTTGAAAAATCATAATCGGTCGACCTCTAGTTAGAACAGAACCAGCAGTTCTGTAGATCCAGCAGATCTACCACTTCTTAGACTTGCTTTCAATGACAAGTACAGATCTATAACTCACATTTCTATGTGAATTTGGTCAGGTCGCACAAAAAGTTGTATATATTGCAAGGAAGTCTACCTCCTGTGTTACAGGATGTGCTGCAGTGCGGTTCATGACATTCTGCTCCAGTCAAATGATTAATGTCCTAGCACCCATACTGAGATTTAATGACACCCGGGATAAAGTGCTCTTCTGATTCTGCTCTGGTGGATTTCAAACACAATCAGCAGACCAGGATATTAGCTGCTTTCTGAATCTCTGGGGATGAAGGGGGATGTATTGCTATGATTTAGTTAAATGATCACTTTTTGCTTAGCTCGTCCTGCTTGGGTTATTCCTTACATACAGACAAACAGTCCTGTGGCTATTACAGATAATCTTTACATTTAATTAACCTATCTTTCCAACGGCTGTGTGTTGGTTAAGCCAATAGGCCTAACTTGTTGTAATCTGAAAGCCATAAATCCACAAACGAAGGTTCCTCTGGGAAAAATAAACTCAGTCTCTATTGTAACTATCATCTTAATACATAATGAATTCATGTTTCTGAGTATTGTTTTCTTCATCAGTGTTGTTTTAGAGATGAGACACTTGATTGGGAAAGCTTGACTGTGAAAATGAGCACTTTAACCGCTCGGCTCTCCATAGGCTTACAGGAGTGAGCAGCAGGGTCGGTCAAGAAACCAGAGCCCAAGCGGGCGTCTAAAATGTCCCTGCGCTAGGAGTGCGGCCGAGAGGAAACCATGTTTGATTTACTGTGCGCTGCAGTGCAGTCAACTGCCTCTTTATTCAGAGGAGGTGGAGAGAACAGAAACGCTCTGTTGGTACACAACACACAGTAAGGGGTAAACAACCCACACAACTCTTTAACTCTGTGGGGTGTGGTTAACATTTGCCCTATTGTGATTATTTACCCATAAAACATTGTGATATACGATGCTATTGCCCCCCCCCCCCCCCCCCCCAAAAGATAACCTTGAAAGCCTGGCAAGTGCAGGCAATGGCAAATCTTTTCTAATATTCCTGTCTGGTGGAGGTGCAGAACATGTTTTGTGTGTGTGTGTCTGTTTCTGTCTGTGTGGCGTGCACATGATAATGCAGTGACTGTCTGAGGAATGGGCTGTCTTAACGTAGTGAACTAAGCTATAGGCCGACATCATGGGCTGGATAAGAAGCAGTCTACCTGCTTCAGACCTGGATAATAATTGCTTTATTTGCATCATAAAATAAATGAGTTTTTTTCCATAAAGTTGTTATTAAGAATAGCCCATGCCTAGTCTATATACTTTCATTCTTGTTATTTTTGAAAGCCACAACTATAGGACAACACCTTCGTAGACTAGAATATTTGGGAAATAAAATGCTGTTCATAACTTTAAATTCTCTTAAAGCTTTTCGGCCTAGTAGGAGGATAGGTTATTGGCCATTTTTAGCCTTATGGAAGGATTTTCCCAGCCTGCATGGATCATTTATTTCTTAATAAGCTTAAACTTGTCATTGGATTTTTCTTTAGGCTATTGATATTGTTTGTTCAAATATTTTGAACTCATTTTGAGATAGAACCCATTGTTTGATTGGGGGAAAGCCATGCATAAAACAATGAAGCGTAGCCTTCAGTCATATTCAATCATAGCCTATCGACTGAAGAGATTTTATTTTTTATTTTTTTAAATAGCTAGACACAAGATCGTTAAGGAGTGTCTGTTATTAAAAAAAAATGGTATAGGCTAAATGCCCATGCATCCGACAGAGAGAGAGAATCAATCTTTTCTGACTGGACATTCTTGCGCTGCTTTGGTGGAAATATCTGCTCTGTCTGGCCTACATTCCTCTCTTGCATCCTATAGACTAAAATATATGTATTTAAATTGGCTATACCAAATAGTAATGTTACTCAGAATTTAACTTCTGTGCTATCCCGCTGAGCGCCCCAGTGACCCCAAACTTTTGAACGGTAGTGTACGTACATACACGTACGTACACTGCCGTTCAAACGTTTGGGGTCACTTAGAAATGACCTTGTTTTTGAAAGAAAAGGTCATTGCTGGCAGCTTCGTTAAATAGTACCAGGAAAACACCAGTCTCAACGTCAACATTGAAGAGGCGACTCCGGGATGCTGGCCTTCTAGGCAGAGTTGCAAAGAAAAAGCCATATCTCAGACTGGCCAATAAAAATAAAAGATTAAGATGGTCAAAAGAACACAGACACTAGACAGAGGAACTCTGCCTAGAAGGCCAGCATCCCAGAGTCGCCTCTTCACTGTTGACGTTGAGACTGGTGTTTTGCGGGTACTATTTAATGAAGCTGCCAGTTGAGGACTTGAGACGTCTGTTTCTCAAACTAGACACTCTAATGTACTTGTCCTCTTGCTCAATTGTGCACTGGGGCCTTCCACTCCTCTTTCTATTCTGGTTAGAGACAGTTTGTGCTGTTCTGTGAAGGGAGTAGTACACAGTGTTGTACGAGATCTTCAGTTTCTTGGCAATTTCTCGTATGGAATAGCCATCATTTCTCAGAACAAGAATAGACTGACGAGTTTCAGAAGAAAGTCTTTGTTTCTGGCTATTTTGAGCCTGTAATCAAACCCACAAATGCTGATGCTCCAGATACGCTCAACTAATCAGAACAACAGTTTTCAGCTGTGCTAACATAATTGCAAAAGGGTTTTTAATTATCAATTAGCCTTTTAAAATGATAAACTTGGATTAGCTAACACAACGTGCCATTGGAACACAGGAGTCATGGTCGCTGATAATGGGCCTCTGCCTATGTAGATATTCCATAAAACATCTGCCGTTTTCAGCTACAATAGTCATTTACAACATTAACAATGTCTCCACTGTATTTCTGATCAATTTTATGTTATTTTAATGGACAACAAATTTGCTTTTCTTTAAAAAGCAAGGACATTTCTAAGTGACTCCAAACTTTTGTAGTGTGTGTGTGTGGGTGTGTGTGCGCGCGCGCGTGCGTGCGTATGTCCCGGACTGTGGTGCTGTGTTGAACCAGCCTTGGGCAAGAGGCCAGTGGCAGGATGGTGGTGCCCACCCTGCTGGCAGGCTGTGGCCAGCGGCCCTGCCTGGCTGGTGGGGTGACCTTCACAGATTGGTCACGGTGCTGCGCCCGCCCGCGTCACGTGTGTGTGGGGCAATCCGCTTGAGAACAGAGACTGGAGTGAAATGGTAGCTCAGCCGATGAAGGGGAGGACAGGTGGGAACTGGAGCTTATTCAGTTTGGTACAACGATAAGCCTAGCACTTTGCAGGTAGAAATGCAGGCCTAATGACTAGAGCTGACGAATAGGCCTGTGCCTTATTCTACATGACGGATACTCATGTCTGTTCTACACCAGTGCATTTCTATCTTAATGATCTGTAACCGCATTCTCCTGTCAGAGGAAGTGGTGATCTCTGTCTCTCACTTAGCACCACCACTGTCATGTTTAGCTCAGCGTGAGTTTTGGGAACAGCCTGTTTTGATCGTCTCACTCATCACGCTCAGTAGTAAGTTACCCATCCCGTGCCATAGTGTTGCTGTTTTGTCTACAAAAGACACAATGCAGTTGCCTGGTTAAACCAGACCGAAGTGAAATACGCAGTGGCTTTTCTGGTCGCATAGTTGTTTGCTACAACACCTTGCTGAAACAAGAAGCAGCATCACTTTGTCAAAGTTTCATCACTTTGTCAAAAGTTAATGTTACCACTGAAACGGACTCAGCAGCATGTGTCATCTTTTTGAATGCCCGACCGTCCCGTCTTCAGTCAGCTGTTCGTTCCACAACACAAATCTAAACTGGATAGTTTACCTCCTCTCGTCTCTCCTTATATTGTCAGTTAAATGTAAACCAGGTTTCTTTTATTTTGCTGCTTTTGGGTAAAGTTTGTCGACTTGAATATGAAGTGTATATATAAAAAACTTATTTTTTTAAATACGGTTTGGACTGTTATTTTCATGAACGTCTTCATCCATAATCGTCAATTACACTGTTAAATCCCTAGGCCTACATGATAACATCTTTTTGAATAAACCGATTCATTTCATATAGACTAGAGCCTGACTGATGAATCGGTTCCACAGATAAATCGGCCATATTATGTACATAGAATACACAAATATGTCTGCTCATTTGCAGTCATACATTATTTAAAAGATTTTATTCAATGGGTTGCCTGAAGAGGACTGCTCATTGAACATTCAGGCCTAGGTCACAACGTGAGAGATAGTAGGCATGGTGGTTTGACAGTGTGTCGCTTGCCACAGCCAACATATTTGAATAAGTAAATAGTCAAAAGTATACTTCTCCAAGCAAGCAGCCCTGTCCTCATCACATTCTTAACGTTAGCTAGTCAGCAAGGTAGCTAGGTAGCTGGCCAGCAAGGTAGCTAGCTAGCTAACGGAGTTATTTTTGTATCAAGGACAAGTGTTCACTTTGGCGCCAGTCCAGTGTTAGCACATAAGTAGCACAGGTCGCTAGCCAGGTAGCTAGCTAGCTATCTGTGCTACTTATGTGCTAACACTGGACTGACGCCAAAGTGAACACTTGTCCTTGATACAAAGATTACTCTGTTACTGTCTGGGCCTATTATGTTAGCTAGTGGGCTTATTTAGTTAGTTTTCCGCAATCTGCAAAAAGCAAGGCAGTTATCTGTGCCATCATTCAGGCCATGTGCTTGCATTCATGATGAGACAAGTAGCTAACGTTAGCTAGCTAGCTAAATTGGAACTTGTGACTAAAACCTGTGTGGTTAGCATTTTCCTGCATAAATGTTTTTAGTCATTAGCACATGCCATTTGCAGTTGAAATGTATAGCCAATGCATTTTGTATTGAGAAAGTCTAATGTACATATGGTTTCTGTCAGTGGATATCCTGTAAACCAGTGGTTCCCAACCTATTTCGGTTATTGTACCACCAATTGCATTTTACTCTGAAGTACACCCTTGTGCATTTTACCAGTAGGACTATGGTCTCATGAGGCTTCTCAAGTACCCCCTGTGGATAGGCCAAGTACCCCCAAGGGTCCTAGTACCACTCGTTGGGAACCACTGGTGTAAACCACAGATAAAATGTACATTTTTATATTTAATTAAGAAATCATAATTTAGAATATCTTTTAATCTTTTGGAGCCCAATTTGTATAAAAAGGTCTGTTTTTCATTCCATTTCTAAAAAACAATATATTGGCAGATATATCGGTAATCGGTGACTTTTGCCACCCTAAAATCGGTATCGGACCCAAAAATCCCGTATCGGTAGATCTCTAATAAAGACCAGCAGAATTGCATTCTTGTGTAAAGAAATCTTCATCATGACAACGCAAAATACATTGTGTTAAAAGCCAATCAGAGGTGTTTTTGGGCAGAGTATTGGCCTATTATGCTGTGTGCCGTTCACACCAGTAAGGTATGGCCGTTTGTCTGGACTGGAGTTGGGAATTAATAACTGAATGGAGGCCCTGCCGAGTGTGAAGAAGCAGCCTATTAAGATGCACAGTCACACTCGTCTCCATGACATCATGGCCATCGTCAGTTTCACGTCTCCATTACCTCAGACTGCTGCCTGGACGCTTCAAGGGCTGTGTAGAGGGACATACCGGTACCAACTTAAGGCTATAGTCCTACAGTTTTAAAGTGTTAGGGAATGTCATTCCTATGCCTTAGTTTTGGCTCAATCAAGCCCTGCACATGTTGGATTGGACTTTTTTTTTTAAGTCACCTGATTCTGACTTATTTTAGGTGGGAAATGTAGCCTAGGTTATTTCTTTTCATTCTGATCCATTATTGATGTAGCCTATCTATTCACATATCTCAATGCTTTTGTTCAGCTTCTACAACATGTGAGGTGAAAAGGCTTTTTAAAGAACATTATTCCATCTCGGTAGGATGCTGTCTCTTTCAGACTCGGAGCAATGCAGTGGAATTAATCTAGAGATCCTCGGCCTGGTTCCCCCTATGGATTATTCCCCCCCCGTCTGATGTGGGCTATTTTGAGCTCCCATCACAAATCCTAAGGAAATGGACAAAGCTTTAGCAGCCTGCAATGCATGGACATCTGTCTCAGTCTTCAGGAGGCACGGTGAGGGGCAAGGGTGTTGATATATTTATCAGTGGGAGGTAGCCTATGATGTTGATGATCATCATGGCTTTTTGGGAGTTATGATGTTAAAAGTATGTTTGATTATTATGTTCTTTGTGTTGTATGATGATTGGGAGCACACAGACTACTAGCCTAGCTCTTTCTGATAAAACTAGAGTATTGACTTAGTGTAACATCCGTCGTTAAAGGTAGACCAAGGCGCAGCGTGGGTTGGGTTCATCATATTTTTATTTAACGGTGAACCGTTAAATAGGCTACCTGAAGCCTATGGGCTAGTGTCACGCCCTGACCTGAGAGAGAGGGTTTGTTTCTCTATGTGGTTAGGTCAGGGTGTGGGGTGGGCATTCTATGTTTTGTATTTCTTTGTGTTGGGCCGAGTATGGTTCCTAACCAGAGGCAGCTGTCTATCGTTGCCTCTGATTAGGAACCATACTTAGTCAGAAATACAAAACATAACATGCCCACCCCACACCCTGACCTAACCACATAGAGAAACAAACCCTCTCTCTCAGGTCAGGGCGTGACAGTACCCCCCCCCCCCCCAAAGGTGCGGACTCCCGGCCGCAAACCTGAACCTATAGGGGAGGGTCCTGGTGGGCATCTATACTAGGCGGCGGCTCTGGTTCAGGGCGTAGCCCCCACATCGCCCGCCCCCACACTGCCCGGAGGCTCTGAACTGCCGACCGCCGCTGGAGACTCTGGGTTGCGGACCGCCGCTGGAGACTCTGGGCTGCGGACCGCCGCTGGAGACTCTGGGCTGCGGACCGCCGCTGGAGACTCTGGGCTGCGGACCGCCGCTGGAGACTCTGGGCTGCGGACCGCCGCTGGAGACTCTGGGCTGCGGACCGCCGCTGGAGACTCTGGGCTGCGGACCGCCGCTGGAGACCCGGGGCTGCGGACCGCCGCTGGAGGCTCCGGACTGGGGAGAGTCGCAGGAGGCCTCCTACGTGGAGCTGGAACCGGTCTCACCGGACTGGGGAGACGCACAGGAGACTGGGTGCGCAGAGCAGGCACAGGGCACACTGGGCCGTGGAGGCGCTCCGGAGGTCTGGAGCTCAGGGCTGGCACACCCCGTCCTGGCTGGATGGTTACTGTAGCCCAGCAAGGGCGGGGCGCTGGTACAGGACGGACTGTGCTGCGCTGGTGAACGGGGGTACCGTGCGTAGAGCAGGCGCAGGATAACCTGGGCCGCAGAGACGCACTGGAGACCAGATACGCTGAGCCGGCGCACTTCTTCCTGGCTGACGGCCAACTCCAGCACGGCAATGGTGAGGAGCTTGCACCGAGCGCACCGGGCTGTGATTGCGCACTGGCGACACAGTGCGCATCATCGCATAACACGGCGCTTGCTCGGTCACTCGCTCCCCACGGTAAGCACGGGGAGTTAGCTCAGGTCTTAAAACCGCCTTAGCCAATCTACCTGTGTGCCCCCAAAATTTTTGGGGGGGACGCTGCCTCTCGGGCCTCCGTTGTTGCCTTGCCTGTTGATCTCGTCGCTGTACCTCCCTCGCTGCTTACACCTGTTCCCATGGGAGGCGATCCCTTCCGGCCTGGATCTCCTCCCACATCCAGGATCCTTTGCCATCCAGGATGTCCTCCCATGTCCAGGCCATCGGCCCACGCTGCTTGGTCCTTTGGTGGTGGGATCTTCTGTAACGTCCGTCGTTAAAGGTAGACCAAGGCGCAGCGTGGGTTGGGTTCATCATATTTTTATTTAACGGTGAACCGGCAAAAAAACAAAACAATGAACAACACAACGAATGAAAAGTTTTACAGGCTACTAACAGCAATACAAAAACAAGATCCCACAAACACAGGTGGAAAAAAGGCTGCCTAAGTATGGTTCCTAATCAGAGGCAACGATAGACAGCTGCCTCTGGTTAGGAACCATACTCGGCCCAACACAAAGAAATACAAAACATAGAATGCCCACCCCACACCCTGACCTAACCACATAGAGAAACAAACCCTCTCTCTCAGGTCAGGGCGTGACACGTAGTCCATAGGCTTCAGGTAGCCTATTGTTTATACGCCTAGCTATGTGAGCACACAGTATTTTGTGATCTGACAACTGTATAAGCCTAAAAATAATCACAGCTGTTAGCAGCAGTTGGGATTCTCAGCCCTTCTAGAGATCAATTGAGTGTGTGTGGGTTCCAGCCATTAAAAGTGACAATTCAGTAATTTGTATGTCACCCACTCCAACGGTGGTGGTTGTATTGTATATTGTGAAACTGAAGCTGGCTGTCAGCACGCAGGGTTTCATAGGCGCTGTTGAGTGCCAGAAGGCACCCTGCCAGACAAATAAAGGTCCCGAGTTAGAAACCTGAGAAATCAGTCTGTATTCTGTAACGCCTCCCTTCTAAAGAACAGGGAGGTGTTGTGACAAAAGTCAACGAGCACATTGGGGGTTTCTGTTTAGAAAATGTGCGTTTCTTATTGGACAAGTTCAGAAAGTAGCGACCTCCCCGTTTCTCTCCACTTTGGGTCATCGTGCCTATTGAACAAGAACCAGATCTATGTTGACACAGGGTCATGTCTGTAGTGACCCCCAACACTTCTCCTTTTTGGCGGAAAATGGCAACTCGTATAACTCAGTCTCATAGAACCCAGACCTGTGAGAGACAGTTGTTATCAATGCAGCAGATTGCAGAGTGCTGAAGTAGGTTTGAGAATTTAAAGCGCAGTGCAGAGATTTTTTTTTTTAGAGCCCGACTGCTTCATTTCTTTTGCACTGTATCACGTTCGAGATGATCAAAGTGCAGCATTAGGTGTTAGCAGAAGAAAAATATTGACTTGGCTACATTTTGAATTTAATTGAATCATTTTACTTTTTCCTTATCCCATCCTTCATGACTTGTGAAATGGTCTTGATAGTCTCAAAACTGGTGACAATGGCAACACGGACGTAGAAGTTTTCAATAGAAAAAGCCCATATATTTGTTAGGGGTGGTACGCTTAAATATCCAAGGAACACTGGCACGTAACGGTATTGAGATTCTGTCAGAAGTATTGCGCTGCCTGTGAAATTTCACTGCTGGAGGAAAGACTGCTCATGTATTGCAGCGCTGACCCATTTCCCAGGTATCTTTTGGAAGGGGAAAGAGAGCCATTTTATTACCCTGCCTTTGAGTTGCATGCAAAGGTAACGTCAGTTCTCCACTGCCTCATCCCTGGGCCTGTATTTATAAAGCATCTCAGGAGTGCTGATTTTAGTATAGTTTTGCCTTTTTAATCACAATAAGTAAGAGGGGGGGACCTGATCCTAGATCAGCGCTACTACTCTGAGATGCGTTGTGAAGTTTTCATTTTCATTTTATATGTCTCGAGGCATTTTATATCTTCAAATGGGCTTGCTAACGGAGGAAGCCCTTTGGCTTTTCAGAAAATGATTTATTTAACTGCTTCTCGAATGCTTGAGGCCTGTAACTATCTAATCCTCATCAAAGTGTTAAAATCTGATGCTTGATAATTGACAAAGCTTTGTGGCAACTGATCTGAATAAAAAAATATAGCAATGCAAGGTTTCCCTGATTTTAGAATATCATCAAGCTTATTGGGTCACAAAAGAACAATTTGAAGCTGTTTCACGCATTATGAAGTCTAAACTTATCATAGTGAGTTGAGTGTGTTTGTCCCAACATTGAGGTTCATAAACACATTATATATGTAGCTAGATTGATCTGTTGTTTTTGGAACATGTCTATGTCTCAGCTGGCAGCATCACAGAGTGCAAGCAGTCATTAATGTATCGCTGTGGCTACTCTGTGTTCACTTCCTATAGATAACAGGGGGGCTGCATAGCTCAGGTCCTTGGGGGTCACAGCCCTGCTGGTTTTTGGTTAAACGGTAAAGACTTATTTCAGGAAGGACGTGTTCGGTAGGGCATAATGTTGTGGAATGTTCTGATACAGAGTGAGGAATCATGTCAGCTCTTCATGATATTTCTAGATCTGCAATGTTTAGCTTGTTCCACCCTGTTTAGCAGAGTGCATGTTTTGTGCTCAGTAACATCAAAAGATCAAGTGCCCCAACAAAATCAATCAAAATCATTGCCCTTGTTCTGAAATCCACACTAGCATATCACTTAGAATACAATGCTTTATTCTAAGTGGTAAGCAGCCAATGCTGCTAGTATGGACATTGGACAATATACTTTGTGAGTTGGGCCACCCTACGGCTTGCCTTGGATCTTCCTGGCGTCCTCTCCGTTGCCACCTGTTCTGTCACCCCGAGCCACACCGCACGGGCGCCGTTAGCGTCTGCGCACCCCAGACCATCGGCCAACCTGATGGGTTTAGAGCTCTGAAAGGAGACAGTAGGGGAGCACTGTGTGCCTCCTATGAATAATTCTATTTTATTTCAGCGCCTGGCCTTTCAACAGAGCCAAAGTTGCCTGGGAGCTGCTGTCTCCCTCTATCTAGCTGCTTCTGCTGCAGTAAATGGCTAGCTAGCCTCGTAAGCCCAGGGTTCAAGATTTGGAAGGAAGGCCACACAACACTAATGGCTAGCCATTGTCTCAAATACCTTTTGCTCAGTGAGGCCACAGAGATGTAGGCCTATAGTTTCAGGCAGCACTGTCATTAGAATTTTTGCTCTATTGGCAGCGTTTTACAATCTGTCATGGGGAAAAAAAGTAAACGTGAGAAGCGCGTCGGCCAATCGAATGCATTAACAGGCCTATATTATTTTTCTAAAAACATTTTTTCAGTCCGGCTTTATTCTTACTCTTGAAAGTTGTAATAGTAGAATGCACAAGGTGCAATTTGTAAATTGGGTAGTGCATCATCAGTTCCTCTTGTCATGTTAGTCATTGTAGACCTTAGAGCTATTTATAACTTATAACTGTCCAGATCAACTAGCCCATGTCAGCTAATGTTTTTTTATTGACGTTTTTTAGCCCATAGTTATTGTTGTAATTTTCTAGTCACTCAAATATCACATGAATACACATTAGACATGGCAAAATGTATAGAATTGCAAGAATATGTGCTTTAAAACTGCAAAAGGTTCTTTGTACCCCATGACAAAACCCCATGACAAAATGTGTTTAATCGCAGGACTCCTCATAAGCTTTAAACCTGCAAAATTCTCTCCACCAACAAGAGTGGTGTGAACAGTTTGTGTCATGACCAGTGCCTGTGCCCATAGAAATAGATGTAGCATGTGCACACGGGGGGCGCGGGATGTTCCCTAATGTTGGAAGGGGGGTCCCCGAGTGAAAAGGTTTGGGAACTCCTCATCTAACTAATGATTACCCTATTGGGGTAACCAATGCAGATGAGCAACATCATACTTCAGCCATGTAGCCACAATACTGCGTCAGGCTACAGGGGATAATGCTTATTGTTAAAATAGCACACCTGCCTGATAATATGGACGATGTACAGGCCCTGAAGCTATTGCTTTTCATCTATGTTATTGGGCTCATTTCTGGAGGGGAATATTACATTTTAAACGGTTTAATATGTTAAGGTTATACACTACCTGTCAAAAGTTTTAGAACACCTACTCATTCAAGGATTTTTCTTTATTTTTACTATTTTCTACATTGTAGAATAATGGTGAAGACATCACGACTATGAAATAAGACATGGTAGTAAACAAATCAAATTATATTTTATATTTGAGATTCTTCAAATAGCCACCCTTTGCCTTGATGACAGCTGCACACTCTTGGCATTCTCTCAACCACCTTCACCTGGAATGCTTTTCCAACAGTCTTGAAGGAGTTCCCACATATGCTGAGCACTTGTTGGCTGCTTTTCCACTTGTTGGCTGGTCCGACTCATACCAAACCAGCTCAATTTGGTCGGGGGGGATTGTGGAGGCCAGCTCTCTTTTTGATGGGAGGCATTATACCATTCCCCTTGTATGACTGGTAGAGAAGAGTCAGGTGTGTTTTTCTACTGATGCTGAAAGACAAATTCCAGATACAAATAGCTAGCTAAACAATGAACCATAATCCCAATCCATAGAGTATTAGCAATACAAATGTATTGTCATAGCTTGCTAAAGTTAACCAAATTAGGTTCAATGTTAGCTAGCTAACATTGGGCTATAACTAGCAAAACAAATGGCTTTCTGAGATATGAATACACAGATCATACACGTAATGCTAGCTAGCGAGCCAGCCACCAAATGTCAGCTAGCTTGCTAACAGCAAGCTTTAACTTGCAATTAAAACAACTTTCTGAAAGATATTTATTAGAAAGATATATTATCTGAAACAACTGTAGTTAGACTCTTACCCATATACATGGATGAACGCTTTAAGGCAGACTGCAACCCCTTTCATTAAATATGATGACCTGTGTCGTTTTGTTTGTACAGCTTGCTTGGCCTATTGTGTCAAGTCACTCTGGTTCACACTGACCGTGTGCAATGCCATACGAATAATCAGATCTTTCTCGCTCTCTGTCACGGATGCCATGGTTGCCCTTAGTTTGAAGATGTAATCCGGAGACAGGTGTTTTATACAACCGCCTTCTGTGTTCTCTTTTCGACTCCCTCTGCATTTGCAATCAAACGTCAGAATTGTATTAATCTCCTTATCATACTCAGCTTCTACCAGACATTCCACCGATTTCAATATTTAAGAACTTTATTTGTTTTTACAGATGGCAGACAAGTTTGTTGTTAAGGCAAATGAAAGCTCAAATGTTCGAGAAGGCATTTCTGCCAAAAAACACATTTTGATTAAAAAAAATACAAATAAATGTTAAAATGCCTCTCCTGTAAAGTCGTGACTTGCAACATAAACCTAGTTAGCTGAAACAAGTCACATATACTTAATTTGTCTTACCTTACTTCAAAGTAGCCTAGCCACAATCAGACCATATCTGTGCAAAAAAAATGTTTATCAACTTTCTTTCATTGTCCAGTAGCCAAAGGCACAATCTTAGTCATATTAGCAACCCATGCTAGTTATTGCATATTAGATCTCCCCTCTTTCAACAATTCTAATGGATATTTTCATCTGTTACATGAAACCGTACAAATGTGAGCGGCGCCCTTTTGACAAGTGTTTTCTAATTGCATAATGGAATGAACATTCGCGCGTACCCTACTGCCCTGTGCACAGTGCTGCACTTCTGTGAAGAAATAATAGTTTATCAACATTTTAAGCTAAACTTTCTGATCTGTTGTATCACTCATTGCTTTTGAAGGTTTAAAAAATTAATACAATTATTTACCCTAGGCTTACTGGTTTTATGAATATGGATCTATCGTCCCACAACTTTCCCAGAGTCTGTTTGGAATAGGCTATTTCTTTCTCAACCATCTGACCAATAGAATAGGTAAACTTCTGCTATGTGGGATAGTAAATTGACATAGGATAGTGATTTTGCTTTGTTTGTCGCTCGTCTTGTTGGCTGAGGGAAAGTGCACATCACAATTGGGCAAGAAAGGACTGCACATCGTTGCATCCTCGACTTTTATGTTCTGTTAATATGAATTACCATAATCTAAATGTGATTTCTGTCATTCTGACCGCTGTGGGTGGATGCCCTAATCAGGTTACACACCTAATACATATGGGTCCGGTAAATGTCTCCAATGTCCAGTAAATTAAAATGCTGCCGGTCAAATGTCCGGTGCCACATTTTCCTAACAGAAACCCTGGCGCACAGGCGTGCGTTATATAGACTAAACACCTATCCTGTAAGGATATTTTAATGGTGGTTCCCAGGGCCTAAAATCTACCCACCATCTGCTAAATGCGGGTAGATTTTGGCATTGCTGGGTAAGAAGTCTATTTCACCAGCCACGTTGGTGGGTGCATTTCACTCCAATTTGTGAGTAGAAATAGTAAAGTATGATCATATTTATAGTCAAATAAATGCTACATTAGCTGTTTTCAAATGATTTGGTTCATAGCTGGTCAATTAATCGCTCAGTCAAAGAACTACAACTCCTATATAGCCTGTTCCACCTCACACTGCAACAATGGCTGTCTGGGGGCTGTGCGCATGTGAATAGCTGAGTGAAAGATTCATTTTTGGAAGCGCTGTGCACAGTCATAAAAATTGGTCTAATTTACTTGAAAGGAAAGTCTACTGAAGTGAGACTTTGTCCTTGTGTTTCTTGGCTATTTACATTGTTTATTCACATTAGAGGTCGACCGATTAATCGGAATGGCCGATTTTTTTTTTAATTAGGGCCGATTTCAAGTTTTCTTAACAATCGGGAATCAGCATTTTTGGACGCCGATTTTTATTCATTTATATATATATATATATATATATATATATATATATATATATATATATATATATATATTTTTTTTTTACCATTATTTAACTAGGCAATTCAGTTAAGAACACATTCTTAATTTCAATGACGGCCTAGGAACGGTGGGTTAACTGCCTTGTTCAGGGGCAGAACGACAGATTTTTACCTTGTCAACTCGGGGATTCGATCTTGCAACCTTCCGGTTACTAGTCCAACGCTCTAAACACCTGTTTTACATTGCACTCCACGAGGAGCCTGCGTGGCAGGCTGACTAACTGTTACGCGAGGGCAGCAAAAAACCAAGGTAAGATGCAAGCTAGCATTACACTTATCTTATAAAAAACAATCAATCTTAACATAATCACTAGTTAACTACACATGGTTGATGATATTACTAGTTTATCTAGCGTGTCCTGCGTTGCTTATAATCGATGCGGTGCCTGTTAATTTCTTATTGAATCGCAGCCTACTTCGCCAAACGGGTGATGATTTAACAAGCACATTCCGGAAAAAGCACTGTCGTTGCACCAATGTGTACCTAACCATAAACATCAATGCATTTCTTTAAAATCAATACACAAGTATATATTTTTAAACCTGCATATTTAGTTAATATTGCCTGCTAACATTAATTTCTTTTAACTAGGGAAATTGTGTCACTTCTCTTGCGTTCCGTGCAAGCAGTCAGGCTATATGCAGCTGTTTGGGCCGCCTGGCTCGTTGCGAACTGTGTGAAGACCATTTATTCCTAACAAAGACCATAATTAATTTGCCAGAATTGTACATAATTATGACATAACATTAAAGGTTGTACAATGTAACAACAATATTTAGACTTAGGGGTGCCACCCATTAGATAAAATACGGAATGTTTGGTTTTCGAAATGATAGTTTCCGGATTTGACCATATTAATGGCCTAAGGCTCGTATTTCTGTGTATTATTATGTTATAATTAAATCTATGATTTGATATTTGATAGAGCAGTCTGACTGAGCGGTGGTAGGCAGCAGCAGACTCGTAAGCATTCATTCAAACAGCACTTCCGTGCGTTTGCCGGCAGCTCTTCGCTGTGCTTCAAGCATTGAGCTGTTTATGACTTCAAGCCTGTCAACTCCCGAGATTAGGCTGGTGTAACCGATGTGAAATGGCTAGCTAGTTAGCGGGGTGCGCGCTAATAACGTTTCAATCGGTGACGTCACTCGCTCTGAGATCTTGAAGTAGTTGTTCCCCTTGCTCTGCAAGGGCCGCGGCTTTTGTGGAGCGATGGGCACCGATGCTTCGAGGGTGGCTGTTGTCGATGTGTTCCTGGTTCGAACCCAGGTAGGGGCGAGAACAAGGACAGAAGCTATACTGTTACACTGGCAATACTAAAGTGCCTATAAGAACATCCAATAGACAACGGTATATGAAATACAAATGTATAGAGAGAAATAGTCCAATAATAACTACAACCATAAACTTCTTACCTGGGAATATTGAAGACTCATGTTAAAAGGAACCACCAGCTTTCATATGTTGTCATGTTCTGAGCAAGGAACTTAAACATTAGGTTTTTTACATGGCACATATTGCACTTTTACTTTCTTCTCCAACACTTTGTTTTTGCATTATTTAAACCAAATTGAACATGTTTCATTATTTATTTGAGGCTAAATTGATTTTATTGATGTATTATATTAAGTTAAAATAAGTGTTCATTCAATTATTGTAGTAATTGTCATTATTACAAATAAATAAATAAAATCGGCCGATTAATCGGTAGCGGCTTTTCTGGCCCTCCAGTAATCGATATCGGCGTTGAAAAATCATAATCGGTCGACCTCTAATTCACATGCTAGGTTGTTTTTCTATGTTTGAGTTTCAACTGCTATGGAAAACAACGCTTCTACGAGTCAGACTCAATCTCACAGGCACAAACGTTGACTGGAGTCGCATTACCACGGTAAGGAAATAAAAGTGACAATGCTTGCTTATAAGACAAGCAAACTAGATGATCACATCGAATAAGCCTGAGTGGGTTTGCCTTCTTTCGAACTAAACAGAAATAGTATAGTTATAACTAAACACAGTTATACCATAGGTAGGCTACTTACTTACTATCCATAGTTACCAAGCCACTGTTGCCGATCAATGAACGACTTGAAGACATCTTGATGTGGTGTTGAATGTGAGCCATAACCTTCTCCGGAGAGTCAAAGGTGTAGTCTTTTCCATCATGACTGGGAATTGCAGCCAATACTTCCCACCTGGATGGTCCCTTAACAGTCGTTACTACAGAAAGGGTTCACCAAACTAATATTGGAAAATAAATATGATTTTACTGCAAAATGCACAAACTTTAATACTACTGGAGTGAATAAAAAGTGTTATGTTTGGGGCAAATCCAATACAACACATTACAGAGTACCACTCTTCATATTGTCATGCATAGTGGTGGCTGCATGACGTTATGGGTATGCTTGTAATCGTTAAGGACTGGGGAGTTTTTCAGGTTAAAAAAGAAACGGAATGGATCTAAGCACAGGCAAAATCCTAGAGGTAAAACCTGGTTCAGTCTGCTTTACACCAGACATTAATTCACCTTTCAGCAGGACAATAAACTAAAACACATGGCCAAATCTACTGGAGTTGCTTACCAAGAAGACAGTGAATGTTGCGGAGTTACAGTTTTGACTTAAATCTGCCTGGAAATGTATGGCTACTGTTGGCTACTACTTACCCCCCCGCAGAAAAAACTTAGCAGCCCCACCCCCAAACTACTTCCAGCTGCTATGACTTGGCCAAAGTCATTAATCATCAAATGAATTTGTAGCTACAAATTTCCTGACAGTAGATTTCCTGACAGTAGATTTCCTGACAGTAGTTTTCCTGACAGTAGATTTCCTGACAGTAGATTTCCTGACAGTAGATTTCCTGACAGTAGTTTTCCTGACAGTAGATTTCCTGACAGTAGATTTCCTGACAGTAGATTTCCTGACAGTAGATTTCCTGACAGTAGATTTCCTGACAGTAGTTTTTTAAAGGATCGGACCCTTTTTCTTTCAATTTTCACCTTTTTTGGATTGGCCTCGGTTTCCTCCTCGAAGCAAGTTCGGTTTACCATGGTAATGTATTATGTTAGCCCCCTGACCTTGGCCTAGCTGTGACTACAGTATGTCAGTGCTACCCCCACAATAATGACCAGCAAAATATACATATATACACACACATTTTTTTGTAATGCATAAACATTACCTTTTGAGCTAGTGTGGTGGGAAAAGAAACAATAGTCAGTGCATACTGCATAATGCCCTTCATATCCAATTACTAGCAACCTTGGTTTGAGGGTATGGTGTGTATCCCCTAGAAGTTTGTGCAGAAACCTGAGGAGCCTGACTGAACAGACTATGGATGTAACTAGCTTCCTTAGCTGGCCTGAGGAGGAGGAGGAGGAGGAGGAGGAGGAGGATGAAACAACACGTACATGTATCCCCACGGTGTGAAGGATACCTGTCTATGTCCTAAATTAAGCCCTATCCCATGTAGTGTACTACTTCTGACTAGCCCTCTGAATACATATGCTGCAATAGAGTGGAGCGATATGGACAAAAATCCATATCACGATCAATTGACTGAATTATCATGATAACGATAAGTTGAACGATAAATGTATAACATTAATGTGGATCAGTTACTTCTTTACATGACCCTTAAAAATGCTGCTACTACTTTGCATGTTGTAGCCATCAATTGTCCCATTATAAAGTACCCTTATTTTATTTCAAACTTTCCATTTCTCTAGTTTAGGCTTACTTATCATCGCTCTTTTCTCTCCCCTCCATTTCTCTCTTCCTCCACACATTGCTTTCACTAAGAGGCTTATGAAGGTTTTCTTATGGTTAGCGAGAGTTTTCGTGTACCTTACGAAATAGCCTCACCTTTTGGCTGAAGATGATGGGCAAGAAGGATTGCCATTTCACACGAGAGCGAAACATCCTGTTTTTTCTCCATCCTTGAGTGGGCAGGATACTGTTTTTTTCTAAACTGTATCACTGAAATATTTACAAGTCCAACTCCTCGTACCTCCACTAAAGTTGACTTGCGGTATGTTTTTGTGTCATGGAAAGGTTTTTTGGCCAGTAGTCCTAAGGGTAACCTGTTCACTCATTCAGTTTCTAGTCGCCAAGCTATCGGCATAATATTATTCTTGTGAAAATCATTACACAGTAGACCATACAGGTTTAAACATAGACAGAGACAACATAAAATACAATTTTGCTTTCTTTAGGATGTTTAACAGAAATTGAAGTAGGCTTAACTCTGAAGAGAGACTGGGTTGGGTTATATTTCCCTGTGGAGACAATGTGATTATTCACGATTTTCACTTCACGGTGACTGCATCTTTTTTTGCATGGGAATCTTCTTAGCAGCAGGGATTTGTCAGCTTTGATACATTTTGTTTGTCTCTCTCCGTATAGTTCTTGGCACATGTTTCAGGGCGCAGTTCTATCTCCTGCTGTTTAATCGAAACAAACTTGAATCAAAGTGGTCACATTATAGCAGGTTGTTTGTAACGCATTGCAGCAAGGACAGAAGGTTGTCTATAGTGTGTGTTTGTGCGGTGTGCACGTGGGTGTTTTGGGATGCAGATGGCAGAGACATAAGGGTTATCCATGAGTTCATCTGACTCTACGTAAGTAGAAAAAGGGCTTAGTTGCCAAAATCTCGGACTATCCCTTTAAAAGCTCATCTTGGCAAAGTGTGGCGCTGTGCTAAATGAATATAGGGGAAACACTGGTTGGCTATAGCTACAGTAGCTAACACCCGCCTTGGGAATGCCCATGTAAATACTCCTCCTTTTTCTTCTGGAACTGTGGTGTTTTCTGACTCTTGAGTGCCTCTAACAGCCTTATGTCTCCTCCTCTCTTACAGAATGCAGCTTGGCCCAGTCAACCCGGTGGGAGTGACTGATAAGGATGGGCCAAAGAAGTAGAGCCCACTGGTGAGGAGTGGTGGAGAGTCCAAACAGAACCATAGTGGCTAAACTACCCCGAGCTCCACCATGCCCCTCCTCCCCTCCTGAACTCTCCTCCCACTCAGTCCCTTCCAGTCCCTCACGCACAGACACAGTCACTCTTGCCAGTCGAGCTGCGGGCGGCGCTCGCCATGGCCTCGGCCTACCTGTGGAAGCTCTCGTCCCAGAAGCTGGGCTTCTTCCTGGTGAGCTTCGGATTCATCTGGGGCATGATGCTGCTCCACTTCACCATCCAGCAGCGGGCCACGCACGAGAGCAGCACCATGCTGCGACAGCAGATCCTGGAGCTCAGCAAGCGCTACATCAAGGCCCTGGCCGAGGAGAACCAGAGTGTCATGGACGGGCCCTACGTGGGAACCATGACGGCCTATGGTGAGTACCGAGCACTGCGCAAGTAGTGTTCTCCGTGCTTTTGAGCTCTCTTCAAAATAGAATGACTCCACTTTGCAAAGTGGTGGTTGTGAGAACTCTAAATTTGCTCAATGGTACACTGGGAATGTTCCATTCATTCACTTGGAATGTTTTATTGAATGGAATTCTGATTTGCCAGTTGTTGGTAGTGCTGCAATATTTGATCAACCTCAGTTAGAGAACACTGTTATTGAATAAGGACAGGCTGAATTGATTTACTATGTAGGCTAAGTAGAAGTTCCTTCAAAGTCAAAATAGCCAGCCCTATACATTCTCTGACATACAGATCATACAAAATGCATAATGTAGGCTACTTATAAGCGTTTATATTTGAATTGTATTGTGGTTGTAATGCAACCATAGACAACGGGGAAGACAAGAAAGAGGAAAAGAGAATGTACATTTTGTCTACAGCAGGGTGCTGCCTCATTGGATGGAGGAAAGTAAAGTATTAGGGGGCTAGCCAGCCAGTAACTTGACTTGCGCAAACAGAGGTCAGCGTTACGCTGATGCAGCTGCTTTCCGTCATAACCTATTAACGCCTCGCGAACAGCCGTCAATAAGTTATTCATGCCGTTAATAGACCCATTTGGGTCAATGAGAGGCTTCATTAGAAACATGAGATTGGAATTGATTACGCTGAATACATTCTAATGGACGGCGAAAACAAGAAGATGACCAGGCAACCAACCAACCGTCACTGGTCCTGGAAAGTAGCTCTCTGAAAAGGCCATGCCTAATATGATTTGTCTTAAAACGCTCTTAGCCTGTAAAATTGAATTTATCTGAGTTTGTTAGGCGGGAGGCTTCCCGCCTATCTCAGAAACACCGAGTAGGCCTATCAACCTCAGTTCTTCTGCCACAGTCTGCTAATCGCCAGACCTCAAGAGTACTGACTGGCGAACACGGAGCATTTAGCTGCTCTTGTTCCCCATAGGGTCTATGTTAAAACATTGATGCAGAGTGTTGAAGCATCTGCCTTGGTAAAACCCTTGGTCGTACAGATCCGGGACGCGTCCCAAATGGCATCCTATTCCCTATTTACTATGGGCCCTGTCAAAAGTAGTGCACTAAATTAAGAATAGGATGCCATTTGTGATGCAACCGAGAAGTCTGTTGTTCTAGCAGCCTAGTGCTCCGACCCGTTTTAAATGACCTGGAGGAGGGTGTTGAAAGAAATCCTAAGCTTTATCCCAGACCTGTATAATGATATCAGCTCAATGTAATAGGCTAATTGCTTAATCATGTCATTAATTATCTCCAGAAAAGCATGAAATGAGTTGTTGCTGCAAACACTATTATTCGGGAGGCAACGAGACAAAAGATCTGTGATATGGTCTCATCAGAACAGATTCATAATATTCTGTCAATTGCCTGAACTTTAATTTAAAATGAATAAACTTTATTAATGCATCAAGTGGAGTAAATGTTTATATGATGTAATAATGTCAGTATATAACATATATTTTTTAAATCCAGCTGTATTGAACCGAAACATTACATTGGACAATGCAGTCTTTCCCTAGTTTGATTTTCCAGGCAGGCGCAAAAGTTCCCATAGTAACATCGACGCCCCCTGGCATCGAAAATGGAAATGGAAAGCAGTAGAAGCCAAACCCTTTTTTGGTAACACAGCTAGCCGTTGAAACCCGTGCCAGATATGCATTGGTAGGGAAAACACTAATATTGAGTCAGAAGATGTTGTTGGGGCATTGTGTCCTGTCTTGACCTAGGTCTAAAGAACCAGTCTGGAACCAGTTTATAATGGACTGGATGGAACCAGTTTCCATGTTTTTGTTTTCTCTCATTTGAACATGTCTCAATCTTAATGTACTTCTTGAGACTGGAACACTGTTTACTCTCTGCCATAGAAATATAATGATATGGTCTAGGAAGCCTTTTTTTAATGCTTTTGATTAAATAAAAGTAGTAAGGGAAAAAATTGCCTCATGCTGCAGTATTTGTACTCCCTCTGCAGATCTAGGATTCATCTCGATATGACATTAATGCATTTAAGGGGAATTATGACTTCCTCTCTGCTCTCAGTAAATTACCCATAAAATCTGAGTGCACATTAATTAAATATTGTATCAAGACTGAATCGGTCTGGTGGTTTATGTGGTGCATTGAACATTGTTTATTATTTTGAGTAGATGGGAATTTGGACTGAAGAGAGAGAAGCACTGAACTAAACAATTCCAGCCAACCTGTTTCCACGCTTTCCTTTTGTGAGAAGAGGTTATGAAGTTTATAAATATCTGGATTGACGAAAACCCATCTTTCATAAAGCATGTTGATGAGTAAGTTAAGAAATTAAGAATTTAAAGGAGCTTATTTTATAGGAATAGGTTATGCCTTTCATTAAATAGCAGAAAACTAATTATTTTGTCGATGTTCATACCGGTTATAGACTATGGCGTTACTGCCACTGTGTTGAAGCAATTAGACGCAGTTTATCATAGAAAACTACACTTTATTACAGGCGATAGGTTCAGTACACATCACTGTATTCTGTATCAGAAAGTACAGTAGGCTGGTCCTCTTTGAAGTCTCGTAGATCGATGGATTTTACTCGTTTTGTTTGTAAAGCCCTCCTGCATAAACTTCCACCATACCTTACTTCATTGTAAGTTACCCGGTCTCAGGGATGGCTAACTCTAGAGTTCCCTTCCATCTCCACTGAGTTAGGTCAATCTGCTTTAACTTTTTTTGCACCTTACTTGTGGAATGATCTCCAAGGCTCTCTAAAATTGGATGAATTGGTGCCTCTTGGGCAATTGAAAAGGCTGATTGAAGACCTTTTTACTGAAGAATGTTTATTTTTTTTCAATGATTATGTTTTGCTTTTTGTGTAAATCGATGTGTATACAGGGCTTATCTGTATGATCTCAGCATGACTTCCTGTTAAAATAAAGGTTCAATAAATAAGAGAGTGCGAGAGACGCCTTCTGTAACAGACTGGAATGAAGGTCGAATTATGAGGAAGCTGCACTAACTGCATAACTGAACGTAGCTTTGGGACACAACATCCGGAGTGTCTGTATTGGTTGGACTCCCTGAGTTGTGCATCGAGCTGGTGGGTGGCCACGAAAAATAACAATAAAAAAAAAGAGAATTCACCTTTATTTAACCAGGTAGGCCAGTTGAGAACAAGTTCTCATTTACAACTGCGACCTGGCCAAGATAAAGCAAAGCAGTGCAACAACAACACAGAGTTACACATAAACAAACGTACAGTCAATAACACAGTAGAAAAATCTATCTACAGTGTGTGCAAATGTAGGGAGGTAAGGCAATAAATAGGCCATGGAGTCTAAATAATTACAATTTAGCATTAACACTGGAGTAATAGATGTACAGATGATGATGTGCAAGTAGAGATACTGGGGTGCAAAAGAGCAAGAGGGTAAGTAATAATATGGGGATGAGGCAGTTGGGTGTGCTATTTACAGATGGGCTGTGTACAGGTACACAGCTGCTTTGACAGCTGATGCTTAAAGTTAGTGAGGGATATATAAGGCTTCAGTGATTTTTGCAGTTCGTTCCAGTCATTGGCAGCAGAGAACTGGAAGGAAAGGCGGCCAAAGGAAGCGTTGGCTTTGTGGATGACCAGTGAGATATACCTGCTGGAGCGTGTGCTACGGGTGGGTGTTGCTATGGTGACCAGTGAGCTGAGATAAGACGGGGCTTTACCTAGCAAGGACTTATAGATGACCTGGAGTAGAGGTCGACCGATTAATCGGAATGGCCGATTAATTAGGGCCGATTTCACGTTTTCATAACAATCGGAAATCAGTATTTTTGGACGCTGATTTGGCCGATTGAATTATTTAATTTTTTTTATGTATTATTATTATTTTTAGACCTTTTATTTAACTAGGCAAGTCAGTTAAGAACACATTCTTATTTTCAAGGACGGCCTAGGAACGGTGGGTTAACTGCCTTGTTCAGGGGCAGAACGACAGATTTTTACCTTGTCAGCTCAGGGATTCAATCTTGCAACTTTACGGTTAACTAGTCCAACGCTCTAACCACCTGCTTTACATTGCACTCCACGAGGTTACGCGAATGCAGTAAGAAGCCAAGGTAAGTTGCTAGCTAGCATTAAACTTATCTTATAAAAAACAATCAATCAATCATAATCACTAGTTAACTACACATGGTTGATGATATTACTAGTTTATCTAGCCTGTCCTGCGTTGCATATAAATCGCTTAGGTACACGTTGCTCCAACCATAAACATCAATGCCTTTCTTAAAATCAATACACAAGTATATATTTTTAAACCTGCATATTTAGTTAATATCACCTGCTAACATGAATTTCTTTTAACTAGGGAAAATGTGTCACTTCTCTTGCAACAGAGTCAGGGTATATGCAGCAGTTTGGGCCACCTGACTCGTTGCGAACTGTGAAGACTATTTCTTCCTAACAAAGACAGCCGACTTCGCCAAACGGGATGATTTAACAAAAGCGCATTTGCGAATAAAGCACAATTGTTGCACGACTGTACCTAACCATAAACATCAATGCCTTTCTTAAAATCAATACACAGAAGTATATATTTTTAAACCTGCATATTTAGCTAAAAGAAATCCAGGTTAGCAGGCAATATTAACCAGGTGAAATTGTGTCATTTTGCGTTCATTGCACGCAGTCAGGGTATATGCAACAGTTTGGGCCGCCTGGCTCGTTGCGAACTAATTTGCCAGAATTTTACGTAATTATGACATAACACTGAAGGTTGTGCAATGTAACAGGAATAACGTTTTGTTTTCGAGATGATAGTTTCCGGATTCGACCATATTAATGACCAAAGGCTCGTGTTTCTGTGTGTTATTATGTTATAATTAAGTCTATGATTTGATAGAGCAGTCTGACTGAGCGATGGTAGGCACCAGCAGGCTCGTAAGCATTCATTCAAAATAGCACTTTCGTGCATTTTGCCAGAAGCCCTTCGCAATGCATTGCGCTGTTTATGACTTCAAGCCTGTCAACTCCCAAGATTAGGCTGGTGTAACCGATATGAAATGGCTAGCTAGTTGGCCGGGTGCGCGCTAATAGCGTTTCAAACGTCACTCGCTCTGAGACTTGGAGTAGTTTTTTCCCTTCCTCTACATGGGTAACGCTGCTTCGAGGGTGGCTGTTGTCGATGTGTTCCTGGTTCGAGCCCAGGTAGGAGCGAGGAGAGGGACGGAAGCTATATTACTACACTGGCAATACTAAAGTGCCTATAAGAATATCCAATAGTCAAAGGTATATGAAATACAAATCGTATAGAGAGATATAGTCCTATAATAACTACAACCTAAAACATCTTACCTGGGAATATTGAAGACTCATGTTAAAAGGAACCACCAGCTTTCATATGTTCTGAGCAAGGAACTTAAACGTTAGCTTTTTTACATGGCACATATTGCACTTTTACTTTCTTCTCCAACACTTTGTTTTTGCATTATTTAAACCAAATTGAACATGTTTCATTATTTATTTGAGGCTAAATTGATTTGATTGATGTATTATATTAAGTTAAAATAAGTGTTCATTCAGTATTGTTGTAATTGTCATTATTACAAATAAATAAAGAAAATGTTTAAAAAATCGTCTGATTAATCGGTATTGGCTTTTTTTTTGGCCCTCCAATAATCGGCATCGGCGTTGAAAAATCATAATCGGTCGACCTCTAACTTGGAGCCAGTGGGTTTGGCGAGGGCCAGCCAACGAGAGCATACAGGTACCAGTGGTGGATACTATATGGGGCTTTGGTGACAAAACAGATGGGACTGTGATAGACTACATCCAATTTGCTAAGTAGAGTGTTGGAGGCTATTTTGTAAATGACATCGCCGAAGTCAAGAATCGGTAGGATAGTCAGTTTTACGAGGGTATGTTTGGCAGCATGAGTAAAGGAGGCTTTGTTCAGAAATAGGAAGCGGATTCTAGATTTTATTTTGGATTGGAGATGCTTTATATGAGTCTGGAAGGAGAGTTTACAGTTTAACCAGACACCTAGGTATTTGTGGTTGTCCACATATTCTAAGTCAGAACCGTCCAGAGTAGTGATGCTAGTCGGACGGGAGTGTGCGGGCAGCGATTGGTTGAAGAGCATGCACTTAGTTTTACTAGAGTTTAAAAGCAGTTGGATGCCACGGAAGGAGTGTTGTATGGCGTTGAAGCTCTTTTGGAGGTTAGTTAACACAGTGTCCAAAGAAGGGACAGATGTATACAGAATGGTGTTGTCTGCGTAGCGGTGGATCAGAGAATCACCAGCAGCAAGAGTGACATCATTGATGTATACAGAGAAAAGAGTCGGCCCGAGAATTGAACCCTGGCTTCAGCCCAAAAAACATATTTATAATCTCTAGGAACTCTATTTACCAGACATAAAGTGTATGGAAAGTAGAGTTCCTCGAGATTATAAAAGCATTACGTCACATCATGTGGTTACTTGGCAATGGTAATATAGTATATGTAAGGTCACTATAATTAGAACATGCATGCATTTCTTCCATCTGTCGTCAGCTCAGATCAGTGTTGTGGGATTTGTGCATGTGGACTGTGATGTGATACTGTGTATATCACTAGGCCAAGAGTGAGCACACAGCTGCATAGAAATATGGATTATTCTCCCCATCTGTCAGTTCGACTCTAAGCAAATGAAAATCTCTGTGGATTTGTCCATCACATATCAGAAAATGATGGGAAAGTAATTTTAGTGCATTGTCTCCAATATAATGTATTTTCTTTGGAAGTATTGCTTTCATTTGAGTCTGTAATATGCTGTACACTATGTTTAAAACTCTCATGTTGATTTTATGGAGCTCCCATGTATGAATTTTGAGTAGTTACATTTCCCAAGCCCCATCTCTGTTTACCAAAAAAAGTGACAGGGTCAGGCTGTTGAAATGACAGATTGTGTCTTTCATTTTTTTCCAGTTGATGTTGACCTACTTTGTTAACTGAACCAAGTTTATTAAACATCTGGACTGGTTCCCATTTTACAACCATGCAAATGAGTCTGAATTTGAATTCTATTTATTAACTTATAATGGTTCTCTTAGTTTGCTTGGTCTGCTGTTGTCTGTTTTGTCTACTCACTCAGTATGTTTAGGCTGCAATTATTGAAGCAGGGAACTACGCTTTGCTCCCTCCCTATGGGTGCCTCTGTGTAGAATGAATGTTTCAGGCTTTCGCATGCATATTTCAAATCTCATGTTTCATTTTGAAACGTTTTGCTTAGGGAATGAAGACTGAGTTGGGGACTATAAAACAGTAATATCACAACCTAACATCAATTCAGTTTTGTAACAGTAGCTTCAATAAAGGTGGGGGTTTAGAAAATGATCTGAACCAAAGAACTTGGATAAGTAACTAATGTATCACCCATACTACCACCACTGTCTTTAAATCAACATATCTATGTAATAGTAGTATTTTTACCACAGTTTGGCCAAAAACCCACTTCTGATTGTTCTGATGCTGTGAATTGTACTTCGCTTTTCAGACAGTAAGTTTATCTATCGCATGGATTTAGCCCACCTATGTTTTCACACCTATTACACTACTTTGCCACTTAAATGCAGGCTGTCCACACTGTCCACACTTAAACTGGCTTAATTAATTACAATGTTCCGTGCCTGTTGGAAAGACAGAATATTTCATTTGTTAACACAAACCTCATTGTGCTTTGGGCACTCATTGCAAACATGCAGAGGAATGTTTATTGGCTGTGATCTGTAAAACATGAATTAGCTTCACACAGAGATCAGCCATGTGGGGAGATGGCCTACTCTACCTTGTCCAGGTTGGGGAGAGATGGATGGAGTGTGTTTGGTGTTTGGACCGGGGGCAGTGTGTTTGGTGTTTGGACCGGGGGCAGTGTGTTTGGACCGGGGGCACTGTGTTTGGACCGGGGACAGTGTGTTTGGACTGGGGACAGTGTGTTTGGTGTTTGGACCGGGGGCAGTGTGTTTGGTGTTTGGACCGGGGGCAGTGTGTTTGGACCGGGGACAGTGTGTTTGGACCGGGGACAGTGTGTTTGGACTGGGGGCAGTGTGTTTGGTGTTTGGACCGGGGGCAGTGTGTTTGGTGTTTGGACCGGGGGCACTGTGTTTGGACTGGGGGCAGTGTGTTTGGACCGGGGGTAGTGTGTTTGGACCGGGGGCAGTGTGTTTGGACCGGGGGCAGTGTGTTTGGTGTTTGGACCTGGGGCAGTGGGTTTGGTGTTTGGACCGGGGGCAGTGTGTTTGGACCGGGGGCAGTGTGTTTGGACCTGGGGCAGTGTGTTTGGACCGGGGCGGGGGCAGTGTGTTTGGTGTTTGGACCTGGGGCAGTGGGTTTGGTGTTTGGACCTGGGGCAGTGGGTTTGGTGTTTGGACCTGGGGCAGTGGGTTTGGTGTTTGGACCTGGGGCAGTTGGTTTGGTGTTTGGACCGGGGACAGTGGGTTTGGTGTTTGGACCGGGGAGAGTGGGTTTGGTGTTTGGACCGGGGTCAGTGGGTTTGGTGTTTGGACCTGGGGCAGTGTGTTTGGACCTGGGGCAGTGTATTTGGTGTTTGGACCTGGGGCAGTGTGTTTGGTGTTTGGACCGGGGACAGTGGGTTTGGTGTTTGGACCGGGGGCAGTGGGTTTGGTGTTTGGACCGGGGGCAGTGGGTTTGGTGTTTGGACCGGGGTCAGTGTGTTTGGACCGGGGGCAGTGTGTTTGGACCGGGGGCAGTGTGTTTGGTGTTTGGACCTGGGGCAGTGGGTTTGGTGTTTGGACCGGGGGCAGTGTGTTTGGACCGGGGGCACTGTGTTTGGACCGGGGCCAGTGTGTTTGGACCGGGGCGGGGGCAGTGTGTTTGGTGTTTGGACCTGGGGCAGTGGGTTTGGTGTTTGGACCTGGGGCAGTGGGTTTGGTGTTTGGACCTGGGGCAGTTGGTTTGGTGTTTGGACCGGGGACAGTGGGTTTGGTGTTTGGACCGGGGAGAGTGGGTTTGGTGTTTGGACCGGGGTCAGTGGGTTTGGTGTTTGGACCTGGGGCAGTGTGTTTGGACCTGGGGCAGTGTATTTGGTGTTTGGACCTGGGGCAGTGTGTTTGGTGTTTGGACCGGGGACAGTGGGTTTGGTGTTTGGACCGGGGGCAGTGGGTTTGGTGTTTGGACCGGGGGCAGTGGGTTTGGTGTTTGGACCGGGGGCAGTGGGTTTGGTGTTTGGACCGGGGGCAGTGGGTTTGGTGTTTGGACCGGGGGCAGTGGGTTTGGTGTTTGGACCGGGGGCAGTGGGTTTGGTGTTTGGACCTGGGGCAGTGTGTTTGGACCTGGGGCAGTGTATTTGGTGTTTGGACCGGGGGCAGTGGGTTTGGTGTTTGGACCGGGGGCAGTGGGTTTGGTGTTTGGACCGGGGTCAGTGGGTTTGGTGTTTGGACCGGGGGCAGTGGGTTTGGTGTTTGGACCGGGGGCAGTGGGTTTGGTGTTTGGACCGGGGGCAGTGGGTTTGGTGTTTGGACCGGGGGCAGTGGGTTTGGTGTTTGGACCGGGGGCAGTGGGTTTGGTGTTTGGACCGGGGCCAGTGGGTTTGGTGTTTGGACCGGGGAGAGTGGGTTTGGTGTTTGGACCGGGGAGAGTGGGTTTGGTGTTTGGACCGGGGCAGTGGGTTTGGACCTGGGGCAGTGTGTTTGGTGTTTGGACCTGGGGCAGTGTATTTGGTGTTTGGACCTGGGGCAGTGGGTTTGGTGTTTGGACCGGGGGCAGTGGGTTTGGTATTTGGACCGGGGGCAGTGGGTTTGGTGTTTGGACCTGGGGCAGTGGGTTTGGTGTTTGGACCTGGGGCAGTGTGTTTGGTGTTTGGACCGGGGACAGTGTGTTTGGTGTTTGGACCTGGAGCAGTGTGTTTGGACCTGGGGCAGTGTGTTTGGTGTTTGGACCGAGGGCACTGTGTTTGGTGTTTGGACCTGGGGCAGTGTGTTTGGTGTTTGGACCGGGGGCAGTGGGTTTGGTATTTGGACCGGGGGCAGTGGGTTTGGTGTTTGGACCTGGGGCAGTGTGTTTGGTGTTTGGACCGGGGAGCAGTGTGTTTGGTGTTTGGACCGTGGAGCAGTGGTGTTTGGACCTGGGGCAGTGGGTTTGGTGTTTGGACCTGGGGCAGTGTGTTTGGTGTTTGGACCTGGAGCAGTGTGTTTGGACCTGGGGCAGTGTGTTTGGTGTTTGGACCGAGGGCACTGTGTTTGGTGTTTGGACCTGGGGCAGTGTGTTTGGTGTTTGGACCGGGGGCAGTGGGTTTGGTATTTGGACCGGGGGCAGTGGGTTTGGTGTTTGGACCTGGGGCAGTGTGTTTGGTGTTTGGACCGGGGACAGTGTGTTTGGACCTGGAGCAGTGTGTTTGGACCTGGGGCAGTGTGTTTGGTGTTTGGACCGAGGGGACTGTGTTTGGACCGGGGGCAGTGTGTTTGGTGTTTGGACCTGGGGCAGTGTGTTTGGTGTTTGGACCGGGGGCAGTGTGTTTGGTGTTTGGACCTGGGGCAGTGTGTTTGGACCTGGGGCAGTGTGTTTGGTGTTTGGACCTGGGGCAGTGTGTTTGGTGTTTGGACCTGGGGCAGTGTGTTTGGACCTGGGGCAGTGTGTTTGGTGTTTGGACCTGGGGCAGTGTGTTTGGACCGGGGGCAGTGTGTTTGGTGTTTGGACCTGGGGCAGTGTGTTTGGTGTTTGGACCTGGGGCAGTGTGTTTGGACCTGGGGCAGTGTGTTTGGTGTTTGAACCTGGGGCAGTGTGTTTGGACCGGGGGCAGTGTGTTTGGTGTTTGGACCTGGGGCAGTGTGTTTGGACCTGGGGCAGTGTGTTTGGACCTGGGGCAGTGTGTTTGGACCTGGGGCAGTGTGTTTGGTGTTTGGACCTGGGGCAGTGTGTTTGGTGTTTGGACCTGGGGCAGTGTGTTTGGTGTTTGGACCTGGGGCAGTGTGTTTGGACCTGGGGCAGTGTGTTTGGACCGGGGGCAGTGTGTTTGGTGTTTGGACCTGGGGCAGTGTGTTTGGTGTTTGGACCTGGGGCAGTGTGTTTGGACCTGGGGCAGTGTGTTTGGTGTTTGGACCTGGGGCAGTGTGTTTGGTGTTTGGACCTGGGGCAGTGTGTTTGGACCGGGGTCAGTGTGTTTGGTGTTTGGACCGGGGGCAGTGTGTTTCTTTCTCTAATGCTAATTTCTCTCGGTCTGTGTTGATGGAGGCTAGGCTGGGCGTTTTCTGCTCAGCGCGTTGTGTTTTCTGAGGACACAAGCTATTGTGTGCAATTATGTTCAGCCTGATGCAGTGGCAGCTCCACTCCAGGGCTTTGTCCCAAATGGTACTCTATTCCCGACATAGTGCATTGCTTTGGACCAAAGTACTGCACTATATAGGGAATAGGATGTCATTTGGGACATAGCCCAACTTTCCAGTTGATTTCTTCCTTGTCTTACGCAGCGGCGCTCCATCCCGGCATCTGCTTATCTCCGCCCCACGTAGCCGTGCAGAGCAGACAAAACGCTGCAGCTTCCCTCTCTCCCTCACGCCAACTCTCCTCCCCATCCCTTCCCTCGCTCCCTGACCACGGCGGCGCACACAGGCCCGTTTCCCTCCACGCTGTCTTTCTGGCGCGATAGGGAGTGACTTATGCGACACGCAGCCAGAGAAATTGCACCGCAGTCGCCGCGCTGACGTGTGACAGACGGGGTGCGATCGCTGTCTTCACGGCTCCACCACCTCATGGAATGTTAATGAGGTTGACGACATTCTGGAATATTCTTGGGGCGGCAGGAGGGAAGGAAAATATTTCAGGGGCAGAAGGGACATGTCATATTTCATTTTCTTAGTCGCTACTAATGGTGTGGCGAAATGTCTCACAAGTCAACATTGATCAACTGTTTTGTGACAAGATCGTAGGTCATACCAATAAACAATATGCTAAGCATGTTGGATTTAAAAAAAATCTGAGTTCTATGCAAACTACTGAAATTGAAACCAATGCCAAAATGTGTGTTGCACTTGCAAGTCAACATCGATCAACCGTGAGATCTTACAACACCATAAACAATAATATGTCAATAATAAAAAAACATCAGACAGTTATAACAAATGGAATTGAAGCCACTTAAGTTTGTGTTGCATGTTATACAGTAGCTTTAGAATCGTTACACTTTATTCAGTTGCTTTGAGCAGCGTAGAGCCATGGAGGCCCTGGTCAAAAGTAGTACTCCATAGGGAATAGGGTGCCATTAGGGATGCAGCTTTGATGTCCTCATGGCTGCTGGAGGGTAAATATCAGATAAACACCATTAGGATACTGAAATGCCAAGCCCCGCATACCAAGTCCTGAAATGCTACTGAAACAAACAGAGATGATGTCATTTTGAATGTCAGCTCACTGTGTCCTTTCTATCCCATCTCACCTCTTATTGGCTAGCTACTGGGCTATGTCCCAATTTATCTCTCCTTCCTCCCAAAATATGCATTTGTTCACTTCCCTTCACTGATTTGATAGGAGATGAGAGGTTGAAGAAACATGGTGGAAACTGCCACTAGCCCATGCCTCCACCAATCAATCCAATGCTCTTAGACTTGTGGGAAGTAGTGAACGAGTACACACTTCAGGAAGGAGACATTATTGGGACACACCTATTGTGAATGCCAGCTTACTTTAGTGTCTTTTCAATCCCATCGTCCGTCCCACCTTCTTTTGGCTAGCTACTGGAGTCAGGAGATGTCCTTAGAAATGCACAGGCCTAAATGAAGCAGCAGGGTCATCATCCTCAGACACCCGCCAGCTCAGTTATACATTTAAATGAGTCCGTTAACGGACAGCATGAAATCCAATGACTTAATGGGGTCGCTGAAATAAGCTGATCCTCTCCCCTTGTTTTTCATTTTTCAGCGGAAAGCCAATAAGAACGGGCCGTCTCAGAATACAAGGCATACTCAGATTACTCACACTATAACGATATATTGATTAGCCTAGTTATGAAGACAAAAATAGAAAAGCATTTTCTCTGACCGGGACTGTGGAGATCGACTCACTGGTATTATATCACTATGCGGTAATTTCCTCCTTGTCCTTCAAAGTCAATCAGATTTGAAAATGACTATTCTTGAGATCAATTAAAATGACAGGAAAATGAAAGGGAAATCTAGAAAACACTGTACTGTATATTTTAGCCTCAAGTTAAATTAGCTGGTTAGCAGTAAGACTGATGTGAGGTATCTATGCTTCATGCTATACTGTGTTTCCCTCCTCCAGATCTGAAGAAGACCCTGGCGGTGCTCCTGGACAACATCATGGTACGGCTGGGCAAGCTGGAGTCCAAGGTGGAGATCATCTACAACAGCACGGGGGCTAACCTGACCAACGGCACCAGCACGGTCACCCCCAGCGCCTCCAATGCGGAGAAGGTCAACGTGGCAGGTGAGGCTCACTCTCTCCTTACACTAGCTTATTTTTTTCTCCTGAGGATAGCTGAATCTTCTTTTATTGAAGACATTCAAAAACAAGCCATTGCCCCTTGATAATCCCCAGTCCTAGTTCTGGAACATGTCAAAATAACAAGACCTATGCCTATAGCAGGGGTGTCAAGCTCAATTCCTGGAGGTGCTGAGTGTCTGTGGGTTTTCCCTCCTCCCTTGTACTTGATTGACCAATTGTAAGGTAATTTATTAGTTAGGAGCTCACCTGGTTTTCTAGGTCTGGACACACATTGAAAGAAAATAACAAAAAGAAACTAGCAGCCACTCAGTTCTCCTGTGAATCTGATGTGAGCTTAGGTGAATAGTGTTATTTGTGCTGGTAAGAGTAAAGTTGTGCTCTGAGCCTGCACTGAAATGGTTCTATTCACCCTGGTGTGGCGACAGAATATGGTCGGAATTAGATTATGACGATTGAGTTACAAAGAGGGCATTCTACTCTTGAGCGAGCTAGGCCCATTCCGCTCAGGCTTCAGAACGTTTCTTAAACAAAATAAATCATTTTTAACTCGGCCTCCTTTCTGTGTTAGGATAATTTCATATTTATTTTAATAAGTATACTGCCGCCATCTTGGGCTGCATCAGTATCAGTGACAGTTCCCTGCTAGCTGTGTCGGGCAGGACATTGTGGTCCTCCTGTGCTGCAGCAACCGCCACTTCCTGTGCAACAGCGATAACGACATGGAGGTTATCTCCCATACCACATTAACGGTGCATTGATATCTCAATCCCACCCTTTGTTAACCAATGGAACGCTCTGGCTTCGGACGAGTCAAAGGAAAGAGACCATACTGGTTGTCTTGACTTCTAACCTGTTAATAGACACACGTATCATTTGGCAGTGTGGTTTGCCCTAACAGTCTGAGTTGTCCCTGAAACACCACTCCTCCTCTCCACGTCTGTCCTGTGTGGCAGGCAGCCTTGCCAACCCATTTGCTGCTTTCCCCTGGACCATGTGGTGCTGGGAAGGCAATTACTCAGATAGGATCTGGACAGTGAGGGGATCACACATGTCTTTGGAGAGGCTGCTAGCTATCAAGGTGGAGAACTCAGGGCCCCAGGAAGAGGTGTAGTGCTCCCCCCTTACCCTGCTGCCACACTGTCTCTGTCAGACAGTTTGTGCCCTGCTCAGCCATGGAGAGATGCCTCTGTTCTGACTATCAGACCTAACCACCGCTAATGTACTGCCTAGACAAAATATGCTGCTTTAATCACTGTAAATATGCACATTTTGGTATAATCATGAAGTAAACATCTTTATCTCCCGAATTCAATTGTCGCAACTAGATTGCTTTACAAAGTGTTCATTTTAAAGCTACCCCTCTGTTTTTGATTTAAGAACAAAAACATCTGACAAAATGCGCTACCATGACAATCTCCATTGGGGGTAGCACATCATTAGTGGCTAGGTCAGTTTCTCAGAATACCTCTCTTCACTAAAGCTACAGCCCAGATGAGCAGGGAGCAAACAAACATGTCACGTCTGGCCAGTGCCCGACCCACCTCACAGCTGTGTATGGATGTGGCTGAGTCGTCGGAACTCAGAGGACAACGCCTAGTCCCTTCCTAGCAGCTGTTTGGGACCAAGGTCTTTGACAATGCTTCCTCCATGTAGACTAAATAAAAAACGAAATAAACACTTGTTAGGTCATTCAATTGCAGAATTGGATAAGCCTAACTCATGGAGCCTTTGGCTTGTCAGACTGTTGGTGGAGGTGGACCCTTAAACCCATCAGAAAGATGTTCCATCGGAGAAACACAAAATGATGTCAGGTCATGTGACCGGGGAGAGTCTGCGGTGGCCACTCTGCTTCCTTGCAGTGATGAGTAAATGTGAGGTCACTTAAGGAAGTTCATGCGAGTATGTTGTAGTGTCACTCTGTTTGCAGGCTAAGTTACACATTGTATTCTGTAGGCCAGTCTTTTTTTTTTTTATTCCAAGTCAGTTTTTATTTTTGTCTAATTTGATGTGGTTGTGAGTGAAATAAGGAAGTGTTAATGAGAACATGGCTTCACTGTCCTTTTGCAGACCTATTTACACACGGTTTGATCTTTGTATGTTTTATAGTGTAGTGGCGATGTTGCATCCCTCATTTGATGACAACGTTTAACCAACTGTGGTCTCTGTTAGCCTACTTCTGCATATCAGACCTCTAAATATCTATCTACAGTCTCCCCTTGGCTACTTTTTGTTTTCATATACTATAGCTGACTGTCCTATAGCCCAAAGTGCACAAATGTGGTAGGAAGTTGCTTACAAAGAAAAGTAAGACGTTTTAAATGAAACATTTCCTAATGTTTCCTTGTTTGGGGGCAGAGTACTGCTCAGGGCCATTGGTGGTTTGCAGACTGCTGCACAAGCCTCCTCCAGATCTTAACATTATTCTGTGACAAATAACATTACCCGCAGATAAAACCCACACAATACGTTCTGTCAACCTTCTTGTTAGTGTTATTATGAAAACAATTTCCAGTAAGCTAAAGCAGAAAAGCCACATAGCATGAATACCTTTGAGTTTCTTTACCAGGATTCTATGCTATGACGATGCTATTCAGGCCTAGTTTTCACAAATGCTTGTCTTTAGTGTGGATGTCAGTCTGCCATCATCTTTTTCCGTGTTGGTGGGGAAGCATAGCATAACTACTTCTGTTGTCCTATATTATTACTATGCCTTCCAATCTGTACTGAACTAAAATATAAACGCAACATGCAACAATTTCGAAGATTTTACTGAGTTACAATTTATATAAGGAAATCAGTTCATTGAAATAAATTCATTAGGCCCACTGCCCCTCAGACGATCCCGCAGGTGAAGAAGCTGGATGTGGATGTCCTGGGATGGTGTGGTTACACGTGGTCTGCGGTTGTGAGGCTGGTTGGACGTACTGACAAATTCTCTAAAACGACACTGGAGGCAGCTTATGGTAAAGAAATGAACATTCAGTTTTCTGGCAATAACACTGGTGGACATTCCTGCAGTCATACCAATTGCACTCTCCCTCCAAACTTGAGACATCTGTGGCATTGTTTTTTCAGCTCATGAAACAGGACCAACACTTTACATGTTGCGTTTTTATTTTTGTGTTCAGTATATTTGCTTCTATAAGCACTGAACATCGTCTTACTCCACGTTACATTAGGGGGCTTGCTGGGCTCAAATGTGAGGGCATCAGAGCATTTCACTGTTTTAAATTACATTTATTTGACAATTCGCATTCCCCAACATTTCAGTAAATATGACAGATTTATCTAGCAGGCTAGTTTCCATCTGTAGTCACTTGAACTCTAGAAGGTCACCTTTAAGAAGTAAATCGGCGAGGTCCTTATCGGGTGGGCCTAAATAGCTGCCTGGGTCTCCTCTCCGTCCAGAGCCACTTGATGTGAGTTCTGAGGAAAAGGCCATCACTCGCCTGGTCTGAGCTTCTAATACCTGGCACATCCACTACACTGTCTGGCTGCCACCATTCAGCTCAGCTGGGCCAGAGACACGGAGGATCACAGAGGCTCTTAACAGCACAAGGATGGCTCAATCTTGATTTTCGATCAGCGGGAGAGGGTTGATTCAGCCATACTCAGAATGCCTTGGTGTGGACATTTGTCTGTCTGCTTCATGTTGATGCAGCCATTCACCAAGCAGTGTTTTCCTCTGAGTGTTAGCGTAGCGCGTTAGCTATCGCCCTGCTGAAATGCAATCATGCTGGTAGAGGGAGGAGGGGAAGGGGTGATGAAGGGGGGATGTAAAAGGATGAAAGGCCAGGTGCTGGGCTTCTGGGATCTGGCTGGCTCTCTTTTCGTCTCCCCCTAGCTGGCTGCCATTGAAATGTGTGGATGTTGCTTTTGACACGGCCGCAAGTTGGGCCTTCTGTGTAATTTGTAGCGAGTAGGCTGTTGTTTTTGAGACGCTGCTGGCCGTGAGTGTGGACAGAACAGCCCATTTCCGCCACAGGATGGCCCATCTCTTTGTCTTCTTAATCTTTGTCATCGACCTAGGACAGACGACTGCCACCAGTGGACGGAGGGCTAAGGTTTCCCTGGGGGCGGTAACCCTAATGCATCACGCCCGACCTAGGACAGACAACTGCCACCAGTGGACGGAGGGCTAAGGTTTCCCTGGGGGCGGTAACCCTAATGCATCACGCCCGACCTAGGACAGACAACTGCCACCAGTGGACGGAGGGCTAAGGTTTCCCTGGGGGCGGTAACCCTAATGCATCACGCCCGACCTAGGACAGACGACTGCCACCAGTGGACGGAGGGCTAAGGTTTCCCTGGGGGCGGTAACCCTAATGCATCACGCCCGACCTAGGACAGACGACTGCCACCAGTGGACGGAGGGCTAAGGTTTCAGTGATGCCACACGGGACAATGACACCGCTGCCTCCCTGGGGGCGGTAACCCTAATGCATCACGGCGCAGCTCAGGCAGGATTATAATACTGCTTACAATTTCATCTTGCAGACTGTTGCTGTCGCAGAAAATGCTTCTCTCTTTGAGGAAGGAATAAGGCAATAAAGTCATCTTTATCCCTGTGGCTCAGTAGAGCATGGTGTTTGCAACGCTGGCATGGTGTGCACAACGCCAGGGTTGTGGGTTCGATTCCCACGGGGGGCCAGTACAAAACAAAAAACAAAAAAGTATGCATTCACTACTGTAAGTCGCTCTGGATAAGAGCGTCTGCTAAATGACTAAAATGTAATGTAAAAATGATCTGAGTGCGCAGCTGAACACTGTATGCTGGAAAACACTTGGTTTGTTAGTTTTGATTAAAACGAAACCACTATTAATTAAATACGAATATAGGATGATGGTCAAAGACAAAAGTTTTAAATAAAGTCCAAATAAAACATAATTAAAAGTACGTTTGAATGACACTAAGTGGCAGTGTTTTTACAGCTAATGCCGGTTTGCCTGAGGCTGATGATGTGCAGGTGTTTGTACACATGCATATACACACACACTCTCATTCAAATACACACATACACAGACACACACACATGTAATAGTGCCAGACATGCACTCAAACATATACAGTTGGTATTGCTGTTATGATTTTGGTTGTCCTTGAAGTCTTTTTATTCTTACATTTTTTTTTTTGCATTGTTGTTTGTTGTTTTCTTCTGTCTTTTCTCTTTAGTTCATTATCTTGGTTGTTGGTGCATTGGGGGGTTCTTGGGGGTGGGGAATGGAATTGTGTTTTTGCGTGGACTGTGGGTTGGGTCTCGGATGGTTGAGGGACAGCAATTGGGGAACTGTGGGGGGAATCTTGGAGGGTTCGGGTTCACGTTTTTTGACCTGGTGGGAGATCTGTCAACGGTCCCTTGAGCAGGGCATTGACCCTGGATGCTTCTGTGTGTCGCTCTGAATGGAAGTCTGTTGGATGACTGGTGTGGTGTAGTTGCTGAGCGGCTTAACTGCATGTATATTGTATGTTTCGGATATTCAATAAAAATAAATAAAAAGGAATACTACGTTCCCTCAACAGCTGACTATCAAAAATCCTCTGGGAATGTTGTCATTCAACATTACGTAGCCTTTGACATAACATGGATGTGTCATTTTGACATGTCAACTCCATTTCATAGACGCTGGCCAATCTGAGGTTTTGGGGCCGAAATGTTGGGCCAACCGTCTAGCCCTCCTTTGAATGACACCTAATGTGCTGAGATCTGAGGTCTGCTTGTGGTGAGCGCAGAGGCTGTGTGTTTTCCTCTCAGCGAGTTCTCCGCCCTGTGTTCTTAGTCAATACTAATCAGGTGCTGAGAGATTCGGTCCGCTCCAGAAACACTCATACATCACCCACTGACGGACACTATCCAATCTGATGTCTCTCTCTTAAACAAATCAGTCCAGCTGTTCACCTCCATGACTACACCCCAGCTTTCTGTGCATATAAAGGCAGTAGGTGCACTCCTATAGATTTTGACTAGGGTTACTGTGTACAATGGAAACCCCAGACCTGCCAGTGCTAAGTATGTCTTGGTTCAGTGGTCAGGGGCAGGTAGGATGTTGATCACTAAAGACCTCCAGGTTCAAGATTTGCTTGACAAAGAACGTCTCTAGCCTCTGAGGCCTGGCAATTACAGGATCTCCAATGCACTTTCTCTCAGGTTGGTAATACTCTACTGTATTGGCAGTGTCGACTCCTGACTATCCTGACTACACCGCTCACGTCGCAAAATAAATGTAGAAATCTATATTATTCAATTATTGCACCCACACTGCTCACGCACGTCAACGAGCTTCTGCGTCGTCAAGGGCTAAAATAGTCAGTTCTATTTGTGACGCAGATCGCGCTGCAAGTCCTGCCTCTCCCATCTCCTCATTGGTTTATAGAAGCAGATACCCACGTGCCATCTTCTCATTGGGTATAACCAATGAGGAGATGGCACGTGGGTATGACTAGAAACGATTCAGTTGACCGTTTTATGTGTGGATTAATTGTCGGAGGACCTCGGGCATTTCAGGTAAAATAACAACTCAATGTTTATATCCCAGGACAAATTAGCTAGCAAAAGCAGGCTAGCTAAATAGGACAAATTAGCTAGCAAGTGCAAGCTAACTAGCTAAATTGCCATACATGTTTAATGCTATTCGACCAGTCCCCAAATTAATGTCATTGGTTCAGAGTTTGTGTTGATATTTTAACCTGCGTGTCGTGATCGTGTTTGGTGTGGGGGGGACAAAATACATTTATGCACGATGGTTCACGCGCGCAGCCGGTTTGGGTTCCGTGTTATGGCCTACACAGGCCCAAATATGACTGAGTCCTATCGCATTCAAATATTTGCATTCAAAGTTTAACATTTACATTGGACGTTGACACCAAACCGCCCAGACACGTTCTTCTAATATTTGTTTGAGTTCCAACCATGGATCATGCGGATATGGATCGTTTATTATACGTTTTGAGTTCCGGGTTTGAGACTCGTGCACATATGAGTGTGTGTATCAGAAAACACTTCATAGCTTGGCGTATTGACTACCTGACATTGTGAGAGGCACTTCTTCACTGTAACACTTGGCCTCTTTTCCATGAAGACACGGTGTGACATGCTACACAGGCTAACATTTGGAGGATGTGGCAGGAACATGTCTGGCAAGCCGTGCTGAGAGAGTCAGGCTCAGGAACTGACTAGTGGGTGTGTGTAGACAGTGAGGACTGGGATAGGGCCCCCAGCCAATGAAGCCAGTGCTGTGTGTGGGTCTGGATCTGTGTCTGATTGGGTTCAAACCCGGGTCTCCTGCAAACTTGTTATCTCTCTGAGGTAAAGCCTAGGCTTCCGGTCTCATCCAAATTGCAAACAAAGTTACTCATCGACCCACTTCTGTTACATGCACCACCGCCCTCTCACCAGCTTGTGAATAGGGACGGATGCCTTGGTGCCGTCACACCTCGTCTGCCACCCTGCTCAGGGCCACTCATAGAGATCAGCACTGACATTTCCAAGCGTTCACTGCAGAGTTGGGTTTTAGTCAATACGGTTTGGCGATTGCACAGTGAAAAGTAAAGGCATTTGTACTGGGTAACCGACACCACACAGAGGTAGGCCAGAGAAAAGGCTTTTGAACAAGGAGTAGGCTAGATAGCCTTGCTTTTTGAATACATTGCCCCACTACAAAGCAATCTTGCTATCTTAGGAGCCAGAAAGGACATTTTGTATTCTGAATCGCTTCCATGAGCTTTTGAATTTCCTTATCTCCTCTGGAAGTGAGATAACACCTGCTCTGTGTTCTGCGTTCACCTGCATGACAGCATGATGGAAAACATTACAGGATGTTTTTGAGTGCCCTGCTGAACGTTTCCAGGCTTTCCCTGGAACAGGCTGCTAACACATCCAGTTGGAAACAACTCATGGCCTGCGTCCCAAATGGCACCCTTTTCTCTATATAGCGCACTACTGTGGGCCCAGGTCAAGAGTAGTGCACTATATAGGGAATAGGGTGACATTGGGGTTGCAGCCCAGCAAGGCCTCTGCTTTGCATCAGTGCAGATTTGGCAAACCATTTGCAGTACAACGTGCAATGTGGGTTTTTTTTCCCCTGTCTAGCTCACTTTTTTAGCGCAATTATTGGAGGTCTCCCCATAGACACTTTTCATATGGAGTGTGGATGAGGATCTAATTGTAAACAAGGTGAGGTTGAGAAATGTGGCCACTTGCGGAGCTCACAAAGGAGCATACTGTATCATGCTGCGAAAGCGTGTTCTGCAGTGCCCTGCCTGATCAAGCCCTGGATGGGATGGAATTATGTATCTATGTCTATGGATGGGATGGGGAGATCGTCTGGAGCCAGCAGCCAAGCCTCAGCACAGGCCCTGTGTGCCACTCAGCTTCACTTCTCTCTCTTTCGCTCTCTCTTCCTTTCTCCTTTGCTGGTTTGTGTTCGACTGTTTGAGCCGTACTGAACGAGGCAGCCGTATCCTGGGGGACGGTAAACAAAGCGCTGCACTGTATTAACTCCCCCGTAAAACAGATATTTGGCTTTTGTTATAACTAACAGTGACTCTGTATCCGTTCAGAGAGGATCAACATTGGCCTCATCTGGGGCCCTACGTTTGTACAGCATGTGTTGTTGTTGAGACGGACGCATCTGTTTCTACTCTGGTTCGCTGTGGTAGATTTGAATATTTTTCTTAATTCATCAATGCACTCTCCAACAACCCTCGTTTGGTCCCAGATCTTGTGCGCTCAATTGACGCGACAGGAATTGGCAAGACCACACAAACAGATCTGGGACCTGACTAGTCTAACCTCGGTTGTATTGATTGAACCAGGTAACAATTGAGAATGTGCTGATATTTTTGTTGACAGGAATCATAATAAGGGATACATTTAAGCAAGCATGATCCCTCTACAGTCAGTAACAAGGCATCATTGTTTCATGCTGGCTGTACACACTGTAACATGACATCATGCAGCCTTGGGAAGGACCAATGTTTTCCTGCATGGATAATGCCATGCAAATATTGTACCTGCGGTATGAGACAATTGACTACAGGCTAGTTATACTGGTGCTAGCTAGTGTTGCTGGGTGTAGGGTGAAATTGCACTTAGATGCTGATCTTTTGTCAGTTTAACATTTTTCCACTGAAAGGTTAAGGTTAGGGTTGGGGGAGGAAAGCGGATCCTTGATCTGTACCAAGGAGAAACTTTACCCCAAAGAAGGAGAACACATGACTTCTTGTACATCACAGTTCTGATATTTTATGGTCTTTTTAAACCAGTTTATGGACTGCCTTTGTGTGAAGGCACAAAGTCACAGCCAGCAAAACACTAGAGCTGTAAATGTAAAACATCTCTTTTGCCTCTGTCCTCAAATGCAAATCAGGTCCTTTATGGTGATGCTAGGGGGAAGATAGTTTATGATGCTGATATTACAGAACAACCTCTGGAAACATAGGCCTAGATTTAAATGAATAGGAGTGCAAATGGGGACACCTGATCTTGTACATTGCACTCTGGGGTGAAGTTTCCTCAAGGTATATATCTAGGATCAGCTTCTCCTCCCCCAATCCTAACCTTAACCATCAGGGCATAAAATGTACTTTTTGGTCCACCAGCCACGCTGGCAAGTAGATTTAGTAATCTACAGTTGAAGTGGGAAGTTCACATACACTTAGGTTGGAGTCATTAAAACTCGTTTTTTAACCACTCACTTTTTCAACCACACAAATTTCTTGTTAACAAACTATAGTTTTGGCAAGTAGGTTAGGACATCTACTTTGTGCATGACACAAGTAATATTTTCAACAATTGTTTATAGACAGATTATTTCACTTATAATTCACTATATCACAATTCCTGTGGGTCAGAAGTTTACATACAGTAAGTTGATTGACTGTGCCTTTAAACTGCTTGGAAATTTCCAAAACATGATGTCATGGCTTTAGAAGCTTCTGATAGGCTAATTCACATCATTTGAGTCAGTTGGAGGTTTACCTGTGGATGTATTTCAAGGCCTACCATCAAACTCAGTGCCTCTGCTTGACATCATGGGAAAATCAAAAGAAATCAGCCAAGACCTCAGAAAAAAAATTGTTCATCCTTGGGAGCAATTTCAAAACTCCTGAAGGTACCATGTTCATCTGTACAAACAATAGTACGCAAGTATAAACACCATGGGACCCACGCAGCCGTCATACCGCTCAGGAAGGAGACGCGTTCTGTCTCCTCGAGATGAATGTACTTTGGTGCGAAAAGTGCAAATCAAACCCAGAACAACAGCAAAGGACCTTGTAAAGATGCTGGAGGAAACCAGTACAAAAGTATCTATATCTGCAGTAAAACAAGTCCTATATCGACATAACCTGAAAGTCCGCTCAGCAAGAAAGAAGCCACTGCTCCAAAACCGCCATAAAAAAGCCAGACTACGGTTTGCAACTGCACATGGGGACAAAGATCGTACCTTTTGGAGAAATGCCCACTGGTCTGATGAAACAAAAATAGAACTGTTTGGCCGTAATGACCATCATTATGTTTGGAGGAAACGGGGGAGGCTTGCAAGCTGAAGAACACCATCCCAACCGGCACGGGGTGGTTTCATCATGTTGTGAGGATGCTTTGCTGTAGGAGGGACTGGTTCACTTCACAAAATAGATGGCATCATGAGAGAGGAAAATTATGTGGATATATTGAGCCACATCTCAAGACATCAGCCAGGAAGTTAAAGCTTGGTCGCAAATGTGTCTTCCAAATGGACGATGACCCCAAGCGTACTTCCAGAGTTGTGGCAAAATGGCTTAAGGACCACAAAGTCAAGGTATTGGAGTGGCCATCACAAAGCCCTGACCTCAATCCTATAGAAAATATGTGGGCAGAACTGAAAAAGCATGTGTGAGCAAGGAGGCCTAAAAACCTGACTCAGTTACACCAGCTCTGTCAGGAGGAATGGGCCAAAATTCACCCAACTTATTGTGTATGTAAACTTTTGATCAAGTACTTTTTTCACTCACTGTACATGACCAAAAGTATGTGGACACCTGCTCATCGAACATCTCATTCCAAAGTCATGAGCGTTAATATGGAGTTGGTCACCCCTTTTCTGCTATAACAGCCTCCACTCTTCTGGGAAGACATTCCACTAGATGTTGGAACATTGCTGCAGGGACTTGCTTCCATTTAGCCACAAGCATTAGTGAGGTCGGGCACTGATGTTGGGAGATTAGGCCTGGCTCGCAGTCGGTGTTCCAATTAATCCCAAAAGTGTTCAATGGGGTTGATGTCTGGGCTCTTTGCAGGCCAGTCAAGTTCTTCCACACTGATCTCAACAAACCATTTCTGTGTGTACCTCGCTTTGTGCACTGGGGCTGTTGTCATGCTGAAACAGGAAAGGGCTTTCCACAAAGTTGGAAACACTGAATTGTCTAGAATGTCATTGTATGTTGTAGCGTTAAGATTTCCCTTCACTGGAACTAAGGGGCCTAGCCCGAACCATGAAAAAAAACAGCCCAGACCATTATTCCTACTCCACTAAACTTTACAGTAGGCACTATGCATTCGGGCAGGTAACATTCTCCTGGTGTCTGCCATACCCAGATTCATCACTCCAGAGAATGTGTTTCCACTGCTCCAATGGCGGCGAGCTTTACACCAGTCCAGCCGACACTTGGCATTGCGCATGCTGATCTTAGGCTTGGCTTGTGTGGGGCTGCTCATGAAGCTCCCGACGAACAATCAGCAACGGGTGTGGCAGAAATAGCTGAATCCACTACTTTTGTATATATAGTGTATCACAGAGGAGACAAAAATGTTCACCTTCCCTTTGAAGGTTACCTTGGTAGCTCGACTTAAGTCCTGTGTGCACCTTTTTGAGATTGATTTTGACTAGTAGAATCATTTTCTTTTCTTCCTTAGCAGTTGAAACTCTAACATAGAAAATCAACCGAGCTTGTGAACAAAACAATGTAAATAGCCAAGAAACACAACAACGTCTCACTTCAGTAGACTTTAGTTTCATGTAAATTAGACAGACTTTTATGCCAGTACGCTCCGCTTCTACAAATGAATCTTTCACTCAACACCCCAGCCAGGCTGTGTTGTAGCGCAAAGTAGAATAAGCTATATAGGATTCGTAGTTCTTTGACTTTGTGCGGTTAATTTACCAGCTATGAAACGAAAAGGCAGAAATACTTTGAAAGCATCTACTGCAGCATTTATTTGACTATAAATTTGATAATTCTTGACTATTTGTATTCACAAATGTGAGTGAAATGCTCGCCCTGACCACCCATCAACGTGGCTGGTGAAATTGACATTTCACCCGACAATGCCAAAATCTACACGCTGGTGTTAATTTTTGGCCCTGTTAACCATTAGTGGAGGAAATACAGAGTCTAAGGGCAACTTCAACTTCAACCCAGACAGCACATTGAAGCCCTTTGAATGAGGAATGGAAATGTAAGATCAAATTTTATTTGTCACATCCGCCGAATACATACTGTGAAATGCTTATTTACAAGCTCTTAACCAACAATGCAGTTCAAGAAATAGAGTTAAGAAAATATTTACTAAATAAATCAAAGTAAAAGATAAAAAGTATATATAAAGTAACACAATAAAATTACAATAACGAGGCTATATACCGGGGGGCCAGTACAGAGCCAATGTTATTCAAATGCTATTCAAAGCCCTGTCCCTGACTACCTGAATTCTCTGAAATGTTACCCTCACAATGGATTCTTCCCACCATTGCGGCTTTAACTCATTAGTAAATATTACACAGCTCTTCTTAATTCATTTGAAACAGGGGAACGTTAGTCATGCTTGGGAGATGATGAGCTGATAAATCAAGGCTTTTGGCTGCCACAGGGACTCTGGAACCTTTGTCATTTACCCTGCCGTGAGACTGAGGTTCTGGTACTGGTTTCCCAAAATGATCTTAAGGCTAAGTTAATCATTAGAACTATTGAGCTCAAGGCTAAGTTCGTCGTTAGAGCCATTGAGCTCAAGGCTAAGTTCGTCGTTAGAGCCATTGAGCTCAAGGCTAAGTTCGTCGTTAGAGCCATTGAGCTCAAGGCTAAGTTCGTCGTTAGAGCCATTGAGGTCAAGGCTAAGTTCGTCGTTAGAGCCATTGAGGTCAATGAACTTAGCCTTAAGATGCTTTTGGGAAACACACACACACACACACACACACACACACACACACACACTAGGACGTACATGTTGTTCTGTTCTTACACTGTTGTGAGGTCCTGTAGAGAATGAAGACTGTTCTGGATGACTTCTCCAGACTAGAGTCAATCAACAGGAGCCATGCTGGCAGCCTCGCTCCAGGTGTGGGTGTGTGTGTTTTTCCTCCATGGAAAATCATCCCTGCTTATGGTCTTCATCCAGCTTCTCCGCTTCCACAACATCCCCTCAAAGTCCACACTAGAGGTCGACCGATTCATCAGAATGGAATATTAATTAGGGCCGATTTCAAGTTTACATAACAATTGATAATCGGCATTTTTGGACACCGCATTCGCGAAAAAAGCACTGTCGTTGCACCAATGTGTACCTAACCATAAACATCAATGCTTTTCTTAAAATCAATACACAAGTATATATTTTTAAACCTGCATATTTAGTTAATATTGCCTGCTAACATGAATTTATTTTAACTAGGGAAATTGCGTCACTTCTCTTGCGTTCTGTGCAAGCAGAGTCAGGGTATATGCAGCAGTTTGGGCCGCGAACTGTGTGAAGACCATTTCTTCCTAGCAACGACTAAATAATTTGGCAGAATTGTACATAATTATGACATAACATCGAAGGTTGTGCAATGTAACAGGAATATTTAGACTTAGGGATGCCACCCGTTAGATAAAATACGTAACGGTTCCATATTTCACTGAAATAATAAATGTTTTGTTTTTTTCGAAACGACAGTTTCCGGATTTGACCATATTGATGACCAAAGGCTCGTATTTCTGTGTGTTATTATATTATAATTAAGTCTATGATTTGATAGAGCAGTCTGATTGAGCGGTGGTAGGCAGCAGCAGGCTCGTAAGCATTCATTCAAACAGCACTTTCCTGCACTTCGCTGTGCTTCAAGCATTGCACTGTTTATGACTTCAAGCCTATCAACTCCCGAGATTAGGCTGGCAATACTAAAGTACCTATTAGAACATCCAATGGTCAAAGGTATATGAAATACAAATCGTATAGAGAGAAATAGTCCTATAATAACTACAACCTAAAACTTCTTACCTGGGAATATTGAAGACTCATGTTAAAAGGAACCACCAGCTTTCATATGTTCTGAGCAAGGAACTTAAACGTTAGCTTTTTTACATGGCACATATTGCACTTTTACTTTCTTCTCCAACACTTTGTTTTTGCATTATTTAAACCAAATTGAACATATTTCATTGTTTATTTGAGACTAAATAGATTTTATTGATGTATTATATTAAGTTAAAATAAGTGTTCATTCAGTATTGTTGTAATTGTCATTATTACAAATATATATATATATAAATATCGTCCAATTAATCGGTATCGGCTTTTTTGGTCCTCCAATAATCGGTATCGGCGTTGAAAAATCATAATCGGTCGACCTCTAGTCCACATAGCTTTATTTTTGTGGAATTCCAGATTTTTCCCCATCCCCTAACCCTTACCTTAAAACCCTAAACTTTACACCAAAAACCTAAACCTTAAGCTTGAAATAGCATTTGACAAACTTCGACAAAAAAAAAATCCTGGCTTTTTAAAAAAGTTCTTGTTTTCCGACCTTGTCAGGACATTCGGGTGATTTGTTAGGACATTGGGGTCCTGATAATGTAGGAAAACAAGTGTGTGTATATATATATATATATATACACACATACACACACACACACACACACACACACACACACACACACACACACACACAGAGCCCCTCTCCTCCTGTCACCACACTGAGAGCCTACAGCTGTTCTGTGGCTGAGAGGGCACTCTCCATTAGCTGCCTCTTGCTTAATTGATGAGGTGTTCAAAGATGTCTTCACTCGCACAGTAAAGTACACCCAAAGTTGGAGCTGTGGTCTTGATGGAACAGAAGCGGTGAGAGAGATGAAAAGCGGGGAAAATATATTTTTTATATCTTGCCATTATGGAGCTGGACCATAGTTGAGTCTGAAATTGCACCATATTTCCTGTATAGTGCACTACTTTTGACCAGGGCCCTCTGGTCATAAGTAGAGCACGTTATAGGGAATAGGGTGCCATTTTGGAGGCACCCCATGTATCTCTCCCACTCTAACGGCACCTTTCATTGTTGAGTGGGTTCCATGATGCTTCTTCCTTACGTAACGCTTCCAGAAAGCTAAAATGTCAGGAGGTGGATGATGATGAGCGCAGGACTGTGAGGAGAGGAATGGGTTTGAAGGGGGGCTGAAGAAGGCGAGCGGGTGTAACTTAAGCCTGATTTATTTAGTCCAAAGTCCATTTTGAGTTAACCCAAGCTAAACCTGGGTTTAGCTTAATGATCAACTCAGAGAAGCAAAATGACAATGGAGAGAAAATGCTTCCTTCCTCTTCCCACCTTGGAAATACGGTACTACTACTACTAGTAGCTGCTGCCTTTTCTGATTTAGGCTTGTAAAATTCCAGAATCTTATTTTGTGATTGTCTGGATCTTATATGATCTATTAGCAGTTCCATCAGGATTTCCAGCAAGGGTATAATGGAATAAATCTTTGCAACTCTAGTCTGATCGGCTGACATTTTGTACTGGCAAACCATAGAACTCCTCGAGGAGCTCCAGTGGTACTGTGTCGTTGAGTATCACCCTCATATTTCCTGCATTCATTGGAGGTGGTCTTACGCAATGCTGCTGATTGTGTCATCTTTCCATCATCACCGCCTTAGTTCTCTCTGTACCTGTCACGTAGAGGTGTGGTTAGGCTCGCGGAGGGCTTATCGGTACGCATTATCAGAAGATTGGCTTTGCTTGACGTCAGCCTTCATTTCCTCTTCGTGCAGGAGAGGGATTTGGCTCTATCTGCTATTTCGATAGACTATTCCTTTGCAGAGTTACGTTTCTAGCACAACGGTCCTGCTATGAGTCACGTGTATGTTGTGCTTGACCTCAAACTGGGGGTTTATACCAGCAGACTAGGAGAATGGGTTCAAAGGACATTTCCTCACAGACTACCTACCCCCATGTGTCCTTTCCATGTCTGTGCATGTGTGTGCGGGGGTGTGTGTTTGTGTTTATTTACTCAGAGACGGGTAGCTTTGCTGGTACATTCAGACACAGCCCCGTAATACCGTGTGCATGTTCCACAGAGTACTATTATGCAAGCGTTGCAGTTGCCTTGACCACAGCGCAGCATGTCAATCTAAATCCTAAACCTCGTTGTGCGGGTTCATCAGACTAAAGATGCTCATCGGGCTTAAAGATGCTCTGTGAAGAAGGCACAGGATGTGGAGAGATCTCTTGTTAGGTTTAAATACCACCTCTCTGACATTTGATTATAATGCGGCTATATTTAGCCTGCCACTTGGCGATAGGCAGCTCTTTCTGCTTGATTAAAGCAGCAGCGACTTAAGAAGCCATGTTTTGTCACTGACACACTGGCTGGTGAGATCTCAGCCAGTCTCGGCTCATATCAGCTCGTCTTGTCAGGAGGAGGAGGAGAGAGGGTGTGTGTGTGTGTGTGTGTGTGTGGATAGAAAATACTTTAATAATAATCTGTCTGCCTCCCCCTATTGTTCTCCTGCTCCTGTTTCTCCCGGAAACCGTGGCTAAAAAATAGGCCTTTTGTTTCAGGCTGGCCGTCTCATGACCACATGACTGTTGTCCATTTCCGCATTTATTTCACCTTTGTTTTAACAGGGAGTCATATTGATGGCAGAATACAGAAATACACACAATAAATAGGAACATGCAACAACGCATAGCCTGCAGTGTCACACACCCTGGCTCAGGGTGTTGCGTCGGGCATGTGTGATTCCATTGCAGTTGGACTGAGCAGAATCACTGCTAGGGCTACTCATTATGTGATGATTGATTCTGCGCATCGCCTCGTTCAAACGGTCTTCTCTCTCATCTCGCTCAAAGGCTTCTTTTAGCAGATAATGGCTGAAACGGGAGAGAGCAGCTTCAAAGGCATCTTTAGGTGTTTTGGACCCACTGGAAGTTGGTGAATAGCAGCGAATGTCCCTCTTCTTATTTGGTTCTCATTGGTGTAGGTTGAAGTGTCCGCTAGATGCTGATCTCGAGGCAGTTTTGCGTTTACCTCACTATGGTTAATGTTAAGTTTGAGGGAGGGAAGCTCATCCTAGATCTGTACTAGAGGTCGACCGATTATGATTTTTCAATGCCGATGCCGATTATTGGAGGCCCAAAAAAGCCGATACCGATTAATCGGCCAATTGTTTTATTTATTTGTAATAATGACAATTACAACAATACTGAATGAACACTTATTTTAACTTAATATAATACATCAATCAAATCAATTTAGCCTCAAATAAATAATGAAACATGTTCAATTTGGTTTAAATAATGCAAAAACAAAGTGTTGGAGAAGAAAGTAAAAGTGCAATATGTGCCATGTAAAAAAGCTAACGTTTAAGTTCCTTGCTCAGAACATGAGAACATATGAAAGCTGGTGGTTCCTTAACATGAGTCTTCAATATTCCCAGTTAAGAAGTTTTAGGTTGAGGTTATTATAGGACTATTTCTCTCTATGCCATTTGTATTTCATATACCTTTGACTATTGGATGTTCTTATAGGCATTTTAGTATTGCCAGTGTAACAGTATAGCTTCCTTCCCTCTCCTCGCCCCTACCTGGGCTCGAACCAGGAACACATCGACAACAGCCACCCTCGAAGCATCGTTACCCATCGCTCCACAAAAACCGCGGCCCTTGCAGAGCAAGAGGAACAACTACTCCAAGTCTCAGAGCGAGTGACGTTTCAAATGCTATTAGCCATTTCACATCGGTTACACCAGCCTAATCTCGGGAGTTGATAGGCTTGAAGTCATAAACAGCGCAATGCTTGAAGCATTACGAAGAGCTGCTAGCAGACGCACGAAAGTGCTGTTTGAATGAATGCTTACGAGGCTGCTGCTGCCTACCATCGCTCAGTCAGACTGCTCTATCAAATCATAGACTTAATTATAACATAATAACACACAGAAATACGAGCCTTTGGTCATTAATATGGTTGAATCCGGAAACTATCATTTCGAAAACAAAACGTTTATTCTTTCAGTGAAATATGGAACCGTTCCGTATTTTATCTAACGGGTGGCATCCCTAAGTCTAAATATTCCTGTTATATTGTACAACCTTCAATGTTATGTCATAATTATGTACAATTCTGGCAAATTAATTACGGTCTTTCTTAGGAATAAATGAACTTCACACAGTTCGCAACGAGCCAGGCGGCCCAAACTGCTGCATATACCCTGACTGCTTGCACGGAAAGCAAGAGAAGTGACACACTTTCCCTAATTATAACAAATTCATGTTAGCAGGCAATATTAACTAAATATGCAGGTTTAAAAATATATACTTGTGTATTGATTTTAAAGAAAGGCATTGATGTTTATGGTTAGGTTTGGTGCAACGACAGTGCTAAATCATCACCCGTTTGGCGAAGTAGGCTGTGATTTGATGAGAAATTACCGTAAATTCCGGACTATAAGCCACAACTTTTTCCCCAGGCTTTGAACCTCGCGGTTTAAACAATGACGCGGCTAATATGTGGATTTTTCCCGCTTTCAAAATTTTTTCTGAAAAAAACACATTCTGTGACGTGCTCAGTTTTTTGGCAGCATGAAGCTTTCATTAGACCAATGAAATTGCCGAACGGGTTAAGGTCAAACAACTTTTTTGTTTACTGTTTAGATTAAATCAAGCGCTCTCAAACTTCCCATCATTCTGATTACGGTAGTCATTTTGTCACCCTCATCATGGCAAAGACACGGAGAAATGCATATGATGCAGCTTTCAAGTTGAAGGCGATTGATCTGGCTGTTGGAAAAGGAAATAGAGCTGCTGCACGGGAGCTTGGTCTTAATGAGTCGATGATAAGACGTTGGAAACAGCAGCGTGAGGAATTGACTCAGTGCAAAAAGACAACTACCGGTAAAGCTTACTGCTAATTTTTTATTTTTGTTACAAGCCGTGTTTCATTGAAGCCTATTTATTTTTGTTACAAGCCGTGTTTCGTTAAAGCCTGTGTAAAGTTAATTTGTTTCAATGTACCGGTAGGCACCTGCGGCTTATAGACATGTGCGGCTTATTTATGTTCAAAATATTTTTATTTTTTTTATTCAGTGGGTGCGGCTTATATTCAGGTGCGCTTAATAGTCCGGAAATTACGATAACAGGCACCGCATCGATTATATGCAACGCAGGACACGCTAGATAAACTAGTAATATCATCAACCAAGTGTAGTTAACGAGTGATTATGTGAAGATTGATTGATTTTTATAAGTTTAATGCTAGCTAGCAACTTTCCTTGGCTTCTTGCTGCCCTCGCGTAACAGGTAGTCAGCCTGCCACGCAGGCTCCTCGTGGAGTGCAAAGTAAGGCAGGTGGTTAGAGCGTTGGACTAGTAACCGGAAGGTTGCAAAAACGAATCTCCGAGCTGACAAGGTAAAAATCTGTCGTTCTGCCCCTGAACAAGGCAGTTAACCCACCGTTCCTAGGCCGTCATTGAAAATAAGAATGTGTTCTTAACTGACTTGCCTAGTTAAATAAAGGTGTAAAAAAAAAAAATCGGTGTCCAAAAATACTGATGTCCGATTGTTATGAAAACTTGAAATCAGCCCTAATTAATCGGCCATTCCGATTAATCGGTCGACCTCTAATCTGTTCCTAGGTGGAACTTCACCCCGGAGCGTTCTCATTTGTCTATCACCGTCGTTTACTGTATCCACCACTATGCTGTGTATTATTTAAATGATGTATTGCATAGCCATTGCGAGTATGAAAACAACAAGGATATTAAAATAGACGAGAGGGCCGCGTCGCAGCATGAGCTCTTTACATCGAGGGTTATTAAGTCAAAGCGCTGTGTGAATTCAATTAATTTCAATCAGTGATTTTTCTTGGAGTAGAGACTATATATTATCAGAATGGGGTCCCCTCCCAGTAACTGACACACACACACGCTCCTGACGTGGTAGGATAAAATGGCTTTGTGTGCAGAGATCACATGACATTCTGTTCATTAGAATTCTGATACATTTTCTTCTCTCTCACTGAAATCTCTTTGTTTCTTAGTGAATGCTACTCAGTACAGAAGGAAGAATTGTCATTGGTCTATGCACTGGTGTGTTTTAGTCTTATCTTTAGCCCAAACACGGCGGGTCTCGTCAGAACTCAGAGTTTGGGCTGAGTTGACCCTGAAGGTTTAATAATTAATCTAGGACTGATCAATCGCTTGAGAACAAAGTGATGCATTGTCTAATATTTGGCTCTGTACAAGCCGCAGGACTTTTGGTCACTGTCTGCCTCTTTGTTATTGGCAAGCTCCCCATGGGTCGCAAATGGTAAAAAGCCTGCCTCTTGTTTTCTATCTGTTTTGTGCAGATGTTTTGCTTTTTACTTCAGAACAACTGTTCACAGAACAGGTAGTGACTGTTAAGAGATTTTTTAACAGGACAAAACACGCAGTCTGCGACGGTTCCCTTATTGTTATCGAACTCGTTTAAAGGCCAGTGCTGATACCTGTAATTCACTCGTGGCCAAGCCACAGACCCACTGGCAATATCCTCTTGTCAGTCCAAACTAAGTTTCCCTCGGACTGTGTGAGAGTATCAGCCTTGAACTGATGACAGGGCAATCATGACGATGGACATGATGACAGCCTTTCAGACATCCCCCTGAGAAAATAAAGCCCTGACTGAGCCTCATCACCTCTGTCATGTAACAGCCATTTCTTAATGGGACACCTTCTCCCAACCCTGGTGTTTTCATTCTCACAGGAACACGAGCTAAGGTTTTGCACTATATAGGAAACAGAGGGGCATTTTGGGACGCGCCCAATCATTTTTTTTTTTTTTTACAAAAAACGATTGAAACGAGTCATCTTTTATTTATGGGAGATGCCATCACATTTTCTTTATTGGAATGTGACCTTTCCCAGCACCCCATTCCATTAACGCCTTTTAGTACCGCCGATTTATCTAAACTCCACCCAAGTCTGTTGTCTCGGTGTGAGGCTGGCAGAGAGCGAGCTTATCTGAACCTGTGTCAGTCTGCTGCATCCGGGATGGAAATCACCACTGTATGCCCGGCCAGGGGAGCAGCATAGCATAGCCTCACTGGCATCTTGTATCTGTCGCGGCTGGATGGATGGATGGATGGTACCATGTGGTCACACTAGTTACGCTACCTGTGCTCGTGCTATTGGGCGAGAGCACACATCACATGCATACATATGATGTTTCAGTTCTGGGCCATGTTCAGTCTCTTCAAAATACCACCTCCTCCCTGAGGATACATGGAATTACAGACCCAGTGAAGTCATTGGTTGTTCGGAGCTTTTTGATGTGAAAACCCAAAGTGTGTGTGTGTGCGTGTGTTTTTGTTGTGTCGTGCGCATACATGCCTGAGGCAGTGTGTACGTACACAGGAGTGTGTTCATTCATGCCTGAGGCAGTGTGTACGTACACAGGAAGTGTGTTCATTCATGCCTGTGTATTGATCTCTCCGTGTCGTCTTTGTTTGTCAATTCCAGACCTGCACGGTTTGCTCCCAAGGCTGGTGCCTGACCTTATTGATCCCTTCCTTTTCTCTCCTCTCTTTTTCTCTCCTCTCTTTCCTCAGATCTGCTGAACGGCGCTCAGGAGAAATGTGAGCTTCCCCCCATGGACGGCTTCCCTCACTGTGAGGGCAAAGTCAAGGTCAGCGACACACACACACACACACACACACACACACACACACACACACACACACACACACAGTAACCACCAGCAGCAGAAGTAATCACAGCCCTCCAGCCCCAGGCCAGAGTCTGCCCGGAGCAGATACCGGCATATCATAAAGGCCATCTGCTCTGTGCGCTGCTCCCAAGCCTCCACTGGCACCAAGGAGAGGCAGGCATGGCTAGCCGATCACCATTTTTAAAAGAGACAAAACAGGGCTCAAACAGGCTCCATAGCGGAAACCGATGAGCTGTTTTGTCCTATTTAGCCTCCCTTTGTCTCAAATGTTTATCTCCTTTCTCTTTTTTTTAATGGGATTATTTCAACCACATTAAATCTCAAGTGTTTTATTGAGGTTAAATCAGAATGCAGCTTTTCGATGTATTCTGTTGCGCGTGGCCTAAATGTTTCTGCTGACTAAACTGTTGGCTAGTAAAATAACTTCACATACTTTCTTCTTTTTATGGGGTTTGGTGGAAATCCCAGCTGTCACAGTGCTATATAGTACTGTACATGGTACCAACTTCCTACTGGCAACCTTTTCCATCCTGTTATTGTGCTCTGATGGATGGAATAATTATTATTAGCATAATCTTTCAGAAGGTTTTTAGCAGGAACAAAAGACATATTGAAGACTTCTTGCTCCTTCCGATTACAATATACTTCGGAATTCATGAACTCCTGTAGAATACCTTTTAAGTCAATTAGCTGCACGTGATGTTTTCATCTGCCTTGCGTGACTCATTCCACTTACTTGGGTGGCTGTCAATCTCAGTGGAATTAGTTAGGGCAGTCTCATATAAACCTACACCGACTCTGCATAGCCTAGTCATTCAAAAACAATGTGATGGAAATCGGATAGAAAAATCAGATGGAAATTGCAGTGATGGAAAGAGGTTGGCTACGTCCCAAATGGCAGCCTATTCCCTGTGTAGTGCACTACTTTTGACAAGGGCCCATAATGAATAGGGTGTCATTTGAGACTTAGCCTTAATGTGTCAGTGTTGGAGTGGAACACCATTATTCCTAACCCAGACTGTAAGTGATTGCCATATTCCCCCGTAGCTTTGGCCAAGTCGTAGCCCCACTCTGCTCCTTCGCTCTGCTCCTCTTCGCTCTGCTCCTCTTCGCTCTGCTCCTTCGCTCTGCTCCTTCGCTCTGCTCCTCTTCGCTCTGCTCCTTCGCTCTGCTCCTCTTCGCTCTGCTCCTTCGCTCTGCTCCTTCGCTCTGCTCCTTCGCTCTTCGCTCTGCTCCTTCGCTCTGCTCCTTCGCGCTCTGCTCCTCTTCGCTCTGCTCCTCTTCGCTCTGCTCCTCTTCACTCTGCTCCTCTTCGCTCTGCTCCTCTTCACTCTGCTCCTCTTCGCTCTGCTCCTCTTCGCTCTGCTCCTTCACTCTGCTCCTCTTCGCTCTGCTCCTCTTCGCTCTGCTCCTCTTCGCTCTGCTCCTTCACTCTGCTCCTCTTCACTCTGCTCCTCTTCAATCTGCTCCTCTTCGCTCTGCTCCTCTTCACTCTGCTCCTCTTCGCTCTGCTCCTCTTCACTCTGCTCCTCTTCACTCTGCTCCTTCGCTCTGCTCCTTCACTCTGCTCCTCTTCGCTCTGCTCCTCTTCGCTCTGCTCCTCTTCGCTCTGCTCCTCTTCGCTCTGCTCCTTCGCTCTGCTCCTCTTCACTCTGCTCCTCTTCACTCTGCTCCTCTTCACTCTGCTCCTTCGCTCTGCTCCTTCACTCTGCTCCACTTCACTCTGCTCCTCTTCACTCTGCTCCTTCACTCTGCTCCTTCACTCTGCTCCTTCACTCTGCTCCTCTTCACTCTGCTCCTTCACTCTGCTCCTCTTCACTCTGCTCCTTCACTCTGCTCCTCTTCACTCTTCTCCTTCACTCTGCTCCTCTTCACTCTGCTCCTTCACTCTGCTCCTCTTCACTCTGCTCCTCTTCGCTCTGCTCCTCTTCGCTCTGCTCCTTCGCTCTGCTCCTCTTCGCTCTGCTCCTCTTCGCTCTGCTCCTCTTCACTCTGCTCCTCTTCACTCTGCTCCTCTTCGCTCTGCTCCTCTTCGCTCTGCTCCTTCACTCTGCTCCTTCACTCTGCTCCTCTTCACTCTGCTCCTCTTCACTCTGCTCCTCTTCACTCTGCTCCTTCACTCTGCTCCTCTTCACTCTGCTCCTTCGCTCTGCTCCTCTTCGCTCTGCTCCTTCGCTCTGCTCCTTCACTCTTCTCCTTCACTCTGCTCCTTCGCTCTGCTCCTTCGCTCTGCTCCTCTTCGCTCTGCTCCATCGCTCTGCTCCTTCGCTCTGCTCCTTCACTCTTCTCCTTCACTCTGCTCCTTCGCTCTGCTCCTTCGCTCTGCTCCTTCGCTCTGCTCCTTCGCTCTGCTCCTTCACTCTGCCTCTTTCACTCTGCTCCTTCACTCTGCTCCTTCGCTCTGCTCCTTCGCTCTGCTCCTTCGCTCTTCTCCTTCACTCTGCTCCTTCACTCTGCTCCTTCACTGGGCTTCAGTAGATTAGTTTTATTTTTTCTTTAACCTTTATTTAACTGGGCAAGTCAGTTAAGAATAAAGGCCGTCATTGTAAATAAGAATTTGTTCTTAACTGACTTGCCCAGTTAAATAAAGGTTAAAGAAATAAGTGGGTTAACTGCCTTGTTCAGGGGGCAGAACGACAGATCTTTTACCTTGTCAGCTCGAGAATTCGATCCAGCGACCTTTCGGTTACTGGCCCAACACTAACCACTAGGCTACCTGCCGTTTTGCACATCTCCATCTGTGAACATCTGAAAACAATGTATTTTGCGGTTGAATCTCGAAAACCTCAGCCCATTGACACTTTGCCCAGAGTAACATTGTTTCTTTTCTTACATTGCCTGGTTCTTTTTCTTGGATTGATGAGTCCTCACACACACAGACTTGGGTCTGGTCAAATGGCTCAGAGCTACACATGGGATGGGAGGACTGGCCAAGGCATGTGGATTGATAGGCCATACTGGTACCTATTGTGTTCAGTCCTGACCAAGTCTCTCCTCCTCTTCCTCAGTGGATGAAGGACATGTGGCGGTCAGACTCATGCTACACTAACTACGGCGTGGACGGCTCCACCTGCTCCTTCTTCATATATCTCAGCGAGGTAAGTGGTGTCTGTGTCTGTCTGTATGTGGTCTGTGCATGTGTCCGTGCCCGGGTGTCCGTGCCCGGGTGTCCGTGCCCTTGTGTCTGTGGTTGTCCGTGTATGTGCGCACAGTGGCTACAGTGTGGTTTGATCTACTCATTGACATTCAGTGTTAACAGCCTGGGGGACGTGGAACGCCCCAGCTCCTTACATATTCATCCACTGTAACTCCACGCGCCCTTGACGACTGAACTATTTACTTGTGAATTATCCTACGGCGCTGATTTTTTTCCTAGGAGTTAATATGGAAACATGTACTGTAGCATTCTGATGACCCTAGTGAGTACGGTACGCACATGTAAACACAACACTTGAGATGTAAAGCCCATTTATACCGTAGCATTCACAAATAAGGTTTGTCCTCTGGTGGTCAATGAGAAGCTCATTGCTAAGTAGCAATGACTGAACTGAAGTTTGTTTTAATCAAACTCAAGTCCCTGACTCTCTATGTTGATTATTCTCAGTCAGATATGGGAGCTGGTCAGATATGGGAGCTGGTCAGATATGGGAGCTGGTCAGATATGGGAGCTGGTCAGATATGGGAGCTGGTCAGATATGGGAGCTGGACAGATATGGGAGCTGGACAGATATGGGAGCTGGTCAGATATGGGAGCTGGTCAGATATGGGAGCTGGACAGATATGGGAGCTGGACAGATATGGGAGCTGGTCAGATATGGGAGCTGGTCAGATATGGGAGCTGGACAGATATGGGAGCTGGTCAGATATGGGAGCTGGTCAGATATGGGAGCTGGTCAGATATGGGAGCTGGTCAGATATGGGAGCTGGTCAGATATGGGAGCTGGTCAGATATGGGAGCTGGTCAGATATGGGAGCTGGTCAGATATGGGAGCTGGTCAGATATGGGAGCTGGACAGATATGGGAGCTGGACAGATATGGGAGCTGGACAGATATGGGAGCTGGTCAGATATGGGAGCTGGTCAGATATGGGAGCTGGTCAGATATGGGAGCTGGTCAGATATGGGAGCTGGTCAGATATGGGAGCTTATAAATGTTGTATCAGTTGAGATCAGTGCTTGGGGGAAGTGCGGTGCCATTTTACTCTACTGAAAGAACCTGTTGGGAGAGACATGTACCATATCCATTTAAGTAAAACTCCACCCCAAAACTATATTCCAGTATTTGTTTCATTAGTCCATTGTTGATATAGTCCCAAAATGTTTTGCATGGCAGCAATCAAGATATATCACTTTCAAAATACAGCCAGTATGATGCATTTGGCATCATATTATGCAACACTCAGCATCATATGATGCAAAATGCATAACACCGGCTGTATTTCTATATTTTGAACGTTTATATATCATGAGAACTTGATTGCTGGCATGTAAAACATTTTGGGACTGTGTGTGTGGGTGGAATTTACCTTTAAAGGAGAGAGAGGGTGCCTGCGTACCAAATGCCATCCTATTCCCTATTTAGTACACTACTTTTGACTAGGGCCCATAGGGAACTTTTAGGTATGCAGCCAGTGAGAGGTCTATGCAGCGAGACAGCTCTCTATCTCTCTAAGTCAGTGTGACTTGCTTTCACACTGGCAATATGCATGTATTTCCATGTAGTATCAGCCTTGTTCTTTCTCTCTCTGCCTCGCTACTTTTGGCCAGAGCCCTACACCCTATCAGCCAGAAACCCCAAAAGTAGTGCACTATATAGGGAATAGGATGTCATTACAGTAGGGTGGGGCCAGATTGCTTCTCTGTCTATCTCTGTATCTGCACGCAACAGTGAGGCTGGGCCCACCATTGCTAGTCGATGCATCAAACACCCACACCTCCCCTCCAGAACCTCTGAAGTGAGAACAAAGTGAGCCAGGCCTCTGTCAACATGACATCTGCTTTCACTGAAACAATTACCTGCCTAATGATTGCCTGATTTGCCTCCTAGGCTGCATCCCAAATGTTACCCTATTTCCTATATAGTGAATTACTTTTGACCAGGGCCTATATGGCTCTTATCTAAAGTAGTGCGCCATGTAGGGAAGAGGGTGCCATTTTGGGACACAACATAAGTGTCCCTTCCTCCCTCCCTCACCCCTGCGTCCTCCTCTCTCTCCTCTCCGTTGGCAGAGTTCACAGGCCCCATATGAATCACTCTGTCACATTTTCCATCTCAGTTCCTTCTGATGTTATGTTCTGATGTTAATGTCATTTTAGGTGGAGAACTGGTGCCCGCGCCTGCCGTGGAGGACCAAGACATTGGACGAGGAGGCCGACCGGAGGGGCCAGGTGAGTGTCTGAACTGAAGGGCTTTCCACACGGCCAAGCTGAGACAAACTGAGTATAGTTGCTGGAACCGTGCTGGAAAGGACAATGGGAAATTAAAATATTAGAGCCAACACAGTTTGGTTCGGGTTGGCACCATGTGAAAATGACAACGTGATAAGAAAATATCTTAAAACACAGTAGTGAAAAGGGCATAAGTGCCAGTCTCTGCACCCTGCTGAAAGACCAACAGCCTGGCCAGTCCTTTTCGCTCTCACCGGTCTGGGGACTGGCCAGACAGAATACCCAGCCTGAAGACAAATGCCAAGTCACGAGGGCATTGATTAGCTTTTATGATGTTAGAACATGTGCTCTTTAGAAATGACCTCTTCCACTTGTCCTTTAGCTCAAATGGTATCAACTAATGCATAAGCAATGTTAGATGCTGCACATAGGCTGACACACACACTGTCTGGAGAGTAGAGTCACTCCAGTGATTCTGTTAGTAACTGACTATAGAGAGGATTTATACCATGACGCCTGTCGCCATGCCAATGGGCACTCGCTCAAATCTCCTTACAGGGCTGTCTGAGGTCAGAGCTCCGGGTGTGACTCGCCGTTATTGGCTTTAAATATACTCGTGGTTATGGATAATCTTTGCCCCCCTTCGGATGTTCTTTTGTCTTTGAGATCACCATTGATGGTGGCTGTGATTTTCTTTGTTATTGTTGACCTGGGCCCATAACGCTATGGTTAAAAGTAGTGCACTATATAGGGAATAGGGTGCCATTTTGGACACGGCCCCTAGACTTTTCTCTCCCAGTGATTTCCTGTCCTGATGAGGGATGGTAACGCCAGAGCGTTGTTAGTGCGTTGTTTCCCCAGCTTTAGCAGCTGTTAATGGCAGGCAGGACTACATCTCAACCAAGCCGCCTGTGGGAAAGCATTCTTAAATATTGACCCGAGCGAAGTGGAGAGATGTGTAGATTGGTATCATTGCATTCCTGTATTCAATGAGGAGCCATATGTCTTTGTAATGCAAAGAGCGCCTGGCAGAACTTGGCACTTTGTAGCGTAAGTGTTTAAGTTGATGAGAGTCCTTTATATATCCTGTATATCCAATGTGCGTGTTGGAGATTGACAGCATTACAGAATCACTGATCTACAAATGACCTCAAATCCTACATAACTACTCATTATGTAATGAAGATCAGCGATTCTCTGCCTCCTTGCTCAAACTGATCATGACAAACACAATTGGGCGTGCTCGTTTGTCATCGTCCTGTGCCCCAGGTGGGTGGAGATTTCACTTTAGTCTAAAATGTGCCTGCCTACTGACTGTCTACCTACCCCCTTTCAGAGGCTAACGTTCTCCTTCTATAGGGTAAACCTTGAAAGAGGTTAATGGGTTAAACCATAACGCCTAAAGAGTAGGGGTGTCTAAATTGTGTCGTGTCTTCTTAGACGGAGATCCGGACGAGCTTCGAGGAGCTGTACCGGGTCATGTCTCGGCGAGAGGAGTTCCGCTGGATGATGCTCCGGATCAAGCGCATGGAAGACCCCTGGATCAACGCCATCCGCGCCCTGGCTGCCAAGCAGAACCTGGCCAAGAGGAAGAGGAAGAAGGTAGGACACAGACACACTCTCAAACACGTACTCATGTTGCACGCACACACATACTCTTGCAAGCTGTCACCTACACACTTGCACGCACGCACTCACACACACAAACACACCGCCGAAAATATATTAGCTACTTGGACAAGAGAATAGAATCTGCCCATGCCTTTCTGAACTGAGAATGTTGAAACAAGGGAAGTCCATTGTGTTCTGGGTAGCTACCTGGCCCCAACGATTAATAATGGAGGTTTCAGTTCCCTAGTGATCTTCAGGACTTCCTCTTTCTGACTCTACGGCTTTTAACAGTGTGGATATGACATATGGTGAGAGCTCTACTTCCTCTAGTTAGAGTGGAACAAAGTCTCTTGCACCTGAAACTCCAATTCTTCACTTTTTTCAAAGAAGTGTTCACTTTTTTCAAAGAAGTGTACGCTTACATACTCCTTGTAATGGATTTTAAAACATATGATTGGTGTAAGCATTGGCTTGAGTGAGCAAGAGTACACTGTGAGAAGTGTGGAGAATCGGGACCCAGCCCAACCTCTATCATGCCAAAGGCTCAGAGCAGGAACAAAGTAGCCTGATCCCAGATCTCTATGTGCTGTCTTGCCAACTTGGCAAGACCGCACAAACAGATCTGGGATCAGGCTAGGAACAAGGCGCCTGCCCCATTTCCATGACCCAAAGAGTCAAGATAGGCTTGGTCCCAACTGGCACCCGATTCCCTGTAAAGTGCAATACTTTTCACTATAGCCTTATATTCCCTGGTTGACAGTAGTGCACGTTATAGGGAATAGGGTGCCATTTGAAACACAGTCATAGTGTGCTGAAGGTTGATTTTTATATTATTACATTCATAATCCTCTCTCTACCCATTAATCCCTGAACAATGCACCTTGGTGATTGTGTCTCCGTCCCAAATTGCACCCTATCCCCTACATAGTTTACCACTATGGGACCTGGTCAAAAGTAGTGAACTATATAGGGAATAGGGTGCTGTTTGGGACGCCGGCTAACACAGCAGCTGAAAGTGTGTTGAGCCGTCCATAGAAAGCACAGAACATTGTAATGTTGGATTCTCTTCAGTGGCTCAGTGTGTTCCCTGGTGAATAGTAGGAGATGTAATAGTGCTACATCTTCTGTGGAGGGCATCTTACATTCTGCTATGTTGTACTCAGGGACTTGAAACGAGCCTGCCGTTTGAATAAGGAAAATGCCTTATTACATTTTTCCAACCCATTGAATTGCGTTTGGATTACTTCAAGAACTGAAGACGCACACCCAGATGGTTGGCGATGTGCCGAACATACTTGAATAAAGAAAGTTGCACACTATATTACACCGTGATTTATTGGGTTATAGTAATACTGTATGAATTTTTCAAATGTTGATGATATAACCCATTTCCATACTTTTCTGTATTGATAGCCCTGTTGGGAATCAAACTCGCGACCCTGGCATTGCTAGCGCCATGCTTTAACCAACTGAGCCACAATGAGAAACAATAGATTAAAACTGAACTGACACGATCTATGCCCCTCTCTCTCCATCAGATCCTGGTGCACCTGGGCCTGTTGACTAAGGAGTCGGGCTTCAAGATCGCAGAGAACGCCTTCAGTGGGGGGCCCCTGGGGGAGCTGGTGCAGTGGAGTGACCTCATCACCACCCTCTACCTGCTGGGCCACGACGTACGCATTTCCGCCTCACTGGCCGAGCTCAAAGAGTGAGTCCGTAGAGTGTGTGTGTTTGTGCACCCGTCAGACATATCTGGGTGGTGTTCAGTGAGGAGTACCGTTGCGAAACGTTTTCCAACGTAAAATGATGAAGAGCGTTCCTTATTGAGCAGCTCTAGGATCGTAATGAATAAGGTTATATGGACAGGTTGGGACTTGATCCTAGATCATCAGCACTCCTACTCTGAGACGCTTTATGGATACAGGTCCAGGTCTCCCCTGTCCATGTAGTCTTATTCATTGTGCTCCAAAAGGCAAAACTGATCCTAAATCAGCAGCACTCCTACTCTGAGATGCTTGATACATCCAGCCCCAGGTATTACCTCCCCAAGGTCACCTATGGAATGAGCAGCAGAAGCACAATACAGCTAAAGCTAGTGTAATGTGAGGTGGTGTGTGCTCTGGTCCCGCTTCGTTAGGTAAAACCTGTCTCATATGACTTCCTATTTGCGTAAGAGGGGTTTACTGTGTGTAAACAATCCATAACTTTCTTCTCTTTGTTTGTTGTGTGTTTACGTCATGTCGTTGCTCTCTTTTGTTAATATATTACAATACAATACCACGTTATTGTCCATGTTACAGTGAATTGAAAACCGTTTCCAACCGCAGGGCCCTGGTCAAAAGTAGTGAACTATAAAGGGGAATGTGGTGCCATTTACACCCTGTGTGTCCTAACTAAGCCCTCTCCTCGTACAGGATCATGAGGAGAGTGATGGGGAACAAGTCCAGCTGCCCCACCCAGGGGGACAAGGTGGTGGAGCTCATCTACATTGACATTGTGGGCCTGACCCAGTTCAAGAAGACACTGGGGCCCTCCTGGGTCCACTACCAGTAAGTACTCCATATCTTCAACTCTATGTCTGTCTGTCTGTCTGATAGTATTTATACACATCCACATCATCCATAAGTTATGGGCTGGGACGTGTGATGTTTTTAAATTTTTATTTAACCTTTATTTAACTAGGCAAGTCACTTAAGAACACATTTTTATTTACAATGACTGCCTACCCCTGCCAAACCCTAACCCGGATGATGCTGGGCCAATTGTGCGCAGCCCTATGGGACTCCCAATCACGGCCGGTTGTGATACCGCCTGGAATCGAACCAGGGTCTGTAGTGTTGCCTCTAGCGCTGAGATGCTTTTCCTTAGACCGCGGCGCCACTCGGGAGTGTGTGTGATGTTGTTCATTTAGTTAGATGGAGAGCGAGAGAGAGGTTACTTACACATCTCCTTCTTAGAAGAACACCTATCGACTAACATAACTCATCTCACATACACATGGTTCTGAAATCTATCTGACTCGTCATACAATGTCTTAGTTAAAATATGAGCATCCTAGTTTTTCATCCAATGAGTTTCCCGGTGTCCTCGTTTACGTCTGTGCCAGGGGGAAAATGTGATTTGATGAAGTCTCTTTGGAATCCGCATCCTCCTTGCTGCTCTGACGAAGTGGGAAGTGGTAACAGTGTCAGGCTCTCTGTCTGTGTCCCTCTGAGTCTCCCGAGACTGTATCCCTCCCTGTAGGATGCCAAGCATTGCTGGGGCTTCGTTTTCAGAGTGTTAGCCCACCGCTCATTTGCTGATTGGAGAGAAGCGGAGAGAGGTTGGCGGGGTGAAAAGAGGCCCATTTCCTGCAGCTCGTTTGATACCTGGTGGGGATGCTATTCAGGTGACAAAGATCCAGGCACAGAGGGGGGACCAGATGTGATTTACACACTCATTAGCATCTGAATGAGAAGGCTGAAACCCAGGCCCAGGCTGGATTTACATTTTAGTCATTTAGCAGATGCTCTTATCCAGAGCAACTTACAGTAGTGGGTGCATACATTTTCATACTTTTTTCTCGTACTGGTCCCCTGTGGGAATCGGACCCACAACGCTGGCGTTGCAAGCGCCATGCTCTACCAATTGAGTCACACGGGACCCCGGATCAGATTCGGGGGCCATGCAGACCAGACCGAGGTGGGTCTGCTCCTCCTGCCTGGATTGGTGGATGGGTTTTTCTTCTGTAAGCCCCTGTTTGTTTTTTTTTCAAGCTAACAAAAGTCTTCAGGTCTCATGCAAGGTTACTCATCAAACAAGCTGACTATCATGAGAACCAGCTCTGTTACAGTGGCTGTCATCAAACTGTTCTTTCACTGGGCTAAAATTGCATTATGTCTGAGCACAATCGTTTGATGTTCCCTTGTTGGTAGGCCGTTTCCATGGGAACATCAGGTCAAGGTCTTAACTCTTAATGGAGCAGTGGTCATGGTTGTGTCTGTTAATGTGTCTGTTTTCTCCCCACTCTCTATTGTGCGCGTGCGTTTGTCCGCTCCACTGATAGGACTGTCTGAACCGGCGCCTTGTACTCCTTGCCACTGATCTGAACAGTGTTTGAATTACAACCTTTGTCTCCAGTCTACAGCAATCTCATTTGAAAGACCATTTCACCTGGATCTCTCTCTCTCTCTCTCTTTCTCTCTCATAATCTCCTAAGAATGTTGTACTGTGTCTGACAATACACACGTGTCTCAAAAAGAAGAGATTTGCATGCTGTGGTTTTAGTCCCACTGGTCTTAAGTGGGACTAATTGTTCCTCTGATGTATCCCATCGGTGTGGTTGGAGGTCGTTACGAGAACTGCCTTGTGAGAACAAGAAGTCAGGTTCGCTAATAGCCCCAAGATTTCCATTCTCCTGTCAACACTTTTTGTTTGTTTCGGGTTTGCATTCTGTTTCATCTTGCTCTGAGGAAATTGACTGGGACTGCATCCCAAACGGCTCCCTATTCCCTATAATGTCCATTTGTTTTGACCAAGGACCTGGTCAAAAGGAGTGCGCTATTTAGGGTATAGGGAGCCGTTTGGGACACAGGCTCAACCTTTTTACAGACGGTGTGGTCGTAATGCAGGTTCCAGCTGGCATTTTCATGAGTGTATTGATTAATTCGTCATTATACATATCGGTGAAGACATTTACATTTGGCCACTTGATTCCGTGTTGATTTTGTGATGTGCACTTCCAGGAAGGTTATAAGATGACACTGTTTTACTGTAACTTCAGGCAAAACTTCTATTGAATGCGCATTTTGATTTTGAAGCTGACGAATCACGTCATGGAACAGTTTGGTCTCATAGTTATCTAATCCTGTCTTGTTTACGTTCTTACACATGTCCTCTCCTTCCTCCTTCTTGTCTATCCAGCTCTCTCCATCTCCACTTAAAGCGATGCTCCAGAACCTTTGTATCATTTCAGCCAGTAGTTTTGAAAATGGTGCTCACGAGCCAAAACGGGTCCCTGTTTTTTGTGTGTACTACGTCATCCAATTGTGTACTATGTGATTCATAACGTATAATATGTTATTTTTTGCAAATCCTATAAAATGTTACAAATCCAATTCGTACAATATGTTACAAATTTGTCGTGCTTAAGATCCTGGACTGCATCTTTAAGTGTCTTTCATTTTCCAGATTCTCCAGAACAGCTTCTAATATAGAACAATTCTACATTAATGTGGATGCCACCATGATTACGGATAATCCTGAATGAATCGTGAATAATGATGAGTGAGAAAGTTAGACACACAAATATCATACCCCCAAGACATGCTATCCTTCACCATTACAATAACAGGGGAGGTTAGCATTTTATATCATACCCCCAAGACATATTAACCATTACAGTAACAGGTGAGGTTAGCATTTTATATCATACCCCCAAGACATATTAACCATTACAATAACAGGGGAAGTTAGCATTTTATATCATACCCCCAAGACATATTAACCATTACAATAACAGGGGAGGTTAGCATTTTATATCATACCCCCAAGACATATTAACCATTACAATAACAGGGGAGGTTAGCATTTTATATCATACCCCCAAGACATATTAACCATTACAATAACAGGGGAAGTTAGCATTTTATATCATACCCCCAAGACATATTAACCATTACAATAACAGGGGAAGTTAGCATTTTATATCATACCCCCAAGACATATTAACCATTACAATAACAGGGGAGGTTAGCATTTTATATCATACCCCCAAGACATATTAACCATTACAATAACAGGGGAGGTTAGCATTTTATATCATACCCCCAAGACATATTAACCATTACAATAACAGGGGAGGTTAGCATTTTATATCATACCCCCAAGACATATTAACCATTACAATAACAGGGGAGGTTAGCATTTTATATCATACCCCCAAGACATATTAACCATTACATAACAGGGGAGGTTAGCATTTTATATCATACCCCCAAGACATATTAACCATTACAGTAACAGGTGAGGTTAGCATTTTATATCATACCCCCAAGACATATTAACCATTACAATAACAGGGGAGGAGCTTACCCCCCGCATTTCCTACTACGGGGGTGCATACCCCCAAGACATATTAACCATTACAATAACAGGGGAAGTTAGCATTTTATATCATACCCCCAAGACATATTAACCATTACAATAACAGGGGAGTTAGCATTTTATATCATACCCCAAGACATATTAACCATTACAATAACAGGGGAGGTTAGCATTTTATATCATACCCCCAAGACATATTAACCATTACAATAACAGGGGAAGTTAGCATTTTATATCATACCCCCAAGACATATTAACCATTACAATAACAGGGGAGGTTAGCATTTTATATCATACCCCCAAGACACTATTTTGACCAAAGCCCTATGGGACTTGTCAAAAGTAGTGCACTGCACTATATAGGGAATATGGTGCCATTAGGGAGCAGTCTGAGTCTCAAGAGGGAAGAGAATTTGAGACTGAGGATTGTGTTCTAAGGCCAAAGTGAAAGTGAGTGGAGGGCAGTGAAAGGACTGTAGGGACTGTAGGGAGAATCCCAGTGATCGGCTCAGCAATATTAGTGGTTTTAGAAGGAATGAGGGCAGCTGCCTATCCTGTCCTGTCACTCTTCTTCCCTCTCGTGCGCACGCGCAGGCAGGCACGCGCAGGCAGGCACACACACATGCAGGCACACACACATGCAGGCACAGGCACGCGCAGGCAGGCAGGCAGGCGCAGGCAGGCAGGCGCAGGCAGGCAGGCGCAGGCAGGCAGGCGCAGGCAGGCACACACACAAGCAGGCACACACGGAAACACACACGCGCAGGCAGGCACGCGCAGGCAGGCACACACACGCGCAGGCACACACGGAAACACACAGATGCAGGCAGGCACACACACAAGCAGGCACACACGGAAAAACACAGATGCAGGCAGGCACACGCAGGCACACACACAAGCAGGCACACACGGAAACACACACACACGCGCAGTCAGGCACGTGCAGGCAGGCACACACACAAGCAGGCACACACGGAAACACACAGATGCAGGCAGGCACACACACAAGCAGGCACACACGGAAACACACAGATGCAGGCAGGCACATTCACTCGGTCTTTCTCTCCCTCTTTCTGTATCGATCTATGTATTGGTCTATCTCTCTCAAACACTCTCACTACAGAAAACCAATGCTTGCTTCAGTCATCCTATCAACTGTAATCATTATTTGCTGGCTATAATTTCAGTTTGTCTAATTCTCAATACTACATGGAAATCATTCTAAACACATGATATCTTAAAGACGAATGTTTTGTACTCCTTGTCACTGATCTGAACGATGTTTGAATTACAACCTTTGTCTCCAGTCTACAACAATCTCATTTGAAAGACCATTTCACCTGGATCTCTCTCTCTTTCTCTCTCATAATCTCCTAAGAATGTTGTACTGTGTCTGACAATACACACGTGTCTCAAGAAGAAGAGATTTGCATGCTGTGGCTTTAGTCCCACTGGTCTTAAGTTTCCTCATTGTGAATCCATTTCCCCTATTTCCTGAGCATCTTGAGAAGACCCACACTGTCTCGCACACACACACTCGCACTGTCTTTCTCTCTCTCTCTCTCTTTCTCACACATGCACACAAACGCACACACGCCCACCCACCATCTGCGAAACATCTGCCTGTTCAGGAGTGGCCTTGCCTGGGCTGCCAGACTGAGCTTAGCCGGCCCCTCTGGTACTCCTGGCTCCTCATCAATTTGATTAATGCTCATTATTACACCTCCATCCCACCAGGGGCCAATCGGATGAGTATGTTCGACTCTGTCCAGAAGGATTACAGATGGAAAGGAATAGTGGTGAAGCATAGCCAGGTGTTTATTTTTAGGCTTTCAACATTTTTTGGGGGGGGGGGGCTTATTATGGGGGCGGCAGGTAGCCTAGTGGGTAGAGCGTTGGGCCAGTAACCGAAAGGTTGCTACAGTAGATCGAATCCCTGAGCTGACAAGGTAAAAAAATCTGTCGTTCTGCCCCTGAACAAGGCAGTTAACCCACTGTTCCTAGGCCGTCATTATAAATAAGAATTTGTTCTTAACTGACTTGCCTAGTTAAATAAAATAAAAATAAATAATCTGAAAAGGCATCTGCCAGGGAAAGATAGGAACTGAGAGAAGGTGACTGAACCAGAGATAGCTGGAGAGAGAAAGATGGCGTAAGCGAGAGAGAGAGAGAGAGAGAGAGAAAAAGCTAAAGGCTTGATTAGAGAGGGGGAGCGACTGAGAGAAAGCGAGAGAGAAAAGGTCATGAATGTGTCATTCCGTTGCACATGACATCCTTTCTCTGGTCCTCTAATTAGTCATGAAGTGTAACCTTTACTGTTCAAGTTTGATCTGTAGGAAGCTCTCTCTGTGCTTTGTACACTATCTGTGGCCATGCTGAAGGTGTGGAAAAGATATGCATCATGTAATTAATTAACCATTTATTAGTGGTTGAGGCATACAGCTGGAAGTGTGTATTAAGGCTGTAATGCAGTGTGTATTACAGATGTATGCTAACACTGTAATGTGGTGTGTGACAGGTGTATGATAACTTTGTCATGTTTGGTGTGTGTTACAGGTGTATGCTGCGGGTTTTGGATTCCTTCGGCACAGAGCCCGAGTTCAACCACGCCCACTATGCTCAGTCCAAGGGCCACAAGACCCCCTGGGGCAAGTGGAACCTCAACCCCCAGCAGTTCAACACCATGTTCCGTAAGTACCACCTAATGGCTCTGGGGTGCAGATCTAGGATCAGCTTCTCCTTCCCAATCCTAACCTTAACCATGAGTGGGGGAAGTGCTAAACTGACCCAAGATCAGCATCTAGGGACAACTTCACCCCACTCCCACCTAATGACAGGGTCATGTTCATAAGGCACCAAATGGAAGAAAATGGTCTAAAACAGAGAGGGGCAACCTGTACTCATCCAATAAAAAATTAATTGTTTTACATTTAACCTTTATTTAACTAGGCAAGTCCGTTAAGGACAAATTCTTATTAACAGTGACGGCCTACCCCGGCCAAATCCGGACGAAGCTGGGCCAATTGTGTGCCGCCCTATGGGACTCGCAATCACGACCAGTTGTGATACAACCCGGATTCGAACCAGGGTGTCTGTAGTGACGCCTCAAGCACTGAGATGCAGTGCGTTAGACCGCTGCGCCACTCGGGAGCCCAATAAGACACACTCAGTTTTGTTTTCCTTTGCAAAACATGTTGAAAAGTTTTCTCTTATGTGCCCTAATGAATAGGAACACGCACAGGGTTGGGGAGGGAGAGTCCACCACCCCAGGGTGTTTTAACCTTTTCCCCATGGCTGATGGAAAGCAAAATCTTACCCAGAATGGATGAATACCCCTCTCCGGTCTCAGTTTCAGTGGTTTGGCCCACGTCAGGCTGGAATAGCAGACCAGGCTCAATAGACCCTTTGTGTTGCGGATAGAGTATGCCATTCTCATACGACACAGGTCTTTTCATGTCATCCAGTTTACTAGCTGCGAGGGTTAGATGATATCTGTAACTAATCAAACTTACATGGGTTACACCATGGGTCCAAATGAAACACAGATTTGTTTCTGTGCATCTGGCATGTTGGATTTGTGTCCCCTGCCCTTGCCTGTGGAGAAACATTCACCTTATCCTCAGCATGCTGTTTTATATCCTGTCATTACAGCTCTGTTTCCAGGCTTAAGGGAAGTCACTGAATCTCACACTTGCAGTTGTGTAACAACAACAATGGGGCTTGAATAAACAAAACATATATATACAATATGTTAACTGAGTGTTGGATTGCCTTCCATTCTAAGACGTAACAGAGGACATTTAAGACAAAGAAGGCGCCACAGGGAAATCAATCCTAGCCTTGGGTTCCATTCATTACCATTAAGTAGTCTTGCATAAATCACTGGATAAAGGGTGTAGACGAGGGAAAGCGATGAGACAGGAGAAAGGGCTCTGGCCAATGAGACAGGAGAGGGAAAGGGCTCTGGCCAATGAGACAGGAGAGGGAAAGGGCTCTGGCCAACGAGACAGGAGAGGGAAAGGGCTCTGGCCAACGAGACAGGAGAGGGAAAGGGCTCTGGCCAACGAGACAGGAGAGGGAAAGGGCTCTGGCCAACGAGACAGGAGAGGGAAAGGGCTCTGGCCAACGAGACAGGAGAGGGAAAGGGCTCTGGCCAACGAGACAGGAGAGGGAAAGGGCTCTGGCCAACGAGACAGGAGAGGGAAAGGGCTCTGGCCAACGAGACAGGAGAGGGAAAGGGCTCTGGCCAACGAGACAGGAGAGGGAAAGGGCTCTGGCCAATGAGAGGAGAGGGATCTGTTTGTGCTGATCTGTTCGCCAGATCTGTTTGTGCTGTCTTGTCTCGTATGGCCATTGGCAAGACAGCACCAACATATCTTTTAGGAACCGGGCTAGAACTGAAGCCATAGAGGGAACATTTCCAATGTCTTTCTTCTCTCTACTGTTCTCAAATCCAAAACCATAACAACATGTTCACATCTAGAATTGTTTCTCTGCTTCCGGCTAGCTACAGACTCTAGTCCCAGAACAGTTACTGTAGCATACTGTATAGCGTGCCCTTCATCCCCTGGCGTTGTTGTTGTATGCAGTAAAATAAAAGGAAAGTCCTTTAGTCTCTGTCTCAGATACAGTTGAAGTCGGAAGTTTACATACACCTTAGCCAAATACATTTAAACTCAGTTTTTCACAATTCCTGACATTTAATCCTATTAGAAATTCCCTATCTTAGGTCAGTGAGGATCACCACTTTATTTTCCAAATGTGAAATGTCAGGATAGTAGTAGAGAGATTTATTTCATCTTTTATTTCTTTCATCACATTACCAGTGTGTCAGAAGTTTACATACACTCAATTAGTATTTGGTAGCATTGCCTTTAAATTGTTTAACTTGGGTCAAATGTTTTGGGTAGCCTTCCACAAGCTTCCCACAATAAATTGGGTGAATTTTATCCCATTCCTCCTGACAGAGCTGGTGTAACTGAGTCAGGTTTGTAGGCCTCCTTGCTCTCACACGCTTTTTCAGTTCTGCCCACAAATGTTCTATGGGATTGAGGTCAGGGCTTTGTGATGGCCACTCCAATACCTTGACTTTGTTGTCCTTAAGCCATTTTGCCACAACTTTGGAAGTATGCTTGGGGTCATCGTCCATTTGGAAGACACATTTGCGACCCAAGCTTTCATTTCCTGGCTGATGTCTTGAGATTTGGCTTCAATATATCCACATAATTTCCCGCCTCATGATGCCATCTCTTTTGTGAAGTGCACCAGTCCCTCCTGCAGCAAAGCATCCTCACAACATGATGAAACCACCCCCGTGCTTCACAGCTGGGATGGTGTTCTTTGGCTTGCAAGCCTCCCCTGAGCGGTATGACGGCTGCGTGGGTCCATGGTGTTTATACTTGCGTACTATTGTTTGTACAGATGAACATGGTACCTTCAGGCGTTTGGAAATTGCTCCCTAGGATGAACAATTTTTTTCCTGAGGTCTTGGCTGATTTCTTTTGATTTTCCCATAATTTCAAGCAAAGAGGCACTGAGTTTGAAAGTAGGCCTTGAAATACATCCACAAGTACTCCTCCAATTGACTCAAATGATGTCAATTAGCCTATCAGAAGCTTCTAAAGCCATGACATCATTTTCTGTAAATGTCCAAGCTGTTTAAAGGCACAGTCAATCAACTTACTGTATGTAAACTTCTGACCCACTGGAATTGTGATACAGTGAATTATAAGTGAAATAATCTGTCTGTAAACAATTGTTGGAAAAATGACTTGTGTCATGCACAAAGTAGATGTCCTAACCGACTTGCCAAAACTATAGTTGGATAACAAGAAATTTGTGGAGTGGTTGAAAAACGAGTTTTAATGACTCCAACCTAAGTGAATGTAAACTTCCGACTTCAACTGTAACAATGTTGCATAATGCATATTAACTCAACAGAGGATATGTTATCCCCTGTATAGGGTAATGATACACTGAACAAAAATAGAAACACAACATGTAAAGTGTTGGTCCCATGTTTCATAAGCTGAAATAAAGATCCCAGAAATGTTCCATATTCACAAAAAGCTAATTTATCTCAAATTTTGTGCACACATTTGTTTATATCCCTTATAGTGAGCATTTCCCCTTTGCCAAGATAATCCATCCACCTGACAGGTGTGTCATATCAAGAAGCTAATTAAACAGCATGATCATTACACAGGTGCACCTTTTGCTGGGGACAATATACAACAACACAATGCCACAGATGTCTGAAGTTTTGAGGAAGTGTGCAATTGGCATGCTGACTGCAGGAATGTACATCAGAGCTGTTGCCAGAGAATTTAATGTTATTTTCTCTACCATAATTTGGGTAGAGAATTTGTCAGTACGTCTAACCGGCCTCACAACCGCAGACCACGTGTAACCACATCGGCCCAGGACCTCCACATCCAGCTTCTTCACCTGCGGGATCGTCTGAGACCAGCCACCCGGACAGCTGATGAAACTGTGGGTTTGCACAACCGAAGAATTTCTGCACGAACGGTCAGAAACCGTCTCAGGGAACTTATCTGTGTGCTCGTCGTCCTTACCAAGGTCTTGACCTGACTGCAGTTTGGAGTCGTAACCGACTTCAGTGGTCAAATGCTCACCAAATGCTCACCTTCGATGGCCACTGGCATGCACAGATGAATCCTGGTTTCAACTGTACCGGCAAGATGGCAGACAGCAAAATATGGCGTTGTGTGGGCGAGGAGTTTGCTGATGTCACGTTGTGAACAGAGTGCTCCATGGTGGCGGTGGGGTTATGTTATGGGCAGGTATAAGCTACGGATAGCAAACACAATTGCATTTTATTGATGGCAATTTCAATGCACAGTGATATCATGACGAGATACTAAGGCCCATTGTCGTGCCATTCATCTGCCGCCATCGCCTCATGTTTCAGCATTGTAATACACGGCCCCATGTCGCAAGGATCTGTACATAATTCCTGAATACTGAAAATGTCCCAGTTCTTCCATGGCCTGCATACTCACCAGACATATGTCGCCCATTGAGCATGTTTGGGGTGCTCTGGATCGACGTGTACGACAGCGTGTTCCAGTTCCCGACAATATCCAGCAACTTCGCACAGCCATTGAAGAGGAGTCGGACAACATTCCACAGGCCACATGCAACAGCCTGATCAACTCTATGTGAAGGAGATGTGTCGCGCTGCATGAGGCAAATGGTGGTCACACCAGATACTGACTGGTTTTCTGATCCACTCCCCTACCTTTTTTTTTTGAAAGGTATTTGTGACCAACAGATGCATATCTGTATTCCCAGTCAAGTGAATTCCATAGATTAGGGCCTATTGAATTTATTTCAATTGACTGCTTTCCTTATTTGAACTTTAACTTCGTAAAATCGTTGAAATTGTTGCATGCTGCGTTTTATATTTTTGCTCAGTGTACATATCTGCCAGATGTGATCATTTTTCTATCATGCGAATGAAGCCAGCCGGTACATACAGGCTATTCATTGTCTGTAGTGAGATTTGAGGATTGGTTTAGAACCAGTCACACTCCCTGTGTTCACACGGGAAAGAGATTCTTTCCACACGATGCCCTCCCAGTTTGGCGAATGTGTGACTGACTGACTACACCAAGGGCCTGAGCAGGCTCTTCATCAAGGGTCCTGTTTCACTGGCCTGAATAGTGTGTGTGTGTGTGTGTGTGTGTGTGTGTGTGTGTGTGTGTGTGTGTGTGTGTGAGTGAGGGGTCTGCTGGAACGCTCTCCTACATCCGTCCTCGGCCATCCATCTGTACAGTTAATCACTTTGCCTGTTTATAACACACCCCCTTCAGTGAGCAAATGTTTCCCCTGCTCTCGCTCCAGTTGGTACATGACAGCCTGGCTGTTCTGTTTCTCTGGCTCTTGGCTTCCATCACCTGCCCAGGGCTGGCGGACACAAACACATGCAAGTCCATTTCCAAGTGGACTAAAGTATAGGCCCGTCCCATATGGCACCCTATTCCCATATAATTATATTATTATTATATTTCCATATAATGCATAACTTTTGACCCTATTTCCTATATAGTGCACTACGTCTGACAAGGCTCTGGTCAAAAGTAGTGCACTGTATAGGCAATATGGTGCCATTTGGGACGGATATGTGATGTCTGGGAGTGAGCACTTCATATGGTTTAAAGTTCTAAGAACAAACCAAAACTATGGTAAGTTTCCAGTTTTATTAGTCATATGTACGGGATATGGATGTATACATGGAGGTTCCTTCTCGACAACGTAACAGCAATAAGAAATAATAAAAGAATACAAACAAAGTAAATGGCAGTGGAATAGAATAAACATTTTAGCATAAGTATAGTACAGGAAGGCATGATTTATAGTCCAATATTTACATGTGTATTGGGGATGGGGGGAAAGTGTATAAATTGAGCAGTATAATACAGTAAGAGTCTGGTAGCAGTGTGTGTATGCGCGCATGAGTGAGTGAGCGTGCATGTGTGTGCATGAGTGCTAAGGTGCGTAGAATCTGAGTAGAGCCCGCCCGTCCAGCATCACTACTCTGGACGGTTCTGACTTGGAATATGTGGACAACTACAAATACCTAGGTGTCTGGTTAGACTGTAAACTCTCCTTCCAGACTCACATCAAACATCTCCAATCCAAAGTTAAATCTAGAATTGGCTTCCTATTTCGCAACAAAGCATCTTTCACTCATGCTGCCAAACATACCCTCGTAAAACTGACCATCCTACCGATCCTCGACTTCGGCGATGTCATTTACAAAATAGCCTCCAATAACCTACTCAATAAATTGGATGCAGTCTATCACAGTGCCATCCGTTTTGTCACCAAAGCCCCATATACTACCCACCACTGCGACCTGTACGCTCTCGTTGGCTGGCCCTCGCTTCATACTCGTCGCCAAACCCACTGGCTCCAGGTCATCTACAAGACCCTGCTAAGTAAAGTCCCCCCTTTATCTCAGCTCGCTGGTCACCATAGCAGCACCCACCTGTAGCACGCGCTCCAGCAGGTATATCTCTCTGGTCACCCCCAAAGCCAATTCCTCCTTTGGCCATCTCTCCTTCCAGTTCTCTGCTGCCAATGACTGGAACGAACTACAAAAATCTCTGAAACTGGAAACACTTATCTCCCTCACTAGCTTTAGGCACCAGCTGTCAGAGCAGCTCACAGATCACTGCACCTGTACATAGCCCATCTATAATTTAGCCCAAACAACTACCCCTTCCCCTACTGTATTTATTTATTTATTTATTTTGCTCCTTTGCACCCCATTATTTCAATTTCTACTTTGCACTTTCTTCCACTACAAACCTACCATTCCAGTGTTTTACTTGCTATATTGTATTTACTTTGCCACCATGGCCTTTTTTGCCTTTACCTCCCTTATCTCACCTCATTTGTTCACATTGTATATAGACTTATTTTTCTACTGTATTATTGACTGTATATTTGTTTTGCTCCATGTGTAACTCTGTGTTGTTGTATGTGTCGAACTGCTTTGCTTTATCTTGGCCAGGTCGCAATTGTAAATGAGAACTTGTTCTCAACTTGCCTACCTGGTTAAATAAAAGGGAAATAAATAAATAAATAAAATAAAAGAGCCCTTTGATGTGGGAAATGCATTGACGTGCATACACCACCCACATTGACGTGCATACACCACCCACATTGACGTGCATACACCACCCACATTGACGTGCATACACCACCCACATTGACGTGCATACACCACCCACATTGACGTGCATACACCACCCACATTGACGTGCATACACCACCCACATTGACGTGCATACACCACCCACATTGACGTGCATACACCACCCACATTGACGTGCATACACCACCCACATTGACGTGCATACAGCACCCACCCATTGGTTTTATGTTTTCCATACCCAATTCCTGAGATGATGCTGCAGTATTCTAGAGATTTAACTTCAATTCGGGGAAATTACCAACTCTAATTTGTCTGTCTCATCTGTCACAGCTCACAGGTATGCATCAAGCATTTTAGAGTAGGACTGCTGATCTAGAATCAGTTATCTCTTTTAGATCATATTGAATAAGATTTTATGGACACAGGGGACCTGATCCTAGATCAGTAGTCCTACTCTGAGAGGCGTTGTGAATATGAGTACATCGCAATGGAGCATTTAGAGGTTTTCAGACAGGTTCCCCAGGACTAGCCCTCCCCCGTCTAGTCTTCTCTGTTTGTGTTCGGGAAGGCCAGCCATGGGTTGTGTTTACCAAGTGCCAAACAGAGGAAAACAAACTAAAACAAGGACTGCTCTTCCATGACTTGTCCAATAGGAAACCTTCATTTTCGTTTTCCGTTGCAAAGCGTCATTTATTTGTTGTTGTTTCGTGCCCTAATGAACACATCAGAGGGAAACTCCCCCCTGTAAAATGCTGAAGTTGGTTACAGCGATGTTTATCTCCGCTTATCCTCTGCCGAGTCCCCAACAACAGGATGTTCTGTTTTCAGGGGAAATAGACGTCAACAAGGAGGCACTCCATCTTAACTCCTCCTCCACATTTACTGGATTGGTTGAACAGTGCCGAAGAGAACCTCCCCCGACAGTTATTTTTGTCAAAACCAGTATGTAGGCGATGTAGTTTCAGGCGTGTCTTTTACGCCTGCTACGTTAGGTTAATCTACTCTAGACAGCACGCCCCTTCAAACCTCCTCTGCTCCTGCATTTCCCCTGCTTGTTTTCATTCATGTCATTTCAGCTAAGTGTTTTTCCTGTGGTGAAAGAGCTGATTTAAAATGAAAGGGGAAAAGTAGCAAAGGTCCTAATTTGAGTTTGTACAATTATGTATTATAATCATTATCATCATTAGTCTTGCAATAAATTCAAGGTATGTTTTTTTAAAATATATAATGTTCCACAAGTTCTGAATAGGGAAACTAAATGTTGAACTGAAATTGTCTTGGTAGATTGAAAGCGCTCTGTATTTCCAGCCAATTGTCTTTTTTTAATAGAATTTCACTACAAGGCCTATCAAAACCTACGCAGAATAGAATTGCATTTCACGCTAGAATTTCAATGTCTTTCAATTTAACATTCAACAAGCCACGCAGAAAAGCATATGGCCTCAGTGCACTTTCTTAAATTTCTTATCAAGCAGATTTCCTTTTTTGACAATAAAAAAATTCAGGCAGAAAAAAACATGTGATTATGATGAGTTATGGCCAGATGACAGCTGTGAAGTATTCATCCTTCCTTGGCCTGGTTGCATCAAGTCCATCAAGTTGCATCAAGTAAAGTCCAGACAGTCGTCCCAAATTCCACCTTATTCTACCCTATACCCTATGAGCTGGTCCTATGGGCCCTGGTAAAAACGTAGTGCACTATATAGAGAATAGGTTGCCATTTTGGGATGCAAACAACTTTTCAAGAGACTCTAGGCTTTTAAAAAAAGAAGGAAGCATCTCTCTGGACCAGTCAAAAAAGATTAAGTGTTGTTTTCTCCTCCGGGCAATGTGCTTAAGCGAGAGATGGAGAGAGAAAGGCGCCCTGAGAGTGAGAGGGAGAGACGGAGAGTGAGAGGGAGAGACGGAGAGTGAGAGGGAGAGACGGAGAGTGAGAGGGAGAGACGGAGAGTGAGAGGGAGAGACGGAGAGTGAGAGGGAGAGACGGAGAGTGAGAGGGAGAGACGGAGAGTGAGAGGGAGAGACGGAGAGTGAGGGAGAGACGGAGAGTGAGGGAGAGACGGAGAGTGAGGGAGAGACGGAGAGTGAGGGAGAGACGGAGAGTGAGGGGGAGACGGAGAGTGAGAGAATAAAAGACGGCGTGAAAGATGTAGTGATAGAGATACAGAGAGAGAGAAGACACCTGCCAAAAAATGTGAGTGCTGCTCTCTAATTAAGAACAACAGGTTCAGCCTGTTCTTTTGTGCCAGTGCTGCTCTGGGCTGGGCTGGACCTGCTTGGCTGTTTGCATTTCCTCCTCACAGGGATACAAAGTGCTGAGTCAGGGGGTCTCTCTCTCTCTCTCTCTCTCTCTCTCTCTCTCTCTCTCTCTCTCTCTCTCTCTCTCTCTCTCTCTCTCTCTCTCTCTCTCTCCTTTGTCTCGCGCTTTCTTTTTCTTTCTCTCTCGCTCTGTCTCTCTCTCTGTCTGTCTCTCTCTCGATACACATAAGCCCTGGTGATGTCTTAACTGAGCCTTGTGCATTCCGTTCCCCCTCCAACCCTCCCTGACAACGCTAATGAATGGACAACAAGCTGGCTTCCTGAGAGCGTGCGTGTGGTGGGGCCGTGTGTGTGTACGATAACCCTATGGTAGTTAGTGAGGGTTGTTCATTAAGCAGGTTTAATTTTATTTCTGTCCCTTATGTAAGGTATGGAGGCAACCAGTGTGGAGTGACAGCTCATAATCAGAAGAATGCGTTTAAGATTCATTTCCAGCCCACAAAGTCTTTCAAGTTACAGTGAAATACCTTTCTTGCAATAATCAATAACAATGTAATACTAAAAATAACAAGGTAGAAGAAAAATACACAAGATATAGAAATAAGAAGAGCACGGTAAAGGAAGTTAACATACTATATACAGGGTCAGTTCCACTATGATATTTACAATGTGCAGGGATACTGGATCGATACACTACATTACCAAAATCATGTGGACATCTGCTCGTCGAACATCTCATTCCAAAATCATGGGCATTAATATGGAGTTGGTTCCCCCTTTGCTGCTATACATGATTTATGTTCATAGAATTGGCAATCACTTTTCAAACAAACACTTGGCTGCCCTCTCTCCCTGCTGCCTGCCTTTTTAATTTTTTTTTACCAATTTCTTTTATTTAGTTTTGTCTCTTTTTTTCAGAGGGGCCGTTACAGGTACAAAAATAATCACAGAAATGCCTACAAAGATAACCCCAACCCATTTCCCCCCTCAATCCCCATCCACCAGCCCGCATCCTCCATCCCCACCCGGAAGCCATGTTTCCCACCTGCCAGAAGGGGAGCCACGGGAAGCATTGAACTACAGAAATTCAGCCGTGGCAATATATTCATTTTGACAATAGATATTCTGCCAGTTAAAACAACTGGTATATTATTTCATCTACTGAGGTTGGATTGAATTGATTTGAGCGTTCTGTTCAAGTTTCTGGCAATGGTTTTATCGAAGGAAGGAAATACAGTATATTTCCTCCCAAATGTTTAAAATAGGAAATGATTGAGATTCCATAAGTATAGGTGGCGTCCTCCATTGGGGTCTTGAGGTAGTAGGGCTGATTTTGGTTAGGTATAACATGGGATGAAGCTGAATTTATCTATGATCATCTCTTTTAACTATGGCTGAGGGATTGGCATGTAGTATTTTAATCAAATTAATGAATTGGAGCCAATTTCCATACGTTCCAAGCAGTACATGGAATGGCATCAAACACATGGAAACTGTGTTCGATACCATTCCATTAATTCCGTTCCAGCCATTACTGTGAGCCCGTCCTCCCCAATGAAGGTGTCACTGACCGCCTGTGGATAGTACAACCCAAGGAGCCGTTTCTGTAGAAACGTCTAAGATATGTAATAGTCGGTGGAGGTTATCCGATGATAAACACTTTTTAACAAACCCACTTTGTAGGGCTGCACAATTTGGTCAAAATATCTCATTTAGATTTTTTGGGGCCAGATAATGCAATTGAGATAATGATTTTCGATTTTCAAACACTTGGCTGAAAACTTGGTAATTCCATCAGACATGGTTAAAACAAGCGTCAGGGTAGAGAACATCAATTCTTAAAATGAGATCATATGAATGAATACATGCTGTGCTAACTGAATACAAAACCAAATGAAACAAATATTTTCCAACGTTGTTATAGGCTACATATGTTAATCGATAGGATTATTACACCTAGTTAACAAACATACGTTTATAGCATGATCATAAAAATATAGTGTGCTATAAGCCAGCACTTATTCATTAATTAATTACCTTATGATTTCCTATTTTACCGTTATGAGTTCTTAAATAACCTAAGTTCATTATTTATTCAGGCAGCCACTGGCTGAAAATGGAACAGGAAGCTTATGATTGTGTAATTATGTATAAGTAGGCTCAATCATTTGTATAATTCAAATTATAAGTCAAAAAGCCTTAAAACATGTTTTTAATACATTTACAAACATTTTTAAAAACCTATTTTTGCTTTGTCATTATGGGGTATTGTGTGTAGATTGATGAGAGAAAAAAAGCGATTTTAATCCATTTTAGAATAAGGCTGTAACTTAACAAAATGTGGAAAAAGTCAAGGGGTCTGAATATTTTCCCGAATGCACCGTATATAGTAAACTTCCTAGCTACTTCAGTGGATGTTGAACACATTTCTTTCAGCAAATGAACACATTTCTACTGGCAAATGTGTTAAATTATAGCCATGGCATAAAAGGGATAATTATCTTGGGGCTCTGTGCTTTCTCTGGAAAATAATGCAACTCTGTGGAAGGTTAGTTTCCACTCTGCTAGTGCATCGTGGAACACACCTTCTAAGTCGTTCATTATTTTCCATAAAATGTACAGTGGGGGGAAAAAGTATTTGATCCCCTGCTGATTTTGTACGTTTGCCCACTGACAAAGAAATGATCAGTCTATAATTTTAATAGTAGGTTTATTTGAACAGTGAGAGACAGAATAACAACAAAAAAATCCAGAAAAACGCATGTCAAAAATGTTATAAATTGATTTGCATTTTAATGAGGGAAATAAGTATTTGGGATGACAACATTTTGGAAAACAGTTTAATATCTGTTTATCAAAGATAGGTGGCTATAATGAGAACATTGGCTGGCATCCTTACCTTTTTTTAACAAAAGCTAAATTAGTGCTGTATTTACATCTCTCCTAAATGAACCTTTGTGAATGGCTGTATTAATCATTTCCAGCAATAGCAATTGATTCCAAAATGTTAAATAGACCTTGGGTGGAATAGGTCCCATCCAGGTCATTTGCCTTTATTCATGCTATCCAATGCCATTTTGAGTTCATTAAGAGAGATTTGGTCTCCCAGCGAGGTGGCTTCCTCTGAGAGAAGAGGAGTTCTTAATTATTTTAAAAAGGACTTAGTCTGGCTTGGTTGTGTGGATTTACAATCAGAAGTGTACAGTTCTTGATAGAAGCGGGAGAATCTTTAATTGATTCATTTGGATTCTGATAGTAATTCCCCTGTTTCAGATTCAATAGTTGCTATATCAGCTAATTGATCATTACTGTGTAGCTTGTTGGCCAGTAAACGACTGGGACGATTACCATGGAAGTAATGGTCCAGTCTAATTCGATGGATGGCAAATTCTGCTCTCTGTCTTATCAATAAATTAAGTTCTATCTTCACTTGGGAAAGAGTAATCGCTATCTGGTCTAAAAAGAGTGTTTGTTGAGAACGCTCTAACACAGTTAAAACCCCCCTAAAGTCAATTTCCGCGGTCCCGAAAAATTCTAATTAGCATAGTCAAAGAATCCCCATAATAATCTGTTAGTTTTTTTGCATTGGAATGCGTCTCAATCCACCGCATCCGCCGATGTCGCACTTCTGCATCTGCAGAGCTAGAGTGGTGTTTGTCAGACCATGAGACACCCTGAAAATTGTCTTCTCACGAAAACGTCGGTGTCAGCCGAACTATTCTGAACAGAATGGTGTTGTTCGTTTTGCTCTACGACCCCCACAAGCGTCTTGGGACTTGTCTGAAGTTGGTACAGCCGATCTGCCAACTTCTGTCTGTAACGTCCGAACAGTTTGGGCTACACACCTCTGTGGAAAGGTGAGTCTCTCACGAACATGTACACGTCGGCTGTTTTGCTCTAGGATGCCCTCAAGCCTCACATATCTCACATATCTCATCTGAAGGTACCAGTTTGAAATATTAACGCAACATGCTGACTGCAGGAATGTACATCAGAGCTGTTGCCAGAGAATGTAATGTTATTTTCTCTACCATAATTTGGGTAGAGAATTTGGCAGTACGTCTAACCGGCCTCACAACCGCAGACTACGTGTAACCAGGCCAGCCCAGGAGCTTCACCTGCAGGATCGTCTGAGACCAGCCACCCGGACAGCTGATGAAACTGTGGGTTTGCACAACTGAAAAATGTATCCACAAACTGTCATAAACCATCTCGGGGAAGCTTATCTGCGTGCTCGTCGTCCTCACCAGGGTCTTGACCTGACTGCAGTTCGGTATCGTAACCAACTTCAGTGGGCAGATGCTCACCTTCGATGGCCGCTGGCATGCTGGATAAATCCTGGTTTCAACTGTACCGAGCAGATGGCAGACGTATGGCGTTGTGTGGGTGAGCGGTTTGCTGATGTCAACGTTGTGAGCAGAGTGCCTCATGGTGACGGTGGGGTTATGGTTGGGCAAGCATAAGCTACAGACAGCAAACACAATTGCGTTTCATCTATGGCAATTTGAATGCACAGGGATACCGTGACGAGATCCTGAGGCCCATTGTTGTGACATTCATCCGCCTCATGTTTCTGCATGATAATGCACGGCCCCATGTCGCAAGGATCTGTACACAATTCCTGGAAACTGAAAATGTCCCAGTTCTTCCATGGTCTCAACAGACATGTCACCCATTGAGCACGTTTGGGATGCTCTGGATTGATGTGTACGACAGCGTGTTTCGTTTCCCAACAATATCCAGTAACTTGGCACAGCCATTTGAAGAAGAGTGGGACAACATTCCACAGACCACAATCAACAGCCTGGTCAACTCTATGTGAACGAGACGCATGAGGCAAATGGTGGTCACACCAGATACTGACTGGTTTTCTGATCCACGTCTACTACTTGTGTCATGTGTCATGCTGCAGGAGGCAAATGGTGGTCACACCAGATAATCACTGGTTTTCTGATCCACGTCTACTACTTGTGTCATGTGTCATGCTGCAGGAGGCAAATGGTGGTCACACCAGATACTGACTGGTTTTCTGATCCACGTCTACTACTTGTGTCATGTGTCATGCTGCAGGAGGCAAATGGTGGTCACACCAGATACTGACTGGTTTTCTGATCCACGTCTACTACTTGTGTCATGTGTCATGCTGCAGGAGGCAAATGGTGGTCACACCAGATACTGACTGGTTTTCTGATCCACGTCTACTACTTGTGTCATGTGTCATGCTGCAGGAGGCAAATGGTGGTCACACCAGATACTGACTGGTTTTCTGATCCACGTCTACTACTTGTGTCATGCTGCAGGAGGCAAATGGTGGTCACACCAGATACTGACTGGTTTTCTGATCCACGTCTACTACTTGTGTCATGTGTCATGCTGCAGGAGGCAAATGGTGGTCACACCAGATACTGACTGGTTTTCTGATCCACGTCTACTACTTGTGTCATGTGTCATGCTGCAGGAGGCAAATGGTGGTCACACCAGATACTGACTGGTTTTCTGATCCACGTCTACTACTTGTGTCATGTGTCATGCTGCAGGAGGCAAATGGTGGTCACACCAGATACTGACTGGTTTTCTGATCCACGTCTACTACTTGTGTCATGTGTCATGCTGCAGGAGGCAAATGGTGGTCACACCAGATACTGACTGGTTTTCTGATCCACGTCTACTACTTGTGTCATGTGTCATGCTGCAGGAGGCAAATGGTGGTCACACCAGATACTGACTGGTTTTCTGATCCACATCTACTACTTGTGTCATGCTGCAGGAGGCAAATGGTGGTCACACCAGATACTGACTGGTTTTCTGATCCACGTCTACTACTTGTGTCATGTGTCATGCTGCAGGAGGCAAATGGTGGTCACACCAGATACTGACTGGTTTTCTGATCCACGTCTACTACTTGTGTCATGTGTCATGCTGCAGGAGGCAAATGGTGGTCACACCAGATACTGACTGGTTTTCTGATCCACGTCTACTACTTGTGTCATGTGTCATGCTGCAGGAGGCAAATGGTGGTCACACCAGATAATCACTGGTTTTCTGATCCACGTCTACTACTTGTGTCATGTGTCATGCTGCAGGAGGCAAATGGTGGTCACACCAGATACTGACTGGTTTTCTGATCCACGTCTACTACTTGTGTCATGTGTCATGCTGCAGGAGGCAAATGGTGGTCACACCAGATAATCACTGGTTTTCTGATCCACGTCTACTACTTGTGTCATGTGTCATGCTGCAGGAGGCAAATGGTGGTCACACCAGATACTGACTGGTTTTCTGATCCACGTCTACTACTTGTGTCATGTGTCATGCTGCAGGAGGAAAATGGTGGTCACACCAGATAATCACTGGTTTTCTGATCCACGTCTACTACTTGTGTGATGTGTCATGCTGCAGGAGGCAAATGGTGGTCACACCAGATAATCACTGGTTTTCTGATCCACGTCTACTACTTGTGTCATGTGTCATGCTGCAGGAGGCAAATGGTGGTCACACCAGATACTGACTGGTTTTCTGATCCACGTTTACGACTTGTGTCATGTGTCATGCTGCAGGAGGCAAATGGTGGTCACACCAGATACTGACTGGTTTTCTGATCCACGTCTACTACTTGTGTCATGTGTCATGCTGCAGGAGGCAAATGGTGGTCACACCAGATACTGACTGGTTTTCTGATCCACGTCTACTACTTGTGTCATGTGTCATGCTGCAGGAGGCAAATGGTGGTCACACCAGATACTGACTGGTTTTCTGATCCACGTCTACTACTTGTGTCATGTGTCATGCTGCAGGAGGCAAATGGTGGTCACACCAGATACTGACTGGTTTTCTGATCCACGTCTACTACTTGTGTCATGTGTCATGCTGCAGGAGGCAAATGGTGGTCACACCAGATAATCACTGGTTTTCTGATCCACGTCTACTACTTGTGTCATGTGTCATGGTGCAGGAGGCAAATGGTGGTCACACCAGATACTGACTGGTTTTCTGATCCACGTCTACTACTTGTGTCATGTGTCATGCTGCAGGAGGTAAATGGTGGTCACACCAGATACTGACTGGTTTTCTGATCCACGTCTACTACTTGTGTCATGTGTCATGCTGCAGGAGGCAAATGGTGGTCACACCAGATACTGACTGGTTTTCTGATCCACGTCTACTACTTGTGTCATGTGTCATGCTGCAGGAGGTAAATGGTGGTCACACCAGATACTGACTGGTTTTCTGATCCACTTCTACTACTTGTGTCATGTGTCATGCTGCAGGAGGCAAATGGTGGTCACACCAGATAATCACTGGTTTTCTTATCCACGTCTACTACTTGTGTCATGTGTCATGCTGCAGGAGGTAAATGGTGGTCACACCAGATACTGACTGGTTTTCTGATCCACGTGTATTTTTTTTTAAAGGTATCTGTGACCAACATTCTGTATTCCCAGTCATGTAAAATCCATAGATTTTGGCCTAATGATTTTTTCAATTGACTGATTGCCTTCTGTGAACTGTAAATCAGGAAAATCGTTGAAATTGGTGCATGTTGCGTTTTATGTTCAGTGTGTATATATGGGTATAGTTTAGTGGCAAAAATAAGCGATCAAATGCATGTCCCCCAAAAATGATTTCTTATATCTCTCAGATATAGGACAGACACTTCTGAACAAACTTCGTTTAGATTTTTTGGGGTACTAACTGTGGTTCCATTTAGTGAATCTGTTTTTCAATGCGTTTGTATGGGTTAATAGCAGTAATGCCAAATTCCAATGGTTTTTTTATACTTCAAGGGGTCTTAAAATTCCAAATAAAATAGCATAATTATCCTTGGTATTACCTTCTTAAAACAATTCCCATCTAGCTTAGTAGAACCCCCTCCCCCCAGTTTTTTTTATAAAACCTTTGGTGGCATCCCATAGAATCCGGGGGTCATAATGATCTGAAAATAAGTCTGCTAATTCCTAGTTATTTTGCAAAAGAAAGCCACGCATTTCAATGCATGCCAACGGACCCGGGGCAGCTTTTCTGCTGCGTTTCTGACCGTATCCAGTCAGCTTGAATGCGAGACGTTCTCCAATTGATTTTTATGACTATCACAAAATTACCCAAAATTCCATTATGTATGGATTGTCTGCTACGAAGTGCCGAGCCCAGCCCGGTGTGTGTCTTGTTTTGGCCGGCTGATTGAAGTCGACTGGCCTGGCGTCTTGGCATAGTCCAGCTGGGCCCACAAACCTTTTCTGCAGACTGTCACGTCCACTTACACTGAGCGATGACAGAGGCCTCCCTTCTCCCTCTCCTTCTCCCCAGCACTATTATTATTATGAAAAATGATTTGTACAATTATTCTTTTTTTTTTTTTTTACACAGGCCCTGTCACATGTAACAGTAACGGGAAGGTTTTGGAATAGGTATCTAACTACAGGGGGGTTGGTACCCTATTCCCTTTAGCTATTCCCTAGTGCACTAGTGCCCCCCTAGACCTCTAATCAAAAGTAGTGCACTATATAGGGAATGGGGTGCCACAGACCCTGGTCAAAAGTAGTGCACAACATCTGGAATAAGGGGCCATTTCAGACACAACCTACATCTTCCCTGCATGGAAATCGGGGGGAGAGGAGGGGGAGCGTGCAGTGCACATCCCATCCCCGCTCCTCTTGAGGAAATCTCTCTGCTGTGTTGAAAGATTTAACTGCCTGTTGTCCTAACACATCCCTTTCCCGCCTGGGCCATAGAGACTGACAGCAGCTCCCTCTCTCTCACCCACTTTTCCTCCTTCTCAGTCGGCTCGGAAGGAGGCCAGCCTCCATTATCACCACGTTGCGTGGCGGGCCATGAATTTATCCCCCAATACGTCGTCTCTCCACACGATTTACTGGCGCTCTGCAAAAGCTCTAAAATACCAGTAAGCTCCCTCGAGCAGCGTATATTAAATCACTTCCACAAACGACTTCAAGCAACAACTTAACAGGCCCGGTGGATAAGGAACCTAAAACCCTCCCCTCCACTTTCCAGAAGCGGAGAATGTTGTGTAAGTCTGGAAGAGGGATACACTTCAGAGGGGCCAAGCCCATCAAGCAAAGCCCAGAGAGTCAGGATGAGATGTTGTTTGTGTCCCAAATAGCACCCTATCCCCTATATAGTGCACTACTTTTGACCAGGGCCCATAGGACCAGCATACAGGGCACTGGCTTTTTTTTGGGGGGGGGTCACAGAAGTCCCCATTTTTCTAATTTGGACTATCCAAGTCTTACATTGTCTTCATTTTCTGATCTCCGTCATTCACCCCTCGTCAGAAAAAGGGGGAAATCCTCATCTCCAAATGTGAGTTTCCATTTCCAAAACGAGAGTGTGCCGAGGCGAAACTCTCCCAAGTGTGTGCCGTTGCCCATTTCTGACCTAATCATAGAACGTTAAGGCTCTAATCATAGAACGTTAACTCATCACCTCACATTAACTTAACAAGTGACATTTTCTTCTCTTTTATTCTGGAGATCCCCTCACATAATTGTATTGTTTTATGATGGGACAGATGTAGATACAGATAAGGGGGGAGAGAGAGGGGCACAGAAAGGATTTAAGGAATAGACAGTTGGCCGAGCCTGGGCTCAAACACCCGTGTCCATGGGGGCGCGTGTGGTCCGGAGTTGGGAGTGTTACCGCTGCGACAGACTCCAGCGCACCACTTCACATTTCTATGTGTAACTGTGTTCATTGTAAGATGGTTAACATAAGCCTCAGATTTACTCTCCACTTCTAGTCAGACGACTACTTCACTAACAAAACAAATAGCCTAATCATAGGGCTAATCATTAGGCCTATTGTCATGCTATTCACTTGTTTTCTGTACAGCATATGCATGAATCGATCAACTAATGTAGAGAAAAGTTGTTGTTGTCCTATGCAGATCTCATAGCGATAAAGTGCTGGCAATTGAATTACTAATTTAATGAACTAACTTTACCCACCTATAATCATCGTTGTGTTCCCCATTAACTGTACAGTGACAGCTTGTGTTTGTAGCTGGTTTTCCTTTGTCTGTATATAAGTGAATGAATGTGAACTAACTTGCTTCAGTACAATAATCATTGTGATTCCAGTTGAGCCATATAATGACAGTTGTATTGTGTGGTTTATTTCCCCTGCAGCCCACACGCCAGACAACAGCTTCCTGGGCTTTGTGGTGGAGCAGCACCTGAATGCCAGCGACATCCGCCACATTGACGAAGTCAAGCGGCAGAACCAGTCGCTGGTCTACGGCAAGGTGGACAACTTCTGGAAGGTACGGCGCTTCAGCTCATGTATCCCGTGTGGCTGGCGTAGCCAAGGTTTTACGTTAAACTCCGGCAGGGAACAGTGTTCAAATGAAACATTGACTCTTGGGGGTGCCTAATGTGTCTTGGTGTTGTCTGACGTCGAAATCTGATCACCCTCATACTTAAAATGTATGTATGCGCTCACTGTACTGTAAGCCGCTTTGGGGAAAAAGTATTTGCTACATAGCATTTATTATAATGTTATTTACATTGTGTACAAACTCTGCTCAGCTCTTAGTTATTTGGGAGCAGTGGTAACGTTTTGTCGTGGACAAAAATATACTTTTGTCTACATCAGCATTGAGGTTGAATGTGGTAGAGTAGTGTTCTTCAGTTGGAATTTTGAATACCATGTCATCAACTGGTGACTCTTCTTGTTTAGAACAACAAATGATACGTGACTAGTTCCCAGACATCAACACTACTACAATAGAGCCCAATGAGAAGGAAGTGCTGCTCAGTTGAGTTCAATAAGAAACTGGTCCCATTGGCTTCACAGTCCCCTCCCTTGATCACAGGGAAATGGACAACACTGTAGACGCTTTTAAGGAGACTGTAGTGACTGAAGTGACGGTGTCCACTGAGCCTTGATTTGCACAGAATGCCTTTCAAGATGAAAGCACCAGACACGCTACACCATCAATTCTTGGGAACCGGCGTATGGAATCTATTGTAACCCAGTTCCTTAACTCTTGAAAGAAAGTCACTGGAACACAGAGTTTTTGGGAGATTTAATGGAGACTAGTAGTGTTCCTTTATAAACCATATTCATGAGTTTCTGATTATATGTTGATAAATAGTAGAATTCAGCTCTACTCTCTGATTAGTTAGAATATAATCCTACTCAGACTCTGTTGTATAGAGGCATTGACGCAGGGATTATTTCATCTAAGATAAAAAGGGTTTAGAGATTGTAACTACACCAGCCACAAGCGTTTGCGTGCGATTCGCTCGTTGGCACATTACACACTGTTGGATTACTTCCTAGTCTGTACGTCTTGGTGAGACTTGACAAGGGCTGCGATGATGACAAACATTGTAAAGAAGCCGGTTGTAACATTTTAAGCCAGCCATTTTCCGGAGGTCTAACACTCAGGGAATGCATCCCAAATGGGCCCTGGCCAAAAGTAGTGCACTATAAAGGGAATAGGGTGCCATTTTGGATGCAGCCAGAGTAACTCTGGTGGAAGCAGATTCTACAAACAAAAGACCAGAGGTAATCTCAGATCTGTGGCGAACAACGCCCGGCTTTTATCATAATCAGCTGGCACAAAGTGGGCAGATGAGAGTTGTGAGATGCCAGTCATGCCACCCACTACCCAACCTGGTCATCCAGGTTAAGGGATGAAGGACATATCCCTGGGGATATAGACCTGGGTTCAAATAGTATTTACTTTTCTCAGAGGTGTATTAGATTGAGCCTGGTGTATCAGATGTGCAGGGTTTGCACTTTTGGGACTATTTGATTGGTGCCATTGCGCCAGGCTAGGTCAATCAACAACAAATGCTATTTGAACTCAGGTCTGTGACCACACAATGAAATGACCATGTCTTGCAGAACCAGCATCCACACACAACACTGATTTATCTAACACAACAGCCCTATATTAACCATGCGGTGCGGCTTGCCACACGCTCTCGCAAACCCGCATGCGGCACAGCACAGTGGGCCATTTAGTCTATCTTAAAGGGCAGAGTGCCGAACTCCCATCACTTCTCCTTGAAAAACATTAGCAGCTAATCAGACACCCCGTCGTGTTCATTACCTCCGTTTTTAATTAAACAGCTATTTCAGAGTCTGGTAATGAATAAACGTGAGGAGAAAAGGCCTCCCTCGCACTTTCCCTCCCCGAATCTGCGGGGGCTGTCTGCATTGCCATGTGACGGACTGCTGTAATGATGTCACGAGACCTGGCCGGCTATTTGCTTTTCATCAAGGAAACCAGGAAACAGCCTTTCAACTCCCTCATATCTTGCGATTGTGGTATTTACTGCTCTCTACAAGGCTAGAACATGATGAGGGGTGGGCGTGCAAAAATAAGAGGTCAGAGGTCTCACTACACAGGACATCTAGTACAAAGTGCCTTTGCGACATTTAACAACATTCCGTGACCAAACAAACGTCATTGCCTCCAATTGCTTTGTCTCTGACGGACATTTGTTTTTCACATGTAATGTCACACAGAACCCAGAAGCTCCTCACTGAGGGGAATATTCCCCGTCTCTTAATCAGTATGCAGAAGTGCACCGCTAGCCTCTCTCTTCCCCTCTCTGCAAGTGTGTGAATGGAGCCACTTGCGTCCCAAATGGCACCCTGGTCCAAAATAGTGCGCTATGTAGGGAATAGGGTGCCATTTGCGGTGCAGCAATTGTGTGGGGAGGTCTGATTTATAACGGGTACAGAATGGACGGTAATTGCTGTATCCATATAGGAGAGATTTATCGGCTTTATGAGTGGCATTAAATGTAATTAGACACAGCAGAGAGGAAGCATCTGTCGGCCGTCACTGTGTGGCCTACATACTCAAACACAACTTTCAGATCATTTCACCGGCAAACTCTAATGACAATAATCCACTATTGTTGCTGTCTGGAGTGCCTCATTGCGTATCGCTGCTCTCGTACTAACTAGTAAATGTGTTGCCTAAGAATTAAATCTCCAAATATCATATATTACTTAGGCTACACCATGGTTTTGTTTTTGAGTTAATTAATACAAAGTCATGATAGGCTGGTCAGATCCTGCATTGGAGTTATCAAGGAGCAATTTCCTTAACATCTACCTTCAGACCTACTTTTCCCTATGAACATAGGTGTCATTTGAGATGTGGGGTACTACATTATACAGCGGGTGGTTCTAATCGTAGATGCTAATTGGTTTAAACTGCGTTCCAGCAGGTGTCTATTCCACAAGTTAACACCAGCTAAGTCCATGATGTTGAAATGCCTATTTTCTGTTCCATCTCACTGTGCAATCCACTGTGTCATCAACCCAACTAGGCAGCAATCCACTGTCTCATCAACCCAACCAGGCAGCAATCCACTGTCTCATCAACCCAACCAGGCAGCAATCCACTGTCTCATCAACCCAACCAGGCAGCAATCCACTGTCTCATCAACCCAACCAGGCAGCAATCCACTGTCTCATCAGCCCAACCAGGCAGCAATCCACTGTCTCATCAGCCCAACCAGGCAGCAATCCACTGTCTCATCAGCCCAACCAGGCAGCAATCCACTGTCTCATCAGCCCAACCAGGCAGCAATCCACTGTCTCATCAGCCCAACCAGGCAGCAATCCACTGTCTCATCAGCCCAACCAGGCAGCAATCCACTGTCTCATCAGCCCAACCAGGCAGCAATCCACTGTCTCATCAACCCAACCAGGCAGCAATCCACTGTCTCATCAGCCCAACCAGGCAGCAATCCACTGTCTCATCAGCCCAACCAGGCAGCAATCCACTGTCTCATCAACCCAACCAGGCAGCAATCCACTGTCTCATCAACCCAACCAGGCAGCAATCCACTGTCTCATCAGCCCAACCAGGCAGCAATCCACTCTGTCTCATCAACCCAACCAGGCAGCAATCCACTGTCTCATCAACCCAACCAGGCAGCAATCCACTGTCTCATCAACCCAACCAGGCAGCAATCCACTGTCTCATCAGCCCAACCAGGCAGCAATCCACTGTCTATAATCAGCCCAACCAGGCAGCAATCCACTGTCTATAATCAGCCCAACCAGGCAGCAATCCACTGTCTCATCAGCCCAACCAGGCAGCAATCCACTGTCTCATCAACCCAACCAGGCAGCAATCCACTGTCTCATCAGCCCAACCAGGCAGCAATCCACTGTCTCATCAGCCCAACCAGGCAGCAATCCACTGTCTCATCAGCCCAACCAGGCAGCAATCCACTGTCTCATCAGCCCAACCAGGCAGCAATCCACTGTCTCATCAGCCCAACCAGGCAGCAATCCACTGTCTATAATCAGCCCAACCAGGCAGCAATCCACTGTCTATAATCAGCCCAACCAGGCAGCAATCCACTGTTTATAATCAGCCCAACCAGGCAGCAATCCACTGTCTCATCAACCCAACCAGGCAGCAATCCACTGTCTCATCAGCCCAACCAGGCAGCAATCCACTGTCTATAATCAGCCCAACCAGGCAGCAATCCACTGTCTCATCAGCCCAACCAGGCAGCAATCCACTGTCTCATCAACCCAACCAGGCAGCAATCCACTGTCTCATCAACCCAACCAGGCAGCAATCCACTGTCTCATCAACCCAACCAGGCAGCAATCCACTGTCTCATCAACCCAACCAGGCAGCAATCCACTGTGTCTCATCAGCCCAACCAGGCAGCAATCCACTGTCTCATCAGCCCAACCAGGCAGCAATCCACTGTCTATAATCAGCCCAACCAGGAAGCGATCCACTGTCTATAATCAGCCCAACCAGGCAGCGATCCACTGTCTCATCAACCCAACCAGGCAGCAATCCACTGTCTCATCAGCCCAACCAGGCAGCAATCCACTGTCTCATTAGCCCAACCAGGCAGCAATCCACTGTCTCATCAGCCCAACCAGGCAGCAATCCACTGTCTCATCAGCCCAACCAGGCAGCAATCCACTGTCTCATCAGCCCAACCAGGCAGCAATCCACTGTCTCATCAGCCCAACCAGGCAGCAATCCACTGTCTCATCAGCCCAACCAGGCAGCAATCCACTGTCTCATCAGCCCAACCAGGCAGCAATCCACTGTCTCATCAGCCCAACCAGGCAGCAATCCACTGTCTCATCAGCCCAACCAGGCAGCAATCCACTGTCTCATCAGCCCAAACAGGCAGCAATCCACTGTCTATAATCAGCCCAACCAGGCAGCAATCCACTGTGTCTCATCAGCCCAACCAGGCAGCAATCCACTGTCTCATCAGCCCAACCAGGCAGCAATCCACTGTCTCATCAGCCCAACCAGGCAGCAATCCACTGTCTCATCAACCCAACCAGGCAGCAATCCACTGTCTCATCAGCCCAACCAGGCAGCAATCCACTGTCTATAATCAGCCCAACCAGGCAGCAATCCACTGTCTCATCAACCCAACCAGGCAGCAATCCACTGTCTCATCAACCCAACCAGGCAGCAATCCACTGTCTCATCAGCCCAACCAGGCAGCAATCCACTGTCTCATCAGCCCAACCAGGCAGCAATCCACTGTCTCATCAACCCAACCAGGCAGCAATCCACTGTCTCATCAGCCCAACCAGGCAGCAATCCACTGTCTATAATCAACCCAACCAGGCAGCAATCCACTGTCTCATCAACCCAACCAGGCAGCAATCCACTGTCTCATCAACCCAACCAGGCAGCAATCCACTGTCTCATCAGCCCAACCAGGCAGCAATCCACTGTCTCATCAACCCAACCAGGCAGCAATCCACTGTCTCATCAACCCAACCAGGCAGCAATCCACTGTCTCATCAGCCCAACCAGGCAGTAATCCACTGTCTATAATCAGCCCAACCAGGCAGCAATCCACTGTCTCATCAGCCCAACCAGGCAGCAATCCACTGTCTCATCAACCCAACCAGGCAGCAATCCACTGTGTCTCATCAACCCAACCAGGCAGCAATCCACTGTCTCATCAGCCCAACCAGGCAGCAATCCACTGTCTCATCAGCCCAACCAGGCAGCAATCCACTGTCTCATCAGCCCAACCAGGCAGCAATCCACTGTCTCATCAGCCCAAACAGGCAGCAATCCACTGTCTCATCAGCCCAAACAGGCAGCAATCCACTGTCTCATCAGGCCAAACAGGCAGCAATCCACTGTCTCATCAGCCCAAACAGGCAGCAATCCACTGTCTCATCAGCCCAAACAGGCAGCAATCCACTGTCTCATCAACCCAACCAGGCAGCAATCCACTGTCTCATCAACCCAACCAGGCAGCAATCCACTGTCTCATCAACCCAACCAGGCAGCAATCCACTGTCTCATCAACCCAACCAGGCAGCAATCCACTGTCTCATCAGCCCAACCAGGCAGCAATCCACTGTCTCATCAGCCCAACCAGGCAGCAATCCACTGTCTCATCAGCCCAACCAGGCAGCAATCCACTGTCTATAATCAGCCCAACCAGGCAGCAATCCACTGTCTATAATCAGCCCAACCAGGCAGCAATCCACTGTCTATAATCAGCCCAACCAGGCAGCAATCCACTGTCTATAATCAGCCCAACCAGGCAGCAATCCACTGTCTATAATCAGCCCAACCAGGCAGCAATCCACTGTCTATAATCAGCCCAACCAGGCAGCAATCCACTGTCTCATCAGCCCAACCAGGCAGCAATCCACTGTCTCATCAGCCCAACCAGGCAGCAATCCACTGTCTATAATCAGCCCAACCAGGCAGCAATCCACTGTCTCATCAACCCAACCAGGCAGCAATCCACTGTCTCATCAGCCCAACCAGGCAGCAATCCACTGTCTCATCAGCCCAACCAGGCAGCAATCCACTGTCTCATCAACCCAACCAGGCAGCAATCCACTGTCTCATCAGCCCAACCAGGCAGCAATCCACTGTCTCATCAGCCCAACCAGGCAGCAATCCACTGTCTATAATCAGCGCAACCAGGCAGCAATCCACTGTCTCATCAGCCCAACCAGGCAGCAATCCACTGTCTCATCAGCCCAACCAGGCAGCAATCCACTGTCTCATCAGCCCAACCAGGCAGCAATCCACTGTGTCTCATCAGCCCAACCAGGCAGCAATCCACTGTCTCATCAACCCAACCAGGCAGCAATCCACTATCTCATCAGCCCAAACAGGCAGCAATCCACTGTCTCATCAACCCAACCAGGCAGCAATCCACTGTCTCATCAGCCCAACCAGGCAGCAATCCACTGTCTCATCTGCCCAACCAGGCAGCAATCCACTGTCTCATCAGCCCAACCAGGCAGCAATCCACTGTCTCATCAGCCCAACCAGGCAGCAATCCACTGTCTATAATCAGCCCAACCAGGCAGCAATCCACTGTCTCATCAACCCAACCAGGCAGCAATCCACTGTCTCATCAGCCCAACCAGGCAGCAATCCACTGTCTCATCAGCCCAACCAGGCAGCAATCCACTGTCTCATCAACCCAACCAGGCAGCAATCCACTGTCTCATCAGCCCAACCAGGCAGCAATCCACTGTCTCATCAGCCCAACCAGGCAGCAATCCACTGTCTCATCAGCCCAACCAGGCAGCAATCCACTGTCTCATCAGCCCAACCAGGCAGCAATCCACTGTCTATAATCAGCCCAACCAGGCAGCAATCCACTGTCTCATCAGCCCAACCAGGCAGCAATCCACTGTCTCATCAACCCAACCAGGCAGCAATCCACTGTCTCATCAACCCAACCAGGCAGCAATCCACTATCTCATCAGCCCAAACAGGCAGCAATCCACTGTCTCATCAACCCAACCAGGCAGCAATCCACTGTCTCATCAGCCCAACCAGGCAGCAATCCACTGTCTCATCAGCCCAACCAGGCAGCAATCCACTGTCTCATCAGCCCAACCAGGCAGCAATCCACTGTCTCATCAGCCCAACCAGGCAGCAATCCACTGTCTCATCAGCCCAACCAGGCAGCAATCCACTGTCTCATCAGCCCAACCAGGCAGCAATCCACTGTCTATAATCAGCCCAACCAGGCAGCAATCCACTGTCTATAATCAGCCCAACCAGGCAGCAATCCACTGTCTATAATCAGCCCAACCAGGCAGCAATCCACTGTCTCATCAACCCAACCAGGCAGCAATCCACTGTCTCATCAGCCCAACCAGGCAGCAATCCACTGTCTCATCAGCCCAACCAGGCAGCAATCCACTGTCTCATCAGCCCAACCAGGCAGCAATCCACTGTCTCATCAGCCCAACCAGGCAGCAATCCACTGTCTCATCAGCCCAACCAGGCAGCAATCCACTGTCTCATCAACCCAACCAGGCAGCAATCCACTGTCTCATCAACCCAACCAGGCAGCAATCCACTGTCTCATCAGCCCAACCAGGCAGCAATCCACTGTCTCATCAGCCCAACCAGGCAGCAATCCACTGTCTCATCAGCCCAACCAGGCAGCAATCCACTGTCTCATCAGCCCAACCAGGCAGCAATCCACTGTCTCATCAGCCCAACCAGGCAGCAATCCACTGTCTCATCAGCCCAACCAGGCAGCAATCCACTGTCTCATCAGCCCAACCAGGCAGCAATCCACTGTCTCATCAACCCAACCAGGCAGCAATCCACTGTCTCATCAGCCCAACCAGGCAGCAATCCACTGTCTCATCAGCCCAACCAGGCAGCAATCCACTGTCTATTATCAGCGCAACCAGGCAGCAATCCACTGTCTATAATCAGCGCAACCAGGCAGCAATCCACTGTCTATAATCAGCGCAACCAGGCAGCAATCCACTGTCTCATCAGCCCAACCAGGCAGCAATCCACTGTGTCTCATCAGCCCAACCAGGCAGCAATCCACTGTCTCATCAACCCAACCAGGCAGCAATCCACTGTCTCATCAACCCAACCAGGCAGCAATCCACTGTGTCTCATCAGCCCAACCAGGCAGCAATCCACTGTCTCATCAACCCAACCAGGCAGCAATCCACTGTCTCATCAGCCCAAACAGGCAGCAATCCACTGTCTCATCAGCCCAAACAGGCAGCAATCCACTGTCTCATCAACCCAACCAGGCAGCAATCCACTGTCTCATCAGCCCAACCAGGCAGCAATCCACTGTCTCATCAGCCCAACCAGGCAGCAATCCACTGTCTATAATCAGCCCAACCAGGCAGCAATCCACTGTCTATAATCAGCCCAACCAGGCAGCAATCCACTGTCTATAATCAGCCCAACCAGGCAGCAATCCACTGTCTATAATCAGCCCAACCAGGCAGCAATCCACTGTCTATAATCAGCCCAACCAGGCAGCAATCCACTGTCTATAATCAGCCCAACCAGGCAGCAATCCACTGTCTCATCAGCCCAACCAGGCAGCAATCCACTGTCTCATCAGCCCAACCAGGCAGCAATCCACTGTCTATAATCAGCCCAACCAGGCAGCAATCCACTGTCTCATCAACCCAACCAGGCAGCAATCCACTGTCTCATCAGCCCAACCAGGCAGCAATCCACTGTCTCATCAGCCCAACCAGGCAGCAATCCACTGTCTCATCAACCCAACCAGGCAGCAATCCACTGTCTCATCAGCCCAACCAGGCAGCAATCCACTGTCTCATCAGCCCAACCAGGCAGCAATCCACTGTCTATAATCAGCGCAACCAGGCAGCAATCCACTGTCTCATCAGCCCAACCAGGCAGCAATCCACTGTCTCATCAGCCCAACCAGGCAGCAATCCACTGTCTCATCAGCCCAACCAGGCAGCAATCCACTGTGTCTCATCAGCCCAACCAGGCAGCAATCCACTGTCTCATCAACCCAACCAGGCAGCAATCCACTATCTCATCAGCCCAAACAGGCAGCAATCCACTGTCTCATCAACCCAACCAGGCAGCAATCCACTGTCTCATCAGCCCAACCAGGCAGCAATCCACTGTCTCATCAGCCCAACCAGGCAGCAATCCACTGTCTCATCAGCCCAACCAGGCAGCAATCCACTGTCTCATCAGCCCAACCAGGCAGCAATCCACTGTCTATAATCAGCCCAACCAGGCAGCAATCCACTGTCTCATCAACCCAACCAGGCAGCAATCCACTGTCTCATCAGCCCAACCAGGCAGCAATCCACTGTCTCATCAGCCCAACCAGGCAGCAATCCACTGTCTCATCAACCCAACCAGGCAGCAATCCACTGTCTCATCAGCCCAACCAGGCAGCAATCCACTGTCTCATCAGCCCAACCAGGCAGCAATCCACTGTCTCATCAGCCCAACCAGGCAGCAATCCACTGTCTCATCAGCCCAACCAGGCAGCAATCCACTGTCTATAATCAGCCCAACCAGGCAGCAATCCACTGTGTCTCATCAGCCCAACCAGGCAGCAATCCACTGTCTCATCAACCCAACCAGGCAGCAATCCACTGTCTCATCAACCCAACCAGGCAGCAATCCACTGTCTCATCAGCCCAAACAGGCAGCAATCCACTGTCTCATCAACCCAACCAGGCAGCAATCCACTGTCTCATCAGCCCAACCAGGCAGCAATCCACTGTCTCATCAGCCCAACCAGGCAGCAATCCACTGTCTCATCAGCCCAACCAGGCAGCAATCCACTGTCTCATCAGCCCAACCAGGCAGCAATCCACTGTCTCATCAGCCCAACCAGGCAGCAATCCACTGTCTCATCAGCCCAACCAGGCAGCAATCCACTGTCTATAATCAGCCCAACCAGGCAGCAATCCACTGTCTATAATCAGCCCAACCAGGCAGCAATCCACTGTCTATAATCAGCCCAACCAGGCAGCAATCCACTGTCTCATCAACCCAACCAGGCAGCAATCCACTGTCTCATCAGCCCAACCAGGCAGCAATCCACTGTCTCATCAGCCCAACCAGGCAGCAATCCACTGTCTCATCAGCCCAACCAGGCAGCAATCCACTGTCTCATCAGCCCAACCAGGCAGCAATCCACTGTCTCATCAGCCCAACCAGGCAGCAATCCACTGTCTCATCAACCCAACCAGGCAGCAATCCACTGTCTCATCAACCCAACCAGGCAGCAATCCACTGTCTCATCAGCCCAACCAGGCAGCAATCCACTGTCTCATCAGCCCAACCAGGCAGCAATCCACTGTCTCATCAGCCCAACCAGGCAGCAATCCACTGTCTCATCAGCCCAACCAGGCAGCAATCCACTGTCTCATCAGCCCAACCAGGCAGCAATCCACTGTCTCATCAGCCCAACCAGGCAGCAATCCACTGTCTCATCAGCCCAACCAGGCAGCAATCCACTGTCTCATCAACCCAACCAGGCAGCAATCCACTGTCTCATCAGCCCAACCAGGCAGCAATCCACTGTCTCATCAGCCCAACCAGGCAGCAATCCACTGTCTATCATCAGCCCAACCAGGCAGCAATCCACTGTCTATAATCAGCCCAACCAGGCAGCAATCCACTGTCTATAATCAGCCCAACCAGGCAGCAATCCACTGTCTCATCAGCCCAACCAGGCAGCAATCCACTGTCTATCATCAGCCCAACCAGGCAGCAATCCACTGTCTCATCAACCCAACCAGGCAGCAATCCACTGTCTCATCAACCCAACCAGGCAGCAATCCACTGTCTCATCAGCCCAACCAGGCAGCAATCCACTGTCTCATCAACCCAACCAGGCAGCAATCCACTGTCTCATCAGCCCAACCAGGCAGCAATCCACTGTCTCATCAGCCCAACCAGGCAGCAATCCACTGTCTCATCAACCCAACCAGGCAGCAATCCACTGTCTCATCAGCCCAACCAGGCAGCAATCCACTGTCTCATCAGCCCAACCAGGCAGCAATCCACTGTCTCATCAGCCCAACCAGGCAGCAATCCACTGTCTCATCAACCCAACCAGGCAGCAATCCACTGTCTCATCAGCCCAACCAGGCAGCAATCCACTGTCTCATCAGCCCAACCAGGCAGCAATCCACTGTCTCATCAGCCCAACCAGGCAGCAATCCACTGTCTCATCAACCCAACCAGGCAGCAATCCACTGTCTCATCAGCCCAACCAGGCAGCAATCCACTGTCTCATCAGCCCAACCAGGCAGCAATCCACTGTCTCATCAGCCCAACCAGGCAGCAATCCACTGTCTCATCAGCCCAACCAGGCAGCGATCCACTGTCTCATCAGCCCAACCAGGCAGCGATCCACTGTCTCATCAGCCCAACCAGGCAGCGATCCACTGTCTCATCAGCCCAACCAGGGAATTTATAAACTTGGTCTCCACTGTAAAAAAAACCCATCTAGACATCATCTCCCCTTTCTTTGTTTTTCAACAGGGGAGATTTGTAAATACCTTGCTGCCCGTCTCTTACCTTTGCAACATGGTTTCAATATTGAAATTCAATCTCCACTGTCCCATTGAGAATTAACGTGTAAGGACATGACAAACCGCTTCATGAAACCACAAATCAGCCAAGTTTGTATGGATATATACAAAGAAATGTCAGTAGGTCAAAAAAATGAAATGGTCCTGCTGAATGGTGAATTCATCTCCTAGTGTCTGCTGGAAAGCAGACTGGTCTAGGTTTTCCTCTAGGATTTTGCCTATGCTTAGGTCCATTCCGTTTCTTTTTTATCCTGAAAAACTCCCCACCCAGTCCTTAACAATTACAAGCATGCCCCTAACATGATGCAGCCACCACTATGCTTGAAAATATAGAGAGTGGTACTGAGTAATGTGTTGTATTGGATTTGCACCAAACATAACACTTTTTATTCTGGACAAAAAGTGAGTTGCTTTGGCACATTCTTTGCAGTATTACTTTGGTGCCTTGTTGCCAACAGGATCCATGTTTTGATATATTTGTATTCTGTACAAATAATTTTTCACTCAGTTCGGTTAGTATTGTGTAGTAGCTACAATGATGTTGATCCATCCTCAGTTTTCTCATATCACAGCCATTAAACCATTGGCCTCGTTGTGAAATCCTCTCCAGGAACTGAGTTAGGAAGGACACCTGTATATTTGTAGTGACTCGGTGTATTGATACACCATCCATTTACATTACATTTACATTTAAGTCATTTAGCAGACGCTCTTATCCAGAGCGACTTACAAAATGGTGCATTCACCTTATGATATCCAGTGGAACAACCACTTTACAATAGTGCATCTAAATCTTTTAGGGGGGGGGGGGGGGGGGTTAGAAGGATTACTTTATCCTATCCTAGGTATTCCTTAAAGAGGTGGGGTTTCAGGTGTCTCCGGAAGGTGGTGATTGACTCCGCTGTCCTGGCGTCGTGAGGGAGCTTGTTCCACCATTGGGGTGCCAGAGCAGCGAACAGTTTTGACTGGGCTGAGCGGGAACTGTGCTTCCTCAGAGGTAGGGGGGCCAGCAGGCCAGTGGTGGATGAACGCAGTGCCCTTGTTTGGGTGTAGGGCCTGATCAGAGCCTGAAGGTATGGAGGTGCCGTTCCCTTCACAGCTCCGTAGGCAATCACCATGGTCTTGTAGCGGATGCGAGCTTCAACTGGAAGCCAGTGGAGAGAGCGGAGGAGCGGGGTGACGTGAGAGAACTTGGGAAGGTTGAACACCAGACGGGCTGCGGCGTTCTGGATGAGTTGTAGGGGTTTAATGGCACAGGCAGGGAGCCCAGCCAACAGCGAGTTGCAGTAATCCAGACGGGAGATGACAAGTGCCTGGATTAGGACCTGCGCCGCTTCCTGTGTGAGGCAGGGTCGTACTCTGCGAATGTTGTGGAGCATGAACCTACAGGATCGGGTCACCGCCTTGATGTTAGTGGAGAACGACAGGGTGTTGTCCAGGATCACGCCAAGGTTCTTAGCACTCTGGGAGGAGGACACAAGGGAGTTGTCAACCGTGATGGCGAGATCATGGAACGGGCAGTCCTTCCCCGGGAGGAAGAGCAGCTCCGTCTTGCCGAGGTTCAGCTTGAGCTGGTGATCCGTCATCCACACTGATATGTCTGACAGACATGCAGAGATGCGATTCGCCGCCTGGTTATCAGAAGGGGGAAAGGAGAAGATTAATTGTGTGTCGTCTGCATAGCAATGATAGGAGAGACCATGTGAGGATATGACAGAGCCAAGTGACTTGGTGTATAGCGAGAATAGGAGAGGGCCTAGAACAGAGCCCATCCAAAGTGTGATTATTAACTTCACCATGCTGAAAGGGATATTCAATGTCTGCTTTTTTTTTATTTTTACCCATCTACCAACGGGTGCCCTTTGCGAGGCATTGGAAAATCTTCCTGGTCTTTGTGGTTGAATCTGTGTTTGAAATTCATTGCTCGACTGAGGGACCTTACAATTATCTGTATGTGTGGGGTACAGAGATGAGGTAGTCATTCAAAAATCATGTTAAACACTATTATTGCACACAGTGAGTCCATGCAACTTATTATGTGACTTGTTAAGCAAATCTTTACTCCTGAACTTATTTAGGCTTGCCATTACAAAGGGGTTGAATACTTGTACACTCAGGAGAGCTTTTCATTTCTAATTAATTTGTTTAGAATATATTGGCACGGTTTGCCGGCCCTCGACTTTATCTTGGGCCTAACAACACTCGTGCCAATATATCCTCCCAAACACCGGATTCTCTGGCATGATCAGTTAAATATCTTACTCCTGAAGTGCACAACGGCAGTAGGTAGCACATGGGATACTGATGCCTTAGGCTGCTGGCTCACTCCCTTTACATTGTCCCGGTCAGCCATGGAATACGAAGCAGCAACCCTCAGGTTAATAGCCCTAAACAACACCACCAAGAGCTGCAGTGAAAACTGGTTTAATCTACCAGGTCGCCTACGTCTCGAACAGTCAGACATGTTTGAAGTGGGAGAGGGAAGGTGATAATCGAGCAGCCAAAAAGCAGGCCTCTCAAGGAGCCGCTACCATGGCAACTGGCTCGAGCCGAGCGCACTCACCGAGGCAGAATGAAGGGTAACTGTTGGCTGCAGCTCTGCGCACTCTGAAACGGCAGTTGTTTGAGTCTTGTTGTTGTGAGCTTAGGTGGTTGAGGTTGAGGCTGTGTGAGTAATTGAATACACGAGAGAGTGCAAACCGTATATTCTGAACAAAAATATAAACGCAACATGCAACAATTTCACGATTTTACTGAGTTACAGTTCATATACGTAAGGAAATGTAAATTGAAATAAATTCATTAGCCCCTAATCTATGGATTTCACAGGACTGGGCATGGGCGCAGCCATGGGTGGGCCTGGGAAGGCATAGGCCAACACACTAGGGAGACGGACCCAGTTTTTCCCCACAAAATGGCTTTCTACAGACAGAAATACTCCTCAGTTTCATCAGTTGTCCTGGTGCCTGGTCTCAGATGATCCCACAGGTGAAGAAGACGGATTTGGCGGTCCTAGGCTGGCATGGTTACACATGGTCAGCGGTTTTTAGTCCGGTTGGGTTTACTGCCAAATTCTTTAAAATTACGTTGGAGGTGGCTTATGGTAGAGAAATGAACGTTAAATTATCTGGCAATAGCTCTGGTGGACATTCCTGCAGTTATCATGCTAATTTCACGCTCCCCATGCTACACCTGTCAGATGGATGGATTACATTGGCAAATGAGAAATGCTCATTAACAGGGTTGAAACAAATTTGTGCACAAAATTTTAGCGAAATAAGCTTTTTGTGCGTATAGAACATTTCTGGGATATTTTATTTCAGCTCATGAAACATGGGACCAACACTTAACATGTTGCGTTTTATGTTTTTGTTCAGTATAGAAAGTGAGATGAGAATATAGACAGAGAGAGAGAGGGTGGGTGAGAAAAAGAGGAAGAGAGAAAGATGGAGAGGTAGGGAGGAAGAGAAGGAGAGATGGAGGGAGGGTGTGAACATGTTGATGGAGAGAGAAAGTTAGAGAGGGAGGGAGAGATATAAAATAGAAACTCCGGTCTCCCTGGCCTTAGATCAGGGGAGGTGGCCACTGGTGTTTGAAATGTTAATGCTGGCTGACAGACAGCGCCCACAGTCCCTCCAGTGCACAAAGATTCATCAATGTAATAACACTGACACATTTTTCTCACTGAGCCACTCACACACACAGACACACTAGGGCGCATACACTAGCGTGAGCACACGTACAACTAACACAGGCTTACAAACAAACCCACACATATTCACCCAGCTGTACAGAAAAACCCACTCATATGAATTTGTTCTTAACCGACTTGCCTAGTTAAATAAAGGTTAGATAAAAAAATAAAAAAACACATGACTCATGAATCAGGAACAAACTTACAAATGTACCAAGATACAAAATCTGGAGATTCCAAGGGCTGTGATTCTCTACCACTGAATGCTGTTCTATTTTATAGAACAGAAATAAGTTGATGCTGGATAGTGAACAATGCCTTTGTGCAAAAAAAACTCCCAGAAGTAATAAAATATTTTACATTGTTTACTATCCAGCATCAACTTCTTTTTGTTCTATAGTATTTCATCCCATGATCAAAGAGCAACTCATGGATTAACTATAAACCAAAGAAGTGCTCCTCTCCTGTGTCTCTGCTGTTCTCTTTTAATTGGATTCGGTGAAGCTCATAACCCATTACAAATGATTTAGCGTAAGGTCATATTGGCCCTGTGAGAGTACATGGGTTGTATTCACACTTGGTAGGTTCTCTCCACTGCCTGAATAATCTACCCCAGTATCCCAATATGTGCTGGTGAGCCCTGCATAACGCTAGGGCCTCGTAGGTTTAGCTCAATGGGCTAACCGTCTTGTCAAACAATACAAAACACCAAAAAGGAAAGAGGGATATCTAGTCAGTTGTACTGAATTCATTCAACTGAAATGTGTCTTCCGCATTTAACCCAACCCCAGAACACATACACATTCACACACACACACATGCTTTTCCAGGTGATTTACAATGTAATTATCGAAATGAGAGAGGAGAAGTTTTTCAATCTGCCCTCAAACCAATGTCCTGGTTTGATTATTCCCTAATACTACTCCCCATAAAGGCTAAGGAAGGCAATGAATCAGCTTCCTCCTCAAAGTTAGCCTGACATCGTGTTGTCTTCATTATCTTGGTCCTCGGGTCAGTGTCCCTCAGTTTACATTTACAGGTGGGAGGCACACAAGTGCACGCGCACACACACACACACACTCGTTTGCACACTAGCGCACACACACTTTCACACAAACAGATACATACACAGGATTTCTCTGAACAACACAGAAGGTATGAGTTACTTATAATAAACCAGCGTGTCCTCATTCCAGGAACACACTGAACTGGAATAATGTTCTTTAAGAACCTTTTATGGAGTGAGATTAGACTCTTAATTTGGTAAATATACAGTACCAGTATATTCATTTTTTCTCGTAAAAAAGCGATAATATTCCGACCGGGAAACCCTGTTTACGTTCAAAGACAGGGAAAATAAAAACATGGTGTCGCCTCGTGCACGCGCCTCAGTCTCATTGTCCTCTGATCGACCACTATCCAAATGCGGTAATGTTTTTCAGCCAGGGCTCCAAAGACATCATTCACCGGTTTGCCGCCTTCTGAGAGCCTATGGGAGCCGTAGGAAGTGTCACGTTACAGCAGAGATCCTCAGTTTTCAATAAAGAGAGTGTAGAAGCCCAAGAAATGGTCACACAGGCCACTTCCTGTAAGGAATCTTCTCAGGTTTTTGCCTGCCATATGAGTTCTGTTATACTCACAGACACCATTCAAACAGTTTTAGAAACTTTAGGGTGTTTTCTATCCAAAGCCAATAATTATATGCATATTCTAGTTTCTGGGCAGTAGTAATAACCAGATTAAATCGGGTACGTTTTTTATCCGGCCGTGCAAATACTGCCCCCTATCCCCAACAGGTTAATGGCTGTGATAGGAGAAAACTGAGGGTGGATCAACAACATTGTAGTTACTCCACAATAGTAACCTAATTGACATAGTAAAAGAAGGAAGCCTGTACAGAATACAAATATTCCAAAACATGCATCCTGTTTGCAACAAGGCACGAAAGTAAATCTGCAAAAAAATGTGGCAAAGCAATTCACTTTTTGTTCTGAATACAAAGTGTTATGTTTGGGGAAAATCCAATTCAGCACATTACTGAGTACCACTCTCTGTATTTTCAAGCATAGTGGTGGCTGCATCATGTCGTGGGTATGCTTGTAATGATTAAGGGCTGGAGAGTTTTTCAGGATAAAAAATAAATGGAATGGAGCTAAGCACAGGCTAAAACTCCTAGAGGAAACCCAAGTTCAGTCTGCTTTCAGCAAGACAATTTACAACTGTGGAATGTGCATTTGCGCATACAAATTTGCTTGTGGATTTTGTATTTGTTGTTTACAGAATTTTCAGACTCTCTTTTCCACTGGTTTTATGATGTACAATCCACGAATGTGGCTATAGTGTCCATATTAGGACAGCCTCAGTCTAAGCAGATGACTCTCCTTTCCTCCATTTCTAGCTTTATTTCCTCCTTTCTTAGATCCCTTTCCTAATTTTCTTTCCTAGATCCCTTTCCTCCTATGATATCTCCCTTCCATTTCCTCCCCTCCTTTGCTTTTCTAGCTTTTTCTAGTGAATGATCCTGAGTGGCCGATTTACAGTTTTGACTTAAATCTGCTTGAAAATCTATATCAAGACAACCAACTTGACAGAGCTTGAAGAATTTTGATAAAAAATGATGGGCAAATATTGCACAATCCACACTCTTAGAGACTTACCCCAAAAGACTCCAAAGGTGTTTCTAACATGTATTGACTCAAGGGTGTAAATACTTATTTTATCAAGATATAGTGTTTTATTTTTCATTTTCTTTTTCTTTTTTCTTCCACTTTGACAGTATTGAGTATTTTGTGTACATCATTCACAGAACATGATAACTGAATCCATCCAAGACTATAGATCAAGACCAACTAGAAAGCATGCACACACATTTATAACACACATTGTTGGAAGAAAATAGTTAAGCTAATCAAAAATTAAGATTAATTAACCCTAAAATTAATTAATCCAAAACCGTATCAAAAACTGTAACCATCTTGAGAAAATAGGCCTACCTGTATGATATCTTGACGTATACATAGCTTATGCCTTTTTTGTGATGACCATCTTCAACCAACACTTTACATGTTTCAACTGATCGGAGTTCTCAGAAAAACAACACAGAAGGTATGAGTCACCCCGCCCCAGTCATTAATAAACCAGTTAAGCGAGTGAAAGCTATAGTGTTGCTATAAAGCAATCCAGTCCCCACACACAGACATACACAGAAGACCTGGGCTGAAATCAGGTTGAAATTGGATGGTAAGAACCAATTGTGGACATGACCCCTTTGTCCCTAGTGAAAGTTCCGCCCCTGGTTCAAATACATGTGTATTTGAAATACTTATTTTCTGTGTATTTGAGTATTTTTCAAACGTGTCCTAAGTATTTGAAAGTATTTTTGGATGATTTCCTATAAATAGCCAACTATTTAAAACTATTTTGAAATACTTGTTCAAATCCATGGAGTATTTAGATATTTGTATTTAAAAATGCACAGACCAATACATACCAATACTTTCAAAGTGTATTTCGAAATACATTCCTTCAAATACAAAAATATCCAAATACTTACTTCGAAATGTCTTTGAAAATAATTGAAATACCCAAAATAGTATTTGAAACCAGGTCTCACACACACACACACACTGCAGCCCCCATCAGGTGCCATCAGTGTTACTGTGGGTCTTTGTCACTGTCCCTCCCCGTTGGAGCCAGACTGAGCTGCAGGCCGCAGGGGAACAGCTCTGCGACTGTCTGATGTGACAGTCGGGGCTGCAGTCTGGTGCGGTGGGGAATATTACTGTACCCTCTCTCTGTGACAGCTTAGGCTAGACTCAAACATCAGAGCCCTAGCCTGTAGCCATACTACTGGCCTAAACCTCCCTCACCTTACCCTCATAGGCATGGCACTGACAATGAACAATCAGTCTGCACTGCAGTAACTTTGTGGGATTCACTGTTGTAATCATATATCATCACCACCATTTCCATTAGAGGTCGACCGATTACGATTTTTCAATGCCGATACCGATTATTGGAGGGCCAAAAAAGTCGCTGCCGATTAATCGGCCATTTTTTAAATGTATTTATTTGTAATAATGACAATTACAACAATACTGAATGAACACTTATTTTAACTTAATAAAATACATCAATAAAATCAATTTAGCCTCAAATAAATAATGAAACATGTTCAATTTGATTTAAATAATGCAAAAACAAAGTGTTGGAGAAGAAAGTAAAAGTGCAATATGTGCCATGTAAAAAAGCTAACATTTAAGTTCCTTGCTCAGAACATGAGAACATATGAAAGCTGGTGGTTCCTTTTAACATGAGTCTTCAATATTCCCAGGTAAGATGTTTTAGGTTGTAGTTATTATAGGAATTATAGGACTATTTCTCTATACGATTTGTATTTCATATACCTTTGACTATTGGATGTTCTCATAGGCACTTTAGTATTTCCAGTGTAACATTATAGCTTCTGTCCCTCTCCTCGCTCCTACCTGGGCTCGAACCAGGAACACATCGACAACAGCCACCCTCGAAGCAGCGTTACCCATGTAGAGCAAGGGGAACAACTACTCTAAGTCTCAGAGCGAGTGACGTTTGAAACGCTATTAGCGCGTACCCCGCTAACTAGCTAGCCATTTCACATCGGTTACACCAACCTCATCTTGGGAGTTGATAGGCTTGAAGTCATAAACAGCGCAATGCATTACGAAGGGCTGCTGGCAAAACGCACGAAAGGGCTATTTTGAATGAATGCTTACGAGCCTGCTGGTGCCTACCATCGCTCAGTCAGACTGCTCTATCAAATCATAGACTTAATTATAATATAATAACACACAGAAATACGAGCCTTAGGTCATTAATATGGTTGAATCCGGAAACTATCATCTAGAAAACAAATGTTATTCCTGTTACATTGCACAAACCTCAGTGTTATGTCGTCATAATTACGTAAAATTCTGACAAATTACCCAAAGTGTTGCATATACCCTGACTGCGTGCAATGAACGCAAAATGACACAATTTCACCTGGTTAATATTGCCTGCTAACCTGGATTTCCTTTGGCTAAATATGCAGGTTTAAAAATATATACTTCTGTGTATTGATTTTAAGAAAGGCATTGATGTTTATGGTTAGGTACAGTCGTGCAACGATTGTGCTTTTTTTGCAAATGCGCTTTTGTTAAATCATCCCCGTTTGGCGAAGTCGGCTGTCTTTGTTAGGAAGAAATAGTCTTCACAGTTCGCAACGAGCCAGGCGGCCCAAACTGCTGCATATACCCTGACTCTGTTTGCAAGAGAAGTGACACATTTTCCCTAGTTAAAAGAAATTCATGTTAGCAGGCAATATTAACTAAATATGCAGGTTTAAAAATATATGCTTGTGTATTGATTTTAAGAAAGGCATTGATGTTTATGGTTGGAGCAACGTGTACCTAAGCGATTATATGCAACGCAGGACAGGCTAGATAAACTAGTAATATCATCAACCATGTGTAGTTAACTAGTGAATATGATTGATTGATTGTTTTTTATAAGATAAGTTTAATGCTAGCTAGCAACTTACCTTGGCTTCTTACTGCATTCGCGTAACCTCGTGGAGTGCAATGTAAAGCAGGTGGTTAGAGCGTTGGACTAGTTAACCGTAAAGTTGCAAGATTTAATCCCTGAGCTGACAAGGTAAAAATCTGTTGTTCTGCCCCTGAACAAGGCAGTTAACCCACTGTTCCTAGGCCGTCATTGAAAATAAGAATGTGTTCTTAACTGACTTGCCTAGTTAAATAAAGGTAAAAAAAATTAAAATAATAATACATTTAAAAAAAAAAAAACGGCCAAATCGGCGTCCAAAAATACCGATTTCCGATTGTTATGAAAACTTGAAATCGGCCCTAATTAATCGGCCATTCCGATTAATCGGTCTAATTTCCATACTTTTGCCATTCTCAGGGCCACATCGTGGTTTAGTTTGTGTGTGTGTATGTACATATGCACGTGTGTGTGTGTACACAATCCACTCCTTCTCTTCACTCTTCCACCGTAACCTTCCTCTAACCCTCTACCCACACACCTATTCAGCCCCCAGCTCTCTGGGATACACATATTAGAGAGTAGACATTTCACCATCTAATTACAAGTGGCCACCTCCACACTACCTCCACCCTGCCTGGATCTCTGATCTCTCTAAGGCCGAGTCCCAAAGGGCACCCTTTATAGTGCACTACTGTTGACCAGGGCCTATTGGACTATGGTCAAAAGTAGTGCACTATATAGGGAATAGGGTGCCATTTGGGACTAGGTCCTCTAAGGCTCCTGTTACAACAGGCTGCCAGGAGGCATCTGATAGGGCATCCCTAGGGGCCAGGCGACTGGCCTGTGTAAGACACACTCAAAGGAGAGCCTGATGTACTGTAGTCACTCCACTGTTCTCCTTCCTGTTCCTAAAGCTAACAAAGGATACTGTGTGCGCTGGAGACATACTGTGTCAGCCTGCTTTGCTTAGAAAGAATTAGCTTGTAGGCAGGTTGATTTGTATTTGTTTTTGGAATGTTTAGAATATGGATTTTCATAGAAGTTAGAATTTTTTCAGGAATGTTGTCTAAGATATTGATTTGCATGGTAGTTAGAATGTTGTTTAGAATATTGGTTTGTATTGGACTTAGAAGGTCAAAGGATGCTGTGTGCGCTGGAGACATAGCTACTACTCTGTGCTAGAGGTCTTCATGGATCTACCCGAACCCGATTACCCTTGATCCGACCGGGATCCAGAATGTTGTAGTTAAACCTCAGATCCCTGTGTAAAAATATGTGAAATACAGTCCCTAAACAACAAATGCAAATGTCATACATTTACGTTTTATTATCTTAAATGATTCTCAGTGGGTTCCCTTTCATTAAACTAAACGTGTCAAAATATCATTTTTTTTGGTCAAAACCGCATTTTCGCTCCATGACAACGAGCCACTGCAGGTTAAATAGGCTACTGTTGTGGGAGATGAAGAGGAGGACGCAGCGGGAAAGAGTGATAGCCTATAGGGAAAGGGTTGCCTTAATCACACAGCCTTTTGGTTACTGGCCCAACGGTCTAACCACAAGGCTACCTGCTGCCCCATAGGCTATATAAAGGGTTGCCCATATTCTTAAGACCTGAGCGATAAATATTTAAAAAAATGTGGGCTTGCCTATTTAGTAGGCTATATTTGCAATTATCTTTTCTTTATTTAATTTGAGTTTGCTGACTAATATGAATTGACTTGAGTGATAAGCTATTTGTCAGCATGCCCTAGTTTCGGGGCTTTCGCTCAAAATAAATTTGACTATAATGTGGAGTTACCGACACATTCTTTCTGATCGTCTTCAATAAAGAAACATTTTGACCCAAGTTAATCAGCTCGTGTTGTGTGCATGTGTACACTGATAACCTATGCCTATCGACAGAAAACATTATAGCCTTATGTTACAAGGCTGCCAATTTATTGATTGTGTAAGGCATGGTATAAGAAATATCAGGACAACTTCTCTCTTCAATTATAAATGTTTAATTAACTCTCCGGACAGTAGGCCAACATGTTCTCTTAAATCGCAATGGTTGGAAATGAAATGGGAATACAGGAGACTCCATCCTTCCTTGGCCTATTTTCATTTTAGGCTTGCTGGTCAAACAGGCTAAAACCTACCTTTTTTAGTTTCAATCAACTATAGGGTATACTAAGAAAATACTAAGCTGGACACCACAAATAAATTATTTTAGATAGGCCTGCAACCAAAAATGCATGTTCACTGCCAGACAAGTCCAAAAAATTGCTGACTTGCAGGGCAATAAAGCTGCATTTTTTTATGTTTCGGTTCCATGTGGGTCGGATACAGATCAGACCAAATTTGGATCGAATTCTCTCTCAACTCTGATATGTATTGGTGGATCTGGTCCACTAAGATCCGAAACAGATTTTTTTTAAATGATCGGATCCTGACGGGTTGGAAATTTGCGTATTCAATTTTGGGATCTGAGAAGGTCTCTTCTCTGTACCAGCCTGCTTTGCTTAGAAATAATTAGCTTTGAGGCAGAAATGGCTGCCTTGGTGGCAGGTTGATTTCTATAGGAGTCGGAGCCTCGGGGAGAGGTGTGACTGTTAGAATGTTGTTTGTATCACTATTATTAGTTTTTAAAAGTGAAGAGATGGTTGTTGCTGTAGCCAGGTCACAGAGAAAGCGCATTCTTTAACTTCCGTGACCTGGACGTATGCGAACCCATTCTCTTAAAAGATGGATACCACCAAGGCACTGTCGAATGCTCCTGCATTCAATCCTTTCTCCAGACAGCAATGGCTTGATAATGAGTGGTGCCAGCGTAGTTTGCCACTACCTGAGCACACCTGGGAGCAGCTTGGAAGGATGTACGTGCGCGGGTGAGAGGAAAGCTGCTGTTCCTGTCTCTTGTTCCTAGCTTCAGTTTAAACGGCAGCCCGGCCGCTGCCTGTCATTAGGGGCTCGTCGGGGAGGATGACGCAATCGATGCTTGATCAAACTGGTTATCCCCTCCCGCTGTCTGCTGTCGCCTGAATCCTATCCTTCACTACTGCATTTTTCTTTCTATGAGCAGTGGGAAATGTATCTTAGGAGTACGAGCCTAGTTTAGGAATGTTCTCCATTCAAACGTTTAGGTGTGACAGCTCAGGAAATTGTTGCAAACATTAGGCCTACCTAAAGCATTATAATCAAGATTTCTCAATCTCTTATTTGATATTATGGATTTTCTTTACTATATATTGCCACCAACCCAAAGAATATCCGTGATTACAGTTTTGAGAATGAAATGAAGGCATGAGTCATCTTTCATCTCTCAGTGGATACTAGTTTCCATCATTCTCCCTGAAACGTATTTCTGCGTCCCCTTTTTCTCTATTGCATAGTGCGCTACTTTTGACCAAAGCCCTAAGCGCCCTAGTCAAAAGGAATGCACTTTATAGGGAATAGGGTGCCATTTGGGACACAGAGCTCTCTGCTCATCTTCCTTTGTGAGAGAGATCATGTTGATCCAACAGTACACTCTCTCCGTTTGTTTTGCTCGGAAGTGTTTTTGAGTCGGTGTACTCCAGCGAGGAGCCATCTCTTATCAGCAATGAGCTCCTTGCCTGACATAATTTCCTGTGATTTCACTTTGAAGGAGGACTCTTTAATTGTTATAAGCATGGAACAAACCTTTATGATGTCTTTATAATAGGTTATGGCTGTTATTTAATCCAAATCATTTTAAGGAGACGGTAATAAGACATTATAAGGGACCATGCAAGTCTTACAATGCGTTATAACCACAACATAATGCATTACCTGTCAGCATTGAAGTGTTACCAGATATTGTTTTCATGTTGTCTATGTGTCATCAACGTTTAAAAGAGTACATTGCAGATTAGAGGCAGCGGTCCCAGATACAATAATAATGTAGTACTTTGTTTCCTTTAACCCTGTTTTGAGAATGTCAACATAGAGATCTATAGTGAGGCCAGGTTATGTACTGTGTACAATACACAGTGTAGACTACAGTATGTACAGTAGTAGGGTCTCGCTGACTGGTGGTTTTCTTACTGTGTGTTTCAGGACAAGAAGACCTACCTAGACATCATCCACACCTACACGGAGGTGCACGCCACCGTGCACGGTACCAGCACTGTGCACTTGCCCAGCTACGTGAGAAACTACGGCATCCTGAGCGGCCGGGATCTGCAGTTCCTCCTCAGGGAGACCAAGGTGAGAGCAACACACACACACACACACACACACACACACACACACACACACACACACACACACACACACACACACACCAGAGTTGAAGAATCCTGCCCTAAAGAGAGGAACCACACTTGCTACGCTGTAGGACTCAGGGGCATAGGTACCAAATCATTACTACGGAGTGACGGGATTGCTCATAAAAAAGCATTGGTTCCTGATGAGATAGAAGAAATACTTTATTAATCCCCAATGGGAAGTTGGTTTGTCAGTCAACAGCATGTACACAGTCACAAACACAACACAACAATCAACAGCATGTACACAGTCACAAACACAACACAACAATCAACAGCATGTACACAGTCACAAACACAACAATCAACAGCATGTACACAGTCACAAAAACAACACAACAATCAACAGCATGTACACAGTCACAAACACAACAATCAACAGCATGTACACAGTCACAAACACAACAATCAACAGCATGTACACAGTCACAAACACAACACAACAATCAACAGCATGTACACAGTCACAAACACAACAATCAACAGCATGTACACAGTCACAAACACAACACAACAATCAACAGCATGTACACAGTCACAAAAACAACACAACAATCAACAGCATGTACACAGTCACAAAAACAACACAACAATCAACAGCATGTACACAGTCACAAAAACAACACAACAATCAACAGCATGTACACAGTCACAAACACAACAATCAACAGCATGTACACAGTCACAAACACAACACAACAATCAACAGCATGTACACAGTCACAAACACAACAATCAACAGCATGTACACAGTCACAAACACAACACAACAATCAACAGCATGTACACAGTCACAAAAACAACACAACAATCAACAGCATGTACACAGTCACAAAAACAACACAACAATCAACAGCATGTACACAGTCACAAAAACAACACAACAATCAACAGCATGTACACAGTCACAAACACAACAATCAACAGCATGTACACAGTCACAAAAACAACACAACAATCAACAGCATGTACACAGTCACAAAAACAACACAACAATCAACAGCATGTACACAGTCACAAACACAACAATCAACAGCATGTACACAGTCACAAAAACAACACAACAATCAACAGCATGTACACAGTCACAAACACAACAATCAACAGCATGTACACAGTCACAAAAACAACACAACAATCAACAGCATGTACACAGTCACAAAAACAACACAACAATCAACAGCATGTACACAGTCACAAAAACAACACAACAATCAACAGCATGTACACAGTCACAAAAACAACACAACAATCAACAGCATGTACACAGTCACAAAAACAACACAACAATCAACAGCATGTACACAGTCACAAAAACAACACAACAATCAACAGCATGTACACAGTCACAAACACAACAATCCACAGCATGTACACAGTCACACAGAAAAAACAATCAACAGCATGTACACAGTCACAAACACAACACAACAATCAACAGCATGTACACAGTCACAAACACAACACAACAATCAACAGCATGTACACAGTCACAAAAACAACACAACAATCAACAGCATGTACACACAGTCACAAAAACAACACAACAATCAACAGCATGTACACACAGTCACAAAAACAACACAACAATCAACAGCATGTACACACAGTCACAAGAAAAAAACAATCCACAGCATGTACACAGTCACAAAAACAACACAACAATCAACAGCATGTACACACAGTCACAAAAACAACACAACAATCAACAGCATGTACACACAGTCACAAAAACAACACAACAATCAACAGCATGTACACACAGTCACAAGAAAAAAACAATCCACAGCATGTACACAGTCACAAAAACAACACAACAATCAACAGCATGTGCACAGTCACAAGAAAAAAACAATCAACAGCATGTACACACAGTCACAAAAACAACACAACAATCAACAGCATGTACACACAGTCACAAAAACAACACAACAATCAACAGCATGTACACACAGTCACAAAAACAACACAACAATCAACAGCATGTACACACAGTCACAAAAACAACACAACAATCAACAGCATGTACACACAGTCACAAAAACAACACAACAATCAACAGCATGTACACACAGTCACAAAAAAAACACAACAATCAACAATAAGTAGTAAAAACAAAAGTCCTATAGTTGAAGTGGGATGATTATTCAACAGAGAATTTTATGAGCAGTTTGCTCATAATAGCAGTGAGCTGAACGCCACAGAATGTTCTAATACGTACACACCCCCTGTGACTTCACTATGCATCCCAGTGAAGGTTTCTGATTTTACTCAGTGTCAAGGCGAGTGTCGGCATCTCTCAGCACTTCATCATTAGTCATAGTGATTTCTCCCAGAGTGCCTCAGCAGGGCCGTATGCTAGCCAGGAACTCCGTTCATGTCATGCCCAGACCTGCCACTGCTCTTGACACAATGCAACTGCTCAAGATTCACTTCTTCTGAAGCACCTCCAACCACACTGCCTGTTTTCTAGCCACGCAACTCGTCCCAGGACTGTTTGTACTGTACAGCCCAACGACCCTCTGAAGCTCCAACAGAACTGCCTGTTCTCAATCCACACAACTGGTCTGTTTGTACTGTACAGCCCAACGACCCTCTGAAGCTCCAACAGAACTGCCTGTTCTCAATCCACACAACTGGTCTGTTTGTACTGTATAGCCAACTCATATGGTGGTGCATACAGACAGATCTGGGACCAAGCTATACCTGTCCTAAATAGTCTGAAAAGAGGCTGTGATTATGTGCACGCCTGTCAGGAGAAACTGTGGACAATCCGGAAATCAAACCAGCAAGCGTCAAGCTTGAAAAGAGAGCGTTATCAGAGATCTTTGGAAGGAGAGAGAGAGGGGGAGGAGATCTTTGGAAGGAGATGGAGAGAGTGAAGGAGATCTTTGGAAGGAGAGAGAGAGAGTGAAGCAGATCTTTGGAAGGAGAGAGAGAGAGGGGGGAGGAAATCTTTGGAAGGAGAGAGAGAGGGGGAGGAGAACTTTGGAAGGAGAGAGAGAGGGGGGAGGAGAACTTTGGAAGGAGAGAGAGAGGGGGAGGAGATCTTTGGAAGGAGAGAGCGAGTGGAGGAGATCTTTGGAAGGAGAGAGGGAGCAGGGAGAGATCTATGGAAGGAGAGAGAGAGAGGGTGGAGGAGATCTATGGAAGGAGAGAGAGAGTGGAGGAGATCTTTGGAAGGAGAGAGAGAGAGTGGAGGAGATCTTTGGAAGGAGAGAGAGAGAGTGGAGGAGATCTTTGGAAGGAGAGAGTGGAGGAGATCTTTGGAAGGAGAGAGTTATCAGAGATCTTTGGAAGGAGAGAGTTATCAGAGATCTTTGGAAGGAGAGAGAGAGAGTGGAGGAGATCTTTGGAAGGAGAGAGAGAGAGAGTGGAGGAGATCTTTGGAAGGAGAGAGAGAGTGGAGGAGATATTTCGAAGGAGAGAGAGAGGGGGAGGGGATCTTTGGAAGGAGAGAGAGAGGGGGAGGAGATCTTTGGAAGGAGAGAGAGAGGGGGAGGAGATCTATGCAAGGAGAGAGAGAGAGAGAGAGGGTGGAGGAGATCTTTGGAAGGAGAGAGAGGGTGGAGGAGATCTTTGGAAGGAGAGAGAGAGTGGAGGAGATCTTTAGAAGGAGAGAGAGAGAGTGGAGGAGATCTTTGGAAGGAGAGAGAGAGTGGAGGAGATCTTTGGAAGGAGACAGAGAGAGTGGAGGAGATCTTTGGAAGGAGAGAGAGAGAGTGGAGGAGATCTTTGGAAGGAGAGAGAGAGTGGAGGAGATCTTTGGAAGGAGAGAGAGAGAGAGAGAGTGGAGGAGATCTTTGGAAGGAGAGAGAGGGGGAGGAGCTCTTTGGAAGGAGAGAGGGAGCAGGGAGAGATCTATGGAAGGAGAGAGAGAGAGGGTGGAGGAGATCTATGGAAGGAGAGAGAGAGTGGAGGAGATCTTTGGAAGGAGATAGAGAGAGTGGAGGAGATCTTTGGAAGGAGAGAGAGAGTGGAGGAGATCTTTGGAAGGAGAGAGAGAGTGGAGGAGATCTTTGGAAGGAGAGAGTGGAGGAGATCTTTGGAAGGAGAGAGTTATCAGAGATCTTTGGAAGGAGAGAGAGAGAGTGGAGGAGATCTTTGGAAGGAGAGAGAGAGAGAGTGGAGGAGATCTTTGGAAGGAGAGAGAGAGAGAGTGGAGGAGATATTTCGAAGGAGAGAGAGAGGGGGGAGGAGATCTTTGGAAGGAGAGAGAGAGGGGGAGGAGATCTATGGAAGGAGAGAGAGAGAGAGTGGAGGAGATCTTTGGAAGGAGAGAGAGAGAGAGTGGAGGAGATCTTTGGAAGGAGAGAGAGAGTGGAGGAGATATTTCGAAGGAGAGAGAGAGGGGGAGGGGATCTTTGGAAGGAGAGAGAGAGGGGGAGGAGATCTTTGGAAGGAGAGAGAGAGGGGGAGGAGATCTATGCAAGGAGAGAGAGAGAGAGGGTGGAGGAGATCTTTGGAAGGAGAGAGAGGGTGGAGGAGATATTTCGAAGGAGAGAGAGAGGGGGGAGGAGATCTTTGGAAGGAGAGAGAGAGGGGGAGGAGATCTATGGAAGGAGAGAGAGAGAGAGTGGAGGAGGTATTTGGAAGGAGAGCGAGTGGAGGAGATCTTTGGAAGGAGAGAGAGGGAGGAGATCTATGGAAGGAGAGAGAGAGAGAGGGTGGAGGAGATCTTTGGAAGGAGGGATAGGGTGGAGGAGATCTTTGGAAGGAGAGAGTAAGTGGAGGAGATCTTTGGAAGGAGAGAGAGGGTGGAGGAGATCTTTGGAAGGAGAGAGAGAGGGTGGAGGAGATCTTTGGAAGGAGAGAGAGGGTGGAGGAGATCTTTGGAAGGAGAGAGAGAGTGGAGGAGATCTTTGGAAGGAGAGAGAGAGTGGAGGAGATCTTTGGAAGGAGAGAGAGAGTGGAGGAGATCTTTGGAAGGAGAGAGAGAGAGAGTGGAGGAGATCTTTGGAAGGAGAGAGAGAGAGAGTGGAGGAGATCTTTGGAAGGAGAGAGAGAGAGAGAGGAGGAGATCTTTGGAAGGAGAGAGAGAGTGGAGATCTTTGGAAGGAGAGAGAGTTATCAGAGATCTTTGGAAGGAGAGAGAGAGTGGAGGAGATCTTTGGAAAGAGCGAGAGAGAGAGGAGGAGGTATTTGGAAGGAGAGAGAGAGAGAGAGAGAGAGAGAGAGAGAGAGGAGGAGATCTTTGGAAGGAGAGAGAGAGAGTGAAGGAGATCTTTGGAAGGAGAGAGAGAGTGGAGGAGATCTTTGGAAGGAGAGAGGGAGAGTGGAGGAGATCTTTGGAAGGAGAGAGAGTGTGGAGGAGATCTTTGGAAGGAGAGAGAGAGGGTGGAGGAGATCTTTGGAAGGAGAGAGAGTGTGGAGGAGATCTTTGGAAGGAGAGAGAGAGTGGAGGAGATCTTTGGAAAGAGCGAGAGAGAGAGGAGGAGGTATTTGGAAGGAGAGAGAGAGAGAGAGAGAGAGAGAGAGAGAGAGATAGGAGGAGATCTTTGGAAGGAGAGAGAGAGAGTGAAGGAGATCTTTGGAAGGAGAGAGAGAGTGGAGGAGATATTTGGAAGGAGAGAGAGAGAGAGTGAAGGAGATCTTTGGAAGGAGAGAGAGAGTGGAGGAGATCTTTGGAAGGAGTAGATATTTGGAAGGAGAGAGAGAGGGGGGAGGAGATCTTTGGAAGGAGAGAGAGAGGGGGAGGAGATCTATGGAAGGAGAGAGAGAGAGAGTGGAGGAGGTATTTGGAAGGAGAGAGAGTGGAGGAGATCTTTGGAAGGAGAGAGAGGGGGAGGAGATCTATGGAAGGAGAGAGAGAGAGAGAGGGTGGAGGAGATCTTTGGAAGGAGGGATAGGGTGGAGGAGATCTTTGGAAGGAGAGAGTAAGTGGAGGAGATCTTTGGAAGGAGAGAGAGGGTGGAGGAGATCTTTGGAAGGAGAGAGAGTGTGGAGGAGATCTTTGGAAGGAGAGAGAGAGTGGAGGAAATCTTTGGAAGGAGAGAGAGAGAGTGGAGGAGATCTTTGGAAGGAGAGAGATTGGAGATCTTTGGAAGGAGAGAGAGAGTGGAGGAGATCTTTGGAAGGAGAGAGTGGAGGAGATCTTTGGAAGGAGAGAGAGAGAGAGAGAGAGAGAGAGGAGGAGATCTTTGGAAGGAGAGAGAGATAGTGGAGGAGATCTATGGAAGGAGAGAGAGAGTTATCAGAGATCTTTGGAAGAAGAGAGAGAGAGAGTGGAAGAGATCTTTGGAAGGAGAGAGAGTGGAGGAGATCTTTGGAAGGAGAGAGAGGGGGAGGAGATCTATGGAAGGAGAGAGAGAGCGAGAGGGTGGAGGAGATCTTTGGAAGGAGGGATAGGGTGGAGGAGATCTTTGGAAGGAGAGAGTAAGTGGAGGAGATCTTTGGAAGGAGAGAGAGGGTGGAGGAGATCTTTGGAAGGAGAGAGAGTGTGGAGGAGATCTTTGGAAGGAGAGAGATTGGAGATCTTTGGAAGGAGAGAGAGAGAGTGGAGGAGATCTTTGGAAGGAGAGAGTGGAGGAGATCTTTGGAAGGAGAGAGAGAGAGAGAGAGAGAGAGGAGGAGATCTTTGGAAGGAGAGAGAGATAGTGGAGGAGATCTATGGAAGGAGAGAGAGAGTTATCAGAGATCTTTGGAAGAAGAGAGAGAGAGTGGAAGAGATCTTTGGAAGGAGAGAGTGGAGGAGATCTTTGGAAGGAGAGAGAGAGAGAGAGAGAGAGGAGGAGATCTTTGGAAGGAGAGAGAGATAGTGGAGGAGATCTATGGAAGGAGAGAGAGAGTTATCAGAGATCTTTGGAAGAAGAGAGAGAGAGAGTGGAAGAGATCTTTGGAAGGAGAGAGAGTGGAGGAGATCTTTGGAAGGAGAGAGAGGGGGAGGAGATCTATGGAAGGAGAGAGAGAGCGAGAGGGTGGAGGAGATCTTTGGAAGGAGGGATAGGGTGGAGGAGATCTTTGGAAGGAGAGAGTAAGTGGAGGAGATCTTTGGAAGGAGAGAGAGGGTGGAGGAGATCTTTGGAAGGAGAGAGAGTGTGGAGGAGATCTTTGGAAGGAGAGAGATTGGAGATCTTTGGAAGGAGAGAGAGAGAGTGGAGGAGATCTTTGGAAGGAGAGAGTGGAGGAGATCTTTGGAAGGAGAGAGAGAGAGAGAGAGAGAGAGAGGAGGAGATCTTTGGAAGGAGAGAGAGATAGTGGAGGAGATCTATGGAAGGAGAGAGAGAGTTATCAGAGATCTTTGGAAGAAGAGAGAGAGAGTGGAAGAGATATTTGGAAGGAGAGAGTGGAGGAGATCTTTGGAAGGAGAGAGAGAGAGAGAGAGGAGGAGATCTTTGGAAGGAGAGAGAGAGTGGAGGAGATCTTTGGAAGGAGAGAGTGGAGGAGATCTTTGGAAGGAGAGAGAGAGATTGGAGGAGATCTTTGGAAGGAGAGAGAGAGATTGGAGGAGATCTTTGGAAGGAGAGAGAGAGATTGGAGGAGATCTTTGGAAAGAGAGAGATTGGAGGAGATCTTTGGAAGGAGGGAGAGAGAGTGGAGGAGATCTTTGGAAGGAGAGAGAGAGTGGAGGAGATCTATGGAAGGAGAGAGAGAGTGGAGGAGATCTTTGGAAGGAGAGAGAGAGAGGGGGAGATCTTTGGAAGGAGAGAGAGGGGGGGGATCTTTGGAAGGAGAGAGAGGGGGGAGGAGATCTTTGGAAGGAGAGAGAGGGGGGGGGGAGATCTTTGGAAGGAGAGAGATTGGAGATCTTTGGAAGGAGAGAGAGAGAGTGGAGGAGATCTTTGGAAGGAGAGAGTGGAGGAGATCTTTGGAAGGAGAGAGAGAGAGAGAGAGAGAGAGAGAGAGAGAGAGAGGAGGAGATCTTTGGAAGGAGAGAGAGATAGTGGAGGAGATCTATGGAAGGAGAGAGAGAGTTATCAGAGATCTTTGGAAGAAGAGAGAGAGGGGGAGGAGATCTTTGGAAAGAGAGAGAGAGAGAGGAGGAGGTATTTGGAAGGAGAGAGAGAGAGGGGGAGATCTTTGGAAGGAGAGAGAGAGAGGGGGAGATCTTTGGAAGGAGAGAGAGAGTGGAGGAGATCTTTGGATGGAGAGAGGGGGGAGAAGGTGGAGGAGATCTTTGGAAGGAGAGAGGGAGAGGGTGAAGGAGATCTTTGGAAGGAGAGAGAGAGAGTGGAGGAGATCTTCAAGATCTTCTCATTAACCTGGTTTTTGGAAGCCCGGAGGGAGCGCTAATGAATTGCCATAAATCCAGACCTTAGCAGCAGTATTGTGTTGTTGAGATAACAAGAAGAATGAGGCAAGGTGTTTTCCAGCCACGCTTTCCTCCCTGCTCCTCTTTATGAATAAAGCATTTACCTGCTAACAGATTGCTTGTGTTAATTGCTCCCCCGAGATTTTTGGCAAAACAACACGGAATACATAGATACAGTATAAAACAGGGCAGGGGTGGAAGGCACTGTATAGAGTTGGCAATGAACCAGCATTATACTACCCTAGTATAATATTGTATGGCATTGGTATTAAGACAAGCATTTTGCTACACTCGCAATGACATCCGCTAAACACGTGTATGTGACCAATAAAATGTGATTTGATTTGAATGCTTTGGCTGTAGCTAATGGGGATCCTAATTAAATACCAAATCTCACAAAACGTAGACTACCTTGCGTTTACAACTGTATCGAAGACAGGGCTCATGTTGATCTAAGGTCCTAATTATCTCTTTATGACAGAATTCAACTTTGTACCTAGAAGGAAGTACAGTAGGCTACGATTATTGTCCTCCCGCTCTTCATGCAATTTGCATGTTCCCTGTGTGGAATGTGGTTTGACCTTGGGTTGTTTCCATAGCCAGCATATCCTTTAGACCAGTCGAACGTGTTCATCTCCTCTGTCATGCTATGGCCAAGTGCCCTTCTATTGAAATAACCGTCCAAGATGAAGCATTGGTCTGGAGTAGGGTGACGTTGCCCCTACACTCTGATCTTGGGTCTGTTTTGCTTTTTCCCCCACTAATGGTTATGGTTAAGATGCAGGGAGGGTAAGCTGACCCTAGAACAAAATTAAATCAGACTTTATTTGTCCAGTGCACAGCTTAGTACAGTAGCATGCTTGCTTGCAAGCATCTATTCTGTCACTAGGGGAAACTTCACTCCAGATTCATGCTATTGCAAAAGGGCCCTTCTGTTGAAATAACAGTCCAAGGTATAACATTAGTCTGCTGTATTTAGTGCTGGATCACTGGATTTTCTCTCCTAGGTCTCTGCCTTCTTTATACTGGCATATGACCACATTATTCTTCTGAAGTTGTTCAAGTACTGTATTTCATCGAAGGTCACTGTATTCGCTGCTCTTCCCTTTCACATCGCTAGCTACCTTTTCAAAGTGATATCTGAAGCACTTACAACGAGCCTGGTTGCCTCTCACCTTCTCACCATCCCCTATATAGATTCCTTCTCACAATATCCATTTAGCATATGCTACGCTATGCTTTTGTATGCTGTGCTATGCTACACTGTCTGAGAGGAGTTTGATCTATAAATAGCAGCTGTTTGTCAGGCCTGTGGGCTCACTGGGCTGCACTCTTGCCTGGGAGGAAGCACCACCAGTCAGCCTCTGCTGCCACCTGTTGACGAAACACTGAAAGCTGCAGTCAATACTGTGTCCCACTGCTGTTCAGTGTTTACATTGGGGTTCTCCGGTTCTGGGGAGCTACTGTCCTGGGACTGTGGGCTTTTGCTCCAGCTTGTCACTAACACACCTTTTTTAAGTAACCCTGATAAGGATTTCACTCTGGACCATGATTAGCTGAGTTAGATGTGTTACTGCAGGGCTGGAACAAGACCCTGCACACACAGTAGCTGTTAAGGAGAGTAGTGAGGTACAGTGGCTGAGGAGAAGGATGATATGGGTATAGACTGAAGAGAAGGATGATATGGGTATAGACTGAAGAGAAGGATGATATGGGTATAGACTGAAGAGAAGGATGATATGGGTATAGACTGAGGAGAAGGGATGGTATGGGTATAGACTGAAGAGAAGGATGATATGGGTATAGACTGAAGAGAAGGATGATATGGGTATAGACTGAAGAGAAGGATGATATGGGTATAGACTGAAGAGAAGGATGATATGGGTATAGACTGAAGAGAAGGATGATATGGGTATAGACTGAAGAGAAGGATGATATGGGTATAGACTGAAGAGAAGGATGATATGGGTATAGACTGAAGAGAAGGATGATATGGGTATAGACTGAAGAGAAGGGATGGTATGGGTATAGACTGAAGAGAAGGATGATATGGGTATAGACTGAAGAGAAGGATGATATGGGTATAGACTGAAGAGAAGGGATGATATGGGAGAGTCCGTGTACAGCAGTGTTGCCAACAGTGGGCTGAACTAAAGAGACCGTCTGTCTCCCCAGGCATGGCCGGCACTGACCCGGTGGGATCTGGCTCTCGCCGACTCACAGACCAGCCATTGTGGCCGTCGCCGGCCCTCCGCTATAACAACCCCAGCTCCAACGGCTCTCTTTTTACTAATGGGGCCTCAGACAAACACATTATTGTGGCACGCTTCACGGACTAGTCACCTCTGGTTCCAGCATGTTAGAAGAGCCTCTAAGATATTTGCTTTGGTCATCCAGCTCAATGGGTTTCCTATTATCCTTTGTGTGTATGGAGTCTTTGTTGTGATGATTGGCACGGCCTCTTCTCTCCAAGGACAGGAGCGTATCTGTGTGATGAGCGTGTTTCATGACGAGAGCTAGTAGTACAGGTAATACAAGTACTGCAGCTACTGTACTTGTCTCAGTGCTGAGTAGTGCTTGAACCAGATGGGTTAGTACATAAAACAATACACACTTATTTACACAGTCTGTCCATTTCTGCTGGCTTTGCCAATGTTCTGCTTTTCTTTATTGCTCCAATTTATTTTTACGTTTTATCCCTGGCATGCATATGCATTTTTTCCAAGTAAAAACAGGTCAGGGGTTTCAAGCCCATGAGTCTCATATCCAGAGACCAATCCTAACAACACCACAAGCCTTACTTCCTCCTCTGGTCATTGTTTGTCAGTGCACGTGTGTGTGCACGTCTTCACTCTACCATGTTGTGTGAACTCCGCGTTTAGCCTCTCCTTGGGCCGACACCACACACACACACCACACTAAAGCGACTGAGATCTTGTGGCTGTGCTTACCAGACAGGAGAAGCCCTCTTTTACGAGCCAGTTTTATAGCAGAACACTTAGGAATGGTTAAGAACCAATAAAAGCAGGCTGGGTATGCTGCTGGTGCAGAGCAAAAAGACAAAGACAAGGCTGTGGGAATTCTGCAATCGTTTTTTTTCTCTTCCTGGCACTGATTCTGCTGATGGGGTCAATTTCAAATAAGAGTCTACTTGCAATAACTGTGATATGTAGTTGTTGTTTCCTACTGAACTTAGTTGAATGCATTGATTGTAAGTTGCTCTGGACAATAGCGTCTGCTAAATGTCAATGTAAATGTAATGCTCTTTTTCTCCACAGCTGTTTGTTGGCCTGTCCTTCCCCTACGAAGGCCCCGCCCCCCTAGAGGCCATAGCCAATGGCTGTGCCTTCCTCAACCCCAAGTTCACCCCTCCCAAGAGCAGCAAAAACACGGACTTCTTCAAGGGCAAGCCCACCCTGAGAGAGGTGAGAGGCGCCACTCTGCCCAGGGATCCCCCAGTCAAAGTGTGTGTGTGTGTGTGAGGGAGAGAGAGAGACATAACCTAGTCCTCTATTCACTTCTGTGCTATTACCTCTCCTTTCTTTTATTCATGACAGGTCCTCTGTAATAAGTCAGTCTGGTGTTTGAAGGATAGGGTCTAGTTTGTTGAGCGTGTGCGCACAGTACTTCTTCATCTGTGATGTGACTCGACTTCAATGCTCTCCTATTGAAGTGAACTACTGTGTCATGTCTGTTTTGATTCTGTCCTGCGTTTCTGTTTTTAGCCTGCCAAGGGACTAAAGATAAAAAAAATAACTGTCTATTTATTAGCTGACTAGCCAATTCAGCCAATATGACTTCAGTATTGTCTGGATAAGAGCAGCTGCCAAACCTGCTAAATGACTGAAATATGAACGTGAATAAATAATAAAACATATATATTGTGCGTTTTCTTCAGCTTGCCAAAAGTATTTTCATGGCAGTCGGAAGAAATTCAATAAAAATGTGTTCCCATGCAGTTGACCTCCCAGCACCCATATGCTGAGGTGTATATTGGCCAGCCCCACGTGTGGACGGTGAACATCGACAACCCTGCAGAGGTGGACAGAGCCATCCGCTCAATCCTCAGTCAGAAGGTACCCTTAAAACACACACACACACACAATACATGTTTCCCTGCTCGCATTCTCTCCTTTCTATTCTTTTAGCACAGTCTGAAATGAAAACTCTCCCAGTCTCATTTCCTAATGCCTCGGGTACACATACGCTTGTACCAGTCAGAGAAGCAGAGAGCGTGATCACAAATTCCAAGGGGGCTCGATTAGAATAGATGAATAAGAGGAATTCACAGAGAGATGAATTGAGAATAGCAAAGTGAGAGCTTTTCTTTCTCTCTCCCCTCACTGGGCCCGTGCATATTTAAGTCCAGGGGCAAGCAGACCTCGTGGCTGTGTCCCCAATGGCACCCTATTCCCTATGTAGTGCACTACTCTATGGGCTCTGGTCAAAAGTAGTGCGCTATGTAAGGATTAGGGAATATGGTGCCATTGGGGACACAGACCTCGTGTTCTTCTGCAGGGGTGCCGGAACAATGGGTTTTTCATTAGAGAAGGCTACTGTGTCTCGTATGGTTTCTGACCAGTGTCCAGACCAACAGCCCTCAGCTTCATTTTCTCTCTCTGGATGTGCCCCAATGGCACCCTGTTCCCTTTTATAGTGCACTGCTTTTGACCAGGGCCCTATGGGCTCAGGCTCTGGTCAAAAGTAGTGCATTATATAGGGAATAGGGTGTGATTTATCATGCAACCTCTGTCTCCACTCTCTACGGCTGAGAGCATAGAATGTTATTCCACCAATCACAAATTGATCTCAAAGGTTAGTTGACCAATTAGTGTTTCACAGCACCATATCTGAAGTTGTTTCGATAGAACAAGGATGCAGCTCAGTAGTTTGTCTCACTGAGTTTTGCTCTGTTGACTACAGAACGTAATGACTATAGTGTGTGTGGAGTTCTCGCTGAGATCCTCGGCACTACTGTAGGTAGTTGTGTATATATTTCAGGAATGTGTCCGTCTAGAAGACCTCAGTCAGGGTTGGAGAGTTCTGACACGCACATGCCCACATCTCTCTCTTCTCTCTCTTTTCTCTCTCTTTCTCTTTTCTCTCTCTTTCTCTCTTTCTCTCTTTCTCTCTTCTCTCTCTTTCTCTCTTCTCTCTCTCTTCTCTCTCTTTCTCTTTTCTCTCTCTTTCTCTCTTCTCTCTCTTTCTCTCTTCTCTCTCTCTTCTCTCTCTTTCTCTCTTCTCTCTCTTTCTCTCTTCTCTCTCTTTCTCTCTTCTCTCTCTTTCTCTCTTCTCTCTCTTTTCTCTCTCTTTCTCTTTTCTCTCTCTCTTCTCTCTCTTTCTCTTTTCTCTCTCTTTCTCTCTTTCTCTCTTTCTCTCTTCTCTCTCTTTCTCTCTTCTCTCTCTCTTCTCTCTCTTTCTCTTTTTCTCTCTTTCTCTTTTCTCTCTCTTCTCTCTCTTTCTCTTTTCTCTCTCTCTTTCTCTCTTCTCTCTCTCTTCTTTCTCTTTTCTCTCTCTTTCTCTCTTCTCTCTCTTTCTCTCTTCTCTCTCTCTTCTCTCTCTTTCTCTTTTTCTCTCTTTCTCTTTTCTCTCTCTCTTCTCTCTCTTTCTCTTTTTCTCTCTTTCTCTTTTCTCTTTCTCTTCTTTCTCTTTTTCTCTCTCTCTCTTCTCTCTTTCTCTTTTTCTCTCTTTCTCTTTTCTCTCTCTTTCTCTCTTCTCTCTCTCTTCTCTTTTCTCTCTCTTTCTCTTTTCTCTCTCTCTTTCTCTCTTCTCTCTCTCTTCTCTCTCTTTCTCTTTTCTCTCTCTTTCTCTTTTCTCTCTCTCTTTCTCTCTTCTCTCTCTCTTCTCTCTCTTTCTCTTTTTCTCTCTTCTCTCTCTTTCTCTTCTTTCTCTTTTTCTCTCTCTCTCTTCTCTCTTCTCTCTCTTTCTCTTCTTTCTCTTTTTCTCTCTCTCTCTTCTCTCTTTCTCTTTTTCTCTCTTTCTCTTTTCTCTCTCTTTCTCTCTTCTCTCTCTCTCTCTCTTCTCTCTCTCTTTTTCTCTCTTTCTCTTTTCTCTCTCTCTTCTCTCTCTTTCTCTTTTTCTCTCTTTCTCTTTTCTCTCTCTCTTCTCTCTCTTTCTCTTTTTCTCTCTTTCTCTTTTCTCTCTCTCTCCTCTCTCTTTCTCTTCTTTCTCTTTTTCTCTCTCTCTCTTCTCTCTTTCTCTTTTCTCTCTCTTTCTCTCTTCTCTCTCTCTTCTCTTTTCTCTCTCTTTCTCTTTTCTCTCTCTCTTTCTCTCTTCTCTCTCTCTTCTCTCTCTTTCTCTTTTCTCTCTCTTTCTCTTTTCTCTCTCTCTTTCTCTCTTCTCTCTCTCTTCTCTCTCTTTCTCTTTTTCTCTCTTTCTCTTTTCTCTCTCTTTTTTCTCTTTCTCTCTTCTCTCTTTCTCTTTTCTCTCTCTTTTTTCTCTTTCTCTTTTCTCTCTTTCTCTCTCTTTTCTCTGTCTTTCTCTCTTCTCTTCTCACTGACCCACTACAGTACCTGTCCCACCATAGGCACATCTAAATCAGGCACATTCTCTAAGCAAGCTGACTGGCATTCTACAGCCTATGTGCTTTATGTCCAGCTGTAGCCTGACCCTGTGTTTTCCATCCTCAGATCGAGCCCTACCTGCCCTATGAGTTCACCTGTGAGGGGATGCTGCAAAGAGTCAACGCCTTCATTGAGAATCAGGTACGACCTCACTATAACTGTCCTCTCCATTCTCCGATACAGCAGTCAGAGCCTTTACATGCTATTATGCTGACCCTAACTGTCATTTTTTGGCTCGCTTTCCAGTAAGTACAGTTCGGTACAAGATCAGCATAGTTTTGTTACACACTGCTTATTTCTATCATGGTTTAGGCAGGGAAAGGCTTGCTAACTATGCCTCTCTGATTGCTTAGGCGGACTGGCGCCAGGGCCCGTATTAACAAAGTATCTCAGAGTAGGAGTGCTAGGATCAGTTTTACGGCATCATAAATAAGAGGGGTGACCTGATCCTAGATCAGTATTCCTACTCTGAGACGCTTCTTGATTACAGGCCCAGATATGTTAACGAGGCAGCTTGGCTCCCTTTTAACCAACTGAGCTTTGCTTTCTTTCTTTCACTATTGTCCATTTTAGTATCTTAGTGTGGAAAGGGTATCAGAGCCTCTGGAGTATTCTACAGTGCATTTTCACTGGAAAAAGGAACTCCTTCCTGTTTCAGGTTAGAGCCCAAATGTCCTCTCCTTCTCCTACCATCTCTCTATTTGTCATGCCCATGCGTACTATATCTCTGTCTTGTAGGGTATATCATCTTTCTATGAGGTTCTTATCTTGGTGTCGACTTTGTAGCTACTGACGACAGCATGCAGCTGCTTCTCTCTTCATCGACTGTGGACAGATTGGGTTCTGAATGTATCTTTTTTGCAGAGTTTTAAAGTTCGAGGGGTGACAGACTTGGCTGTGTCCGTTGCTCTCTCCCTCCCTCTCTCCCTCTGCATCTGTCCTGCTGCACTTTGTGACAACTGCTGATGTAAAAAAAAAGGGCTTTCTAAAATACATTTGATTGAGCCTGTCTGCATGAAGAGACGTCCCTATGCACACTGGAGAAATGTCATTTTACACACGGTGAACAAAGAAGCTGTCAATAGTGTGCCGCCTGTCCTATAGACGGATATTGCTACAACAATGGCTACAGTGCAGCCACAATATGAGCTGTTGTCATTTTGTAATGCAACTATTCCACGTTCTATCTTTCATTCACTCGTTCTTGTATTTTGACTATTCAATACTGATTGTGAAATGACTTCAATATAACTCTCCGGTGTTCTCTCTCCCTGTCCCCTCTTTCTTCCCTCCCTCTAGGATTTCTGCCATGGCCAGGTGATGTGGCCTCCCCTCAGTGCTCTGCAGGTGAAGCTGGCTGAGCCGGGGAGCTCCTGTAAGCAGGTGTGCCAGGAGCAGCAGCTCATCTGCGAGCCATCCTTCTTCCAGCACCTCAACAAGGACAAGGACCTGGCCCGGTGAGTGTGTGCACCTACAGTACACCTTAACCTGTACGCACACTCGTGCGCTCGCACACACACACACACACACACACACACAATGCACGTCTGACACATGGATTTTGCTTTCTACCCAACAGATGGCAGTATAGCATAAATAGACATTCAATACCTGTCTGCCGCTGTGCTGAATTTGGCTCACTAGAGGTCCCTTTATGACGTTTCAGAAACAAAATGATAGACAGATATCAGAGGGAAACATCATTTATTGCAGTTGTCAAATGTCAACTTAAGCAATTTCAAATGAAACTCACTGGTCAGTGTCAGAATGGGTATCGAGACGTCAGGACTCAATGTAATTGCTGTATCAGGCTGTGTCCAGGCTGTATCACATCCGGCCGTGGTTGAGAGTCCCATAGGGCGGCGCACAATTGGCCCAGCATCGTCCGGGTTTGGCCCGGGTAGGCCGTCATTGTAAATAAGAATTTGTTCTTAACTGACTTGCCTAGTTAAATAAAGGTTACATTTTTTTTTAAACGTTTTTAAAAAATGGGGATCTTGTGAAGGAATTTTCTCTTTGATCTGCAGTGCATCGTAGCAGACACAGTGATAATGAATCTGTCTGCCTGTCCTGACTGTGTCGGCCTGTCTTTCTACCTGCTTGCCTGTCTGACAGTGTCTGTCCATCTGTCTCTTTCTGTCTGTCTATATGATATCCCAGATGTTTATGTACAGATACATTTCTATTTGTTCTGTGTATATTGTGTCTTATGTACTCCCGGCAGCATAATTCATATCCCTGTGTGGACAATGAAGTAGAATTTCATATTTCCCATTTTCTGTCTGAGGTTCGGCATGGACTGCCAGACGGTGGAGTCGTCGGGCGACACGGTGGTGCCTGCGTACAGCGACTCACGTCACCACTGCGTCTTCCAGTCGGACCTGCTGCTGTTCAGCTGCGCCGGCGCCCACCCCTCCCTCAAACGCGTCTGCCCCTGCCGGGACTACATGAAGGGCCAGGTGGCGCTGTGCAAAGGCTGCCTATAGCCCCTGTCTGTCTGGGTGTGTGGAGAGGATTGGACCCCGTCTCCTTCCAGAGCGCTGCAGGGAATGGGGGGTTGGGGACCGCTTGACTCCTCCCCCTGGCTCCACACCTGCAGTCCTGCAGCCTAACTCCTCCCACAGCCAGGCCTCTGGAGGGAGGAAGAGCAGCCTGGGAACCAGACAACCAGGAGACATCTGTATTATTTATGTCTGTTTTTAATCGCCTGAGCTTTGACCTTTAAGGCATTTTGATCAGCTTGTCAAGACAGACACAGCATCGGCAGCAAACTGTGGAAATTGAAATGGTGGACAGAAAGAGGCCAGTGAGCTATATACATACTCTGGGAACTAGGAATGTCAATGAAACAGTTTTCAGTAAGGCACGGGGCAGGAGGAAAGGAGGGTACAGAAAAAAAGAGACATTGCGCATCGGCCTGAATTACTTGAATCAATGGGAGTCGCTGTATATTTGAGGCAGAGCGCATGGCAACAGAGCTCCCTACTGCCCCTAGGATGTGTGGCAGTGGGTGGTACTGCAGTCGGTGGCCCAGTGAATCCACCCACTGTATCTCTCCAAGCTTGTAGTCGCATTGTGGGACCAACAGGCTGGTGTGTCGCCACACTCGGCATGCTTTCCTTTCTGCCCCCTGTCCCCTTTTATCTTTCAACTCTTTTAGCTATGTAGGCTTGCACTGGAGACCCATAAGGGGCCGCCCCAGGCAATAAGGCTCTGTTTCAATGTCCACACTAGCGTACTACTTAGGATGAAGCAATGCCCATGGCATGTATTCTGAATGGTATGCTCCAATGGAAAGTTTCCCATAGACCCTGATCTATGGTCAGTTTTGCATTTCCCTTATTTATGGTTACGATTGGGGGAGTGGAAGCTGATCCTAGATCTGTACCTAGGGGAAACTTGACCAAAAGGAACGCTAGTGTGAAGAAGAAGAAGACGCGGAGCCAGTTTTACACTGTAACTGTACCGCTCCCCATAGTCGCATCTGGACAGGGGAGCGGGTCAGATGTAGATATAATGTTGATTTTTAAATGTTCCAAATCGCAAATCACTTTTAAACCTGAGGCATTGTCCCTCGCGGACATTCCCAACTACACCTCACACACACACACCGTCCACCATGGCTCCTCTGTAGCCCTGCATGGTAGATTGACCCTCCTCATGTTTCCGATGTACAGACGAGAGGCTGAGTTTTCAGCTCGCTCACATTCACAGCCACACACACACCTGACTGACCAGTTGGGGTGTGCTGGGGAAAAGAGGTGTGTGTGTGCAAAATAATTGCCAGAAGCTAATGAAAATAATCATTTCTCATTGATCAATTTCAATCAAATGTTTTAAAAAAAAATGGATAATCAGGTCAGATCAGTCACATGCTGCATGTGACGGGGAGTCTGTGTGACATAGATGACATAGTGTTGTACTGTTCTGTAGACAGTAGAACACCACAGCTGTAGTGGGTAAGGGTCCCCTGGCAGATCAAACATCAGTCAGCTCAATCACCGGTATCACATAGGACCATTGCCTTGACCACCATAGATTTATCGGGAAAATATTCTAAAGCGATATATTGATCATGAATATTTGTATTATAGATATTTAAATCTTTATGTATACAGTCGACTGAAAGATCCACACACACACAAACAGAATTTATATGGATGTACTGTAAGTTATAGCTCTTGACAGAGCAACACACACACCTGCAACTTTACTTGTTTCCTTCGTTTGGAGATCGTTTAGGATCCTAATTTGCCTGCCAATTTTTATTTTATTTTTAAGCATCAATAAAAGTTTGAATTAGTAGTCCTTGTTGTGAATGGAAATAATGCACTACTTTAACCTATTTAGTGAAGTTTAACAAAATATATGACTAATACTGTATATTCTTCATATGGGTTTTAAATTATTTTGAAATGTATTTTGTATACAGATCTTTCTCTGTGTTTGCTGAATTGTTTCTTTTTATTTATAGAAAAGGAGTTTTCTTTTTACAGAGGGTAATTTTATTTATCGAAGAAATAATATAACGTGGACATTCAAGTTGTTTGTCCAATCTGACTCCAACCTCCAGCAACAGTGATGAGAGAGAATGAGAAATTGCAAAGATAATATCCAAATGCTTTGGCAACATGGCTGCAAAAGGAATAGGGTGTCATTTCAGACACGCCTTGAGACCGTCCACTTAGACACTGATGAAATGTGTTGGACTGGACAGTAGTGACATAGACATCTCTCTCCTCTCATCACTGTGCTTTCGGGGTGATGATGACATCGGGACAAAAGCAGCCCACACATTTTTATTTTTATTGTAAATGCCAGCAAGAACCTCGTGATGTTTTTATTTTCAGATCTTAATGCAAACCATTTGCACATTTTGTCAATATAGATACGTTGTCTTTTAGATGGTCACTTACGTTTTATGACTAGCTTTTCTTTCTCCGTACTGTCCAGATCAGTTTTTATTACGTTTGTGTCTACGATCTGCAGCCAAGCTACCGTTTTAAAAAGTACATGACGTGCCTTTTGATGGCTATTACTAGACCGCTTATCGTACCTGCCCAATAGATCTACCGGACCGAGTGCCAGAGAGAATTGTTAGTGAGATCACATAGTTTGCTAGAAGGATGTTTCTTATAACATTTACTGTAAAGGTAAACAGTAATTGGATGTGTTGGACTTTGTGGTGATGGTTAAAACAAATGTCTCTTAAATGCTGTTGTGGACATGTTTACCGAAGACTTTTAGTGGAATAAAATACAGTATATGAAAGCATCTGCTTCTTTGTGGCAGTGGCCTTGTTCTACTCGTGTTAGAAGAGTCAGGCTTATGTTGTCAACTGTTTCCTTCCTTTCATTGGTTGTTATGAATACATGAGGGGTCTTTGAGAACCAATATAAACAGCCTCTGTAATTGTCTTTTAAATTGGTTTGTCCTAAAACAGTTAATGGAACTCAAAACGATAGCTGAAAGGAAGATGTGTTATGGCCATGAGAACATTTCCTTAAGTCTCTTTAACCCAACACCGAATGTCTCCGTTGTCAAATCTGCATTTGCATTCATGTGTATCCATTATGACTTTTCTTTTTCAATCTCAACCTTGTTTTAAGCTATCATGGTGAAGCTAAAGCAACGATTGTTCTGGGACTAAATTATGACTGTACAAAAAAAAATCAACATTTTGTTTTCACAGTTGCTGACAATTAAGGGGGATATAACTTTATTTTTCAATAAACCTTTTTCTGTGACAAATGGTCTGTATTGTGTGTTTTATCGAAATGTACGTTGTTTACACTACAGGTATAACATTTACATTCGCACATAAAACTACATACTTCATGACTGAGTGGCCTATATTGTCCTGAGGCTCAGCTGTGCGTGTCTGTTTGCAAACGGGAGTAGTCCGCCTTTCTGTTGAAATGTTTTCCTAACAGTTGATTGTGTAAAGCCTATGCAAATCTTAACTGCTGCCATCTCAAAAACTTTGAGACCACTGAACCACATTGTGCATACATTACAAACCAAATCATTTGAGGTTTCGATTCAATCCGTAGCGCTGAAGTTCCACGTTGTAGCCTGATTGACATTTAAAGGCAATGTTCCCCCATTAGTGGAGACTGCATTCACGGTAAACGCTGCTGCATACAGTATGTCGGCCCAATGGGAAATGACCTTTACATTTCAAGCAAGCTATACTTCCGCAATACGGATCGAATCCAGCCCTGAGTTTTATGTTATTACTGTTCAAAGTAGGAGCTCAAATGAACTGTTTTGCAGTACCTTAAAGAACACGAACCAGGAATATATATATTTTTAAGTCATGCAAATGAAAACATTTTAAAATGTTTTCCAATTGAAAACAAAAAGTTGCGTTTCTTATTGGCCAAGTTCTGGTAATCACACCCAGTTTCTGTCCGTTTTCTTACATTTGCTGCCTGCTGAACACAACCCCGCTCTCCCAAAAAGTAAAGTTCTCTCAGATGTGTAGAAACACCCTAGTTACAGTGAGTTTAATGTGTAAATAATATAGAGTACATACTGCAGCAAGCATAGACCTGATATGAACCATAAATACTGAATTTCTGTGAACACATTACCAACTATGCTAGACATTAAGTAGACAATCACAAACAACAGCATTTCCAACTGTTTACAAGAGCAATTCCCTGCAAGTAAACTTTCAAAGTTTATATTCTCATTTCCAGAATTCTGGGGTCTGTTCAGATGTGTGCAATGTTATACAATATTCATATTAATATGTAATTATCATAGAAATGCATTTTGTAGAAGCAGAAATGATTTTCCCTCATGTCAGCTCTATTCATTGCATTTCTTTCTGCAATGTTCTGAGCAGTTTGCTTACAGAATGTGCCCCAGGTCAATGGTTAAGGCTGTTTCTGTGCAGTGCAATTGTGGCTTGGAAAGGATGACATTTCCACCTGCTAATAAATGATATGCCTCCTTTGATACCGCACTGTCTTTGATTGGTGTCCGAGACCAGCGAGCCATGTAGCTCAAAGACCGGGCAGATGTTGGTATTGAGTCATTTCATCTTACCGTCCAAGCGCATTGTTTGCAGCCAGTATCCACCGCCTGGCATCGGTCTACTTTTATTTAATAAATACTTTTGACAGTAACCCTCCTAAAAGTCCTTCATAAACCTTTATCATTGCCATATGTACTAGGAAGCTAAGTGTGTTTCTTGGGCTTCAGGAATGTGACTGAAAAAAGTGCCTCCCCACTGGGCGCACACTGGTTGAATCGACTTTGTTTCCAAATGACGTTGAACTAACGTGGAATAAGCGTTGAATTGACGTCTGTGCCCAGTGGGTCAGACCTTGAAACAAAACCTTGCTGGGGTCCAGAGAAACTGCGTGGACGGTTCGTACCTAAAACGTTCTTTATTCAGGCTAATGCTTCTTCATGATGTTGCTCCCTGCGTTCAGCCAGGGGTAAACAACAGACTGCAGGCATTTTTGTTGCCCTTGCACCATTAAATATGGTGAAATTGATGCCATTGCAGCCTGAATAGAGGATGTTTTAGGTACGAACCGTCCACGGGGGATATGCAGTTTCATACAATGCGTTCGGAAGGTAAGATGAAACAGTTGAATATCGCCTCCTGCTGGCCGTTGGGCTAAGAGCCATGCTAGGAGCCTGTCACCTTCCAGGCCGACTACATTGCAGACATGCATTGGATCAACCAATGTTTTTTTTACACCTTTATTTAACTTAAGAAGAAATGCCTATTTTCAATGACGGCCTTGTTCAGGGGCAGAACGACAGATTTGTACTTTGTCAGCTTGGGGATTTTAACTTACATTCTTTCGGTTGCTAGTCCAACGCTCTAACCACTAGGCTACGCTGCCACACCATTAAATATTGTGAAGGAGGAAATCGACACCTTTGCAGCCTGAATAGAGGATGTTTTAGGTACGAACGTTGTGTGCCACGTCATCCGGGTATCAGATGAATCCATCATGTGATGTGGTAAACTGATATTTGGGTTAGGCGTTGTGAGATCTGGCTTCTGCAATGTTGTCAGCCTGGAACGCAGCCTTAGTGTTGCGCTTGACGACAGCCATAAAGTTAGGGGGTTGCGTTAGTATCTATCCTTTTTGACTGAAAACAGTCACAGAAAACAAAAGGTTACAGCGGTGCAACTCTTGCTCAATCACATTATCGAAGTAAATTGAAACACATCCTAGATCCTGAATTTAGTACGTCTAATGACGCTTTCCTTTGAGAAGACAAATATAGACTCTTAGCTTAAGCACTCTTAATACAGAACAACACCGCAACCGATTATCTAGCAAATCTAGTTTCTGCTTAAATTGGCAATACCAATGTAAACATACCAACGTATATTACATGATGTACAAGAATTCATTGCTATGTACAAAAGGTGTTGGTAAGAATTAGAGTAAGGCCAGGATTCAATCCAGAGCGTGTTATAGTGCAGCACAGTTGACATGCGGCAATGCCCCTTTTAAAGGCAATTTCCCCGGCGTTCGTGGAGAATGTCGGCTCAAGTGTAAGTTAACTTTAAAAAGTGCATTTTTGGCTGTCCAGTGCACTGCTCTATAACGAGCCTCGGATTGAATCCTGGTCTAAAAAGCCATTTGGAGTGAGTGCAATGACCGTCCCACCTGTAAACAAAAATCCCTTTCTATATGTACAAAAATGTATTTGTATTATAGTGCACTATAATAACTAATGTCTTATTGACAACTTTCATTGGTACAGTATTCTGAAAGACTAAATCAGTAAGCACAGCTTGAAGGCTTGATTTCAATCATCTTCCTTTAGGGCTCTATTCAATCTGTATCCTGAAGCATTACTGATTTCAAGGTCATTTCCTATTGAGTCCACATCTGCAGTGTTTACCGTGAATGCAGTCTCCGCCAACCCGGGAACATTGCCTTCAATCATGCTGTAATGCTGAATTTCCGCGATTCGGATTGAATAGAGCCCTTAACCACACTCCTTGTGCAATGGGTCAACATTGTATTGCTGTATGTCAACACTGCATGCATGTAATTGTATAATGTCAACATTGTATTCATGTAATTCACATAACAATGATTTATGTGGATTATTTTCATTTTGCAAACCACATACACCATATATACAAAAGTATGTGGACACCCCTTCAAATTAGTGGATTCGGCTATTTCAGCCACACCTGTTGCTGACAGGTGTATAACATAGAGCACACAGCCATGCAATCTCCTTAGACAAACATTGGCAGTAGAATGGCCATACTGAAGAGCTCAGTGACTTTCAACGTGGCACCGTCATAGGATGCCACCTTTCCAACAAGTCAGTTGGTCAAACTTCTGCCCTGCTGGAACTACCCCAGTCAGCTGTGAGTGCTGTTATTGTGAAGTGGAAACGTCTAGGAGAAACAATGGCAATGTGCTGTCCTCGATTGCAACACTCACTACCGAGTTCCAAACTGCCTTTGGAAGTAATGTCAGCACAAGAACTGTTCGTCGGGAGCTTCATGAAATGGGTTTCCATCGCCGAGCAGACGCACACAAGCCTAAGATCACCATGCGCACTGCCAAGCGTCAGCTGGAGTGGTGTTAAGCTCGCTGCCATTGGACTCTGGAGCAGTGGAAACGCGTTTTCTGGAGTAATGAATCACGCATTACCATCTGGCAGTCCGACAGATGAATCTGGATTCGGCGGATGCCAGGAGAATGCTACCTGCCCCAATGCATAGTGCCAACTGTAAAGTTTGGTGGAGGGGGATTTTCATGGTTCGGGCTAGGCCTCTTAGTTCCAGTGAAGGAAAGTCTTCAGCATACAATGACATTCTAGACGATTCTGTGCTTCCAACTTTGTGGCAACAGTTTGGGGAAGTCCGTTTCCTGTTTCAGCATGACAATGCCCCCGTGCACAAAGTGAGGTCCATACAGAAATGGTTTGTCGAGATCGGTGTGTAAGAACTTGACTGGCCTGCACAGAGCCCTGACCTCAACCCCATGTAACACCCTTGGGATGAATTGGAATACAAACTGCGAGCCAGGCCTAATCGCCCAACATCAGTGCCTGATCTCACTAATGCTCTTGTGGCTGAATAGAAGCACGTCCCCACAGCAATGTTACAACATCTAGTGGAAAGGCTTCCCATAAGAGAGTGGTGGCTGTTATAGCAGCAAAGGGGGGGGGGGGGGCAACTCCATATTAATGCCCATGATTTTGGAATGAGATGTTCGACGAGCAAGTGTCCACATACTTTTGGTCATGTAGTATATATCCTACGTATACAACTACATCCAGCGTGGCAGATTGTGAAAGCTTTAAACAATATAATTATATATGGTATATTTACTCGCCAGGACGACCGTATTTCCCCCATCAGATTTGGGTAAGGAATTAGATAAGGAAGAGAGAAAAGGATGACCTGTTGTGCTCTAGCCAACAGACTTGGCTGTAGTGCACAGAAAAAGACTTGTTTTAATTCCAGTGTAGTAATCTCTGGCTAGAGTCTTTGGCTCCAGTCATGTTGTCTGTTGATGGTCTGCCACAGGCTTTTATTCAACACCCCTTAATGTGACCCTCTTAAGCAATACAGCAAACACAGATTCCATACATGAGTTGGTGACAGGGACATTTGTGCTTTCATATTCACCAATCCAATGATACAGGTTTTGTCCCAAATATCACCCTATTCCCTATAGTGCACTACTTTTGACCAGGACCCATAGTGACTATGTAGGGATTAGGGTGCCATTTGGGACTCAAGCCATTGATAAGAGTCTTTCTTCTGTCACGTTGTTATTGCACATACTGTACTGCTATACCATACTCTTGTGTCTACAATTGATAATACAATGGGCATCTCAGAAATCCATTTTCCCTGCTGAGTCTTTGGGGGATAGCAAACATGCCCTACAGCTACGAATAGTAGCAACTACCCCCCTAAAATATACTTTACCTGTTACTACATCATGGCTACATAAACGCAACACATCTACTTTGAGCAGTGGTGTCATAAACAGAAATAGGCTGTGTGTGTGCCAAATGCCACCCTATTTCCTACATAGTGCACTTTTTATGGGCCCTGGTCAAAAGTAGTGCACTATAAAGGGAATAGGGTGCCATTGGGGACACACACACAGTGTACGCTATACCATCTACTGCATCTTGCCATCTTGATGTATTAGATGTATCACTAGCCACTTTAAACAATGCCACTTTATATAATGTTTTCATAACCTACATTACTCATCTCATATGTATATACTGTACTCTATGCCATCCTAATGTAATGTATCACTAGCCACCTTAAACAGTGCCGCTTTATATGTTTTCATACCCTACAATACTCATCTCATATGTATATACTGTACTCCATACCATCTATTACATCTTGCCTATGCCGTTCGGCCATCACTCATTTTTATATTTTTATGTACATATTCGTATTCATTCCTTTACACTTGTGTGTACAAGGTAGTTGTTGTGGAATTGGTAGATTACTTGTTAGATATTACTGTATGGTCGGAACTAGCACAGCATTTCGCTACACTTGCATTAACACCTGCTAACCATGTGTATGTGACAAATACATTTGATTTGATTTGATTTGTTAGTGAACAAACGAAAAAGCCTATTGAAATCCCATAAGGACTGAGATGCATATCTGAATCAGCCATCTTGTCCAAGGGGAGATAGAGATATGAACACCAGACTGTAATCAGTGGACAATGTGCAGTGCCTTTGTAGCGGCAGTGGCATAATTTCCTGACGACTCAGCAGCCCACGTTCTTCAGCCTGTCCTTCCGCCTCCCCCTGCTTCGGCAGAGGAGGAGAAACATTGAGGGAAACCTCCGTCTTCTCTTTGACTTCGTAATGACTCCTATGGACGGATCAGGTTCGGAGTCAGAGAGACAGGGGGAATGCTGCAGAATGGACCACTTGGGTCTAACTAAAATGCCACTGGGCTGGCACCTTGACGTCTAAATCAACCAATAGGTTTGTCATGGTGACTGGAGAGATCTACTAGGAAGAATGGAGCTGAGCTGGATAGGGACTGGGCATAGATAGAATATCCTAGAACAGACACTGGACGTACACATACTGTATATAACCTAGAACCCATCCCCCACTGAGCCCTCGCTGCCCTTCCGCGGTCTTCTGTCACTCAAAGCGCTCGTAGTTCCTCGTCTGTCGCACTCGAGGGACCATATCAACCAGCAGCCTGTGACAGGAAAGAGACATTCATATTAATGAAATCGCTAACATACACAGGGAGAGATGCAACTGCATTTCACTGCCAATATTAAATGAGTGAAAACCGTCGCTCCTCGTAGTGAAAGTTCAGAATGTGTTGAGTAACTGAATCTATCACGTCGGATTATTTGAGTACATTTGTGTAACCACTGCAGCTGCTTTTGTTGATGCTTTTGTTGATGCACCCTGTGGTGTCATGTTTGGATTTCTTTCTCCCCCGAGTCTCTTTCATGATTGGAATGCTCCCTGGGACAGAACACTGCCAAGCCTCGTGAAAGGCTGCACTGCCAGTGTAGCGCAGTGTTTCCCATAGGATTTTCTTCAGCAGCAGTGGAAAAGTTAGCGTAAGGGGGGGGTTGTGGTAGTGGGAGTCTCCAATGGCGCTGTCTGTGACCACATTTTTTTGACGCCTTCCTCTTGGCCACAGAGACCAAATTTTGCTGTTTTAAAGCTAATTTCCTGCAATTCTACACATGTTGCAATGGGGCGGAGAGAACATTTTACAGTTTTAAAGTTAGTTTCCTGCAATTCTACACATTTTGTCAAAGTCCATTTTAAAGATAATTCCATGCAATTCTACACATTTTGCCATGGCTTATGCTATCTGAGTGACTCAAACATAACAAAATCAATGGGTGCCCCATGCCATGACATGAATTTTAGATTCTCCCTGACTGTCTGGTTTTTCATTTGGTGGTTGTTACTTCTCAAAGATGATCCTATTTAAAAACACACTGACTATACTAAACATTAGGAACACCGTCCTGGTATTGAGTTGCATCCCACCATTTTGCTCTCAGAACAGCCTCAGCTCGTAGGTAGTAGGTGCCAGGCGCACCGGTTTGTGTCAAGAGCTGCTGGGTTTTTCAGGCTCAACAGTCTCCCGTGTCTCAAGAAGGCTCCACCACGCAAAGGACATCCAGCCAACTTGACACAACTGTGGAAAGCATTGGAATCAACACCTTGTGAAAAGCGTTCCACAGGGATGCTGGCCCATGTTGATTCCAATGCTTCCCACAGTTGTGTCAAGTTGGCTGGATGTCCTTTGCGTGGTGGAGCCTTCTTGAGACACGGGAGACTGTTGAGCCTGAAAAACCCAGCAGCGTTGCAGTTCTTGACACAAACCGGTGCGCCTGGCACCTACTACCATACTCCGTTCAAAGGCACTTAACTCTTTTGTCTTGCCTATTCACACTCTGAATGGCACAATCCATCTCTCAATTGTCTAATGGCTTAAAAATCCTTCTTTAACCTATCTTCTTCCCTTCATCTATGCTGATTGGAGTGGATTTAACACGTGACATCAATAAGGGATCATAGTTTTCACCTGGATTCTATGTCATGGAAAGAGCAGGTGTTCTTAATGTTTTGTACACTCAGTGTATATAGCGCCATTATCTTTTTAAATACTTTATATCTAGTTTAAATTGTTTAAGTTTACACTGAAAACATTTTACCATCACAAAAATTATTTAAAAAAATAAAATAATATTCATTTTTCGTAGTGGCTGCCACGATTTAGATGTGGCGGCCCGCCACTGCTAACTTAATATAGGAGAAGCACTGATAGTGGGTATAACATGTTTTTCCCCTACCAATATGCATTGCCTAAAAGAGTTTGTCACCTAAAATATTCCTGGACTACGGTGGATGAATCACAGGCTTGACCATAGGCCTGACTAACCTTGTAATCCACGATTAGTTGATGTTCATGAAATCAAATTTAAAATTCTTGTTTTATAAACCTTCATCTGGATTAATTTAATATGGGTCTGATGTCCATAATGAAGGCTATGAGGTGCCTTCTCCTGTACAAATGAGTCAAACACTAAATGAATGAGCTTTGCTGTGTTTTCTGTCTGTATCTGAGATGCAAACAGGTTGTGGTACATTGACAGAGTTTTCCATACCCCAGGCATGTACTCTCCTGTACCTATTTGTTTTTCCATCTTTAAAGTTCTTCAGTTGAACAGCTATCAGTTTGCAAAGATACAAGATTATAAGGATATGTTTTTAGGTCACAAACATAATCTGTAATGATATATCTATACATATAGCTATACATGCCCAGCAAAATTGTCACCTAAAAGTCTGGAGATAAGGCATGGTTTGACAAGAAGTACAGGAGAGCGACGAGGAAGAAGCGAGACCTCTTCCGCCAGCTTATGAAAAACAACACTGCTAACAACCATTTAAAATATGCCCAAGCAAGATACTCCTACAACCAGGCTGAGAAGCAGTCTAGAAGGAACAGCAACGTCAAACTCAATAAGGAGCTTACTGATAAGACCTTAACCAGTAGGAAATGGTGGAAGCACGTCAACTCCCTGTCAGAAATGCAGTTCCAGTTTTGTCCTTCTGCATGCTCCATCCACCGTGAGGCAGAGAGCCTGAAACAGCCTGTGAAGATACTAGTGGGATCTATGGTGTGGTTCACCACACTCTACAGTACCTAGTTTCTGGTATTGTAATTGAAGTTAGCAGCTAGAGCTCATCTTTACCTTTTATCTGATAGTGGGGTACACTGTATCCGGCAGCATGTCAAACTCTATTTGGATTAATTGTTTCTTCTACACCCAGATCATCGCTGCCCAGAGAGCTCTCTTCGCCTGGGTGAAGAGGAACATCAAAATCATCATCTACTGGGCCATATTTATCGACAGGGTGTTGTTCAGTTGGTTTGACTTTGCTATCGAACTTTCTGGGTTTTTTTTCTCAAGATTTATCAGGAAAGACTAACAGCACTTATACTGTACATCAACAAATGGCCCTGCTTCTGGTCCTCCAAATGTCTTGTTTAGAAAATAATTGATACATTTTTGTTGAGTCTGTCTGATGGTTTGGTTGAGATGTGCTACGGTGCGCTCCTGGGAAGACAAACGAAAAGCACGAAAGAGCGGCAGCACCTTCTCCTCTCCCGGACTGCACAGCCAGATGAGGGTCACCATCACTGGGATCATGCCGCACTGTGGTTCTACACTCATTACTTCTGCGAGAATTTTTCCTCTACATACTTTGACATGACTATTCTCTGAACAGTCGGGAAAAAAGGAAAGTGAATTAGGTCAAAATCTGTAAAATGTTAAATACCTTTCTATTTTTGGAAGCGTGTTATTAACACTACAGGCAAAAAATTGTTTAGGAGCAGTTGTTAACTAACTGTAAATAATTGTTGCTAACTAACTGTAAATAATTGTAGCTAACTAACTGTAAATAATTGTAGCTAGCTAACTAACTGTAAATAATTGTAGCTAACTAACTGTAAATAATTGTAGCTAGCTAACTAACTGTAAATAATTGTAGCTAACTAACTGTAAATAATTGTAGCTAGCTAACTAACTGCAAATAATTGTTGCTAGCTAACTAACTGTAAATAATTGTAGCTAGCTAACTAACTGTAAATAATTGTAGCTAGCTAACTAACTGCAAATAATTGTTGCTAGCTAACTAACTGTAAATAATTGTTGCTATCTAACTAACTGTAAATAATTGTTGCTAGCTAACTAACTGTAAATAATTGTAGCTAACTAACTGTAAATAATTGTAGCTAACTAACTGTAAATAATTGTAGCTAACTAACTGTAAATAATTGTAGCTAGCTAACTAACTGTAAATAATTGTAGCTAACTAACTGTAAATAATTGTAGCTAGCTAACTAACTGCAAATAATTGTTGCTAGCTAACTAACTGTAAATAATTGTAGCTAGCTAACTAACTGCAAATAATTGTTGCTAGCTAACTAACTGTAAATAATTGTAGCTAGCTAACTAACTGTAAATAATTGTAGCTAGCTAACTAACTGTAAATAATTGTAGCTAGCTAACTAACTTGACTTACTGTGTGGGAAACAACTTTTTTACAGTTAGTTAGCACCAAAAGTGTCCCTACTAATGTTTCCAAGCGTATTGACTGTTTTGGTGTATGAATGTTGCTTTCGGCCCCACCTGGAAAACAATCTAAGCGAAACACTGGCCATGTTCGTTTTGCATCATTCCATTGGTCATAAAATTGTGAAATCTCCACCCACTGGGGCACCGGGCAATGTAGTTTCTACTCCAAGGGTCTTCTGAATGGTTACAATTTAAATGACAATATTTCTAATACTTAAATAAGTGTGTTTCTCAGGGAACATAACTATGTACATGTGTGTAACAGTGAATACTGAATATTGAATATTATGTTTATTCTACATACAGATCTAGGATTAGTTTCCCCTCCCTGAATCCTAACCTTAAACCCTTACCGGGCATAACTGACCCAAGATCAGTGTTTAGAGGCAGCTTCCCCTACACAAGGTCCGGAGCCTGCTGGTTTTCTGTTCTACCTAATAATTAATTGTACCCACCTGGTGTCCCTGGTCTAAATCAGTCCCTGACTAGAGGGGAACAATGACAACATGAAGTGGAACTGGCTTCAAGGTCCAGAGTTGAGTTTGAGGGCTCGACACAATGTACCCACTCACTTGACTCCGTAGGCCAGGATGATGAGGCCTATCAGGACCCCTATGGACCCGTCCAGGTACCACACTTTGGGATCGTGCTTGAACACCTCAGCACTGATTAGGATTGAGAAGCCCATGACCCCGCCCACCAGGGAGTTGAAACCTGTAGATTGGACAAGACAGGTAGACAGACAGGTAGACAGACAGGTAGACAGACAGGTAGATAGACATATAGACAGACAGTTTAGTTTTGTGAAGTGTATTATCCCACATAGAGAAATTCATTTGATTCCAACAAACTATATAGAAATAGCTTGAACATTAACAACAATAATGAACACATGTATGTACATATATTTCATGAAATTACATGTAGTCTGCCACAGAGTATTTATCCAAAAGTCCATAAGACAGACAGACACGGACGAACAGAGAGACGACTTTGAATCCTTTTCTATTGTCTCTCTCCTCATTCGATTCCTACTGTATAAGAACCCACTTACTGGCTCCTCTGCACCTCAAAAACACACCGACTGACGAGGACCTCTGCCAGTCTTTTACATACTGTACGTTTGATATGACCCGACTGGGCACATCAATTAACTCAGTAAAGAATATCATCTATGGCGCTGCATTCCTAGGGGCAATCTGCAGTTCAAACAACAACAAAGGGACACCCCGCCACTGTTATGGTAAACAGCTGCGAGGACTGACCATCCATGAGATCAAAATTACACTGAGGCTATACAGTGTTTACAATGACATTGTTAAAAAACAAGGGAGCAAAACAAGCGTATATTTTGTGTTCTCATGCAGTGTGACAGTTGAACTGCTTCTGAAGCTTCAAGAATCAATATATATCAGTAAATATACATTTTAGTCATTTAGCAGACACTCTAATCCAGAGCGACTTACAGTAGCAAATGCATACATTTCATACATTTTTTTTCCCCCGTACTGGTCCCCCGTGGGAGTCGAACCCACAACCCTGGCGTTGCAAACACCATGCTCTACCAACTGAGCCACACGGGACCACAATATCATTAATTTAGAAGTCCAAAAATGTATGTAGCAATCACAGATTGCCCCTTTGAAGGCTTGTTTAATGTCACGCAGCGAGAAGAAAATCTGGTGGGTAATTAACTCATATTCTGCTAGCTGTCACATACAATTTAATGAACCCCACACACACACTTTAATGAGCGAGTCTCTCCATCCAAAGCTGACCTTTCAAACTGGTTTGACGCCAGCCTGTCTGCCACAAAACTCTTATTGAAACGAGAACGGACATTTTATGAGCTCAGGAGCACGGAGTTGTCCATAATGACACATAAGTAGTGAACAACTTTCTCAAGTGTAGAAGGAAATAGGTGTGCGGCCCAGTACCTGAGGGTACTAGGCGATTCTCCTGTCTGTGTGGATACGAATCCCAGCACCTACCGGCTCAAAAAATATGGGAAGAGAGTGCTTATCTATGTCCTTACAAAATGACAGAAACAAGTGAAGCATTCATATGGATCCATCTGAAATGGCATACTATTCCCTATATCTAGTTGATGGTCACTGCCCTATATAGTGCACTAAGTAGTTCCCAATATATTCCACAGATTTCATGATGGTGTTTTTAAGCCAATCACCTTCCATCTTCATGCACTATGGGAATAGGGCGCCATTTCAGACACAGCCATTTCTTCCTATACACCATACCTTTTCCCCTTATCATTTTTCTCAATGATTCCCTATGGAGTTTTTCACCCTCGTGCTCCACCCTCCCCCAATTCTCTAACTGGCCTGAACTCAAGTGGGAGTGGCCTAGATCAGGCAGAAGTATGCGTTGCTACAGATCAAGGATCATCTTCTCCTCCTCCCAATCCAAGTTGGGAAGAAAAAAAAAACTGACCCAAGATCAGTGTCTTGGAGCAACTACACACCGAGTTAGGTACCTACCGTCTGTGATGAGGGCTCTGCTGGTGAGCACCCTGCCCAGCATGAACTTGAACACGGCCAGAATGATACACATCACGCCACTGACGATGGACACACTGAAGAGGAAGTCATCCTGATAGAGAGAGAGAAGTAGATGAGAGAGGAGGAGAGGGGGGATTGAGAGAGAGGTGATGATGAGGGAAAGAAAGAGAAAGGGAGAGAGAAAGAAAAAAAAGAGAGAGAGAGCAAGAGCGAGAGAGAGATGGAGAGAGAGAGAGAGTGGGTAAGTGTTGCAAAGTGCCTCCGCTGTAGAATTAACATTGCACTATGGCCTTGAAGGCATGAAGAGATGCATTTCTGCAAGGTTAATAACCTCATCAGTCCCATTAAATCCCCCAGTGAAAAAATGCACCACTTTCATCAATCTGCTTGCTCTGCCCTCATATTTAGCCTCACATTGAAGTGTTTTACCATTTTCTTTTCAGTACAACCATAAACAGTTTCATTTAGGAGTTTCATTGAAAAATGTCAACAACTACAAAATTAGGCCGCCAAGCAAAAACCTGACATAAAACTAATTTATAAGAATGCTGTAAGTACAGGAACTGTCTGCTCAGTGGGAAATTAATATCCAACTAGTCAGTGACAACTGTGTGGAGTTTGTGACAGCAACAATGTGAGCTTATTACAGTATTATCCCACTTTGTCCTGGGATTTCCTATGATCTATGTAGAAGAACCCCTTACCTTCTAACGACTCGTGTGGCCTGTGAGCACCAGAGCAAAACAGGTTACATGTGCATGTTAGTGAGAGTCTCAGTTTTTCATATATGGGTCATAATAGTTTGTAGGTCAAACCAGACGTTTTTGTTAGAAGAACCGTTTTCGGGATCCGCCCTTGTCTCACATACAATGCTCTAGCTCAGCCCCCCGTTCTAGCTCAGCCCCGTTCTAGCTCAGCCCCCGTTCTAGCTCAGCCCCCACTCTAGCTCAGCCCCCGTTCTAGCTCAGTCCCCGTTCTAGCTCAGTCCCCGTTCTAGCTCAGCCCCCAGATAGACTACAATTAAGTAGAAGGACAGTGAAACCTGTAAGCCCAGTAAACACATGGTAAATTCCTGAGTCCTTGTTGAGTTTAGAATGAAAAAACAGTTTGTTATATATTACTGAGATGTTAGTGCAGGGGCGCAACATCCACTATTGACGGGGAAGGTCATGACCCCCTCACGTTCTAAAATTCCTTTCCTAGTTTTATCAATGCACTGTGATAAAAGAAGAAGGACCAGTGTTCTTTAGGACTATGCAGATGACTCAGAGCAGTCGGGCAGGCTGTGTGAAAGCAAACTGAAAGGCTGGCTTTAGGACCATGGGAGTTGCTGTCAGTGTATGTGTGCTGCACTCTTTCTGTGGCAGAGAGCTAGCCAATGGTTAGCTAGCTAGCACACTAGCTATTATTTTTGTCTCACTCACACTGGACCAGAATCAATCAAGATAAAACCAGCGGCCAAGCAAATAAAGACTTATATTCAGACATTTTTTCACCGCAATGTGTATCTGTATAGCCATTTTTGATCTGTCAATTTCCCTAGCTAATTCATTTCAACTTTTTGTTCTCACACTGACACTATGATACTGTAATATGCAGGATATTAGCTTTAGATTAGAAATTATTTGTGTTTGTCCGCCCCCCACTTCTAAAACCATTGTTGCGCCCCTGAGTGAATATACGTAGTTATGTATAAGTATAGTATACAACGTCTATAAAGTGAATTGTTTACATGAGATATACTAAAAAATGCCATTGTTTTCTATGGGAATTTTTTTAATCATGAATTGAATCATTTCACTTCCTGAATTTACAGAATTGAGAATTGAAGTTACCCCAGTCCTACTATGCTTCACAGTGCGCACCATTTCAAATCTCTTTTATGGGAAGTCTTCAAAAATTCCTAGCCTGGTCCCAGATCTATTTGATATTCTATGGTCGTAGAAGCTAGCTATACAGCACAAAGAGACCTGGAATCAGGCTAGGAAAGACCTGCTCCCCCAATGACTTCTTCTGACACTCCTTTTAATATTGAAAATTCTTAGCACTGAGGTGCTTGGGTTGAACGAAGCACCGGCACGTGGCATTTAAAAGCCCTCTGAGGAGATGAGATGGGAGATGGCTAAGCAGAGATCAGGGCTGTATGGAGGAGGGTGAGTCACTCTCTCTCTCTCTCTAATTCACAGTCTGCGTCGCAAATGGCACCCTTTCCAAATCTAGTGCACTACTTTTGACCAGGGTCCATATGGCTCTGGTCAAAAGTAGTGCACTATGTAGTAGGGAATAGGGGGTTGTTTGGAATGCAGACAGAGACACACTTAACATTCAAACACAGTGCCTGACATTTACAGTTGACAGTCCAGGTTTTTCTGTGAGGAATCGAATTCACATCTCATAGGCTGCATCCCGATTTTCAACCCTTCTCCTGAAGATTTGTCTTACAATGGTAAATCTTTCCAGCCAATGCAGAAGGTGTGTCCAATCCAATGTAGAAGGTGTGTTTCCTCTTAAATTGAATTTTAATACACCTGTTTCGGAACAACTCAGGCCCTATTCTCACTACAAGATATGAAGGAGAGTCTGAGGAGCGGGGTGGCAAACCAGAATTCTACTTTTCAATTCACATTACATCCTTGCCTTACCTTCAAATTGACCGTAAATATCACAGTAGCCACTAGCCAGTAAGCACAAACGAATCAACAATCACAGACATGTTTTTCCTAAAACATATTAGCTACACTGTTGAATAATGCAACCAAACCATATTACACTCTTCAATTCATAAACATGTGCAGACAATTAAAGGGTTTATTTTCTCGTCTGTAGGCTACTGTACATTACATTTAACTTCAAGACAAAAGCACAGAGTTACTAATAGCATGTCTTCATCAAGTAACGATAGCTCATCAAAAATGAACGATTAACCCTCTCATACGAATATAAAAGTACAGTAGGCCTACCTTACAACATTACAACAAACCAGGCTTAATATTATGCAAATCATTAGACGCGGAAAAGCAAATTGCAACTGAAAACATGGGTTTAAGTGAATTCACTGCAACAAGCCATTTTATATGGAAGCCCATACCAGCAACCAAAAAAATGGAATAAAATAAAATGCCTCTCGATTTGTCAACGTGTACAACGTCTGCGCTTCAGTCTGACTGTAGTCTACTGATAACAACCACAGCTATAGCAAGCCTAGAGGAACCTGTGTGCTCTGATCCCATCTGGGCCTTGGGGAAACATAACGTCATGTTTTTATAGCCTAAAATAAGGCCATTTATTTGTGTTCTGGGAAAATGTGAATGTGATCAACTTTGGTTTATATTCGAACTTTGGGTGGCTCGGCTAACTAGGCCTTTTTAATAAAAAATGATTGATTAATTCCAGTCAATCAAAACAATAGTGAGGACAAACTGTATGAGTATCTTTTTAATTACAAATACAAAGGCCTAGACTATGTAACCCTGCATACAGCGAGCTCGACCCTGTTAGTTTTATTGTCCAATCGCAGTTGTTGTCTCTTTGTCTGTGTAAAGGGTTTTAATGTTTTCATCAAAGGATTTAAGAAACAAACTTTCAAACAAAAGGAAACTTCTTGGCAGGGGAAAAAAAATCATTTGAATAAATGTGGGTTTTGACACTCTTACAGTATGTAGGTGTTATAACCAGCCATAAAATAACACAATATATGCCACAACAGGTATAAATGTGTCGTGACAGTGTTTTGACCCTATTATAACAGGTTATGTCAAGTTATGTCAGCTGTTAACCTAGGGGTCCTCTAGAGGTTAACACTGTCTAGGGGGGGTCCTCTAGAATGGGTCCTCTAGAGGTTAACACTGTCTAGGGGGGGTCCTCTAGAAGGGGTCCTCTAGAGGTTAACACTGTCTAGGGGGGGTCCTCTAGAAGGAGTCCTCTAGAGGTTAACACTGTCTAGGGGGGGTCCTCTAGAATGGGTCCTCTAGAGGTTAACACTGTCAAGGGGGGGTCCTCTAGAGGTTAACACTGTCAAGGGGGGGGGTCCTCTAGAGGTTAACACTGTCTAGGGGGGGTCCTCTAGAAGGGGTCCTCTAGAGGTTAACACTGTCTAGGGGGGGTCCTCTAGAAGGAGTCCTCTAGAGGTTAACACTGTCAAGGGGGGGTCCTCTAGAAGGGGTCCTCTAGAGGTTAACACTGTCTAGGGGGGGTCCTCTAGAAGGGGTCCTCTAGAGGTTAACACTGTCTAGGGGGGGGTCCTCTAGAAGGGGTCCCTCTAGAGGTTAACACTGTCAAGGGGGGGTCCTCTAGAATGGGTCCTCTAGAGGTTAACACTGTCAAGGGGGGGTCCTCTAGAATGGGTCCTCTAGAGGTTAACACTGTCAAGGGGGGGTCCTCTAGAAGGGGTCCTCTAGAGGTTAACACTGTCTGGGGGGGTCCTCTAGAAGGGGTCCTCTAGAGGTTAACACTGTCTAGGGGGGGGTCCTCTAGAAGGGGTCCCTCTAGAGGTTAACACTGTCTAGGGGGGGGTCCTCTAGAAGGAGTCCTCTAGAGGTTAACACTGTCTAGGGGGGGGGGGTCCTCTAGAGGTTAACACTGTCAAGGGGGGGTCCTCTAGAAGGGGTCCTCTAGAGGTTAACACTGTCAAGGGGGGGGGGGGGTCTTCTAGAAGGAGTCCTCTAGAGGTTAACACTGTCTAGGGGGGGTCCTCTAGAAGGAGTCCTCTAGAGGTTAACACTGTCAAGGGGGGGTCCTCTAGAAGGGGTCCTCTAGAGGTTAACACTGTCTAGGGGGGGTCCTCTAGAAGGGGTCCTCTAGAGGTTAACACTGTCAAGGGGGGGTCCTCTAGAAGGGGTCCTCTAGAGGTTAACACTGTCAAGGGGGGGTCCTCTAGAAGGGGTCCTCTAGAGGTTAACACTGTCAAGGGGGGGGGGGGTCTTCTAGAAGGAGTCCTCTAGAGGTTAACACTGTCTAGGGGGGGTCCTCTAGAAGGAGTCCTCTAGAGGTTAACACTGTCAAGGGGGGGTCCTCTAGAGGTTAACACTGTCAAGGGGGGGTCCTCTAGAGGTTAACACTGTCAAGGGGGGGTCCTCTAGAGGTTAACACTGTCAAGGGGGGTCCTCTGGAAGGGGTCCTCTAGAGGTTAACACTGTCTAGGGGGGGTCCTCTAGAGGTTAACACTGTCAAGGGGGGGGGGGGGGTCTTCTAGAAGGGGTCCTCTAGAGGTTACCACTGTCTAGGGGGGGTCCTCTAGAGGTTAACACTGTCAAGGGGGGGGTCCTCTAGAAGGGGTCCTCTAGAGGTTAACACTGTCAAGGGGGGGGGGGGGGTCTTCTAGAAGGGGTCCTCTAGAGGTTAACACTGTCAAGGGATGACAGTGTCATAACGTGGCACTGGGTGTCAAGTATAGTGTTAGTGATTTTTTTACTATTTCATACCCTACAAATATCAGTAAAAGATTATACATTTCAGCTGTTTGAAAAACATTGCTCTGCTATTACCATTTATACCGTAGGAGTGTTGGCTCAACAAAACAATTCTGTTTACACTGCCCTGCTTCAAGGACAGGCGGCAGGTAGCCTAGTGGTTAGAGCGTTGGACTAGTAACCGAAAGGTTGCTAGATTGAATCCCCGAGCTGACAAGGTAAACATCTGTCATTCTGCCCCTGAACAAGGCAGTTAACCCACTGTTCCTAGGCCGTCATTGAAAATAGGCATTTCTTCTTAACTGACTTGCCTAGTTAAATAAAGGTAACATATACCAAAACTAATTTCACACATAATAAGTGTTTGCCTATAGACAAGATTACATTGACAATAATCTGATGAGTGACAATATTAAGCCTCATACAGTTGTCAAATTGTACATGAAGAGATGGGTGCATCTTGTAATTGACAGAGTCACATACATGTAAAACAGTGTGATTTCTATATCTGAAAGAGCATATTCTGCAGTTTCTATGAGATTGCTAAGCAAAAACTAGTAATAAACGTAAATTATTATGTTATTCTGTCGTCAATGGATGAATGGGCGAAAGAAACCAGACAGAAATTGATAATTGTGCGTGTGACTTCAGTTAACTTTTGGTTAGCTGCCGATGTCGAAACCAAGTACTTGCTCAATTACTTTCCATATCAGGGGAAAGATGAAACCAGGCCAGCGGGTGAGCGACTGTTTGAGATTGTGGTTTTCAGACCCGTAGAGCCTTACACGAGCAAAGGCAGAAATGTGACCATGGACAATTTCTTCACATCAATTTCCCTGGCAGACAAGTTGATTGCAAAGAAGACTAGCCAGTGAACCAACAAGGCGGGAGCTGCCCTCCCTCTGCGCAAAACAACATAGCAGCTCCCGCTGTACTCCACATCAGTGTTTGCATCCTCAGCACCATGCATTCCCACTGGATCTGGCATGTGACCTTCGTGAGAACCACACCAACGGCAAAAGAAGAAGATACAGCTGCCAAGCAGGCCGCCAAGGGCACAATACAGTGTCTGATACGATCAACTGTTTTTATATCTTGTCATGAATATATTGGTGCTTTTGTTCAGGAAGGCAGGAAATGGCTGGTTATATTATTATTATTATTATTATCTTTTTCGTTTCTACTGGACTTTATTCATTTCTAGAACTCTATTACTAATCGAATCTACAAATACAGCTGATCAAACGGATTACACTGTAATGTTTTTATTGTAAGAGAAACGAAAATAGGATATAGGCCTACATTTTTTCTAGGACTTTGTAGAATTATTTACAGCTGATCAAACGGATTACACTGTAATGTTTTTATTGTAAGAGAAACGAAAATAGGATATAGGCCTACATTTTTTCTAGGACTTTGTAGAATATTTTTTTTTAAAACATCCTTGACTCTATCTAAACAAATAACTATTGTTGTTATTTGTTGTAATTGATATATTACCATGAATATTTCTTCATGCAATTAATCCTTTACAATAGTTTATGCACTATTTATCAAGCATTTATTTATCAAGCAGGTTTGCGCACCTTGCAGGTTGATATGCATCTGATACATACGCTGTAAGGCTCGCCCGGCATTGTTCTCAAGCGGGTACGTAGACGCTAAAAGGCCAGCGGTTCTAGTGTTAAATGTGTTGCACGTTAGGTGTGCCTCCAATAATTGGCCTGATTCCCTCGAGCCAAATCATAGGTAGTGGTTAAGAAATGGGATCAAGAGATGCTAGAACGAGGAGCTCCACCCTCTCTCTTTGCAAATTACGGGCCAAATATCCCCTCCCGAAATTCAAAAGCAGCTAACACCTGTAAAATCGTGATTTGTCCAATTAACCAATGATGAAAAACCCAAACACCAGAAGTGCTTATGACATCAATGGCCTTAGGCTACCTGGTTTGCTTTCTATTATTAAACGGGCTCTTAGCTTCGACTTATTGCCTGGCAACACAGTAATGCAGTTATCTATTCTAGTAGTGTGAAGGCCACGGTTCTCTTTTCACACCTGAGCTCTGCCACATTCCTCCTGTAATTATCCACCAGGAAGAGAGAGACCACAACAGCATGTTTCACTTCACATATCTCTCTGTTTCTCTCTGTTTTCTATCGCTCTTTTTTCTCTTTCTCCCCTCTCTCGCTTTTTTTTTTATCTCTCTCTCATGCACCGACAGCAGCCAGATAAACACTTGTTTCTCTTCACAAATCTCTCTCTCTTTGTTTCTCTTTCTCTCTCACACTCTGTCTGTCTCCCTCTCTCTCCCTCTCACTCTTTCTCTTTCTGTGTGTGTTTCTCTCCCTCTCTGAGCCTCTTCACACGTACAACACTTTTCGTATAAATACCGTCGGCTAACACATATTGCGCAAATGTAAACGTGAGTCCTTGCTACGTCTCGACCGTTACCTCCGGAGGTGGCGCAAAACACTAGCCCGACAGTTACCTCCTTGAAGCAGGGCAGTAAACAGAATTGTCTCGTTGAGCCAACAGTCCTACAGTATACATGGTAATAAAACATTTATCCTATTTGAGACTTCTTTTATTTATGTTTTACCTGAAATTGCAGTAACAGCCTGTTACATTTTGAAATTGTCGCAGTAGCTGCCGGCTGAGCCACGTAAAACTATGGAAGCCCATCCCCACCTCCAAAAACATGTGTTACAAATGTGTGGTGATTTCAGAGATGGCACCACAGGTCCCAGAGTGGTGGGGAGGAAATTGTTTTTCCTAATCTGGTAGTAAGTACAGTAGGCTAATCTAACAAATCCGGACCCTCGTTGTAGCGTGTGACAAAATAATAAATCGGCTTTGATGGGACCAGATAATTGTTCTAATCAGGGCGTATGGCTTAAAAAAAAAACGAATGAAAAAACTCCTGGCCCTAGGGCGTAAGAAAACATTAAAACCCTTTACACAGACAAAGAGACAACAACTGCGATTGGACAATAAAACTAACAGGGTCGAGCTCGCTGTATGTAGGGTTACATAGTCTAGGCCTTTGTATTTGTAATTAAAAAGATACTCATACAGTATGTCATCACCATTGTGTTGATTCATTCCAGTCATATCTACATAGCTTAAGCTATAAAAACATGACGTTACGTTTCCCCAGGCACAGATGGGATCAGAGCGCATAGACTTCTCTAGGCTAGTTGCAGCTGTGGTTGTTATCAGTAGGCTACAGTTGATCAGAGTGAAGCACAGACGAATTGTGCACCTTGACAAATCATGAGGCTTTTTATTTAATTGTTTGTGTGGCAGGTATGAGCTTCCATATATAACACCTTGTCGCAGTGAATTCAGTTATGCCACCGTTTTCAGTCGCAATTACCACATGCAATGGTTTGCATGATATTGCAAAAATTGAGCCTGGTTTGTTGTAATGTTGTAAGGTAGGCCTACTGTACTTTTATATTCGTATGAGAGGGTTAATCGTTCATTTTTGATAGGCTATTAAAGTTACTTGATGAAGACATTCTGTCATAGCAACTCTGTGCTTTTGTCTTGAAGCTAAAATGTAATGAGTGTAGCCTTCAGACGAGAAAATAAACCCTTTGTCTGCACATACAGTGCCATCAAAAAGTATTTGCTCCCTTTTCTTTATTTTTGCATATTGTCGATACTGAATGTTATCAGGACTTCAACTAAAACCCAATATGGACAACATGGGTCTCATTATGCCTGGCAAAAACAAAACACTGCATTCCACAGTAAGAACCTAATACCAAAGGTCAAACATGGTGGTGGAAGTGTGATGGTTTGGGGATGCTTTGCTGCCTCAGAACCTAGACAATTTGCCAAAATAGAATGGACCATGGATTCTGCTATGTGTCAAAGAATTCTACAGGAGAATGTCAGGCCATTCATCTGTGAGCTGAAGTGCAGCTGGGTCATGCAGCTAAACAATGATCCAAAACACAAGTCTACATGAAAATGGCTAAAAAGCAACACATTTGAAGTTTTGGAATGGCCTACTCAAAGTTCAGACATTATCCCAAATTAGATGTTGTGGCAGGACTTGAAACGAGCAGTTCATACTTGAAAACACACAAATGTCGCTGAGTTAAAGCAGTTTTGCATGGAAGAGTGAGCCAAGCATTCCTCCACAGCGACGTGAGAGACTGAACAACAACTACAGGAAGCATTTGGTTGCAGTCATTGCAGCTAAAGGTGGCACAACCAGTTATTCAGTGTAAGGGGACAATTACTTTTTCACACAGGGGCATTGGGTGTTTCATAACTTTGCTTATGAAATAAATGAAAAAAGTATGTAATTGTTGTGTTAATTGTTGCATTATTCAAGAGTGTAATATGGTTTGGTTGCATTATTTAATAGCGTAATATGTTTTAGAAGAAAAGTTACTGTTATTGTTGAACAGTTTGTGCTTACTGGCTAGTGGCTACTGTGATATTTACGGTCAATTTGAGATGCGGACCAAGAATGTTGCGTTGCCGGCCACAACAAAAGGTAAGGCAAGTATGTAATGTGAATTGATAAGTAGAATTCTGGTTCGCCACCCCGCTGCTCCTCAGACCCTCCTTCATATCTCGTAGTGAGAATAGGGCCTCTCTCTCTGTCCCGCTCTCCATTCTGGAGGTGTTGTCTCTTCACACATTCCCACCTGAGAGTCTTGTAAATGGAATTCACACCCGATGTGACCAGTCTGGCGATGCGAGAATGAAACTATATATTAGCTCTCGGAGTTTATACTAAGTTGTGTCCCAAATGGCACCAAATTCCCTACAAAGTGCACTACTTTTGACCCCGGCCCATAGGGCTCTGGTCAAAAATAGTGCACTATGTTGGGAACATGGTGTCATTTGGCATTGGGGACTCCATAATGACACAATGCTCTAGTTGAAGAGACATCAGATAACCCAAGTACAACCAGTTGACAACTTCGAAGAGTGAAAAGACGCCATATTTCTGTTGATTTAGACTGACTTACTATATGTTGCATTGCAGTGAATCTTTATTCTATTGTCCATCCAACAACAACAACCACCATACAATAAGACTTTGTAAAGATGTGTAGATGTATTTGTGATGCCCCAGCAGTGAAATGTACAGTACACTGTCTGTACCCCCCACTGCCTTGACAAATGACACCCAACACATTTGTCATGACATGAGCGCGACACAAGCAAAGCTGTGCGACGAGAAAAACAAGTCACCAAACCGAGTTACACTCTGTTTTTGACAAGCAATTTCAGCGCACCAACCAGATGTTCATTGGAATCCCTTTGCTGCAGCAAAACCCATTTGCCAAGGCTGCTGGCACTGCCAAGGTGGGTATTACAGTACCCAGAGCTGGCCTTAATGAACGCTCACATGCCCAGACATGTGGAGCAGAGCGGAGAGTAGGGCTGTGTCTCAAACGACGCCCTATTCCCTACGTAGTGCACTACATTTGAGTCTTTTCGTTGAGCCGGACCATATGGCTGCGTTCACCAAAAAGAGCTTTTCGTGTGGCAGACAGACAGACAGACAGACAGACAGACAGACAGACAGACAGACAGACAGACAGACAGACAGACAGACAGACAGACAGACAGACAGACAGACAGACAGACAGACAGACAGACAGACAGACAGACAGACAGACAGACAGACAGTGTAGCGCCCCTGGATTGAGAGTAATAGGTGCAGTTAAGGGTAAGTGCCTTTCTTAAGGGTACAACGGCAGGAGATGGCATCTTTTACCACTTCAGGCAGTAGCTTGGTAGCCAGGTCATGGATTGCCTTTCCCAGGATACACAGAGAGGACAGGATGAAGACCACTCCCAGGATCACACAGGCTCTGTAGAGAGAGAGAGAGAGGGGTGAGAGGGAGGAGGGAGTTAGGGGGGAAGCAAGAGAGAGGAAGGGAGCGGGGAGAGGGAGTGAGGGAGGTAGACAGAGGGGAAATGGAAGGAAAGAGAGTGAGAGAAAACAGTGATTAATAATATTCTGCTTTGAAAATCATTTATGTGAGGGATCATATATTGTATTTTGAAACATTCCCAAATCATTGGCCACAGGGAGACCTTTCCATGACAAAGCAGACCTGTTGCAACTACCCATCATACAAGCTTAACGCATCTTAATACAATTGCAAATCGTCTCCATTATTTCTACAGCTTGTGGAAGAGAAAAAGCATCCGTTAAATAAACAACCATTTTGCTTTTCTCCGTGGCTGATTCAGAGAGTTGAACACAGTCTCCGCGGATCAATTTGAGAAGAGATTTTCTTTAAACACAGTTTTATCCAATTAGGTAAGCCTGGCTGGGAGAAGCCCCAAAATCAGTCATCTGTGTCATCTGGGGTGGTCAGGCATGGTCGGGTTAGCGGTCTGTCTGCTCTCTCTCTCCCCTACTTAATCTACCAGTCTAGCGCAGACTTAGTTGCTATACACACCATACACATTATCACAAAGAGCCCATGAAAAGGCCAAGAACAAGAGAAAGTGTCGAAAGTAGACCGTGTATTATAGATATAACATACATGATGTTCAGACAAAAACATAATGGATGGCAACATGTGTGTGTTGATGGTCACAGCTGGCTCCCGCTCAGCAGCACCCAGTCCCCTGGGTCCGAACCGGAAGGTAGCTAGGCAACACAAAGTAGAGCGAGAGGAGAGGAGCCATGTAGGAATGATTTCAGTGGTGCAGCGGGAGAGACAGAGAGACCCAGAGCGCTGTGTGTGAGAGACCTCCTGGGGGCTGTGTTGTTGTAGCTCAACAACAGAGACTCTCCCTCACAACACACCTGCCCAACCAACAGCTCAGCTGACTGAAACGTCCATTTGATCTTCACTGGGCTATAATTCTGCTGCTTAGAAGAGTCCCTTTTTTTTGGTCTCGTCGACTCAAGGCAATTGGCATCAAGCGCAATTGCAAGTTTGATTTTCTTCAAACATCGCAAGACAGTCAATTTAGTTTTGACATCAAAGTCGCAAGATGCAAGATCTTGACCGGACTTGGCAGAACTGTAGTTGACTAGACTGAGGACGCACGCACGCACGCACACACAGAGTCATCCAGTCTGTGTCTACCCTTTCTCTCCTGCTCCATGTGTCATGTCAGCAGGCGAATATAACAATATTCCTCCAATTACAATGGAAGAAAAACTTGCTGTAAAATTCATGCTGCTCGCTCATTCGTCTACAGACCTGGTAATTTAATTGTCCGGTGGCCTAGAGCGTTACTCCTGCCTGGCCTCTCCCCTGAGGGATCACACATACACACACACACACACACACACACACACATTCACCCCCCACAACACACACCTAGGAGAGGCCAATTACTAGCTGCTGGGTAACACAAACCTTCCAATTAGGATTCTGGACCAAAGAGATGTTCACTGGTACAACTGAAGGCTCATATTAGCCTGGTTAAACCAGATTGAATGCTGCCCTCACAATGGTGAAAGAAGCATTCAATCTGGTTTAACCAGGCTATAGGCTTCTACAGTAAACCAGAGGCTGTCAATCTGCTGCTGTAATGCTGGTTAGCCTGGTTAAACCAGAATGAATGTTAAACCCACCACTGTTTCATCATTAAAGCAGCATTCAATCTGGTTTAACCAGCCTATAGGCTTCTACAGTAAACCAGAGGCTGTCAATCTGCTGCTGTAATGCTGGTTAGCCTGGTTAAACCAGAATGAATGTTAAACCCACCACTGTTTCATCATTAAAGCAGCATTCAATCTGGTTTAACCAGGCTATAGGCTTATACATCAGTCTCCATGGCGATCTGCATTCACAAAAGCATCCCCCCGAGCGGATGGTGGCTGGCAATTTCACACATGAAAATGCGAGTAAGGGGGATGAGAGACAACGCTGGGGTTCTAATACTGTACACTACAGTCCCAAAGAATGAAATGCATTGTAATAACTGCAGCGATTACGCTGAAGAGACAAAATAGTGCTAGAATGCAGTATAATTTCTAGGCTTTATATAGTTTCGCTGGTCATCAAAAACAACAAATATGATAAATACGGCGGTGATATATCTACTCACATGTACTCCCTGTTTGCAGAGTGAACGGCGGCGGCGTTACTATAGCGCCACACCACGATGATGGAGGACAGCACGTCCAGGGCGGCATCAAACTGCAGAGGGTAAACAACAACAACGTCAACAACAACACTGACCAGCTATTCAACAGAAAGCCATGAGGAATGGGGGTCCACTTAAATGATTCTACCCTTCAGTTATCCTCATCCCAATAACTCAACGTCAATGCCAATCTAGCCTAAATTACAAGCTTAGACTCCTAAGGTTAGCAGGACTCGATATGGCCCTTGTGGAACCAATGTGTTTTTGAGATCGACTACATTGCATTTATCTACGAATCACCTTGCATCCCAAATAACTAGCTAGAGCTACTACTCTTTACGTGATCAAGATCAGTGATCCTGTGCCTCGCCTTGCTCAAATTCACCCCTCAAACACACTGATTGTAACGTGTTAGTGATGACATCTGCCCTATTTCGCTCTCTGCCCTTTAGCACTCAGTAGTAGATTCATTCAAATACATTTTAAAAGTACCTACAGCGAATCCGAAAGCCGAGGCACTGTGTCTCATGAAGGAAACAGCTGAAAAAAAACCAAGAGAAACACAAGTTTTAATAATTTACACGAGGAACATTCATTCATGAAATGCATTTATATCAGTGGTACTGTTGTGAATGACTCAGCCTACCGGTAGTCCCTGGAGTCAAATAGTATTTGTTTTCTTTTCACTACTTTAGCTGCGCTTGATTGAACTTGCCTGGGACTGGGACCATGGGACCAATAGAATAGTCCCAAAGGTGCAAACCCCACCCATCTGGCCGTCCAAAATAACAGACAGGCTCAATTAAATTCTCAACGCATTTAAACCCAGGACTTATATAGCGCAACTACAACACTGTTCTACTCAGCAGGTGTGGTAGTAAGGTAGTAAGATATAATGTGGTGTTTTCACTCAGCATCCACACCAATGTCAGGTTCACAGTGTTAAAATCCTTAGTTAGCCCTCGAAAACAATGTGGCTGCTGCTTTTAATTACCGAGCAGTGAGCAGGACTGAGTACCCCACCAATGTGTACATACAGCTGTTTGTAACACAGATATTTCCTGAGGCTACGTTACGTTTGGGTTGTAGCCTGCCTAGACTTCCTATTCAGGCTGTTTTGAGTAAAAGAGACCAGATCCAACGATCCTAGATAATCAACTCCTAAACTTCCAATCTCGCACGTCAAGCACGTCTCCAACTCAATCATCAAGTTTGCCGACAAAACAAAAAGCGATAAGCCTTGATTACCAACAATGACGAGACACCCTAGAGGGAGGAGGTGAGGGACCTGACAGAGTGGTGCCAGGAAAATAATCTGTCCCTCAACGTCAACAAAACCAAGGAGCTGATCGTGGAATACAGGAGATAGAGAGAGCACGCCCCCATCCACATCGACAGGGACGCAGTGGATAGGGTGAAAAGCTTCAAGTTCCTCGGCGTGCACATCACAACCTGAAATGGTCCACCCACACAGATAGTGTGGTGAAGAAGGAGCAACAGCACCTCTTCAACCTCAGGAGGCTGAAAAAAAATGTGCTTAGCCCCTAAGGACCTCACATACTTCTACAGATGCACCATTGAGAGCCTCCCTTCACCTTAGAGACCGCGGCTCTAAGTACATAGTCATTGAACAGTATTCACATGGCCATGGCTTGCTATAAAAAAAAGGCATTCAGTTACTGTTCGATTGAACAGAATGGGCAAAACGAGTGACCTAAGCGACCAATGAGCGTGGTATGATCGTCGGTGCCAGGCGCGCCGGATCCTGTACCTCAGAAACGGCCGCCCTCCTGGGCTTTTTCACGCATGACAGTGTCTAGGGTTTCCCGAGAATGGTGATACAAACAAAAAACATCCAGTCAGCGGCAGTCCTGTCAGCTCGTTGATGAGAGAGGTCAGAAAGTAGAAAGTACAAAGACAAAAATTGTGCAATCTAACAGGCAGGTCACAAACAGACAAATAATGGCACAGTCAGTACAACAGTGGTGTGCAGAATAGCATCTCGATCCTTGTCACAGACGGGTTAATTGCAGCAGACGACCACACCGGGTTCCACTATCAGCTAAAAACAAGAGGAAGCAGCTCCAGTGGGCACCAACACTGGCGATCACCAACACTGGACAATTAAGGAGTGGAAAAACATTGCCTTGTCTGACGAATCCCAGTTCCTGTTGCGTCATGCTGATGGCAGAGTCAGGATTTGGTGTAAGCAGCATGAGTCCATGGCCCCATCCTGCCTGGTGTCAATGGTAAAGGCTAACGGTGGTGGTGTACTGGTGTGGGGAATGTTTTCCTGGGACACGTTAGATCCCTTGATACCAATTGAGCAACAATTGAATGCCACAGCGTATCTGCTGTTCGCAGCATGAATGTACTGTACCGCTGTCCAATCTGCAGCATGCATGTACTGTACCGCTGTCCAATCTGCAGCATGCATGTACTGTACCGCTGTCCAATCTGCTGCATGCATGTACTGTACCGCTGTCCAATCTGCAGCATGCATGTACTGTACCGCTGTCCAATCTGCAGCATGCATGTACTGTACCGCTGTCCAATCTGCAGCATGCATGTACTGTACCGCTGTCCAATCTGCAGCATGCATGTACTGTACCGCTGTCCAATCTGCAGCATGCATGTACTGTACCGCTGTCCAATCTGCAGCATGCCATCGCGTCAGCACGGACCAACATCCCTGTGGGTGTACCTAATAAACTTCAGAAATTGAGAAATTATTTTTTTCACTGGTCTACACACAATACCGCATAATGTCAAAGTGGAATTATGTTTTTACAAATGTTTACAAATTAATACGAAATTAAAAGCTGAGATTTCTTGGGTCAATAAGTATTCAAGCCCTTTTCTATGACAAGCCTAAATAAGTTCAGGGGTAAACATTTGCTTAACAAGTCACATAATAAGTTGCATGGACTCACTCTGTGTGCAATAATAGCGTTTAACATGATTTTTGAACGACTACCTCATCTCTGTACCCCACACATACAGATAATTGTAAGGTTCCTCAGTCGAGCAGTGAATTTCAAACACAGATTGAACCACAAAGACCAGGAAGGTATTCCAATGCCTCACAAAGTTGTTTCTAACATTCTTTGATAGGTAGGCCTAAAAGTTTTTAGGCAAAATAACCCAATCAAAACAGAAAGCTCCTTGAAATTGGGAACATGCCAGGCCTATTTGTCCTAAATCAATGATGGCCTATTGTTGAGATAATAGAACAAAAAAACTTAAAGAGATCAGATTTTTTGTTTATACATACTTTGCCTCAATGACACACTTCGTTAGCTACCCACCTCGTTCCTTTCTGTCAGCATGTACACGTAGTAAATACACCATCATGATTTCAGAATATGTGTCTTTTCAGATTCCACAATTATTATTGAATAGTTGTGGTCACTACATCACCGCACTCGGTCCTCATCTTTGTAAGTCACCTTGATTTAGCACCTGTGTGTTTTATCAGTTTCTTTATGAAAAGATTTAGCTAACTCCGTGACAGTAGCTAAAGCAAGGAGATAAAGGGGCACACAAGTAGACTACAAATGCATGCTGGACCGGGCATGCCCTGAGCCCGTGAAGTGAGCGCCACTGGAGCGAAGTCGGAGCAGCCGAGAAGGCCGACACTCCAGCCTTTGGGAATATATATATATATCTCTCTCTCTCTCTCTCTCTCTCTCTCTATATATATATATATATTTCTTAATTTAAATTTTGGGGATTTGTGTGTATTGTTTTGTATTGTTAGGTATACTGCACTGTTGGAGCTAGAAACACGCTGCACCTGCGATAACATCTGCATATTTTAAATATGCGTACGCGACCAATAAAATGTTGTTTTATTTGATCTCAGGGTGGACACTCTAACCACAAGGCCACCGAGTTGGTGTGTAACTGCGACGTGCAGGGAATATATTCAGTACCCTATATCCCCCGGTCTCCCCTAATCTGCATAGGATGCGCTCAGACAGTAAACGCACTGCTACTCACAAAAATGTTTCAGCGATATCAAGTTATGATAACGCATGCATTTCATCAAACGCTCGCAGTCAAAGAACCAATAATACTGCAAGCCTCTTGCTCTTTTCCTGTGTTTGGTCCAAACTGCGTTCTCACCTGCAGCGAAAGGCACCAATGGAAACAGACCGAGACCACACTTTTTGAGCGAACGATGTGCGGTGTTTGCTGCGCTCCCAAGTACAGAGTGTTCACACCAGTCCAAACGAACTGAACTAAGGGGGTAAACGCAACAGAGTTCGGAAAAACTGCTCCAAACCCCTGGGTGTACTCTGATTTGGCCTTTCCACTACAGTACTATTTTATTTAAGAGACCAATAATAATAAGTATTTTATTGTTCTAGGTCATGTTCATTAGGCACCAAACAGAAAAAGATTGACTGAAACAGGGAGGGACTACCTGGACTTGTCCAATAAGAAACTATCATTTTCGTTTTTCATTTAAAAATGATTTTTGCTTGCGTGCCCTAATGAACAAGACCCAGGTTTTCTCTTTCTGCAGTCCTCCTGGGGTGTAAAGCCCCCCTCCATGTATCCTTCTAAACACAGTGACACACAGTGGGTGACAGACAGATCTTTCTGGGTCATCCCAGTCCGTATGTCACATGTCAAACCTCCCACCCTCCACTCATCGTCACGGTGACAGAGGCTGGCACATCACCCCGACAGAACACCAGCCACACCGAGAACAGAAGGACTACACCCGAAATGACACCTATTCCCCTATATAGTGCACTACTTTTGAACAGGGCCCATAAGGCACTATATAGGTAATAGGGTGCCATTTCAGACACAGCCATGGTCTCCGTGTGACAGGACAGATCTGGTTAGTGACTAGTCGTTTACTGTAGCTCAGTTGGTAGAGCATGGTGTTTGCAACGCCAGGGTTGTGGGTTCGATTCCCACGGGGGGCCAGCACAGGAAAAAAAAAATGCATGAAATTGTATGAAATGCACTACTGTAAGTCGCTCTGGATAAGAGCGTCTGCTAAATGACTAAAATGTAATTCTCCTCACTTTTTCAAGCCAGATCAAGTGTCTCAGAGAAAGGGTTTAAGAGGAGGGCTTAAACCAACACAGCACAGTAAAGGGAACACTAAAATAACGCATCCTAGATCTGAATGAATGAAATAATCTTATTAAATACTTTTTTCTTTTCATAGTTGAATGTGCTGACAACAAAATCACACAAAAATAATCAATGGAAATCCAATTTATCAACCCATGGAGGTCTGGATTTGGAGTTACACTCAAAATTAAAGTGGAAAACCACACTACAGGCTGATCCAACTTTGATGTAATGTCCTTAAAACAAGTCAAAATGAGGCTCAGTAGTGTGTGTGGCCTTCACGTGCCTGTATGACCTCCCGACAATGCCTGGGCATGCTCCTGATGAAGTGGCGGATGGTCTCCTGAGGGATCTCCTCCCAGACTTGGACTAAAGCATCCGCCAACTCCTGGACAGTCTGTGGTGCAACGTGGCGTTGGTGGATGGAGCGAGACATGATGTCCCAGATGTGCTCAATTGGATTCAGGTCTGGGGAACGGGCGGGCCAGTCCATAGCATCAATGCCTTCGTCTTGCAGGAACTGCTGACACACTCCAGCCACATGAGGTCTAGCATTGTCTTGCATGAGGAGGAACCCAGGGCCAACCGCACCAGCATATGGTCTCACAAGGGGTCTGAGGATCTCATCTCGGTACCTAATGGCAGTCAGGCTACCTCTGGCGAGCACATGGAGGGCTGTGCGGCCCCCCAAAGAAATGTCACCCCACACCATTACTGACCCACCGCCAACCGGTCATGCTGGAGGATGTTGCAGGCAGCAGAACGTTCTCCACGGCGTCTCTAGACTCTGTCACGTCTGTCACATGTGCTCAGTGTGAACCTACTTTCATCTGTGAAGAGCACAGGGCGCCAGTGGCGAATTTGCCAATCTTGGTGTTCTCTGGCAAATGCAAAACGTCCTGCACGGTGTTGGGCTGTAAGCACAACCCCCACCTGTGGACGTCGGGTCCTCATACCACCCTCATGGAGTCTGTTTCTGACCGTTTGAGCAGACATATGCACATTTGTGGCCTGCTGGAGGTCATTTTGTAGGGCTCTGGCAGTGCTCCTCCTGCTCCTCCTTGCACAAAGGCGGAGGTAGCGGTCCTGCTGCTGGGTTGTTGCCCTCCTACGGCCTCCTCCACGTCTCCTGATGTACTGGCCTGTCTCCTGGTAGCGCCTCCATGCTCTGGACACTACGCTGACAGACACAGCAAACCTTCTTGCCACAGCTCGCATTGATGTGCCATCCTGGATGAGCTGCACTACCTGAGCCACTTGTGTGGGTTGTAGACTCCGTCTCATGCTACCACTAGAGTGAAAGCACCGCCAGCATTCAAAAGTGACCAAAACCTCAGCCAGGAAGCATAGGAACTGAGAAGTGGTCTGTGGTTACCACCTGCAGAACCACTCCTTTATTGGGGGTGTCTTGCTAATTGCCTATAATTTCCACCTGTTGTCTATTCCATTTGCACAACAGCATGTGAAATGTATTGTCAATCAGTGTTGCTTCCTAAGTGGACAGTTTGATTTCACAGAAGTGTGATTGACTTGGAGTTACATTGTGTTGTTTAAGTGTTCCCTTTATTTTTTTGAGCAGTATACTTCGCCACCATGGCCTATTTAGTGCCTTACCTCCCTTATCCTACCTCATTTGCACACACTGTATATAGACTTTTTCTACTGTATTATTGACTGTATGTTTGTTTATTCCATGTGTAACTCTGTGTTGTTGTATGTGTCGAACTGCTTTGCTTTACCTTGGCCAGGTCGCAATTGTAAATGAGAACTTGTTCTCAACTTGCCTACCTGGTTAAATAAAGGTGAAATACATTTTGTTTTTAATTATTGAGGAAAATAGTCCTATTGTTGGAAACAAACAGCCTTATAATGTCACATTTGTTTACTTTCCAAGCTATAGCACACAATTTGTGACAACAACACTAATCTCTCTCTGCCTCCCTCTGCCTCTATCTGCTCCGTTCACCCAGAGTGACAGAGACAGCAGGGCAGATGGGAGATGTGTCACTCTCTCTGTCTCTCCGGAGACTTAAGTCAGTCCCTTTCCACAACATAGATGACAGATGTCATTGGTTCCTCACAGCCACTCCAGATTACTTCATTTCTGTGTCAATTCTCTCTGCGCTGACACTGACAATTACAATGATCAAATCCTTTGAAGCATATTCTTGGGTAGGGATCACAGATCTGACAAAAATATAATATGCAAGTGTTATGATATACCCATGTGACATGGGTATTATTAAATCAAATAATAAAATGTACAAGAGTACGCCATCTCAGAGTCACAGGAAATATGTCCGGAGCGGAGAGTTTTAAAAACAGCTCTGCCTAGGTATGGAAAGGAACCGTTGATGTTCACAGATCCTGTATGGGACAGTGGGCAGTGTCAGAAGATACGCTGAACAGAGAAGCTACCCAGACGGACTGTTGTTGCAGTGTGTGGGTAAAATCACTGGGGAAGCCAAGCATGAAGAAAGCAACATTACAACCTACGTGTTGTGATCAATGCGCTGTTTGCTCTATAACCTGTTAGTTCACATGCCTTGCCACTGTGATATATACTGTAGACCTAAGGCAGAGACAATAAGAAGACAGAATAAATTCAACAACAACTTGGTTTCATCACAAAACCACAGAGCAACATCTGTCCCCAAAGCATATTGCATGTAACAAAAGAGTTTCATGACCTGCAGCATGGTCAATCAAGTTAATGTTTTCTCCATTTTCAGACTACTAAACAACTATTGATTTAGAGCCACGGAGAGTTGCCGCAAGTCGCAAAGAAAACAAAGAGGCTGCCTCCACTATTCCAGCACCATTTCAACTTCAACATCCTCAAATAACCTCTGCTTAGTCTAATACAGTGACAATTAAAAGGTACCCCAAAAAATGTTGCCCAATCAACGTAAGCTAAATATGATGTGTGTGTGTGTGTGTGTGTGTGTGTGTGTGTGTGTGTGTGTGTGTGTGTGTGTGTGTGTGTGTGTGTGGAAGTTGACTCACCCTACTTGTAGAGAAACAACAATGCCATCCTCCTCTTTTTCATGTTGTCAAAATGCTACACACTTCTAGTTTTCCTTTCATGGGCATCGATAAGCCAGCTAGTAAACATTAGCCTACTACATTTAGCTACAGATTGAACTTCCATCCTCTCAGGCCAGGGGCATAATGAATGAATTAATGGCGGCAACAATGTCATACTCGTTTGGACCAGACAGCATCAGATAGATGGCCTACACATTAGAGAGACAGAGGGGCGGTGTTTTGCTCGCCTTGGATGCTTTCTCCGGGGAGATACATTTAGCCTCTCAATTGAAGGAAATTTATGAAAAACAGAGACGAAATATTCATGATTTATGTATTATTATTTTTTTATTGGTACATTTTTGGGGGGAAGTCTGGCTTCGCTTGCCATCAATGAATACACGCTACTGTTGTGTTGGGGCCAATGCCAGTGTGTTTACCCCAATAGCATTAGGCTTAACCTATGTACAGCAGTGTCAGTGTGCCAGCTGCATCTCTATCAGTGGTGGAGCAATTGAGAGCAGGTTAATCAGTTGAAATGCAGTTTACTACACTCTTTACTACCAGAGGGTAATATAACCACATATATGTTTTCCCCATAATATTCCATAGTATACTATCATATTGCGATTTTATTTGTATATTTGTTTACTGGTGTGGTTTAATGCTTGCTTGGTCAGCATGATTCTAAAACTGAGCTGGTGAACTATGTGAAATTGTATTGTAATTTACAGAAATACAGTACATTATACATTGTTTAATAATTCAGTCTGTGTGTGTGTGTGTGCGTGCGTGTGTGAGTGAGTGATTGATTGAGTGAGTGAGTGAGTGAGTGCGTGCGTGAATAGAAATAGCTGGGACAAGCACAGACATTCCACAGGCCCTTACCTAGCCTACACAGAGAGGTGTAAAACAATGTTTTCAAAGCCTTGCTTCAAATCTGTAGTTTCTGCATACCACCTCCAACACCCCCCACCTGCCCAGGTATGAGGATATACTGTGTTTTATGTCATGTGACAAAGCCCAATGAACCACACTACCTGCACCTCCCAAAAGTAAAAGCACTCCAGTCAGGCTTAATCAAAAGGTCAAAGTATGTGAAAAGAAGCAAATACTATTTGAACCCCCCACCCATTCCCCCCCAGCCTATCCATCCAAGGGCAGGTAGGTGAAGTGGACATGGCAGAAGACAATCACCACTCAGTCAACTCCATGCCCCCACACTCGCTACTCTCAGCCTCCCTCCCAATCTCCTTTCATCCCTTCCTCCCTCCCTCTGCCTGCTCCTGCTGTTCATATGAGAACAGAGAAGGGAGCGCTTCCCTCCCTCTTTTCTCTCTCTCTCTCTATTTCTCCACATGCACCTCCTGCTGCTCTTATTTTTAGACTGCAGACTCTTTGGGGGCTTGTGCTCCAGCTTATAGAGACGCACAGTTCTGAATGCATTAATATGTGATGCATCTCTCCCTCTCTCTCTCCCTCTCTCCCCCCCCCCTCTCATTTAGATTGTTCCTTTTTGGTTTGTTTTTCCCGTGCATGTGGCCTTGAAGTTCTATGTAGCATCTCAGTTGCATCTTAATTGTGTGTGTGTGTGTGTGTGTGTGTGTGTGTGTGTGTGTGTGTGTGTGTGTGTGTGTGTGTGTGTGTGTGTATGTCTGTGTGGTTGTGTTTGTGGGTGTGGGTGTGCATGCATGCGTGCATAACTGCATGTGCGTGCGTCTGTGCATATCTCTGTGTGTGTCTTTCTCTGTCTCTCTCCGGGGTACACCGAGCGATGCGATCTGTATTCAGGGTCTGCCTCAGGGCTGTGTGCCCTGGCATCCACCGCTCAGCCACCACCCAGACCGGTAGGGCACTCCCACTCAGAACACAGTGAACAGACTGGTGACATGTGGCTGGTATTTCACTAAGCCCTGTGTTGGGTAATGTGATGTGTCGAGTGTGTTGTGAAATTGACATTCAGGTCACCCGAAAAGCAGTCAAAGGAAAAAGGTATTTGTGAAGCAAACCAAGGGAAAGCTATTGAAATTCGAAAGGTATTATTTAGTGAAATTCAACAAGCACAACACATTTTCAAAAAGCACGCACACACAAACATGGCAATTGTGGAACCTGATTATGCTATGACATCCAAAGAATGAGTGGGCAGGAAGGAAGAGAGAAACAGCAGCTCCACCAGGAACAGGGGTGGAGAAATCCACGTTGTCAAAACAGTCATCAGTCAATCAGTCAGAGTTGAGAAAGTTCACACACACACACACACACACACACATTAGGGAGGAGGGAGAGAGTGAAAGGGCCTCCATGCATCGACTGGCCTCAAATGGATGCGAATGAATCTGCCATTTAAGAGCCGACGACCTGCCACTGAGCGCTTGTTAATTGTATCCCGAGGAAGATGTGAAGTATCTGGGACATTTTTGTCCCTAGTTCCTACATCACAGCCTGGCTGGTGCACGATTTCATATGCACACGTCTTCCTCCCTACGTCCCCTCCCCATTTCCCCCTAAAAACCTGTCCCAGATGACAAACAGCTTAGAAAATGCAATTTCCGTGGTGTGATTTAATTGTGGTCGAGTATCTTTGAAATCGCATAAAGACTCAGCAAGCAGAGGACAGTTAAACAACACACACAAGTAAGCTAGCTGTGCTTTCCACGTTGATCACCTTGTACAACAAACACACAAGCACACACACAATAAACATGCACACACCTATTGGCCTATTGATCTGGGCAGCAAGGAATCTATATGACCCAAGTCAAATGTACTTGTGCAACTGCACGCATCACTGAGAATTCGCACCAAAACCAGAGCTGGTTGCAACAGTGTTTCCTTAATGCTAATGTTTTTCTGTTTGCATACCCCAGTAGCCATCGTTCTGGTAGACATCTACCATATAGAGAAAGACCCCAGGTCCCAGATACACATAATAGCCAATCAGTCACTTTTCTTACGCAGTACATACGCACTGAAGATGATACGGGACACACCAAAACGTCTGTGTTTTGGATTACACAGAACATTCCATAAAGGGTGGCAGAGCCATTTAATCCCAATGTCAAATAACGTTAATTGCTTAACCTCAATATTTGCTTTCATTGACTTCAGAACTGTGAAGGGGTGTGTACTGTGTATATGTGGTTAATGTCCAGTACCAGTCGAAAGTTTGGAGAGAATGCCAAGAGTGTGCAAAGCTGTCATCAAGGCAAAGGGTGGCTCCTTTGAAGAATCTCAAATATAAAATATATATTTTGATTTGTTTAACACTTTTTTGGTTAATACATGATTCCAAATGTGTTAATTCATAGTTTTGATGTCTTCACTATTATTCTACAATATAGAAAATAGTCAAAATAAAGGAAAACCCTGGAATGAGTAGGTGTGTCCAAACCTTTGACAAGTACTGTATGTCTCCATCCCAAATGTCACCCTGTTCCGTATATGGGCTCTGGTCAAAGGTAGTGCACTACAAAGGGAAAAGTGTGCCATTTGGGATTCAACCTATGTACAGTATATTTACAATGCTGGATTGTAAAGCCACTAAATGGATTGAAGTCATTTATTGTAGGTTCTTGGTTCATGCTATGAACTGAACATCATGTACTAAGCATTGTTAATTACAGTTTTTCTCAATTGCTAAAACACTAAAACCCATTGGCTGAACTGTAACGACGGTCGTCAGGAATGGACCGAGGCGCAGCGGGTTGAGTGCTCATAATTAACTTTTTAATGAACACACTTACACAAACAAAACAAAACGATGGACGACGAATACAGACTTAAAGGCAAACAACAGCAATTCAAGTGACAACCTCCCACAAATACAAACACACCCTAATATATAGGACTCTCAATCAAAGGCAACTAGACAACACCTGCCTTCAATTGAGAGTCCACACCCCAATTAACTAAACATAGAAACAGACTAACTAGAAAGAACATAGACTAACAGAGCAGTGACCAAAAAACCCCGGAATACATAAATCAACTACCCTCTACATAATACACACACCCCGAACCACATAAACCAAATACCCTCTGCCACGTCCTGACCAGCCTACACTAACAAAATAACCCTCATACTGGTCAGAACGTGACATGAACAAAGTTCTCAGTTGCCTGGACTCATTTAGCTAATTATGCAGTCTGTTGTCAATAGCTTAAACCATTTCACGTGGTAAAACACAATTTGCAGATCTCACTTTTCAGCAAAACTCTAAACACATTCTCATTCTCAAAACACATTCTGCACTCTAATGCACATGTCATCCATACTGGTAAACACAAGTGGCAACAATCAAATACAAATAGAGAACACATGTCATTTATTGAACACAACCACTCAAAATGGATTTAACCTGTTTGAAATGATGCGACACAACCAATATAAGCCAGTTCAGAGAGCAAACAGGTTGTTGAAGGTGGGAAGGAGAAAGTCTGAGAATGGATAGAAGAAACAATGTGAGAGGACGAGGACGAGTGCGTATGTGAGGTGGGCGACGAGGAGGAAGAGGAGGAGGAGGGCAAGAAAGAGGAAGAGGAGGACGAAGAGGAAGAGGAAGACAAAGAGTGGAAATATCTAATGAAATTCGAGCAACAGTTATAGACCATGTTCTTGTCCATGGACTGACAATGAGGGAAGCAGGACTTAGAGTGTAACCCAATTTGAGCCAATTTTCTGTGTCCACCATAGTAAGGACATTCAGAGAAGAGAACAGGTACAGTATACTACTGTATTTTTGTAATTGCAGATTTACTGTACTACACTATATGCAGCTGTTTCAATAGACATTTGTCAAGTTAATCACTGTATGTATTGTACTGCATGAATATGTTTTGTAACTGCACAACTACTTTTTGTAGAATTGCAAGGCTGCCACATGCAGGTGGAAGGACAGCTATATTCACTCGGGAGCAAGAGGCCGTTATAGTTGGCATGGTCCTTCAAGATAATGCAATACGACTCAGAGAAATCCAGGAACAAGTGATACAAGACAACACACACTTCCAGGGAATTGACAGTGTGAGCATTTCCACAATTGACCGTGTCCTCCATCGTAACAGGATGCGAATGAAACAAGTATACAGAGTACCTTTTGAGCGCAACTCACCAAGGGTGAAAGAACTGCGAGCTCAGTATGTGCAAGTAAGTGTACATTCAGAAACATTTACTGTAATCCAGATTGTCTACAGTACTAACACATACTATGTGAATGACATTACTCTTCAGTACATACAATGTATGTGAATCAGAAGTGCATACAGTAGGCCTAATTGTACTCTACAGTATAGCACTGTCTCTGTACGACTTACAAAATCCTACATACAGTATATTGTATTTCTACACAGACAATATTTGACTTGGAATCCTTGGACAGACCACATGAGTTCATCTTTGTCGATGAAGTAGGCTTCAATCTAACAAAGAGGAGAAGGAGAGGCATGATTGGACAGTGGGCCTTTGTTGAAGTCCCTGGTCAACGAGGTGGCAATGTCACAATCTGTGTTTGCTATCAGCAACCATGGTGTTCTACATCACCATGTTACACTCGGGCCATATAACACCCAGCACCTTCTAACATTTATTGCCAATCTAAGAGATATTTTATTTGAGCAGCAGGTTCAAGAGCAGCAGGGTCAAGAGCTAAATGAGAATCCCATTCCCACCTATGTGATAGTGTGGGACAATGTCAGTTTCCACCGAGCTGCTCAGGTAAGGGAATGGTTTAACATCGATGGGCAGTTTATGAACTTGTACCTCCCTCCATACTCGCCTTTCCTGAATCCGATTGAGGAGTTTTTCTCCTCTTGGAGATGGAAAGTGTATGATAGACAACCCGACACCAGAGTAAATCTGCTGCAAACCATGGATTTAGCCTGTGGTGATATAGGTGAGGAATCATGTCAGGGCTGGATACGGCACACAAGAGGCTTCTTCCCCCGTTGCCTCAGGAGGGACAATATTGCTTGTGATGTGGACGAAGTGCTCTGGCCTGACCCAGCCCAAAGACAAGAAGAAGCACATTGATCACATGTTTACTCCTTAGATTTTTGTCCCTTTTAGTATTGTATACTGTAGTACAGTGCATTGTAGGCTGTATACTGTACAATGGACAAATTGTATGGCCCTGAACATTGTGCTTTCCATTTATTAACAGTACTGACTGCGCAATAGATTTTGACTGGTTGCAGGTTCATATCAACAAAGAACAAGAATTACAGTATCACAGAGACAAAGGACAAGTTTGTGAGATGCAGGGTACAGTAGTGTAAAAATAGGGGTACAAGGAGGAGGAAGAACAAAAAACTAAATTGCAAAGAGCAAAGCTGAGTAGTAATTTCTGATCAATGTTGAGCTACTATGATAGAACCTGTTTTCGTTCATCAAAAGACAATGACGGAAAAATATGATTTTTTTTTTAATTAAAAATGTACTTCTCCCTGAGAATTGTATGTTTTGAACAATGTGTTTTCTATTTTTCGGTGTATTGTTTACTGACTGCTTGAGAGCGTATATCATTTTGATCACTTTATTTATGATTTGAGAGCAGTGTTTGATTTTGAACACAGGTAAAGCTGTTTTGAGGCGAATGTTCCATTTTGCGAGAGGAGTCAGAGGTTATGTAAATAGTGCTTGAAGATGAGGTTTTGTGTTTAATGTTTTCAGGAAATGGAGCAAGGTTTCAGAAATTGTGTTTTAGCAATTGAGAAAAACTGTAAGCAGGGAGAAAGAGCGAGGGTGAGAGAGAGAAAGAGCGAGAGAGTGTTTTTTAACCTGCCGAGAGAGAGCGAGAGAGCGAGAGAGCGAGAGCGAGAGAGAGAGGTGTTAAAAGTAAAGTAACTTCCACCAAACACACTCTGACAGAGAAAAAGGAGGAAGGACTGCAGCCCTCGTCAGAACAGGAAATGTGCCGCTCATTTAGAAACAGGAAACTCTGCAGTCGAAAACAGAATTACAGACCAGATTCATCCAATACTATAACAACTATTGTGTGTCCCCATAAACCCACACAACTAGGACTGTGGCTAAACCAAGAGCTTGTAGAACTATTCTAAATTAAATTCCTATTTCTCATTCCAAACTGACACTGCATGGAGGAGGTGATTGAACAAGGGCTTGTTGCCCTTTCTGTTTCTCTCTTGAGGGGCAGGTTGATTTCAGAGTAATGAGATATCAGTGTGCAAGCAGATCACTTTTTACAACGGCTGTATCTTTCTCCAACTCAGTGACTTGTAGTTAGATTATCCACCTGAGATTGGAAGGTTGGAGGCTGGAAAGCCGGACGAGCCATACCAAAGAATAAAAATGGGACTTGATGACTCTCTGCTTGGCACAAATATGTCAGTATTATAATGTACTGTTAGCTGTAGATAACAAGCATAGCTCTAGGCAAGACAGGTACACATCCTTTGATCAAGGCTTCAGTCTTCTCTCTATATATTCTTCACAGCCTTGCCTAAGTATAAAACCTTATCTGTGTCCCGAATGGCACCTTATTCCCTCTTCCCTACATAGTGCACTATCTTTGACCAGAGCCCTATATGGGCCCTGGTCAAAAGTAGTGCACTATATAGGGAAGAGGGGGCATTTGGGACATGGCCCCTTGCAACCTTGAGATTGAAACTCCCCTGAATATTGCTGCTGAATATGGCTCCACTTTGATCTGTTCCCAGATCTGTTTCCAGTCAACAGAACAGCATCCTGACCTCCTTACTTATTCTCGGGTGCTGAATCTTCACCTTACTCCTACAGAGATGAATTGAGCCGCTTGACCAATAGAAAGTTAGTCGTTTTGTATGAACTTTTCACTGTTTACTATTCACTGCTGCATTTTCACTTATCACTGAAACAATTTGTATTAGCTGAATATCTTACAAATTAAAAGACAAAATAATTTAAAGACATGGAATAAGGTAAAATCATGTTACCAACTTTATACGGTGAACACCTACAGTGAACCACTGTACCTAGTACCTACTGCATCTGGGAAATCCAACTGCAACTAAAACCTAGGGTGATAATATAGCATGACTAATCAGACATGGCGGTTTGTCAACGCAAAAAAAAAAGTGCAAATGACAAAAAAACCTTTCTCAATCAAATTTGAAAAGTCATGATTTGACTGACATATACGAGGGGTTGAGATTCATACACTGGCTGAAATGAAACAGCACAGAGAGATTCCATACTCCACCCTGCAACCCCAAAGCACAACATGAGTCATCTTATCCACATGGGTCCCATCCTGAAGAAGTCTTGTGGAGCTATATCACACAAAAAAGAGCTTGTGAGAGCTATAGAAGTTACTGTATTCTAATACAATACGGAGAAATCTGAGCTTTTCAATAACTATTCGAACATGCTTTGTTTGTTTGCTTTATTTTCAATATGTCCACCTCACAGATAATGTACAGTTGAAGTCGGAAGTTTATATACCCCTTAGCCAAATACATTTAAACTCAGTTTTTCACAATTCCTGACATTTAATCCTAGTAAAGATTCCCTGTCTTAGGTCAGTTAGGATCACCACTTTATTTTAAGAATGTGAAATGTCAGAATAATAGTAGAGAGAATGATTTATTTCCGCTTTTATTTCTTTCATCACATTCCCAGTGGGTCAGAAGTTTACATACACTCAATTAGTATTTGGTAGCATTGCCTTTAAATTGTTTAACTTGGGTCAAACATTTCGGGTAGCCTTCCACAAGCTTCCCACAATAAGTTGTGTGAATTTTGGCCCATTCATCCTGACAGAGCTGGTGTAACTGAGTCAGGTTTCTAGGCCTCCTTGCTCGCACATGCTTTTTCAGTTCTGCCCACAAATTTTCTATGGGATTGAGGTCAGGGCTTTGTGATGGCCACTCCAATACTTTGACTTTGTTGTCCTTAAGCCATTTTGCCCCAACTTTGGAAGTATGCTTGCGGTCATTGTCCATTTGGAAGACCCATTTGCGACCAAGCTTTAACTTCCTGACTGATGTCTTGAGACAACTTCAATATATCCACATAATTTTCCTGCCTCATGATGCCATCTATTTTGTGAAGTGCACCAGTCCCTCCTGCAGCAAAGCACCCCCACAACATGATGCTGCTATCCCGTGCTTCACGGCTGGGATGGCGTTCTTCGGCTTGCAAGCCTCCCCCTTTTTCCTCCAAACATAACGATGGTCATTACGGCCAAACAGTTCTATTTTTGTTTCATCAGACCAGAGGACATTTCTCCAAAAAGAACGATCTTTGTCCCCATGTGCAGTTGCAAACTGTAGTCTGTATTTTTTATAGCGGTTTTGGATCAGTGGCTTCTTCCTTGCTGAGCGGCCTTTCAGGTTATGTTGATATAGGACTCGTTTTACTGTGGATATAGATACTTTTGTACCTCTTTAATCCAGCATCTTCACAAGGTCCTTTGCTGTTGTTCTGGGATTGATTTGCACTTTTCGCACCAAAGTATGTTCAGCTCCAGGAGACAGAACACGTCTCCTTCCTGAGTGGTATGATGGCTGCGTGGGTCCATGGTGTTTATACTTGCGTACTATTGTTTGTACAAATGAACGTGGTACCTTCAGGCGTTTGGAAATTTCTGCCAAGGATGAACCAGACTTGTAGAGGTCTACACATTTTTTTTTGAGGTCTTGGCTGATTTCTTTTGATTTTCCCATTATGTCAATCAAAGAGGCACTGAGTTTGAAGGTAGGCCTTAAAATACATCCACAGGTACACCTCCAATTCACTCAAACGATGTTAATTAGCCTATCAGACACTTCAAAGCCATGACATCACTTTCTGGAATTTTCCAAGCTGTTTAAAGGCACAGTCAACTTAGTGTATGTAAACTTCTGACCCACTGGAATTGTGATACAGTGAATTATAAGTGAAATAATCTGTCTGTAAACAATTGTTGGAAAAATGACTTGTGTCATGCACAAAGTAGATGTCCTAACCGACTTGCTAAAACTATAGTTTGTTAACAAGAAATTTGTGGAGTGGTTGAAAAACAAGTTTTAATAACTCCAACCTAAGTGTATGTAAACTTCCGACTTCAACTGTATGTAGTGTTACATAGAGGAGGAAAGTTCAATAGAAACACAAACTAGTAACAGTCTAGAAATAACTCTCCATGACCACCAGCAGAATGAAAGCCGTTTGGGGGTGGCAGATGGCCTAGAGGATAGAGAGGCAGACCTGTAGCTGTATGGCTGTTGGTTCAAATCCCAGGGCCAGGCATGAAAAAAAGTGTCCTGTCTTAACTGAACTGGCAACCAGGAGGGCTGCTGTTTAGATTGCAGGTATCATCTCCTACACGGCAGGAGATGATACCTGCAAGGTACTTAATAACCGCAGAACTGACTCTAGGCACTGAACTGTGTGTTGACAATGAAGTATATATTCTATTCCTGTCAATTTACTGTAGCTTGGCAGTCAGATCTGTTTCTACTTTGGCCAACCCACCATTGCTAAGCAAAATGGCTAACAAGCATCATTTACTATTATAAGACCATCATAAACCTTTTGAATGTTGCACATTTCTGGAGTCAAACATTGTAAGACACACTACACGGCCAAAAGTATGCGGACACCTGCTCATCAAACATCTCATTCCAAAATCATGGCCATCAATATGGAGTTGGTCCCCCCTTTGCTGCTATAACAGCCTCCACTCTTCTGGGAAGGCTTTCCACTAGATGATGGAACATTGCTGCGGGGACTTGCATCCATTCAGCCACAAGATCATTAGTGAGGTCGGGCACTGATGTTGGGCGATTAGGCCTGGCTCGCAGTCGGTGTTCCAATTCATCCCAAAGGTGTTCAATGGGGTTGAGGTCAGGGCTCTGTGCAGGCCAGTCATGTTCTTCCACACCGATCTTGACAAACCATTGGCATCTGCCAAACCCAGATTCGTCTGGGATGGTGAAGAATGATTTATTACTCCAGAGAACGCGTTTCCACTGCTCCAGAGTCCAATTGCAGCAAGCTTTGTTCAGACGATGTTCACAGACGGTGTTCACGAGCTACCCACTTCAGCGCTTGGCAGTTCCGTTCTGTGAGCTTGTGTGGCCTACCACATCACGGCTGAGCCGTTGTTGCTCCTAGACGTTTCCACTTCACAATAACAGCACTTACAGTTGACAAGGCAGATCTTGCAGGGCACAAATTTGACCAACTGACTTGTTGGAGAGGTGGCATCCTATGATGGTGTCATGTTGAAAGTCACTGAGCTCTTCATAAGCCCATTCTAATGCCAATGTTTGTCTATGGAGATTACATTGCTATGTGCTCGATTTTATACACTTGTCAGCAACGGGTGTGGCGGAAGTAGCCAAATCCACTAATTTGAAGGGGTGCCCACATACTTTTGGCCATGTAGTGTATGTTTAGTAAACATGTGCAGTATGGTATGTGTACTGTATGTTATGTGTTAGAGTAGATACACCCATACAACATGTGGCGTGCTATCTATAGTCATAAGATTTGCAAAATTGACAAGTTCAAAAAGAGCCTATTGGGAACTGTCGCATATAAAAATCATCACCAGGAAGACATTGCCTCAAAGCCTGGTCACAGATCTGTTTGTGCTGTCTTATCAACTCACCAGAGTTGGCAAGGCAGCAGAAACAGATCTGGGACCAGGCTTATTCCCTCATCCCTCAGAGAGAACAAGAGAACGAAGAAACGTATACTCACTGAAAGCTGCTACTGCCAGGACCAGCGTCACAAAGATGGAAACCCAGGAGACCCACAATGCTTTCTTGCGGTAGCTTTGAGCTTCGTGGGGCTTTAGCCTCATGCTGCTCTCCAGTAAGCCTGTCAAAAGCAACACGCAAGGGTGAGATTCCAGAATGCTTTTAGCACTCATATCATAATCTTTTGTCCATTCCCTACAATAGATTTAAGATTATGTACATGCTATGAAGCTTCCTGGTTTCTGTAACAAACAAAAAATGAAGCAATACACGAATTTGAAGGATCCTTGTATTGTAGACTACTAAAAACCCAGAGGTGTGAGGACTGGCTCAGGTGTGATAATAGTGTAGGGTTACACAGTAAACTACTGTCTCACAATAGTGATAATGATGAGGTACTGTGGGCCATCAAGAAATGATCTTCTAGACATTAAATCAAGTTGGTCACTAGCTGAGTCCTACCGACTGCAACCTCAAGAGCCTGGGATGTATTCACTACTTCTAGCAACAAGAAACCATTTTACAGTTTAAGAACCAATTTGAAGCAAACAGAAAAAACGGAATAAACGGGGTGGGACCTACCTGAATTTGTCCAATAGAAACCCTCTTTTCCGTTGCAAAACCTTTTCAGTTTGGAGTAAACGGTTTCTGTTGCGAAATGTTTTGCAAAAGACTAAACATTTTGCAACAGAGTCAGCATAATAAATAAATACATATTCCTCTAAAATGTGTTTTGAATAAGGTGAATTGCATATAGAAGCTAGAGGGTGTGGACATGTTTTCTTTTAGAGTCGGTTGATCAGAGTGCCAGCATGTAGGCTATACTATAACGGTCATTGATACAATTATCTCAGAGACGTATTCCTTAGATGTGTAGGATCGGTGATGGAGTTAGTGCCCTGATATTATCAAGCAGTTTGTCTGTCAGTGTAAAACGTAATAAATGTGTTACGGCTGCCTTACTATACCCCCTTCAAGTAAAGTCTAATCCATAATTGTTTCAGGTCTCCAGTCTGCTTAAAGAGACTACTTATAATGTATAATGGAAATTCTAGACACGTGTTGGGAGTAGCCCATAAGCGTTCAGAGTAACTCAAATGCATTGCTATGACAGTTTAGTTTGTTGAGATATTTCTGCTAAAAGAAAAAATACGAAACGTACATAGAATGTTGGTTTACTTTGTACTATCGACAGACTATTATATCTAATTGTGTTAGTGGACTGCAATCATTTCTGGTGCACAAAGCGTTCATTAAAAAAAAACTTACTTGAAAATGATTAATAATATTGCGATATTATCCAATGAAGGCGCACATATATCACAACTCAGACGCACTCTAGGCTGAAGTATCCTAGTCTACGTTTAAATAGCAGGCGTATTCTATTTTTGTTTGATTTCTCATAGTTATCGGCCTACCTTGCCCCTCCACGCTATCGCTAATCTTCATCTCCTGGTCCATCTTGAATTTAGGTTCCCCCTGACTTGCTCTTTTGGGTGGCTGTTGATCTGTCGGGTCGCACTGGCCGTTCACAGTCGACGGATCAACAATAGTTGGATCCGGGATGGTGCTCACCCTCACCGGGTCTGAGGCTGTAGAGTCCGTCATTGCCCAAAATTGCGGTTCCAATTAGGCAACTCCAAAAGTCTCACACCAAAGCGTGAAGTTCCGTCCTCAAGCGTTGAGTTGCGGCCGGCGGAGTCGGCTTCTGTAGATCTGAGCGCAGTATGGAGCGCATCAATACCGTGCCCCCATGCCAGTCATGAATTCGAAGTCGAGTGCGAAGACAGCAGCAAGAGGACTCTAATTACGAATCTAGTTTATTTAACGAGATCTCTGGGTTGTGTGGAATCCGTACCCATGTCCATGTCAAGTCTGCTTATCAGTGAACACTGGAGACTGTAGACATGTTTGCCACGCTACAACAGTTCCCGGTTCGACTCCGCCGCGCGTTATGAACAACATCTGTCCCAGGTGGTTCTCGAGAAAGCATCGAATTTTACTGGCGCACAGTAGGCGATTCCAAATAGTCTCAGAAGAATATTAAAGGAAAACAAACACATACAATTAGAAATATATGTGCTTTGTGGCCTGTAACTATTTTACCAATGCCATTTACAAACATTTTTCTATTTCTAAATATGTATTTATTTAGTGGCCTACATCAGGTAAGTCTATTAGGCCAACATGATCATAGGTCCAGAGTAGAGTGCATTTTTGAATATTACAGAAATATTTCAATACCTTAACAAGTTTACATCAAGTTCATATCAGCCATCTTAAGGCCCCTTCAAAGTCTGTTAAGGTGCTCCACGGGCCCTGTGCAGGCTAGATCCAAGGCCATCTTGTAGGTTGGCCTCTGGGGGCTCCACAGGGCCTGTGGAGCACCTTAACAGACTTTGCAGGGCCCCCAAAGATGGCTCAAATGAACTTGATGTAAACTTGAATGCTGGAATGTCGTTTTCCTCAAAGATCAAGACTAAAAACTGCACGCTTAAACCTCTTTGGTTGCTGACCTATATACGGTGCATTTGGAAAGTATTCAGACCCCTTCACTTTTTCTGCATTTTGTTACACTGCAGCCTTATTCTAAAATTGATTAAATCGTTTTTTCCAGCCTCATCAATCTAAAGCAAAATCTGAAATATAACATTTACATAATTATTCAGACCCTTTACTCAGTACTTTGTTGAACCAACTTAGGCAGCGATTACAGCCTCGAGTCTTCTTGGGTATGACGCTACAAGCTTGGCACACCTGTATTTGGGGAGTTTCTCCCATTCTTCTCTGCTGATCTTCTCAAGCTCTGTCAGGTTGGATGGGGAGCGTTGCTGCACAGCTATTTTCAGGTTACTCCAGAGATGTTTGATCAGGTTCAAGTCCAGGCTCTGGCTGGGCCACTCAAGGACATTCAGACATGTCCCGAAGCCACTCCTCCGTTGTCTTGGCTGTGTGCTTAGGGTCGTTATCCTGTTGGAAGGTGAACCTTCACCCTAGTCTGAGATCTTGAGCACTCTGGAGTAGGTTTTCATCAAGGATCTCTCTGTACTTTGCTCTGTTCATCTTTCCCTCGATCCTGACCGGGTTCCCAGTCCCTGCTGCTGAAAAACATCACCACAATAGGATGCTAACACTACCATGCTTCACCGTAGGGATGGTGCCAGGTTTCCTCCAGACGTGACGCTTGCCATTCAGGCCAAGCAGGTGGACCACAGGTGGACTCCAATCAAGTTGTAGAAACATCTCAAGGATGATAAATGGAAACAGGATGCATCTGAGCTCAATTTCAAGTTTCATAGCAAAGGGTCTGAATACTTATGTTAATAATGTATTTCTGTTTTTTATTCGTAATAAATTTGCTAAAGTTTCTAAAAACAGTTTTTGCTTAGTCATTATGGGGTATTGTGTGTAGATTGATGAGGAATTTATTTGATTTTATCCATTTTAGAATAAGGCTGTAATGTAACAAAATGTGGAAAAAGTCAAGGGGCCTGAAAACTTTCCCGAATGCACCATAAGTCAGTAGCACAGACCATGCAGACAGAAAGGTTACTTACTGTAAGGTACAGCCTGCCCCTATGTGGAATATTGCAATTATTACAGCACAAGGTGAAACATTTTTTGAGAAATAAACTGCTTTCATTTGTACTGTATTATTATCCATAAATTGCCCTATTATTTCAATTTTTCTACGATTATAAACATACCGTAGACAATATAACTCAGAGAAAATAAAATACCCACTAGTGTTCAAGCAAGCCAGATAGAATTGAAGTGACACAGTTTCTCAACACGACCTATGACCCTGCATCATCATTCCGTTGCTCTGAGGATATGCTGTATCACCCCTTTACAGGATGTGTAAAAGCGTCCTTATTAAACATTGTTTCTTTCAAAGCAAATTGATGTTGTGATCATGTTCATAGCACATAGTATTCTATACTGAAAGATTTTACTATATGTGGGTATATGTATTGTCAGTGTCTAGGAACAGAAGGAATAACTGTTATAACTTCTGTAGTTCGTCTCTCTTTTGCAGGTTTGTCCACAATTAACAAAATATTCACAACTGGTTCTAAGTCATGTTGGCTTACAGTTGAATCAAAACAAACGCACACAAAATAAAATTACTGACATTAGATTTACGCTGAAATTGGGGAATAAAGGCTCACGATGAAATGACAAGTTATAGCTTTATAAATGAATGACTTATTTATTGATTAAAGTGAAAGTGAACATGAATAGGCAAAGCAGTGCACACATATAAAGATTAAAGCTGTAAATAAAAAAAGGTTGTATTGAATCGAAATTGCATTTGTGAGACATACATATCATGTGTAATACGTATCGTGTGTTGTGGTATCCATGAGTTCATCTGACTCTGGGTAAGTAGAAAAAAGGGCTTGGTTGCCAAAATATTGCACTATCCCTTTAATGTGAGATAGCAAGGCTAGACTTGGCAGTCACACTTTATTTGCATAGATTGAAAATAATTTTAAATGTTTGAAAAGCCTGCAGCAAGCAATACCATTCACCTGAATCACACTTTGTTATTATACATATGAAAAATACGGCAAAGGTCCAAGATAAAACATACAGTACACTCATTCCCACAGACATTCTTTTATAACCCGCACTAACCTCTGGAAGGGCAATGCTTCTTTGTTGGTTTATCAGATCTTTCTTGTAGCCTGCCCTGAAGTGATTGATCCGCGTGTCACAGCTCAGCAGCTGCTTGGGCTTGTAGCTAGGGCTGGGCGGTATACCTTATTTTATGATATACCAGTATTTATGCAGGGACCGGTTTGGGTTTTTACTTTACCTTCTATACCAGTATTTGAATGTTTGGTTTGTTAAATGTGATACGCCATGTGTAATGTAAACTTTTATAGTTTACTTTGCTACTTGAGTCATCTCTCTCTGTGCCACTTTCCACACAGACCTAGCCCTGCCCCCTGTTTATTTATTTTTATTTCACCTTTATTTAACCAGGTAGGCCAGTTGAGAACAAGTTCTCATTTACAACTGCGACCTGGCCAAGATAAAGCAAAGCAGTGCGACAAAAACAACACAGTTACACATAAACAAATGAGCAGTCAATAACACAAAAGAAAAGAAAAATAGAAAAATCTATGTACAGTGTGTGCAAACGTAGAAGATTAGGGAGGTAAGGCAATAAATAGGCCATAGAGGTGAAATAATTACAATTTAGCATTAACACTGAAGTGATAGATGTGCAGATGATGATGTACAAGTAGAGATACTGGGGTGCAAAAGTGCAAGAGGGTAAGTAATAAAATGGGGATGAGGTAGTTGGGTGTGCTATTTACAGATTGGCTGTGTACAGGTACAGTGATCGGTAAGCTGCTTTGACAGCTGATGCTGCTTTTTGTAGTTCGTTCCAGTCATTCGCAGCAGAGAACTGGAAGGAAAGGCAGCCATAGGAAGTGTTGCCTTTGGGGATGACCAGTGCAATATACCTGCTGTAGCGCGTGCTACAGGTGGGTGTTGCTATGGTGACCAGTGAGCTGAGATAAGGCGGGGCTTTACCTAGCAAGGACTTATAGATGACCCTGAGCCAGTGGGTTTTGCGATGGATATGTAGTGAGGGCCAGCCAACAAGAGCATACAGGTCGCAGTGGTTGGTAGTATATGGGGCTTTGGTGATAAAACGGATGGCACTGTGATAGACTACATCCAGTTTGCTGAGTAGAGTGTTGGGGGCTATTTTGTATATGACATCACCGAAGTCAAGGATCGGTAGGATGGTCAGTTTTACGAGGGTATGTTTGGCAGCATGAGTAAAGGAGGCTTTGTTCAGAAATAGGAAGCGGATTCTAGATTTTATTTTGGATTGGAGATGCATAATGTGAGTCTGGAAGGAGAGTTTACAGTCTAACCAGACACCTAGGTATTTGTGGTTGTCCACATATTCTAAGTCAGAACCGTCCAGAGTAGTGATGCTAGTCGGACGGGAGTGTGCGGGCAGCAATCGGTTGAAGAGCATGCACTTAGTTTTACTAGCATTTAAAAGCAGTTGGAGGCCACAGAAGGAGTGTTGTATTGCATTGAAGCCTGTTTGGAGGTTTGTTAGCACAGTGTCCAAAGAAGGGCCAGATGTATACAGAATGGTGTCGTCTGCGTTGAGGTGGATCAGAGAATCACCAGCAGCAAGAGCGACATCATTGATATATACAGAGAAAAGAGTCGGCCCGAGATTTGAACCCTGTAGCACCCCCATAGAGACTGCCAGAGGTCCGGACAATAGGCCCTCCGATTTAACACACTGAACTCTATCTGAGAAGTAGTTGGTGAACCAGGCGAGGCAGTCATTTGAGAAGCCAAGGCTATTGAGTCTGCCGATAAGAATGCGGTGATTGACAGAGTCGAAAGCCTTGGCCAGGTCAACAATATTGATGACAACAATGCTGTTTTCACATTGCTTCTTAATATAAATCTACTAGCCTTCTATAATGACACTAAAGGTTTGTGTTTCTTACATCAGCAAACAGCTAGTTTGTCTTTTCTTAGCAAATTGCCATAAATCTTGTGAGATGCTAATTGTTAGCCGCTAATGCTAATAGCTAGCTAGCTAATAAATGTACTGAGTAAGAGCAAACGTAGCTAGCTAATACAGCCTGATAATACAAGTGATGGTGTAGACCTAAATCAGCATGTTGTTTGTACAACAGTATCTTCTAAATCAAAGCAGAATATGCAAAGCAAGAATATGTTAGCTACATGATGTAGCAAAGAGAAAACATGCAATGTAGCCAAAGCTTATAGGGTCCCATAGGAAACACTTACCAACACTTTTTAATTTTTTATTTCACCTTTATTTAACCAGGTAGGCCAGTTGAGAACAAGTTCTCATTTACAAATGCGACCTGGCCAAGATAAAGCAAAGCAGTGCGACAAAAACAACACAGAGTTACACATAAACAAACATACAGTCAATAACACAATAGAAAAATCGATGTACAGTGTGTGCAAATGTAGAAGAGTAGGTAGGTAAGGCAATAAATAGGCCATGGAGGCTAAATAATTACAATTTAGCATTAACACTGGAGTGATAGATATGCAGATGATGATGTACAAGTAGAGATACTGGGGTGTAAAAGAGAAAAAAGATAAATAAAAATATGGGGATGAGGTAGTTGGGTGTGCTATTTACAGATTGGCTGTGTACAGGTACAGTGATCGGTAAGCTGCTCTGACAGCTGATGCTTAAAGTTAGAGAGGGAGATATAAGACTCAAACAATTGTTGTGGAAATACTACACAGGGACACTCGAAGATACATCTTAAATTAATAATTCTTTATTATCAGCGCGCTGGAGAGGTTCCAACCAACTCAGTGCACCAAGTACACATGTCAATCAGGAGCTCTACCTGGGGCAGTCCTGTTAGTTCTCTTATATACAGACAAATTATATTTGCATGATTTAGCTTATTCATCATTCATAATTAATTAATCATTAACGTTTACTTCTTTCATGTGACCGACCAACACTGGGTCATGCATGTGACAGACTAATAACTCACGAGGCTTCTTCTCTCAAAGCTGAGACCTTGAAACTAAGATATCTTTCGTTCTCAAAACAAGTTTCTGGGCGTACTGCCAAATTGCAGATACTGATAGTGAGGATTCGTTCAATGAGTCCCTCATGAACACAGAAATTGGTTATTAGAAAAGCACAAACATAAAAATGTCAATTAAACATTATTTTCATGAACACTGTTACAAAATATTTGTCATGTTTAATGACTAAGGTGTCTGTTAATTGTATTTTCATATTTTATAAATGATTTATTATTTCAATTAGAAACCAACTGTAAAGGAGTTATTGGTTCATGACATCATTTAGAAAACATACACATAATGAATTGGATATTTACTAACAGTTATTAAGTGTGATTAGAACTATTATCATCAACACTAATACTGCAATTGATGATGAATAGATATAGAAAATCAAGAAGACTGAATTACTGCACATTTTTTTATTTAACTGCCTTTTTCGTCAGCATGCTAGGCTAGCTAATGCTAGAACGAGCACTATTTCAATCTTCTTGATTTTCCATATCGGATAATGGGATCATTAGGAGTACAGGCACATCTTCCATCCCTGGATTGGGGTACGTTTTCTAGCCATATCCGCATTCATCACTGCGGTGCAAACATTATGGCTGAGGATCCTTCTGACTTGAAGGGGAAGATGTATTTACTGCTCAACCTCAAGTCGAAACATATCGGCTAATAAAAACCCTATTACCACGGTCTCAGTCTTTCTGTCTCTCTCTGAAGCTGGTTTGCTCTCTTTAAGTCAGGTTGTTGTGGCTGGTCTCTAGTTCGTCTCTCTTTAGTCAGGTTGTTGTACTCATTACAGTAGACACATAGGCCTATGATCCCAGCCAGTAGAACACACTGCAGCAGCTCCAGAGGGTCTCTTCCATCAAATGAAAATATACTGAGGCACACATTGCTATTATAACATCAATCTGACAGACATTTTCTTCTCCTGCAACCTCATCTTTATTTTTGTCTCAGCTTTGGTTACATGTTCAGTTGCTATTTCAAGCTCTGAGAATGAAAATATATATTTTCTTCTGGTAAGAGATTTGATGTGTGTGTTTGTATTGTTACCTGAATGATGAGCACCAGCTCCAGCCATCTTGCTGGGCCTCAAGGTTCTCTCTGACATACACAACATGACCAAAAGTATGTGGACACCTGCTTGTCAAACATCTCATTCCAAAATCATGGGCATCAATATGGAGTTGGTCCCCCCTTTGCTGCTATTAACAGCCTCCACTCTTCTGGGAAGGCTTTCCACTAGATGTTGGAACATTGCTGCGGGGACTTGCTTTCATTCAGCCACAAGAGCATTAGTGAGGTCGGACACTGATGTTGGGCGATTAGGCCTGGCTCGCAGTCGGGGTTCCAATTCATCCCAAAGGTGTATTATGGGTTTGAGGTCAGGGCTCTGTGCAGGCCAGCCAAGTCCTTCCACACCGATCTCAACAAACTATTTCTGTATGGACTTTGTACACGGGGGCATTATCATGCTGAAACAGGAAAGGGCCTTCCCCAAACTGTTGCCACAAAGTTGGAAGCACAGAATCGTCTAGAATGTCATTGTATGCTGTAGCGTTAAGATTTCCCTTCACTGGAACTAAGGGCTCTAGCCCGAACCATGAAAAACAGACCCAGACAATTATTCCACCTACACCAACATTTCCAGTTGGCACTATGCATTCGGGCAGGCAGCGTTCTCCTGGCATCAGCCAAACACTGATTTGTCCATTTCCACTGCTCCAGAGTCCAATGGCAGCGAGCTTTACACCACTCCAGCCAACACTTGGCATTGCGCAAGGTGATTTTAGGCTTGTGTGCAGCTGCTCGGCCATGTAAATCGATGTCATTAATGTGCTGACATTGCTTCTGAGAATAGACGATTTTTACGCCCTACATGCTTCAGCACTCGGCGGTACCGTTCTGTGAGCTTGTGTGGCCTACCACTTTGCGGCTGAGCCGTTGTTGCTCCTAGACGTTTCCACTTCACAATAACAGCCCTTACAGTTGGCTGGGGCAGCTTAAGCAGAAATTTGAACTGACTTGTTGGAAAGGTGACACCCTATGACGGTGCCATGTTGAAAGTCACTGAGCTCTTCAGTAAGGCCATTCTACTGCCAATGTTTGTCTATGGAGATTGCACGGCTGTGTGTTCGATTTTATTCACCTGTCATCAATGGGTGTGGCTGAAATAGCCAAATCCATTCATTTGAAGGGGTGTCCATTCTTTTGTATATATAGTATATCGCCCACATACCTTTGGTCATGCAGTGTATGTTTCCTGCACTGCTCTAGTCTGTGTGTGATTTATTGTGAAGTATTTTACATTTTCAACTACAATGAAGAGGAAACCAACACACTCTGATCACCTTGTGACTCCTGCCAACCTTAGTTTCCCACGGTGCATTGTAGTTTTAAACATGCGATTGAAGAATTGAAGTCAATATGTATTAAGAGGGTCCACTGAAGTGACACATGACTGAGGTTTTGACAGTTCGGCTTGCACGTGACCGGCCAACAATGGCCCTAAAGGGGTCCTTTTTCTATCTATGCGGCCTGTATATGACAATGACATCTGTGTTAAGAGTATTCTAAGCAGTGCAATGATGTTATGTTTTCTAGCCATGCTTCAAACTAAAGGGAAGCCAGTGAAAAAAATTGGCATTCTCAGAAAGGCCAAAACATCAACATTTAAATATCTAATTTCATTATTGTTTTCTGTTGGAATATTCATCTTTGTTACACCATTAGAAGCCTACACACAGAGAACTGTCAACACCACTACAGTTTAAAGCTTCAAAACTGTAGGAGGATAATAGGAATAAGAAAGGAATTGAAAGAAAGATTTCATTAGTGTCTATGATTACTTACTACAAAAACATGAATGCTGTGCTAGAGTGACACTAGGCTGGCCTAGCGGTCTAAGCCGTTGCCAGTGGAACACAGCTTGCTGCAGCATGGGTTCGAATCAGACCCATTGCTATTTCAGCACTCTCTCCCCCGTCTTTCCTCTCCTCCAACAAACAACTAATTATGTAATGATTGGGACTGCCCCACTCCTTATAAAAAATAAAAGATGATACAATTTACAATCATGTTTGACAGACACGCACACAAAATAGGCTTTGATAAAAGGGATTACTTTGGACCAAATCAGACGTGAAACTGCTCAGGTTTACACAGCCAACTTCTCAGGGGCATAAAGGGTTAGGGTTGGGGTTGTGTTTTCTGAATGACTCTGAGAGCGATACTCTTAAGAGCGAGGAGGGCTTCATTGCAGGCGTTGGAGATGAATGATGGCGGTAGGAGGAAACCATATCGACCACGGTCCTCCAGCTCAAAGGTGAAGGAGTAGTGGATGCCCAGGTTGTAGGCCCAGTCGTCAGAACCTCCGGGGGCTACGTCTGGAGAAGGACGAAGGAAGAACAAGGAATTTAACTTGTTTTGTAGTGACTGTTAAGCTTTACAAAGCAATTGTCAGCATTTTATTATAAAACAGCCTGGTCTCATAGACTAGATGTAACATAGTAAATGTAAATCCGGGACACTCAAATTAGTCTGATATGTTGCATTTGGTATGGTTACATAAGAGCAATGGTTGCGTAATGCAAAAACTAAAGTAGGATGGTTGGTAAGGGTGGACTGGTGGGCGTGTAACACGAACATCTAGCAACCCAAAGGATTCGAGTTTGAATCTCATCATGGGAAGTTTATCATTTTTAGCTAATGAGAAACCTTTCAACGACTTACTACTTTTTTTCTACTTTGCAACTACTTAGCATGTTAGCTAACCCTTCCTCCTAACCCTTTCAGCTAACCCTTCCTCCTAACCCTTTCAGCTAACCCTTCCCCTAACCCTAACCTTAACTCTTTAACCAAATTCTAAAAATATTGTACATTTTGCACATTTGTAACATATTTTACCTTTTGCAAATTCGCAACATACAGTAACAGTCAAAAGTTTGGACACACTCAAGGGTTTATGTTCATTTGTACTATTTTCTAAATTGTAGAATAATAGTGAAGACATCAAAACTATGAAATTACACATATGGAATCATGTAGTAATAAAAAGTGTTTAACAAATCTAAATATATTTTCTATTTGAGATTCTTCAAAGTAGCCACCCTTTGCCTTGATGGCTGGATTGCACACTCTTGGAATTCTCTCAACCAGCTTCATGAGGTAGTCACCTGGAATGCATTTAAATTAACTGCTGTGCCTTGTTAAAAGTTAATTTGTTTGAGCCAATCAGATGTGTTGTGACAAGGTAGGGGTGGTATACAGAAGATAGCGCTATTTGGTAAAATACCAAATCCATATTATGGCAAGAACAGCTCAAATATGAAAAGATAAATGACAGTCCATCATTACTTTAAGACATGAAGATCAGTTTCTTCAAGTGCCAGTCGCAAAAACCATGAAGCGCTATGATGAAACTGACTCTCATGAGGACCGCCACAGGAAAGGAAGACCCAGAGTTACCTCTGCTGCAGAGGATAAGTTCATTAGAGTGAACTGCACCTCAGATTGCAGCACAAATAAACGCTTCATAGAGTTCAAATAACAAACACATCTCAACATCAACTGTTCAGAGGAGACTGCGTGAAGGCCTTTATGGTCAAATTTCTGCAAAGAAACGACTACTAAAGGACACCAATAAAAATAAAATAATTGTTTGGGCCAAGAAACATAAGCAATGGACATTAGACTGGTGGAAATCAGTCCTTTGGTCTGATGAGTACAAATTTGGGATTTTTGTTTCCAAACGCCGTGTCTTTGTGAGACGCACAGTAGGTGAACAGATGATCCCCGCATGTGTGGTCCCCACGGTGAAGCATGGAGGAGGAGGTGTGATGGTGCTTTGCTGGTGACACTGTCTGTGATTTATTTAGAATTCAAGGCACACTTAACCAGCATGGCAACCACAGCATTCTGCAGCGATACGCCATCCCATTTAGATTGCGCTTAGTGGGACTATCATTTGTTATTCAACAGGACAATGACCCAAAACACACCTCCATGCTGCATCAGATGACCCGGCCTCCACAATCACCTGACCTCAACCTAATTGAGATGGTTTGGGATGAGTTGGACTGCAGAGTGAAGGAAAAGCAGCCAACAAGTGCTCAGCATATGTAAGAACTCCTTCAAGACTGTTGGAAAAGTATTCCAGGTGAAGCTGCTTGAGAGAATGCCAAGAGTGTGCAAAGCTGCCATCAAGGCAAAGGGTGGCTACTTTGAAGAACCTAAAATATATTTGCCTAACACTTTTTTGGTTACTACATGATTCCATATATGTTTTTTCATAGTTTTGATGCCTTCACTATTATTATACAATGCAGAAAATAGTGAAAATAAAGAAAATAAGTAGGTGTGTCCAAATCTTTGACTGGTATTGTATAAACTGAACAAAAAAATAAACACAACATGTAAATTATTCTTTCCATGTTTCATGAGCTGAAATAAAAGACACCAGAATTTTTCCATGCGCAGTAAAATCTTATTTCTCTAAAATTGTGTGCATAAATGTTTTTGTCTGTCACGGATCCCTCCAGAACTGTCATTACACACACCTGGTCCCTATTCCCTGATTAGTAATTGTATAAGTGTGCCCTTGGCTTTACATTGTCTGGTCGATTATTGTTCCTATGTTCGTTGGTTCGTGTGAGTACCTGTGCTGTTTGTTTTGGCTTTCGTGCCACGTACAGTTAAAGTCGGAAGTTTACCTTAGCCAAATACATTTAAACTCAGTTTTTCACAATTCCTGACATTTAATCCTAGTAAAAATTCCCTGTTTTAGGTCAGTTAGGATCACCACTTTATTTTAAGAATGTGAAATGTGTAACGGCTGTCTGTGGAAGTAGACCAAGGTGCAGCGGAGTTAGTGTTCATCTTTGAATTTTAATAAACGTAAGAACACTATACACACAAAACAAGAAAACCGACAGCCAAACAGTCCTGTCAGGTGCAAAACACTAAACAGAAACATAGAAAAATGAACATAGAACGCCCACCCAATGTAACACCCTGGCCTAACCAAAAATAAAGAACAAAAACCCCTCTCTATGGCCAGGGCGTTACAAAATGTCAGAATAATTGTAGAGAGAATGATTTATTTAAGCTTTTATTTCTTTCATCACAGTCCCAGTGGGTCAGAAGTTTACATACACTCAATTAGTATTTGGTAGCATTGCCTTTAAATTGTTTAACTTGGGTCAAACGTTTCAGGTAGCCTTCCACAAGCTTCCATCAATACGTTGGGTGAATTTTGGCCCATTCCGCCTGACAGAGCTGGTGTAACTGAGTCAGGTTTGTAGACCTCCTTGCTCGCACACACTTTTTCAGTTCTGCCCACAAATTTTCTATAGGATTGAGGTCAGGGCTTTGTGATGGTCACTCCAATACCATGACTTTGTTGTCAAGCCATTTTGCCACAACTTTGGAAGTATGTTTGGGGTCATTGTCCATTTGGAAGATCCATTTGCGACCAAGCTTTAACTTCCTGACTGATGTCTTGAGATGTTGCTTCAATATATCCACATAATTTTCCTGCCTCATGATGCCATCTATTTTGTGAAGTGCACCAGTCCCTCCTGCAGCAAAGCACCCCCACAACATGATGCTGCTATCCCGTGTTTCACGGTTGGGATTGTGTTCTTCGGCGTGCAAGCCTCCCCCAGTTTCCCCCAATCTGTCTGTAATCAATTGTTGGAAAATTTACTTCTGTTATGGACAAAGTAGATGTCCTAACTGACTTGCCAAAACTATAGTTTGTTAACAAGAAATTTGTGGAGTGGTTGAAAAACGAGTTTTAATGACTCCAACCTAAGTGTATGTAAACTTCCGACTTCAACTGTATATTGTGCAGATGATTGCGGGTCTCGTCCCGTGTGATAATCATTGTGCGATTGTGTATTTATTCGAGGTACTCATCGCTCTTTTGTTTGGGTTTCTACCCTGTGTTTTGTATACGTGGTTATATGGTCTTCGTCCCCGTGCCTTTACATGGCACGCTGTAATTTGGGTATAATAAAAAAACATATGACGCATTCCTGCGCCTGTCTCCCGATCTCTTCATATCAACGTGACAATATCCCTGTTAATGACAATTTATCCTTTGCCAAGAAACGTTTACAGATGCCCAATCGAGAGCATCCTGTCGGGCTGTATCACTGCCTGGTACGGCAACTCCTCCGCCCACAACCGTTATGCTCTCCAGAGGGTAGTGAGGTCTGCACAACGCATCACCGGGGGCAAACTACCTGCCCTCCAGGACACCTACACCACCCGATGTCACAGGAAGGCCAAAAAGATCATCAAGGACAACAACCACCCGAGCCACTGCCTGTTCACCCCATTATCATCCAGAAGGCGAGGTCAGTACAGGTGCATCAAAGCTGGGACAGAGAGACTGAAAAACAGCTTCTATCTCAAGGCCATCAGACTAACACTGAGTGGCTTCTGCCAACATACAGACTCAATCTCTAGCCACTTTAATAATTAAAAATTGGATGTAATAAATGTATCACTAGTCATTTAAACAATGCCACTTTATATAATGTTTACATACCATACATTACTCATCTCATATGTATATACTGTACTCTATACCATCCACTGCATCTTGCCTATGCCGTTCGGCCATCGCTCATCCATATATTTATATGTACATATTCTTAATCATTCCTTTTCACTTGTGTGCACAAGGTAGCTGTTGTGAAATTCTTAGATGACTTGTTAGATATTACTGCACGGTGGGAACTAGAAGTACAAGCATTTTGCTGCACTCGCATTAACATCTGCTAACCATGTGTACGCGACCAATAAAATTTGATTTGATTCTAAGATAATTAATCTACCTGACATGTGTGGCATATCAAGAAGCTGATAAAACAGCATGATCATTACAAAGGTGCACCTTGTGCTGGGGACAATAAAAGTCCACTCTAAAATCTGCAGTTTTGTCATAACACACAATGCCACAGATGTCTCAAGTTGAGGGAGCGTTTTGAGGGAGCATGCAATTGGCATGCTGACTGTAGGAATGTCCACCAGAGCTGTTGCTAGAGAATTGAATGTTAAATTCTCTACCATAAGCCTCCTCCAATGTCGTTTTAGAGCACTTGGCAGTACGTCCAACCGGCCTCACAACCACAGACTACATGTAACCACGCCAGCCCAGGACCTCCACATCCAGCTTCTTCACCTGCGGAATTGTTTGAGACCAGCCACCCGGACAGCTGATGAAACTGTGGGTTTGCACAACCGAAGAATTTCTGGACAAACTGTTAGAAACTGTCTCAGGGAAGCTCATCTGCATGCTTGTCGTCCTCACCAGAGTTTTAACCTGACTGCAGTTTGGCGTCTTAACCGACTTCAGTGGGCAAATGCTCACCTTCGATGGCCAATGGCACACTGAAGAAGTGTGCTCTTCACGGTTGAATCCCAGTTTCAACTGTACTGGGTAGATGGCAGTGTGGGCGAGCGGATTGATGTCGTCAACGTAGTGAACAGAGTGCATCACGGTGGAGGTGGGGTTGTCGTGCCATTTATCCGTCACCATTGCCTCAAGTTTTTAATTTTTAGATTTATTTCACCTTTATTTAACCAGGTAGGCCAGTTGAGAACAAGTTGTTATTTACAACTGCGACCTGGCCAAGATAAAGCAAAGCAGTGCGACAAAAACAACAGCACAGAGATATACACAGGATAAACAAACGTACAGTCATTAACACAATAGAAAAATCTGTATACATTGTGTGCAAATGAAGTAAGGAGGTATGGCAATAAATAGGCTATAGTGGCAAAGTAATTACAATTTAGCAATAAACACTGGAGTGATAGATGTGCAGATGAGGATATGGAAGTAGAAATACTGGTGTGCAAAAGAGCAGAAAAACAAATATGGGGATGAGGTATGTAGTTGGTTGGATGGGCTATTTACAGATGGACTGTGTACAGCTGCAGCGATCGGTAAGCTGCTCTGACAGCTGATGCTTAAAGTTAGAGAGGGAGATATGTCTCCAACTTCAGTGATTTTTGCAATTCGTTCCAGTCATTGGCAGCAGAGAACTGGAAGGAAAGGCGGCCAAAGTAGGTGTTGTTTTTGGGGATGATCAGTGAAATATACCTGCTGGAGCGCGTGCTACAGGTGGGTGTTGCTATGGTGACCAGTGAGCTGAGGTAAGGCGGAGCTTTACCTAGCAAAGACTTATAGACTTATAGCATTTAAGAGCAGTTGGAGGCCACGGAAGGAGTGCTGTATGGCATTGAAGCTCGTTTGGAGGTTTGATAACACAGTGTCCAAAGAAGGGCCAGATGAATACAGAATGGTGTCGTCTGCGTAGAGGTGGATCAAAGAATCACCCGCAGCAAGAGCGAAAACATTGATATATATAGAGAAAAGAGTCGGCCCGGAAATTGAACCCTGTGGCACCCCCATAGAGACTAACAGAGGTCCGGACAACAGGCCCTCCGATTTGACACACTGAACTCTATCTGAGAACATTTACATTTTTACATTTTAGTCATTTAGCAGACGCTCTTATCCAGAGCGACTTACAGTAGTGAATGCATACATTTCAATTCATTTCATACCTTTTAAAAAAAAAAAATCATACTGGCCCCCCGTGGGAATCGAACCCACAACCCTGGTGTTGCAAACACCATTGCAAACACCATGCTCTACCAACTGAGCCACAGTTAGTCAACCAGGCAAGGCAGTCATTAGAGAAACCAAGGCTGTTGAGTCTGCCGATAAGAATACGGTGATTGACAGAGTCGAAGGCCTTGGCCAGGTCGATGAAGACGGCTGCACAGTACTGTCTTTTATCGATGGCGGTTATGATATTGTTTAGGACTTTGAGCGTGGCTGAGGTGCACCCGGAAACCGGATTGCATAGTGGAGAAAGTACGGTGGAATTCGAAATGGTCAGTGATCTGTTTGTTCACTTGGCTTTTGAAGACTTTAGAAAGGAAGAATAGGACGGATATAGGTCTGTAACAGTTTGGTTCTAGAGTGTCTCCCTCTTTGAAGAGGGGGATGGCCACGGCCGCTTTCCAATCTTTAGGAATCTCAGACGATACGAAAGAGAGGTTGAACAGACTAGTAATAGGGGTAGCAACAATGGCGGCGGATCATTTTAGGAAGAGAGGGTCCAGATTGTCTAGCCCAGCTAATTTGTAGGGATCCAGATTTTGCAGCTCTATCAGAACATCAGCTGTCTGGATTTGGGTGGAGGGGGGGGGGGCTTAGGCCAGTTGTTGTGGGGGGTACAGAGCTGTTGGCCGGGGTTGGGGTAGCCAGGTGGAAAGCATGGCCAGCCGTAGAAAAATGCTTATTGTAATTCTCGATTATCGTGGATTTATCGGTTGTGACAGTGTTTCCCAGCCTCAGTGCAGTGGGCAGCTGGGAGGAGGTGCTCTTATTCTCCATGGACTTTACAGTGTCCCAAAACCTTTTGGAATTAGTGCTGCAGGATGCAAATTTCTGTTTCAAAAAGCTAGCCTTTGCTCTCTTAACTGACTGTGTATATTGGTTCCTGACTTCCCTGAAAAGTTGCATATCGTGGGGACTATTCGATGCTAGTGCAGTACGCCACAGGATGTTTTTGTGCCGGTCAAGGGCAGTCAAGTCTTGAGCGAACCAAGGGCTATATCTGTTCTTCGTTCTACATTTTTGAAAGGGGCATGCTTATTTAAGATGGTGAGGAAAGCACTTTTAAAGAACAACCAGGCATCATCTACTGATGGGATGAGGTCAATATCCTTCCAGGATACCCGGGCCAGGTCGATTTGAAAGGCCTGCTCGCAGAACTGTTTTAGGGAGCGTTTGACAGTGATGAGGGGTGGTCGTTTGACCACGGACCCATTACGGACGCAATGAGGCAGTGATCGCTGAGATCCTGGTTGAAAACAGCAGAGGTGTATTTAGAGGGCAAGTTGGTCAGGATGATATCTATGAGGGTGCCATGTTAACGATTTGGGGTTGTACCTGGTAGTTTCCTGGACAATTTGTGTGAGATTGAGGGCATCTAGCTTAGATTGTAGGACGGCCGGGGTGTTAAGCATATCCCAGTTTAGGTCACCTAACAGTACGAACTCTGACGATAGATGGGGGGCAATCAATTCAAATATGGTGTCCAGGGCACAGCTGGGAGTTGAGGGGGCTCTATAACAAGCGGCAACAGTGAGGGACTTATTTCTGATGGATGGATTTTTAAAAGTAGAAACTCGAACTGTTTGGGCATAGACCTGGATAGTATGACAGAACTCTGCAGGCTATCTCTACAGTAGAATGCAACTCCGCCCCCTTTAGCAGTTCTATCTTGATGGAAAATGTTGTAATTGGGGATGGAAATTTCTGAATTTTTGGTGGCCTTCCTAAACAAGGATTCAGACACGGCTAGGACATCAGGGTTGGCGGAGTATGCTAAAGCAGTGAATAAAGCAAAGTTAGGGAGGAGGCTTCTGATGTTAACATGCATGAACCCAAGGCTTTTATGGTTACAGAAGTCAACAAATGAGAGCGCCTGGGGACCCACAGGACCTGGGTTAACCTTTACATCACCAGAGGAACAGAGGAGGAGTAGGATGAGGGTACAGCTAAAGGCTATAAGAACTGGTCGTCTAGTGTGTTGGGAACAAAGAATAAAAGGAGCAGATTTCTGGGCGTGGTAGGATAGATTCAGGGCATAATGTACAGACAAGGGTATGGTAGGGTGCGAGTACAGTGGAGGTAAACCTAGGCATTGAGTGATGATGAGAGAGGTTGCATCTCTGGAGGCGCCAGTTAAGCTAGGTGCGGTCTCCGCATGTGTGAGGGGTGGGACAAAGGAGCTATCTGAGGCATGTTGAGCGGGACTAGGGGCTCCGCAGTAAAATAAAACGATGAGAGCTGCCTTAAACAACAGTATACAAGGCAAATTGACATTAGCGAGAGGCATAAAGCTATCACAGGTGTTGATTGGAGAGCTAAGACAACAACGGGTAAGACAACAACGGGTAAACGGCTAAGACAACAACAACGGGTAAATGGCAATGAATGGGCAGAGAGGGTCAGTTCGCTACACACAGGGCCTGAGTTCGAGGCTGGGGCCGACAGATAAACAAAATGAAGTACCATGTTAATGCACAGCAGGCATTAGCTGTGTAGTCGAATAATCATAGGATTGATAATGTTTCAGGATGATAATGCACGGACCAATGTCTCAAGGATCTGTACACAATTCCTGGAAGCTGAGAATGTCCCAGTTTTTCCATGGCCTGCATACTCACCATTGAGCATGTTTGGGATGCTCTGGATCGACGTGTACGACAGCCTGTTCCAGTTCCCGCCAACATCCAACAACTTCGCACAGCCATTGAAGAGGAGTGGGACAACATTCCCCAGGCCACAATCAACAGCCTGATCAACTCTATGTGAAGGAGATGTGTTGCGCTGCATGAGGCAAATGGTGGTCACACCAGATACTGACTGGTTTTCTGATCCACGCCCCTACCTTTTTTTTAAGTTATCTGTGACCAACAGATGCATATCTATATTCCCAGTCATACATAGATTAGGGCCTAATTAATTTATTTACATTAACTGATTTCCTTATATAAATTGTAACTCAGTAAAATCTTTGAAATTGTTGTATGTTGTGTTTAGGTTTTTGTTCAGTGTAATGAATTTGGTGATGGACAAATTAATACATACTATACGAAAAGTAACATAATCATACTAACGGATTTACTTACAGAATAATACCAAATGTTCTGAGACCAGGTTGTATAAAACGGTATATTTGGATCCTGGATTGTGATAGCCAGGAGTTATTCATGATAATTCCCGTGTAATGTTAACATTTCTATTTCAATTATCAATGTGCATCCACTGTCCCACAGTCCAGCCAGGCAATTCATAAACATAATCTCCACTGGAAAAAATGATCTAAACATTATATCCCCATGCTTCTAGCCAACATTTGGTTTGCAACAGTAGGGGTTTGTCTGAACCTTGCTGCCTACCTCTCCAACCTATGTGTTACAGACGAAAATTCTGTGAGTATCACAATGTTGTTGTTTTTTTTGAGACCTGGGTTGGGGTCAATTTCATTCATTCCTATGCCTTGAGAAAATTTTAAATGGAATTGACCCCAACTCTGATGAAGACTGACTCACATATTGTTTTTGCTGATGCGCCATATTTGTAGTTGTTCCTGTAGTATCTTCTGATTTTCATGGCTGCCTCCTGTACAAGCTCAAACTGTTAAAAAAACAATGCAACACAGTTAAAATAAAAAAAATGAAGTGGTCCCTATTCATACATTTCTGTTGTTGTTGATAATATACAGTAAGATCCAAAAGTATTTGGACAGTGACACATTTTTTGCTGTTTTGGCTCTGTACTTCAGCACTTTGGATTTGAAATGATACAATGATTATGAGGTTAAAGTGCAGACTGCCAGATTAACTTTACAGAACTTTTTGTACATCATTTTGGGAACCAAAAGTATTTGGATAAATTCACTTATGTGTATTAAAGTAGTCAAAAGTTTAGTATTTGGTCCCAAATTCCCAGCACGAAATGACTTCGTCAAGCTATAGACTCTAGAAACTTATTGGATGCGTTAAATATTATTTTGTGCCCAATAGAAATGAATGGTAAATAATGTAGTGTCATTTGGAGTCACTTTGATTGTAAATAAGAATAGAATATATTTCTGAACATGTGATTACCATGATTACGGATAAGCCTGAATAAATCGGGAATAATTATGATTTTATACATTTAGAGGCACAAAGACACCCACAAGACATTCTAACCTCTCACCATTACCAATACCAGGGGAGGTTAGCATTTTTGTGGGTTATGATATTTACTGACTGATCAAAAACCAGTATATGGATCACCATATAGGCATTTATAAGTAGCTAATTATGCCATTTCAGGTATGATTAGCCTATTATTGTTTGTGTGAATAGGAAAACGCTGAAAAGGCTTAATAAATGGCTAATTATACAGAATATATGCCTAATTAGCTACTTACAAACACACTTATCAACTGCAAATGAATGCCTAATATGTGATCCCTAGGTTTCATCCACCCATTCATCGCTCCCAACAACTCACCAACTCGGCGTAGTTAGGCACCTCCTCATTGGAGCAGGAGTATGGGAAGAGCAGCATCTGACCATAGGAATGGATGGAGAGGTAGAGCTTTACCGAGTCTTTGTGGCTGCGCAAGAAGTTAGCCACGGCTTCTGCCTCAGGCTCCGACTCTGGGAACTGGCCACAATATATCTCATCACAGGGCCTGTTGGAGGCTCCCTTCGCTGCAGACGCAATATAATAGAACGTTTATTTTTCATTTGGTTAGAACGCAAAGTCATCTTCTGCCTTTTTCCCCAACACACCCAGAAGCACACACACACACACACACGTTGAGCGACACAGAGTCAGTAGCAGTGCAACGCCCCTGGATGGAGAGCAATTTTGGGGATAAGAGGCTTGCTCAAGGGAACAACGGCAGTAATTTGTATGTGAGATCAGAGACCAGTAGCCCTCAAGCTGCCAGTTCAGTTCCCATTTCAGACTTACTGCACCAGTTTGCATCAAAGTTTCTATTGAGGTCGGTTCCAACACAGTTGCTTTCCTTGCTCGAGGAACGATTCTTCCTCCACATTCGATTCTGGTGAAATAAAGGAGCACACACAGTATAATCTCAAAACATATAGCCTACTGCCATATCCTAAAACATATACGGACGTAAACTCACAAAATATGAAATCTCTCTGACATTCTGTATATTCATTATGCAGAATAAATTCAGTTGAGTTGTTTAAGGGTGAGTGGAATGGATCTCTGTGTTAAAATGATATATTTGTTAGATCATGGATCTTGGCTGAGAGATCATTCATATGCACTAAGTACTGTATGTCCATATGATGCACAGTGCTCGTAGAGATGACAATTTTTGTGTGGCTCAGATTGACATATTTGAAGGCACTGGCAGCATTCCAGACTGACTACATTGCAGAATCATGCCAGATCTCACTGGATCGTGGGATATGAGCTAACCACTTCATATAGCAATCTGACGCCCAACTGCGCAGTCCATGAGGTAGCTGTCGTCCTGGAACGCAGCCACTGACTCAATTTCGATACATCTTATTAATTGCCTTATTCTTTACCGTTGTCCATGTGTACTTGTATCCATCCGGGTTCATGACAGGCAGCACATAGATGTCCATACTGTTCAGCATCTCAGTGATATCATTGTTTAGATTATAGAAATTCAAGGACTGAGGAAAGAGCACAAGGAAGATTCAACATTTTAATATAGCTGTCTATGTTCCAAATCAAAATAGTGGCTTTGTGATCATTACCAAAGCTAAGATGAGTTTTCATTGGTGTAGTTAGACCACTGGGAATGGCTTTGATCACAGAAATAAACTCTCAGAATTGGAAAATCATTCAATGTTAGAAATTGTTCAAATGTAACAATATTACCTGTGTTGTCAAAAACATCAAGAACAAAGTCAATATTCCTCTCATGCCAGATGGGGTAGAACAATGACTTTTCCTTACAGTTATGTCTGAGTTATTCCACAAAAGAGCTTTATGTGGGGAAAAGTTGTGCAGGAAACACATTTTAATATAGCTGTCTATGTTCCAATCAAAATAGTGTGCAATGCGATTTAATACAATTCCAGAGCCATCATAAAAATGTTCAATTGTACTTCATAACCACTGAGTTATGAAGATGCTATATAACCAAAGATCTATACAGTATGGCCTATCAGAATAGATAGAATATAAGTTGGTAGAGAATCTGGGTTTTAGGAACATGGTACTGACATATTGCACAAACCACAGGCAGAAAGCTGGGGAGATCCATTCTCTAGCATGAATGCCACAGTCAATCCACATAGCTCTCTTTTCAGCTCTCTCTTGTCGTCCAGACAACTGAAAAAGACAACAGAGAAATGCAATAATTTGATCAGTATAAAATGACTATGACCTATAAAATGACTATGACATTATTTAAAAATATAATAATTGTATGAATCATTGCTAAAAAGGCAGCTTGAGAACGTAAAGTGGGCGTTTTTCATACGATGAGCCAATCAGGATGACTTTGACCATGTCTGGGTGTTCCTGGGCAGTCTTGTTGATCCAACAGTATATCTATAAAAGAGACATCATAATAAAAACTTACTTGACATCTACTAGCTGGGATCACAAATGACCAGAGCCTTATATTCATAAAGTGTTTCACAGTAGTATAACTGATCTAGGACCAGCTGCCCCTGGCCATATAATGTTACTATCTAAGAAGCATCATAACGATCCTAGATCAGCACTCTAACGCTGAGACGCTGTATGAATATGGGCCCAGAAAAGGTTATGACGTTAAAGTAATGTTAATGGGATGTTACATTGAGATGATGTTGTTACATTACATTAAGGTTATGTTAATAACGTTAGGTAATGACATGACACAATCAGGTCTCTTACGTCCTCCAGAGAATGGTATCGATCATAATAAGATACGCTGCTTCGAGGGTCTGACGATTCATTCCTGGTCTGCATCTCGATCAGTTCCTCTGTGTTGTCCAGTAGCACTCTGAAACAAACACACATTCTTACTCTTGGGGATTTCTCTGAACTATTAAAAACATTCTACATGCATTTCATAATACTGAAAGCTTATATCATGGATATGACCTTAAGGGCATAACATAGTAAAATCAATATTGAAGTTTAAGCGAAGTCGGCTGGTAGTCCAAACCGGGGCTTGAACTCAAGATCTTGCTACTGTAAACCCAACACCTTAGCCGTTAAGCCAAGAAATCTGAACTTTTTGACGAGGCAGTTAGGTGTTGTGTTAAAGTTGCTAGTCTTGCTAAAATATGAGCACTGATCACATGACATACTGGTGTGTTAGGTGGTGTGTCTGCATCAGGTCTGTGACAGTCCCCAAGTTGTTGGCAGGAACAAACAGGTGCACCTCAGTGTCTGCTCCGATGTGCTCAGGTGAAACAGGTGACCACAAAACTGTCTGGGAGACACACACAAACACAAACGCATTAATAAACTTTAAAAAGAATGCATCCTAATTGTGTGTAACATGAAGTCTGAAAACAACACACTGTAACCTATTACAGAAACAAAAATAGTAATTGCACAATGTTCTTGGTTCATGACCAGTGAAGTGAAAAGTTATTTTTAAACAGAAGTGAATTATTAGTTTATTATCACATCATTATTGTACCTCATATTGGCTGGATATGTTCCTCACAATATCTGCTTGTTGCTGTGTTGTGACTTGGATTGAGAGTACTTGGTTACTGTGAAAGACAAAGGAAAAATAGGCTAATGTGGCTTCCTTTTCTCGTCTCCTGTTCATCTCCACATAGGAAAGGAGATGAGGCGAGGTCACTAGACTATTGAGATGTAGGGGAGAGTGAGGTAAGTTGAGCCAAAGGGGTAAGTTGAGCCACCCTTGTTTCTAGAAATTAATATTTTTGACCAAATATGTCGAAAAAGGTTATCATTTCATGGAGTCTGTGAAGGAATAAACCACATGGAAAAAGTGGTAAGCAAGTTTGTAAAAATAAAACTGATTTTCACCAAGTCAAATTAGTTTACTTGGTTAGAGCATGCCTGGGCAATTATTTCCATGGAGGGCCATATTAGAATATATTTTTGAAATCGTGGTCCAGAATCATATTACAGGATTATACATCATGTGTATGACTGTGTTGACAGATATATCTACTGTAAATCACATCCAGATATGCTACTTATTTTACTTTTTTAACATGAAGAGAAATAAACAACATCCATGTTCTCCTTTTGGTAGGTATTTTCATTATTAAACATTCAATGAACTACACGGAGGGAAAAGTACACTGTGCATTCAGCACCACGGACAGAACTCTTGTTAACGGGTATGCACAAAAACACAAGAAAAAGAGAGAGCTCAACATTACATTTAAACTACTCAATCAGTGTGAGGAGAGAAGTCTCTGATGGGCATTGACTAGAGCAGTGAGGTCAGCTATAGTTTCTGATGTTGCTATGCGCAGGATTGCTGAGAGGTGAGATTCAGTAAGAGATGATCTGTGCCTTGACTTGTTATATTTCATCACTGAAAATGTCTGTTCACATACATAGGTTGACGCAAACAGTATAAGCATCTTCTGAGCATGACTCCTAATCTTTGAAAAATGTTGTTCATCGAGAGATGCATAGAACCTCGTCAGTGACATTGTTTTGAATAGTTCTCCAATCACTGCATCAGACTGAAGATCGATAAGCTCAAGTTGCAGGTCAGTGGGAGCGTTATCCACATTGAAGGTGAAAGGAGAGGAAACCAACAGCATGTCATTTTCCAACACTTTGAAATCCTCAAAACGACGAGAAAACTCACCGCTCAAAGCACGCAGCGCACCGATGTATACTTCTCCAGCTGGTCATCTAGTAGGGAACAGACTAGTAGTGTCGGAAGGTGGGTGAGATTGTTGGCTTCTACTTGGTGGGTCAGGAGTAATTTTCCCTTGAAGGCTTTGACAAGGCTGTACATCTGATGTGCAAAAAGGCCCTTCCCTTGTAGTCTGGAATTCAGTTCATTCATGAGGGCCATGATGTCCACGGTGAAGGCCAAATCAGCCAACCATTCTTTATCTTGCAATTGAGGGAAATCCACATATTTTCCTTTCATTTGCAAAAACTCTGAAATCTCCGACTTCAGGTCCCACACCCTTTTAACCTCTTAGTGACCCCTTAACACGCGAATCCCATTAGCTGGATCCCTATCGAAACTACAGTGTCTGTGGGGTCACGTTGCACTTCCTAAGGCTTCCATTGGCTGTCAACAGCCTTTAGAAACTTATTTCATCCTTCTCCTGTTACTGGGCAGAGAATAGGAGCTCAGTCAATCAGTGGACTGCCTGAGGGCAAAGGACTTGGTTATGCGCGAGCACGCCGTTCCTTCTTTTTCTTCTGGAATGAATACGCTATTGTCCGGTTGGAATATTATCGCATTTTTACGATAAAAAGACCCTAAGGATTGATTGTAAACAACGTTTGACATGTGTCTACGAACGGTAATAGAACATTTTGACTTTTCGTGTCTGGATTTACGCTCGCGCATTATGCCTTTGGATAGTGATCTGAACGCGCGAACAAAAGGAGGTATTTGGACATAAATATGGAGTATTTCGAATAAAACTAACATTTCTTGTGGAAGTAGGAGTCCTGGGAGTGCATTCTGACGAAGATCAGCAAAGGTAAGTGAATATTTATAATACTAATTCTGAGTTTAGTTGACTCCAGAACTTGGCTGTTATCTGTATAGCTTGCTTTGATGGTTGTGCTCTGTACTCAGAATATTGAAAAATGTGCTTTCGCCGTAAAGCTATTTTGAAATCTAACACAGCGGTTGCATTAAGGAGAAGTTTATCTATAATTCTTTCAATAACTGTTGTAAAGTTTATCAACGTTTATGATGAGTATTTTTGTAAATTGATGTGCTCATTCACCGGAAGTTTTGGGTGGCAATATATTTTCTGAACATCACGCGCCAATGTAAAATGGGGTTTTTGGATATAAATATGAACATTATCTAACAAAACATTCATGTATTGTCTAACATTTAGTCCTGGGAGTGTCATCTGATGAAGATCGTCAAAGGTTAGTAATTAATTTTAGCTGTATTTCTGGTTTTTGTGACGCCTCTCCTTACCTGGAAAATGGCTGTTTGGCTTTTCTTGTTTAGGTGATGTGCTAACATAATCTAATGTTTTGCTTTCGCTGTAAAGCCTTTTTGAAATCGGACACTGTGGTTAGATTAACGAGAATCTTATCTTTAAAATGATGTATAATACTTGTATGTGTGAGAAATTTGAATTATGAGATTTTTGTTTTTTGAATTTGGCGCTGTGCTATTTCACTGGCTGTTATACTCACAGACATCATTCAAACAGTTTTAGAAACTTCAGAGTGTTTTCTATCCAAATCTACTAATAATATGCAAATATTTGACTCTGGGCCCGAGTAGCAGGCAGTTTACTCTGGGCACGTTTTTCATCCGAACGTGAAAATACTGTCCCCTATCCTTAAGCACCTTCCCCAAACTCAGCCATATCACGTTTGTTTTGTGTATCACTTTAGTGACTGTATCCACAACATGGCTCATTTTCAGAACACATTTACAGAGCACCTCCTGATGAATAATGCAACGCAGGAAAATAATTTTCTGATCTGGGTTCAGCTCAGCTACTTGATCTTGTATCATTTTCACAAGGACAACGTTTTTTCCTGTCAAGTTTTGGCACCCATCAGTGGTCACACTGGATAACTTTTCAAAACTCAGTTACAGCTTTGACACACACTTATTAACCTCCTCCAATAAATCTTTCCCTGGGATTGTGCTCTTCACTGACTGCACTGAAGCAAGCTTCTCTGTAATTTCAACGTCTGGGGTTATGCCTCGTAAGAATATGAACAACTGTCATGTCACTTTCAACTGTTGTTCCATATTCTCTGCGATGTCCTCAACATGCCGCGTCACTGTTCGTCTTGACAGGGAAATATTTTCAAACAGCTCTTTCTTGGCCGGGCAAAGTATTGCTGCAGAGTCATGGCTAGCTCCCGCAATTCCGTCGTTTGCTGAATGCAGTTTTGTGAAAAGTCCTTGCTGCTTTTGCAACTGAGAAAGCAACTCCTTCGATGCACTTGCCCTCTGCTCAGAAGACATATTCCTATATTTCTCTGCATGCTTCGCCTGGAAGTGTCGGGACAAGTTGTAGTCTTTCAAGACAGCGATGCTCTCTTTGCACACTTAGCACACAGCTTTCCCTGATACCTCAATAAAGAAATTGTTCCATGTCCACTCTTGCTAGAACACCCAACATTCATTGTCTTCTTCCCTTTTTTCTTTTTTCTTATTATTATAATTTTTTTTATAAATGTTTATTCATAATACAAAAATCAACTTACATTGCTACATCAAACATGTCTAAAAAAAACTAAACACAGGTATTAACAAGAAAATACTAAACATACAAATAAAATAAAATAATACAAAAAAAAAAAAAAAAATTCTAGTGCAATTGTATTCACTCTGAAAAAATCTCATTATAATGATCAGGAAGATGTTATTCTTGTTGTTATTCACAAGGGATAAATTCTTAACAAGATAATTCAATTCAATCAAAAATAATTTTGGTATAGAATTCTGGAATTTTTGTTTGTGTATAAAGTATTTGGCAACAAGAGTAAAAAAAATCACAATCATTTCAATGGTCTTGTTATCATTGCAATAGTAACATTATATTCTTCATGTCAAAAACATGGGTAGTGTTCATAATGGTAAATAAGTATTCTGCAAGGTTTTCCCAAAATGCTGACACAAATTTACATTCAAAGAACAAGTGAGTCAGATTCTCACCTTGGACAACATAGAATTACATGGATATATCTCATGTAGAATTTTAAAGTGCACTTCCTTAAATTTGTTTGGTATACAATATTTGTAAGGCCTTAAACCAAGCTTTTTCCAGACAATGTGAATACGCATGTTCCAGGAAAATGTTCCTCTAGACGTAAGTTGGTTCTGTGAATGGAGAATTTGTCTTATTACAACAAGATTTTTCAAGTAAGCTCACACTGTCACGCCCTGACCTGAGAGAGACGTTTTGTTTCTCTATTTTGGTTAGGTCAGGGTGTCATTTGGGTGGGCATTCGAGATTTGTAGTTCTTTGTTCTATTCTATGTTTTCTATTTCTATGTTGTCATGTTCTAGTTTTGTATTTCTATGTTGGGTTTTGTTTGGGATGATCTCCAATTAGAGGCAGCTGGTCCTCGTTGTCTCTAATTGGAGATCATACATAAGTAGGGTTTCTTCCTACCTGGGTTTGTGGGAGATTGTTTTTGAGTAGGGTATGTTTCACCTCTGCGTCACAGTTTGTTGTTTTGTTCTTTAGTTTATGTTTATGTATTGCATAGTTTCACAGTGTAAATAAAATGTGGAACGACACACGCTGCACTTTGGTCCGCTTCTCCTTATGACAACCGTGACAGAATCTCCCACCACCAAAGGACCAAGCAGCGTGGTCAGCAGGACAAATGGACTTGGGAGGAGATATTGGACGGGAAAGGACCCTGGAGGCAGGCTGGGGAGTATCGCCGTCCTAAAGAGGAAATTGAGGCAGTGAAAGCGGAGCGGCGATATTACGAGGCACTATACCAACCACGAGGCAAGTGCGAGAGGCACGGGGAGATTGGCAGAGTCAGGTTGGAGACCTGAGCCAACTCCCCGTGCTTACCGTGGGGAGCGAGTGACGAAGCAAGCACCGTGTTATGCGGTGGTGCGCACTGTGTCGCCAGTGCGCATTCACAGGCCGGTGCGATCTGTGCCCGCATTTGTCGAGCTAGGTTGAGCATCCAGCCAGGACAGGTTGTGCCAGCTCTAAGCTCGAGACCTCCGGTGCGCCTTCACGGCCCAGTATATCCTGTGCCTGCCTGCCCCACGTACCTGGCCTCCAGTGAGTCTATCCAGCCTGGTATGCCCTGTGCCTGCTCCCCGCACTTGCCCTGAGGTGCGTGTAACCAGTCTGGCACCACCTGTGCCAGCCCCACGCATCAGGCCTCCAGTGCGCCTGCCCAGTCCGGGGTGTCCTGTTCCTGCTCACCGCACTCGCCCTGAGGTTCGTGTTACCAGTCTGGCGCCACCTGTGCCAGCCCCACGCATCAGGCCTCCAGTGAGCATTCCCAGTCCGGAGCTTCCTGCGACAGTTCCCAGTCCGGAGCTTCCTGCGACAGTTCCCAGTCCGGAGCTTCCTGCGACAGTTCCCAGTCCGGAGCTTCCGGCGACAGTTCCCAGTCCGGAACCTCCTGAGACGGCCCAGAGTCCGGAACCTCCTGAGACGGCTCACAGTCCGGATTCTTCAGCGGAGGTCCCCAGTCCGGAGCCTCCAGCGGCGGTTTGCAGTCCAGAACCTCCGGCGACGTTCTACGGCCCGGTTCATCCAGCGATGATCCACGGTTCAGAGCTTCCGGCGATGATCCACGGTCTGGTTCCTCCGGCGACACAAAAGCAGAGGGATCAGTGGGCGGAGCGGGGGCTATGCCCCGAACCGGAGCCGCCACCATAGGTAGATGCCCACCCGGACCCTCCCCTATAGGTTCAGGTTTGCGGCCGGGAGTCCGCACCTTTGGGGGGGGGGTACTGTCACGCCCTGACCTGAGAGGCGTTTTGTTTCTCTATTTTGGTTAGGTCAGGGTGTGTTTTGGGTGGGCATTCGAGATTTGTAGTTCTTTGTTCTATTCTATGTTTACTATTTCTATGTTGTCATGTTCTAGTTTTGTATTTCTATGTTGGGTTCTGTTTGGGATGATCTCCAATTAGAGGCAGCTGGTCCTCGTTGTCTCTAATTGGAGATCATACATAAGTAGGGTTTTTTCCTACCTGGGTTTGTGGGAGATTGTTTTTGAGTAGGGTATGTTTCACCTCTGCGTCACAGTTTGTTGTTTTGTTCTTTAGTTTATGTATTGCATAGTTTCACAGTGTAAATAAAATGTGGAACGACACACACGCTGCACTTTGGTCCGCTTCTCATTACGACAACCGTGACACACACCTTCCAACCTTAGTTCTGGATAAGTTTTGTGATCATTACCAAAGCTAAGATGAGTTTTCATTAGTGTAGTTAGACCACTGGGAATGGCTTTGATCACAGAAATAAACTCTCTGAAAGGTATTGGAAACTCATTCAATGTTATAAATAGTTCATATGTAAGAATATTACCTGTGTTGTCAAAAACATAAAGAACAAAGTCAATATTCCTCTCATGCCAGCTGGGGTAGAACAATGACTTATTCGTTACAGTTATGTCTAAATTATTCCACAAAAGAGCTTTATGTGGGGAAAATTTGTGCAGGAACATATTTTCCATGCCATTAAAGCTTGTTGGTGAAACCTAGCCAATTTACCGCGTAATCTTTCAGGAATATAATTACATTTCAGTAAAAATTGAAGACCTCCAAATTTAAACACATTATTTGGAATGAAATATCATATTGAATCAGTATTGATCAAACATATTTTCAACCAGTTTGATCTTGAAAGTGTTATTTATGTCAACAAAATCCAACACTTCCAGACCTCCTTCAGCTCTTTTATTAGAGAGGACTGACTCTTTCAGTTTGTGAGACTTATTTTTCCAGTTGAAGTCAAGAAAGGTCTTGTTGATCTCTTTACAAGTAGAGGGATTTACAAATAAAGATAATGTGGGGTACACAAAGCGAGACAGTCCCTCTGCCTTGGACAGAAGTACTCTCCCAAGTATAGAAAGATTCCTTTGTAGCCAATTATTAAATATAGTTTTTGTTTTCTTAATATTAGGAGAGAAAATCATATGTTGTCTGACTAAGTGTTTTTTTTTGACAGGTGTATTCGTAAATATTTAACAGTCTTTTACAGGAATATTTTCTATTTCTTTATCATCGGAATCATATAAACATAATATTTCACATTTAGAAACATTCAGTTTTAATCCTGATGCAATAGAGAATTCAGTGATAGCATTAAGGACATGGACGACCTGATCTTTGTCTCATAATAAAAAGCGTTAGTATCATCAGCCAGTTGGGAAATGTTGATTTCTTTGTTAAAAAATGGTTAAGCCATACCGATTTGCATTATTCTGAATATCTAGAGATAGATGTTCCACAACCAAAATGCATACAAATGGCGAAATTGGGCATCCCTTTCGTACACTTCTGTTGATATTGAATCTTTTGGATGTATTAAAGTTTAGTAACATTTTTGCGCAATTGTAATTGTGTAATTGTGTAATTGTGACGTCTGTCAGCCTGTCAGTCACTGTCTGTCCTCGTGCAGTTGTTATTTATACGTGCCTTCAGAATAAATGGTTAAATCATTACACAAAGGTGGGTATTCATTGGGCTTTTAATTTGAATAACAAATACGTTTTTCAAAACTACTATCGCAAATTGATCAGAGCATGACTCCGCGGGCCGTCTACTGCCCCGGGCAGGCCTTTGCTCAGGCCTGGGTTAGAGGTTTCATGAGGTTTGTATCTAAACCAATGCAGATCATTTTAATACTGTCCTATACACCAGTTGGGGTCTCTATAAGCTTAAATATGAGATCTTAAACCTAGCATGAAAGTGCATCCTTGTAGCTGTGTGGGCTAATATAGTCCAAATGTTTGCCTTGGGGTAAATTGAGCCAATGGCAAATTGAGCAAATTGAAGTGTTATCCTTCCCAGATTAGTTTGTTATTCATTACAGTTCCGTATTATAGCAAATGCATGGGTTTAAATGTATCCTGTCATCTCATGATTTCTTATGAATTCCTTAAATCATGTCAACGACGTCAACTTCATGTCAATGATCACTTCAATTCTACTTTTTTTTAAATACAGAAAACGTGTAGGAAGATATACGTGGAAAGAGTAAACATTATCATGTGATCATGTGGTAGTCCTTCTGGATCTATCAGTCAAACACATCTATTTTTCATTTAGTTTAAGCAAAGTCTCCTAAACAATTATGACAATGTTTATTGTGGGAAACTTACTGTGTTGAAGTGCAGTCACTTGTCTTAAGGAGTTTGTAAAAGTTCAGCAAAACAACCCATATTAGAAGAGCCTTCATGTTTAATGTGTCCAAAACTTGTGCAAGATGTTTGGTTAACATGGTAGAGAGAGAGAGAGAGAGAAAGAGAGAGAGAGAGAGATCTGTGTTGATTTAGCCAGAGTAAAGTCTAAGTTAAACTTTACTTTTTTGAGAAGGGCTTTGGGCTGCTTTGCAATAACAGTGAGCTGTTTAATACACCATGATCCCCCCCCCCCCCCCCCAAAAAAAAAATCAATAATATATGTCTTTCTTTTAAAACATTTCCACATCTTGATTAACAAAAGTATTTATTGTCATTTATTTGGGTTTAAACTTTATCCTGGAACTGAGAAGATAATTTGCTTAATTTAGGCCTACTATTTGCTTTAGTAGTTCTACAGAATATTGTATGTATATTATGCAAAATCGGCCAGCTCACAGACAAATTCACTTTGCTACACCCAATGACGTATATAAACCCTAGATTGTATTTTGCAATTTATTGTCCATTGAGAGGCTTTGAAGCCACTGGTCGGCCATATTGGCACTCCCTAGTAAGAGTAGTCCTCCATAGGAATAAATGGAATTCTACAGTATTTCAATTAAATGTTTCAAGGACATATTACATGTTTTGTTTTTTTTTTGTTGGGGGGGGGCGATGTCATTTACAAAATAGCCTCCAATACCCAACTCAACAAACTGGATAGACTGCAGTGCCATCCGTTTTGTCACCAAAGCCCCATATACTACCCACCACTGCGACCTGTACGCTCTCGTTGGCTGGCCTTCGCTTCATAATCGTCGCCAAACCCACTGGCTCCAGGTCATCTACAAGACCCTGCTAGGTAAAGTCCCCCCTTATCTCCGCTCACTGGTCACCATAGCAGCACCCACCTGTAGCACGCGCTCCAGCAGGTATATCTCTCTGGTCACCCCCAAAGCCAATTCCTCCTTTGGCCTTCTCTCCTTCCAGTTCTCTGCTGCCAATGACTGGAATGAACTACAAAAATCTCTGAAACTGGAAACACTTATCTCCCTCACTAGCTTTAAGCACCAGCTGTCAAGAGCAGCTCACAGATCACTGCACCTGTACATAGCCCATCTATAATTTAGCCCAAACAACTATCTCTTCCCCTACTGTATTTATTTATTTAGCTCCTTTGCACCCCATTATTTATTTCTACTTTGCACTTTCTTCTACTACAAATCTACCATTCCAGTGTTTTACTTGCTATATTGTATTTACTTTGCCACCATGGCCTTTTTTGCCTTTACCTCCCTTATCTCACCTCATTTGCTCACATTGTATATAGACTTATTTTTCTACTGTATTATTGACTGTATATTTGTTTTGCTCCATGTGTAACTCTGTGTTGTTGTATGTTGTCGAACTGCTTTGCTTTATCTTGGCCAGGTCGCAGTTGTAAATGAGAACTTGTTCTCAACTTGCCTACCTGGTTAAATAAAGGTGAAGAAAAAAAAAGAAAAAAAAATTAGGGTGTCTGTAATAAACGTTTCAAAAACGAATGTAGACATTAATAAATTACTTTCTATAGCTTCGAAAATATTTGGTACAATTGAGGAGTGCCAAGATCATTTTATACACATCACTGACTACACCAGGTGGCGTTATGCGCTCGCTGTGGTATAATAAGAACGTAGGCGCTATCCTAAAATAAAAACCAATAGTGAATTTGTAGCACAAACACTTCCAGTTTAGAGGTTGTGTTTAGATGTCTGTCCATGATCAACATGCTCAATGTTTGTGTGATCTAATCAGGTTGGAATTTTGTGTTTTATGTACATCTTTGTCAAAAGATGTTAGATATTAGCCCAGCTAACTAGACAAAACGTGCGACTGATTGTTTTAGTCAGCTAACGTTAGCTAGCCATTATAGCTAACTCCGCTGTCAACAGCAGCACAACACCTACGTTACAGCCAGCTATTATTTTTATCACAAGTAATTCATAGCCTATGTTTATCAATGTCGACTCGTGTCATTTTTCTTAAGTCGTGTCTTGTTGCTCATGGAATGTAAGAAGCTCTCAGACGCTTATTGTGTGTGGCGTAGGGTTTCCAGCGCCTAGCTTCGTCCACGCACGGTTTTTGGCTGTCTTAACGTTTATAAACGTCAATCATTTGAAACAGGCTGATATGCCACCCCTTATCTTTCATGTCATCGAAAAATACAGTTACTGTAATAGTTTTACACACCCATAAGCTGTGTGTGCCTCCAGTTGATGAATAACTACACCCATTACCCAGTTACGCTAACACACAGGTGTTCAGAGCATGCTAAAGATAGCTACCTAATTAGCACAGGTAGCCAGGTCATCACTAGTGGAGTCATAAACCCTGCCTATTTCTACAATGTATCTTCTAAACCTAACCTTATGCCTAACCCTAATTAAGAACAAAAAGCACATTTTTATTTTCATGAATTTTTACAATAGCCAATTTTGACTTTGTGGTAAGTGACAACCAGATGGCCGCCTATTTCTTCAGCCTGTCTTCAGGCAACGTAGCATAGAGAGATGGCCGTGTGGGAACCCTAACACTATCAAGATGTGTAGTAATTTAACCATTTTCTTTATTGAAAATTATTTCTCTGATATGAAAGATACGTTCCTTATGTTTCCATAACCGTGCCGCAAGCCACAACGATCGTCCGGGAGAAATATACCTATCCTCAATTGGGTATGTCCGCATATGTTTCGAAAGCCATGATCGTTTACGTTTTTAATGTTAAAACACAGCGTCGGTATTGTAGTTCCCATGGAGCCAATGGTGGGCGAATATAACCGCTGAAAACCCCTACGTACAGAGAAGGTTTTTCGAAAGCTAGCTTGTAGTATAGATAATCCGTTTGACAGGGTTCCTGGGCCTTGTTCAGTAGTAACGTTGCAGGTAGAAATGTCATGAATAGAGCTGCTATAGCTCATATATGGCTCTGGCCATATACCACACCCTTCGGGCCTTATTGCTTAATTATAATACTCCTAGCCATAGGATCTTACTACAGATTGCTCAGTGCATTCAGCATGAAGAAGTTACTTTGGTGGTTTATCTACCGAATCTCAGCTTGCTACCCATTTGTCAAGCATTATGTTGATTAGAATGTTGACACAGTATGAAAAAACCCATATCCAACAGTAATTCGTTGCCGTGTTCATTAGGCACCAAAGAGAAGAAAACGGATTGGAACGCCCATTTTAGTTTCCCCTTTGCGTAACATTTTCTGTTATGGGCCCTAATGAACATCTCCCAGTCTTCCACATTAATTCACCCACCTGGGTCATATTCACTAGGAACCAAATGGATGCAAATAGACCCACATGGCAGGGAAGTACTACCAACTGGGAGGGACTACCTGAACTTGTCCAATAAACTATTGTTTTTGTTGCAAAACGTTATCCATTGCAAAAGGGTTTGCTACTGTATGCAATAATAGATATGGTCTTCTCCATGTCCCAGGTACCAAGATGTCAACTTCATGGTGACCAGGGTGTGACGGATCAGCAGATTCTTGATGGCGCCTGGCGGTGCTTCAACATCCTTTTACCTCGACCCGTCCAGTTTGTCTTCCTCAAACACCGCCTATTGGTTGAGGCCAGCCTCTTCCCCCACTTCACTCTGATTGGTCAGAGTGTAGGCTCAATCTTCCTTGGTTGGGAAGCCCTTACGGAGTTTGTCCCAGATGTCTACATCGACTCCATGGGTTACGCCTTCACTCTGCCTGTGTTTAAATACCTAGGGGGTTGTCACGTGGCTAGCTACGTGCGCTACCCCACCATCAGCACAGACATGCTGTCGGTGGTGCGCGAGAGGAACCCCAGGTAGGTAATCGTCTCAGAACCCTGTTTCCCACTACAGACCCCCGGCCTCCGAGACACAGTCTAACTAGGGGAATATAGCCAGGTCCATATCTGAATGTGCTTTAGTCAATGCCTCTCTGCCTATTATTGTCAATGTCACACTCTGACTACAAGGCATGACCATGTTAGTCAGAGAAGTTGGCTGAAAAGTCACCTACAGATCTCGACTAGGCTAAGATCAGGATCAAATCAGGCTAAGGTGAATATGGGATTTGGGAATTCTCTGGAGACTTACAAGCACTAACTAACACTTTGCACTGCTGTCGTTGTTATAAATGTCATCAATCCTATATCAATCAGTGTTCATGTTGTAACTTAGGTCCACGTTATCATTGACATCAATGCATGACTTCCTCTTGTTGTGCATGCTTCCTTTCACCTCACCTGATCCTATCATGTTATCTTTTACCATTCCCCAACCAACCGCGCCCTATGTTTCTAGGTTCAACAACGCAGACTACATCTCCAACAACCTGTTCCTGAGAGCGGTCAAGGTTGTCTAATACTGCCTGTTGGCGCTGCTCTAAGGTCTGGCCGGCTCCTGCAGCGACGTAGTCATGGTCAACTCCAGCTGGACCCTGAACCACATCCTGACCCTGTGGCGAGCGAACAACCGCACCTGCTTAGTCTACCTGCCCTGAGACACCCACGCCTTCCTCCAGCTCCCATTGGACGAGGACTCGGACCGGAAGTGCCATCGGCTTCAGATTCGCGCCTTCCGGAAAGTGCTGCAGAAGAAAGAGACGGGGCTAGTTGCGTGGCCGGGAGGAAGGGAGTCGCTGAGGTTGGTGCTGATTGGTGGATGCCGGAACCAAGAGGATGAGGATAGGGTGTTGATGCTGAGAGGGCTGTGCCCGGAGCTGGGCGTGGCGGACAGGGTGGAGTTTAAACTCAACGTGCTGTTTGTGTGCAGCTGAAGAGGGAGTTGGGGGAAGCTATGGTGGGACTGCACACCATGTGGAACGAACACTTCAGGATAGGTAAAAACAGAAATAGAATTACTATGATTCTATACTGCTGTCATTATATTTATATTATTAAAAACACCTGGAGTGACTATTATTCCAATGCATAGCGCTCATTTTCTCTCTACATACGCAACTTTTAGTGCTGTATAATCCTGTACTGAATGGAGTCCTCATACACTCTATTCAACAGCCCATTCTGAAATTGTAGTACATTGTTCTGTTACAATATGCTTTTGTTAGTCACCAATGCAAAGACCTTGTTTGATTGCTAACATCCTCGTCTTTATAAATGAAAGATGAATGCATACAGGGATTTTTACTGCACATAGCAAGTTTCTCAAAATGGCTAGGTTGCTAGCCAGGTGGCTGTGGATACTAAAAAGCTTGTCTACTTTCATCTTTCAATGTTCAATATAAATGCAGTCTTAGGTAATGCAATTATACGTCCAGTAATGTGTCTACCTAACTTTACAGCCAGCACTTACCCTGTACCCTCTGTTCTCCTCTGTTCTCAGGGGTGGTGGAGTGCATGGCGGCTGGGACCGTCATCCTGGCCCACAGGTCTGGAGGCCCCAGGCTGGACATTGTGGTGCCCTATGAGGGCGGCGAGACGGGCTTCCTGGCCGAGGATGAGGATGGCTATGCAGACGCCATTGAGCGGATCCTGACCCTGTCACCCTCGGCCCGCCTGGAGATCCAACGCAATGCCCGCCTCTCGGTCACCTGCTTCTCCGACCAGGAGTTTGAGGCCTGCTTCCTGGCCACCATGGAGCCTGTCATGTGGACACTGGAGCGATGAGGGGTATGGGTGGGGGAGTGTCTGTGGGTGGAAGTGTATGTGTGTGTCACAGGCTCATGGATGTGTGTGTGTGTGTGTGGTGTGTGGTTGAGGGACTAAAACTCATGCTTGTACTGCCTTGGCACATTTTGGCATACTAGCCATTAATTTAGTTGACATAGGATACCGTTTGTGTTAAAGTGCACAAGAAATATGTCGACTTAAACTAGAGATGTATTTATTGACATGTCAGTCCAGGTGTCCACACTCTTTCTAGAGGGTCTTACTATATGTTTAGTATTTATGTTTTCTAGACCCATTCCATTTTTTCCCAATGCATTTGTACTTGAGGCATAACATTTTTAGTGTTCGTCTAACCTTCAAGTTGCCAGTCTAGATTGTTAACGCATACAGAGAGCCGGCTGGTAGACTAGATTAGTGCATGTCTAGCGAGGACTGGACACAGCTGTGATTTTGATGGCATTCCAGGTTGTCTTTTTGCAGTCAAACTACAAATCTCAGAAGATTGTTCAAATAAGATGGGTGTTTACATGTGCCTGTGTGAATTGGAAATGGTTTATTTTTCATATCCCACTTAGTCAAGGATCAGCCATTATTGACGGCGACCCAGGAACAATTGCCTTGCTCACGGGCACATCGACATATTTTTCACCTAGTTGGCTCAGGATTTGAACCAGCGATGTCTCAGTTACTGCCCAACGCTCCTAACCGCTAGGCTACATACAGTATTAATGTGGTTCGTGGGATGTGAAACACTTCTCTAGGCATTGTGAGATCTGATCTCTTGTGTAGTGTGACTACAAAAAAGACAACCTGGAATGCCAGCAGTGTCTGACTGACTTTTTGATGATGACCAAACTCTGATCTCTGACATCATTGAGAGAGAGGATAGGGGGCGATCCTGTAGAGACTAACTTCACGATCCTGATGATGACTGCTGTAATAATTATATTGTTACTTAACATTTAAAATAACTAGAAATACCGTTTTGTATCCTAAGTAGGAAGTATATGTTTTCTTTAGATTAAAACATTTATAAAATACATTTTTTTGTGATCTTTAGTGCAATGATAAATGATCAACAAGCATTTGAGCACAATAAACATGTGGATGACAGTCAGTGTTTCAGCTTGAATGATTCCCTGGAAAAGGACATTTTGCCCTATTTTCACCATGTAAAAGCATGAATAGGACAATCAGAAAACAACTGTTGTACCGGTCTGCTTCTTGCAAGCAAACTTGTCTGTTTTTGCTAGCACTGCCTTCGCTTATGGCGGCTATTCTGAAGGTTTTACTTGCAATTATTGTGATATGTAGTTGTTTGCACTGATTTGTAAGATTGTACGTGCGTCTGCTAAATTACTGAAAGGTAAATGAACATGTGGCAAGTTTAGTTCCAGGAAGAAGACCACTTCAAAGTAATGAGATTTCAGCCTGTAGGTCAATACTGTTAGCATTGAAATAAACCCAAAGAACTAAGGTCAGTCAGTGCTGTGGCAAGGAGGAGGGGACAGGAGGGAGAGGGCAGGGTAGAGTCTGATCCTACTGTATTTAAGGAATGGGGGAGTTGATCATCGAGGTGCTTTGTTCTTATGCTAGACAGAAGATGAAGTGGTGTGGTGTTCTCATGGTGGCCTTGCTGCAGTCTTTGTGCTGCTCAGGTAAGTGAAATACAATCCTTTCAGGTGTAGAACTCAATTTTGCAGCTGGTTCTGATGGTGCTTCTACACATGTCTCAGTCCAATTGATTTGTCATTTGCGTCCAGTCAGGAAGTGAAGCCAGGGTCGTGTTTATTGGGCACAAAACTGAAGAAAACGAGTAAAATGGGGAGGAATAAGACATATTTATTTTCGTTTTCTGTTGCAAAACATTTTGCTACAATGAGCCCTAATGAACATGACCCAGTTCAAGGTATTATGTTAATCATTAATAATACATACAGTGGGGGGAAAAAAGTATTTGATCCCCTGCTGATTTTGTACGTTTGCCCACTGACAAAGAAAGGATCAGTCTATAATTTTAATGGTAGGTTTATTTGAACAGTGAGAGAAATATCCAGAAAAACGCATGTCAAAAATGTTATAAATTGATTGACATTTTAATGAGGGAAATAAGTATTTGACCCCCTCTCAATCAGAAAGATTTCTGGCTCCCAGGTGTCTTTTATACAGGTAACGAGCTGAGATTTAGGAGCACACTCTTAAAGGGAGTGCTCCTAACCGCAGCTTGTTACCTGTAAAAAAGACACCTGTCCACAGAAGCAATCAATCAATCAGATTCCAAACTCTCCACCATGGCCAAGACCAAAGAGCTCTCCAAGGATGTCAGGGACAAGATTGTAGACCTACACAAGGCTGGAATGGGCTACAAGACCATCGCCAAGCAGCTTGGTGAGAAGGTGACAACATTTGGTGCGATTATTCGCAAATGGAAGAAACACAAAAGAACTGTCAATATCCCTCGGCCTGGGGCTCCATGCAAGATCTCACCTCGTGGAGTTGCAATGATCATGAGAACGGTGAGGAATAAGCCCAGAACTACACGGGAGGATCTTGTCAATGATCTCAAGGCAGCTGGGACCCTAGTCACCAAGAAAACAATTGGTAACACACTACGCCGTGAAGGACTGAAATCCTGCAGCGCCCGCAAGGTCCCCCTGCTCAAGAATACATATACATGCCCATCTGAAGTTTGCCAATGAACATCAATGACTCAGAGGACAACTGGTGAAAGTGTTGTGGTCAGATGAGACCAAAATGGAGCTCTTTGACATCGACTCAACTCGCCGTGTTTGGAGGAGGAGGAATGCTGCCTATGACTCCAAGAACACCATCTCCACCGTCAAACATGGAGGTGGAAGCATTATGCTTTGGGGGTATTTTTCTGCTAAGGGGACAGGACAACTTCACCGCATCAAAGGGACGATGGACGGGGCCCAGGAACCTTCAAATCTTGGGTGAGAACATCCTTCCCTCAGCCAGGGCATTGAAAATGGGTCGTGGATGGGTATTCCAGCATGACAGTGACCCAAAACACACGACCAAGGCAACAAAGGAGTGGCTCAAGAAGAAGCACATTAAGGTCCTGGAGTGGCCTAGCCAGTCTCCAGACCTTAATCCCATAGAAAATCTGTGGAGGGAGCTGAAGGTTCGAGTTGCCAAACGTCAGCCTCGAAACCTTAATGACTTGGAGAAGATCTGCAAAGAGGAGTTGGGCAAAATCCCTCCTGAGATGTTTGCAAACCTGGTGGCCAACTACAAGAAACGTCTGACCTCTGATTGCCAACAAGGGTTTTGCCACCAAGTACTAAGTCATGTTTTGCAGAGGGGTCAAATACTTATTTCCCTCATTAAAATGCAAATCCATTTATAACATTTTTGGCATGTGTTTTTCTGGATTTTTTTGTTGTTATTCTGTCTCTCACTGTTCAAATAAACCTACCATTAAAATGATAGACTGATAATTTCTTTGTAAGTGGCCAAACGTACAAAATCAGCAGGGGATCAAATACTTTTTTCCCCCACTGTAATAATAATAAAAATGAAAACATTAATTCACAATGCTGATGAGGGACCCAGGACATTATTACCTCCCGAATACCACTGATGTGAAATGTACTGTATGAGTGCTCAGTCTCCTCTTTTACCTTTGACCTCTGCAGGCTTGCCCCTGTACCAGTCAGAGTTGGCGTCCACGGCAGACAAGGCTCTCGTCGTGACCATGACCCAAGTCAACAATCTGTACGCTGGCCTTCGTCTATACCGAGTCTCCCGTGGCTCTATCAAAAGGGTAAGTGTCTTCTCACCCCTGACCTCATAGTGGAATGGCTACATTTACAGTGCCTTCAAAATGTATTTATACCCCTCCATTTATTTCACATTAAATGTGATAAAATCCATTTTGAATTCAAGCTGTAACAACATTTTTGTTGTGTTACAGCTTGAGTTCAAAATTGATTAAATATTCTTATTTTCTCAACCATCTACACAACACCACCTGATGACAAAGTGAAAACATGTTTTTAAAAATGTTTGCAAAAGTATTGAATATTAAATACAGCAACTGAGTTAAGAAGGACGCCTGTATCTTTAGTGACTGGGTGTATTGATACACCACCCACAGTGTAATGAATAACTTCACCATGCTCAAAGGGATATTCAATGTCTGTTTCTTATTTTCTTTTACCCATCTACCAATCGGTTGCTCTTCTTTGCGAGGCATTGGAAAATGTCCCTGGTCTTTGTGGTTGAAATTCACTGCTGGACTGAGGGACCTTACAGATAATGTGTGGGGTACAGAGATGAGGTAGTCATTCAAAAAACATTAGATTTTCATTTGCAATCTTTTTTAATTTTTGTATTTTTATTATTATTATTATTTTTTTTTACATTATTCCACTTTGACATTATGGGGTATTGTGTGTATGGCCGTGACACAAAATCTCAAATGAATCCATTTTAAATTCAGGCTGTAACTCAACATAATGTGGTAAAGATTAAGGGGTGTGAATGCTTTCTGAAGACAATGTATGCTCTTAGGGCTCTATTCAATACACATTGCGGAAGTTCAGCTTTACAGGGTGATTGAAATTTAAAGGCAATGTTCCCGCTTTAGTGGTAAAGGCTGCATATGTCGGCTCAATCGTAAATTATCTTGACATTTCTATCGCAGAATCTGCAATGTTTCAGCTTTACAGATGGAATATAGCCCCTACTATAGGAAAGTACTACAAGGAACAAAAATATATAAACACATGTTTTTCCATTTTCCATACGCACAAAAAGCTTATTTCTCTACATCTCTGTTAGTGAGAATTTCTCCTTTGCCAAGATAATCCATCTACCTGACAGGTGTGGCATATCAAGAAGCTGATTAAACAGCATGAGCAATACACAGGTTCACCTTGTGCTGGGGACAATAAAAGGCTATTCTAAAATGTGCCGTTTTGTCACACAACACAATGTCACAGATGTCTCAAGTTTTGAGAGTGCGCAATCTGCATGCTGACTGCAGGAATGTCCACCAGAGCTGTTGCCAGATAATTGAATGTTCATAAGCCGCCTCCAATATAATTTTACAGAATTTGGCAGTACGTCCAAGAGGCCTCACAACCGCGGACCATGTGTATGGCGTCGTGTGTGCGAGTGGTTTGCTGATGTCAACGTTGTGAACAGAGTGCCCCATAGTGGCGGTGTGGTTGTGGTGTGGGCAGGCATAAGCTATGGACAATGAACACAATTGCATTTTATCGATGAATGCACAGAGATACCGTGACGAGATCCAGAGGCCCATTATTGTGCCATTCATCACTTCATGTTTCAGCATGATAATGCACAACCACATGTCACAAGGATCTGTACACAATTCCTGGAAGCTGAAAATGTCCCAGTTCTTCCATGCCCTGCATACTCAGCAGACATGTAACCCATTGAGCATGTTTGGGATGCTCTGGATCGCCGTGTACAACAGCCTGTTCCTGTTCCTGCCAATATCCAGCAACTTCACACAGCCATTGAAGAGGAGTGGGACAACGTTCCATAGGCCACAATCAACAGCCTGATCAACACTATGCGAAGGAGATGTGTCGCGCTGCATGAGGCAAAATGTGGTCACATCAGATACTGACTGCTTTTCTGATCCACACCCCTACTTAAAAAAAAAAAAGGTATTCAAGACCAACATATGCATATCTCTATTCTCAGTCAATTGAAATCCATAGATTAGGGCCTAATGTATTTCAATTGCCTTTATTTTGTAACCTTTATTTAACTAGTTAAATTCTTATTTACAATGACGGCCTATGAACAGTGGGTTAACTGCCTTGTTCAGGGGCAGAATGACAGATTTTTACCTTGTCAACTTGGGGATTCGATCTAGCAACCTTTTGGTTACTGGCCCAACACTCTAACCATTAGGCTACCTGCTGCCCCTACTGTAACTCAGTAAAATGTTGCATTTTGCGTTTATATTTTTGTTCCGTATACATTAACAAGTCTATCTAGCCTACCAGTTCCCTCACGTGTAGACTTCTCCCTGAATGGCCTCACAGGCACCATCTCAATTCTGACAACAATGTTGCAAATCAAACTTGCTAACCTCAGCTCACTTGGGGAAGATAGTAGCAGCATACCTAGGTAGGGGTCGTTACATGACTTTTTTTGTTGTTGTTTTGTGCATACACGTCATCACATAGATCTTAATGTATCTTCTCTTCCAGGTTGTTCCTTTGGGATTGAACACTTATGACCTGATAATGAACTTTGGGATCAAGGAGACCGACTGTCTGAAGAGCTCTGGAGAAGACCCACAGAGATGTGCTTTCAGAGTGGGCTTCTTTGTGGTGAGACCCGATCCTCGATTATTGGCCAAAGAAAAGTTCTGATTTGTCAAAAGACCAATTAGTGAAAAAAATATCAGAATTGGGCTGCCTATGAAATCAGTGCAAGAAATAGATCAGGGGCTGTATGTATCAAGCATTTCAGAGTAAGGGTGATGATCTAGGATCAGTTTTCCCTTTTAGATCATAATTAATAAAAATACACTATGGACAGGGAGGACCTGATCAGCACTCTACTCTGTACACTACTTTGAGACTGAAATACACCGACACAGTGCAATAAATAATTCCTCCCCAATACGCAGCTGACAAAGGATTGGGACTGATAAATACATGTCCACATCTCTTTAGCAAATTATTTTCTTGACCCACAAATGTAATATTTTCTAAATCTAGGACCAGATGAACAGGAAAAATACCTACATAAACTGCAGTAGCTGTATTTTACATCAGTACCGGATGACAATATGAGCAAATTGTTTGTGTTTGTTCCTGGACATAGATTACTGTGATAGTCCACTAAAGGGTTTGTGGGGTTCATCTATATACTGATGGTTTTTAGGACATTCTCTACTGTTGACAGACTCCACACACTGTTGATTTTGGCATGGGATGCTGTGTTTGCTGTGACAGACAGGGGAGAACAGAATGTCACCAAATTAGTTTGTCTGCCCTGAACATTCCAACAGGACTGGTGCCTGTTATAAACCGCTGAAGATAGAGAAGCCTTCATTGTGCATTCATACTGTACTAGCATACTGATCAAGGTGCTTTATTGTATGCCCATTTTCTTCTCTCTTAACTGCCACTAATCCTCCTTTCCTCCCTTGTTCCCTGTCTCCCAGCCTGCCGCCTCCTGCACCGCACGTGTTCGCGTCACTGCAGAGTTCACTCAGGTTGTGTCCCTGAACTGTGGTCAGGACAGCTCCAGCTCCGAGTCCAGTAGTGAAGAGGTGAGAGAGGGAAGGACAGAGAGGGGGGGATGCCCAATTGATGAAGAGACTATAAGGGTGTTTTCACATGATTTCCTCTTTAAAATAACTAATCTCACTCTTCTTTAAAGAAAAGTAACTTGTATTCACACTGCCCTTGGATTTGAATGAGGTCTCAGCTCTCTTACCAGTTCACTTCAACTTTTTTGTGGTCTGAGTCCTCTTTGCATTCAAATTGCTATGCTTAGAAAATAACCAAGATTTTTTCCCTCCAACATTTACTCAATGCACTGTGGGTAAATACAAGCCATACCATCCGAACCTGTTATCAGACAGCTAGGGGTGTCCCTACATACATTTTGGAAGCTAATAATGTAGTTTGCATTTAGTTACAAAATAAGACATACTAATTATAATCAAAATGTAAAAATTACTGGTAACAGGCTAATGGCAGAACAATAACTGCAGATAAATTGTTTTTTTATTTAACCTTTATTTAACTAGGCAAGTCAGTTAAGAACAAATTCTTAATGCTTTAATTGAAAATGTTATACTCAATTGTACCACCAAACCTGCACATAATATTTTTTTAGTTTGTGGCACTAAAGTGAGGGGCTATGGCAGGGGAAACTGTTTTGCAGAAGCTTATAGTGCTTGGTGTGGAAATAATGATATGTCAACCTGGAGAGCTTCCAGTTCACAAAGAAAGTTAACCACCTCTCGAGGTGGTCTCAGTTCGGTTTGTTTCGCGGGGTCTGAGTTCCTTTGAAGCATTCACACTGCACAACAATTTAAGCAAACCGGACTGAGTTCCCAAAGATTTGCTGAAAGGGACCAAGTGTAAAAACGCCCTAACTGATGCCCAATCCCAAAATCAACCCCTTTTAGGGCCTAAAGGCACTCGTGTAGATCTTTAAGGATTTGATAGGTACAAGTGATATGACAACAATTCCACCTAGCCTATCAGAGGGTAAGGTTTAGTTAATACCATTTATCTGATATCTATCCAATCCTTTCAGATGGACATTAGAGGCTAAGGTTCCGTTTGGGATTGATCATCAACCGTTTATACCTGGTTCTAACTTGAGTTATTTGCCCTGATCTTGTCCACATTTTTTGACAGGTGTAGACAATCAAGACACATTGTGATCTGATTGATTAGATCATCCTGCCTACCTCCAGAGGTAGTCACACGCATTGTGTCTGGATATCTTACAAGTGTAGACAGAACTTGACAGAGAAACCATTTAAGTCATTATTCCACCCTCTAAAATCATTGACAGGTGCCACCATTGACTAATTACATGTCTTACAATTATATCAATTTTTAAGAATAGCTGTGAAATAGTTAGCATAAAGGGACCAGGATATCTGGTCACAATGCAGACACAGTAGACGGATAAGACGTTTTAATAGCATATATTTGTATTTATGGATCCCCATTAGCTGCTGCCAAGGCAGCAGCTACTCTTCCTGGGGTCTGGCAAAATTAAGGCAGTTATACATATTAAACATTACAATACAGTCCCCGCTGTTCCATAAGTTGTATTTTTGTTATTTAAATCTGTTTCTACTGCTTCCGTCAGTTACCTGATGTGGAATAGAGTTCCATGTAGTACTGTGCACCTCCCATAGTCTGTTCTGAAGAGACATTTGGTGGCATGTCTTGTGGGGTATGCATGGGTGTCAGAGCTGTGTGCTAGTCGTTTAAACAAACAGCTTGGTGCTTTCAACATGTCAATACCGCTCACAAATAGAAGTAGTGATGAAGTCAATCTCTCCTCCACTTTGGCCAGGAGAGATTGACATGCATATTATTCATGTTTTCTCTCTGTGTACATCCAAGGGCCAGCTATGCTGCCCTGTTCTGAGCCAATTTCAATTTTCCTAAGTACCTCTTTGTGGCACCTGATCACACGACTGAACAGTAGTCCAGGTGCGACAAAACTAGAGCCTGTAGGACCTGACTTGTTGATAGTGCTGTTAAGGTAGAGTAGCGCTTTATTATGGACAGACTTCTCCCCATCTTAGCTACTGTTGTATCAATATGTTTTGACCATAACAGTTTACAATCCAGGGTACTCCAAGCAGTTTAGTCACCTCAACTTGCTCAATTTCCACATGTATTACAAGATTTAGTTGAGGTTTAGTGAATGATTTGCCCCAAATACAATGCTTTTAGTTTTTGAAATATTTAGGACTAATTTATTCCTTGACACCCGTTCTGAAACTAACTGCAGCTTTATGTTAAGTGTTGCAGTCATTTCAGTAGCTGATGTGTATAGTGTTGTCATCCACATACACACTGGCTTTTGGCATGTGGTTAGTAAAGATTGAAAAAAGTAAGGGGCCTAGACAGCCGCCCTGGGGAATTCCTGATTCTACCTGGATTATGTTAGAGAGGTGTCCATTAAAGAGTCACCCTCTCTGTTCTGTTACAGGTAACTCTTTATCCACAATATAGCAGGGGGTGTACATAACACATATGTTTTTCCAGCAGCAGACTATGATCGATAATGTTAAAAGGCACACTGAAGTCTAATAAAATAGACCCCACAATATTTTTATAAGTGCTGTGCTTGTTTAATGTCCTTCCCTAATAGCGTGCTGTCATTTGTATCTGGTCAAACACAATATTTTTCTAAACTTTACTAAGGGTTGGTAACAGGCTGATTGGTCGGCGATTTGAGCCAGTAAAGGGGGCTTTACTATTCTTAGGTAGCAGAATGACTTCCCTCCAGGCCTGAGGGCACACACTTTCTAGTAGGCTTAAATTGAACATATGGCAAATCAGTGGCAATATCGTCCGCTATTATCCTTAGTAATTTTCCATCCAAGTTGTCAGACCACGGTGTCTTGTTATTGATGGGCAACAATTTTTTTCACCTCTTCCACACTCACTTTACAGACTTAAAAATTACAATTCTTGTCTTTCATAATTTGGTCAGATACACTGTGTATGTAGTGTCATCTTGCCAATGAAAAAATAAAGTTGTTGGCAATATCAGTCGGTTTTGTGATGAATGAGTCATCTGATTCAATGAATGGAGCTGAGTTTGCATTTTTTCACAATTTCATTGGTGCTCCAAAGCTTTTTACTATCATTCTTTGTCATTTTAGCTTTGTTTCATAGTGTAGATTGTTGTTTTTATTCAGTTTAGTCACATGATTTCTCAATTTGCAGTATGTCTGCTAATTGGTTGTGCAGCCATTCCTTTTGCCTCATCCCTCTCAACCGTACCATTTTTCAAGTCCTCATCAGTCCCCATGGATTTAAGTTTTTAGTCATTTTCTTAATGGGTGCATGCTTATTAGTAACTGGGATAAGCAATTCCATAAATGTGTCAAGTGCAACACTTGCTCCTCATTACACACCACAGACAAATATTCTTTACATTAACAGGAATCACTACAAAACTTATTCTATGACCTCTTATACACTATATTATTCCCAGCCTTTGGAACTTTGGTTTTCCTAGATATGGCTACTATATTGGGATCACTACATCCGATGATCTGGATACTGCTTTCAAGCACACTTCTGCAGCATTAGTAAATATATGTGATCAATACATGTTGATAATTTCATTCCTGTGCTGTTTGTAACTACCCTTGTAGGTTGACTGATAACCAGGTTGCAGCTTTTTCTTGAGTGTGCAGCTTGATGAAAGCCAGTCAATATTCACCCAGAAAATATACCTCTGTTTATCACATACATTATCAAGCATTTCACATGTTATCCAGATACTGACTGTTAGCACTGGGTGGTCTATAGCAGCTTCCCACCAGAATGGGCTTTAGGTGAGGCAGATGAAGCTATAGCCATATTACTTCAACAGTATTTAACATGAGATCCTCTCAAATCTGTACAGGAATGTGGTTCTGAATATAAACAGCAACACTGGCATGTCATTTTTTGTTATAACCTTGTATTGCTACCCCTGTATACATTTACATTTTTAGTCATTTAGCAGATGCTCTTATCCAGAGCGACTTACAGTAGTGAATGCATACATTTCATGCATTTATTTATTTATTTGTACTGGCCCCCTGTGGGAATCGAACCCACAACCCTGGCGTTGCACACACCATGCTGGCGTTGCAAACACCATGCTCTACCAACTGAGCCACAGGGAAGCCTCAAATGTATTGTCTGAGTTTCAGAGAGTCAGAATATGAATCATCTGTTACTAGCAAGTTATTAATTTCATGAACCTTGTTTCTTAAGCTACATATGTTAACGCGGGCTATGTGTAGACATTTCTTGAAATGTGGGCAAAATCAGGACAAAGGATCCATGTTAGCACCAGGTATAAACAAAGCCATACAGAAAAATAACTAAATCCAGATTCTCTTTCAACAGAACTTCACGAGGAAGAGGCAGCAGTTGAACGTGCAACCATTTGGGAACAGGGGTAAGCAAACCTAGCCTATTCCCAGATCTGTTATTGCAGTCTTTATCTCCTTTGGTCAGTTGGCACAAACAGATCTAGGGACCAGGCTAAAGCAAATCTGCTTCAGTTGACAAAGTATAGAACACACAAAATAATCACTGTGCTAACCAAAATAATGTATTGCTGCAGGCCCTGTCCTGCCTGTGCCAGGCTTCTCCGAGGCCACTCGCTTTCCCAGCCACTCTTTCTCCAGACAAGAAGTGGAGCCTCAACCGATCCCAAGGGGCGACAGCTTCGGCAACCACCTGGAGTGACTCGTCACGACACACCCGGAGTGTATTCAATAATGTGAAACGTTCCGAGTGTTGCAGATAGAATAGGGAATTGTCAGCTCTATACAGTACAATTCTGAATGACAACCATATCTGTTCTACACCATACATTCCTATCTGAACGTGACATTCTCCTGATCAGGCCCTGACAGTACTCGTTGGAAAGCAGGGAGGTTCTGATGGTGGCACTGGAACCTAAGAGATCATTTCCAATTAAATTGATTACTCTTGTCTGAATGTGTCATCATTCATTTTCATGTTTTTTTAAGTGGGACATACAAGCGATAATTTCTATGAATGAGCCACTATCCATCGTGATTGAAAGACGCATGCAGGGTGATCCTGTGTATGCAAGACATGTGGAGACCACAAGAGGGCATTCAAAGCCCATCAACACTGAACCCAGAACTACATTCCATCTTGTTATCAAAGATAGTGTTTGGCTGCATTTATACAGGCAGCCCAATTATTGGCAATAGAGCTGATTTGATAGTCAAAAGACCAATTAGTGGGGGAAAAAACAATTGGGTGGCCTGTGTATAAACAGACTTTGTACAAAACATTAGGAACACCTTCCTAATATTGAGTTGAACCCCCTTTTGCCCTCAGAACAGCCTCAATTCATCAGGGCATGGACTGTACAAGGTGTTGAAAGCGTTCCACAAGGATGCTGGTCCATGTTGACTCTAATGCTTCCCACCGTTGTGTCAAGTTGGCGGGATATCCTTTGGGTAGTGGACCATTCTTGATACACACAGGAAACTTAAGTGTGAAAAACCCAGCAGCGTTGCAGTTCTTGACACTCAAACCGGTGTGCCTAGCACCTACTACCATAACCTGTTCAAAGGCACAAATATTTTGTCTTGCCCTTTCACCCTCAGAATTGCACACACATACAATCCATGTCACAATTGTCTCTAGGCTTAAAAATCCCTTTTTAACCCATCTCTTCATCTACACTGATTGAAGTGGATTTATCAATAAAGGATTCTAGCTTTCACCTGGTCAGTCTCAGAAAGAGCAAGTGTTATATCTATGCTTTTCATACCAGTGACGGGTATACAAATGAGCTCTTCTAGAATACAACGGGACACTAAGCCTAAAAAAAAAATGGAACCTTGAACCATTCCTTGAAGTAACCGCTGATCCGACATCACTGGATTGGTTTGAGCAACCTTTCAATTGCATTGATTTCACTATGTTACACATATATACACATACATACACACAAAGTATGTTGACACCCCTTCAAATTAGTAGATTTGGCCATTTCAGCCACACCTGTTGCTGACAGGTGTATAAAATTGAGCACACAGCCACAAACATTGGCAGTAGAATGGCCTTATGAATAGCTTAGTGACTTAACGTAGTACCGTCATAGGATTCAACCTTTCCAACCAATCAATTCGTAAAATCTCTGCCCTGGAAGCAAGCTGAAGATCACCAATTTCTGCCTTTGGAAGCAATGTCAGCCCGAGAACTGTTCGTCAGGAGCTTGTGTTTCCATGGCCGTGCCACAAGCCTAAGATCACCGTGCGCAATGCCAAGCGTCGGTTGGTGTGGTGTAAAGCTCGCCGCCATTGGATTCTGGAGCAGTGGAAACGTGTTCTCTGGAGTGATTAATCACGTTTCACCATCTGGTAGTCCAAAAGATTAATCTGGGTTTGGCAGATGCCAGGAGAACCCTACCTGCCCCAATACAGTGCCAACTGTAAAGTTTGGTGGAGGAGTAATAACAGTCTGGGGTTTTTCATGGTTCGGGCTAGGCCCCTTAGGTCCAGTGAAGGGAAATCTTCAGCATACAATGACATTCTAGACAATTCTGTGCTTCCAACTGTGGCAACAGTTTTGGGAAGGCCCTTTCCTGTTTCAGCATGACAATGCACCCTTGCACAAAGCGAGGCCCATACAGAAATATTATTTTGAGATCGGTGCAGAAGAACTTGACTGGCCTGCACAGAGCCCTGACCTCAACCCCATCAAACACCTTTGGGATGAATTGGAACGCTGACTGCAAGCCAGGCCTGATCGCCCAACAGTGCCCAACCTCACTAAAGGCTCGTGGCTGAATGGAAGCCAGTCCCCAACATCTAGTGGAAAGCCTTCCCAGAAGAGTGGAGGCTGTTATAGCAGCAAAGGGGGGACCAACTCCATATTATTGCCCATGATTTTGGAATGAGATGTTTGACGAGAAGGCGTCCACATACTTTTGGTCATGTAGCGTATGTCAGATCAGTGATTACTTCAAGGAAGGATGCATTAGAAGCTCTAGCCTCAATCTTTAAGTTTCATTCTTTCACAACAGTAGAGATAAAGGTTAAAAGGAGGAATCTGGGATTGGTACATCCAATTTTACATTGAAATTAATGATAACAAATTGATTCTTGAACTTAACTACATTTACCACAATCAAAACAAAAAATATAAGCTTGTTTTTACTCCATTGCATTCACGATAAACAATGTCGGCTCAATTTTAAAATTACCTTTAGATGGTGCAAGCGGGTTGAATCCCATTCCTGGTTAAATTGTTTGTGGTTAGACTGCGCCAACCCCATTCCTTAGCTATTTAGCAAAAAAGTGTCAGATTGCCCCTTTAAGTTAACCAATAAATGAACCATAGAGTTGGTGATAAACAAGACAGTGGTAGATGGTCGAGGTATGATTACAAACATTTATATTGTGATCTTCGGCAAGTAGAGACATTTAATCTGCCATCTCCCCCCGTTTTATTCATTTAGTTTCATATGGCCCCCAAAATCAGATACACAACACTTCAATAATTTAATGCCTACTTCAGTTTGACATACTGCAAACCAACAACCTGAAAATGATGATATTCAATCATGAAAATGCACAGGCTCTGGGGTGAAGTTTCCCCTAGGTACAGATCTAGGATCAGCTTCCCTGACCCAAGATCAGCGTCTAGAGCCAACATCACCAATACAGAGCAGAAGCAATGTAGATCAGCAAGATTAATATGACAGCATGTTTTATGCGTCTAGTAGTGGTCCCTCAACATTCATGGTCCACTTGAGTTCAGTACGGTCATTCAGCTTTATTTGGTTATGGTCGCTATACTGTATTCTATTGCTGAAAATGGTGGAAACCGAAGCTAATGCTTCTATCAATCCAATCCAATCCAGGATGGTCACACTTCGGGTAAAGAGTGGAGAATTGGGACAAACCCTACATTGAACTTTTAAGATGTCAGCACCTTGATATCCAGGCTTATTAGGACAATAAGTACTAGCACCCTTGAAATGAAGGCATTGCTGCAAGAACCCCCCCACCCCCTCTCGCTCTGCGCTGCACTTTGGCAGGAGAAGCAGGAAACTGCACCACACTGGGATGTTTAGGCCATAAAAACAGGATATAGAAAGCAACATTCGATTTTAATGCTAGCCAGACGGGAATTTGTGAATTAATTTATCCAGTCAGGTCTAGTCTAATGCTAATAACAACATAATTCAATGATCAGTACCTTAAAGCAACAACGTGTCGCTTCAATTTTAGTCACCATGCAGAGAATAACAGAGTATATGGTAAACGGCACCTGGAGCATAGCTGCCCCCACTCTGTACATTCTATTTCTATGATTTTTAGGCCATGTCATGTGACAATCTAAAGGCGGCAGGGGCCGATGGGAGGGGAGCAGAAGCTGTTACTGTACAGATAAACAGAAGCAGATGTTCATTAGGCACCAAACATTTTAAAGCATGTCCCAATGAAAATCGAAAATGTGTGTTTCTTATTGGACAAATCCAGTGAGTCCCTCCCTGTTTCACAGTCCGTTTCTTCTGCTTGGTGCCTAATGAACCCGACTCAGATGCCGGTCAGGTCAAAGGTCAAACAAACACAGCACACAACCCACAGGGCATTGGAAAGACATACACACGACATGCCATTCCAGTCTTCAGTTAAGCAAAAATATTGTATGCATTAAATAAGAAATGAACAACAACTAAAAATATTCCCAGTCACAAATGTTTCCAGTTGCACAGTCGTGGTTTCGTGCCTTTGGGAGGAGGGAATCTCCTTTTTTTCCATTTGGAGATTCTTTTCGAGAGAGTGCAATCGTCTGTGAAAAAAGGCATCCTTCCGATTTGCGTGTCACCGAGCGAGACACTTGTAAAACATTCAGGGAATACTTAGGAAATGTCAAAACTCTGAGAATTCTTATCTCATTGATTAAAGTTTTTCGATCTTATCTCTCCAACATACTTGCAGCTTTTAAAAACGTAACTATAAAGAAAATCCTTTCATGTATTAAATAACTTCATATAAAACAGAGGCAAAATAACAATCCCTATTACAGAGGCCTTCCTTTATGGGCTGTCCCCCATTTATCTCTCGCTCTCACACACACACACACACACACACACACACACACACACACACACGAGCTTCATGTTTTACAGCATGTCCATGCAGTACCAATGCAGAATGAATCCCAACGTCGTTATTATGGTTTTCTGACTACGTGGCACAAACATACGGCGAAGAAGAAGCTGATACATGGTTTGGCGTTTCCTTATTTACATGGTTAAGTATTCACCATCATAATCATGGAACAAAAGGAGTTCAGTTTGTCAATGTCCACTGACGGTCCTGTGTGATAGACATGATAGATAGAAGCTCCTCTCCAAGAGAGGTAAAGTAGGCATCATCCAACAGTCTCCTTTTCTACCACTCCCCTGGTCAGTGTGTCAGTTTGGTGTTGCCCCCCCTCTTGGGCGGGGCCGGTGGGGGCCCCCGCCGTAGCGTTGCATAGCCTGAGATGTTCCCCCCCGACAGCACCTCGGGCGGTGGAGGGGGCAGTGCCAACTCCATGTCGTCCATGGTGCCCGAGGCGGGTTCCAGGTTGGGGCCGGACAGGCGGGACGAGGAGAGCGAGCCCTGCCGGCTCACCGACTTGCGCTTCAGAGTCCGGTTCAGGTCATCCATGAAGTTGCCCGGCTGGGGGGCGCCGTTGTTGCTGTTCCCCTTGGGGGGCGAGGTAGGCAGGGGCAGCTTGGGAGGCGGGGACAGGGCTGGGGGAGACAGCTGGTTCCGCTGCAGCGTGGGCGGAGGGGCCTTCTTCAGGGAGCCCTTGCCCCAGGAGGAGTTAATGGTGGCGGGGGGAGGGGGACCGGGAGGGGCAGGCGGTACTTTTGGCTGGGGGTTGACCACTGCTACCTTAGGTGCCCCGACGTGGCTGTCAACGGGCAGTGGAGGAGGGTGGATGAGATCAAAAGCCGGCGGGGGAGTGGGGAAGTAGGCCACGGCGCACTCCGCTGGAGGGGAGGGGAAGTCGGCGGTAGACTGGCGCTGCTGGCCCACTTGACCCACTTTGGCCTGCAGGGCCAGGGGCAGGTTGGACAGGTTCAACTTGCCTGGCTTGGGGAGCGCCGGGGGGCCGGCCGGGGAGGAGGAGGGGTCCTTAGAGGGAGAACTACCCAAGGACACGGCAGGGAAGGATGGGAAGGTGGAGGGGGAAGAGGAGGACTGGGGGGCGAACTTGCTGAGAAGGTTCCTGCGGGACTCCTGGTATTCAGCCGAGGAGTTAGACTTGATGCTGGAGGCCTTCTGGGGGGTGGTGGGCAGGGGCTTCCTGCCCCCCCAGCCAGAAGGGCCCGATGGAGATCTCTTCAGGGGCGAGCATAGGTTGCCGGGGGGGAGAGGGGGAGGCGGAGGGGTGGGGCCAGTGATGGGAGGGGGAGTTGGAGCAAGAGGGGCAAGGCCGGTGACTGGAGCAGGTGGAGGCAGAGGAGGAGGAGGGGGGAAAGGCAGGCTGCTCTCAGAAGCGGGTGGAGGGAACTCAGAGGCCTGTTGCTGGGCCTGTCCACAGCCTGGCTGCCATCTTGGTTTGGCCTTCACCGCAGGAGGGGAAAGGGGGGCTTTGGGGCTCTCAAGTTGATTGGTTGACAGTGTGGACCCTGGGAACTGGCTTGCCATCTGTTTGACCAGGGAGGTAGTGGTGGGCGGAGCCGTGAATGACATGGGTGGGGGCTTGGAGAGGCTGTGCTGCTTGGGAAATGTGGGAGGGGGCTGGTTGGGGGTGTGCACCATCTGGAGGCTGTGCTGCTTCTTCATTGACACCAGAGGAGGAGGGGGCGGGGGTGGGGTGGGGGGGAGAGGGGAAACAGGGTAGAGAGGCTTCCGGGCACCGTGGTGGAGCAGAAAGCCCGGGGAGAAGGTTTTGGGTAGGGCAGGGGGAGGAGCAGCTGCGGGCAAGTACTGCTGCTGAGGAGTTGGGGGAGGAGGAGGTGGGGGAGGAGGTGGTGGGGGAGGCACCGAGAGCTTCTGGGGAGGCGGTGGGGTAGGAGGGGGAGGTGGCGGGGGAGGAGGTGGTGGCGGGGGAGGGGGCGGTGCCGGGGACGACTCTACCAGTCTGGCAGCGGGGGGAGAGAGGCCCTGGGGGGGACCGCTGGGGAACTTCTGGGCCAGTGCCTGCTGGAGGGCGTTGGCACTGTAGGGCAATGGGCACAGACCTGGCATGGGGTCTGGGGGCGGTGGAGGGGGAGGGGGGATGTCGTTGCTCTCCGGCGGTGGTGGGATGAACTGGGGCAGGGTGGCCGGGCTGGGGGGCCCGAGCCGGAGTGCGGCCATGGCCGACCCCAGAGCAGGCATGGAGGGCGGGGGAGGGGGCGGCGGGGGAGGCGGGACGTTGATGTTGTTGACCAGCGGTTTGACAGCCGTCTGATGGGGAGGAGGCGGGGCTTGAGCTGACGCCCTGGGTGGGCTCTGGTGGTTGTTTTGCGCCCTGTGGTGATTGGCGGCGTTCTGGTTCTGCAGCCGGGTGATGGTGCTGTACTTGGCGAAAACTGTGGGGCCCGAGTGGTGAGGGGTGCTGCTGGTAGGCAGGGGCGGTGGGGGAGGGGGTGGCGGGGGTGGAGGGGGCACAGCTTGGTTGTAGCTGCTGTAGGGCTGTGGGGACAGCTGTTGGGGTGGTGGAGGAGAGAGCTGGGGGGGTGGTGAAGAGAGCTGGGAGGGTGGTGGAGGAGAGGGCTGGGGCGGCAGGGAGGGTAAGACCTGGGTGTAACTGCTGCGGATCTGGGGGGGTAGCTGTTGGGGTGGTGGAGAAAGCTGGGGGGGCAGGGAGAGTGGTGTAGGGGTGGGCTGGGGGGGTGGTGAAAGGGAGGGCAAGACCCGGGTGTAACTACTGCGGATCTGGGGAGGCAGCTGTTGGGGCGGCGGTGGAGAGAAGGGCTGTTGGGGCGGCGGTGGAGGGAAGGGCTGTTGGGGCGGCGGTGGAGGGAAGGGCTGTTGGGGCGGCGGTGGAGGGAAGGGCTGTTGGGGCGGCGGTGGAGGGAAGGGCTGTTGGGGCGGCGGTGGAGGGAAGGGCTGTTGGGGCGGCGGTGGAGGGAAGGGCTGTTGGGGCGGCGGTGGAGGGAAGGGCTGTTGGGGCGGCGGTGGAGGGAAGGGCTGTTGGGGCGGCGGTGGAGGGAAGGGCTGTTGGGGCGGTGGAGGGAAGGGCAGTTGGGGCGGTGGAGGGAAGGGCAGTTGGGGCGGTGGAGGGAAGGGCAGGGAAGGCAAGACATGGGTGTAACTGCTGCGGATCTGGGGGGGCAGCTGTTGTGGTGGTGGAGGGGAGGGCTGGGGGTGCAAGGAAGGCAAGACCTGGGTGTAACTGCTGCAGATCTGGGGGGGCAGCTGTTGGGGTGGTGGAGGGGAGGGCTGTTGGGGCGGTGGAGGGGAGGGCTGTTGGGGCAGTGAAGGCAAGACCTGGGTGTAACTGCTGCGGATCTGGGGGGGCAGCTGTTGGGGCGGTGGAGGGGAGGGCTGTTGGGGCGGTGGAGGGGAGGGCTGTTGGGGCGGTGGAGGGGAGGGCTGTTGGGGCGGTGGAGGGGAGGGCTGGGGGTGCAAGGAAGGCAAGACCTGGGTGTAACTGCTGCGGATCTGGGGGGGCAGTTGCTGTTGAAGTGGGGGGGAGGTACCCCCCTGTGGCTTGGGGGGTAGAGCGTGGGTGTAGCTGCTGCGAGTCTGGGGAGGCGGCTGCTGTTGTGGCTGTGGTGGCGCAGCCAACGCAGGGGGCTCCAGTTGTGGGGTCTGGCGGTGCGTGTGGGCAGGGTGGGGGAGGGTGGCACCTCGGGTGGACTCCCTCATCTGTGCGGGGACAGAGAAGTACACACTGAGTACAGGATCACCATAGACAATCTGTTGATACGCGACGGCTTGAGTATAAGAATATTCTGAAGATAAATACACAACGCAGAGGATGAGAGGATTAGAGTACTAGAATTAACGATCAATAGGGAATTGTCAATGTAAATAGGAGTTGGGTTTCAGTTCAACAGCTGTTTAGAATCTGTGGAATGTCACTCCTGAACTCAGAGCTACGTGTGCTTCGTTCTATACATTGAGTCTGGAGCAGGATACTTGTTATTTGGCCATTGGCCCAGTTGTACTGCAAGGACTTCTGATTGGTCAACCCCAGGCTAGGGTGGGGGGTTATAAATGGCATCCTCTTCCTTTGTTCTGTGGAGAAAAGCTGAGGACAGGGGAGACTGAACATCTACCTCCCAGCATAACATTATGATTTGTCCTCTTTGAATAAACCTATTTTTCTCCCCCTGATTTGCTTTGGATTTGTGTTATTGAAGAATAACATAAATTGCTAACAATAAGGGTACGGTTAGAATAAGGATTCGGGTAAGGGTTAGCATAAGGTTTAAGGTTAAGGCTAGGGTTAAGTTTAGGATAAGGGTTAGTAGATAGTGAAATCAGCCCCAGTGTTATGAGTGGGCATTAGGTGGCCTGGACCGCCCTACCGTACCTCCTTGCCCGTCCAAATAAAGTATTTCAATATTGATAATTTATTTGACCGAGATGAGCGGAGACAGAAAGACTCAATCTCAGATAAATCATCAGAGCGAGCGAAACAGCACCCCACTGTCTGAGTATGTGTAGCCCATGTATGTGATGCTGTCTGGACAAAAATAGTATGGCATGTCATACTCTTTTTGGCCAGACAGCATCACATGGGCAAAATATATCAAATCGTATTGGTCGCATACACATATTTAGCCAGATGTTATTGTGGGTGTAGCAAAATGCTTGTGTTCTTAGCTCCAACAGTGCAGTAATATCTAACAATACACACAAATCTAAAAGTAAAATAATGGAATTAAGAAATATATAAATATTAGGACGAGCAATGTCGGAGTCTGGAGTATAAATATATATGTGATGGGATGTATAGACATTATGGACAGTATGTGGATAGAATATTTAGTATATTTGTAGAGTACATAGGATAGAATATTGTATATATACAGCAATAGTTGAATAGGATAGCACTGACTAGAATACAGTATGTAAACATTATTAATGTGACCAGTTTTCCATTAAAAGTGACTAGTGATTCCATGTCTATGTGCATAGGGCAGCAGCCTCGAAGGTGCAGGGTTGAATAACCAGGTGGTAGCCGGCTAGAGATGGCTGTATAACAGTCTGATGGCCTTGAGATAGAAGCTGTTTTTCAGTCTCTCGGTCCCAGCTTTGATGCACCTGTACTGACCTCACCTTCTGGATGATAGCGGGCCGAACAGGCCATGGCTCGGGTGGGTTGATATACTTGATGATCCTTTTGGCTTTCCTTTTGGCTTTCCTGTGACGTCAGGTGCTGTAGGTGCCAGGCGGTGATACAGCCCGACAGGATGCTCTCAATGGTGCATTTGTGAGGGTCTTAGGGGCCAAGCCAAATTTCTTCAGCCTCCTGAGGTTGAAGAGGTGCTGTTGCGTCGTCTACACCACAATGTCTGTGTGGGTGTACCATTTCAGATTGTCAGTGACGTGTACGCCGAGGAACTTGAAGCTCTTCACCTTCTTTACTGCGACCCCATCAATGTGGATGGGGGCGTGCTCCCTCTACTGTCTCCTGAAGTCCACGACCAGCTCCTTCGTTTTGTTGACGTTGTAAGACAGGGGCCAAGCCGGGGCTGAAAGCTTCGCTCTGATGCTTTCCCTGGTGAGATAGTTGTTTCAGCCACTTGCACATTGAAGGAAAGTTGGCGGGTGCACAGTGCACTGTTTGGATGCTGGAATTATTTTTGACGAACGTGAAAAAGGTAACCTACTTTTTGAAATGATTCGTTTGACAAAATCGGTTGAAAACATCACGACTGGTTGTGTTCATGCCACATTTAAAAAGGTCCTTTTTTTAAAATTACTCTGACGTTTTAAGTCATGCCGCTCTCGACTTTACTTAAATAAGTCTATAAAACACACTGCCATTGTTAGAATCTTAATATCAGAAACAGAACTGGTGTTATAACCACTGTTAGGAGGGCATGTCATTTTCTTTATGGTTTTTCCACGTTGCCCCCCACTACTCCCGACAGTAGGGCCTGCTTCCCTCCTTCTCCCGATAATTGAAAGGTGCCGTGCCCAGTTGATAATTACCCCGATAATTGCCTCGAAACTGAACATACACCAAAACTAATTTCACACTACCCGTTTGGATAGAAAAAGCCGGAGACAATGCAACTGTCTGATTATCAGCACAAAATGTCAGACAGAGCAGGCCCTACAAGAAAAAAAACAACATCAGCAACGCTCTCACTAGCTTTCGTTGTTTATGGGACATGCTCCAACTTATCCCATTGCCTGAAGACACCATGTAAGGACGAGCTGACAGTAATTGACCATTTTTGACTGCGGTCATATATTCATTAGAATGCCATTTATGCTTTTGTGGTGATTTTCACTATTTATCAAGCACACTTGGAGCTTATAATAATGTTAAGGCAACGAGTGTTTCATCATTTGACTGTGCATCTTGCTGACTGTGCATCTTGGGTGGTTGGGATATCATATTTTTTTGCCGATGTAAAAAGCTGTTAGTTCCAACATATGCTTCCTGTTTCATAGTTGTAACAAAGGCACTCCACAAATAAAATGCATTTTTACATAAACAGTAACATAAACTAATGAAAAGTAACACTAATGAAAAAGCGTTTGTGTGATTTGAAATAGATTTTTTCGTATTCTAATGTTACCTTCGTAAACACAACAAAATGATTATTTTTGCGACAGCATATATGAAATGTATTAATTAAACTGTTAGAATGTTGCAGTCTGAATGACTGCTCATTAGCTTGAATGGCGGTTCTAGTTTTTCCACGGAAGGAGGTCCTGCAACAACAACAAAAAATCCCCCCATATGGAAATCAAAAGGTGTCCAACTGATTTGTTCTGGCGCCGGCCCTGGTTGAATTGTTACTGATAGTCTGTAGAGCATCTACAGACACACTATCAAAATAAAGTATTAACCTAAAGTAGAACCTTGGTAGCACCAGCAATGAGTGAAAGAAAAATTCTAGCAAAGACAGAAAGGAATGAAACTTGCGATTGAGACAAAAATCAATCATTACAGTAAAAATCTGATGGAGACAAAGAGAAGAGGAGAAAGGAGAGATAATGGAGAGACATATAGAGAGATGAGAGGAAATACAAAGGAGGGATATATTGGCGTGAAGAGGAGAGGTCAAAGGGGAGAAGAACTAACCCTGGTGTTCTCCTCCATCTGCGTTCCTCTCTTCCAGGCCTCAGAGAAGATGGAGCTGACCACGCTCTGGGAGCGCCCGTGGCTGGAGGCCGTGTCCACTCCACTGTCTGACTGGCCCGAGTGGTTCGACTGGGACTCTGGGGGGCACACACACACACAGCCATGGAAGAGAGCCGCTAGATGCTGATCTTGGGTCCGTGTTGCATTTCCCCACTAATGGTTAAGGTTAGGATTGGGCAAAAGGAAGCTGATCCTAGATTTGTACCGTGGGGGAAACTTCAGCGGAGCATATAAACACTAGATTCTGACCTAAGCATTGGCTAACGAGTCTCTGAAGCCACCAAACTGCCATATTAGCACTCCCTCTTTTGCAGATTTGGTTAATGGGAGTGAATGTGTAAAAAAGGGTGAATCCACATGTCTGTAGATAGATTAGAGCTTTATCGTGTACCCTCAAAGCCACAACAACTGATTCAAGATCACAACTAGAATACATTTACCTACTGCTAGACAGGGGTTGTGGTCAACTCCATCTGAACTCCAATTCATAAATTGAATCGAAAAGTCGTCATTGAAAATAAATGGGCAATCAATTAATAAATAGCATATCAATCTCTACTGAATCAACATCATCTCAAATTGAGGTCAATTCGATTTGGATACCAAGCTGATCCCGGATCTGTGCTTGTCAACCAGGTCCCCCAAGCTGATCCCGGATCTGTGCTTGTCAACCAGGTCCCCCAAGCTGATCCCGGATCTGTGCTTGTCTATCACAGTCCCCCAGCCATTTCCATTAAGCCTCAGTGGACCACCGTGGACATGAGCAGCTGATCCCAGACCAGTTGTAAGCCCTGGAAGGCTGACTCACCGGGCAGACTGGCTGAGCCGGAGCTGGAGCCAGAGCGGATGCTGGAGGTGGAGAGGGAGGACCAGTCGTAGGCCGCCTCCGTGCGCTTCATGGCCTCCTGGTAGTTCACATACAGCTGTTTCCCGTACTACACCACCGCCACCGTGGGGGAAAGAGAGAGGTCACGGTTGTTTATTAAAGAGAAGCGCAGTTGCTAATTGGTCACATTGAATGTTGTATTTTGGTTGCATTGTTCATATATCCTTTAATATTGTAAAACAATCTTAAGGGAAACAAACTTAAAAAAAGAAAATGTTTAAGTAAGCTTTTAGTTTAGGGGTCCCCTTTTGGCTTGAGAGAAAAAGTTCTATATAGCCTCTAATAGTCATGTTTAAGAGTGACGTGGAGGTTAAGGGTTACCTTGGCGATGCGAATGCCGTTGAACCATTGGTGGAGGGTCCTGACGTCGTCACAGCACAGATACTTGATGTACTGGGACTTCTTCTGGATCTGGGGGTGCTGAACACACAGAGACATGCACATACGTGTTACCATGACAACACAACAAATGTAGTTTCACTTTGTTCCTAGGAGGAGGAACGGACAATATGGAATGGCCAATCAGGCTACTCACAACTGCTGTCCAGAAGATTGTTCCCATGGGCTAAATTGCCATGATCAGTGGTTTCAAGTTTGCATCCGTACCTTTTTTACGGGCTGATCATAGCGGAAAAGGAAATAATTCTGCATTTCCCGCTGTGTAAACACATTGCAAATAGGTTCAGGATAACTCCTCCGGATAAAGTTGGGTAGCTGATATTCAGAGTTTAAAAACAGCCAAATTGATTACTCACAGGAATCAGGACTAATAAAGCCAATGCAATGGGCGTTTTATTTTTATTTTTTTACAAACGTTGGGCCTTCCACATGAACGGACATTCCTAAAATTCCATTGCGGGCCACATGGTAGGCTGCACCCCAGTAAGCGTGGACCGACGCCAATGTCTTTTTAGACCCGTCTTATTTACTAACGGTAGGCCCACCACAGATGGACATTCCTAAAATTCAATTTCAGGTGACACTGTGGGCGATACCTCAATAAGCACGGACCAACACTGATTCCTTTTGGATTTGTTTTTTTGGCCCTGTTCAGACGCCTTTTTTTGTGCAGTCTGGACCGGCCTGGATTTCCACATACGTAGGTTTTTGGTTCGGTCCGGAGCGAATCAAACCAATCATAGATGTCCATGTTCAGATTTTGTCCGGTCGAGACCAGCCTTGATTTGTCCCAAACATAGACAGCTATAAATTCCATCTTTTCAACTTTCATTCAGAACTGATCTCAACGTCCGGAAAATACACATTTTCAACGTCCATTCAGCGCCTAAATTGAACCTAACTTCAACGTCTGGAAAACATGTATTTTAGCCGTCTTCTCAAAGTCATTTTCCTTACTAGTACTATTTGAGTTTTACTGAGGGCGGCAAATTTTCTGTCTCGCCTTGGGCGGCAGAGCGGCCAGGACCGGCCCTGATCGTTCCGTTCCAGTAAAGACATTGATTCCAAAACCACCCTTGATAATTGCCTTTGTGCCTGTTGGTTTGACTACAGCTAAAGATAGGTGGGTCAACATTAATAATATAGGAGAGTGGTGCCTTAACACTTATTTTTGGTGTTTTTCAGGGTCTGTGCTTTTAGAAAGAAGTGGCCTCAAAGGATATCATTACCCAGACCCTCCCGGGACCACAACCACTCACACAACAGATCCATCTTAATGGGCTTGTCCAGGCTCACCGCAACATCTCTACTCTAAAAATGTTCCACCCCTTGTCTAAAAATGAGTTAGCCCATGTCCCTAATCAATTCTCCACAAGGAGCAGAAGTGGAGTGTACCATTAGGTGAAAGGGGGAGGGGGTTTAGCTTACCTTAAGGGCCAGACAGTAGTCTGTGGGGGCCTTGTACTTGCTGCGGTAGTCCTGGCCGTAGTACACATTAACGTGGTCCAGCTGTAGAAAGCATACCAGGTCCCTGGAGGCCTATATGGAGGGAGACACAGGATTCTTATATTCACATATGATTGATTATATCATATATTGCAAGGGTAATCAAATACTATTTGAGAAGGTCCAGTCACAATTTCCTAGGTGACAAAAGGCCCGGATGGATATTGTTGTTTATCTGCATAGTAACAAACCCCAACCTCACAACCCCAAACTGTCACACCACTCTTTTGCAGTTTTAAAAGGTAATTTCCTGTAATTCTACACATTTTGCCATTGGACAGAGATAACATTTCATAGTTTTAAAGCTAATTTCTTGCAATTTGACACATTTTGCCATGTCTTGTGTGTTGATATGATACCGGAGTGCCTGAACAAAATCAATGGCGGACCCCTTGGGGTCGAGACCCCTGGGCATGTAATCTGGCCATGAAAACTACAAGATCTAGATAGCTGGTTAGCCTAACTTACCTACCTAGCGAACATGGGACAGTGGATTAATGGGACAGTTGAATAACTGGACATTTCTTGACAGGTTAAACAGCTCTGTAGGTCAGTGAATGACAGGAGGAAAACTGCCCATGCACTACCAAATTTCTAAATACCCCTTGTGCCTTCTTCTGCAACTCAACAGCAGTAAGATAAAAGCTCGACCGATTTTGGCGAAATTTTAAATAAATTGTCTGAGGCTTTAGACTAGAGAAGTGTATATTGGAGAGAGAGGAGAGTGAGTGGAGATATATTGACATATAATTGATGATGTGATACTGGTTACAGACTGGCCAAGGTCCATGCCTAGAGGTCAAACTGGTTTGATAAGGTATTCATTCAAGTAGAGGTTGAAATATGCACTGTTTGGCCAACAACGTGACAAATCTTATTAGATTACTGGTTCACTCATTGCAGAATTAACACCACAGGGTGGCATTGTATATACATTTTTAAAAAAGGAGACAACCGATGGGATAATCAGAGGACAAGAATACGGAAACGGTGTGGGGCAGAAATTAAGGTTCTAACCTAACCTCAAAATGGGAAAATATTTTGAAAAGAAAACAAGTCCAAGGTTTACTTCCGTTTCATGCCTTCTGAACACAACCCTGGGCTAAAATCTAAAACACACACACACACACACACACACACACACACACACACACACACAGGGGCTGTGGCTGAGAAATATTGGTCTCCGGGGGTAACCAATGACCCATGATGCAATAGGAGAAGAGGCACATGCTCGGTCGATCCCTGTGGAGTCCTGTGTCATCATATCCAGAAACAGGAAATACCAGAGAGATGGGGTGGATCTGTTTCTCATTAACATGTGAACCCAATACACACAATCACACACACACACACACACACAATCCAATCAATCAAATGTATTTTATAAAGCCCTTTTTACATCAGCAGTCGATTGGCGTATTCAGTGGGTGGCTAACCTTAGCTTTGCCTTTCGGCACGTAGTAGATTCCTGATGCTCGCAGCAGGAAGTATCGCTTCTTCCACGACTTCTTCCCATCATCCTTCAGCCAGAGGATTCCCTCTATTTCTGGTACTGACACTGAGCTGCCACAGAAACACTCCTGCTCAAACACATCATCGTGATTAGTGTAATCTAAAGAGCGCGAGAGAGAGATGTGTGTGGTAGTGTGGGAGAGAACGTGTGTATGCGTCTGTCTGTCTCACCTCCAGTAGGGCCTCTTTACTCCTATCGGCCATTTCAGAGGTCTCCTTCCTCCCCAACAAGTAGTTCTGGAAATAAGCGGGGAAAATGGAGAGAAGGAGAAAGAGAAACAGAGGAGGAGAGGAAAGCAAAGGAGAAATAGACACAAGTTGAGAACAGCAGATTACACACTCCTCCAGGTGAGCTGGCTCACCTAGCCTTCTCACCTAGCCTTCTCACCTAGCCTTCTCACCTAGCCTTCTCACCTAGCCTTCTCACCTAGCCTTCTCACCTAGCCTTCTCACCTAGCCTTCTCACCTAGCCTTCTCATGTCCAATGCATTATTCAGTCACGTATTGCCAGAGCCATGACCTACTTCTTAAACACACGCACTCTCAAGGGCTCTTAGCATGCATAAGAAATGTGTGTGTGTACTCTACACTAAAGCTGTGTGAGTAGTGTACACACAACACACTGGAAGGGTTTTCTTAGTTCCAAGGTCTTACCTGGGGGTTCTTGAAGAGGGCATATTTCTCAATGCGCTCGATGAACATCACTTTGTTATGGCTGTCTCTGGTCCAATTCACTAGGTTCTCCACCAAGTTCTCATGGTCCTCAAAGATCCGCTCTGAGGACAGAGAGTGTGTGTGTGTGTGTGTGAAACATGCTTCAATCCAGACTTAGCATAACCATGCTGCCTGTACCTACCACGAGTGCTTCCTCTAGCAGCCTAAATAGCCATGCTGCCTGCACCTACCACGAGTGCTTCCTCTAGCAGCCTAAATAACCATGCTGCCTGTACCTACCACGAGTGCTTCCTCTAGCAGCCTAAATAACCATGCTGCCTGTACCTACCACGAGTGCTTCCTCTAGCCTAAATAACCATGCTGCCTGTACCTACCACGAGTGCTTCCTCTAGCAGCCTAAATAACCATGCTGCCTGTACCTACCACGAGTGCTTCCTCTAGCAGCCTAAATAACCATGCTGCCTGTACCTACCACGAGTGCTTCCTCTAGCAGCCTAAATAACCATGCTGCCTGTACCTACCACGAGTGCTTCCTCTAGCAGCCTAAATAACCATGCTGCCTGCACCTACCACGAGTGCCTCTTCTAACATTAGAAAGGCTGGGCGCCCGTCCCTGACTCACTCCATCACAGACAGATGAACAGTTGCACATTCACAGACAGTCTTGAAAACACAAACGGGTACAATAATAGCTACTACCTAGACAACACTACAAGTTGACACTGTCCGAGTGTCCACATTGTCTCAGTGTCTCAGTACGCCTTACTCTCTCCAAATATCTCCCCCCAAGTTTCTCCCAGTATATCCACCAGTATCATTCTCAATATTTCACCCACCCCCAGTATCTCCCCAGTATAACCCTGTATCTCCCCTGTATCTCCCCAATATCTCACTCTCCCCCAGTATATTCCCAGCATCATCCTCAATATCTCACTCTCCCCCAGTATATTCCTAGTACCATCCTCAATATCTCACTCCCCCAGTATATTCCCAGCATCATCCTCAATATCTCACTCTCTCCCAGTATATTCCCAGTATCATCCTCAATCTCCCCCGGTATATTCCCAGTAGCATCCTCAATATCTCACTCTCCCAGAATAATCCTTAATATCTCACTCTCCCCCAGTATATTCCCAGTATCATCCTCAATATCTCACTCCCCCAGTATATTCCTCAATATCTCACTCAGTATATTCCTAGTATCATCCTCAATATCACTCTCCCCCAGTATATTCCCAGTATCACCCTCAATATCTCACTCTCCCCCAGTATATTCCTCAATATCTCACTCTCCCCCAGTATATTCCCAGTATCAGCCTCAATATCTCACTCTCCCCCAGTATATTCCTCAATATCTCACTCAGTATATTCCTAGTATCATCCTCAATATCTCACTCTCTCCCAGTATATTCCCAGTATCATCCTCAATATCTCACTCTCCCCCAGTATATTCCCAGTATCATCCTCAATATCTCACTCTCCCCCAGTATATTCCCAGTATCATCCTCAATATCTCACTCTCCCCCAGTATATTCCCAGTATCATCCTCAATATCTCACTCTCCCCCAGTATATTCCCAGTATCATCCTCAATATCTCACTCTCCCGCCCAGTATCATCCTCCCACCCCCCCGTATCCCAGTCCCTCAATATCTCACTCTCCCCCAGTATATTCCCAGTATCAGCCTCAATATCTCACTCTCCCCCAGTATCATTCCTCAATATCTCACTCTCCCCCAGTATCATCCTCAATATCTCACTCTCCCCCAGTATATTCCCAGTATCACCCTCAATATCTCACTCTCCCCCAGTATATTCCCAGTATCATCCTCATTATCATCCTTAATATCTCACTCTCCCCCAGTATATTCCCAGTATCACCCTCAATATCTCACTCTCCCCCAGTATATCCCCAGTATCATCCTCAATATCTCTCTCCCCCAGTATCATCCTCAATATCTCACTCTCCCCCAGTATATTCCTCAATATCTCACTCTCCCCCAGTATCATTCCTCAGTATCATCCTTAATATCTCACTCTCCCCCAGTATATTCCCAGTATCATCCTCAATATCTCACTCTCCCCCAGTATCATCCTCAATATCTCACTCTCCCCCAGTATCATCCTCAATATCTCACTCTCCCCCAGTATATTCCCAGTATCACCCTCAATATCTCACTCTTCCCCAGTATATTCCCAGCATCGTTGCCAGTATATACATACCCATTTGCAGCTCATTGATGTTCTCCACCAGTGACCAGTCGGGGCTGTAGCCACAGTGGGACTTGTCCAGCAGGCTGTCCAGCACCTGTCTGACAGTCTGTCTCTCATCCACCATCATGGTCTTGGAGCTCTCGTCCGACATGTGCACCCGGATCACCAGCTGGAGGAGGACAACGAAGAGGGACGAGGAGGAAGAAGAGGTGCAGAACGGTCAGGCTCTTTGTATAGAACAGTTCTCTCACTAGCCTGAGTGCCAGTCTGTTTGTGCCATCATGCCAAATCTTTGTCATAATGAACGTTTGGCTTGAGAATGACGGCAATGGAGTTAGCAAGAGCTTAACCTCGTCCGCCGGCTGGCTCCCTCGGGTGAACTGTCAGGTTTTTACAGCGCCTCAAAACGGGACTTGACTGGAAGTCTATGGCAGGAGCGGACTAAACAACTGCTGGTTTTAATTGGCTGATCTATTCGTCCATCACCATCTAGCATAACCCTTAAAACCTCCCCCCTACATTGTGGACTTCAAAGCGCACGGAGCAGAAGTGATATAAACAAGGACGTGAGTTTGGAAAATCTGAAAGTACATATCTTAGAAATAGTTCACACAAAAACTTTATATGCACCAACTCGGAATCAAATTGGGCTTCCCCAAATTAATATGGTCAATGTGATATGTTTATTTTAATTGGCCATTTGCCATGTATCAAAGTTCCATCTAATACAGCTGTAGCAGGCTCGCTCCCTGTCCTGCCTGGATTTTAAACCACACCCCTTTCAAGCCCCACTGTGTTGCACAATGTTACCAGGCTCTATGCACCAGATACTGGAGCCCGGGGACGAGGTCAGCAAGAGCATAAACAGATCTGGGACCAGGCTACTTCATAACATAATTGTTGATATGAAATCAATTTCAGAGGGATGTTTCAGTGCCCCAAGGACAACCATTGAGGATGTGATTGAACCTGTGATATGCATCTTATGCCACAGTATGGTGTCACAACATGCTGGTTAAATACAGGCTGCATCTGAAATGGCACCCTATTCCCTATATAGTGCACTACTTTTGACCAGCGCCTTTCAGAAGTAGTGCAACTACTGTATATAGAGAATAGGGTGCCATTTTGGACGCACCCACAGTGTATTTACCAAGTGGATCTAAAAAGGTCATGGCTCCAAAGATTGAAACGGTCTTCAATTGAACTTAGTCCTGTCTCCATGCTGCCATCTAGAAAACATATCTAATGTACACAATGTTCAACAAATTCAGGCCCCTGTTCTGCTGCAGTCCTTGTCTCCAGCGCTGGTTTGGTCCATTGAATGTGACTTAATACCACTGCGACAAAATCCCCCTTGTGTCACAACCGGGCTCCCCTAGCCCCAGCAGTGTGAGGGTAAGCGGTTAGAGTGGTGGGCCAGTAACCAAAAGGTTGCTGGTTCAAATACCAGAGCCAACAATGTGCCTTTGAGCAAGGCACTAATCCTAATTTGCTCCAGGGGCGCCGTAATTCTATGGCTGACGCTGTAAAACAACACATTTGACTGCACCTATCCGGTGTACGGGACAATAAAACATTTGTTGTTGTGTGTGTACGTGCTTGTGAGCGTGTGTGACATGGTAGGGAGAAAAACACAGCCAGCACCCATGGAAGTGCTCAGTAATCCCCTCCCACAGGGACTACAACATCAACTCACTAAGTTAGTAGAGGCCATCAAATAGATCTCGAAACCAAACTGTAACCAGGAAGCGGCTGTGTCCTAGACATGGGCATCCATTGAGTTTGACCTACATCCACAGTCATGGGTTAAGTCCCAAACGGCACCCTATTCCCTATACAGTGTACTACTTTTGATCAAAAGCAGTGCACTATATAGTCAATAGGGTTCCATTAGGGCCGCATCCATAGACCCCCCCCCAAATAAATCCTCCCATTCTAAATCATAGGAGTCCAAATCCTGCCCTCCTAAAAACAAATCTAAAATCCTAGCCTCTAGCAAAGTGGAGGTGGAATCGGTTGCAATGCAACGGTCAATCTTTGCTGCATTTTATATCGCAACACGGTAATATAAAGCAAATTCAACAACACACACAGTTTCAAAGCAACATTCACAAAATGTTGTGAAGAGAGAGCGAGAGGACGATAAAGGGGAGAAAAGGATGAAAGAGCGGCCATCAGCGTTTTTCTACAGTGACGTTATACGCCAACATACTTGAAGAGGGCACAATCTTTGCATGCTAATATCTTGTGTATTTTTCTCCTGAAATGGATCAATTTAATCTAGAAGCTGGCTTAAATCAGTCAGTGTGGACCGAAATGGATCAATTCAATCTAGCAGCTGGCTCAGTCAGTCAGTGTGGACTGAAATGGATCAATTTGATCTAGCAGCTGGCTCAGTCAGTCAGTGTGGACTGAAATGGTGGGTCTACTCTCTCCATAATGTACTGGGAGAATAAGAGCACATCACTCTGTTCAATGGAGCCGTTTCATTCAGAGCAGTTGCACTTCATTCAAGCTCACCCACACTGGTGAAATGGCCCGATGGCCTGGAACTGGTGCCTGGTGTGGCTCACAGAACCAATTCACTGACTGGAACACAGTGCAAAAGGACTCCAGTTGTTCACGAAAACAAGACTTGTTTATATCAACCCAAAGAATAAGCAGTCTGTGAGCGTGTGTGCAAAATGTCTGATTGTCTCTCGTTCTCCCTCTCAGACACAGGCATGCACGCCCCACACACACAAACAGGCACATGCACTCAAACACTGCAATGACCTATTTTCTTAGCGTTTCACTGCAAGTCTTTGAATGAAGTTAGTTCACACAGTGAATCTGAAGCAGATATGGAGAGGACCTTATGGAACTATGCATCACAATGGGAACGGACAGCACATACTGTGGAAAAACAAGTGTAGAAAAACGCTGTATACGGTTGTACATGGGTTAGGTCAGAACCTTACCTTTTTGACTTGCGCCTCCTTGATTTTCTCCAGGGCCACTCGGATCTTCTCGGCCTTCACTTTGGCCCCCTGCTCCTCCTAGACACAGAGCAACAGTTAACACACACACACACACACACACACACACACACACACACACACACACACACACACACACACACACACACACACACACACACACACACACACACACACACACACACACACACACACACACACACACACACACACACACACACACACACACTGGCCAAACGCATACACGCACAAAAACCAACAGGAGCCTTTAATACTGAGCCAACCTCCTCCTCAATCACCTTCTCCTACTCTTTCCATACCTCCTCTTGTCATAGGGCAGACAGCTGATGCCCTCTGAACTCCATTTGCCAGAGTGAGACCAAAACCTCTCACACCTTTCAGTCAGTACCACTCAGTCATTGACAGAGATGCATAAGCGTATACATACTGTGCATTCCATCAATGGCCCTGGAATGGTTTACCTGGCCCCTCCAGCAAGACGCCATCACCTCCATCTCTGGTATAGCCACCACAACACACAGATCAGCCCAACACGTCCGACTCCAACAGTAGATAGCCCTAAATCACCAGTGCTCCATCGGTAAAAATGAAAAGAAAAGCGCTCAAAGATGGCCGCTCTTTCATCCTTCTCTCCCCATTATCGCCCTCTCGCTCTCTCTCTCTCTACTAGAGCAGAAGCCGAGATGCGGAAATCCCTTTGGTCTCGCTACACGGCGGCTGGGACACAATAGTGGAGGATCCCCCAAATGGCAAGACTCTGCAGAAGATATGAAATCCGGTCCTAAAAGTATCAGTGTCCTCCACTACAAAACAAAAAACCAAAGATGCTTACATAGTACATAGAGAAAGCCTAGACACTACACACACACACAAACAAAAGGGGGGTTTTCCCGATGTTGGAATGTCCCCATTCCAAAATCCCGATCTTCTCCTTCCAAGACCCTATAGAGTCCAGATGAATGGCAGAAAGCAATGTAGAGAGCGAGATCTTCGTCTCAGTCCTTCAGGAGTAACGGAGACCAATCCAAAGAGACTTCAACCTGCTTCCACTCACTTCCCCTCTGACACACTACAGCCAGGAAAGCACGCCCGGAGTGGAGTGTGAGAGATGGCACAGGCTCCTTGACACACGCACCCACCGGCATACACGCACAAGATGAGCACTACTAACCCCTCTAACTCAGAGACGAGACGTCCCTCCCCCTTCCATCCTCGCTCTCTCCAACAGCTGCGGAGTCCTGGGAGCGTGCCCAATCGCCGAGCCATAATCCCCACGCAAACAGGAGAACCCCTTCACCGGCTGGCGACAGAGAGGACCCCTCTGTCCCGTCATCCAATCACAATGTGTAGCCGCTCACCTCTCACCAACCAGGGGGACCCGTTCACCAGACCCTCTTCCCCCTTATCCAATCAGTGCAGGGGTAGCTGTGACCAGCTTTAATTTGCGCCCCCCGACAACAGTAAACAGGGAGTGGTATTAGGGTAGTGAATATTTGGAGGAGGGGGGGTTGGGGTATTAAGATCCAAGCCTCTTATCTGGGAACCCTCTCCATGACTCAGACCACCTTTCTGCATGAGTGGCGGTGTAATGCAAGAAAGGCACTGTTTAGCCAACCCACAGTGACAGGCTTTCCGTGTGGAGTGTGTATGTATCTGTGTGTGTAAGGGTTCAAAATGACCAATGGAGGATTAAAATATGGAGTCAATCCCAGTCACACTTAATTTTGCTTTGGGACTGCGAAACCCCTTCTCCATGTCCCCCTCCACAGCACTTTGCTTCCTGCATGCTCCTCAGTAAATACCGGAAAATAGATCTCTCTCCTTCTCTACTGCAGGCACTTTCCTACTGCATTTTCACAGGATTCCATGAAGGCTGAATTTAAAAAAGGAATTTCTGCTGTGCCTATAAAAAGCCGGTCTCGCTCTTTCCCTTTGAAGTTTTACCCTCTCTCCCTGTCTGTTGTTCCCCTCCCTCCCTCCCTCCCTCCCTCCCTCCCTCTCTCGCTCTCCCTCTTCCCATCTACAACTCTCGGTACTTCGTAGTTCTATTCTGACTCATGAAGCAGGGGAGAAGGGATAGTGTGGTGAAACATCTCTGTGTGTGTGTGTGTGTGTGTAAAAGTGCAGTGTAACACTAACATACAAACCCTCCCATTGCCACAAACACCTCAGGCACTCTCTCGCTCTCCCGCTAAACCCATTTGGATGGCATTCTGAACACAGACATAGACGGTTGGCTTAAAAACAGCTCATAAACAAATAGCCTTGTGCTACATTGGACTAGTACAACTCCATAATTAGTCAATTAAATCATACGGACCCAAAATTCGGGGGCAGACGGATTTTGCGTTTGTATGTGTGTTTAAGAATTTGAGATACTATGTCAGAAGACATACAGATGCGCGCCTCCTTCTACCCACAATCCTCCAGTGTTGGCATCCATAATATTCGAATGAGCAGCGATACAGGAAGCTCCCCCTGAGAATGACTGCATAATTCCGTTCCCATACACATTATAATTTATGCCTTCCGCATAAATTAAAAAGTGCTTGACAAATTTGTTTTGGGTCTTTTGTGTAGAGCTAATTGTTTATTAACAGCTTTATTAATACGTCAGATGGCCTTGGCTAGCGTTTGCGCTAAATCAAAGAACGCCGAAAACAAACGCTCTTGGGTCTGTGCATCTAAAACAATGTTGAAGCATCACAATAGAGATCGATTTCGGTCAAACTGTGGTAATTTACAGCATCGACAGAAATACAGTACATCTCCATACTTCACCCTAGAATACAGTATCTATCGCTAACTGCTCTCCGTGTATCCCAGGACTAGCACTTGGCTCTGCTGCTTTCGTTTTGAAGGCAAAAATCAATCATGATAGAAAGTGCCCAACTTTCACAATCCACCAAATTCAACATCTGACACACAACCATCAAACAAATGCCAAGAATGTACTTTACTCTGCAAAGCTGTGGGAGGGAGGGGAGAAAGGGTTCTAGACTAAAGATGATGGATAAATAAAACACAGAGACAGAGAGAAAAAGAGAACGAAGGAATAGTGGAGCACAGAGAGGGGGAGAGAGAGCGACCCTTTTTTCTAACCCTAAAGAGGATTAGGCGATTCAAATAAAACAGGCCAGCATTTTTTTGGGGACAAATATCTTAAACAACATACTCCATCTACACTGCTCTTTATTTTCTTCATGGAAATTTCCCTCAGTGTCACTTCACTGCACCAGACCAGTCAGTAACCTATAAATGACTCGGCTTGTTATTTCTCTTTAGCTTTGGAGAGGAGGGTCAGGTCAAATCCATTGACGTTTTCAGCTAAGTAGCCTTTTATCAACCATGAGGAGGAAAACATGTTTAAGTCTTGGCTCCTGTTAGTTTCAGAACCATGCTTACCATACCAGACAGGGTTGGGGTCAATTCCACTAACATTATCGCAATTCTGTAAGAAACAATGAAGAACATCGGAATCTCTGTTAACTTCCTGTTATGATCTAATTGAAATGGAATCGACACCAACCTTGACACCAGTGTTTCTCAACCTTTTTTTGGACCAGGCGGCTGCAAGCTACTGGTTGACCACTTCCATTAAAACAAGCACTGGAAAGTTGTCAGAATCAGTGTCAGACAACTAACCGCCTGAGGGACTGGTAAGCAACAACCCAAGGACCAGACCCGGCCCGTGGACGGCAGGTTGAGGAACACTGGTTTATACCATAGCATTAGTGGCTCACACACCAAAGACTTCATAATAGAAAAGGGAGCGTTCAGAGTTACACACACATCCAGCTCCATTTCTCTAAGCTCAGGCATGCAGTCATGCTCCAGAGCTAGTGCAACTGAACGCAGCCCATATGTAAGGGTTTATTATAAACAACACTCCAGATTTGGGTCAAACACATGTCAAGTACTTTCAAATTCTACTCAAGAAAAGCTGCGCTTGATTTAGCACTTTTGGGATTATGTCGGTTCTATTGCCCCAGGCAAATCAAGTCAAGAACATTTGAAAGTATTTTACATAAGCGTATATGACCCAGGTCTGTCGGCAAGACTGTCATGACAGTGAAGTTAGATGGAGTGCAAAACTGTACTGAGCCGCAGCACCAGTTACCTACCCTGCATTTCTTTCCCCCTACTAGACAAAAGGAGTGCAGGGAACCAAAATGGACACATCAGCACAGGGAGGAAAAAGAAAAAACATGGATAACGGCGAGATATAAGCAGGGTCTGCATGCAGGAGAAAGGGCGAGAGAAGAAAGCTACGGAAGGATGAGATAGAAGTAAAACAAGCCAATCAGGTCAATCGAGCACAGTGGGTGGGTGTTGGCACCGTGGGAGGAGCTTAGGGAGATGGTAAAGAGGTGTAGTTCAAGCACAAGCAAGCGAATGAGCCGTCACCTTGGTCAGCAGGTGAGAAGGCTTTCCTGCAATGCTTTTCAGAATGAGGGACGTTTCTCTGTCCAGATAGGAGTGCTTGGTGGCGCAGAGGTGAGGAGAGAAACAGATAAGACAGTCAGTGCAATGATTCTCAATGGCTCATTAAAAAATGCTTTTGAAGGGTGGGGGGAGAGAGGTTTAAAAAGTGTGGAAGCAAGAGAGGTCCAATTGTTGGAGCATTGATTGTGGTGGTCATACTAGATAGCTGTGGATGGGGGAAGAGAGAGGATTTATCAAAGGCACACTTTCTAAAGATGATACTGCTGTGATTGCTGAAGGTGATCGCTAACACTCACCTGTACACAATCACACACATACATGTCTTGCTTTTTCTCCAACACATGCACACACACACGCACCGACACATGCGCCCACACACACACTTACAGTGTCCAGATCCACTTCACCCTCCCGTGAGGTGAAGTCAAGCTGCCGTCTGGCCGGCTTACCATTGGCCCGTCGCAGTAGTGAGGCATGCTGGGAAACGGGGAGGTGCATTATGGGTGCAGAGAGGATGCAAACACACACAGTTAACATGCATGGGGACAGGGAGGTTTACTTTCCACTTCTTCAGTCTCCCCATCGCATACTGATTCTATATGTGGTCATGTGTGGCGCTAGCAATGCCAGGCTGTGGGTTCAATTAGTGATAACTTACTACATACTGGATGTATGCACGCACTGTACTGTTAGTCACTTTGGATAAAAGCCTCTGCTAAGTGGCATGCACATATATACACACACACACACATATACATATACATATATATATATATATATATATATACACATACATACATACATATATATTTTCTCCTATCCATCTTGTAAACCTAAACTAAGTTCCCGTACCTAAGTCAAGCAGGTTGAGTTGACAGCCAAACAGGTACAGTAGATACATTGTAATCCATATCACACATGCAGACTTCAGGGATTACAATGCATTCCCTCACTGTAATGTAAATACCACACTTCCCAATGGGTACATTGTGTGTTATACGGATAGCAAACAAATGTAATACAATGAGTTGTAGGGTGCACATTTGGCATGCAGCTGGACTTGAAAACAACATGCAGTGTAAGTGCACCATGCAGGGAACTCGAGTGTGGTTTCCAGAGGGCGCGCGTACACACACACACACACACACACACACACACACACACACCCATCATCATACCATTCATCACCATCATACCATTCATCACCATCATACCATTCACCACCATCATACCATTCACCACCATCATACCATTCATCACCATCATACCATTCATCCCCATACCATTCATCCCCATACCATTCATCACCATCATACCATTCATCATCATACATCATCATACCATTCATCACCATATCATACATCACCATACCATTCATCACCATCATACCATTCATCACCATCATACCATTCATCACCATCATACCATTCATCACCATCATACCATTCATCATCATACATCATCATACCATTCATCATCATACCATTCATCACCATATCATACATCATCATACCATTCACCACCATCATACCATTCATCATCATATCTTACATCACCATACCATTCATCACCATCATACCATTCATCACCATCATACCATTCATCACCATCATACCATTCATCACCATCATACCATTCATCATCATACATCATATCATACATCATACCATTCATCATCATACCATTCATCACCATACCATTCATCACCATACCATTCATCACCATACCATTCATCACCATACCATTCATCATCATACCATTCATCATCATACCATTCATCATCATACCATTCATCATCATACCATTCACCACCATCATACCATCCACCATCATACATCATCATACCATTCATCACCATCATACCATTCATCACCATACATCATCATACAATTCATCATACCATTCATCACCATACATCACCATATCATACATCATCATACATCACCATGCCATTCATCACCATTCAATTCATCACCATACCATTTACCACCATACCATTTATCATACCATTCATCACCATACCATTCATCCCCATACCATTCACCACCATACCATTTATCATACCATTCATCCCCATACCATTCACCACCATACCATTCACCACCATACCATTCACCACCATACATCCCCATACCATTCAGCATATCATTCACCACCATACCATTCATCACCAAACATCATCATCATACCATTCATCATATCATTCACCACCATACCATTCATCACCATACATCATCATACCATTCATCTAATCATTCACCACCATACCATTCATCACCACCATACCATTCATCACCATACATCATATCATTCGGGCCGCCTGGCTCGTTGCGAACTAATTTGCCTGAATTTTACGTAATTATGACATAACATTGAAGGTTGTGCAATGTAACAGGAATATTAAGACTTAGGGATGCCACCCGTTAGATAAAATACGGAACGGTTCCATATTTCACTGAAAGAAAAAAAACTTTTGTTTTCAAGATGATAGTTCCCGGATTTGACCATATTAAGGCTCGTATTTCTGTGTGTTTATTATATTATAATTAAGTGTATGATTTGATAGAGCAGTCTAACTGAGCGGTGGTAGGCACCAGCAGGCTCGTAAGCATTCATTCAAACAGCACTTTCGTGCGTTTTGCCAGCAGCCCTTCGCTGTGCTTCAAGCATTGCGCTGTTTATGACTTCAAGCCGGGTGGGTATAATTTGTGGAACGTTCCAACAGGAATCTATAACAAAAACTTCGTAAATAACAAGGTTGCCAAAAAACAACGCATACAAAGTTGTATAGCGGCAGAATAAGATACCGGGTAGGGAGTGGTCTATTTCATTGCGTTTTTCACTCATCACACTTATTCCGAAAAATGTCTGTCCTCACTCTGGTTGCCTATGGACAAACATTAAGAATAAGCTACGTGGTGAGTTGATGCCTATTCGGCAGTTAGTTAGCTAGGTTTGTATGCGTTGCTACTTTGTATGCGTTGTTGGTTGGCAACCTTTTACTTTACGTTTTTTGGAACAGATTCCTGTTGGAACGTTCCACAAATTATACCCACCCCTTCAAGCCTATCAACGCCCAAGATGAGGCTGGTGTAACCGATGTGAAATGGCTAGCTAGTTAGCGGAGTGCACGCTATAGAAATAGTCCTATAATAACTACAACCTAAAAAACTTCTTACCTGGGAATATTGAAGACTCATGTTAAAAGGAACCACCAGCTTTCATATGTTCTCATGTTCTGAGCAAGGAACTTAAACGTTAGCTTTCTTACATGGCACATATTGCACTTTTACTTTCTTCTCCAACACTTTATTTTGCATTATTTAAACCAAATTGAACATGTTTCATTATTTATTTGAGGCTAAATTGATTTTATTGATGTATTATATTAAGTTAAAATAAGTGTTCATTCAGTATTGTTGTAATTGTCATTATTACAAATAAATAAAACAAATTTAAAAGAAGGGGGAAAAAACCCGGCCGATTAATCGGTATCGGCTTTTTTTTGGGTCCTCCAATAATCGGTATCGGCGTTGAAAAAAAAAATACAAAAACATAATCGGTCACCATTCATCACCATACCATTCATCACCATACCATTCACCACCATACCATTCACCACCATACCATTCATCCACCATACCATTCACCACCATACCATTCACCACCATACCATTCATCACCATACCATTCACCACCATACCATTCATCACCATACCATTCATCATATCATTCACCACCATACCATTCATCACCATACCATTCATCATCCATTCACCACCATACCATTCATCACCATACATCATCATATCATTCATCACCATACCATTCATCACCATACCATTCATCACCATACATCATCATATCATTCACCACCATACCATTCATCACCATACATTCATCACCATACCATCATCATCACCATACATCACCATACCATTCATCACCATACCATTCATCACCATACATCATCATACCATTCATCACCATACCATTCATCATACCATTCATCACCATACCATTCATCACCATACCATTCATCACCATACCATTCATCACCATACCATTCATCACCATACATCATCATACCATTCATCACCATACATCATCATACCATTCATCACATCATTCATCACCATACCATTCATCACCATACCATTCATCACCATACATCATCATACCATTCATCCACCATACCATTCATCACCATACATCATCCATACCATTCATCACCATACATCATCATACCATTCATCACCATACCATCATCATCACCATACATCATCATACCATTCATCACCATACCATTCATCACCATACCATTCATCATCATACCATTCATCACCATACCATTCATCACCATACATCATCATACCATTCATCACCATACCATTCATCACCATACATCATCATACCATTCATCACCATACCATCATCACCATACCATTCATCATACCATTCATCACCATACCATTCATCACCATACATCATCATATCATTCACTCACCATACCATTCATCACCATACCATTCATCACCATACCATTCATCACCATACCATTCATCACCATACCATTCATCACCATACATCATCATATCATTCACCACCATACCATTCATCACCATACATCATCATATCATTCACCACCATACCATTCATCACCATACCATTCATCACCATACATCATCATATTCGTCACCATACATCATCATATCATTCACCATACATTCATCATATCATTCATCACCATACATCACCATACATCACCATACATCATCATATTCATCACCATACACATTCACCACCATACCATTCATCTCCATACATCATCATACCATTCATCACCATACATCACCATACCATTCATCTCCATACATCATCATACACCACCATACATCATCATACATCATCATATCATTCATCACCATACATCATCATATCATTCATCACCATACATCATCATATCATTCATCACCATACATCATCATACCATTCATCATACCATTCATCACCATACATCATCATACCATTCATCACCATACATCATATCATTCATCACCATACATCATCATACCATTCATCACCATACATCATACCATTCATCATACCATTCATCATCATATCATTCATCACCATACATCATCATATTATTCATCACCATACATCATACCATTCATCATATCATTCACCACCATACCATTAATCTCCATACATCATCATACCATTCATCACCATACATCATCATATCATTCATCATCATATCATTCATCATCATACCATTCACCACCATACCATTCAACACCATACCATTCACCATACCATTCATTCATCATCATACCATTCATCATCATCATCATCATCATACCATTCATCATGTTCGAACAAACAAAGCACAGCAGCAGTTTATTTTCCCCCCTAAACAAACAGCCTTTCACTGTTATAACGCAAATAGTCAACCCACCCTGTTAGTCTGCATAAAGGAGGTCCCACAATGCCCTATTAACTGCATTCATTACCCTGCTCAAACTAAAAGCCTGTACATGAAAAAGGGCTTTTGATAGGCTGAGATAACTGGGCCTTGTTTGCAGGCTGACTCTCATACAGACGACAACAGAGGAAAGAAATGAACAACCTGTCAGTGGTAATGTTTCACTAAGAGATATTTCTATTCATGGTACATCTTAGTTACTTTTTAGGAAATAATTAGGAAAACAGGATTGTGAAGATTGGAGTGTAGGTATGAGTGTGTGTGACTTACCTCAGTACTGGCCGGGCCCTGTGGTGGCTGGGGGCCTTGGGACTCCCCTTCCTGCTCGGCCCCTCCTGCTGTCCTAGACAGCACCTTGTCGATATCCAGAGAGTCCATGCTGGACGCAGACGCAGAATTAACGCTGGACCTCGAGGAGTGGCCCCCCGCCTCGTGTTCACTAACTGCGCCAACTGAGCCCGTCCTCCGGTGCTGCGAGGACGAGGAACCCGCCGAGGGGCGCCGGAGGGTGGCAGAGGAGTAGGAGGAAGAAGTCTGGTGCGCTGCCTCGTCCATGCTGAGTGACGCCTGCTCTAACTGGGCCGTGATGTCGTCCAGCGAGAAGTTCGATGCAGACGGGCGCCCGTGGGAGTTGGAGCTGCCCCCTCGGACGGTGGAGGCTGGTGACGCCCGGGTACTACTGCTGGTGCTGCCCCCGCTGCTACCGCCTCCACCGCTGCCAGTCTGCTTGGCACTGGCGTTGCGAACCCCCGGGCCTCGTTGTTGACATTTAGCCTGGCGGGCGGTGCCGGTGTTGGGCTTACCGATGGTGCTGAGCTCCTGTTCTATGGAACACAGGTCAGCCATCAGGGCATCCAGGTCTACGGTCTCTGTCGTCTGGTTCAGAGCCTCTGTAAGGAGGGGGAAAAGGGGAGTGTGAATCCACCTTCTTTTGTATACACACATGCTAGTAGAGACATGCTAGTAGAGACATGCTAGTACACACACACACACACACACAAGCTAAAATATTGATTTCATGAAAGCGTGACAGTTGAAAAGGTAATTTTGCACAGCAGTAAAGCAAGGTTGTTGTGGGTCACACAGGCATGTCACAGACACCATGCTCTGCAGGAAGTAGGTAGGGCATATAGGTCTGAGTGTGTGTGTCTTACCATTGATGTTGTACATGGAGAAGCGGTAAGAAAAGTTAGCCATGTTGGTTTCCTGTCTGAGAGGGGCCTTCTGGACTGGCTTCTGTGGCTTCCCGTCATCCAGGCTCTGTAGAGGACAAATCACACTATCAAAATCAACATCTTAAAAATATTCTCTGATACTTTTGTATACTTTTTAGGCCACTAGTTCTAAATGTAGCGCACACTAGCCAAGTGGTCCAAAGATTGCGTACGTCACAAAATCATTGCTCTCTTGCTCTACTGTCTGTGTGTCTTGCTAGCTGTCACTCAAATGGCGAGGGGCTGAAGCTCATTGGCTGAAACTCAAATTGCTAGGGGACTGGCCCACGTGGGGGTAAATGTAGGGAAAATGGCACCACAGATTCCAGAAAACAGTAGTTTTCAAACTAAGGATTTAATGGCTAATTGAGGTAAGACAGTAATTCTGCTCATAGATTGTGCATGTATGAACTACACATGAAACAATCCAGCCCAAAGGAAGAGGTCTAAAAAATGCTTACTAGTTGCCAAAGTACCGCCGCATGTCTTTAATCCATAACAATACAAGACCAGACTTTAACAGGCTTGAAGGAAGTGTAAGAAAGCTAACATGACTTAGCGAAAGGGTGGGAGGGGTGGTAAATAGGATAATATGGTTGCCGGGATACGGTTACCAGGATACGATTGCTAGGGTACGGTTACTAGGTTACAGTTACTTGGACATGGATGCATGGATACTGTTACTATGATATTGTTGCTAGAATAGGATTACTTGGATATGGTTTGCTAGGATACCGTTGCCAAGACATGGTATCCATGACATGGCTGCCAGGATCTAGTTGCCAGGCTACCGTTGCCGGGATACGCCCATCCTCCCCTACTGCAATACCTGTGTGAGTTTGTCCAGCTCTCCCAACCAGGCTCCAAACATTTTGTCCAGGTCCTGGTCTTCCTTATCACTGTCCTCCTCCACTCCCCCGTGGTCCAGCTCATCGTCAGACATATCTGCCATCTGGAGACAGACACACACAATACTTCATTTGACTATAGAAATCACATTACAATCAAAACGATTCAAAATGTTTCAATTCACGAGCACGCATGCATACGTGCACACATTTACCAAGAGAGAATTCTATCGCACAGTGGCAGCGATGAATCCACACCTTCACCAGCTCAACCTTCTTATATATATGTTACCATGGCAACCGCCAAAAAGAGCTCTATAACGTGGAGGGATACGGCTGCGCAACGGCATGAGGCTATTCCCTGTTGTGTCTGCCAGAGATGCAGTATTCCACATGCTGGATGCCGTTGGAAGGCCTACTGAGTTGAGGCCTATTCCCACACGAGTGGCTGCCCATACTGCTTTGGCTGTTTTGTACAGTAGTGAGCACTGAAATAACCGCATTGCATGTTCCACATAGGCGCCACATCAATTCATAAAAATAACATTATGGCTTCAATAAACCCATCATGCCTATGGTCAGACATTGGTGATAAGAGTCGAAGTCGACTGTCAGCCACAGCCAATCACGAACTCTGTCCCAAATCACGCCCTATTCCCTTTATAGTGTACTTGGGCTTTGGTCAAAAGTAATGCACTATGAAGGGAATGGTGTGCCACTTGGGACGCAGCCATGGTATTCTGTATCACAGAGCCTCATCGTGGCGTCTAATGATAATGACAGAGCGCCCTCTTGTGGACAGATCAGAAAATAGGTGATGTTTGTGTAAATGTCCCACCTTTTACACTGCTGGGATAATGACTGTGTTTAAATCATGTGCAGTGTCATGACTCAAAGCCTCACTGGTAGAACTTGAGCCAGTGACACTACAAGCCTTTAAAGCCCCCTAGGGGTGAGCGTGTGTGTGCGCACGTACATGCGTCACGGAAGGCCCCACTCGAAGCCCCTTCCCTAACCACCACCCACATCTGTGGCTAAACCAATCTCGAAACCCACTCCAACCTCAGACAGACAGAAGCATATTTGACTAATAGCTGACCCCTTCACATCCTCTTCTGATACCATTAAAAGTATGACCAGTGACCCCTTCACATCCTGTTCCTATTGCATCACTTCCTGGTTGGATAGGGAGAGAGTTTAGTGGGGGAGTATTTGGAATGAAAACAGCATAGGATCTAGTCAGAGGAATGCCATCTTATCTTAATCTACTGACAGGCTACATGAGGACATGGGGAGGCAGGGCCATGCACAGTGGGACACAAGAAAAAAAAAAAAAACACTCCCTCACACATGGTCACATACACGCGCACGGACGCACACCCTCTACCACTAAACCGTAACCACGCCCCCCTCCGTCCTCTTTTTACACACGCAATTCTCTGAGAGCACCACTAGTGAGGGGTGAGACAGAAACAAGCACACACACACGGTGACACAGGATCAATGGCATGGCAGCAGTGTGTGGCAAAGTCACCTAAAGACACAAAAAGCCCAGTCTTATCCCCACAATATTACCCTGTGTTCCTACAGTACATGAACCCCTACAACAGCCAGACCTGGGTTCAAATAATATTTGAAATCTTTCAAATACTTTGAGCGTTTGCTCTAGCCTGCCAGGCGGGCAGGGTTGGCAGTTTGAGGCCTATTCTATGGGTTCCATTGCACCAGGAGAGCTCAATCAAGCACAGATAAAGTATTTGAAATGATTTTCCAATAGTATTTGAAGCCAGGTCTGATAGCAGCCCATTCAGATGGAACAGTTAGGAGCTCAGGCCTAAGGTCCTCTCATTGGTGTTCCAGGGGGTACAGCGTTTTCCCCCTAACCGTGCTGTGAGCCTCTTGATGGGGGACTGTACCAGACAACAGGGCCCTCCATAGGTACATAGTTGACCCCTGCTTTTGATATGGTGTGTATACTTGTTTTCCTACCTTATCAGGACCCCAATGTCCTAACAATTCACCCCAATGTTTTGACAGGGTAGGAAAACAAGAACTTCTTTTTTTTTGAAAAGGCAGGACTTTTTTCATGTCCTGAATTTGTTCAAATGCTATTTTAAGCTTAAGGGTTAGGTTTATGGGTTTGGGGTTAGTGTTGAAGAAAATATGATTTTTAATTGTCAAACATTTTTTACTCACCAAAAATTCCTGACATGTCACGAAAATAAAGCTGTGTGTGTGTGTGTGACCCGCAAACTGATCCAATACCAGCATTTCGAGCTCCATTGAGATTGTATCTGTACAGTATCATTTTCTGCCGCATCATGTTGGAGAGTGTGTGTGTGTGTGGTAGTGTAATATGTCTCAAAGAGAGGAGCACTGTGTTTAAGTGTGGAGAGAGCAGTGGAGAGGAACGGCAGGAAGGGCTTGCTTTGAAAATCCACTCTTATTCCCCTGAGAGCTTACATACTTGGCTGCATCTCTACCGCCAAATAGTTATTTTCTTCTGTGTTAACAGCTCAAAGAAAAAGTGATAGGAAGAAGCGAGAGAGAGAGAGAGAGAGAGAGAGAGAGAGAGAGAGAGAGAGACAGAGAGAGACAGAGGGAGCAGGGAGGAAGGAATGAGGGAGCGAGCAGGGAGGGAGGAGAGTGAGGGAAAGAAGAGAGAACAGGGAGGGAGAAAGAAAAAGGCTGAGTTGCAGTTAGCATCCTGTGGTTAACCAGCCTGTGACTTGGGCCTAGTTCGGCTAAGTGTGTGAGTGGGCCTGGTGGGCACTGGCACAGGCCATAAACACGAAGGTTCATGCGTGCAAAATTCGCACGCACGCACACACCAGCTGGAAAGGAGTCTGTTTCGTATCATGCGCGGACACATTCGAGACAGCGAGCTTACACAGAACCACTGTTGTGTGTGTGACTGTGCAGATTTACAGGCATGCACAGTTACACGCACAGTCTTTCCACACTGTCTCTACAGCTGCCCAACCATCACCCCCTAAGACCCCTTGGCAATCCCAGTCAATCCTTTAGTTGGCATGGCCGCCATATATGTCATACACAATGTACAGTGAACAAGGCACACACCCGTGCATGTGTATGTAGTAGCTGTGCGGTGCGGAGTGTGTGTGTGTGTGTGTGTGTGTGGGGGGGGGGGGGGGGGTCAGAACAGGAAATGGCCTAATTTCCCCCCGCGGGCTGTTCCATAACAACGCCCAAGCCCAGCTGTCAATCAAAAACCAGCATCGCCATGGTTACAGTGCCATGGACAGTGCTTCTTTACAGCATGACATCATGGCGAACCGGGGAGGACAGGAAGAGGAAAAGAACAGAATGAAATAAGTCTCCTTTCTGTTTGCAAATACACTGGAGGTGCCATCATATAGAGTGCGGTGTCCGAAATGGCACCCTATGGGCCCTGGTCAAAAGTAGCACACTATAAAGGGAATAGGGTGACATTTGGGATGCAACCATGGGATGGATTTCAGTCTTCCCTTGTAAATATGTAAGTCATTGGGTGTACTATCCTTTTCCAATAGGACCATAAATACTGCCTCGAGGCAGCGCTCCAATAGGGCTTGTTGATTTGCGTTTCCTAACTACTTGGGGTTTGAGTATGTTCATGTGACATTTGATTTCTACAAATTACCCCACAGTCAATAAAAACCAAAGTAATATCAATCTTCAGGTGGTTGAGGATGATTTGCAAAACCTCGCCACCATCTGACTCTACATAGGCCAGATATTTCTGCCTAGCAACTTGTGCACAATACTAAAATTACATTACCAGATATTTGAGGCAAGGGGCATTTCAATATAGCCTATCCTCATGACTTCGCCTACACTACCCGGACAGTTTATTAGGTACACCACCCCGTTCACAAAAATGGATCGCTGCTACAGATAGTGAGTCACGTGGCCGTGGCTTGCTATATAAAGCAGGCAGACAGGCATCGAGGCATTCAGTTACTGTTCGATTGAACAGAATGGGCAAAACGAGTGACCTAAGCGACCAATGAGCGTGGTATGATCGTCGGTGCCAGGCGCGCCGGATCCTGTACCTCAGAAACGGCCGCCCTCCTGGGCTTTTCACGCATGACAGTGTCTAGGGTTTCCTGAGAATGGTGATACAAACAAAAAACATCCAGTCAGTGCCAGTCCTGCGGGTGAAAACGGCTCGTTGATGAGAGGTCAAAGGAGAATGGCAAGAATGGTGCAAGCTAACAGGCGGGCCGCAAACAGACAAATAACGGCACAGTACAACAGTGGTGTGCAGAATGGCATCTCGGAACGCACAACTCTTCGATCCTTGTCCCGGATTTGCTATTGCAGCAGACGACCACGCCTAGTTCCACTGCTATGAGCTAAAAACAAGCGGCTCCAGTGGGTGCGCGATCACCAACACTGGACAACGTCACCTGGTTCAACGAATCCCGCTTCCTGGTGTGTCATGCTAATGGCAGAGTCAGAATCTGGCGTAAGCGATATTAGTCCATGAACCCATTCGCCTGGTGTCAACGGTGTATCGCCGTCCAATCTGCAGCAAGAAATCAGGCTGTTCAGGGTCCGACCCGGTACTAGATGGGTGTACCTGATAAACTATAATCCAGGTTAAAGCTATGTTTTGTACTGAGTGGACAAAACATTATGAACACCTCTTTCCATGACAGACTGACCAGGTCAATGCTATGATCCCTTACTGACGTCACTTGTTGAATCCACTTCAAAATCAATGTAGCTGAAGGGGGAGGAGGTTTGTGTCAAGAGGTTTTAAGAATGGTCCACCCCCCAAAGGACATCCAGCCAACTTAACAACTGTTAAGTAAAGTAAACATGGGCCAGCATCCCTGTGGAATGCTTTCGACAACTTGTAGAGTCCATGCCCCGACGAATTGAGGCTGTTCTGAGGGCAAAAGACTCAAGCTGGCATAGTCGATTTCAAATAGCCTAATTACACCAGCAAAATTGGTAAGTGAAAAGAATAAAAGTATTGTGGAATAACAGTCGCGTTCCTGCTGAGATAAGCACACTATTTAGTCTATATTTTAGCCCATTGTAGGGGATGGGAATTGTTGTAACAACAACAGTAGCTATTGGGAAAGACCGAATATATTAAACAGGTAATAAAAATATCCGGAAGACATAGCCTAAATCTTATCAACTGTGCCTGAAAATTATTTTGAAATCAGATCATATGCGTTTGCCTTTCTACATCACGAGCACTGTAACCGTGGCGAACGCAAGTGGTGCATTAAATCATTTAACTAACTAAATATTATCACATGCTGTAATAAGGAAGCATTCTGCGACAGGGAAAGTAATGACGGCAAATGAGTTTGTTGAAAATTGTGTACAAAACAGTGGTACAAGTGGTTGTGCTGCTCTTTTGGCAATTGAGTTCATAAACTGCCTGTATAGTCTGCTGTGGCTGCATTCCACAGCATAGAGGAGCATTTCTTAGAAACGCATCCAATTGCCTTGACCCCAGACCCTTACTAAACCAATTACAAGCTTCAATCTGGCGCGGTACACAGTGCAGTGGCAGGAAAATGATGGATCTCCCAGGTGAAGCTGCCACGGTTACAAATCAAAAAAGTCCGGTGGCCATTTGATTAATTGTTCAGCAGTCTTATGACTTGAGGATATAAGCTGTCAAGGAGCCTTTTGGTCCTAGACTTGGCACTCCGGTACCGCTTACCATGCGGTAGCAGAGAGAACAGTCTATGACTGGGGTGACTGGAGTCTGACACTTTTTTGGCCTTTCCTCTGACACCGCCTGGTATAGAGGTCCTGTGTGGAGGAAAGCTTGGCCCCAGTGATGTACTGGGTCGTACGCACTACCCTCTGTAGCGCCTTACTGTCAGATGCCGAGCAGTTGCCATACCAGGCGGTGACGCAACCGGTCAGGATGCTCGCGATGGTGCAGCCGTAGAACTTTTTGAGGATCTGGGGACCCATGCCAAATCTTTTTAGTCTCCTGAGGGGGAAAAGGTGTTGTTGTGTCCTCTTCACAACTGTCTTGGTGAAAAAAAAAGGTGTGGTGTGTGAAGATGGTCAAATGCATGTCTCACGCCCTACGCTTTTAAAATCAGGGTCCCAGGTGCTAATCAATTCACTTAAAGCTGTTAGAACACTACTAAGGGCATGATTGATTTACAACCAGGGGCATTACCACTACCTGAAACAGAGAAACACTGTCTGTTCTCATGTGTGTCATCACAAAACAAACACCCATGGCCTTTTACTTTTTAATGGTATCAGAAGAGCTGTCTCTCTCTCTCTCGTCCCCCCCTCTCTCGTCCCCCTCTCTCTCGTCCCCCTCTCTCTCGTCCCCCTCTCTCTCGTCCCTCTCTCTCTCTCTCTCTCTCGTCCCCCTCTCTCTCTCTCGTCCCCCTCTCTCTCTCTCGTCCCCCTCTCTCTCTCTCGTCCCCCTCTCTCTCTCTCGTCCCCCTCTCTCTCTCTCGTCCCCCTCTCTCTCTCTCTCTCTCGTCCCCCTCTCTCTCTCTCTCGTCCCCCTCTCTCTCTCTCTCTCTCTCTCTCTGTGTCGTCCCCCTCCCCCTGTGTCTCTCTTTCTCCCCCTGTGTCTCTTTCTCCCCGTGTCTCTCTTTCTCCCCCTGTGTCTCCCTTTCTCCCCCTGTGTCTCCCTTTCTCCCCCTGTGTCTCCCTTTCTCCCCCTGTGTCTCCCTTTCTCCCCCTGTTTCTCTCTTTCTCCCCCTGTGTCTCTCTTTCTCCCCCTGTGTCTCCCTTTCTCCCCCTGTGTCTCTCTTTCTCCCCCTGTGTCTCTCTTTCTCTCCCTGTGTCTCCCTTTCTCCCCCTGTGTCTCTCTTTCTCTCCCTGTGTCTCCCTTTCTCCCCCTGTGTCCCCCTGTGTCTCTCTTTCTCCCCCTGTGTCTCTCTTTCTCCCCCTGTGTCTCCCTTTCTCCCCCTGTGTCTCCCTTTCTCCCCCTGTGTCTCTCTTTCTCCCCCTGTGTCTCTCTTTCTCCCCCTGTGTCTCTCTTTCTCCCCCTGTGTCGCCCTCTCTCTCCCTGTGTCGCCCTCTGTCCCCCTTTCACTCCCCTGTCCCCCTTTCACTCCCCCTGTCCCCCTTTCACTCCCCCTGTCCCCCTTTCACTCCCCCTGTCCCCCTTTCACTCCCCGTGTCCCCCTTTCTCTCCCCGTGTCCCCCTTTCTCTCCCCGTGTCCCCCTTTCTCTCCCCGTGTCCCCCTTTCTCTCTCCCCGTGTCCCCCTTTCTCTCTCCCCGTGTCCCCCTTTCTCACTCCCCGTGTCCCCCTTTCTCACTCCCCGTGTCCCCCTTTCTCTCCCCGTGTCCCCCTTTCACTCCCCGTGTCCCCCTTTCTCTCCCCGTGTCCCCCTTTCTCTCCCCGTGTCCCCCTTTCTCTCCCCGTGTCCCCCTTTCTCTCCCCGTGTCCCCCTTTCTCCCCCCGTGTCTCCCTTTCTCCCCCCGTGTCTCTCTTTCTCCCCGTGTCTCTCTTTCTCCCCGTGTCTCTCTTTCTCCCCCCGTGTCTCTCTTTCTCCCCCCGTGTCTCTCTTTCTCCCCCCGTGTCTCTCTTTCTCCCCCCGTGTCTCTCTTTCTCCCCCCGTGTCTCTCTTTCTCCCCCCGTGTCTCTCTTTCTCCCCCCGTGTCTCCCTTTCTCCCCCCGTGTCTCCCTTTCTCCCCGTGTCTCTCTTTCTCCCCCTGTGTCTCTCTTTCTCCCCCCGTGTCTCTCTTTCTCCCCCCGTGTCTCTCTTTCTCCCCGTGTCTCTCTTTCTCCCCGTGTCTCTCTTTCTCCCCCCGTGTCTCTCTTTCTCCCCCCGTGTCTCTCTTTCTCCCCCCGTGTCTCTCTTTCTCCCCCCGTGTCTCTCTTTCTCCCCCCGTGTCTCTCTTTCTCCCCCCGTGTCTCCCTTTCTCCCCCCGTGTCTCTCTTTCTCCCCCTGTGTCTCTCTTTCTCCCCCTGTGTCTCCCTTTCTCCCCCTGTGTCTCTCTTTCTCCCCCTGTGTCTCCCTTTCTCCCCCTGTGTCTCCCTTTCTCCCCCTGTGTCTCTCTTTCTCCCCCTGTGTCTCTCTTTCTCCCCCTGTGTCTCTCTTTCTCCCCCTGTGTCTCTCTTTCTCCCCCTGTGTCTCTCTTTCTCCCCCTGTCTCTCTTTCTCCCCCTGTGTCTCTCTTTCTCCCCCTGTGTCTCTCTTTCTCCCCCTGTGTCTCTCTTTCTCCCCCTGTGTCTCCCTGTGTCTCCCTTTCTCCCCCTGTGTCTCCCTTTCTCCCCCTGTGTCTCTCTTTCTCCCCCTGTGTCTCCCTTTCTCCCCCTGTGTCTCTCTTTCTCCCCCTGTGTCTCTCTTTCTCCCCCTGTGTCTCCCTGTGTCTCCCTTTCTCCCCCTGTGTCTCCCTTTCTCCCCCTGTGTCTCTCTTTCTCCCCCTGTGTCTCCCTTTCTCCCCCTGTGTCTCTCTTTCTCTCCCTGTGTCTCCCTTTCTCCCCCTGTGTCTCTCTTTCTCCCCCTGTGTCTCTCTTTCTCCCCCTGTGTCTCTCTTTCTCCCCCTGTGTCTCTCTTTCTCCCCCTGTGTCTCTCTTTCTCCCCCTGTGTCTCTCTTTCTCCCCCTGTGTCTCTCTTTCTCCCCCTGTGTCTCTCTTTCTCCCCCTGTGTCTCTCTTTCTCCCCCTGTGTCTCTCTTTCTCCCCCTGTGTCTCCCTGTGTCTCCCTTTCTCCCCCTGTGTCTCCCTTTCTCCCCCTGTGTCTCTCTTTCTCCCCCTGTGTCTCCCTTTCTCCCCCTGTGTCTCTCTTTCTCTCCCTGTGTCTCCCTTTCTCCCCCTGTGTCTCTCTTTCTCCCCCTGTGTCTCTCTTTCTCCCCCTGTGTCTCTCTTTCTCCCCCTGTGTCTCTCTTTCTCCCCCTGTGTCTCTCTTTCTCCCCCTGTGTCTCCCTGTGTCTCCCTTTCTCCCCCTGTGTCTCCCTTTCTCCCCCTGTGTCTCCCTTTCTCCCCCTGTGTCTCCCTTTCTCCCCCTGTGTCTCTCTTTCTCTCCCTGTGTCTCTCTTTCTCCCCCTGTGTCTCCCTTTCTCCCCCTGTGTCTCTCTTTCTCCCCCTGTGTCTCTCTTTCTCCCCCTGTGTCTCTCTTTCTCCCCCTGTGTCTCTCTTTCTCCCCCTGTGTCTCTCTTTCTCCCCCTGTGTCTCTCTTTCTCCCCCTGTGTCTCCCTGTGTCTCCCTTTCTCCCCCTGTGTCTCCCTTTCTCCCCCTGTGTCTCTCTTTCTCCCCCTGTGTCTCCCTTTCTCCCCCTGTGTCTCTCTTTCTCTCCCTGTGTCTCCCTTTCTCCCCCTGTGTCTCTCTTTCTCTCCCTGTGTCTCCCTTTCTCCCCCTGTGTCTCCCTGTGTCTCTCTTTCTCCCCCTGTGTCTCTCTTTCTCCCCCTGTGTCTCTCTTTCTCCCCCTGTGTCTCTCTTTCTCCCCCCGTGTCTCTCTTTCTCCCCCCGTGTCTCTCTTTCTCCCCCCGTGTCTCTCTTTCTCCCCCCGTGTCTCTCTTTCTCCCCCCGTGTCTCTCTTTCTCCCCCCGTGTCTCTCTTTCTCCCCCCGTGTCTCTCTTTCTCCCCCCGTGTCTCTCTTTCTCCCCCCGTGTCTCTCTTTCTCCCCCTGTGTCTCTCTTTCTCCCCCTGTGTCTCTCTTTCTCCCCCTGTGTCTCTCTTTCTCCCCCTGTGTCTCCCTTTCTCCCCCTGTGTCTCCCTTTCTCCCTCCAACACTCTCTCTCTCTCCAGGCCAGTGTGTCTATGAGAAGCCTGAGCATGACAGTTCCTCATCTGTCTTCCATCACCACCGGGGTCAGAGCTGGGGCCACCTCAGGGTTCAGAGGTCGCTCCACTGGGGCTGTTGTGGTGTTAAGCCTCTGCCACAGTGGGAGGGGTACACAGGAAACACACACACACACACACGTCTGCTCCACACTAGGCCACCAGTTTGGGTCAGCCTGTGCCTCCGAGGAGGGAGAGAAAAGAGGGAGAGAGAGCGAGAAAAGGGGGAGAGAGAAAAGAGAAAGGGGGAGAGAGGAAAGAGAAAGGGGGAGAGAGGAAAGAGAAAGGGGGAGAGAGGAAAGAGAAAGGGGGAGAGAGGAAAGAGAAAGGGGGAAAGAGAAAGGGGGAGAGAGGAAAGAGAAAGGGGGAGAGAGGAAAGAGAAAGGGGGAGAGAGGAAAGAGAAAGGGGGACTGTTCTAGAAAAGCACTACTCTAAATTAAAGAAGGTAATGGCTGGCTTCCAATGCTTAACCATGAGACTGGGAATAGAGAACAGAACAAACGGTCAATGTACTCTTGAGTGGTCAATCTGGGCAAGGGCGAAGAGTGCTTCATATAGAGAAGTACAGGATGTGATGTTCGCCTATGGAGGGTCAAAAGTCAGCGTCAAAGGTCATTTGTGGGATGCTCACTGACAGTCAAGTCAGGAGGTGTAGAACCCTAACCTGTAGCCAATGCATCTGTATATAACCACACACACACACACACACACACACACACACACACACACACACACACAGTATAAATGTGAATTTCTCAATGACAGATAAATACAGGCCGAAGTTATTTAGCGCAGTAGGACAAGTAGAACAGTGTTTAACCAGGCTGTTGGGTTGACTTCCGCGTAATCTGAATAAAAATCAGCCACTCATGCAAACCAATTGACCCTATATAAGTATACTTGAAAGGGGGCGGCAAGGAGAGAGGTACGAAGTGGCAGGTAGCCGAGCGGTTAAGAGCGTTGGGTCAGTAACCCAAAAGTCGCTGGTTCGAATGTCCGAGCCGGCAAAATCTGTCGTTCTGCCCTTGATCAAGGCAGTTAACCCCCAACAACAACAACAACTCCCCGGGGGCCGTGGACGTTGATTAAGGCAGCCCCTGCACCACTCTGATTCAGAGGGCTCAGTGCAGAAGACATTTCGGTTGAATGCAGTCAGTTGTGCAACTGACTGGGTGTGCAAGGAGAGACGAGGACTGATAGAGCAGAACGTAGGGAGAGAGAAAGAATGGGAGGAGAGTTAGGCAGAGAGGAGGGAAGGAGTGCGCACGAGGGAGAGATAAACAGGGGGTGAGCGAGAGAGAGAATGAGGAAGAGAGAAGGCATTATGACAATTCCACACTAACAGAATGATAATGAAACTCGGATTTTTCACTTTAAAAATGTATGCACTGAACGTGAATTAATGAAGAGACGGCAGAGTTCCAATTTCCACAAAAACACATTTACTTGAAGAACAGTACAGACGCAAAGTTTGGTAACAGAATGACGTTTTGTGTAGTTTGCGTCATCATTTTGTTACTGTGGAATTGCCCATTACGTCATAGATGAGATGACGTGGTGCTCCGCAGTCTCCTCGTTAATTCACTTTGCATCAGAGTAGGAACAGAACATTGTTTATTTGGTTTGTTCCCAGTCTTGTCCTGGGTTCTGTTCATTCGAGCTTAGCGGAGCAGAACGTTTTGCAACGGGAAAATGAGCGCTTGTTTCTTACTGAACAAGTTCAGATATTGCGTCACTTAGTTTTGGAACGTTCTCTGACGTTTCGTGCCCACTGGACAAGACCATGGTAAGCGTGAATGCAAGTGTACGCACACACACAGCTCACCTTTCTATACTAGCTTCACCATCTCCAACACGGAGAATTGATAACCCTTTTATGATTCAAAAAGAGGACGCAGAAGTCGGTGACTATGACGTAAGCTGTATGAAAACACTATTGTGCAATCATGAGTATTGGCGGAATAGATGTTTCCATAAACCAACCTTCTAAAATGGGTGTGGATGCAGTCTAATTTTGGCGTCGTACCCCACCCACCCACACAATGCTCCCTTATGTGTGTGTGTGTGTTTTTTGTCTGATGCAAGGAGGACTGAGGGGCTAATAAAACAGCGGCAGCAGTGACACATCGTCTCAACAGCTTCCCCTGTAGAAAAACATGACAGCCAGATGCACAACCACCCATAATACTGTTTCTCAGTCTGAAACTCATCTTCTCTGTCAAACTTACAACTCCATCCTGACCCCGATGTAGACGAGAGCCTTTTCAAGTCCAAAAATACATCAACATCACGATGAATTCTCAAAAAGGAGAAAAAGACTCTTATTACAGTGGTAACATTTCATGAAAATCAGCAACAGGGCGAGTTAATAACAATAAACGCCAATTAGAAGAAACTTTTATCCAAAAAGACTTAGTCATGCGTGTATACATTCCCCTGGAATCGAACCTACAATCCTCCACCAACTAAGCCATACAGGATGAGTAACTGTCTAGAATGAAGTTGTCTTACATTAAGAGGTCAAATGCTGAACTTCCCCTTTAAGCCCACTATGCCATTCTGTAGCGGTAGATAAAAAGGAGAGGGGTGTTCCTGTGCGTTTGGTAGGGCTCAACTGTAGTCTCTTGAGGGGGTGGACCACAAATGAACACCAAGAACAAATAAAACATTTAGGGAGGCCTGCTGGGTTAAGAATAGCACTCCAGTGTGTGTGTGTGTGTGTGTGGTAATGGCACATTACAGAGTGGGTCCCATATTCCCAGCACCCCTAATTGTCCCCTGGGAAATGTGCATGTCAAACTAAGGCTGCTATAGATGACAGTGGTTTGTTTTTCCTTACCATGAATACATGAATCTAGTCTAGAACATTTAACACTGACTAAATGTAGAAAGTCTGCCTCAACAGCTATCGACCCCCCCCATGTCACAATACCCCCCACTGTTCCTGTGGGTGAGTCAGCCCTGGCCTTGGGTCCTGTTCTGGAACATGGATAAGGGTGTGGCCGGACTCTCCCAAAACGGTAGGACGGGGGTGGGGGGATTATATGAGTAGGCCAAACAGTTGGTATTACTGCTCTCAAGTGCTTTGACTGCCTGTGCGACAAAGCAGGCAGGTGAGTGTGGATGAATGGTGGCTGGTGAGTGTGGATGAATGAATGGTGGCTATTTCAGGGCACATGGCAGTGCTCATTTCATTTCACTCCTCTCTATCCCCTCTGGGCAAACAGGCCTCATCCACCATGCTCAGTCAGTCAATGAAAGGGGCTATTTGCACAGTGAGGGTGGGGCAAAGAGATCATTAAAACATAGCAACTGATGACGTTCTCAGCCTAACTGTAAGACTACTGTATATGGCTAGTAGGCTACAACCCCATACAGTGTGCAAAAAGCAGAGTATCGTCTCCACACGGGCTACGAAAGAGATCCACTGACAAGGCAACGGCAACAGTCTAAAGTACATTCGTATTCAAAAAGCGTGCTGATCTAGGATCAGTTTCTCCTTTTAGATGATAATGACTAAGTTTACATGGACAGGGAGGACCTAATCCTAGATCAGAACTCCTAGTCTGAGACGCTTTATGACTACAGGCCCTGGACCCTTTGTGCTCGGGAGACTAAATCGAGAGGAAATTACACCAGGCCAAGGTTGTGTTCATTAGGGCATACCATAGACGTGTTCTGATGGTAGCCAAAGGTTTAATGCCTAATGAACATGACCTTGCTTTGATTCAACGCCATACAGCATATCAACAATGGGGGGGGGGGGGGAACGCACAAATGACATACAGCCTAAATATAAAATCAACAAAATGCATACAACGAAGCAGAGATCCAATCCAGATACATTTTGCCATCTTTGTGCCATTAAAGAAAGCTAGAACAAAACACTTCCTACAATCGGCAGATCATGGGAAGGATGGGGGAGTGGGAGAGAGGAGGACAGAGATGGAGAGATGATGGGGGAGGGAATAGACTATTAGAATATGAGTAGGGGGAGGGCCAGACCGACAAAATGGCATCAGTCAAGCACGACTGACAGCCAGCGAGGAAAACAGATCACACAGAGTGACTCTGGCATACACAGACAATTAAAACAGGAGGGGAGAGAGAGAGAGAGAGAGAGGAAAACAGAGATATAAAGAGGAGAGGAGAGAAAAAGAGAGATATGAAGGGAGGAAGAAAGCAAGACAAAGACAGGGGGCGATGGGAAAAGAAAGAAGGAAAGAGGAGAAAGGAGAGAGAGAGAGAGAGAGGGACCTAATCAGATGATATGTTCCCACCCAGAAGCAGCAGCTAGAAGTCAGCTGGTGTCTGCAGCAGTCAGCAGGTTTCTCCATAGTAACAGCAACAGCCCTACCAACAGCCCCAGCCCTACCAACAGCCCTACCCCCATAGCAGCCACCTAACTATGCAAATACAGTGCCTTCAGAAAGTATTCACACCCCTGGACCTTTCCCACATTTTGCTGTGTTACAGCCTGAATTAAACATTTATTAAAATTAAGATTGTGTCACTAATCTTTACAAAATACCCAATAATGTCAACATGTAATTATGTTTTTAGACATGTTTACACATTAATAAAAATAAAAAATCTATAGAGAGACAATTTATTTTTGTATTTTATATTTATTTCACCTTTATTTAACCAGGTAGGCAAGTTGAGAACAAGTTCTCATTTACAATTGCGACCTGGCCAAGATAAAGCAAAGCAGTTCGACACATACAACAACACGGAATAACACATGGAGTAAAACAAACATACAGTCAATAATACAGTAGAAAAATAAGTCTATATACAATGTGAGCAAATGAGGTATGTTAAGGCACTAAATAGGCCATGGTGACGAAGTAATTACAATATAGCAATTAAACACTGGAATGGTAGATGTGCAGAAGATTAATGTGCAAGTAGAGATACTGGGGTGCAAAGGAGCAAGATAAATAAATAAATAAATACAGTATGGGGATGAGGTAGGTAGATAGATGGGCTGTTTACAGATGGGCTATGTACAGGTGCAGTGATCTGTGAGCTGCTCTGACAGCTGGTGCTTAAAGCTAGTGAGGGAGATAAGTGTTTCCAGCTTCAGAGATTTTTGTAGTTCATTCCAGTCATTGGCAGCAGAGAACTGGAAGGTAAGGTGACCAAAGGAGGAATTGGCTTTGGGGGTGACCAGTGAGATATACCTGCTGTAGCGCGTGCTACGAGTGGGAGCTGCTATGGTGACCAGTGAGATATACCTGCTGGAGCGCGTGCTACGAGTGGGAGCTGCTATGGTACTCAATCAATAAGTACTCAATCATTTTGTTATTGCAAGCCTAAAAGAGTTCAGGGGTAAACATTTGCTTGACAAGTCACATAATAAGTTGCATGGACTCCCTCTGTGAGCAGCCCCAGCTCCCAGCAGCCCCAGCTCCTGCCAGCCGCTGACCTCTTGAACTCTGACAGCTGGCTGGGAATTGGTTACTGGTAACTGGCACATTGCAAACACGTTCACGGGCATGTACACATGCGCACATGCCAAACGCACAGTCTTGTTTTGTTAGGCCTCCTGACTCTAGCAACTGTCGGTAGTCTGTCTGTCCGTCAGCAGTGCCACCTCACGTCCGCCGTGTCACCTCCGGCCTTCCGACCATTCTCTGGCCTTCCTGTAATAATCAGGAATGGCAGCCTGTCCCTGAAGGGAGTGCAACACCCCCCCCCCCCCCCCCACACACAACATTCACATGGAATTTGGGACGTACCCATATATACACACGCAAACAACTATACTGTTCCTGCTAGTTCATTTTCAGCTCCCGAGGGCTTACTCTCCAGCTTCAAGAGTCAGATTCCCTCACCGCCAAAGGGGACGGTTAGTTTTTAAAGGACAGACGCAGACACACACACACACCACACAGTCAAAGTCACACACGCGCAAACACACCCTTTGATAGCGCACAATACGCGTTTGTTTTTTTATCATCTCCATGGAGACCGTAGCAACAATAGCATCCTGCCAGTCAGTAGTATATAGTCTATAGTGACACACTTCACCCCAAACCTCCGAGTTAAGAGTTATTTTACATAGGTACAGATCTAGGATCACCTTCCCCTCCCCAATCCTAACCTTATCCATTAGTGGGGGAAATGCTAAACTGACCCAAGATCAGCATCTAGATGCAACTTCCCCCTATATCCTATATACCCTTAGAGGAAGCTGGAGTATGGGTTGGTTGGTGTAAATTACAGGCCACCGCCCCACTTAGAAACACCAAAACACACTCCAACTAATGAGCTGGCCTAGACAAAACACACAACGATCACGAGTGCTTCTTCCCAAACAAAATAGCTGCTGTGTAGATTCAGTGTGTGCAGTCACATGCCCTGGAGCACACCACACACACACACACACACACACACACACAGACAGAGTGACAGGGCAGAGTGGGGCTGGTAGCGTAGGTTTGGTTTACTATAAAAAGGTCCACTTCAGATGGCTGCTTGCGTGCGTGTGTGCGTGCGTGCGTGCGTGCGACAGACGCTCTGCGAGTCTACCCTCATTCCCACAGTGAAAGCATCTCATCCTCAAGGAATGAGTATAGGTCTTGAAATACACACTGACATGGCACGTGACTAGCCTGCCCCCTCACCCCGATTTGTCACAGTTTCCTACCTACTATTTTCAACCATCCTACTGCTGTATTTGTCTCTTTATTTAGTTAGGAATGTAGATGTAGGCTATAGGTTGTAGAAGGAAGAAAGTGATAGTGTTTGGGGCAGGATTCCATGTTGCTCCTGGACATAATGTGCTTGGTAGACTGCAGCATGACCGCTGAGCCACACTGCTTTCCTACCTACTCTGATATCTCTAGGTTCTTGGGGACCCAGAGGGGTGCATGGTTTTGTTCTAGTCCAGCACTAAGACACCTGATTCGAATTATCAAAAGCTCAATGATTAGTTGGGTTGGGTGTGTTCGTGCTGGGCGAGAACAAAAACGTGCACCCCTCTGGGTCCCCCTCGATGACCAGGATTGGGAGACACACACACACACACCGCTATGAGGGAAGACAGTGTGACAGCCAGGAGACACGAGAAAGCAAGTTCTCCACAGTGGTGGTGACAAGGACAAGACAGCGCAGGACACAAACTCTGAGCACGCGTGACAAATCACTTCAACACTACTTCTCCACTTCCCCGAACAGGCCCGTGTGGGGGAGAAAACTTGTTCCCTACACCCCTCAGGCAGCCACACAGAGACTACGTCCCAAATGTCACCCTATTCCCTACATAGTGCACTACTTTTGACCAGGACTATGTAGGGAATGGGGTGACATTAGGGACACGCATTATACAATAACAACAGGGGTCAGAAAGACTCTACCGAAAGAATTGGAATGGGAGCCAATGTACTGGCTAGCCTGGTAGTTCCAGATTGGTTTGTGCGGTCTTGCCAAGTCCTATTGTCATTAACTAACATCTACGACCACCTTGCTATGTAGTGGTGGCTGGTAACTGACTAAACAGCAGGCTAAAGGAAGGGGTTAAAAGTGTCCCTTACCTCTGGTGTGTCTCTCCCTTTGTCCCACTTAGGTCAAAGAGGTCAAATGAAGCCAACGCAACAGTCAGGACTAAGCTTTTATGTCCTGGAGAGGAGAGAATAGGAGAAAAAAAAAGATCAGATTTGATTCACCATCTATTTTTGTTTTAAAGTGGAGACAAAAAAAGATGGCTGAAATTCAGCTCAGCAAGGGCCATTACCGAGTGACAAATGGGACCTATGGATTGATGACGCTTGTTCTCAGTGCTGTAGGGAAATCACAGACTGCGTCGCTGTACACAGACAGAGAGAGAGAGATCAATCTCACCGTCACAGGCAGTAGCTTCAGAGCCTGGGTGTGGAGAACTCTTAGACACACTGGGCTGAGCAAATTGAATCAAGCTAAGAAGCTAACAAGTGCTGTGGCCGGGTAGCTTGTGACAAACATACACACATAAAATGCGGAGTGACGCACTTCCACAGGTAGATATTCACAGAGTCACAGACCAAACTACAAAGCGAATCAAAATCCTGGCTCGCGTTACGATTCACCAAACTCACCAGGCGAGTCCCGTATGCCGAATCAGACAAATCACAACCAAGTATGTCTCATGTCCAGAAAGAATGCCGACTCCTATGTTAAACATGAATCAAATGAATCATATAGATGGAAGATTAGGCTCATGCAAAAAAAAAAAATGCTGATTTGTGGTCTGGCTAGTCAACCTCTAGCACACGTGTACAGTGCTGGGAGAGGTTTGAATTTGGCCTACTGCCCTTTGACACAATCTTTTCCCACGGTCTTCCTCTATCTGTTCAGTAATGTTCCCCCCAAAAAATAAACCGTACCAGTGAGAAGTTGGGACACACCTACACATTCAACGTTTTTCTTTATTTTTTTACATTCCAGTATAATAGTGAAGACATCAAAACTAGGAAATAACACTTATGGAATTATGTAGTAACCAAAAGAAGTGTTAAACAAATCAAAATATATTTGTAGCCACTCTTTGCCTTCATGACAGCTTTGCACACTCTTGGCATTCTGTCAACCAGCTTCATGAGGTAGTCACCTGGAATGCATTTCAATTAACAGGTGTTGCCTTGTTAAAAGTTAATTTGTGGAATTTCTTTCCTTCTTAATGCGTTTGAGCCAATCAGTTGTGACAAGGTAGGGGTGGTATACAGAAGATAGCCCTATTTGGTAGAAGACCAAGTCCATATTATGGCAAATAACCAAAACAGAAATGACAGTCCATTACTTTAAGACATGAAGGTCAGTCAATGTGGAAAATGTCAAGAACTTTTAAAGTTTCTTCAAGTGCAGTCGCAAAAACCATCAAGCGCTATGATGAAACTGGCTCTCATGAGGACCGCCACAAGAAAGGAAGACCCAGAGTTACCTCTGCTGCAGAGGATAAGTTCATTAAAGTTAACGGCACCTCAGATTGCAGCCCAAATAAATGCTGATGAGTAATAAATGAGTCCAAATTTGAGATTTCAAATTCCAACTGCTGTGTCTTTGTGAGACTCAGAGTAGGTGAACGGATGATCTCCACATGTGTGGTTCCCACCATGAAGCATGGAAGTGGAGGTGTGATGGTGCTTTACTGGTGACACTGTCTGATATATTTAGAATTCAAGGCACACTTAACCAGCATGGCTACCACAGCATTCTGCAGAAATACGCCATCCCATCTGGCTTGTGCTTAGTGGGACTATCATTTGTTTTTCAACAGGACAATGACCCAACACACCTCCAGGCTATGTAAGGGCTATTTGCCCAAGAAGGAGAGTGATGAGTGCTGCATCAGATGACCTGGCTTCCACAATATCCCAACCTCAACCCAATTGAAATGGTTTGGGATGAGTTGGAGCACAGAGTGAAGGAAAATCAGCCAACAAGTGCTCAGCCTATGTGGGAACTCCTTCAAGACTGCTGGAAAAGCATTCCAGGTGAAGCTGGTTGAGAGAATGCCAAGAGTGTGCAAAGCTGTCAAGGCAAAGGGTGGCTACTTTGAAGAATCTCAAATATAAAATATATTTTGATTTGCTTAACACTTTTTTGGTTACTACATGATTCCATATGTGTTATTTCATAGTTTTGATGTCTTCACTATTATTCTACAAATGTAGAAAATAGTAATAAAGAAACACCCTTGAATTCATAGGTTTGTCCAAACTTTTCCCTGCTACGGTATCGATATCTCTATATCTATATCTATATCTCTCTATCTCTGGTGTGAAAAATGCTGACTCCTTGCGTGGTGAACATGGCCACACAGTTGGTGTTTGTTTGCCTCCGAGTACACACACTCCAGTCTTCGTTATCCCAGTTGGCCTCAGCTGTCCCTTTGTAGAACTGTGCAGACGGACTGTCCACACTAAGTATGTGGCTCCCACTCAAAACACAGGGGGGGGGGGTGTGTTCTTTCATGGTGTGTGTGTGTGTGTGTGTGTTAGCATCTGTTTCTAATATTACCACTCAGCCTGACTTACAGTGAGTGACTAAGCCTTCCCTGCGTGATATCTGCCCAGCAATTATGCCTGTCAGTCAACACTGACATTGTCATGGAGGAGACATGTGGGTTAGAACAGCTGTATGTGCTGCAGTAGCAGCAGTGATGCCCAAAGTGGATGCCACTTCTCTCTCAGCACACAGGAAGTAAACAAGTGTGACATTATCCCAGGTGCGAGAGAGGGAGGATGTGTGCATAGGGGGTGGACATTTCTCCCAGGATCCAAAACAGCAGGACCTTTATTGTTAGAATCCACCCAGTGTAAGAGATTAAGTGCAGGAGTTGCGTTTCAAGGGCCAAAGCCAAGGTTAGAGAATCAAGTCCTCTAATTTGGGAGAGGGTTTACAAAATCCTCAAAAACACATCACACTACCAGTATTTATCCCCTACAGCCACTAAGGCCGCACCTTTTGTCTGTTGATTTCTATTGAGAAATGTTGATGTAGGCTTCTGTGCTCTGCCGAAAAAACTAAGTGTAGGGGAAACACTGCTTCCTGTACTGTATATTCAAAATCTCCCTAGGATACAGGTGTCCTTCTCCCACCCATACTTCCTGCTCTGGCCTAATCCCACATTTCCTGTCTGAGCAGGAAGCAGGAAGTGGGAAAGAGGGCACTTTGCAGAGGATAATAAAAACTAGTATTGTTACAGAGAGGAAACATAGATAAACAGACTGTGTACAGTAATGGACATTACCCCTCTTTTTACGCTGCTTCTACTCTCTGTTTATCATATATGCATAGTCACTTTAACCATACCTACATGTACATACTACCTCAATTGGGCCGACCAACCAGTTCCTGTATGTAGCCTCGCTACTGTTATAGCCTGTCTTTTTACTGTCGTTTTATTTCTTTACTTACCTATTGTTCATCTAACACCTTTTTTGAACTATTGGTTAGTCTGTAAGTAAGCATTTCACTCTAAGGTCTACATCTGTTGTAATCAGCGCACGTGACAAATAAACTTTGATTTGATTTGAGGCAAAAGCATTTGGGAGTGTATGTGCACATGAGTGCGACACATCCAAACCGGTGACCTCCGCCACACAGATCACATTGCATTCACAGTAGTTAGGGCATCCGTCACACTGCCTCATGCATTCTCTAACTAATGCTCCGTTTACATCGTGACGTATTTCATTACAGGTCTTGCCAACCGCTTGTGAACGGACCACTGTACTGTTTAAACGCAAGATGGAGGGGAGCCTGTCTCTCGTCAGAGATCACATTTATTTTGGAAGGTTGCAAAATATCACCTTTTCAATCAGGCCAGGATAAATACGCAGAACAATAAATAAAACGCAACAATTGCAAAATGTTTACTGAGTTACAGTTAAGGCTGTGGCAGTCATGATATTTCGTCAGCCGGTGATTGTCAAGCAAATAACTGTCGGTCTCACTCACGGTAATTGACCGTTAATTAACAAAAACATGTTTAACGTCTCCTGGCTTCCACACATATCCTACAAGCCACTGATGCAGACCTTTGGAACATCTACATTTTAAAATGTCTATTAAATCCATGTAATATAGCCTACACCTTCACAATAAATCCATCATTTATTTCAGACAGGTCTAAATAAACACGATATGAAGGAAATGTAGTCTATTTCAGAAGAACAGAATAGCATACTCTGAGTTGTCTTTATGTCAGGTCCTGATCTGGCTATGCCATATGGCTGTGGGCTACACTAGTTCATTTAGCAGACAAGATTTGCTTACAATTCCGTGGCATTATAGTATGAAAAATACAATTGAACATAGCGGAATAAAATATAAATATTTTCTCTAAACGATTTGAGGGAGTGTGCACATGCGGCTATTCTGTTTTGAGCGGTTATTAACAAAGAAATAGGTACTCCTATATGCTTAATTTAGAGTTATTCATGTAACTTTAGTTGTGATACAAATGTTGGGCTATATGTTTTGCATGATGCGACTAATGATGATTTTAAAAAGGTTGCATGAAAGGCATGAGCCCTGCTTCGTTTTTGTGCGCAGGCTGTACACACTTCTCGTCTCTCATTCACTATTTGACAAGCACTTGATAATGCCTCGAATTTCCCGGCGGCATATCCTTTGTGGCCGTAATCCACCCGAAATAAAAATCCATGCCTTTGTTGTGCCCGTCTCCCCGAGTGCTTTGCGCTCTCCATCACTTGTTGAAGTCTTTCTTACAGGCTACAAGTTTTAGACAGACGCATTGGGGACAGAACTGCGCGTGTCCGTTATCAAAAGGTGACTGCAAATGTGATTATGCATCTAAAAGGTGCATTTTTATGATGAAAATTATCTTCCCCACGCCTGAAACTCACGCGCTGTTCATATATGCCAGTTAGGCTCCATACCCCTTGTAAAGCGGATTAATGTGCTTCATTTTATAATATGTATTTTGGGCCACTTTAGTTGTGATACAAACCGTATTAAAATATATAGGCCTATGGGGCTGGTTACATGAAATGTGCGACTATGATTAGAAAAAGTCACAAAAATATGTTTCTTATGCTGGCATCATTCACAAGTGATAGGCAAATATTTTCACCCATCAGACTATTTTGGACATAATCTTGTCTTTAAATAATGTGTGTGAGAAACTTGTTTTGATTTAGAACCAACCATTATCATGCACGGTCTCGGAAATACATCCGTGCACTTAAATAGCGGATGCTTTCCCGTGGTTCATTTTCATGCCAGCCAGGTAGGCTATACCCCTGTTGTAAAGATAAGCAATGTGCTTAATATTAGGAAAGGTGAAAAATAGTAGGCCTAGCCTATAGAAATGTTGCGCAACATGGGCTCTCATGAAGTGTTTGATTAGATTTTCGATTACATTTGCATTGATGTCAGAGTGATTAGAGGGACAGTAGAGTGCTGAGTACCAGACAGTTAGCACGTTTGGTAGGCTACTAATGACCATCAGCAGCATCAGAGCTTAGACGGTGTGGCGGTAATATGGTCAGCGCAACAGCCCTAGTTACAGTTCATATAAAGGAAATCAGACCATTTAAATAAATTCATTAGGCCCTAATCTATGGATTTCACATGACTGGGAATACAGATATGCATCTGTTGGTCAGATACCTTTAAAACAAAAATAGTAGGTGCGTGGATCCGAAAACCAGTCAGTGTCTGGTGTGACCACCATTTGCCTCATGCAGCGACACATCTCCTTCACATAGAGCTGAGTCATCAGGCTGTTGATTGCGGCCAGTGGAATGTTGTCCGACTCCTCTTCAATGGCTGTGCGAAGTTGCTGGATATAAAACACATGATCTGTAAACGTAACAGGTAATGTGAACGAGGCTTAAGAGGACGAGTAGGCCAAGTCTTTCAGAAGAGCAAATCACAAGTGACCATAGAGCATGAGTCCTCATAACCAGGTCCATCATGCGCAACCAGAGAAATGCATGGCCATCATCAGAGTAGGGTGAAGTTACGCTGATCTTAGGTCAGTTTTGACACCACTCTTTTTGATCAAACCACGTGAGTTGTTTCGTTCACTCCCAAGTGCGGATAGTGTTCACACTGAGGGGGTAAACGCACCAGAGTTCAGAAAACCTGCACCAAAACAATTTGGTGTGAAAGACCACTCAGACTAGAAGTGCAAGCATCAAGCCTTCCCTGTCCATTATTCATTATGACAGAAAAGGCTAAACTGAACAAAGGCCAGCACTCCTACTTCAAAGATTCATGAATATGGGCCTCTCCCTCTCTGTAAACTTTTTTTGCAACAGGTTCATGTTGGCTGACCCTGGATATGTGAGTAGCCCTCTGATGGCTCATATAACCAATAGGGATGCCAAGCTCGGCAGCTGATCTGGAACCAGGCCGCCATACTACATTTGGCACGACAGTGTGTAATCAGGATCACTACACAACAAACCAGGCCCCAGCCAAGAGATTAGCCCAGTGGGTCAGTCAGGGAGTTAGGACTCGGAGATACACACACACACACACACACACTTAACATGAGCTGGTGTTCATACGCAAACGTGCACATAGGTCACAGAAACGGAAACAAACGAACGATGACTGCGTGAGAGCGGTAAAACACTCACACGTGCCTCCAGTATGAGTGACTAAAGCTGCAGGTGTTGGTTTGATACGAGTCACCATCCATTTTTTTGGTGGGGGAGAGAGGTGCATAAGTTGAAGTGAAATATCTACAGTAGGCTAGCAAAAGCAGTCGCAAACTTTTCCAATGACATTATTGGCCTGGTCCACCTATATTCAAGGCCCTGTGACATGTTTTCTGCAAGGGAAAGGCACACGGTTGCATAGCATTTAACATGACAGATGTTGACCAGTATAACTCCGTCTGAAGTTAGTACTACAGTAGTATACCACGGTCATATTCATTAGGCACTAAACGGAAGAAAACAGACTTGTTCAATAAGAAACCCTCGTTTTCTAGTTGAAAAGCTATTTGCACAGAGTTCCCTAATGAACGCTGGTATTAAAGCAGCAAAGCGTTACAAAGTGAAACTGCTACACAGCCAAGTGGTCCAGATGTCGACTGTGTGAAACTGGTCAAATGTCTTGAGGAAAAATGATGAGAATGACCTCAGAGTTTCCAAGCACGCATTTCCGGATGACATCAGTTACACTAACAGCAGCACAGTCGTCTCTTTCATTCATTTCTTTCTCTCTGCTCTCCATCCGATCACCAGGGTCATTTTCATTGGGCACCAAACTGAAGAAAACAGATTGAAACAGGGAGGGAGGGACTACTTGGACATGTCCAATAGGAAACGCTAATTTTCCTTCTCCTTTTCAAAATGCTTTAAGACGTTTTGCGACGGTGTGTCCTACTGGAAATGACCCAGTTTCCCAACCACTGCCTTCAGTCTTGTAACGATTGTGTTGTCAGCTTGGTAGATGAAGGTTGAGGAAAGGTTAGCCAATAACCTCACTAGGGGCTCGATGATGTGCGTCGACCCGCCGCCCTTGGCTCGCTGTAAAATGGGCAATGTGACAGGGAGATGCTGGCTACATCCCGATTCGACAACCCTTCTCCTAAACTGTACACTTCCCTTCACGGATTTAATAATGGTGGAATCTCCCTCCAGCAAATGCTTACCCCAATCCAATGATGGGGAGTGTGCAAGTGCACACTATGGCTGAAGGGGTGGAATATTGGGACAAGGCCGCATTTTCCCCCTTCTTACTCGTCTCACAGATCCAGAACAAATTCAAGGAAACGTACAGTATTATACAGAGCCATGATTCCATGGAACTCCCACCCATCTCATTTAGCGCAGGTGAACAGCAAACCTGGTTTTAAAAAACACAAAGCAACACCTCACGGCACAAGGCCTCTACCCCACGTGATCTACTTGTGTGTATTTACTGACATGTATGTCTAACTGATAGATGCAAACACACACAATACATGTTCATGTTTTTAAATGCATGTCAATTGTAAAATCTTTTGTCTGTTATGTCGTGTTCGTTACGTGTCAGACCCCAGTAGGACTACGTCGGCTAACGGGGATCCTAATAAAATAAAAACCAGTCCTACATCTGGAAAGAGAAAGCTTTTCTACAACAGATGTGAAGAGAGTAATGTGTGTAATGCATCTTGCATGTTTTAAAATAGGTCATATTTGCCTGGAAAGCCAAGAACGTGAAGGCAAGTTGTGTATCTAATGGATAATGCAGGTTTTCTATTCTATACTGTCTGAGCCCAGTCTCAGCACATAATATAGACGCTACTATAAGACTCAGTGGACAAAACTACATCTTTGTGGGTGACAAAATCTTGTCTGTTCAATCTAAGATTCTGAAATCGTTTCTGTAGTTAGAAACTGATAAGATCATTGCTGAAACATTATTTTGTTTAAATATAATTTGATCTGAGAAATTAAGCTGATTAATTGCACCCAAAAATTGGCCATTTTAAAAATGTATAGGATTCATTTAAATCAAAAATAAATGAGTACCTAACATCCGATTTGGACCATAATTCTTCCAAACAATGAGTAAGACATGAGGAATCCAATAAAATGATCACTAGCCACCCACAGACCCTCCACACCCTTACAACCAGTATCAGTTCTGGTTCTAAGGCAAGTAGTATGGAGCTGCTGCTTGGAGTCTTGCTTCTTCAAACTTTGTAATGTGCTCCCTGTGAATCTGATGAAACATTTTTTGAAATGGAAAAGGGTACTACCTGAACTTGTCAATTTCCGTTGCAAACGTTTTGCTAATGTGTACCTTCACTAGATATCACCCATATAGCTAATGTCTAGGTGCTATGGTAAGAGAGAGAGTCGCCCATACATACTCAGCATAATCACACACAAAACCCCAATAGAATAGAGCAGAGTGTCCCAAAGAAAGACAATTGCGCACTCATTTTTCCTTGAATCACAAACACACGTCTACAAAAATACATGTGTTCACAGTACAAAAACAGTTCCCTGAGGATTTAAAAGGAATGTGACCAAGAGAACACTCAGGGGAAACAGAGAAAACACTGCTATGGGTAGGATAAATAGCGGAGGACTTCCGCAGAGCGGTGAGTGGGAGAGCTAGCTTAATCTGCACCGCGAATGACCTGATAGAGTTCGCCGAGTCCACGCACACAGTCAAACGCAAATCCTGACTTCTCTCTACCACTCCATATCAACACAGTCACACACACACACCCTGTGCTGTTCTTTCTCCTCTTCTCCTCTCACGTCAATCTTGGCTTCTCTCTACCGCCCCATACATAAACACGCACGTCAGTGTTCCATGAGAACCAGCTGAACTTTGGGAAGGGAGAGCAGCGAGCACACAGGATGGGAAGGATAATGATGTCAATCCCACCTGGTTGATGGGAGACAGCCCGTTTCCATGGCAATGAAGAAAACATCACAGAGGTCATGTGAGGTCACTCAGAACAGAACTTTTCACTGGAGGGAAAGAGGACAGTCTGCATCCCAAATGGCACCCTATTCCCTACATAGTGCAATACTTTTCTCCCGGCCCCATAGAGCTCATTTGGGACACAGCCAGATCGGAGAACCCAGCACAGGCTGGGCTCGAACACTTCAACTAGACCCAATGGACCAAATCATTGGTTCCTGGCAGAGCACAATCTAAGGCCATCAAAAGCTACATCCACGCCCTTTCACATAACTGCCAATGGAAATCAATAGGCTAAAAATATAACTTTGTATTTCGTTTCCCGTACTGGTTAGGTGAAAGCAATACAGAAGAGCGCAACCTTTAGGTTATTAGGCCTATGCTATGGTGGGAAAGCAGCCATAATGCTTACCCTGACTTGGCCATGGGTCAAGGCTTCATTGCTTCTTGAACTCCCGTGCCTTGAAGAATCAGTGAGGTAAAAGAGATGGGCCACAGGAGAGACCTTTTCAGTTTTGGAATGCAGCCATTCTGTACTTCAGACCAGGATCGTACTCATTAGTGCAAACCGTAGCAAAACGTTTTGCAAAGAAAACCATTTAATTATTGGACGAGTTCAGGTTTCGGTCAAACTTCCCCAACATCCTGTCACACGACAGTAATGCCAACACTGACTGGACCACAGGAGGAGCGAGCAGAGTCCATCTGCCTGTAGCTAACAGAGGGAGCCTTTGAGGACACAGGCTAAAGGCGTCTGCATGCTTCCTATCCACATTCCTATCCACTTTTCTTTCTTGAGGCAAGCTGAAGTTGAGAGCCGAAGTCTACGCCCCTTCGTTGGTCATTGGTCAACAGTAGAGATTCTTCAATTAAGTGTTTTGTTGTCATTCAACGATAGACGCCTCGTTTTCATGCACATTTTTTCACTTGAGAAATACGGCACCTTAGTAACATCTTAGTTTGACGTAAAATTGTGCCACTAAGATCTCCTCCGCAAAAACGTCTAAATTAATGACAGGTTTGTGTTATCTTACACTGAACAAAAATATAAATGCAATCATTTCAAAGATTTTACAGAGTTGCAGTTAATAAAGAAATCAGTTATTTGAAATCTATTAGGCCCTAATCTATGGATTTCACATGACTGGGGATACAGATATGCATCGGTTGGTCACAGATAACTTAAATAAAAAATACAAAAAGTAGGGGTGTGGATCAGAAAACCAGTCAGTATCTGGTGTGACCACCATTTGCCTCATGCAGTGTGACATCTCCTTCAGAGTTGATTAGGCTGATTGTGGCCTGTGGAACATTGTCCTACTCCTCTTCAATGGCTGTGTAAAGTTGCCGGATATTGGCGGGAAATGGAACCCGCTGTTGTACACGTCGGTCCAGAGCACCCTAAACATGCTCAATGGGTTACATGTCTGGTGAGTATGCAGGCCATGGAAGAACTGGAACATATTCAGCTTCCAGGAATTGTGTACAGATCCTTGTGACATGGGGCCATGCCTTTCATGCTGGAACATGAGGTGATGGCGGCGGATGAATGGCACGACAATGGGCCTCGGGATCTCTTCACAGCATCTATGTGCATTCAAATTGCCATCGACAAAACGCAATAGTGTTCGTTGTACATAGCTTATACCTGCCTATACCATAACCCCACCGCCACCATGGAGCACTCTGTTCACAACGTTGACATCAGCGAACTGCTCGCCCACACACCGTCTGCCATCTGCACAGTACAGTTGAAACCAGGATTCATCTGTGAAAAGCACACTTCACCAGCGTGCCAGTGGCCATTGAAGTCGGTTACGACTCCAAACTGCAGTCAGGTCAAGACCCTGGTGAGGACGACGAGCACACAGATGACCTTCCCTGAGATGGTTTCTGACAGTTTGTGCAAACCCACACAGTTTCATCAGAAGCCGGATGTTGAGGTCCTGGGCTGGTTACACATGGTCTGCGGTTGTGAGGCTGGGTGGACGTTCGGACAAATTCTCGCTTATGGTAGAGAAATTAACATTTCATTCTCTGACAACAGCTCTGGTGGACATTTCTGCAGTCAGAATGCCAAATGCACGCTCCCTCAAAACATGAGACATCTGTGACATTGTCTTGTGTGACAAAACTGCACATTTTAGTGGCCTTATTGTCCCAAGCACAAGGTGCACCTGTGTAATTATAATGCTTTTGAATCAGCTTCGTGATATGCTGCACCTGTCAGGTGGATGGACTATCTTGGCAAAGGAGAAATGCTCACTAACAGGGATGTAAACTAATTTGTGCACAAAATTTGAGAAATAAGCTTTTTGTGCATATGGAAAATATCTGGGTTCTTTTATTTCAGCTCATGAAATATCGGACCATCCGAACCTAAGCATGCCTTAACCAGCCACCATTGTGTCCATGCTACTGACTGATTAATAACTACCTAAGCTGCTTATAAATGACACTATATATAGAGAGAGAGAGGGAGGAAGGGACAGAGAAGGTAGAGAGAGAGGGGGGAGATGGAGAGAGAAAGGGCGTATGGGGTAGAGAGAGGGGAGAAAGCATTTCCTTTCATTGTGGGATAACACTTTGCATCACTTTGTTCCTCTCTCCTGTGCAGCCTACATAGCACCACCTGAGCTCTCCTGTTAAATGAGGACCCAGATGTATTCCCCTTAACACAGGCAAGGGTGCCCTCTTTCTGCCCGTTCCAATCAGACTGAACAGAGAACAGTCTGAACACCAGCCCTCTAACAGTCTGAAAACATGATCTAGACATGGACCCACAGATGTGTGCTACTGATCCATTTAAAACATTCAGATAAGAACCCCTGTTCATTTCTTATTGCAAAGAAATCAAACGACGCACATGTGAATTACACTATCAATCAAATAACATTATGCAAATGTAAAATACATTGATTTTCATATTCATTTCATGGAGTCGTCAAGACTTGGATTTTGTACATTACTGTGAACAATCGGTCAGTTAAAATCTCCTTCTCCATCTTAGTCCATAGGAGGAGACCCGGGGCAGGCAGGCAGGTGGCTGGCTGCCTTTGTTCCAAAATGTCAGTTGCAGCTGTCATAAAAGGTCAAGAAAATGCTATATGAACACTAAGGGACCTATGGAGCCAGAGGCCATGTACCAGGACAGACTATAATAGGGGAAACTCACGCCTAGAAATGGTATCGCACATCCAAGCAGGGTGGGCCCTGGTTGGTCTATGAGGGTGGCACTCGGTCAGGTACCATGGCGCCAGCTGCCCTTCTCAGGCTCCTACCACACCCTCTCCCAAACCCACAACCCTGCCCAAGGCACTTGCAGCAGGCACCCTCCATCCCCCCTCTAGCTCTTTATCACAGTAAGTTATGAGTATCTTTGAAGTGCCCCCGCCACCCCACACCCCCTCTGGGTGTAACAGATCCTGGTTAAACCTACACCCATCATCTCAGTGCCATTGCTGCTCTTTGTGTTTTAGCTCGTCGGCTGCCTTTTGTGCCCAGGGACATGTGGTGGGTGGCAGGGCAGAGGGCCTTCTACACGTGCAACACCCCACTCCACCCCTAAGGAAACAGCCTTTACCCCCTCCCCTCCTCACTCCCTGTCCCTAGGGATCATTAACCAAGCTGGGACTGCTTTTGTCATCTGATCAGCAGCTTCACTACTTTCACTGGAACACTGGGACATGAAAAGGCAAGAGGGAGTTATATGTGGCTTCCTTGTCCCTACTGTATTGCGCCTTGTACACAGGCCTTTCCATTATTTTTGTATATTTGAAAGGGGTAGGTGGATTTTTTTATTTTTTAAACAGGTGGTACCTTTTTACCACTAAAAACTACTTTCACTGGGACATGAAAGGGAAGAGGGTGAGATAAATATGGGAGCAGACAGGGTAGAGAACATGTTTTTTTTAAACAAAAGTAGTGAATTGGAAAACCATGCAGTGGCTGTAAGCTGTGTGGATTTTGTTGTGCTCTGCAGTTTCCTCTCAGACATGCAGTCTCTCATTTTCCTCCCACTCTTCTCCCTCCCTGGCCTCGGGAAACAGTGGAACACTGAACTCACTTACATCTGCCCTTAAAAAAAAAGAACAAGACGAAACTAAAATGACACCAGGCTTGCATCCCAAATGGTACCCTATTCCCCATATATTGCCCTACTTTTGATCAAAGCACTATCGGCCCTGGTCAGAAGTAGTGCACTACATGGGGAATAGGGTGCCATTTGGGACACTACCCAGCTCCTCCTGGCAGATGGTCCCCCCCCCCCCCAATCAATGGAAAACAAACCATGACTGTGCTGTTTACGTGCACAAAGCCTGGGTTGTGTTCAGTAGGCACTAAATGGAATGGGAATGGAGTAAAACGGGACCTGGATGTTTCAAATAAGAAGCGCATTTACATTTGTTGCACAACGTTTTGAACTAATGAACACAACCCAGGTTACATCAGCCCCAAAGAACACAGCTAACACAAAGCGCTTTGGCCATTCAAAATAATGTGGCCACACCGCTGCAAGTTGCAATGCGATCCTTCATTCAATTCTTCAGAAACAAAACCACACAACATCTATTGGCGAGACTGACTGAAGATCCTGACAATCAAGCCGCCATCTCAAGTCAACCAGCCACTACCCCTAGACCAGTGGTACTCAGTGGTACCCTTCATTTACAGCTCACAGTGACTGTCCTATTTTCCATTCATAATACATAACAATGTTACAATTTCAATTCAATGTGTTTAATGCAGGCCTGAATCATTTAATTTAATATATCTATTGTTCCCTGGATGGCAGATAGATGTCAGTATAGCACAGGTGTTGAACAGAAAGCCCGAAATAGAACATTTGCTAAAATAGAACGACTGACCCATATCAGTTTGCTACTAGTTCATTTTACAGTCTGGTAGACAGGGATCAATTTATTGTGAAAAAAGAAACGTAAATCTATTGACAATGAAAATGAGGGGGAAGAGCTGGAGAACAACGTGACAGCTGTGAACGAACAACCCCCGGAGAACCAGGGGGAAAAAAAGAAATCAGGAAGATGGCGGCGGGGAAATGCAGCTAGCTAACGTAGCTCCGGTGGCTAAGAGAAGGATACGGTCGATTCAAGAAGAACACAGAAAGTTCCAAGAGAAATGGACAGACAAGTATTTTTGTACTGCATAATAGGACTAGCTCACGGTCTTATTTTCCTGGAGGCAGTCAATTGTTTTAAATGAGAAAATTTAGTGACATTTCCAGTTACACCGTGCCCACTTTGACAAAACATATCCGCCACAAAGCAACAAAATAGCGCAACTCAAAGGACAGCTCAAAGAACAACAAATGGACAGATCTAGCACTGTTGCAGAGAAAACGACAGAGGCAACATACAGTGGGGGAAAAAAGTATTTGATCCCCTACTGATTTTGTATGTTTGCCCACTGACAAAGAAAGGATCAGTCTATAATTTTAATGGTAAGTTTATTTGAACAGTGAGAGACAGAATAACAACAAAAATATCCAGAAAAACGCATGTCAAAAATGTTATGAATTGATTTGCATTTTAATGAGGGAAATAAGTATTTGACCCCCTGTCAATCAGAAAGATTTCTGGCTCCCAGGTGTCTTTTATTACAGGTAACGAGCTGAGATTAGGAGCACACTCTTAAAGGGAGTGCTCCTAACCGCAGCTTGTTACCTGTATAAAAGACACCTGTCCACAGAAGCAATCAGATTCCAAACTCTCCACCATGGCCAAGACCAAAGAGCTCTCCAAGGATGTCAGGGACAAGATTGTAGACCTACACAAGGCTGGAATGGGCTACAAGACCATCGCCAAGCAGCTTGGTGAGAAGGTGACAACATTTGGTGCGATTATTCGCAAATGGAAGAGACACAAAAGAACTGTCAATCTCCCTCGGCCTGGGGCTCCATGCAAGATCTCACCTCGTGGAGTTGCAATGATCATGAGAACAGTGAGGAATCAGCCCAGAACTACACGGGAGGATCTTGTCAATGATCAAGGCAGCTGGGACCATAGTCACCAAGAAAACAATTGGTAACACACTACGCCGTGAAGGACTGAAATCCTGCAGCGCCCGCAAGGTCCCCCTGCTCAAGAATACATATACATGCCCGTCTGAAGTTTGCCAATGAACATCTGAATGATTCAGAGGACAACTGGTGAAAGTGTTGTGGTCAGATGAGACCAAAATGGAGCTATTTGGCATCAACTCAACTCGCCGTGTTTGGAGGAGGAGGAATGCTGCCTATGACCCCAAGAACACCATCTCCACCGTCAAACTGCCTATGACCCCAAGAACACCATTTCCACCGTCCATCGTCAAAGGGACGATGGACGGGGCCATGTACCGTCAAATCTTGGGTGAGAACATCCTTCCCTCAGCCAGGGCATTGAAAATGGGTCGTGGATGGGTATTCCAGCATGACAATGACCCAAAACACAAGGCCAAGGCAACAAAGGAGTGGCTCAAGAAGAAGCACATTAAGGTCCTGGAGTGGCCTAGCCAGTCTCCAGACCTTAATCCTGTAGTTCGCATTAGTCCCCCGGAGAATTTTGTTTGTATGGACATTCAAAACTGTCCGAAATGGATCAGGCGCTTTGAAAGGTACAGAGTAGCATCACGCTTAAATGTGAAAGATGAGGCATTTCAAGTTAATACACTGATCTACTCTATGGGTGATGAAGCCGAGGATATATTACATGCTTCAACGTTGACTGAGGAAGAGAAACTTAACTACAGTGCTGTTAAAGACTGTTTTGAAATGCATTTTGTAGAGAGACACAACATTATATTTGAGAGAGCTAGGTTTAATATGCGCAAACAGGAGCAGGGGGAAACCACCGACAGTTTTATCACAGCTGTTCACAAACTAGCAGAACATTGTCAGTTTGGCGCGCTCAGGGAAGAGCTGATCTGAGATCGGATTGTAGTGGGAATAAGAAATATATCACTTCCTGAAAAGGTACAGTTGGATTCCCAGCTTACCTTGTCCAAAGCTGTAAACCAGGTTAGGCAGAGTGAGACAGTAAAAAGACAGCAGACGATACTGAGCGACAGCAGCTCCTTGCAGAGCGAAGAAAGTGAGGAAATAAATGCATTTTCATACCGAGCTAAAAAAACGGAGGGGAACACAGAACAGAGACAGACGTGGACAAAACAATCACATACAGCACCTAGTAGCTAGTTCAAGTGTTTGTCGCAAATGTGGGAAATCCCCTTTCCACAGATGGAAAGATTGCCCAGCAAAGGATGTGGAATGCAGGAAATGTCACAGGAGAGGACACTTTTCAGCTGTCTGTTGATTAAAGCAAATGCATGAGGTCTCAGAGGAGGTACAGCAGGACAGCATCTTTCTGGGAGAAGTAAAGGAAAACAAGGCTGGCTGGCATTCAGACATTAAACTCAATGGGGAGGTTGTGTCATTTAAACTAGAGATAGGGGCAGCAGTGACAGCTATCCCAACTAGACTGTATAGCTATAGCAGAGATGGCCCTTTGCTCTCTACAAACAAAAAACTGTACTGGCCCAGTAATAAGATTTTACCAGTGGTAGGGCAGTTGGTGATTAAACTGGAGAGTAAAGACAAAAGTGCCACCCAGCCTGTCTTCGTCATTGACTCTCTGGCCAGACCGTTGCTGGGGCTGCCAGCAATTGAAGCATTGTAACTCATTGCGAGAGTGAGCGAACTGGAGGACCCAGGTGAGGTTTTCAAAAATAAATTCTGAAAAGTGTTTTCTGGCCTAGGAAGGATAGAAGGTGACTACAAAATCCGGCTGAAAAAAATCTGCCCTTACCACCCCCCGCCGTGTGCCTATCCCTTTATTGGCCAGAGTAAAGGAAGAGTTGGGGAGGATGGAAGAAATTGGGGCGGTGTCTAAAATAGAGAGTCCCACTGACTGGTGTGCAGGGATGGCAGTGGTCCCAAAAGCCAGTGGGGACATAAGGATCTGTGTGGACATGACTAACTTGAATGAGGCACTCTGCAGAGAGAGACACATCTTACCATCAGTGGAGCAGTCACTGGCTCAGATGGATGGCTCACAAGTCTTCACAAAGCTGGATGCCCACTCAGGTTTCTGGCAGATACCGCTGTCAGAGAGTAGGGCGCTCACAACGTTTATAACACCGTTTGGCCAGTACTGTTTTAACGGTTTGCCATTTGGAATCGCTTCCGGTCCTGAGCATTTCCAAAGACGCATGTCCCAGCTGTTGGATGGGCTGAGTGGCGTCATAGTCCACGCGGACGACGTACTGGTGTGTGGACGGGACAGAACAGAACTTGATTTTAAGGCTCACAGCAGTTCTGAACAGAATCCAGGAGACTGGCCTGACACTCAATGAAAAGTGCACTTTTGCTCAGTCAGAGGTCTTGTTCTTGGGACACAAAATCAGTGCAGCTGGAATAGAGCCGGACCTGGAGAAGATCAGCGCCATCACAGATATGCCCAACACCAGAACGTGGCTGAAGTCAGGACCTTCATAGGCATGGCCACATATGTGGGTAAGTTCCTCCCACAGTTCTCAGATACAACCAAACCTCTGAGAGACTTACTAGCCAAAGAGAATGACTGGTCATGGGGTCACATGCAACAGGTAGCGTTTGACAAAATCAAAGGAGACCTGGCCTCAGAGAGAGTGCTGGCCCAGTACCGTCCCCACGCTAAGACAAAGGTATCAGCAGATGCATCATCCGCTAGGGGCGGTCCTCACACAGATGCAGGACAACATGGAGTGGCGTCCAATAGCATACATCTCCCGAAGCTTATCCGACACAGAGCAAAGGTATGCTGAAGTGGAGAAGGAGGCGTTGGCTATCACATGGGCATGTGAAAGGCTCAGCCAATACCTTATTGGCCTGCAGTTTACAGCAGAGACTGACCACAAACCACTGTTGGCTCTGTTAGGGACAAAAGCACTGGACGACTTGCCTCCCAGAGTTCTGCGCTTCCGCCTCCGATTACTGAGGTTGACCTACAAGATGGTGTATGTGCCAGGGAAGGCACTGATCACAGCAGATGCACTCTCCAGGGCCCCAATTAAACCTCCATGATCAGAGGAGGAGCAACGTCTAGATGGTGAGGTACAGGTGTCCATTAATGCAATAAGAGACAGTCTACCTGCATCACCAAACTGCAGCAGATTGCAGAGGATCAACAACGAGACCACATCTGCCGACTGATAGTGCAGCAGTGCAAAAAGGGATGGCCCAAGCAGGAGGAACTGCCTCAGCTGCTGAAGCCCTATTGGGTACACCAAAGTGACTTCCACTGTAATGGAGACCTTCTCATGAAAGGACATTGGATAGTTATCCCAGAGACTCTACAACCAGAAATGCTAGACAGAGTGCATGGTGGACACATGGGGATAACCAAATGCAGACTGAGGGCTCAACAGTCGGTGTGGTGTGGTGGCTTGGTCTGAGTACTCAGATTGCCAAGCTGGTGGCCCAGTGTGAGGTGTGTACAAAATGTCAACCTTGTCATCCGGAGCCAATAATGGCAACGGAGCTGCCAAAGCGGCCATGGCAAAAGCTATGGGCAGAAATGTTCTATTGGAAAAATGACACTTATATGCTAGTTATAGATTACTATTCAAGATACACTGAAATAGCAAAGACACCCATAACCACATCAGCTGGTGTTATTAATGGATTTAAGTTAATTTCTTCCAGGCAAGGGGTCGCTGAGGTCCTGGTTACAGATAACGCTCCCCAGTTCTCCGCGAGCTCCTTTTCTGCTTTTGCCGCAGAATATGACTTCACACATGTGAACAGTAGCCCCTACCATGCACAGAGTAACGGTGAGGCAGAGAGAGCTGTGAAAACAGTCAAGGTACTGCAGAAAAAGAACAAGGATCCATACAGGGCTCTGTTAGCTTACAGAGTTACACCACTGCATCATGGGCCGTCGCCTGCCGGGCAGGAGGCTGCGTTCCCCATTGCCTGTCTCGCCGGCTCAGCTTAATCCCCGATGGCCTAACAGGAAGGCCTTTGCTGAGAGGGACAAACGGCTGAAACAAACGCAAACTGGAGACTTTAAATCGGAGACACCGTGCTAAGGAGAGGCCAGAGCTGACCGAAGGTCAAAGTGTGTGGATTACAAACTCAAAAAGATGCCAGCAATAGTGCTGAGGAAAGCGGATGCCCCACGCTCCTATGTGGTGGACACAAGCTCAGAAGAGGTACAAAGGAACAAAACACACCTCAGAGCTCTTCCAGATCTACCAGCCACACAGACTGAGGCCACAGACAAGGCACAAAAAGAGGGGGAAGGAGAGAGAATGCTCACAGAGCCACAAGCGCGCCCAAAAAGGGATGTGAAGCCACCAGAGTGGCTGAAAGACTATGTTACGTGAAGAGAAAACATACTGTGGGGGACCATACCCAGCAAAAAGAGATACTGTTTCAGGATGTGAAGTAGCATGTTAGAGAATAATACTGGTTTCCAAATTGCATTTCAGTTATGCTTCAGTGGTTATGCATGTTGAGTTCTTGTTCATGGGACAGGGGAAGATGTAGTAGGATGTCCCTTGGGGGTATCCGTACCTAGGTATGACATGCGACGGTTAGGTTAATAAACAGGCTGGAGCTAGAACCTTGTTGTCGCGCGTCCTTATTTTAGATCATACTACAAATCCCATAGAAAATCTGTGGAGGGAGCTGAAGGTTCGAGTTGCCAAGCGTCAGCCTCGAAACCTTAATGACTTGGAGAAGATCTGCAAAGAGGAGTGGGACAAAATCCCTCCTGAGATGTGCGCAAACCTGGTGGCCAACTACAAGAAACGTCTGACCTGTGATTGCCAACAAGGGTTTTGTCACCAAGTACTAAGTCATGTTTTGCAGAGGGGTCAAATACTTATTTCCCTCAATAAAATGCAAATAATTTTATAACATTTTTAACGTGTTTTTCTGTTGTTATTCTGTCTCTCACAGTTCCTATAAACCTACCATTAAAATGATAGACTGATCATTTTTTGTAAATGGGCAAACGTCCAAAATCAGCAGGGGATCAAATAATTTTTTCCCCCCACTGTATGAGATTGCTTGGATACTCGCGAGAAACAAGGCCTTCACAGACGCGGAGATAGCCAAAATATTGTATGCTGATTTCACAAACAAGGAAGCTATTTTAAAGCAAATTAAGGGACTGCAACTCTCAGACTCAACCATAACAAGACCCATAGAAGACATCAGCAAGCAACTGATTACTGACATATCCGTCGCCGTGTTTTAGTATTGCGCTTGATGAAAGTGCAGATGTAAGTAACATTGCCCAATTATGTGTTTGGGTCCACTTCCCTCAAAACGAGTCGATCAGAGAGGAACTTTTATGTTTACTGCCCCTTCAGGGACAAACACGAGAGGACTCAACAATGAACATTGTGAAACAAAAACAGAGAAACAGACTGACCAATGCACACCTGGATTGCCTCACAAGGATAGCAACAGACTATACATTTAGAATGAATTCAGTCTAGGAACAGAAGGCACATTTTCGCTCATCCAACTACTGAACTATCCTTAGTAAATAAAAGTTAAATAAAAAACTACTAATAAATAAAATAATATGGGTCTTATACATGTGGTGTGTGTATATATTTGTGATGTGCTGTACATCAAAACAATTGTGTGCGCTCCATTGCTCTCTATTGATAATATTGGAAGAAAAAGTACAACAAATTAAAGATGTGTGCGGTTTTCTGACAAAGTGGCTCCCTTACAAAAAATTGTGAGTAACACTGATCTTGACACTTGTGGAGATCTGTGAGGACTGGATAGGCTTATGCAATAATTACAAAAATTCAATCTAGCCTATTGAAAGGCAAGGTGGAGCTACTGCATGTTCTTTCAGAACTCCAAAAGTGAACAGGAGGTAGGGGTCAACTTAAAAATGGATACGTCTTTGTTGTGATATGCACAACACCTCACTTATGCAATACCTTCCATTATTTTCCCTCTGTTCTTTTGGCATGACAGTGAAATCGCTGTCATACCAAAAGTGAAACCACAACTCCTGCTACTTGCTGTCCTTGTAAAATGTAAACAGCGTTCACTAGGAAACTATGAAACCACCTACAGATAGTTGGTTGTCATCATCTGGCCCACAACTGGGGTGTATTCACCAAGAACCAAACTAAAGCAAACAGGCCCAAAATGGGGAGGGACCTACCTGAAGGTGTCCAAGAACAAATTCTTCTTTTCGTTTTTTATTGCAAAACATTTTGCACTAATGAATACACCCATGTTCTGTTGGTGAATTTACTTTGGTGATAGGACTTTATTTGATTTATTTTACCAGGTAAGTTGACTGAGAACACATTCTCATTGACAGCAACGACCCGGGGAATAGTTACAGGGGAGAGGAGGGGGATGAATGAGCCAATTGTAAACTGGGGATGATTAGGTGACCGTGATGGTATGAGGGCCAGATTGGGAATTTAGCCAGGACACCGGGGTTAACACCCCTCCTATTACGATAAGTGCCATGGGATCCCCAATCCCTACCCAGGGGCATTGGGATAGAATTATTTATTTTTTTAGACCTGAGGAAAGAGGGCCTCCTACTGGCCCTCCAACACCACTTCCAGCAGCATCCGGTCTCTCATCTAGGGACCGACCAGGACAAACCCTGCTTAGCTTCAGAAGCAAGCCAGCAGTGGGATGCAGGGTGATATGCTGCTGACACTGCCTATAGAAAGGTTACTGCTCTGTCCCCCAACAACACAGAGATTAGGGCAGTTTCAGTGTTTCCGGGGCCTTGTGGAGGTACAGTAAGCTACATTAAACGCTTGCTTGAAAAATACCATATAGTCATAAAATGTTGGACAGATAGGTGTCATAAGTTCTCATCAGCGTCACCCAGTAGGCTTCATTTCACTAGCAATCTTACCGCGTGCCAGCAGAGCCTGTGCCCCCTCGCAAGAAGAAAGAGCTCATCAATAAGAAACCTCTAGTAGGGCTGGGAAAAGAGTAAAAAAAATGCCCACCCAACAAATGTTTGTTCTGATATTTTAGCAGGCATTGGCACCCTGGGTACATATGGCATCCAGTGAGAGGCCTTGCACTCTGCTCCTCTTTGCAAAGAGGAGCAATGAACTCCACGTTCAATGAAGGGTCATTAACTTAACAGTGTGAATGTCTGTCTGAAGCTGCGAGCGGGGAAACCCAGTCATACTCTCAATTCTGTGTTTGTCTTTGAACCACAGGCTCTATTTAGCCAAGAAACACTCATATACATACATTACCAGTCAATGTTCCTAGGCCGTCATTGAAAATAAGAATTTGTTCTTAACTGACATGCCTGGTTAAATAACCTACTCCCCTACTCATTCCAAGGTTATTTATTTTTACTATTTTCTACTTTGTAGAATCATGATTCTCTGTGTTATTTCATAGTTTTGATGTCTTCACAAATATTCTAAAATGTAGAGTAGTAAAATAAAGAAAAACCCTTGAATGAGTAGGTATGTCCAAACTTTTGACTGGTACTGTACACACACAGCTTTTATAAAGTATTCAGACCCCTTGATTTTTCCCACATTTTGTTATCTTACAGCCTTATTCTAAAATTGATTAAAATAGCTTTTTCCCCCTCAATCAGTTTGGGCTACACACTTATGACCCCTCTTTGGAAAAGGTGAGACTCACAAACACGTTGGTTCTGATGGCCACAATCCTTACAAGACTCGCCTGAAGGTAGCTCGGTACCAGTTTAAAAAAATAAATGTTAGTACTGTAAATATAGTGCATTTGTGAAGTATTCAGACCCCTTGACTTTTTCCACACTTTGTTACAGCCTTAGGCTAAAATGTATTTTTTCCCCCCATCAATCTACACACAACACCCCATAATGACAAAGCAAAAACAGGTTTAAAAGCTGAAATATCACATTTACATAAGTATTCAGACCTTTACTCAGTACTTTGTTGAAGCACCTTTGGCAGCGATTACAGCCTCGACTCTCCTTGGGTATGACGCTACAAGCTTGGAACACCTCTATTTGGGGAGTTTCTCCCATTCTTCTCTGCAGATCCTTTCAAGCTCTGTCAGGTTGGATGGGGAGCATCGCTGCACTGCTATTTTCAAGTCTCTCCAGAGATGTTCGATCGGGTTCAAGTCTGATCGAACGACATTCAGAGACTTATCCCGCAGCCACTCCTGTGTTGTCTTGGCTGTGTGCTTAGGGTCTTTGTCCTGTTGGAAGGTGAACCTTCCCCCCAGTCTGAGGTCCTGAGTGCTGACACCACCATGCTTCACCATAGGGATGGTGCCAGGTTTCCTCCAGACATGACACTTGGCATTCAGGCCTTAGGAAAGTATTCAGCGCCCTCAACTTTTTCTACATTTTGTTGTTACAGCCTTACGCTAAAATTGATTAAATAGATTTTTGCTAGGTAGCTGGCTAATGTTAGCTCTAGGGGGTAAGTTTAGGAGTTAGCTAAAAGGTTTAGTGTTAGCTAACATGCCAAGTAGTGGCAAAGTAGCTAAAAAGTAAGTAGTTGCTAATTGTCCATGATGAGATTTGTACAGACAACATTTGTGTTGCTAGACGTTTGCGTTATATGTCCAGGAATGGGAGACAATATATCCACAGGGGACACATAACTACATCAACTTTTCAAAGTGATGGTAGTGCGTTCAGACTTCTATCAGCTGAAGCATGTGCAGAAACATGTAAACTCGTGCACGAACTCAGCAAGTGTGCATTCATTTGTATCTACTGAGCATGCTTCAGGTGATATAAATATGAATGCACTAGCAACGCTTTGAACAGTTCGTGTAATTATACTTTCCTGTGGATGTTTCATCTCACATCCCTACCACCGAAAGGACCAGCCACAAGAACCGGTAAAAGTGTCTTAATATATAATTGTATTAAACATTAAGGCTTGTAGAAATCGTGAGAGCAAACTTTCCTGATTCAAACGTGAAATTCTGCCAGACACAGAATTCAATGCAATTCAACCTCGCGTATCCATGCTACACATACATACACATTTGGTGTCCCAGAATTACGTTTACCATTATGTCTAGTCCCGAGACCAGTCTGAACAGGGTGGGGACACCGGCAGCAATATCGTTGTTCAACGAGGCAGTAGGCCTATCATGTCGCTGAAAATGACATTGCGCAGTAGGCTATCCTCCGTTACACAAATCGACTTTGATGAGAGACGATGAAGTCATAACATTTGCATGAAAACATTTGACCCATCCTTGACCATCATCAACTGATATTCATATAAGCAATTCACACAGACAGTGCTACTTTGTATCCCGGCCTGTTTATAAAAAAAAAACATTCACTAGTATTGACGACCTAACCGCAGATGTCCAGTTATCTTTTACAATAGGTCAGTCTGGTGTTCCCTAGTCTGGCCAGCCACACACACACCCTTTATCCAAGGAGTGTTCAATGGCCGCATAAGAACACCGCAAAAGCATTGAACTCTTTCAAACAGACCACTAGCTTTGACATCATAGGGTTTCTAAAAAGGTAAATGTTTATCTAAAAACACAGCCATATTTAAAATGTTAGGTCCTATACAACCAACTACCCTTACTCAACAAACAATTCACACCCAGCAGGCTATCAATTCCCTGTCTCCCGGCCCTTTCTTCATGGGGACGCTACAATAAGGATCACCTAGGCTGGTACACCGTAACTCGTTTAAGGTATTTTTTTGTTAAGTAGATTATGTTTTATCAGAAAAATAAAAAATCCTAAACACATCTGGAGGTGAGAAAAGCTGATTTCACAATCTACTTACAGTCAAATTGGGATTTAACAGCGGCTCCTCTTCTGTGTTCACCCCAATGGATGATGAAAACCAAAGGCAGTAATCACGGTATTTGGTGAATTAATGGTCGAAATTAACACGCTTCTGTGAATCAGTTGAACGAATTGTAGTGCCCGTTGTCCTCATATTTTTTAAACTAACAGCTCGGCATGCAAACACATACATACTCCCATCCTCATTCGTCTCCTGTTTCCTGTCCAGCCCAGAATTGGGCTCGACTCATCTATCCTGGGAGTGAGCAAGCGCCTCTCCAACCTAGTGTACTAGTATGCAACTGCAGCACGTAATTCGGGGCGTTCCTGCATGTGGGCATTTGTCTGCAGGAACACACCTCTCGAGCATTCCATTGGTTTCTTCACGAACACTCCCCCCTCTCGAGCATCCCATTGGTTTCTGCATTAACGCCCTCCCCATCCCTCTCGAGCATCCCATTGGTTTCTGCATTAACGCCCTCCCCATCCCTCTCGAGCATCCCATTGGTTTCTGCATTAACGCCCTCCCCATTCCTCTCGAGCATCCCATTGGTTTCTGCATTAACGCCTTCCCCATCCCTCTCGAGCATCCCATTGGTTTCTGCATTAACGCCCTCCCCATCCCTCTCGAGCATCCCATTGGTTTCTGCATTAACGCCCTCCCCATCCCTCTCGAGCATCCCATTGGTTTCTGCATTAACGCCCTCCCCATCCCTCTCGAGCATCCCATTGGTTTCTGCATTAACGCCCTCCCCATCCCTCTCGAGTATCCCATTGGTTCCTGTATGAAGGCCCCCTCCCAGCGCGACATCTTCATGCTTGGGTATGTCTTGTGGCACTTTCGAATGTGGGTCAAAAGGGAAATATTTTCGGTGTTTTTTCAACCACGCCTCCTGTGTACCTCTTTGCCAGCTGGACACTGTCCTTCCCTCCCAGTCGTTAACAGAACTGCAGGAAACCGTACAGCTAACACACGGTGTCGCACCCTTCTCCCGCCTGCTGTGTACCCAAGAAACCATGCCTGACAGGCGTGGGCACTGCAGGCGTGAGCGACTCCGTGGCTTGTAAGGCGGGTGGTTGTTGCCTAACGCTTGCTGTGTACCGGAGAAAACGGACAGTCGGGGGCCAAGGACACTGTCACTAGCACAGCATGAAGCTGGGGCGACACCGTGTGTTAACTAAGTTGCTTGCTTACTAGTTAACTAACGGCGTCACACCCACCTGCTGTGTACCGGAAAAAACCGTGCCCGAAAGACTAGGGCGAAGGATACGTCTACCGGTGTCGCCACCGCCTACCACTAGCTACTCCGGGAGGCGGAGGCAACACCGTAGGCTCCCGTGTACCGGAATCCATATTAGGACTACGCAAGCACACACTGTCCTTCGCTCCCGCCTGCCGAACACCTGTCCTCTCCGTCATTAACAGAACCTCTGGAAAACGGTGCCCGACAGGCGGGGGCGTCCTTCACCTGCGGCCCCCTTCTGAAGGCCCTCTGTAACATTTCTTTTGGAACTCAGTCGGGGTCTCAACTTACTTTTGCGAGTTAAAATAGTAGAATACAAGGTACAATTTCGAAATGTGGTTGTGCATCAGCTTTTATGTCAGCTAACATTCTTTTTTTAAATGATTGCTAAGTTAGTTTTGCAGCCAGCTATCGAAACGTGTTATCATGGTCGAATTACCCCCATTGGTTTTGTTAGTCAGACTCACTGCATTTGTCTCCACTTTTATGGCAAACATTTTTTGTGCCCCCATCAAAGTTGCGATCCCTGAGCTTACAGCTAGCTTCGGTTGTCTGCCTCGCGTCTTCTTCTGTTGGGTGTATCAGCGGTTGGCATTCCACATTATGGTGCATTACCGCCATCTACTGTATTGGAGCGCCCCTTCACCTCCTGCCTATGTACTGGAATCGTAGCTTAAAAATATACCAATAAAAGTACTGTAAAAAGAGGGGCAGGAATGCCCACATGCAGAACGCCCTGAATTGCGGGGTGCAGTTTTCAACCAGACTGCTGAAGAAGCCAATTCCATGTACAAATTCAAGGGATTGTTATGCAAATTCATATGGGCTGGTTCATTTTTGTCAAACCTCATACATTATCCTGTAAAGTTAGAATTAAAATAAAAACATTTGCAAATTCTTTCTAATCTCTTACATGAATTCCTCACAAGTATTTACCATTTGTTGGTGTTCCTATTCTACCAACCCCAGACCTTTGCACAGTTCAAATCACTATCACAAATCATTATTGGTCACAAAAAGTTATTTCCAGCTGTATGTAATAACACAAATGTCTGTGCTAATAATGTAAGAAATAACACACACAAAAAAACGAAATACTGCAGAGTTGCTTAGGAGCTAGAAGCAGAGCTGCCATATCTGTCGGTGCCATTCTCTGTTGTAGCACACTGCAAGTTTATTATTACCTTCAACCGTTACCTCATTAGGCTATATCTGAAAGTGGTAGCCTAATAAAGTGAGGAACAAATGGCAATGGTGTACAAAGGACTTATGTGATAAATATAATATATAAGTGCTTGATAAATCGTTTGTGGAAGTGTGTTTAAATGTGTATTGCAAATATAATTATCAACAGGCAGAGATACATCTAAACGAATTATGTCACCCACTGGACAAAATTGCCATGACATCATTACATTTTTTATTCCTTCTCCCTGGCTCTAGGCCAGAGAGAAGAATTTGATTAGCTGAATACTTGAATCTGGGTGTCAGGCAGCATTTAGATTGGCAGCCCAATTCAGATTTCTTTACTAATTGGTCTTTTGACAAATCAGATCTGAAAAATATCTGATGTGAAAACACGATTGGTCAAAATATCAATTATTGGAAAAAATATCAGATTTGGGCTGCCTGTCAGTGATGGGCAAGCACCAGTTGGCTCTGGTTTTGACACGATCAGCATTTTCAATCTGTGCTGTGGTGACCCATCAGTGACCTTTACCACTGCTCTCTCCTCTCTGACATGTCAGGCCCCCAGTGTTTCAGAGAAAGTGATGAGTGGATATTAGGCTCAACATCATGGGGTCCCCAGTATTGCAACATCGAGGCATAAGATAACTGGGCAAAAGCAGGTCTAAGGCTAGTGGTTTGTTAAATGGCTTTTTTCACAAAACTCTACATTCTACTAGCTGTTCTGATTGGTGTCCATGCTGTCAAAGAAGCCTATGAAAAGCAGAAGTTAAGACGTACTTTATAATATTACTCAACATTTGTCATAATTAGTTAAAGCAATGAATTTGTATCTGCTCTCAATGGACTTCGGCTGCATATTTTCCACCATTTTCTTAAAATCTGAAAATGTTGGGAAGCCACGCCCATTTCTGAAGAATTGCATAATGGGCCCCAAAATAACAGAAAGTGTCCACTGATTGTATACTTCGTATTTTGGCAAATTTATAACAACATCCAGGAACTTTTGGCATATTAACTATATCCATACTATGACCAATAAGCATACTACATACTCAATTTACATCACAAATAGTGCAGTTGGTATGAGTATTCAAACACAGCTATGGTCTAGACCAGGGGTATTCAACTCTTTCTCTACAATGTCCGGAGCCAGCTGGTTATCAGTTTGCCCTGATAATTAATTGCACCCACCCAGTGTCCCTGGTTTAAATCAGTCCCTGATTAGAGGGGAGTAATGAAAACTGGCTTCATGGTCCAGAGATGAGTTTGAGGGGCCTAGCACAGGGCTCTCCAAGTCTGTTCCTTCAGAGCTACCCCGCTGTAGGTTTTTGTCCTGATTCGGCTTAATAACCGGCTAATTATTAGAATCATGTGTGCTAGATTAGGGTTGGAGTTAAAACCTACAGAGCTGTAGCTCACCAGGAACTGGTCTAGAGAGTAGCTCTCTAGCCCTGGCCGAGAGAGAAGACCATGATTAGCTGAATATTTGAATCAGGTGTGTTAGAGATGGGCAAAAATGACTCCTCTCTCTTCTAACTCTATGCCTGCAGCACTTCAGCCTTGATATGACTGACAGGTGTGTGTGTGTGTGTGTGTGTGTGTGTGTGTGTGTGTGTGTGTGTGTGTGTGTGTGTGTGTGTGTGTGTGGATGGATGGATTGGCCATCTGGCATTTGGTTGAATGTACACAATGTACAAAAGATTAGGAACACCTGCTCTTTCCATGACATAGACTGCAGGTGAATCCAGGTGAAAACTATGATCCCTTATTGATGTTGTTGTGGAAATTCTTACACAGGGACACTCAAAGTAAATCTTAGATGAATCATTGTTTATTTGTCAGCGTGCTGGAGAGGTTCCATCAAACTTTATGCACCATAGTGAACGTCTGTCAGAAGCTCTGCTGGGGCAGTCCCAGCAGTTGTCTTGTATACGGCTATACACAGACAAGTTATATTTGCATGATTTAGCATAATTCATTCATCATTACCATTTTGTTTTGTTCATGTGACCAACCAATACTGGTACATAACATGTGACAGACCAACACCTCACGAGGCTTCTTCTCTAAGCTGAGACCTTGAAACTAAGATATCTTTCATTCTCAAAACAAGGTCTGGGTGTACTGCCAAATTGCAGATACTGATAGTGAGGATTTGTTCAGTCAGTCACTTGCATGAACACAGAAATTGGTTTATAGAAAAGCACAATCATAGAACATAGAAATTGGTAAATAGAAAAGCACAAGTATAACATTTCCATCACATTCCACACTCTCATCACTTGTGTGATAATAATCATTACATTTTAATGTAACCATTTAGATTTGAGCTTCTATATCATAATATTCTATACTCCTATTAACCTTTTCCATGTGTGAGTTCCAAATATCTCTAACGGTCGCCCCAGTGTGAGTTGTTTCATGCACGTGATGTCAGAATGCACTCACTGTTTTAAAATGTGATTATTATGCAACAAGACAGTTAACACTCACTGCCTGCTAATTATCTATAGGCTATGTTTCAACTAGTCAATTTCTAATTATTTTCTAACAAGTTGTATTTTCTAAAAACAGTTTCAATTTAGGTGTATTCAGCCTCATTAATTCACATGGAAGTAGCCCATTTCAGCATTGTGGACAATTTATGTTTGAGGCTTTACTGAGCCGGACAAACTTCTCTCTTTGAGGAGAGCCCACGCACTTCACCAATGTTTGCGCAGATCATGTATGCACATTTTTGAACATTTTCTGGCTGGCGCTCGCATTGCCTTGTTGTTTTCCTTACAAATAATAACTTTGGACATGTGTGCATTCCTATCAAAGTAAGTTTCTTACTTTCTGTATACAGTTGAAGTCCGAAGTTTACATACAACTTCCAACTTTAATTGTATCTTGTTGTAATTTTTACTGTAGGTGTATACAGTATGTATGTATGTATGTATGTATGTATGTATGTATGTATGTATGTAGCGTAATATATTTACAGTTTTATTCACATTTTCAAGTACTGGTGACAAATAATGCATTCTGATTATTGCATAGATTGTAATGGACACCTATGATGTGTGTAAAATACTTTTTAGAAGGTTGTACTGATTATAATGAGCTAAGCTATTTGCCAGCTATGTTCGGCGCCATGTTTGTTGACATTATACAATGCATTCTGGGTGTCACATAAACGTCTGTCAGACCAAAGATGTTATGAGGTGAAGGAATGGTTCACTCATCTTTCGGGTAAACTGGATATCATAAGGTGAATGCACCAATTTGTAAGTCGCTCTGGATAAGAGCGTCTGCTAAATGACTTAAATGTAATGTAAATGTAAACTTCCAGAAGGGAATGAAGGGAAGTGAATGATCGTAGATGACACACCCCCTTCAACATACATACTATAAACAGACCAAACTCATCGTCTCCTCTTATAATCTTTGGTTGATGCGAAAAAACAAACATGGCGGTGGCACAAACTACCCGTCATTGGATTACTTTCGATTTCTAGAAAGTGTTTTACTCAATTATTTAGATCAATGGTGAGATCACCCGTGATGTGATTAATTATAAATAGTAATTGCTATTAGCTAATTCATATTGTAGTTTCTGTCAGCCGAGAGTTATAAAAATATGACCGCTTGTGTTATGTCAATCTTTCCTCAGTTAGCGCTAGAACAAATGTAGCCTACATTTTCCGGTTTGGATGATTGTGTTATGCTGTAGCTACTTCTGTGAATGTCTGAACATTGCATCCACAAATAAACTGGTCACATTCTGGACATAACTTTGTAAGGACTGTGTTTGTGCAAAATGTTTCTGTGAAAAAACAGTGTGGCCAGCTCAAATGCTGATTGTTTACGTCAATCGAAAATGGATATTCTAAAAGCCTTCTAATCACACTGGTTTGAGCGTACGCTGCAGGGACCACTGTAGAACGATCACACCCGTTTGTTGGTACGTGTGAAAAAGGTTAAAGTAAGGGAAATCAACACAGAAAAAAACCCAGACACTTCATCATTTCAAACCCTTCATTCTGGGTTGTACAATCCAATTAGTATGGTAATACTATAATCCCAATAAAGGTTATACTTCTATTAATGGGAGTGAGTATCAAAAATACACACACATACACAAGGGATCTGTAGATTGAGAGGTGAATAAATCTCACAATGTTAACCATTGTTTCCATATCTTACCACAATCGGGTTGGATTTACCTGTTTTTAACTAACTGTCTCTGGGACATCAACTTAGTCAAAATATAAAACCCTGTCGTTTAACAATTCTTGTTAAACGAAAACAACCTTCAATCATTATTCATCTTTTGTATCTACAAGGGGAAATAGGAGCTCATCCAGAGTTGGCAGCTCATTAGTTTCACCATCTTCTGGAGGAGCAGAAAACATAATAGCTGCTGAAATATTATCAGCCAGAGAGGCACAGATCGCCATACAGCATGTTAATAACATTTCACAGTGAAGAGAGAGAACACGTTATAACAGTTTCACACCAACCTTGATAAGAATGAGATTGGGGCAAGGTTAGCCCAAGCTACAATCTAGTGGCTCTCCTCACATTTTAGGGCACATCTCTGTCTCTAGAAGCCTCGCCTTTCCAAATCATAATTATAACTATTGATAAAGGATCCAACCCAAATTTAGAATGACAGTCCTTAGTGCTTCACGTTGGTTCTATCACTTTAATTTATGACCCTCAACTTAGCACACACCGACACTGGCAGAATGTACATTGAACTTATTTTCCCAGCATTAACTTTTCTCGTCATGGCCCCCATTTGTGGTAATGACAGATTGGTATTTCAATGCATTCTTAGTCTAAATTACTTAACATTTCACAGTGTGCAGACCTCCACAATCAACCTGATACCCCAAGTAAACAATTTTGGATAAGCCTAAATTTAAGGCCACCTCCCTCCCCCACCCCCTTCACGGCACTCATTCTTCCTTTCCTGGCGTTTCTTCATGTTTTTCTTCAGATAGTGTTTCAGTTCGTCTTCCCAATGGCACATGTTCAAAGTGGATGGCCCTTGATAATGTCTCTCACCTGAGACGCCACTGTCCTTTACAGTCCATTGTGTGTTGTTCATTTTCTTACCAGTACACCAGCAGCATGAGAGACATTTGGATGGGATCCCACTCCATGCTCACTCCACGTGGACCCATGTCGCACTTCTGAGAGAAAAGGCATGAGAGAAAAGGCAGTTGATAGCTTCGACTGGATGCTGTGTACAGGTTGCTGGCTCGGACTCAGGTCTCACTGTAGAAGTGGTGAAGAAGCATACTGAACGGCATTTTCGCCATTGCTTCAGCCGGTTTGGGGGGGGGGGGCTGAGGTTCAGCCTGTTCTTGGGCAAATGATCCCTTCCATACATCTAGACACCATCTGTGGTCAGCTTCACCATAACCTTGGGAGTGGACAGACCAGTTTTGGGCATTTTTAATTCTGGAAATCCAGACAAATTATTTACTGTATGACAAATTATTATTACTACCGGATTCAGGAAATCCAGACTTCTAAAACAAATGTCAAAGAGAATAACACGCAGTTGAAAATAATGTTTAACATTCATTAGTTATATTCAACAGGGTATGGCATTTATTTCAAAATGCATTACCAGGGTGGAGGAAATCTTCTAAACATTTATAGTTTTATTGGTTAGAGGTAAGTTAAGTCCCGTACAATGCTTTAACCTTATCATACTTCAAATGATCCATAAAGGAACCACTCTGAACATTTCTCAGAATTACTTTTTACACCACTTATGCATGTCTACGTTTGGGTGTGCAAGTTGTATATTATTATTATTTTTCTATTCCTACTTCATCAGACCATCATAATAACCCATTATACTCAATATTACTTTAACTCTAGTAACCCATTATACATTTGTTACATTACAAATTCCTCCTTTAGACTAGTGTTCTATTCATACAGAGGTTTAGATATTTACACGAGTTGTTCTATTTAACAGCATGTTCTGAAATAGTTCTCTGTTCTTTCATATCTCCATACATAATAATGTAATATAGTTGAAATCGGAAGATTACATACACCTTAGCCAAATACATTTAAACTCAGTTTTTCACAATTCCTGACATTTAATCCTAGTAAAAATTCCCTGTCTTAGGTCAGTTAGGATCACCACTTTGAAGAATGTGAAATGTCAGAATAATAGTAGGGAGAATTATTAATTTCAGCTTTTATTTCTTTCATCACATTCCCAGTGGGTCAGAAGTTTACTTACACTCAATTAGTATTTGGTAGCATTGCCTTTAAATTGTTTAACTTGGGTCAAACATTTCGGGTAGCCTTCCACAAGCTTCCCACAATAAGTTGGGTGAATTTTGGCCCATTCATCCTGACAGAGCTGGTGTAACTGAGTCAGGTTTGTAGGCCTCCTTGCTCGCACACGCTTTTTCAGTTCTGCCCACAAATTGTCTATAGGATTGAGGTCAGGGCTTTGTGATGGCCACTCCAATACCTTGACTTTGCTGTCCGTAAGCCATTTTGCCACAACTTTGGAAGTATGCTTGGGGTCATTGTCCATTTGGAAGACCCATTTGTGACCAAGCTTTAACTTCCTGACTGATGTCTTGAGATGTTGCTTCAATATATCCACATAATTTTCCTGCCTCATGATGCCATCTCTTTTGTGAAATGCACCAGTCCCTCCTGCAGCAAAGCACCCCCACAACATGATGCTGCAACCCCCGTGCTTCACGGTTGGGATGGTGTTCTTCGGCTTGCAAGCTTCCCCCTTTTTCCTCCAAACATAACAATGGCCATTATGGCCAAACAGTTCTATTTTTGTTTCAACAGACCAGAGGACATTTCCCCAAAAAGTACGATCTTTGTCCCCATGTGCAGTTTCAAACCGTAGTCTGGCTTTTTTATGGCGGTTTTGGAGCAGTGGCTTCTTGCTGAGCGTCCTTTTAGGTTATGTCGATATAGGACTCGTTTTACTGTAGATATAGATACTTGTGTACCTGTTTCCTCCATCTTCACAAGGTCCTTTGCTGTTGTTGTGGGATTGATTTTCACTTTTCGCACCAAAGTACGTTCATCTCTCGGAGACAGAACGCGTCTCCTTCCTGAGCAGTATGACGGCTGCATGGTCCCATGGTGTTCTGCTCTACCCCCACAAGCATCACAGCACTCGTCTGAAGTTGGTACTGCCGATCTGCCAACTTCTGTCTGTAGCATCCAAACATTTTGGGCTCCACACTTATGAGCCCTCTTTGGAAAGGTGAGACTCTCACAAACATGTCGGTAGAGACGCCCACAATTCTCACATGACTCGTCTGAAGGTAGCCCGGGTACCAGTTACTGTACCAAGTACTGTACTTTCGGAAAGTATTCAGACCCCTCTACTTTTTCCAACATTTTGTTACGTTACAGCCTTATGCAAAAAAGAAAAAATCCTCATCAATTGACACACAATACCCCATAATGACAAAACAAACACAGTTTGTTAGACATTTTTGCAAATGTATTAAAAATAAAAAAACTCTCACATTCTTCTCTGCAGATCCTCTCAAGCTCTGCCAAGTCGGATGGGGAGCGTCGCTGCACAGCTATTTTCAGGTCTCTCCAGAGATGGGTTCAAGTCTGGGCTCTGGCTGGGCCACTCAAGGACATTCACAGACAAAGCCAGTTCTGCGCTGTCTTGGCTGTGCTTACGGTCGTTGTCCTGTTGGAAGGTGACCCTTCGCTCCAGTCTGAGGTCTTGATCACTCTGGAGCAGGTTTTCATCAAGGATCTCTCTGTACTATGCTCCGTTCATCTTTCCCTCGATCATGGCAAGTCTCCGGCCGCTGAAAACATTCCCACAGCATGATGCTACCACCACCTCGCTTCACTGAAGGGATGGTGCCTTGTTTCCTACAGACTTGACGCTTGGCATTCAGGTCAAAGAGTTAAATCTTGGTTTCATCAGACGAAAGAATCTTGTTTCTCATGGTTTGAGAGTCCTTTAGGTGCCTTTTGGCAAACTCCAAGCGGGCTGTCATGTGCCTTTTACTGAGGAGTGGCTTCCAACTGGTCATAAAGGCCTGATTGGTGGAGTGCTGCAGAGATGGTTGTCCTTCTGGAAGGTTCTCCCATCTCCACAGAGGAACTCTGGAGCTCTGTCAGAGTGACCATCAGGTTCTTGGTCACCTCCCTGACCAAGGCCCTTCGCACCCAATTTCTCAGTTTGGCCGGGCGGCCGGCTCTAAGAAGAGTCTTGGTGGTTACAAACTTCTTCCATTTAAGAATGATGGAGGCCACTGTGTTTTTGGGGACCTTCATTGCTGCAGAAATGTTTTAGTACCCTTCATCAGATCTGTGCCTCGACACAATCCTGTCTCGGAGCTCTACTGACAATTCCTTCAACCTCGTGGCTTGGATTCTGCTCTGACAGGCACTGCCAACTGTGGGACCTTATATTGACAGGTGTGTGCCTTGTCAAATCATGTCCAATCAATTGAATTTACCACAGGTGGACTCCAATCACATTGTAAAAACATCTCAAGGATGACCAATGGAAACAGGATGCACCTGAGCTCAATTTAAATGAGGTATTTCTGATTTTCCTTTTTAATACATTTGCAAAAATGTTTTAAAAAAACTGTTTCTGCTTTGTCATTTTGGTTTATTATGTGTAGATTGATGAGGGGAAAAAAGTAATTTCATCGATTTTAGAATAAGGCTGTAACGTAACAAAATGTGGAAAAAGGGAACGGGTCTCTGAATACTTTCCGAATGCACTGTATATATGGAAGTAGTATAGTACCTATAAAAGGGGTATGGTGGAAAAATTACAAGATTATGTTCTAATACTGTTCATTCTTCGAATCGCTTTGATGAGTACTCATCTGTGTCTGTGGGACTGATTTGGGCCTCTGGGGCTTGAGCTTTATGATGACTTGGTGATAAAAACCTACAGCCGGCATTCTATAGACTGAGTTGGTGTGTGTGACCCGAGATAACCTGGAGGAGTAAAACAAACCCCTCGTTGTTTCTAATCATCCTTGCATCTGGGAAACTAAGCCAGGTTGGGGGTAAAACAACACCCGGTGCACATAACCACAAGATGAACCTAAGGTGGCTTATGATGCCCCGATCAGCATGGGAGGGGTGGAACCAGTCATGACTAAGCATTTTTAGAGCTACTACATCCACGTTGGGGAAAATGTAGGGAAAATGGCACAGCTTCCAGAAAACAGTCACTTTCAAACTAAGGATTTCATGGCTAATTGAGGTAAGACAGTAATTCTGCATGTATGAACTACACATTGACACATCCAGGCCAAAGTGGGAGGTTTAAAAAATGACTTACTATTTGCCAAACTTCTGGAGCATGTCTTTAAGGTATGTGTATATTCAGGTAACACATACACTGAGTATACCTGTCACGCTCTGACCTAGGAGAGATGTGTTTTCTCTGTTTAGTTAGGTCAGGGTGTGATAGGTGGGTGGGCATTCTATGTTTTGTTTTTCTATGTTTTGGCCGGGTATGGTTTCCAATCAGAGGCAGCTGTCTATCGTTGTCTCTGATTGGAAGCCATACTTAGGCAGCCTGTTTTTCCCTTTGCTTTCGTGGGTAGTTGTTTTCTGTTTTGTTAGCATAACGTGACAGAACTGTTGGCTGTGTGTTTGTTTTCTTTGTTTAAGTGTTTTCATTAAACGTAAAGATGAGCACTCAACACGCTGCGCCTTGGTCCCCTTTATACAACGCACGTTACAATACCAAACATTAGGAACACCTTCCTAATATTGAGTTGAACCCCCTTTTGCCCTCAGAACAGCCTCAATTCGTCAGGGCATGGAGTGAGTTGGCTGGTGTGGATAAAATGCCAGGGCCGAATTCTTCGCTGGGGCCACCCACACCAAAAATGTATGTATGCATGACATTACTGTGTGTGTGTGTGTATAGCTGTAGTGTGCAGGAGATTAGTAAATCTCTCCACTCTCCCCAAACAAACTATAGCACACTATCGTTCCAATGAAGATACCTGTATGATATGAAGTGTCTCTGGAAAATTATTGCACAGAATAATCATGACAAACAGGAAATGTTGGCCTACACTGTGACCACAATAAGATGTATGGTGATACGATTCGATGTAATACTCCCGTCTCTGCGATAATATCAACGTTTTCCTGACTGTCTGTCGCAGGAGACAGTCACATAGCAACAGAGAAACCTGGGTGGGTCTCTGCGAGTTTTACCAGAAGCAGTGAAATATATGGAGGACAAAATCAAACATGAGTAATGCGATACGAGGTTCCAAGCCCATCAAAGGTCACACCGGTTGAGGGCGGAAACTTTGTGAAGTTCCGAGTGCACTGCCTCAGAGTGCGGATGTTTTTTACTCAAGAGTAAACTCTGTGCAGTCAGTCACCCTGCTAGATGTGCAGCAGAGAGAGTTGCTTACAGTCGACGAGGGCCAGATTGTTGTTCACAGTGAAGTGACAGGGAAGGATGTTATGAGATGCACGCTGTCATCGTGTGAGGAGCATGTGTTGTATGTTTAGGTAGAGCAGAGCAGTCACTGTCTCAGTCTGTTTGGCATACAGTGTATTGTCACATTTACCCTGATTGTTGTGCACTGTAAAGGGATATCAGGGGAGCTTCAGTTTCACGACAAAACTGAGAACTTTCAAGATGAACGTTTACTGGATACCCACGATCCTCCTCTCCCTCTGCCTCTCCAGTGCTGCCAACATGATAAGCTCCCACAACTATAAAGGTAAGATCTGAGCCTGTTTAGTAGGGTGCAATGTTATACAATGTTCATAGAGTATTGTGTAGAACAGATATAAATGTCAGTCAGGTAGAATAAGAAATCGTTTCAGCTCTAATTATTACATTTGTCTGAATGTTTCACCATTGGACTTTGTCATTAATGTTCATCTATATTCTCAGTATCAACAAATGTCACCTCAGGCATGATCCATAGCACTACCAGAACATTCTGATAACTAGAACAAAAGCCAAAAGGTTGCCCAATCAAAGGGTTGCAGATCATTCAAGGTTGCAATGCTCACCAAGCTGCATGGTTTTATCAGGTGTGGATGCTAGTTGCAGTGGTTTGGATCTCTCCAGCACATTACTCAAATGAGTGCAGTTAAATCCCAATTACAGATGTGGATATGCTTTAACATCTAGACTGCAGCTATATTATGAATAGAATAAGCAGGTCTATGTACAGTTGAGGTCGGAAGTTTACATAAACTTAGGTTGGAGTCAACTCGATTTTCAACCACTCCACAAATTTCTTGTTAACAAACTATAGTTTTGGCAAGTCAGTTAGGACATCTACTTTGTGCATGACACAAGTAATTTTTCCAACAATTGTTTACAGACAGATTATTTCACTTATAATTCACTGTATCACAATTCCAGTGGATCAGAAGTTTACATACACTAAGTTGACTGTGCCTTTAAACAGCTTGGAAAATTCCAGAAAATTATGTCATGGCTTTAGAAGCTTCTGATAGGCTAATTGACATCATTTGAGTCAATTGGAGGTGTACCTGTGGATGTATTTCAAGGCCTACCTTCAAACTCAGTGCCTCTTTGCTTGACATCATGGGAAAATCAAAAGAAATCAGCCAAGACCTCAGAAAAACAATTGTAGACCTCCACAAGTCTGGTTCATCCTTGGCAGCAATTTCCAAACGCCTGAAGGTACCACGTTCATCTATACAAACAATAGTACGCAAGTATAAACACCATGGGACCACGCAGCCGTCATACCGCTCAGGAAGGAGATAAACGTACCGTGGTGTGAAAAGTGCAAATCAATCCCAGAACAGCAAAGGACCTTGTGAAGATGCTGGAGGAAACAGGTACAAAAGTATCTATATCCACAGTAAAACGAGTCCTAGATCGACATAACCTGAAAGGCCACTCAGCAAGGAAGAAGCCAATGCTACAAAACCGCCATAAAAAAGCCAGACCACGGTTTGCAACTGCACATAGGGACAAAGATTGTACTTTTTGGAGAAATGTCCTCTGGTCTGACCATAATGACCATCGTTATGTTTGGAGGAAAAAGGGGGAGGATTGCTACTATTATTCTGACATTTCACATTCTTAAAGTAAAGTGGTGGTCCTAACTGACCTAAGACAGGGAATTTTTACTAGGATTAAATGTCAGGAATTGTGAAAAACTGAGTTTAAATGTATTTGGCTAAGGTGTATGTAAACTTCCTACTTCAACTGTAAGTAATGTATTGAATTGGCTGTTTCCTAATTTTGATAGGACTTTGCAGAAATGAATAGGCAGTGGTGACAGGGATGAAACTAAGTGACTCACGTTTTCTATTCCACACAGTTCTGTGACTGCCTCTCTCCACCACTTTATGAAATCTTGCTCTCTCTCACGGAACATGTTCAATGTGTGGGTTAAAATACTTTGAAATTACAAATAATGAAATATGAATAATCCAGATTTCGGGCGAGGTACAATATAGTGTACTACAGGATTCAGCCTCAGAAGCTATTTCCTCTGTGTGTGTTTTATATTTCCTACACAAGTCACCAGAATGTCCTGACAAGGTAGGAAAACCTGATAATGTCCTGAATTTGTTAAAATGCTATTTTAGGCTTAAAACTTATGGCCAGGCGTTAGGATAAATAGGATTTTGAATGGGAATACATTTTTCCTCCCCAAAAAGTCCAGAAATTTCACATAAAAAAAAGCTATGTGTGCGCAAGAACAAAGTGAAAGCAATCTGAATCGTTTGAATCCCCTTGAGATTGCTGCCTGTCGCTTCATTGTTTGCTAGAGATGTCAGGTTTTCAGTTGTGATATTAACTTGTAGTTGGGATTTACATTTGGTTGTGAATTCAACATGAAATCCCCCCCCCCAAAAAAAGTTAGGTTGAAAAAAATACTCTTATGCTTAGCAACACATTCAACGTCATCACACACACACACACACACACACACACACACACACACACACACACACACACACTACATACATAATTTTTTTTTTTTTACCTTTTATTAAGCTAGGCAAGTCAGTTAACAACAAATTCTTATTTACAATGACGGTCTACCAGAAGGCAAAAGACCTCCTGGGGGACGGGGGCTGGGATTAAAAATATTTGTATTTATTTAAGTATAGGACAAAAAACACATCACGACGAGAGACACCACAACGCTACATAAAGAGAGACCTAAGAAAACAACACAGCATGGCAGCAACACATGAAACACATCATGGTAGCAACACAACAACATGGTAGCAACACACCATAGCAGCAGAACAACATGGTAGCAGCACAAAACATGGTACAGTACAAACATTATTGGGCAAAGACTACAGCACAAAGGGCAAGAAGGTAGAGACAACAATACATCACCCAAAGCAGCCACAACTGTCAGTAAGAGTGTCCATGATTGAGTCTTTGAATGAAGAGATAAAACGGTTCAGTTTGAGTGTTTTTTGCAGCTCGTTCCAGTCGCAAGCTGCAGCGAACTGAAAAGAGGACCGACCCAGGGATGTGTGTGCTTTGGGGACCTTTAACCTCCCTGGGCGAGGTGGGACGCTTGCGAAATACAAATACCTCAAAAATGCTATAACTTCAATTTCTCAAACATATGACTATACTCTCGTTAATCTAACCACATTGTCCAATTTCAAAAAGGCTTTACAGCGAAAGCAAAATTATGTCAGGAGAGTACCCTGACAAAAATAATCACACAGCCATTTTCAAAGCAAGCATATGTCACAAAAACCAAAACCACAGCTAAATGCAGCACTAACCTTTGATGATCTTCATCAGATGACACTCCTGGGACATTATGTTATACAATACATGCATGTTTTGTTCAATCAAGTTCATATTTATATAAAAAAAACAGATTTTTACATTAGCATGTGATGTTCAGAACTAGCATACCCACCGCAAACTTCCGGTGAATTTACTAAATTACTCATGATTAACGTTCACAAAATACATAACAATTATTTTAAGAATTATAGATACAGAACTCCTTTATGCAATCGCGGTGTCAGATTTGAAAATAGCTTTTCGGCGAAAGCACATTTTGCAATATTCTGAGAACATAGCCCGGCCATCACGGCTAGCTAATTTGACACCCACCAAGTTTGGCACTCACCAAACTCAGATTTACTATAAGAAAAATTGGATTACCTTTGCTGTTCTTCATCAGAATGCACTCCCAGGACTTCTACTTCAACAACAAATGTTGTTTTGGTTCCAAATAATCCATAGTTATATTCAAATACCTCCTTTTTGTTCGTGCGTTCAGGTCACTATCCGAAGGGTGATGCGCGAGCGCATTTCGTGACAAAACATTTCAAAATATTCCATTACCGTACTTCGAAGCATGTCAAACGCTGTTTAAAATAAATTTTTATGCTATTTTTCTCGTAAAATAGCGCTAATATTCCAACCGGGCGACGTTGTATTCATTCAAAGGCTGAAAGAAAAAAATTGAGAATTCTCATGAACGCGCTTCTCAGTCTCACTGTTCCCAGGCTGACCATTCACAAACAGAGCTGCTGTACTTCGCCCAGAGACTGCAGACACCCCATTACACTTTCTGGCGCCTTCTGAGAGCCAATGGAAGCCTTAGAAAATGTCACGTTACAGCAGAGATGCTGTATTTTCGATAGAGATGCAACTGAAGGACAACAAATTGTCAGACAGGGCACTTCCTGAATGGAATCTTCTCAGGTTTTGGCCTGCCATATGAGTTCTGTTATACTCACAGACACCATTCAAACAGTTTTAGAAACTTTGGAGTGTTTTCTATCCAAATCTACTAATTATATGCATATTCTCGTTTCTGGGCAAGAGTAGTAACCAGTTTAAATCGGGTATGTTTTTTATACGGCCGTGCAAATACTTCCCCCTAGCCCCAACAGGTTTTAACAGAATGTGACTGGCAGAACAGGTGTTATATGTGGAGGATGAGGGCTGCAGTAGATATCTCAGGTAGGGGGGAGTGAGGCCTAAGAGGGTTTTATAAATAAGCATCAACCAGTGGGTCTTGTGACAGGTATACGGAGATAACCAGTTTACAGAGGAGTATAGAGTGCAGTGATGTGTCCTATAAGAAGCACTGGTGGCAAATCTGATGGCCGAATGGTAAAGAACATCTAACTGCTCGAGAGCACCCTCAACTGCCGATCGATCTATAAATTGCGTCTCCGTAATCTAGCATGGGTAGGATAGTCATCTGAATCAGGGTTAGTTTGACAGCTGTGGTGAAAGAGGAGTGATTACGATAGAGGAAACCAAGTCTAGATTTAACCTTAGCCTGCAGCTTTGATATCTGCTGAGAGAAGGACAGTGTACCGTCTAGCCATACTCCCAAGTACTTGTATGAGTTGACTACCTCAAGCTCTAAACCCTCAGAGGTAGTAATCACACCGGTGGGGAGAGGGGCATTCTTCTTACCAAACCACATGACCTTTGTTTTGTTCAGAACAAGGTTAAGGGCAGAGAAAGCTTGTTGGACACTAAGAAAGCTTTGTTGAAGAGCATTTAACACAAAATCCAGGGAGGGGCCAGCTGCGTATAAGACTGTATCATCTGCATATAAATGGATGATAGAGCTTCCTACTACTTGAGCTATGTTGTTGATGTAAATTGAGTAGAGCGTGGGGCCTAGGATCGAGCCTCGGGGTACTCCCTTGGTGACAGGCAGTGGCTAAGACAGCAGATGTTCTGAATTTATACACTCTTTGAGAGAGGTAGTTAGCAAACCAGGCCAAAGACCCGGCCCACAAGAATGGAATGGTCTAAAGTAACAAAAGCTTTGGCCAAGTCAATAAAAATAGCAGCACAATATTACTTAAAATCAAGGGCAATGGTGACATAATTTAGGACCTTTTAAGGTTGCAGTGACACATCCATAACCTGTGCGGAAACCAGATTGCATACCTGCGAGAATACTATAGGCATCAAGAAAGCCAGTCAATTGATTATTGACAAGTTTCCAACACTTTTGAACAGGGCAAAATAGAAATAGCCCTATAACAGTTAGGATCAGCTTGTTCTCCCCCTTTAAATAAAGGACGCACCATGGCTGCCTTCCAAGCAATGAGAACCTCCCCAGAAAGGAGAGACAGGTTAAAAAGGTTGGAGATAGGCTTGGCGATGATAGGGGCAGCAACTTTAAAGAATAAAGGGTCTAAACCATCAGAACCAGATGTTTTTTTTAGGATCAAGTTTAAGGAGCTCCTTTAGCACCTCAGACTCAGTGACCGCCTGCAGGGAGAAACTTTGTAGCGGGGCAGGGGAAAAAGATGGAGGAGCTTCGGGGATAGTCACATTAGAAGGGATGGGAGATGAGGAAATGTTGGATGAGCAAGGGGGCATGGCTGAGTCAAATAGGAATCCTGACTTGAAGTGGTGATTAAAGAGCTCATCCATGTGCTCCTTTTCAGTAACAACCACATCATCAACATTATGGAACATTATTTAACCGTTTTCCCAGAACTTCTTGGGGTTAGACCCACAGAGAGAGAACTGCTCCTTAAGTAACTAACGTTGGCCTTCCAGATAGCCTGAGGGCACTTATTTCTCATTTGTCTGAACGAGAGCCAGTCAGCCTGAGTATACGTGTGCCGAGCGATTTGCTAAATGGAATTCTTGAGGTGGAGTAACTCTGCCAGATCACAGTCGAACCAGGGGCGGAACCTGTTTTTAATTCTAATTTTCTTTATGGGTGCGTATTTGTTAACGATACCACTGAAAATATCAAAAAAGAAGGTCCAATTGTCTTCGAGCTGATTCTATACCATTTCACAAGATCATGAAGGAAGGCTTGCTCATTAAAGTTTTTTAGCAAGCGTCTATGACAAGTCAGGACAGGTCGTTTCCCTGAACAGCCATTACGAACACAGGCTGTAAAACAGTGATCACTAAGGTCATTACAGAAAACACCAGACTTATACCCATTAGGATTATTTGTAAGGATAACATCAAGGAGAGTAGCCTTTTCTGGATGTTTGGAGTCATACCTTGTGGGATTGGTAATAATCTGAGAGATTTAGGGAGTCCCATTGCTTTAGGACTTGGTCAGGTGGTTTAAGCATGTCCCAGTTTAGATCACCTAGCAGGACAAATTCAGACTTGGTGTAAGGGGCCAGGCGAGAGCTTACGGCAGGTAGGGTACCGGCCGGTGCTGATGTAGGACGATAGCATCCAGCAACAAGTCAACAAACAGTTATTTTAAAGTGTCATGCTTAAAACCAGCAAATCAAATTGTTTGGGGACAGACTTGGTGGAGACAATCAAGCACCATTGTTGTTCATTGGTAAAGATTGCCACTCCACCACCTTTGGATGATCTGTCTTATAGAAGATTTGTCTTCTAGAAAGGTTAACATCAGTGTTCCAAACACTCTTAACCACGTCTCAGTAATGACCAACACATCTGGATTGGAGCCGGGAACTCACACTTTCAATTGATACATTTTAGGTAATAAACTTCTAGTGTTAACGTGCAGAAAACCCAGGCTTTTACGAGAGCAGAAATCAGTGAAGCAGATAGAGCACAAATCAGAATTGAGGCTAGCAACAGTAGATGGGCCAGAGTGTACATGCACATCTACAGATATAATCAGCAGTAATACAATCAGGTCACGGCAGAGGACAGGGAGAGCTCTGCAGTGTTGATTTATAACATTTGAATGTGCATTAGATGGCAACAAGATCATATTGTACATCAATTTCCTTAGGTAACATGAATACAAAGCCGGCGAGAGGTGATTAGAATAGGATGGGAGGCCAAGAGTCCGTGTAACCAATAGAGAGTCAGAGTCCCGAGTGTGGGAACAAACAGACTGTATCACGGTTGGGTAAACAAGCAAGTTCATAGTCAACAAAACACACAGGCGTCATGAGGTAAATAGCATAAAGCACAAGCGAAAAATATAAAAATCTTGCCATTGTAAGTTAAGAGTCACTCGCCTCAACAGTGCATGTGTGCTGGAGGCGACGAAAGCTTGGGAGAGAGGAGGGAGTGTGGCGGGGGTACCTATACCAGACAGGGGGAGACAGGCTAGGGCAGACGGTGAACAGATCGCCAGGAGGAATCCAAGGAGCAGCGCAGCAGGCAACGGGAGTAGGTGTCACACCCACTTACATGTGAGAAGCTTTTTTCGGGAGGCAGATTCCTTGTAGAAAATCCCAGCAAGCTAGCTAACGTAGCTAGAAAGTCTCTGTTTGTCTTTTCCACGTGGAAAAGGAGGTGGTTAGCTAGCTATATCTTTTCAGTATCGGCGAATGATCCTTTACAACGCCCAAACAAAGTTGTCCTGTGGCTATAGTATTTTGGGGATTCTGACGAGGATATTTTCTCTGCACAGATGGAGGGGGCTTCAAAGGCCTCTGCATTTGGGTGGGGAGGGGCTGTGAAACTCACCTGCGGTTGTTAGGCTCAAGAGTTTTCACACCTTTCACTTCACACTACAGTGCTAATTTCAGTCTTTCCTAGCAGTTTGGTAGCCCTATAACAAAATTACCTAGAGTTTGTCTATTACTTTTTGGCTTCAGAAAATAAGTTCAGACTTAACATTACTCACTCAATTTTGTGTTGGATGGTATTTCCAGGTTCTGGCTTGTTAGAAGTTATTTTTTCTTGATAGTGGAAACATTGATTCAACCAATTTCTGCCCAGTGGGATGTGTCTTTAAGCAAGCTCTGTAAGTGCCAGACGGTGCTCTGAATGGATCTAATTGCAAGTGAGCAGAAACAGACTGGCACCCAGGCTAGTGTCAGATCAGTGATTTCTTCAAGAAAAGAAGGAGGGAAGTATTAAAACAGGGTCCTTGTCTACTTCCCTCTGATATAACGCACACAACTGACTGCCTCTGTTTGACTTTTGACCTTCTCTCACCAGACAAGCTCAGAACGTTCAATGTGGTCCATGTGTCTGTCAACGGCACTGCATCCGTCAGATGCCCCAACCTGACAGGCAAGGACCAGGAGGAAATGAGATTCCACCTTTACCTGGGCTTGGTCGAGGTTGGCAACCACACTCACGACAATGCTCACAACCACAACTCCACAGAGACCGTGAGTCCTGTTGGGGAGGGTCTGGGGCTGAGGGTGAACAAACAGGACCATACGGTCAGTTTTGTCCTCTCTGGAATGACCACGGAGCGCGCTGGAGTCTATACCTGTGAGGGGCACCCCATGTACCCACCTCCCATTGAGAAGGTACCAGATGAGCCTCAGACCTTGGTCCTGGTTGAAGGTATGTTTACTTCAAAAGAACTGATCTATGCAAGCACAAGCACACACAAATACACACGGGTGAGCACAGGCATGCACAAAATGCTATATATTGATTTACAGAAAAATATATACTTGAGTGCACAAAACATTAGGAACACCTGCTCTTCCATGACAAAGACTGACCAGGTGAATGGTATGATCCCTTATTGATGTCACTTGTTGAATCCACTTCAATCAGTGTAGATGAAGGGGAGGAGACAGGTTAAAGAAGGATATTTGAGCTTTGAGACATTTGAAACATGGATTGTGTATGTGTGCCATTCAGAGGGTAAATGGGCAAGGCAAAAGATTTAAGTGCCTTTGAACGGAATATGGTATTAGGTTCCAGGTGCACCGGTTTGAGTGTGTCAAGAACTTCAACGCTGCTGGGTTTTTCACGCTCAACAGTTTCCTATGTGTATCAAGAATGGTCCACCACCCAAAGGACATCCAGCCAACTTGATACAACTGTGGGAAGCATTGGAGTCATCATGGACCAGCATCCCTGTAGCACGTTTGACACCTTGTAGAGTACATGCGGTGACAAATTGAGAGAAAAAGCGGGTGTTACTCAATATTAGGAAGGCGTTTCTAATGTTTTGTACACACACACAGTATATTGTAATGATCTATTTACACTTAAAAGGCCAAACTGGCCAGTTTCCTGAACCTATACAAGCCTACTTCTGGACTTGAAATGTATTTTCAATGGGAAAACGAAGTTACTCCAGGAGTAGGCTTAATCTGGATCCGGAAAACTGCCCCTTAAAGCTTAAAACTCACATATCTATCTCTCTCTTTGATTGGTTGGTCAGCTCTCCAGTGCCAGGCAAGGAAGACTGTGGGATGTGAAGGCTCTGGAGATGATGGTGTCCCTGCTTGGGTATGGGTGCTGGGGTTCTGGGTCACCATCATCTATGGTCTGGCTGTCACTGTCATCGCCTTTGCCATCCGGGTGAGTGACATCTTGCTTCCTTTACTCAGAGAGAGGGTAACTTGTCTTACATCCATGAGGTGCTGCCTCCTGTGATGAAAAAAATATAAGCAAGCCTTGGCATGAATTCAATGCACAATTAACTATTTAGTCCACTGAGAGGTAAATACCTGTCTATTTAAGGATAAATGACCTTGATTAACTCCTTAGTCATAGCTACCTACTCCTGATGGCTTGTTTTTCAAATCATACTGTATGAGAAAAAAATATTTAGCTTCATCTGGGATGCTAAACCGGACAAGATAAAACGGGCTTATCTATATAATGAATATGAACTGGGTGGGCTGAGATGATTAAATATAAAAGCACTAAACCTCTAAAAGCTTTACTTATACAAAAGTTATACTTAGACCCAAAATGGTTCTCAAGTAGATTAAAGTAAAGCACATCCCTTGTTTAAAAATGGCCTTAATTAATGAATTGAAAATGAAACCTTATTCAAAGTATCTCTTTTTCAAATAAGCAATGCAGAGCTGTTTACAATTTCGATTTCATCCCCCAGAAAAGATAGAACAAATATTACAACACATATTGTTGAACTAAATTGTGCTGGTTGATAAAATTTTGAGGACCAGGATGTTGACAGTTGTGCCATACACATTGCAAAATAGCTGGGAAGAGATTTTTGATGTACTGATTCCATGGCACAGGGTGTATATATATATATATATATAAAGAAATATATTTTATTTTGCCTTGATGACAGCTTTGCACACTCTTTGCATTCTCTGAACCAGCTTCATGAGGTAGTCACCTGGAATGCATTTCAATTAACATATGTGCCTTGTTAATTTGTGGAATTTCTTTCCTCCTTAATGCGTTTGCTGCAATCAGTTGTGTTGTGACAAGGTAGGGGTGGTATACAGAAGATAGCCCTATTTGGTAGAAGACCAAGTCCATATTATGGCAAGAACAGCTCAAATAAGCAAAGAGAAATGACAGTCCTTCATTACTTTAAGACATGAAGGTCAGTCAATCCAGAAAATGTCAAGAACTTTGAAAGTTTCTTCAAGTGCGTGCAGTCGCAAAAACCATCAAGCGCTTATGATGAAACTGGCTCTCATGAGGACCGCCACAAGAAAGGAAGACCCAGAGTTACCTCTGTAGCAGAGGTTAAGTTCATTAGAGTTAACGGCACCTCAGATTGCAGCCCAAATAAATGCTTCATAGTTCAAGTAACAGACACATCTCAACATCAACTGTTCAGAGGGGACTGCGTGAATCAGGCCTTCATGGTCGAATTGCTGCAAAGAAAAAATGACTAAAGGACACCAATAAGAAGAAGAGACTTGCTTGGGCCAAGAAACACAATCAATGGACATTAGACTGATGGAAATGTGTCCTTTGGTCTGATGAGTCCAAATTTGAGATTTCTGGTTCCAACCGCTGAGTCTTTGTGAGATGCAGAGTAGGTGAATGGATGATCTCTGCATGTGGTTCCCAAAGTGAAGCATGGAGCAGGTGGTGTGATGGTGCCTTGCTGGTGACACTGATTTATTTACAATTCAAGATACACTTAACCAGCATGGCTACCACAGCATTCTGCAGCGATACACCATCCCAGCTGGTTTGTGCTTAGTGGGACTATCAGTGATTTTTTTCAACAGGACAATGACACCTCCAGGTTGTGTAAGGGGTATTTGACCAAGAAGGAGAGTGATGGAGTGCTGCATCAGTTGACCTGGCTTCCACAAATCACCCGACCTCAAACCAATTGAGATGGTTTGGGATGAGTTGGACCGCAGAGTGAAGGAAAAGTAGCGAACAAGTTCTCAGCATATGTGGGAACTCCTTCAAGACTGTTGGAAAAGCATTCCTCATGAAGCTGGTTGAGAGAATGCTAAGAGTGTGCAAAGCTGTCATAAAGTCAAAGGGTGGCTACATTGAAGAATATAAAATATATTTTGAGTTGTTGATTTTTTGGGGGGTTATGTGTTATTTCATAGTTTTGATGTCTTCACTATTGTACAATGTAGAAAATTGTAAAAATGAAGAAAACCCCTTGAATGAGTAGGTGTCCAAACTTTTGACTGGTACTGTATATAAAACGACGAGTTGATAAATAAAATGACGCAAGATTCAACATTTCGTGCGCTTCAGTTAAACCTCTTAAAGGATCGGACCCTTTTTTTCAATTTTCGCCCAAAATGACATACCCAAATCTAAAATTATTGTACAGAATTCTTGCCAACAACAAAATGTGGAATATTTGGGGCATACAACCATCGCAGCTCTGCAGATTTTGATGTGAGGATACAGAATCCATAGACCATTTGTGCTGGTATTGCCCTCAAGTAGACGGTTGCTGGTCTAAGTTTCAGGAATGGCTGAAAAGCATAACAATCTAAAATTGACCGTAGAAATAGCATTGTTGGGAGATTTGGAGTGACCTTGTCAGTCATTTACTAATACTCTTAGTAAAAGTATTTATCTTCAACTCGCAATCTATGGATTCTATTCGATAGATTCAAAATTGTATGTTAAACATCACAGCATAGTTGAAAGATATCTTGCAAAGAAATACAAAGAGGGTGGCAAGCTGAGATAGGTGGGATGGGCTGAGGGAAATTGAGGGTTGGGATGTGGAACTGGAGACAAGTGGGAGTGAAGGTGCTGGGATGACGGTCAAAGAGAAAAGTCAAAAATAAAGTCAAAATAAGCAAAAAATACAGTTTAACTGTCACAACAAAAAAAGTCAAATAATGCAATATAGTATATGTATTTAAAACATAAATGATGCATGGAAACAGTTATATACAACTACAACTGCATACATATACACAGCTCACCCTACTCACTCTCCACCTCTTTCTGTGAATTTGATCCACAGCTCAGACTGAGGAGAGTGGAGTGTTCCCAGAGCGACTACATGAGTGCCAAACCCAGAGCTCCACTCAGGTGGCCCAGGAAGAAGCAGGGGGTCCAGCATCCAATCCGAATGGGACGATACTGATCACTGTCATCCTCATACAAAAGCTACACGAGAGTTGAGCCATAATTTGCCTTTGACAGCTGACTTTATGTAAGCCAGTTCTTTATGTAAGCCAGTTCTTCAAGTCACATGGTATACATCTAATTGTACAACTGATTGTGTGTAAATAAAGATTGAGTTATCTTATAAATGTTAATCAAATAATTATAGTCTGATGTAATATGATCTTCCGGGAAACTATTGAAAATGGAGTCTTGAAGTTGTGGGCAGCATACCCCCAACAACAACAAATAATACGAAATGAATGTTCATCTCTCATATCCCCATGCATACTGTAGTCAACGTGCACACACAAACAGGTTAAGCTTATAGACACAAGGACACCCTCAGTGATATGTAGTGCGCCTCTGGCGTAGCTAGATGAAGACCCTAGTGAATGGGTCTCACGTGAAACAGTGGTTTCCAAATACGAGGGGACTAAACCCAGGGGCGAAAATCTGATATCAACTTTGGAGGGGACAATTACATTACATTTTCTCAAGAGCAATTCCTGAGGGGGACACCAAAAGTAGTGCTGTAACACATAGCCTACATTTAATATGGTAAATGTATATTGAGGAACCAAAGAAATAAGGTGTTTGCCGTACTCCTAACTACCGGTACCCAAAACTACACAACTAATCACAACAGCAATACCATTGCCTTTAACAAATCTTAGTTCAGTCACCAGTTTAAGTTGAGAGTGGGGGTATCCATGGCATTTTCCAATTATGTTCCTATTTTACAAGTAAAAAAAATTGAGAACCTTTCATAATGTTGCCAAACAAAGACTCAACAAACTTACCTGAGACTCCCTGTCTCTGCCAGTCTGTCCCTGCATATCTGTCCCCAACTCTGCTGTCTGTGTGCCATCTGTTGCCTGCTCTGCCTAATGACATAATTGTGAAACATTTCCATTAGAATTTAATTTCTTTCTTATGAACATTTTATCAACTAGTCTTTGAGATATTAGGCTACTAAGGGTTCTTACTTTGCGTTTTGGTGTACTGAAAAATACTCTGATGTCCGTCTTTTTTCTGCCATTTTTCTACCTGGTTGGCTACACACACACAGTATGTAGGTTATTTACAGTAGGAGATGGGCTTCTATCATCTTATCTTCTATCATTCTATATGGGCTTCGATCTAAAAGGTAGCTAGCAAATGTGAAACGGATTGCAGTGACAAGAGTTGACAGCTGTATGAGTTCACCATTTACACAACATATGCTGCAACCTTTTGTAATTTTAATCGTTTGTTTCATATTGGCTGGCTTCTAACAATAGCTGAATTTGCAAAGCTAGCGAGCACCAATTCAGTGGTGTTTGCTATAATCTTTGCTACCTGGGTTAAATAAAGGTGAAATAAAATATATAAATAAAAGTTCCCTTGCGACAATTTAGCTTTTGCAACGAGACCATTAAATATATTTAAAACAATGGTAGAAGAGTGTGTAGTTCTGTTCAGTTTATCGCTAACCTTATCACAGGGACTTTGAAGCACTAACTTACATGCATGCTGATCTTGGAATAAATTGACGATAGCAAAGATTCCATCTTTGACGACGCCACATAAATGGAATAGGTACTAGCTAGCTTAATATTTAATATTTGCGCGCTAGCTCTGCATATTCAGCTAGTGTGTGTGCGCGATTGACTGGATTAACCTCACATCAGTTACATGCATTGAGTGCCTTTCAGACAGTAGATACGACCTCTACGTTACCTCGCAAGCTAAGGAACTGGCAGTGGATCAAACCATTGTGAGGCAAAGGGTGGGGGGGATCGCAATCTTTTGAAACTTAAAAACGAGCTATTAAGTGTCTATAATCAGCACAATTGCTTTCATTGCGTATTATTAATATTATTTAAATTACATAGTTATGTTTCAGTGATATATTGGGGGGGACAAATCATATTTTTCCCAGGATGGGGGGGTCGTGTCCCCCCGTCCCCCCCGGGATTTCCGCCCCTGACTAAACCACACTCTCTCTGAGAGCCACTGTGATTGTCATGTATGGGTCAACATCAGGGACTGTCCTACATTGAAACTGACACACTGAATTACAAATCCCTGCTTGTGCTTTAGGAGATGACCTTGATGTAAGGTACATCTCTCTATTTTTCACTAAGGAGCACACTGTGTTAACTTGTGTAACTTGGCGGATAAGGAAACGATAGGGGAAAAAACTGCTGCAATGACTAAAAAAACAAAAACACATAGCATCATTTCCTGTTAAAGGTTCCCTTGGAGGTTGTTTTTTTGTGCCATTGTGCACTTTTGTATGCACAAGAGGCACTGCTCCGTGATGTTGCACACCTTGCAGTTTCTATGTAGTTAGGGCAAACACACTGCAGCAGACTACGAGGGCTGTACAGGTTTCATGTCACAATGTTCCAAATGGAAACCTTTTCTCTTTATAGTGCACTACTTTTACCAAGGGTGTGCACTATAGGGAATAGGGTGCCATTTGGAACGTATACCGCATAAAAGTCTGAGGTTAACACAAGCTTAGGAGATTTTTATATGTTTTGTTCTACGAGATAATATCAGTCAGTTATCATGAACTTCAGGAATTATAAAGCCTTATGTGCTGTATGTGCTTTTTTGAATTACATAAATGCTTCAAAATGGCCAAGATTATCTCATAGAATAAAACATATAAGATCTCCTAAGCCTGTGTTTACCACAGACCTTATTTTTCGGCATTTACCCAAAAACTCCATACATTTTCCCATAGGCTTTGGCCAACAAACCATGAATGAGTTAGTGCCTACAAAAAAAAATAAAAAAAACCTGCCTATTAATATTGCTTTCAATGCCGGTGCCCAATTGCTATAGTGTAGCAGGGCCGTTACAATGATCATGAAAGGATCACCCGCAGCGCTTCAGCCTTGATATGACTGACAGTCACGTGTGAGTGAGTGTGTGTTTGTTCTGGGGGAAATTCTGGGTTTGGTGTTCATGTAGTCACTCTGAGAAGTATCCTCTTTTAGTCTGAGTTGACTATATTTTACAGACAAATGTAATAATGAATAATGTCCTGTGGGGGCCCAGTCGGTAGAGCATGATGCTCTCTTTGGATAAAAGTGTCTGCTAAATCGCACATATTTGATTATTATTTTATAAAGATGTAAATATAGAGAGTGGCTAGGGTGAGCTACAGCAGGTGTGTGTGGGTAAAGTCTACACCTGTTGTATTCGGCTCATGTGACAAATCAAATTTGATTTGACTTGTGTATGTTTGCCTATAGCTGCAGTGAGATTTAAAGGAGACCAGTAAATCTCTCTGCTCTCCCCAAACAAACTATAGGCCTCTCAATTTTGAATGAAGGTATCTATCTGTATGATGTGAAGTGACTCTGGATAATGATGCTCACTGGAAAGTTTACTCCAAAAATTCATGAAAAACAGGAAATGTTGGCCTACACATTCGCCACAACGTCTGTGATAATATAAGTGCAACATTATATTAGTTTACCTGACTGACTGTTGCAGGAGACAGGCACGTAACCACAGACCAAACCCCCGTTGTACGATGGTCGTCACTGACAGGTGCTAGGTAGGCCTATGTAACAACGGCGTGATGAGTAACTCTGCCTGAGACTTGAACACTCGCATTATGCTGTAGCTCAGCAGGCTAACACAGTCTTGTGGGCAAGACCCAGGTTCGAACCCTGGTCACTCACATTGGTGCCGTGGCCCAGGTGGGTCTCTGCGAGTTCTACCAGAAGCAGTGAAATATGATATGGAGCGAGTCTATATAACAGTCCCGACCGAGATAAGAGGGGGAAATCAAACATATGACTAATGCGATACGAGGTTCCAAGCCCTAACACACAGAGAAGTATCAAATTCAAAGGGCATCAAAAGTCACACACCGGTTGAGGGCAGAAACTTTGAAGTTCAGAGTGCACTGCCTCAGAGTGCGGATGTTTTTTACTCAAGAGTAAACTCTGTGCAGTCAGTCACCCTGTTAGATGTGCAGCAGAGAGAGTTGCTTACAGTCGACGAGGGCCAGATTGTTGTTCACAGTGAAGTGACAGGGAAGGATGTTATGAGATGCACGCTGTCATCGTGTGAGGAGCATGAGTTGTATGTTTAGGTAGAGCAGAGCAGTCACTGTCTCAGTCTGTTTGGCATACAGTGTATTGTCACATTTACCCTGATTGCTGTGCACTGTAAAGGGATATCAGGGGAGCTTCAGTTTCACGACAAAACTGAGAACTTTCAAGATGAACGTTTACTGGATACCCACGATCCTCCTCTCCCTCTGCCTCTCCAGTGATGCCAACATGATAAGCTCCCACTACTGTAACGGTAAGATCTGAGCCTGCTTAAAAAGCTCACGCTCTATAATAGTTATGACTGAAAACACGATGTATAAGTACTATCTATCCAGATGTAATGTATAACAAATGACTTTATTATTGCAATGTAACTATTGTGAAAAAACGTGCCATGTATGTAGAATGTACATGTAACAACAAAATAAAAAACTGGGGAGAGAAATGGGCCAACAATAAAAAAAGATCTGGGCCAGTCCAGGATGGTGCAACATATGTAGAAAAGGGAATTGTTTCAGCTCTAAATTATTACATTTCTGTCTGAATGTTTCACCATTGGACTTTGTCATTAACGTTCATCTATATTCTCAGTATCAACAAATGTCACCTCAGGCATGATCCATAGCACTACCAGAACATTCTGATAACAAAAGCCAAAAGGTTGCCCAATCAAAGGGTTGCAGATGATTCAAGGTTGCAATGCTCACCAAGCTGCATGGTTTTATCAGGTGTGGATGCTAGTTGCAGTGGTTTGGATCTCTCCAGCACATTACTCAAATGAGTGCAGTTAAATCCCAATTACAGATGTGGATATGCTTTAACATCTAGACTGCAGCTATATTACGAATAGAATAAGCAGGTTTATATAATGCATTGAAGTTGTTGTTTCCTCATTTTGATAGGACTTGCAGGAAGGAAACGGCAGGGGTGGGGGTGATAAGGATTCAACTAAGTGACTCACATTCTAATCCACACAGTTACGGGACGGCTTCTCATTTTGAAATCTCAGGCCACAACAGTTGTTTTGGAGCATGTTCAGTGTGTGGGTTAAAATACTGTGAAATGATGCATACGAATAGTCCAAATTTGAGAGGGTAAAAAGGCTAGGTAAGCCTCAGAAGCCATTTCCTGTAAGTGTGTGTGTGTGTGTGTGTGTGTGTGTGTGTGTGTGTGTGTGTGTGTGTGTGTGTGTGTGTGTGTGTGTGTGTGTGTGTGTGTGTGTGTGTGACTGCACATGTGATGGAAGAATGCACTGTGCATGCAGAGGGCTGCAATCCCATTGAATTGTGGATAGTTTAACCAAAATATACCACAAGACCTAGAATTGCCTTATGTTTATCCCACACTGTCACGGCCGTCGTTGAAGAGAGAAGGGGACCAAGGCGCAGCGGGTACGTGAATACTCATACTTTAATTTATTTAATTAAAGTGAAAACAAAGACCGCCAGTTTCACAGGCTAACAATAACAGCAGTGCAAAATACAACTACCCACAAAGAGACAGGTGAAAACAAGCTCCCTAAGTATGACTCCCAATCAGGAACAACGATGTACAGCTGTTCCTGATTGAGAGCCACACCAGGCCAACAAAGAAATACAAAACCTAGAAACCCAAAACAAGAACATACACCAAAAACCCCAGAACACATAAATACAATACCCCTCTACATACACATAACCCCCGAACCATATAAAACAAATACCCTCTGCCACGTCCTGACCAAACTACCATAACCAATAACCCCTATACTGGTCAGGACGTGACACACACAAAAAGTTTCACTGTTATAAGCTAACTTTTTGGAAGAATTTAAGAAAAATGTCAGGGCTTAATTTCCCATGGACAATTTCCGGAAAAATACCTGAAATTTACCGGAAAGTTTCTGACCCTCTGCAACCCTAGTGTGTGCACACATTTTACTCTCCTTGTGAGTTCCAAAATTCAGATAATTCTTAACAAGTCCTCACTTGTAAAAAAAACTATTTTTGGCTTAGGGTTTAGGTTCAGGGTTTGGGTTAGAATTAAGGTTAGGTTTAGAATTGGGGTTAAGGTTTGGAGTTAGGGGTTAGGTTATGGAAAATAGGATTTTGAATGGGAATAAATTGTTAGTCCCCCAAAAGTCCTCACAGGTATAGAAATACAGTGGCTTGCAAAAGTATTTACCCCCTTGGCATTTTTCCTATTTTGTTGCCTTACAACCTGGAATTAAAATTGATTTTTTTTGGGGGGGGGGGGGGTTGTATCATTTGATTTACACAACATGCCTACCACTTTGAAGATGCAAAATATTTTTTATTGTGAAGCAAACAAGAAATAAGACAAAAAAACTGAAAACTTGAGCGTACACTACTCACCACTCCAAAGTCAATACTTTGTAGAACCACCTTTTGCAGCAATTACAGCTGCAAGTCTCGTGGGGTATGTCTTTATAGGCTTTGCACATCTAGCCACTGGGATTTTTGCCTATTCTTCAAGGCAAAACTGCTCCAGCTCCTTCAAGATGGATGGCTTCCACTGGTGTACAGCAATCTTTAAGTCATACCACAGATTCTCAATTGGATTGAGGTCTGGGCTTTGACTAGGCCATTCCAAGACATTTAAATGCTTCCCCTTAAACCACTTGAGTCTTGCTTTAGCAGTATGCTTAGGGTCATTGTCCTGCTGGAAGGTGAACCTCAGTCCCAGTATCAAATCTCTGGAAGACTGAAACAGGTTTCCCTCAAGAATTTCCCAATATTTTGCGCCATCAATCATTCCTTCAATTCTGACCAGTTTCCCAGTCCCTGCCGATGAAAAACATCCCCACAGCATGATGCTGTCACCACCATGCTTCACTGTGGGGATGGTGTTCTTGGGGTGATGAGAGGTGTTGGGTTTGCGGCAGACATAGCATTTTCCTTGATGGCCAAAAAGATACAGTCTCATCAGTCTCATCTGACCAGAGTACCTTCTACCATATGTTTGGAGAGTCTCCCACATGCCTTTTGGCAAACACCATAAGTGTTTGCTTATTTTGTGTATATGCAATGGATTTTTTCTGGCCACTCTACTATAAAAAGCCCAGCTCTGTGGAGTGTACGGCTTAAAGTGATCCTATGGACAGATACTCCAGTCTCCGCTGTGGAGCTTTGCAGCTCCTTCAGGGTTATCTTTGGTCTCTTTGTTGCCTCTCTGATTAATACCATCCTTGCCTGGTCCGTGAGTTTTGTTGGGTGGCCCTCTCTTGGCAGGTTTGTTGTGGTGCCACATTCTTAAAAAATTTTTATAATTTATTTAATGGTGCTCTGTGGGATGTTCAAAGTTTTGGATATTTTTATATAACCCAACCCTGATCTGTACTTCTCCGCAACTTTGTCCCTGACCTGTTTGGAGAGCTCCTTGGTCTTCATGGTGCCGCTTGCTTGGTGGTGCCCCTTGCTTAGTGGTGTTGCAGACACTGGGTCCTTTGAGAACAGGTGTATATATACTCAGATCATGTGACACTTAGATTGCAAACAGGTTGGACTTTATTTAACTAATTATGTGACTTCTGAAGGTAATCACCAGATCTTATTTAGGGGCTTCATAGCAAAGGGGGTGAATACATATGCACGCACCACTTTTCCATTTTGAATGTTCTTGAATTTTTTTGAAACAAGTTATTTATTTAATTTCACTTCACCAATTTGGACTATTTTGTGTATGTCCATTACATGAAATCCAAATAAAAATCTATTTAAATTACAGATTGTAATGCAACAAAATAGGAAAAACGCCAAGGGGGATGAATACTTTTGCAGGGCACTGTACATAGCTGTTTATGTGTGTGTGTTCAAGATCAAAGAGACAAGCAATTTGGCAAAGGACAGGAGTGGAACATTAGCTAAAACGACTTGTAACCAGAGTAGGTTTCTACTAGCCTGGTCCCAGATCTGTTGAGAATGACTCAAATGCTGTCATTGTCAAGCTGAAAAGTCTGGCCTCACAGTAATCTGTTTGCCATGACAATTCCATAAGGACTTGGCAAGAGAGCTGAAACAGACTGGCACCAAGGCTAGGTTTACACCTCATTGCACTCAACAAATCATGCTGTGTCAGATCAGTGATTTCTTCAAGGAAAGAAGGAGGGAAGTATTAAAACAGGGTCCTTGTCTACTTCCCTCTGATATAACGCACACAACTGACTGCCTCTGTTTGACTTTTGACCTTCCCTCACCAGACAAGCTCAGAACGTTCAATGTGGTCCGTGTGTCTGTCGACGGCACTGCATCCGTCAGATGCCCCAACCTGACAGGCAAGGACCAGGAAGAGATGAGATTCCACCTTTACCTGGGCTTGGTCGAGGTTGGCAACCACACTCACGACAATGCTCACAACCACAACTCCACAGAGACCGTGAGTCCTGTTGGGGAGGGTCTGGGGCTGAGGGTGAACAAACAGGACCATACGGTCAGTTTTGTCCTCTCTGGAATGACCACGGAGCGCGCTGGAGTCTATACCTGTGAGGGGCACCCCATGTACCCACCTCCCATTGAGAAGGTACCTGACGAGCCTCAAACCTTGGTCCTGGTTGAAGGTATGTTTACTTCAAAAGGAACTGATCTATACAAGCACACACAAATACACATGCATGCACGCACAGTAGTTCAAAATGCTATGTCTTGATTTACAGGAATATACACTGAGTGCACAAAACATTAGGACACCTGCTCATTCCATGACAAAGACTGATCAGGTAAATCCAGGTGAAAGCTATGATCCCTTATTGATGTCACCTGTTAAATCCACATCAATCAGTGTAGATAAAGGGGAGGAGACAGGTTAAAGAAGGAATTGAGATATAGATTGTGTATATTTACCATTCAGAGGGTGAATGGGCAAGACAAAGATTTAAGTGCCTTTGAATGGAGTATGGTAGCAGGTGCCAGGCACACCGGTTTGGGTGTGTCAAGAACTGAAACGCTGCTGCGTTTTTCATGCTAAACAGTTTCCTGCGTGTATGAAGAATGGTCCACCACCCGAATGCCATACAATTAACTTGACACAACTGTGGGAAGGCTGTTCTGAGGGCAAAAGGGTTTGCAACTCAATATTAGGAAGGTGTTCCTAATGTTTTGTGCACTCAGTGTATATTCTCATGTACTTGTGCTTAAAGGCCAAACGGGCCAGTTTACTGGACCTAGATAAGCCTATTTCTTTTACTTAAGATGCACTTTCAGTGGAAAAACTAAAGTACCCCAGGAGTAGGCTTAATCTGTATCTGTAAAACTACTCTTTGAAGTTTAAAACTCACATCTCTCTCTCTGGTTGGTTGGTCAGCATACCAGTGCCAGGCAGAGAAGACTGTGGGATGTGTAGGCTCTGGAGATGATGGTGTCCCTGTTTGGGCATGGGTGCTGGGGTTCTGGGTCACCACCATCTATGGCCTGGTTGTCACGGTCATCGCATTTGTCATCTGGGTGAGTGACGTCTCGCTTCCTTTACTCAAAGAGAGGGTAACTTGTCTTACATCCATGAGGTGCTGTGATGAAAACATAAGTAATCTCTCAAGCCTTGGCATAAATTCAATGTACAATTAACTTTTTAGTCAAACAATGCAATATAGTATACAGTACCAGTCAAAAGTTGAGACACATCTACTAATATATATATTTTTAAACTATTTTCAACATTGTAGAATGATAGTGAAAACATCAAAACTATGAAATAACATTTACATTTACATTTACATTTAAGTCATTTAGCAGACGCTCTTATCCAGAGCGACTTACAAAATGGTGCATTCACCTTATGATATCCAGTGGAACAACCACTTTACAATAGTGCATCTAAATCTTTTAAGGGGGGGGGGGGGGGGGGGGGTTAGAAGGATTACTTTATCCTATCCTAGGTATTCCTTAAAGAGGTGGGGTTTCAGGTGTCTCCGGAAGGTGGTGATTGACTCCGCTGTCCTGGCGTCGTGAGGGAGCTTGTTCCACCATTGGGGTGCCAGAGCAGCGAACAGTTTTGACTGGGCTGAGCGGGAACTGTGCTTCCTCAGAGGTAGGGGGGCCAGCAGGCCAGTGGTGGATGAACGCAGTGCCCTTGTTTGGGTGTAGGGCCTGATCAGAGCCTGAAGGTATGGAGGTGCCGTTCCCTTCACAGCTCCGTAGGCAATCACCATGGTCTTGTAGCGGATGCGAGCTTCAACTGGAAGCCAGTGGAGAGAGCGGAGGAGCGGGGTGACGTGAGAGAACTTGGGAAGGTTGAACACCAGACGGGCTGCGGCGTTCTGGATGAGTTGTAGGGGTTTAATGGCACAGGCAGGGAGCCCAGCCAACAGCGAGTTGCAGTAATCCAGACGGGAGATGACAAGTGCCTGGATTAGGACCTGCGCCGCTTCCTGTGTGAGGCAGGGTCGTACTCTGCGAATGTTGTAGAGCATGAACCTACAGGATCGGGTCACCGCCTTGATGTTAGTGGAGAACGACAGGGTGTTGTCCAGGATCACGCCAAGGTTCTTAGCACTCTGGGAGGAGGACACAAGGGAGTTGTCAACCGTGATGGCGAGATCATGGAACGGGCAGTCCTTCCCCGGGAGGAAGAGCAGCTCCGTCTTGCCGAGGTTCAGCTTGAGCTGGTGATCCGTCATCCACACTGATATGTCTGACAGACATGCAGAGATGCGATTCGCCGCCTGGTTATCAGAAGGGGGAAAGGAGAAGATTAATTGTGTGTCGTCTGCATAGCAATGATAGGAGAGACCATGTGAGGATATGACAGAGCCAAGTGACTTGGTGTATAGCGAGAATAGGAGAGGGCCTAGAACAGAGCCCTGGGGGACACCAGTGGTGAGAGCGCATGGTGCGGAGACAGATTCTCGCCACGCCACCTGGTAGGAGCGACCTGTCAGGTAGGACGCAATCCAAGCGTGGGCCGCGCCGGAGATGCCCAACTCGGAGAGGGTGGAGAGGAGGATCTGATGGTTCACAGTATCAAAGGCAGCAGATAGGTCTAGAAGGATGAGAGCAGAGGAGAGAGAGTTAGCTTTAGCAGTGCGGAGAGCCTCCGTGACACAGAGAAGAGCAGTCTCAGTTGAATGCCCAGTCTTGAAACCTGACTGATTAGGATCAAGAAGGTCATTCTGAGAGAGATAGCAGGAGAGCTGGCCAAGGACGGCACGTTCAAGAGTTTTGGAGAGAAAAGAAAGAAGGGATACTGGTCTGTAGTTGTTGACATCGGAGGGATCGAGTGTAGGTTTTTTCAGAAGGGGTGCAACTCTCGCTCTCTTGAAGACGGAAGGGACGTAGCCAGCGGTCAAGGATGAGTTGATGAGCGAGGTGAGGAAGGGGAGAAGGTCTCCGGAAATGGTCTGGAGAAGAGAGGAGGGGATAGGGTCAAGTGGGCAGGTTGTTGGGCGGCCGGCCGTCACAAGACGCGAGATTTCATCTGGAGAGAGAGGGGAGAAAGAGGTCAAAGCACAGGGTAGGGCAGTGTGAGCAGGACCAGTGGTGTCGTTTGACTTAGCAAACGAGGATCGGATATCGTCAACCTTCTTTTCAAAATGGTTGACGAAGTCATCCGCAGAGAGGGAGGAGGGGGGGGGGGAGGGGGAGGAGGATTCAGGAGGGAGGAGAAGGTAGCAAAGAGCTTCCTAGGGTTAGAGGCAGATGCTTGGAATTTAGAGTGGTAGAAAGTGGCTTTAGCAGCAGAGACAGAAGAGGAGAATGTAGAGAGGAGTGAGTGAAAGGATGCCAGGTCCGCAGGGAGGCGAGTTTTCCTCCATTTCCGCTCGGCTGCCCGGAGCCTTGTTCTGTGAGCTCGTAGTGAGTCGTCGAGCCACGGAGCAGGAGGGGAGGACCGAGCCGGCCTGGAGGATAGGGGACAGAGAAAATCAAAGGATGCAGAAAGGGAGGAGAGGAGGGTTGAGGAGGCAGAATCAGGAGATAGGTTGGAGAAGGTTTGAGCAGAGGGAAGAGATGATAGGATGGAAGAGGAGAGAGTAGCGGGAGAGAGAGAGCGAAGGTTGGGACGGCGCAATACCATCCGAGTAGGGGCAGAGTGAGAAGTGTTGGATGAGAGCAAGAGGGAAAAGGATACAAGGTAGTGGTCGGAGATTTGGAGGGGAGTTGCAATGAGATTAGTGGAAGTACAGCATCTAGTAAAGATGAGGTCAAGCGTATTGCCTGCCTTGTGAGTAGGGGGGGAAGGTGAGAGGGTGAGGTCAAAAGAGGAGAGGAGTGGAAAGAAGGAGGCAGAGAGGAATGAGTCAAAGGTAGACGTGGGGAGGTTAAAGTCACCCAGAACTGTGAGAGGTGAGCCATCCTCAGGAAAGGAACTTATCAAGGCGTCAAGCTCATTGATGAACTCTCCAAGGGAACCTGGAGGGCGATAAATGATAAGGATGTTAAGCTTGAAAGGGCTGGTAACTGTGACAGCATGGAATTCAAATGAGGAGATAGACAGATGGGTCAGGGGAGAAAGAGAGAATGTCCACTTGGGAGAGATGAGGATTCCAGTGCCACCACCCCGCTGGCTCGATGCTCTAGGGGTATGCGAGAAAACGTGGGCAGACGAAGAGAGAGCAGTAGGAGTAGCAGTGTTATCTGTGGTAATCCATGTTTCCGTCAGCGCCAGGAAGTCTAGGGACTGGAGGGTAGCATAGGCTGAGATGAACTCAGCCTTGTTGGCTGCAGACCGGCAGTTCCAGAGGCTGCCGGAGACCTGGAACTCCACTTTAATAATAATAATAATAATAAATAACACATATGGAATCATATAGTAACCAAAATAAGTGTTAAACAAATCAAAATATATGTTATATTTGAGATTCTTCAAAGTAACCACCCTTTGCCTTGATGACAGCTTTACACACTCTTGGCATTCTCTCAACCAGCTTCACCTGGAATGCTTTTACAACAGTCTTGAAGGAGTTCCCACATAGGCTGAGCACTTGTTAGCTGCTTTTCCTTCACTCTACGGTCGAACTCATCCCAAACCATCTCAATTGGGATAAGGTCGGGTGATTGTGGAGGCCAGGTCATCTGATGCAGCACTCCATCACTCTCCTCGGTCAAATAGCCCTTACACAGCCTGGAGGTGTGTTTTGGGTCATTGTCTTGTTCAAAAACAAATGATAGTGGGACTAAGTGCAAACCAGATGCGATGGCGTATCGCTGCAGAATGCTGTGGTAGCCATGCTGGTTAAGTGTGCCTTGAATTCTAAATAAATCACTGACAGTGTCACCAACAAAGCACCCTCACACCACCTCCTCCATGCTTCACAGTGGGAACCACACATGCGGAGATCATCCGTTCACCTACTCTATATCTCACAAAGACACAGCGGTTGGAACCAAAAATGTCAAATTTAGACTAATCAGACCAAGGTCTAATGTCCATTGCTCGTGTTTCTTGGCCCAAACAGGTCTCTTCTTCTTATTGGTGTCCTTTAGTAGTGGTTTCTTTGCAGCAATTTGACCATGAAGGCCTGATTCACACAGTCTCCTCTGAACAGCTGATGTTTAGATGTGTCTGTTACTTGAACTCTGTGAAGCATTTATTTGGGCTGCAATCTGAGTTGCAGTTAACTCTAATGAACTTACCCTCTGCAGCTGCAGCAAAGGTAACTCTGGGTCTTCCTTTCCTGTAGTGGTCCTCATGAGAGCCAGTTTTATCATAAGCGCTTGATGTTTTTTGCGACTGCACTTGAAGAAACTTTCAAAGTACTTGACATTTTCCGTATTGACTGACCTTCATGTCTTAAAGTAATGATGGACTGTCATTTCGCTTTGCTTTTTTGAGCTGTTCTTGCCATAATATGGACTTGGTCTTTTAACAAATAGGATTATTTTCTGTATACCACCCCTACCTTGTCACAACACAACTGAGTGGCTCAAACACATTAAGGGAAGAAATAACAAAATAACTTTTAACAAGGCACACCTGTTAATTGAAATGCATTCCAGGTGATTACTGCATGAAGCTGGTTGAGAGAATGCCAAGCGTGTGCAAAGCTGTCATCAAGGCAAAGGGTGGCTACTTTGAAGAATCTTCAATATAAATATATAATCAAATTTCAAATCAAATTTATTTATATAGCCCTTCTTACATCAGCTGATATCTCAAAGTGCTGTACAGAAAACCAGCCTAAAACCCCAAACAGCAAGTAATGCAGGTGTAGAAGCACAGTGGCTAGGAAAAACTCCCTAGAAAGGCCAAAACCTAGGAAGAAACCTAGAGAGGAACCAGGCTATGAGAGGTGGTCAGTCCTCTTCTGGCTGTGCCAGGTGGAGATTATAACAGAACATGGCCAAGATGTTCAAATGTTCATAAATGACCAGCATGGTCAAATAATAATAATCACAGTAGTTGTCGAGAGTGCAACAAGTCAGCACCTCAAGAGTAAATGTCAGTTGGCTTTTCATAGCCGATCATTGAGAGTATCTCTACCGCTCCTGCTGTATCTAGAGAGTTGAAAACAGCAGGTCTGGAACAGGTAGCACATCCGGTAACGTATAAGATTTATTTAACACTTTTTTGGTTAGTACATGATTCCATATGTGTCATTTCATAGTTTGATGTCTTCACTATTATTCTGCAATGTAGAAAATAAAGAAAAACTATTGAATGAGTAGGTGTGTCCAAACTTTTGACTGGTACTTTATGTATTTAAAACATAAATGATGCATGGAAACAGTTACATACAACTACAACTGCATACATATACACAGCTCACCCTACTCACTCTCCACCTCTTTCTGTGAATTTGATCCACAGCTCAGACTGAGGAGAGTGGAGTGTTCCCAGAGCGACTACATGAACATCAAACCCAAATCTCCACCCAGGGGGCACAGGAAGAAGCATGGGGTCCAGCATCCAATCCGAATGGGACGATACTGATCAGTCATCCTCAGATCAATCATTCTCAGACAAAAGTAACACAAGTTGAGCCTTTATTGGCCCTTGAGAGCTGACTGGAGAAACAGACCAAGTTCTTGATGTAAATATGAAAGCTAGCTCTTCAAATGATGAGGTGTACATCTAATTGTACATCTGATTGCGTGTAAATAAAGATTTGAGTTATCTTATAAATGTTTATCAAATAATTATAGTCTGATGTAATATGATCTTCTGGGAAACTATTGAGAATGGAGTCTTGATGTTGTGGGCAGTATACTATATAAAACAATATCTCCTTGCATACTGAGCGAACACACACGCCCACACACACACAAATGGGTTAAGCGTACAGACACAGGGATATCATATCTGATTTGTAGTGGGTATGTAGTGAAGAGGAAGACCCTAGCTCTGTGGTGAATGGGTCACACAGGAAACAGTGGTTTCTGAATATGAGGGGACTGAACCACATTTTCACACACTCTCTCTGAGAAGCACTGACTGTCATGTACAGTAAATGTATCAAAATAAGGGACTGCCTTACATTGAAACTGGCACACTGAATTACAAATCCCTGCTTGTCCTTTTAATGGACTAATACTTTGATACTGTACTTAAGTCGTTTTAAAAAAAAATCAAATCAAGCTGGTGCTTCAAATCGAGCATTCCCAAGCTACAGGCCTCTCTCAACTGTTTCAGTGTATTGCAATATTTTAGTTTTAACCATTGTTTACAAATTTTTATAGAACAACTTACAACTCGTCATTTCAGGGTTAACTTAAGTAACTCAGCCACAAGGAAACGTTGAAATACAAAAAACTGCTGTAATGACTGAAACAAAAAAACACACCTAGCATAATTTCCTGTCTACTGTTTCCTTGGAGGCTTGTGTTTTGTGCCATTGTGCACAAGAGTATGCATAAGAGGGACTGCACCTTGATGCTGCACACCTTGCAGTTTCTATGTAGTTAGGGCAAACGCATTAAACCAGCAGACTATGAGGGCTGTACAGGTTTCATGTCACAATGAAAAAGTAGCTACATCCCAAATGTAACCCTTTTCTCTTTATAGTGCACTACTTTTACATTATACATTACATATACCGTATGTGTTCCTGCATTGGTGAAGGATTCAGACCCCTTGACTTTTTCCAGATTTTGTTACGTTACAGCCTTATTCTAAAATTGATTAAATTGTTTTTTTTTCTCCTCATCAATCTACACACAATACCTTGTACCTAAGTTTATACATTTTTGCAAATGTATAAAAAATAAACTGAAAATCAAATCAAATCCAATTGTATTTGTCACATACACGTGTTTTGCAGATGTTATTGCGAGTGTAGCAAAATGCTTGTGTTTCTAGCTAACAGTGCAGTAATATCTAACAATTTCACCACAATACACACAAATCTAAAGTAAAGGAATGGAATTAAGAATATATAAATATTTGGTGATGTGTACAACGAGAACTTGAAGCTTTCCACCTTCTCCACTGCAGTCCTGTTGATGTGGATAGGGGGGTGCTCCCTCTGCTGTTTCCTGAAGTCCACAATCAGTTCCTTTCTTTTGTTGACGTTGGGTGAGAGGTTATTTTCCTGGCACCACACTCCCAAGGCCTCACCTCCTCCCTGTTAGGCTCTTGTCATTGTTGGTTATCAGGCCTACTACCGTTTGTGTCGTTTGCAAACCTGATGATTGAGTAGGAGATGTGCGTGGCCACGCAGTCATGGGTGAACAGGAAGTACAGGAGGGGGCTGAGCACACATCCTTGTGAGACCCAAGTGTTGAGAATCAGCAAAGTGGAGGTGTTTTTTCCTGTCTTCACCACCTGGGGGTGGCCCATCAGGAAGTCCAGGACCCAGTTGCACAGGGCAGGGTTCAGACCCAGGGCCTCAAGCTTAATGATGATCTTGGAGGGTACTATGGAGTTGAATGCTGAGCTTCAGTCAATGAACAGCATTCGTACATAAATATTCCTCTTGTCCAGATGGGATAGGGCGGTGTGCAGTGCGATGGCGTCGTCTGTGGATCTATTGGGGCGGTAAGCAAACTGAAGTGGGTCTAGGGTGGCAGGTAAGGTAGAGGGGATATGATCCTTGACTAGTCTCTCAAATCCCTTCATGATGACAGAAGTGAGTGCTACGGGGTGAGTCATTTAGTTCAGTTACCTTTGTTTTCTTGGGTACAGGAACAATGGTGAACATCTTGAAGCATGTGGGGACAGTAGACTGGGATAGGGAGAGATTGAATATGTCCATAAACACTCTAGCCAGCTTGTCTGCGCATGCTCTGAGGAAGCGGCTAGGGATGCCGTCTGGCAGCCTTGCGAGGGTTAACACGCTGTTGTGGAAATTCTTACACAGGGACACTCTAAGTCAATCTTAAATGAATCAATGTTTATTGTCAGTGCGCTGAAGAGGTTCCAACCAGCTCACTGCACCATACTACACATGTCAACCAGGAGCTCTTCCTGGGCATGCCCAGCAGTTGCCTTATATACGGCTGTACACAGACAAGTTATATTTGCATGATTTAGCAGAATTAATTAATCATTACCGTTTTGTTTCATTCATGTGACCGACCAATACTGTTTCATAACATGTGACAGACCAACACCTCACAAGGCTTCTCCTCTCTAAGCTGACACCTTGAAACAAAATGGAGTCATGATCAGATTTGCGGAAAGGAGGGCAGGGTGGGTCTTGAAGGCATCCCAGAAGTTGGAGTAGCAGTGGTTGAGTGTTTTAGCAGCACGAGTACTAAAGTCAATGTGCTGATAGAACTTCGGTAGCATTTGTTCTCAAATTTGCTTTATTATAATCCCCAGCTACAATAAATGCGGCCTCAGGATATGTGGTTTCCAGTTTGCATAAAGTCCAGTGAAGTTCTTTGAAGGACGTTGCGGTATCGGATTGAGGGGGGATATATACACAGCTGTGACTATAACCGAAGAGAATTCTCTTGGGAGATAATACTGTCGGCATTTGATTGTGAGGTAGGTCGGGTAAAGGTCGGGTGAACAAAAGGACTTGAGTTCCTGTATGTTATCACAATCACACCATGAGTCGTTAATCATGAAATATACACCCCCGCCCTTCTTCCCGGAGAGATATTTATTCCTTTCTGCGTGATGAACTGAGAACCCAACTGGCTGGACGGACTCAGACAGTATATCCCGAGAGCCATGTTTCCGTGAAACAGAATATGTTACAATCCTTGATGTCTCTCTGGAAAGAAATCCTCACACTGAGCTCGTCAACTTTATTATCCAGAGACTGAATTTCACCAAGTAAGTAATATACTTGGAAGTTGGTCTAGAAGACCACGCCGAGTACCTCTCCTCCACAAGCTGTGTTTTGGATCAGCCTCTGGAATCAGTTCAATTGCCCTGGGGGATACGAACAAAGGATCCAATTCGGGAAAGTTATGCAGTAATGCTGGTGGTGCTGGTGAGTTACCGCCGCTCTGATATCCAATAGTTCTTCCCGGCTGTATGTAATAACACAACTAAAATTCTGGGCTAATAACGTAAGAAATAACACACACAAAACAAAATACTCAAAGGTTTCCTAAGAGCTAGAAGCAGTATGTTTATATACGTATTCAGACCCTTTACTCAGTACTTTGTTAAAGCACCTTAGGCAGCGATTACAGCCTTGTGTCTTCTTGGGTATGACGCTTCAAGGTTGGCACACCTGTATTTGGAGAGTTTCTCCCAATCTTCTCTGCAGATCCTCTCAAGATCTGTCAGATTTGATGGGGAGCGTTGCTGCACAGCTATTTTCAGATCTCTCCAGAGATGTTCGGTCGGGTTCAAGTCCAGGATCTTGCTGTGCCACTCAAGGACAGTCAGAGACTTGCCACTCCTGCATTGTCTTGGCTGTGTGCTTAGGGTCGTTGTCCTTTTGGGAAGGTGAAGCTTCACCCTAGTCTGAGGTCCTGAGCGCTCTGGAGCAGGTTTTCATCAAGGATCTCTCAGTACTTTGCTCCGTTCATTTCCCCTCAATCCTGACTAGTCTCCCAGTCCCTGCCGCTGAAAAACATCCCCACAGCATGATGCTGCCACCACGCTTCACCGTAGGGATGGTGCCAGGTTTCCTCCAGACGTGACACCTGGCATTCAGGTCAAAGAGTTCAATCTTGGTTTCATCAGACCAGAAAAACTTGTTTCTCATGGTCAGAGTTCTTTAGGTGCCTTTTGGCAAACCCAGAGTGGGCTGTCACGTGCCTTTACTGAGGTGTGGCTTCCATCTGGCCACTCTACCATAAAGGTCTGACAGATGAAGCGCTGCAGAGATGGTTGTCCTTCTGGAAGGTTCTCCCATCTCCACAGAGGAGCTCTGGAGCTCTGTCAGAGTACAGAGTAACCATTGGATTCTTGGTCACCTCCCTGACCAAGGCCCTTCTCCCCAAATGCTCAGTTTGGCCGGGCGGCCAGCTCTAGGAAGTCTTGGTGGTTCCAAACTTCTTCCATTTAAGAATGATGGAGGCCACTGTGTTCTTTGCAACCTTTAATGCTGCAGACATTTTTTGGTACCCTTCCCCAGATCTGTGCCTCGAAACAATCCGGTCTCTGAGCTCTAATTTAAAAAAAAAAAAAGTTTTCTCTTTGTCATTATTGGGTATTGTGTGTAGATTGATGAGGAAAATGTTTTATTTAATCAATTTGAGTAAGGCTATAACGTAAAAAAAGTGGAAAACGTCAAGGGGTCTGAATACTTTCCCAATGCACTGTAGGGAATAGGGTACGATTTGGGACGCATCTATACATCTCATCCATTTTTGTCAGCAAGTCTACATATGCACAATAGCAAATTAATAAAGGAAAATAGTAACCAGTTATATGACAAACATTGTGAAAACCTTTGACAGTTTCTCCAATAAATTAAATGCATTTTTAAAAACAGAAATTTTAATAGATTCCTGTTTCTATGACATTTTATTTTAGTTACAGGCATGAATATAGACCACTTAGTTATCACATCAGTTCCCAACTCTACTAAATTACATGCCAATAATTTGAACAGTTTCACTCTTGGTAAGGCCACCAATTCATCACATCAGTATTGTTCTCAAGTGCAAACATATTCTATATGACTAGTGCCCTGTTTTTGTTAATCATGTCAAATGACCTGGATTTTAACCTTTATTTTAAGCCTTTTCCAGAAATGAGAATTAGACCAAAAATGAATTTTCGAATAACGTAACAAAACGTGGAAAAGGTTAAGGGGTCTGAATACACTGTCTGTATATATGCACAGCACCAGTCAAAAGTTTTGGCACACCTACTCATTCAAAGGTTTTTCTATATTTTTTACTATTTTCTCCATTGTACAATAATAGTGAATACATCAAAACTATGACATATGGAATCATGTACTAACCAAAAAAAGTGTTAAATAATTTTAGATTCTTCAAAGTAGAAACGCACACTTGTTGATATTACTACTATCTTTATTATAATTTTTAGTAGCCACCCTTTGCCTTGATGACAGCTTTGCACATTCTTGGCATTCTCTCACCTGGAATGCAATTCAATTAACAGGTGTGCCTTGTTAAAAGTTATTTTGTGGAATTTTTTTCCTTCTTAATGCATTTGAGCCAATCAGTTGTGTTGTGACAAGGTAGGGGTGGTATACAGAAGACAGCCTTATTTGGTAAAAGACCAAGCCCATATTACGGCAGAGCTCAAATAAGCAAAGAGAAATGACAGTCCATCATTACTTTAAGACATGAAGGTCAGTCAATCCAGAAAATGTCAAGAACTTTGAAGGTTTCTTCAAATATAATCGCAAAAACCATCAAGCGCTATGAGGAAACTGGCTCTCATGAGGACCGCCACAGGAAAGGAAGACCCAGAGTTACCTCTGCTGCAGAGGATATGTTCATTAGAGTTAGCGGCACCTCAGATTGCAGCCCAAATAAATGCTTCACAGAGTTCAAGTAACAGACACATCTCAACATCAACTATTCCAAGGAGACAGCGTGAATCAGGCCTTCGTGGTTGAATTGCTGCAAAGAAACCACTAATAAAAGACACCAATAAGAAGAAGAGACTTGCTTGGGCCAAGAAACACAATCAATGGACTTTAGACTGGTGGAAATCTGTCCTTTGGTCTGATGAGTCCAAATTTGAGATTTTTGGTTGCAACCGCCGTGTCTTTGTGAGACTCAGAGTAGGTGAATGGATGATCTCTGCATACATGGTTCCCACCGTGAAGATTGGAGGTGGTGGTGTGATGGTGCTTTGCTGGTGACAAGGTCTGTGATTTATTTAGAATTCAAGGCACACTTAACCTGCATGGCTACCACAGCATTCTGGAGCGATACACCATCCTATCTGGTTTGCCCTTAGTGGGACTATCATGTTTTTCAACAGGACAATGACCCAAAACACACCTCCAGGCTGCGTAAGGGCTATTTGACCAAGAAGGAAAGTGACGGAGTGCTGCATCAGATGACCTGGCCTCCACAATCCAATTGCGATTGCTTGGGATGAGTTGGGCCGCAGAGTAAAGGAAAAGCAGCCAACAATTACTCAGCATATGTGGGAACTCCTTCAAGCCTGTTGGAAAAGCATTCCTCCTGAAGCTGGTTGAGAGAATGCCAAGCGCTTTCAAAGCTGTCATCAAGCCTAAGGGTGACTACTTCGAAGAATATAAAATATGTTTTGATTTGTTTAACACTTTTTTGGTTACTACATGTTTTCATGTGTTATTTCATAGTTTTGATGACTTCACTATTATTCTACAATGTAGAAAACAGTAAAATAAAGAAAACCCCTTGAATTAGGTGTGTCCCACTCAAAACACAGGGGGATGGGTCTGTCTGATATACACACAGACATGAAAACAACTTACACACACACACTCTGTGTTAGCATCTGTTTTTCATACTATCGCTCAGCGTGATATCTGCCCAGCAGTTATGCGTGTCAGTCGACACTGACATTGTAATGGAGGTGACATGTAGGTTTGAACAGCTGTATGTGCTGCAGTAGCATTTCTTTGGTTACTACATGATTCCATATGTGTTATTTCATAGTTTTGATGTCTTCACTATTAATCTACAATGTAGAAAATTGTAAAAAAAAAATTAGGGCTGAAACGAGTAGGTGTCCAAACTTTCAACTGGTACTAATATATATATATATATATATATATATAACTGTTTCTATGTCATTTTATTTTCAGCATAAGTGACAGTCATGATTATAAACCCTTTTTTGTTATAACATCAATTCCCATAACCACCTCTACTCAATACATTTCAATGACATGGCATTAATCTGAACAATTTCAGGCCCAATCCCAAATCAACACCGAGACACTCACCCTATACACTTGAGATGTAAGAGGATTTAACGGGTATAAGCAATTAATTCCAACTGGCCCTCTGGTAGGCTAGGTTGAAGTTTCACCATATTGCTTAAACCCATCAAATCATATCCGATCTCCACAAGTGCACAGGGTGTAGGGTCTAGGGGTCCATTTAGGATTGGGCCTCACTTTAGGCAAGGCCACAGATTCATCTTAAGTGACGTATTCTAAATGAGACACAAACCCAGTAGAAACATGGCTCTGTCTCAATAGTCTACAGTAGCTTCTTCTCCTCGTCTCCTTTCCTTCCTCTGGTCAGGCTGGTCAGTTCCTTCAGGTCAGTGCAGATGAAGGAGAGGCGGCGAGGATATGATTTTAGACTATTTAGGAATAACCCACGAGAGGTATTAAGATGCTTAAAGTTATGTTACTAAACTTTAAGTTACTTCAACAGGATTGAACTTACTTACACATAAACTGGAACATTTATGCTCCAACACAGATTCCATCAAAAATATGAGGAGCAATGACACAGATGGGAGTTTGTTCACATTTATTTTATAGTTAAATAGTGAGACATTACGCAGTGAACTGTATGGTCCAGACACTCACACAGAGACATTTTAGACAACAGTCTTCATGTAGTCAATTCAGTATACCAGCAGTTCCTGTGCAACGAATGACAGGACCGGAACAGGACCGGATCGTGACCAGACTGACCACAGAACCAGGTCGGGGTTCTCTTGACTGAACGAGCCATGTCCCTGCTCTCTCCATGTCCGTCAGTCTGTCATCTGTTCGACGTTAGCAGGTCTCTCCTGTTCTGGAAAGATCCGTGATTTGAGGAGCTCTGTTCTCTCCTCTTCGGACAGATTGTCCAGCTCGTGCTCCAACACCTAGGAATGGAGAGGGACGGGAATAAATGTACTTACAAATGAGGGAAGGGTAAAAGTGGGGGTACCTAGTAGGGGGCCTTGAAGTCGAGTCAAGTTCAGGATGGGCTATGCAACATGTCTTATTTCAGTATATTACAATCTCTCAAATGTACAAAGACTCATAAATAACAATGCTAAACATGGCTCACATTTCACCTTATCAAAATAGGATGGTACAAAGAGTTTTAATCAGAAGACCATATCAAGTTCATCTTTATCATCTCAGAAGGACATTTGTTTGTTAATAAAAGACAAACAAGAGACAGTTAAGACATATTCACATTAGCGAGAGCTTAAAACAAGAGCCTAGGCTACAAGATTGGGGTGCAAGACTCACCACGACTGGGGTGTATCCTAGGACCGTCAGATGACGCATCTTGATAGCTAGGTTGCCACGGGGACGGGAGGTACCATAACAGAAAGAGGACGGGGGTGCGCAGAATACTGCAATTCTACATCGGGGGGGGGGGGAGAATACAAGAACAGTTTGATCCTAATTTGGATAACATTGGTGTGCCTGAAACAGATCACAGATCTAATTCAGATGAAGTGAATCATATAATCCTGTAACTTTAACAGATAGTAATTGTTTTTCCACAACGTTAGTTAGTAACCTTTGACTGTGCTCAGGTGGAAGAAACTCTCCCTCAGATGGTACCCTCCCTCCTGTGGCTTCTTGTAGAGGTTTGGGTTGGGTTATCACACCATCTGTAATACAACCCAGACACAACCCGTAATATGACATCCTTTTATCAACAGAAACAATTATTTGCTAAAATAAAGCACAAGCACTATTGAGCACTGGTGAAGAAATAATTGGGGGACACATCTAATGCCGACAAGTTCAAATACAGTACCCAACTCAACACATATGTAAAGCTGTCTGACTGCCTTGTCCCACATAACGCACAACATAATGACCCCAAACAGTGAGGTAGCCAGGTCCCAGATCTGTTTGTGCTGTATAGCCAACTCTTATGGTCATTGTAATGCCATACAACCATATGAGTTAGCTAGCCAGGGTTTCCTAAACCCGGTCTTGGCCCCCCACACCCAGGTGCACGTTTTAGTTTATGCCCTAGCACTACACAGCCGATTCAAATAATCAAAGTGTGATGAGTTTATTTGAATCAGCTGTGTAGTGCTAGGTCAAAAACCAAAACATGCACCCAGGGGGTGTCCCAGGACCAATTTCAGGAAACCATGAGCTATACAACACAAACAGATCTGGGACCAAGCAATGTAGCCACCTGTGCACATTTGTTCATATTCTTTGCTAGTTAGAGAGTTATTATCCCAGTTATAGCTAATTTCTCGTCAACAAATGGGGGAGTGGTTGCTTCCTACAAGAGCACAAAATGTTTGCATTTCTAGCCATCTTTGAAAAGCAAGTTGGAGTTTTTTTTTGTCTTAAAGGGGCAGTGTTGTAGCCAATAGGCAAAGGGTAGTATAATTTGTCTGATTCTCTGTAATATTGGTATGGGAATAATTATGCATTTTATTTTGAAAAGTGGTTTCTTGAATCAAACAACATTCAGTCTCCTCCTTGTCTGAAGGACAAGTGGATAAACAGGTTAATGTCAAGCCCTGCATGTTTTTTCCCCTAAAAGTCTGATGGAATGTAGGCCTACACTGAACACCACACATTGGCTGCTACTGTAGGCTGAATGATAGCTGTTCTATTTCCATATTAAAACGTTCTGGGATGCATTTTTCTCCATTGTTTTTGGCCACGCTGATAGGCCTACATTATCATCAAATAGCCATAGTAGTCTACTTGGCCACTGTTAAACTAACTTAAAGCGGATACAGCCTCAGTGTTCACAGTAAACGCGCGCCATAGGTTGCACAGAATTTTCACAACGTTCAAGTTTGCGCTCAGCATAACTGAAATGTGCTCAGTACCAAATTTTTTTTTGAGGGAACATTGGAACCAAGCTAACAGAGAGGTCCTATTTACCTATGAAGTATAGGTCTTCGACCATCACGCCCTCCTGTAGCAGCCCTTCCTGGGCGATGCTCTGCAGGGTCATAGACAGCCCTGGGTTAATGGACAGGTCGTTAGGGGCTGGAGAGCCCAGAGCCTCGGGAGGGACGGTCAGGGGCTTAGGGAGAGAAGGTCGGTCCAGCCTGAGACACAGGTCCACTATCTGCAGCTTTTTTTCCATCCCCTTCTGCAGCCGCCCACCTGTATGGACATGGAGGACAAGGGGTCAGCTGGTTGGATAGGTTTAAGTAAGATGGTAATCGTAACCTCCTGCCTTCTTATTGCCTGGGTAGAAATATTGCCATATTGCTTACACCCATTTCACTTCCTACAGGAGCACCTAAGGGGTAGGGGCTAGCAGTTCGATTTGGAATTCAGCATATCTGTATTACAATAATGTATAATAGATATATAATAATGATGTGTAAGTGTTTTTTCCCCCCCGAAATCTAATGATTTGAAAATCTAATAAGATATGATTATCTTTATTTAGGCTGACAGTGTTTGACCTCTGGCACTGATCTCCTCCAGTGTCTCCTGCTGCAGCAGCTGTTCCAGTGGGGCGGCGGGGAAGTGGCCCAGCAGACACAGGCAGTAGACCACCTTCAGCAGCTCGGAGGCAGCCATCTTGGGCAGGTAGGACACCACCACGTGGGTCATGCCCTCCAGGAACCTATGGCCAGTGAGAAACCAGTCAGGTCAAGAGAAACATATAGAGTTAGGTTGCATTCAGCGGGATATGGTGGTCATCTGTATTATGTGACTGCTTTGAATATTGATTGACAACCCATCTCCATTTACAAATACATGCAAACTGCAGAAGTGCTATATAGCAGGAAGCACAGAGATTACTGTAGGTTCCTTCAAAATGTAGCCTTGCTTACTCTGTTCCTTGCGGTAACTATTGATCTGGAAGTAATTGAATAAGTGAGAGACCCTACTGCTTCAACTTTCACCAACCTAGTCGAATCAGTAAATACTGTAACTTAAGGTTTGGGAGAACAGAAGGTATTTATTTAATACATTTAAGGTATTCAAACAGGGTCCAGGCCTCTAAGTACAGTTAGCCATGCTTTAACTTCGCATATTAAGGTCATGCAGAGAAGAGGGGGGAGGGAAACGGAGAGGGTATGGCGAGTTAGAGACCATAGAAATAAAAATGTCAACAATGTCATTCTATTTCTATGGTACATTCTATTTCTATGGTGGAGACTCACGGCTCTCTGTAGCCCTGTAGGTTGTGGTTTAGGGACGAGTAGGTCTTCAGAACGCTGAGGACGTCTTTGAGCCCCAGGGCGTCCGGGTTCTTGGTCACTCTCTCTGCGAAGGCGTCCAACATGGCCGTGGGGCAGAACGCTAGATCCTCAAACGCAGACAGGAAGAGAATCAACTGGAACCGACAGAACACGTTAGAGAGGAGAGGAGTAAACTTCCCATTTCAAACAGGCTCTTATGGATAAATATCACCACTGAACAGTCTGCTATGTGCTAGAAGCTATGGAAACCTTATCAAAGGCCAGTTTAGCAGAAACAATGCTCCCATGCTGCATAAATCTATGTAACTGTATTAGGGTTGGGCGATGTCAATCTTTTCCCCATCGTGATTATGCACTCCTAAAACATTGTGCTATATGATGGTATCACCCCCTATTGGCCAACCGCCTGCATAATTATAAACTGATTCACATTTTTCCTAATCCTCCTCTCATATTAGGCCTAGGCTACTATGAGTTTAAGGTAGGTGGCACATAGCTAGAATAATATGGAAATAGGCGTATGCCACTTAGGCTACACATTGTTCTCTTTCACAAGCTTTCCTCAGCTTTCTAACACAATTTTTCAATCTTGGTATTGTTGGCACAATTTCACTTCTTGTGGCCTGAAATATAATTTGGCATTCAAAATAAAGTTGTGATTGAGAATAGCACAGACTCCGACTTACATAATTGTTCACATTTAAAAGGAGAAACTTTAGGACAAACACTTTATTAGAATATTTGGGAAATACTTTTCATAATTTTAATTGGTCTTAGTGCTTTTGTGATATTGAAATTAGTAGGATTAGACTTTTGACAGTTTGGTTCACAATGGGAAGGAGGGATTTTTTTCTCTCCCAGCGCCACATGTATGCATTATTTCTGTTATATAATGCTTTGATCAACTAAGTTTTGTTCAAATTTCTCATTAAATGTTTACATCTTGCTATTCTCTCTCATTATTACCTTAGACCTACCATATTTGTAGGTTATTCAAAAACAACTAACAACTTTGAGATAATCTAACACAGTTGAAGGCTAATTGTTTGATCATGAAATAGAGCAGCTGGAGAATTCATTGGCGAGAGAAAAAAATAGAACATATTTTCGGAAAGAACATTTAGCGCTGCTTTAGTGAAACTTAGCAATGTCTACATTGTCCTCGTGCATTCTGTAAATATAACATGAATTGAAATAGGCTATAGCAAATAAGAATATAGGCAATATTACTCTAAATAATGTAGCTAAGGGGGTAAGCAGTATAGTATTAGTATATATAGTGTAGTATAGAATACTGTAGTATGGTAAATTATAGTATACAGTAGTATGGTCAATTCTAGCATAGTATACAGTAGTATGGTATATCATAGTATACAGTAGTATGGTATAGGTCACCTGTTTGTTGTTCCACATGGAGATGCTGGAGGCCACGTAGTCAGAGATGGCGGTGAACAGGGCCACGTCTCTGGAGTGCAGCTCCTTATAGGCCCTCAGCACATTCACCAGGCGGTTGAAGGGGACTCCATGGACGTGCTCTGTGATGCAGGAGGGAGGAAGGAAGAGTACAGTAGTCTTTCACATATAAAACAGTTGCACCATTAGTTGAGAATGATGAGCCGACACTGATCAAATAACCGATCCTGTGAAACAAACACATTAAGCAGAGTACAGTGGCTTACGTCCACTGGTTTCCGGTCAGTCGAGTCTGGCATATAGGATGTGTCTCACCTGCAATCTTTCTGCTGCAGATGGCCAACAGTGGCTTGGAGCAGAAGCCCATAGAGGCCAGCGTAGTGATCATATACTGGGAGTTCGGAAGAGTGAACTGGTCTGCCAATGACAGGGCCTTTCTCTGGATGGAGGGATGGCAAGAGAAACATTGTTATTACTGGTCAGGGCCCATATTCACAATCTCAGAGTAAGAATGCTGATCTAGGAGTTTCAGGGCTGACCCCATTTTTTTTGGTCAGGCAGTTGCACAATAATTTATCAAATAAATGCTGCAGTAGCTGTTTTCAAAGTATTTCCGCCATTTTGTTTAATAGCTGGTAAATTAATCGCACCAAGTCTAAGAACTACGAATCCTATATAGCCTATTCCACCTCTCGCTGCAACACTGCCTGGCTGGGCTGTGCGCACTTGAAGAGCTGAGCGAAAGATTCATTTTTAGAAGAAGTCTACTGAAGTGAGACTTTGTCCTTGTGTTTCTTGGCTATTTACATTGTTTTATTCACATGCTAGGTTGTTTTTCCATGTTTAAGTTTCAACTGCTAAGGAAGTGAAGACAATGCTTCTACTATTCATACTCAATCTCACAGCAGGCACAAACATGTCTGGAGTCGCACCACCGACGTAACATCGTGAAAATGTTTGTCTCAGCTGTGATATTTTGGTTAAGAGAATCAGATCACAAAATGTTTAATTAAATAATATACAACATCACTTCTTACTAGTAATACATGTATTGTTTTAGAAACATTACAAAGCATGCTCATCCATTTTTTGTGTTTGGTTGGTGTAATTTTAGCAGAAGAAATATATTTTGGCTGGTAAAAATTCAGTGTGGTTGGTAGATTTTTTTTTTTATATCTACCCGCCAGTGGCTGGCGGACCAAAATGTTAATTTTATGTTCTGAGTCCTAGGCTACCGGCCTCAATGTAGCCTATTTGAAAAATCTTTCCATTTCTCTCCCTTTCTATAACCATTTGGGTGAAAGGGAAAAAAAAAATGTCATGCTCCAATTCGGTGGAAACATAAAATAGGCCTACTTGATTACTTCTTATCCCAAATAGCCTACAGCTGAATCTGGACAGAGTTCACTGGCGCAGGAAACTAAGGGTCAGGAAACTCCGAATATTTTATACAATGTTGCAAGAGCTTCCACAGGACCAAGTTGATACAATGTCTCAAGTTCCTTGCAGACAGGCCATGTGTAGCCAATGTGATTCAGGATATTTTCTACCTGCAGGCTGCAATGTTTTTATTTGTTGTGATGTAGGATATTTTTACATAGTTGGCAATGGCAATAGAAGTTACTTTTAGATTTGTATAGTTTTAATTTAGATATAATTTTTATTAATTACATGACAATTATTTTGAGATAAATTAAACTGTTCCACGACAATGCGCATATGAAAATCATAACTGGCATGCAGATTGGTAGAATGGTAAGATAAATTGGCACTCCAAATGGAAAAGGTGGTCAACCCCTGGTGTAGCCTATTACAAGCAACTTCGGGAGCATAATGGCAGAATCTGCGAAGGCCAGCAGCAGCGGGAGGAACAGGTTTCTTTCTTCTGGTTAGGCTACCTTGATCTCTGGCTCCCTCATGAGCAATTTGTGTGTCTTAATTATTTAATCACAGCATGCTTAAAGCATCAGATAAGTTCAGTAGCCTGTGCAACAGGGAAGTAATGTGCAAGCCTAGTTGATTTTATTAAATCCCACAGGGTGTGTCTATATATGGAAAAATAGACATTTAAAAATTTCGACCGGTCGATTGGTCAAATGAACAGATGACTCTTGGTCGACAAAGATTTTTTTGTCAGGGACAGCTGTAAGGACTTTTCCTTTACGATCACAATGAAAAAGATACAGAGAAGACCTAATCCTAGATCAGCACTCCTATTCTGAGACCCTTTATGAATACTGGCCCAGATGTATATAGTTTGCCACAGGGTACCACCAAGGTTCGCTAAACTGTGATTTAACTCACTGGCTCAATGGATGAGCCCTAACACACCTCCAGTTTTTTCTTGATGTCCACCGGGGTATCCCGGCCCATGTGGCGCATCAAGGTCTGCAGGGACATGACGTTCTGGATGCTCGGCAGTAGAGCCTCGATCATTAGCCTAGAAAACAATACACACACGGTCATACACTGTACTGTACTGGAGAAATACACTGGACCTGGGGGAGTTAAACAGGAAATGGCACTCTAGTCATTTTTGAAGAATCACTGCCGCTGTTAAAACAGATGTCACTGGAACCCACCTGACTCCCTCCTTCAGTGCGTCCCCATTGGGGCTGCTCTCCAGGTGCTCCAGACAGGAAGCCAGCACTGACAGGGACTTCTCATCAAACTCATTGAGGTTCTCCTGTGGGGACAAAGCATGGCATTTCACCATCATATAGGAATACTGTCCAGCGTGCATTTTAAAATATTGAGAGAGAGTTACAGCGCTACTCTTGGTGGGTGCCAGTCTGTGAGGTTACTGTTCACTGACAGGCTGGCAACTGGGCTAAGTCAGGACTCCAAAATAAATATAAAATGTAAAATATGAATTCCGCCAGACACAGATGAGATAAACACTTGCATGCTGAACAGCGCTAACAGGACTCAAGTATCTGATTGGTGGCCTGGCCTGTAACAAACTAACAACCTGTCTCCGATTGGTTACCTGGCAGACTCGGAGGAGGGTCTGGACCACTCGGCTGCGCTGCGACACGCCCAGCTTGACTGTGGCCAGCAGGCTGTAGGCTAGGTCCTCGCTGCGCATGTGCCGCGCGTCCTGCATGGTCCTCTGGAGGAGCTCCTCGAAGCCAGCGTGCTCGAACATAATGCGCAGTTCGTAGCGTCGCTGCTCCTCCGACATCTTCTTGGTGGACTCCCAGCAGCGCGTCAGGCAGTTGCTCACCCGCCGGTGTGTGGCTGTGTACTGGCCGGCCAGGTCGAGCACATCCGAGGGGGAACCGCACTCCCTCAGCTGGTCATAAAACAGCACCCTTTTGGCTGGCTGGTCAGGGGATGTCCGACTTTGTGAAGACCAGGTTTCAGAGCTCTGAGTCTGTATGGAGTTGCCTTGCTTTCTTTCCACCACGTCCTGCCCATATGTTTTACCCTGAGAATAATACCTCACTTTGTATATAGTTAGTCCAGCCAACGGTCTATGACTTGGTCCTGTGCTCCAGATATGAGACAGTCCTCTGTCAAAGCTCTCTATCATCAACATCTGAGGGCCACGGTGTTGCCATGGACGTCGGTGGTTGCATATCCGCAGGGCCCACCTGAGCAGCACCTCTGCTGTACGGGCTGTCATTGTGTTGTTTTGTTGCACAGATACCAGTCCCCTAGGTAGTGGTTTTAAAATGCAAAACGGAAGCTATCATCTGAAATTATATAACACGATACATACAGTCAATGAGTGTTTCGTACAGCAACACCTTTGAGTCATCAAAGTATCCTCTTGAACAGCTAACGTTACTAGAACAAAAAGGAAAGCCAAATAACACAGCGTGGCATTGCACGTGACATTACAAAGTTATTAACCTTAGATAAGCTTACCACTGTGCTTAGTCTTTCCTTAGCAAAATAGACTGATACTCGAGTCAATTCTACATCTAAACGCGTGTCTCCACTATCTGAAAACAATAAAATGTTGTTTGTAAGACAATCATTACTTCCCAGTGTGAAAATTGCAATGCGATGTAAATCGGTCACAAGGCCAACTAGCGCATGATACTAGCTAGCTAACGTCGCGTCAGACATTAGCCAGCTAGCTATAGTATCGTCAGCCAACTCACTCACTCCAGTTAGAATGTCCATACATTAAACATACATAACGACATGTCATCATATTTGAATGTAAACGAATTTACCCTGGCCTTAGCTATGTTGTCCAGTCCATTTCACATGCCAGTTGTCTGTGTGTGCAGCCATAATGGGTCCTTCTTCGTCCATTACAAAACGACGTTACATCATGTTAAGTTTTAGTTCTTTGATATTTTAAATATTTATATCCATCATTTGTTTGGAATATTATAGTGAATATGTATTGAATTTTCATATCATATTTAATTACACAATTCTAAAAATATTCAGCTAAACTTCCGTATAAATATGTTTCCTATCGGACACAATTAAAATAACACCCCTGGTTTCCTAGCAACAACTGACATCCGGCCAACAAACATGGCAAAATTTGTACTTGCTGGTAAGACTTGTTTAAGTTTAGGTTGTATTAGCTATGTAGACATAAATGTCTGACTTACCTAAATGGGAAGAGCTTATGACCTTCTGGTAATGACATTCCATACATGACAACTTGTTTTTGTCGCAGGCAAGGCAAATTGCCCGTACTTTGCCAAAGCTGAACTTCTTGCAGATTTACTGCAAAGATCTCTGCCAAAGTTCAGCATCCACACGCTCTGCATGCACCCCGATGAGTGGCAGGTAGATGCATTTATTACATTCAGTCAATTCTATTTTCATATGGTCTCTTTACTTTGTCAATGTGTAGCCTAAACTAGAGATATTCTGTCCAGACAATCTGTCACCCTCTCTTTCCACCTCCCAGCAATGGCTGGAAACCACTTGCAAGGAAAATGGCTGGCAGCATGAGCATTCCCCCATGATATGGAGGGAACTAATCAACCGTGGGGGTAAAGGAATGCTTCTAGGGGGCTTCAGCGACTTCCTAGAACATGTACAGGTAATGTTACTACATCACCCTTATTCAAAGATAACTATCAGTCTGGCATTATTTCAATTATTACTTTGTTGATAACTCCACAATCAGTTGATTCAGCAAGAATAGAAACATCCTGATCAAATCATGTCAAAGTGCTGCTTGTCTTCCAGGCTTACTATGGCTTCACCTCAGATATGACGACAGAACTGATGATGAAGATTGCAACAGAGAACCTGCTGACACGGGAGCTGTGCATGAAGGAGGAGGTGTACCATCAGAGCCTCATCAAGCCACTGCACATATGGATCAGCAGGTACGTAGGGTAGCCAGCAGTGTCTCAATGTGAGGCAGGGCTGGGATCAATTCCATTTCAATTGAGTCAATTCAGGAAGGAAAATTACATTTCTATTGCCATTGAAAATATGAAGTAAAAATATTGAAAATGTTTGGCTCAAATATGTTTGTCTTGTACAGAAGTTATAGGCAGCGAAGCATCCTAATCTACCAGACCAGTTTGTGCTGTCTTGCCAACTCCTATGGCTTTAGGCCTACATCACAAACAGATTTAACCCACTGTTCCCCTCCTTTGCTACCCTGCAGTGCTCTTAACCCGACCTGCTACATCCTGATCCCCCAGCTGTTTGCCCCTGGGGTATTCCGGGACACCCCAACCATCAGCCTCCACCTGTTGGATGTGGGGGCCATCGATGAGGACCTGCAGGGGGTCAGGATGGAGACAGAGGACCTGGCCCTCCCACAGCTCCATAAAGTCATTGTCTACACAGAGCTGGACCAGGCCTTCCAACAAGCACACTTCATCATCCTCCTGGATGACAGTTGGCCTGAGTGTGGAGGGGAGGATGATGAAGAAAGCAAGGTGTGTAGTTCGAATGGCTCGGTGGGTTAGTTAGATCACGGTGCAAGCAACACCAGGGTTGTGGGTTGGATTATTGTATCATCCACTCCACATACGCTGAACATGTGTCAATGTTGACAGTTCTGTAAGTTGCTTTGGATAAAAACATCTGCTAAATGACCATATTATTATTTTTAAGGTGAGGAAGGTGTCGGAGCGTTACCAACAGTATGGGCGCCTTATCGACGAAAGGGCGCACAAGAACGTGGCGGTGATTGTGGCTGGGAACTCCTTGGTTAACCTGAAGTGCTCCCTTCTGCTAGACAACGCTCCCTCGGTTGACAGCGGACGCTTTGTCGGCATGGCAACTCAACTGGAGTACGAAGCCAGAGCCCACATTGCACAGAAGCTATCTGTGAAGACTGCAGGTAACAAATCAAAATTGTACATTTACATTAATTTTGCTCTTATACAGAGCGACTGAGTCAGTGCATTCAACTAAAGTACACGACAACAACATATCCCAGTCATTCCAAGTGAAACTTTCCTCAAATCAACTTTTAGCTCAATCCTTTTTTCCTTCATTTTTTCATTACCGTTATATATGTATCTATAAAATGGATAAACATTTTCACCTTAAATTGGAAAAAACCCTCAAACCTTCATGTGATTCTTCTTTATCGTCTCCGTCAGATGTGACAGATGTCATCGTTTGGGGCAACGTCAGCGGCAGTTCCCATGTTGACCTGCAGAGGGCGAAGGTTTTCCATTACGAAGGGGCCATCTGGGGACCATCAGATTTTTCTCAGCCAGTCCTAAAGATGATATATGACATGTAACTTAACTGTTTGCTAAGACATTATTGCCAAATGATGTTTATCAATGAATCTGTACTGTTCCTGCAGTCCAGATCTGTTTGTGCTGTATAGCCGACTCCTATGGTCATTGTCATGCCAAAATGTCCTTCGGATTTGGCAAGACAGCACAGTCAGATCTGGGACGAAGCTACTGTTCCTGTGCTATTGCATACCTAAATTCAACTACCATAAAATACCACTGCACTAAGTTTTGATAATATACCTCCCTGTAATCAGTGCTCTAGTTCTAACACACACATAGTACACCCCAAACTTTGAATACCTTTTTTTTCTCAAAGGAAATGGCTACAGACTGACTTCCTGAATTTGGTCAGTTCCCAACGTGCCACTGTAGCCTCCAAGTCCCAGAGGGCCACAGCCATATCAGCCACTAATGGGATCATTGCAGTTCTAAAGGCCTGGAACTGTAACTCTTCTGCTGAGGAGGTCCTCTCCTTAGGCATACTCAGCACAGGTCGGGTCAGAAGTCAATATAGTGACATTTGCAGATAGGAGGGAATAATACTAGTCTGGTCCAAGATCTGTTTGTGCAGACTTGCCAACTCCTATAGTCATTGACATGACTTGGCTATAGAAAGACTGCATCATTAAGCCTGATCCCAGATCTGTTTGTGCTGTAACATTAGCATTGACAACAGCCATAGGATTTGGCTATTAAAGCACCTAAAGATCTGGGACCAGGCTATGTAGTCATTTTTATATATTGTATCAGCATTTTATATAATGTGTTCCAGGATAAGTTTCAATGTCACATGCCCAAGTAGAGTGAAATGCCTTTCTTGCAAGCTCAACCCCAACAATGCAGTAATCAATAACAATGTATTACTAAAAATAGCATAAGGTCTAACAAAAACAAACAATAAATAAAAATAAGAACACAAAGAAGTAAGTAAGCATACTAAATAAGTGCTGCCTATGAAGCCTATATTCATAAAGTGTCTCAGAGTATGAGTGTCTAAAAGGTCAAACTGATCCTAGATCGGCACTCCTTCTCTAAGACACTTTTTAAATAAAGGCCCTGATATGTCTTCTCTTGGCCTCTCTGCAGGACAGTACAACCTCCCAGCTGGTGTAGTCTTCTCAATGCCAGTGAGCTTCCAGGATGGTAGATGGTCCGTGTTGTCTGATGTCATCATTAGTGATGAGATGAGGGCCAAACTGCAGATTGCTGCAGACCAACTCAAGGAGGTGAGTATAGTAACTAGGACACAGGCACAGCAATCAACGTCTCATAGCTTGGTATGCTTCTGTGCCAGTGTTTTTAGATTATTTTCCAGGACCTCTAAGATTTCAATTGAAAACAATTGTGGGGGGAACCTGATCTGTACTAATGGTAGGGGAAACATTTGCACTGCATTGCCCTCATTCCTTTGGATTCATTGATTTTTCGTGAACCTTTTATTACAAAGTAATGTTCCATTTGTGTTTCTATTTTGTTTACACTATCCATAGGAGAAAGATCTTGCATCAAGGACAAGAAAAGACACTGCATGAATTTACACTAATTTCTGAAGCGCTTTCAGTCGGAGTTGTTATATGTTTGTTCAAAATAAACAAAAATGGTCTTTATACTTTTTGACAATCATTTGCATATTAAAGGTTGAATGTTTTATGTTTTTGGTGACTAAATAAATAGTGATGACCTCAATGAATATCATCATTGCTGGACTTCTGGTTGCCTCTCTCCCCAATGAATCCTTCTTCCACCCTGCATCCTTCCCCTTCAACTTATTGTTTGAGCTATGAAGTTATTTTTACATAGTTCATGCCATTCTCAGATTCCATGTCTGTAAGCCTTATGTAACTGGTGGGGTGTGAATCCAAAAATCAAAGGCTGGAACTCCAAGGTTTTAGTAAGGAATGTTTGCAGAGTTGCATGTCTTGTTTTCAAGAGGCTCTTGTCTTCATGCATACCAGCCAAGTGTTCATGGCAGTACTGTAACACAGCACTGGGCTGGCTAGCTCACCATTTGTTCACACTGACACCCTCCTAGTGCTTTTGACTCAAATATGCAAACGCCTGTGGTGAGTTGCAGGTCTAACATATGGTGTGCATTTCCTCTGCGGCAGTCTGTCTGACAAGGGTCCAAGTGTCCATGGGTTACAGCAACGGTGTGTATAAAACCTGGATCACTGATGGTGTGCTGTATTGAAGCCACCGCGCAACCATCTTGCTACCCCTCCAATATAAAAAAATATTTGGAAGCTATATAAATGCATTTATAAATGACTGCATTTGTTTTTTTACAATTATTATATTAGACACCTTAATGCATACTTTTAAATGATATGTGTGCTGAACATAACAAAAAATTACTACATTTTTGGGGGGAGGGGTCCTAATGTTACTGTCCTCACTACAACAACAAAAAATACTAGGCGGTGAATAAAAGTAATATTGTCCATACTAGGCAGTAAATTAAAGTAATTTTGTCCTTAACATTTAATTGAAATACTGTAAAATTCCATTAATTTCTATGGAAGACTGTGCCTACTGGGGAGTGACAATATGGCTGACCGGTGGCTTCAAAGCCTCTCAATGGCCAATATCTAGCATCAGCAATAAAGGATATGTTACAGGATATTGTCTCTGACAGAGGCTCAGTGGGCTATCTTTTCTTTAATTCCCAACCCCCAAAGATCAAAACACACAAGAGGCTATAGGCAGCAAAGTGTCAGCCGCAGAGCAGTGCCCCTTGAGCAGTGGGATAGTGCCTTGCACAAGGGCCCAACAACAGGTTTGGGCTGAGTTTTCTGTTGAAGCAGAAGTTTCACATTGGGGTCAAAAAGGAATGGCTTCACACATATGTTGTGTGTAGGCTACATTATGCAATTCTATTTATATCATGGTCCACAGGTAAACACTGCATGTAATAACATATATATTTTTAAATACAACATATTGTATATATCTATCCATCCACCGCTATCAACTGGCTGCATGTAAAAAAAAACTGGCTGGCTGGCGGCCGCCTGTCTTTGCCTGTGCTAGGGTTATAAGGAGCTTTACATTTTATATATTATATATATATATATATAGACACACACACCCCCAAGCATGTATTGCTTTGTATGATAATGATGTGATTTAGCCAATGGAATGCATGCAAAGACAAATTTGTCACGTGCGCTGAAGCTTTATTTTCCCTCTCTTTCAACAGCTCGCTCGACTTCAGACGTGTCGAAAAAAGGCGCGGAGTAAAGATTCAAGTTATTGTCAGATGTTTACAAGTGATCTTTATTAATTTACACGTCAACTCGATTTTAACATGAGGGAGATTGTTCATCTGCAGGCCGGTCAATGTGGAAATCAGATCGGTGCCAAGGTAAGGGCACTTTATTTTATTAAAATGTATTGCAAACGAGTTGCATTTTTCAAAATAATTAACGTAAACGTTAGCTAGCTAACTTTGTGTCGCTAGCCTGCTCATAAGATAAGTCCAAAATAAAGTATTTGCGATTTGTTAGTTAGCTATCTAACGCTAGCTTTGGTTATCTGAAATGTTTGGTTGATCTGAAGAGTAAAATTTGGTCAATTGTCGATGGCTGCTCGGCACCTAACTTTAGCTTGCTAACTATAATGCTATGAGTAACTTTTACCCGCCGACGTGCCACTAACCACTCCATCATACTTTTGCAGTTTTGGGAGGTTATCAGTGATGAGCATGGAATAGACCCAACTGGCACTTACCATGGTGATAGCGATCTGCAGCTTGAGAGAATCAATGTGTACTACAATGAGGCAACAGGTAACTAACTGGAAAGGATCCTCCATGTACAACGGTAGCTAACTAAATTGTGACATTTTGAATAAATATAAAACATTAAGTAGCTAGTGATTTTAAAGTGTATTTTCGCTGGTAGTAGTGTCAAGTCTTCTAAAAAAAAAAAAATGAAGCTGTGTTCTCTTTAACTAAAGGCTTCAGTCTTTTAAGATTCACATTGTCACACTGTGTGATGTTAACAAATTAAAATATTGATATCAACCTGTCCAGATTGTAGGATATGCTTCTGTTCTGTAGTCACATTCTGGAATTGGCTTGCAATCAACTGCAGCGGTTTATTATATATTTTGATCTGGGCATGTGGCAGCAGCTCAAGCCTCTGTTTATGCGTCAGTGAAATAGTTTTCACATAAACCTCATGTCCAAACTCAGGTCTGAAATCCGTTCAGATTATTCTTTCATGTAAAAAAGATTATGGAAATAGTTCTTGCACAGCATGTAGGCTGAATGTTTAAATTGAACTATTATATTCATCTAAATATTCACAATAATTGTATTATTGTGCGCATACTCAGTGCCAACCGTGTTCCTGTTGGTCAGTCACCAGGATCGGCTCATAACACCTGCCACACACACACTACACGATAAAGACCCCAAAAATTCAGACACTGCTAGAACTTTGTCAGACCGCATGAAGCGGTACTTAAAATCAGCAGACCTAGACCCTGTCACACTGAATGAGCCAAGACATCCGACAATAGTTTACAACCTAAGAATTTGCCCACGATGTGGACGTTTTCTCTAGGATGTTAGAATAGTGGCATAAGACGGCTAAAATCGTTGTCTGCAAAGGCCTTAACCAGATATCGACGTAAACTTGGAGTCACGCAACATGGTGTGTGTGGTCTCCGACTCAGAGAAACAATGCCGTTTTAGACAACAGATGAGATCTTGATGCTCCTTTCCAATAAAGAGGGTCTAATTCTGTGACTTGATGCTTGACTGCTGTTTGACAAATACAAATATTCTCACTCTTATCCATAAATCTCATCATGTAGACTAGCCTACCCGCACTGTATCTGCAAGCTGTTGGCTAGAGTGCATGTACCAAGACCAGAGTAGGAACAGTTGCTATTTATTGCAACAGTTTGACTAAACTATCGGTAGAGTTGAAAATGCGATGGAAACGCATTGAACTTAAAAAAAAAAAATGGGTATATGAAAACTTTAGTGAATAAGTGTTTGTGCACTGTTATCACACTGATTTTTATCCGCAACAAGTCAGTTTGGTGGAAACTTACCACTGGTGGGAAAATGCGCATATTTTCTTAATGCAGATTTTACAATATTTGCATGAAAATCTGTCACAAATTAGCTACTGACCCATAATGTATATGTTAATTTATTTCAGGTGGCAAGTATGTTCCTCGTGCCATTCTAGTTGATCTGGAGCCTGGCACGATGGACTCTGTCCGCTCTGGACCATTTGGCCAAATATTCAGACCGGACAACTTTGTCTTTGGTGAGCAAATGCTTTGAAATTGCAAATTAATTTTGCCTTACCATAGTAATATGCCTAGCCTACATCTCATTGCGTTACTTTTTGTTGTTTAAAGGACAGAGTGGTGCAGGTAACAACTGGGCAAAGGGCCATTACACTGAGGGAGCAGAGCTGGTAGACTCTGTCCTGGATGTGGTGAGAAAGGAAGCCGAGAGCTGCGACTGTCTTCAGGGTTTCCAGCTCACCCACTCCCTTGGAGGCGGCACGGGCTCTGGCATGGGTACCCTGTTGATTAGCAAGATCCGTGAGGAGTACCCTGACCGCATCATGAACACCTTCAGTGTGGTGCCCTCCCCTAAAGTGTCAGACACCGTGGTGGAGCCCTACAATGCCACCCTGTCTGTGCATCAGCTAGTGGAGAACACTGACGAGACTTATTGCATCGACAACGAGGCCTTGTACGACATCTGCTTTCGCACCCTGAAGCTGACGACTCCCACTTACGGGGATCTCAACCACCTGGTGTCAGCCACCATGAGTGGTGTCACCACCTGCCTGCGCTTCCCCGGCCAGCTCAACGCCGACCTACGTAAGCTAGCTGTCAACATGGTCCCATTCCCCCGCTTGCATTTCTTCATGCCAGGCTTTGCCCCCCTCACCAGCAGAGGTAGCCAGCAGTACAGAGCGCTGACGGTGCCTGAACTCACCCAGCAGATGTTCGATGCCAAGAACATGATGGCCGCCTGCGACCCCCGCCACGGCCGTTACCTCACCGTGGCCGCTATCTTCCGTGGCCGCATGTCCATGAAAGAGGTGGACGAGCAGATGCTGAACGTGCAGAACAAGAACAGCAGCTACTTCGTCGAATGGATCCCCAACAATGTCAAGACCGCAGTCTGCGACATCCCACCCCGCGGCCTCAAGATGGCCGCTACCTTCATCGGGAACAGCACGGCTATCCAGGAGCTGTTTAAGCGCATCTCTGAGCAGTTCACAGCCATGTTCCGCCGCAAGGCCTTCCTGCACTGGTACACCGGAGAGGGCATGGACGAGATGGAGTTCACCGAGGCCGAGAGCAACATGAACGACCTGGTGTCTGAGTACCAGCAGTACCAGGATGCCACTGCCGAGGAGGAGGGCGAGTTTGAAGAGGAGGGAGAGGAGGATATGGGTTAGATGGATAAAAGGGATTTAAATCAATTTCAACTGCATTCCATCCCTTGTTTCAGTTTGTTCTTTTATTCTCTTTCACTGCACAAAGAGCAGCTGTTAGTGTTTAACCTCTTGTAATTGCAATAAATCTTATCAGCATTTTCAAAACTTGTTTGTGTTCCTTGTGGATGTAAAAGATCAAAGTGATGAGCAGTTTCTGGAAAAACAGGAGACAAGATACATTTCTTTACAATAGTACATTTCTTGTTAAGTGCCTTTTATAGATCAAGAAACAGTAAAAGCATAAGCAAACATTTCTATAACACATTTGTTAATAACTTTTGTAGTTGGTTACAGTGGGATTATAGTAAAACAAATTACCTTTTTAAATGAAATCACACTAAATTGCCTCATTGGCAATTTAGTGTTAAAGAATTCTATTTAAGCTGCAACATACAAATTGCATGCTTGCTACAAGTCCAAGGTCCTGCACCCTCCAAGTTGCATTTTTAATGCTTGGTTTTCACATGCAATGTTAAATTGCTCTCATTTTGAGGGAAACTTTTTACAGAAGTGCTTGGAAGGCATTGGCCAATATTACAATACAGTGCACAGGGACAACTTGGGTTGGGGAACTTTAGGCTAGACATTGGTGGACACCATTTTCTACCTCACATTCATTTGCATCTACGTGCAACGGTATCTTCCATTGCGCCAACTAAAGTACATCCCACTCCTGAGATTCAGATCAGATAGGCACACTTGCAATAAAGCTGTCCCTAGTTAAGTTGGGGGTTGAGCTGAATTCCCACTAGTAACCAATTTATGAAATGAATTCTATCAGCTTGCAACATTTCTAACCCATCATTGTTACCTAGGTAACATACCTTTTTGACGGAGAATGCAATGCATGTATTCTACTGTAAGTCGCTCTGGATAAGAGCGTCTGCTAAATGACTAAAATGTAAAAATGTATTCCTATTACTTTCAATAATTTGTCACAGCGAATGGCAGTTGTATGTGGGATTGCCATGACAAAACCTGTATTATGAACCTTCTTCAGATGTTAGGTACCTAGTCTCTACAGACTGGTTGCCTCCCACAGTGTTACAAATGTTTTGCCCTAGGTCTGGGATTTCCAAGAGTATTAAGTACCCAGAACATCTTCAAGTTGTACAAATTAAACAATTGGTGGTGGTGAAGTAGCACTTGCATTCATTTAAACATTACAGAATACAACTAACAAAATATAGACCTTTGAGATGTTGACGATGAGCAATTGAAAAGGTTGTCAGCATACCACAGTATGTTTTACCATCATCTGGTTTGGGGATTTAAAAAAATACACTAAAATTCAAAGATCTATTGTAAATTATTGTTTGTGAGATTTCACAATTTTGCTGAGGGTGGAACTTACTTGAGGGGCTTGCTGGTCATTAAATTGCCTTCAATAAGACTCCCAAACATACGCATTTGTGCCTACAATGTCCAATACACCCTACATTTCAAAGACCTATTATTGTGAATCTGAAATGTCATTCTAATAGATGGCATAAATCCTTTGTGTATGGCTAATAACTACAGTACTAAGTTTTGTTTGGGAGATTTCACAATTGAGTGCTGAACTTACTTGAGGGGTTGCTGGTTAATAAACTGCCTTCAATGAAACTCCCAAACGTACGCATTTGTGCCTACATGATGAAAACGTGTGTTTTGCTAAAGATCAAAATCCAATGCAGATTGTAGAATCGACTTGGGTTACTGACCATAGAGAATCTTTATTACTTTCAAATTCCCATATGACAATAGATTTCCATTAAACTGACCATTAAATAAAATAATTTATCATATATATTAATATAATCAAAAAACAAAAACCTTTTCTTTCTCTCAAAGAATCCATCTACATAAAATCTGTTAATCATTTCCTTCAAGAAGGGTGGGTGTAGATCTGGACCCTATAGCCTGGTCCCATTGCAGATTGTGCTGTAATATACCCAACTCCATTCGGCATTACAACATACAGCACAAACACATCTGGGACGAGGCTCCACCAAACCGTTCTCCTGCCACCCAAACATATTACTAGTAGCTCCCAATACTCAGATGGCTTGTTCCCTTGGTTAAAAGCCTGTCAAACACAGGTGCCATCAAGCCCAAGCCTCAAGAAACATGTTTAATCCCAAATGGCACCCTATTCCAGCTATAGTGCACTACTTTTGACCAGAGCCCTATGGGCCCTGGTAAAAAGTAGGGCACTAAAGGGAATAGGGTGCCATTTGGACTCAACCACAGTGATCGTGTGAAGGCAGAATCAACCACAGTGATCTCAATCACTAACCAACTGCCACTAACCACAGACACTTTGATAAGTGTACATATATATCTGTATAATGTATATCTACATGAAACAAAACAGTAGGGTATGAGCGGTGATGAGGACGCTAGAAGGATTCCGGTTGGTGCGTCGGAGATGGGGGTGTGTCTGCGGGAGAGGCCACTCCCACTGCCCCCTGTCCATCAGGACTGAGAAGACCCAGCAGGTCCTCGTCCATCTGCTCCAGTTCACTTTCGTCCAGAAGCTCAAAGTCCTCGTCCTCGGTTGGTACAAACATGTCGTCCGGCATCTCCTCGGCACTCCTCTCAGACTCCGCAGCGACCACATCCTGGTCCTTTTCTGCCTCCTCTGTCTCGGCGACAGGGGCGGGGGGGCTTTCCGGGGCGCTGGGGGGCATGTCGGTGGGCAGGAAATCTGCGATGGATGGGCCCTTGCTTTCCTCGGTGGAGCGTAGCAGGGCAGACAGTGTGTTCTGCACCACGGTGGAGATTGCCGTGTTCACGATCTCCTCACTCAGGGCTTCCAGTGACTGCCTCGGGGCCTGGGATTCCCCTTCCCCCCCATGCACCACCACCTCCGCTCTCCCAGCACCCAGCAGTGGTCCCTGGTCCCCACCTGGCGGCCGTCCATGTCCGTTGAAGTGTGTGTTGACAAAGTGGAGCGGGGAGGCCAGGTGCTGGATGAGGAGGCTGGCCGGGCTCATGGGCTCCCCCTCCGAGGGCTCTCTTCCCCCAGCCGCAGCCCCGTCCCCTTGGCCCTGACCGGGGCCACGCAATGGGAAGTGGAGGAGGCTGTGCTCGATGGGGAACTCGTCAATCGAGGGGAATTCAGGTAGGTCCTTTAGGAATGCCTCCTCTGGGTCACTGTGCACACACTGCTGGTCCAGGTCTAAACAGTCACAGGAGAGAGAGAGAGGATGGGGTTAAAGGTAGTCAGCAATGCATGAAGTAAATCGCAATATTGGGTTGACTTCTAAGAATGTGAATCGCAAAGCTGAACTTCTCTGCCGTTCTGATCCAGCAGCTGTCACATTGCAGCAGCTTAAATCTCACCTGCACATGGCAAGATCTTTTTTGCGAGTGAATATCTACAATATCCTGCTTGTGGCAACGCCATGTCGCTGAGTAGCAGTTTAATATGCAGAGAAAATGTAATTCTGATATATAGTGAATGAGGAAGGAGTCAACAGCATACAGTTGAAGTCGGAACTTAACATACACCTTAGCCAAGTACATTTAAACTCAGTTTTTCACAATTCCTGACATTTAATCCTAGTAACAAATCCCTGTCTTAGGTCAGTTAGGATCACCACTTTATTTTAAGAATGTGAAATGTCAGAATAATAGTACAGATTTATTTCAGCTTTTATTTCCTTCATCATATTCCCAGTGGGTCAGAAGTTTATACACTCAATTAGCATTGCCTTTAAATTGTTTAACTTGGGTCAAAAGTTTTGGGTAGCCTTCCACAATAAATTGGGTGAATTTTGGCCCATTCCTCCTGACAGAGCTGGTGTAACTGAGTCAGGTTTGTAGGCCTCCTTGCTTTTTCAGTTCTGCCCACAAATCTTCTATAGGATTGAGGTCAGGGCTTTGTGATGGCCACTCCAATACATTGACTTTGTTGTCCTTAAGCCATTTTGCTACAACTTTGGAAGTATGCTTGGGGTCATTGTCCATTTGGAAGACCCATTTGCGACCAAGCTTTAACTTTAATCTATTTTGTGAAGTGCACCAGTCCCTCCTGCAGCAAAGCACCCCCACAACATGATGCTGCCACCCCCATGCTTAGGGGCACTGAGTTTGAAGGTAGGCCTTGAAATACATCCACAGGTACACCTCCAATTGACTCAAATGATGTCAATTAGCCTATCAGAAGCTTCTAAAGCCATGACATAGTCCAAGCTGTTTAAAGGCACAGTCAACTTAGTGTATGTAAACTTCTGACCCACTGGAATTGTGATACAGTGAAATAATCTGTCTCTAAACAATAGTTGGAAAAATGACTTGTGTCATGCACAAAGTAGATGTCCTAACCGACTTGCCAAAACTATAGTTTGTTAACAAGAAATTTGTGGAGCGGTTGAAAAATGAGTTTTAATGACTCCAAACTTCCGACTTCAACTGTATGTCTAACATCGGGTTATATGCTAGGGATGGGCATTTGAAATGATTTCACGATTAGAATATTATTTTTTTCAGATAGTCTAAATACATGTTTTGAAGAGTATTCTTTTTTTAAACTTCAATGGAGACTTGCTTGCGTAACTTGAGAGCCGGTGCACTGTGTTCTGCTTGGAAGGGTGGGGGAGGGGACGATAGGGGAGCAGTGGCCGGTGTGTGTGACAGTCTGTGTGTGTGGGGCACGGAGGAGGGAGAGAGAGAGAGAGAAAGTTGGCAAACCGACACACATTAGTTACACAAACTTGTTGCTGCCATAGGTTATCTATCATACCATCTGCTAGTGTCCGTCTTGACTGCATCTAATCTTTGTAAAGAAGCTAGCTACAGTAGCCAGCTAAATTAGCCAGCTAACTAGCTAAAGTAGCAAGGCTAATTGAGGCATCCTTGTGTACAACAACTCCATTCATATGAAACAACAGCCTACCAGTTGGTTGATCATTGTAGCCCAATTTCATTAAGGCATTGATTAGAAATCTCCCACTTCACTTGCGACACATGGAGCCTCTGACTGTGGTGCCACTTTGATTAACCGACAATAACAACACGCTAGGGCGAGTTTTTTGTTGTTGTTGAATGGTGCAAAACATTTTGCTTTGGTTTGCACTAATGAATACACACCATTCCTTTTCTTCTGAATCCAAGTTGCACAGGACAGATACTTTGGAGGAAGGGCCTGCTGTGCTTGGGTACCTACCTTCACAGACGTCTGTGAGCTGTGGGGTGGTAGCTCTGGATACGGAGAACCCCCCACTCTCCAAAATGGATGCTTCCTCGTCAGACAGCTCCGAGTCGGTGATGGCCATTGCCAGAGCTGTGGTCTTTGCATCCACCTGACCAATGACATGGTACAATTGAATGACATCATCGTTCTTTAGTGAAAGGCTCTCGACAGAACCCAATTAGGTTATTACAAAGTCAAGCCATAATATTTCCTTATCCTCTCAATCCTTTCATTGAGGGGAATATCTTGGTTAAGTATGAATAATCTCTCATTCCTCCTGAAGTGTGCGCTTGTTCTATTCCAGACATATTTAAAAGCATTAGATTTATAGGCATGGGCTAGAGGGAGTTTCCATTAACGTTACATTTCCTTTCAAATCCATAAGGGGAAGTGAACATGTGCATATTGCTGGGGAGAAAGGAAAGATTATTGGGATGCAACATGTGTCTAATTTTGAATCAGCCAAACCATTGAATCAGCAAAATGATTTGACAAGTCTCATGGAATGTAGGCTGCTACTGAAGGCTGAATGAAAGAACAGCTATTTCCATGTTAAAATGTTATGGGATGCATGTTCTCCATTGTTTTCGATGGTAGGCCACTCTGGTAAGACTACATTATGATCAAATAGCCATAGTAGTCTACTTGGCCACTATTAAAAAAACTAACTTAAAGCGGGTACAGCCTCAGTGTTCACAGTAAATGCGCACTGGAAGAATTTTCACAACATTCAAGTTTGCGCTCAGCAGACCTGAAATTTGCTCAGTGACAACATTTTTTGAGGGAACATTGCCCCCAACCCTAATTCTAACCTTAATCCCCTAGAAATAGCCTTTTTCCCTTGTGGGGGCTGACAAAATGTCCCCAGTTGGTCCAATTTTTGTTCTGGTCCCCACAAGTATAGGTAAATATGTCCACACAAACAACACACGGTCCTAGTGCCCTGGTGCAAGATGGCAGACAATGTGGTGCTTACCAGGGGGGCAAAGCAGGACAGCTCCTCCTCGCTCTCGCTCTCTGTCTCAGCCCTGGGCTCATCCCCTTCCTCCACCTCCTTCTTCACCTCTGCAACACACACAGTTTAAAAGGGTAACTGCAGGATCCAAGAAGTTGAACTTAAGACATTTTTTTAAATGTCACTTGGCGTGCAATTTACTACAAATTGAGGTCTGCGCGCACCACACCAGCTAATATTGTTAGCTGGAATGAGCTCTAGACTGACTTTCCAGTGGCAAGTAAAGAAGTATGCCATTTCATCTAACATATTCATGGAGTGCATGATGGATATTTCGATGTGCAATATTTCAAAATAGGATCCGGAATAATTAGATATGTTTTTGTCTCTTTAGAGGTGAATTTTCCTGTATATTTGTTGTGCATACTGGCCTAGGTGATAAGACTATGCTACATCATTTACCAACTGAGGAAGTGGGAACTCAAAACACATTAGCTAGATTGCTAAATCTAAATATGATATGGTTTCTTTAGCCATGCAATTGATCTAACAGTAAATGTAACGTCCTACAAAAACGTTTCATTGGTAGTCTACTTGATGCATTCATCGCAAATGGTGCGCTCTGCTCCGTTGGTGAATCATCTCAACTACATCCTGCGTTTGTAAAGTGGTTTTTTTCTCCTTTATATTGACAGTTCCAAAATAATTGTTACTCAAATAAAGCTGAGACTCTTAACAACAGTAACGGTAGTTGTTTGAAAAACTGTCTTTCACGCAATTATATATTTCTAAATGTTGCCCAACTTTCAGTATGCTTGCGCTTATCAGAATACATCTCTCCCTTCCCCTTGTGCGCAAAGAGGGGAGCGGGAGTGAGAGCCAGCAGCGAAACCGGGACAGGACAGATACTTTCATTGCAGGAAGCAGGTTAATCAAATAATGTTTTAGAAAAAAAATAAAAAAATAAAAATAAAAAGCAGCAGTGTAGCCTAATCACCGAAATTACAAACGTGCAAAATCGCGTCGGTATGGGGAGAGCGTCTAATTTTTATCGTCCCAGCTCTAGTTAGTGTTGTCTATCAAATGGCATAGGCTACCTTGCTCTCTCTGGCAACGACGCAACTCAGAGGCGCACATGTGGATAGGTCTTGAAAGAGTATTATTTGACGTTCATTTTAGTTTGTTTTTCCGCGGTGGCAACAATTAAGCTGCTGCACAATTTAACACAATTCATCCCTGTTGCATTTAAGACCTTTGAAAGCACAATTTATGACTGAAGACCTTTAAGGATCCGTGGAAACCCCAATCCTTACATGCCTGAAAATAAATTTGCTCCAGCTGCCACGCTAGTGGCACAAAGCGGGAGGAGAACGATTTCCCAGTGTTGGGTTCTGAGAATAGGAAATATACTTATTCATGTCACTGAGGGAGTGCTGAGGTTTAGAGGGGCTACACCAGAAGTTAATGGTTATAGGAGGAAGGTATATAGTGGGTGCAATTAAGCTTGGAATGTGTTGAGTGCAGTGGATCGATTACGTGTCAGGTATTGATAAGGGGAGAGAGCCATGGATTAGTGATTGGGGGGGGGGGGGGGGTTGAGGTCAGGTCACCTGAAGAGAGAAATAAAGGTTTATGGCCTACATCACTAGTGTCCTGCCAAGCAGTAAAGAATTATGTTTGTACAGATGTGTAGGAGACTCCGCCTATGAGGAACGGTTAAATATCAGTGCTTCTGTGAAAATGTTTTGTCTGAATGCAGCTGTATTGACCCTCTGGGCAGAATAAACTTGGTTAAGCTTTCATAACATGTGTTGAGTGTTTTACTCTGAGAATTAGAACCTAACACCAGGCAACCCTGACGTTCAGTGTTCACAGCCAGAGAGGGGACCTGGTGACATGTGAATGATGGCAACACACACACATGCACCATCAAACACACAGTGTAAACTCCTGGTGACATGTGAATGATGGCAGGGCAACACACACACATGCACCATCAAACACACAGTGTAAACTCACTCCTCTTATCGTGCTTGTGGTGCTGCGTGTCTCCCTTCATGCTGTAGTCCAGTTTCATCAGGATGGGCTCCAGGCCCGTGTACATCCGCTGGATCAGCTCGTGGTACACCACCAGAGGCCACACCAACACACTCAGCGCTGGGCACAGGACAAAAAACAACATGGCACTTAAATGGCATTTGACTCACCATGACAAGTGCAGCATCTGAAATGGCACCCTTTTGCCTACATAGTGTACTACGTTTGATCAGAGCCCATAGAGTTCTGGTCAAAAGATGTGCACTATATAGGGAATAGAGTGCCATTTGGAATGCACTCAATCTTTAGTTTAACCAGAGAAAGGGATATCCTTCAGGGTCGTATTCATTAGTGAACACAAAACATTTTGCAACGGAAACCATTTACTCCAAACGCTACAACGTTGCAAATGTCTGGCTACTGTGTGCACTATTGACTACGACCCTGGAATACCGAGCGTCACAAATGGCCAAATCACAATACATTTCTAGGTTGGGGAATGGCAACACTATAAACGGTGGTATGAAGGTTGCATTTAGAAGTTATTGGCAATAACTTTGGTTGGCAATTGTTACGCAGTAGCACTGCTTTTCTTACAGACAACCACACCCTTTGGCATACTGGTTGGTTGGCTGCCTTTGTGAAAAACAAGGAAAAAGGATTGAAAACGCAAGGCAGCTCACCGATGATATAGGATATCATGATTCCTGGTACGTAGTGTCCCACCACGGCGAGCACAGAACAGCCAGAGCACATCATGGCACAGAACTGGAGGGAGAAAAGAGACGCAGTGTCATTAAACCTGCAAGTTGGCTGAAACTAGTGTAGTGACACTAGGGATGACTACTTCAGCATCAGCAAATACCTCTTCAGATCAGAGGAGGATGGTGGGAGGAGCTATAGGAGGAGGCTCATTGTAATGGCTGGAATAGGATTCATGCAACGGTATAACATATGGAAATCACGTTTTACTCCGTTCCATAAATTCCATTCCAGCCATTACAATGAGCTCGTCCTCCTACAGATCCTCCCACCAGCCTCCTCTCCTTCAGATATACAAAAAAATATATATGCAACTCAAGCAATTTAATGTTTTGATAAAACATGACTGAGGCACTTAACAGTATGGTAATTTAGCAGTTGCTTTAATACACTTCAACCTACAGATACCAAATGACAAAGTATATGTGGCCAACGTGGAAATCGAACCCACAACCCTGACGTTAGAGGCAATGAGCTCTAACCCATCAAACCCAGCATACCTTTCCGTGGTTCTGCCTTTTGTACTGCAGCATCTCCTGGACGTAGAGGCAGCAGTAGAGGTAGCTCTCCACCAGGTGGTGGCTGAGCTCTGGAATGCTGAGGAGCCGGGGTTGCACACTCATGGTCTCTCTGCAGTCAGAGAAAGAGTCCGTGGGAAGAACACAAGCAGTACTAAGCCAGACCTAAAAAGCTTCAAGCGTCTCAGAGTAGGAGTGCTTATAATAGATAGGGTGAGCCTGATCCTAGATCAGTTCTTCTACTACTCTTTATAAATATGTGCCCTGGTGCTATTGACATGTACAGACCACGAAACAAGTAGGGAAAACACCTGAATAATCACATGAGTCACTATAACAGTAAAGTGCTTGAAGGTGTTATAGGAGCAGGGTGGAGTAGGATGTGTTTAAAGGCCCAGTGCAGTGAAAAATTTTGATTTTTCTCTGTTTTATATACACATTTCCACACTGAGGTTGGAATAATACTGTGAAATTGTGCAAATGATGATTATGCCCTTTTAGTGTAAGAGTCGTTTGAAAAGACAGCCCGAAATTTCAGCCTGTTTTGGTGGAATGGAGTTTTGGCCTTCAACGGTGACATCTCCATGCAGTAAATGAATGAATATACCGATAAGAAAGAGTTCCAAACCTCTCTGCCAACAACAACTAATGATACATTTCTCCTCCCCACTCAGACCACCCAGGGATTGTCCTAGCTAAATTCTTGTTGATTAATTGCTCTTTGCTAAGAAGCTATTTGTTTATCACATTAAGGTACTTAATTGTTACCCAGAAATGATTTGACACAGATTAAAAACAGCTGCATTGGACCTTTAATTGAGTCAAGATGTGTACCTTTCCATTGGGTTGGCCTCAGGATACTGAACTGTAGTGGAGAGAGTAGACAGGAGATATTTTTTCAACAGCAACAATACATTTTAGACTTCATAGAATAGGCTTGGGAATCAAAGTCATCAGAACAATGACATGTGAAATCAAATCCACAACATTCAACCATCTTATCAAAGCGTGACCTATACTAGCATTTCAGACTTCACACTGACCCCAGGGTCAGGTGTGGCAAGAGTAATGCATGCATGCACCTACTATGAACTTACTTACCTGTTGTAAGAGGTAATTTATGCTTCCATCTCTCCAGCTGCATGAGCCCTAGAATGGAAATACTCAGGAGGAAGAGAGGGCGCAGGGACGTCGAAGACAGAAGCCTGTAAAACACACATGAAAACAACCCATGCCATTTTAAAATGTTCCTAGCTATTTGCTAACGTTAAGTAGCTAGCTAGCCACAAGAGTGAATCGACTGTCAGCTAGCCCCCTGCCCTGGTTCAGAACAATACATGAAACAGAACTGTCAACTTGGACACGTTCAGTTGTCAAACGTTGCAGATATAAATGCCATGAATACAGCAATCATGATTAGTTGGTCTACATGTCGGAGAGGCATGTTTGTTCTACATTTTCACAATTCTATCTGAACGCTCCGAAACGTCTTGTTAGCGAGGTAGCTAGATTTGACATCTGTCAACTAGGTACTGTTATTTCAAAGATAGATAACTTGTAGTTAAGGTATGGTATTTGGCTAAACGTTATTCATTTATTTGATACTAGTAGGGTACATTTTGGCATACCAAACTACCAACTGACAGCGTTAAATAGCTAATTAGCCACCTAGCTAGCGTCACTGTCGTCCGAGGGATTATCGACGTCTCGCTGTCATTCAATCTAGCTACACTACAGTAAGTAGCTAGCTAGAGTTACTACTACCAAGCTAAAACAGTAGCTACAGTGCAGCTTCCTATTCAGTGCAACATAACTGATTACACGAGTGATTCTTACTAATGATTTAGCATTACCAGAACAAGGTGTTCAGCGTGAGCGCAACAAAGATGCTGTAGAGCGGCCTTTCCCAAACAAGCAGCCTCTGCACCCATAACAGCAAAGCCTCATATTGCGATAGCCAGCCTTGGAGACGCTCTCGCAGTTGCACAAGCTCAGGGTTCCCATCCCCGCATACTGGCTCTGACCCTCCGGCAGGGAACAGGTCCTCGAGGACGGAAGAGGAAGAAACAGAGGGGCGTCTAGCCTCCTCTCCGCTCGCCATTTTCCCCCCACTTTGTTATGTTGTTTTGGTGATCACGGGGTATGGATAGGCGGTTAGATCCACGCAGGCCCGTCATGGATAACAGAAAAAACCCCAAGTGGGAACCGATGTTACTGGTCGTCACTAGTTACCACAGCCACAAAGTCCTAAACCCCGCCCATTTCTGCTATTGCTCTTCTTAAAATGTGATTTTAACCCTAACCCCAAACCACACTGATAATCGTATGCCTAACCTTAAATTAAGACCAAAATGAAAAATTGGGTTTTCATTAATTCTTACTATACAGCCATTTTTGACTTTGTAGCTGTGCTATCTAGTGGAAACAGTTTACTGGCTCAGCATGTCACGTGCTTCCTTGTTTACTGCCCTCTCGGTTTTGTGAAAACAATAGCTATTTGCTGACATCTGCTGGATAAATGGGATACTACTATCCACTGTTACGTAAAATGCAATTTATATTTCTATCTCCACTTGTTACTCTGAAAAGCTTACATAAAACAGTGAAATCCATTGTGCAAGTCCATTATTAAAAAAAAACAAGTACAATTGATTAGAACATGTTTAATAAAGCACAAATTCAGCGCAACACAAAGTAACAAACTTACATCATCAATTTGATAAAATGCAACTAAGGACAATTGTGTTTTGTTGAACTCAACTGATACAGTTGATTGTTGCGGATGATGTTTCTCTCTACAGCAGTCTCCCTTTTCATCCACTTCACATTGTCCTCTAGTGATCTCAGTTTGGTTTGCTTGAAATCTCTGGAAAAGAAAAAACAACAGTGGAGATGCAATATGATCAAAGATTGGAATGATTATAACCAAAGCATATGATTAACAAAAGGTTGTGTGCATTATATCAGCATAAATGTAGATAATAAACTCCACACAGATCCTTGCCATAGACACAAACCAATCTGAGAGATGCAAATTTACAACAACATGGTTGCATTCCAAATGGCAGCCTATTACCTATATATAGTGCACTACTGACCTGAGATAGACTAGTGTCCTGTCCAGGGGCTGTACTTGTCCATCAAGCTACAGAAACAGGAGATAGGCCCGTGCTCCTATGAGCCATTCCTCAAACTATTTTTTTACTTTTTTTTTCACCTGAGCCCTATCGACAAAGGTCAAAAGTAGTATACTACACTATACGGAATAGGGTGCCATTTGACACGCAGATCAAATTGGATATCATCAAATCTTTATGCAGATACATCACCACATTCCTCTAGTGCCATACTGTAACTTAGCCTTTTTAGCTGCAGCTAGTCCATAGAATGTCAACCGCAAAGGCTTGGAAAGATTCCAGTCCTTCTGAAAATCATTGGATTTATCCTGCGCCCCATGCATCAGGCAAGCAGGGAATGATAGGTCAGAGGTCATCATCATCACCCTGTCTGTCTCTGTGTGTGTGTGTGTGTGTGTGTGTGTGTGTGTGTGTGTGTGTGTGTGTGTGTGTGTGTGTGTGTGTGTGTGTGTGTGTGTGTGTGTGTGTGTGTGTGTGTGTGTGTGTGTGTGTGTGTGTGTGTCCACTTGCATGTTGGTGCTTCGGGATTGATATGTGGCTGAAGCTCAGAGAAACAGGGAGCAACGTATAGCAGCAGCAGCTGTTGTGGGGGGTCAAAGAAGCGTGTCTGACAGCCAGTCAGTGAGCTGGGGGGATTGGGGAGAGGAGAGAAAAAGGGTGCACCTACCTGGGCCAGGGAGGTGGGGCTAGAGGCGGTGGAAGATGTAGATAGGGCAAGGGTGCCTGACTCCCACAGGTGCTAAGAGGCTAAAAGGGCGTCATTACCTGCCGGGGTTAACACCATGGCCTGGAGCAGGTCGGAGAGAGAGATGATCCCCCTGCACACATCCTCTTTGTCCACCAGGACCAGCCGATGGACCTGAGGGGAAAGGATGGGGACAGGATGAGGAGTGGAAGGGGGAGAGGATGGAGAGAGGAATGGGGCAGGATGGAGAGAGGATGGAGGGCATGATTGGGAGAGGATGGGGACAGGATGAGGACAGTATGGGGAGAGGATTGAGAGTGGATGGGGGCAGGATGGGGAAGAATGGGGAGAAAATTGGTGCAGAATGGGGACAGGAGGGGGAGAGGATAGGGGCAGGATGGGAGTGTGTGGTGGGAAAGGGTTGGCCGTGGTTACACAACAAGGACGTACTGGTAATTAAGTAGAGTAGAGCAGAGCAGTAAGCAACATAGGGCTAATACCTATACAGTCTACAGCTAATACACTGAAATACATAAAATACTAGTGGCCTAATGTCACCAAACCTTCATAACTCTATATTTCATTGTGTGGGCTAATAGAGCTAAATGTTACAGCATGTCATAGCCCATTACTTTTACGTGTTTTTAAAACAAACTCATAGGTGGAGTGGAGAGGCAGGGCCACTGTGACAGAGGACATGACCTGGGTCATATTCAGTAGAGCACACCGTAGCAAAAATAACAAGTGTTTCTAATTGGACACGTTCAGGTAGTCCCTCCCTGTTGCAGCCCGTTTTCTTCTATTTGGTGACTTATGAACACAACCCTGGGGTGAGCAGAGTGGGACACTGACCTCAGCCTTAATGATGCGATCGATGATGGTCTGCAGGGTCTCGTCGGGGAGACACTTGATGACGCCCTCGACGAAACAGCAGCGCCGTCGGATGGCCTCCTCCATGGACATGTTCAGGTTGTTGTATGTCTTCTGGGCGTCCAGATTCTGTCTCCGAGAAGAAGAGAAGAGGCGAGAACAATTATAATGTACACAATGCACCAACAAAGACATGAAGGGCTTTATTTTGTATAGTTTTCAGGCGAATTAAACTGTAAAGGGCAGTTTTGGGGTACGTACAATCACATCAAATCTGGAGTAGAGAGCCACCACCTTGCCTTGGTGTAGAAAGGACAGTGAGATACATAGCCTACCTACATCTTACAAGTAAAACCTTATTTTGAAGGGCACCTACATAAGGACATACACATGTACTGTACGAGTCAGTGTTCGACTTTGAACTAGAGATGAGGTTAACCCACCTTGTTCGTTTACTACGGGCAGTGCGGAGACCCTCCTCTCTACAAACACAGACAGGGCATCGTAGACTGAGGCCGTCTGCTGGACCGTGGCAATGTTCCGGAATGTCCCGATCCCAACGTCCTGGATCGTCTTCTGCATGAAGCAGGGTTTTGGGACTGTCTCTTTCTGTGTAGAGTACTTTTTTTTTTTTTTAAAGGAACACAAGGAATGTAAAAGCAACACATACAGTTCACAACACCACTGTTTGAAATGGATGCCCAAAACACACAGACATCTTCAAGTCATGTTGTCTTACAAATATATGGAGAAACTTGAGGATTCGCTTGTGCGTGAGAATGTGTAAGACATTTCCGGACACAGGATCGATAACCGGCAATCTGTGGATCTTATACCTCAGTAGGGAATAGATGGCGTCGAAGAGGCTGCAAAGGAGAGGAGGGGAGACTGAGTAGGCCAATAGTCACTGTGTCTAACCCTGGAGAGCACAACCAACATCCACACCTGGGTCGTGTTGCAAAAACATTTTGCTAGTGTGCCCTCCTGAACACAACCTAGAACACTGCCTGTAATTGACTGAATCCCAGCCTCAATTTCCTTAGTCTGTCACTCATTAAAAAAGTTATCAGCAAACGTAACAACTCAGACAAAGCCAGGTGACAGGAGTTGGTTTGACTGAGAGCTGTGTAGATTCACCTGGCGTCTGGAGTGATACTGTGAAGACAGTGGTTGGAGTATTGCAGATACACATCTGCAGACAGAGAGAAATAAACAGAAGGGAAAGTTACAGAAAGACATGTACGTATATACCATAGACATAGAACACTATCGTTCGCCTTCTCTAGCTTTTTTACTAGAATGAATCACCTCGCCATGTTCCAATTTGATGCCTCTCCAGCTCATTCATTTCAACCTGTGGGAGGGGGGAAACATATTGGACAACTTACATTATAAATGATGTCTGTGTCATTCACACAACCAGGATCTTGTCTCCATTGAACATGCTTTTTAGTCCAGGACAAGGCTTAAATGGATAGTCCACCCAAATTACAAAAGGGTTTCCTTAGCCTGTAAGCAATTCATGGACAAGGTAAGACAGCAATCCATGCTTTGGTTTTGTTTACCTGGCCACTGTCACGAAAGGCTAACATTTAAGAATTTTAGTCAAAAAATCAATGTAGGTCAATATCCCCGTTATTAGCATTTTGCATGTTTCATGTCCAAATCATCTTAAAGTACGTTTATTGAGCTACACCATCTAGACACATTGGGATGATTTGGACATGAAATGTGAAACATGCTTATGTCTGGGATATTGACTTGCATTTGGTTCAAATACACACCAATGGGGACCTGTAGTAATGATGGAGAATGTTGATGAAATCTGTTATAGTCAGCATACCTGCGAGGACAATAGAGAGAGAGCTCTTATCACTATTGGGATGGATACGCGCTAGTGTTTAGTCTTCATATCACACTATCCCCAAAACCAGTCCAAGCTTGCAATCATTCAGGGCATAGCGTTGCCATAAGCAAGTAGCAAGAGAGCACCCCCTAATCTCTTCTCTTACCCACAAATCTCTGTGTCTTGCTATCCCAGAGAGGTGCAGCTCGCAAGCCGTTTGCTACAAGAGCGAAAAAGGCTTTCTTCACCTGCAAACATAGGATTTTTTTTTAACATAACCTGTTAACACCGGTCTTAGTAGTGAATATGTTTTAGGAAAGCAGCACATGAAATATTGCTGCAGGGAAAAGGGAAAACTGCTATAATTGTAGCTGTAATTACAGGAAAGAGGATTTGAAATGTCATACCAAAAGGGACCATAACCTTTCCCTTGGGAAGTGGAGGGAGATTAAATATCTGGGTTGAGTTCAGCAGGAAGAATATGTTCTAAAACGGGGAGGCACTACGTGAATTTGTCAAATAAGAACACAGATTTTAGTTTCCTGTAACCTGTTGTAAGACGTTTTGCTACGATGTGCCCTACTGAACACGACCCTGGACTCTTTTTTTTTTCCTTCTCCCCCTTATTTTGTATTGTTCAGTTTCAACATACAAGTGATTTACAGGACATTGGACTCTTACTTGTAGTGTTGTGTCAAATATGACCAGTTTACAGCTGGTTGGAATGGCCTCATAGCAGCAATGATTTTTCATGAACTTCATGTACATCTCAGCATCGGCCTCTGAAGTTATGGGGAGGTGAAATGTGGACACACACACACACAGACAGTTATAGATCCCCTATAGACCTCATTCCACGAAACAGACACACAGTGTACATGCATACACAAACACTGAAGGTTACCTGAATTACCTGCATTCTTCAATTGTTCACGCATCTCTTGAAACGAGATCTAGACCAACAGAAAAATACACCAACAACCTGAATCACTCTATAACACTTAGATAATAGTGCTCTAAAATCTGCTGGAATGAACCTCGAAGGAAAAACACTCAGGATCAAGGTGAACTCAGCTCTAAACCAAAAACACTGTTTTACAATCCAATAGACTTTTTACCCCAGCTTTATTCCTTGTAGTCCTACACGTTTCAGTTCTACACACACTTCTCAAACACAAATCCGGCCAACTGTTCCATGACCTACCTGCCTTATAAGTCTTTTCTCCATGAAAGAGTTGGCCACTACGCACCCAACAACAAACGCTAGGTCCTGCTACACGCAGGCTCCTCTACCCACTACCCACAAACCAGTTGGGTCTATATTAGGAGCAGGAGTCTCAAGTGGTATGCAGAGGGCCAAGGGGATGGGGGTGGGGGGTGAGGGGAGAGGGGTGAGGGGAGAGGGGAGAGGGGTGAGGGGTGAGGGGTGAGGGGAGAGGGGTGAGGGGAGAGGGGTAGGCAGAAGAGGGGTGGGTACATTCCTCTCTGACATATTCCACATAGTTTCTGTGTGGATTTTAGGACCATTACAGCATGTTGTTGATGTGGTTCCTGGCATTGTGACTGATCTGATATTTTGCACAGAAGCACAGCGTCAGAAATGCTCACGCAGACTTGGCATACTAGGACTACATGAGGTACAGCAGTCAAAATGACGTGTTGTGTTGTGATATGGATATGTGCTGAAGTGTTTGGAAAGGCGTGCTATGACTCTGGTGATGGGTGTAACTACGTTGACTGTTTTGATTCAGCTGTAATGGCTTCCTGTTCCCATTGGCATTGTGTTGTTCATTGTGATTTGCACAAGCTTGAGGACAGCAGCAATAACAGGAAATTAGGTGAAGTACACTACGTTGTGCAAAGTTGTTGCTGGGAAAATTGCATTTTAATTGTGTTTCCTTGATTCCTCACATCCTCTCAAAACACATTGGAGAAGATGGGGGCTCACATTCACAAAGAGTATCAGAGTAGGAGTGCTGATCTAGGATAAAGTTTAGCCTTTTAAAATCAAATCAAATCGCATGTCACATGCACCGAATACAACAGGTGTAGACCTTACAGTGAAATGCTTACTTACAAGCCCTTAACCAACAATGCTTTAAGAAGTTTAAGAAAAATAAGTGTTAAGTAAAAAATAGAAAATAAAAGTAACAAATAATTAAACAGCAGCAGTAAAATAACAATAGCGAGGCTATATACAGGGGGTACCGGAACAGAGTCAATGTGCGAGGACACCGGTTAGTCGAGCAAATTGAGGTAATATGTACGAGTTAAAGTGACTATGCATAGATAATAAACAGAGAGTAGCAGCAGCATAATAGAGGGGTCTGGGTAGCAATTTGATTAGCTGTTCAGGAGTCTTATGGCTTGGGGGTAGAAGCTGTTAAGAAGCCTTTTGGAAGTATACTTGGCGCTCCGGTACCGCTTTCTGTGTGGTAGCAGAGAGAACAGTCTATGACTAGGGTGGCTGGAGTCTGACTATTTTTAGGGCCTTCCTCCAACACCGCCTGGTATAAAGGTCCTGGATGGCAGGAAGCTTGGCCCCAGTGATGTACTAGGCTGTACGCACTACCCTCTGTAGTGCCTTGCGGTCAGAGGCCGAGCAGTTGCCATACCAGGTGGTGATGCAACCAGTCAGGATGCTCTCGATGGTGCAGCTGTAGAACCTTTTGAGGATCTGAGGACCCAAGCCAAATCTTTTCAGTCTCCTGAGGGGGAATAGGTTTTATCGTGCCCTCTTCACGACTCTCTTGGCGTGTTTGGACCATTCTAGTTTGTTGGTGATGTGGACACCAAGGAACTTCAAGCTCTCAACCTGCTCCGCTACAGCCCCGTCGATGAGAATGGGGGCGTGCTCGGTCCTCCTTTTGCTATAGTCCACAATCATCTCCTTTGTCTTGATCACGTTGAGGGAGAGGTTGTTGTCCTGGCACCACACTGCCAGGTCTCTGACCTCCTCCCTATAGGCTGTCTGATCATTGTCGGTGATCAGGCCTACCACTGTTGTGTCAACGGCAAACTTAATGACGGTGTTGGAGTCGTGCCTGGCCGTGCAGTCATGAGTGAACAGGGAGTACAGGAGTGAACAGGGAGTACAGGAGGGGACTGAGCACGCACCCAAGGGGCCCCCGTGTTGAGGATCAGCGTGACGGATATGTTGTTACCTACCCTTACCACCTGGGGGCGGCCCATCAGGAAGTCCAGGATCCAGTTAGAGCTCAAATGGCATATTGAGCTCAAATGGCATATTGCTTTCTAGGGTGTGTGTGTGTGTGTGTGCCAAGATTGAGCTATTCATCTCACAATGTTGACAACTCACATTACATACTGTCTGTCAAAGTGGACCACGTGGACAGCGATACAGACCTAAATGACAAATGAAAACCAAACCTTTAAAAGGGTCAAACATTTTATTACATTTTTTACAGATTTCTACACATTGAATGTTTTGTACATTGTTTACAAAATTCAAGGATTTCGTGCTTCAAAATCTCAGTCTGATTTGAAAAGGTTTTATTTAGATGCTTCCAGAAAATCAACAAAAGCCAAAGTTCATGTCCTAGGGACCACAGTGCCTCATGGCCTTGTCAGAAACGTGTCAACGTAAAACCAAGTCAAAATGTACAAATAATCACAAATTCCCTAGCAAGAAACTATCTTGAGTAGAAAAATATGAGAAGAGCTAACTGTTTTTCCGGGATGAGAGACATAGAAACAGTATTACTTAGGATTTACATCCCCATTCAAGGAATTCTATTTCTATGGAGAAAGAAGACATGTTCCATTTTTGAGCAGGTAGAGAAGACAAATGGTTTGTGAGTGATTGAGTGGCTGTTACTGTTGGTCAGGTCTCCCCAACGAAATGGGTATGTTAAAGAGGGCTACTAATTAATTGCAGAAAATGAAAAACAGATCTCTTAAAAATATATATATAATAATAATTGTGTTTTTCACAATACAACTCACCCATATGAGGATGTTAGGTTTCCATGAAAAGGTTATTGGATGAAAATTGCAATCATTAGATACATTTCCAAAACAAATCATGTTTGATGTTAGGCGCCATCATACTCAAAACGCTTATTTAAAAAAAACGGCAAACAGTAGACTGGTTATGACCTATTTGAGTTGCGTGGCATTCTGTTGGACAAACATGAAATCAGAGATAGCCACTGCATTCTGTCATGGTAAAATAAATAGTTACTTGAAAAATAAACTAAAAGCCCGCACTCTCAGAGTTGCATCTCACCCAGTGCTATCCGAGTTCAGGGTCATGTTCAGAAACAAATGTACTTGCTGAACTATCTTCGTTTACTGTTGCAAAGCGGTTTAAAACATTTCGCTACAATGTGCCCTAATGAACACGACTTGAGGGGCAGCCATACTGAGATATGAATTTCATGTTTTTTCACTGGAATAAAAAAATCATTTAAATCTCTACTGTTGTTCAGTGCAGGGACCTGAGGCTTTGCTGGTCTAGTTATTATTAACATACCAAAAATGACCCAACGACTCCACGGCAAATCAAATGCAGGCTAGCTAGTTGTCTCTAGCTTGAGTGCAAGTCTGTTTGTGCCATCATTCCAACTCCTTCTCACTCATTGTCATGCAATGTTTGGCTTGACAAGGAGAGCAATAGAGTTGGCAAGAGCACAAACAGATCTGGGACCAGGCTTGACTCCCTTCTTAAAGCACTACAGTACTGACTTAGAAAGCAGCCTTGCTTTTATGGAAACAACTTACTTTCTCACATTCTCAAATAGCTATGACGTCGCATCAAAACTTAACTCTTCCATCTAAAAACATGACTTATCCCAACTCCCACAAGCCCCCATTTTCAAACATAAGTAAAGAGTAGGTAGCCTGGGTACCAGTCTGTTTGTTCCATGATGCCATCATTCCACAAACAAATCTGGTACCCAGGCTAAAGATCAGGTAGTAACAAACGCTGTGCGAGTATGGTAGCCATGCTTAAACATATTTTGGTGTATTTTTAAACCAAACATGAAATATTAGTTTGTCATGTACACACCTTCTAGAAACACCCATTGAAAAGCTATGTGATCCAACCTTTGAGAAATAAAATGTTAGAAAAGATAAGTGTCTGAACACAGAACTCAGATCTCACGCTGTTATGAGTTCATCTTACTTATTTACACCAATTCAGCTGGCAAACCACTGTACAAAATGTGCTACTCGCCTTTAGGGGCCCTTATCTCAAATTTAGACAGTATATGCAAAAAAAAGCAAATACAAAATAAAATTTCACTTCCCTTTCACTGCAACGGATGCATTCTGAAAAACCAGCTGGTTTCATTTGGAGTCCAGCGTCATCGTCATTGAAGGGTAACGATAGTGGCTTGTTTTGTCCGTCTGTGTCTAGCTGGGCATGAGGAGAGATGGGGCTTTCTCGATGGGCAGCATGAACTGTGGGCAGCAGGGTCCGACACGGAGGGGTGCCATGCCAGTCAGACGGGAGTCCAGGAGCATCGGGGTGGCTCCGTAGAGGAGGGGGGCAGGGGCCAGCCACGGTGCTGCGGGGTGACCAGGGGGTCCAGGCTCAAGTAGTGGAGCAGAGGTATTCCGTGGGTCGCACTGGATGGAGCCAGGAGGGAGGCTCCCCACTATAACTGGGCAGCCGGGGCAGTGCAGAGAGGAGGCGGACAAGGCTGGTTCAGTGTCAGGCTGGGGGTGTGGGTCAGTGTGGCTTAGCGAAGTGAGGATAGAGCCCCATAGACACAGTATAGAGGTCTGAGAGGAGGTTGGCGAGCCGTGGTTGTGGTCGTCGTGGGTGTGGAGAGTGCCAGGCCGGCGGTTGTGACTGTCGTTGCCCAAGACGCAGCAGCGAGGGAGGTCGGATGCTGGACTGGGGGTCTCTGGGACTGGGAGCAGGCCTAGTGGTGGTGGAGAGAGGCTGGAGCTCGGCAGGTGGACTTGGCGGACTGGGGCCAGGGGCTGGCTGCTCCTGGGGAGGCTGGTGGCGATAAGGCCCGCGACACTGGTCAGATACACCAGCCCCAGCATGCAGGTCACCTGGAGAGAGGTGAGGACGTGGATTTAGTGGATTTCTTTCATTATGTTTTTCCTTTCCCCCCCAAACTGACTACTTTCAAAAGTGTTGCTTCTTTCAATCAACACATAGTTTGTGGGTTTCTGCAATTAGCAGTTTTTGGAAATTGATGCGATGGAAATGTTATACTTGTGCTTTTCTAATAACTAATTTCTGTGTTCTATTCATGTGCTGTTCTAATAACCAATTTCTATGTTGATGTAAGTGACAGATTTAACGAATCCTCACTATCAGCATCTACAATTTGTTTAGAGAACGAAAGATATTTTAGTTTCAAGGTCCCAGTTTAGAGAGAAGAAGCCTTGTGAGGTATTGGCCTGTCACATGCATGACCCAGTATTGGTCGGTCACATGAATGAAACAAAACGGTAACGATTAATTAATTATGCACATATAACTTGTCTGTGTATATCCGTATACAAGACAACTGCTGGAACTGCCCCAGCAGAGCTTCTGACAGACGTTCACTATGGTGCATTAAGTTTGATGGAACCTCTCCAGCACGCTGACAAATAAACAATGATTCATCTAAGATTTACTTTGAGTGTCCCTGTGTAAGAATTTCCATGACATTGACATGTTACTTTCAGGTGTGTTTCTGAAACCATCGTTGTGTCCATTCGGCACAAAGCAAGAGAAAACATACTACCTATATGTGTTAAATAAGAAATGCTATTTTCTATTTGAAAATGTTCTGCTACGATGTGCCCATACTGAGCATGACCCACGACTCAGTCCTTCAGTGCACTGTGGACCCCACTGCCCGTGCCCTCTGACCCCTCCTCACCTTGGCAAAGTGCAGGTAGATGGCCGTCAGTGCCTGTCGCCACGCCGCCTGCTCCAGCAGCACACAGAGGTCAGTGTAGGTGAACCAGCCTCGCTTCATCCCCTGCTTCTCTGCAATACTGGAGTCACAACAGGCCTGCGTTAATATACACACACACACGGACCACACTCTATGCAAACACAGAGAGAGAGAGACGGACGTAGAACAGAGTCTGGCAAACAAATGACTGCGCTCATGTGACACACACAACCAACCCTTTGTTTGAACAAGCAGCTCTGTATCAGATCTACAGTCCCTATGCCAGCCAAATCACCACAAGAACGTGACACTACTAACTTAGTTCTTCCCTGAAGAATCATGGGGCCTACAAAAATAGAAGTCTCTATGACATTCCCAACCCTTCATAGCTTCTTGTGTTTCTAATGCATTAGGAGTCTCACACACACATACCCAGATCACAGGCCAATGTTTTTCTTGCGGGGATGGTCAGGGGGTCAGAACATAATTACAAATATTTTATAGACCACAAATTGACTACAAGAAGCCCAAACAGATATAATATTTGACTAAAACAATCATTTCAAATCTGGCATACATGTGTATATGATCACATATACTGTATCGCTCTCTATTATGCATAGGAATACTTTGGAACAGAGTTACAGAATTAAAAACACATGGAAATAAAAATAAAACATTCTCCCACATTTCGTGGTATCCAATTGGTAGTTACAGTCTTGTCTCATCGCTGCAACTCCCGTACGGACTCGGGAGAGGCGAAGGTCGAGAGCCATGCGTCCTCCGAAACACAACCCAACCAAGCCGCACTGCTTCTTGACACAACGCACATCCAACCCGGAAGCCAGCCGCACCAATGTGTCGGAGGAAACACCGTACACCTGGCGACCTGGTCAGCGTGCACTGCGCCCGGCCCGCCACAGGAGTCGCTAGTGCGCGATGAGACAAGGATATCCCTGGCGGCCAAACACTCCCTAACCCGGACGACGCTGGGCCAATTGTGCGCCACCCCATGGGCCTCCCGGTCGCGGCCGGCTGCGACAGAGCCTAGGCTCAAACCCAGAATCTCTGGTGGCACAGCTAGCACTGTGATGCAGTGCCTTAGACCACTGCGCCACCCGGGAGGCACATGGAAATAATTTGCTGGTGGTTTTACATTAGGTGGCCAAATAAAAATCACCCAAAATTCGGCCCGCAGGGCGACAGTTGGAGAAACCTGCACTAGCATGAAAAACTATCTACGTGAAAACAAGAACCACAAACCTGGTTTCTAGTTGATTCAGTATGCCAAAGTAGTCCACGGGCTCAGTGAAGAGGCTCCACTCCTGAAACACAGAAGTGAGAGCAGCTGTCAGATTGCATATTATGGCCATACAAATACAGTACAATGGGATTTAAATATTAGTGATGGGCGGGTTGACACAACCTACAGTCCCCGTGGTTAGAACTGCGGGCGGGTGGGTTTAGGGTCATGAAATATTGTGTGGATATGGGGGGGGGGGGGGGGGGGGGTACAGCGCAGAGAAGCACGAGATTGAACTTCACTCAACTTTTTAGAGTTTTACCCGTTAGTTAACACTATTATAGTTTCCGTTTACTGTGGGAATTGTGATCGAATCAACGCAATATTAGCCACTTTCAATACAACAAACAGAAACAGAACTAACTATGCAAGACTTAGTATACAACACTATCTATGCAAGAGATTTTGTTGTAGACAGAAAGCATCAGAGTAGGATACTATTGCATTGACAGGCACGACTCAGGCCCGTACTTTACACAGACCGGTGCGCCATAACCGATCAGAGCTTCACTAGGCCTCGCCATAACCAATCAGAGCTGCAGTAGGCCTATATGCAAATAGGCATTGCCATGGATTGGTGCCACTTACTTTGAACTGGACTGAGTTTACAGCATGAGCGGTTGTGAGTATATGATGTGTGCACATTTGTTCAGATCCTTTTCTAGTTAGTGAGTTATTAGCCCAGTCATAGATCATTTCTAAATCAGCAATGGGGGACCGATTTCTTCCTACAAGAGCACAAAACGTGTCGGGTACAGAGCATTTTTTTTGTCTTAAAGGGACAGTGTTGTATTTTGAGACCGGCTTGAAGAAGCTAAGTAGCCAATAGGCAGAGGGTAGTATAATTTGTCTGATTCTCTGTAATAATGGTATGGGAATAAGGATGTATTTTATTTTGTAAAGTGGTTTCTCACGTCAAACAACATTTTCAGTCACATCCTTGTCTGAAGGACAAGTGGATAAACAGGTTCATGTCAAGCCCTGTGTGTTTTTTTTATCATGGAATATACAGTACCATTGAAAAGTTTGGACACGCCTACTCATTCAAAGGTGTTTTCCCATTTATTTCTACTATTTTCGCCATTTTAGCATAACAACAAAGACATCAAATCAACACATATGGAATCATGTAGAAACCAAAAAATGTGTTAAACAAATCTAAATATATTTTATATTTGAGATTATTCAAAGTAGCCACCCTTTGCCTTGACAGCTTTGCGTACTCTTGGCATTCTCTCAACCAGCTTCACGAGGAATGCTTTTCCAACAGTCTTGCAGTTCCCACATACTGTATGCTGAAAACTTGTTGGCTGCTTTTCCTTCACTCTGTGGTCCAACTCATCCCAAACCATCTCAATTGGGTTGAGGTCAGGGGATTGTGGAGGCCAGGTCATCTGATGCAGCACTCCATCACTCTCCTTCTTTGTCAAATAGCCCGTACCCAGCCTGGAGGTGTGTTGGGTAATTGTCCTGTTGAAAAACAAATGAAAGTCCCACTAAGCACAAACCAGATGGGATGGCGTATCGATGCAGAATGCTGTAGCCGCCATGCTGGTTAAGTGTGCCTTAAATTCTAAGTAAATCACTGACAGTGTCACCAGCAAAGCACCCCCACACCATCACACCTAAATGCTTCACGGTGGGAATCACACATGCAGAGATAATCCGTTCACCTACTCTGCTTCTCACAAAGACATGGAGGTCGGAAGCAAAAATCAAAATAATTTTGACTTATCAGACCAAAGGACAGATTTCCACTAGTCTAATGTCAATTGCTCGTGTTTCTTGGCCCAAGCAAGTCTCTTCTTCTTATTGGTGTCCTTTAGTAGTGGTTTCTTTGCAGCAATTTGACAATGAAGGCCTGATTGACACAGACTCCTCTGAACAGATGATGTTGAAATGTGTCTGTTACTTGAACTCTGAAGCATTTAATTGGGCTGCAATTTCTGAGGCAGGTAACTCTAATGAACATATCCTCTGCAGCAGAGGTAACTCTGGGTCCTCCTTTCCTGTGGTGGTCCTCATGAGAGCCAGTTTCATCATAGAGCTTGATGGTTTTTGCGACTGCACTTGAAGAAACTTTCAAAGTTACCCCCCCCAGATACACCCCAATCGTAAAACGCTTTTGGGAAGGGGCCAGGCAGAAAAAGTGACAATGTCGAGTTCAATTCAATAAGAGAAAAGCTACGAAATGGAGAGTTGAAAATAAAGAAAAGGGGGGGGGGGGGGGGGGGGCAAGAAAAGTAATGTTTGGGAAAGATTTGGTGAAGTGGTAAAAGATGATGAAAGCAGTGCCGGCTATGTTATGTGTAATGAATGTGAGGCACTATACTTTAAATAAGCATATGACACTTCAGGGAACTGTAGCCTACTGTTCAGATGGGTTAAATGGAAACTGAAATCTGGACACTGGTCTATAACCTCTCACACAGCCTTAATATTAACTCCTGCAGAATTGAGCATTTCTTGCAATAAAATGATACACCAAATGTAGGAAACATTTTGACCCGAAAAGGAGTAGAGAAATATGATTTCTTTCTTTCAGCATCTTGAGAGAAAGTGAATGCGCAGTTAGATATCTGTAAGAGATGTCATCTTTATCAGCATCATAAAAGCTGATAGTATTTCAACCACATTAAATATGCATCCAAGCTGAACTGAATCTTTTCAGAAACCCGTTGGGTAGTTTTCACAGCTTTCTATTTCCTTCCAACCAGTCAAACTGATGCTATTTGGAAATTTACACTGAAAATATTTCCGTTGTTTTTGTCATTGCATTTTCTCCCGGTTCCTGAACGTCTTTGCTCCGTTAAAGAAGCAGAGACAACAGAACATTTGACCAATGTCAACTGAATTGAAGCATTCATTCTATCGATTTATGACATTCTGGTGAGCAAGGGTTTATTTAGTCTTCTAGGGAAACAATGACAGAAGAGAAGCTGCATGCATCTAATTAGAGACAAGATGATTAAAAAAAGCCTACCAAAATGTCAGAAATAAGCAGAAACATATCTAAATCAGGCAACAACAAAGAATCCTGCACCTTCTGTCAAAAAAATTGTTCTGCCATCTCTGACTGTATCCTACAGCGCTTTTTCTATATTAGTGGGTTAGGGTCGGGCCTCAGATTTTCATTGCGGGCGGATGGGGGTGAACTAACGATTGGACCCACGCACCACTATTAAATATATGGCTCTGAGTAGGACCACACGTTTCTGGGCCTGTGGTATAGTATGTAATACCACGTATAACTTACAATGGCATCGAGGAAATTCATCTCCAGGGTGTTGACAGTCTGGACGTCCAGTTTTCCAGCTGCTCCCCACTCGTCGTTGAACACCTCCTCGTCCTCCCCTTCGTCGTACAAATACTTGCTGGCAACCATCTGGAGGAAAGGCGACACAGGATTAGGAGGTTAAGATCAGTCCATATGTCATAGAAAGCAAGTTGTGTTCGCATCCATCTCACACATACTACACAGGAGATTCCATCTTATTAATTCTATTGCTTGTTATTTTTGACTTGACTATTGTTATTGACTGACGTACTGCATTGTTGAAGAAGCAATTACATAAGTATTTTACAGCATCTTTTATACCTGCTGTAAACTGTGCGTGACGAATAAAATGTGATTTGATAACATGACAGGATGCTTTCCCAGACACACTCTTATGCCTACCCCTGGTCTAAAAAGCACATTGCGGGCAGCTGCAGGAAATTGTAAATTGAACAAGAATTGGGTGTAGTATATGGGTCTGGGCCCTACATGCCCAGCAATTACAGAGACCCATGTTCATAACAAGCTGTACTGTGCCCATCACATGCATAGCCTTGGCCTAATTCTGGTGAGAGGACCTAATACTTATCACATAGGCTAAATAGCCTTTGTCTAATTCTGGCGGGACAACCGGTGAGTTCCAATCAACCAAAAAAATATTGTCACATGCTTTGTAAACAACAGGTTTTATTTATTTCACCTTTATTTAAATAGGCCATGGTGGCAAAGTAATTACAACATAGTAATTAAACACTGGAATGGTAGATGTGCAGAAGATGAATGTGCAAGTAGAGATACTGGGGTGCAAAGGAGCAAGACAAATAAATAAATACAGTATGGGGATGAGGTAGGTAGATAGCCCATCTGTAAGCAGCCCATCTATGTACAGGTGCAGTGATCTGTGAGCTGCTCTGACAGCTGGTGCTTAAAGCTAGTGAGGGAGATATGAGTCTCCAGCTTCAGAGATTTTTGCAGTTCGTTCCAGTCATTGGCAGCAGAGAACTGGAAGGAGAGACGGCCAAAGGAGGAATTGGCTTTGGGGGTGATCAGAGAGATATACCTGCTGGAGCGTGTGCTACAGGTGGGTGCTGCTATGGTGACCAGTGAGCTGAGATAAGGCGGGGCTTTACCTAGCAGAGACTTGTAGATAACCTGTAGCCAGTGGGTTTGGCGACGAGTATGATGCGAGGGGCAACCAACGAGAGCGTACAGGTCGCAGTGGTGGGTAGTATATGGGGCTTTGGTGACAAAACGGATGGCACTGTGATAGACTACATCCAGTTTGTTGAGTAGAGTGTTGGAGGCCATTTTATAGATGACATCACCGAAGTCAAGGATCGGTAGGATGGTCAGTTTTACGAGGGTATGTCTGGCAGCATGAGTGAAGGAGGCTTTGTTGCGATATAGGAAGCCGATTATAGATTTAATTTTGGATTGGAGATGCTTAATGTGAGTCTGGAAGGAGAGTTTACAGTCTAACCAGACACCCAGGTATTTGTAGTTGTCCACATATTCTAAGTCAGAGCCGTCCAGAGTAGTGATGCTAGACGGGCGAGCAGGTGCGGGCAGTGATCGATTGAATAGCATGCATTTAGTTTTACTTGTATTTAAGAGCAGTTGGAGGCCACGGAAGGAGAGTTGTATGGCATTGAAGCTCGTCTGGAGGTTAGTTAACACAGTGTCCAAAGAAGGGCCAGAAGTATACAGAATGGTGTCGTCTGCGTAGAGGTGGATCAGAGACTCACCAGCAGCAAGAGCAACATCATTGATGTATACAGAGAAGCGAGTCGGCCCGAGAATTGAACCCTGTGGCACCCCCATAGAGACTGCCAGAGGTGTAGACTAACAGTGAAATGCAGATCTTGGGTCTGGTCATAAGCAGTACACTACAAAGGCAATAGGGTGCCATTTCAGACGCATCCAACCTTTGGCCCACATACCATGGAGATAAGGAAGAGATCCGAGGAGGAGATCTTTTGCAGGTATTCGGGGTTCCTGTGTCGTAGCCTTTCGATGTAGACCAGGGCCAACATCATGGCACATGGAGAGATGCACGCCTCCCTGAAAAACAGACCAACTATATTAAGTTATGGAGACCATTACATGCCCAGAAAGGAGAACAAGTGTCAACATTCACTGACAACATACCTCGCGACATGAGCAGCATATTTCTTGTGCAGTTTTCGAATTGGGCTAGGGGCAGATTTCTGAAGGAGTTCCACAGCAATATCTAGAAATCATATTCAGAACATAAGAATCAATCATTCAAATTCACAACATAATAATCAACAGTCACACATGGACAGGACATAACCTAGCAGACAGAATAGCTAACCTGTAACAGGACAGGAAAGGGAATCTAGAGAGCCGTCTTGGTCCAGGCCATAGTACAATCGCTTCCGCACTCTCTCTGACAGTTTCTGATGTCCAGGAAGAAACTGAAGGCAGATCAGAGAGCAAAGTGAATCATTGAGCTAAGGGCCTACATGACAAAAAAGAAAGAACCTGACATAACGTTAGCTAGCTAACATCAAGTTAGCCAAATTTACACAAGCAAGTCATGTCAACACGGTTGGAATAGGTTAGCTAGCTAACCGTTAGCAATCCCACAAATTGCCTCTTATAGTCGGTTGTCCTACTGTGTTTGCTGGCTACCGTTTTACGAGGTTAACGTTAGCTTCAACTTCACGACTTGTCACCTAAATCCAGAACAACCACAATCACATGTAGCTAACGTTAGCAGGCTGGTTAGCTACGTTAACGCGTGAGCTAGTACTATACTGTACAGTAAGCGTTAACCTTGCCGTGTTTTGATGTTCAATTATAAGGCATACAACACGTGTTGTTTAACCTGGTATGCATATTTAAAATGCGATTATTACCAAATAAGTCTAAAGCTCACATCAACCCGTTTGCGGTCATACTTAACTACCTAAACTAGCCAACTCAGCTAGCGTCACTCGCCTTGATAGGCTAACTTACCGTAAACTCCTGAAAGTCAGAAAATTGAAATGTTCGTTCACTAAACAATTCGTTGAAATCCATGCTGTCTATCCAACATTAGCCAAATAGTAGAAATAGAAAAGTCAAACTGAAAATAGATACATAAAACGGCGTCTGGTCTTACTCAGGCTAGCTAGCTAGCACAGCAGTAACCCCCGTTGTGATGGCTGACAAGCCCGCTTATAAAACCAATCAGCAGCTGAGATGGAGGGAGGGAACAGTCTTGGGAACAGTTATGCAATGTACTGTATGGATACAAAATGTCTAATAATATAAATCTAGCAATATGGTAAATTAGCAAAAACAGAGCCCACTTTGTCATTATACATCTTTAATTATACAATTTATTAACATATATACAAAGTAAAAACAAACCATTTATGTATTTGACTTCCAGGCATGGCTTAATGCCACACATACATTGGAAGAGTGACAAAGGCAAAGATCACACTACAAACAAACTATGCTCCCAAATCACATACAAAAAAGTTTGACATTGTGTCAAAGCAGTTAATATCTTTACAAAAACGTTGCATTTCTGGAAGGCACAAATGGAATGGCATCAAACACATGGAAACAATAGTTTGAAGTATTTGATACCATTTCCACCTATCCGCTCCAGCCATTGCCACAAGCCCGTTCTCCCCAATGAAGGTGCCACCAACCTCCTGTGGTGTCAATGTCACTCACGTCACAGATAACATTTCAAACTCATGGTGCATTAGTGTAAATAATTTGACTGCACCAGTTTGCACATATTGTACACCTACAAAATGATTGAATGCTGTAGTGGTGGAACAATTATTTGGTAGCAGAACATCTCTAGCTCTTTCTGCAGTCACAAATGCATTTGGGATTCATCCATTTATTTCACAGTCTGAAATAACTTTTCACGATGTAAAGTCTGCTGCGCACCATATGGATGGTAAGTATCTCCATTTCCACTTCCCCTTGATTAATGCAGACAGTTTCCAATTCCGATTCAACCACAAACCTGTAACCCTAGGGACTTCACGTAGATTTGAAGTCCCCATTCTCTCTCAAATAAACTAAAGTTCAGCTAAATGGCTAGATCTTCCCTTATGGCCCGTTTCAAAATAAATTAAACAGAATTTGACAATAAATAAATGGAGTGTGATTATTATCAACAGATATTGACCAACTCCACACTGCCTTGGGAATGCAAGGCAGTGTGGAGATATTTACAAGTTCAAACACAGACTAATTTCTTCCATTAAAATAAAGATACAGTAGTTCTGTACTAAACGGGTAGCAGCATAGACAGGCTTGAGGCTTGAGTTCATTGAGTTCATGCCTTTCCCTGAGGCTCAGTTGGTAGAGCATGGTGTTTGCAACGCCAGCATGGTGTGTGCAACGCCAGGGTTGTGGGTTCGATTCCCACGGGGGGCCAGTATAAAAATAAACTAAATGTATGCATTCACTACTGTAAGTCGCTCTGGATAAAAGCGTCTGCTAAATGACTAAAATGTAAATGTAATTCATTAAGGTTTGCTTTTACGCTACTAATTTTGTAAATTCTATCGATTCTGTTCTCTTTAATATACTGCCAGTAGTTCTTATTGATCACCATTGGTGACAAATAAAAGTTTTGCATGTATCAGTCAACACCTAGACTGTACTGTACATGATAATGCCCAAGTCTGTTTGGAGTTGCAGCTCAAAAAAAATCTAATTTACAATGAACCTGTTCAATAAAGATCTCTAGATGCTGTAAATAAAACAAATACATTTCTCAACCCCTAAACATTAGTCAACCATTTAAAGTGTTGTGAGACACTCTGCCAAACTGCCTATACCTGCGCTTAAGGGTAGGTATTCGTCTACTTTGGACTTGCTGCCACTTCTCTGGACGGCTGCAATCAAACGACTTCAGACAGCAAGAAGACGGATTATACTGAGTCCTGGGTCGTGTTCATTAGGCACTAATCCCTCATGGACAGATGCACGTAACATAACTGGTATATTAGTGTTTTCAACAGACTGTGGGATGCGACAACAGCCACTGATCATTTGGAGAAATTATGATTTTGCAGGTGTTTGCATCGTTCAAATTTTGGAAGGGGAGGGAACATTTGGCTTCTAAACTTGCCCGTAACTTGCAGAAAGTGTGTGTGTGGGGAGGCTACAGCCCTGCTTCCGCTGCTCATTCTAGTGTCTTTTCCAACACGTCTCTCCCCAGAACTTTATCGAGCATCTGACTCAATTTAAATGTAGATGTTTTTTGCATTGGATATTAATTACGCACGAAACAGGTCAAAACAGACTGCAATAAGGAGGGACTACCTGGACATGTCCAATAAGAAACAAAACGTTTTAAAACATTTTCTGTTAATTAACCAAATGAACACGATCCTGAATACACTTAAAAACAACTGGCCTGAGGCATTCATGGCACAAACATTTTGATTGAATGATCAAACATAAAATACCCAATAAATATGTGCTTAAAACTTCACTCATAACAGAATTAACCTCAATGGACAGATACCCTAAAAAAGACAAAACAGCCTTTTGAGGTATCTAATCCTCTCCCTGCATCCCTCTTTGTCCTCCTCTGTCTCCTCACAATGTCTACATATCCTTGACCTCTCACTCTAGCCTCAGTGGCTCCTGTGGCCTGCAGTGACTGATGGGGGCTGTAGTTTCTCAGACTTCCTGTCTTTGGCTTCTGTGTCAGAGGCTGAGTCCTGTGCCTGTTGCTGCTTCATCCACATGTCACAGTACAACCCTTCCTTAGCCAGCAGCTCATCATGCCTGGGAGGGAGAAAGTGGAGAATATGTAGCTACAATGGGGACACACAATCACCATTACCATCATCAAGTACAATGTCAAGATGTTCCCACATGGGCACTATAAGGTGTTGAGAATAGGACTATAGTGTGAGAAGCATTCAACATTGGCCTGTCCCATTCTTGGCATTTACATACATTCTTTAGATGTTTGTTTCTTGAAGAGCATAAAACAATATTTTGATTGGAATAGGCTTGTGGAGTGTGCAGCAATAGAACAAACACTCATTCAACCATTCACTCACCGTCCTCGCTCTGCTATCTGACCGTCACTTAGAACAAGAATCTGGTCGGCACCGATGATGGTCGACAACCTGAAGACAGACAATTCACAATCCGACTATAGACCGGACAGATCCAAACCATACAAACTCAGCATTAGAGGGGAGAAATGTGTGTGTCCTAATCACAGCAGGTTGTTGGCACCTTAATTGAGGAGGACAGGCTCGTGGTAATGGCTGGAGTGGAATGGTATCCAATACATCATGATGCAATTCCATTCGCTCCGTTCTAGCCATTATTATGAGTCGTCCTCCCCTCAGCAGCCTCCACTGATCATACTGTATGGGTTCCCTCCTTACATGCATTTTGTTCCAACTGAGACCCATCCCTTACCTGTGAGCCACGACGATGGTGGTCCGATTGGAGCACACTTTGGTTAGCGACGCCTGAATGTTGCGCTCCGTCTGTGTGTCTAGAGCAGATGTGGCCTGTGCAGAGGGAAAACTTTATGAGATAAGTAACATATTCAAGTTCAGTGAACTCGTATTAATCCACTGCAACACAATAGGAAAGGGGTTCAGTGGTGTGGGGGCAAACAGTCCCTCTTCAAATATGTTAAGAAAGCATCTTTGGCTGGACTGGTGAAAGCTAAGTGACAGAGCCAATGCGTTCAGCTAGGGTTGCACATTTTGGGGAATATTCACAGGTGAAAACTTTCCGTGGGAATATATGGGAATTAACAGAAATATATGCAAAGTAATGTTAATACTATTAAATGTAGATGTTTTTTGAATTGGTTATATTTACCATATCATATGGAGACAGAAACATAAACCTTTTACCTTTTCATAAGTAGACATAATGGCAAATGATTAAATCCTTCCAATAGAAATAAAAAAATACAATTTAGTGACTAATTGAACTTTAATTAAATGAGTTGACTCTTCACATGGGATGATTTCACTGAACAGCAAAAGAAAGGGAATACTGAATAATCACCAATGATCCATCGCATCTCGCAAAAACGTTTTCAAAATACTGTTGAAGTCGGAAGTTTACATACACCTTAGCCAAGTACATTTAAACTCAGTTTTTCACAATTCCTGACATTTAATACCAGTAAAAAAATCCCTGTCTTAGGTCAGTTAGGATCACCACTTTATTTTAAGAATGTGAAATGTCAGAATAATAGTAGAGAATGATTTATTTAAGCTTTTATTTCTTTCATCACATTCCCAGTGGGTCAGAAGTTTACATACACTCAATTAGTATTTGTTAGTATTGCCTTTAAATTGTTTAACTTGGGTCAAACATTTCAGGTAGCCTTCCACAAGCTGGGTGAATTTTGGCCCATTCCTCCTGACAGAGCTGGTTTAACTGAGTCAGGTTTGTAGGCCTCCTTGCTCACACACACTTTTTCAGTTCTGCCCACAAATGTTCTATAGGATTGAGGTCAGGGCTTTGTGATGGCCACTCCAATACCTTGACATTGTTGTCCTTAAGCCACTTTGCCAGAACTTCGGAAGTATGCTTGGGGTCATTGTCCATTTGGAAGACCCATTTGCGACCAAGCTTTAACTTCCTGACTGATGTCTTGAGATGTTGCTTCAATATATCCACATAATTTTCCTGCCTCATGATGCCATCTATTTTGTGAAGTGTATCAGTCCCTCCTGCAAGCAAAGCACCGCCACAACATGATGCTGCCACCCCCATGCTTCACGGTTGGGATGGTGTTCTTTGGCTTGCAAGCCTCCCCCTTTTTCCTCCAAACAGAACAATGGTCATTATGGCCAAACAGTTCTATTTTTGTTGTTTCATCAGACCAGAGGACATTTCTCCAAAAAGTACGATCTTTGTCCCCATGTAAAGTTGCAAACCGTAGTCTGGCTTTTTTATGGCAGTTTTGGAGCAGTGGCTTCTTCATTGCTGAACGGACTTTCAGGTTATGTCGATATAGGACTTTTACTGTGGATATAGATACTTTTGTACCTGTTTCCTCCAGCATCTTCACAAGGTCCTTTGCTATTGTTCTGGGATTAATTTGCACTTTTCGCACCAAAGTACATTAATCTCTAGGAGACAGAACGCGTCTCCTTCCTGAGCGGTATGATGGCTGCGTGGTCCCATGGTGTTTATACTTGTGTACTATTGTTTGTAGAAATGAACATGGTACCTTCAGGCATTTGGAAATTCCTCCCAAGGATGAACCAGACTTGTGGAGGTCTACATTTTTTCCCCCTGAGGTCTTGGCTGATGTCTTTTTATTTTCCCTTGATGTCAAGCAAAACGGCACTGAGTTTGAAGGTAGGCCTTGAAATACATCCACAGGTACACCTCAAATTGACTCAAATGATGTCAATTAGCCTATCAGAAGCTTCTAAAGCCATGACATTTTCTGGAATGTTCCAAGCTGTTTAAAGGCACCGTCAACTTAGTGTATGTAAACTTCTGACCCACTGAAATTGTGATACAGTGAGTTATAAGTGAAATAATCTGTCTGTAAACAATTGTTGGAAAAATTACTTGTGTCATGCACAAAGTAGATGTCCTAACTGACTTGCCAAAACTATAGTTCGTTAACAAGAAATTTGTGGTGTGGTTGAAAAACAAGATTTAATGACTCCAACCTAAGTGTATGTAAACTTTCGACTTCAACTGTAATTCTGTAAAATGATAGTCTAGAAACGAAAGCTTTGGTTGTCTTCCTCTCAGGCTTCCACGTCTTCTCCCTGGACCTCCTCAATGTCCACCTCTTGAACATCAGACTCTGAGGCCTCATCTCCACTGTCACTTTCCAACCTCATTGAGGATGGCTCGTTGTCAGGCTCAAAAAGCCTCAAATTTGCCCGGATGGCCACCAATTCTTCAACCCTTGTATTGGTCAGCCTGTTGCGTGCTTTGGTGTGTGTATTCCCAAAAAAGGACCAGTTGCGCTCTGAGGCGGCTGATGTTGGTGGGATTTAGTGGATATTGGAGGCAACTGGGGAAAGAGCCCAAGATCCACAAAGTCCCTTCCACCAGGTGGCTGATGAGATATGTTTGCACGACTGGCATATTGCATCTCCACCCCAAAGCTCTTGCTTGGAAGTGTACTTTGCCAGATTGCCAAGAACCTTGCCCTCATCCAGGCCAAGGTAGCGAGACACTGTAGTGATGACACCATAAGCCTTGTTGATCTCTGCGCCAGACAGGATGCACTTGCCAACATACTTGGGGTCCAACATGTACGCTGTGGCGTGTATGGGCTTCAGGCAGAAGTCTTCACGCTTTTTGATGTATTGCAGAACTGCAGTTTCCTCTGCTTGGAGCAACAGTGAAGATGGCAGGGCAGTACATATTTCTTCTCTTACATCTGCAAGCAGAGTTTGAACATCAGACAGGATAGCATCGTCTCCCTCAATCTGTGCAATGGCTACTGCTATAGGTTTCAGGATTTTCAGGCTGCTTAACCCTCTCTCCCCAAATACATAATCCAGGAGGATCCTCTTGATGGGGCTGTCCATATCGGCAGACTGTGATATGGCCATTTCTTGGAGAGACACCTTCCTCTCCAGGAGACTGTAAAACATGATGACAACACCACCCCAACGGGTGTTGCTGGGCAGCTCAATGTGGTGCTCTTATTCTTCTCACTTTGCTTGGTGAGGTCGATTGCTGCTATAACTTGATGACCCTTTACATACCTAACCATTTCCTTGGCTCTCTTGTAGAGTGTATCCATTGTTTTCAGTGCCATGATGTCCTTGAGGAGCAGATTCAATGCATGAACAGCACAGCCAATGGGTGTGATGTGAGGGTAGGACTCCTCCACTTTAGACCAAGCAGCCTTCATGTTCGCAGCATTGTCTGTCACCAGTGCAAATACACTGCTCAAAAAAATAAAGGGAACACTAAAATAACACATCCTAGATCTGAATGAATGAGATAATCTTATTAAATACTTTTTTCTTTACATAGTTGAATGTGCTGACAACAAAATCACACAAAAATAATCAATGGAAATCCAATTTATCATCCCATGGAGGTCTGGATTTGGAGTCACACTCAAAATTAAAGTGGAAAACCACACTACAGGCTGATCCAACTTCGATGTAATGTCCTTAAAACAAGTCAAAATGAGGCTCAGTAGTGTGTGTGGCCTCCACGTGCCTGTATGACCTCCCTACAACGCCTGGGCATGCTCCTGATGAGGTGGCGGATGGTCTCCTGAGGGATCTCCTCCCAGACCTGGACTAAAGCATCCGCCAACTCCTGGACAGTCTGTGGTGCAACGTGGCGTTGGTGGATGGAGCGAGACATGATGTCCCAGATGTGCTCAATTGTATTCAGGTCTGGGGAACGGGCGGGCCAGTCCATAGCATCAATGCCTTCCTCTTGCAGGAACTGCTGACACACTCCAGCCACATGAGGTCTAGCATTGTCTTGCATTAGGAGGAACCCAGGGCCAAACGCACCAGCATATGGTCTCACAAGGGGTCTGAGGATCTCATCTCAGTACCTAATGGCAGTCAAGCTACCTCTGGCGAGCACATGGAGGGCTGTGCGGCCCCCCAAAGAAATGCCACCCCACACCATGACTGACCCACCGCCAAACCGGTCATGCTGGAGGATGTTGCAGGCAGTAGAACGTTCTCCATGGCATCTCCAGACTCTGTCACGTCTGTCACGTGTGCTCAGTGTGAACCTGCTTTCATCTGTGAAGAGCACAGGGCGCCAGTGGCGAATTTGCCAATCTTGGTGTTCTCTGGCAAATGCCAAACGTCCTGCACGGTGTTGGGCTGTAAGCACAACCCCCACCTGTGGACGTCGGGCTCTCATACCACCCTCACGGAGTCTGTTTCTGACCATTTGAGCAGACACATGCACATTTGTGGCCTGCTGGAGGTCATTTTGCAGGGCTCTGGCAGTGCTCCTCCTGCTCCTCCTTGCACAAAGGCGGAGGTAGCGGTCCTGCTGCTGGGTTGTTGCCCTCCTACGGCCTCCTCCACGTCTCCTGATGTACTGGCCTGTCTCCTGGTAGTGCCTCCATGCTCTGGACACTACGCTGACAGACACAGCAAACCTTCTTGCCACAGCTCGCATTGATGTGCCATCCTGGATGAGCTGCACTACCTGAGCCACTTCGTGGGTTGTAGACTCCGTCTCATGCTACCACTAGAGTGAAAGCACCGCCAGCATTCAAAAGTGACCAAAACATCAGCCAGGAAGCATAGGAACTGAGAAGTGGTCTGTGGTCACCACCTGCAGAACCACTCCTTTATTGAGGGTGTCTTGCTAATTGCATATAATTTCCACCTGTTGTCTATTCCATTTGCACAACAGCCTGTGAAATTTATTGTCAATTAGTGTTGCTTCCTAAGCGGACAGTTTGATTTCACTGAAGTGTGATTGACTTGGAGTTACATTGTGTTAAGTGTTCCCTTTATTTTTTTGAGCAGTGTACCTTCTGTGGTCCAAGGTCATTGATGACTGCCTTCAGCAATGTAGAGACCGGTGTGTCTGTTGTCCCTTGTGTCTGTGCTCTTGTAGAATACTGGTTAAGGGGTGGAGATGATGTAGTTTATTATTCATTGCCCATGAACATTCGACCACCCATCAGAGATGATTGCAATACAGTCTGCTTTCTCTATGATTTGCTTGACCTTCACTTTAACTCTGTTGAACTCTGCATCCAGCAAATGAGTAGATAAAGCATGTCTGGTTGGAGGGGTGCTTGCTGGGCAAAGGATATTCAGAAATCTCTTCCAATACACATTGCCTGTAAGCATCAGAGGTGAACCAGTTGCATACAAAGCTCGAGCAAGACATTCATCAGCATTTCTCTGACTACGTAAACTTCTGATTCCAGGAGGACCATGAGCTGTTGCTATCGATAAGGTGTCTGATTCATCATTTTCACCACGAATATAAGTCGAGGAACTTTTGTCAGAGATTGCTTGTTGTGAGCGCTGAGGGAACTTTATGCACTTGGCCAGATGATTCTGCATCTTTGTTGCATTCTTCACATATGATTTGGCACAGTATTTGCAAATGTACACAGCTTTTCCTTCTACATTAGCTGCAGTGAAATGTCTCCACACATCAGATAGTGCCCATGGTATTTTCCTGTAAAGACTAGAAAAAAGATGAGTAAAAAAAATAGAAAATACAATTCCATGTACAGATAAATAGTTAAGCAGTTAGATTAAACAACTCCTTTGTAAGATACATGTTTTAAAATGAAACATGTTTGGAAACAGGTGAATTAACACTCCTCAGATAGCAGGCTCAAGTAAGCTAAAACCCACATGGTAGCAAAAACTAACTAGCAGAAATTGTTAACAACTTAGAAATTATTTAAACACTTTGCTGTAGGCTACTATTTACTAGTTAACAAAAAATAATGTATGTCATATAAAACATATTCACCCCACCCAGTATTGTAATACAAATTTACCAGAAAGCATGTAGTCCTTGGCTTAGACAGTGTAGTAGCGTGGGCTCAATAGCATCTCATTAGTGTGCAAGATCTTGAGAATCAGCTGTACATGTGATGGAAGAGTGCACTGTACATGTGATGGAAGAATGCACTGTGCATGCAGAGGGTTGCAATTCCATTGAATTAGGGATAATTTAACCAAAATATGCCACAATATCTAGAATTGCCTTATGTGTATCCAACAACAAAGGTTCACTGTTATAAGCTAACTTTTTTTATGAATTTAAGCAAAATTCCCATGGAAAATGTCTGGAAAAATCCCAGAAAGTTTATTACCCTTTGCAACCCTACGTTCACCTATCAATTTGTGTAAACTCAGCGATAACTTCAAGGAGAGGAGGGAGGAAGTGTGTGTGTTTTTTAAATATTTGAACGCTCCGGGGTGAAGTTTCACCTAGGTAAAGATCTAGGCCTAGCTTCCCCTCCCCAATCCTAAACTTAACCAAAAAAATAAGAAAAAAATGCAACTGACCCAAGATCATTGTCTCGGGGCATCTTCACCCTATACCTATTTGAACAGGGTCACTGAGCCTCCTGGTGGACCTTCCTGAAAGTTTACCTCATCCAGCAGGATGATCTGAGGGGCCTTGAGGATGGTGCGGGCGATAGCCACCCTCTGCTTCTCCCCCCCACTCAGCTTCAGACCCCTCTCGCCCACCTGGGTGTCGTATCCTGGGTAGGGGGACAGACCGAGACAGCACAGACACAAACGTCACTCACCTCATACAGTAACAATGCACCTGGCAGCTACTGTGTGAACTCCGCAAATCTCCCCACTTGTTTGAGGATATTTAGATGTCAAAATGCTTCGGCAAATGTGGTTGGTAAATACAAAACACCTCTACAAACCCTTAAAACAACAATATTGAAACCCATAAGCCACTTTCAGGTTAACTACAAACATAAATATAATGACAACATACAGCTCTGGTTTCTAGGCACAGATTAAGCCCAGTCCTGGACTCAAGAGAATCTCCAGTGAAATTGTTTTTTAGTCTAAAACAAGGCTTAAATCTGTGTCCGGGAAACCAGCAAAAGAGACCGTGGTATTTCCGTACCTTCTGGGAACGTCTGGATCTTCTCGTGAATGTCCGCGGCGATAGCTGCCTCCACCACTTCGTGGTCACTGGCAGAGATGCGTCCGTAGCGGATGTTGTTGCGGATGTTGTCGTTGAAGAGGACCGTGTCCTGGGGCACCACACCGATGTGGGCACGCAGAGACACCTGCTTCACCTGCACCCAGATACCAAGAGGCTCAGAATACACTATATTAATACAAGGTCAAGCTCATTAGGACACGCAATTAAAAAAACTTTTTCAACCGTCCAGATAATAATAGTTTTTTCTTAAGTTGGTACCTAATGAACACGACCCAGGTTTATCATATTAACAATACTGTACAACTGAACCAGTAGACCACCAACATGTACCAAACCTAATGTTATGTACAGCATGTGCTAACAAGCCAGTTTGTCTGGGAACTATTTTTTTGCAACTGCGCAAATTACTCACCTTAGAGATGTCCTGGCCATCGATGCGGATGCATCCTCCCTGGACGTCATAGAAACGGAAGAGCAGGCGAAGGATGGTGCTCTTACCACACCCTGACTGGCCAACCTAGGGATGTGAACAAACACACAAACTGTTGAGAAGCAAGAAACTTCTGTACTACACATGGTCAAGACACAAACCATCACGACTGATAGAGAGAAATCAAAAACTGCGTGTGTGTAATATCTGGGTAATGCTCGGAAGCTTGGAATCCAATCTTACCAATGCAACAGTCTGGCCTGGCTGCACAGTAAATGATACATCCTTAAGGATCTCCTTCCTTTAAAAAAAACCACACAGAAGCACAAAATATATATTTAATCAAATCAAATGTTATTTGTCACATGCTTACTTACAAGCCCTTAACACTTATTTTTCTTAAAACTGCACTGTTGGTTAAGTAAAAAAATAGATAAGTAAAAAATAAAAGAAACAAATAATTAAACAGCAGCAGTAAAATAACAATAGCGAGGCTATATAAAAGGGGTACCGGTACAGAGCCAATGTGCGGGGACACCGGTTATTTGAGGTAATATGTACATGTAGGTAGAATTAAATAGATGGCTGGAGTCTGACAATTCTTAGGGCCTTCCTCTGACACCACCTGGTATAGAGGTCCTATATGTACTGGGCCGTATGCACTACCCTCTGTAGTGCCTTGCGGTCGGAGGCCGAGCAGTTGCCATACCAGGCGGTGATGCAACCAGTCAGGATGCTCTCCATGGTGCAGCTGTAGAACTTTGAGGATCTGAGGACCCATGCCAAATCTTTTCAGTCTCCTGAGGGGGAATAGGCTTTGTCATGCCCTCTTCACAACTGACTTGGTGTGTTTGGACCATGATAGTTTGTTGGTGATGTGAACACCAAAGAACTTGAAGCTCTCAACCAGTTCCACTACAGCCCCGTTGATGAGAATGGGGGCGTGCTCGGTCCTCCTTTTCCTGTAGTCCACAATCATCTCCTTTGTCTTGATCACGTTGAGGGAGAGGTTGTTGTCCTGGCACCACACAGCCAGGTCTCTGACCTCCTCCCTATAGGCTGTCTCATCGTTGTCGGTGATCAAGCCTACCACTGTTGTGTCATTGGCAAACTTAATGACGGTGTTGAAGTCGTGCCTGGCCATGCAGTCATGAGTGAACAGGGAGTACAGGAGGGGACTGAGCACGCACCCTTGAGGGGACCCCGTGTTGAGGATCAGTGTGGCGGATGTGTTGTTACCTACCCTTACCACCTGGGGGCAGCCCGTCAGGAAGTCCAGGATCCAGTTGCAGAGGGAGGTGTTTAGTCCCAGGGTCCTTAGCTTAGTGATGAGCTAAGGACGGTGTTGGTGTTGAACGCTGAGCTGTAGTCAATGAATAGCATTCTCACATAGGTGTTCCTTTTGTTCAGGTGGGAGTGGGTCTAGGGTTTCTGGGATAATGGTGTTGATGTGAGCCATGACCAGCCTTTCAAAGCACTTCATGGCTACTGACGTGAGTGCTACGGGTTGGTAGTCATTTAGGCAGGTTACCTTAGTGTTCTTGGGCACAGGCACTATGGTGGTCTGCTTGAAACATGTTGGTATTACAGACTCAGTCAGGGACAGGTTGAAAATGTCAGTGAAGATACTAGCCAGTTGGTCAGCGCATGCTTGGAGTACACGTCCTGGTAATCTGTTTTGGCCCTGCGGCCTTGTGAATGTTTACCTCTTTAAAGGTCTTACTCACAATGGCTATGGAGAGCATGATCACAGTCATCCGGAACAGCTGATGCTCTCATGCATGTCTCAGTGTTATTTGCCTCGAAGCGAGCATATTTAGCTCGTCTGGTAGGCTTGTGTCACTGGGCAGCTCGGGGCTGTGCTCCCCTTTGTAGTCTGTAATAGTTTGCAAGCCCTGCCACATCCGACGAGCGTCGTAACCAGTGTAGTACGTACGATTCAATCTTAGTCCTGTATTGACGCTTTGCCTGTATAATGGTTCGTCGGAGGGCATAGCGGGATTTCTTATAAGGCAACAATAGCTTCCGGGTTAGAGTCCCGCTCCTTGAAAGCGGCAGCTCTACCCTTTAGATGAAATCCATGGCTTCTGGTTGAGGTATGTACGTACAGTCACTGTGGGGACGACATCATCAATGCACTTATTGATGAAGCCAGTGACTGATGTGGTGTACTGCCATCGGAAGAATCCCAAAACATATTCCAGTCTGTGCTAGCAAAACAGTCCTGTAGCTTAGCATCTGCTTCATCTGACCACTTTTTTATTGACCGAGTCACTGGTGCTTCCTGCTTTAATTTTTGCTTGTAAGCAGGAATGAGGAGGATATAATTATGGTCAGATTTGCCAAATGGAGGGCGAGGGAGAGCTTTGTATGCGTCTCTGTGCGTGGAGTAAAGCTGGTCAGAGGGAAAAACCCTCTGGTTGCACATTTAACATGCTGGTAGAAATGAGGTAAAACGGATTTAAGTTTCCATGCATTAAAGTCCCCGGCCACTAGGAGCGCCACCTCTGGATGAGTATTTTCTTGTTTGCTTATGGCCAGCTCATTGAGTGCGGTCTTGGTGCCAGCATCGGTTTGTGGTGGTAAATAGACATTAACAAAAATATAGATAAACTCTCTTGGTAAATAATGTGGTCAACAGCTTATCATGAGATACTCTACATCAGGAGAGCAAAACCTTGAGACTTCCTTATATTTCATGCACCAGCTGTTGTTTAAAAATATACATAGACCGCCACCCCTTGTCTTACCAGAGACGGCTGATCTATTCTGCCGAAAAAGCATAAAACCCCCCAGCTGTATGTTATTCATGTCGTCGTTCAGCCACGTCTTGGTGAAACATAAGATATTACAGTTTTTTATGTCCCGTTGGTACGATATACGTCCTCGTAGTTTGACTACTTTATTATCCAATGATTGATTGTTGGCTGGCTAATAGGACCGATTGTAAAGGTAGACTACCTACTCACCGTCGGATCCTTACAAGGCACCCAGACCTACGTCCCCGTTCCAAGGAGAACGCTGGAACTACCACAACTATGATTATTCATCAAACTGTTTCTGAATCAGTCTCTGTGTATAGCCTGCACACATTTCATCAGTCCAAACAAGACCTGAATATACATTTTTTAAATCTTAGGACTTACCCGTCAGTGTAGTTAAAGTATACATTCTCAAACTCCACTTTTCCCAGTTTATAGAGAAGGTTCCCTGCGTTCACCGCATCCTTCACCTGAAGAGAAATCAAGATAAAGCACATAAAAACTACAAAAAATACATTTCCCATAACGAAATGCAAAGATTCTGACACAGGGAGAATCTCGATTGGTTTTGCTTGCCTCCTGCCTCCCCTCTTCTATCCTCGCCTCATTTGAAAAACGTTGAAGGTAATCAAGGAGAGGTGGAGAGGAGAAGGAACATGGAAACAAATAAGCTTTTCATGAAACAAGACTCTCTTTCTCCACTCACGCATCATCAGGAAAATGATGCTTACAGAAAAATAAATGTGTAAAGTGATAAAAAACTAAATATTCTAGTGGTGTAAGACATTTTATAGATAAAAGGATAAGTAGTGTATCGTTTTTAAATGTGTACATGCTTTTCTCCTCCAAGAAAACAAAAGCTGATTCAAAGGGATTTTAAAACACTTCCATGCTACCTGCCACGAGGACACTATTGTACGTTCTCTGTCGAAGTAGGTAATCGAGGATGGGAGAAGATTACCTACTTACGAATTGGCACTTCTCGATCACTTATCGGTTTCCGGTCACAGAGGATGGAGGAGAGGACAGGTTTTTCCAATTGAGAATCTCCCATATACACCACAAAGCTGGTCATTGATAACTGATTTCAAAATTACCTCCTCTTCCTCTGTAAAGAGCTTAAACATGCTCTCCATGTCGATAAAGGAGTTCTGGATCATTCTGTGGAGGATGAGGACGTATGTATTATAAAGATCACCTGTTGTGCATTATGGGTGCTGTAGTACATGCTGCTATAAACAATGCCTTTCATAGATCTGTGTCAATAGTATAGCTTAAATTGCTTGTGTCTTTCTTGATCTAGTAAGACATGTGGATGCAATATGGTGGAAACCTATCCAGTCCATTTAGCTGAAAGTGACAGACATAAAAGAGACTAGGGAAGAATGACAGGAAGTAGAATTGAAACCCAGCCCATAACACCTCTCACCTGTAGTAGGTTCCAAACCAGTTTAGAGGGGTGTAGAGCTGGATGATGTAGGTGCCGAAGAGGACAAAGTCTCCAACCTGTAGATAGAGTGCATTAGCCTGGTTAAACCAGACTGAACACTTGGCTCACTATTCTTTCACTTCGTTCAGTTTGGTTTAACCAGGCTAAAGTTCACAGCAGCTGACTTGAATGTATACTTCATACACCACATGGATTACTGAGAAAAACATGTAATACCACAACACCGTGTCAAAGGGAAGTTTTTTAGCACATGTTCAAACATGCATGAAAACATACATACAGTAGCAAGGCTGCATGGCCTTGTAGTGATGCAATGTCTGTTTTGCATTTGTATTGATTGCTTTTGTCGGCTAGGCAAGTTACAAATCATTTCCTAATTAGAGTACAATAACGTTTTCTAATCTAATGTAGGACAGAGTCGAAAACAACATAGCCCTAGCATAGAGAAAAGTGGATGAGTGGAAAGAGTTTGAGGTGGGTCAACAGGGCTTTTCACACTTCTGAGCCAAACCAAGCTGCACTGGTCAGGTTACACATCCAGACATTTACCATAGTTCCTGGAACCGTGCTGATAAGGACAATGTGAATAGAGCCTGGGCAGGTTGATTTTTCGGTCGGCTCGATAGTGTGAAAAGGGTAGTAGAATGAGTATCTAGGCCTTTAACGGGGAACTTCAGTATTTCACATCTTCATGTTAAATTGTTTCTCACCCTGAAAGTGGTTATTTAACAAAAACCAAACATGGATTAAAGATTACAGTCCTGGCTCATAGACTATTGTCAAGGTTAGGAACCATCCAACATTAATTTATAAAATACTCAACTTTCCTTTTAAGCTAGTAAGGGCTCCGAGCTCAGTACCTTAAACTTGCCCTCCTGGACAAAGTAGGCACAGAGCAGTGACCCGGCCAGTAGGCCTGAACCGATGATCAGGTTCTGTGTCTGGTTCAGGAAGGCCAGAGAGGCTTGTGTCTTCCATTCTGAGATCTAGGACGGGAGGGGACAGACAGACAAACAGGCCATAAATGCAACATTACAATCAAAAGAGTTATAGTCTGGTCCCAGATCTGTTTGCACTGCTGAACAGACCTAGAACCAGGAAAATAGAGATGCTAAAGCAATGTCTGCTGGTTGCAGTTCTAAAATCCTAGAACATCATTAATGATGGAAAGCTCTATTTAACTATGCTTCTGAGGTGGTCCAACACATTTCCTATTTATATATTCATCCTGTTACTCGTCACTGTTATTCCTGTTTACATGTATAGATTATCATTAGTATTTTTCCATAAGTATTTAAATATTTCTGCTACCAGTCACTTTTTAGCCCTGTTTACATGTACAATGCCTTTTTTGTTGTGTTACAGCCTGAATTTAAAATGGATTCAATTGAGATTTTTTTGTCACTGGCCTACACACAATACCCCATAATGTGGAATTATAATTTTACAATTTTACAAATTAATTCAAAATGAAAAGGTGAAATGTCTTGCGTCAATAAGTATTTAACCCCTTTGTTATGGCAAGTCTAAATAAGTTAAGGAGTAAAAATGTGCTTAAAAAGTCACATTAGTTGCATGGACCCACTCTGTGTGCAATAAGTGTTTAACATGATTTTTGAACGACTACCTCATCTCTGTACCCCACACATACAGATAATTAAGGTCCCTCAGTCGAGCAGTGAATTTCAAACACAGATTCAACCACAATGACCAGGGAGATTGGTAGATTAAAACTACCCGCAAACATTGAATATCACTTTGAGCATGGTGAAGTTATTAGCTACACTTTGGATGGTGTATCAATACACCAAGTCACTACAAAAATACAGGCATCCTTCCTAACTCAGATGCCGGAGAGGAAGGAAACCACTCAGGGATTTCACCATGAGGCCAATGATGACTTTAAAACAGTTACATGGCTGTGATAGAAGAAAGCTGAGGATGGACAGCATTGTAGTTACTCCACAATGCACAATCGAGAGCATCCTGTCGGGCTGTATCACCGCCTGGTACGGCAACTGCTCCGTCCATAAGCGTAAGGCTCTCCAGAGGGAAGTGAGGCAAAATATAAAGGCTGGACAGATAAATGAAAGGCATATAAATGAAAAGCCGATTCACTGGGGACTTGGTACTGTGCATGTGACAAATAAAACGTGGAACTTGAATTTACCTGAATAACCAAAGCAAACACTCTGGTGTAACTTTACACATATCTATATTTTCAACTCTTCCGAGTTTTACATCTATAGAATGGATTACCTGATACTTCAGAATAGCGTCCTCAAAACGGTTCACCTCGTAATTCTCTGCGTTGTAGTACTTCACCTGTTAGAAAAACATTATAATCGCAGCCATGAAGCAACTCTGAAGCTGCAAAAATGCAATATGTTTGAGGGAATCTTCATGTGCCACCATGGCAGGTGGGGATTCTGGATTGTGTCCATTAGGCATCAAACAGACTAACTGGGAGGACTACCTGGACTTTTTACATTTTCCGTTCAAAAATGTTTTTAAACATTTTCTGTTTGCCCTAATGAACACAATCCAAGTATTGAGGTTAAAGGTCAATGAGACCATCTCGGTACCGTCTCAAAGTTGAGCAGGGAGTCCACCGCCTTGGACTTTGCGTTGTTGTCCTGGGTGTTCATGTCTCGCCTGTACTTGGTCCTCCATTCTGTGATGATGATGGTAAGGGCTGAAAAGATATTGATGGACCATTATGAAATATTACATTGGTCTTACCAGACCTCAGTCGAATGCCTATGTAAAATACTTTCAAGTAGGTGTGATTGATTTAGCTTGGAGTTGATTTAATTTACACTTTTGGGACTATTCCATTGGTGCAGGTCATGTCATTTGAAAGTATTTCACATATTTGACTCAAATGGGATGATTGTTACTTTATAGAAATAACTAAATTAGCTCTGGAAAGGAGGCCTTGTACTCACTGAGGTAGAGGAACATACAGACGAATACGATGAGTCCGAACCAGGCGTTGAAGTAAGTGATGAAGTAGATGATGGAGATGACGATATCTGCGATGGTGGGGAAGATACTGAATACAATATAGCTGTGGAGAGAAAGAGAGGGAGGCCAGGTTTACCTCTGAATTAACACACAGACCGTCCAGAGGTTAGGATGACACTAAAAAAACTGAGACATACTACATGGGGATCAAAGTTGGGTCACATCACACTGGTTGGTAGTGATGGAAGAAATGGAATGTTGACTCAATTTTAAGGTGGAAAGGAGGACAGATTAATCGCTCTTTTTGACAATTGAGTAAACCCCTGAGGAAGCAGTCTCTCTAAGCTTTGAGGATGGTAATCACACCAAGATCATGCATGTCCAGTGTTTCCCCTATATTCATGTAGCAGCAGTGAGCCGCCAGTGCTAAATTGTTGCCGCCGCTCCAAAAAATATGTAAAAAAAATGAGCAATTAAATATATATATGAACCAGTGCCTTCAGAAAGTATTCGTACCCCTTTACTTATTCCACATTTTGATGCGTTACAGCCTGAATTCAAAATGGATTAAATAAGAGTTTTTGTTCTCACCCATCTAAAAACACACACAAAATACCCCATAATGACAAAGTTACCAAAGAATTACATTTTTTGCTAATTTACAGAAAATGAAATACAGAATCACACCCTGAGTCAATACATGTTAGATACATGTACAGTGAGGGAAAAAAGTATTTGATCCCCTGCTGGTTTTGTACGTTTGCCCACTGACAAAGAAATGATCAGTCTATAATTTTAATGGTAGGTTTATTTGAACAGTGAGAGACAGAATAATAACAAAAAAATCCAGAAAAACGCATGTCAAAAATGTTATAAATTGATTTGCATTTTAATGAGGGAGATAAGTATTTCACCCCCTCTCAATCAGAAAGATTTCTGGCTCCCAGGTGTCTTTTATACAGGTAACGAGCTGAGATTAGGAGCACACTCTTAAAGGGAGTGCTCCTAATCACAGCTTGTTACCTGTAAAAAAGACACCTGTCCACAGAAGCAATCAATCAATCAGATTCCAAACTCTCCACCATGGCCAAGACCAAAGAGCTCTCCAAGGATGTCAGGGACAAGATTGTAGACCTACACAAGGCTGGAATGGGCTACAAGATCATGGCCAAGCAGCTTGGTGAGAAGGTGACAACAGTTGGTGCGATTATTCGCAAATGGAAGAAACACAAAAGAACTGTCAATCTCCCTCGGCCTGGGGCTCCATGCAAGATCTTACCTCTGGAGTTGGAATGATCATGAGAACGGTGAGGAATCAGCCCAGAACTACACGGGAGGATCTCAAGGCAGCTGGGACCCTAGTCACCAAGAAAACAATTGTTAAGACACTACGCCGTGAAGGACTGAAATTCTGCAGCGCCCGCAAGGTCCCCCTGCTCAAGAAAGCACATATACATGCCCATCTGAAGTTTGCCAATGAACATCTGAATGATTCAGAGGACAACTGGGTGAAAGTGTTGTGGTCAGATGAGACCAAAATGGAGCTCTTTGGCATCAACTCAACTCGCCGTGTTTGGAGGAGGAGGAATGCTGCCTATGACCCCAAGAACATCATCCCCACCGTCAAACATGGAGGTGGAAACATTATGCTTTGGGGGTGTTTTTCTGCTAAGGGGACAGGACAACTTCACCGCATCAAAGGGACGATGGGTGGGGCCATGTACCGTCAAATCTTGGGTGAGAACCTCCTTCCCTCAGCCAGGGCATTGAAAATGGGTCGTGGATGGGTATTCCAGCATGACAATGACCCAAAACACATGGCCAAGGCAACAAAGGAGTGGCTCAAGAAGAAGCACATTAAGGTCCTGGAGTGGCCTAGCCAGTCTCCAGACCTTAATCCCATAGAAAATCTGTGGAGGCAGCTGAAGGTTCGAGTTGCCAAACGTCAGCCTTGAAACCTTAATGACTTGGAGAAGATCTGCAAAGAGGAGTGGGACAAAATCTCTCCTGAGATGTGTGCAAACCTGGTGGCCAACTACAAGAAACGTCTGACCTCTGATTGCCAACAAGGGTTTTGCCACCAAGTACTAAGTCATGTTTTACAGAGGGGTCAAATACTTATTTCCCTCGTTAAAATGCAAATCATTTTATAACATTTTTTAGATGTGTTTTTCTGGATTTTGTGTTGTTATTCTGTCTCTCACTGTTCAAATAAACCTACCATTAAAATTATAGACTGATCATTTCTTTGTCAGTGGGCAAATGAACAAAATCAGCAGGGGATCAAATACCTTTTTTCCCTCACTGTACATGTTAGAATCCCCTGTGGCAGAAATTACATCTGAGTCTTTCTGGATAAGTCTAAGAGCTTTGTTCACCTGGATTGTAATATCATTTGCGCATTATTCTTTGAAAATTCTTCAAGCCCGATTGACGACAAAACCTATAAATAGGCCACTCAGAAACATTCAATGTTGTCCTGCTGAAAGGGGAATTAATCTCCAAGTGTCTTGTGGAAAGCAGAAAGAACCATGTTTTCCTCTGGGATTTTGCCTGTGCTTAGCTCCATTCTGTTTATTTTTAATAAAACAAAAAGTCCCTAGTCTTTGTCGATTACAAGCATACCCCTAACACGATGCAGTGGCACTAGGTGATGTGTTGTCTTGGATTTTCCTCAAACATAACGCTTTTTATTCAGGACATAAAGTACATTTCATGAATTTTTGTTGTTGTTGCAGTTTTACTTTAGTGCTTTATTGCAAACAGGATGATTGCTTTAGAATTTTTACTCTGTACAGGCTTCCTTAATTTCACTCTGTCAATTAGGTTAGTATTGTGGAGTAACTACAATGTTGTTGATCCATCCTCAGTTTTCTCCTATCACAGCCATTCAAATCTGTAACTGTTTTAATGTTTTAAAGTCACCATTGGCCTCATGGTGAAATCCCTGAGCGGTTTCCTTCCTCTCTGGAAACTGGGTTAGGAAGGACGCCTGTATCTTTGTAGTGACTTGGAGTATTAATACAACATCCAAAGTATAATTACTAACTTCACCATGCTCAAAGGGATATTCAATGTATGCTTTTTTAAATGTTATTGTTAAGCACATTTTTTCAACCTGAACTTATTTAGGTTTGCCATAACAAAGTCGTTAAATACTTATTGACTCAAGACATTTCAGCTTTTCATTTTTTATTAATTTGTTTTAAAAAAAGAACGAGTGTCAATACTTTCTACAGTATATACACTGAACAAAAATACAAAATACAACAATTTAAAAGATTTTACTGAGTTAAAGTTCATAAGGAAAATAAATTCAATAGGCCAAGACTGAGAATACAGATATGCATCTGTTGGTCACAGGTACCTTAATTTTTTTTTAGACGTGTTAAATCGGAAAACCACGCACACACACAATTTATTATTATGAGACCCACCTGAGCAGGCTGTTGATGGAGGAGGTGCCGCGGTCAATGCTACGCAGGACGTCCCCGGTGCGTCGGCCCAGGTGCCAGCGCAGAGACAGTGAGTGTAAGTGGCCGAACAGACGCACCTGCACCACGCGGTTGGTGTACTGCTGCACGCGGATCCACAGGAAGGAGCGCAGGTTACTGACGAAGCCGGACGCACCTAGGGAGAGAGTGAGGTACAGGAAAGAGAAGAGAGAGAGGGAGAGGGCAGGGGGGTAAGAGTGGGGTTGGGGAGAAGGAGAAAGGGGAGAGGAGATATAGAGAGCGAGGGAACAAGAGAGATAATTAAAATAACAGTACTCAAGGAGTCCAAGGAATGAATGGGTGTAGCAGAGAAAGACAAAATGGAGGTGAAACTCCCACTCACCCAGGGCTGTAAATTATACATACATTACATACATACATACATACATACGTACATACATACATTACATACATACATTACATACTTTTTTTTGTAGCACTGGTGTTCCCAATTTTAAAAAGTTAGGAGCACCACATAACATTTAGGAGCACCAGAAAATATATATTTTAATTGATTGATATATAGGCTTTTATGAATTATAGCTACTTTTGTAGCACATAATATGTAATACTGTAAATACATTAGTTTATTATAAGAGCTAAAACGTTGATACGTTGAAACGTCATTGAAATTAGTAATTTGTGGAATATTAGGTTTCTACATTGTGTAAAAGCACTATTTTCCTATTGAGAGAGAAGGGTGTAATTGCAGACAGCAACTTGGGGCGTTTTTTTTTTAATATAGGCGTTTCTTGATATCAAGTTAAACCTATTGATGCTCGCCATTGGTCCGTGGCCGTTTCTTTCACATCGGGGACAAGAGTTGGGGACAACAGTTGTTGACAACTGTAGCCTAACCCTTTTCCTAACCTTCACCTTCTCCCAACCTGCCACGCTAATTCACCTAACCTGCCACGCTAATTCACCTAACCTGCCACGCTAATTCACCCAACCTGCCACACTAATTCACCCAACCTGCCACGCTATTTATCCTAACCTGCCACGCTAATTATCCCAACCTGCCACGCTAATTATCCCAACCTGCCACGCTAATTATCCCAACCTGCCACGCTAATTATCCCAACCTGCCACGCTAATTATCCCAACCTGCCACGCAAATTATCCCAACCTGCCACGCTAATTATCCCAACCTGCCACGCTAATTATCCCAACCTGCCACGCTAATTCACCTAACCTGCCACGCTAATTCACCTAACCTGCCACGCTAATTCACCTAACCTGCCACGCTAATTCACCTAACCTGCCACGCTAATTCACCTAACCTGCCACGCTAATTCACCTAACCTGCCACGCTAATTCACCCAACCTGCCACGCTAATTCACCCAACCTGCCACGCTAATTATCCCAAACCTGCCACGCTAATTATCCCAACCTGCCACGCTAATTATCCCAACCTGCCACGCTAATTATCCCAACCTGCCACGCTAATTATCCCAACCTGCCACGCTAATTATCCCAACCTGCCACGCTAATTATCCCAACCTGCCACGCTAATTATCCCAACCTGCCACGCTAATTATCCCAACCTGCCACGCTAATTATCCCAACCTGCCACGCTAATTATCCCAACCTGCCACGCTAATTATCCCAACCTGCCACGCTAATTATCCCAACCTGCCACGCTAATTATCCCAACCTGCCACGCTAATTATCCCAACCTGCCACGCTAATTATCCTAACCTGCGATGTAAACAAATCACGTGTTGAGAAACCATCTGTCGCATAACACCAGAATTGACCAATGGCAGGCACCAATGGATGCTTCCTGATATCAAGGAATGACCACATCAGGAAATGCCCCGAATTGTGGTCTGCAATTACACCATATTGTTTGAGATGCATCAGATAAAACATTTTACACTGTCTCTTTAAAAAGTCAGGTTTGTGATAATGACAGGCAAGATATCTCTCATTCATTCATTCATTAATTCATTCAACAAACGGTTTGCGAGTAGTTTTATAACGGCCCACAACATGGTTAATGAATGTAAAATGTGGTCCCAGCTATCCGCTATAGGAAGATAAAAATGTTGCGGCGGTAATATGGGCCAGATCTTTTGACCTGGTTGGGCTAGAAGTAAGCCGCTTTCGCTGTAGTAATGGTGCCACAATGGCGCTAACGAATCCGCACTCGCTTGTTTCTCTAGGGCACTAGGAAACAACAGTACAGCTAAGTCTTATCATTACAACAATTATCTGGGAGATTTTTTCATACTCGCACAGAGCTCCCAAAACAAAACCTGGTCGCAAAGCAAAAATGACTGACCAAATTGGTCGCACTTTAGAGCCCTGCACTCACCTGCCCCTCCACCTTGCAGGAACTTGAGCAAGACGTAGACACACACAGTGGTGGCCAAGGTCTTCCAGCTGCTTCCATCAGTCAGATCATTCACTGTTACAGAAAGAGGGTTGACAATCCCAGGTCATCTTATCTGCAGTTTTTCTGGGTAGATTATCATGTCAGCCTCAATGATATCACAAAATACTTCTGAGAATGTGCAGTGCAGCACCAATAAAGACAACCTGCAACGCAACCAATAAGGCTGTGACAGCAACAAGTAGGAATTTAAAAATGCATCTAGATAAAAGCTGGATATAGGGGAGATGTTACAAAATGAGGGATGCTCTCTCACCAATGTTCTTGTAGTAGATGGGCACAAAGACATTGATGACCCTCTCCAGACCCAGCAGGCACAGGCAGAGGAGCACCAGGCCCTGTAACAGCATGCTGCCTCTGGGCCACATGTAGGGCACCAGCAGACGCACCTTCTGCCCAAAGTCCTGCCAGGTAGACTGGGATTCCTCTGCCCCATCCAACTGGAGCTGGGGTACAGATAGAGATATTAGGGGGTTATTATGAACTTAATAAATACAGACAGAGACAAACAACAACAAAAAGGGTTGTGGCCGGGAACTTTAATGCAGGCAAACTTAAATCGGTTTGACCTCATTTCTACCAGCATGTCACCTGTGCAACCAGAAGAAAAAAAATACTTCTATCCTCCTGATTCCTGCTTACAAGCAAAAACTAAAGCAGGAAGTACCAGTGACTCGACTCAATACTGAAGTGGTCAGATGAAGCGGATGCTAAGCTACAGGACTGTTTTGCTAGCACAGACTGGAATATGTTCCGAGATTCATCCAATGGCATTGAGGAACACACCACCTCAGTCATCGGCTTCATCAATAAGTACATAGATGACGTCGTCCCCACAGTGACCTTACGTACGTATCCCAACCAGAAGCCATGGAGCTGCTATTTTCAAGGAGCGGGACACTAATCCAGACGCTTAAAAGAAATCCTGATATGCCCTCAGACAAACCATCAAACAGGCAAAGCGTCAATACAGGAATAAGATTGAATCCTACTACACCGGCTTCTTACGCTCATCGAATGTGGCAGGGCTTGCAACCTACTACGGATTACAAAAGGGGAACCCAGCCGTGAGCCGCCCAATGACGCGAGCCTACCATACAGGCTAAATGCCTTTTATGCTCGCTTCGAGTCAAGCAACACTGAAGCATGCATGAGAGCACCAGCTGTTCCGGATGACTGCGTGATCACACTCTCCGTAGCCGATGTGATCAAGACCTTTAAACAGGTCAACATTCACAAGGCCGCAGCCCCAGACAGATTACCAGGAGGTGTACTCAGAGCATGTGTGAACTAACTGGCAAGTGTCTTCGTGGCCAAGCATGACTCCAACACCATCATTAAGTTTGATGTCGACACAACGGTGGTATGCCTGATCACTGACGAGAGCCTATAGGGAGGAGGTGGTCAGAGACCTGGCAGTGTGGTGCCAGGACAACAACCTCTCCCTCAATGTGAGCAAGACAAAAGAGCTGATCTTGGACTACAGGGAAAGGAGGGCTGAACATGCCCCCATTCCCATCGACAGGGCTGTGGTGGAGTGGGTTGAGAGATTCAAGTTCCTTGGTGTCCACATCACCAACAAACTATCATGGTCCAAACACACCAAGACAGTTGCGAAGAATGCACGACAATACCTATTCCTCCTCAGGAGGCTGAAAAGATTGGTGGGTTCCCAGATCCTCAAAATGTTTTACAGCTACACCATTGAGAGCATCCTGACCGGTTGCATTGCCGCCTGGTATGGCAACTGCTCGGCATCCGACCATAAGGTGCTACAGAGGGTAGTGCGTACGGCCCAGTACATCACCAGGGCCAAGCTTCCTGCCATCCAGAACTACTATACCTTTTTTTTTTACACTGCGGCTACTCATTGTTTATTATCTATGCAGTCACTTTACCCCTACCTACAGTTGAAGTCGGAAGTTTACATATACCTTAGCCAGATACATTTAAACTCAGTTTTTCACAATTCCTGACATTTAATCCCAGTAAAGATTCAGTCTTATGTCAGTTAGGATCACCACTTTATTTTAAGAATGTGAAATGTCAGAATAATAGTAGAGAGAATGATTTATTTCAGCTTTTATCACATTCCCAGTGGGTCAGAAGTTTGCATACACTCAATTAGTATTTGGTAGCATTGCCTTTAAATTGTTTAACTTGGGCCAAACGTTTCAGGTAGCCTTCCACAATAAGTTGGGTGAATTTTTGCCCATTCCTCCTGAAAGAGCTGGTGTAACTGAGTCAGGTTTGTAGGCCTCCTTGCTCGCACACGCTTTTTCAGTTCTGCCCACACATTTTCTATAAGATTGAGGTCAGGGATTTGTGATGGCCACCTTGACTTTGTTGTCCTTAAGCCACAACTTTGGAAGTATGCTTGGGGTCACTGTCCATTTGGAAGACCCATTTGCGACCAAGCTTTAACTTCCTGACTGATGTCTTGAGATGTTGCTTCAATATATCCACATAATTTTCCTTTCCTCATGATGCCATCTATTTTGTGAAGTGCACCAGTCCCTCTGCAGCAAAGCACCCCCACAACATGATGCTGCCACCCCTGTGCCTGACAGTTGGGATGGTGTTCTTCGGCTTGCAAGCCTCCCCCTTTTTCCTCCAAACATAATGATGGTCATTATGGCCAGACAGTTCTGTTTTTGTTTCATCAGACCAGAGGACATTTCTCCAAAAAGTACGATCTTTGTCCCCATGTAAAGTTGCAAACCGTGGTCTGGCTTTTTTTATGGCGGTTTTGGAGCAGTGGCTTCTTCCTTGCTGAGCAGCCTTTCAGGTTATGTCGATATAGGACTCGTTTTACTGTGGCTATAGATACTTTTGTATCTGTTTCCTCCAGCATCTTCACAAGGTCCTTTGCTGTTATTCTGGGATTGATTTGCACTTTTCGCACCAAAGTATGTTCATCTCTAGGAGACAGAACGCGTCTCCTTCCTGAGTGGTATGATGGCTGTGTGGTCCCATGGTGTTTATACTTGTGTACTATTGTTTGTACAGATGAACATGGTACCTTCAGGCGTTTGGAAAACTTCAACTGCACCTGGACATATTACCTCAATTACCTCGACTAACCTGTATCCCCGCACACTGACTCGGCACTGGTACCCCGTCTATAGCCTAGTTATTGTTATTTTATTGTGTTACTTAAATTTTTTAGTTAATTTATATTTTCTTAACTCCATTTTCGTAAAAACTGCATTGTTGGTTAAGGGCTTGTAAGTAAGCATTTCACGGTAAGGTCTATACCTGTTGTATTCGCATGTGACAAATAACATTTGATTTGATTACTAGATTACCTGGCCAGTGCCGCCCTCCACGTCACGTTCGTCCTCGTTGATCAGGAGCATGTACGGTCTCCGTGGTAATCCCGGGGCCTTCAGGCCCAGGAAGAAGAGTGTTCCCGTGCCGACGTAGCGCATCAACCACAGAGAAAATTCCACCTGAGGTAATGAATGAACAATTCTAAGTCATGACTGAACCTTTAAAGGGGCAATCTGCAGCTTTGGCCTGGAGAAATGGAACCACTCAAATACATAGACAGAGCTACGGATGAAAGGACTGACCATCCATGGTATCAAAATGACAGTTTTAACCATCTTTAGAGGTTATACACTGTTTACATTTACACTGTTTCTAAACATTAAAGTAAAACAAGCTCATATGTTGGGTTCTCATGGGGTGTGACAGTTGAACTAAGCTCATGAGGCATATATAACTTATAATCTTCAAGACTCAATGGGTATATATCATTAGTCCAAAAACGGATGTAGCAATTGTAGATTGACTCTGTAAAGGAATCTTGCACTCATAAACTACATTTTAGTATGTTGTCCATTGATAATTCAATCCCAATGGGACTGTTAATACAATCCCAAATGGTGCATGTAAGCCGTCAAAATTTTTAAAAATGGGAGTGTAGTATTTCTTTAAATAAGTGCTGACTGACAAGCATAACTGCATAAAACACAGAAAAAAAAACACATTTCAATACGCCATTCAACACACACCATTTACATTTTAGTCATTTCGCAGACACTCTAATCCAGAGCGATTTACAGGAACAATTATGGTTAAGTGCCTTGCTCAAGGGCACATCGGCAGATTTGTCACCTAGTCTGCTCTGGGATTCGAACCAGCGACATTTCGGTTACTGGCCCAACACTCTTAAACGTTGGGCTACCTGCTGCCCCAACTTCAATGTGAGGCTGAGGTTATTATTCAAAAGTAATTTACCCAGGAGTTGTTGGATCATTCAGGATTGGAGGAGAGGTGAGTCAGTGGTTACAGTCAGACTGACTATACAAAGTAAACTACTGTACACATTATGACACAAAGTGTACACATTATGACACAAAGTAAACAGTGGACTGTGTCATATACTTTGTGGTATAACAACCCATTGGAAGAACTAAGATGGTGAAAGCTTGGTAAAAAGCTAATGAAGATGTGTTCAACTAATGCATTCTGAATGCAACTGGGAGACATATTAGTAGCTGAGTGGGACAACCAATGACAGACACGGGGAGGGACTAAGAAAAGGCGTGATCTGATTGGTTACACAATGTATATTTGGGGGCGTGGCCAGAGGGAGAGGGCAGTAGAATGGCATGATGGTGCAATGACTCAGCACTTCTAGAGTTACTCATAGCTGACTAATGACAATGGTTCCACCCCCTTCCACTGCTGTGTCATAGTTGGAATGCCAGTTTCTATTTTAGCAGTCTTCTTGTGAGAAAATGCTTTGTAATATTATATATATATATATAGATAGTTTTTTACAATCACAACAGTCATTAATAAGAAACATTAAACCTAGCCCATGTGTCTCATTTACGCAGATACAGTATCACACCATATGGGTAGACTAACTTGCTTTTTAGAAAGACCACTATTATACTTGTGTAATGAAGTGTTAAAACTCAATGTTAAGTTTAATACTAATAGCCAGTAACATTATATGCCAACGTTTTAACAACCTCTATGAAACTAGGGAGTGAGATGGCAGTTTATCCTCACAGGGTTGAGCTGCGGGGTTAATTGAAAGAGGTGAAACGTTTGAACGATGCAGACAGAAATGCAAGGAACAGATCTAACACCATTTCCAACTTAACCTTACAGTTAAACATGTTTATTCTACACAAATACATTTCTATCAGAAGGTCCTCTAACGCTACACCCTCCTGAACAGACCCCAGTGCCACGTTCAGTAGGCAAGGTTGTGAAACATTCAGATAGAAATACATTATGTAGAACAGACGTGTCTCTTTGAGTGATATGTAGAGGGAGGAGTCATGTCAGCTCTATTGGGGACATTCTATAATGTTAAACCCTCAACAATACCACTGACTGGTCCTCTCTCACCTGCTGCTGTGTGTTCTCCAGGCCCCACCACCAGTTGGGGCTGGCCCAGGAGACGAAGGCCAGGTTCTCCGCTGAGAATGCCACAGCCCAGAAGAGCAGCAGCACCGTGCTGTGGCCCCTTGTCCGGTCCCTCACCAGCACCCTCCTCCTCTCCAGCCTTAGCAGGGCCACGGCCCAGGCCCAGCCCAGCATGGACAGGAGACCGTACAGCACCACGTAGCCAGGGAGCTCCCCTCCTCCGGCCACCCTCCAGACCAGCCCCCCCAGGAACTGCAGCAGGAGGAGCAGGGAGACTGCCAGTTGGAGGCCATAGAGGCGCGAGCGCGGCACGAACTTGGGCTCCATCTCGGTGCTGTAGCGGCGGTAGCAGACGCAGTGGAAGGTGCCGAAGAAGGAGGAGAGGGTAAGCAGGACGGTGGGCAACAGGGTGAAGTAGAAGCAGGGCGAGATGCCGCCCTCCAGCCAGGCTTCAGAGATGGAAGCGCCGGCCTCACAGTAGCTTTGCACTACTACCATGGTGGCTGGGAGCTGGGGAGTCAGGGATATAACAGACATATTATCACCACATTAAGCCTACACATAGGGCTCAAGATCATCAACCTGGTCCGCATGGATGTTAAGAGACTTTAAAAAAGGACAGGCAAAGGAAATCATACAGTTGACTGCATGAAATTAGTTTTCAAAATGACATTCTCTTCAGTATTTTCACCGGATCTTATTTGTATCCTGCTCTAAACTGCTATTCATGATGAAATTTAACTAGTCTAACTTCTTCCATTCATGACTTCAGATCGTTGCTGGTGGAGTTAAGTTAGTCAACACAATGAACACCTGTTCATTATTTTGCAGGACAAACATGCTATACCCTACTTAATGTATTAGGGTTAAGAGCATATTGAATCTCCTTGAAGTGTGTGTGTTGTACTTTGAAGCAAAACACAGCAAGCATCTCTTCCTAGTGTATAATCATTCAAGACCTAATAGGCCTAAGAGATCCAGGCCAACCCTGCTATATCGGGCTGTGAACTTTATGATATGGTTAGTGCTTCAGTCATGGCTCCTAAAAACACCCCAGCCAGTCATCTGGGGTGGGCGGATGGATTAATTCTGATTCAGTCAAGGCACTTAAAACACATCACATTTCATCAACTGATATTCATTGAAAATATATCATACTAGAATTAGGTTACAGTGGTATGCCGACACATGGCTAATGTACCATGGAGTAGCTTGGTATGTCGGAACGAAGGCCTCACAAGCTCCAGTTCAGAAAGGTCAGAGTGCACTTTGTAATTTCAACTAATAAAATGATTCATTTGGATGTATAGATCGTATCTTAATGAAAGAACTGTACCTTATCATAACCCGCCCAAAACTATTAACCCCTATTACTCCATTGTTTATGTTTTTGTTGTCATATGATATTGAACTTTCTAAACAAATATTTCAGATGTTGTTGCTCTCATGGAATCGTTTCCTGAGCACTACAGATATTATCATGGGCACCGAGATGCATTTGCTCCAGTGTCATTGTTTAGCGTGTTTTTCTTGGTGGCCCGCTCTTTGACAGACAGAGCATATTTAAACAATGTGACGACAAAAACAGAGCGTCAAAATAACCGTAACAGTAGAGTTTTTCCCTCTAGTTGCCATTTGTGAGACTCGCCTAGTTAAATAAAATAAATACATCTGTGGCGTTATCCGTCTGACCTATCAAGATAGCTATCTACATGAGCAAGCTTAGATCTGTTGCTTTTAATACAACACTCACATTCGCAAGACAAGCTGGTGCTGGAAAGCAATTTAGTGAATTGAAGCTTCCAACAAATAACCCGTTTTACGCGAAGAGATTTTACAAGTCAAAAATAACAATACTGGTCATCTTGTTGTATCCACTTGTAAATTGTGCTTATTCTTCTTGCGGCATGCATGGAGCAACGTATTCCATGACTCGGCAATCGACATTTTCTTCCAGAACACTACTACCTGAACCGGGTCCTAGCGCCTCGCACACACGCATGTTCAAATATAATGTTAGGCAATCTCATATATGTCCAGTAGGTGACAGTATATACAAAGACAGCATACCTCAACACAAAAATGCCATCTGAACGCTGGGTCTCGTCATAGCCTACAGACAGGAATAGGCCAACAGTATGCAGTCAGTCAATATACCAATATCTTAGCAACAGAAAAATAAGATGGATAAGAAAATACATTTGATCATTCCTATCAAAAGGAGTAGAATGTTCAATGCATTACAAATCAAATTGTATTTGTCACATGCATTGTAAACAACGGGTGCAGAAAAACAGTGAAATGTTTACTTACGGCCCCTCCCAACAATTGATTGAGAAAGAAACAGAGAAATAATAGAAAAGTAATAGCATGAAATATTAAAAGTAATAATAAATAGACAATGAGTAGCGATAACTTGGCTATATACGGTCGTGGCCAAAAGTTTTGAGAATGACACAAATATTAATTTTCACAAAGTCTGCTGCCTCAGGTTGTATGATGGCAATTTGCATATACTCCAGAATGTTATGAAGAGTGATCAGATGAATTGCAATTAATTAAGTCCCTCTTTGCCTTGCAAATGAAACGAATCCCCCCCAAAAATGTCCACTGCATTTCAGCCGTGCCACAAAAGGACCAGCTGACATCATCTCAGTGATTCTCTCGTTAACACAGGTGTGAGTGTTGACGAGGACAAGGCTGGAAATCACTCTGTCATGCTGATTGAGTTCGAATAACAGACTGGAAGCTTTAAAAGGAGGGTGGTGCTTGGAATCATTGTTCTTCCTCTGTCAAACATGGTTACCTGCAAGGAAACACGTGCCGTCGTCATTGCTTTGCAAAAAAAGGGCTTCACAGGCAAGGATATTGCTGCCAGTAAGATTGCACCTAAATCAACCATTTATCGGATCATCAAGAACTTCAAGGAGAGCGGTTCAATTGTTGTGAAGAAGGCTTCAGGGCACCCAAGAAAGTCCAGCAAGCGCCAGGACCGTCTCCTAAAGTTGATTCAGCTGCGGGATCGGGGCACCACCAGTACAGAGCTTGCTCAGGAATGGCAGCAGGCAGGTGTGAGTGCATCTGCACGCACAGTGAGGCGAAGACTTTTGGAGGATGGCCTGGTGTCAAGAAGGGCAGCAAAGAAGCCACTTCTCTCCAGGAAAAACATCAGGGACAGACTGATATTCTGCAAAAGGTACAGGGATTGGACTGCTGAGGACTGGGGTAATTTTCTCTGATGCATCCCCTTTCCGATTGTTTGGGGCATCCGGAAAAAAGCTTGTCCGGAGAAGACAAGGTGAGCGCTACCATCAGTCTTGTGTCATGCCAACAGTAAAGCATCCTGAGACCATTCATGTGTGGGGTTGCTTCTCAACCAAGGGAGTGGGCTCACTCACAATTTTGCCTAAGAACACAGCCATGAATAAAGAATGGTACCAACACATCCTCCGAGAGCAACTTCTCCCAACCATCCAGGAACAGTTTGGTGACGAACAATGCCTTTTCCAGCATGATGGAGCCCCTTGCCATAAGGCAAAAGTGATAACTAAGTGGCTCGGGGAACAAAACATTGATATTTTGGGTCCATGGCCAGGAAACTCCCCAGACCTTAATCCCATTGAGAACTTATGGTCAATCCTCAAGAGGCGGGTTTACAAACAAAAACCCAGAAATTCTGACAAACTCCAATCATTGATTATGCAAGAATGGGCTGTCATCAGTCAGGATTTGGCCCAGAAGTTAATTGACAGCATGCCAGGGCGGATTGCAGAGGTCTTGAAAAAGAAGGGTCAACACTGCAAATATTGACTCTTTGCATCAACTTCATGTAATTGTCAATAAAAGCCTTTGACACTTATGAAATGCTTGTAATTATACTTCAGTATTCCATAGTGACATCTGACAAAAATATCTAAAGACACTGAAGCAGCAAACTTTGTGGAAATTAATATTTGTGTCATTCTCAAAACTTTTGGCCACGACTGTACACAGTGTACTAAACTCAGCAAAAAAAGAAACGTCCCTTTTCCAGGACCCTGTCTTTCAAAGATAATTCGTAAAAATCAAAATAACTTCACAGATCTTCATTGTAAAGGGTTTAAACACGGTTTCCCATGCTTGTTCAATGAACCATAAACAATTGATGAACATGCACCTGTGGAACGGTTGGTAAGACACTAACAGCTTACAGACGGTAGGAAATGAAGGTCACAGTTATGAAAACCAGGGACACTAAGGAGGCATTTCTACTGACTCTGAAAAACACCAAAAGAAAGATGCCCAGGGTCACTGCTCATCTGCGTGAACGTGCCTTAGGCATGCTGCAAGGAGGCAAGAGGAATACAGATGTGGCCAGGGCAATAAATTGCAATGTCTGTACTGTGAGACGCCTAAGACAGCGCCACAGGGAGACAGGACGGACAGCTGATCATCCTCGCAGTGACAGACCACGTGTAACAAAACCTGCACAGGATTGGTACATCCAAACATCACACCTGCGGGACAGGTACAGGATGGCAACAACAACTGCCCGAGTTACACCAGGAACGCACAGTCCCTCCATCAATGCTCAGACTGTCCGCAATAGGCTGAGAGACGCTGGACTGAGGGCTTGTAGGCCTGTTTAACATTTAACATTTAACATTTAAGTCATTTAGCAGACGCTCTTATCCAGAGCGACTTACAAGGCAGGTCCTCACCAGATATCACCAGCAACAACGACGCCTATGGGCACAAACCCACCGTTGCTGGATCAGACAGGACTGGCAAAAAGTGCTCTTCACTGACGAGTCGCAGTTTTGTCTCACCAGGGGTGATGGTCGGATTTGTGTTTATCGTCGAAGGAATGAGTGTTACACCGAGGCTTGCACTCTGGAGCGGGATCGATATGGAGGTGGAGGGTCTCTCATGGTCTGGGGCGGTGTGTCACAGCATCATCCGACTGAGCTTGTTGTCATTGCAGGCAATCTCAACGCTTTGCTTTAAAGGGAAGACATCCTCCTCCCTAATGTGGTACCCTTCCTGCAGGCTCATCCTGACATGACCCTCCAGCATGACAGTGCCACCAGCCATACTGCTCGTTCTGTGCGTGATTTCCTGCAAGACAGGAATGTCAGTGTTCTGCCATGGCCAGCGAAGAACCCGAATCTCAACTCAATCTCATTGAGCACGTCTGGGACCTGTTGGATCGGAGGGTGAGGGCTAGGGCCATTCCCCCCAGAAATGTCCGGGTACTTGCAGGTGCCTTGGTGGAAGAGTGGGGTAACATCTCACAGCAAGAACTGGCAAATCTGTTGCAGTCTATGAGGAGGAGTCCACAAGGTCCTAAACCATATCATAACCGCCATCGATAAAAGACAGTACTGTGCAGCCGTCTTCGTCGACCTGGCCAAGGCTTTTGACTCTGTAAATCACCGTATTCTTATTGGCTGACTCAACAGCCTTGGTTTCCCTAATGACTGCCTCGCCTGGTTCACCAACTACTTCTCAGATAGAGTTCAGTGTGTCAAATCGGAGGGCCTGTTTTCCGGACCTCTGGCAGTCTCTATGGGGGTGCCGCAGGGTTCAATTCTCGGGTTAACAAACCTCCAAACGAGCTTCAATGCCATACAACACTCCTTCCGTGGCCTCCAACTGCTCTTAAATGCTAGTAAAACTAAATGCATGTTCTTCAATCGATTGCTGCCAGCACCCGCCCGCCCGACTAGCATCACTACTCTGGACGGTTCTGACTTAGAATACGTGGACAACTATAAATACCTAGGTGTCTGGCTAGACTGTAAACTCTCCTTCCAGACTCATATTAAGCATCTCCAATCTAAAATGAAATCTAGAATCAGCTTTCTATTTCATAACAAAGCCTCCTTCACTCATGCTGCCAAACATACCCTCGTAAAACTGACTATCCTACCGATCCTTGACTTCGTCGATGTCATTTACAAAATAGCCTCCAACACTCTACTCAGCAAATTGGATGCAGTCTATCACAGTGCCATCCGTTTTGTCACCAAAGCCCCATATACTACCCACCACTGTGATCTGTGTGCTCTCGTTGGCTGGTCCTCGCTACATATTTGGCTCCAGGTCATTTATAAGTCTTTGCTAGGTAAAGCACCGCCTTAACTCAGCTCACTGGTCACCATAGCAACACCCACCCGTGGCACGCGCTCCAGCATCTATATTTCACTGGTCATCCCCAAAGCCAACACCTCCTTTGGCTGCCTCTCCTTCCAGTTCTCTGCTGCCAATGACTGGAACTAATTGCAAAAATCACTGAAGTTGGAGACTTATATCTCCCTCACTAACTTTAAGCATCAGCTGTCAGAGCAGCTTACCGATCGCTGCAGCTGTACACAGCCCATCTGAAAATAGCCCATCCCACCAACTACCTACCTCATCCCCATATTTGTTTAGGTTTTTCTGCTCTTTTGCACACCATACTTGCACATCCTCGTCTGCACATCTATCACTCCAGTGTTAATTGCTAAATTGTAATTACTTCACCACTATTGGCCTATTTATTGCATTACCTCCTTACTTCATTTGCACACACTGTGTACAGATATTTCTATTGTGTTATTGACTGTACGTTTGTTTATCCCATGTGTAACTCTGTGTTGTTGTTTTTGTCATACTGCTTTGCTTTATCTTGGCCAGGTCGCAGTTGTAAATGAGAACTTGTTCTCAAATGTCCTACCTGGTTAAATAAAGGTGAAATATATATCTTTTTTAAAGGAGATGCACTGCAGTACTTAATGCAGCTGGTGGCCACACCAGATACTGACTGTTACTTTTGACCCCCCATTTGTTCAGGGACACATTATTCCATTTCTGTTAGTCACATGTCTGTGGAACTTGTTCAGTTTATGTCTCAGTTGTTGAATCTTATTATGTTCATACAAATATTTACACATGTTAATCCATAGTTATATTGTCCGATTTCAAAAAGGCTTTACAGCGAAAGCAAAACATTAGATTATGTCAGGAGAGTACCCTGCCAAAAATAATCAGACAGCCATTTTCAAAGCAAGCATATATGTCACAAAAACCAAAACCACAGCTAAATGCAGCACTAACCTTTGATGATCTTCATCAGATGACACTCCTAGGACATTATGTTATACAATACATGCATGTTTTGTTCAATCAAGTTCATATTTATATCAAAAAACAGATTTTTACATTAGCATGTGATGTTCAGAACTAGCATACCCACCGCAAACTTCCGGTGAATTTACTAAATTACTCACGATAAACGTTTACAAAAAACACATTATTTTAAGAATTGTAGATACAGAACTCCTTTGTGCAATCGCGGAGTCAGAGTTTAAAATAGCTTTTCAGCGAAAGCACATTTTGCAATATTCTGAGTAGATAGCTCGGCCATCACAGGCTAGCTAATTTGACACCCACCAAGTTTGGTGCTCACTAAACTCAGAATTACTATAAGAAAAATTGGATTACCTTTGCTGTTCTTCGTCAGAATGCACTCCCAGGACTTCTACTTCAACAACAAATGTTGTTTTGGTTCGAAGTAATCCATAGTTATATTGAAATAGCTCCGTTTTGTTCGTGCGTTGAGGTCACTATCCGAAGGGTGACGCGTGGGCGCATTTCGTGACAAAAAATTCAAAATATTCCATTACCGTACTTTGAAGCATGTCAAACGATGTTTAAAATACATTTTTATGCTATTTTTCTCGTAAAATAGAGATAATATTCTAACCGGGCGACGTTGTATTCATTTAAAGACTGAAAGAACAAAATTGAGTAGTCTCGTGGACGCGCATCTCCAGTGTCACTGTCTCCAGGCAGGCCAGTAACAAACAGAGCTGCTATACTTAGCCCAGAGACTGCAGAGCTCTCATTCCACTTTCTGGCGCCTTCTGAGAGCCAATGGAAGCCTTAGAAAATGTCACGTTACAGCACAGATGCTGTATTTTCAATAGAGAGGCTACAGAAGGACAATAAATTGTCAGACAGGGCACTTCCTGTATGGAATCTTCTCAGGTTTTGGCCTGCCATATGAGTTCTGTTATACTCACAGACACCATTCAAACAGTTTTAGAAACTTTAGAGTATTTTCTATCCAAATCTACTAATTATATGCATATTCAGGTTTCTGGGCAGGAGTAGTAACCAGATTAAATCGGGTATGTTTTTTATCCGGCCGTGAAAATACTGCCCCCTATCCCAAACAGGTTAACGAGAGTCTTGTCTTTAAAATGGTGTAAAATAGTCATATGTTTGAGAAATTGAAGTTATAGCATTTTTTAGGTATTTGTATTTTGCGCCACGCTCTACCATTGGATATTGGTGAGGCGTTCCGCTAGCGGAACGTCTGTCCCTAAAAGGTTAATGATCACTGTTCTGGTATCCAGAAGCTATTTTCAGTTATAGGAAACTGTCACGTCTACTCCAAGAGGCGCTCCAACAAGGTTTCATCTGCACGTCCACTTCTCCTGCGTCGGCTGGTTTCTTCTTCGTGGCCAAGACGGATGGAGGGTTACGTCCATGTATAGATTACAGAGGACTCAATGAAATCACCACAAAGTACCGTTACCCTCTCCCGTTGGTGCTGGCAGCTATAGAACAGCTCTGCGGGGCCCGGTTCTTTACCAAACTGCACCTGCAGGGTGCAAACAATCTCATCCACATCCGTGAAGGGAATGGATGGAAGAATGTGTTTAGCATGATGTCTGGTCACTACAAGTACTTGGTGATGCCATTTGGTTTAGCCAATGTTCCATCAGGCATTCATTAATGAGGTATTCAGGGACATGCTCGGACGCCAGATGGTCATGTATATCGATGGCATCCTGATCTACTCAGCTACCCTGAAGGATCACGTCACTCATGTTCAAGCAGTACTGGAACGCCTCCTGGCTAACCACCTTTTTCTTTTTTACTTTCCACCATTTTGGTGGTTGTGGATGGATTTTGTAAATCCTGTCGTTTAATCCTTCTTTTCTGGTCTCCCTACTGCACTCCAGGTTGCTGAGGCACTATTCCAGCAGGTCTTCCGGCAATATGGCCTCATCTCCCACCGTGGCCCCCAATTCACATCACGTGTATGGAGAGCCTTCATGGAGATGCTCGGGTTCACGGCCAGCCTCACTTCCAGGTATAGACCTCAGTCCAACGGGCAGGTGGAGAAGATGTACCAAGAGCTGGGGAGGTTCCTGATGAGTCACTATTAGGACCAGCAGGGAGAGTGGGCTCGATTCCTTTCGGCAGAGTACGCCCAGAACTCGCTACGTCAGTCCTCCACTGGGTTGACCCCCTTCCAGTGTGTTCTGGGTTTTCAGTCGTCCCTGGCTCTGTGGACCCCGAGCCAGACCGAAGCTCCTGGGGTTGATGAGTGGTTCAGGTGCGCAAAAGAAATGTGGAGCAATGCTCACGTGAGACTCCAGCGCACTGTCCACCATCAAAAGGAGCTGGCAGACCGGCACCGCAGTAAGAACCCTGTGTACCACCCTGGGGATCGTGTCTGGCTTTCTACCAAGAACCTCCCACTCCGCCTGCCCTGTAAGAAGCTGAGCCCCCGGTTTGTGGGGCCGTTCAAGGTTCTCCAGAGGGTCAACGAGGTGACGTATAGGTTACAGCTTCCCAGTGACTACCGTATTTCACCTTCTTTTCATATCTCCCTTCTCAGGTCGGTGGTTCCTGGTTCCCTAGCTGATGCTGTCCCCCACGACACCCCTCCAACCCCCCTGCACATTGAAGGAGGTCCGGCCTATGCGTCAGATCTCTACTGGACTCCCAACGTCGTGGGGGTCGGCTCCAGTATCTGGTGGACTGGGAGGGTATGGCCCAGAGGAGCGGTGTTGGGTTCCGGTGGAGGACATTCTGGATCCCAACATCATCTGTGATTTCCAACTTTGCCGTCTGGACCTGCCCGCTCCTCGTCCTCGGCGCCATCCCTCTGGCCAGCGCTGTCCTGCGGCTGGTGCCTCGCATCGGGGTGGGGGGGTACTGTCATGTGTACTCCCGCTCCTCCCCTCCGGCATTCAACGTTGACGGTATACTAACCATCGGTCCTGGGATCCATCATTACGCACACCTGGCATCAATCATTACGTGCAACTACACGTCATCATCAGGCACACCTGGACTCCATTACCTCACTTATTACCTCCCCTATATCTGGCACTCCCTTAGGTTCTTGTCACGTCCTGACCAGTATAAAGAGTTATTTGTTATGGTAGTTTGGTCAGGACGTGGCAGAGGGTATTTGTTTTATGTGGTTCGGGGTGGTGGTTTATTTAGTAGGGCGTTTGATTTATTATTTCCGGGTTTTTGGTCTATGTTCTATGTTTTGGTATTTCTATGTTCTTTCTGGTTTGTGGTATTTCTATGTTTAGGTTAATGGGGGGTTTGACTCTCAATTGGAGGCAGGTGCTTTCTCGTTGCCTCTGATTGAGAGTCCTATATATGGGTAATTGTTTGGTGTAGTGTTTGTGGGAGATTGTTTCTTGTTTTGCTGAGTGTGCCTGACAAGACTGTTTCATTGTTCGTGAGTTCGTTTCGTTTTGTTTTGTTGTTTTTTGGTGTTCTTGTTATTTAAATAAATACACAAGATGAGCATCCACATTCCTGCTGCGTTTTGGTCCTCCATTCCAGACGACAACCGTGACAGTTCTTTCCCCAGTCAGTACTGTTTGTGGGTTTCATGTCTATACGCTACTTGTGTTTGTTATATTGTTCAATGTTCTGTTTATTATTAAACTCACCACCTGCACTTGCTTTCCGACTCCCAGCACATACATTACAGAAACGATGTCGAAAACATTATGTATAAAAAAAAGTTACAATCAGCACAAAACCCCCCACAAAATAGAAGAATTGGTCAGGAGCCCGTAAAACGGCAGTTATCCATTGCAGCACCATTCTTTCAATCACATGTTCATAATACAGCTGTGGTATATATGTAAAAGAAATCAACATCTGTGACAGCGGTTTCAATTAAATACATAGGTTAATATGTTGGAGAGGTCGGAATATCTTTCAAACCAATTCAACTAGCATCCAAACGATACCTGAAGCACGCAACCTTGCAAGCAATACAATCTGATCAGATTTAGCTAATAATCTGAATGAAACTCTGATTGGGAAACATCGGCCAACATTTCAAATCTTTCATGTCTCTGCTGTGCAAAAATGAACATTGTTGTTGTTCAGAGACACCTCACTCAAAACATTAGAAATGAACTATTTACATACATTATTGACTGACACACTAGGTGGCTCTGAGACCAAGGTGTGAAGTGGCACAAACTGTTCTGCGCCAGCTAATATCATGCAGCGGAGAAGCTGGATGTTCCATTGGGACCAGAATATAAACAAATGCATAGGGGGGGCCCGGAGCTCCGTCAATCAGCTGGTGTACGCATTTCTCGGTGATTAAGCAGTGTGTCCCTGGGTGTAACGTAGAAAGAAAAATGGTATTATAAAAAGAAAAATCTCAATGACATGTATTGCTAAAATAAAGGTTTAAGGAAATACAGGCAGGCACCACATTACTACAAGACAAAACAGTTCACTTAAACAAACCTGATGGTCTACTTTCATGTAATAAAAAAATATTGAAAATGTAGTGGAATTGGATAATTTCTTAGTGTGGTGTGTGAAGAATCCATTTGTATGAGGTACAAATCACATTATTGTGAATTAGGCCGTTTTTTTCTATTTAATAACCTTATAGTTTGGGTTATGATAGGGTAAGAAAGTTGTACTAAGCTCATTAGGCATTATATTCAATTAGCTGGGTATATATCATTAATTGAAATGACAAATCAAATGAAGTGCAGGACATCTTCTAGATTGTGGCTTTTGCAAAATTCCTTAAAATAAACTTAACATATAGGTATTAACAAAATCCTTGAAAGCAATTTTACATAAGTAACAAACTATTAACAAGAATCATTAAAAGCAATTTTACATGGAAGTAACACATTTTTAAAGTAAAGTAACATTTTCTAAGAAATGTTAAAATCCTGTTTCTCAAGTGGAGCTATTTTTAACGAGTGGACCTATCAAAACTTACTCAATATCAATGCTTTATGTCTACAAAACCAAAAGGTGTGTACACTCATATGTGCAAACTCCTAAGACAAAGTCCCTGTACAGGTTATTTTGGAAATAGTAGTATTAGTATATGTATTTTATGCGCTAAGTTATAGCTGCCCTACACAATTACATTAGCTTTGTTACGTGCAGAAAAATACTAGCCAGAAGCTACTGAAAGTTTAAAAAAAACTACCCAAATGTGGACTTTAAACCTATTTGGATAATTTGATCAAGTGAAAAAACTGATTAAAATGTTAGTCTTTTCTTTATTCTTCACTTTCTTTTCTCTTCACTTTCTTTTCCTCTTCACTATCCTTTCTCTCTTCCCTTTATTCACTCTCCTCTTCCACTCTGCTTGTTCTGCTGGCAAGCGTCTTGGCTGCAGACCTCATGTTCTTCAGGGAAGCCTGGTAACCTCTCCTGGTCTTCAGGGAAGCCTGGTCTCTTCTCCTGGTCTTAAGGTTCACAGTGATCACAGCAAAGTCCATCCCCAGCAGAGCACAGGCCAGCGTGAAGAGTACACAGCATAGATCGTGGAGTCGATACCAAACGGGTCTCTCTACCCTTCAATCAAGACGGTTGTAGTTATTGATAAACAGACCATGTTCTTCTGGTCAGAGATGAGAGCACACCAGTATCCCCACTGTCCTCCGGTGAGAGGTTAGAGAGGACCAGAGAGATATAAGGGCGAAATACATTCATTCTGCCCTCCAAATATTCAGGTAATTGTTTATACTTATCCATACATCTTGTTTCCAGAATAACACTGCCCACCTTTGTAGTCTTTCTCTACCACTCCACCCTGTCATATTCTGGGACATCAGCTGCATGTAAGGGCAACCTCGCCTCAAAACTCTTTGAGGGGCTCAGACTTAGGGCACACCATTAGACTATATGATATGATGACTCTTGATGGCGGCTTCTTCTGGCAATCATAAAACCCTGAGTGGTTGAGCATCAGTGATGGGATGACTAGGGAGCCATTTCCTGACAATTGTCCATCCACAACGTACGATGTCTGCTTCCCTTGATGACTGAGGATTCTCTCCCACCATGTCTTTGTCCCATTGGGGTCAGGGTTGAAACAGGGAAGCACAGCCTTCTCTCCCATATAATGCTGACTTAACACTGACTCATACAGTAGATCGCTAAGATGGTCTGACTGTAAACACAACGCTGTCCCTCCACTACCAGGCATTAAATGTGAAGTTGGTCATATGGAGAGAGGATCCGTTGTCAGCCAGCAGCACCCGACTTTCCCTCTCAAATGAGCATACATATAAACTGATGATCGAGCTACAGTACTGCAGACACTGAGGTTGATGCTTTGCTGGAGTTTCACCTTGCCAGTTGTCCAGCACTCTGCCCTGTATAGTCCAGTGTCTGACGAGAGGTTCTGGATCAGGACAGTTGAAATGTTATGAATCAATTTCAGTTTCAGTCAATCCCTTAAAACCTCTCTGGGATATGTGGGACGCTAGCCAGTGCAATTGCAGGGCGCCAAATTCAAAACAACAGAAATCTCATAATTAAAATTCCTCAAATGTACAAGTATTATACACCATTTTAAAGATAAACTTCTTGTTAATCCATCTGATATCTGATTTCAAAAAGGCTTTACGACGAAAGCATACCATACAATTATGTTAGGTCAGCGCCTAGTCACAAAAAAACATACAGCCATTTTCCAGCCAAAGAGAGAAGTCACAAAAAGCAGAAATAGAGATAAAATGAATCACTAACCTTTGATGATCCGGAAAGTAGAAAGGTGGATGTTTTATGATTAACGACTTATGGTGTAACTGTGATAACATACAGGAACTCAAGTCCTTCTGTTCACCCGACCTAGAATATCTCACAATCAAATGCCAAATATACTGTAGACCGCTGTGGCTATTATTGACAAAAATTATCTCGGGAGATAGTACATCTCCCGAGATAATTTTTGTCAATAATAGCCACAGCGGTCTACAGTATATTCTTAATCCATACCTTACTTAGATTTACGTGTATTTTGGGTATATGTTGTGAAACTGTTAGATATTACGTTTAAGATATTACTGCACTGTCGGAGCTAGAAGCACAAACACTTCACTAGACCTGCAATAACATCTGCTAAACACGTGTATGTGACCAATAACATCTGATTTGATTTGACATTGTTGTAAAAAGCATAATTTTCTCCTCCTGCTTTAATCTAATAGATTTCTTAGACCGCATGGATGGTTCCCATCAGACCAGCCAGAAGAATGTTAAGCTTTGTGACAGAATCCATTGAACACACTGTCTCTGCTAATGTGTTGTGACAAACCACTAGCTATCTATCTGCTTTTGCTCAGTTATCTTATGCCTCGATGTTGTGATACTGGGGACTCTGTGATGTTGAGCATAATATCATGTCAGAGAGGAGAGAGCAGGGTGCAGTGAAAAGGTCACTGATAGGTTAAAAGAACACAGATTGAAAATGCTGATGTGAACTATGATTGCATCATGGGCCTGTTTCTTGCTTTCATATCTGCTTTCAGGTTGTTACACGAACAGAGTACTTTTTGTGTCCCTTTGTTATTTAAAGTTGAACTTTTAAAAGCCTGTTATATTAAATGAAGTTCCCTTTAATAAAGACCACATGGAAAATGTAATACATCAGATTCTTTATATTAATAAAGACTTGCTAAAGTAACAAAAATAATTTCCAAAGGAGTAGACCAAGGTGCATCGTGGTAAGTGTTCATCTTGATATTTATTTTAAGTGAGAACACTTAAACAAAATAATAAACAATGGTAACCGACGTCACGTCTTGCAGGCTTTACAGAGCAGTACAAAAATAAGATCCCACAACTCAAGGAGGGAAAAAGAGCTGCCTAAGTATGGTTCCCAATCAGAGACAACGATAGACAGCTGCCTCTGATTGGAAACCATACCTGGCCAAAACATAGAAATATAAATACATAGAATGCCCACCCCATATCACACCCTGACCTAACTAAACAGAGAAAAACGTCTCTCTCAGGTCAGGGCGTGACATGTACCTCATGTTTTTCTGATTTCTAGGAAGATTGTAACCCACTTTACCCAAAAATGTATCCAAGTTTTCACCATTTGTAAGGGGTGCGTAACTGGTGGCAGGGAAGTCAAACGCAGGAGAGCAGAACTTGGTGAATAGCCGGAGCAGTTTAATATATAAAACTAACGGCATACAAAATAACCAACACATGGGTACAAAACCCGTAGCGCACCACTAACACATAGCACAAGTACTTACAATAAGCAATTCCCGACAAGGACATGGTGGAAACAGAGGGAAAATATACAACATGTAATTAGGGAATTGAAACCAGGTGAGTGTGAAAACAAGACAAAACAAATGGAACGGCGATGGCTAGAAGACCGGTGACGTCGACCGCCAAACACCGCCCGAACAAGGAGAGGAACCGACTTCGGCAGAAGTTGTGACACCACCATTGTAAAGCCTTGCTAGTTACTCTGTTGCTTTGACAAAGTCATTTCTGAAGATTATTATTTATTTTAGGTGATTAGTGATTAAATTAAAGATCAACCCCGTTACGTGAATTGAACTCCTCTTTTAATATAGCAAAAACATTTATATTATTTTTTTATATATCTTATGCCTTGATGTTGCAATACTTGTGACCCTGTGATGTTGAGCCCAAAATCTGCTCATTTCTTTCTCTGAACTGCTGAGTGCCTGAGATGTCGGTGAAGAGAGAGCAGAGTGCAGTGGTAAAGGTCACTGATGGGTCAAAACATAACAGATTGAAAATACTGATGTGAACCATGATTGCATCTTGGTCCTGTTTCTTGCTTCTTGACAACTGAAGGTTTCCACATACATTTTTAATGTTCTAAACTGAAAATGCTCTTTCTTACTTCTAACCTGACTAGGTGCTTCTTTATCCACTCCATCCCTATCACAGAGACATCATTGTAACAATATGTGTTTTTGTGCATTCACATTACCAAAGAACATAATTTAGCAGATGCTCTCATCCAGACCAATTTACAATATGTGGGTGTGCAGGCTTATGTTCTTGCCCATCACTAACACACCTGATTCAGGAATTGAACAGGAATTGAACTAAGCAAAGTCTTCTCTCTGGACCATAAAACAAAAGCAGGTGTGTTACTGCAGACCTGGACCTAAAGCCTGCAGACCCAGTAGCCCAGGAGTGAAATTCTAAAATCTCTCTTCACCGATACCTGTAATAATATACAATCGAAAAGAGTAACCTTATATTTTGGGTTATGATAGGATAAGACAGACGTAAAAGATTCATGAGGCATTTAGTAGTAGTTATATTCTCCAAGAATCAATGGGTACTGTTGCAGAGCACTAGGTTAGGTCCATAAGGTGTCAACAATTTACTGTTAGTGGTGTTGAGTATTGGGGAAAAAAAGTAAATGCAATGTGGTATAGAACAACACATGATATTACATTTATTGGCAGTTTTACACTTTTTAAGAAGATACCTGCAATTAGATATTTCTATTGTGTAAGTATGATTTATATTCTACAGAATGCAGCAGGCCTAATCCGGGAGAGGATATCGCAGTATATCGACTTTTTCATGATGAGAGCCACTCTTTAAGCCCTATAGCCTATCACCAGTATCCTGCTTTCAATTCAGCCTGAGGGACAAAGGAGACCAGAGATGGAATGAAAAGGCAGCTGTCACATCTGAGCTGCTTAAAAAGAAGGGGAATAAAAGAACCTTTAAAAAAAACTGAGACTATAGTCCTATGTCCATCGCCATGCTGCATGCGCACATAAGTAGGAATCGAAAAGGGAAATCTTATAATTTGGCCCGCTCACATAAGGTCTTGAGAGTGGCTTATCTGCTTCATCTCTCCGGTCTTTTGTGTGAGTGGAAATGGGCCCTCTGTCACTCAGCTACCGCTCACACGTCTCCTTTGTCCCCAGTGACTTCGATGGCTGCCATGGCCTGTCTGTCACAATGTGCGTCCAAAATGTCAACCTATGGGCCCTGGTCAAAAGTAGTGCACTACATAGGGAATAAGGTGCCATTTGGGACACAGGCTCACAGCGCTCATATCTCCCGTTCATTGTGGGGCCTGGCTCAACCTCCACTGTGCAGCACAGCAGGACCGTAAGGCCCCTTTTAGGTATATATTTTATTTCTTTCATTCTTCTCCCTTTTCTTTTTCCCTCTCCATGTCTTTGTTTTCCATCTGAACTGAAGTGGGTTAACTGACCGACGCAGTTTGATGGGCAGAGTGCACTTTGGAGCATGGAGAAATGTTCCATTCAGATCTCAACAGAGACCAAAGGGATACTGGTTTATAAACCCTTTCAACTTTGTGGTATATCTTTCTTTGAAGGGGAGGGTTGTTTTGTTTTCAGCTCATATCCTCTGTTGAATCACACAATGAGATTGTGATATTAACAGCTTTGGTTGTCCTCATTGTACACAGTTTGTGTAGATGTTCCATCCTCATGACATAAAAAAATGGCGATGTCAAATTTCAGAATCCCAGAACGAGCAGGACATCATGTTTAGCACCACAAATGCCGCAGGCTTTTATAAATCTACCCAGAAAATATGGAAAAATAATTTTCTACTTCATCTTTGAATAAATAAGAGAGCACGCCAAAGGTTGTCTTTCTTAATATTTTCTGGAACTCCCCCGAAGAGACAAGCCAGTCTGCCAATATCAACTCTCTGTAAGATCATAATAAACAACACTGCCTTGACATACCAACTTTGATAATGTTTCCACTGTGAGGGTAATCTTTTTGCTTGTTTTAAACACAATATCCTGCCTAAAATTCATAAAGTATTAGTTAATATTTATTTTGGACAGGAGACAAAGGGAACAATAGGAATAGAGTGTTTCATAAGAAGTGGGTCGGAACGTGGATCGTTGACACTGGTACATGAGGGCTGTAGGTATGGCACTAACCACTATACCACAGCCTTTAGGTAGTCAATACCCTTTACACACAGGTGAAGTGGTTTAGAAGGACATGTTGTTGGTCCCTGTAAGCACTGTCCTCTTAATGAGGAGAGGGAGAGGAAGGGAAAGGAGGAGAGAGGAGAGGAAGAAAGAGGAGGGGTGAAAATAGGAGATGGGAGAGGAGGAGAAGAGGAAAAGATGGGGTGAAGAGGGGAGAAGAGGGGAGAAGAGGAAGGGAAAGGAGAAGAGGGAAGTGGAAGAAGATCTCTCTCGCTCAGTCAGGCTGTCGCTGACAAACACAAATAGACACTTCCTGCAAACACTGAACCTTTACCACACTCCTCAAGAGAGAGTGAGAGACAGCGAGAGAGAGGAAGAGAGAGATAGAAGGGGGAGTTGTAGAGAGAGATTTGCATACACAAAGAGCCAGAAAGGGAGACATGAAGAGAGAGTGGAAGGGGAGAGAGAGATAGTGCCAAAGTTAAGATAAGCTTAATGAACACGTCAGTGAGTGTGGCTGTGAGAGAGACAAAAAAGAGAGGTAGCTTGAACAAGGGATCCATTAACTCCACTGTAAATGAGATGGTGGGTAGCACAGTAAGGTAGTATGTCATGGACTTCTTCTTGACAAGCAGCAGCTTTCGTACATCTTTACTCTTTGATTACCATGACTACCATGCTATACTGCGGTTTGGTCACTAGGGGCAGTCTCGTATCATAGCTAGAGTGACTCCGAGGCTTTCAGTCACCAAAGGTCTGAAAGCATTGGCAACTGGCAAAGGAAAGAACATGTTATTTTACTGTAGAAAACAGAAGCCAGTTTGCAGGACTCGTCTGTCAGAATAACAGCCTGTCTGTCTGCCTGCCATTGACTTGCTATGCACCTAGTTTTTAATACTTTCTGAAAACACTGTATTCTGTTGGTAGTAATTCTGGTGGGATGTCCCTAATAATAATACAGTGATACTCCTACACTGTAACTAATCGAACATAAACGTTTTGAATACAATGCTGTATGACAAGCAGCAGTGGTCACTATACTGTATTGTTGACGGTCATCTTGGGTGCTCCTGTTAGTCAGTATTTCTCCTTTGCCAAGATAATCTATCCACCTGACAGGTGTGGCATATCAAGAAGCTGATTAAACAGCATGATCATTACACAGTTGCACCTTGCGCTGAGGACAATAAAAGGCCAAATGTGCAGTTTTTTCACACAACACAATGCCACAGATGTCTAAAATTTTGAGGGAGCGTGCAATTGGCGTGCTGACTATAGGAACATCCACCAGAGCTGTTGCCAGAGAATTGAATGTTAATTTTTCTACCATAACCCATCTCTGGTTTTAGAGAATTTGGCAGTACGTCCAACCGGCCTCACAACTGCAGACCACGTGTAACCACGCCAGCCCAGGACCTCCACATCCGGTTTCTTCACCTACGGGATGGTTTGAGACCAGCCACCCCAACAGCTGATGAAACTGTGGGTTTGCACCACCAAAGAATTCCTGCACAAACTGTCAGAAACCGTCTCAGGGAAGCTCATCTGCGGTCTCATTTTCCTCACCAGGGTCTTGACCTTACTGCAGTTCGCCGTTGTAACCGACTTCAGTTGGCAAAAGCTCACCTTCAATGGCCACTGGCACGCGGTTTGCAATTGCACATGGGGACAAAGATCGTACTTTTTGGAGAATTGTCCTCTGTTCTGATGAAACAAAAATAGAACTGTTTGGCCATAATGACCATCGTTATGTTTGGAGGAAAAAGGGGGAGGCTTGCAAGCCAAAGAACACCATCCCAACCATGAAGCATGGGGGTGGCAGCATCATGTTGTGGGGGTACTTTGCTGCAGGAGGGACGTGTGTGGTGTGGTGCACTTCACAAAATAGATGGCTTCATGAGGCAGGAAAATTATGTGGATATATTGAAGAGCAACATCTCAACACATCAATCAGGAAGTTAAAGCTTGGTCGCAAATGGGTCTTCCAAACAGACAATGACCCCAAGCATACTTCCAAAGTTGTGGCAAAATGGCTTAAGGACAACAAAGTCAAGGTATTGGAGTGGCCATCACAAAGCCCTGACCTCAATTCTATAGAACATGTGTGGGCAGAACTGAAAAAGCGTGTGCGAGCAAGGAGTACTACAAACCTGACTCAGTTACACCAGCTCTGCAGGAGGAATGGGCCAAAATTCACCGAACTTATTGTGGGATGCTTGTGGAAGGCTACCCGAAACATTTGACCCAAGTTAAACAATTTAAAGGCAATGCTACCAAATACTAATTGAGTGTATGTAAACTTCTGACCCACTGGGAATGTGATGAAAGAAATAAAAGCTGAAATAAATCATTCTCTCTACTATTATTCTGACATTTCACAATCTTAAAATAAAGTGGTGATCCTAACTGACCTAAGAAAGGGAATTTTTACTAGGATTAAATGTCAGGAATTGTGAAAAACTGAGTTTAAATGTATTTGGCTAAGGTGTATGCAAACTTCTGACTTCAACTGGAAGTGTAAAACATTTAGTTACATATATTGTTTGTTTTGTATGTTTTTGGGGATAAAGACAGAGGTGAAAGAGAGATAGAGAGATTGCTGAAAGAGCAGTGGGCTGGATTTAAACCCATGCTGGTAGACAGCTAGGCCACCCCAGGCCACCTACGCGTCAAAAAAGAGCTACTCCCTCTGCCTCGGGGCAGGCCGTGACAGATAATGCATTTATGCATTACCGAGAGGGGATAGCCATCCATCATGTTGGTGTGTGATCGTTTGCAGGCAATGCGATCCTCCTCTGGGTGTCTGTCTGTGGGGTTGGTGGGGATGGGGAGGCCTTGGGTAGTGCAGATGGATACAAGACAGACAGGCTGGCGTATGTGTGTGTCAGTGTGTGTAGGCAGACACGCCAGGTCAGAGCATCTGGAGACAAGGGGCTCTCACTCTGTCAAACAGGGCCGGTTATTTATTTGGTTGGGGGCATGGGAATTCAGGAAACATCTACTTTTTTATGAATAACGGTGTGTCCGGTCGGCATGTTCCCCTGCCAATATGTTTCATGTTATGGTACCACACAAACGTACATTGAACCACGCAAGTACAGGTACACATACACACAATCACGCAGTACATACATGATGTCACACGCACAGGCATGCACACACACTGATCTTATCTGCCCATACTCTTTCTTACAAACATTGAACGCAGCAGATTTCATGAGTCATATTCATAGGGATCATTTTTTTATGGTACGTCTCTGAGTTTGACAACTTCGCCCAGACTCAGCCCAGCAGGGAGCCAGTGTCTTGAGTAGAGTGAAGCTGAGTTTCTTTCCTAGTCTGGCATACAGTGGCGAATGATCTGTTGTTTCCACTACTATGTGAAAATCACCTTGAATAGCTCAAAGAGCCATTGATCTTTTACACAAATATGCACATATTTAACTCAGCCAGTACAATTTGTGTATTCAAAGAGTAGTAACATCTGGAAAGAATATCACTCCGTAGCTGAATTTTTTGGTGCTAATGTTGCATGCCAGATGGGCCGTTTCTGGGCACACATTTCTTCTTTAAACATGATACTGAATGTTAAGTTTGACTCACCACTGACCTCTGTTCTTATGTTATTTTGTTCATAGTAAATCACGTTGTGTCCCTTTTTGCCTGCTGTATTCATTTTAACAGCCATTGTTGTTTCTACAAGTACAGGTTGGATGGCTCCCACTAAAAATACACAGCTCAGGATAGCACTGAATATGCACGAATGTATACACGTGTGTGCACAAATACACGTGCACACTCATACAGCCCCCCCACATACAACTCTGATTCAAACACACGCGTGTGAAGTCTGTGTTTCCTTCCCAAGTTTGTTTGCAGGACAGGCCAGGCAGGTGGTGGCGAGCTCCAAGGGTCCCTCCACTGGGCATTCACACAAATAAGCTTAGGGTGACGCCTTTTTATACAGTTTAAAAAATAAAGACTGGATATGGATGCATTACGTGGTATTTGGAGAGATATATTTTGCCCGGCGACTCTGGGGTGTTTGTTGTTTGGTGTAGTGTATTTATGGAAAGTGCAGTGCTGCCTCTTTGTGTGCGGTCTATTCATGAGAGGAAGGCCTTTTGTGAGGCTTGCTTATCCTACAGAGAACTGTTTACAGCTAGTGTCCCACTGTCGCAGTTCTGCTTTGTCTTTGTCCCAAATGGCACCCTATTCCCTACACTCTTAGAAAAAAGGGTTTCAAAAGGGTTCTTCGGCTGTACCCATAGGAAAAACCTTTTTGGTTCCAGGTAGAGCCCTTTTTGATTCTATGTAGAACCCTCTGTGGAAATGGTTCTATATTGAACCTAAAAGGGTTCTACCTGAAACAGAAACGGGTTCTTCAAAGGGTTCTCCTATGGGGACAGCCGAAGAACACTTTTAGGTTCTAGATATCACTTATTTTTTTTATATATATTGCACTTTTTTACTAGGGCCAATATTGAATAGGGTGCCATTTGGGATTCTTTGGACACTGTGTTAACAACCCTCCAGACGAGCTTCAATGCCATACAACTCTCCTTCCGTGGCCTCCAACTGCTCTTAAATACAAGTAAAACTAAATGCATGCTCTTCAACCGATCGCTGCCTGCACCCGCCCGCCTGACGAGCATCACTACTCTGGACGGTTCTGACTTAGAATATGCGGACAACTACAAATACCTAGGTGTCTGGTTAGACTGTAAACTCTCCTTCCAGACTCACATCAAACATCTCCAATCCAAAGTTAAATCTAGAATTGGCTTCCTATTTCGCAACAAAGCCTCCTTCACTCATGCTGCCAAACATTCCCTCGTAAAACTGACCATCCTACCGATCCTCGACTTCAGCGATGTCATTTACAAAATAGACTCTAATACCCTACTCAACAAACTGGATGCAGTCTATCACAGTGCCATCCGTTTTGTCACCAAAGCCCCATATTCTACCCACCACTGCGACCTGTACGCTCTCGTTGGCTGGCCCTCGCTTCATACTCGTCGCCAAACCCACTGGCTCGAGGTCATCTTCAAGACCCTGCTAGGTAAAGTCCCCCCTTATCTCAGCTCGCTGGTCACCATAGCAGCACCCACCCGTAGCACGTGCTCCAGCACGTATATCTCACTGGTCACCCCCAAAGCCAATTCCTCCTTTGGCCGCCTCTCCTTCCACTTCTCTGCTGCCAATGACTGGAACGGACTACAAAAATCTCTGAAACTGGAAACACTTATCTCCCTCACTAGCTTTAAGCACCAGCTGTCAGAGCAGCTCACAGATCACTGCACCTGTACATAGCCCATCTATAAATAGCCCAAACAACTCTCTCTTCCCCAACTGTATTTATTTATGTTGCTCCTTTGCACCCCAGTATTTCTACTTTGCACATTCATCTACTGCAAATCTACCATTCCAGTGTTTTACTTGCTATATTGTATTTACTTTGCCACCATGGCCAATTTATTGCCTTTACCTCCCTTTTCTCACCTCATTTGCTCACATTGTATATAGACTTATTTTTCTACTGTATTATTCACTGTATGTTTGTTTTACTCCATGTGTGTTGTTGTATGTTGTCGAACTGCTTTGCTTTATCTTGGCCAGGTCGCAGTTGTAAATGAGAACTTTTTCTCAACTTGCCTACCTGGTTAAATAAAGGTGAAATAAAAAAAATAAAAAATAAAAGGTTTAGATTGCCTGTGAGGCACCGCAAAAGAAAATCTTGAGAGAGACTGATAACAGCATTGGGCCCTATTTCCTATCAATTCTATTTTTACTGTAGGTATAACAACAATTAAACAGACCTTTCCTTTGTCTTCTCTCTCCGTTACCTTCATCCCCAGCTAATCTTTTCATCCTCGCACCATCTTCTAGCTATCTTAAACCCCCTCCTCTCTCAGTGTGTGCGTGCGCTTGTACGTACTTGTGTGTGTGTGTGTGTGTACGGAGTCTCACCACACTGTGCCTAGAGATTCCTATCTCCTTACTGGGCATTATCATCTTCTCGCTTAAACAACACCATGCAGCAACATTCCCGGGATTTGCAAAGATAAATTGTACATTCCAAATGTCCACTTCCATATCATCATTCATAAGTGATTGAAAGAGGTTCCGATTTGGGTGCACGTGTGTGTGTGCGTATGCTTACCTGTGCGAGTGCACGTGTGTGTGCATGCTTTCATGTGTGTGTGCGTACCTGAGTGTGTTTAAGTTCAGGTGTGTGCATGTAGGAGGCAGTGGTTTGAATGATGCTAAACTGAATCAGAGCAGCTGACTGGGGTTGTAAATCTCCTCTCCCCTGGGTGCTGTTACTTAGAGCAGCACAGAATCAGTCAGAGAGAGAGGGGGGAAAGAGCCGAGAGGGGTATCATCACAGTCATTACATAAAGTCCACACACACACTCATTTGCCCACGTGGACAAATGTGTGTGTGTTTATGTGTGCGCACGCATGCAGGCTTGTAAACACACACTGTCAATGTCTGGGATCAACCTCCTACAAGGCATGGGAACGTACCGTCAACAAAACCCCTGCTCACTCAGTGAGTGAAAATGAACAGAACAAACCATCAGTCAACATTAAAGGAGTACATAAAGTAAACATACCCATACCAGCCCCTTTATACTGCAAACAAATACTACACATACAGTCCATTAGTCACCCAAGCTTCGCACTCTAAAAATGATTAAACAGTTGGAATATGAATAGATTGGCTAAATAATGTAGATTGGCTAAATAATTTGTTGAAGAATCGTGAATTCAGATGCAGATTATTTATGGGCAAACTTTGTAGGCTCAAAGGCTTTTTTTTTTTAATCAAAATTGTCAATTATTCCCGAAACAGATTGAAGTGCCATTGAATTGTATTATCTCTTCAATGGAGTCTGTAATGAAAGTGAAGTAATTCGAGGGAAATTATGAGAATGCCATTTGAACTATTATTCACAAAACAAAAGACAAACATCTGCCTGACACATAATAAAAACAAAAGAAAGCTCTTGAGAACAATCGGCTGAATGATGGGCCTCAAGTTGCGTTCAGTGCATTCCGTTGTTTAGGCTGACTCATTTCTATTGAAAGTAAAGGATTTTCATTTTGACATACTTCATTGCTGGTTTTCAATATGAAATACAGTATGTCACTTTGTTTTTAACCCAGATTCATATTGACTCACTCACTATTGACTCAGGCCCACTGAAGTCTACCTACGGAGGAGCGGGTTCTAAGAAAGAACTTTGAATGTCTTTGAACTTCAGAGAGTTGGCTTAACATTGGACTACCTAGCTAGCTAGCAAGCTTGTGTGAGAAGACTGTCACCAGAATTAAAATAAAAACACAACATTTCGTTATTTTCCAGTTTTCGGTTCTGTTCACTGAATCGGTTCCAATTCCTGATTTGAATACAGATCTCAGAAAGTTACTTTTGAGAAACTATTGGATTGGCTGCATTCAACTAATGGCAGGGCTGCATCTAGAACTACATGTTGAAGATAGAAATATAATGAATAGAGCACACACAATCTCTTATATTATTCCAATCTATCTGACAGTCATATTTGATCGACACAATACATTTCTATTGAAACATTCTGTAAATGTCCATTCTCATGAATGTCCATTGTCTCAGGTGTACATTATAAAATCAAAACAATTAACCAATGATATTTTGAACAGATAAGTATAAATACGTTTTTACGGCCAAGTACTGTATGACTCTTTCAACATGCCACTGAAAAGGTTGAAAGCTGCAATAATTATATTATAGCTGAAATACTGCAGAGTAATTCAAAGCCATTTGCAAACTTTGCAAACAGAAACTGTGTTTCTTTGCAAACAAGTGTTCTTGTTTCAAACACACACTATACTATATTTAAAGGGATAAGGAACCCAGAATACAAACTAACATAATTTTCCACCTACCTTGGCTGTAGTTGATTCAAGAATGCAGTTTTCAGATATTTGGTTTCCTTTAGACACTTAATAGCCATATTTTGTTACTGTTAGCTTTCTCAGTAACACTTACATTTATTAAAAAATATATTTTACCTTCATTTAACCAGGCAGGCCAGTTGAGAACAAGTTCTCATTTACAGCTGCGTCCTGACCAAGATAAAGCAAAGCAGTGCGACAAAAACAACAACCCAGAGTTACACATGGGATATACAAACACAATAACACAATAGAAGAATCTATGTACAGTCTGTACAAATGTAGTAAGATTAGGTAGGTAAGGCAATAAATAGGCCATAGTGGCGAGATAATTAAAATGTAGCATTAACACTGGAGTGATAGACGTGCAGATAATGATGAGCAAGTAGAGATACTAGGGTGCAAAAGAGCAACAAAAAAAAACAAAAAAATATGTGGATGTAGTTGGGTGGGCTATTTACAGATGGGCTGTGTACAGGTGCAGTGAATCGGTAAGCTGCTCTGACAGCTGATGCTTAAAGTTAATGAGGGATATATAAGTCTCCAGCTTCAGTGATTTTTGCAATTCCTTCCAGTCATTGGCAGCAGAGAACCGGAAGGAAAGGCGGCCAAAGGAGGTGTTGGCTTTGGGGATGACCAGTGAAATATACCTGCTGGAGTGCATGCTACGGGTGGGTGTTGCTATGGTGACCAGTGAGCTGAGATAAGGTGGGGCTTTACCTAGCAAAGACTTATAGATAGCAGAAGGAGAGTTTACAGTCTAACCAGACACCTAGGTATTTGTAGGTGTCCACATATTCTAAGTCAGAACCGTCCAGAGTAGTGATGCTAGTCGGGCGGGCGGGTGCGGGCAGCAATCGGTTGAAGAGCATGCATTTAGTTTTACTAGCATATAAGAGCAGTTGGAGGCCACGGAAGGAGTGTTGTATGGCATTGAAGCTTGTTTGGAGGTTTGATAACACAGTGTCCAAAGAAGGGCCAGATGTATACAGAATGGTGTCGTCTGCGTAGAGGTGGATCAGAGAATCACCAACTGCAAGAGCGACATCATTGATATATACAGAGAAAAGAGTCGGCCCGAGAATTGAACCCCGTGGCACCCCCATAGAGACTGCCAGAGGTCCGGACAACAGGCTCTCCGATTTGACACACTGAACTCTATCTGAAAAGTAGTTAGTCAACCAGGCGAGGCAGTCATTTGAGAAACCAAGGCTGTTGAGTCTGCCGATAAGAATGCAGTGATTGTCGAAAGCCTTGGTCAGGTCGATGAAGACGGCTGCACAGTACTGTCTTTTATTGATGGCGGTTATGATACCGTTTAGGACCTTGAGCGTGGCTGAGGTGCACCCATGACCAGCTCGGAAACTAGATTGCGTAGTGGAGAAGGTACGGTGGGATTCGAAATGGTCGTGATCTGTTTGTTAACTTGGCTTTCGAAGAGGTTAGAAAGGCAGGGCAGGATGGATATAGGTCTGTAACAGTTTGTGTCTAGAGTGTCTCCCCCTTTGAAGAGGGGGATGACCGCGGCGGCTTTCCAATCTTTAGAGATCTCAGACGATTCGAAAGAGAGGTTGAACAGGCTAGTAATAGGGGTTGCAACAATTTCGGCGGATAATTTTAGATAGAGAGGGTCCAGATTGTCTAGCCCAGCTGATTTGTAGGGGTCCAGATTTTGCAGCTCATTCAGAACATCAGCTATCTGGATTAGGGTGAAGGAGAAGTGTGGGGGGGGGGGGGGGGGGGGGCTTTGGCGAGTTGCTGCTGGGGGTGCAGAGATGTTGGCCAGAGTAGGGGTAGCCAGGTGGAAAGCATGGCCAGCCGTAGAAAAACGCTTATTGAAATTCTCGATTATCGTGGATTTATCGGTGGTGACAGTGTTACCTAGCCTCAGTGCAGTGGGCAGCTGGGAGGAGGGCTCTTATTCACCATGGACGTTACAGTGTCCCAAAACCTTTTGGAATTAGTGCTACAGGACAAAAATGTCTGTTTGAAAAAGCTAGCCTTTGCTTTCCTGACTGTATATATTGGTTCTTGACTTCCCTGAAAAGTTGCATATCGCGGGGATTATTCCATGCTAATGCAATACGCCATAGGATGTTTTTGTGCTGGTCAAGGGCAGTCAAGTCTTGAGTGAACCAAGGGCTATATCTGTTCTTAGTTCTACATTTTTTTAATATGGCATGCTTATTTAAGATGGTGAGGAAAGCACTTTTAAAGAACACTTATTTCTGGAAAAGTAGAACTCGAACTGTTTGGGCACAGACCTGGATAGTATGACAGAACTCTGCAGGCTCTCTGCAGTAGATTGTAACTCCGTCCCCTTTGGCAGTTCTATCTTGACAGAAAATGTTGTAGTTGGGGATGGACATTTCTGATTTTTTGGTGGCCTTCCTAAGTCAGGATTCAGACATTGCTAGGACATCAGAGTTGGCGGAGCGTGCTAAAGCAGAGAATAAAACAAACTTACGGAGAAGGCTTCTGATGTTAACATGCATGAAACCAAGGCTTTAATGGTTACAGAAGTCAACAAATGATAGCGCCTGGGGAATAGGAGTGGAACTAGGGGCTACAGGGCCTGGGTTAACCTCTACATCACTAGAGGAACAGAGGAGGAGTAGGATAAGGGTACGGCTAGAGGCTGTAAGAACTGGTCGTCTAGTGCGTTTCGAACAGAGAATAAAAGGAGCAGATTTCTGGGCCTGGTGGAATAGATTCAGGGCATAATGTACAGACACGGTTATGGTAGGATGTGAGTACAGTGGAGGTAAACCTAGGCATTGAGTGATGATGAGAGAGGTTACATCTCTGGAGGCACCAGTTAAGCTAGGTGCGGTCTCCGCATGTGTGGGGGGTGGGACAAAGGAGCTATCTGAGGCATTTTGAGCAGGACTGAAGGCTCTACAGTGAAATAAAACAGTAGAAACTAGCCAAGACAGCAGTAGAGAAGGCATATTGACATTAGAGAGAGGCATAAAGCAATCACAGGTGTTGATCGGGAGAGCTAAGACAACAACGGGTAAATATCGATTAATTGGCAGAGAGGGTCAGTTAGGTACACACAGTTCGAGGCTGGGGCCGACAGATAAACAAAATGAGGTACCGTGTTAGTGAACAGTCCAGCAGGCATCAGCTGTGTAGCCGAGTGATCATAGGGTCCAAAGAGCAGCAATAGGTGAGTCAGGCAGCCGTTCGGTAGTCGCTACTACGCTAGGTGAGCGGGAGACACAGTGTTCAGAAAGCTAGCGGGCCGGGGCTAGCAGATGGGTCTTTGGCAACATCGCAACGGAAAAGCCTGTTGAAACCACATCGGACGATTACGTCGGCAGACCAGTCGTGAATCATGTAGTAACACTTTTTTGGTTACTACATGATTCCATGTGTGTTATTTAATAGTTTTGATGTCTTCACTATTATTAAAAATAAAGAAAAACTCTTGAATGAGTAGGTGTGTCTAAGGTTTTGAATGGTGCTGTATATTTGACTACATTGAGTTTTTGAAAAGTTGGTATTTTTAAATAAACTACAAAATACAACTATTTTCTGCCCAGGTCCGATTGCCATATTATTACCCAATGATTTAAGATAATCCATGTCATAACAACAAGACGCCCAGCGCTTCAAGCCAAGCCTCCTCCTCCACACTCTCTCTCTCTCCACACCCGCAAAATGTATTTTGCATCGCGCTACACTCGTCTGTCCAATGCATGTAAACAGCTTGCCTGCTCCATAGCAAGCTGCTCTATCCTCACTGACTGGTGAAGTAATTTATTGTCGAGCTAAATGTAAAAAATAAATGATTTCAGAGGTTTAAAAAGGAACATAAAGGAACGATATAAACCGTTACTTTCTTTTGGATCTAACCAGTTCATAACTTTATTTTGTTGGTCGGAACAGTGGAATGGAATGAAACAAATAATGGTTCTGTTCACAACTAAACGATTAGAAGATCATTTCGGTTCCAATCCCTGATTCAAGTCGTTTTGAAAACATGGTTACTTTATGAGACCTGTTTTCAAATAGTAAAAAAAAAAAAGTGTTTATTTTTAATCTATATTCAAATAGTTGTAGTCACCTCGAAAGAAACTATTTGTTTCCCTGAAACAATAGTTACTTTCCACAAAACATAGTTAAAACTACAGTTATCCCAGGTCTGATGGCCACATTGATGTGGTCTGATGTGCTTTTCTCATGTATTGTCCGTGGTGGTACTGTACACACTCAGTTTGTACAACCGATGAACAACACATTTGACACTGTTTTGATATAATGAAGTTTTTCTGCGCAGAAATGTTCACACAATGGTTGTTGAGACATCGCACAATGGTTGTGTGTGCCAACAGTTTTGTGCAGACAAACTCTCAGTTGAATAACAAAAATATCTATCATATCACAATTAGGGCTGTGGCAGTCATGAATTTTTTCCAGCCAGTGATTGTCAAGCAAATAACTGGCTTTCTCACGGTAATTGATTTAGCATCTCCTGGCTTCCATGCATAGCCTACAAGCCGCTGATGTAGACCTTTGGAACATCTACATTTAAAAAAGTCTAATAAATCCATTTAATATAGCCTACACAATCACAATAAATTATTTATTATTAAACAGTTCTAAAGAAACATGATATGAAGAAAATGTTTTCTATTTCAGAAGAACAGAATAGCATATTCTGAGTTGTCCTTATGTTAGGCCCTGATCTGGCTATGTCACATGGCTGTGGGCTACACTAGTTCATTAAGCAGACAAGATTTTCTTAGAATTCCGTGGCATTATTTTATATTATTTTATAGTATAAAGAATATAGCTGAATAAAATAGAAAGTATATTTCCTCAAAACGATTTGAGGGAGTGCGCACATGGGTGTAACGCCCTGGCCATAGAGAGGGGTTTGTGTTCTTTATTTTGGTTAGGCCAGGGTGTTACATTGGGTGGGCGTTCTATGTTCTTTTTTCTAGGTTGGTTTGTTTCGTTGATTTTGGCCGTGTGGCTTCCAATCAGGCACAGCTGTAGTTTGTTGTTGCTGATTGGGAGTCACACATAAGTAGCCTGTTTTTCCTTTGGGTTTTTGTGGGCGATTGTTTCTGTCTAGTGTTTTCTGTTTAGAGTTTTTCCTGACAGGACTGTTTGGCTGTCGTTTTTGTTTATTTTTGTAAAGTGTTCTCTTTTCATTAAATACCAAAGATGAATACACATCCTCCGCTGCACCTTGGTCTCATTACGACGACAGCCATTACAATGGGGCTATTCTGTGGATTCTAAAATGGCGCCGGAAGACATGGCAACAGTTTTATGGTTGCCCAACCAATTGTGCTAATATGTGGGGTTTTTTCGCGTTATTTGTAACTTATTTTGTACATAATGTTTCTGCAAGCTTATCTTACGGCAAAAAAGAGCTTCTGGATATCAGGACAGCAATCAATCACCTCGGACTAGACAAAGATTTTTTCCACAACAAAGACGACGCACAAGACATTCTCCAAACACCCCACAGGACCGACATCACCATTATTTGCAAGAGGAAGCAAAGCAGGTACAGAGGCAAGAGCCGGATGCCTGGTCAGGACCCGGAAAAGGCGAGTGGGAAAGCTGCCGTTACTGTCAATACTACTCGCCAATGTGCTATAAATTAGACGAGGTACGATCACAAATATCCTAACAACGGGACATCAAAAACTGTAATATCCTATGTTTCACAGAATCGTGGCTGTCACGTCCTGACCAGTAAAGGGGTTATTTGTAATTAGAGTTTGGTCAGGACATGGCAGGGGGTATTTGTTTTATATGGTTTTGAGTGTGTGTTTATGTAGAGGGGCGGTTGATTTATGTTTCCAGGGTTTTTGGTTTAGTTCTATGTCTGTTTCTAGGGTGTTTATTTCTAGGTTTAGTAATTGGGATTGGGGCCTTCAATTGGAGGCAGCTGGTTATCGTTGCCTCTGATTGAAGGCCCTATAATTAGGAGTATGTTTGTATTGGGAATTGTGGGAGGTTGTTTTGCACTGCTAGGGTTAGCCTGCAAACTGTTATGTTGTTGTCCGTTTTCTTGTTTTTGTGAAGTGTTCGTGGTTATTTAAAATAAACATCAAAATGAGCACTCAACCCGCTGCGCCTTGGTCCAATTACTACGACGACCGTTACAGTGGCTGAATGACGACATGGATATTCAGCCAGCGGGATATACGTTGCACCGGCAAGATAGAACAGCACACTCTGGTAAGACGAGGGGAGGGCGGTCTGTGCATTTTTGTAAACAACAGCTGGTGCACGAAATCTAAGGAAGTCAGTAGATTTTGCTCTCCTGAAGTAGAGTATATTGTGATAAATTGCAGGCCACACTACTTGCCTAGAGAGTTTTCAGCTATACTTTTCGTGGCTGTTTATTTAACACCACAGACAGATGCTGGGACCGCACTCAGTCAGCTGTATAAGGAAATAAGCAAACAGGAAACCACTCACCCAGAGGCGGCGCTCCTAGTGGCCGGAGACTTTAATGCAGGGAAACTTAAATCAGTAATACCACATTTCTATCAACATATTAAAGGTGCAACCAGAGGGAAAAAAATTCTAGATCACCTGTACTCCACACACAGAGACGCGTACAAGCAAAAATTAAAGCAGGAAGCACCAGTGACTCGGTCTATAAAAAAGTGGTCAGATGAAGCAGATGCTAAACTACAGGACTGTTTTGCTATCACAGACTGGAACATGTTCCAGGATTCTTCCGATGGCATTGAGGAGTACACCACATCAGTCACTGGCTTTATCAATAAGTGCATCGAGGACGTCGTCCCCACAGTGACTGTACGTACATACCCTAACCAGAAGCCATGGATTACAGGCAACATTCGTACTGAGCTAAAGGGTAGAGCTGCCGCTTTCAAGGTGCGGGACTCTAACCCGGAAGCTTACAAGAAATCCTACTATGCCCTGCGACAAACCATCAAACAGGCAAAGCGTCAATACAGGGCTAAGATTGAATCATACTACACCGGCTCCAACGCTCGTCTTATGTGGCAGGGATTGCATACTATTACAGACTACAAAGGGAAGCACAGCTGCGAGCTGCCCAGTGACACGAGCCTACCAGACAAGCTAAATCATGCTCGCTTCGAGGCAAGCAACACTGAGGCATGCATGAGAGCGTCAGCTGTTCCGGACGACTGTGTGATCACGCTCTCTGTAGCCGACGTGAGCAAGACCTTTAAACAGGTCAACATACACAAGGCTGCGGGGCCAGATGGATTACCAGGACGTGTGCTCCGGGCATGTGCTGACCAACTGGCAGGTGTCTTCACTGACATTTTCAATATGTCCCTGATTGAGTCTGTAATACCAACATGTTTCAAGTAGACCACCATAGTCCCTGTGCCCAAGAACACAAAGGCAACCTGCCTAAATGACTACAGACCCGTAGCACTCACGTCCGTAGCCATGAAGTGCTTTGAAAGGTTGGTAATGGCTCACATCATCACCATTATCCCAGAAACCCTAGACCCACTCCAATTTGCATACGGCCCAAACAGATCCACGGATGATGCAATCTATTTTGCACTCCACACTGCCCTTTCCCACCTGGACAAAAGGAACACTTATGTGAGAATGCTATTCATTGACTACAGCTCAGCGTTCAACACCATAGTACCCTCAAAGCGCATCACTAAGCTAAGCATCCTGGAACTAAACACCTCCCTCTGCAACTGGATCCTGGACTTCCTGACGGGCTGCCCCCAGGTGGTGAGGGTAGGTAGCAACACATCTGCCACACTGATCCTCAACACTGGAGCTCCACAGGACTGCGTGCTCAGTCCTCTCCTGTACTCCCTGTTCACCCACGACTGCATGGCCAGGCATAACTCCAACACCGTCATTAAGTTTGCCGACGACACAACAGTGGTAGGCCTGATCACAGACAACAAGACAGCCTATAGGGAGGAGGTCAGAGACCTGGCCGTGTGGTGCCAGAATAACAACCTATCCCTCAGCATAACCAAGACTAAGGAGAGGATTTTGGACTACAGGAAAAGGAGGACCGAGCACGCCCCCATTCTCATCGACGGGGCTGTAGTGGAGCAGGTTGAGAGCTTCAAGTTCCTCGGTGTCCACATCAACAACAAACTAGAATGGTCCAAACACACTAAAGACAGTCGTGAAGAGGGCACGACAAAGCCTATTCCCCCTCAGGAAACTAAAAAGATTTGGCATGGGTCCTGAGATCCTCAAAAGGTTCTACAGCTGCAACATCGAGAGCATCCTGACTGGTTGCATCACTGCCTGGTACGGTAATTGCTCGGCCTCCGACCGCAAGGCACTTCAGAGGGTAGTGCGTACGGCCCAGTACATCACTGGGGCTAAGCTGCCTGCCATCCAGGACCTCTACACCAGGCGGTGTCAGAGGAAGGCCCTAAAAATTGTCAAAGATCCCAGCCACCCCAGTCATAGACTGTTCTCTCTGGTACCGCATGGCTAGCTTTAAGCACCAGCTGTCAGAGCAGCTCTCAGATCACTGCACCTGTACATAGCCCATCTATTATTTAGCCCAAACTACTACCTCTTCCCTACTGTATTTATTTATTTTGCTCCTTTGCACCATATTTTTTATATTTTAACTTTGAACTTTCTTCAAATAACAAATCTACCATTCCAGTGTTTTACTTGCTATACTGTATTTATTACTCTGCCACCATGGCCTTTTTTGCCTTTACCTCCCTTATCTCACATCATTTGCTCACATTGTATATAGTCTTATTTTTCTACTGTATCATTGATTGTATGTTGTTTTACTCCATGTGTAACTCTGTGTTTTTGTATGTTGTCGAACTGCTTTGCTTTATCTTGGCCAGGTTGCAATTGTAAATGAGAACTTGTTCTCAACTTGCCTACCTGGTTAAATAAAGGTGAAATAAATAAATAAAATAAATACCCTCTGCACTCCTCCACTGGAAGATAATACAGATTATTGCAAATCCTCTGATGATGACTGGGTTCTTTCTTGTAAATTGTTTCTATGAAGTTGCTGTTCAATAGCTCTGCCATTATTAGTATTATTATTATTGTACGAGGTATTCTTGGTGGGGTTACCCCTGTGATGTGATGTGGGTTTTATAAGGTGGGTATTCTCTTTTCTCTTCACTGGCTTTCTGGTAAATAGGCTACACTCTAGGCAGTCTCTTCTGCTGATGTGTGTGGGTCTGGTAGTGGTACTCTCTCTATTCTACTCTTTTCCTTTCGGCATGGTTAATACCTGCCTGGCACCGGAACAAAATCTTTATATCTACCCCTCTAAGAAATACCGCTACAAGTTCTACACCTGTTGTATTCGGCGCACGTGACAAATAAGCTTTGATTTGATTTGTTGAGTGGTTCACAAAAGTGAGAGTTATTAATATAACTTTAGTTGTTCGACAAGCGGCCAGTGGTCATTGTGCCCTTGGGCTAAATATAATTCCCTTCTCCTGGCTGCATGCCAAAGCACCTCTCACTTACATGGCTCTCATCACATGATCGGGTCTTTCTCACAGGCTACAAGTGAAGACAGACACATCAGAGACGCAACTGCGCGCGTCCTTATCCAATTCCCGAGCCGCATATTGAAGATAATGGAAGAACTGTCCACATTTACTTTTCGTCAGCCAACAAGATGAGTTGGCCTAACGAGCAGTAAAAGCACTAGCCTATGTCTGTTACGCTCGTCGTTAGAAATGGACCAAGGTGCAGCGTGGTAGGCGAACATATTCCTTTATTTTCAAATGAACACCGTCAAAACAACAAAATACAAAAACGAACGTAAAACACAGCACCTAAGCAAAAACAAGATCCCACAATCACAGGTGGGAAAAAGGGCTGCCTAAGTATGATCCCCAATCAGAGACAACGATAAACAGCTGCCTCTGATTGGGAACCATACTCGGCCAGCAAAGAAATAGACACATAGATATGCCCACCCAAGTCACACCCTGACCTAACCAAATAGAGAATAAAACAGGCTCTCTAAGGTCAGGGCGTGACAATGTCAATCTACTATCCCCCATAGTTCAAAAGTTGTGGGATGCAATAGATCCCAAATTAATACAACCATTTGCAACAACAAACCTGTGTTACGAAATGAGCCTGACTCAACAGATGAGAACATTTAGATTAAAATGTTGATAAACTATTAGGCTATTTCTTTACATTGTAAGCGCACCAATGCACACAGTAATAGGCTATCAGCGTGAATGTTCCATTAGTAGGAAACCACCATTCTCAAAAGTGACCACAAATGCAATAATGCTTTTACTATAAAGGTGCATTTTTATGGTGAAAATGATCTTCCCCAAACTTACACGCTGCGTATGCATGTCAGTTAGGCTCTACACCGGTTGTAAAGCGGATTAATGTGCTTCATTTTAACAAGTTATTTGGCCACTTTAGTTGTAATACAAACCTTATCAAAACATATAGGCCGTTGGGCTGGCTACATGAGGTGGGAGACTATGATTTGAAAAAGAAAAGCATGCACTGTTTCTTGCCTTACTGCACACAAGCTGGGATTCATCCACAGGTGATAATATATCATTCACAAGTGATAGGCTAATATTGTCACCCATCTCACTATTCTTGATTTAATCTCGTCTTTACATATACTAAATAATAGATGTGTGAAATTTGTTTTGATTTTAGAATGCACCATTATCATGCATCTGTCTCGAAACAGAGGCAGCGGGAAAAAAATACATGTCATCTATGCACTTAAATAGCGAATGGAGGACGCTTTTCCCGTGGTTCATTTTTATGCCAGCCAGGTAGGCTATAATCCTGTTGTGAAGAGAAGCAATGTGCTTAATATTAGGAAAGTTGAGAAGTAAATATAGTAGGCCTGGCCTATAGAAAGCTGATGGGATCCTCCTCTTTTTATTAGCAGCTATGACTGTTTAAATTACATTTGTCAGAGTGATTAGAGGGACAGTAGAGTGCTGAGTACCAGACAGTTAGCAAGTTTGGTAGGCTACTAATGACCATCAGCAGCATCAGAGCTTGGAGAAACCTAATTATGGTGACTAAAAGGTCATGTGGAATTTGACTGCTGTCCTGACTCGTGACCGGCGGTGTGGCGGCAATACGGTCACTGTAACAGCCCTAATCATGAGTGTGTATGGGGCCAGAGGGAAGTATTGTCTGTGGTGGCAGTTGACATGTTGCATTGAGAAGAAGAGGAGCATATTAAGCTGGTGACTTTGTGCAGACAACTGAGGACTGATTTTCTGTCACAGACAGTGAAAGTAGTAACAAAAGGCTTTGTCAAATCTATGTAATACCAAAAAGTAATTATTTATCATGAGAGGGACATAAACAATTTCTAGTAAAGCTGCATACTTCAAGAAAGGTTCAAATCTGACCTTTCTGTTAAAAATAGTCATACATTGCTGAGATGTAGTCACCTTTGAGGACACAAGCTCAAGTACACAGTACAAATATGATACATCATATAAAATATATAATATTTTTATATTTTTTATTTCCTATTCAACAAAACTGTATGAATAAATGTGCATATTTTCTAAAGGTCTCTCTTAAACAAAATGTCTTCCCCCACTGCTGTGAACGTCACACAGATCTCTAGCTTGGCTTCCTGAACTCGTTAGGAACTTACCTTTTATCTCATATTAATCATGTCCATCTATGACAAACAGAATGTTTTTTTGTTTAAACGGCATTAATTATTTTAGATTAAATTGGTTGACTATAAATCAATCTTCTGAATGTGCAAGCGTGACGAAACCATTCTCTCCTGCTGCACTATGATTTTTATTTTATTTTTTTGGTCAAATCATGATGTCTGATCTCCAGGTCAGAAATTCGGAGCTCTAGAAAGATGCCAGTTGGATGACCCTTCAAAACGACTTATCCCAGTCGTAGCTAGTATTTTTCAGAGTCAGAGATTTCCGACTTCCCAGTTGCTTTGAACGTGGCATAAGGATTGCAGGCATGTGCTTTATCAGTGTCTGTAACATAGGGTTTAGCCAGGAGTTGATGGACAGTCGTAAGAGCGAATGAAATGGTAGGAGGGAAATCCCAGCATCAAGTGGTGTCAGATTTCACATCCTACGTCACACAGGCGGAAGAGATATACTTCTGTGTCCGTGAGAACCAGGGCTACCGCTTCGATCTACGGTGTCCACAGATCTACGTACAAGCAAAAATGTTGGTCGGAACCAGTACCAGAACCACGCAGGTCCCCTAAACAGGGGACTTTATATCTATGACGTTGTGGGACCTTAGATCCTTCGACTAATAACTTGAGAAATGACCATCTGAATGGTATTCACAAACAGAGCAATACATTGATAATTGAAGGTTTCCTCTTGGAGTGCTGTCTTCAGTTTTAAAAGCGCATCATTCAATCAGCTCACAGGGAATATATGTATACTGAGTGAATTTCCTCCATGACGACCTTCCATGACAGGGGAGCGAGAACCGGGGAGCGAGAACCAGGTTGCGTCCCAAATGGCACCCTATTCCCTATATAGTGGTGTACTTATACTTCTACAAAGTTGTGCACTATGCAGGGAATAGGGTTACATTTGGGACACAGACCCACATTGAGTCTGGCATAGTTTGAGCTCACAAACAGAGATATTGTATGTTCTTCTTCTAATATGTCCTCTATTTATTTCCTTTCAGAAGCCATATCCTGTAGTGGCGGAGATGAGAATGAATCGCCAGGAAAGAGTGACAGCCTGCCTTTCTGTAAATGTTTAGATAGGTGGATGTGTTTGTGTGGTAGCGGTCATAGAAATAGAATTACTAGAAGAGAAGTAATTAGGTTAGTCCATGGAAATACTCCTATGGGTACACTCAATGTGGCCGCCGGTCCACCTATCATAAAACATTGACTTGAATGGGATAGTCTATTCTAGAATCTAATTCCATTTCTATGGCAGCAGCAGCCCAGATCCCCTGTACACCCCTCCTCTGACCCAGATATAAGCTTTGAACCATTGGCACACAGGACAGGACAGGCAGGGATGTGACTGGGCCGACTTCCCAGCGTGCCTTGTGGGACAGGGGGGCGGCTCAGTGGAAGGGAGAAGGAGTGTGTGGGGGAGGGAGGGAGGGAGTGATGTGAGGGGCCTGGATGCTGCTGAAAGGGATACTGGGTCAGCCTCTTGGTGTTTCTCTGGGGTCCGCACCTATTCATCACTGATGGGGAGAATGGACTGTCACTCCGTCTCGTTCTGATCCAACTCGCTAAGAGTGTCAATAGGTCTCTCTCTCATCTGTCGGTTCAGTCACAGAGAAAATCCACTCAAACCAACTAACCTACATTCAACAAATATCCCAACAACCAACAAAATATACAGCAACACCCAATCTCACCACACAACACTCTCCTCGCTACATATAATCAAGATACAAATAAATGATTGGAGCTAGCCCTCACACAAACACAGTGATTACAGAATGAGTAATGAGCTGTGTGTCCACTACCGGCCCTGCCTTCATCTCCATTGCATAACAGTAGAGATGAATTAGCAGTGTGTTGGATACATTTCCTGCTGCGACCCTCAAACGGGGCCTCTCTTAATCTGGCCCTATCAGTTTACAGATGCTTTGAAGGCTGGTCTGGCCGGGTGCAACGTTAGAAGCGAGACGTCTCTCTGATGTCAGGAAAGGACAAAGCTCCTGTGGAGTATTCCATTTCCAACTGATAGAGAAAAGGGGGAAAAACAATTTGGCAAAACATTTTTGATTTTTTAAATAATTTAAGTTGTAAGAACAGAGAGCTCCCCCCCGGACAGAACAACGACATTCAGGCTTCTTTGGTAATTTCCTGTTGACGGTTCGGCCATGGTTTGTGTTTGGTGTGCTAGCTCGTTTCTGCTGGGATCAATCACACTAACAGATGGTAGTGCGCCCCTCTGTTGGTTCGGGTGTTGTGTTTAGGGACCATAATTGGGCTGTTATGTTGCACCGCAGAGCGTGCTAACAGCCACACCCACTTTGACTGGGCAACAACGTGTCAAGGCTCTGAATCACTGGTTGTAGAGCAGTGGGTGTTGCTACCTCAGTAAAGAGCCCACTCAAAGCTGAGCCACAGTTCCCAGGAAGTATCGAACGGTGAATGTTGTCAATCCATTTTGAGGGATATGAAAAGTTGAGACAATTACCTTTTTGGTTTGATGGGAGCCAAATTTCCCACTTCAAGTGATAATTCGGCAAACTATGTAATTTCATTAAACTTTCCCTTTTAAATTCAGTCTATTCATATTATGACTGTATCCATTTTCTTCCTCATCAATACCAACCAAAGAAATCCTTGCTGTCACGGATATGTTACACGCCATACTTTCTGGTTGTGTTAGTGTTTAGGTATGAGGGCTGACATGGCCAAACAAAACCATGTGTAGGAGATGGGGAGCAATGTAAATGGAGGAAGCAGAATAATCATATGTGTGTGTGTGTGTGAGAAGCTGGGCACTTCAAAGCTTTAATGTTGGTGCTCCTATACAAGGGCGACTAGAGGTCTGGGCTAATGGGAGGCCATGGAGAGATGAGAGGAAAACTATGGCTGGCTGACACTGTGTGTATGCATGTCTGTGTTCATGTTTGTGTTTGAAAGCCTGTGTGTGTGTGACCTATACAGAGAGTTTGTGAATACAAAACGGTGTACAGTGTGTGAATAGAAATGTGCCTGTGAGGATGTTTGTTAGAGTGTTTAAGTGTGTACATGGCTATGGACAATACAATGTACTGTGTGTGTGCGTGTATAAGCCGAGGTTACCTCAGTATCCTCATACTAACAACCCATCTGAAACTCACACAAAGCAAGACAAATGAGCACATCCAGCGATGACCACCAACACTCTCTGCATGGTATAAATCCTTTATTAAATAATCATAATAACAATATTAATAACAATCATAAAAAGAACATTTCTGTACAAAGCCCCCAAGCAACAATTAGGTCTGACCAGAGTCAGGTTGGTCAATGTGAGGTTTAGGCCCTCTCTTGCCCAGGGAGGTGTGTTTTAGCCCCTCCTGCCCAGACAGATTGGGCTACTGTTCTGTATCTGTAATCTGATATGGGCTACAAAGGCAAGCTGGACCACAGAAGCTCCAAGGCACCTGGAAGAGAGTCAGTGGGGTCCAGTGATGGGAGCCTCTGGGATAGGAGAGGGAATGTGGGTTGGTGGGACGGAGGGCAGAAGGGAGAAGGGGATAAGCTCCACCTCATGGCCCAGCAACCCCCCCACCCCATCCCAACAACCTGGGCCTCTTGATCAGCACTAGCCTGGGCCCACTCCAGTGCCCCCCTGACGCACACAGACCTATACATGCCCAGCATCGCATCAGAATGACCAGGATACTATTTCTTCGGTGTGTGTGTGTGTGTGTGTGTGTGTGTGTGTGTGTGTGTGTGTGTGTGTGTGTGTGTGTGATCAGCGTGTGTGAAAGTGAGAAGTCTGAGGTACAGTGGAAATATTTACTGTTCTCTTTCCCTCCTCCTTCACAAGGCTAGATAGTCCAGAGGGAGCTGGTGTGTTTAAATCCTCCTGATTTACCTCTCCCCATGAACCTGTTTCCTGTTAAAACGCCAGCCTCGCCGTGACAATGCAAAATATAGTCCGTGTGAAAAAAAGAGCAACAAACATCAAACGAGGAGAGCACGAACCATGACACCAAGACCGCATCGGTCCACTCTGAGGAAATGGTGTCCTTCCACCGGTGTTTCCTCTACCAATCGCTGACTTCAAGCTCAGATGTCTGTCCACTGTCAAGCAATGGTCTAGAATATATATAGATCTTTTTTTTGTATCCCATTTTGCGTTTTATTGTTGATTTGTTCCGAGTACATCGTCCCCGGAGAGGTTGATTTAGGATTTAGTGATCCATTGATTCATTTTTTTCTTCTCTCTTTATCAGTTCTCATTTGTAGACGGCTATTCAGTCTCTGCCTGGATTTCCCAGCAATCCATACGCTGCACTGACCAAAACCCATCTTCACCTTGACGTTTTTACTTCACCTAGCCACAGTTTACTGTAAACACGACCGTCAACCTTCTTTTCGATACAACCCACCGGCAACGACAGCCTGAAACTAAATCCAACAATAAACTCCCTTGCTTTCGATCTTCAACAGAACACGTTTAGAAGAGAACATGATTAGAACCTCCCTCCTTTCTTTATCCGCATTTACAGGCTGGGCAACGGGCCAAAACAAGAAACAAAACAGAGAAGGCTTGAACAAATAACAAAAAGACACACCAAAGACGGTGATTAGTTTAAAAATACCACAGACCTGTCAGAAAATGGGGGGGAGAACTGAGGCTGATGTGTTACAGAGACGCAAGTGTCTAACTCAACAAAAACGCTTCATAAAGAATTCACTTCACTAGGTTCTAGGCCACTGTGTCCACATGTCTAAGCCACTGGGTCCAGGTGATAGAGAAACACTATCTAAGCACCTGTCTAAGGCGTTTTCAGTGTCAAGGAGTTTAGCCTAACATCTTTCCAGTTTAAAAACTAGACCTAGAAAACTATAATGTATTTATATGGAGTTCTGAATTTTGGGGGGGATTAGTAGGTATTTGCCCATTGATATGTGTTGATATTTGGACTCCCCTGTCAATGGAACAGTACGCTATAGGGACCACTCTGGGAAATACCCAATCCTTCCCTCATTGGCTTTGGTCCAGAAAACCCCACCCTGGACTGCACCACTTTGATTGAAGCAGGGGGGAGGGGTCTCAAGATCAGTCTAAAAAGTGGCTTTTCCCCAAAATGTCCTTCCATCTGGCAGGTGTAGTCCTTCAGCTCAGAAAGGAAATTCACAGTCCAAGCAAAGCAGAGAAAACAAAAGAGGAGATAATCTCCTCAAAATGGCCGCCTCTCTCCTTTCCTCTACCCCTCTCCTCTCTCTACTCTTTCTCCTCATGCTTCGGTGCAGCAGCGCTGCTGGTTGAGCTTCACCTTGTGCTTGAGGCCGTCGTACAGCTCAAAGTTGTAGTTCTCCAGCGTGGTAGAACTACGCGAAGACAGGCCACTGTAGGAGCACGTGCAGTAGAGCAGCAGGCCAGCACACACAGCTCCCAGCAGCACGCCCAGGGAGCTCATAACGATGATGGTGACCAGGATGGGGTCCAGCGTGTACAGCCACGAGTTGTCCTTCTCTGCCGAGGAGGAGACCAGCGTCTCCGGTTGCTCGGAGGACGGGGCGGCCGTACGCAACTCCTTGGGGAACGCCCAGCCTGGACGAGAGGAGAAGGAGAGAGAGGGGAGATGAGAGAGAGGGGAGATGAGAGAGGAGAGGGAGCGAAAGAGAGAGGAGAGAAAAAGAGATGCTTATTAGAAACTAGGCGGTTTTTCACAGTTGGAAAGACATTTTGCAGTAATGGACACATAAAATACATTGTAGTTGATGGAAGCACTTACGTCCATCTAACTGGTCCCTGCCATTAAAAAGTCTGCTGTCTCCAAACTCTGGTCTCTTATCTATGAGCGAAGAAGATACAACAGAACGATTGTACAACGCCAAGCATCCATACAGTACATTTTGGTTTCGTGCAATGTAAGCTGTCTATGTCAAATCTTCCTTCATTGTAATTACTAATTACACTCACTAATGACTCTAATGTGTGTTGGGACTGCTAAATCCCAATGGCATACAGACACATATCACAATGTAGAAAAATATCACTTTATTACCACAGATCATACTATATTCACATTCATTTAACTAGAACACACTTTTCACATTGCTCACAAAAGAGGTGCGAAGCCCAAGTAAAGTATCAGCAAACAATTTTACCATCATCATCATCATCATCATCCTCCTCATCCTACAAATAGATTATGCACTGAGCTGTAAACAGACAGGGAGAAAACACAGTTCCCTCCTGGCTTCCGCCCACTGCATTGTGATGTGGTGTGGTCATCATGAGATACCAATGAGTATCAGCAGTGAGAGTGGTGCTTAGAAGTGCTTAAGCCTAGCCCTCCCCCAAAATTCACCCTGGCGCTGTTTTTGAAAACGGCACTTTAACTTCACGTTTATTGTCATCTTGAGAGGTGTGTGTGCAACACTTGGCATATGGACAGAGGTGGGAGTAATTGCTTGGCAAGGAACACCTTAACTGGAGCCCTCAACGAGAATCATTAATATGGTGTCCAGGGGCAACGGCTGCTGGTATGTGCGCCTATGTGAGAGAGAGAGTGTACGTGTGGGTGTGTGTGTGTATGCATGAGAGATTGTGCCTGTGTGTGCAGGAGACGGGAAAAGAAAAAAGTGCTTACTACAGACTAAATAAAATGTTATCGCTCCATTACCTGATTAGAGATATTAAGAGCTTGGAGAGGACCTACGGTGAGATGGACAGAGTGGGGTGCCCAACCCCCAGTTAATTTAAAAGCACATTGTGAGAGGGTACCAAAAAAACTTCTCTTCACTCTGAGAAAAGTAAAAAGCCTGATTGCCACACACATTCACCCCACTCAATGGAAGACTATATGTCCCTTATAGCCCTTATCAAAACCCCCAGATAACATAGTGGCTTCCATAGAAATGTGGAGGCATCACTCTAACCCAAACACATTCGGTTGTCCTACTTAAAGGGACAGTTCATTACAAACTCAAAGTTTGTCAGATGCTTTCAGACCTGGGAATTGGTCTTATCTTGAGATAAGTTCACGTCCCAGGCCACCGGTTGTAAATGGAAGCACCATCATTTACTGATTTTATGTTGTTTATCTTTTCCACTCATTCGGGGTTGAGGCATATCGGTGGATCAACACAACTATGGGACGTGGACTCAGACTGCTTTTGAGATCGGAAAGCACCTCTGACATATTTGGTGGTTAAATGGGCAGGAATTGAACTAAACTACCTCTGGATGTACAATAATGCTGAGATTGATAACTGTTTATCATTAAAGGGATAGTTCACGCAAAATGAAATCTTGTTTTTCTTCCCCTGAAAGCAGTCTATAGAATCCATGCTTAGGCTTTATTTACATGGCCACAGTTTTGTAATTTGGGTGAACTTCCCCTTTAAGGGCCATCTGATTCTCAGAGCTCTCCATAACCACTAACAAACCAACTTAAATATGTGCTAACTATTATCATAATTGGGCCTGGTCCCATTTCAAACATATTTCCAATTATCTTGGCCACCAGTTGTTATATCATTACATTCTTTGCCATTTTGTTTATACCCTCAACTTTCTAATGAGGGATGCATCCTGCCAGCATCCATCTTAAGTTATTGGGAAGCATTGTTTGTAGTTTGTCTTTGGTTTCTATGTTTTGGAGGATTGTCAATTCAGAGCACACGCAACAGAAGACAAGAAAAATGGCTTCCAGCTGTTTGAGAGTATTGCATAGAGTTGGATGTGGGGCTTATCAGCCACGTTTTCACATGAGTGATGCCACTGAGGACTTTCTAAGATAGAACACAAACAATGTGTGAATGAACATTAATCACTGATAATGATGATATTATAAAGAGAGGGACTCTGCTCACAGACTGACTGAGGGGTCATATTCAATCAAAAGCTTGATGCAGGGTTTCCGGTGTGGAGCTACTAAAATGTTATTCTTGAGCTGCGCGAATGAGATTGATTCCTCAGGTCAATAAGAGTGACACATAAAAGCTCAACTTCATATTCAAACATGCTTTTTTTTGTCTTACACTGGTAATACCCAATAACCCGGCCCACTCATAATAAACAAAACATAGACAACTGTAACAGTATCTATTTAACATCTCCTTCAGTAATAGTAACACTGACATCTTAGCAGCCTGTCCTGAAGCACAATCTTTACAATGAAGTAGCTCCTGTGGCACATCCATTGTCTCTGACTGTAACATTCCCCCTCCTCTCCCTCTTCTCTTCCTCTCTCAGAGTGTTGCCAGCAGAGCTGTCAGTAAGACAGTATCTCTCACTTGTCTGTTTGTGGTCTGACAGCGCTGGATGGTTTACATGGCTGAACCACTACACTCACACCGGGCCGGGAGGTTAGCCACACTGAGTGTGTCCGTGCTGGCGTGATTCCAGGAAGCCCATGGGGTAGGGACTAGAACTAGAACCAACAGTCCTGTAAGGCTGGAGGTTGGGTTTGAAACAAGCCAATCGCATCGATCGCTTCATCTCTACGTAGTCCGTAGACAGGTTCAAGTTATAGAAATGGCGTTCGAAGAGCTAGTCTGTGAACAGTATCATCCACTGCTGATGAAAGCAGGACCCGGAAAATGTCACTGTCAATACCACTCCAATCCTTGTCCCCCGTTGCGTCGTCCATGAGCCATCAGAAGGGGAAGGGTTTAGCTGTAAGGTCCACCTCTTCCTTTCAGCAGAGGGCATATGTTTGCTGGCCGTGGTTGTCTAGCCTCACGGTGAGCACGGGCTCCGTCCCTGGAGCGGCCGTTACCGGGTTACTGGCTGAGCACTGGGAGTACTGAAAGTACTGGGACTGGCTGTGGTAGGCCACAGAGAGTTGGCTCTTCTTCGCTGCCAGCCTTCGTCGAAGGCAACAGAGAGCTCGTACCAAGATGGCCACTGCCAGGAGTATCAGGGCACCCCCGGCGGCCACGAGGTAGTACCAGAGGGTGGGTACGAGTGGCCGCGCCAACGTGTCTACTGTGGGGTCACTCCCGCCAGGAACACCTCCCCCTGGTGGAGAGATAAGGAATATGTTGGCTCGGGGGGTGGGGGTGGGGGGGGGGGGGGGGGGGTGCAAGCTAAGCACATCCAATGGACTGCTTTGTTTTGGTGTTTTTTTCTCCCCTGTGGCTTTCCATCACATGAACAGCAGGCGTACGAGCACATGGGCATGCACAAGCATGCCGGCTCAAACGGGGGAAAAAGTTATTCATCACAGGATACTGGCTGAAATAAATCAAACGCATCAGGGTTTTTTTTTTATCTGAGGATTGAAGCTTAGGTTGCAGTTGATGGCGAGAGAGGTGATTTTCACACTAAGAGCAGTGGAGCATAGCTACGGATTTTCAATGAGTCTGTGGGATTGAATTGATCCAATGCTCCAATGAATAAAGGTCTCATGTAATAACTTGGTGTGAAACAAAGGGCGTGGTAATTAACTGTAACAGAACGGACGCACACACACACACACACACACACACACACACACACACACACACACACACACACACACACACACACACACACACACACACACACACACACACACACACACACACACACACACACACACACCACACACACAGGACAGAGACATCTGAACAATCCCCAATATGAATTGATACCTAATTAACTTGTCAACAAACAAATTCAGTTTGAAAGAAATGAAACCAAAAGAGGTTTCAAGCAGTGGTTGATTTATGATTGAAACCTGGGTTGGATCAAGACACAAACTGTAAGTTGACTTTTTGTAAATTGACTACGCTGATGAAGTAAAATGGCTTTTTCCCCAATGAGGAGCCACTACTTCCTGTTGGTACAGGAAGTTCCAATGCTCCACTGACCAATCATAAGACCCCATGGAGCCTACATAGGAATGTTCTGGATTGTTCTCCCTTTAATTTGGAGACAGTGATGGAATTTGTTTGGCAGGTTCAAATGGATTTCCTTGGAAAAACACATTGCTCTGTTCTGTTCTAGTCTTTGTTGCTCTCTGGGCCAGTTCTTTCCTCTTCAAGCCAAGAAGTATCTCAGTGGAGACCATCCCAACACCCAAACACAGCTCCTCTACTTCAATCCTATGAACCCCTCTTACATTCTTTGCGAAATCGCCCTAACAACGTCTTCCAAGACGTAAGCTCTCCTATTCATACGGGTCTGTGAAATCATACGCCGACAACAGTTTCCAAGCCCTCTTAGGTCTAAGCTAAGAAAACGGACCAAAACCAGCAGTTTAAGGGTCCGAGAGGGAGAGAGAAAGCGAGAGATAGCTGAGAGACTCCATGTACGGTGTAGAGTTGAAGCCACCCTGAGTATTCGACCATGTCACACAATTACAGAGGGAAATGGTGCGTGTACCTGCCAACTGCACTGTGCACACGCTCATTAGACAGAGCTGAGAGGATGAGAGAGACACCGGCGTTGCAGCTGAGTCACTCTACTTGATTACGTTTCACTACGAAGTGTGTATGTGTGGGGGTGTATGGGGGTGGTGGTGTGAGTGTGTGTGTGTGAGAGAGTCTGTGTGTCTATGTGCGTGCGTCACGGTGGAGGAAGAAATTGCACACACACACACACACACACAAATTCCCAAGCTCTTATCTTATTGGAACCAGCAGCCAAAAACACTATATCAAGTAATAACATCAATCCCCTTTAGCTCTTCCAATATTTCTATTGAGGCAGACAGTTCTTTTAAAACCATGGATGTCAAAGCAATAGTATGAATTCCTCTGCAATAAACTGGATTCTGCTGGATTCAGTGGGCTCTGATGTCGTTTGATGATGTCTGGACGCTGATGATGATGATTCTGGGAATCGTTTGTCACCAAGGGAGCATTAATCAAGCGGCGAACACTGCTCTTGCACACCCATTTCTATTGATTGGACTGGGCTTGTCACACGGGTGCCATCAAGCAAAGCGAGCAGGAAGCGGAAACATTTGCACAGGAAGTGACATCGTTACACGGCTAAAGGGGCGCAAACTCACCTGTCATGTCGGGAAGGAAGGCAGCGAAAGGTTCTGAGAGAGAGAAAGAAAGAAAGAAACAAGACTGTTTATAACCTGAACAATAGCTAGGAAAGTCAGCCAAAAACATTTAAACAAATTGAATTCGGATTCAATTTCTGTTCGCACTGATATCACTCTATTGCCAACTTTCTTAATACATCAACTCAAGAGAAACACAATGAAAGAGCATGTGGGTATGTATTTTCTTGGGGTAGAATGCAATGTCAAAGAGTGTGTTATTGTGCGTTGGGAGACTTGGAGGGCGACTGTGGGAAGTTTGAGTCATTCAAAGTTGTGGAGTCCAGTTGAGCTGGGAAGGTTGCTGCCTGGCTGGCTGACTGCACACACAATGTTCAGTCTGATTGACTTGGAATGGTAACAAAAAGCATGGGGGCCTGTGAGAGGGGCGACTTGGGAAGCGGGGCCCTTTTTGGCTGTAACACCAATGTGCTGTGAACAAACTCGACTGCGCTGGTTGATAAGAACACTCCCAGCATGCCTTGGGAATGAGGAAGGAGGAGAAAATGGGTAGAGGAGTGGAGGTACTTCCACACTGGTTGACAGAGGGGCGACGGGTTTTCATCTTTCGTCTAACAACCACACTACCGTACACATGCACATACCCCCCCCCCCACACACACACACACAGCCCAACTGTATGAAGTCAAACTCAATGATGGCAGGTTTTTGGCTCAGAACCCACAGTCTGTCTGTGATCTGTTTAAGACCTACTCCTAAACCCCCCTGCTCTGGCTAGATTAAAAGCCCAGCGCACACACGCACGCACGCACGCACACCCACGCACACACACACCAGTGCCGGATCTATTGCTTTGACGGCTCTGGAAAGCTCTGTTTACAGATACGAGAGACTAAGAAATCTAATGAAACATAGATTAGCATCGCGGGGGCCCACGGGGCGTTTCTGGCCTACTTTCCATTCTTCCTTTCTTTCTCTGGCAGAGGAATAACACTCCAGTCTTTCGTTCATTCTCTCTCCTTTCATCTCTTCGCTACAGCTTTCAGAAGTACCAGTCTGTCTGTCCCCAAGATTCTGATGAGGGAACTTGGGGTGTGTGTTCGGGTTTGTTTGTGTGTGTGTGTGTGTGTGTGTGTGTGTGTGTGTGTGTGTGTGTGTGTGTGTAGTGGGGTGTTTAGAACACAACTGGAGTGACAAGTCGGGGACCCCAGGGGAGGAGAGGAGGAGGAGGAGGAGGAGAAGAAGGAGGTAGAGAAGGAATGAAGGGATGATGGAGAGAGAGAGATAGAGGGGGGAACAGAAGTTGAGTGGTGTGATGACAGAGGAATATAACTGGGGTGCTGGAGGGTCAGGTGTGTGTATGCACATGTTTGTATGTGTGTCAGTGAGTGTGTGTACACATGTTTGAATGATCTGCAGACTTACGTGTGCACTCCTCCAACGGTGTACCGAAATTCATGTGGATGTTGTCGATCATGATATGGCCCTTGGTTCCGTGGTCAACGAAGCCTTCCATAACCACCTGAGAGGAGGACAAATAAGGGAAGGAAGAGGAAGAGGAGGGGAAGGAAGAGTAGGGGAAGGAAGAGGAGGAAGAGGGGAAGGAAGAGGAGGAAGAGGGGAAGGAAGAGGAGGGGAAGGAAGAGGAGGAAGAGGGGAAGGAAGAGGAGGAAGAGGGGAAGGAAGAGGAGGAAGAGGGGAAGGAAGAGTAGGGGAAGGAAGAGGAGGAGTAGGGGAAGGAAGAGGAGGAGTAGGGGAAGGAAGAGGAGGAGTAGGGGAAGGAGGAAGAGTAAGGGAAGGAAGAGGAGGAGTAGGGGAAGGAAGAGGAGGAGTAGGGGAAGGAAGAGGAGGAGTAGGGGAAGGAAGAGGAGGAGTAGGGGAAGGAGGAAGAGTAAGGGAAGGAAGAGGAGGAGTAGGGGAAGGAAGAGGAGGAGTAGGGGAAGGAAGAGGAGGAGTAGGGGAAGGAAGAGGAGGAGTAGGGGAAGGAAGAGGAGGAGTAGGGGAAGGAAGAGGAGGAGTAGGGGAAGGAAGAGGAGGAGTAGGGGAAGGAAGAGGAAGAGTAAGGGAAGGAAGAGGAGGAGTAGGGGAAGGAAGAGGAGGAGTAGGGGAAGGAAGAGGAGGAGTAGGGGAAGGAAGAGGAAGAGTAAGGGAAGGAAGAGTAAGGGAAGGATGGGTAGGGGAAGGAAGAGGAGGAGTAGGGGAAGGAAGAGGAGGAGTAGGGGAAGGAGGGGGAGTAGTAGGGGAAGGAGGGGGAGGAGTAGGGGAAGGAGGGGGAGGAGGAGGAAGGGGAAGGAGGAGAAAGAGTAAGGGAAGGAAGAGGAAGAGGAGGTAGGGGAAGGAGGAGGAGGAAGAGTAAGAGTAAGGGAAGGAAAAGGAAGAGTAAGGGAAGGAAGAGGAAGAGTAGGGGAGGAGGAGGAAGAGTAAGGGAAGGAAGAGAGAGTAGGGGAAGGAGGAGGGGGAACAGTAGAAGAGGAAGAGTAGGGGAGGAGGAGGAAGAGTAAGGGAAGGAAGAGAGAGTAGGGGAAGGAGGAGGGGGAACAGTAGAAGAGGAAGAGTAGGGGAGGGGGAAGAGTAAGGGAAGGAAGAAAAGAGGAAGAGTAGGGGAGGAGGAAGAGTAGGGGAAGGAAGAGGAAGAGGAGGAGGGGAGGAGGAGGAGGAGGAAGAGTAGGGGAAGGAAGGTGAAGAAAGAGGAGGAGGAGTAGGGGAAGAGGAGGGGAAAAGAAACAAATGACCTACATGTAGATGCAGGGATATATCTTATACATAGAATCACTGCAACACATAACCACTAGTAATATACTTCTACTTGTTTCTCCAGCTATCTCCAACAGACTATTTTTATGGTAGGGAGAGGGGAGCATGCTAACGCCCGAATACCTGGAACTCTTTGGGGGATCGGGGCAGGATGGTGCGACCCTCCTTCCAAACGGGTCCCTGGTTGCCGCGGAGTGCCCATAGAAGGGTCTCCTCGTGATGGGCATCGCGGAGAAGGATGCGCAGGGTGCCCTGGGCCTCTCCCCACAGCTGGTAGGAGAAAAGCAGGCAGAGAGGCCCCGTGTCGAGTCCCACCATGGGGCTTAGGATCCTGGCTCGCTGCTGCTCCGTCTTGGGGTTGGCTTCGATGTAGAGGTAGCTATTCAGGTCTGTGTGGGGAAGGGAGACAATGCAGTGGTGGGTTTACAGACTTGGGATGTTGCAGTGAGGGGAACACATGGGAAATACATGCACACGTGCACACACACACACACACACGAGGGAGTGTACACACACACACGTACGCACATCAGCACACACAAGAACAAAACCACAACTACAAGGTCAGACTTACAATAGCACAGGGATATGATAAATACCAAATCACGCATGACAGAAGAATAGGGTCAGTGAGAGCACTAAGGGAAGGGGATGAATTCACAGCCAACCGAAGGGAGTCATTCCCATTGGTATTCAGGTAGACCCATTAGACAATAGCATTGTGTTAAACACAGTCAGTTGTTTGTAGAAGATGTTTAGTGAGTGAATTGGATGTGGACTCGGAACCCTGACACACGGGTGGGGAAGAGTTAAGTGGGCGATGGACCAGTATCAACACAATCCTGACAAAATCACCTGTGCTTTATCGCAGTGTGTGTTAGAGCAGTTATGTGAGGGAACTACAGATATAAATCATCACGTGTGTGCGTGTGTGTGAATATTGTCCAAGAGGCACTACAACGAAGTGATGGATATTGGCATCACCATATTCCAACTGAATGTTCATGTATAAACCGTTATATATTAAACTGACATGAATGATGTAATATATATATATATATATATATATATATATATATATATATATATAAAAATAGTATATAAATAGTGTATATATATATATAAATAGTATATAAATACACTATTTATATATATATACACTATTTATATACTATTTTTATATATAAATAGTATATAAATAGTGTATATATATATATATAAATAGTGTATATATATATATATATATAAATAAATAGTGTATATATATATATATATATATATAAATAGTGTATATATATATATATATATATAAATAGTATATGTCCCCCTGTACCCAGGCAACAGGTATCTATCTTCAACATATGATTCAAACGATCATTTTGACCCCATGGACTTTCAGTCCTTGAATCTATAGCTCCATCTACAAATTGTTTGGTGATTATACTTCTCCAGTTCCATCCCTCAGCTTCATAGAACACATTTATTGGATTTATTTCATAGCAAACACATTTTTATTAAGAAATGGGCCTTTATTGCTGTTTAGTTGAAGCTCGACCATGGAAACAGAACTCAATGAGCTTGTGCACAATGTCATAGTCATTGACCTCGATTGTGATGCAGCTGTGATGTCATCAGAACACCTGGGAAGCAATGTTCTAGAGGTCAACCACATCATTTAGGCACTTGAAAGCGTTGCCTATCACATTGCTATCTGCTCTGAACAATTTAAAAAACATATAATTGCACCAAGTTCTTTCAATAATGGACTATCTCCAATTTCTGAGCCAGTTTGGGCCCCTCCATCCCTTCCCTTTGGACCAGTTCACCTGGTTAGTGTTGGGGATGGTTCCTAAGGATGTTCTGGCCTCATGGCTGATCACACAGATGACAGGAGGATCTCCCGTGCCTGGAGTGGCTGCCTACCAGAACCCGAACCAGGTTTGTTTGGCCTAGATTATAGTGAGTCTGAAATGGCAACTTATTCCCTATATAGCTAGTGAAATACTTTTGCCCAGAGCCCTGGGTCTAGGGCGGGTTTCTCAAAAACACTTTGAGACAAATGCTGATGTAAAAAGGCCTTTATAAGTACAATGTGATTTATTGATTGATTCATTGCAGGGACAATGGCAAAGTGGATTTTTGACTACCCCGCCTGCATGCCAGTTCCAGCCCGACTCAGCCCCTGCCACCTTCCAGCCCAACTCAGCCCCTGCCACCTTCCAGCCCAACTCAGCCCCTGCCACCTTCCAGCCCAACTTAGCCCCTGCCACCTTCCAGCCCAACTTAGCCCCTGCCACCTTCCAGCCCAACTTAGCCCCTGCCACCTTCCAGCCCAACTTAGCCCCTGCCACCTTCCAGCCCAACTTAGCCCCTGCCACCTTCCAGCCCTACTTAGCCCCTGCCACCTTCCAGCCCTACTTAGCCCCTGCCACCTTCCAGCCCAACTCAGCCCCTGCCACCTTCCAGCCCAACTTAGCCCCTGCCACCTTCCAGCCCAACTCAGCCCCTGCCACCTTCCAGCCAAACTCCAGCTATGGACAAGACCAGGATCATTTTATGGACTGGAAAGAGGGGCCCCAGATCAACAACAACAATCAAGTGCATTGTCATCAGGATGTGGAGCCAATGGATGTCGATGTTGTTGTGGAGGTGAAAGACAACAGCCAAGCACTAGCCACTTGGCAGGCAAAAGTCTGGCCCAGTCAATCAGCAGCTAAAGGCCAGGCAACAGTCTGGCCCAGCCAGTCAGCAGCCACTACCAAGAACACAGTCTGGCCCAGCCAGTCAGCAGCCACTACCAAGAACACAGTCGGGCCCAGCCAGTCAGCAGCCACTACCAAGACAACAGTCTGGCCCAGCCAGTCAGCAGCCACTACCAAGAACACAGTCTGGCCCAACCAATCCGCAGCCACTACCAAGACAACAGTCTGGCCCAGCCAGTCAGCAGCCACTACCAAGAACACAGTCTGGCCCAACCAATCCGCAGCCACTACCAAGACAACAGTCTGGCCCAGCCAGTCAGCAGCCACTACCAAGAACACAGTCTGGCCCAACCAATCAGCAGCCACTACCAAGACAACAGTCTGGCCCAGCCAGTCAGCAACCACTACCAAGAACACAGTCTGGCCCAACCAATCAGCAGCCACTACCAAGACAACAGTCTGGCCCAGCCAATCAGCAGCCGCTACATTTTGGTCATCCAGCCAGCCGAATGCCGTTATGTTTTGGCCATCGAGCCAGACAGCAGTCTCCAACAACCAATCAGCAGCCTTCACTAAGAGAGATTTTGGCGATATGAGGAACAGCAGCAGCACTGACCAGGACCATGACCCCAAGAGGAGGAGGATGTAAATGTGAGGGACTCTAAGGGTCATTTTTCACTGAAATGGAGGGTCAGTGTCACAGCCAAAAGACCACAAGCTTGACTATTTTCTATAGAAAAATAAATGTTTGATTTATTGCAAACTAAATTCAGCATTGTTCTTTTGTGTCCATGTTATGGTTATTGTATGTACATCGTGGAGGGAACTAAATCATTTATTTGATTATATTAAAGGTTTAGACTACCTGGACAGGAATCAGCATCCACAATGTAAATTCAGATAACTCACTTGTTATGAATTTAACACTTTTGTCAAGGAAATGTCACCCTACAATGTGTGCCTAACTTGAATCTTGGAGACGACTGAAATGTGTGTTGTATGCGAGAGGGAGAGAAAGCTTACTACATTCAAGTGTGTATTATGCTGTGCAGTACAGTATGTGTGTGTAGCCACCTAATAGTCTGTCTAGCAGATCACACAGTAGTATCTGTGGAGGGGAAGAAGGCTTCATCCACGATGGCAGCCCCCCTCTGCTCTCTGGTGTGTGTGTCACATCAGACAGCGTGTGTGACAGGGTCTCGCTTGGCCTTTCCAAACACCACAGTGTGTGTAAGGAGCCCTCCCATTCAGCACCATACGGCACTGTCTATCACTGTGTATATCTGTGTGTGTGAGTGTGTGCGAGTGTGTGTATGAGTGTGTGTATGCGTCCGTACATCTGCATGTGTGGGTCTTCACCACACAGAAAACATCCCCCACTTTATCAACCGTCTCCCTACACCTCGGGTGAACCCGGCGTCTCTGAACGCTCCCCCCATTGTTCCGCAGCTTGTTCAGCAGACGGCTCATCATCGAGAAGGGGCGCGTTCACGTGATGTGATGCAACAGCATTATTAATCCATTTTCTCAGCAGTCTCCTGCAGCGAGCGAAGACAACGAGAACTCAATCTACAAACGCAGGCCTCGCTATCGACGCCGCCAGCACCACACGCTGATATGCTACGGCGCTAGTTCTCCGGCTGTTATGTTTTCACATTTTAAAAGAGAGATCAAGAGGTTACTGGGTCTGGGTTTTCTGGGTCACGAGAGAGATAAAGGGAGGGAGGGAGAGAGGGGGAGAGAGAGAGAGAAAGAGGCAGAGAGCGCAGGAGAGTGAGACTGAGTGAGAGGGAGAGAGAAAGGGAGAATGGGAGAGAGAGAAAGGGAGAATGAGAACCTCTCTCCTAGGCTAATGATGATTTGGCTACAATCTTCGACCTACATACCCAGGGATCCCCCAATATAAAGCCCAGGTGACAGACATCCCCAACCACTGAGCTCGGGCAGGTCCTGAAACTCCCCCTTCAATTCTTCACAGCCTGCAGCTCGTTAAATATTTCATGGGCCCTATTCGAAATATATCAAAACCAATGAATTTTAAAACAAGGTCAGGATAACAATCCCTTTAACCCCCAGTGGCTGAGTCCCGAATGGCCCCCTATTCTCTATTATAGTGCACTACTTTTGACCAGGACCCGTAGGGCCGTCTCATAGGGACCTGGTCAAAAGTAGTGCACCATATAGGGAATGGGATGCCATTTATAGCACAGTCAGTGTAAGAAAACCTCAAAGAAAAACTCCAAACTGCTCATATCTTTAATTAATATGCCAAAAGCTTCACTCTTTTTTGATCTGGGGGTATGTATAAAAGGAACTTAATAATTGCTCTAAGTACATGGAAGTCTACTTAGAGAGCCAGAGATTTGCCTGCAAGGTAATCGAGGGGCAGGAATGCGCGGCTGGGAATAATGGTTTTCCTGGTTTTTTCCTCTGTAATCTCTTGCCTCTGTAGTTAGTAAGTGCTGCTGGTTCTTAACTTTTCCCGGAACGATCCGTTAACATCACAGAGTTGTAGCGCAGTCACATACAGCAGACTGGATGACTTACACATTATAAGTGTGTGCGTGTGAGCGTGTGTGTACGTCTGTGTGGTTGTGTGTGTTTATAAGTCACAAAAGCAGCCTCGGCTGGGGCTCAAACAGAGTTTTTGTACATCCACATGTTCACAAACACTAAACAAGGACTACTGTATATCAAGCTAAATTAGCCCAAGTGGCTATTTAACCTCTTTCTTGCCTTCTGAACATGGTTGTGGTGAACCACCATTGACAACCCTGATTTAGGCGGGGAAGCTCGCTGTGCTATGCTCAGGGAGACTTACCGGTGGGGGGCAGAGTGAGGTCCAGGCTGGGGCCCTGGGCTGGGGCTTTGGAGCTGTTGTGGAGGGACCAATGGAGCGAGGCGCTGGGGTCGTGAGTCCAGCCACACAGGCCCTGCTCAAAGTCACACACACCACCCATGGATGGAGGGGAGGAGCTAGCTCCTGGAGAGAAAGGGTGGGAGAGGGACGGAGAAAGAAAGACAGAGAGAGATCGAGAGAGAGACCTCAATCAAACATTCTACAATAACATACACTAGCGTTCAAAGGTTTGGGGTCACTTAGAAATGTCCTTGTTTTTGAAAGAAAAGCAAAATATTTTGTCCATTAATATAACATCAAATTGATCAGAAATACAGTGTAGACATTGTTAATGTTGTAAATGACTATTGTAGCTGGAAACGGCTGATTTTTAATGGAATATCTACATAGGCGAACAGAGGCCCATTATCAGCAACCTTCACTCCTGTGTTCCAATGGCACGTTGTGTTAGCTAATCCAAGTTTATCATTTTAAAAGGCTAATTGATGCTCCAGATACTCAACTAGTCTAAAGAAGGCCAGTTTTATTGCTTCTTTAATCAGCACAACAGTTTTCAGCTGTGCTAACATAATTGCAAAAGGGTTTTTTAATGATCAATTAGCCTTTTAAAATGATAAACTTGGATTAGCTAACACAACGTGCCATTGGAACACAGGAGTGATGGTTGCTGATAATGGGCCTCTGTTCGCCTATGTAGATATTCCATTAAAAATCAGCCGTTTCCAGCTACAATAGTCATTTACAACATTAACAATGTCTACACTGTATTTCTGATCAATTTGATGTTATTTTAATGGACAATTTTTTTTTGCTTTTCTTTCAAAAACAAGGACATTCCTAAGTGACCCCAGTGTACATACAAACAATTTATCTATATGCAACATTTCCACATAGCATGCTTACAGACGCTCACCTCTGCTCGCCCGCTGGGCAGTGCTGCTCTCCATTGGACTAGACAAAGTGGGAGTGGCTGTGTTGGCCAGAGTGCTGGTTTCTATGGAGACACAACACATAAGTGTTGTCAGTTACATCCAAGATGCTCAAAATGAAACATACTCAATGTAACACACTCAAAGAAACAACACCGCTCTGTGAATGTGACCACAGCTTTCTGACTAATCAACAGTTTGCCCATGAATACAATTGCTCAATCTCTGCTCACTCCACGCGCCTAAATGAGAGTCTGAGGTCATCTCCCTCCCTCCCTCCCAGTCGAGGTGACAGGCTGACCCAGGCGGTAGTAGCCCAGTCATGTTGTGTCTCTTAGCCCAGACATCTCCCTCCCTCCATGGGTCTCCACTGTCTCCACCTCCATCCACAGCCCAGTCAGACCAGCCGCTGGGGCCCTGGCAGGACAGGCCAGACACCACTGGCTCCATGGGTGATGGATGGGTCTAGCTAGTTCACCTTGGAATGGAGGATCACACACACACACACACTCCTTCCAGCGGAACATGGCCTACAGGCTGCATTAGGAATGTTATCGGCAATAAGTAGCCATGTTATTGGGACCAGATGGGACAACCCTGGTTTCGTTATGCAATGACAGAGGGAAAGGTTTGGGTTGATCTCTGCTTTCCAACCAGTCTAACCAAGGTCCTAATCATATTATCATATGGGAATTTGTGGAAACTCTCTTCCAGACTCTGTTCTAAAAAGTTTGGGAACCCCTGCCTTAGAGTATACTGTACATTCAACTTGTGCTTTCTGATCATTTCTATGTAAAAATGTGTATCCAAGACGGCAAAACATCCCCCCCCCCCCCCCAAAAGCAGTCATACATTCAACGACAAACACGGAGGGAAGTTGATTACGTTGTCCCCATTAGGACCGATTGAAAGCGAGTCCTGCTGAGAGTGAAACTAGTCCTGCTGGGAATGAGGCTGTCCTAATATGGACACCATAGATGATTGATCCTTTGACATTTTACCGTGACACAACTGCCTGTGAGGTAAAACTTCAACGGATGAAAGGAATGCAGCCGGACGTCTGGCGCTGTGGAAAAACACAACTAAATAGCACTAGGTGAAAGAACAGTGGCCAGCTGCTGAGGTCTCTGACTGCGTGACATTAGCCTAACGGTAATGTCACACCCTGTACAGAGGAAATTAGTTGGCCTATCAGATTTTAATCACCAAGGAGCTATGGGGACCCCACCGGCAATACATTAACCCCCTACTCCTCCCTAACCTTTTTCACATCCGAGGACTGTGTATCCTGTTATTTTATCCCCCTTAGCGTAAGCCATTCCTCCGAGCCATTGCATCTCTGTGCTTTCAAAGGTCAGGCCTTGTCACAGTGTAAACGGCTTGACCTTTGTGGGGTGTGACAGGGGTGTGTGTGCCTGTGTGTGCGTGTATGACAGAGGTGTCAGGGGTAACAGGAAAGAGACGAGGAGCTATGACCTGCCTGCCTCGCCCCGAGGGCTCTCCACTCCAAGACATGTGTGAGGAAGCAGCTACAGAGCTGCACCGAGAGGCCGGCCCTTATACAGTATCACTGTGCCTTTCTCCTTGTGCAGAAGGCCTCCTCGTGCAGGAGGGCCTCCTCGTGCAGCAGAAGCAGGAGAAGGACTAACCATGCAGGGAGAGGATCCCCTCATGCATCAGAAGGCCCCCTCACGTATCAGAAGGCCTCCTCATGCAGGGAGAGGGACCCTCATGCAGGAATGGCCCCTTCAAATCAATTCAAATTTGATTTGTCACATGTGCTGAATACAACAGGTGTAGTAGACCTTACAGTGAAATGCGTACTTACAAGTCCTTAACCAACAATGCTTTAAGAAGTTTAAGAAAAAAAAGTGTTAAGTCAATGTGCGGGGGCACCGGTACAGGGCCTATATGTATCAAGTGTCTTATAGTAGGAAGGCTGTTTTAGGATCTACTCAGAGCTCTATCTATGTTATGTCATTTATTGTGATCTAAAACGCAAAACCGATCCCAAATCAGAAGTCCTACTCTGAGACGCTTGATACAAACTGCACCAGGGGAACTGTCATGTTACAGAGAATACACTGAACAGCGCTCCAACCCTTCCCCTTTCTCACTGTTCTCAATTCCCCCAGCCCCCGACTTCGCTCCTTCTCTTCTGGAAAACAGCCATAGCTCTCTCCAAAGAATATGACTCAGCAAAATATGAGCAACAAAAAAAAAAGTCAATTATGTAACGAGTCTCTGTAAAACACACACACACACACACACACACACACACACACACACACACACACACACACACACACACACACGACATTGTGCATGCTGGAAAAACATGTTGTTTTTCCTTCCCTGCCGGACATGTAGGGTTAAGTGTTATAAGAGGGGTCATCACCCCCTATGACACCCACGTCACATGGTAAGGGAGAAAACGCTGGCGCAAACAAGAGTGCAGAGACACAAACACAGCAAAGCGTTAACATCCTCCCCACACTCTGGATTATCATTATCAAAAGGAATAAGACAATGGGCTCCATTTTCGGCAGGCATTAAACCAGCGCAATTGTCAAACGCACGCTCCTTTACAATATTGTGACCTGTTAAAACTGGCTTCAAACCCTAGCGCCAGGATTGGTCGTTTAGCTGTTTTATATGGGCTTGCTTGTGCGGAGGTGGGAGGGGTGGCAATGTTTTAGCTGCGTCCTTAAAAACGTGAGCCAATTTCAGGCAGCGCCCGTGGGGATATTTAAAACCGACCAAAATCTTGTTTTAGCAATAACGCGGTTGTTTATGGCACGGATTTTGACAGCAGAAGTGCAGCCAATCCAGCCATCACGTACAGTGCCCATATGCACATGGAACAAGAGAGATGTACTTTTTGTGCCCGTAAACCTGGTATGGAGTATACATTTGTTTTAAAAATCCCATTTCCTTTCATTTTATTAAAAAACAAGTATAGCCTTCCCTCCTCTCAATGAAGGCTGTTTTTGTTGTCCTGCCCAATGCATTCGCTCACTTTGGAATACATCTTAAATCACGAAAGCTCACTTTGGAATACATCTTAAATCACGAAAGCTTTATTAAAAGATAACGTTTGAGAGCAGCAAAACAGTGAGCGGACACCCCCTTTGTATCGATGTACAGTAGGCTATTGTGCGTTATTTTAGCCAGCTCCTGTTATTATTTTGGATGTGCGTAAAAAACCCTCAACGCAGGCTATATGCCCATCATTTAAAGAGGTTTGCTTGTTTTCTGTTTCGTTTGACTAAAACACATTCCCTTTTTGGCTACCCTTACCTTACAATAACGAAAGCTGTTTCAACAGCAATGCGTCTGGTGTCTTTCTTATCCTGGCCATGCATTAGCCAAAAAAGGTTTATAAATGTTTCACTCTTAGTCAGCATGCTTTTGCATTATTCACATAGGCCTACCTCCAGTGCATAGGCTTGTATACATCCCCATTCCAAAAGAGCACATATTGTCCTGTTACCAAAGACGTACTCCTCCAAAACATATTCAAATGATTCAGTCCTATAACGCCATATCAACGGTAGGCCCAGGCTATACATTGCTTATTGAGAACGTGCCTCACTCATAATACAATTCACAGGAGCGTAGTATTTTGTTTTCTTCTTATATGTGCGATGTGAAAAGGCCTTTATTCATTGAAGCCAATTACATCCAAACATATTGATTAAACACTAGATGTTTTTTTTTTTTACTGTTGGTATTACTCATTAGTATAGCCTATGCTATTCAATCCACAGTGGACTAGGAAGAGAATATTTCGTGCCCCCAGCCTAATTGGAGTTGATGACAACGCAAAGACGTCAATAACCTGAGACAACAGCATGCAGTATTAAACTATGAAATGTGTTGATTGGCCAATGAGTGTCACACCTGTAATTTATTCATAATTAATCAACATGATTCAAAAAAATATGCCAAAAATACTGTTTCAATGTCAAACTTGCATTTATTTTTTTTGGTCTTCTGTGATGTCTATAAAGTGTAAATTGAATACATTTCAACTCTATATCTGAAATGGTGTCGTCTTTTACAGGGGGCTTTTGTTTGTGTGTGAGGTGTAAACTTTTGTTTCAAAGTAGATGTGTTTAAGACCAAGAAACACTCTGTGTGACCCTGATTTAGTCCACTGCAGTAAAAGGTTAAAATAGAACCCAATATGTCCGTGAAGACTGTGAAGCAAAGCCTAAGAGAAACCTCTGAAGTTGATCTTGAAAGAAGACATGAGATATCCAGGCAGAGTTTTGTGCTCGATGCGTATGTGTGTGCATAAGTGTGTGTGTGTGTGTAAGAAATAAGACCAAAGAGCCTGGAATGAACAGAGAGGGGGGGGGGGGAGGAGGGGGGGGTGATGAGAAACAGAAGAGGAGAGTGGAGGAAGAATGAAGAAAAAAAACATTTTCAGACCCACGCACTATGCCTAAGGGTGGGAACAGAGAGAGGAGAGAACAGAGCCATGTGTGGGATTTAACAGTGAGAGAGAGGGAGAGAGAAAGATAGTGAGATAGTTGGGGGCAAGAGGAAGACGGAGGATAGAGGGAGAGCGAGTGAGAGACAGAGAAAGGAGAGAAAGAGAGGTGATGGGAGCAAAAAGGAGGGATGGCAAAAGATTTACAATCCTCCCTCCGGTGATACGAGGCACAGCACTCCAACCCTCACGCACTGTGAACACTCGTGTGTGGTGTTAAACTACTCCATCTCTCTGGGATCTCCTCCGTGTCCAATAAAGAGAAGCCTGTGACGCATTGCATTAACACGGGGCTTTCACCTGGTCTCAATGCCTTTTACATGTGGCAGGGTTAACATCGGGACGGCTGTGGCTGTAGCCTCAAGGTGAAGGGATGCCGGTTTGAATCCCAGCGCCTATGTGGAGACCCCACTGGGGGGCAGCAGCAGGAAGGGATGGGGTGAGGAGGGAGCGACAGAGGACAGCAAGGAGAGAGAGAGAGATGTAGGGAGGGGAGGAATGCAGCTCATTTGTCAATCTTTCATGTAGGCCAATCATGGGTGTGGTACTGAGGGTCCCTAACAAAGGGCACTAGCCTGTTATTCTGACAGAGAGCGAGTGTGTGTGTTGGTGTCCTCTTGTTCTGTGTTAATGGAGGGTTCTGGCTTTGTTTCTCCTGTAATGGCGTAGTGAGTGAGTCAGAGAATAGTGTGATAAAAAATGAAGAGGTCCACATCATCCTTACACCACCAAACAGGGCTGTGTACCTTACACACACACACACTGACTACAGTGTGTAGGTGTTGAGACTTCAGCACAGACGTTCTGTGCAGGCCCATTAGGAGCCATTGTCTGTCTGTGTGTGTGTATGTGTTGAACATTCTATTCAGGGTGGGAACAGAGAGAGGAGCCTAGAAGCAGCTCAGGGAGATGAGGTGTGTGTGTGTACTGTATGCTTGCAGTGATGGTGTGTGTGTGTAGGTGTTGAGCCCACTGTCTGGCGCTGTAACTCAGGCGTCCTGCGTAGGCCCAGTGAGAGTAGTGAGAGACCAGATGTGTCTACTGCCTCACATCTGGATAGCAGACCATACCAGCAGTGTGTGTGTGCGTGGTACCCTTGGGACCGATTCCTCAGAACCCGTCCAAACCTTTCTCCACTCCTTGTAACTTTAACCTTCACTCTTTCCAAGTCTTCCCTCACTTTTCCACTTCCACTTGCTTTCCAACTCCCAACTCGGGTATCCAGTAGACTCGCAGGTGATATATAGCATGCGCACGCCAACACACTTTAAAAAAATAGATATATTTGTAGAGTATTTTGACAGAGAGGAGAAACAGATGGAAAGTTTGGAGCGGGGACTGAACCCCGGTCTCCGGTGGGGAGAGGAGTGTACATGTGTCTAAGCCGGGAGTGTTATCACTAGAACCACGGGATCGAGTCTTACCTGGCACGCCACAGCCCAGTATTTCCACTCTCATCCCGATCCCGGCAGGAGACCACCTCTCTGGATAGATCCTGATGAACTGGGCCAGGGTCTCCTCAAAACGCCGTAGCTCAGGGGTGTCGTAGTGGGTATTCCCCTCAAATATCTGCAACACAACACACAAATAAAGCAGAACTATTGAAATCTTTATATAGATGACTGAAATGAGTATAAATCACACTTTAGACTGACACACACACACACACACAACCCCCACATCACCCCCACCCCTACACATGTCCCCCTCCCCCACACCCACCTTGGGCAGGCTGGTCTTGCTGTCCATAACGAACCCCCAGTTCTTCCCGTCTAGACCGTGCGCCACGCGGTACTTCCTCACAAAGGCCCTGTTGTCGGTGCTGCTTGTCCCCTCTCCGCCCCTCGCCCCCTGGGTAATGATCCCCCGGACCATCTTGGGGACACCCAGGTCCACTTGGAGCCACTCCTCCCCAGCCAGGGGCTGAGCGGGGCCGGGGAACCAGCCTGAGTGGCTGGCCACCAGGCGGGCGTTCCCCGGGGACCACAGCATGTCTCGAGCCGACGAGGCTGAGATCTGGGCGTCGGGGAGCAGGCCAGAGAGGAGGCCCTGCATCTCTGAACACGGAGCATCTGAAGAAGAGGAGGAGGGAGAGGGACGGGAGGGGGTGGAAATGATCTATTAAAAAAAATCCCCTTTATTTGGTTCAATGTCATACATTACACAAAACGATCACATTTCAAACCTCACAAAGAAGCAATGAGAGAGAAGGGGAGGGGTTACAGGAGATGATAGAGGAGGAGGAGAGAGAGATGGAACTAGGAGAGAGAGAGGGCAGAAAGAGCGAGGGAAAGAGAGGGAGAATGGTAGGGGAAGAGAGAGAAAGCGGTAGGCAGAGGAGGTTAGCGAGGAAGAGACCGAGGGAGAAACAGAGGAGAGAAGACCAGAGACGAGACGAGACGGAGTGAGACCGAGAGAGGAGAAAGAGAGTGAGGAGGAGCAGAGAGGAGAGCATTAGTAGGGTTGACGGTTAAGAGTACACAGATCAAAGTTTCATGCTGTTATGTCACAGCACTAGCAATGAATGTAAATTAAGGACAAATGGCAACAGAAATGTGTGTGTGTGTGTGTGTGTGTGTGTATCAACGTGAGGTCATCGTGCGTAATGAGTGCTACTCTATCTCCCTCTCTGTGAATCACAGTTCAAGATTTACAAGTGAACAAGAGTGACATGAATGATTGATTGTGACCCTTTCTTGTGACATACTGCAATCTGCGATATTGTAGGGGTTGAGAGAAAGTAGGTTGGTATCCTGACATCAAAAACAGTGTAAAAGGGCAAGAGAGGAAGAGGGAAAAGGAGAGAGACAGAATTATTCAGAGGTAGAGAAAGGAGGTTGATCGAGAGAATTGGAGTAGGTGGAGAGGGAGAGAGAGAAAGAGGGAAACGCAAGAACAGAGTATGGAATGAGAGAGAAAATGGAAGTGAGAAAATAATGATCACGAGGGAGAAAGGAGGAGAAAGAGGAAGGAGAGCAGAAACATAGTAGAAAGATAGAGAGAGTGAGCGTGAGAGAAGAGGCGAATACGGAGGAGGGAGGGATTGGAGACGCGCTGGCTGGCTGAGAACGGAGTAAAACTTTGATTAGACTAATGCTCTGGTTGCTGTCGGGAGTTCTTATGTGTGCGTGTGTGAGTGTGTGTGCGCTCATGTTACTGCGTAGTTAATGCATAAACTGGCTGGCGTTTCTTCTAAGGGGATTCTTTACGTTTCTTCACTGACAGAGCAGGAGATGCCAGAAACACATTTTGTCTCTCCAAAGAAAATGACTCTGTTTTGATGTGCAGTGGGACAGAGGATAGAATGTAGCTCTCTCACACACACACACACCTATGATCTGACAGCCGTAGAGTTCGAAGCGCAGGGCAATGCCGCTCTTCCAGCTCTGAGGCCGGATGCGTACGAAGCGGGCTAAGACCGGCTGGGGTACGCGGTTCAGCACCACCTCAGACGGGTCTGTGTTAGCATGGAATATCTGGAGAACAACACAGAGAGGGGTACATGGTTAGACTTTTATACCAATCAAAAGATCTCACACACATTTTATACCACACACACACAAAGGCCAAAGACTGACAGAAGTGGAGAGCCTTTGTTGCTGCCCGATGCATCAGCCGGCGTGATGGGGATGAGTGAATGAGTGAGTGACACAGTGAAAGGAGATGATTGCTGTGCTCGATTTCTTGACCGTAAATCGCTCAGGATAAGAGCGTCTAGTGAATGACCAACATGTAAATGTAAATGAAATCAGTGTGCTGCATGTGTGTGGAGCTAGGAGATGTGCATGTCAAAAGGAGGGGATGCTGTCCTCGCATTGCAAACAATAATCTTGGGAAAAGTGAAGAAGTGTGCGAGCAAGTCAGAGTAAATGTTTCAGCCACATACTATCTTCAGTTCTCTCTCTCTTTCTCTCACTCGCTCGCTCTCTGCCACACACACACACACATCCATAGCCCGCAGTGTGAGTCTCGCTTCGCTGCACACACACAGAGCCCCAGCTAAGCACAGACAACCTAAACACAGATCCAATGACACCCACCCAGCTGTCTGTGTTTGTGGGGCAAAAGGTGAGGGCTGGTAGGGGTTTGGAAGGGCAGACACACACACACACACACACACACACACACACACACACACACACACACACACACACACACACACACACACACACACACACGAACACACACACACCCACACTCCCCTTCCCACACCACCCACGCACACTACCACCCTGGGGGGGACTGAACAGTGGACAGAAATGCTCGAGGGACATGACAGGGCAAGGTCGGACAGGATTGGGTGTTCTGTAAAAGTAACAGGATGTCTCTGCAGGAGGGCAGGACATGACCACGGACAACTTCCTGTGGCATCCGCCCCAAACGTCCGCCCACAAACGTCCGCCACCCTCCTTACACTTCCCTTCCTCTCCTGACCCCTCAGGGAGAGAGGTTAGAGGATACATGTGACTATAGGAGGAGCCTCTTCCTGTTCAGGGGAAGGACACAGACAGACAACAGACAGATAGATCATGCTGGTGGGAGGAGACGTCTGACCCACCTCATGTCCGATCCCTCTATCTGGCCTGGAGGTCTTCCACCAACCCCACCCCATCAAAACACCTCCATAACAACTCCATTCCTCTCTCTCTCTCTCTCTCTCTCTTTCCATCGCTCCCTCTATCTGGCCTGGAGGTCTTCCACCAACCCCACCCCATCAAAACACCTCCATAACAACTCCATTCCTCTCTCTCTCTCTCTCTCTCTCTCTTTCCATCGCTCCCTCTATCTGGCCTGGAGGTCTTCCACCAACCCCACCCCATCAAAACACCTCCATAACAACTCCATTCCTCTCTCTCTCTCTCTCTCTCTCTTTCCATCGATCCCTCTATCTGGCCTGGAGGTCTTCCACCAACCCCACCCCATCAAAACACCTCCATAACAACTCCATTCCTCTCTCTCTCTCTCTCTCTCTCTTTCCATCGATCCCTCTATCTGGCCTGGAGGTCTTCCACCAACCCCACCCCATCAAAACACCTCCATAACAACTCCATTCCTCTCTCTCTCTCTCTCTCTCTCTTTCCATCGATCCCTCTATCTGGCCTGGAGGTCTTCCACCAACCCCACCCCATCAAAACACCTCCATAACAACTCCATTCCTCTCTCTCTCTCTCTCTCTCTCTTTCCATCGATCCCTCTATCTGGCCTGGAGGTCTTCCACCAACCCCACCCCATCAAAACACCTCCATAACAACTCCATTCCTCTCTCTCTCTCTCTTTCCATCGCTCTCCCCCATCCCTCTCTCCGCTCTCTATCCATCTCCCCCTCTTCCTCTCAAGTGAGGCTCATTGCCTGAAACCACAAGACCGTCTTCTGGCATGTGATAACACCCCCCCCCCCCCCCCCCCCATGAGAAAGAAAGACAAACAAACTTCGATAAGAGGAAGTATGAGCCCTAAACTCACTCCAAGTGACAGTTATAACGGTTCATTTACAGTTAGAACAAGTGTGGACTGTCCAACTCCAGATATAAGAGGAAGTCAGAGGAAGAAAGGACCACAGATAAAAGCTTAATATCAGTTAAAACAGACACTGTCTGTGTTCCAAATGGGACTCTATTTCCTATGTAGTGCACTACATTTGACCAGGGCCCTACAAAGGCAATAGGGTTCCATTTGGGACAAAGACACTGTAGAAACATGTATTGTGGCCCAAGATGCACCAGATAGACAGCCAGGCGTTACACCAACTGACCACAGAGGGTGCCAGAGCTAAAGGTTTTAATAAGGTTTATTTAAAGCAATGTTTTTTGCATGAAATGCAGGCCTATTGTCATATGCAATGTAGGCCTATAGTCAAATACTTGAATGCGCTTTCAATCTGTCTCTTTCGCTCTTCTCCTTTGTGTCTGGGTCTATGGTCATTCTCTTGCTTTCCCTCTCTCTATCCTTCCTTGTCTTTCCTTCTCTCAGACTATTTGTATTATATTTTCCCGTCTCATCTCTTCTCTCTCCTCTCTATGTATCTGAGGCTATAATCATTCTACCCACCATTCCTTCTCTCTCTCTCCCTCACTTTCACCCTCGCTACAGTGTTTTCAATCTCTCTCTCTCTCTTCCGGTCTTCCTCTCCCTGTGTCGGAGGCCACTCTGTCCCCCCGGTTTTGTTTGGCCCTGTGCACTGTGTGTGTGTGTGTCTGTGTGTTAACCTAACCCCCATGAGTCCAAACCACAAACTGTCCCCCAGAAGTAAACATAACCAGTTCTCACCTACTGCCAGATGGTGAAGAGATAATGTCACTTATCTTTTAACGGCCCAAACCACCATTCACCACACAGACTAGTCCTTAGACTTAAAACGACATTTTACAAATTCCTTTTTTCCACAAGGAAACTTCATTTTGTGATGTCAGGCACATTCAACAGACCTTTTTTTGTGTGGGGGGGGGGGGGGGGGCATGAGGGCTTTTAGAAAATAAACAAGGATATGAGAGAGGGAGAAAGAGAAAGAGAGCAATGGGGGTGGGGGATAGGAGGAGGAGAATCATGCTGCAGACATCCCCAGTCCCCTCCGTTTCCCCTTCCTCTCTCTAGTCACATCCTGACCCCTAACCCCTGACCTCAATATCCCTATCAGCAGGGTCAAAGGTCATTCAGCTCATTAGACACCTGGACATTTGCTGGAAACAGGTGAAGGGTCATAAAACTGTGTGTGTGTGTGTGTGTGTGTGTGTGTGTGTGTGTGTGTGTGTGTGTGTGTGTGTGTAAGAGTTGATGCTTGGATATATGTGTATATATGAGTGTCTATGAGTTCTTGTAAGAGCATGTGTACGCTCTATGTACATCATATGTGTTCAAGCAAATTACATGAGTGTGTTATTGTATGTGATGGTATGGGACGTGCCATTGTTGCTATGGCAGACTGTGGGTGTCATTCAGCCAGTTGTCTGGGCGAACTTTGTAATCTGCCTGACGACGGGAGGGAATAGGGGGGGAGTAACCAGTCTAGCTCCGCCCTTACTCAACACACAGGGCAAAGAGGGCTAAATAATTAACATTGTCATGTTGTCTCCTCATGTGGCAGGTCATGAAATGATAATGAACCCCCCAACGAAAATCTTACCCCACACTACCCTAGCACTCCTGCACCAGTTCACACACACACATATACACACCCTGGAACCCCTCCCACGTTTATGTGACGGTCAAATGCCTGGAGCGGATGGACACCGGCGGGACAGAGGCACCGTGGATATTTAACTATTGATGACCCTCCGGAGAAGAATGAGGTCACCGCGAAAGAGAGGGAGTGTGTGTGAGTGTGTGCAGAGTAGTGGAAGGAGATCGTGTCAGACTAGGCTGAGTCTCCCTGATGAAAACACTTCTCTAAAAACAAGATGGAGAGAAAACAGAGAATAACAAATGGAGACCTACCGTAGAGAGAGAGACAGAGAGAGAGAGAGGGAGAGAGATACAGTAGACAGAGAGAGAGAGAGAGAGGGAGAGAGATACAGTAGACAGAGAGAGAGAGAGAGAGGGAGAGAGATACAGTAGACAGAGAGACAGAGAGAGAGAGAGAGAGAGAGGGAGAGAGATACAGTAGACAGAGAAGCTCTACTCATCCTGAGATGATCTATTTGCCTTCTCTCTCTGTCCCTCCCTCTCTCTCTCTCTCTCTCTCTCTCCCTGTCCCGGTGCTTTTGGCACACCGCTGCCATCTCTGCTGTGTTTCCCTTGAAACTGATGGCACCACAGGGAGATGTGGCCAAGCTCTGCACAAGACATTATTCTCTCTGTCGCTCTTTCGATCCATCCCCCTCCCTCCCTCCCTCCCTCCCTCCTGCCCTCCTTTTCCTCGCTCCGTATGAAGATGTTGACAGTAGGGATTGGTTCCAACTGGCTGCTCTCCACTAGTGGCTTGAAGAGGAGGCCAGCAGGGCTGAGGAGTGTGTGGAGTGTGTGTGGATGCTGAGGTACAGCACTCCTTTGAAATGGTCTCCCACCCCCTCAAACAGTTGTTTCTGTCAATGTCTCCCACTCTGCCCCACTTCTCTCATTTCTCTCTCATCACACTGCAAGTGTGTGCGTGGGTTAGTGTGTGTGTGTGTGTGTGTGTTAGGTGTATGTGTGTCTACATGCGTATGTGTGTGTGTGTCTATGTGCTTGAGTGTGTAAACATGCCTGCGTATATGTTTGTGTGTGTGTGTCTACAGAGGGGGAAAAAAGTATTTGATCCCCTGCTGATTTTGTACGTTTGCCCACTGACAAAGAAATGATCAGTCTATAATTTTAATGGTAGGTTTATTTGAACAGTGAGAGACAGAATAACAACAACAAAAAATCCAGAAAAACGCATGTCAAAAATGTTATAAAATGATTTGCATTTTATTGAGGGATTTAAGTATTTGACCCCTCTGCAAAACATGACTTAGTACTTGGTGGCAAAACCCTTGTTGGCAATCACAGAGGTCAGACGTTTTTTTGTAGTTGGCCACCAGGTTTGCACACATCTCAGGAGGGATTTTGTCCCACTCCTCTTTGCAGATCTTCTCCAAGTCATTAAGGTTTTGATGCTGACATTTGGCAACTCGAACCTTCAGCTCCCTCCACAGATTTTCTATGGGATTAAGGTCTGGAGACTGGCTAGGCCACTCCAGGACCTTAATGTGCTTCTTCTTGAGCCACTCCTTTGTCGCCTTGGCCATGTGTTTTGGGTCATTGTCATGCTGGAATACCCATCCACGACCCATTTAATGCCCTGGCTGAGGGAAGGAGGTTCTCACCAAAGATTTGACGGTACATGGCCCCGTCCATTGTCCCTTTGATGCGGTGAAGTTGTCCTGTCCCCTTAACAGAAAAACACCCCCAAAGCATAATGTTTCCACCTCCATATTTGACGGTGGGGATGGTGTTCTTGGGGTCATAGGCAGCATTCCTCCTCCTCCAAACACGGCGAGTTGAGTTGATGCCAAAGAGCTCCATTTTGGTCTCATCTGACGACAACACTTTCACCCAGTTGTCCTCTGAATCATTCAGAAGTTCATTGGCAAACTTCAGACGGGCATGTATTTGAATTCTTGAGCAGGGGGACCTTGCGGGCGCTGCAGGATTTCAGTCCTTCACGGCGTAGTGTGTTACCAATTGTTTTCTTGGTGACTATGGTCCCAGCTGTTTTGAGATCATTGACAAGATCTTCCCGCGTAGTTCTGGGCTGATTCCTCACCGTTGTCATGATCATTGCAACCCCACGAGGTAAGATCTTGCATGGAGCCCCAAGCCGAAGGATATTGACAGTTCTTTTGTGTTTCTTCCATTTGCGAATAATCGCACCAAATGTTGTCACCTTCTCACCAAGCTGCTTGGCGATGGTCTTGTAGCCCATTCCAGCCTTGTGTAGGTCTACAATCTTGTCCCTGACATCCTTGGAGAGCTCTTTGGTCTTGGCCATGGTGGAGAGTTTGGAATCTGATTGATTGATTGCTTCTGTGGACAGGTGTCTTTTTTACAGGTAACAAGCTGCGGTTAGGAGCACTCCCTTTAAGAGTGTGCTCCTAATCTCAGCTCGTTACCTGTATAAAAGACACCTGGGAGCCAGAAATCTTTCTGATTGAGAGGGGGTCAAATACTTATTTCCCTCATTAAAATGCAAATCAATTTATAACATTTTTGATATGCGTTTTTCTGGATTTTTTTGTTGTTATTGTCTCTCAATGTTCAAATAAACCTACCATTAAAATTATAGACTGATCATTTCTTTGTAAGTGGGCAAACGTACAAAATCAGCAGGGGATCAAATAGTTTCCCCCCCCACTGTATGTGTGAGTGCGTGTGTGTGTGTGTCTATGTGTGTGTGTGTGTGTGTCTGTGTGTGTGTGTGTGTGCCTGCATGTGTGCGTGTGAGTGAATGTGTGTGTGTGTGTGTGACTGAGAGTAACAGGCTGTAACTGCAGTATGGGCTGTTTTCCTCCCAGCTAACAGAGTGGCAGATTTAGCACAGTAAGACAGTGCATTTCCGCGACACACACCATGTCTGTTTATTATTTGGGCTAATGTGAATCCCTCATTCAGGCACAATGTGTGTGTGTGTGTGTGTGTGTGTGTGTGTGTGTGTGTGTGTGTGTGTGTGAGTGCGTGTGTGTGAGTGCATGTGTGTATATGTGTATGCGTGTGTGCATGTGTGTGTATATATATGTGTCTGCGTGTGTGCATGTGTGTGTGAGTGTGCCTGTATGTGTGTGTATGTCTGTGTGTATATGTGTCTGCGTGTGTGCATGTGTGTGTGAGTGTGCCTGTATGTGTGTGTGAGTGTGAATGTGTGTCAGAGTGCTGCTGATACACCACTCCTGTGTGTGTGAGTGTGAATGTGTGTGTGTGTGTGAGTGTGAGAGAGCTGTGACAAGTAACCATGTGCATGTGTGAGTAGCATGATGCCTATTTAATAAGTCACACATGCTCCAACAACACACTGCCAGTCACACACAGAGGAAGAGGAACAGCAATTTGGCAACAATGCTATGATGCCATTTCAGTCAGAATCATAGACGTGGGGTGTATTTACTAGGAACCAAACTGAAGCAAACAGGCTGAAACAGGAAGGGAGCCAACTGAGCTTTTCCAATAAGAATAGCTTCTTTTCTGTTTGCTACGGTGTGCACTAATGAATAAGACCCTGGTGCAACTTGTGTGATTCTTCAGATCTGCTTTATGAGAACTGCTGATGTTTCCAACCTTCTGTCGCTCACTACGGAACAATGACTAGAGACCTCCTGTTTCCATGTGTCGGCACCCTGCTCCCCACTGCTCACACACTCACACACACACACACACACACACACACACACACACACACACACACACACACACACACACACACACACACACACACACACACACACACACACACACACAACCTACAAAACACACACACACACAACCTACAAAACACACACACAAACACAACCTACAAAACACACACACACACACACACACACACACACTCACACTCACACACACACACACACACACACACACACACACACACACACACACACAACCTACAAAACACACACACACTCCGACACTCCCATAACCAGCCCATTAGTTTAGATAGAAACTAACTGTTAAATGACAATCAGAAGGGCAAATCTCCTTTCACTGCCATGCCCCCCATGGTGTTCCCTGGTTTAAACACTTAAAGGATCTCTAAGGGCTTAGGGCCTTAGGGCCAGGCTAACTCGAACTCTGTGTGTCTGTCTGCACGCCACCATTGTTGGATTAACCGTCACGGAACATTCATATGGACAGGGGACGTTGTAGCTTGTATGGATCCAGATAACGTCCACTGAGAGGGCATTGAAAGAGGTGGTTAGAATACGTATTATGACCAGTTTCTATGAGGTTTAGGGTGTGTGTGTGTGTGTATGTGTGTGTGTGTGTGTGTGTACCAGACCTGTGCGTATGTATGAACCAATAGAATCATCTAAAATGTACAAACCCCGCCCATCTATTTTAACCTACGTCTGGTATGCACAAACTGTATGTAAATGTGTGTTCTGGATATTATTAGACAGACTGTGACCCCCTGGTCAAAACTGATCTCCAGTCCAGACAGTCAGCTCTAAGGTCAGCGGTGGTGTGTGTACGGGGAGGGGTGGAATTTCCAGCTGTTTGAGTTTTTAATTTAATTCTAAATCCATTTCCTCAAATAATCGCCTCACAGACATTGTATGCCCCCCCACCATCACCCAAAGCTGAAACAGACAGACTGGGGCCCCAAAGGGAGATAAAAAAACAGATTACTCTCCCCCTCTCTACAGTCCACGGTGGCTTTAACATATACATATCTGGGTCAGAGTTCGCGTTTACATTGAGTATGATTATTAAATTCCTACCTTATCCCATTGACAAACGTAAACAAACTCAAGCACACACACACACACCTCTTCCACACTCCAGCTGTGTTTACAACCCCACTGGTGTGTGTGTGTGTGTGTGTGTGTGTGTGTGTGTGTGTGTGTGTGTGTGTGTGTGTGTGTGTGTGTGTGTGTGTGTGTGTGTGTGTGTGTGTGTGTGTGTGTGAAAGGATGATGAATAGCAGAGATAGATATGGGCACACAGTGGACTCTATTGTTCATGTTTGGCAGGATCCTCCCTCCTCACTCACTCTATCAGGAAGACACTTCATGGGATAGGGACATGACTCATGTCAATACACATTCCCAACAGGAATCTCAAAATAATTCCCAGTCATTCCCACAGTATCATCGGAAGAACAACAACAGAGCAGCCAACTCTCCTGGCCTCGATAACTGGGATATACTTCAGACAAATGAAGAAAAGTTTGAATCTGGTTTTAGTTTGTATATTTTATAAAACAGCCCCAATACAACAGCTTCAATACCTCCTCACTTAGAGACAAACTTCTCCCGTTTTCAATATGGTTAAAATGCTTAGGTCAATCACACAAGCTTAATATAGATTTGTCTTGGGAGCGGTGTACTTCTGTATTACACGACCCATGTGGGAATTACATTACATTTACATTTGAGTAATTTAAATGTCTGGATAAGACACGCTTATCCAGAGCGAATTGAACCAGCTAGTCTCTCAGTGGGTAAAACTGTTAGAAATTACGTCAATTTCTCATTCCTTACCATGTTGTTTCAACCAGTTCTGCAGTTGAAAGAACTGATATACAACCAACTGAGACTTTGAGAACTGGGTTCCACGTTTGGGTTCTAGCTTTCAGGTTCCAGGTGCTACATTGGGGTTTTAGATTACCTTGTGATTCTTGCCGTAGCGGTAAGTCATCCAGTCCTCTCCATTGGTGCTGACCTCCAACTTGAAGGTGGTCACATAGTAGGACTTCTGGGTCTCCTTGGAGACCGCTCCCTGGGTGGCGATGCCTGTCAGCACCTTGAGGAAGTGGAGGTCCACCTGGGAGAGAGAGAGAGAGAGGGAGAGAGAGAGGTGGAAGGGGGAAGAGAGGGGGAATGATAATGAGATCCATTTCAGAAGAAGCAGAAGATACATTTACATTTATTACCAAAAAAAAGGACAATTTATTTGATTTCAATTCTATTCTGCTCTATTCTACCTTCCTTTGTTTTTCCAGGCACAGAGAGAGAACGAGATACCAAGTAGGTAAGTTTATTGGTACAACAGAGATATGAAGTAACGATGAAGATCCTGCACTCCTTTGAGTCATATACCCACACAGATACTTCTAGACGTCACTGTCAGGTTAAGAGCTACAGTGGGAAGAAAAAGTATGTGAACCATTTGGAATTACCTGGATTTCTTCATAAATTGGTCATCAAATTTGATCTGATCTTCATCTAGGTCGGAACAATAGACAAACACAGTCTGCTTAAACTAATAACACGCAAACAATTATACGTTTTCATGTCTTGATTTAACACACCGTGTAAACATTCACAGTGCAGAGTGGGAAAAGTATGTGAACCCTTGCATTTAATAACTGGTTGACCCTTATTTGGCAGCAATAAACTCAACCAAACGTTTTCTGTAGTTGCGGATCAGACCTGCACAACGGTCAGGAGGAATTTTGGACCATTCATCTTTATAAAACTGTTTCAGTTGAGTAATATTCTTGGGATGTCTGGTGTGAACTGCTCTCTTGAGGTCATGCCACAGCATCGCAAATGGGTTTGAGGTCAGGACTCTGACTGGGCCACTCCAGAAGGCGTATTTTCTTCTGTTCAAGCCATTCTGTTGATGATTTAATTCTGTCCTTTGGGTCGTGGTCCTGTTGCATCACCCAACTTCTCTTGAGCTTCAATTGGCAGACAGATAGCCTTACATTCTCCTGCAAAATGTCTTGATAAACTTGGGAATTTATTTTTCCGTCGATGATAGCAAGCTGTCCAGTCCCTGAGGCAGCAAAGCAGCCCCAAACCATGATGCTCCCTCCACTATACTATACAGTTGGGATGAGGTTTTGATGTTGGTGTGTGTTGTGTGTTCCTTCCAAACATCTCAACTTTAGTTTCATCTGTCCACAGAATATTTTGCCAGAAGCGCCGTGGAACATCCAGGTGCTCTTTTGCGAACTTCAGAATGTTTTTTTTGGACAGCAGTGGCTTCTTCCGTGGTATCCTCCCGTGAACACCGTTCTTGTTTAGTGTTTTACATATTGTAGACTCATCAACAGAGATGTTAGCATGTTCCAGAGATTTCTGTAAGTCTTTAGCTGAGACTCTAGGATTCTTCTTAACCTCATAGAGCATTCTGTGCTGCAGTCATCTATGCAGGACGGCCACTCCTAGGGAGAATAGCAACAGTGCTGAACTTTCTCCATGTATAGACAATTTGTCTTACTGTGGACTGATGAACATCAAGGCTTTTAGAGATACTTTTGTAACCCTTTCCAGCTTTATGCAAGGCAACAATTCTTAATCTTAGGTCTTCTGAGATCTCTTTTGTTCGAGGCATGGTTCACATCAGGCAATGCTTCTTGTGAACAGCAAACTCACATTTTGTGAGTGTTTTTTTATAGGGCAGGGCAGCTCAAATCAACATCTCCAATCTTGTCTCATTGATTGGACTCCAGGTTAGCTGACTCCTAACTCCAATTAGCTTTTGGAGAAGTCATTAGCCTAGGGGTTCACATACTTTTTCCAACCTACACTGTGAATGTTTAAATGATGTATTCAATATAGACAAGAAAAAAACAATAATTTCTGTGTTATTAGTTTAAGCACACTGTGTTCGTCTATTGTTGTGACGAAGATGAAGATCAGATCAAATTTTATGACAAATGTATGCAGAAATCCAGGTAATTCCAAAGGGTTCACATACTTATTCTTGCCACTGTATGTCCATCTGTCAAATAGACAGGGGGGAGTGCTGCCAGGCCCTATGGGGCTGCTGTTGGGGAGGGAGAGCGAGATAAGGGAGAGGAGGTAAAAATCAATGGCACACTATTCCACTGCTAACAGCGCATTCCTGAGTAGCAAACTCATCTATCAAGTGACAGATAGCATCCTTCATCCGCTCCGCACACTGCATATTGTCAAAACAGTGTTTGATTGTTTTTGTGTGTGGTGGGGGAGGGTGTTTTGTGTGTGTGGTGGGGGAGGGTGTTTTGTGTGTGTGGTGGGGGAGGGTGTTTTGTGTGTGTGGTGGGGGAAGGTGTTTTGTGTGTGTGTGTGTGGGTCTCTCTCGCTGTGTCTCTTTTTGACTGTCTGACCTGGATGTACTCCTTGGTGCTGTCCTCACTGGGTGTCCAGGCGTTGTCGATGTTGTTGAGCCTGGCCTGGCGAGGGGACCAGCGGCCGTCGTAGAAGGAGGACGAGGCTGAGATCTGGTCATCCGAAATCTTCCCTGACTCCAGACCAAACGCTGTACTGCAGTGGAATGCTGTGGGGAGGGGGAGGGGGGGGGTAGAGAGGAAGAGAGAGAAAAAGGCCAGGTGAGGGAGGGTGTGGTTAGGAGAGAGAGAGTTTGGAGGAAAGAGGGGGACCAGAGTTAGAGGCGGAGAGAGACCAGAGGGAAAGAAAGAGAGAGAAGAGGGAGTGAAAGGGAGGCCAAGAGAAGTAGAGATAGAAAGTGACTATGAGGGCAATTAGGACACATATAGAACAGTAGAGGGAGCGAGAGATGGAAGGAAAGAGAGAAAAAGAAAGGGATATGGAATGCGAGAACAGGAGAACGAGAAAACGAAAGACAGACGGACAGACATAGAGAGAGGTGGGCTACTCACTATCGCTGACTTCTTTGTGTGTCATGTTGTAGCGAGCAGAGAAGCCGTCTTTGGCCACAGCCATGTCCGTGTGGAAGGACAGAGACAGCAGACCAGACGACGACTTGATCTCAGGAGGAATCTTAGTACCACAGTAACGACCAATCAGAGGGCCCACTGGAAACACACACAAATAGTTAGGAAGGATCTTCATTCAACATATACAGTATGTTTTCAGTGTTCGATATAAACAGATTTTTGTTTAACCTTTATTTAACTAGGCAAGTCAGTTAAGAACAAATTCTTATTTACAATGACGGCCTACCGGGGAACAGAGGGTTAACTGCCTTGTTCAGGGGCAGAACAACAGATTTTTACCTTGTCGAAGAAAATACTTGTAGACCTTGTAATATATTTATTTCACAAAATAAAATAAAAACTTGCACGTTTATTCGATATAAAATTATTCCTACACACCTGCAAAAAGAAAACTCGGATGCGTTTCCTATTTTTTATATATTTATTTCAGGATTTTAACATGTTTTATTAGCATCAGTGTATTTTCTGGAATGTGAGCATCTCCATTGAAAGTGCTTTTTAGTCCAGACATAGGCTTAAACCGGAGTAAGCATCTAATGAAAAAGCTGAAGGTCTGTGTCTCAGCGTGAGTCTCTCCATCTCGTGTGGTTTAGGCTGGGATTAAGACCCACTGTGGGGCAGACTTTAGATTATACACTGCTGTCACCCAATCTTCTCAATCCCACCCAATCCCACCCACCCTGCCAGGATTACAGACACACACACAATGTTCCTGAAGATTCCTCAAATCAGCTTTCCATTCCTTTCCTTCAGATCTAAAGACTCTTCAGTGTTCCGACTAATGTGCTTGATGGGGTTGGGCTCAATTCCATGTCAATTCAGTCAATCAAAGAAGTTAATTGAAATTCTTAATTCAAGTAATGAAAAATCCCTCGTTTAAAAAAAAAAATGAATTGGAATTTCAATGTATTTCAATGAATCTTGCCTCTCTTCTTTGAGTTGAAATGGAACTGATGCCCAATACTTTAGTTTTAGTCTAAAGTTTTAGTCTGTAAATGTAATGTTATTCCCACATGGGTCGTGTAATACAAAAGTACACCGCTCCCATAACTAATTTCTATTAAGCTTGTGTGATTGACCTAAGCATTTTAACCATATTGAAAATGGGAGTAGTTTGGCCCTAAGTGAGGAGGTATTAAAGCTGTTGTATTGGGGCCGCCATTTCAGATTTCAAATATTTGTGAGAGTCAAAATTCTCCTCTCTACTAATCTATCATCATCTTGCTCCCAGCCCCAGCGGTAGATACGAAGTGCTTTGATCCCGCTCTCCAGAGCTTTCTCCCGCTAGTGTGTTCCCCTTCCCTTCCTTTCCTCATCTCTCCTGATACCACTAGCATGTAGCTATGGTGCATTATGTAACTCCGCCCACAGGCGCCTCACCGCCACGGCAACCGATACCCCTCATACATGCACTCTCACTCTCGCTTCAGTGTGACGTTTCCCCTAGGTACAGATCTAGGATGAGCTTCCCCTCCCCCAATCCTAACCTTAACCATTTGTGAGAAAAATGCTAAACTGACCCAAGAACAGCATCTAGGGGCAACTTCACCATACTCCCTATTCCCAAACAGGAAGGAAGTGCTGTGTGACAAGGGCAGATTGAAACAAGGGGGAAGTAGGCCTGATGAAGGGGATGAATGGGAAACAAGCCATGGGAAAGGCCTAGTCCTGGGAGGTGTAGAATGGCTAATGCAGGAAGGGGCTACTTCCTGGATTGTTATTGAGACAAAGGCTGCAGGAAAAGCGCCATTGAGGTATTGTAGACGATGTGTGTGCGTGTGTGTTCAAATACATGCATGTGCCTCATCCAGTGTGTATGTGTGTGTATGAAAGTGTATGTGTACACATGCATATGTGTATGTGTCCGGTAAGCACTCACCCTGGGGCAGCCCGTCCCACACGTCCAGCCAGTCGTACTTGCAGTCTCCCTCTCCTGACAGCAGGGGATCATTCTCCAGGTCAAAGGTCAAGAAGGTCAGGGTCACGTCCATGTGGGGCGGAGTTATGATGATGTAAGAACATTCCAGGTTGTGGGGGTACTTGTCAGGGAAGCCAGGGGACTCGATCACTCCGTAAGGACTGGTGAAATTCCGGAAACAGAATTCCGATCCTGAGGAGAACACACACAGGACACAGACATGAGCAATTTATCACAGAAAAGCAATCTTTTTTTTTACTAGTAGGGAATTTTATTGAAGAAAAGACATTTGTCACTGCAAGACAGCAATAATAGAGTCCAGTTGCAGTTCACTGGGTGACACACGTTCACTTACACACACGCATGCACGCGCTCTCAGACAGGGCGGCAGGTACCCTAGCGGTTAGACCACTGGGCCTGCAACCTGAAGGTCGCTAGTTCAAATCCCCGAGCCGACAAGGTGAAAAATCTGCCGATCTGCCCTTGAGCAAGGCACTTAAGCCTGATTGGTCCAGGGTCGCAGTCAATAATGGCTGATCCCTGGCCGTCACCCCACTCGCCGAGGGTGTCTCAGGGGGAGTTGGGATATGCAAAAAAAAACACATTTCCATTTCACACCTCACACACGTACAGGTTACCCACTTGTACATGCAGCGAAACAGGACAAATATAAGCACCCCCATTTGACCTTTGACACACACGCCTCACCATAAACCTCATATTTGCCCCCACAACCCAGTAAGCTCTGCATTCACTCCCTTGCTTCAAAAAAAGAAAAACACATGCCAAATCAAACGGGAGTAAACTCGCTAAGCGGCCCGGCGTGTCGGCAGCTCATTAGCTATGCAGATTTATGCGCCCTGGGCTGGCTCACCTTGAGCTCTCGACAGATGTGCCTCCCATATAAACTTCCCCCTGAGTTACTGAGTGTTTATGGCCACGCACATTCTCTCTCTCTCTCTCTCTCTCTCTCTCTCTCTCTCGCTCTCATTTATTCAAAGCACTGATCATATATACTTGCACCTTACAATCCCCAAACTCTCTGTGTTCCCACCTCTCACACTCTCACTCTGTTCCTCTCTCTCTTTTCTTCTCCATCCTCTAGCTCTCTTGTTATTTAAAACATTGATGGGTCACACACATCGACAAGCTCTAACCAACAGCAATGGGATCGCAGGGACAGGTCATTGAAGTGTACTGTATATATTCTTGAGAGGCATGGCATACAGAAAGAGCAGCAAAGAGGAAGAGGCCTGGAAAGGAATACAATGGGAATAAAGGGGAAAGAGGGAATGGAAGACTAGATAAACAACAGCAAACAGACAAGGACTATACCCATCTTGGTGACTCCTAAAGCAAAGCCCTCCCCCTCGATCTGATATGACCTAGTACGACCGTACTTCAACCACATGTGGTCTGCCCCTAATTCACAACAACCACAGCCGTCACCACGGGGCAGTGTTTGAATGTTCTCTCTACGTGTCTCCAAAGGCCTTTGTGTGAGTGCGTGCGTACGTGTTTGCTTGCGCATGTGTGTTGTCCATCCGTGCATGTATGTGTGTGTGTGTGCGCGCGTGTTTGTGTCTCCTGTGACTCCATTGGTCAGTCAGACCCTCTCGTTTAACGAGTAGAGACAAGGCCAGTGTGATGCCTGCCTTCGCCAGTCACTATGCCGACCACACTGTTATAGACCTCGTGGAGATGGGGACTGCTGCCTTTCACCGCAGGGCGAGAGGAAACACACACACACACACACACACACACACACACACACACACAAGTCGAGGAGAAAGCCTGCCAAAGCACTACTCCGGCAAGGTCTACTACTGCTCATTGACTGGCCCTCACTGAATAGGGAATGTGTGTGTGTGTGTGTGTGTGTGTGTGTGTGTGTGTGTGTGTGTGTGTGTGTGTGTGTGTGTGTGTGTGTGTGTGTGTGTGTGTGTGTGTGTGTGTGTGTAGAAGAACATGCGTGACACTGTGAAAGTGTGCCAGTGTGTGTGTGATTGAATGAAAACACATACTATGTTCTGAACAGGTCTTGTGGTATATGATAGACAGGGTATGTGTTTATCAATGAAAGTGTGTGCGCGCCCGTGTGAAAGAGGGCTTCAATCACACCATTGCATGTCTACATTCGCCCAGTGTGTGTTACCACCCGTTTCGTGTGTGAGAGAGATGGTGTGTATGCATGAGTACTCTCCCTTTTGTTAGTCCTTATTAGTTCAACTATATGAACATTCCAAAAACAAGCCCCTCTTCCCCTCACACACACACACACACACACACACACACACAAAACATCTGATACAGCAGCCACTCGCCTGGCTTGCACATTTCACCACGAGCAGCCATTTGGCAAGAGCTGCCTGCCGGCAGGGGGTTGAGGAGGGGGGAGAGACGGAGGAGTGGAGGGGTGAGTGGGTGAGTTGCTGGGTAGAAACGCGTCGGGCGCTTTCCGCTCGAGTGGCTGACGGAGTAGTCTCTGCACATGTTGTCAGGGAATCCCCCCTCCCTCCCACGCTCCATTCCTTCCTCCCCCCATCCCTAGGAGGAATGCGTAGTCTGTTCATTCTCCCTCTGCCCTCTCCCCCTGTCTTCGTCTTCCTCTCCCTCTCCTCATGCACCTCATGCTGTGAGAGTTCACCTCCACGTTTGTGCACGTCTGTTGCACATCTCAACCTCTAACACTATCTTTCTCTCACTCTCCCACTCTCTCTTTCTCTCACTCTATCTTTCTCTCTCTCTGCCTCGCAGCCTACTCTTGCTAGAGTCAACCCAAGGGTTTCACGGAAATACACTTGAGGGGTGTGTGTTTGTGTGTCTGGATTCCAAAGGTGACCCTACAGACTGAGTTAGGGGGGGGACAGAGTCAACCATGACCCCAAGGGGAACCACAGAAAGATCAATCACGATTGGCTGCGCTAGCGCAAGAGGCTGGTGGAGGTCGCTTGGCGGGAAGTCTTCCCGCCGTAGCCGTGGTAACAGCGTCAGAGTAACAGTCACATGACAGGGGGCGGAGTGGGGGGCTGGTTTGGTATGAGGGGTTAATACACCAGTGTGCGTGAGAAAAGTAGGGCACAACAATAATGGGGGAGGGAGGGCAGTGGGTGTACTTCCACTACTGTGGGGTTAGGGTGCGGGTGTGGGGGTGGGGTGGGGTTGAAGGGTTGTTGTTTTGGGGCACACGCTCCCCCAGGGGGATGGGATGGGGGCTCAGGGGAAAAGGGATGAGGGAATACAGTTAAGGGTGAGAAGTCCAATATCTTATTGCTGTTTATTATCCCTGTATCCATTATTGGCACTGAACATAGGAAGGGGGGGTACAGTATACACGAACACATATGCATGTCTGCACACACACTCTGCTAACTTAACAGTGTATTCTCTGAGTGAAGCTACAACAGGCTCCTCATCATTAACCTTTGGTGCTGATGGCAGTCTAGGAAAAGAGATATACTGCAGGGTCGTGTTCATTTGGCACCAAATGGAAGGAAACAGACTGAAACAGGGAGGGACTATTACCTGGACTTGCCCAATAAGAAACACTGATTTTAGTTTCAGTTGCAAACTGTTTTTGAAACGTTTTCCATTGTGTGCCCTAATGAACACGACCCCGATCAGCGGCAAAAAGTAGGACTGAAGGGTCAGCCTCTGGCTGAGGACAACCGCCAGCCGGACAGACACACCTCCAAGCTGTGTATTGACCTAAGATCATATCTCCACTAGTGACGCACTCCTTCAAAACTCATACGGATGTATAAACACACACACTGCACGTGCACACAAATAAGACTAGAACACACGTCCCTTATGCACAAATATCAATGTAAATAAACAACAGCTCTCTCACTGGGGTGGCAGGCAGACTCTAATGTTCTCCCAGAACTCATAAAACTACTGGGTTTTGTGGAACGATTTGCCCCGAGCCTGACATGTTAAAACAAACAACCATGATGGGTGTAGGATGCAGAGGGAGAGCAGAGCACTCCAAAAACATACGCTCTGCATGTCGATCTCTCTCGCACAGAAACACACACACACTGAGCACGCACATCTATACGCCTACTTAAGACAAACAAAATCCTATAACGCCCAAGCACACTGTAACCACCCACGAACACATACCACACACGGACACCATTGTTTTTGCACCCCAAATGCATAGTAGGCTCTTGTTAAAACCACAGCAACAGCATACCCATCCATTCTGTTACAGAGTGTGTGTATGTGTGTATAATATTAGCCCTATCACATCGTCATATCATTGTGCTGGTGGCCTTGGTAACAGAGCGAAATGACAAAACTACTACCTGAATCCCACCCAAACAAATCAATCTCAATGGGATCTTACAAGCAACGCACAGCTCAATACAGAGTGTATCAGTATAGCTCAGTACAGTGAGTGTACTGTATGTCAAGTACACTTCCTCTTATGCACCATCGTTAAACTCAAATCCCAACTCAGCCTCACCCTACCCTCTCCCAATAATCGTCTCCTCACCGCCCGTAGCCCCTCTCAATCACTCTCCCCCATCCTGCCCCCTCCTCCTCACCATCTCCCTCTCACCCTTCCTCCCCCTCTAGATGAAGCAGATCCCAGGCCAGTTAAAAGAGGCCTTCCTGAGATGCTTTTCAGACAGGATGAAAAGAGCTAAAGGCTAAACCGTGTTTATTTTCCTCCCTGCCTCTCTTGAAGTGAATTGGTCTGGGAGTGTCGGGGTGAGTGTGAGGTTGCGAGGTGAGTGAGTGTGTGTATAGGTGTGCATGTGTGAGGTAGACGCCCCCACCTTAAGGTGAAGGTCATCATAGGTCCTTCTGCCCAAGGCATCCATAGCAAGAAGTCAGTCAGCCATCCATGTTCCACAAGGCTAGTTAGCTAGTTAGGGGAATGGCCACCCAGAGCCATTGGAGAGAGTTTGGCCATTGTGGTTTCAACCCCAAAATGTATTAGGATGAATTTAGATCACATTTACATGGTTTGATGAAAGGCATGTTAGCACCTCATGGGCAATGTTGACCAATAGCAGTCCACAGGTTTCCGAATGCACATTTTTATTGAATAAATCGAATGCTCAGAGGTAACAACTTGGCATCCATTTAAGATATGTCTCCATCCCAACCTATCAGTAACCAGTCAAACATCAACGTCCCAATCACGCAACGAATAACATCGCCCCCCCCCCCCCCCCCCCAATGATCAACAACCAATCAAAACACCCCAAATAAGAGCTCACCAGGCAGAATTAAAGAACTCACTCACCTGTCTTAAAGATCATGAACCCCCCCACCCCCCCTAAATAACAACCAATAAAAACGCCTCAATAACGAAGCGCCGGACATCATTTGAGAATTGGTTCACCTGTCCTGAAGATCTCGTAGCGCAGCGAGAAGCCAGCCCCCTGGTGGGCGTAGTCTGAGACAAACTTGATGTGCAGGGCAGTGCCAGAGGAGATGATGGCTGGAGGGGCGATGTTACTGCAGTGTTTACCCAGCAGCTCAGCCGAGTCCGAACCCCCATCACGGATCTCAATGAAGTCATACCTGAGAATGAGACACAGAGAATTTCATGAAAAATCCTTGAAATGCTTTTATGTGTGGTGTCCATATTAGGACAGCCTCAGGCTCAGCGGGAATTGATTCAATCTCAGCAGGAGTTGCCTCAGTCTCAGGAAGAGTTGTTCTAGTCTAATCCAAACTAAGGCTGTCCTAATATGGACATCGTACCTATGGATTTATTTCATCATGTATATGTTAAAAGAGGTGCTTTGAGAAGGATGTATTGATTTCAGGAGGATGTTGAATGGATGATTCAAGCTTAAAACCAAGGACAGAGAAGAATAGAGAAAAAACAGCTTTGGGGCTCAATGTGATTGAACTCTAGTCCATATGACCTTTGACCTAAGACCTATTGACCTCCCTGAACTAACCCAAATTCTTAACTGTCATTTCAGAGACAGAGAGAGGTGAAACTTGGACTCAGACAAATCCCACCTGCCTCTCCAAAATTAGCCAACTCAACAGAAACGAGTCGCTGACACTTGGGAGAGCTGGGAGAGGGGTCAAAGTACAGTGTGTGTGCTTGCATGACGGGCATGCGTGTGTGTTCTTCTACATTGAAGATCATAAGAAATCCCAGGACATAGTGTCTATAATACTTGTAATAAGCTCATAGTTGCGGTCACAACCTCCAAACAGTTGTCACTGACTAGTTGGATATTCATTTCCAGCATTTTTTTTATCAGGTTTTTGCTTGGCAGACCTTATATCTTTATTGGCATTAGTGAATAAAGTCATGAATGCAACTGTTTATATCAACTTGTAGCCATGGTTGTCCTGTAAGGAAAAGGGTAAAGCACTTCAATTTGAGGCTAAATGAGGGCAGAGCAAGCAGATTGATGAAAGTGGTGCATTTCAGCTTTTCCACAGTGGATTTCCTGGGACGGATAATGAATAAGCGTCCCAACTCTCCCTCTCTTGGATATGTGACGGAGCCGTCAAACAAGAGCTGTTGAAACAGTCTCACGTCTAACTACAATGAAAGGCCTTCAGCAGCCTTCAGCACAGCACTGGATCACTGTTCTGTGTTGGACCCACGTGTGCACACACACGCACACGCACACACACGCACACGCACACGCACACACACACCGCCACACACGCACACGCACACACACACACACACACCACACACACACACACACACGCGCACACAAACACACGCGCACACACACACACAAATAATACAGCCCCATACACAGTCATTGGGAGCAGGAATGTTTAGATTGACAGTCTCTAGAGATCAGTGTCCATCAACGGTGGTGCTGGGAACCTCATCGGGTGTGCACATATTTGTTCGAGCCCAGCACTAACACTCCTGATTTAACTCATCAAGGGCTTGATGATTTTGCTGATGAGTCGAGCGAAGTGTGTTTGTGCTGGGCTGGAACAAAAGCCTGCACAGGCCCAGGATCAAACTTCACTAATGAGAGGGCCTTGATCAAATTCACACACGTTCCTACCTAATGCTACATCACGGTGGCTATTAAAATAGGTTTACTCCAGAGATCCCTTGGTGAAGTTCAGAAAGCTAGCAATCCATGAGTGTGTGTGTGTGTGTGTGTGTGTGTACAAAGTATGTGTGTTTTTGGGCTGTAACTGACACATGCTTAAGTAAAATACACACACGCACACACACACTACAGTGTGTACGTAAATGATAAAAGGCCTGAGAAGGAAGTGAGAGCCTAATTAGGTTTTAATTGATTTGGGAGTGGGCTCTCTCGCCTGTCGTGGATTAGAAGCGATGACTGAGTGTTTTTCAGATGTGATTATTGACCTGAGCTCTCCGTCTCCCCAGGCCCTGATGAATACATGCATGAAGGCTGGCCGAGCGGGAGAACAGTCTCACACACACACACACACCCTCATCCCACTCTGTCTATTAGAGTTCACAGTGCATTTCCTGACTCCTTCCTCTCCCCCTTTTCCCTCACTATGTGACTGGGTCTTTCTGGGTTATGGAGTCCTGCTTGTTGGGACCCATGATGGTTTCCACCAGCTCTCCATAGAGGCTAGAAGAAACCCAAGGGGTGGGCAGTGGAAACTTCAGGAAGTCTTTCAGGGCTGTTGTTCGGCACCAGTCCAGACATGCCTTCTCTCCTCTACTCCTTTCCCCTCATCCTCCTCTCCTCCCCTCCACTGGCCCTGCTAATTACCTTTCACACCTTCCTTGTTTTTCTGGGACTTTTCTCCACCTCGGTGCATTCCCTACAGGCGCCAGGCCAAGGCCGCCCCTCAGACAGATAGCCTCGTCTGGGAGTGGGAGTGCACGTGTGTGCGTCCTTGCCTGTGCGCGTGTGTGTTTTGTGTGTGCGCTTGCATGTGTGTGTCTGGGAGAGGGAGACACAGCAACCACCCTGAAAACACCATGGTATAACGAGGGTGAAACCATTTCTCCTTACCGTTGGCCCCAGACTGTCAATCTCACCACTGAGAGCAACAACCAGAGTCTAGCCTAGTTCACTTCCACCCCTCTGTGGGATGAGTGTTGCACTTGACAAAAACGCAAATATCTGTTCCTCAAATAGTGGCATGGCAGGTGGAATCTACACTCACAACTGAACTGTGCAGTTTCTATTGAAAAAAAAAATGCTATTTTGAGGGGGATACAAAAAAAATGTGTGCGTGTGTTGCTTCCATTCCAGACAATATATATTTGATACCACCATTTCCTCCTAATCTAAAGTGCTCAACAACCACAGCTATATCAGGTGCTGATGGTCAACAACAGGACTGAGGCCCAGACGCAGACACTAAAATGAAGACTTTTTAGTCTGCCTAGCATAGAACCACCTCATGCACCTCATGTACGCCTAATAAGGCATAAGTGCCTCTGAAATATTAAGTAGACGCTGGGAGAGAAATCCCAACAGATTCCCGCGGCTGCCATCTTCAATCTGGCCTTAGAACAAATAGCTGAAATAGCACTCAGAGCAGCCATCTCTGAACCGTTGCTTACAGTTACAGATAGCTGATGTGCGTCCCAAAAGGCACCCTATTGGTTATGTAGTGCACTTATTTTGACCAGGGCCCATAGGGTGTGCACTATTTAGGGAATAGGGTGCCATTTGGGGCAGAGACTGGGGCTAAACCGCTAACAGCTAACCACAAAGAGTCAATATAGGCCTATAGGCTACAGCCCAAGGCTTTTTAAAGGGGCATCACCATCGATCCCGCCAGTCTGGTTGGTGTGAGTATCTACTGCTGGGATGCCCTGTATGACCTTCTTACATCGGTATTAAAAAATAGGTTTTTTTACCCTCCTCTCTTTGTCTGTCTTTCTCCCTCTCTCTCTCTCTAAGCATGAGAAAGCATAAAGACTATGGTCAATTGGAGTGATCGGTTGGTTGGCTATTAGTGTGGTCAAGTACACGTGACCGTAATGTGACCATGACTCAGTGACCATGACTTGTGAATCTGGGCAGATCAGACCTGAAGCAGTGGCCTCATTAATCTGCCCCCCCCCCCCTGCCCCATATACACATACACACAGTCTCCACGTCTATTGCCCATCAATTCCTCATTATAAGCGGAAAACAGCCATTGATCTGATTCCAACGGCTCCCATCTCCCCCCGGGGGGGTACAGCAGACACAGAGGATGATATCACACGCACACGTTGAACCTCTCTATTGTTACGCATCAATGGCACGTTCCCCTGTGATGAAACTAAGGGTACGTCCCAAGTGGCACCCCATTCCTTATGGGACCTGGTCAAAAGTAGTGCACGAAATAGGGAATAGTGTGCCATTTGGGACGCGACCTGGGGCACATTAGTACGGGGTGCCGTTTGAAAAGTTGAATGATCAATTCTACGGAGGAACATGCCTGCAGGCTCAACTAAATCGTCACCTTCCGTTGCCAATGAGGGCCCTGGGGCCCAAACCCAACAAAGATGACCTAATAAAAAAGGTTGGGTGGAAAATTGATCTTTGCGAAAGTGTGTGTCAGCTTTTATGGTGTGTGTACTGTGTAGGTGTGCCGTAAACGTCAATTAGTTTAATCCCACTGTGTGTAACCGATGTGAAATGGCTAGCTAGTTAGTGGGGTGCGCGCTAATAGCGTTTCAAACGGAGATGTCACTCGCTCTGAGACCTTGAAGTAGTTTTTGTGGAGCGATGGGTAACGATGCTTCAAGGGTGACTGTTGTCTACGTGTGCAGAGGGTCTCTGGTTCGAGCCCAGGTAGGGGTGAGGAGAGGGACGGAAGCTATACTGTTACATAATAAAACACTTCCAGGGCAGAGAGAGAGAGTTTATTCTTTTTGAACGTCTGTGAGTGTAATGTTTACTGTTCCTTTTTATTGTTTATTTCACTTTTGTTTATTATCTACTTTACTTGCTTTAGCAATGCTAACATATGTTTCCCATGCTAATGAAGCCATTGAATTGAATTGAGAGAGAAGAGAGGAGAGAGGAGAGAGAGAGAGAGAGAGAGAGAGAGAGAGAGAGAGAGAGAGAGAGAGAGAGAGAGAGAGAGAGAGAGAGGAGAGAGAGAGAGAGAGAGAGAGAGAGAGAGAGAGAGAGAGAGAGAGAGAGAGAGAGAGAGAGAGGGAGGAGAGAGAGAGAGAGAGAGAGAGAGAGAGAGAGAGAGGGAGAGGAGGGAGGGAGAGAGAGAGAGAGAGAGGGAGAGGGAGGGAGAGAGAGAGAGAGAGAGAGAGGGAGAGGGAGAGGGAGAGGGAGAGGGAGAGAGAGAGAGAGAGAGAGAGAGAGAGAGAGAGAGAGGGAGAGAGAGAGAGAGAGAGAGAGAGAGAGAGAGGGAGGGGAGGGAGAGGGAGAGGGAGAGGGAGAGGAGAGGGAGGGAGAGGGAGAGGGAGAGAGAGAGAGAGAGGGAGAGGGAGAGGGACAGCGCTAAGTAGAGAGTGGGATGCGCCTCCTTTTTTCAAGAGCGTCCTGGCCAAGATAGGCAACACCAAGTCATTACAAAAATGACAGACAAACAACATGAAAAACTACAAGTAATCTAGTAAAAACCATAGAATTCACAAGAGTATAACAAAATCAAAAACAGCTAATTAAAAACATTGACATGTCAGGGAATCAGCCTCAAGATCATTCATCAGTGATTTAAAAACACCAATCAGGACAAGTTCTTCCAGTTTAAAAGTATTTTGTAAGGCGTTCCAAGACGATGGAGCAGAGTACATAAAAGCCCTTTTACCAAATTCAGTTCGGACATATGGAACAGTTAGCAGGATAAAGTCCAGCGAACGAAGAGACGACCCACCACATTTCTGAACAATAAAAATGCTCAAATAAAAAGTTAGTAAACCCAAAATGGCTTTGTAAATAAAAGTATACCAGTGACTGAGCCTATGAGTGACTAGAGAAGGCCAGCCAACTCTGGTATATAAAGTGCAGTGGTGCGTAAGGGTTTTGCAGTTTAAAATAAATGTCAATGCTCCATGGTATAGGGTGTCAATTGATCTCAAACACTGAGCGGAAGCATTCATATATAAAATATCCCCATAGTCTAGTAAAGGCATAAATGTAGCTGATTCTAGCCTCCTTCTGGCTTCAAAAGAAAAACAGGCCTTATTCCTAAAATAAAATACCAATTTCAGCTTCAACTCTATTGTTAGTTGTTGAATATGCAATTTAAAAGAGAGGCTGTCGTCAATTAAAATTCCAAGATATTTATATGAGGTTATATGAGGTCCTGCACCCCATATCGGTATCATCCCTTCAGCCCTGGTCCCAGCCAATGGCAGACTGCATTAGAGATAACGGCTTGATATTTCACCTCAGCCATTTTTGCTTTTTTTTTCTCACATCAATCAACTCAAAAAGCCATTTGGCACCCTGCCGGACTCTGCCTGAAATGAAAGTCTGAATTAAAGTGCCACCTCAGATATGTGAAGTCTGCATAACACGGGATATTTTATTGCTGCAGCAGTGATGGCCTGTGCGGTTGAAGCTCCCTGAGCCTTTGACTCTTTGAACCCAGGGAAAGTGCTGGTTGGCCGGGAGAGGGATTCATTCATCAGTATGTTGTGGGTTATAAAGGAAGGCTGACCTTAGGTGGACCAACCGAACTCTTTACTTGAGTTCACATGCTCAGGGTCTCAGAGTAATCTACTCTCAGGAGAGACCATGGCACTGGCATAATGTGTGTGTGTGCATGTGCGTGTGTATGAGGTGATGACATACAAAAGACATGGCTTACATAGAACTGTAATTGTCCATAGATTAAAGCCCTTTACAACTCTCGCAACTATATCACCTATTTACAATAAACACAGTCCATTTGTAATGTTTACATTATATATACAGTATATTCAGATTACATTTAAATAATACCCTCACTAGCTTTAAGCACCAGCTGTCAGAGCAGCTCACAGATCACTGCACCTGTACCTAGCCCATCTGTAAACAGCCCATCTACCTACATCATCCCCTTACTGTATTTATTTTATTTATCTTGCTCCTTTGCACCCCAGTATCTCTACTTGCACACTCATCTTCTGCATATCTACCATTCCAGTGTTTAATGGCTATATTGTAATTACTTCGCCACCATGGCCTATTTATTGCCTTACCTCATTTGCATACACCTGTATATAGACTTTTTGTTTTCTTTTGTTCTACTGTATTATTGACTGTATGTTTTGTTTATTCCATGTGTAACTCTGTGTTGTTGTATGTGTCGAATTGCTGTGCTTTATCTTGGCCAGGTCGCAGTTGTAGCCTACCTGGTTAAATAAAGGTGAAATAAAAATAAAACATTTTTTAAAAGTCTCCTGCCCCTCCAGGGGTGTATTCACTAAGACCGAAACGGGCCGAAACGAGGAGGGACAAACTTGAACTTGTCCAATAAGAAACTCCTGATTTCGTTTCAAAATGTTTTCCGTTGCCAAAAAATTGTTACGGTTTCCTACGGTGTGCACTACTGAATACAGTCCAGCATTACCACTCCCTCACATCAAACCAGAAGAGGAAAAGTCCAAGTCTCCCTCCTGTCTCCTCAGTCAGACATACTGCAATGCCTAATCACTCAGGAAAGGGGAAACAACACACAGCTGCACCACAAACACTAACTGGAAGCTATTTGAACCAGTCTAAAGCACTCTGTGGGAGGAGAGGGGCCATGTCGGCCTGTCGGGCTGCACTTTGGCTTTCTCCACTTTGTTTTGTTGCTGTTTTGGACCTGAGGGCCAAGGAACACATCTTCAACAAATTAAATCTGTGTGTGTGTGTGTGTGTGTGTGTGTGTGTCCCCCAAATGGCACCCTATTCCCTACACAGTATAGTGTTCTCTGGTCAAAACACCATTCAGGGAATAGGATGCAATTTGGGATGTAACCTACATAAAAAGGCAATAGCAGCATTAGTGAGAAAAGGGAGTTATAGGTTGGTCTATGAATAAATAACATTGTTGATGTGGCTCTATTTTCTAATGGGGCTGTAAAGGATGGTCTTTTCTCTCTGAGGATGGGGAACAGGATGCGGAATGGATAGTGGTTGCCATGTGTTTCCCTGCCGATCACACACACTCTCACAAATGTGTGTGCATGTGCAGGTATACACGCAGAAATAAGGACATACACACACATACAGAGAAGCATGTGCACGTACAAAGAAACACACACCCACACATGCATGGGCACGCGTGGGCACGTGCACACACACACAGCTGAGTGGAAGTGTGAGAGGGCAAAGGTTGAGCTCACACACAGTCCCCTCAGGCAAATTCAAAACCAATCCACAAGAAAAGTATAGCATTTCTGAAGAGGCGTTTCAACTTTCTCTTTCTCCCTCTCTCTACCCCTGCTCTCTCTCAGCTCTCTCCAACCCTGCTCTCCACAGCTCTCTCTCTCTACCCCTGCTCTCTCTCAGCTCTCTCCAACCCTGCTCTCCACAGCTCTCTCTCTCTACCCCTGCTCTCTCTCAGCTCTCTCCAACCCTGCTCTCCACAGCTCTCTCTCTCTACCCCTGCTCTCTCTCAGCTCTCTCCAACCCTGCTCTCCACAGCTCTCTCTCTCTACCCCTGCTCTCTCTCAGCTCTCTCTAACCCTGCTCTCCACAGCTCTCTCTCTCTCTACCCCTGCTCTCTCTCTCTCTCTCTCTCTAAGCCCTCAATACAGTACCCAAAAAGGACTTGAAATACTGCTTATCGACAGTGAGCACATTCATTTTATCCGTCTATCACAGAACTGCACATGCTATCTATGACTAGTGGGATTTTAATAGAGCATTACGTTACACAAGACCAGATAAGGACATCATCAAGGACAACAGCCACCCGAGCCACATAGAAATGGGAGTTATAGATCTCCTTCTCATTGAAAGCAAGTCTAAGAAGCGATAGATCAAATCAAATCGTTATTTGTCACTTGCGCCGAATACAACAGGTAGTGGTGAAAGGCTTACTTACAAGCCCTTAACCAACAATGCAGTTTTAAGAAAATATCCCCAAAAAGTAAGAGATAAGAATAACAAATAATTAAAGAGCAGCAGTAAATAACAATAGTGGGGCTATATACAGGGGGTACCGGTACAGAGTCAATGTCAATGTGCGGGGGCACCGGTGTCGAGGTAATTGAGGTAATATGTACATGTAGTTAGAGTTATTGAAGTGACAATGCAAAGATAATAACAGAGAGTAGCAGCAGCGTAGAAGAGGGTGTGGGGGGGTGTAGGAGTCTGATGGCTTGGGGGTAGAAGCTGTTTAGAAGCCTCTTGGACCTAGACTTGGCGCTCCGGTACCGCTTGCCGTGCGGGAGCAGAGAGAACAGTCTATGACTAGGGTGGCTGGTGTCTGACAATTTTTAGGGCCTTCTTCTGACACCCCCTTGTATAGAGGTCCTGGATGGCAGGAAGCTTGGCGCCGGTGATGTACTGGGCTATTCGCACTACCCTCTGTAGTGCCTTGCGGTCGGAGGCCGAGCAGTTGCCATACTAGGCAGTGATGCAACCAGTCAGGATGCTCTCGATAGTGCAGCTGTGGAACCTTTTGAGGATGTTTTCAGTCTCCTGAGGGGGAATAGGCTTTGTCGTGCCCTCTTCACGACTGCCTAGGTGTGCTTGAACCATGTTAGTTTGTTGGTGATGTGGACGCCAAGGAAATTGAAGCTCTCAACCTGCTCCAGTACAGCCCCGTTGATGAGAATGGGGGCGTGCTCGGTCCTTATTTTCCTGTAGTCCACAATCATCTCCTTTGTCTTGATCAAGTTGAGGGAGAGGTTGTTGTCCTTGCACCATACAGTCAGGTCTCTGACCTCCTCCCTATAGGCTTTCTCATCATTGTCGGTGATCAGGTCTACCACTGTTGTGTCATTGGCAAACTTAATGATGGTGTTGGAGTCATGCCTGGCCGTGCAGTCATGAGTGAACAGGGAGTAAAGGAGGGGACTGAGCACGCACCCCTGAGGGAACCCCGTGTTGAGGATCAGCGTGGAGGATGTGTTGTTACCTACCCTTACCACCTGGGGACGGCCCGTCAGGAAGTCCACGATCCAGTTGCAGAGGGAGGTGTTTAGTCCCAGGATCCTTAGCTTAGTGATGAGCTTTGAGGGCACTATGGTGTTGAACTTTGAGCTGTAGTCAATGAACAGCATTCTAACATAGGTGTTCCTTTTGTCCAGGTGGGAAAGGGCAGTGTGGAGTGCAATAGAGATTGCATCATCTGTGGATCTGTTGGTGCGGTATGCAAATTGGAGTGGGTCTAGGGTTTCTGGGATAATGGTGTTGATGTGAGGCATGACCAGCCTTTCAAAGCATTCAAAGCTACGGGTCTGTAGTCATTTAGGCAGGTTACCTTAATGTTCTTGGGCACAGGGACTATGGTGGTCTGCTTGAAACATGTTGGTATTACAGACTCAGGGAGAGGTTGAAAATGTCAGTAAAGAAACTTGCCAGTTGGTCATCGCATGCTCGGAGTACACGTCCTGGTATTCCGTCTGGCCCTGCGGCCTTGGGAATGTTGACCTGTTTAAAGGTCTTACTTACATCGGCTGTGGACAGCGTGATCACACAGTCGTCCGGAACAGTTGATGCTCAGTGCGAATGTTGCCTGTAATACATGGCTTCTGGTTGGGGTATGTACGTACAGTCACTGTGGGGACGACGTCCTCGATGCACTTATTGATAAAGCCAGTGACTGATGTGGTGTACTCCTCAATGCCATCGAAGGAATCCCAGAACATGTTCCAGTCTGTGCTAGCAAAACAGTGCTGTAGTTAAGCATCTGCTTCATCTGACCACTTTTTTATAGACCGAGTCACTGGTGCTTCCTGCTTTAATTTTTGCTTGTAAGCAGGAATCAGGAGGATAGAATTATGGTTAGATTTGTCAAATGGAGGGCGAGGGAGAGCTGTGGAGTAAAGGTGGCCTAGAATGTTTTTCAGTTCGGATGTCCAGAAGCTCATATCTCATAAGAGATGGTAGCAGCAACATTACGTACAAAACAAGTTACGAACAACGCAAAAAAACAAACAAAATAGCATGGTTGGTTAAGAGCCCGATAAGACGGCAGCCAACACAACTACATTCTCTGTTCTATGTGCACCATTTCTATGCTTCCCGTTGTTACATTTTGTTTGAACATGTTTTACTTTGTTTTGTACACCAGCTTCAAACAGCTGAAAATATTGCCTAAGGAAAATATATTTCACAACAATTTACATAGTAGAATGATTCTCTACACTATACCTGCTTGTTTTGTCACGTAAACTGAAATTCAGCGAACTATTCGAATTTTTGCAACCAGGAAATGGCTGAGAAATGTCTTCATAGCGCAGCTTTAAGAGAGCAGTAGGAGGCAAGGGTTGAAGCCAGGCCAGAGCAGGATGACTGCTATGAGGTCAGAGAGACAATACAAAGGCATATGATTCATATTATACATCTCTTTGAAAGAGGAAACTGACCGAGCAGGTTCCCATCTAGCCTGTAATAGCTGCACTGAACTCTCTCTCTAGTCTGTTTTCCTGTAAACTTCACAACACCATCCCTGTCTTTCTTTCAAACATTCTCTCCATTCTTTCATCCACCATGCCTTTCTCACTTACTGTCATGGCCAAAATGATAACTATGGCTAACTAAGGACACTGTTACATATGGATAACCAGTTGAAGGCAGATCTGAAGTTAAAACGATCCCTGGTCAATCTCCCTCCCTCGCTCCTTCTCCTCATCCCTCTACCATTTTTCTAGTCTAAGCATATCCAAGAGGCCTCCCTCTCTCCCTCCCCCCCCAATCCCCCCCTCCTCTCTCTCACCTGCAGTCCAGTCTCTCCAGTTCAAAGTGGGGGTTGAAGTTGAGGACGATGCGCTGGGAGGGCTCCGGGGCCGTGATGACCCACTGGCAATTCTGGTGGGGCGGGTACTCCAGAGGGTAGCCTGGGGACGTGATGTACCCTGGGTCGCTGGCATCCAGGGTGTCCCCACACACCTCACCTGAGAGAGGGGAAGAGAGAGAAAGAGAGAAAGAGAGAGAGGGGGGGGGGAGAGAGAGAGAGATGGTTGATACACAGACTCAAAACATCTACAAAGCGATAAGTTATCGATTCGCGAATTTGTCTTCTTATTCCATAGTGATGTAATTTGTGATATAGTGACACATGATTTGTAATAATATCTGTGTCAGAGATAGATAGTGTTCACACTAATTCTACTATAGCAACAAAATAGACAACCACGCACACATCCCTCTGCCATGCAGACAAACTAACACCACACCGTGGATCTTATCTCTCCTCCGGGAGCATTCTTTAAATGTAATTGTTGCTCTGGCAAGGCAATCTGCAAACATTAGAACACATTCCCTGATCCTATCGGCTCTCTCCCAGGAGCAATAGCCTGCCAATAGCATCGCTCGGCTGGCCCAGACAGGAAGTGACAGCAGACCACCTGTCTAGGGGTACAAGGGTTCACCCCGATTCTGTGATGAGAAGCCGGAGTAACAAAGCCTTCATTTTAGCCGTACGCCCACGCCTCACTCGCCGTTCCCTATCTCACACAAACACGCAAAGCACACACACTAACACATCGGCAGACAATACAGTGAGGCCTCTCATCAGTCATTTTACTGCAGTATATGATTTTCTGGTCATTATTATTCTAAATGGAAGGCTGGATTAGGAAGACAAAAATGTCTCTCCACAATGTTCACCATGACAACGATGCTAGGGGTGGTTAACTCTTTCCGTGCTGACAGAGGCTGCGTTCCGATTCTTTACCCTTCTCCCGAAGTGTGCACTCGTTTACTCTCCCTCATGCATTTGGTGCAAGCATAGCTGGAGGGAGTTTCCACCATTATCCCTACACCAGTTCATTCCTTTTAAATCCATGAGGGGGAGTGCACAAGTGTACACATCGGGAGAAGGGTAGAGAATCGGAACACAGCCTGACCATCTGAAAAGGAAGACTGAGTGTGAATGTTTTATGCATTTTTTTATTTAACCTTTCTTTAACTGGGCAAGTAACACTGACGATCCTGGGCCTATTGTGCCCCGCCCTATGGGACTCCCAATCACGGCCGGTTGTGATCTAGCCTGGATTTGAACCAGGGTGTCTGTAGTGACACCTCAAGCACTGAGATGCAGTGCCTTAGACCGCTGCGCCACTCGGAAGCCCAATGAATATGAGGATATGTCAATGAAAATGGCGATGACTCAATACTCCGTTTCATCTGCTTCACCTGTTCCGAGCTATGTGAGCACATCATCAGAGAAAGCAGGGAAAAAGATTGGAGGGTTGAAATATAATAGACTATTCAAGTGTTGACATTTTCAAGACTATTGTGTTTTATAAGGCATACTTAGGATTTGATGACATTTGGATATAATAGCAAAACCCTACCGTCCTTACTTGGATAGAAACTCACACACACTTATGTATACACACGTACATACATACACACACACACACACACACACACACACACACACACACACACACACACACACACACACACACACACACACACACACACACAATCCACCCACATGCCAGTCCAGCCTATCACTCAAAAACACCAATCACTCAATACTGCAGCCAAAGCTAAATAAGAAGACACCCAAAAGGAAAGAGTCTCTCCATTTCCCCTGGAGGATTCAGACAAGCAGGACTATAAAGTCTGCATATGGCGTGTTCTTCTCTCCCCACCTCCATTTCTGCATCTTAAATGGCACCCTTCTCCCGATTTAGTGCACTACTTTTGACCAGAGCCCATAGGGAATCCCATAGGGTTCTGATCAAAAGTAGTACACTACAGAGGGCAGGGGTACTCAAGTACTATTTGAGAAGGTCCAGTCACACACATTTCCTTGGTGACAAAGGTCCGGATGGATAATGTAATTTATTAGCATAAGAACAACCCCTAACCTCGCAACCCATGCGACCCCAAAGTGTTCACGCACCTCTTGTTGGCAGAGAAAATGTTGCAGTTTTTAAGTTCATTTACTAAAAGTATACACATTTTGCATGGGACAGAGTTTAAAAAAAAATGTTTTACAGCTAATTTCCTGCAATTCCACACATTCTTCCATGTCTTATGTGTTTTTATATGATACCAGGGGTCAAATCACAACCTTTCTACATTGTAGATTAATAGTGAAGACATCAGAATTATGAAATAACACATATGGAATCATGTAGTAACCAAAAAAGTGTTAAACAAATCAAAATATATTTGAGATTTGAGATTCTTCAAAGTAGCCACCCTTTGCCTTAAAGACAGCTTTGCACATTCTTGGCATTCTCTCAACCAGCTTCATGAGGTAGTCATTTCTTTCCTTCTTAACGCGTTTCAGCCAATCAGTTGTGTTGTGACAAGGTAGGGGTGGTATACAGAAGACAGCCCTATTTGGTAAAAGACCAAGTCCATACTATGGCAAGAACAGCTCAAATAAGCAAAGAGAAATGACAGTACATCATTACTTTAAGACATGAAGGTCAGTCAATGCGGAAAAGTTCCAGAACTTTGAAAGTGTCTTCAAGTGCAGTCGCAAAAACCATCAAGCGCCTATGATGAAACTGGCTCTCATGAGGACCGCCACAGGAATGGAAGACCCAGAGTTACCTCTGCTGCAGCTGCAGAGGATAAGTTCATTAGAGTTAACTGCACCTCAGATTGGAGCCCAAATAAATGCTTCACAGAGTTCAAGTAACAGACATCTCAACATCAACAGTTCAGAGGAGACTGCATGAATCAAGCCTTCATGGTCAAATTGCTGCAAAGAAACCACTACTATAGGACACCAATAATAAGACTAGACTTGCTTCGAGCAATGGACATTAGACCGGTGTAAATCTGTCCTTTGGTCTGATGAGTCCAAATTGGAGATTTTTGGTACCAACCGCCGTGTCTTTGTGAGACACAAAGTATGTGAACGGATGATCTCTGCATGTGTGGTTCCCACCGTGAAGCATGGAGGAGGTGTGACGTTGTAGGGGTGCTTCGCTGGTGACACTGTCTGTGATTTATTGAGAATTCAAGGCACACTTAACCAGCATGGCTACAACAGCATTCTGTAGCGATACGCCATCCAGTCTGGTTTGCGCTTAGTGGGACTATCATTCGTTTTTCAACAGGACAATGACCCAACACACCTCCAGGCTGTGTAAGGGCTATTTGACCAAGAAGGAGAGTGACGGAGTGCTGCATCAGATGACCTGGCCCCCACAATCACCCAACCTCAACCCAATTGAGATGGTTTGGGATGAGTTGGACTGCAGAGTGAAGGAAAAGGAGCCAGCAAGTGCTCAGCATATGTGGGAACTCCTTCAAGACTGTTGGAAAAGCATTCCAGGTGAAGCTGGCTGAGAGAATGCCAAGTGTGTGCAAACCTGTCATCAAGGCAAAGGGTGGCTGATTTGAAGAATCTCAAATATAAAATATATTTAGATTTGTTAAAAACTTTTTGGGTTCCAACATGATTCCATATGTGTCATTTAAAAGTTTTAATGTCTTCACTATTATTTTTGACAATGTAGAAAATACTAAAAATAAAGAAAAACTCTTGAATGAGTAGGTGTGTCCAAACTTTTGACTGATACTCTGTGTAAATATATTTATTTATTTTGTATTTTTTCCTGGACCCGCAGTCCGTATTGACCCCGTTCTGGTTCCGGTCCGTGGTCTGCCAGTTGAGTATGGGGGATATAGGGAATAGGGTGCCATTTAGGACGCATGTCTCCTATTGTATTCTCCAAAAGGTGTGCGGGGCTGTCAGTAGTACCACCAAGGGAAGATTAAGCCATTTGGGAGAATCCTGCTGCCTCTGCACTTTTCTGCTCCCTGAGCTGAGCAGACCATTCATGTGCCGCTAAGGAGGAGGGCGACGGGGACGGGGGGTGGAGAGAGGGATGCCAGCAGGGAGAAAGGCAGGTAAAGAGGGATAAATGAAGGGGATGAGGATGATGAGGGGGGTGAGGGAGAAGAGGGAGCGATATGGAGGGAGAGGGACAAAAAAGTGGGAGATAAGAGGGATTGAGAAAGAGAGCGGTAGAAGGAATGGAGAGCGGCAGAGGAAGGTTGTGAGACGGATAAGGATTAAGCCAGAGAAGGGAGGGAGGTGATTGAAGGGGAGGAAGAAAGACAGTGTGAGGAGGAGGGAGAGAGAGAGAGAGAGAGAAAGCCTGACGAGGCTCATTAAGACATGACCATCCCTGTGGGGACTGACCCTGGAGGAGCTGACGGGCTGTCAGTAGGATATACAGTACATGCAGGGGAGAGGTGTGTGTGGGGGGGGGGGGGGTGTATGTGATAGACTGGGTACGTCTTTGTTTCGGTCCTCTGTTAGGGTGGAGAACGTGTATGTTTGTGTTTTTATGAATATACAGTGTGTTTTTCGGGGCACTATGTCTTATAGGTACATGTGTGTTTGTGTGATAAGGAGGGAGGATGAGGTAGAGAGGTAGCCTCATGAATTATTGTGTCTGTGATGGCTCAGGACTCCATCTATTCTCCACACACACACACACACACACACACACAACACTGCACAGACATGCCATAGAGACCCCAGCATACATGAACAATGTTGACATATAGTATATAACATATATGTAGCAATAAGAGGTGAGGGCAAGTGTGGGTCTACAGATAATGGCGTGTGTGTGCATCTGTGTGAGTGTGTGTGTGCGTGAACTTGGCTGCAAGCAAAATTTGTGCATTAACGTCCTCAAATCTACTGTACAAGTCTCCGTCTATATATACACAGTATCTGCATATGACTGCATATCTGTGTGTGTGTGTGTGTGTGTGTGTGTGTGTGTATATGCACCAATTTCTATTAGCGGTATTATCCACGCACTGTGGCGTCACACTTTGTGATAAGCTGCAAATGTGTAGAAGGGCCATTATAAATCTTGCCATCATTCGCTCTTTTTCTCTCTTTCTCTCCCTCTTTCTCTCTCCCCAACCTTAATTAAAAAGTGCTATCGCTTCGAGGGAGTGAATCAGGGGGACAGAGAGAGGAGGAGGAGAGGCACTATTCGTTCATCCATTCATCCCTACACAGGGGCTGTCTCCACGACTGTTTTTAATCTAACCACTCCACACAAGACTGGACAGAGGGAGGGAGGGAGGGAGGAGGGAGGGAGGGAGGGAGGGAGGGAGGGAGGGAGGGAGGGAGGGAGGGAGGGAGGGAGGGAAAAGAGAGATTTTTGACTTTCAAAGTTCTTTACCACCTTTAGATAATATTAAAGTGTCCTGTATGGCTCAGTTAGTAGAGCATCACACGAACAACGTTGGTATCATGGATTTCAGTCCCTTTGGGGCCACCCATACAAAATTGTATGCAGAAACTAAGTCGCTCTGGATAAATACATCTGCTAAATGACATATTATAATTGATATTACTATTATATTAAGGATTAAGAAAACATTTAACAATCCTAAATGAATATGCAGCAGAAATGGTAGTTATAACATAGCCACTCAAGTGTACATGTTTAGACTGCAGTTCCAATATGAACAACACAGGTTTGGTACCCACTGATTCAGAGCGGTTGGGTTAAATGCGGAAGACACATTTCAGTTGAATGCATTCAGTTGTACAACTGACTAGGTATCCCCCCTTTTAGACGAAAGCTTCCTCTCTCTCCTGAGTTAGAACACCCATGCATGTCTCTTCATAAGAGGCTAAGTGGATTTGGCTAATCAACTAAATGCATTGGGGTGGGTACAGCAATCAATGAATCAATGGATCAATTGACCACAAGCAGATGGTTGTGTTTCGCTGGGTTTTGCTTTGCTAAAATACTGCTGTCCAGATAAATGACCTGTGCGTGCAGTGTGTGTGAGTGTGTGCACACTAAGCAGCAGACCGAGGGGCCACCAGCTAGCCGATAGGTGTATTATTTATGGTGGCCTTGTTTTTAATTTCACCCTAGTCGCCTCGTTCCAGGGGGTTGGCGTGTCCCCCTCCTCCTCCCCCCAGCCCTTCTCTCCTGGACAAGGTATTGAACCACAGCCCTTTTGGTTTTCAGCTCTTGAATGCTAATAACTACAGTCCTGAGCTTGTTCCTCCACTGCTGATGTGTTATAGGAGTCTGGGGCAGATGAAACAAGATGCTGGGGGAGAGAGAGTGAGAAGGAGGGGGGGAGGGAGAGGGAGAGAAAGAAGCGAACGAGGGAGAGAAAGAGAAAGAAGCAAGCAGAGAGAGAGAGGAGGAAAATACAGGCTTTCATTCATCTGCATTATAACAGATAGAACGGGAAACATACAGACAGTGAAGACACACTCTAGTCCTGTATGTTCACATCCATGAGTTAATTACTAGTTCATTATTACGAATGACTTAATTACACTAACCCAATCATGGGTCATACTGTTGTGGTTACATTAGGTGCATCCCAAATGTCACCCTATTCCTTATTGTAGTGCATTACTTCTGACCAGAGCTTATTCCCTCCTTTAGCCCTATTGGGCTCTGGTCAAAAGTAGTGCACTAAATACAGAATAGGGTGCTATTAGGGACAAAGACACAGACTTAAAAATAGAGGCTCTCCACGGTTAGATACATGGTCCCCCTTCTGCTCTCTGACCCCCGGTGTAGTGTTCATTTTCGCACGCCCAATATCATCAGTTCCTCTTCCTGCCCTCTGCCCGTATAACTCTGTGACCCTGCTGTTATCTGCTGTTTTGTACTCAAGCCCCTCCTGTCAAATTCTGTACCCTTCCTTCTCATCTCTGTTTAGCTCGCGCCCTCTCTCTCTGGCGTTTGTCCGGAAAAACATGCTCTTGTTCTGCACAACATCTCTGCCACTCTCCCTCTCACAACCTCCTGTCTTTCCCAAATCTCCTTTCTCTCTCTCTCATGCTGCTGTGTGTATGTACAAGATGTGCTGTTTTGAGGAGGAGAGGAGAAGGCTGGAACAGTGAGTGATTTGGCAGGCTGAGGTATCTGAGCAAGTTGGGGGAGAGCTGCCAAGGGCCCACATCTGTCTTTGATCAACGGGCACACAGGCAGCCAGCACTGCGAACAGGCCATATTGAATCTCTCTAAGGCAGGTACCAACCCATTCACACACATTCTAAGGAACAACCATAGGACTAGCCCTGTAAACCAGCCAGGGAGGAGACGCTGAGTAGGGCACAGAGCAGAACGGGAGTGAGAAACCAGACCGTGTTTTATAGCTCAGGAGAGATCTATATCAGAGAGATTCCAAAACTACAACCAAAAAAAAACAACTCTTGTGCATTAATTATGGATACAACTACTGCGACTTAAGAAGCAAGCTAGCTAGCGTAAAAATCAACACGATTCCCTGAATGGAATGGAAGGTGGCCTTTTTGTCCAAATGTGTAATCTGGTTTTAATGTTGCAGGGCGAGTGGAGAACTAACTGATTGTGTGGCGCCGCCTCGAGTTTCCGAGGCACAAGCGCGACTGAGGCACAAACCATCACCATGATTGCAAAACTAGGCTCTTGAGATAATGAGCGAGTTGCTGTTGGTGTTCTTGTTGATGTTAATGATGATGATGATGATGGTTAGTCTAACTAATATTCTTGTCATTATCCACTAATAGCAAAATACCACTTCGAGGCGCATTCTTTTGGATATATGTTATGCCTACAGACGCGTTTAGAGTTTATCATTCATTCATGAACTCAACCAAGACACACAACAACAGAGATAAAGTATGTCCGTTTTTTTTTTACTCTATAATTATTCTGGAATGATCACCCTTCAGGGCAGAGTCATTGGGCTATTATAGACTAATGTATGTAGGGTTATTCCTTTTAATTCTTCTTCCTGTGATCATAAAATTACAAAACCTGACTAACCTGAACGGCAGTGGAACTTTTTAAGATGTACCCCCATGCTATGGCAACTTCTATTAAATGGTAATTACCTCCTATTTTTTTTGGCATAATAGATTAGCTTTTGAGTATCAAATACATTTATCACCCAGTCATTTTTCATGGGTGAAATATTGTGTAATTACTCTTGGCATACGAAAAAGGTAGAATAGCAATATTGTTCTGGACAAACTGGGATTACGAATGGGAACGGCTTCATCTTTCAAGGTTGAGAGAACATTTTGTGGGAAAGGTCAGTGCGACTACACCACACATGATAGCCTACTGGTTATCAGACAATGTATATCTGATGCCATTCACCGCCTGTGTGTTGAAATTCCTGATTTGAAACAGATGGAGATCGCGCTTTGAAACCAAACGACTTTCTCCAACGCAGAGAAAAACAAGCTACCTGTCAGTCTCCAAGACGCAGGCCTAATTAAAAAAACTATGAGGTTTCAGTTTTTTTTTTTCATAGTTTAAAGCAAATTCGGAAATTAAATCACCCACAAAGTGTAGGGTCTGGTACATTCGGACACGTTTCTTGACAGCCCATGCGTTCCTGAGAACTGACCAACAACTGACCGTAAACTTACCTTGGTCTCCACAGACTCCCAGTGTTAGACAAATTGCAAGTAAAAATCCAATCAGCGATGATAGCATATCCATTTTGGCAATGTTCAATGTCTTGTTGTTTTTAAATGTTACCTCCCGGGATCAAATTAGTTGTCCATCAAGAAAATCCACACCCTTTTTTTGCAGAAAATGCAGGGACAAATGCTATTACTCCACGTAGCCTATTTTACTAAAACAAGCAACGAATAATGTTTGTTCCAAGTGCACTTAATTGAATAAAAATAGGCTAAAGACAGCGGTGAACAGCTTTCCCTCCGAAGTAGGCATATAGGCTACTTGAAAGACGCACTTTATAACTTTCATCTTCTCGTCATGACTTGAGTTATTGAGCCTCGTCGAGCAAAGTGGATGAAATAAATTCCTCTTGATTCCCCAGTTCCATACAGAGCATGTCCACTGATATGGAACCTCCGGGCTATTTCCTACAGGGTCTGATAAGCGGCTCTTAGTCTACCTCCAAATACGATTGAAGCGCTTGCCTTTCTCCCCTTCTCTCTCTCTGCTCACAGGGATTCAGGACTCCGGTCACTTACGACCACTGAGACGCAGCTGCCTGAGCTATCAACCGACAAGACGTCTTCGTATTTCGGGCAAGAATGGAGCGCAAATCATGAGAACTGTGACACACATGAATACACTATCTTCCGAAGGAGAATTCATTCCATCTCTGGCACCGCTCATCTAGTGTTTTTGTCTATAGCGGAGTGTCTATGCGCTCCAGGGGCATGCGTATGTGAGTGAGTGAGAGTGTGTGTAATAGCACTTTTGAACAGAGCAGCTATCGCATTACAGTCAACGCCTCGGCTCCACCTCCGTTGGATCGTTGATCATAGAGGGGTACGCGCACACTCGTAAAACACACAAGCGCGCGGGCACACGCACACGCACACACACACACACACACACACACACACACATGATGCCAATAGATAAGGGTTCCACAGATAACGCACACACTATAAACTCAGGCCCGGGAGCATTTCCACAGGCTATTTTCCCGAGAAGAACCAAATAAACCAAAGACAAAAAGGGGAATAAGTGGGGGGATAGAGGAAGGAGAGTAGTACATGCATTAGGGCTCCCAAGTGGCGCAGTGGTCTAAGGCACTGCATCTCAGTGCAAGAGGCGTCACTACAGTCTCTGGTTCGAATCCAGGCTGTATCACATCCGGCCATGATTGTGAGTCCCATAGGGTGGAGTACAATTGGCTGGGGTAGGCTGTCATTGTAAATAATAATTTGTTCTTTTAACAGACTTGCCTAGGTCAATTATATATATTATTAGACAACAATATATCATACAGTTGCATACAGTGTTGCGTGAGTGAGTGTGTGCGCTCCTGTATACAGCGGCTCCCTCAGCCCATTACCACAGCACACATCAAACAGTGGTTTGAGGCTTAAAGTTACATCCCAAATGGCACCCTATTCCCTATGTAAAAGGACCCTGGTCAAACGTAGTGCACTACATTGGGAATATGGTGCCATTTGGGACGCATTCAAAGTCATATGTTCTTGCTGCCTCGTGGAGGGAACCCACCCAGCCCGGCACAAAACAGCCCTACAATCAGGCTGCCTAAATACAGCCACACTGGCTTTAATAACACACAGCCTGGCCCAAAATACTCTGCTGCCTGAGAAATGCCTCTATGGTCCAGCCCAGGCAGATTCCCATTGCTTACAGTACATGAGAGGGTAGCTCTGGTCCAAGGCAAGGGACAGGAAGGCTCAACATTAGCAAGCTGCACCAATGCCCTGGACCAGAGCTAATTGAAAAGGGGCGTTACATTAGCCTGGTCCCAGATCGGTCTGTGCTGTCTTGACCAACGAACACATCTTTTACCAGGCTAATATTAGCTATATTACATGAGAGAATACTGTTTATTATCTTTGATGACGCTTTGTTAATTCTTTCGGGTCTAAGATGTTGGGGGAGGGAGGGGGTGCTAAACTGTTTTAAGATGGTGATACTATGTGTCACAAAAAATATATGTAAAAAAAATATTGATAAAATATTGACTTTGGCCTTGACACTGAAGCCCAGAAACGCATTGAATAACACATTCATCAATGGCAAAAAGGACACTCAAAAAATGTATAATCAGAAACAAGGTTTTGAAAGTGTCTGTCCTAAATCTAGGAGATATAAAACGACTCAGGAATTATAAATATAATTTATATGTCACGACTTCCTCCGAAATCGGTCCCTCTCCTTGTTTGGGCGACGTTCGGTGGTTGACGTCACCGGTCTTCTAGCCATCGCCGATCCACCTTTCATTTTCCATTTGTTTTGTCTTGTCTTCCCAGACACCTGGTTTCAATCCCATTCATTACATGTTGTGTATTTAACCCTCTGTTCCCCCCATGTCCTTGTCCGGAATTGTTTATTGTAAGTGTTTGTGCACGTTATGTCTGGTGTGCGTCGGGTTTTGTACCCATTTATTGATTGTTCTGTTTTCTGGTGGGTTTTATTTATTAAACTGTGCCGTTGGAAACACAGGTTTTGCTCTCCTGCGTCTGACTTCTCTGCCGCCAGTACGCACCCCTTACATTATATATACACACAGTACTAGTCCAAAGTTTGGACACACCTACTCATTCAAGGGTTTTTATTTATTTTTACTATTTTCTACATTGTAGAATAATAGTGAAGACATCAACACTATGAAATAACACATATGGAATCATGTCGTAACCAAAAAAGTTTTAAACAAATAAAAATATACTTGATATTTTTGATTCTTCAAAGTAACCACCCTTTTCCTTGATGACAGCTTTGCACACACTTGGCATTCTCTCAACCAGCTTCACCAGGAATTCTTTTTCAACAGTCTTGAAGGAGTGCCCACATATGCTGAGCACTTGTTGGCTGCTTTTCCTTCACTCTGCGGTCCAACTCATCAAAATCCATCTCAATTGGCTTGAGGTCGGGTGATTGTGGAGGTCAACTGATGCAGCATTCCATCACTCTCCTTCTTGGTAAAATTGCCCTTACACAGCCTGGAGGTGTGTTGGGTCATTGTCCTGTTGAAAAATCAATGATAGTCCCACAAAGCACAAACCAGATTGGATGGTGTATCGCTGCAGAATGCTGTGGTAGCCATGCTGGTTAAGTGTGCCTTGAATTCTAAATAAATCACTGACAGTGTCACCAGCAAAGCACATCCACACCATCACACCTCCTCCATGCTTCACGGTGGGAACCACACATGCAGGGATAATCCGTGCACCTGCTCTGTGTCTCACAACGACACAGCAGTTGGAACCAAAAATCTCAAATTTGGACTCATCAGACAGATTTCCACCAGTCTAGTGTCCTTTAGTAGTGGTTTCTTTGCAGCAATTCGACCATGAAAACCTGATTCATGCAGTCTCCTCTGAACAGTTGATGTTGAGATGTGTCTGTTACTTGAACTCTGTGAAGCATTTATTTGGACTGCAGTTTCTGATGCTGGTAACTCTAATGAACTTATCTTCTGCAGCAGAGGTAACTCTTGGACTTCCTTTCAAATCAAATCTAATTTTATTGGTCACATACACATGGTTAGCAGATGTTAATGCGAGTTCAGTGAAATGATGATACAGCCCGACAGGATGCTCTCAATTGTGCATGTTTGTGAAGGTTTTAGGTGACAAGCCAAATTTCAACCTCTTGAGGTTGAAGATGTGCTGTTGCGCCTTCTTCCTCACACTGTCTGTGTGGGTGGACCATTTCAGTTTGTCCATAATGTGTACACCGAGGAACTTAAAACTTTCCACCTTCTTCACTGCTGTGCTCCCTCTGCTGTTTCCTGAAGTCCATGATCATCTCCTTTGTTTTGTTGACATTGAGTAAGAGGTTGTTTTCCCGACATCACACTCCGAGTGCCCTTACCTCCTCCTTGTAGGCTGTCTCGTCGTTGTTGGTAATCAAGCCCACTATTGTTGTGTCGTCTGCAAACTTGATGATTGAGTTGGAGGCGTCCATGGCCACGCAGTCATGGGTGATCAGAGAGTACAGGAGGGGGCTGAGCATGCACCCTTGTGGGGCCCCAGTGTTGAGGATCAGCGAAGTGGAGATGTTTCCTACCTTCACCACCTGGGGGCAGTCCGTCAGGAAGTCCAGGACCCAATTGCACAGGGCGGGGTTGAGACCCAGGGCCTCAAGCTTAATGATAAGCTTGGAGAGTATTATGGTGTTGAATGCTGAGCTGTAGTCGATGAACAGCATTCTTACATAGGTATGTCCAAATGGGATAGGGCAGTGTACAGGCGATTGCATCGTCTGTGGACCTATTGGGGTGGTATGCAAATTGAAGTGGGTCTAGGGTGGCAGGTAAGGTGGAGGTGATATGATCCTTGACTAGTCTCTCAAAGCACTTCATGATGACAGAAGTGAGTGCTACGGGAAAATAGTCATTTAATTCGGTTATCTTTGCCTTCTTGGGTACAGGAACAATGGTGGGCATCTTGAAGCATGTGGGGACTGCAAACTGGGACAGGGAGCGATTGAATATCTCCATAAACACACCAGCCGGCTGGTCTGCGCATTCTCTGAGGACGCGGCTAGGGATGCAGTCTGGGCCGGCAGCCTTGTGAGGGTTAACATGTTTAAATGTCTTACTCACGTCAGCCACTGAGAAGGAGAGGGGTGGCCCGTAGTCCTTGATAGTGGGCCACGTCGGTGGCACTGTATTATCCTCAAAGTGTGCAAAGAAGGAGTTTAGTTAGTCTGGAAGTAAGATATCGGTGTCCGTGACGTAGCTGGTTTTCTTTTTGTAGTCCGTAATTGCCTGTAGACCCTGCCACATACGTCTTGTGTCTGAGCCGTTGAATTGCAACTCCACTTTGTTCCTATAATGACATTTCGCTTGTTTGATTGCCTTGCGAAGGTAATAACTACACTGTTAATATTCGGCCATATTCCCAGTCATCTTTCCATGGTTAAATGCAGTGGTTTGCACTTTCAGTTTTGTGCGAATGCCGCCATCTATCCATGATTTCTGGTTAGGGTAGGTTTTAATAGTCACAGTGGGTACAACATCTCCGATGCACTTCCTTAAAAACTCACTCACTGAATCAGCATATAAATCAATATTATTCTCTGAGGCTGCCCGGAACCTGTACCAGTCCGGGTGATCAAAACAATCTTGAAGCGTGGATTCCAATTGGTTAGACAAGCGTTGAATAATTCTAGTCACTGATACATCCTGTTTGAGTTTCTGCCTATAGGACGGTAGGAGCTAAATGTGGCTGTCCTCATGAGAGACAGTTTCATCATGGCGCTTGATGGTTTTTACAACTGCACTTGAAGAAACTTTCAAAGTTCTTGAAATGTTCCGCATTGACTGACGTTCATGTCTTAATGGACTGTAGTTTCTCTTTGCTAATTTGAGCTGTTCTTGCCATAGCCCTATTTGGTAAAAGACCAAGTCCATACTATCTTCTGTATACCACCCCTACCTTGTCACAACACAACTGATTGGCTAAAACACAGTAAGGAAAGAAATTCCATAAATGAACTTTTAAAAAGGCACACCTGTTCATTGAAATGCATTCCAGGTGACTACCACATGAAGCTGGTTGAGAGAATGCCAAGAGTGTGCAAAGCTGTCATTAAGGCTAAAGGTGGCTACTTTGAAGAATCTCAAATATAAAATATATTTTGATTTGTTTAACACTTTTTTGGTTACTAAATTATTTCATATGTGTTATTTCATAGTTTTGATGTCTTCACTATTATTCTACAATATAGAAAATAGTAAAAATAAAGAAAAACTTTGGAATGAGTGGGTGTGTCCAAACATTTGACTGGCAATGTAGATATACACAGTTCATTCGGAAAGGGATCAGACCCCTTGACTTTTTACACATCTTGTTACGTTACAGCTTTATTCCAAAATGTAAATGTCATATTTCAGTTAAAACATTTTTTTATATAAATTTGCAAAATGTTCTAAAAAACTGTTTTTTCTCTGTCATTGTGGGGTATTGTGTATACATAGACAATTCTTTTAAATTTTTATCCATTTTATATATTTTGACATATTTAACACATTTTTTGTGGTTGGCACAAAACTATCTTCATACTTCCATTAGTTTTTGTAAACCAGTACCATTTACCTTCAGACAAGTCACGCGACACCATCCTGTTTGTGAGAGTCAAACTGTTTGGAAGCTACAGACATTTTTTTGTGAGAAGATTGATTTTCGGGATGTCTCATGGTCTGACAAACACAGCTCTAGCTCTGCCACCTTTCACTGGCGGATAAGGTGGATTGATTTTTTAAACGGACAGATTTGGATGTTTTTTGTTGTTATGTACGCATCGGCGCATCAATCGACTTTAGGGGGTTAATCAGTTAGCGAGTCTATTATTAAGACTCAATGGGAGTGCAGTGGAGAAGTCATGTAGGACATTAGTTAAACGTTAGTTGAATGTCTGACCACAATGCCCTTGGTGCAGGTCATGTGACGTTGTGTGTGTCATGGCATGTATGTAGCCTCTGTCTGATGTCAATCTAAGTTGGCCCTCAGGCACCCAGTCATTTCACAGATTTCTAACACCCCGTCAATCAATCGGGACTCTACCTATAGCCTCAGAGGTTCCATGTCACACGTCACTTGTGATTGGCTAATTTGAGCTCCTGGGCGTCGCCCCAGACAGGCAGCCCAGACAGGCTGCCAGCCCCTTTGGCCGATGTCGCTGAATCCTGCAGTTATTTGTCAGTGTCTGTATGTTTTATGGCCCCCTACGGGTTATGCATTCTGTGTGAGCATGTTCGCCCACATGTTCATACCGTATGTACCACATGTGGTTTTGAGTGTGTGTTAACAGTTACTTACACCCTAAAAATCTATATAAAAAATTACCTAGAGTGTATATGTACACCACAACTAGCGTATGTGTGCTGTTTTTGTGTCCAGTTGTGTGTGTACGTGCATGCATGTAGGCGCCCCACGTCTCTATGAAACAGAAACAGCGTCTGTTCTGCCGAGGCATCAGGCCTTCCTCACTCAACAGCCCCCTGCCGAGAGATAGACAGAGAGAGAGAGAGAGACAGAGACAGAGACAGAGAGAGAGACAGAGAGACAGAGAGACAGAGAGACAGAGAGACAGAGAGACACAGAGACACAGAGACAGAGAGACAGAGAGACAGAGAGAAAGAAAGAAAGAAAGAAAGAAAGAAAGAAAGAAAGAAAGAAAGAAAGAAAGAAAGAAAGAAAGAAAGAAAGAAAGAAAGAAAGAAAGAAAGAAAGAAAGAAAGAAAGCACACCATGACAGTCGTGAAGAGGGCATGACAAAACCTATTCCCCCTCAGGAGACTGAAAAGATTTGGCTTGGGTCCTCAGATCCTCAAAAGGTTCTACAGCTGCACCATCGAGAGCATCCTGACTGGTTGCATCACTGCCTGGTATGGCAACTGCTCAGCCTCCGACCACAAGGCACTACAGAGGGTAGCGCGAACGGCCCAGTACATCACTGGGGCCAAGCTTCCTGCCATCCAGGACCTCTATACCAGGCGGTGTCAGAGGAAGGCCCTAAAAATGGTCAAAGACTCCAGCCACCCTAGTCATAGACTGTTCTCTCTGCTACCACACGTCAAGCAGTAACAGAGTGCCAAGTCTAGGTCCAAGAGGCTTCTAAACAGCTTCTACCCCCAAGCCATAAGACTCCTGAACATCAGACTATTTGCATTGCCCCCCACCCCCCACCCCCACCACTGCCACTCTCTGTTGTCATCTATGCATTGTCACTTTAATTAACTCTACCTACATGTACATACTACCTCAACTAACCGGTGCCCCCGCACATTGACTCTGTACCGACACCCCCCTGCATACATTGTTCTTTAATTACTTATTACTCTTACCTCTTATTCTTATCCATATTTTTTGAAACTGCACTGTTGGTTAGGGGCTTGTAAGTAAGCATTTCACTGTAAGGTCTACACCTGTTGCATTCGGCGCATGTGACTAATAAAATTTGATTTGAAGAGAGAAAGAGGGAGAGCGAACAGTCCACCAGGATCCTCAGCCTTGGCGAGGTCACTTCCTGCTCCGCCCACAGCCCTGAGGTGTCACCTGACCTACATGACATCCTGACTGTCAACCCATCTCCACACCTCTCCAATCATTCACCCACTACTCCGTCCTCCACCACCCATTCCCCACAAAACAAGGGAAGTGCGTCTCTCTCGCTCATGTTAGGGACTCATCAGCCAACTTATCAAACACCCTTTGAAATTGTTTGGTCAATGGAGGTTGAGTGAGCATGGTTATCAGCTATCTCTTTCCTCTGAAAGAACAACAGATGCCTTTTAAACTTCCTCAGAGCAGAAGATAAGGCTGGGCTGGACTTTATTTGACCCAAAGTCCTAGGTTAGGCAAGGCAGTGTGAGCAAAACAGAGGGAAGTTTTGTTGTTCCTTGTAATCAATCACACCACATGCAATGGTCCAGTATCTGAACCTGTTCTCCATACACACATAACACAAATTCCACCGGTCTTACTCCTACTCCTTATTTTCTTTAAAAAGAATGTTTCCTTATTTAGTTCTTTTTCAAATCTTAACAGAAAAATATGATTATATTTCTTCAAATATAGTAACGTGTGAACACAATCTGCATCCTAAGGGAACGCCAAGAGCCTCTTTATTTGGTCACACAGTGCTCTGCTTTTTTGACAAATTAATTTCCAACGCAACGCATGCTGATGTCTGATGAGCAAGTTCTCCCCGTCGCTGAGAGTAGACCTCGCCCTTGAGTACCCCGCCTGTCTACTGTCCAAAACGGCTCCTCTTCACCACTGAATTCCAGCCCACCCACTGCATAGGCCTGCCTAAACCAGGGTAATAATTATACACATACACTTTCCACTAATCTGCCTGGCGACTGTCTCTACTGTAAGATATGTGCACATCTGGACTGGAGTATAACAAAAATGTATCCTCCTCCCTGTGTCACATCTATAGGTTAGACAGAAAGTATTCAATAGCTCGCAATCCTACCAAAGCCTTTGTGCTAAAATAGCCACCAGCCCCACAGTGGTTGACTTAGTTCTTTTGCAGATATCCATTGAACCAAAACATGCTAACAATATAAGTAATTGTTACAGTTCATTCACTCACTTGGCAGTGACTATATGCGGTGCAGTGCATGTCTGGGCCATATGGGGGCAGGCTATTTCTGGAGTGTTCCAAGAAACAGTTCTAAGGAAGCACCTAAACATAAACAAGTGAGATAAGAATCCTCTACACACCTGTAAACCATCTAAGAATTCAGGAGGCCATAAAGAGAGACTTCTCTCGACAATGATAGGCCTTCCTTGTCAGATTTCCACTGTTGTTGTTATTAGCCTATTTCCTTAATTACAAGATGGCCACCTCAAATACATAGCTCTTTGGTCTTATTTACTGTAAGTGAACGCTATACCTTGGCACGTCGAGAGCAGAGAAAGAGATGGGGCTTTATTTATGTTTAACAGGAGCCACTTTTCTCTTGTTTCATACTCTGTCATCCTGTAGTCTCAGAAGTTCTAGGGTGTCTTTAGACACATCAAAGAAGCCCAGTAAGACCAGACTCGTTCCTCTGCTTCGGGGTGAAGTTTCCCCTAGGTACAGGTCTAGGATCAGCTCACCCTTCCACAATCCTAACCTTAACCATTAATGGGGAAAAAACGAAACTGACCCAAGGTCAGCGTCTAGGGACAACTTCACACTAATCCCTTTCCTCTACAAATTCCCCACTCCAGAGAAAGGCTCTGTGGAATGTGTGCGTGTATCTGACATGTTTTTTTAATCAATCAATATTAGTGATAATGGCCATAGAAGCCGGGGTTTGAAGGATATATTATCACAGGTGTTGTTCGGCCCTGCAAACCGTGCCAATATATTCTCCAAAACACTAGCTTCGAGGGCATTATCACTTTTATACAACGGGTTACCAACCTATTCAAATAATGATTTACACATTTTTATTAAAAACGTTATTTTGAGGAATTTATTCATACCAATTCATCCTTCCACAAGATATAGTCCCGACACAAATCTAGGGTTGCTACCCAAGCCGTCCGGTCGTTCGTTCTATCGGTTTGGTTGCCTGTTCGTGGATTGAGCAGTCAGATGAAACACAATAAATAGGCTTTTTAACACTATAGATTTAGCAGGTGGTAACTTGTGGACACCAGGCTGGAATGCGGTTTTAACCAATCAGCATTCAGGATTAGACCCACCCGTTGTATCATTTTCACCATTTAGAAGTTGATCATCAAATTTAGTGGCCTTAATTAAATTGGCTGTAGATAGCAAGACTGAGTGAAAGAGAGAGAAAAATAAGGAAGGAGAGAGCATTGACTTTTACAAGCTCTTTTTGCATTATGCATATGTGTGTTCATATGTTCGTTTGTGTGAGTTGGCATATGCTTTCCTGTGTGTTTGTGTGTTACTTTTTTGTTATGCCACCTTGCTCCGTAATCACTTTAGAATGGAGATGAAATGATCTCTACATCTCGGAAGCCAGTCTCCAGTTTCCAGTTAGTTTCTCCAGACTCTCCCACACCTTGTTTGCTCTGTGGGGATTAGATCAATTGGCCTCTATATGCGGGCGCAGCCCTCAACAAACTGGGAGAAGATAACAGTGGAGGCTACAAGTGGATGTTAATGATCCCCAGTCCGTTCAAGTGGGTGAATCACCAAGCCCTATTGTTTCACTGTGAGGAGGCTGCAATTGCCCCACCGCATCCTGTGTGTGTATGAAAGAGAGAGAGGATAAGGAGATCGTAAGGTCAAGGAAGACACGCAGGCAGTGCGCACACACACACGCACACACACACACACACACACACACACACACACACACACACACAAAGAGAGAGAGAAAGTCAGTGGAGTGTTCTGTTTAGACAGGAAACGAGTAAAGGACCACCGTTCTTGCTTCTTCCTCTGTTCAAGGTGACTTATTGCGGAATTCTGCTGCGTTTACGGTTTAGTTTAACGGAGTCTATGGGAACGCCATAGTATTCATGAGTATGTTTAAACTCCTGTCAGGTGATCTCTTCGCTTGCCTCTCTCACCCACCTGCCATGTGAGACTGGAGCCTTTGGGTGTCCCAAGTCTAAATCAGTCCTTGATTAGAGGGTAATAATAATATTATAATAATAATATAATAATGAAAAAGAGTGGTAATGCCAGAGTTGAGTTAATGGTAATACCAGTACTTTTTTGTTTCTAACAGGACTGGCTTAACCAGTCTAGTCCTGTAGCATCCACATTATCATAGTAATCTCATGAAAAGGAAAATAATAATGTGTCCATGGCACTACGAGGCCATGGTGTGTGTGTTTGTGTGTGTGAGCATATGAGTGTGTGTGCCGAGGCCGACAAGGAAACAGGAGATGGCTATGGGAAATGAAGAGAGGGCATTTCAGATTTGATTTAGTGCTAGTTGCGTGGCGTGGAGACAGCTATCTGCCCATCCCCATGCAGACAAACCTAATCAACTTACAGCCTCTGTCTGAGCATTAAAGTAACGTGTGTCACTCATGTACCCCCTTTCAAATCACACACACGCACAGACAGACAGACGCACACACTCAACGGGTGATAATGAGCTATCTAGCTAAATCCAGCACTGTTAAACCACAGTATTGTTTGAGATTTCAATTGTTGTGCATTGTGTGTGTCAAATAACTGAGTTCATAACACCCACATCAATACACATCAATCTGCTGGGAGGAAAATACTGGATCCAGCTTCTGACGCCAATGTGGTGTCTCAATATCTGTCCGTCACCACCAGTCACATCACATCTACACCGAGTGCCAGAGAGAGAGAGAGAGAGAGAGAGAGTGTGAGTGAGTGAGTGAGTGAGTGAGTGAGTGAGTGAGTGAGTGAGTGAGTGAGTGAGTGAGTGAGTGAGTGAGTGAGTGAGTGAGTGAGTGAGTGAGTGAGGGAGAGACAAATGCCTTATTTCCATGGAAACTTACCCCCACACCAGTGTGTCGCCGGAGTTTTCTGTTAATGTAGGCTCTAGTATAATTGTGTTTCCATCAGGAGTGTGACACTAAGAACTTCGGGAGAACAGAATCAACCACCTCATCATCAAGACAGTTACTTTGTGAGAAGATGTTGAAGTTCACAGTTGGAGATTGTTACATAAATACCAGCTGAAAAGTACCAGTGGCCTGGCTTTGGCCCCAGGTGAAAGCAGGTCCACCGGAGCCATGGCCCAGTGAGACACAGTTGCTGGCTCACGTAGATCAAAACAGAAAACCTACTGGGCACAAACTGGTTGAATCAACGTCGCTAACACGTCATTTCATTGAAATTATGTTGAACCAACGTGGAATAGATGCTGAATTGGGTCTGTGTCCAGTGGGAAGTCTAAGCGGTTTTTGTAAAACACTGGAGTAAATCCTGTATAGAAATGTGCCAAAAAATAGATAAAATAGAGAGAGAGAGAGATAAAATAGAGAGAGAGAGAGATGAAATAGAGAGAGAGAGAGAAAATAGAGAGAGAGAGATAAAATAGAGAGAGAGAGAGAGAGTGTGAGGTCAACCAGTGAAGAACAAACACCATTGTAAATACAACCCATATTTATGCTTATTTATTTTCCCTTTTGTACTTTAACCATTTGTACATCACTACAACACTGTATATATACATAATGACATTTGTAATGTCTTTATTCCCTTGGAACTTCTGTGAGTGTAATGTCTACTGTTCATTTATATTGTTTATTTCACTTTTTGTTTATTATCTACCTCACTTGCTTTGGCAATGTTAACATATGTTTCCCATGCCAATAGAGCCCCTTGAATTGAATTGAATTGAGAGAGCGAGAGAGAGAGAGAGAACAGGTTAAATTGACAAGGCAGGGATGAATCATTATTAGTTGAGGATATAGAATATCAAGAATAGGATACAAGACTCTCCTATTGGTATTCTATTATTGAGACGGGCTTTAATATGATATAATGTAGAGACAGACGAGAGACGACAGAGATGTGCTCCAATTGGACCGCCACTCAATCTATTCCAGTGGTAATTCAATAAGACCTTCCTGGTTTTTCTCTATAGCCAATCAATTGCACTCGGTGCAAAAACAAATATGCATTGCCAATCCAATAACCGTCAGTCATAAAAATACTTCTGCTCAACTGACAGTGTTTATCAAAGCTCAATGTCTATTTCACAAATGGCACCCTATTCACAGTAGTGCACTACTGTTGACCAGAGCTCTATGGGCCCTGGTCAAAAGTAGTGCACTACATCGGGGAAAGGGTGCCATTTGGGACGCATCCTGTCTCCAGGTTCAGGAAATGTGTAAATTGGAGGGAACAGAGGGAACGAGTTGACAGTGGTACATGCCATCACTCCCTGAGGTGGCTAGTGACCAAGATAACACAGATAGTAAAGAGATGGTGAAGAGATAACAAAGAGATAGCAGGCACCCCCTGCTACGTGTGAACCCGAGCTTGACCAAGTAAAACAGATTGGCTTGTAAACAAAACAAACACGTTCATTTAGGAACGAGTACCACAGCTTTCATAGGCCTAACCCCCACATCTCTCTCGCTCTCTCTCTCTCTCACACACACACACACACACACACACACTACCACACTCACACACACACACACACACACACACACACACACACACACACACACACACACACACACTAGAGGGAACGAGTTGATGGTGGTATGTGCTATCACCCCCTGAGGTGGCTAGTGACCAAGATAACACAGATAGTAAAGAGATAGAGATAACAAATATACACAGTGCCTTGCAAAAGTATTCATCCCCTTGGCGCTTTTCCTATTTTGTTGCATTACAACCTGTAATTTATATAGATTTTTATTTGTATTTCATTTATTGGACATACACAAAATAGTCCAAATTGGTATAGTGAAATGAAAAAAATTACTTTGTAAAAATTAACAAATGGAAAAGTGGTGCGTGCAAATGTATTCACCCCCTTTGCTATGAAGCCCCTAAATAAGATATGGTGCAACCAATTACCTTCAGAAGTCCCATAATTAGTTAAATAAAGTCCAGCTGTGTGCAATCTAAGTGTCACATGATCTGTCACATGATCTCAGTATATATAAACCTGTTCTGAAAGGCCCCAGAATCTGCAACACCACTAAGCAAGCGGCACCACCAAGCAAGCAGCACCAAGAAGATCAAGGAGCTCTCCCCCAGTCAGGGACAAAGTTGTGGAGAAGTACAGATCAGGGTTATGTTTTTATTTTTTTATCATTTTTTCTAAGCAGGGAGTTAAGTGATATGAGCCTTCAATGGTTTCTCCCCTTATCAGTACTGTCACATGCAATCATGTTCCCTGCACTCAGCCCCTCCCAAGCTTCATTGTGGCACCCCTCATGTCCCCTCATGTCTCATGTCTCTTTCGAAAACATAATGTTAAATTTCACTGCTATGCGGACGACACACAGCTGTACATTTCAATGAAACATGGTGAAGCCCCAAAATTGCGCTCGCTAGAAGCCTGTGTTTCAGACATAAAGAAGTGGATGGCTGCAAACTTTCTACTTTTAAACTCGGACAAAACAGAGATGCTTGTTCTAGGTCCCAAGAAACAAAGAGATCTTCTGTTGAATCTGACAATTAATCTGGATGGTTGTACAGTCGTCTCAAATAAAACTGTGAAGGACCTCGGCGTTACTCTGGACCCTGATCTCTCTTTTGAAGAACATATCAAGACTGTTTCAAGGACAGCTTTTTTCCATCTACGTAACATTGCAAAAATCAGAAATTTTCTGTCCAAAAATGACGCAGAAAAATTAATCCATGCTTTTGTTACTTCTAGGCTGGACTACTGCAATGCTCTACTTTCCGGCTACCCGGATAAAGCACTAAATAAACTTCAGTTAGTGCTAAATACGGCTGCTAGAATCCTGACTAGAACCAAAAAATTTGATCATATTACTCCAGTGCTAGCCTCCCTACACTGGCTTCCTGTTAAGGCAAGGGCTGATTTCAAGGTTTTACTGCTAACCTACAAAGCATTACATGGGCTTGCTCCTACCTATCTTTCCGGTTTGGTCCTGCCGTACATACCTACACGTACGCTACGGTCACAAGACGCAGGCCTCCTAATTGTCCCTAGAATTTCTAAGCAAACGGCTGGAGGTAGGGCTTTCTCCTATAGAGCTCCATTTTTATGGAATGGTCTGCCTACCAATGTGAGAGACGCAGACTCAGTCTCAAGTCTTCAGTAAAGACTTAAAGGTTATCTCTTCAGTAGGTCCTATGATTAAGTATAGTCTGGCCCAGGAGTGTGAAGGTGAAGGAAAGGCTGGAGCAACGAACCGCCCTTGCTGTCTCTGCCTTGCCGGTTCCCCTCTTTCCACTGGGATTCTCTGCCTCTAACCCTTTTACAGGGGCTGAGTCACTGGCCTACTGGTGTTCTTCCATGCCGTCCATGGGAGGGGTGCGTCACTTGAGTGGTCTTCCTGTCTGGGTTGGCGCCCCCCCCCTTGGGTTGTGCCATGGCGGAGATCGTTGTGGGCTATACTCGGCCTTGTCTTAGGACGGTAAGTTGGTGGTTGGAGACATCCCTCTAGTGGTGTGGGGGCTGTGCTTTGGCAAAGTGGGTGGGGTTATATCCTGCCTGTTTGGCCCTGTCCGGGGGTATCATCGGATGGGGCCACAGTGTCTTCTGATCCCTCCTGTCTCAGCCTCCAGTATTTATGCTGCAGTAGTTTATGTGTCGGGGGGCTAGGGTCAGTCTGTTACATCTGGAGTATTTCTCTTGTCTTATCCGGTGTCCTGTGTGAATTTAAATATGCTCTCTCTAATTCTCCCTTTCTCTCTTTCTGTCTTTCTCTCGGAGGACCTGAGCCCTAGGACCATGCCTCAGGACTACCTGGTATGATGACTCCTTGCTGTCACCAGTCCACCTGGCCGTGCTGCTGCTCCAGTTTCAACTGTTCTGCCTGCGGCTATGGAACCCTGACCTGTTCACCGGACGTGCTTGTTGCACCCTCGACAACTACTATGATTATTATTATTTGACCATGCTGGTCATTTATGAACATTTTAACATTTTAACATTTTGACCATGTTCTGTTATAATATCCACCCTGCACAGCCAGAAGAGGACTGGCCACCCCTCATAGCCTGGTTCCTCTCTAGGTTTCTTCCTAGGTTTTTGGCCTTTCTAGGGAGTTTTTCCTAGGGAGTTTTTCCTAGCCACCGTGCTTCTTTCACATGCTTTGCTTGCTGTTTGGGGTTTTAGGCTGGGTTTCTGTACAGCACTTTGAGAATATCAGCTGATGTACGAAGGGCTATATAAAAATAAATTTGATTTGATTTGATTTTGTAACTAATGTTCCTGTACTTATGAGAACAACAATGTTCCAGGTTTAACCCCGAATCCATCAAGGGGAACATTTAAATATCTTGGAATGGCCTAGTCAAAGCCTAGACCTCAGTCCAATTGAGAATCTGTAGTATGACTTAAAGATTGCTGTACACCAGAGGAACCCATCCAACTTGAAGGAGCTGGAGCAGTTTTGCCTTGAAGAATGGGCAAAAATCCCAGTGGCTAGATGTGCCAAGCTTATAGAGACATACCCCAAGAGACTTGCAGCTGTAATTGCTGCAAAAGGTGGCTCTACAAAGTATTGACTTTGGGGGGGTGAATAGTTATGCACGCTCAAGTTCAGGTTTTTTGTCTTATTTCATGTTTGTTTCACAATAAAAAATATTTAGCATCTTCAAAGTGGTAGGCAGGTTGTGTAAATCAAATGATACAAACCTTCCAAAAATCTATTTTAATTCCAGGTTGTAAGGCAACAAAATAGGAAAAATACCAAGTGGGGTGAATACTTTGGCAAGCCACTGTATCATTCACCCCCTACTACTTGTGAACCCGAGCTTGACCAAGTAAAACAGATTGGGTGATTAAGTTGGTTTGTAAATACACAGATACGGAAAGAGGGACATACACTTTTTTTTTAAATAGTTGGTCAATCACCTCACAAACACATTGATTACAGGAATGCCACAAAATGATTGTATACAGGCTGATCTCTTGTTTACTCACCCTCTCTCTCTCTACTCCCTCTCTCATTACATTTTAAAGTTACATTTTTCTATTTTAAAATTGCTTTATTGGCATAACATAATGTGCATGTTGCCAAAGCGTACATTGGAAATGGAATGATTGTCATGAACAATGTTAACATCATTGTCAACGCTAAAGGACAATTGGCAAAAACAATAATGGACAACATTCTCTCAATCTCACATATACACCAACATTAACTAGGTGAGAGCCCTTTGATGTTGGCTTGGGTGAGACTAAACCGCTTTGAATGGCCTTCTGGACAACTGCTCAGATGAGTACACCAGTGAGGGGGAGGGAGGGAGCGGGGGACTCAATGGAAGCTGTCATGGCACCGTGGTGATAGGGAAGGGGTGCTTCCCTGATTGGAGACGGGACAGTTTTGTGTTTTTTCTGCACTCGAATGATCAAACGCTATGGGTGACAACAAAGAGCTGGGGACGCCGTGTGGTGTGACATCAATGTAACCGGAGGTTCTTGAAATACCGTCTTAAATTCCGGACTGAACACAAGCCATCAAACCATCATTCAGTTCTATGCAAATTCAATCTTCTATCCGTGAGCTGCACCCTCCTACCCCACCAAAACGACACAAAAATTTGGCATGGCGACTTTGTTGATCAAATACATGCCCAGACATGCACACTCTCTCACACACACACGTAAATGAGTGTTTCGTTGCTCATTCTTTTCCAAAACACTGTTCTGGGGTCAGCCGGGTTTATATGAAAGGTTATTTCTTAATGGCCGCTCTGAGGTCAGCTAGTCATTTGTTGCCAATGCTAAAAGGTTAAACCAACAGCACCATTATGCCATAGTCATTAATACCACTAGTCACAATAAACTATTGTCCCAGAACAAAGTAGAGGGAAGGAGAAATATCACACGTTGTCCATTTCCTTACTACTTCAACTCCTAGAAAAGTCGCCCATGCCCAAACCTTTTGACATATTTGTCGAGGATAGGATCTCAACCCCACCTCAAATATACTACATACGAGTTGTATTCATTATTGGACACCATAGCAAACCATAACAAAACATTTAGCAACAGAAACTGTTTTAGTTATGTTTTAAAATGCTTACTGTGAGTAAAGTGAGTAATCGGTTTGAATACGACTCTGATCTACCAGCACACCTGTGGATATAGAACTGTTGGTGTCCATAGTAGGATAGACTCAGAGTCATAATTGTTAGCACTGTGTTGTTCTTCCACTTATCGGTTCACTGTTGTTGTCTAATGACATTTGTTGCCCGTAAACATTTGGAAGCAATTCAATATTTATGCCAGAGAGGCTGGACATCAATGAGCAATTAGTTTGACAATGTATTTAATGTGGTCGCGGACTGCTCATTTCAATATCAAACAAGCATGAGTTGTCTTCCATATTGATTCATCTGTTTAGAAAAAGGTATTTAGCAACACACACACATTTCAGATGCAGTAAATGGCTCTTAATTGATGCACAACATCCTTTGTTTCATTATTGAGGAGCCTAGCTCATTATCCTGACATTCCCAGCTGTAACTAAAAGTACAGCCTCCTTGGAATAAACAAATACAACGAGAAGCACCCAGAACACCAAATGAAGCCACTTTATCATTCTGAGAGCCAGAGAGAGAGAGGTAGAAAGAGAGTGTGGTGTGTGAGGGAGTGCATGCATGTTGCATACACTCCTACCCTCTGGAGATGAGGCACTCTGGTGGATTTCCCCAGTGCCTAGTGATGCTTTTTGGACACTAAGCCCAGGTTTAGAGTCCACGACGGTGTGACATTCTAACACGCTGCTCTGTAATTGACTCATTAGACTCTGTCAGTCAGGGGCGAGCTGACCTGTTCAGCTCAGAACCAAAGATTGACAAGCTGTACCCTAATGCCCTAGCTATTCATTTCTCATTGACCTAGTTCAATGACCTCTCTCTCTCTCTCTATCCCTCCCTCTTTCTTTCCTTCTCCACCTCTATTTTACTCCCATCTCCCTCTCTCTCTCTTTTTAATTCTCTATCTCACTCTGACTCTCTTTCCTTCTCTACTTACCTCGCTCTCTGTGAATGCAATGATGATATTAATGTAGACAAGTCTCTCTCCTCTCAATATCCTTTCTGCCCCCCCCCCCCTCCCCTCCCCCCGGTCCACACAGATCACAGTATAAGACTGCTAGTTGTGTCGATCCTACACCACTCTGACAACCACTTTCAAGGTTCAGTTACTGTAGGTATGACTTTTTAAACTGTTGCAGTCTTTGGCTGTTGTCCAGCTGTCTAAGTCCAGTAGGCGTTTCTCCGTATGTTCTCCCCAGTGATTGAAGGGATTGGACTGCACCATAGGAGCATTATCTATTTAAGGGGGTCTTATCATCTAGATCAGATTGGGATCCTGTTTCTTAATGGCTATTTTGTCAGCGCACCCGACTGCACCACCCCCCCCCCCCTCCCTCCCCACACACACACACGTTACTGTACACTCTCTCACATCTCTCAAACGCACGCACGCACACACACCCGGGCAGCAGACAATTGATCCATGTTGGCTAGGAGACTAAGGTCTTTTGTAAACAAAGGCCGACAAACGCATCATGGAAGTAATGATTTGACATGTGAACGGGCCAATCCCTCTGTTTCTCACAGTGTTAGATTGAAAATAAGATTCTGGGATCATACCTTAAAGACGGTTCAACAATGACTCAACCCAACGAACGGAAGCAAATATAAAGCTCACTTTAAAGAGGCCATCTCGGATTGACACATCCATTTGTGGACTTTTAAATGATTTCTATATACCCACTGATTCTTGAAGAACTTGGTGCAACTGTCTTACTCCATCGCAAACCAAAAGATATGCTTGTTTTACTCCATGTCAACTACAAGTTTGGCAAAAATAAGGTAGTGTAATTAAGAACAGTATCTTGCAGGATTCAACAGATGGAGTTGTCCCTTTCTCTGCGATCGTCATTCTAATGGAATCCAGAAAGAACAGAACCCTGTCCTCAAACATCATCCTTCATCAATTCTGTCAAAATGCCACTTTGGAGGTTTAAAATATCCCTCTGGTGCCCAAGTTGACCTATTTTAAGAAATGCCATTAGCTGGTGGACATAAAGTCAAAGATTTTTTAATAGGCTGATGCAGTATTTGTTACAGGTTATCATAGGGTAAAATGTGCCAGGTTATCTAATGGGAACAGCTAAGATGTATATAATTTTAATCACATGCAACTACATCAACTATTTTAATTGGCTGATGCACATTTTGAGACGGAGAAAAGGTTTAAACTTTTTCTACTGTTCGCAAGTATGGACCCATCATTTTCACCTCATGGATGATCAGTCCTTGCATCCATAGTTCTGTCTATACAGTTGAGCGTGGTTATATTTCTCCAGCTCCATCTCTCAGCTGTTTACCAAAAACATGGCAAGGGTGACTACTTTCTTGTAGTTTGAATCCCAGATTGCCCCTTCAAGGTGCTGTGTGGTACCATGTCTCCTGTATTCTTGCATACAGTGACACAGCAGTATCACGTTCTCCTGCGATGACTCACTCATCCCCAACAGCCATGAGTGGAGCCTCGTGCCCTGCCTCCTGACTGGACGTAGAGAGGGTTCGGAGAGAGGACGAGAGGAGATCCCTTGCTCCCATGGACGCCCTATGTGTGTGTGTGTGTGTGTGTGTGTGTGTGTGTGTGTGTGTGTGTGTGTGTGTGTGTGTGAATGTGTGTGTGCTTGTTGGGGGCTCCAGTGTGTGTGTGTGTGTGTCCAGAAGGAATCTTTCATGAGTCATTTATCAGGCCACTGTCTCTGTCCCTGGCTTTCGTGTGGCTGGAGTCTCAGTGCAGGATGGGGACTGGGTGGCTACACGCACTGGGGGCTACAATGGCAACATTATTCTGTCTGTCTCTCTTTAAGAGGCCTTGTGTGTGCTGGGACTGGGCCTCAACCAAAACAGAAGGGCAATCCCCTTCCCACGTGTGTGTGTGTGTGTATGTGGTTTGAGATAAGGCTTGCTATAATGACTCACACTCACAGGGTGGTCAGAGGGGCCAGGTCAGTTATCCAAAGCGTTTATAGGATGTGTGTATTGTAGGGTGGGGGTTTATTTTCTAAACTTAGGCAGGATAGTCATCTGGGCCCAGTTTCTCAAAACATTTCTATCTGATTTTGAAAACTGAAAAACGAGATTCTGATCCTCCGGATAGGGATTTGGATTGGATAATCCAATCTTGACCTGTAATCAGGATTAAATGTTCATTTTGCGTTTTTCAAAACTCCAATGGTAGTGACTAGGATAGTTTTGATGCTAACAATGTGGATCATCTTGATCCCACTGGAAAGGTGGATTCAGAAAGGTAAAAAGCACTACAACCAAGACATTTCAATGTAACTAAGGGGAGGTTTAAAAAACAAAGCTTCATTATGTTAAATGGACTGCTGTGTAGGTATCTGGACAGTCGTTATATTGGGTGTCATACAAATGCATGTACTTACAAGTGAAATGCAGCCTCTATTTCTTATTTATAGTTACCTTCATTCGTGTAGTCCACTCATCTCAGTTTCCCTATGACAGTGTAGAAGTAGTAACACAACCTGTCCAGTAGATGGCAAGGTGTAGGCCTGTTCAAATCTGCAATCTTGATATTGAGGCATTTGGATCAGAACGAACTGGCTCAAGATCGGATTGATCTGATCCTGGGTCGCAAAAAGGGGAATACTTGTTATCCAGATTTAAAAAAATAAAAAATAAAAATGGGCTCAGAAAGCAAGGATTGTTTGGTGGGAAATGTATAATCTCTCAAAGCAAAAGTGTTAGTATCTTACTGTGTGTGTGTGTGTGTGTGTGTGTGTGTGTGTGTGTGTGTGTGTGTGTGTGTGTGTGTGTGTGTGTGTGTGTATGTGTGTGTGTCTCAGAGAGCCAACAATAAGAGCTGACTATTCTAGGTCACTATAGGTCGTATGCCTCACTTTAACCAGAAGCACAGTCACTGTTTGCCAAGTTTCCTTACTGCTTCCAGGTAATGAGGCCTCTGACTCTGTTGGGCCCTTAGACCCTTTCGACAATGGTCGTCCCTACTTTGGTCGTCCCTACTTTGTTAGATCCTGGTCCAGAGTCATTAGCGCCAAACTAGGATGGACCCACCTCATCAAGCGCTTCCACCCAGAGAATGCACTGATGTGGGATAGAGGTCAAAGGGCACTCCCATGGCAGTGAACCACCACAGCTCAGACAATCAGAGGAGCAAGGTACATATAAATCACTGTTCTGGACTCCCGGCATCCAAACCACACAAAGAACAGGGTGGTGTACACAGACAGGTGTGTGTGTGCACATGTGGGTGTGTGTTTTAAGTGTGAGGCGGTAAGTATATTTGTGTATGTGTGTCATCAATAATATTTGCAATAATATTTGTGTACATGTGCTATCAACTGTGTATTCTCAGTTCATTGGTTCCAACATGTGTGTGAGTGTGAGGGAGAGTGTTTGATGTGTGAGAGAGTAAGCCCTCTCCTCATTTTGTGCCCAACATTTGTGTGTGTGAAATAAACTCTTTGTGTGTGTGTGTGTGTGTGTGTGTGTGTGTGTGTGTGTGTGTGTGTGTGTGTGTGTGTTGCAATCCGCTGTGTACATGTGTGCATGGCTATCTCTGGGACTCCTGCTGGTTGTCTACGGCTGTAGGTAACCGGAGAAGGTGGTGAGGGAAGGATGTGGAGGGGGAATGGGAGATGGAGGGAGGGATGTAAACTTGCGTGGAGGAGAGGAGTGAGAAGGGCAAGCAGTTGGTTATGACAGGGTGCAGTAGTGAGATGTGGAGCGGTGTGTGTGTGTGCACTAATAAATGGGTCAGGGAGGTTAGTGAACTGTTATGTCTTGGAGATCTAGGGAATGTATAGAAGAATACAATGTAGACATAGGAACCTGACTCTAATGAGACACTCATATCTGGTGTGTGTGTGTGTGTGTGTGTGTGTGTGTGTGTGTGTGTGTGTGTGTGTGTGTGTGTGTGTGTGTGTGTGTGTGTGTGTGTGTGGGGTGCGAATGAATGGATACTCTTAACTAAACACTTGTATGTTTACTCTACAAATGGCATAATTTCACCATCTAAAGCAATCTGATAGAGATCCAATATTTCAACACGTTTGCAAAGATAATTTTCAGTTTCCTGTATCTCAAAGGCTGTGTTTACACAGGCAGCCCATTTCTGATATATTTTTTACTAATTGGTCTTCTGACTACTCAGATGTGAAAAATATCTGATGTGATTTGTCAAAAGACCATTTAGAGGAAAAAAATATCAGAATTAGGCTCTCTGCGTAAATGCTGCGAAAGTCTTAAAAATCCCTAGACCAAACAAACGGAAACTTCTCAAATATATTCCTCTCCGATTCCCAAGGTGCCATATTGTACCAAATACCCCCCAAAAAAACACCTGAAAGTGAGCTTCAATTCAGTAAATTGGTCAAGATTTAGAAGCATGGAGCGCAAAGCTGAAGAGTAAGAGTAACCGTCTAAGTTGGTTTTCACTCAATTAGCCACTAATTGCTTTGCCTTAATGAGCAGTACATTTCTCAGCCTTAATGAAGCCTCTGGCAGCCAAGCCGGTGTCACTCAAGAGGCTGTGTGTGTGTGTGTGTGTGTGTGTGTGTGTGTGTGTGTGTGTGTGTGTGTGTGTGTGTGTGTGTGTGTGTGTGTGTGTGTGTGCACATGAGTGTATGTTTAATCTGTCAAAGTGTATGCAAGAGTGTGTGTGTGTGTGTGTGTGTGGCCAGAGATGTCTCCACCATGTATCTGTAGCTCATTGGGATGTTTACAATTCTCCATCAGGAATGTTTCTCTGGACTACATCACTGTTTTCCAGAGCAACGAACCAGTCATTTCTTCATGGCTTTATGTCTATTCTATGTATCCTCTCCCCTGTAACTATTGCCCAGGTCATTGGTGTAAATGAGAGTGCGTTCTCAGTCAACTTACCTGGTAAAATAAGGGGTTAAAGAAATTCTAAATAGTAACCCAACATACTGTAACATGAGTCCAAAACATCCTTAAGGAATCCAAAGTCATTAAAGGGGCACTTTACCATTTTTAAACATCAAATCCATAATCTCCAGCACCAGCCCAACATCAATATATATAGAAACAGCAGGTTTCTATGTTTTGTAGTCAAAAATATAGAAAAAGATAATTTGCGTCATAAACTGTATGTTGACATTGCGGTGGTACTGGGGATGATGAATATGAGTTTGAAAAGCTGTGGAATTCCCCTTTAACCTATGAGACCAGGCAAATTGTCCTGTTCTCATCAACTCATAAAATGGTCCTCATCTCCAACACCACTTGGTAAATGATGACCTGAGGTGCTCTGAGGTACAGGAATGCATGAGGGGAAAAAAGTAACCAACACAATGCACAGCGGACAAATCTGTGTATCTGTGGCCCACCGTGTATCTGTGGTAGGTGTACTGGACTGGACAGCGCTTTCTAAGGTGCTCATTAATTCAATGCATTTCTGAGACTGCAGATCACCCATACCCATATGAAAACTCAAGCCGAACCCTACCGGAGCCTTATTTAAAAAATATTTTACGAGCCCAAGCTCGAATGATAAAACATGATTGTGCCGTTATACAATACTTGGGCCTAACGTATATCCTACGCACGGCAGGAAAACAGTAAATAAAGCCCGTAGATTTAAGATGTCTTTGGTATTGGTCTACAGCAAAATGAATCAAATGAATAGTCTTTGATTGTGGACTGTATGCATACTGTATGGACTGGTTAGAATAGGGTACATTTCAAACTTTCTATCAATGAGGATGGGAGAGGCCTATGCCATGCTAATGGTTTATTGATTGTGCAGGCGGTCAACAGAGTTACAATTATAGTGAATTTGTATTTGATTTTGAATAGTAATAATAGGGACTATTTTATATTTTAAAACCTCTTAAATGTAACTAAATGTAATCAACAGTGTAATCCCCAAAAGAAATGACTTATCATGAGGGCCATAAACAATAACTAGTAATGCTGCATACTCCAAGAAAGGTTAAAATCTCACCTTTCTGGTGTAAATAGTTAAACATTGCTGAGGTGTAGTCACTTTTGAGGACACAAGCTCAAGTACACAGTACAAACATGACTTGAAATTTGAAAATATTTATATGATGTATTTCCTATTCAAAAAAACTGTATGAATAAGGATTGAAATGTTTTTTTTTTTTTTTGAACTGTAAAATACATATTTGTATATTTAGTGTTAGAGAAAAAGTGCATACTTTCTAAAGGGCTCTAATCCATGCTTTTGTCACTTCTAGATTAGACTACTGCAATGCCCTACTCTCCAGCTACACAAATAAAGCACTAAAACTTCAGTTAGAACTAAATACAGCTGCTAGAATCTTGACTAGAACCCAAAAATGTGATCGTATTGCTCCAGTGCTAGCTTCCTGTTAAGCCTAGGGCTGATTTCAAGTTTTTACTGCTACCTACAAAGCATTATATGGACTTGCTCCTACCGATCTCTCCAATTTGGTTCTGCCATACATACCTACACATAAGCTATAAGACGCAGGCCTCCTTACTGTCCCTAGAATTTCTAAGCAAACAGCTGGAGGCTGGGCTTTCTCCTATAGAGCTCCATTTTAATGGAATGGTCTGCCTATCCATGTGAGAGACGCAGACTCGGTCTCAACCTTTAAGTTTGTATTGAAGACTCATCTCTTCAGTAGGTCCTAGGATTGAGTGTAGTCTGGCCCAGGGGTGGGAAGGTGAACGGCAAGGCACTGGAGTGACAAACCGCCCTTGCTGTCTCTGCCTGGCAGCTCCTCTCTCTCCACTGGGATTCTCTGCCTCTAAACCTATTACTAAGGGCTGAGTCACTGGCTTACTGGTGGCTCTTCCATCCCGTCCCTAGGAGGGGTGCGTCACTTGAATTGGTTGAGTCACTAACGTGATCTTCCTGTCCGGTTTTGCGCCCCCTCGGGCTCGTGCGGTGGGGAAGATCTATGTGGACTATACTCAGTCTTGTCTCAGGGTAGTATCAAATCAAATCAAATGTATTTATATAGCCCTTCTTACATCAGATGATATCTCAAAGTGCTGTACAGAAACCCAGCCTAAAACCCCAAACAGCAAGCAATGCAGCTGTAGAAGCACGGTGGCTAAGAAAAACTCCCTAGAAAGGCCAAAACCTAGGAAGAAACCTAGAGAGGAACCAGGCTATGAGGGGTGGCCAGTCCTCTTCTGGCTGTGCCGGGTGGAGATTATAACAGCACATGGCCAAGATGTTCAAATGTTCATAAATGACCAGCATGTAATGTGGTGGTCTGTTGATATCCCTCTATTGATGTGGGGGCTGTGCTTTGGCAAAGTGGGTGGGGTTATATCCTGCTTGGTTGGCCCTGTCCGGGGGTATTGTCGGACAGGGCCACGGTATGCACCCTCTAATTCTCACATCTCACCTGGCCTGTTCACCGGACACGCTACCTTGTCCCGGACCTACTGTTTTAAACCCTCTCTCTCTTTTTCCCTCCCTTCTTCTCTCTCTCTACCACACCTGCTGTCTCGACCTCTGAATGCTCGGCTATGAAAAGCCAACTGACATTTACTCCTGAGGTGCTGACCTACTGCACCCTCTACAACCACTGTGATTATTGTTTGACCTGCTGGTCATCTATGAATGTTTGAACATCTTGAAGAACAATCAGACCTTAATGGCCATGTACTCTTGTAATCTCCACCCAGCACAGACAGAAGAGGACTGGCCAGCCATTAAAGCCTTGTTCCTCTCTATGTTCCTGCATTTCTAGGGAGTTGTTCCTAGCCACTATGCTTCTAAATCTGCAATGCTTGCTGTTTGGGGTTTTAGGCTGGGTTTCTGTTTAAGCACTTCGTGACATTTGCTGATGTAAATCAAATCAAACTTTATTTGTCACATGCGCCGAATACAACACCTTACTGTGAAATGCTTACTTAGAAGCCCTTAACCAACAATGCAGTTCAAGAAAGAGTTAAGAAAATATTTACTAGATAAACTAAAGTAAAAAAGTACAAAAAGTAACACAATAAAATAACAATTATGAGGCTTCATACAGGATACTGGTACTGAGTCAATGTGCGGGGATACAGGTTAGTTGAGGTAATTTGTTAATGTAGGTAGGGGTAAAGTGACTATGCATAGATAATAAACAGCGAGTAGCAGCAGTGTAAAAACAAATGGGGGGGGGGGGGGTCAATGTAAATAGTCTGGGTGGCCATTTGATTAATTGTTCAGCTGTCTTATGGCTTGGGGGTAGAAGCCTTTTGGTCCTAGACTTGGCTCTCCGGTACCGCTTGTCGTGCGGTAGCAGAGAGAACAGTCTATGGCTTAGGTGACTTCCCCCTGACACTGGTCTCAAAACATACAATGTGGTGCAAATACAAGCCCAGGCCCAACCCTAATAAATTCTCAAATTAGAACGGATCATTTTGACACCAAACCCACCACTTGTGTGCGTGGCCAAAGAGCAACTCTCTCACCACTACCAGCCAGCTAGAAAGTGGTTACAATAATACAGAAGCCAAGCATTATCCATATTGACTACTGTGTTTAGATACAGCCACCAATCATCATTTATATATCAGAATGTCTGTGTGAAAAGAGAACACTATGCAGGTTTCCATTGAAAACAATGTAGCAAAAATATATATATTGCGACATGTGCAATGGAAATGGCAGCTATAGGAGAAATGTTCTAAATATTGACAACATTTGTATCCCTTCAATGGGATGGGTTTTTCTTTTGTCAATCTTTCCTTACTTTCCTTATGTTTTTAACCTTAATTGGTGAAAATGATTTTAAACTTAAGTAATATAAAAACAAAAACATAGCCAAGTTGGCGGTGGTGAATGAAAATGCAATTAAGGGGATACAAATGCATCATACGTGTTAAGTTATATTTTAAATTCACCATATGTTTATTGCATTAAAAGTTTAGTACTGATTTAAATGCATATAAGGTGGTTTCTCAGACACAGATTAAGTCTGGTGCTGGACACTTTTTCTTTTGTTTATAGTGATTGGCCATGTACTAGGCTTAATCTGTGTCCGTGAAACCATCCCAAAGTGTTTTAAATGAATCATTAATTGCACCCCGAGGGAATAACAACACACGTCTAGGTTTTTGAATGACGCTTTTAACATGGTGGGAAACTGCATCGGGTTTTAAAAGGGTATCCACCTGAAACAAGTGGGTAGAGCAAAGGGTTGAGAGGGTGAAGATAATACAATTGGAATACAACCATAATGTCATAAAAGAGGCTTACTGTAGGTAAGGCAAACATTTTCAGAAATGTTCCTAGGCTTAAACTAAATGTTTCCCACTAATAATTTCAGATATTGAGAAAATGCGTACAAATGTTAACATAGCTTATCAATAAAAAGTAAATTACAAACATCTTAACATTTGTCATTAGCAGACGCTGTTATATTGTGCTTCTTAAAAATCGATGATCGAGTAAGGTTTTCAGAGCATAAAAACGGCATAGTTTGCCTAATTTCATAGATGTAACTCTGCATTTACCCACATGTATCTTTGTTTTACATGTTCGAGTTGAAGTTTGAACTTTATCGCAATCAGCAGCCACCCAAAAATCTCTGTTTACACAACATGTGTCATATATTTTTTTTACAACGTTAAGAGTTACAGGTCTTTTTCTGTCTTATTTGCATTTATTATGGATCCCCATTAGCTGCTGCCAAGGCAGCTACTCTTCCTGGGGTCCGTCAAAATTAAAACATTACAATACATTCATTACAGATTTCACAACACACTAAGTGTGTGCCCTCAGGCCCATACTCCACTACCACTTATCTACAACACAAAATGTGTACGTGTGTGTATAGTGCGCATATTGTCGTGTGTGTAGACAACGCATGTCTGTCTGCTTGTGTTGTTTCACAGTCCCCGCTGTTCAATAAGGTGCATTTTTATCTGTTTTTTTAAATCTGATTCTACTTCTTGCACCAATTAGCTGATGTGGAATAGAGTTCTGTGTAGTCAAGGCTCTATGTAGTACTGTGCGCCTCCCATAGTCTGTTCTGGGCTTGGGGACTGTGAAGAGACCTCTGGTGACATGTCTTGTGGGGTATGCATGGGTGTCTGAGCTGTGTGCTAGTCGTTTAAACAGACCTCTGGTGGCATGTCTTGTGGGGTATGCATGGGTGTCTGAGCTGTGTGCTAGTCGTTTAAACAGACAGCTCTGTGCTTTCAACATGTCAACACCGCTCACAAATAGAAGTAGTGATGAAGTCAATCTCTCCTCCACTTTGAGCCAGGAGAGATAGACATGCATACTATTCATGTTTGCTCTCTGTGTACACCCAAGGGCCAGCCATACTGCCCTGTTCTGAGCCAATTGCAATTTTCCTAAGTCCCAATTTGTGGCATCTGACCACATGACCGAACAGTAGTCCAGGTGCGACAAAACCAGGGCCTGTAGGACCTGCCTTGGAGATAGTGCTGTTAAGAAGGTAGAGCAGCGCAGACTTCTCCCCATCTTAGCTACTGTTGTATCAATATGTTTTGACCATGACAGTTTACAATCCAGGGTTAGTCCAAGCAGTTTAGTCACGTCAACTTGCTCAATTTCCACATTTATTTCAAGATTTAGTTTAGTGAATGATTTGTCCCAAATAGAATGCTTTAAGCTTTTGAAATATTTAGGATGAACTTATTCCTTGCCACCCAGGCTGTAGTAGCTGACGTGTATAGTGTTGAGTCATCCGCATACATAGACACACTGGCTTTAATCAAAGCCTAAACTACTTTAACGATTTTTTTAACAGAACAGCCCCCACAACCTTTTTATCATCAATTTATCTCAGCAAATCAACAAGTTATTTGTGTAAGTGCTGTGCTTGTTGAATGTCCTTCCCTACCAGCGTGCTGGCTGAACGTCTGTTGTCAATTTGTTTACTGTAAAATAGCATTGTATCTGGTCAAAACAAATTTCTAAAACTTTACCAAGGGTTGGTAACAGGCTGATTGGTCGGCTATTTGAGCCAGTAAAGGAGGCTTTACTATTCTTGGGTGGCGGAATGACTTTAGCTTCCCTCCAGGCCTGAGGGTACACACTTTCTAGTAGGATTAAATTGAAGATATGGTAAATTAATAAATTAAAGAATTCAATATTGTCTGCTATTATCCTCAGTAATTTTCCAACCAAGTTGTCAGACCACGGTGTCTTGTCATTGTTAATAAACCATTTTTTCACCTCTTCCACACTCACTTTATGTCACATCCTGACCAGTATAAGGTTAATTGGTATTGTAGTTTGGTCAGGACGTGGCAGAGGGTATTCGTTTTATGTGGTTCGGGGTGGTGTGTTTTGTTGAAGGGGCATTTGGTTTAAGTATTCCGGGGTTTTTGGGCACTGTTTGGTTTTCTGGTATTCTATGTTTAGTATAGTATGTCTGGTTCTGTGTTTGGTTAATTGGGGTTGGGACTCTCAGTTGAAGGCAGGTGTTGTCTATCTGCCTTTGATTGAGAGTCCCATATATTAGGGTGTGTTTGTGTGTGTTATTTGTGGGTGATTGTTCTGTGTTTAGCCTTGTGCCTTACCAGACTGTTTTTGTTGATCGTTCGTTCTTTGTTATTTTGGTGTTCATTTTGTATTTATTAAAAAGCAAGATGAGCATACACATACCTGCATACCATCATTTTTGTCAGATATACTTGAATGTGTAGCGTTTCATGCCAATTAAAAAATCATTAAAGTAGTTGGCAATATCAGTCGTTTTTTTTAATGAATGAGCCATCTGATTCAATGAATGATGGAGCGGAGTTTGCCTTATTTCCCAACATTTCATTGACGGTGCTCCAAAGCTTTTTACTATTATTCTTTATGTCATTTATCTTTGTTTCATAGTGTAGTTTCTTCTTCTTTTTATTCAGTTTAGTCACATGATGTCTCAATTTGCAGTACGTTTGCCAATCGGTTGTGCAGCCAGACTTATTTGCCATTCCTTTTGCCTCATCCCTCTCAACAATAAAATGTTTCAATTCCTCATCAATCCACGGGGATTTAACAGTTTTAACAGTCATTTTCTTAATGGCTGCATGCTTATTAGTAACTGGGATAAGTAATTTCATAAATGTGTCAAGTGCAACATCTGTTTACGCCTCATTACACACCATGGACCAACAAAAATGACTTACATCAACATAGGAATCACTACAAAACTTATTTCAGGAACAAAGGGATGGAATGCCCCAACACCCTAAGTCAATGGGGCGGCAGCGTGGCCTAGTGGTTAGAGCATTGGGCTAGTAACTGAAAGGTTGCAAGTTCAAATCCCTGAGCTGACAAGGTACAAATCTGTTGTTCTGCCCCTGAACAAAGTTGAGTGGTGTTACAACCCACTGTTCCTAGTTAACCCACTAGGCCATTATTGAAAAGAAGACTTTGTTCTTAACTGACTTACCGACTTACTTAGTTGCAAGATTTTTTTTAAGTTACATTCTTTGGGGTTTTATTGACAGGGAGATGAAATGAGGAGGGGGAGACCGATAGAGGACATACTGTGTAGAAGTGCGGTGGGAACAGGACTCAATCCCAAGCAGGCAGTGTCTGCTTGGGCGCTTATGTTTGTCCTGTTACACACCTGTACAATGTGTATCTTGCATATCCCAACGCCCCCTGAGACACCCACAGAGTGGGGTCACGACCAGGGTCACCATTTTCCAGGGCCCTTGGAGGGTTAACGTCCTTGCTCAAGAGCACAGCGACATTTTTTTTCTTCTTCACCTTGTCAAGTCCGGGTTAGGAACCAGCAACCTTTCAGTTACTAGCCCAACACTCTAACCTCCAGGCTATCCTGCCGCCACATGTGCCAAGGGCAGCAGCCTTAACTGCTGGACCAAACTCAGGCACATCAATCTGAGTGTTAAACTAACAGGAATACTTGACATACCATCACAGGGCAACCTAGTACTTCTGACCCTGGCACCCCTGTGACTGCCAACAAAAACATCTGGCATTTCTCTGGAAAGGGAACCAATTTCACACCTTGTGCCAAGCTGGCAACGGATTCTCGGTCACTCACATGGAACACAGTGCCGTGTATGTGTGTAGGCTATTTGTCAGTGTGTGTGTGTGTGTGTGTGTGTGTGTGTGTCTCTCTATGTGGGTGTGTGAATGCCTATGTATGAGATTGGGTCAGGCACTACTCAAGCATCTCCTTGAGTTGGCAGGTAGCCTAGTGGTTAGAGGAGGCAGGTAGCCTAGTGGTTAGAGGAGGCAGGTAGCCTAGTGGTTAGAGGAGGCAGGTAGCCTAGTGGTTAGAGGAGGCATGTAGCCTAGTGGTTAGAGGAGGCAGGTAGCCTAGTGGTTAGAGGAGGCAGGTAGCCTAGTGGTTAGAGGAGGCAGGTAGCCTAGTGGTTAGAGGAGGCAGGTAGCCTAGTGGTTAGAGGAGGCAGGTAGCCTAGTGGTTAGAGGAGGCAGGTAGCCTAGTGGTTAGAGCGTTGAGACAGAAACCAAAAGGTTGCTGGATTGAATCCCCGAGCTGACAAGGTAAAAATCTGTCGTTCTGCCTCTGAACAAGGCAGTTAAACCCTCTGTTCCCCGGTAGGCCGTCATTGTAAATAAGAATTTGTTCTTAACTGATAAAGATACATTAAAAAAATCTCCTTTATGCTTACATTCCTTCAGCGCAGGGGTCTGGCAGTTAAAGTTAACCCTAGATGCTTGGGTCAGATTTGCACTTTCCCGACTAATGGTTAATGTTAGGATTAAGGGAGGGTTAGCTGATCCTAGATCTGTACCTAACAGAATGTGTCGCCTGGAGCCTGCCTGGTGCTGAAAGACAGATGGATGGGCTCCCAAGCTTTGGAATCCAGTTGTTCAGTTTCAACACACCATGGCCACATCACCATTGCTCATGTGTTTGGGCCCAGGTCAAAAGTAGTGCACTAAATAAGGAATAGGGTGCCATTTGGGACACAGACCATCTTTTAGTTCCCATGTATTTAAATTGAGTATTTTCCCTCTAGATAACTTTGCTATTTATAACGGTTACAAGGAAAGTCCTGAAAGTGATGTTGTGAATGTCATAACACTCGGAGTAAAATACCACAAACCAGACAGGAACCGCAAACACTATTTGATTAGTTTGATGCAAAGTAAACAGCTGCCCGTGGCAACGTCATATCACTGAGTCACAGTGTAAACTTGTATAGGTTATGTTAGCCACATGCTAACACCTGAGCTAATAACTTTATCTGAGGTATTGAATGACAAACAGACTAGCATGTTCATTGGCCCCCTGCCCCCACAGTGAGGCATGCTGTGCCAGGAGCCACGGCGTTGCTATGACAACGGTCGGTTGAAAAAGATGGTGGTTGGTTCTCGTGTGTGACTGACTGAAAGTAGGGGAAGCAGCCAGTGCTTTCATGGTAAAATGTGGCACAAATTTACACCAGGTTACTATACAAGAAGGAATAGTCACAGCACAGAATTGCACACTTATACCATGTACCAAGTCTGATTCAAAGGAGAAATCTCACAAATAAGTCAGCCGAATAAATAAAATAAGTCAAATTGGATGAAGTTGCCCCTAGACCAGGGCTGTTCAATGTCGGTCCTGGACGGCCAAAACACTCATTTGCATCCTCTCCTTCTGATCAAGTACTGATTCAGACCTGGGACACCAGGTGGGTGCAAATAACTACCAGTTAGAAACAAAAAACTGAATTGGACAACCTTGCCCTTGATCTTGTGTCAGTTTTGCTTTCGCCCACTAATGGTTAAAGAGCGACTGAACGAACCGATTCCGCACGTGTTTTTCTGTTGCTCAATAAGAAAAACGAGATTTCAGTTTTGGGGGTGTGGTTCGATGTGGCATTTACTGATGTTTGTCCCCCATGAGACGCCATAGGATCAAATCCAGTATCACTTCTTCAAAATAGTTAGAATGAATATAAGATACCTCAAGAAATCTCTAATAAATTGACATTTTTGCAGAGGGGATTTCAGTAGCGCAATTTTACGTCTACAGTTGAAGTTGGAAGTTTAAATTACACTTAGGCTGGAGTCATTAAAACTTGTTATTCAACCACTCCACAAATTTCTTGTTAACAAACTATAGTTTTGGCAAGTTGGTTAGGACATCTATTGTGCGCATGACACAAGTAATTTTTCCAACAATTGTTTACAGAGAGATTATTTCACTGTATCACAATTCCAGTGGGTCAGAAGTTTACATACAGAAATTGACTGTGCCTTTAAACAGCTTGGAAAATTCCAGAAAATGATGTTATGGCTTTAGAAAATTCTGGTAGGCTAATTGACATCATTTGAGTCAATTGGAGGTGTACCTGTGGATATATTTCAAGGCCTACATTTACATTTAAGTCATTTAGCAGACGTTCTTATCGAGAGCGACTTACAAATTGGTGCATTCACCTTATGATATCCAGTGGAACAACCACTTTACAATAGTGCATGTAAATCTTTTAAGGGGGGGGGGGGGGTTAGAAGGATTACTTAATCCTATTCTAGGTATTCCTTAAAGAGGTGGGGTTTCAGGTGTCTCCGGAAGGTGGTGATTGACTCCACTGTCCTGGCGTCGTGAGGGAGCTTGTTCCACCATTGGGGTGCCAGAACAGCGAACAGTTTTGACTGGGCTGAGCGGGAACTGTGCTTCCTCAGAGGTAGGGAGGCGAGCAGGCCAGAGGTGGATGAATGCAGTGCCCTTGTTTGGGTGTAGGGCCTGATCAGAGCCTGAAGGTACGGAGGTGCCTTTCCCCTCACAGCTCCGTAGGCAAGCACCATGGTCTTGTAGTGGATGCGAGCTTCAACTGGAAGCCAGTGGAGAGAGCGGAGGAGCGGGGTGACGTGAGAGAACTTGGGAAGGTTGAACACCAGACGGGCTGCGGCATTCTGGATGAGTTGTAGGGGTTTAATGGCACAGGCAGGGAGCCCAGCCAACAGCGAGTTGCAGTAATCCAGACGGGAGATGACAAGTGCCTGGATTAGGACCTGCGCCGCTTCCTGTGTGAGGCAGGGTCGTACTCTGCGAATGTTGTAGAGCATGAACCTACAGGATCGGGTCACCGCCTTGATGTTAGTGGAGAACGACAGGGTGTTGTCCAGGGTCACGCCAAGGTTCTTAGCACTCTGGGAGGAGGACACAATGGAGTTGTCAACCGTGATGGCGAGATCATGGAACGGGCAGTCCTTCCCCGGGAGGAAGAGCAGCTCCGTCTTGCCGAGGTTCAGCTTGAGGTGGTGATCCATCATCCACACTGATATGTCTGCCAGACATGCAGAGATGTGATTCACCACCTGGTTATCAGAAGGGGGAAAGGAGAAGATTAATTGTGTGTCGTCTGCATAGCAATGATAGGAGAGACCATGTGAGGATATGACAGAGCCAAGTGACTTGGTGTATAGCGAGAATAGGAGAGGGCCTAGAACAGAGCCCTGGGGGACACCAGTGGTGAGAGCACGTGGTGCGGAGACAGATTCTCGCCACGCCACCTGGTAGGAGCGACCTGTCAGGTAGGACGCAATCCAAGCGTGGGCCGCACCGGAGATGCCCAACTCGGAGAGTGTGGAGAGGAGGATCTGATGGTTCACAGTATCAAAGGCAGCAGATAGGTCTAGAAGGATGAGAGCAGAGGAGAGAAAGTAGGCTTTAGCAGTGCGGAGAGCCTCCGTGACACAGAGAAGAGCAGTCTCAGTTGAATGACCAGTCTTGAAACCTGACTGATTTGGATCAAGAAGGTCATTCTGAGAGAGATAGCAGGAGAGCTGGCCAAGGACAGCACGTTCAAGAGTTTTGGAGAGAAAAGAAAGAAGGGATACTGGTCTGTAGTTGTTGACATCGGAGGGATCGAGTGTAGGTTTTTTCAGAAGGGGTGCAACTCTCGCTCTCTTGAAGACGGAAGGGACGTAGCCAGCGGTCAAGGATGTGTTGATGAGCGAGGTGAGGTAGGGGAGAAGGTCTCCGGAAATGGTCTGGAGAAGAGAGGATGGGATAGGGTCAAGAGGGCAGGTTGTTGGGCGGCCGGGCCGTCACAAGACGCGAGATTTCATCCGGAGAGAGAGGGGAGAAAGAGGTCAAAGCACAGGGTAGGGCAGTGTGAGCAGGACCAGCGGTGTCGTTTGACTTAGCAAACGAGGATCGGATGTCGTCGACCTTCTTTTCAAAATGGTTGACGAAGTCATCCGCAGAGAGGGAGGAGGGGGGAGGGGGAGGAGGATTCAGGAGGGAGGAGAAGGTGGCAAAGAGCTTCCTAGGGTTAGAGGCAGATGCTTGGAATTTAGAGTGGTAGAAAGTGGCTTTAGCAGCAGAGACAGAAGAGGAAAATGTAGAGAGGAGGGAGTGAAAGGATGCCAGGTCCGCAGGGAGGCGAGTTTTCCTCCATTTCCGCTCGGCTGCCCGGAGCCCTGTTCTGTGAGTTCGCAATGAGTCGTCGAGCCACGGAGCAGGAGGGGAGGACCGAGCCGGCCTGGAGGATAGGGGACATAGAGAGTCAAAGGATGCAGAAAGGGAGGAGAGGAGGGTTGAGGAGGCAGAATCAGGAGATAGGTTGGAGAAGGTTTGAGCAGAGGGAAGAGATGATAGGATGGAAGAGGAGAGAGTAGCGGGAGAGAGAGAGCGAAGGTTGCGACGGCGCAATACCATCCGAGTAGGGACAGAGTGAGAAGTGTTGGAGGAGAGCGAGAGGGAAAAGGATACAAGGTAGTGGTCGGAGACTTGGAGGGGAGTTGCAATGAGATTAGTGGAAGAACAGCATCTAGTAAAGATGAGGTCAAGCCTTGTGAGTAGGGGGGGAAGGTGAGAGGGTGAGGTCAAAAGAGGAGAGGAGTGGAAAGAAGGAGGCAGAGAGGAATGAGTCAAAGGTAGACGTGGGGAGGTTAAAGTCACCCAGAACTGTGAGAGGTGAGCCATCCTCAGGAAAGGAACTTATCAAGGCGTCAAGCTCATTGATGAACTCTCCAAGGGAACCTGGAGGGCGATAAATGATAAGGATGTTAAGCTTGAAAGGGCTGGTAACTGTGACAGCATGGAATTCAAAGGAGGCGATAGACAGATGGGTCAGGGGAGAAAGAGAGAATGTCCACTTGGGAGAGATGAGGATCCCAGTGCCACCACCCCGCTGACCAGAAGCTCTCGGGGTGTGCGAGAACACGTGGGCAGACGAGGAGAGAGCAGTAGGAGTAGCAGTGTTATCTGTGGTAATCCATGTTTCCGTCAGCGCCAAGAAGTCGAGGGACTGGAGGGTAGCATAGGCTGAGATGAACTCTGCCTGGGTTGTGCGCGCTGGGACCACCAGGTTAGAGTGGCAGCGGCCACGCGGTGTGAAGCGTTTGTATGGCCTGTGCAGAGGGGAGAGAACAGGGATAGACAGACACATAGTTGACAGGCTACAGAAGAGGCTACGCTAATGCAAAGGAGATTGGAATGACAAGTGGTCTACACGTCTCGAATGTTCAGAAAGTTAAGCTTACGTTGCAAAAATCTTATTGACTAAAATAATTAAAATGATACAGTACTGCTGGCTGGTGAAGTAGGCTAGCTAGCAGTGGCTGCGTTGGTAACTTTGTTTGAAAGAGTAGCTGGCTAGGTAACCTCGATAGTTTCAGTACTACACCTTAACATGATACAAAGGCAACTATGTAGCTAGCTTGACATCATGGGAAAATCAAAAGAAATCAGCCAAGACCTCTGGTTCATCCTTGGGAGCAATTTCCAAACGCCTGAAGGTACCACATTCATCTGTACAAACAATAGTACGCAAGAATAAATACCATGGGACCATGCAGCCGTCATACCGCATGTCTCGTTGAGATGAACGTACTTTGGTGCGAAAAGTGCAAATCAATCCCATAACCGCAGCAAAGGACCTTGTGAAGATGCTGGAGGAAACAGGTACAAAAGTATTTATATCCACAGTAAAACGAGTCCTATATCGACATAACCTGAAAGGCCGCTCAGCAAGGAAGAAGTCACTGCTCCAAAACCACCATAAAAAAGCCAGGCTACAGTTTGCAACTGCACATGGGGACAAAGATCGTACTTTTTGTAGAAATGTCCTCTGTTCTGATGAAACAAAAATACTGTTTGGCCATAATGACCATCATTTTGTTTGGAGGAAAAAGGGGGAGGCTTGCAAGCCAAAGAACACCATCCCAATCGTGAAGCACGGGGGTGGTAGCATCATGTTGTGGGGGTGCTTTGCAGCAGGAGGGACTGGTGCACTTCACAAAATAGATGGCATCATGAGGAAGGAAAATTATGTGGATATATTGAATAAACATCTCAAGACATCAGTCAGGAAGTTAAAGCTTGGTCACAAATGGGTCTTCCAAATGGACAATGACCCCAAGCATACTTCCAAAGTTGTGGCAAAGTGGCTTAAGGACAACAAAGTCAAGGTATTGGAGTGGCCATCACAAAGCCCTGACCTCAATCCTATAGAAAACGTGTGGGCAGAACTGAAAAACCAGCTCTGTTAGGAGGAATGGGCCAAAATTCACCCAACGTATTGTGGGAAGCTTGTGGAAGGCTACCCAAAACATTTGACCCAAGTTAAACAATTTAAAGGCAATGCTACCAAATACTAATTGAGTGTATGTAAACTTCTGACCCAGTGGGAATGTGAAGAAAGAAATAAAAGCTGAAATAAATCATTCTCTACTATTATTCTGACATTTCACATTCTTAAAATAAAGTGGTGATCCTAACTGACCTAAGACAGGGAATTATTACTTGAATGTCAGGAATTGTGAAAAACTGAGTTTAAATGTATTTGGCTAAGGTGTATGTAAACTTCCGACTTCAACTGTTGCTAATGTGTTTGGTGCAGTATTGGATAGATCACAATCACCCCAGCAGTTTAATCAAATCAAATGTATTTATATAGCCCTTCTTAGATCAGCTGATATCTCAAAGTGCTGTACAGAAACCCAGCCTAAAACCCCAAACAGCAAGCAATGTAGGTGTAGAAGCACGGTGGCTAGGAAAAACTCCCAAGAAAGGCCAAAACCTAGGAACAAACCTAGAGAGGAACCTGGCTATTAGGGGTGGCCAAGTCCTCTTCTGGCTGTGCCGGGTGGAGACGATAACAGAACATGGCCAAGATGTTCAAATGTTCATAAATGACCAGCATGGTGAAATAATAATAATCACAGTAGTTGTCGAGGGTGCAACAGGTCGGACCTCAGGAGTAAATGTCAGTTGGCTTTTCATAGCCGATCATTCAGAGTATCTCTACCGCTCCTGCTGTATCTAGAGAGTTGAAAACAGCAGGTCTGGGACAGGTAGCACGTCCGGTGAACAGGTCAGGGATATCCCGTGGTAGTGGGTATTGTTGAAATCAAAACCCAAACCTCAAGTCATTATGAAGTCTTGTACACAAATCTCACAAAACTCCGTTTGGACGATATTGACTTTACTACCAAAATGAACCTCTACGGAATCGGGCAGAAAGCTTAAATTCTTGTTAATCTAACTGCACTGTCCAATTTACAGTAGCTATTACAGTAAAATAATACCACGCTATTGTCTGAGGAGAGTGCACAATTATGAACTTGAAAATGTATTAATAAACCAATTAGGTACATTTGGGTAGTCTTGTTACAACGTTTTGAACAGATATGCAATGGTTCATTGGCTCAGTCTGCACATACACTGCTACCATCTAGTGGCCAAAATCTAAATTGCATCTGGGCTGGAATAATACATTATGGCCTCTCGAATTTCAAAGATGGTTAAAAAAAAACGGTTGTTTTTTTCTTCGTATTTTTTTTTTACCAGATCTAATGTGTTATATTCTCCTACATTAATTTCACATTTCCACAAACTTCAAAGTGTTTTCTTTGAAATGGTATGAAGAATATGCACATCCTTGCTTCAGGTTCTGATAGGCAGTTAGAGTTTGGTATGTCATTTTAGGCGAAAATTGTAAAAAAAGGGTCAGATCCTACTTGCGCTTTGTCAATTTTGGCATTAATAGATGTTTCTGACGACTATCGATGTCACATATGCTATTTTCAACGAGAGAAGTTGGTTCTTGAGTTCAGTTAAGGTTTAAGATTAGATTAGGGGAGAGGAAGCTGATCCTAGATCTGTACCTAGGGAAAATTTCACCCCGGAGCCAGCTGAAACAGCCACAGCACTTTCTGCAGACGGCTGTGTTAGTCCAATGGGTACGAGGACAGGTGAAGGTCCAGTCAACGACTAACTAACTCATCAGCCCGTCATTCCCATCTCCATTGAAGCACCCACTTAAACAATCCCCTTTTTAACTCCACGTTACCCACCCACTTTCCTTTTCCCATGGCCCATATAACCCCAAGACCATTTGCATCCCAAATGGCACCCTATTCCCTACATAGAGCACTACTTTTGAACTCTGGTCAAAATTGGTGAACGATATAGGTAGAGGGTGACATTTGGGACCCAGCTCAGGAGTCTCTGGCTTTATAATGGAGTGTATAATAAAATGAGGAAATCCACTCAGGCTACGCAGTGAAGTCTGATTAACTCCGATACGGAGCTCATGATGTCATGATAAGGAGGGGTTGAAATGAATGCGGGCAGCGGTGATGGACGATGGAATAGGGCTTAATGCATCGGAATGTGGTTTTATGAAGAGGGTGAGGTCATAAAGAGAGCGAGCATCCGTCTGTTATTGCGGTTCGGGCAATGCGAGGGCATACGGGACTCCTACATGCTCCTGAACGCTCAGCTCTAGAATTATTTTAGGGGCCGCATGGGAGTGATAACTCTTTCCCGCTTCACCCGCTCCAGAGTAGGGCTTTGATTGACAGATGTTAACAAGCTAAGGTGTGCTAGGAGGCGCTGGTGGAATAGGGAAGCTGAAGAACATATCAAGGGAATACCGTGTCTGCCTATTTTCTGCTTTCGAGAAACGACTAGAGCACCCTGAGCATTGTTTTTTTAGGATTACGTGTTTTTTTTGGGGGGGGGATTCACATCAGAATGTGAAATTAGGAGGTTTCAAATGAATTCACAACACCCCTTCGACCTAGCCCCGAAAAAGAAAACAAGTAAAAAAATATATTATAAAAAGGTCATACATTTGTAAAATTGAGGAGATCAAAAAGACAAAGACCAGACATTCAGAACTGACAAATAGGACTTAGAAGAGAAAAAAAGCTAAGAAATTAGCTGAATTTCTAGGATATCAAAAATCCAAAGGCCAGGTATTCAGAACTGGCAGAGGAAGAAGAAAACGGAGTGGAAATGTGACTCACCAGATAGGCCTTTTATTAGAGCGAGACGACTTCTGTCTCAAAGTGGGGAAATGATAAGACCTTGACATGAAGATTAGAAACAAACCCAACAAAGCATGAAAAGATGTCTGAGGCAGCAAATGAGGGACCGCGACCCTGTGAACGTGGCCGACTCCATATAATGGGGTGTGACAGTAGATTTGTCATGCGGTGTGATAGTAGATTTATTGTGTCCTTCTGTGACCGTGCTTGAGTGGGAGTGAGACACACACACGTTGATACAGACCCACACTCTTACAGACAGACAGACTCTTACAGACAGTCAGACTGACACAGACAACACACTCGCACAGACTGACAGACAGTCCTGGCTCTCAGAAGTAGAAGGATCATAATGGGACAGACACTCAAATTTAAAGTAATACATAGTGTGAGGCCTGGCAGCCATATTTAAGTTTGTTTGGAGTTCCCTTTAAATTGATGCTTACCACAATATCTTTGAGGTTCTCTGTATCCTATATGGTATATCCTAAAGATTAGAGACAAAGACATGCATAGATACCACGCATTACAAATACATATTATCACATCTGCATAAACCTCTTTTTTTGTCAGAATCGTGTTCATTAGGCAACAAATGCAGAAAAATGGCCTGAAACACGAATGGACTACCTGGACTTGTCCAATAAGAAAGCTCATTCACATTTTCCTTTGCAGAACATTTTGAACACAACACTAATGAACACAACCCATAAGGTAAAGGGGTCAGGGTGTTTCAGCGGAGTCAATCACCACCTTCCGGAGACACCTGAAACCCCACCTCTTCAAGGAATACCTGGGATAGGATAAGGTAATCCTTCTAACCCCCCCCCCTTAAAAGATTTAGATGCACTATTGTAAAGTGGTTGTTCCACTGGATATTATAGGTGAATGCACCAATTTGTAAGTCGCTCTGGATAAGAGCGTCTGCTAAATGACTAAAATGTAAAAATGTAAAAATGTTTCAACCCAGTCTGGGTTGTATTGACTAGGCATCAAACAGAAGAAAACAAATTGAAACTGGAAGGCGGCTACCTGGACTAAATGGACATTTATTTTTCTGTTGCAAAAAGGTTTTGATACGGTGTGCACTAATGAACAAGACCCAGGTAGAGTGAAGGGTGTCAAGGTGATTCACCATAGTCTGGGTACAGGGTACAGACAGTGACCTGTGGAAGTTTAAGGATGCATCCCAAATGACACCCTATTCCCTATGGGCCCGATTCCGACTTAGGAAATGTTTGCCTTTTCAACACACTTCACAGTAGTTGGTATTTAGACTTACCTTATGCAGGTGCGTAACGGCCTTTGCAGGAGTGGTTCCCTTATTTATGCACATTTTAGGTTAGGGTTAGGAAAGTATGAATGAATCATAAGGTTTGGAGAGCCTTTACGTACAAAATAGATTGATGAATCAGTAATACAGTGGTTTGAGTCATCCTGAAAGTAGTCATATTCAAGTTCAATCCATGAGTTATAGGAAGGTGGGAAAAAAAGTGTACAATAAGGGTTGAACAATAGTCCTATAAATATACCCTAATCCTCACTAATCATTTAACTGTATGAAAACGGCCCAGTGAACCGTGCTCCAAGTTTAACCTGCTACGTGTGGTCCATAATGTGAGTTCCATAATGATTCAAATAGGCTACATGTCCCAAATTATTGCACAACGTTAGCCTGGCGTGGATCAGAAAACCAGTCAGTATCTGGTGTGACCACCATTTGCCTCATACAGTGTGACACATGGCCTTCGCATAGAGTTGATCAGGCTGTTGATTGTGGCCTATGGAATGTTGTCCCACTCCTCTTCAATGGCTGTGCGAAGTTGCTGGATATTGGCGGGAACTGGAACACGGTGTCGTACACGTCAATGCAGAGCACCCCAAACATGCTCAATGGGTGACATGTCTGGTGAGTATGCGGGCCATGGAAGAACTGGGACATTTTCAGCTTCCAGCAATTGTGTACAGATCCTTGCGACATGGGGCCGTGTATTACAATGCTGAAACATGAGGTGATGGCGGCGGATAAATGGCACGACAATGGGCCTCAGGATCTCGTCATGGTATCTCTGTGCATTCAAATCGCCATCGATAAAATGCAATTGTTTTCGTTGTCCCTAGCTTATACCTGCCTATACCATAACCCCACCGCCACCGAGGGGTACTCTGTTCACAAAGTTGACATCAGCAAACTACTTGCCCACACACCGCCATACATGTGGTCTGCAGTTGTGAGGCCGGTTGGACATACAGCCAAATTCTCTAAAACAACATTGGGAGACAGCTTATGGTAGAGAAATGAACATTAAATTATCTGGCAACAGCTCTGGTGGACATCCCTGCAGTCAGCACGCCAATTGTACGGTCTTTTGAAACTTGAAACATCTGTGGCATTGTGTTGTGTGACACATTTGCAGATTTTAGAGTGGCCTTTTACTGTCCCCAACACAAGGTGCACATGTGTAATGATCATGTTGTTTAACCTGCTTCTTGATATGCCACCCCTGTCAAGTGTATGGATTATCTTGGCAAAGGAGAATTGCTAACTAACAGGGATGAAAACAAATTTGTGCACAAAATTAGAGAAATAAGCTTTTAGTGAGAATGGAATATTTCTGGGATTTTTTATTTCAGCTCAAAACATGGGCCCAACACTTTACATGTGGTGTTTATATTTTTGTTCAGTCTATGTGGGTATTACTGACAGTGACTCCTGATAGTGGCTAATATTTAACATGATACAAATTGTAAAATAAAATGGAAAAAAGCTTGGGTATATAATTAAAACATTTTAAAGTGCATACATCAACTTGGCAGGTTCAGCCCTACAAACCTATAGCTTGGTATTCCAAATTGAATCCACGCAAATTATGAGGGCACACAATAAAATGTTTGAATAACTGCATAGCTATTTATAGCCTAATTCACTGAGGAAAATGGGCCACAATACATATGTTATTCATGATTTCCTCACGCGTAAAGGTCGTGGCATTAAGTCAAGGTCAGAATACAGCTGTAGACACCTCAAACACACCTTTATTTCTTAGGTCTCCATCCAAAACAAATAGCGGGTGAACAGCATGCTATTATCATGCATAAATTCAGGGTCAGAATACGCAGAGAGAGAGTGCATTCAAGGGAATTACGTTCCATTTACGCATGCTTAACTCGGGTCAGAATCGTCCCCAATATGCCCTACTGGCCCTGGTCAAAAGCAATGCACTATGTAGGAAATAGGGTGCCATTTGGGATGAAGTCTGAAACACACTGACTGGCCTCGGCAGTAATTAAACACTAACTTATAAAATGAGCCCTCAACAGATTCTAATTATCGTCATTTCAACCTCTAATTCCACCAATCAGCCAGATCTTCCATTTCTGTGGGAGCAAATTGGGAGGTAATCACTTCAGCACAGAGATCTCAGTTTTAATCGTTGAGTGTGTTTCAGTCTTTATCAGCAGTAAGACTGGGTTCTGCGTCCCAAATGGCATCCTATTCCCTAAATAATGCAATACTTTTGACTAGAGCCCTATGAGCTGGTTCAATGGGCCCTGGTCAAAAGCATGGCACTATGTAGAGAATAGGGTGCCATTTGGGACGCACCCTGGGCCTCTCTGTTATCATAGAGGGCTAATTTATCTCCAATGGGAAAGCTAAACGGAGTTGAAAATCTTAATGAATCATTTGGGGCGAGATGAGTCATCATATTGGCGATTGATAGTCGGGATCATTTGCATAACTTTGCAATTTCATCATCCTGTAAAATGATACCGCTAAATTGGTGAACAATAAATGAATTTATCTTTGCATACTGCATATGATCATTTACAATGTATATTTAAATGCACAGCATAATATAAAATGTATCATCATTAACGTACAACATGATATGGTCAGCGTTGTGGTTTTTTACCATCACACAAGGGAAATGATATCAATGGCGAGAAAGGATTATCCCAGTGCATATGAGTAATATGTTCAAGTGTCTCTCTTAGGCCTTCATCACTGGAGACTGGCACCGTATTCCCTATTTAGTGCACTACTATTGACCAGGTCTCATAAGGCTATGGACACAGCCCATATGGGTTCTGCTCAAAAGTGCAGTATATAGGGGATAGGGTGCCGTTTGGGACATGTGATGTGATGAATATAGTTAGTCAACACAGAACATTTCATTTGTTCAACAGTGTCTTTATGATTACATAACCCAAATTTGACATAGCCATTTTAATCATAAACACCACACACATTATACTTTACTTAAAAAAATACATTATGGGCAGCAGAATTTTGTTATAGGCAAACAACAGTTAAATGGAAGGTTTTTAGCAAAGGCCACAACCAAATCAAAACAAATTCAAAAAACACCCACATCTAAAAAGGCAGATGGAAGAGACACGGCAGGAGGGAAAAGATGCTTCGATATGGACTTCATTTCCTGTTCCTCACTTCCTGTTCCTCCGACCTTGTTTCTTAGGATCAACTTCCTGTCCAGTGTCAACTTCTTGTCCAGTCGTCTTTTTGTCTTCCGTTATCTCGAAACCCTAATTTTACCATCCCTGGCCTCTCACTGTTGTTCCAGAAGGGGAGGGGCCTGTCTTTAAGTTTGTGCAAGCCAGCAACCCTGCAAGAGCTCGGCTGGTATTCAATTAAAAGTCTCTTTCCAATCTGTACATTATGTCGACCTCCAGTCATTCTGGACCCCTGTGAATCTAAAGTCATTATTTACATCCCCACACACACATAAAGAAACATTTCTAAACATACCTCTATACATACAGTACACACACAGACCTTCACTGCTTCTAAAACGTGTCAGCAGCTGAGAGGAGTGGTGTTCCGATGATGGTCTGGTCCATAAACCAACCCTGCCAAATGGCACCCTATTCCCTACACAGTGCACTACTTTTGACCTGGTCCAAAGAAGTGCACTAGATACGGAATAGAGAACACTTCCCCTACTGCTTTGATGTTTGTAGATCTCAAAGACCTGGATAGGTGTAAGCAGTATGGCTCAAGCCCATTGGACATCTAGTTGGAGCCTTATTACTTACACCAGTCTGATTTGTTCAGATCCGGAGACACCAAACGAGGCAGGGGGGCGAGGATGTTTTCAGACGGGGGGCTGTAGAGAAGCAACGAGTGCGTCTGATTTAGGGTTGGAGTAGTCAGTAATCTTTACAAAATTCCCAGGTTTTCCAGAAATCCCGGGTTGGAAGATCCAGGGAATCAAGAAGAAATCAAATAAGGTAGAATCCTGGGAATCTTCCAACTGGGATTTCTGGGAAATCTGGAATTTTGGGAAAGTTTCCAGAATTCTGCAACCCCAGTCTGAGTCCATCTAGCTATCACACCTACACCGCTCCGATCATTGAGTTCTTCTGGCGTGGGTCCGGCTGCCTGCCGTCCCTGTAGCCGTCGCCGTGGCGCTCGGGGCTGGCGAAGCGTCCGGGGCTGGCGTCACGGTAACCGCCCCTGCCCACTGTCTCGTAGCGGGGGGCACGGGTGCCTGGTGTGGGGGTCACATCCTGGCGCTGAGCAGCCCGGTGGGGCGAGGTTTGGTAGTACCTGGGGTCCACCTGCGGTGGCCCAGCGGACGAGGTGACCCGAGGCAGGCTGGAGGGGCGGGGCTGGGCCTCTCTAGGGGGGTAGTAGTTGTCCCGGCCGGGGTAACCGGGTGCTGTCCTAGACTGGGTGGGGTAGTCATTTGGATCCGTTCTCCTGCGACACACACACCCACACACAGAGGACAGAAACATTAGAGTGTAGACCATTTTTTCCCTAAAAATGTGTTTTCAGTCAACTTGTGTGTGTGCATATGCTTGTGTGTAAATGCACATATCTGATTGAGTGTGTGAGTGTGTGACCCAGGGGGGGGGGGGGGGGTAGCGCAGTAAGGAGGCTACAGGCAGCTGGGTGTCTCAGATTCCCTCCCAGTGACTGTGGGGTGATTAGGTGGCTAAGCTCCTGGGGTAAGGAGACACTCAGGGTGACTCACAGAGGCAGGATGGATCACCTTTCACAGCCCCATTCACATTTTCCCTGCTCACGCTCTGCCCTGCCTGGGCTAAGTTACACACACAGCCAACAACCAGGACCAAAGCCCAAAACTAGGCCTTCTCCCAGGTCAGATAGAGGTGATAGTAGAGGGGAAACTGCACTGGTAAATTCCCTGTACATTTTCATACATGTACTTGTGATACCAACTTGCTTCACTTACACACACACTTCCCCAAGGTGGCATTACACACATGACCATAAACCACATCCCACCCACCAGCTCTACATCCTCTGAGGACAATAACATGTCCATCTATTCATCAATCCAGCCATCCCTCAATCTCTGGATGGAGAGATGGATAAAGGGATAGATTAATAGATGTGATGCTGTGAAAGGGTCATTTCAGGGCAGATTTGGCGTGTGTAAGCTGGTGGAAAGATGTTCAGGCTAGTGGGAAGATGGAGGAGGATGTGGAGGCGAAAGCCTGTTTGGAGGCCTTGAGCTGGGGTGAAGGCTCAGATGCTCTCCCCTCCCTCAAAACCCCCGCTGGCTGGCTGCTAATCACTAGTGATGAAACATCTGGCTTTCATTTCTCTCCATCTCTCGCTCTCTTTCTCTCCCTCCTTATCGCTTCTCTTGGCCCTTAGTGACATCATAGGGGCCCCAAGTCTACATAAACCACATGCTGTTGATATCTGGCATGCCTAGTCCACTGCCCCGCACACCAGAGATCTCCCAAGGGAAGCACATACACAACTTGACGCACAGTCAACAGGTGCAGAGCCGTCACACTGAGCATGCCTGTGAGTGGACAGTGAGAACCTCCTTCCCTCAGCCAGGGCATTGAAAATGGGTCGTGGATGGGTATTCCAGCATGATAATGACCCAAAACACACGGCCAAGGCAACAAAGGAGTGGCTCAAGAAGAAGCACATTAAGGTCCTGGAGTGGCCTAGCCAGTCTCCTGACCTTAATCCCATAGAAAATCTGTGGAGGGAGCTGAAGGTTCGAGTTGCCAAACGTCAGCCTTGAAACCTTAATGACTTGGAGAAGATCTGCAAAGAGGAGTGGGACAAAATCCCTCCTGAGATGTGTGCAAACCTGGTGGCCAACTACAAGAAACATCTGACCTCTGTGATTGCCAACAAGGGTTTTGCCACCAAGTACTAAGTCATGTTTTGCAGAGGGGTCAAATACTTAAATCCCTCAATAAAATGCAAATCATTTTATAACATTTTTGACATGCGTTTTTCTGGATTTTTGTTGTTGTTATTCTGTCTCTCACTGTTCAAATAAACCTACCATTAAAATTATAGACTGATCATTTCTTTGTAAGTGGGCAAACGTACAAAATCAGCAGGGGATCAAATACTTTTCCCCCCCACTGTATGTGTGTGTGTGTGCATGTTTGTGTCTGTGAGTGTATGTGAAAGGTGTGTAATATACACTATATATATACAAAAGTATGTGGACACCCCTTCAAATTAGTGAATTCGGCTATTTCAGCCACACCCGTTGCTGACAGGTGTATAACATAGAGCACATAGCCATGAAATCTCCATGGACAAACATTGGCAATAGATTGGCCTTACTGAAGAGCTCACGGTCTCCATGTCCGAGCAGCCGCACACAAGCCTAAGATCACCATGCGCAATGCCAAGCTTCAGCTGGAGTGGTGTAAAGCTCCCTGCCATTTGATTCTGGAGCAGTGGAAACGTGTTCTCTGGAGTGATGAATCACGCTTCACCATCTGGCAGTTCATGCCAGGGGAACACTACCTGCCTGAATGCAACTGTAAAGTTTGGTGGAGGAGGAATTAATGGTCTTGGTTTGATTGTCATGGTTCGAGCTAGACCCCTTAGTTCCAGTGAAGGGAAATCTTAACGCTACTGCATACAATGACATTCTAGATGATTCTGTGAAAAGCCCTTTCCTGTTTCAGCATGACAATTCCCCCATGCACAAAGCGAGGTCCATACAGAAATGGTTTGTCGAGATCAGTGTGGAAGAACTTGACTGGCCTGCACAGAGCCCTGACCTCAACCCCATCAAAAACGTTTGGGATGAATTGGAACGCTGACTGCGAGCCAGGCCTAATCACCCAGCATCATGCTCTTGTGGCTGAATGGAAGCAGCCAACTAATGCACTTGTGGCTGAATGGAAGCAGCAATGTTCCAACATGTAGTGGAAAGCCTTCCCAGAAGAGTGGAGGCTGTTATTGCAGCAAAGGGGGGACAAACTCCATGATGTTGGAATGAGATGTTCGACGAGCAGGTGTCCACATACTTTTGGTCATGTAATACAACCTGACAGAGGGAGGTGTGATCCTATCCACATGGGCCAAGTGAACGCTACCAATAACATGTCATGTAATGAATCTGACTCACACCTCTCAACTGTCACCACTCTATAGCTGCATCCCAAATGGCACCCTATTCGCTATATAGCACACTACTTTTGACCAGGGACCATAAGGCTCTGGTCAAAAGTAGTGCACCATATAGGGTATAGGGTGCTATTTACATTTTGGGACACATGCTATACCATGCAAACAGCCCTTGAGATGTGGCCTGAAAATGGGGAGATGGTGTGTGTGTGTGTGTGGTGGGTTGTGTGTTTATGTGGTCTGTGTGTCTCTATGTGGCGTGTTGTGTGTGTGTGTTATGTGTGTGCGTCTATGCGCTGTGTGTGTGTGTGCAATGACATTTGAGCATAGTTTCCACCTTACGACAAGGAGGAATTTGGCCCTGGTTGAGTGAGGGGGACTATTTGCACCTGCCCAAGGAAACGGAAGGCTAATTAGGCCCCGTGGTTCTTATCTGACCTCCATTGGTGGGAGGGAACACAGCTGGTAGCTAGCAGCCATGGAGGCCACAGAGAGGTTGCTTGGAGGGGATCTAACCCATTCTCTGGAGGATCCATAGCACTTACTGACAATCTGCATAAGTGTGTGTGTATGCGTGCGAGTGTTACAGTTTGTGCTATGGACTTTCCAAAATAACGGACAGACGGAGGGATAGACATACACATGGCAGGCTGAGTGCTAGAGACAGAGGCCAGACCAGGCTGGTTTCACATTAAAGGGATATTTGGCAACTTGGCCTTTTATCTACTTCCCCAGAACTAGATACCCATAGATTTCCATTCATTGTGCCAGTCGCAAAACTACCTTTAACTTCCTTCATACTGGACGCAGAGACATACACATGGTATCCACGAGTTCATCTGACTCTGGAGAAGTAGATAAAAGGTTTTCATTGTCAAAATCCCAAACTATCCCTTTAAAGAAAAACCATTAGGCTGCTATAGAGAGAGGTTATTGTTAATCAAACCAGGCTAGATAAACATTGGGGAGAGGGCTTTCACACAGACAAGCATGCACACACCCACACACAAAATGTCTCTGTGTTTGCCATCCCTCTGTCTACTCTATAGTGAGTACAGTGTGAATTACACTTCGCAGCACTGTATCCCACTGAGACCTTTACACAGGAGTAACACGAACTAAAATGAGACTGAACAGCATCAACAATTCTATCAGATATCCTGGTGGCCAATTACTAAGTGGTAAAAATAAACTTTTCAGATTTACCTACTGGTACTTCAACTGGTTCAGATCTCAAACACATTGTCAGCCTTGACTAGATCTTTCCGTCTGTTTTGTGACTTCATTGGTCAGCAGTCGATGACTCATCCACTCAAAGTGTGTGTTTATCCTTTGTTTTATTTAGAAAGCCATGATTTCGTTTTCCAAAAATGCTTGTGCCTGCCTCGGTGACTGTCGGAGAGGGAGAGACCGAAAGAGGGAGACAGAAAGAGCGCGAGCTCTCCAGGCAGCCAGAGTCCACTGACGCAATGCCTTTATGAAAGCCTAATGGCTAAACCAGTTTCATTTCCAAAACACTGATTTCATTACGGGCCCCTCGGTTTCATCGAAAACAGAGTTAGCGGGGGAAAGAGTGCTGCGGCCTGCATTTACTCCGGACCGAAACGGCAACACACTGCCACAAAAGGGAGCAATGACGTGGCGACGTCAAACAAAAAGGTCAAATCCCTTCTTAACAGGTTCCGCAGAGACTTGAAGAACCGATCAGGACCCATATTCACAAAGTTTCTCACAGTAGGAGTGTTGATCTAGAATCAGTTCACCCCTGTCCATGTAATTGTTTTCATTGTGATCATAAGGCACTCCTACTCTGAGACGCTTGATACATACAGCACCAGATCATGTCCCGTGTTAAGGAGCGTTGTGAATGAGGAAGGAGGAAAGTCTACTGTTTAACTCTTCTCTTGGGTCTGAGAAACCTATAATTACTTAGCATGCCAATAAAGGTCAATTAATTGAAATGACCTGAATTGAAATGAGAAATAAGGGATGCGGTTAGTGAGAGACCAATGCTCATGTGCTGATCAAACATTTGCCCAGCATGCACCTGTTTAAGTGACATACAGTGCTGACGTGGCCATCTGTCGGGGAGCTAAGCCATCCTCACAAGGGAGAAAACGTGCACTCACAGCTCCAACCACGGATCATTAGGAGGAGAGAAAAGACCACGGATCAGTGGGTGGGAGATACTGTAGGTGCCGTGGAACAAAATGACTGAGCTGAGACCAGGGAAGGTGAAAGTCAGGGGCAGAGTGTTTGTGTGGTCAGATTGGTCCTCAGGTGTTGAAGAGGACACACAGACAATCCTTCTGGTTTATGGCGAAGCCTTGCACTTTGTGAAGACATTTACATTACTACAGTAGTTCTGGAGTTAAATGTGCCATTCAGACCACACACACACACACACACACACACACACACACACACACACACACACACCCCTCTTCAGCAGACCCTAATTCATGAGGGTAATATCAGTCCTCTATCTGAAGCACTGGCCACCGGCTACACATTAAATCACACAATTATCAGCCCAGCGACCACCATTCACGCACACAACCTCGGATCAGCAGCCTAATCCAATCACCTACGGGTCATGGGCCGTTCTGATTGGCTAACCTGGGGCTGAGCCGTGGAGCCCATGACCCAGTGCTTCAGAACAGTAATGACCTTAATGTGCTCCATATGGGATAGAGTGTGTGTGTTTTACCCCTCCCTCTCTCTCCCTCCCTGTCCCCCCCAGCACCAAAACCCCAGTCTAGGGAAAAGCTGATCCCCACTACAGGAGCAGGGGGGAGGGGTACCACCATTCCCCCCTAAGGCACTGGACTTCCAGACGTACAGCCCCAGCCCCTTCCCCAGTCAGTGTTGGCTCCTTCCTCACAAAAGACAGGCCAAATGTATGCTAATGCAACACAGCCGCACAGCAGAGACACACTCATTTGAGAGGAAATGGCTTTCAATGAGCTGGGCCCGGTTTGAAAAACACATTTATTTCACTTCCCTCTCTATTTCTCTCTCCATATCGCTCTCCCTCTTTCTGTATTTGTCCCCCTCCAAAATCCAGAAATATATTCCCCCAATCTCTCTCTCTCTCTCTTTGATTTTTGACAGATGCATGGAATAAATTTAGGTCCCCCTGTCTTGGTATTGACGCTTCGGGGAGATATAGTGTTTCTGGGGTACAGGGCTTGTGTTTCATCCTCGAGTGAACATCTAAAACAAGAGAGCAAAACATACAAGGTTTGGAATGAATCATTCGGAGGCAGTGCGTGCGGCACTTTCTTCTCTCTTTGTTTTGGTGCTGAAGACGTGCTGCTCCCCACCAGTGGTTTTAATGCTCTGTCACTCTGTGTACTGTAGTCTCACACTGAGACTTGAACAAAAGCTTATGGGGTTGACACCTCTCAGTAAAATCAGAAGAGAGGGCTAAGCGACAGCTCAGACATTTCTCTCGACAGTTCATTTAACCGCCTGCGATTCGACGCCGGTCGAGTGCGAGTGACCATGAGTTAGTCAGACACGTGCTAGCATAATCTTAGCGTTAGCTCACAGTCTAGAACAGACACAGTTTTCCAGACCCAATCAGTCACACTGCTCCTGTCAGTCTACGCTCTGTTTAGTTATAGTGTATCTCAGTCAGTGTGGCTCCACTCCCTTCTCCTTGGTGCCCCTCATATCAGCCGGAGCAATAACCCGTGAAATGACTGCTCTCTCCGCGCTCTCTCCACTGTGTGCTCTGGTTGTCTCCCAGGCCCACCACACTGCACCTATCTCCTGGTTAGCGCTGGGGGACTTTAACACAGAATACTGTGTGGGGGTAGAGGGGAAAGAGTGTGTGAGTGTTTGAGTATATGTACAGAAGGTACTAAGTCTACATGTGTTGAATCAGACGGATAGAGTAACATGGTAATTGTAATATAATGTAAACCATTTAGCAGACCCTGTATCCAAAACACTTACAGTAGAGCGTGCATACATTTCCGTATGGGTGGTCCCAGCCGGAATCGAACCCACGACTTTGGCATTGGGCCGTGCTCTACTAACTGAGCTGCACAGAACCGCATCATGCTCATGCATAATATAGGTGGACCTCTGTGGCGCAGAGAAAGGATCCATCCACCTTCTATCCTTTCTGTCTCCCAGGAGCTGATCAGGGCTACTCCCGGGATGAGGAGGCTCTCCCAAGGCAAACACTCCAGATTTAATTATAAGCTCTAAAGAGGATTACTCGCTCTACTGCCGTGTGTGTGTGTGTGTGTGTGTGCGCGTGTTGATGGTGGCCTAAAACAGATAAGAAGACAGACGGACCGACAGATTTGCATGCACAAACACACATGCCAGGGTTGAGCTCAATTCAAAATTGAAGGCAGTCAATTCAGGAAGTGATTTGAAATAAAAATTCTGAAATGTAAAAACTTTTCAAATAAATAGCTGTAAAGTAATTGAAAATAAGAAATGCCCTTATTTCTATTATTGAACCGTAATTAAAATGTACTTCCTGAAACTAACTGCCTTCAATTCGAATTGAGCCCAACCCTGACAGGCACACACAGCCTACCTGGAGTGGGCTGCGTACTGTCGCTCCACGTCCTCATAGCGGGGTGCCGGGCCAGTATCAGGTCCTCTCACGGCCATCTGTAGAGGAGAGAGGCACATAGTGGTTAATGTTATTATTACTATTACACACCTGTCTGTCGGTCTCTGTCTCACCCCCCCAACGTCACTGGCTAAGCCTGCGGATGGCTTAGTGTTAGGGTTCATATAAGGGTTAGCGTTAGTTATATGGGTAAGGGTTAGTTATATAGTGTTAGTTATATGGGTAAGGGTTAATTATGGGTAAGGGTTAGTTATATAGCGTTAGTTATATGGGTAAGGGTTAGTTATATAGTGTTAGTTATATGGGTAAGGGTTAATATTGGGTAAGGGATAGTTATATAGTGTTAGTTATATGGGTAAGGGTTAGTTATATAGTGTTAGTTATATGGGTAAGGGTTAGTTATATAGTGTTAGTTATATGGGTAAGGGTTAATTATGGGTAAGGGTTAGTTATATAGCGTTAGTTATATGGGTAAGGGTTAGTTATATAGTGTTAGTTATATGGGTAATGGTTAATATTGGGTAAGGGTTAGTTATATAGTGTTAGTTATATGGGTAAGGGTTAATATTGGGTAAGGGTTAGTTATATAGTGTTAGTTATATGGGTAAGGGTTAATTATGGGTAAGGGTTAGTTATATAGCGTTAGTTATATGGGTAAGGGTTAATATTGTGTAAGGGTTAGTTATATAGCGTTAGTTATATGGGTAAGGGTTAATTATGGGTAAGGGTTAGTTATATAGCGTTAGTTATATGGGTAAGGGTTAATTATGGGTAAGGGTTAGTTATATAGCGTTAGTTATATGGGTAAGGGTTAATTATGGGTAAGGGTTAGTTATATAGCGTTAGTTATATGGGTAAGGGTTAATTATGGGTAAGGGTTAGTTATATAGCGTTAGTTATATGGGTAAGGGTTAATATTGGCTCTCCTGAAAAGAGCTCTTTACCTCCACATCCCACATCCCACTCCTCACACAACACATTCAATGTGTATTTATTCCGTGTCACTATAATTCAGATTTTAAATACATCTTTAACTCTGCATTGTTGAAAAAGCATTTCACTGTTAGTTTACACCTGTTGTTTACGTAGCTGATGTGAGTAAGACCTTTAAACAGGTCAACATTCACAAGGTTGCAGGACCAGACAGATTACCAGGACATGTACTGCGGACATGCGCTGACCAACTGGCAAGTGTCTTCACTGACATTTTCAACCTCTCCCTGAGTCTGTAATACCAACATGTTTCAAGCAGACCACCATAGTCCCTGTGCCCAAGAACACTAAGGTAACCTGCCTAAATGACTACCGACCCGTAGCACTCACATCTGTAGCCATGAAGTGCTTTGAAAGGCTGGTCATGGCTCACATCAACACCATTATCCCAGAAACCCTAGACCCAATACAATTTGCATACCGCCCCAACAGATCCACAGATGATGCAATCTCTATTGTACTCCACACTGCCCTTTCACACCTGGACTAAAGAAACACCTATATGAGAATGCTATTCATTGACTACAGCTCAGCGTTCAACACCATAGTACCCTCAAAGCGCATCACTAAGCTAAGGACCCTGGGACTAAACACCTCCCTCTGCAACTGGATCCTGGACTTCCTGATGGGCCAACTCCAGGTGGTAAGGGTAGGTAACAAAACAATCTGCCACGCTGATCCTCAACACGAGGGCCCCTCAGGGGTGCGTGCTCTGTCCCCTCCTGTACTCCCTGTTCACTCATGACTGCACGGCCAGGCACGACTCCAACACCATCATTAAGTTTGCCGATGATACAACAGTGGTATGCCTGATCACCGACAACGACGAGACAGCCTATAGGGAGGAGGTCAGAGACCTGGCCGTGTGGTGCCAGAACAATAAGGAGGACCTGGTTGAGAGCATGCAAAGCTGTCATCAAGTCAAAAGGTGACTACTTGGATGAATCTCAAATATAAAATATATTTAGATTTGTTTAACACTTTTTTGGTTACTACATGATTCCATATGTGTTATTTCATAGTTGATGTCTTAGTAAAAATAGTAAAAAATAAAAAAAATAAAAAAAAATGGAATGAGAATGAGCAGGTGTGTCCAAACTTTTGACTGGTACGGTATATTATCAATTTATCCACAGGGCTGGGCTGATGGGTGCGTGCGCACACACGTACGCGCACACACGTACGCGCACACGTACGCGCACACACGTACGAACACACACGTACGAACACACACGTACGCGCGCACACACACGCGCACACACGTACGCGCGCGCACACTTCAACAGAGACAGTTTTTGGACACTGGGTTGAACATTGCACTCCAAAACACCTTGATAATTGGCTGATTTCAAGATGTCTTGCACACGTTTATGGCTTCCAGTAACAGAGACAGCAAAGCTACGCCACAACATTATTGAACCTCCCCAATGTTTGAATGCTTTTTAGGTTTTTGGTAGCTCTGTGGTGCCAATAATTGTAATTAAAATCATATACAAAATGTACTAAAATGTAATTGGTTCTCCAATGTTGAAAATCCAGTAAGGTGTGGAGAGCAATCCTTTTTTTCCAACTTATTTAACAAGAAATGGGGAATTATTTAACAAAAGTGCAAGGGTGCCAATATACTGTATTTGGCTGCAACTGTAACTAGCTACGACAAGGCTTTCCTAACCATCCCGCCATACCCGTAGCCTACTCTCCTCTGAAAATGTATGTAGAAACCCTCCATGTCTCGAGCTAGACATAAACCATGAGCATAAACCACATTATGCCGAGGAGTCGGCCATTTGGGTATTGAGTATTGAGCCGCTCCATCTTTGTGTGAAGGTTAAAGGCATTATGCAAAGAGGTGCGGGGTAATGGCTGTAGTCGCTGTGTGCCATTTGTCTCGTCGGCTATGTTCCAAATGGCACCCTATTCCTTACACAGTGCACTACTTTTGAACAGTGCCCTATGAGCTGGTCTTATGGGCCCAGGTCAAAAGTAATGCACTACAGGGAATAAGGTGCTATTTGGGACGAAGCCAGGGAGCACGGTAAGCCGGGGGCCAGAGCTCAGGTTAGAGCCGCTTGGTTGCATGTTAAGTCTGGTCATATGTGTCTCTGGGGAAGAGGGAGAGATGGAGGAGAGAGAGAGGGGGGGAGAAATGATGAGAGGAAGAGAGAGTGGGCGATAAGAGGGAGAGAAGGAAAGAAAGAGATAAGAAGAGGGAAAGAGCGGGAGAGAGAGAGAGAAAGCGGGGGTAGAGAGGGGGAGAGAAAGAGAGACAGAGAAGGAAAGATAGAGGGAGAGAAAGAAAGACAACGAGAGAGAGGACAGAGAGAATGTCTGCATAGAGAGCCGAAATTCACTCCAAACATTTTAGTGACAGAGTTGGAGGGGTGAATTTGGCCAGTGGACTACTAGTGGACTATCAAACAAGAATATAACATGATCATTTTGTTCATGTTGTAGCTGTTGAGCAGGTTACGGTCAGTCTCTATGAATAGTGAACAGTTGATAAGTGTGTGTGTGTGTGTGTGTGTGTGTCCAAAGGCCTGGACTCCTCTGGGGTGGTAGTGGTTAACATTTTTACATTTACATTTTAGTCATTTAGCAGACGCTCTTATCCAGAGCGACTTACAGTAGTGAATGCATACATTTCATACATTTTTTTTTTCTGTGCTGGCCCCCCGTGGGAATCGAACCCACAACCCTGGTGTTGCAAACACCATGCTCTACCAACTGAGCTACAGGGAAGGCCCTAACACTTCCTGGAGTCTGTCTGACCCCTCAACCTCCATCCTACACACACACACACACACACACACACACACACACACACACACACACACACACACACCGGGGCATAACTTCTCACCATGGCAACGGGGTAGAGTATAAATCTAGATTCAGTGAATTTTAATGAACCACATCCGAGCAGACAAATTATATTCATGGCAGTCTCTCCAACAACTATTGGACACAAAACAGAGAAGATCATATAACATTTTGTTTCCTATTAAAACCCAGACATTTTGGTTATGAGCCTGACGATGTCGTGTAAGTGTGTGTGTGTGTGTGTGTGTGTGTGTGTGTGTTGCTGTGGATCGCAGAGGCAGTGTTAATGTGTTCTACAGGTAGGGTAGCTTACAGAGGACCATACTTTCTCTGGACACCCTAAGCAGCTGAGGCCAGGCCACAAGCAGCCCATGGGGCATTGTGAGAGGCTGGGGTTTCCCTCCTGCACTGAGAACGTTAAGAGTGCTATGTGGCAGCCCACTCTTCCCACCATGGATGACCCTTTAGTCATATGAAATTAAAACTTTTCCAATTTGACCGGACTACAGACTGCCATACAAGACTGACGGACTACTTTTCTTCACAGTAAAAGACAAACGTCATAGCCAATGGAGAACCACACAGAAAGAATGGGCTTTTGACTAAAGGACAAGTTGATTTTCAAGCTCGAAAATCACCCTTTCTTGCTCGTTTTCTGGAGCGTCTGGAGTGCCACTAAGTGTTCCACAAAAACACACCAATCAAGTAGCTAAAGCCAGCTGTCGCATTCATCAAAAATACAGTGCATATACAGGAAATGAATTTCCTGGAGCACTTTACTCTCCTCGCAATTTATAGTCACGTGCGTACAATAAGCCTCAAACGAGGGCCTGAATGTCTTGACATAAAATACGAGCAATGCTTTCATGGTAAAACGGAGGTACGAGAGGGGGAAAAAAATCATCTTCTGAGCCTCTCTTTCTCGCTCCCTCTCTTTTTGAAAAGAGTAATTGCTTGTGTTGTCTGCCATCCATCCATCTCTGATGCTAATTAGCCGCATCTCTCAGTGAGGATACACAGCCTGGCGCCTGGCACATGCCGCCACCCCCCTCCGCCGAATCCCCTGAACTCCCTCCCGCTGGCACCGGACGCGCCCTCCTGCAGTCGGCTGGCATGAAGCAGCGGCAGCGAGATCCATCCAATATCTGCCATTCCTCATCATTTTCCGTAATGAGATTCCATTGATTTCCGCTCGGGAAACAAACGGGCACTGAGGGAATAGTTTTAGCCGTGGCAGGAGAGTGGGGGCTTTCAGGGAGACGGAAGTCTCAAACTGTGTCTCGCTGCTAACTCAAACTGTGCTCATGTTGCTCTTGGTGTTTTGTAAAATGAACAAACTGCACTCAGTCAGTGTCTAATCAACTCTCACTCTGCGGATCTCTCCCCCATGTTTGGCCAATCCAGCCCTACAGTACGTGTGGTATTGGTCTGTTTGATGCTTCACTGCTACAGTCATGCAGGCCCGTGCCGCCCAATGCCCCCCAAACACTTCCAGAGCTTGTTAGCAGCAGATGGTAAGACATGCATCCCCTCCCCATGCCTCCCCTTACAGCCATGTAAGGTTACTTCCAAACAGAGTGGAACGGAGAGCTAGCGTGAGCAGTGCAAGTACATGGCACAATTGGCCTGTAATTATATTGACTTGTTTTGGGAAATTGGGGTGGGATGGTGGGTGCAGGGGTAGGGTGAGGTTCATATAAACTTGATTGTAGCCCTTGGGGGGTGCGCTGTCCTATCGGCCTCTGACTTTTCGACGACAGGGGCGGCCGAAGAAGCCCTTCCCTGGAGAGCTATGTGGGTGCAGGGTTCTCGTTAAATCCTGTTGTTACACAGCTGGTTTGGATACCGGTCCTCAAGGTCCGGGTGAGCAACTGATTAGTAGAGTCAGGTGTGCTCCATTAGGGTTGGAGCAAAAGCCTGCAGGAGTTAGATCTCCAGGAGGAAGTATTGGCAACTGTGGGTTTGAGTGGTGTTCTCCTCATGTTCAGGGTTACAACTTTGATTCCAAAAGGTTGGGGTGTGAGGAAAATCCACAAAAGTGTCTGACCAATGATTTTGGTGGAGGTGGTCAGGAAAGGAATATTTCCGCTTGTCTGGCTCCAGGTGAGCTGCAGTATCGTCTATTTAAAATGTGACGGACCGTTTGCTCACGGCGCATGTGTTTGTGAGAGGAACATGTCCCCCATAGTCTAGACTCACAGAGTGGTTCCAGTTCTATGAGCATTACAGTATTCTGTCAAGTCATGGCAGCATGCACCCCCAGGGAGCCTGCCAACATTAAAGATGGGAAATTATGATGACCTCAACACACACACACACACACACACACACACACACACACACACACACACACACACACACACACACACACACACTCTCCCATGCAAAATACAACTGAGGGAAAGGTGATGAGGTGATGTGTCCCAACCCAAGGGAATGAGAGAGTGCGGGGAATCGGGGATGGTGTTTGATTGCAGTTTAAACTGCAAACAGATCACACACACTCTCCTGTAGGTCAAAGACAAGCCTCAGGGATAAAGAGGCTCAAATCAGTCCCGGTAGTCTTCGTCGGAGATAACCTAGTCGGGACGGCGCTTACGGAATTCAGAATGAACCGACATAAAACAAAGAGAAGTGAAGCTCTTTGTGTCTGGGGATGAGGAGGCGGCGTGGGGGAACGAGGACGGAGAGGAGAGGGGGGTTCCGTGTTCGGAATGACTCATTGTGACTTTGAAAAGTGTGGAGGAAAACTCTTGAGAGAACTGATGCGACACATTAAAAATGTGTGTGTGTATTGCACATTACATGTAGGGTGTCGGCAAACACATTCATCAAAGAAACCTCAAAGCGGACAGGAGAAAAAAGGAAATATCAAAAGCCATTCCAAAGCCAACGTGAGGTAAGCTAGCTAAACCACCGACAAAACTTAGAAACAAAACAGAATAAAGAAGCCATTGATGACACAGATTGAGGGCTGAAGATGTCATGGTCTCTAAATGCTGATCTAAGGTCAATTTGTCATTATACCCTCTTATGGTTATGGCTTGGGATGTGAGGGAAGAATGCTGATCCGAGATGTGTGCATAGGTCTAACTTCGATCTCTAATGCTGCTCGCCTGGGTTGCAGGGTCCCAGTCTCTCTTTGGCCAGACCCATTGGTCTCCAGTTCAATTGAAATACACTACATGACCAAAAGAATGTGGACAACCGCTCGTCAAACATCTCATTCTAAAATCATGGGTATGAATATGGAGTTGGTCCCCTCTTTGCTGCAATAACAGCCTCCACTCTTCTGGGAAGGCTTTCCACTAGATGTTGGAACATTGCTGCAGGGACTTGCTTCCATTCAGCCAGAAGAGCATTAGTGATGTCGGGCACTGACGTCGCGCGATTAGGCCTGGCTCGCAGTCAGCGTTTCTGTTCATCCCAAAGGTGTTCAATGGGGTTGAGGTCTGTGCAGGCCAGCCAAGTTCTTCCACACCGATCTCGACAAACCATTTCTGTATGTGCATGGGGAAATTGTCATGCTGAAACAGGAAATAGTTTTCCCAAAACTGTAGACCACAGAATCGTCTAGAATGTCATTGTATGCTGTAGCGTTAAGATTTCCCTTCACTGGAACTAAGGGGCCTAGCTCGAACCATGAAAAACAGCCCCAGACCATTATTCCTCCTCCACCAAACTTTACAGTTGGCACTATGCTTTGGGGCAAGTAGTATTCTCCCGGCATCGGCCAAACCCATATTTGTCCGTCGGACTGCCAGAAGGTGAAGCGGGATTCATCACTGCAGAATACATGCTCCACTGCTCCAGAGTCCAATGGCAGCGAGTTTTACACCACTCCAGCCGACGCTTGGCATTGCACATGTTGATCTTAGGCTTGTGTGTGGCTGCTCGGCCATGGAAACCCATTTCATGAAGCTCCCGACAAACAGTTCTTGTGCTGACGTTACTTTCAGAGGCAGTTTGGAACTGTGTTGCAACTGAGGACAGACAATTTTTTACGCGCAACGCGCTTCAGCACTCGTCGGTCCCGTTCTGTAAGCTTGTGTGGCCTACCACTTTGCGGCTGAGCCGTTGTTGCTCCACTTCACAATAACAGCACTTACAGTTGACCAGGGCAGCTCTAGCAGGGCAGAAATGTGACAAACTGACTTATCTGAAAGGTGGCATCTGATGACGGTGCCGCGTTGAAAGTCACTGAGCTTTTCAGTAAGGCCATTCTACTGCCAATGTTTCTCTACAGAGATTGCATGGCTATGTGCTCGAAGTTATACAGCTGTCAGCAACAGGTGTGGCTGAAATAAGCCAACACCCCTCCCCCCCCTTCAGGGCTGAAGCGAGGCCACTGTCCCGAACGGCTGCAGTTACAGCCTATAGCTATTGGGATTAAAGGCTAGTGTTTGTCCCCACTTTTGATTTGGGCTAGGCCGAACTTCTCAATTATACTGCAGCTTATGTAATTATATGGGTCTGTTAGAAGTTAGTCTTTGTATAATACTCCAGGAATAACTGAGCGACTGGCATAGTTAGGAAAGGGAGGGAGACTATGATCAGTGAAACGTGAAAGGGGGTTACAATTGGGCACTCAGTTATACCAAAGTGTCCAATAGACATGCTGACATGAGAAGAGCTTAGAAGGGAGAGAACGAGAGAAAGGAGAGACCTTGCTTTTGCCTGCCTAGAGAGCCAGATGGGCAGAGTTTGCAGTTTTGTGACAAGCCTCAAAAGGCCCACAAGCCTCAAAAGACTCGCCTGAAGGTAACCCGGTACCAGTTAAAAAAATAAAATGAATGGAAGTATACAAAACATTAAGAACACCAACAAATTTTATTAGAATGACCAGGTCAATCCAGGTGAAAGCTATGATCCATTATTGATGTCAACTGTTAAATCCACTTCAATCAGTGGAGACGAAGGGGAGGAGACCGGTTATAGATTTTAAACCTTGAGACAACTGAGACATGGATTGTGTATGTGTGCCGTTCAGAGGGTGAATGGGCAAGACAACATATTGAAGTGCCTTTGTACGGGGTAGGGTAGTATGTGCCTGGCACACCGGTTTGTGTCAAGAACTGCAACGCTGCTGGGTTTTTCACTCTTTCAACAGTTTCCCGTGTGTATCAAGCTGTCCACCACTCAAAGGACATCCAGCCAACTAGACAACGGTGGGAAGCATTGGAGTCAACATGGTCCAGCATCCGGGTGGAATGGTTTTGACACCTTGTAGAGTCCATGCCCCCAAGAATTTAGGCTGTTCTGAGGGCAAATCAATATTAGGAAGGTGTTGCTAATATTTGGTATACTCAGTACGTAAGTAGTTTAGTGCCAAAAAAAGGGGTTAAATGTGTTAAAAAAATATATACAAACAGCTTCCTGATCTTTCTTATATTTCTCAGATATAGGACAGACACTTCAAAACAAACTTTCTTTAGAGAATTATTTTGTAACTTACCTGCAGAAAAACAATGTTTGGAGCTCAAAAAGCAATAGTAACAGTACGCAAATCAGGGAGCCAAATCAACGGCTCTTTCACCAATGCGATTCGGTTCATGAACGAACATCACTAAAAACTAGGATGTCGAAGTATGGTACTGTCCAAACAAAGTTATGCATTGTCATAAATAACTCAATTTTTATGATAAAATATTCACCTAGCCACTCAATGTGATTTTGCTAGCTGAGTCTCCGTCTGTATATTTGGTTAATTGATCCATTACTGGATAAGTGGAGGTGGTAGCTCATTTATTCATTTGCTCATCTATCACTGACCACAAATCAAGTGTATTATTTTAGTCTCGACTCACGTAGTAAGAGCCTAGGCTATTTTCCTATCCAGTCCCAATCCCACTGAAACCCAACATCCTGACTCCTGTCTTGCATGAAAAATGCCTCATTTTAAATGTGTAGAAAGCACATCTCTTACCTATGCATGTCAAAATACCGCTCTAACATTTTCCCCAGCTTCTCCGCGCTGTCTCGTACTTGCTGCCCATATGAGCGCATCGGTAGAGAATGTGTGATCAACAGTATGAGAGTAGATATCGATATTTTCTTAAACAGAGTTGGTCCCCGTTAATATATCTTGACATTTAAACTATTTCCACTCTTTAACACCCCATTATTCATGAGCTGATCTGCCATCTGTATAATCATCAACTCAATTTTGCCAAATATCAGAGATATTCTGCCATTCGTTGAATGACGTTATCTAGCAAGTTTAGCAACGTTGGTCATTTTACTTTTGTTTGATTGCCGTTAAAAAGTTTGTACGATTCGACAACGCTATAGCCTACTCGGGGTGCTCTCTGTGCGTCACTCTTATTTTGGGAGAAGCCTCGCATATTAACCATATCCTGATTGTAAACGCTTTATATGGGCACTTCCGAGTTGTGCAGTATTACCAGGGACACTCAGGATAAATATGAATTATTTCCGGTATTGAAACTTAGTAGATTTTTGGGGAAATATTTATCCTTATTTCTACACTCTCCCTCTCTTGATAAACATCCCTTTTCTCACTTCTGGGTCGTTCCACCTGAAAAGCAAAAGAAAGTATTTCGAAACCCATCATCTCAGATTGTTCTGAAATCGTTTCTGTAGTTAGTAACAGACACGATTAACATTCCTGAAAGTTTAGTCCAAATTGGATGTTGGGTTTATTTATTAAATATTATCTTAATCCTATAATTTAAAATGGCCAATTTTAGTGCAATCAATTAGGTTAATTTCGCTTAGATCAAAAAAGATTTCAACAAAATGATGTTTCAGGAATGCTAATCTTACCTGTCTCTAACTACAAAAACGATTTCAGAACATTCTGAGATGGTGGGTGTCATGGCTTGCTGAAATGACATGGAATGACTCTTCTACCCTCTCTCCCCCTCTTAATGAACCACCCTTTTCCTCACTCTCTGTTGATAAACCTCCCCTTTCTCACTTCTACTCTCTCTGGTGATAAACCTCCCTTTTCCCCCTCTTGCTACACCTTCCTGTTCTTCACCAGTCTCTCCACAAAGCATTCTCTTTTAATCTCTCCCCCCCATTTAATCGCTTCCCATCATTCGACCTCTCTCTCTCTCTCTCTACCCCCCACCTTCCCCCTCCCTCCCTCCCCTCCCTCTCCTCCAGTCCACAACATAATTCTGCAGTAGGCTACCCACGGTGCTACAGTATGTCAGCAGCCCCCAACAGTAAGCAAACACACAGCAGGAGGTAGCACACCAGCTCATCCATTATCCCTTTGTGTTGGTGCTGCTGGGCTGTCAGGCCCAAAACAAGACTGATCTCTGGTCAGTGGTAGATCAGTCACTGATCTAAACACAACACAGGTCACTTCTCTGTAGTACAGCATTAGCTCCCTCCTATGAGGCTTTGATATACTAGATTAAGGAGTAGATAATGGTCCGACTGCTGCTAGCGGGGATCATCTAGACTGCAGTAGGAGCCGGTATCTCCGGTCCTGGAGGGCCGTAGCGTGTGCTGTACGGGCTTTGTTCCAGCTTTAATAACATTTACATTCAAACTTATTGAGGTCTAAATTGAACGGGCACATGATCAAGTCATTGTTTGAGTTGTTAGTGTTAGGCCTGAACAAAAGCCTGCGGTTACCGTGGCCCTCAGTTGCCCCCGTCCACCCCTCATCTAAAGGGAACATCATGCTAAAAAGACTAGGCTCTACACACCCACCACACAATTATGGTTATGCCTGGGCACCTGTGTGGCACTAGGGGGTTCTCCTGCCCCCTGGGCGTCCCACACTCCCACAGTGCTCCTGGGGGTAGAGTAGACCATCACCATCAGATGAGAGGCACGCTAGCCATCCATCACTGTGACGGCGGTGGTTTTTGTTTACTTAATGATGTGGAGGGTGTTTATGAAGCGACGCCGCGCCCGCCACAGCTCGCATCATCTGCCCCCAGGAGTTGACATTAAAACATCATCAACGTGATTGATGTCCGCCCGACAACATTGAACTGCTCCAGAGCTGACGGGTCACATCTTTTGCGGAGTGTGTTTATGTGTGGGATGGTGGAGTGTGGGTAGTATGTGTATTTGTGTGATAGAGTAGGTGTGTGTTTGATAGAGTGTGTGTGTGTGTGATTTGTGTTCATTAATGTGATTCCCAGGGTAATGAGTTGGAGATAAGGTGTTGATATTATATTCCTCCTGCACTATCGGCCCTGATATCCGAGTTAGCTTCTCTTGGAGCCAGTTCACTTCCTCAGTCCTTCATTTTTCCTCCTTTCATTACTTCAATTATGGTTACACCCCAAATGGCACCTTATTCCCTATATGGTTCTCTGCTTTTGACCACGGCCCATACAGTATGTCTCTGGTCAAAAGCAGTGCTCTATGTCGGGAATAAGGTGCCATTTAGGACAAATCCAATGTGTCTTCTATCCATCTTCCATGGTCAAGGGCATTTTCCACTGTAAATGGCAAGCTTTGGTACATGGACGTTTCAGAAAAGGACTTGTAAAACCCTTAATTCTATTTCATTTAGCTGGGTGTTTTTCAGTCGGTTAGACATTTACCGAATACCAAAGATGTCTGGATTAGACCAAGTATGGCTGCCTCTGACATAGTCCCCTATTCCCCAAATAGTGCACTCCTTTTAACCAGGGCTCATTTTGGACACACACTTCCTTTCCTTGCCTATGCCACGTGCTTGTGGTAGAGTGGAACTCCAAAATGGCTGCCAGTTGCATGTGGCTTACTGCGTAGGGGACATCACTGCCAGCTACTGTGGCAGCCGAATGGACAGCCACATCTAAAAATACCAGAAACTGGCCAGTCTGTATACACTGAGGCCCAACAGGCGACACGACATCATATACACTATCATTATCATGCCTCGAAGGGATAAAAAGCTAGAAAGCTTTGTCCCAAATGGCACAGTATTCCCTATATAGTGCACTACCCTTGAGCAAGGCAGTTAACCCCTAAAAACAAGTGCTCCCCGGGCACTGATGGTGTGAAATTCGATTAAGGCAGTCCCCCGCACCTCTAAGATTCAGAGGGGTTGGGTTAAATGCGGGAGCCACATTTAGGTTGGATGCATTCAGTTGTACAACTGACTAGGTATCCTCTTTCCCCATAGGGCCCTGGTCAAAAGTAGTGAGCCATTTTGAAAATAGGGTGTTATTTGGGAGGCAGCCCCTGTACTTGGACAGATGGTATATGTGGGTGTGTACTGAGACTGACATGGTCAAGACAAAAAGGTAGAGATGAAGGGGAACATGGGATGAAAAGGAGAGAGGGAACACACAAGAGAGAGTATGCAGGAGTCACAGGCAAGAAAAGATGAGAAAAGGATCACACACACATCTTGATGAGAAAAAAACCTTTAATGTGTGGAGGCTTTGAATGAAGCATCAATTCACAATCTGCGCTTTTCTCCTCAAAGAGCTGTGGAATGGTTTAATTTGTATTAAGTTGGAGATGTTTAAGCAGGGGATGGAGAGTGGGGGGGCTATCTAATATCTTGTTGGTTAAATTCCCTTACTGTATTTTATGTTTCAAATATGTTTTATTGAGGAGTAAACGAATCAGGTATGCAGGTTACTAAGCAGGATAGTGTACTCCCAGTGACAAACAATTAAATAGAATCAGGTATGCAGGTTACTAAGCAGGATAGTGTACTCCCAGTGACAAACAATTAAATAGAATCAGGTATGCAGGTTACTAAGCAGGATAGTGTACTCCCAGTGACAAACAATTAAATAGAATCAGGTATGCAGGTTACTAAGCAGGATAGTGTACTCCCAGTGACAAACAATTAAATAGAATCAGGTATGCAGGTTACTAAGCAGGATAGTGTACTCCCAGTGACAAACAATTAAATAGAATCAGGTATGCAGGTTACTAAGCAGGATAGTGTACTCCCAGTGACAAACAATTAAATAGAATCAGGTATGCAGGTTACTAAGCAGGATAGTGTACTCCCAGTGACAAACAATTAAATAGAATCAGGTATGCAGGTTACTAAGCAGGATAGTGTACTCCCAGTGACAAACAATTAAATAGAATCAGGTATGCAGGTTACTAAGCAGGATAGTGTACTCCCAGTGACAAACAATTAAATAGAAAAGGACATAAAAAGAAAAACTACTCTTATTGTATTTTATGTTTGCGGTTATTGTCTGTCTGTGAAACTGAAAATGTAGAAATAAAATATAGATTTTTTTTTAAAGATGGAGAAATGCTACATGTAGCTCTATATTCTTTTCAATGCAGCACTTTCCCCCAGCGCGGTACGAGGTACATAAAGGAAGAATGGGCCTTGTGTGACCTTGTATGAGCAGCGCAATACTCAAGTGTCATTAAATCTTTGAAAACATTCAAGGTGACCAGACTAGGCTGCTGAAAAGAGCAAAGACAGCTGAAAGGAGGGCACAAAATGGGCTACGCGGGGAGACATGGGCGCAACAATTACCAGAGTGAATGAAACGTTGAAACATTTGATTTACTCTCTCTCTCTCTGTATATGTTGTAACTATTGGTCTGCTGTCTCCTTCCATTTAACTTACAGTATTTCTTTTTGTTCTCAAGGTTTACCTCACACATTCTATATGGGCTATACAGTATATAGGTTTAACACACGTTTTCTCTCTCAGCCTGTGATTTCATCGGAGTCTCTGTTTTAAATGATAACGTCCCATAAGCAGCTGCCTCAGGGGAAGCACCTACAGCTGTGCTGTTGACGCTGTATTTGTTTCTATTGCAACTAACAATCAGATGGCGAGTTGCCTCCCAATCACTGCCTCCTAATTGTCTACACATTGTAATAAGGGTATACGAAGGAACACACAACAACCGATTCCAAGAGGCATCGTTAGGCTGTTTCAGCGTGTGAATAATGTTCTTCGATGGATCAAACAGAACCGGGGATCAGAAGGATGTTCTAACGGTCTCAGTGTTTGGATAACGTTCTAAGACGGTTCCACACACGCAACCAGAAGTGAGAGAGAGAGAGAGGAGAGGGGGGGGGGTGAAAGAGAGCATGGTTGTTTAGGTTGAGCAGTAGTGCTAAAAAGATCATATGAAAATGTCACCAACCTTAATGTTTATTTACTTAAAGAGAGAGAAATGGAGAGAGAAAGAGGGTGCTGCCACTGTAGAATACTTAATGCTAACAAGAGAGAGCTCCAAATAAACCCAGCCAGGCTTTAAGACAACATGGATCGTCTGTGACTCAGCTCCACAATTGGGAGGAAAACATGCCAACGCCTGCACACAAACATAAACGCCCACACACACACACACACACACACACACACACACATAGCTTTATTACAATTGCCTGTTGCAAAATCATCCTTAGTTACCATACGCACGAAGGAAAATGAGTAAGTACACCATCACATCCCCATATGATAATACTGCCTGGTGATATCCTATGGAATGATTCGTATTATGATCAACACAGTGTACAAAACATTAGGAACACCTTCCTAATATTGAGTTGCACCCCCTTTTGCACTCAGAACAGCCTCAATTCTTCAGGGCATGGACTCTACAATGTGTCGAAATCGTTCCACAGGGATGCTGGTCCATGTTGACTCCAATGCTTCCCACATTTGTGTCAAGTTGGCTGGATTTCCTTTGGGTAGTGGACCATTATCGATACACAGGAGAAATGGTTGAGGGTATAAAAACCCAGCAGCGTTGCTGTTCTTCACACCCTCATACCGCTGCGCCTGGCACCTACTACCATACCCTGTTCAAAGGCACTGAAATCTTTTGTCTTGCCCATTCACCCTCTGAATGACACACATACACAATTCCATGTCTCAATTGTCTCGAGGCTTAAACCTGTCTTTCACACATACTAGCCACACGCCACCCTCCCCTTCATCTCCACTGAGTGAAGTGGATTTAACAAGTGACATCAATAAGGGATCATTGGATTCACCTGGTCAGTCTAATAAAATTAGTAGGTGTTCTTAATGTTTTGTATACTCAGTGTATACTTCCATTTTTTTAAACTGGTACCGGGTTACCTTCAGGAGAGTCTTTTGAGGCTTGTGGGCCTCAAAATCCAGCTTTCACCTGGATTCACCAGGTCAGTCTATGTCATGGAAAGAGACGTTTTGTACACTCAGAATATAGTGTGCTTAGGATCTCCTTTCTCTCATAGCCAGAGTGTGTTTGTCCCAAATGGCACCCTAGCTCAGGCTCTGGTCAAATGTAGTGCACTTTATAGGGAATAGGGTGCCATTTGGGAATCAGCCAGAGAAAGACACTTGGTGTCTCTAGGCAGTGGGCAGGGACGCAAAGTATGGATTACCATGTAGTTAATCTCCATGTTCTGTTGACAAGATGCATGTAAACCACTTGTGGTGGTTCATCTAGTCACTGTGATCTGCGTAGGCACAGCGGGAGGCGAGCCAGAGGTCTCCAAGTGAGGACACACACACATTCATGTACACATGCATGCACTCATACATTCAAGCACGCACACAGATGCATCATGTGCCCGAGAGCACGCACACACTCACTCGTGGTGGGTCGTGGTCGAGGGCTCTGCGGCGGATGACCTCTAGCTCTTCGTAAGCGGGCGCAGCACGGGCCTGCTGGAGCTCTCTCCTGAGCTTCTGGACACGCTCACTGAGAGAAAGAGAGAAATAAAGATAAAGAGTTCCAATCACAGGCTGACACATGAACCATAACACAGGAGCCATATACAGAACAGACGTAAAATGTACTGTGTGTTACATGGAAAGAGACCACAGAACAATATAAGATGAGAGACAGCGAGGAAGAGCTCGGTAACCCACACACACACAAATATACTAATTGATGCATACACACCCACATAATGCACAAACAAACTAGACTCCCAACCTCTCCCACTCATACTAATGATGTGACCCACAGCAGGTATTGATTCTGGGGCAGCAGTGAGAGCTTCATTAGAGGGGAACCAGCACAGGCATACATGCTAAAAGTTCCTTTAATGACCATGGCCTTAATTAGCAGGCCTGGCTGGTGCTCTGGTGGTGCGCTGACAAGAGGATGTGAATGTGTCGTTCTAAATCATCCTACCGCCAGTCAATGGGGACAGACTGAGGCAGACATCCATTTATATGCAGAGTCTCTCTCTCTACACAACCCAGCCCAGCCTGATACACAGAAGAACAGAGCTGCAGTCCCTCACCTGCCACACAATCAAACAGACACATAGACAAACACACAAGTACAATATCCTGCAGCTACCACCACTCAGGGCCCAATACCAATTTGAAATTTGGACACATAAATGTATTTCTCGCCTAATTCTTCCATTGATTTAAATGCGCAATTTACAAGAAGGTCCAAATTAGGACTGGGCCCTACAAGAACACGTGAAGACAGACCCTTGTTCTTCACGTAGCATCGTTGATGTTGTTTGTTTTGAAATTGCAATCCTTTCACCCATCACCCGCTTAATCCCCCCCCCCCCCAGTAGCTACAGCAGCTGAGCAGGGACATTCAGAGCAGAAAAATAACCCATTTTCAAAAACCCATTGATGCGGTCCTCGATCCGTCATTAGGGCTGCCATCTTGATTGAGCGTGCATGTCGTCTCTCGTAATGAAAAAATGATTATAATGATGTTCCCCGGCACATCGGAGACCCTCCAGATATCAGTGTTGCATAAATAAATAAATACTATTAGGTCTTGTGCTGAAACTGCAGGGCAGCAAGTCATGACATTCTTTCTCAGAGGAGAGATCATGGGTGCGTGCAAAATGACATCCTATGCCCTAAAAGTAGTGCACTACAAAGTGCAGGGCTGCCCAACCCTGTACGGTACATGGACAGCTACCCTCCTGTAGTTTTTTGCTCCAACCTAATCTAGCATACTTGATTATAACATTTAACTGGTTGATAAGCTCATGTTAGTTGCAACTGGGGATAGAGCAAAAACCTACAGGAGGGTAGCTCTCCAGGAAGAGGGTTGAGCAGCCCTGCACTTTGTAGGGCACTTCTTTCAGGGAATAGGGTGGTGCCATTTTAGACTCAGCCCATGTAAAGGCTCAGCACGTACCTACTAAATGACTCCCCATTCATTCTGTTAATAAGAACCCTATTTTGATGATTATTCCCTACTGGAATTTGGTCTCTAGGTACCCTCTCTAAGGTCAGAGGTTACCGTAAAGCAAGTCTTAGTAATTGGTATCTGGGCCCCTGAGCCATAAAAATCGGCCATGGGTGTCCTTAAGTGATTAAGAAGTTTCAAATGAATAGTCTATTCAACTGGGGGTCTCAGCCTTCATGTAATGTTTTGGAACTAGGCACGGAAGGATGAAACAACGAACAGATAAGGAAGAGTATTTAAGCATGGGTGTCAACCTCATTCCATGGAGGGCCGAGTGTCTGCGGGTTTTTGGTTTTTCCTTTCAATTAAGACTTAGACAAACAGTTGAGGGGTTCCTTACTAATTAGTAATCTTAATTTATCAATCAACTACATGGGTGGAGAGAAAACCTGCAGACACAAGGCCCTCCGTGTAGTCTACATTTTTTTTAACCTTTATTTAGCTAGGCAAGTATTTACAATGACGGCCTACCCCGGCCAAACCTGGACGATGCTGGGACAATTTTGCGCCGCCCTATGGGACTCCCAATCACAGCCAGATGTGATACAACCTGGATTCAAACCAGGGACTGTAGTAATGCCTCTTGCACTGGGATGCAGTGCCTTAGACTGCTGCGCCACTCGAGTGCCCACCATCTTGAGGGTGCAAGATTATTACAAACCTTGCAGAAGTATAGTTTGTGTCCCTGTGCACATTTTTGTTTAATAAAACACTTAAATATATTGCTCTTGCATCGAGCATTTCTCCACACCTTGACCAGTTTTCAATTCCTAACAATTCAGTGCACCAATAGGAACTACTACTGAAAGTACTTTGAAGTATCAAGGGAGAGAGAGAGAGAAGGTAGTGGGCACTATGGTTGAATTGCGGGAACCCCGGCTACCGACATATGCCGCCTAAAACCACTCCCTTTTCCCAGGATAAATAACCCTGGTAAATTATAATAAATTATTTATATGAACACATGGCGTGAAATGGAACTGTTAAATGATATGCAATGTCTAAATATTGGTTCTCTGCGGCCTCTGCATGATAATCAACGCTCAGGGTGGGGACAGACAGCCTATCTCAGTATGGAGTGCAATTCACAATGCGTGTAGACCTGTCATCTCATCATGGTAACTTCCTTTTTTGTGACAAGTAGGCCTGCTTTTTCTGCAGCATAGTCTATGCAGTAATATAAAGATGGAATGCGTGTCTGATTTACCCATCTCTATCTGGCTTTCGGGGGTCACCTTATTTTTTAATTGTAAGATGATATATATATATATATATAGTTACGCCACATAGTCATATATATAGTTATATATAACTATATATATATATAGTTATAGTTATATATATATATACATATACATATACATATACACATACATACATACATACAAAAAATCCAGAAAATCACATTGTAGGATTTTTTATGAATTTATTTGCAAATTAATAGATAATTAATAGATAATCCTGTTCTAGAGTGATACTATATATCACCATATATAGACCACTGGAGATAATAAAACTTGTTTACCCAAGAGAGCATATAGCTAGCTACATCTATGGGCTTTATGTTTTTCTGCTGTGCGTAATGTGCAGTAGCCTATATCATATATGTATTGGATGACGGCACAATCATTTGGGCTTGGCCTCATTAAATGTCTTTAATGTAGGGCTCATAACATGTACTTAATGTATGTCTCATCAGGCTCAGGTAGCATCAGGCTCTAATCAAATCCGGACATAGGCATAATTATATGCTTTATAATGCTTTTGAATGATAGTTCCGGTTTTGGCGGGAAATACCGGGTTACCTGGGAGAAAAGTGATTTATTCTAGGGATGGAACATTTTCCTGGGATAATATTTAACCCTAGTGGGAACTGGGCAGAGGTTTCTTTACTTACTTCAACTGTTTAACAGAATACAAACATTTCAGAATAATGTGTGAGGTTATAACTCCTCCATTAAGCATACACTTTAGGCAGAAAGCAGAAATAGTAAGATGACTGAGAAGTTATTTTAGATACAGAACTGATGATTCAGCTGGCCTTTGAGGTCAGGTACACCCACCTGCACCATGTCTATGCAGGCACGTGTGTGTCTATGTCTGTGTGTGTGTGTGTAAGTCCATTCGTGTATGTTTATGGGAGCATCGGACCAGGTTGTCATCAGAAGCTAATTTCTCCTCGTTTGCCAGCCAGACACCAGGGAGCCCAGAGCGCCAGTGGAAAGTTCAGTAAAGGGTAAAGATATCTATTTTCCCTCTTTTCCAGGGGGGAGGGATGGGGGAACTTTCAGAACCTTCCATTCCCTTTGGTCTCAGGGATGTTTGTCAAACCTGTGTGTGTGTATATGTCCAACCTCAGGAGGACTAATTAGGGAGACTTGGCCAATGAACTAGGGCCACCGGGACTGGGACTGTCTCTGACTGGCCACATCAAAGAGAAGACAGGACAGGACGAAGGGAAATTTAAGTAAACGGAAATGGTGCTGTATTGATCATCCGCTGTGGAACGTTGCAATTGTGGTGGCTGAGAGGGCGATGGTGGATGAGTACAAGGATTCGGTCAGCATAGTTCTGGAGAACTCCAACCCACACTTTATCTTCCTGTCTTTCCTACTGACACCACTAGTGCATACTGTCCTTATGGGTTGCAGATGGACTAGTGTCTAGGATTAGGGCTATATACTTAGAAAATCTGACAATCATATTTTTTATTTAACAACATTGAAATACGGCACATAAGCAACATGGCTTTTTAAGAAACTCCTCAGGTGACTATTTTCTTTGTTCCCTCTTTCCTCCCTCTCCTTCCTTTCCCTGGTCTGTGGAGAGACTAGCTGACCTATTCTCTAATAATATTTGACAAGCGTAGGTACGTTTTTTTCTCTCCACAGGTCAGCCTCTAGCGTCGCTGTAATCAAATGTGACGCCCATCCATGGACGCACCTGCCATGGAAGTCCTAATGAAAACATTTCCAGCACTAAATTATGTAGACACTCCAGAGTCAACTTTCTCCTCTCTGACAGGTGAGGGGGGAGGAGAAGGACGTACCACTACTGAGCATGTGCACACCAAACACACACACACACGAAGCCACAATATAATAGAATTCTCCCCTATCCAAATTGGTCCTCTAAAAGCGGCATTGGATTCTAGACTGGAGTGTTGCTAGGTTACAAAAAGGCTTCGCTGCAAAACCACTGGGCGGGTTTGAGTGTGTGTGTCGGCAAAGCTGTGTGTCCATATGCATGAATGAATCAATGAATGGGTGCGTTTCGCAAGCAGATGTGTGTTGTAAGTCTGTAAATGTGTGTGTGGTTGGAACCCAGGACTATGTGGCGTAACTAAACTATCATACAGTCAATTCCAACCAGACTAAATTGATCATGTTACACTGTTGCTAGCTCCAATTAGTCATCCATTACAAATGTCAGTAGAATATGGAGTGTTCAAATTATGCTGCTGTAGTCGAGCAGGGAGAGGAGAGGGAGAAAGAGGGAGAGGCAGAGAAAGAGAGAAAATGAGGAAATAGAAAAAGCGACAGCGAGACAGTAAGACGGAGAAAAATGTAAAATGAGGGAAGAGGAAAGAAGAACAGAATGGTAGAGTAATTAAGTTAGAGGAGAGGGGAGGAGTCTAACTGATCTGTCAAGCTGCTAGACTGTGGCTAATTATCCTCCCCTTTTTTCCCCCTCTCCATGTCTGACTCGATCCCTTCATAACAGTCAAATCTATTCCTTTCCCATCCCTCTCGCTCTCTTTCCTTCCCTCTATCACAATCTCCCTCTAACTTTCAAATAAAATAAAATGTTATTTGACTAGTCTTCGTAAACAGGTGTAGACTAACAGTGAAATGCTTACTTAGGGGTCCTTTCCCAACAATGCAGAGTTAAGATAAAGATTAAAAAAAGAGAAAGTAAATAGTGACATGAGGAAGAAACACACAGTGAATTATGAATAACAATAACGAGTAAAAAAATAACATGGCTATATAAAGGGAGCACCAGCACTGAGTTGATGTGCAGGGATACGAGTTATTTGAAGTAGCTATGTACATATAGGTAGGGGTAAAGTGCCTAGGCAACACGGTAGATAATAGACAGTAGCAGCAGCATATGTGGTGAGTGTGAACGTGTGTATGTGTGGTGTCAGTATGCATGTGTGTGTATTCTATGGTATGGGCGTATGTCGCGTGTGTGTGTTGAGGTTTCAGTGTAAGTATGTGTGAGTGTGTGGGTAGGGTCTAGTGTGTGTTCAGAGTCAGCACAAGAGAGTTAGTGCAAAAAAGGGTCAATGCAGGTATTCTGGGTATCCATTTGATTAGCTATGTAGCAGTCTTGTTTAGCAGTTTTATGGCTTGGGGGAAGAAGCTGTTCAGGGTCCTGTTGGTTCCAGATTTGGTGCACTAGTACTGCTTGTCGTGTGGTAGCAAAGAGAACAGGCTTTGACATTTCTTTTGGCATAGAGGTTGTTCGTTTCCTCTCTCCCTTTAAAATGACACCACCTACTTAATGATTCTAAATAGTGTACTTTAAATGTTTGCTTCGGGCAAAGCTTGAGGGTCTGCGAACCCTAAACCCTCATGCTGAGAAATGCTACAGTATTGTTGTTAGCTATACAGCGCATTCGGAAAATATTCAGACTCCTTGAGTTTCTCCACATTTTCTTACGTTACAGACGTATTCTAAAATTGATTAAATTGTTTTTTTCCCCCTCATCAATCTACACACAATACTCCGTAATGCAAAAACAGGTTTTTAGAAATTTAAGCAAATATAAAAAAAAATATGAAATCATACATTTACATAAGTATTCAGACGCTTTAATCAGTACTTTGTTGAAGTATATTTGGCAGCGATTACAGCCTCGAGTCTTCTTGGGTATGACGCTACAAGCTTGGCACACCTGTATTTGGGGAGTTTCTCCCATTCTTCTCTGCAGATCCTCTCAAGCTCTGTCAAGTTGGATGGGGAGCGTCACTGCACAGCTATTTTCAGGAATATTCTCTGTTGTCCTGTTGGAAGGTGAACCTTCGCCCCAGTCTGAGGTTTTCATCAAGGATCTCGCTGTACTTTGCTCCGTTCATCTTTCCCTCAATCCTGACTAGTCTCCCAGTCCCGGCCGCTGAAAAACATCCCCCAGCATGATGCTGCCACCACCATGCTTCACCGTAGGGATGGTGCCAGGTTTCCTCCAGATGTGACGCTTGGCATTCAGGCCAAAGAGTTCAATCACATAGACCTTTTGGCAAACTCCAAGTGCCCTTTATTGACAAGTGGCTTCTATCTGGCCACTCTACCATAAAGGCCTGATTGGTGGAGTGATGCGGAGATGGTTGTCCTTCTGGAAGGTTTTCCCATCTCCACAGAGGAACTCTGGAGCTCTGTCAGTGTGACCATCGGGTTCTTGGTCACCTCCCTCACCAAGGTCCTTCTCCCCCAATTGCTCAGTTTGGCCAGGTGGCCAGCTCGAGAAGGAGTCTTGGTGGTTCCAAACTTCTTCCATCTAAGAATGATGGAGGCCACTGTGTTCTTGGGGAATGTTTTTGGTACCCTTCCCCAGATCTGTCCCTCGACACAATCCTGTCTCAGAGCTCTACGGAAAATTCCTTCAACCTCACGGCTTGGTTTTTGCTCTGACGTGCACTGTCAACTGTGGGACCTTATATAGACAGGTGTGTGCCTTTCCACATCATGTCCAATCAATTGAATTTACCACAGGTGGACTCCAATCAAGTTGTAGAAACACATGGATGATTCATGGAAACAGGATGCACCTGAGCTCAATTTCGAGTCTCATGTAAATACGTAAAAATGTTTTTTTTTTAAACTGTTTTCGCTTTGTCATTATGTGGTATTTTGTGTAGACTGACGAGGACATTTTTTATCCATTTTAGAATAAGGCTGTAACGTAACAAAACATAGAAAAAGGCAAGGGGTCTGAATACTTTCTGAATGCACTGCACATGTTTGTTTATCCTAAAAATGTATAGTAAAATAAGTAAAATAATTAAATAAACATACATACATTATCTATCATGGATATTTCTGTTTTTAAATGGATCTTTGAAGGCAACAAAGATAAACTATCCCCCCATGCTTGCCCAATCCCACTGAGCCCATAGTGACAGTATGACCCACTACAGCAACTCAAGGTCATACATTGGAGGGCACTGTGAAGGAGTGATTTTTAGGTTTTTGGATCAACTCACCTGTCGCTCGGAGGGGGCTGAAGCTGCGACGTGGAAGTCGAGGGCGGGGCTCTCTGCTTGTTTACCTTGGCATAGAGCCCCTCTAAGTCCTCTCCCGAGGGCTGGCGGCTGTGTGAGGGTCCGCCGGGGGGTGGTCCCCCGAGGGCTCGCTGAGGAGAAGGGGTGCGGCTGAGGTAGGAGGGTGAAGGGCCCTTGGGGGGCTCCCGAAAGGTGTTGATACGGGCGTAGTTGGGGTCATGGTCATCGTCCTCCAAGTCGGGTGGCAGGGGGTCGGGGGTCACGTGGCCGTCGCGCACCTCCATGTATCGGAGCTCGTGTCTGTCGGTCATATAAGAGGGGACAGATACCGTCACTCACTGTCTGAATCAAACTCACATTAACTTGATGGGATTGGACTAAAAAACTGCATACATTGTATATATGTAATAGCGAGGTGTTTGAATGATAAAGGGTGGAGCCAGAGAGTGACAGACAGGAAGACAGACACACAGACAGACCATTGATTGATATACACACAGACAACAGGGCAAACAGTGTGAGCTCACCTCACTCCCTCCTCAATCTTGTTCAGCTCCTCCTCGCTCAGAGCCTCCAACTTCTGCTTGGAAGCCTTCACCTCTGCCTTGCTCTTCTCCTCCTTTTTCTTGCCAAACCTGGGGAGGGAGAGAGGGATTGAGAGAGAGAGAGAGAGAGAGAGAGAGAGAGAGAGAGAGAGAGAGAGAGAGAGAGACACAACGTGAAAAAAATTGGTAAGATGATGTTTCATTTGGGATTCAAAACATTGTGGCAGTTCGTAAAGCGACAATAGAGGCTGCAGAGATTATGAAAGGAACTAGTTGAGCAGCAGGCCACATAGCAGTGGAGAGACTACAAGAGGGGAGAGAAGGAACCAAACAGCAGAATCCAGAATCCAGTTCACCCCGCAGCCAAACATGTGTTCACACTTCCACAAACTTACACACATAGACCCTGCACACACACACGCATGCATCTCACACACACATACAGTACCTGTCACAGGTTTGGACACATCTACTCATTCAAGGCTTTTTCTTTATTTTTACTATTTTCTACATTGTAGAATAATAGTGAAGACATCAACACTATGAAATAACACATATGGAATCATGTAGTAACCCCAAAAAATAGTTAAACAAAACAAAATATATTTCATATTTGAGATTCTTCAAAGTAGCCACCATTTGCCTTGCTGCTCCTGAGTGTCGCAATGGTCTAAGGCACTGCATCTCAGTTCAGGAGGCATCACTACAGTCCCTGGTCTGAATCCAGGCTGTATGACATCCAGACGTGATTGGGAGTCCCATAGGGCGCACAAATTGGCCCAGCGTCATCCGGGTTTGGCCGGGGTAGGTCGTCATTGTCAATAAGAATTTGTTAATAACTTACTTACCTAGTTACATAAAGGCTAAATAAACAATTGCCTTGATAGAATGTCAAGAGTGTGCAAAGCTATCAACCAGCTTCACCTGGAATGCTTTTCCAACAGTCTTGAAGGAGTTCCCACATATGCTGAGCACTTGTTGGCTGCTTTTCCTTCACTCTGCAGTCTAACTCATCCCAAACCATCTCAATTGGGTTGAGGTTGGGTGATTGTGGAGGCCAGGTGATCTGATGCAGCACTCCATCACTCTCCTTCTTGGTCAAATAGCCCATACACAGCCTGGAGGTGTGTTGGGTGATTGTCCTGTTGAAAAACAAATGATAGTCCCACTAAGTGTAAACCAGATGGGATGGCGTATCGCTGCAGAATGCTGTGGTAGCCATGCTGGTTAAGTGTGCCTTGAATTCTAAATAAATCACTGACAGTGTCACCAGCGAAGCACCCCCATACCATCACACCTCCCTCCATGCTTCACAATGGGAACCACACATGTGGAGATCATCCGTTCACCTACTTTGCATCTCAGAAAGACACAGCAGTTGAAACAAAAGATCTCAAATCTGGACTCCAGACTAAAGGCCAGATTTCCACCGGTCTAATGTCCATTACTCGTGTTTCTCGGCCCAAGCCAGTCTCTTATTATTATTGGTGTCCTTTAGTAGAGGTTCCTTTACAGCAATTCAACCTAATTCATGCAGTTTCCTCTGAACAGTTGATGTTGAGATGCGTCTGTTACTTGAACTCTGTGAAGCATTTATTTGGGCTGCAATCTGAGGTGCCGTTCACTCTAATGAAGTTATCGTCTGCAGCAGAGGTAACTCTGGGTCTTCCTTGCCTGTGGCGGTACTCATGAGAGCCAGTTTCATCATAGCACTTGGTGGTAATTGAAGTTTTCCGGATTGACTGACTTTGATGTTGTTTCTCTTTGCTTATTTGAGCTGTTCTTGACCTAATATGGACTTTGTCTTCTACCAAATAGGGCCATCTTCTGTATACCACTCCTACCTTGTCACAACACAACTGATTGGATCAAACGCATTAAGGAAAGAAATTCCACAAATGAACTTTCAACAAGGCACACCTGTTAATTAAAATGCATTCCAGGTGACTATCTCATGAAGCTCGAATGCCAAGAGTGTGCAAAGCTGTCATCAAGGCAAAGGGTGGCTACTTCGAAGAATCTCAAATATAAAATATAATATAAAGTGTTTAACACTTTTTTGGTTACTACATGATTCCATATGTTATTTCAAAGTTTTGATGTATTCCCTATTACTCTACAATGTAGAAAATAGTAAAAATAAAGAAAAAACAAGGAATGAGTAGGTGTGTCCAAACCTTTGACTGGTACTGTACGTATGTGCACACACAGATACCATGACGACCACACACGTGCACTAGCATGCATACGCACACACACACGTTAGCAATTCACAGCAGAGAAACAGTACCCATCGCTCACACAAACACTATTACACACACATACGAACCAAACTCACTCCCACATGTTTATTAGCGCCCTTTCCTCTGGTACAATGGTTAAAGGTTGGTGATAATGCAGTGTGATGATTTGCTAGAGTGGGTTAATGCAGTGGGTGTATTAGTGAGTTGGAAATGTGGTTGAGATGATGATTAACTGGTATTAATATACAGTATGTATTCTGAACTGATACGACATGCTGACAGACAGAGTGTGTCGCTCCGGGGTGAAGTTTCCCCTAGGTACAGATCTAGGATCAGTTTCCCATCCCCCTATCCTAACTTTAACCATTAGTGGGGAAAATGCAAAACGGACCCAGGGTCAGCATCTATCTGACCCCTAAAATATTTGGGTTTTATTTTCTCACATACAGTCGTGGCCAAAAGTTTTGAGAATGACACAAATATAAATTTTCACAAAGTCTGCTGCCTCAGTATCTTTAGATATTTTTGTCAGATGTTACTATGGAATACTGAAGTATACTGTTCAAAAAAATAAAGGGAACACTTAAACAACACAATGTAACTCCAAGTCAATCACACTTCTGTGAAATCAAACTGTCCACTTAGGAAGCAACACTGATTGACAATACATTTCACATGCTGTTGTGCAAATGGAATAGACAACAGGTGGAAATTATAGGCAATTAGCAAGACACCCCCAATAAAGGAGTGGTTCTGCAGGTGGGGACCATAGACCACTTCAGTTCCTATGCTTCCTGGCTGATGTTTTGCTCTCTTTTGAATGCTGGCGGTGCTTTCACTCTAGTGGTAGCATGAGACGGAGTCTACAGCCCACACAAGTGGCTCAGGTAGTGCAGCTCATCCAGGATGGCACATCAATGCGAGCTGTGGCAAGAAGGTTTGCTGTGTCTGTCAGCGTAGTGTCCAGAGCATGGAGGTGCTACCAGGAGACAGGCCAGTACATCAGGAGACGTGGAGGAGGCCAACAACCCAGCAGCAGGACCGCTACCTCCGCCTTTGTGCAAGGAGGAGCAGGAGGAGCACTGCCAGAGCCCTGCAAAATGACCTCCAGCAGGCCACAAATGTGCATGTGTCTGCTCAAACGGTCAGAAACAGACTCCGTGAGGGTGGTATGAGGGCCCGACGTCCACAGGTGGGGGTTGTGCTTACAGCCCAACACCGTGCAGGACGTTTGGCATTTGCCAGAGAACACCAAGATTGGCATATTCGCCACTGGCGCCCTGTGCTCTTCACAGATGAAAGCAGGTTCACACTGAGCACATTTGACAGACGTGACAGAGTCTGGAGACGCCGTGGAGAACGTTCTGCTGCCTGCAACATCCTCCAGCATGACCGGTTTGGCGGTGGGTCAGTCATGGTGTGGGGTGGCATTTCTTTAGGGGGCCGCACAGCCCTCCATGTGCTTGCCAGAGGTAGCCTGACTGCCATTAGGTACCGAGATGAGATCCTCAGACCCCTTGTGAGACCATATGCTGGTCTGGTTGGCCCTGGGTTCCTCCTAATGCAAGACAATGCTAGACCTCATGTGGCTGGAGTGTGTCAGCAGTTCCTGCAAGAGGAAGGCATTGATGCTATGGACTGGCCCGCCTGTTCCCCAGACCTGAATCCAATTGAGCACATCTGGGACATCATGTCTCGCTCCATCCACCAACGCCACGTTGCACCACAGACTGTCCAGGAGTTGGCGGATGCTTTAGTCCAGGTCTGGGAGGAGATCCCTCAGGAGACCATCCGCCACCTCATCAGGAGCATGCCCAGGCGTTGTAGGGAGAACATACAGGCACGTGGAGGCCACACACACTACTGAGACTCATTTTGACTTGTTTTAAGGACATTACATCAAAGTTGGATCAGCCTGTAGTGTGGTTTTGCACTTTAATTTTGAGTGTGACTCCAAATCCAGACCTCCATGGGTTGATAAATTGGATTTCCATTGATTATTTTTGTGTGATTTTGTTGTCAGCACATTCAACTATGTAAAGAAAAAAGTATTTAATAAGATTATTTCATTCATTCAGATCTAGGATGTGTTATTTTAGTGTTCCCTTTATTTTTTTGAGCAGTGTATAATTACTAGCATTTCATGAGTGTCAAAGGCTTTTATTGACAATTACATGAAGTTGATGCAAAGAGTCAATATTTGCAGTGTTGACCCTTCTTTTTCAAGACCTCTACAATCCACCCTGGCATGCTGTCAATTAACTTCTGGGCCACATCCTGACTGATGGCAGCCCATTCTTGCATAACCAATGCTTGGAGTTTGTCAGAATTTGTGGGTTTTTGTTTGTCCACCCGCCTCTCGAGGATTGACCAGAAGTTCTCAATGGGATTAAGGTCTGGGGAGTATCCTGGCCATGGACACAAAATATCGATGTTTTGTTCCCCGAGCCACTTAGTTATCACTTTTGCCTTATGGCAAGTTGCTCCATCATGCTGGAAAAGGCATTGTTCGTCACCAAACTGTTCCTGGATGGTTGGGAGAAGTTGCTCTCAGAGGATGTGTTGGTACCATTCTTTATTCATGGCTGTGTTCTTAGGCAAAATTGTGAGTGAGCCCACTCCCTTGGCTGAGAAGCAACCCCACACATGAATGGTCTCAGGATGCTTTACTGTTGGCATGACACGGGACTGATGGTAGCGCTCACCTTGTCTTCTCCGGACAAGCTTTTTTCCGGATGCCCTAAACAATCGGAAAGGGGATTCATCAGAGAAAATTACTTTACCCCAGTCCTCAGCAGTCCAATCCCTGTACCTTTTGCAGAATATCAGTCTGTCCCCAATGTTTTTCCTGGAGAGAAGTGGCTTCTTTGCTGCCCTTCTTGACACCAGGCCATCCTCCAAAAGTCTTCGCCTCACTGTGCGTGCAGATGCACTCACACATGCCTGCTGCCATTCCTGAGCAAGCTCTGTACTGGTGGTGCCCCGATCCCGCAGCTTAATCAACTTTAGGAGATGGTCCTGGCACTTGCTGGACTTTCTTGGGCGCCCTGAAGCCTTCTTCACAACAATTGAACCGCTCTCCTTGAAGATCTTGATGATCCGATAAATGGTTAATTTAGGTGCAATCTTACTGGCAGCAATATCCTTGCCTGTGAAGCCTTTTTGTGCTAAGCAATGATGATGGCATGTGTTTCCTTGCAGGTAACCATGTTTGACAGAGGAAGAACAATGATTCCAAGCACCACCCTCCTTTTGAAGCTTCCAGTCTGTTATTCGAACTCAATCAGCATGACAGAGTGATCTCCAGCCTTGTCCTCGTCAACACTCACACCTGTGTTAACGAGAGAATCACTGACATGATGTCAGCTGGTCCTTTTGTGGCAGGGCTGAAATGCAGTGGAAATGTTTTCGGGGGATTCAGTTCATTTGCATGGCAAAGAGGAACTTTGCAATTAATTGTATGATGCAAATTGCCATCATACAAACTGAGGCAGCAGACTTTGACACAAATATTAATTTTCACATTCTGAAAACTATGGGCCACGACTGTATACTGAACAAAAATATATATGCAACATGCTAAATTTGCACTAATCTATGGATTTCACATGACTGGGCAGTGCCGCCCACTCACTTGGGAGCCAGGCCCAGCCAAACAGAAATAGTTTTCCCCCACAAAATAGCTTTATTACAGACACAAATACTCCTCAGACACTCCTTGTGTTGTGTGACAAAACTGCATATGGTGCACCTGTATAATGATCAAGCTGTTTAAATCAGCTTCCTGATATGCCACACCTGTCAGGTGGATGGATTATCTTGGCAAAGGAAAAATGCTCACGAACAGGATGTAAACAAATTTGTGCATTTGAGAGAAATAACATTTGAGAGAAATAAGCTTTTTGTGCGTATAGAACATTTATGGTATCTTTTAATTCAGCTCATGAAACCAACACTTTACATGTTGCAAACCAGGACTTGTACTCACAAAACATCAGCGGGAGTGCTGCTCTAGAAACAGATCTCCCCCCAATCATTTGGACGCAAAAGGCAAAACTGATCCTAGACAGCACACTGTGACTACGGGCCCCAAAGTGTTTTTGCCCTCCAGGCATGGAGTTGAATCACATGTCGCTCTCAAGCTTCCGAAGGGACTCTCAACCAAAACATGGTTCTCTGAGCCACTAATTATTCCCCCAATGGCCTTCACAGGCAGCAAGACATACAAATCCATGGGTTAATTCACATATCTATATTACACAATGGGTGTTCTGTCAGGTAGAGTATGTCTGGTCTTATAGCCCCATGTTATCAGGGGCATGGCCTGGGGGCAAATCTGTCACAACCCTTTCCTATGGGGGCCGCATTCAGCAGAAAACATTCAGATAGAAACATATGATTGTAGAACAAACACACCTCAGTAACATGTAGAATAAGAAATCATGACGTTTCTAGAAATATATGTAAAACGAACATGCCTCTTTGACGTAGAGAATAAGGGATCGCGTCAGCTCTATTCATGACATTTCATGACACAAGTTAATGCTAGTCAACTTTGCACCAGTGACACTTAACACCTTTGAATATGAGAGTGCAGCCAACTCCAGATTACATCTCCAGACTAGAAAAACTGCTTGAGGAATAACAAAGCTCACTTGGCATTCAAACACTTCTTCAAGCCCAACTAGCCTATCATTGCTTCCCGTACAACCTGCAGACATTGAATCACTGTTAGAAGAACAGTAATATGAATGAGTGATATTATTGCCCATTCGTAGCATGGTGCTGGCAGTAGTATCTATTTCACAGACTTCATTGACACTGGCAGTCTGGCCCTCCATGAGAGAAGTGAGCTGGGTGGCTCGTCCCTCTCTTTCACACAGTATTGTGTGTGTGATGGAGGCCGATCATTACGTGTACATAAATTAGAGCATCTCGCTCTTCTACTGTCTGTCTGTGAGAGAGAGAGAGAGAAGAGAGAGAGAAGAGAGAGAGAGGAGAGAGAGAGGAGAGAGAGGAGAGAGAGAGAGAGGAGAGAGAGAGAGGAGAGAGAGAGAGAGAGAGAGAGGGGGGGGGGGGGAGAGAGACTCACAATTTGATAGACGTAGAGTGTACAAAACATTAAGAACCACTTCCTAATATTTAGACCCCCTCCCTTTTCCCTTCAGAACTGCCTCAATTCGTCTGGGCATGAACTCTACAAGGTGTCGAAAGCGTCCGACAGGGATTCTTGCCCATGTAGACTCCAAAGCTTCCCCACAGTTGAGTTGGCTGGATGGCCTTTGGCTGGTGGACCATTCTTGATACACACGGGAAACTGCTGAGCGTGAAAAACCCAGCCGTAGGCTTGGGCGGTATGCAGATTTTCATATCATCATACCGTCCTTCTCTAATTCCGGGTTTTACGGTATTACTGGCATAGCACACAAGGGGGCACTAAAATCACAAGAAAAGCCTTTTGGGCTTCTACTACCAGAATGCTAACAAAATTTGAAAAATCTGATAGCGAAATCACATAGACGCTGTTAGCTAAGTGCTAATGAGAGAAAACGAACAAAGCAATTGCAAACACAGGCAAATCCAGCTCATAAAGTTATACAAGCACAGCTAGTAGCTACTGAATGTGTAGACCTTTACAAGCTTAAGTTAACAAGAGAAATTGTGGAAATGAACACCTGTGATTCATTCATTTCTGAAGGAAGAGCAGCATTTGTACATGGAGCAAATGGGAGAAAAACAGATTGCAGAAAGCCATTATAAGATATCTGATGGCAAACATTTAGTAGTGAATTGCATACAAACACGTGAATGGCTGAACTGTTCTGCGGAACTACGGTAAGCTTCATAATGTAAAATGATGTGGCAGGTGCACAAGTTGACAGCAGGTACTAGTTTAAATGTATTGAAAAACTTCAAATCAATATTTGTTGAAGGTATTGAAAACCATCCTGTGTCCTTTCCCAAACACCCCGGTATACAGTATACCGCCCAAGCCTATCCAGCAGCATTGCGGTTCTTGACACAATCAAACCGGTGTGCCTGGCACCTACTACCATACCCTGTTCAAAGACACTTCAATCTTTTGACTCGCCGATTCACCCGCTGAATGGCACACATACACAATCTGTGCATCAAAGCTTAAAAATCCTTCTTTAACCTGTCTCCTCCCCTTAATCTAGACTGATTGAAGGGGATTTAACAAGTGGCACCAATAAGGGATCATAGCTTTCACCTGGATTCACCTGGTCAGTCTATGTCTAGGAAAGAGCATGTTCCTAATGTTTTGTACACTCAGTGTATGTACCTGCCATGGGGAAGGTATAAACCCACTTCCCCTCCATCATAATTCACTCCTTCATTTCCCTAATCTCTCCCTCTACCCTTTCCTCAGCATTTCTTTTCAAGACAATCAGGTGGTGTGGAGATCTGAATTGGTGGTCAGATTTGAAGTCTGAATTGTTTTAAGACATTAAAAATGCATGGAGCGAGACTTTTTGAGGGCTGGATTCTATCTCGCTGTGTAACTTTGTCCTTATCGAATCATGTTTATTCAGAAATATGGATGTAATTTCTCATTGTCATTTCCTGTTCCCGTTTGATGCTGAGACACCTGACAGCCCCAAAAGCTAGAGAACCAACACAGGAAGCTGGCCACCACTCTGTGTGGGAAAGCTCATTGGGAGCCACACACAGCCACACAAAGAGTGGGAGATCTCATTTAAAAACACACAACACCTACATCATAGCACTGGCTGCATTACTTTCTCATAATGGTGTAAGATGGATGCTCTGGGTTACTAGGTCATTGGTGTCGCGGTTTAATGTGATCCTACTGTCACAAGGGGCCAAACGGAACCATTATTAGTATAGCGCTCTCATCATTAGTCTGCCTCTGCGCCAGAGTCACCAGAACGGCTCTACGATGAAGAAACAAGAACCAATATCCCCAAAATGTCCAAGTATGACAAGACAAAAGACTGTCCGGTTGAGTTCCAGTGAAAAATCAGCTTTTTTGGAAGGTGCCTTTACTCATAATCTTAATCACCTCTTCCAGAAGCTTCCCCATGCTCATTACATGACATTCTGAGGAAGTGGGTGAGAGAAGGGGGGAAGAGTAAAATAAAAGGATTGTGTCTTCTTTCTAATGAGGTTCAAAACACAGTGAGATCACAGACAGCCTGGGTGATATAATTGCCCTGCGACCTGTGGAATAGGCTCCCTAGGGAAGGAGGGAGGGAAGGAGGGAAAAGAGGGAGAAACAGACAGAGGTACAGGGGAGGGAAATAGAGAGAGTAAGGAAACATACTGTAGCCTATTTATCAGTATGTGTGCTAGACTCATTTCCTCCATTATCATATGTGGTTGGCAGCTCAGGAAATGAAGCTGTTTGTGTGACGACAAGCAGAGAGCGGTAAATAAATAGGCTTCCTTCAGCGCTGTTGGATGGAGCCAGTGGGAAACTGGTTACTGGTGAAGCGCTAACAACTAGCTAAACAGGCATTCAGTCTAAGCAGGCGTTCAGTCGGCAAGAGTGATGATGTCAGGAGACAGTTCACAGTGTCGGTCGGTCGGTCTGTCAGTCTGTCAGGGGAGTTCATTGATGACGTCTGTCTTCTATGATGGAATTGATTGAGGCTAATAGCTGAGACGGTGTGTCTGGTGTTACATATGCATGCAAGCATGTGTACACACACTGCGGGCACCCGCACACTTCCAGTTACATGCGCACACAAACTCTGACATTGTTCCAGGTGGGTAGGCCTGACCTCTTAGGCCAGCTGAAGCACCGCGCGCGCGCGCGCACACACACACACACACACACACACACACACACACACACACACACACACACACACACACACACACACACACACACACACACACACACACACACACACACACACACACACACACACACACACACACACACACACACACACACACACACACACACACACACACACACACACACACACACAATGATATAACCATTCCTACACATTCCAGAGGACGAGGAGTTGATCACCCATAAAGAAGCGGGGATAATGCCAGAAAAATATGCATCTGCCTTTGAGTACCAAAATAACAAGCTGGGAGAGAAAGAGCGAGAACGACAACAAGAGAGAGAGAGAGAGCGAGAGAGAGGAGACAGAGAGAGAAGAGACAGAGACAGAGAGAGGAGACCGAGAGAGAGAGGAGACAGAGAGAAAGATAAAGAGACAGAGAGAAAGATAAAGAGACAGAGAGAGGAGACAGAGAGAGAAAGAGAAATAGAGCGAATGGAGAATGAACGAGAGAATGAGAGAGAGAAAATGAGAAAGAAAGAGAGAGGGAGGGATAAGCCAAAGCTCCCATGAAAGTATGGCACGGTTGGAGCTTAGAAATATAGAGAACAGTGAGGATTCCAGAGGCGGCGAGAGATAGAGAGAGAACACTTAATCTCACAGCCTATAAATGTTTTCACGGTAATTAGATTGCTGTGTGTATTTTCTACCGGTACCTCGGTGGAGTTGGAAGTTTTGGAAGCCAGAGAGACAAGTAGGGATGAGTTAAATTAAAAACTACAGAAAGAGGTGTGATGTAACAGGGGCTCTTTGGTGTTTTCTGGTACAGAACACTGGAATACTGCAGTAGTGTACATCACGCAGAGGACAGTTAAGAAACTTGAAGTGTACAAGTATGTTGAGAAAGAATTAAACGGTTCTTCTAAAAGCAGGGGGGTCATATCACTCTCATTTGTGTTTTTTTCCCATTCGGAAACACAGACACGCACACAGAACTCAGCCACCCTCCACACACTTCCTCACTATACCCCTCTCTACCTTCTTCCCCTGATTGACAGCATGAGAAGCGAATCACAGCTCCTTCCTGGCAGCCGAAAGTTACTCCCCACTTCAATAATTAAAACAGAGTCTCTCATTATTCCCACTGGGCATAATTAAATCTATTTATCTTATTTCCTCCATATGCATACTGCAGCAGGCGGCGGCAATTTGGGCTAAATCACCTCCCATTAACACTTCGTATTAAGAGTTATACGACCAAATAGATCAAAACCACCCTCCCAGACGAATCTATTGCCGTTAGAACCGCCACTGCTGTCGAGCAATAAAGACTGTGTTGAAGCGAGCTTTGAGTGAAATAACAATTAGTTCAGCTGTAGGCCAAAAATGTATGGTGTCGTTATTGATTTATCAGTTCTCTCGTTGGATGCAATACGCATGCAAGCACACACACTGCGTGCACCCGCACCACATCCAGTTGCATGGACATCCAATTGCACGCACAGACCAAATCAAGACATACAGGAACCTCCAATGCACAGTCAAAGAAATGAATACAACACTGAATATAATTACCAACATAGAGAAAGAGGCAGAGAATAGGGAACGGAAGAAGAACCAGGGAGAAAGAGGCAGAGAATAGGGAACGGAAGAAGAACCAGGGAGAAAGAGGCAGAGAATAGGGAACGGAAGAAGAACCAGGGAGAAAGAGGCAGAGAATAGGGAACGGAAGAAGAACCAGGGAGAAAGAGGCAGAGAATAGGGAACGGAAGAAGAACCAGGGAGAAAGAGGCAGAGAATAGGGAACGGAAGAAGAACCAGGGAGAAAGAGGCAGAGAATAGGGAACGGAAGAAGAACCAGGGAGAAAGAGGCAGAGAATAGGGAACGGAAGAAGAACCAGGGAGAAAGAGGCAGAGAATAGGGAACGGAAGAAGAACCAGGGAGAAAGAGGCAGAGAATAGGGAACGGAAGAAGAACCAGGGAGAAAGAGGCAGAGAATAGGGAACGGAAGAAGAACCAGGGAGAAAGAGGCAGAGAATAGGGAACGGAAGAAGAACCAGGGAGAAAGAGGCAGAGAATAGGGAACGGAAGAAGAACCAGGGAGAAAGTAGGGAGTAAGCAGATAGTGAGTTGAGAGACAAGATGGAGAGAAAGATGTTTCCAGGGTGTGAGGTCTGACTGGTGGGATTGATAATGTTCTCAGGAGTGGCTTCATTAATGAGGGAAGAGTGCGTATGTGGGAAGTGAAAGGTGTAATGTGTGTCTGTGAGAAAAGTGAAAGGTGTGTGTGTGTGTGTGTGGGAGAGCGTGCATCTTTAAACAGTGTCTGGCCAGTCCCGGGTGTAATGGCGTGTCAATCAGACTGCTTAGCCGAGAGAGGAATGAGAAGAGAGAGGGAGGGGCGCGCTCCCTCTCTGACGGCCACAGAGTGAGAGATGCGTCTGTCACCCAAGGGCGGCACGTGAAATATGGGCTTTATTTTAATTGTTTGCGTTTCTGATTTCTGGCATATTTTAATGATTCATGCACAAAGCGCTAGCTCCAGGCAATTTGTCTTGTCTCCTTTCCCCCCCCCACTTCTGTCAAAAACAAATGAATATTTAACGAGTCAGTTACACGTCTTACTTCCACACTCATTTGGGAGGGAGAGAGTGATCTTTGGTGTGTGTGTGTGTGTGTGCGTGCGTGCAAGTGAGTGATTATTTGTGTTTGTTTGTGTGTGCGAGTGAGCATCTGTGCGTGTGCATGCGTTAATGTGTGTGCACATCTGTGTGTGTGTGTGTGTGGTGTGTGAATGTGCTCATCTGTGTGTGTGTGTGTGTGTTTATCCAAGCACTGTTTGAGCCAGTCATTAAGTCCAGGACAGCACACAGAATCCGGGATGAAGAGATACTGTAGGGTGAGAGTGACTGATCAAAGGTCTCAATAGAACTACTCCATCCAGACTACTAAAGGTGTTGAGGATTCAGACACACCAGAACAATGACAAAGACCCTAACAAGCAGTGAGCAGGTGTAATGAAAGACAGAGGGGGAGGAAAGAGAGAATGTATGTGACAGAGAAAAGGAAAAGAGAGCAAAGCAGAGGCACCATTGGCCAGCCAATAATTGCACTGCACTTTGATTTCAAAACAAACCAAGGAAGAAAATGAGAGAATAAGAAAGAAGTGTGACCCTCCATATCCCCAACTCCCCCCTACAGGCAGCCTTCCTACCCCATGAAAAGGGCAGGATTAGAGGTTAACGTGCTGTGACCACTCCTGCCCTTCTCCTTAGACCTCATAAGAGCCACTTAATCTTTTCCTGTAAGGGAGGAATGTCTCACACACACACACACACACACACACACACACACACACACACACACACACACACACACACACACACACACACACACACACACACACACACACACACACACACACACACACACGAGCCTGGGACGGCCAGATGGCCGGCAGACACCTAATGGCAGAGGAAGCCCATCGATCACATTGAGCTTGATGACGGGATGGCGGCCATTGGAAGAGGTGTAATCGCTTCCTGGCATCCTTTGTTGCTGGATGAAGACAGAGTGAATGACCTGAAGCAATGAGATCAGATGACCAGTAGAAGGAGACAACTTCTTGATGGCTCAATTGGCGTTTTACATTGGTCGATGAGCCTCCATGTTGCTGGATAAGAGTGAAGGACTTGAAGGTCTGTGGATCAGATGACCAGGAGACAACTTCCTGATAGGTCAACGGGCTTCTTACATTGGTTGAAGAGGTCTTAATGAGCTTCTTTCATTGGTGGATCAGCCTCCATGAAGACATAGGCCATGATTAACAGAATCAAAACCCGCGATGCATCATGGGTAAATTTTGACTGATCTACAAATAATACTGAGTAGTTATTTATGATGCAAGGAGACTCGTAGATCAGTCAGTCTCGACAACAACGTCAAACTCAGCCAGATAAGTGAAGGACCTGAAGTGCTGGAGATCAGATGACCAGGAGACAACTCCCCGATGGCTCAATGAGCTGCTTTCATTGGTCGATGATGAGCATCCGTCGTCTGAGGTTGACCGGTGTTTTCGTCTAGCCATAATGATATGTCTGGAATATCCAGACGTCCATATATTCTTATCCTGAAGCAATTTGTCTTGTTATCCATCATTGTACCTGCCAATATATTGCACTGAATCCGTGATTAGAAATAAAAGGACTTGAACCCACTGCCCTTTGTTTGTCAGGCCAAAGCCCAAGCCATTAACCCAAGAGGTCCAAACCTCTTGACATAGATCAGTGGTGTTGTACTAAGGGAGCTACGCTCTACAGGAAAGAAGAAGCCTGCCTGTCATGTTGACGGTTTAGTATCTGATATATATGCATGGGGATTTTCCTTTCTTTGGCTGGTTTTTTCCCTTCCAAAATCCCTCTAATGCTTGATTGACAGGTCACCACAGCAACAAGTAAATTACCAAATAATTTCAGGAAGCAGTCCAACATGAGGCAAAACATATATATCGTTTGTTTTTCTCGACCTGCGCACCTCGATAGCGCGACCCTCCGTTGACGTCCATAGGGAAGTTAGAAATAAGAATTGCGCCATGCCAGAGATATAGGATGCACCGTGCCTCAGAACGACAAACATTTTCAGGGAGGAGGCATTTTGGCTGGTGGTTGCTGGTGGACATTGGACTGGTTTTTAAATCAACATTCCATAAATCTGAAAGAAATAACTATGGAATGAAAACTACTGTCCTGAGTACTCAAAGATTATAGTAAATAATTTACCCACAGGATGAGTGGTGAGACTAACTTGGGAGTAAATACAACCTGCAAACAGACAACAACAAAAAACAGACAAAAACATCTCCAAGACATCCTGACATGTTTTCAAGGTCAACTCCTGTGAGGACAAAAAGCCACCTGCCTTCAAAGCGTCAACAAGGTAAACCATGACGTGACAAACCATGACAAACTTAGCTAACAACATTACGGTTAAGAAAAAACATCTCAGCTTCAGCTCGTCACAGCTTAATGTCACCAACACATCTAAACACGCCATACAACTCCAGAATCACTCTGGTCCACTTACAAGAACTAGTCTCAATTCACCCAAAGTCTGCACTTGCACACACTCTGTCATGGATTTAAAAGCATTGGATTGGTGTAAGCATTGGCTGAAGGGAGTTTCCACAATTGTTAAATCCATGATGGAAACCATGCAAGTGTACACTTCGGGAGAAGGGTGGCAAATCGGGATGCAGGCCATATATGGGGGATTTACAGTAGGTCTGAGAAGGGTGTGGTCCGTCTACGGCACCCATCCTTTAGGATAACACAACCACATACTGGGCTTTTTGAAGTAAATTAGAGAATTTAGGTCCGGAACGGGCCCCGCAAATTGGCTTGGTTTCCTGATGGATTATATCTGTCCCCGGGAAGAGGGAGAGAAAGAGAGGAAAGAGGATGGAAGCGAGCGGAGGGGGATTTGTAAACAGCGGATCAGCGTGCTGGCTTTCATGTCCCCAAATTGGCAATAGTAGTGGGGACGGCCGTGTCCTGTCTGTCTGTCACACTGAGGGCCTTAGTGACAGCCACTCTGAGCTGGAGTGACGGGCAGAAGAGGTGGGGAGGGGAGGGTGACGGAGAGAGAGGAGGCAGTATGGGAAAGAAAGACCGGACGCAGAAATGTATAAGGATACGCGCACACACACAGGTCACAGGAAAGTGCCTGTTATTGAAGTTGTGATCAGGCAGACGAGTAAATGCAACATACAAACAGCCACACAAATACAAAGACAAATGTATGCATATATACATACATACATACATACACACACACACACACACACACACACACACACACACACACACACACACACACACACACACACACACACACACACACACACACACACACACACACACACACACACACACACACACACACACACACACACACACACACACACACACACACACACACACACACACACACACACGCCGTGTCCGGAATCGGTCTTTACTACTACTTACTAAAACAAAATACTGTGTACTTATAATAACACATACAATTACGGGTTGGGTACAACAAATATCAACATACTAGGCTCACCCATACTGAGAATGCGTCCACTGATGCGCAATTGTGGAGGTCTGGTGCCATTCATTCCTTATGGGCAATTCCTTGGTAACAGAATGATACAGAGACTCAGATTTTTTACTTTAATATGTAAGCCAAACAAAAACCAATGATTGCAAAGTTAAACCATATAACTCTATACACAAGAACGATTTTCATCAATTTCCACTGAACGTTTTACAAAAACACATTTACATGAAGAACAGTGCAGATGCAGAGTTTGGTAACAGAATGACGGCACAAACTGTCATTCTGTTACAAAACGTTGCATCTGCACTGTTCTTCAGATAATTTAAAATATATAATATAAATATCTTCAAATAATATTTTTGCAGGAATCTCCTTGCGAATGATTATATATATATATTTTATGGGGGGAAAATGTTAAAAGTAGTCCTTGTGCGTAGAGTTAAGGTTTGTTTAACTTTGCAATGATTGGTTTTTGTTTAACATACATTTTAAAGTGAAAAATCTTTAACTGTGGAATTGCTCTAATCTGATTATCATCTCATTATCAGCTGCTGTCAAACACACGTGGGTCAGAAAAGACGATTTATTTCCTTTAATAGCATGCAGTGAAATCGTTTTAGATGAAAATCTAAAATGAGTATGACATCTTGGCATTTAAAGCACACAAAACTTTATAAATGTCACATACTATTAAACTTCCTATTTTCGCATACCCAATCAGCTTACTATTAAGAACACAATTACGGGTTGGGTATTCGGGCCCGGCCAGTCAGCTACAGTCAGGAAGAGGACCTCAAAACAGGCAGGCTCGTGTTGACAGGACCATTGAGACACCTCAACATACAGTAAATGTAGACATCTTGCACATATACCCATGAGAATATGTAGTCATTTCTAGTCTCCACCGGCACTTTGATAAAGCTGCCACACCCGTCTCTGTACTGAACATACCGTACACATCTTTCATAAGAGCCTATGAGAGAGTGTACTGTATATGTATGCACACGGTGAGGAGTCTCACGTGGCTGACGAGTAATGTGGCTGATCTTCAAAAGGCCTGTCAATGCTGAAACTCCCTCAGGCGGTTCGCTCAGCAAGGACACTTCAATCTCTACTGTTGTAGGTACCGAAGGGACAACCAGTCATCTCGCATCGAAGGGGGGATATGGGGGGGATATGAAGTGTGTAGGAGTGCGTGGATGGCGGTGGGGGGAGTGGAGCGGCGATGGAAGTATCGACTAGATTTTGTGAATGCAGAGACCATACTGCTGTCCTCTCAGAGTGAGAGAAAGAATGAAATAAAATAAAGGAAAAGGGAACAAAAGAGGGAAAGAGCGAAATAAAGAAACTAAGTACAAAGAAAGAGCAATATAAAGACAAAAATACAATAATCCAGTTAATATTGGCACTGAGTATTTTGATTTCAGAATAGCCTTGTTGAGTGGTGAGTCCAAATAACACAATGGATTGTGGAAGTCCTGCCTACGCAAACAAAGGATCAGGCTGCCCAAAAATAATACGGCACATACATAAAAACAATAACGGCCATGAAAATAATTCAGAGTCTCAAAATACATTGGTCCCGCTACAGTGTTGCACACGCTTTCGATCAGTCTTTCATTTTTCCAGTTTGAAATACAGCCATCAGAGTAAAACAACATTTGTGATCTACAATTAGATTGGATGTGTTTCTAATGGCACCCGGTTCCCTATATAGTGCACTCCTTTTGACCACAGTCCTATGGGCCCTGGTCAAATGTAGTGCCATATATAGAGACTAGGGTGCCATTTGGGATGCAGATTTTGAGCTACGCCGTATTCCAGCTAATTAAGTCATAGTTCACATGCAATCATCAGGCCAGAGTGTTTGGTGGAAAATCTGGGAGCGTTTAAGTGTCTTGCCCTCCACTTCTGCTCCAGCTGCACTCTGCGCTTAGGGCTGCACTTGGCTGGATGTTCAATTGCAATGTAAATGTTTCTTGGAATTTTTATTCAGTCAAATGGTTCAAGAATGTCCTGGCTAAAGCCTTCAACCCAGTGAGTAGTCAGAGAGCGCACAAGGCTATGTTTTGAACCTTCTCAGAACAAGCTGGGGAGCGAGAGAGTGTGTGATGGAGTGTGTGTGTGGTGAGTGTAAGTGAGAGTGAGAGAAAGTGTGAGTGTAGTTAGTGTGTGTGAGCATGGATGTGTGTGTGTGTGTGTGTACACTTGCAAGTCTGTGTGTGTGTGTGTGTGTGTGTGTGTGTGTGTGTGTGTGTGTGTGTGTGTGTGTGGTGTGTGTGGGGGGGGGGAGGGCCTCCCGAGTGGCGCAGAGGACTAAAGCACTGCACCGCAGTGCTGAGGCGCCACTACAGACTGGGACGCACAATTGGCCCAGCATCGTCCGGGTTAGTGGAGGGTTTGGCAGGCGGGGGATTTCCTTGTCTCATCGTGCTCTAGCGACTCATTGTGGCGGGCCGGCGCCTGCAAGTTGACTTAGGTTTTCAGTTGGACTGTTTCCTTCGACCCATTGGTGTGGCTGGCTTCCGGGCTAAGCGAGCAGTGTGTTAAGAAGCAGTTAAGACGCATGACTCTCGACCATCGCATCTCCCGAGTCCGTTGGGGAGTTCCAGCAATGAGACAAGATCGTAACTACCAATTGGATATCAACGGCACTTTCCTGTAATTGTTTGTATGCACACTGTGCCAATGTGCGTGCATTCATACGTGTGTGTGCATGTGCATGTGTGTGCATGCATATCTGTGTACGTGTGTGACAAGAGGTCCAATAACAACAGCCCTGTCCAGTGACCTCTCCATCTCCCGCCTGCAACCATCAACCCTCCCAGAAACCAACCAAGTAAAAGGTTGTGCGTGTGTGTGTGTCCATCCTGCTACCAAGTCAGATGTTAACTGTGTACATCTCCCCACCATTACCACTGACATGCTGGACGATTGGATTCTTATCCGAGGGCCTAAAATCGATAGACACTGATCGCAATTGAGTTGATCGCAATCGAATTATAAACGTTTGAACTTCTATGGTGTAATAACAAGACTAGATTGATAACCATCTTTTTACTTTTCAGTATCACATTTACCCTAAATCTCAGCAAGATAATTCTTAGCTTAGAACTAGTGCAGGGCTCTCCAACCCTATTCCTGGAGAGCTACCTTCCTGTATGTTCTCTCTCCAACCCTGTTCCTGGAGAGCTACCTTCCTGTATGTTCTCTCTCCAACCCTGTTCCTGGAGAGCTACCTTCCTGTATGTTCTCTCTCCAACCCTATTCCTGGAGAGCTACCTTCCTGTATGTTCTCTCTCCAACCCTAGTCTAGCACACCTGATTCTAATAATTAGCTAGTTGATAACCTGAACCAGGTCATTTTACAAATGGGTTTACAGTGAAAACCTACAGGAGGGTAGCTCTCCAGGAACAGAGTTGGAATGTCCTGTACTAGTGAAAGAAATTGTGAGATTTGTGTTAGCTGCTTATTGGGATGGTGAAAACGTTGGGTAAGTGATACTGGAATAAGCAATGGTTGAATGACCTGAACAGTTGGAAAAGGGGAGTGCTAAAAGAGGCAAGAGTGGAACTAGAATTCAGAGATGCATATAATGAAACGTAAAGAGTGGAAACATTGGCCCTGTGTGGCTCAGTTGGAAGATCATGGAGCTTGCAACGCTAGGGTTGTGGGTTTGATTCCCACAGGGGACCAGTACAAAAATCTATGCACTCACTACTGTTAAGTTGCTCTGGACAAGAGCATCTGCTAAATTACTGAATTGTAAAATTGTAAATGGTTGCCTACCTTAAGAGCCCAAATCCTTTCTTCTTGGCCTTTTTCTCCTGGTCCTCAGAATCCTCGGTTTTCTTCACTTTTTCTTTGCTTTTCTTCTCTTTCTTCTTCCCTTTGGTCTTCTTCTTCTTCTTCTTCCCTGTCTCTGATTCAATCTGGTCCTGGCGGGATGAGCCACTGACGGGCGTGTCTCGACCTGAGCTCTGCTCTGACAGGTCATCTGAGAGGGAGGTAGCAAAGGTTAAAAGGTCAACTAGGGCTGACCCCATTTAGTCGACTGGACGATTGTTTGGTCAATAGGCTGATGGTCGACCAAGGTTTCTTTAGTCGAGCAGTCGCAATAAAAACAAATATTTCATGGTGCACAAGACACCTGTCTGTTTCAGTGGACTTATCCATTGCGGAGGCCACGGGGATGGCACAGTCCATCACTCTAAGACACTGAAATTGTAGATGGTTATATTATGTCAAAAATAATGGTGCAACACTAATAAATCTAATATTATTTTATAACAAATGCGCTTTCTCCTGCGTTGGATACTGACACTGTCATCACCGTCACTATAATAATAAGCAATGTCGTTATCATTAGTAGGCTTTGTATAGTAACCACCATCCTGTTTAGTCTTAATACCATAACTTATTTAGGCCTATATTTCATTATATTGTATTTATCACTCATTCATTCATTCATTCATTCGTTCATGCCATCACACAGCATACGAGACGTTCATGCTTTGAAATGCAATCAAGCATTTTAGTTTAAAAATGTAATAAAGGGAGTTTTGAATAATTAGCCTAAACAATAAATAAAGCGCAGTTCACGAATGCATGCAACTGTTTTTAGTTTTTTGTAATTAGCAGACTCTCCGGTACACTTACATATTTAGTGTTGTTTACACCGTTCCAAATGATCAGAAAAATATATAATATTGTAATCTAACAGCAACTGTTTGGCACAAATAATACTCACACAGCACTTGCTCCTATACCCTCCTTTTTCCTGGCTCTCCAGTAGTTTCATTTAACATTTAAGTCATTTAGCAGACGCTCTTATCCAGAGCGACTTACAAATTGTCAAATGTCTTCCACAACTAAGTCAAATGTCTTCCACATATCGGACTTCCCCTTTCCCCCCGTTTCGAGTTTCTTTTTCACGTCCTCCGCCTCCATTTTGCTGTCACGTGTTACTGTGTTCAGAGATTGTTCAAACCAATTTATTGCTGTGATTATGTAAGGCTATAGGTCAGGCCCTATTGGCCACATGCTTACGATGCTTACATGTGTCAACTAAAGAGAGCAATGGTTGAGGGAATAGGGAATGTTTTTACTCAACAAATTAGGGATTTCGGTAACATAACTTTTCAGTCAGAAACAAGTAATAAACTAAATGGCTGAAATGATGTTGCAGCTTCAGCATAGACAGTCCAATAAACACTTGCTGTGGTGTGGTGCCTTCACGCTGCAGTAGGGAGGAGAGCGAGACAACGTGTGCCAGTCACAGGCACTCGCTGTCATTTTTTTAACATTGTGACCATCGGGCTCTTTCGAGTCATTTGTGTGTCTTAATTATTTAATCAAACAGTGTGCTTAAAGCATCAGACAAGCTCAGTGCATATGTAGTTGCTTTTATTCAAACACATTGGGTGTGTGTCTATATATGGACAAATAAGTTACAACATTTAAAGAACAGGACGACTCTTGGTCGACCAAGATTTTTTTTAGCCGGGACAGCCTTAAAGTCAACACAGATGCCATACACACAATGAAGTAGACAGGCGGACAGACAAACACACACTCATATACATCTCCCATCCCACATGCAGTGACTCAATACTTTGCAGCCGGGTTCACCAACATGTCTTTTTGGGAAAGTGGGAGAGGGGGGTGCTGCCTCCAATCTTGTATTCAGAATCACTGGTTCCCCCTCTAAGCCTGAGGCAACCACTCCGTGAGGCCAGAGGAAAAGTCAGAGGCAATTCTGCTTTACGGTTCAGTTTGGATGCTCAAATGGTCACACACACACACACACACACACACATACAGACAGATCTTTGGCTTCACATGAAAGATGTTGCATCAAAAATGTGCAGCTGTGGGATTAAAAAAGTTCCCTGCCCAGAAACGCTGACTACATATACATTGAGCCGCTAAACAGTGTGTCCTTTTGTGACCTCTGCGTTTTGCAGCGAATGTCAGCGAGTTACGCAATGGCTAAATTACTCATTATTAATATCAGCGATAAACCAAAGTTTATACAACTCATGTGTGGAGATTTCTGAATAAATCGTCCCTATGTATTTTCCCTCGGCACCCACTGACCAATTTCAAATCAAAATTGGCACAAATGCTTATTTTACGAATAATTTGTATTGTAATGAGATGTGGCCTTGTTTGGGGATGAGGATAATTAGAATGATACCCAGTGTGCTTTGCAAGTGTCTATTTTTTACATTTTGGTCATTTAGCAGATGCTTTTACCACACTTCTGACACCAATGCAGTAAATTTGGGGCCACAAAATTGTGAACCGCTATAAAAATGGTATAGAAAAGTATTTGTATTTTATTACAGAATACATTGTATTGTAGTTCTGGCCAGTGAAATACAAATGACAAAATATAAAAAATTGGAATATGTACTTGTCCCCCCGCCCCCTCGAACCCTGGTTTAGAAGATAGGGCTGAGGAAACATAGGGCTGTGGGAACATAGGGGCGAGGGAACATAGGGCTGTGGGAACTGAGGGAACATAGGGCTGTGGGAACTGAGGGAACATAGGGCTGTGGGAACTGAGGGAACATAGGGCTGTAGGAACTGAGGGAACATAGGGCTGTGAGGAACTGAGGGAACATAGGGCTGTGGGAACTGAGGGAACATAGGGCTGTGGGAACTGAGAGAACATAGGGCTGTGGGAACTGAGAGAACATAGGGCTGTGGGAACTGAGAGAACATAGGGCTGTGGGAACTGAGGGAACATAGGGCTGTGGGAACTGAGGGAACATAGTCATGCTCAGTGTTGCATTAACGTTGATGGCGATTTCCCTTACCGTCCTCCGGCTCCGAGGGCCCATCGTAGGACTTGTCGATGGCGGTGCGGAAGCTCTGGTTGCATCCCCTCCCCCGCACCATGTGGGGCCTGGGGCGGTGGAAGGGCACCTGGCTCTGCTGCCGGGCCTCCGACACGGCTGACTGGAGACTCTCCAAGGAGCAGGACTTCCATAGGCCCAAGGTGGGACCCAGGTCACTCCCCCTGGATGAGGACTCTGAGAAGGGGAGAGACAGGGAGGGAGGGGAGGGAGCCCCCGGTCAGCATGGATAGAAGGATGGAGGAGGAGGACGGGAAGTGGAAAGAGAGGAAGAGGAAAAAGGAGATGAGCGGTTGGGGAGAAATGGATGAACAATTTCAAATGGGAAGTTAGAGTAAAAAGGATGCATAGAGACAGGTGTAAAAGATGGAGGCAAGAGAGAGAGGGAGGGAAAGGATGCATTCATGTAGAAGCAAAGGAAGAGGATGAAGGGGAGTGGAGGAGTGCCAAAGGACTGCCGTGAGTACACAGGCATGGGCCACAGTTAGGAGGAAGAGAGACAGAAAACAAGAGGACATGAGGAGGAGGACTATGAAGACAATAGGACAGACTAAAAGAGGACGATCACAGTTAATGAAGAGAACGGAGAAACAGAGAGAGAAGTGAGGTGGATAAGGACGAACAGAAAAAACTAAAGCGGGAGGACAGAGAGGAGGGCTGCGAAGAAGGGAGTGGATAAAGAAAGAGAAAAAGGAACAAAAGGGTCATGCAGGAAAAAGGTCTCCTGCACATGTCAAACACATGGCCAAACCCTCTTCATGGGGAGCTACTGGGTACACAGGTTTTTGCTTCAACCCTGCTGTAACAAACAACAAAAGGTCCTGGTGAGCAGCTAGAGCAGTAGGTGTTCTAAATTAGGGTTGGAGCAAAAGCCTGCAGGATGGTATAGCTCTGTAAGGAGAAAGGTTGGTCCAATGGCTAGTGTTGTAGGTTAGTCAAAGAGGTCCATCACCAGACCATGGCATGCATAAGTAGGCCGCAGAGACAGACAAACAAAGGGGATGTGGCGAGAAACACACAGCCAGTCCCAAATCGTTCCCTAATCCTTCATTTGGCCCTAACTCTATTTTGCTAAAAGGTATGGAAAATAGTTTAAAACCGACTGAAAAAGTGACTATTTCTAAGTGTCTATTTCTAACTCACACCAGGGATTTGCAAGACATTTATTTTTCAAAACGTTCTTGGAGAAGGCAAACGCTCAAAATGTTCTCGTTTTAGACTCTCTTTTGTCAACTCAGTCTTCAAAGCATGAGAATATTCCTCTTGAAATTGATTTTTGGAGAGTGGGCGATAGAGTCAAGGGGAAAGGAGGGAAAGTGAGCCAGGGCTGCAGCAGCAGTGGCTTTTAAGTCCTAAATTGACTTTGAGGAAGAAGTGGGATTTGTGTGAAATAAGGGGTTATAAATAGAGAGCGGATGCGTTCAGGAATAAAATGCTCAATTTGAGAAGCAGGATTTGTGTCACAAATGTAATTGTGGCTGTCCGGCAAGCAGCCTGATAGAATTAAGCCGCTTGCTGCTGGAGTGCAGCAGTGAACGCTGGGCTCAGAGTGTGTGTGCAGTACACGCTTGTGTGCATTTGCAAGCACAACACCACCTGTATATATATATGTGTGTGTGTGTGTTTGTGCAAATGCACGCATATATTTTTGTGTGTGTGTTGTGTGCGCCCGTGTGTGTGTGTCAGTGTGTGTGTGTGCCTTCCCTTCGTCCATATCCAGTGTAGGTATGTCAAATGGGTGAAGGTAGATGTAAATGAATAACGTACGCGACGGGAGGGTGATCATCCTCTTGCAGAATCATTCAAGTGTGAAACCAACATTTGACTCCCATCACTGCCTGCTGTGGACCAGATGCTCAATGTGGGTTCATTCACTCACTCATCATGTCAGGTCAACAATCATTGGTGATCGGTGCAATCCTCTGACAGTGCAGCGCAAGACAGGAATTCCGTAAGGGATTCACACAAACCAATAGTGCCCATCTGAATACAACTTTGAGCAATATGAGTAATGTTATGCAACTACCTCTAGCAACACACACCAACGTTATACAAATCAAAACACATTAGAACCACATGTACGATGCAGAGAAGCATAGACGCACACACTGGAATGCTTCACGACTCGAATACTGCAGCACACTGTAAGCCTCAGGGTTTCAAACCGACAGCAGTAACACACCCAGCGCTAGGATAGAGAAACTAAGAAGAGAAGATATACTTTATTAGTCCACGCAAGATGGACATTTGTCTTCTGCTTTTATCCAACCCCCGATATACATACACAAACACACATTAGATTGGAGAGGCTAAGCAATTTTGGGGGTTAAGTTACTTGCTCAAGGGAACATCGGCAGTAGGTGGCACCTGAGATATTGATGCATTTGTAAGAGCGAGCATTTCCCCTCTTTGACTAGAGCGAGCATTTCCCCTCTTTGACTAGAGCGAGCATGTCCCCTCTTTGACTAGAGCGAGCATTTCCCCTCTTTGACTAGAGCGAGCATTTCCCCTCTTTGACTAGAGTGAGCATTTCTGCAGCTCAACTGAGCAAGGGCGCCACCGATGACGGAAATGCCACGTTTTAAGCAGCCTCAACCTGCAGTGGATGATTTAAAAAGGTCAGTTGTCATGGAGACACCTCTGTCTGTGTCGGTGTGTGTGTGTGTGTGTGTGTGTGTGTGTGTGTGTGTGAGCCTCGCTCTTCTTCTCATCATCATGGAGGACAGACATTATCGGTTTACCTTTCCATCTCGGAGAACCCTGGATTCAATCTCTGGGCTAGCCTATAAAACCACGCTCACTGTGATGGGAACTAGTAAAACAACCTATATTTTCCCCTTTCCAATAAATGGAAAAGGTATATAACGTGGGTGGGTGGAAACCTTCAAACCTATTTTAATACCACAACCTTTGGGTGTTGACATTTGAGCTGTACCAGATGAAAACAGAATAACTTAGTGTTCATAGGGCAATGTATAGGAGAGGCAGATACAACAAAACAAACAGGTTTAGAGTGGTACAGTAAGCAATGCACACGTACAGCTGAAGTCAGAAGTTTACATACACTTAGGTTGGAGTCATTAAAACTTGTTTTTCAACCACTCCACAAATTTCTTGTTAACAAACTATAGTTTTGGCAAGTCGGTTAGGACATCTACTTTGTGCATGACAAGTACTTTTTCCAACAATTGTTTACAGATTATTTCACTTATAATCCACTGCATCACAATTCCAGTGGATCAGGAGTTTACATACACTAAGTTGACTGTGCCTTTAAACAGCTTGGAAAATTCCAGAAAATTATGTCACGGCTTTAGAAGCTTCTGATAGGCTAACTGACATAATTTGAGTCAATTGGGGGTGTACCTGTGGATGTATTTCAAGGCCTACCTTCAAACTCAGTGCCTCTTTGCTTGACATCATGGGAAAATCAAAAGAAATCAGCCAAGACCTCAGAAAAAGAATTGTAGACCACAAGTCTGGTTCACCCTTGGGAGCAATTTCCAAATGCCTGAAGGTACCATATTCATCTGTACAAATAATAGTACGCAAGTGTAAACACCATGAGACCACGCAGCCGTCATATCGCTCAGGAAGGAGACGCATTCTGTCTCGTTGAGATTAATGTACTTTGGTGTGAAAAGTGCAAATCAATCCCAGAACAGCAGCAAAGGACCTTGTGAAGATGCTGGAGGAAATAGGTACAAAAGTATCAATATCCACAGTAAAATTAGTCCTATATTGACATAACCCGCTCAGCAAGGAAGAAGCCACTGCTCCAAAACCGCCATGAAAAAGCCAGACTACGGTTTGCAACTGCACATGGGGACAAAGATCGTACTTTTTGGAGAAATGTCCTCTGGTCTGATGAAACAAAAATAGAACTGCTTGCCATAATGACCATCGTTATGTTTGGAGGAAAAAGGGGGAGGCTTGCAAGCCGAAGAACACCAAGAACACCAACCCAACCGTGAAGCACGGGGTGGCAGCATCATGTTGTGGGGGGGCTTTGCTGCAGGAGGGACTGGTGCACTTCACAAAATAGATGGCATCATGAGGCAGGGAAATTATGTGGATATAATGAAGCAATATCTCAAGACATCAGTCAAGAAGTTAAAGCTTGGTTGCAAATGGTCTTCCAAATGGACAATGACCCCAAGCATACTTCCAAAGTTGCAAAATGGCAGCATCATGTTTTGCGGGTGCTTTGCTGCAGGAGGGACTTGTGCACTTCACAAAATAGATTATGTGATTATAGATTATGTGGACATATTGATGCAACATCTCAAGACATCAGTCAGGAGGTTAAAGCTTGGTCACAAATGGGTCTTCCAAATGGACAATGACCCCAAGCATACCGCCAAATTTGTGACAAAATGGCTTAAGGACAACAAAGTCAAGGTATTGGAGTGGCCATCACAAAGCCCTGACCTCAATCCCATAGAACATTTGTGAGCAAAACTGAAAAAGCGTGTGCGAGCAAGGAGGCCTACAAACCTGACTCAGTTACACCAGCTCTGTCAGGAGGAATGGGCCAAAATTCACCCAACTTATTGTTGGAAGATTGTGGAAAGCTACCCGAAACGTTTGACCCAAGTTAAAACCTCTTGACGGTCGCCTAGGATAGGGGGCGCTACAGCGATTTTTGAAAAAAATTTGTGCCCATTTTAAACGGCCTCCTACTCAAACTCAGAAGCTAGGATATGCATATAATTAATACTTGTGGATAGAAAACACCCTGAAGTTTCTAAAACTGTTTGAATGGTGTCTGTGAGTATAACAGAACTCATATGGCAGTCAAAACCCCGAGGCAGATCGTAACAGGATGTGGAATTCTGAATTGCGGACTCAACTTCATCACTTTGCCTATAAATCACACCGTGAGCAATGGTTCATTGAGCACTACATGTCCCCAGTCTTTACAAAGTGGTGTGAGCCTTCTACTGTGAAAACTGACAGAATGAGAGTCTGTGGAAAGTGGTCACATGGGGAGGGCCATCACCATTATGACGCCGGCGCCCCTGGCTACCCTCCCCTTTCGAAACGTTTTGAAAGACAATGCAATCGTCCCCCTTGAATGTTATTGGAGCTCTGGTTGAAAAAGGCCCTAAAGATTTATGTTATACAACGTTTGACATGTTTGAACGAACTTAAATAAAAAAAAAATCAATATTGGTAAGAGAGGAGTCCCGCGCACGACGGTACTTTTGGCGCAGCCTTCAGAACGCGCTAACAAGAAGACATAAAGGATTAACTTTTTCTAACGAAAATACATTTGTTGTGGACCTGGGATTCCTGGAAGTGCCTTCTGATGAAGATAATCAAAGGTAAGGGATTATTGACAATAGTATACAAGACTAGATTTGATATGCGATTGTTCCAAGATGGCGCTGACCTGTATTGCTAGCCTATTTTTCTGAGTATCCCTTTTATCGCAAAGTGTGATTACCCAGTAAAGTTATTTTTAAATCTGGCATTGCAGGTGCTTTCAAGAGATGCTAATCTATAAATCTTAGAATGACAATATTACATTTTAAAAATGTTTTCGAATAGTAATTTAGTAAATTGTAGCGCTGTTTCACTGGACGCATTTGAGGGAAAATAGTCAACGTCACGCGCCGATGTAAAATGCTGTTTTTATATATAAATATGAACTTTATCGAACAAAAGAATGCATGTATTGTGTAACATGATGTCCTAGGAGTGTCATCTGATGAAGATTGTCAAAGGTTAGTGCTGCATTTAGCTGTTTTTTGGTTATTTGTGATGCATGTGGTTGGTCGGAAAATGGCTATGTGAATACTTTGACGATATACTCCTCTAACATTATCTAATGTTTTGCTTTTGCTGTAAAGCCTTTTTGAAATCGGACAACGTGGTTCGATTCAGGAGAGGTGTATCTATAAAACGATATAAAATAGTCCTATATTTGAAAAAAAATATTCTTTTGTTATGCTAATGGCGATAGGATTTTTCGCTGGATGTCCGTCCCGTATCCCGTCAAGAACAATTTAAAGGCAATGCTACCAAATACTAATTGAGTGTAAACTTCTGACCCACTGGGAATGTGATGAAATAAATAAAAGCTGAAATAAATCATTCTCTCTACTATTATTCTGACATTTCACATTCTTAAAATAAAGTGGTGATCTTAACTGACCTAAGACAGGGAATTTTTACTAGGATTAAATGTCAGGAATTGTGGAAAAACTGAGTTTAAATGTACTTGGCTAAGGTGTATGTAAACTTCCGACTTCAACTGTAAGTGGCCACTACTTTGTCTATTGTGAAATAATTAACTTAACTCAAAAGTTCCATCCAATCAAAGTACAGTCCAATTAAGGTCCCGACCAATCACAATTTAGTTCCAATTAACGTTGCAACCAATCATAGCTTATCTGCTCCCCGAGTGCACTCTGATAAATCACTAACAATGCGTCCCCGGGCGGGACACAGATGCAGGCAGAAGGCAGTAATCGTGTTTAGATGTATAGATGGAGCCTATGGTTGCATATTTGCTCAGTTAGACGTATGGCTCTGATAATGGTCAGGGACTTAAAAGGCCATTTTATAATTACAGACTCACCTTTAGTGGATTAGTCACGTGGAGGGATGGGAGGGGGAGAGGGGGGCAGGGACTAGAGATGGGACATGTACCATTTGTTAAAGCTAGGTTTAATAAATGCACTACTACACTGCGATAGACCACAAAGCATGTAGTGTGGGCAGAGCACACAGACAGATGGCCCTTCCCGCTACAGAGCGATCCATCAATTCAAATCAGCCCAACATGGTGACTTTCAACTTGAATCAACAACAGTGAGATGAGGGAGAGTGGGGCTGGGTAGAGAGAGAGTGATACAAACTACAACAAAGCAGGGTTCCATGTTGGCAGGGGAAAGGGAAGGCTACATGTTTTCAAAGTCTAATTGCAGAAGGGGACAAAACAAAATAATGGGCACTGCCAGTTGCCCAGCGGGCCAGAAGCTAGCCAGTGTTTGCCGCATCTAACAGGGCTTCAGTGTGGGTGGATCTCCCCCATCTCCAACAGAAACAAACCCAGGCATCAGTGGAGCAAAACATGCACACACACCACAACACGCACGCACCAAACGCTTGAAACAGCTGAGACAGAATTTGTTAGAAGCTGTGTGTGCGCAGGGCTACTAAGTGGTGTGTGTGTGTGTGTGTGTGTGTGTGTGCGCGCGCGCGCTGGAAGCGTTCCCAGACCTGTGTATGAGTAGAGCTGCCAGGGGAAGATGTTAAGAGCCGGGGGACAACCAGAGGAGGATGGAGAGATGGAGACAGAGACCACAGTGGAGAGATGGAGAGAGAGGCCCCCTCCAAACATCCATTTATCCCCCTCTCCTAAATGAGCATGTTCTCCTCTGGCTGTTGATACACACACTCTAGTCTATTCAGAGGACCTGAGGATTACTGGAGCTATCCCTCTTTCTATGTCACAAACATGCACATGTGTAATCCTCAGGTGCATGTGTCTACGCGTTAGTGTTTCTTTGGCGCGCGCGCACACACACACACACACACACACACACACACACACACACACACACACAGAGAGAGAGAGAAAAATAACCCAAATCAGGATGCTTTAAAGGCCGGGCTTATTCAGGCGGTAGCTATGAGAAGGTAGAGAGTGAAGGAGATATAGGGGCACTAGGAGAGAAGGGAAAGGAGGATGATTTGGTAGGGGAAGCTTAAAGGATGGAGCATGTTACCTATAATCGCATAACACTTGGAAAGCACAGAGAGAAGGAAAGAGAGAGAAGCATGAGAGGGTGAGAACAGAGGAAGAGAGAGGAAGGAGGATAATTGGGATATGGACAATAAGAGAAGATGAAATGGGGATAGGAGGGGACAGACTAAGCGGGAGAGAGACAAGACAGACCGCTCCGGAGAGAGAGAGAGAGAGAGAGATAGGAGAGAGAGAGAGATAGCTAGTAAAGAAAGAAGAGTAACAAGAGTAACAAGAGGCGTAAAACAAACATAAAAGGGTGAGGAAGAGAGAAAGAGAGTGAGAGCACGGAGAAAGCGAGGAATAGAGAAGGTATTGAGAGAGAGTGAGAGCAAGAGAGAACAAGAGAGTAAGAAATCACAAAAGCAAATGAGAGAGCGAGAGACAAAGCAAGACAGAAATAGGAGAGAGAGAAAGAAATAGTATGAGAGAGAGCGAGCAAGTTGGGGGAGAGACAGGAATATAGAAGTAGAGAAATAGAAGGAAAGAGAGTAGCTCTCACACACACACACACACACACACACACACACACACACACACACACACACACACACACACACACACACACACACACACACACACACACACACACACACACACACACACACACACAGAGAGAGAGAGAGCGGTTTTAGCCAGATTAAAGCCGGAGGTGGAGCCCCTCTTAAATACCATCCTACTAATGAAATATGTCAAGGCCTATAAAGAAGCATGGGCCATTTAAAGAATCATGCACGGGGGCCACGTCAAATACGGCCCCGTCAGCAAACTGGCCTCAGTGTAGCCTGTCAATACGCATTAGCTTACACATCAGTTAGAGGCTGATGTAGAAAATGAATCTCTTTATTTATCATAGCCCATAAGGGTGATTGTGACTACTGATCAGAAATGGGCTTTGAGGGAAATCATATGGGTAAAATTAGGTTTGGGTGTATGGGGGGGAGGGAGCTGAGCGTGGTACTTTACTGTGGGGGTGGGACTTGTAGAGTCGTCGTTATGTGGCAACAGTTTATGCTGTGGTAGATTTAAGGTGTGTGTGTTTCTGTGTGTGTGTGTGTGTGTGTGTGTGTGTGTGTGCGCGCGCGTCTGCGTTCAAGCCTTTCATTCAATCCCTGCACCCTCTTTCTCACTTAAGTGAAAGAAGACAAATTAAGAACATCCCGGTCTAATGCAATCTAGGGCTGTCGGAGCAAAGAGGTAGCTTAACAAATCACTTCCTGCTGCTTCCAGCTGAGTAAGGAGAACACACAAATCAGGTTCAGTGACACAAAGCATCTCCCCGCTGAAGTCTGTTCGTTCCAGGGTGAAGTTTCCCCCACAAGTACAGATCTAGGATCAGCTTCCCTCCATCCTTCCCTTAACCATTAGAGGAGTTAGAGGAGTCCTGAACAGGTCATAATGTGTTGTGCGGTCAGTATAACAGCACACTGAAAATTATGATTATTTTCCATACCTTTATTCAATGTTAACCTGCCGTCTTTGTTTGAGAAGGTGTGCGTTTGTGTGTGTCTGAAGAGTGTGTGTGTGTGTGTGTGTGTGTGTGTGTGTGTGTGTGTGTGTGTGTGTGTGTGGGGGGGGGGGATATGGATAGGGGGAAGAGCGTGCCTCTTCACCTGGTCTCTGCTCTGCCAGGGATCTCATGTTGCTCTCATCAGCCACTGAAACACAGAAAAACACAGACAGTGAATATTGGAACACCTTAAGGGTTGCCTTTGTCTGTTTTCTCTGAGCAGAGATGGAGAAAGAGAGAGAGGGAGCAAGACACGGACAGAAGAGAGAGAGGGAAAGAGAGATATGGTATAGGAGAGAGAGGGTGGGGAGGGCAAGAACGAGGTACTCTCCCTCATTCCCCCCCTATTTCCCTACCTTCCCCTCTCTCTTGTCCTCAGTCTTTCCCTCTCTATAAACCACACCAACAGGATTGAGGGGCAGGCAGGGAGCGGCATCAGCTGCCAGAGGGGCACTGCACCACAGGACACAATAATAGGTTTTCATTACGTTGCAATTTCTCTGAAATAATCCCTTTTCATATTTTATGAGGTCAACGTCCTCCCGGCAGAGAAACGAGAGAGCAGAAGAAAAATAAAAAAGAGTGAGAGGGAGGGAGAGAAAATGCAGCTGTGACGGAGGGGACAATGGATTAGGCTGGCAGTTATATTTGCTGGCTTCACGCGTTATATTTTCCCTCAAATACAGTAGCCACAAAAAGGTTGTGGTGGCGGGTGTGTGTGTGTGAGCTGTGTGGCACGAAGCCAAAAATAATGTGCATATAAATCTGCTTCTATTGTTACAGAGATCCCACCCCCCCTGTTCGGAGAGCAGCATCAACAATGTCTCACCCACCCACCCACCCACCCACCCACCCACACACACAGATAAATAAATGTTCTGCAGCTGGGACAGGAATGTGCTGCTGGTGTTAGTGAGCTCATAATGACTACAGCTCAGTGAACTGCATTGTTTCTTCTCCACGTACATGACCATGTACACGACTCAACTATTGTCAGATCAAGTCATGTGGTCAGGGAAAAACTCCTGGGTCTGAATTCAAAACGTGTCTCAGAGTAGAAGTGCTCAGAGTACACTCAGAGTAGTTCCCACCTTATATTCCTTATGACTTCAAAAGCCAAACTGATCCTAGATCAGCACGCCTACTCTGAAAGGCTTTATAAATACGGGCCCAGGTACAACCATTAAGACAGACTTGAGAGTGAGTGTTTAGGACCACAGTCTTGGCTAAGCCCATTTAACCAAAGTCAGATACCTCTGAAACGCTAAACAAGTCATGTGTGCGTCCTAAATGCCACCCTATTCACTATACAAATAAATAGCTTTGTAGCACGAGGCAGCTTGATGTATAAGTACACACCCTGGTCAAAAGTTCCTGAATAGGGAATAGGATGCAGCCTGTGTTTTGCTTGTGCACCCTACAGTCCCCATAAGAAAACATTTGCTAAGCACCAGAGCTTATATTGCTTATTACGTTTTGCTTAGTGCAAAAATAAACCCTCAGACTTGACTCACCCAGCTTAACCCCCGTTTGGAAATGGGAAACTACCCCCTATTAAAGTGGATGATCCCTACAAATGTGACACGCAGCACAGGGTCACAGTGTCATACAGTCCCCATGCCTCTGGTAATGCTCCCCCATCCTCAGATAACAACCTCAAGGGGGTGGGGGTAGAGAGTAGGAGAAAGGTCAAGTGAGGTAGAAATATGGAGAGAGAACGAAAAGGTAGATGCATTGAGAGAGAGAGAAAAAGGAGAGAGAGAGAGAGAGAAAGATGTACAGAGAGAGAGGCGCAAAAAGGAGAAAGAAGGACGGAAAGGGAGTGAAAGAGAACAAGGAGGAAAGAGAGAGATGACGAAAACAGAGAAAGACAAGATAAGCAGTGAGTAGGATGCGGGGGTCTCTTCCTAATAAAAGCCAATCAATGTGCAGTAGCGGCGTGCAACTAGTTTCGAAGGGGGAACCCAATCCACATCCCTAATGAACTGGGATTGGAAACCAGCGACAGGCAAAAATAATTAACAGAATAAGATATACCTCCCTCTGAAACAGAGAAGAGAGAAAAAGGGAGGGAGACGGGTGGAGGATTGAGAAAAGAGAGAGATGGGGGAAGAATGAGAGAAGAGAGCAAAAAAAAGAGGGAGAAAGAAGAAAAGACAGAGGGAGGGTGGGAGTGAGAGAGAGAGAGAGTGTGAGAGCAAAATAAAAGAGAGGCTAACAGGGTCACCCAGGTGCTAATATGAGGAAATAAGCTGCTTAGTGCAATATCATTTCAGGGAAAAAGTTGGGTATGACTGAAGGAGTGCGGACACTGCTCACATTCGCACGCACACAGAGCAGTGTTAGACTGACTAGACACTCTAGTTCAGGAACCGTTGTCTTCTAAAGGTCAGGCCTCCCAAGTGGCGCAGCGGTCTAAGGGGTCACTACAGACCCGGGTTCGATCCCAGTCTGTGTCACAACTGGCCGTGACAGGGAGTCCCATAGGGCGGCGCACAATTGGCCCAGCGTCGCCCAGGATAGGGGAGGGTTTGGTGGGGGGGTGCTTTACTTGGCTCATCGCGCTCTAGCGACTCCTTGTGGCATGCCGGGCGCCTGCAGGCTGACTTCGGTGTGTTTACTCCGACACATTGGTGCAGCTGTCTTCCGGGTTAAGCGGGCGGGTGTTAAGGAGCGCGGTTTGGCGGGTTATGTTTCGGAGGACGAACGACTCGACCTTCGCCTCTCCCGAGCCCGTTGGGGAGTTACAGCGATGAGACAAGATCATAAATGAAATTGGGAGAAAAATACAAAACATTTAGATGAACTCAGCAAAAAAATAAACGTCTCTTTTTCAGGACCCTGTCTTTCAAAGATAATTCGTAAAAATCAAAATAACTTCACAGATCTTCATTGTAAAGGGTTTAAACACTGTTTCCCATGCTTGTTCAATGAACCATAAACAATTAATGAACATGCACCTGTGGAACTGTCGTTAAGACACTAACAGCTTACAGACGGTACGCAATTAAGGTCACAGTTATGAAAACTAGGGACACTAAAGAGGCCTTTCTACTGACTCTGAAAAACCACAAAAGAAAGATGCCCAGGGTCCCTGCTCATCTGCGTAAACGTGCCTTAGACATGCTGCAAGGAGGCATGAGGACTGCGGATGAGGTCAGGGAAATAAATTGCAATGTCCGTACTGTGAGACACCTAAGACTACAGAGACACAGGACGGACAGCTGATCGTCCTCACAGTGGCAGACCAGGTGTAACAACACCTGCACAGGATTGGTACATCCGAACAACACACCTGCGGGACAGGTACAGGATGGCAACAACAACTGCCCGGGTTACACCAGGAACGCACAATCCCTCCATCAGTGCTCAGACTGTCCGCAATAGGCTGAGAGAGGCTGGACTGAGGGCTTGTAGGCCTGTTGTAAGGCAGGTCCTTACCACACATCACCGGCAACAACATCGCCTGTGGGCACAAACCCACCGTCGCTGGACCAGACAGGACTGGCAAAAAGTGCTCTTCACTGACGAGTCACAGTTTTGTCTAACCAGGGGTGATAGTCGGATTCGCGTTTATCGTCGAAGGAATGAGCGTTACACCGAGGCCTGTCTTCTGGAGCGGGATCGATTTGGAGGTGGAGGGTCCGTCATGTTCTGGGACGGTGTGCTCAAGCATCATTGGATTTAGCTTGTTGTCATTGCAGGCAATCTCAACGCTTTGCGTTACAGGGAAGAAATCCTCCTCCCTCATATGGTACCCTTCCTGCAGGCTCAACCTGACATGACCCTCCAGCATGACAATCCCACCAGCCATACTGCTCGTTCTGTGCGCGATTTCCTGCAAGACAGGAATGTCAGTGTTCTGCCATGGTCAGCAAAGAGCCCGGACCTCAATCCAATTGAGCACATCTGGAAACTGTTGGATGAGTGCTAGGGCCATTCCCCCCAGAAATGTCCTGGAACTTGCAGGTGCCTTGGTGGAAGAGTGGGGTAACATCTCACAGCAAGAACTGGCAAATCTGGTGCAGTGCATGAGGAGGAGATGCACTGCAGTACTTAATGCAGATACTGACTGTTACTTTTGATTTTGACCCCCCCCCCCCCTTGTTCAGGGACACATTATTCAATTTCTGTTAGTCACATGTCTGTGGAACTTGTTCAGTTTATGTCTCAGTTGTTGAATCTTGTTATGTTCATAGAAATATTTCCACATAAGTTTGAAGAAAAATAAACGCAGTTGACAGTGAGAGGATGTTTCTTTCTTTGCTGAATTAAAATAGAATTTAAAAAACCCTCCATGGTCATATGCGTGTGTTAACATAGCATTATAAGACCATTTCAATGGGCCCATGTGGTAAATGTTGAATCTGTGCTTGAAATTCAATACTTAACTAGGGACCTTACAGATGTTGCATGCATGGTGGACAGTGGAAGGGTCAGGTCAACCTCTATTATTTCATACAGAGTGAGTCCATGTAACTTATGTGATTTGTTAAGTTGAATACTTATACTTATTTGTTATGAATTTTTTATTATAAAAAAAATATATAAAATGTAGATGGTTTGGGATGAGTTGGACTGTAGTGCAGGAAAAGCAGCCAACAAGTGCTCAGCATATGTCGGAACTCCTTGTTGAGAGAATGCCAAGAGTGTGCAAAGCTGTCATCAAGGCAAAGGTTGGCTACTTTGAAGAATATCATATATATTTTGATTTGTTTTAACACTTTTTTGGTTACTACATGATTCCATGTGTTATTTCATAGTTTTGAGGCCTTCACTAAAATAGTAAAATAAAGAAAAACCCTTGAATGAGTAGGTGTGTACAAACTTTTGACTTGTACTGTATATCAAATCAAATTGTATTTCAAATCAAAACAAATGTTATTTGTCACACGCGCCGAACACAACAGTGAAATGCTTACTTACAAGACTTAACCAACAATGCGGTTTTAAGAAAAAAATACATGGAAACCTGGAATGAGTTGGTGTCCAAACTTTTGACTGGTTATATATAAATATTGAGCAAAAATAAACACAACACGTAACAATTTCATAGATTTTACTGAGTGACAGTTCATATGAGGAAATCAGTCAATAGAAATAAATTCAATAGTCCCTAATCCATAAGGTGGTGGCTTATGGTAGAGAAATTAACATTACATTCTCTGGCAATAGCTCTGGTGGACATTCCTGCAGTCAGCATGCCATCTGCACGCTCCCTCAAAACTTGAGACATCTGTACCATTGTGTTTTGTGACAAAACTGCACATTTTATAGTGGCCACTTACTGTTCCCAGCACAAGGAGGAACCTGTGTAATGATCAAGCTGTTTAATCAGATTGTTAATATACCACACCTGTCAGGTGGATGGGTTATCTTGGCAAATGAGAAATTCTCTAACAGGGATGTAAACACATTTGTGCACAAAATTTGAAAGTAGTAAGCTTTTTGTGGGTATGGAACATTTCTGGGATCTTTTATTTCAGCTCATGAAACCAACACTTTACATGTTGCGTTTATATTTTTGTTCAGTGTATATATTTACACAGTAAAATGTGTATAAAATGTGAAGAAATCTAAGGGGTGTGAATACTTTTGCAAGGCACTGTATGAAACATTGGTAAACTTGAAATTATAGTTTGTACACTTGAAACAGATAATGAAAGCAATATCTACCACACTGAAATTCAATATATAAATCTTTTTTGAAATGTGATTTTTAAACTGAATGCAATACTAATTCAAGTTAGTTTCAAATCATAAAATACAATATTGAATTTATGAATGAAATGATTGAATTTGTGCATATCCAACAAAAAAAGTATAAATTCAAATTCAATATCTTAATACCAATTAAAAACTATGGAACTCAAATACAATCTCTGTTGGCACTGAAATCACTCCATATCGGACTGTGTGTGCGTGCAACACTGTGTGCATGTGTGTGCTCACCCAGGTCCATGCTCTTTGAGTTCCTTGTCTGAGGGTTGTCTGTCTGCCCAGGTGGCTGTGCGGTCTGTGTGTCTGGGTGAAGGTGACCCTCAGGAATTTTGGGAGCCTTGTTCCACTCACTGAGAAAAAAATACAAAGTTATAATCAACACTACTAACATTGTAGCCTGTACTTTTGTTATGTCCTATTTTAATGTTTAACTCTTTTACAGGGTATTTTAAGTAAATATACTTTGTGTTATTTATTTTCCAGCAGTGGTGGCAAGGATAGTAATGCTACTAGCATTAGAGCAATACCATTGTAGCTGTTTCCATAGACTGCCAGTCATTGAGCCAACAACAGTCCATTTAAAAGCACGTCTTGGCAAAAATTATTGTACAACAATTACAAAATATTTTTTGTGCCGGTGGCAAACATTTAGCAGGTGGGCCACCTAAATGAATAAAAGGGAAACATATTTCCAAGCATGTATACAAATCTTACACATATTCCAATGTATTAGATCATTTCCCCCCAACTTCGGACACCACCTAACTTCGGACACACTCTAGCAGTTAAAGGATTAAATCACCTCTAGCTCAACATTTAAATGGACTGGAAAATAACGGTACATTTTTCGACTAAATATTTTCATTGCAATTTGTGTAAATTGAGTTAGGTTTTAAGAGTTTCCAAAAAAGTCATATACATATATATATATATACATACACACATATACATACATATATATATATACATACACACATATACATACATATATATATATACATACACACATATACATACATATATATATATATATATACATACATACATACATACATACACACATATATATATATACATATACATATACACATATATATATATACATATATATATATACACACATATATATACATATACATATACACATATATATATATACATATATATATACACATATATATATATATACACATATACATATACACATATATATATATACACATATACATATACACATATATATATATACATATATATATATACATATATATATATACACACATATATATATATACATATATATATATACATATATATATATACACATATATATATATATATATATATATATACTGCTCAAAAAAATAAAGGGAACACTTAAACAACACATCCTAGATCTGAATGAAATAAATAATCTTATTAAATACTTTTTTCTTTACATAGTTGAATGTGCTGACAACAAAATCACACAAAAATAATCAATGGAAATCCAATTTATCAACCCATGGAGGTCTGGATTTGGAGTCACACTCAAAATTAAAGTGGAAAACCACACTACAGGCTGATCCAACTTTGATGTAATGTCCTTAAAACAAGTCAAAATGAGGCTCAGTAGTGTGTGTGGGCTCCATGTGCCCGTATGACCTCCCTACAACGCCTGGGCATGCTCCTGATGAGGTGGCGGATGGTCTCCTGAGGGATCTCCTCCCAGACCTGGACTAAAGCATCCGCCAAATCCTGGACAGTCTGTGGTGCAACGTGGCGTTGGTGGATGGAGCGAGACATGATGTCCCAGATGTGCTCAATTGGATTCAGGTCTGGGGAACGGGCGGGCCAGTCCATAGCATCAATGCCTTCCTCTTGCAGGAACTGCTGACACACTCCAGCCACATGAGGTCTAGCATTGTCTTGCATTAGGAGGAACCCAGGGCCAACCGCACCAGCATATGGTCTCACAAGGGGTCTGAGTATCTCATCTCGGTACCTAATGGCAGTCAAGCTACTCTGGCGAGCACATGGAGGGCTGTGCGGCCCCCCAAAGAAATGCCACCCCACACCATGACTGACCCACCACCAAACCGGTCATGCTGGAGGATGTTGCAGGCAGCAGAATGTTCTCCACGGCGTCTCCAGACTCTGTCACGTCTGTCACGTGCTCAGTGTGAACCTGCTTTCATCTGTGAAAAGCACAGGGCGCCAGTGGTGAATTTGCCAATCTTGGTGTTCTCTGGCAAATGCCAAACGTCCTGCACGGTGTTGGGCTGTAAGCACAACCCCCACCTGTGGACGTCGGGCCCTCATACCACCCTCATGGAGCCTGTTTCTGACCGTTTGAGCAGACACATGCACATTTGTGGCCTGCTGGAGGTCATTTTGCAGGGCGCTGGCAGTGCTTCTCCTGCTCCTCCTTGCTCAAAGGCGGAGGTAGCGGTCCTGCTGCTGGGTTGTTGCCCTCCTACGGCCTCCTCCACGTCTCCTGATGTACTGGCCTGTCTCCTGGTAGCGCCTCCATGCTCTGGACACTACGCTGACAGACACAGCAAACCTTCTTGCCACAGCTCGTATTGATGTGCCATCCTGGATGAGCTGCACTACCTGAGCCACTTGTGTGGGTTGTAGACTCCGTCTTATGCTACCACTAGAGTGAAAGCACCGCCAGCATTCAAAAGTGACCAAAACATCAGCCAGGAAGCATAAGAACTGAGAAGTGGTCTGTGGTCCCCACCTGCAGAACCACTCCTTTATTGGGGGTGTCTTGCTAATTGCCTATAATTTCCACCTGTTGTCTATTCCATTTGCACAACAGCATGTGACATTTATTGTCAATCAGTGTTGCTTCCTAAGTGGGCAGTTTGATTTCACAGAAGTGTGATTGACTTGGAGTTACATTGTGTTGTTTAAGTGTTCCCTTTATTTTTTTGAGCAGTATATATACACATACATACATATATATACATATATACATACATATATATATATATATATACATACACACATATATATATATATACACACACATATATGTACACATATACATATACACACACACACACACACACACACACACACACACACACACACACATATACACATATACATACACATACATACATATTGTGGGACACGCTTTATATTGTAAAATTCGACTGCACAACAGACCACACATTTAATATCCAGCGTTTTACCTCTGAAATATAGCTAACTGATTTCAGGCAAGTTATTTATTTATTTTTAACCAGAAGGCTAGCCAACTAATCAACTATTACAAAATAGTTCGGATATGAGGTTGGTGTCTCTTTTTTTTAACAAATTTAAACGGATATATCTTGTAATTGAACAACATTTTAAGGTGCCGATAATACGGGACATATTTTTGTTGCTAAACAGCTTATCAAAAAGCTGATAGTAGTAGTATTTCCACTAAAATGTCAAACATGTTGAATTTCTGACCGAAAGGTTGCAAGATCGAATCCCCGAGCTGACAAGGTACAAATCTGTCGCTCTGCCCCTGTTCCTAGTCCGTCATTGAAAATAAGAATTTGTTCTTAACTGACTTGCCTAGTAAAATAAAATAAATGTTTTGTTATTATTGGTGTCGTAAAAATGTTAGATACATTTTTACGACACCAAAACATTTATTTTATTTTACTAGGCAAGTCAGTTAAGAACACATTCTTATTTTCAATGACGGACTAGGAACAGGGGCAGAGCGACAGATTTGTACCTTGTCAGCTCGGGGATTCGATCTTGCAACCTTTCGGTTACTAGTCCAACGCTCTAACCACTAGGCTATGCTGCCGCCCCATTGATGGCATTGATGGCTTGATCACAAGATAACACTGTTGAAGGTAATAATATTTCTTAAACGCTGTTGAATATGTCGAAAATACAGGGTGCTACGCAAGATAATATTTCACTTCAGGTAAAATGTTTTACAGTATACGAGGCGAAAGTACATAACTGTTTGCCGTTTAGAAATGAAATCACTTTACGTATCTAGTCCTCCCTATTTGAAGGTGTCATAAGCATTTTGGACAAATTCACTTAGTTTAATACATTTACTCAAAATTACCAATATCAAAAGATCAAAATGGGGTGGGTGTATTTAAACAACCAGTAACCGAAAGGCTGTCTTTGTAAATAAGAATTTATTCTTAACTGACTTTCCCTTAGATCCTCTAACTTTCTCACTCAACATTATTCATAACTCATTATCCATAATGATAGTGAAATAGCTTTGTAAAAAACAAATGTGTCCTTGGGTGACAACAAATGTGACTTTTCAGCGTGTTTACAACGTTCATTTTTTCCCCCAAGAATACTAATTTACTGGTATAATAACTATAAATATGATCCCGAATATCAGCGTCCACCAGCATAAGCTAAATACACTGACTATTCCAAACATTAGGAACAGCTTCCTAATATTGAGTTGCACCCCTCTATTTGCAAGCAGAACAGCATCAATTTGTTGGGGAATGGACTCTACAATGTGTCAAAAGCGTTCCACAGGAATGCTGGCCCACGTTGAATGCTGGCCCAATCTTCCCACAGTTGTGTCAAGTTGGCTGGATGTCCTTTGGGTGGTAGATCATTCTTGATACACACGGGAAACTGTTGAGTATGAAAAACCCAGCAACGCTGCAGTTCTTGACACAAACCGGTGCGCCCGGCACCTACTACCATACCCCGTTCAGAGGGACATACCTTGGACCGATCTTTGTCCAATAAGAAATGTTTGTTTTCATTTTCCATTGCAGAAAGTTTTGCTACGATGTACATAAATGAATATGACCAATGTCTAATTTTAAAGGAACTCTAAGGAATACGTCCTAATATCGCAATCTATTCCCCATGTAGCGCACTACTTTTGACCTGGTCTGGAATTCAAACAGGGCCACAGTGTAATTACCTCCGGTGCGGTTGTGTTGTGTATTGGAGTTTAGCGTTCATCTCCTCCACGGAGCCAGGCGAAGGCGGCGAGGGGAAATCCTCCTCCATCTCCTCCTCTTGCTCGTAATGGGCGTGGCCACCATTAGTGGGAGGAGCTGGATTGGGAGAGGATAGGGACAAACAGCACAGACAGACACACAATCAGAAATTACACCAGTGACTAGCGCCTTTAATAGAGTAGGATGGAGTGTTTCATCTAAGGTCAGTTTTGAGGCTATCGCCCTAAAGACTACAGTTAGGATTGAGGGTGGTTAAGCTGAACCTAGATCAGTGCTGACAGGCAACTTCTACTCTAATACTACCGTGTCAAGCACACATGAAATCTCAGACTCATGAAGAAGGTCTATGCCATGTAAATGCAGGATCACATGTGGCAAACGTGATAGTCCTGTTATAAGAGGAAAAATATATATCTTCCTCTGGCTAGAGATAAAGCAGTCATCACTTTCATGAAGGGCCACTGAGACCGGGGGCATTGGATATGTCCCAAATGGTACCCTATTACCTATATAGTGCAATACTTCTGAGCCCGATGGGTGCCATTTGGTATACAGCCATTGCGTTGGAAGTTGTGTCAATGCTAGCTGTCTGTAAGACTGCCTGCCTAGGACAGTGATACACACACTCAATCATCTGACGGAGCCAAACAGTATTGAGGGATGGATTTCCAACTGCGCGCGCACACACACAACTCTGTACGCCTCATGAAACATGTACAGAACACACACAAACACAGCACACAAACACCCCCCTAAGTCAGTTACATTAGGAGAGAGACAAGCTACAGCGATATGTAGAAAGTGTGTCAAATTGAGGAGTACGTGAATTTCAGTGGATAAAGCTAAGCCCATATAATGTTGTGAGCATTTCCACTAGGTACTACTCCACATGACAATACCTCGTACACTGCCAAGGCAAAAAGTAACTTCTGTATTTCTATTTCCAAACTGTTCCCTCTGAAAGCACAGGCTTTGTGTGGGCTTCCTGCACTCTCTGGGGAAGTAAAGAAAAAAAGCCAAAGAATAAATGTAAAACAGTTTGTAGTCCTCTCTTCTGCTGCTCGCACAATAGTCCGTATGCAAATCCGGCCCACTTAGGAGCCATTTCATCAGCATAATGATTCCAAGGTCAGAACTTTGCACATGAACGCGAGGGAGATACGTACAGGGAAAAACATGGCTAATGAGTCACCCCCCTCGCTATAAATAGGCGCTGATGAAGTTAAGTATAAAAGTGAAATGGAGTCGGTTGGAATATGTAGGACATGGTACATTTACAAACAGCAGGCATAATGTTTGTAGTATGTGGTTGGTCATGAGGAGATGTGGTGGTTCAAAGCTGTGATGATATAAATACACAGTCAAAAGTTTGGTCACACCTACTCATTGCAGGGTTTCTCTTCATTTGTACCATTTTCTACATTGTAGAATAATAGTGAAGACATCAAAAACTATGAAATAACACATATGGAACATTGTAGTAACAAAAAAAAGTGTTAAACAAATCAAAATATTTTATATATTTGAGATTGTTCAAAGTAACCACCCTTTGCCTTGATGACAGCTTTGCACACGCTTGGCATTCTCTCAACCAGCTTCACCTGGAATGCTTTCCCAACAGTCTTGAAGGAGTTCCCACATATGCTGAGCACTTGTTGGCTGCTTTTCCTTCACTTTGATGTCCAACTCATCCCAAACCATCTCAATTGGGTTGAGGTCGGGTGATTGTGGAGGCCAGGTCATCTGATGCAGCACTCCATCACTCTTCTTCTTGGTCAAATAGCCCTTACACAGCCTGGAGGTGTGTTGGGTGATTGTCCTGCTGAAAAACAAATTATAGTCCCACTAAGCGCAAACCAGATGGGATGGTGTATCGCTGCAGTATGCTGTGGTAGCCATGCTGGTTAAGTGTGCCTTGAATTCAAAATAAATCACTGACAGTATCACCAGCAAAGCCCCCGCACACCATCACACCTCCATGCTTCACGGTGGGAACCACACATGCGGAGGTCATCCGTTCACCTACTCTGCGTCTCACAAAGACACGGCAGTTGGAACACAAAATCTCAAATTTAGACTCATCAGACCAAAGCAGATTTCCAGCGGTCCATTGTTTCTTGGCCCATGCAAGTCTCTTCTTCTTATTGGTGTCCTTTAGTAGTGGTTTCTTTGCAGCAATTCAACCATGAAGGCTTGATTCATGCAGTCTCCTCTGAACTGTTGATGTGTTGGTTACTTGAACTCTGTAAAGCGTTTATTTGGGCTGTAATTTGAGGCTGGTAACTCTAATGAACTTATCCTTTGCAGCAGAGGTAACTCTGGGTCTTCCTTTCCTGTGGCGGTGCTTGATGGTTTTTGCGACTGCACTTGAAGAAACTTTCAAAGTTCTTGAAATGTTCCATATTGACTAACCTTCATGTCTTAAAATAATGAACCGTTGGTTCTCTTTGCTTATTTGAGCTGTTCTTGCCATAGTATGGACTTGGTCTTTTACCAAATAAGGCCATTTTCTGTATACCACCCCTACCTTGACACAACACAACTGATTGGCTCAAACGCATTAAGAAGAAAATAAATTCCACAAATTAACAAGGCACACATGTTAATTGAAATGCATTCCAGGTGATTACCTCATGAAGCTGGTTGAGACAATGCCAAGAGTGTGTGCAAAGCTGTCATCAAGGCAAAGGGTGGCTACTTTGAAGAATCTCAAATATAAAATTCCACAAGTTGGATTGGCTTGATGGGCACTTCTTACGTAACATACGGGCAAGCTGCTCCCACAACAGCTCAATAGGGTTGAGATCCGGTGACTGTGCTGGCCACTCCATTATAGACAGAATACCAGCTTACTGCTTCTTCCCTAAATAGTTATTGCATAGTTTGGAGCTGTGCTTTGGGTCATTGTCCTGTTGTAGGAGGAAATTGGCTCCAGTTAAGCGCCGTCCACAGGGTATGGCATGGCATTGCAAAATGGAGTGATAGCCTTCCTTCCTTCACAATCACTTTTACTCTGTACAAATCTCCCACTTTACCACCACCAAAGCACCCCCAGACCATCACATTGCCTGCACCATGCTTGACAGATGGCGTCAAGCAGTCCTCCAGCATATTTTCATTTTTTTCAATGTCACGCGAATGTTCTTCTTTGTGATCCGAACACCTCAAACTTAGATTAGTCTGTCCATAACACTTTTTTCCAATCTTCCTCTGTCCAGTGTATGTGTTCTTTTGCCCATTTTAATATTTTCTTTTTATTGGCCAGTCTGAGATATGGCTTTTTCTTTGCAACTCTGCCTAGAAGGCCAGCATCTCGGAGATGCCTCTTTATTGTTGATGTTGAGACTGGTGTTTTACGGGTAGTATTTAATGAAGCTACCAGTTGTGAGGCGTCTGTTTCTCAAACTAAACTCTAATGTACTTGTCCTCTTGCTCAGTTGTGCACCGAGGCCTCCCACTCTTTCTATTCTGGTTAGAGCCAGTTTGCGCTGTTCTGTGAAGGGAGTAGTACACAGCGTTGTATGAGATCTTCAGTTTCTTGGCTATTACTCGCATGGACTTGCCTTCATTTCTCAGAACAAGAATAGACTGACAAGTCTGAGAAGAAAGTGCTTTGTTTCTGGCCATTTTGAGCCTGTAATCGAATCCACAAATGCTGATGCTCCAGATACTTAACTAGTCTAAAGAAGGCCAGTTTTATTGTTTCTTTAATCAGAACAGTTTTCAGCTGCGCTAACATAATTGCAAAAGGGTTTCCTAATGATTTATTAGCCTTTTAAAATTATAAACTTGGATTATCTAACACAACGTGCCATTGGAACAGAGGAGTGATGGTTGCTGATAATGGGCCTCTGTACGCCTATGTAGATATTCCATAGAAAATCTGCCGTTTCCAGCTACAATAGTAATTTACAACATTAGTAGTGGTAGTGTATATATAATGTACACACACACACACACACACACACACACACACACGTATCTCTGTGCATTCAAATTGCCATTGATACAATGCAATTTTGTTCATTGTCCGTAGTTTATGCCTACCCATAACCATAACCCCACCGCCACCATGGGGCACCTTGTTCAAAGTTTAAATCAGCAAACCACTCGCCCACATGACGCATACACGTGGTCTGCGGTTGTGAGGCCGGTTGAACATACAGCCAAATTCTCTAAAACGACAGAGGCAGCTTATGGTAGAGAAATTAACATTCAATTATCTGGCAATAGCTCTGGTGGGCATTCCTGCAGTCAGCATGCCAATTGCAATCTCCTTCAAAACTTGATCCATATGTAGGATTGTGTTTCGTGACAAAACTGGACATTTTAGAGTGGCCTTTTATTTTCCCCAGCACAAGGTGCACCTGTGCAATGATCAAGCTGTTTAATCAGATTCTTGATATGCCACACCTGTCAGGTGGATGGATTATCTTGGTAAAGGAGAAATGCTCACTAACATGGATGTAAACAAATTTGTGCACAAAATGTAAAAGAAATTTGTGGGTATGGAACATTTCAGCTCATGAAACATGGGACCAACACTTTACATGTTGCGTTTATATTTTTGTTCAGTGTATATAACTGCTGTGATTTAAAAAAAACAACATTGTACAGCGTCTTAAAGGCAAGTGTGAATGTTTGCGTGTGTGTGTGTGTGGGGACTGTGTGTGCATACTATATTCATCTGTGTGTGTATGTGTGTAAGTCAAGCACCAGTATGAGAGTGTCCATCTCTTCTCTAGTTCAGGCCCTATTGTGTCCTCTCACCTCTAAAGCTGGAGTAGATGTTGTTGGGGACCATGGGCGGCTGGCTGGGCGGCTGGGGGCTGGGACCGTTGCTGTGGTGGTGGGATTCCAGGGCTGCAGCTTGAGCTGGGGTTCTGGAGGGGCCATCTAGGACCTGGTGGCTAGCCGCCTCTTGGCTCTCCTGTCACAGCCAGGGGGAGAGGAGCAGAGGTCAGTGAATTGCATTAGTGCCTAGAATTTTTCCTCATCACTTGATTTGGAATGGCCCAGAGTTTTTCCTACATTGGATGCACATTGAATGTGTTTTTAGGTTTTCATGTGAGAGGTACATGTAAAATATGCGAAGGATGACACTGGACATTAAATCATTGAGTGAGAAAAATATGTGTTTCTTAATTGAAAAGTTATGGGGAAAATAAGTGCATAGTATAGATGCACATATGTTGTGTTGAAGTGTACTTACGATCATAGAATATCTTTGAGTATCAGAGCACTATATCTATGACTACAGTTGGAGACACAGTAGCCGCTTACCCACTATCATTCTATTTCCGTTCGAGCCAGAGGGCTAGCATCAGAGAAGCTGGAAAACCGAGACCCTGAACACACCAGTGAATAAGAATGTGCCACTCTTCCATTGACTTCAGTCTGAATCTTCCTCATGCTCATGGGAGACCTCAGGAAGTAATCAAATCACTTATTGAGTCTATTGATTTTCAAGCTTATCTGGCAGTAGCATGCACTGGCTCGCATGTGTACAGTATCAGCGTCTAAAACGGCTACTGCACAGTATCAACGCACTGTACACCAACTCTACCTAATGCACTGTACACCAACTCTACCCATTTCATACTGAAATCATAACAGACAGCTTCCCATTGGCTTACATTGTGTTTGAGTGTGCTTCATCAGTAAGAGGACAGTAGCACCACTAAGACTCGCTGTTTGGTTGAGGGTTGGAAATGAAGTAATTCCGTTAATCCCTCATGCTGACGACAGGCATGTTATCGGACAGTCTCCACCGCCACAGAGGAGCAGATGGAGAAGCAGATAGAAGCTGCATCCCAAATGGCACCCTATGGGCCTTGGTCAAAAGTAGCGCACTACGTTGGGAATAGGATGCCATTTGGGATGCACACGGACAGATAGAGAGGGCTGGTGGCAGAGTGAGACATACTGTAGATAAAAGATGAAAGCCTCTCCTTTGAGAGCGACGTGTGGTGGGATCTACAGCCGTCACACACACAGGCGTACACACACACAAATAAATGGACAGACACAAAATCACCCACAACCTGTCTCTCTCTAACTCTGTGGGTGTGTGGCTATGGGCTTTGCATCATTGTCACATTATACGTAATGAGCAGTAGTGGCGTAACGCGTTCACCGTCTCTATGTGCTAACTCCTTTCATTAGGCCATCATCCTCATATCAAAGGGGATTTTCATTGTGTGCGTTCGGTAGCAGTGTGTGAGTTTGGCTTTGGGGGGGGGGGGGGTGTCCGTTGTGCTTTTGTTCCTGCGTGCAGTCACACACACACGTTCCCAATGGTATCATTAGCGGGAACCACGGCTCTTTACATGTATTACTGTCACACACATCTTCATCAGTCAGAATAGCTCACACACACCCAACACCCACATGGTACCGCTCCGTCTATCCACCCAATTGTTTCAAGGGTCTGTGACAGCCAGGCAGAGCCATCAAAGCAGCCAGAGTGGAGCTCACGTCCTAATCCACAGAACAATAAGAACCTGCTGGTCAACACAATGAGGATATTGAGGAACACCCCTCTGAGTTGGTAGGGTTAGAGAGAGGTGGGGGTCCTGGAGCTACCCTCAAGGCTTTGGGCTTTCATCTTGGGGTCTCGTTGTCTGATAAGATTAGACCTAGTGTGAGTATGTGTGTGTGTGTGTGTGTGTGTGTGTAGATTGCTGAGTGAACATAGGCTGAGGCCTACGGAGATTTGCAGTGAGAACTGCACTAGCAGTTATACAATTTTTCAACAGGCTTTGAGGGAGCACCCACACACACAATTTTCCATGGCAATTTCTTAAGACTGACATCCAGAAGGGCTGTGGCCAAGGAGAGACTGACAGGAGGACACAAAAGGGGAGGGTCATTGGTCACACCCATTTAATCCCATAACCCCTTGCTGTCTCATCTCATTCTCCACCCTGCCCCTCCATTATACCCTACCATCAGACATTAACACCGTAATAGTTCATTTTTTCTAGTCTTTCTTCTTTCACTAATAGCTACCCCGTCATGGTTCACAATGCTTCTGAGTGGCTGTTGTGATAACCCAAGATGGAAACTTTTTCACTCGGGGGGGCCCCCCCTCCCAGCATTGGGGAACATCCCGCGCCACCCGTGCGCACGTGACACGTCTATTTCTATGGGCACAAGCACTGTTAATGGCACAAACTGTTCACTCCCCTCTTGTTGGTGGAGATCATTTTGCAGGTTTAAAGCGTATTTCCTGCAATTCTACACATTTTGTCATGGGGTGCAAAGAAATTGTCTTATGTGTATTTGTAATATTTGAGTGAGGGAAAAAGGAAACCGCACACTGCTCTTAATATTTGAGTGACAAAAAAAATTACAACAATATCTACTATCTAAAAAAACAGAAATAAACTTTTTTAAAGTGACATGGGCTAGATGATCATGGCATTTCTGACAAGGTATAAATACAGTTGAAGTCTGAAGTTTACATACACCTTAGCCAAGTACATTTAAACTCAGTTTTTCACAATTCCTGACATTTATTACTCGTAAAATGTCCTTTCTTAAGTCAGTTAGGATCACCACTTTCTTTTAGGAATGTGAAATGTCAGAATAATAGTAGAGAATGATTTATTTCAGCTTTTATTTCTTTCATCACATTCCCAGTGGGTCAGAAGTTTACATACACTCAATTAGTATTTGGTAGCATTGCCTTTAAATTGTTTAACTTGGGTCAAATGTTTCGGGTAGCCTTCCACAAGCTTCCCACAATAAGTTGGGTGAATTTTGGCCCATTCCTCCTGACAGAGCTGGTGTAACTGAGTCAGGGTTGTAGGCCTCCTTGCTCACACATGCTTTTTCAGTTCTGCCCACAAATCTTCTATAGGATTGAGGTCAGGGCTTTGTGATGGCCACTCCAATACCTTGACTTTGTTGTCCTTAAGCCATTTTGCCACAACTTTGGAAGTATGGTTGGGGTCATTGTCCATTTGGAAGACCCATTTGAGGCCAAGCTTTAACTTCCTGACTGATGTCTTGAGATGTTGCTTCAATATATCCACATAATTTTCCTACCTCATGACGCCATCTATTTTGTGAAGTGCACCAGTCCCTCCTGCAGCAAAGCACCCCCACAACATGATGCTGCCACCCTTGTGTTTCACGGTTGGGATGGTGTTATTCGGCTTGCAAGCCCCCCCCCCCCCCCCCCCCCCCTTTTTTCCTCCAAACATAACGATGGCCAAACAGTTACATTTTTGTTTCATCAGACCAGAGGACATTTCTCCAAAAAAACGATCTTTGTCCCCATGTGCAGTTGCAAACCATAGTCTGGCTTTTTCATGGTGGTTTTGGAGCAGTGGCTTCTTCCTTGCTGAGCGGCCTTTCAGGTTATGTCAATATAGGACTCGTTTTACTGTGGATATAGATACTTTTGTACCGGTTTCCTCCAGCATCTTCACAAGGTCCTTTGCTGTTGTTCTGGGATTGATTTGCACTTTTTGGACCAAAGTACATACATCTCTAGGAGACAGAACGCGTCTCCTTCCTGAGCGGTATGACAGCTGCGTGGCATTTATACATGCGTACTATTGTTTGTACAAATGAACGTGGTACCTTCAGGTGTTTGGAAATTTCTCCCAAGAATGAACCAGACTTGTGGAGGTCTACAATTTTTTTTCTGAGGTCTTAGCTGATTTCTGTTGATTTTCCCATGTCAAGCAAAGAGGCAGAGTTTGAAGGTAGGCCTTGAAATACATCCACAGGTACACCTCCAATTGACTCAAATGATGTCAATTAGCCTATCAGAAGCTTCTAAAGCCATGACATCATTTTCTGGAATTTTCCAAGCTGTTTAAAGGCACAGTCAACTTAGTGTATGTAAACTCCTGATCCACTGGAATTGTGATACAGTGAATTATAAGTGAAATAATCTGTAAACAATTGTTGGAAAAATGACTTGTGTCATGCACAAAGTAGATGTCCTAACCGACTTGCCAAAACTATAGTTTGTTAACAAGAAATTTGTGGAGTGGTTGAAAATGACTCCAACCTAAGTGTATGTAAACATCCAATTTCAACTGTAGCTCTAAGACTGACAATGACTGACATGACAATAGGAACTGATGATGCACTACCCAATTTACAAATTGCACCTTGTGCATTCTACTATTACAACTTTCAATAGTAAGTTTAAAAGAAGACAGTTTGCCCCACAGTTTGGGAACCACTGCACTAGAGAACATCACAAACGTTGCCGTCTTTATTAACTGAGAATGAGTACAAATCAGTAACAAAACCTTGTAAATAATTGGTAGTAGCGCAAAAAACAACAACTAAGCATGGAAAGTCTGTCTGTATTATATTGTCATGCGTTTGCTGTCATATTGCTATAGACCGTTTATATAATGCTTTTCCTTTTCTGACTGTGGAATTCTGAAGTGCATATACTTACAGAAAGTGGACAGCGCAGTAAACTACCGTAGTAGAAAACGTGATCATCCCTAAGGGGAAAATTGGTTTTCCAAATTACTTTGCCCTGTTTAGATGAGACTGAGTGAGCCACTTGACTGTGTGTTAGGGGTCAGTATGGGGGATAGGGACGATACCCAGCGAAGAGAGAAGAATAAGCCCCGAGAGAGAAAGAGACTGAAAGATAGAAACAATCATTCCAAAGAGAGATGGTGAGGTATATAAAGACCAGGAAGAGAGAGGACAGGAGAACTAGCCAGTAGAAAGCAAGGAATCGCCACACCAACACCACAGTGAAACAGACAGACAGCATGCAAGAGGTAGACTTTAGGAAGACTCTTTATTCAACAAAGGACTTTTGTGAGATTATAAACACAACATTGAGTGACAGGTCTGGAGACAAGTGAACAATACAAAAATAATGAAAGTAAATAAATATGTAAAACACAAGAAATAGAATAGGTTTAAAAAGTGTTTCAGGGATGTTGGCAATATTGCCAGATTGTCAGTAGCATTGCAGACAAAGATTTGAAGACAGGGAAACAACCAGTGGCCATTTTTGTGCCCAACTATTGTCGTCAAAATTAGTGGTAACTTTTTAATAATGATCAATAACACGCAATTAATTATTGATAAGTAGTGCACAGACATTTTCTCCTGAATTTTAGTTACAGCGGTTGGTTAACAGTCATTGCCTGTATTATGGTGGCCATTGTGGGAAGAGGGAACAGTTTTGGGCAGGGGAAAGAGTTAATGCTGCGCACACACACACACACACACACACACACACACACACACACACACACACACACACACACACACACACACACACACACACACACACACACACACACACACACACACACACACACACACACACACACACACACACACACACACACACACACACACACACACACCACACGTAAATATCCGCACAAACATGTATGTGTTCTCTCAGAGTCCTCCTGAGAGCCTGCGGTGATGATGTTGCATCAGGTCCTGGTTGTGTGTGTAGTTGGATCCGTGTGCGTTTCTGTTTATGTCTAAGTGGTTGTGTGTTTTGTCGTGTCTGTGTAAGTCACCGTACATTGCCCCTGTCAGCGCCCTTATGCTCTCTGCATAGGCATGTGTGTTGCTGATGTGTATGTTGTCGGGTGAGTGGCTACGTGTGTGACTGCGTGTGTTGTCCTGCGTTTGACTGTGTGTGTAATGGTTTGTGTGGCTGTGTACGTTGTCGGGTGTGTGGCTGCGTGTATAATGGTGTATTTTGTCGGTTGTTCGGCTGCGTGGGTTGTTGTGTGTGCGGCTGCGTATGCAGTCGGGTGTGTGGCTGCGTACGTTGTCGGGTGTGTGACTGCGTGTGCATTCCCGCGTGTATCTGTCGACATTGTCGTCTAAGGACCTAAACCTGTGCGCGTTGCTCTTTACATTGCCTGTCGTGTGGCTGTGTGGCACATTGCCGAGTGTGTGTTTCTGCATGGTGTCCTCCGTGTAGCTGTGTGTGTTCTCCTGTGTGTATACCTGCGCCAGGCCTTCAGAGTATCTGTGTGTGCTGCTCTGTACCTCGCTGTGAGCTGCGCCTTGCGTGTGTTCGTGTATGTTACCGAGTGTTTGACTACGCAAGTTCCCTTGCGTTGTGTACCTGCGTGCATCACTAAGTGTATAGCTTTGAGCTGACCCCTGCATATATCTGTGCCTGTATCGGAGACCCCTCGGGTCAGAGGCTCGCCGGCGAAGTAGTGAACCGCGGTGATCGTTGTCCCGTTCGTAGCGTACCTGGGCGTTGGTGTTGTGGGCGGAGCCAGATGAGGGGGCGGGGCGGAGGAGCACCAATTGGATGGTGCCGCGGGCATTGCCCTCCCAGGACATGGAGTGGCGTAGGGTCTCCATGGCGACGTGGTTGGAGCGGCCGAGCAGCGCCTCGCCGTTCACCGCAATCAGCTGGTCGTTGACCCGCAGGCGGCCATCCTGGAGAGGAAAGTCGGTGGGAAATGGTGGAGGTGGGGGAGAGCAGTGAGAGAGAAAGAGAGGGGTAGGAACAATGATAGAGGGAGATAAAGAGGCATGGAGAGATTAAGAAGGAGAGAGAGACAAGGAGGTGGAGAGAGAGGGAGATAATTTGTATATAGCAGCTACTACAGACCAAGACACACCTGTAGATCTGAGAGAGAGAGAGTGAGGGAGAGACAGAAACTGAAACACAGAGACATGGCCAGAGGTACTAAAGAATCCTTAGTGCCACCAGCTCCATCACGCCATTATTCACCACTGACCCCTGACCTCAGTCATTAAGCAGCCCCCGCCAGGCCCTGACCTCTCACACCGCCAATAACCTTCTGGTCCTACCACACACACACACTTCCCAAGACACACACACCACGTACGGGCAAGCAGAAGCACACACACACACTTACACACACACTTACAAACACACACACACACACACACACACACACACACACACACACACAGAGAGAATCACACATGTGTGCGAGCAAGCACACATGCACAAACACACCTGAAAAGACAAGCAAAAACACACGTTTGTTTCACAATACTTGTGGGGTTAAACAATTGAATCCCATTTAAAATCCTATTTCTCCTAACCCCTAAACCTAACCCTAAACCTAACCTTAACACTAAACCTAACCGTAATTGTAACCCTAAAGTTAAATAAAGGTTAAATAAAAAAATATATGTATAAATAAATAAACCTAACCCTCTTTCCTTGTGGGGACCAGCAAAATGTCCCCACTTCTGGTCCCCACAAGGATACTGACTTCTACATGACTTCTGGTCCCCACAAGCATAGTAACCCCCACCCCCACCTCCACCTCCACACTGTCAGAATTGGGTTAGGTCCCAGTTTCAGTGTGAGGCTGTGGCTTCTCCTCCCCTGGCTGCCTGTAGAGAGACTATGACAGCCAGAGAGAGAGACCCTCCCTCCCTGCACACGCTCATTAGCTAGCCTCTTTAGAGTTTTTAATTAGCATTCCCACACACAGCGCAGGGAGGGAGCCTGCGACAACAGGCAACACTCACAGGCAACACACAAGAAGAGAGAGAGGCACACGCACATACACACCTCGGCCCCCCACACATACACACTTTCAATTTATGCTAAAATATCTCAACTTTCTCTCGTGCCAAGTTTGCCTTTTTTATCTCTCTCGGTCTCTCAATCTTCCCTTTTCCCTGTTTATTGTTTTTGAAAAAAGGGTTGGAGTGAAACACTTTGAGAAGGCAACCAGAAGAGGAGATGGAAGATAGAGGGAGTGGTGGCCAAGCTGTCATGGTCAAAACATAAAATTGGAAGAGGTCTGTCCATGATAGGGCAATGCACTGCCTTTTTGACATGTCAATCAACCAGACAGGTCCTACAGGCCCTAGTTCAGTCGCACCAGGATTACTGTCCAGATGTGTGGAGGAACATACAGTACCAGTCAAAAGTTTGGACACACCTACTCATTCAAGGGTTTCTTTATTTTTACTATTTTTTACATTGTAGAATAATAGCGAAGACATCAAAACTATGAAATAACACATATGGGATCATGTAAGTAACCAAAAAGGGTTAAACAAATCAAAATATATGTTAAATGAGATTCTCCAAATTTGCCGTGATGACAGCTTTGCACAGTCTTAGCATTCTCTCAACCAGCTTCATGAGGTAGTCACCTGGAATGCATTTCAATTAACAGGTGTGCCTTGTTAAAAGTTCCTTTGTGGAATTTATTTTCTTCTGCATTTGAGCCAATCAGTTATGACAAGGTAGGGGTGGTATACAGAAGATAGCCCTATTCGGTAAAAGACCAAGTCCATATTATGGCAAGAACAGCTCAAATAAGCAAAGAGAAACAACAGTCCATCATTGCTTTAAGACATGAAGGTCAGTCAATACAGAACATTTCAAGAACTTCAACGTTTTTTCAAGTGCAGTCGCAAAAACCATCAAGCGCTATGATGAAACTGGCTCTCATGAAGACCGCCACGAAAGGAGGACCCAGAGTTATCTCTGCTGCAGAGGATACGTTCATTAGAGTTCACCCAATTGAGATGGGAAAAGCAGCCAACAAGTGCACAGCATATGTGGGAATTCCTTCAAGACTTTTTGATAACCATTCCTCATGAAGCTGGTTGAGAGAATGTCAAGAGTGTGCAAAGCTGTCATCAATGCAAAGGGTGGCTACTTTAAAGAAACTAAAATAAAAATATTTGTATTTATTTGTTTAACCCTTTTCTGGTTAGTACATGATTCCATGCATGTTATTTCATAGTTTTTATGTCTTCACTATTATTATACAATGTATAAATAAAGAAAATCCTTTGACTGAGTAGGTGTGTCCAAACTTTTGAGTGGGACTGTAGGTAAATCGCATTTGGTCCAGAACAAAGCAGCACATATCACGCCTTGATGTACACGGAGGGCAAGTGTCAGTAACATGCAAAGTTAAGGAGAGATTGACAGCATCACTATTGGTCTTGGTGCGAGGTATTGATGTGTTGAAGGTAGCGAACTGTCTGTTCAACCAGTTGGCACACAGTTCGGAAACTCATCGGTACAACACAAGACATGCAACCAGAGGTCTCTTCACATTCCCCAGGTCCAGAACAGAGGCTGGGAAAAACACAGTATTAAATAGAGCCATGACTATGTGGAACTCTCTGCCACACCAGGTAACTCAAGCTAGCAATTAAACCAGATTTAAAAAAACATCTAAAATAATACCTTACTGCACAAAGGGGACTGTGAAATAGGGATCCTCATAAATACCAAATACCTCAGAAAAGAGTTCATAAGTCCAGTTTGAGGCTTCCATCGAAGCTTGGATGTACTAGTATCGCTTAAGTACCTCATCACCCTGTTCCAGTGCAGACCTTATTTACACAGGGACACCTGTGGAAAAGGATGGGAACCAGGGGAGTTCAGAGAGTATCTATCCACTCCAAGTGTCACTACAGTGATGGAGTGTGCCCTTCAGTGGGAGATGCTAGAAAGGGCCCCTACTCCGATCCACAAAAGTCTGAGCACACTGCCAGAGGGACGAGGTCAATAGGGTCACCAGGGGTCAGAGGTCAGGGGAACTGAAACAGATGTGGGCTTCAGACTGGGCAGGACTGCTGAGTGTTGTGGTTTACAGAGTAAAGAGAAACAGATGGCACAGAGAGAGCGGAAGAAAGAAGGAAAGAGACAGTAGAAAGGGAACCAGGGTGGAGATAGAGAGAGAGACAGAACAAGATAGAGAGCAAGCTGAGCGAGAGTTGGAAAGAGGAAAAGACAGACAACAGAGAAAGGGAGACAGACTGAGAGAACGGAAACAGTGAGATAGAAAAAAGATGGAAGCAACATCAAATAGTTCATTCCTGCTCCTGTACCTTGTAGGCGGCCCCTCCATGAATGATGGACTTGATGAAGATGCCCAGGTCCTCGCCCTTCTCCCGGGACTTGTTGCCCTTGAGGCTGATGCCCAGGCCGGCCGAGCCCGTGTCGTTCAGGGGCACCTCGAACATCAGCTGCTCCCGCCCATCCTCCAACACCAGGGGACTTGCCTCCTCCCCTTTCTGAAAGAGGGATAGAGAAGGATGAAGAGGAGGACAGAGAGAGAGATTCTTTTGATATTGAAACAAGCATAGTGCAGTCAATAAAAACTCAAAAATACAATGCTGAGAGTGAAATAGACAGACACAGAAAGAGAAACACCTCATCAATGTGAGAACTCATCGAATGAGGATGACGGAGAGAGAGAGAGCGGGAAAAGAGGACGAAATAAAGAAGGTGATAAGGGGTTTGGGAGAGGTTGAGGGAGAAAGAGAAACAAAAACAAATGAAGAGGGATATTTGCATTATGGATCCAAGGTGGTGAAAAACAGGGGAGGGGAGGAAGAATTAAAAAAGAGGGAGAAGATGATGGGAAGCAAGAAGGAGCAGGTGGTGAGAAAGAGAGAACGAGGGAGACAGAGGCAACTCCATTTGAACATGAAAGGCACAGACAGAGCGCGTGCCATTTCAAAAGGAAACATAATAACCTTTTTATACATCCTTCTTGAGAGCGATGGAGGGAGGGCGACAGGGGGATCATTTAAAAGTAATAACCCATCCCTGGAGATACCCACTCTGCCATTCACTCGCGCTCCCTCTTTTCTCTCCCCTCTTTCCTCCTACTCTTAACGTGAACAAAATGACCCGGTGGTACGGGGAGCGAGAATTGGCTACCAAATGAAAGAAAGGGAAGACAAAGAAATGGAGACAAAAGAAAAATGTCTGTCATTATGACAGAGCGGTGAGAAAGAAAGTGGTGCTGGGGTTTTGTCACCAGGGAAACAGGCCTGTAAAGAGGTGCTTTGAGGCTCTTTCACGTCACCAGGCCTATTTTCCTGTGAGGAGGAGAGCGAACAACGCAGGTGAGGAAAAATACTGTGTGTACTGTATATGTTTACATTTGTTAACAATAACTGTGTGTGTTTTAAACTAAGGGACACAGAGTGTGTATGTGACGTGTCTGATTGATTTTTTTCACAGCTGCCCAATTTACAATCAAAAAGCTCATTGAGCTGCTTTCCTTCATTCCTTATGTTATTGGAAGCAGATTTATTTTGAACCTCCCAGGTTGCCATACAATATGGCCAGAGCTCTAGCGACAGAGGCAGGAAAGAGCAGCTCAGTGTAGCTTTACTGGCTTCTCATTATAATCCCACTGGTGTTGGGTGACATGCACCTGAGTCCTGAGGATGCCCTTGTTTAGCCAACAGAACAGCCCCACTGTTCTCCCCCCTGGGTCCTCAGCCTACCCCCTCAACCCTCTCTTTTCCTGAGTAGAGCCCCTAGGCAAATGGGAAGTCTAGTCTGGGCCTCCCTCTCATGGAGCGCCATCACCTCAAGCTATTGTGGAAACTCCATTGTACACTGAGTAGTAAAGATGGGAAGCTTTCATTCTGAATGCAGCGCCGTTGAGTCTGTATTCAACGGAGTCAGTGAGACGCAAGGATCCAGCAATCCAGCTCAGACGAGACACTTTGACAGTTGACGTGACAGATGGACAGGTCTCTTTGGGCATCTCTATCCCTGACACACATCCATAAGGGAGAGGAAGGGAAGAGGAGAGGTGGAATCTAAAGAGACGTAACAGCTGCAGGATATTCCATTGTCAGCGTGAGGGGATAGAAATTCCAGCAGCACTTTGCAACTAAAGAAGCGTTACATTTTTTGATGAATGTCTTTGGTTTGATCTGTTGATGCAAAGAGCTGTCTTATTGGGTCACTGTGTGGTGGAGTTCAAAACACACACACATCAGATATGTCCACCGTTCTTAAGGGACTAAACCACATTTATACAGCCAACTAAATCTCCCGGTGTGAGACACACACCCCTGGTGGTCCACACACACACATAAATAATCCCCCCCCCCCCACTAATATCCCATAATACCTTCCTTAGGGGCAGAGCCAAACCCTTCCATTCCTGAGCCCTGTGGCTCCACTGGCGCACAACACGCCTCATTGTCTCTCCTCGAGTGCTTGTTAACAGGCTTTAAGAGGAGGGGAGACCACCCCTGATCAGAGGAACGAGGAAGACAAAAGGAACTTTTCTACCCATGGGGAAGAAGAAGAGGTGGGGGTGTAAGGAGACCGATTAATACACACTCCTTTGTCAGCCGGGCTTCTGAATAGACGCTTTCAAAGATGCAGATTAGAGACGAGAGCGACATTCAATTAAGATGAGATATCTCTCGCCACCGCTTGATCGGAGACGGACGAAGTCTGCCAATTATGGGAAGTAATGTTGGGTTCTTCTGTTCTCTGTACCTGTGCCTCAGTAGTGGGAGGAGAGAAAGCCAAATTGCTGATGTTTGGGATAATGGTGTGTGTGTACACGCATGTGTGTGTTTGTCAGCTTGAGTGGTTAGCTACAACGGATCCAGGACACAACCATCCTGGTGCCAATCCAACAATGAGAAAAGAAGTGCAGAGTGGAGTGGAGAAGAGAGGGGGCGCTGACAGGTCTATGCATGATGGGTATGCAGATGTATTAAGTGACCGCCACGCTGAACTTGTCTGAAGACGGATGGATGGACAGAAAGACAATTGGAGCATTGGACCACTTTTAAAGGCGAGTCGGGACTGATTGATCTACAAAATCACCTTGCATCACAAATAACTACTCAATATTATTTGTAAAATCAGTCAGTCAGTCTCAATTTATCCATGATAGATCACGGTTTTAATTCTCTGAAACACGACCAAACATACAGGTCTGGCTAGCTGCAAGGCCACTACGCTTTCTGTCTCATGACCACACTTCCAGGTTAGCCTTGTGTGACGTGACCCCTTGATCCTGCCCAGGGCACATCCAACCATCTCCCCAACCATAAATCCACATCACATCCAATCCAATCCGAGGGACAAACTAAACACTGACAATCAAGTCCAGATCAGGTTTTATCATCAAGTTTCTCTTGAAAAGCGAGGATCACACCTAAATATAGTCCCAGGCTTCACTTTCGGGACCCGCTCGCTACTTCTTATTGTCTAAGTAACCGGAGTCACGTTCTGCACATGTATAAATTGAACACAGTTTGAGATTTGACTGACTATTCCCTAACAATATTAATGAGTAAGTATCAGTAATTTCGATGGCAGTATACCCTGAGTGTACAAAACATTAAGAACCCCTCCCCCTTTTTGCCCTCAGAAGGGCCTGAATTTGCCAGGGATTCGTCATGTTAACTCCAGTTCTTTTCACAGCTGTGTCAAGTTGGCTGGATGTCCTTTGAGTGGTGGACCATTCTTGATACCGACGGGAAACTGTTGAGCGTGAAAAACCCACCAGCGTTGCAGTTTTTGGCACCTACAACCATACATAAAAATCCTTCTTTAACCTGTCTCATCCCCTTCATCTATACTGAGTGAAGTGGATTTAACAAGTGACGTCAATAAGGGATCATAGCTTTCAACTGGATTCACATGGTCAGTCTAGGTCATGGAAAGAACAGGTGTTCTTAATGTTTTGTACACTCAGTGTACCGTATGTAGGTTAAATAATGACATCATCCTAAACATAAGCCTGGAAAATGTCACATGGAAACATCAGTAGGAACTGCATCACCGTTTTAAGGTCCGAGGATATGGCCATTAACCCCTTCCAACAGCACAGTGGGAGTCATTCTGTCTCTGTGTGAATGACAGGATATCCAGCTATCAATCCATCGCTCACTACACCATGTTATTCTGCTGAAGAGCTGCATGTCAACAACTATGTTCAACACCTCACAGAGGAAGACAGGGCAGTTAACAAAGTGTGTTCTCCTCCACAAGGAACAGAGGGACGCTTTTCTGAGGGTATGTGTGGGTTGGTTCTTCTATCCTTGAGAGGACCTAAAATCCCCAAAAAGTCCCCACAAGGATAGTAAAACAAGGAAAATTCCCCCCTCGTGGGGAAATTTCACACGTCACCATGAGGACAAAGGCTATTTTAAAATTAGGGGTTAGAATTAAGATTACAATTACGGTTAGGGTAAGGGGTTAGTGGTTAGGTTTAAGAGTTAGGTTGAGTTTTAGGGTTTAGGCTACAGGTTTAGGTTAGGGTTATGGTAAGGGTTAGGTTAAGGGAAAAAAGGATTTTGAATGAAAATTCATTTTATGTCCCCACAAGGATAGAATAACATAACGTGCATGTAAGCTATGCCCTCTTGTTGCTGACAAGCCCAGAGGTGAAATATATTAGTTTTCCACAAACTGCTAAAAGCTCATGGGAAAATATATGTTGCCATCAAAACACAATGTGTGTGTGTGCTCGGACACCACACACACACACAAAACCGGAGATCGCAGTCCTTTCATACAAGTAAGGGTGGATAGGACATTTGATGACAATAGTGTGAGTTGTAATGTAGTTGAGTCTAACTGGCATTTTAAAGTCTTCACACAAATGCGTGGGCAATCTCATCATTTGGTCTTTTCATATTTTAATCTTGGGCTCATAGAAGAAGCCATTCTCCTGTGGTCCACACACACACGCACCAGGTTTTCTGTTAGCCAGTAAATGGCGGCTTTCGGTCTATAAAAAAAAAATATATATATATTGTTCTCCCGAGTGAACAAAACTTGGTGTCAATACAGCCCTGGGTTCGATCCCAGGCTGTGTGACAGCCGGCCGTGACCGGGAGACCCATGAGGCGTCGCACAATTGGCCCAGCGTCGTCCGAGTTAAGGGGAGAGTTTGGCCGGCGGGGATTTCCTTGTCCCATCACGCTCTAGCAACTCCTTGTGGCACCAACTCCAGGCACCTGCAAGCGGACTTTGGTTCCCAGTTGGACGGTGTTTCCTCCGACACATTGCTGCGTCTGGCTTCCGGGTTAAGCGAGCAGTGTGTCAAGAAGCAGGGCGGCTTGACAGGGTCGTGTTTCAGAGGACACATGGCTCTCAACCTTCGCCTCTACCGAGTCCGTAGGGCAGTTGCAGCGATGGGACAAGACTAACTGCCAATTGGATATCACGAAATTGGGGAGAAAAGGGGGTAAAAGTACAAAAATATATTTGTTGCCGGCCAAATTGTCTGTGAGAAAAAAACTAAAATTATGCAAAATAATGCTTTTTATTCATTGATGGAAATACCAATGGATGTGCTACAACTATAGACTTCATAGGCTAACAAATCCTCAAGCTGCTTGGAAATTAGTGGCAGGTATGTGTGTTTCTATTTTTACTCACGCATAAGACGCAAGGTCCTCATAAGGGACTTCAGCTAAGGTGTACCCTGACTGGGCAAAATTGGCAAAGATTGTGTTGATTGTCCTTGTTTCCAGTGTGCCCGTTGAGAGGGGATTCTTTCTCCAAAACAGAGTAAATACGGCCTCAAGATTGCGCCTTCTTGTGGATAAAGTACGAAGGCTGATGGGCATCGCAAGCTGCTCATGGACAGTTTCGACTTCCCAACAGCAGAGGTTCTGTTGGGGTGGGGGACATACCATGGATCATTTAGATATTTGATTTAGAAATTTTAGGTCCCCTTTAGGTATGTATTCTTTTATTTGTTTTGGCCTTCACTACTATAGCCCATAGAAACATATGCACACACACACACAGCTATACTTGGCCCCTGGGAGATGCTAACCCAATTACATTAGAATGGGTCGGGGAGGATTTTTAAATTTTCATAAACATGTATTCAGGCCCGGTGTCATGTTCTGAGGCTAAAGAGATGGGTCTTTGTGTTGGGGGCTTTGTGAGTGCAGCTGCAGTATTAGGGTTGTGACTGAGGCATAATAAGGAGAGAAGACAAGTGTTATACATGTATGCATCAACTGTACAACAGACCACCATTTCATCTAAATGTGGAAGTTTAAGGTATTGGAATGAGTTGTGGTTGATTGTGTGTGCATGTGTGTGCGCGTGCCTGTCTGCATAAGTTCTGTGTGTGAGCATTGCTGAACTTGAGTGAGTGTGAACATGTACATGAGCTTGAGGGACATCAAACTATCTTTGAGGAAGAGGCCTGCAGAGAAGATAAGGAGTTGATATTTAAGGGCCTCTAACTTCAACAGCCCAGATAAAGACAGTTCAAAAGAACAAGACAAAAGAGGAAATCAAGAAGCGGATGTTGTGGAAATGTAGGGTATTTTAATGAGGGCTAATGTGAGCACTGTGTGTGTGTGTGTGCTCGTGTGTGTGTGTGTGTGTGTGTGTGTGTGTGTGTGTGTGTGCTCATGTGTGTTTATGTGTGTGTGTGCACGTGTTTCCATGTGAATATGCATCGTTCACTACAAAGCGTCAGAGTTGTCCCTCCTGAATGCTTTGAAGTTGAGGAAATTGAATAATGTGAATAATCACAGGAGTAGTGAGTGGCACACAAGGACAGAGCGCTGTTTCCGGAGAGGACCAACACACACACGCTGCTATGGGGTACCACCTGGGAAGCTGACGGGCAGCTTATTTAGATAAAGGGGGTAAAAACACACCACTCAGCAAGGAGTCAGAGAGGTCTCTGGCCACATCCAAACGGTCACTTAACACCCGTGTGTGTCGACACGCGCCACTTCCTGTGAGGCCGCAGGGATGCGTGTGTGACTTCCTGTCAGCCTCTGAGTCAACAAACCCAGATAAGGGCAGGAAGAGGAATGGGGCGCTGGGTACGTGTGCTGGGCCTCAATGGGTGTGTGTGTGTGTGTCTGCGCTTGTTTGTAGGCGAGGGCATGCGTGCAGGGGGCAAAAGGGCAGTTCAAAGAGGTTGAACGCCCTTCAATAGTAATAGAAAGAGAAAGACGTTTTGAGGGGTAACAACATTTTTAAGACAAAGAGGGGAAAGGTGGAAATTCCTGGTAACCTATCTGCATCACAGATCATGCAGAGTCAAGAGCAATTGGAGGTGGCTAGAGAGAGATAAAGGTGGGTGCTCTCACCAGCTCTCTGGGTAGGAAGAGATCCTCTTGTCTGACCACCACCACAGAGACACACTCCCCCTGCTTGGTGCTGCGCAGCATGGCCACCAGCTCCTCCTGAGTTCGATCAGTCATGTCTACATCGTTCACCTACACACACATCACAGGAAACAGTTCAAATATGTACAGTATATACACAATGTGCTTCACAGTGCATAAATACATAGAATACATACTTCCACCTAGATATTTAAAAAAGTTTAATGACCACCTTCCAGAAACAAAATACAACTAGTTTAATCAGCCACAGACGGCACTGTTTTAATACTTGAAAAAGTGCTTCCTTCCTCCATTCCATGAAGCAATCACTGATGATTAGAAATGAATGGACCATTGAATGCCATGTGGTGGAAGACAAGTTCACCTATCGAATCATGCCGAATCAGTCATTACTTCAAGGATGGCAGGAAGGAAGGATGCACTTTCAAGGAATTCAAAGGTTAAATGACTGTTTCACCTCCAGGATGCGGTCGCCAGGCTGCAGGCGGCCATCTTTGATGGCGGCGCCCCGGGGTAGGATGTTCTTGATTAGGATGGGCCCCGGGCCATGGACCGTTGAGTCCCGGGTCACCACGGTGAAACCCAGCCCCTCAGTACCTGGAGAGCGAGAGAGGGGCGGGTCGGAGGGGAGGGGAGAGAGAAACAGGGAGTGAAAGAGAAATATATACGATAGAGGGACAGAGAGAGAGGGAAAGAAAGAGAATGAAGGAGAGAGGAAAAGAGATTAAAAAACAAGAGAGAGATAGAGTGGGGGACAGAGGGATTTTATCAGTTATCCTGATAGTCTTTGCTATACTATCTTTCCCATCCTTGATTAGATTGATTAGGATCCCCATTGGGGTCTTACTGGGGTCCAACAAAACGAAAAAGAGACTTTTCAAAATACTTTACAATTTACATACATTTAAAAACATTAACATGTAGTGTGTGTGTGCGCGCATCTATCAGTTCCACATATGTCAGTACATACACACAACAAGTAGGTGACATGGTGAGGGGCGTTGTGAGGTGTTGCTTTATTTGTTTTTTAAAACCAGGTTTGCTGTTCACTTGCGCTATATGGAGATGGATGGAAGTTCCATGGAATAATGGCTCTGTATAATACTGTATGTTTCCTTGAATTTGTTCTGGATCTGGGGACAGTGAAAAGACCCCTGGTGGCATATCTGGTGGGGTAAGTGTATGTGTCAGTGCTGTGTGTAGACTATGCATTGAATTTTGAATTTCCAACACATTGTTTCTTATAAAAACAAGAAGTGCTTTCCTCAACTCTTAGCCAAGAGAGACTGGCATGCATAGTATTAATATTAGCCCTCTGATTATAATGAAGAACAAGACGTGCTGCTTTGTTCTGGGCCAACTGCAGCTTAACTAGAGAGGTGTTAGAATACTCATACTAACCACACTTTGGTCATAGTATGGATATAGTTAGTATGCAAAAGTTCCCGGATGTCGTACAAAATTCGAAGCCCCCTATCCACATCAATGAGACAGTAGTGGAGAAGGTGGAAAGTTAAGTTCCTCGGCGTAGACATCACGGACAAACAAATGGTCCATCCACACAGACAGCGTGGTGAAGAAGGCGCAGCAGCGCCTCTTCAACCTCAGGAGGCTGAAGAAATTTGGCTTGTCACCAAAAACACTCAAACTTTTACAGATGCACAATCGAGAGCATCCTGTCGGGCTGTATCACCGCCTGGTACGGCAACTGCTCCGCCCACAACCGTAAGGCTCTCCAGAGGGTAGTGAGGTCTGCACAACGCAGCACCGGGGGAAAACTACCTGCCCTCCAGGACACCTACACCACCCAATGGCACAGGAAGGCCAAAAAGATCATCAAGGACACTGCCTGTTCACCCCGCTATCATCCAGAAGGCGAGGTCAGTACAGGTGCATCAAAGCGGGGACAGAGAGACTGAAAACAGCTTCTATCTCAAGGCCATCAGACTGTTAAACAGCCATCACTAACATTGAGTGGCTGCTGCCAACATACTGACTCAACAACAGACACTTTAATAATGGAAAAATGTATGTAATAAATGTATCACTAGCCACTTTAAACAACGGCACTTTATATAATGTTTACATACCCTACATTACTCATCTCATATGTATATACTGTACTCTATACCATCTACTGCATCTTGCCTATGCCATTCGGCCACCACTCATTCATATATTTTTATGTACATATTCTTATTCATTCCTTTACACTTGTGTGTGTATATAAGGTAGTTGTTGTGAAATTATTAGGTTAGACTACTTGTTAGATATTACTGCATGGTCGGAATTAGAAGCACAAGCATTTCGCTACACTCGCATTAACATCTGCTAACCATGTGTATGTGAGAAATAAAACTAGATTTGATAAATATGAAATATACATGCAGAGGAAACTATTACCGTACTTTAGGGCCCATAATGCAATTCTTCAGGAAATGGGCGTGTCTTCACATCGTTTTCAGATTTGAAGTAAATGGTGGTAAATATGCAGCCGAAGTACGAGAGCGGATACAAATGCATTGCTTTAACTAATTATGACAAATGTTAAGAAAATGTTGAGCAATGTAATAAAGTAATGACTTTTCACATAAGTTACTTTACACGTTGTGTTGGCTGACAATTTGTTAGCAACGCTGTCCTTACGAACCACATATCATTACAGCAGTATGTTCGCAAAATACCTAACGTTAGTTGGCTGCTTATACACCAAACTTGCCAGTATATTAACTATAGGCTAAGTAACTACCCACCCAATGTTTATTGACCTGATTATTCCCGTCATTCTTAGCGTAGCTAAATGGTATAGTCGTTGTAGTTCTCAATGGACATTTGGGTGCGTTCGTAAATTCGCTCTGGCTATCTACTCCGATTTCACAGCACTCTCGTCTGAGTGTACCAGAGCGCAGAATAATGAATTTACAAGCGCTCAACACCGGTTGAATATGGCTGTGTCAGTAAATCTCGTCAAAAAAAAAGCGCAATTACATTTCTGCCAGCATCACAGTTACAGTCACAATGCTCTGGATAACATGAAAACTGTCTAACCAGCTCTGCTAGGGTGAGTAAAATGGTCAGAGTGGTCTCATTTGTGTCTGGAAGTAACTAGCAAACTAGTCAACATGAGCATGGGTGCTTGACTGCCGTTGTAAGGCCAGAACGCTCCAATCAACCCTAATACTCCGCCTGAGCGTCCAGAGTGCACTCCGAGTGTGAAACACTCTGAATTTACAAGTGCACTCTGGCAATCCAGATTGAATTTAAGAGCACACCCAAATTCGTAAAATGTCTAACTAGTAATTTGTTATGCTAACTAGCTAGCAAGAGGTTGCATAGCAACAGCACCAACTTCCGCTAGACAGGTGAAGAGCAAGTACGCTCAACTGACAAGTTACTGTTCGTTTACAGTATACTAAAATGAACTAATAGTACACTGCTCAAAAAAATATAGGGAACACTTAAACAACACATCCTAGATCTGAATGAAAGAAATAATCTTATTAAATACTTTTTTCTTTACATAGTTGAATGTACTGACAACAAAATCACACAAAAATAATCAATGGAAATCCAATTTATCAACCCATGGATGTCTGGATTTGGAGTCACACTCAAAATTAAAGTGGAAAACCACACTACAGGCTGATCCAACTTAGATGTAATGTCCTTAAAACAAGTCAAAATGAGGCTCAGTAGTGTGTGTGGCCTCCCTACAACGCCTGGGCATGCTCCTGATGAGGTGGCGGATGGTCTCCTGAGGGATCTCCTCCCAGACTTGGACTAAAGCATCCGCCAACTCCTGGACAGTCTGTGGTGCAACGTGGCGTTAGTGGATGGAGCGAGACATGATGTCCCAGATGTGCTCAATTGGATTCAGGTCTGGGGAACGGGCGGGCCAGTCCATAGCATCAATGCCTTCCTCTTGCAGGAACTGCTGACACACACCAGGAACATGAGGTCTAGCATTGTCTTGCATTAGGAGGAACCCAGGGCCAACCGCACCAGCATATGGTCTCACAAGGGGTCTGAGGATCTCATCTCGGTACCTAATGGCAGTCAGGCTACCTCTGGCGAGCACATGGAGGGCTGTGCGGCCCCCCAAAGAAATGCCACCCCACACCATGACTGACCCACCACCAAACCGGTCATGCTGGAGGATGTTGCAGGCAGCAGAACGTTCTCCACGGCGTCTCCAGACTCTGTCACATGCTCAGTGTGAACCTGCTTTCATCTGTGAAGAGCACAGGGCGCCAGTGGCGAATTTGCCAATCTTGGTGTTCTCTGGCAAATGCCAAACGTCCTGCACGGTGTTGGGCTGTAAGCACAACCCCCACCTGTGGACGTCGGGCCCTCATACCACCCTCATGGAGTCTGTTTCTGACCGTTTGAGCAGACACATGCACATTTGTGGCCTGCTGGAGGTCATTTTGCAGGGCTCTGGCAGTGCTCCTCCTGCTCCTCCTTGCACAAAGGAGGAAGTAGCGGTCCTGCTGCTGGGTTGTCCACGTCTCCTGATGTACTGGCCTGTCTCCTGGTAGCGCCTCCATGCTCTGGACACTACGCTGACAGACACAGCAAACCTTCTTGCCACAGCTCGCATTGATGTGCCATCCTGGATGAGCTGCACTACCTGAGCCACTTGTGTGGGTTGTAGACTCCGTCTCATGCTACCACTAGAGTGAAAGCACCGCCAGCATTCAAAAGTGACCAAAACATCAGCCAGGAAGCATAGGAACTGAGAAGTGGTCTGTGGTCACCACCTGCTGAACCACTCCTTTATTGGGGGTGTCTTGCTTATTGCCTATAATTTACACCTGTTGTCTATTCCATTTGCACAACAGCATGTGAAATGTATTGTCAATCAGTGTTGCTTCCTAAGTGGACAGTTTGATTTCACAGAAGTGTGATTGACTTGGAGTTACATTGTGTTGTTTAAGTGTTCCCATTATTTATGTTGAGCAGTGTATATATACTATATACTCATTATGTATGGGTATTCGAACACAGATTAGGTCTTTCTTTGTAGCACTTGATCATATGACTGGACAATAATCAAGATAAGATCAAATTAGAGGCTGCAGGACTTGCTTTGTGGAGTCAAAAAAGCAGAGCCTTCCTTCAATATGGACAGACCTGTCCCCATCATCATGACCTCACATCATCCCATCACGTCGCAATAAGGTCACTTGGTGTGCCAATAAATGGAGGGCGACATCTCTCCACTCACCCTGCATTCTGTGTGGGGTTTAGTGGGTTCCTCCTGAGTAAATTGGTGATCAACTTCCACTGGTCTGCTGTGGAGCCCTCTCTGCTGGCACCCTATTCCCTTTAAAGTGCACATGGGCCCTGGTCAAAAGTAGTGCACTACAAAGAGAATAGGGTGCTATTCGAGACGTAACCTCAGCCACAAAGCCAGAGGGACAACTGTTTTCTTATGTGGATTAAGAGGAGGGCTGCCTTCAATTTCACATGTGAGCAGGCCTCACACTGCCTGATGGAGGAAGGTGAAGGGAGAGAAAGAAGGAGAGGGGAGGGAGGGAGAGAGAGCGAGGTATCCTGAGATATCATTCCCTCCCATGGCACCTCTCCCTGTGGACACAGTGTGTGTGTGTGTGTGTCCTAGCTCACATGTGTATCTATTTGTGTCTGCGCGTGCATGCCTGTGTGTGTATGTGCCTCCAAGCAATGAGTGAAAACTGCCACCATGGTGAGCAGTGGAGAAAAGCCAAAAAGGCGTACTAAAAGATAGTGAGCGATCAAATCTCATCTGGCACCTAAGCGTCTGCCCATCTTCCATTAATGCTTCTAAACCTCCTTGCAGTCACTCACGCTGGGAGAGAAGTCTTTAAAGGGGTAATCATTAGATGCTACATCCATTTTTGGACTTATAAATGACTGGTATGTACCCATTGATTCTTGAAGAACATAATTTATAAATGCCTCATGAGCTTAGTTCAAATGTCGGACCCCATCAGATCACAAAATATAAGCTTGTTTGCTCCCGAGTGGTACTGCAGTCTAAGGCACTGCATCTCAGTGCTAGAGGTCTCACTACAGACCCTGGTTCGAATCCAGGCTGTATCACAACCGGCCGTGATTGGGAGTCCCATAGGGCGGTGCACAATTGTCCCAGCATTGTCCGGGTTCGGCTGGGGTAGGCAGTCATTGTAAATAAGAATTTGTTCTTAACTGACTTGCCTAGTTAAATAAAAAAAGGTTAAAAAAATGTTTTATGTACTCAAATGTTTGTAAACAAAGTAAATGTACTAAAAAAATAATCACTATATAGCTTCAAAACATGGTTAAAACTACTTAAACTATCGATTTGAGAGTGGTTACATTTCTCCATCCCCATGCCTCAGCTTTTTACCGAAACAGGGGCAGGGATCAAATTGTTATTGTTTCTACAGCTGATTGCCACTTTAACCATGGAAGAGCACAACCACATAATCTCTAAATCTGGGTTTACACAGGCAGCCCAATTCTGATCTTTTGGCAAAATATCTGATATGACAAAATAAGAGATTTGGGCTGCCTGTGTAAACGCAGACTAAGAATTCAGTTTTCAATTAAAAACTCTGATATGTCCGTTGTTTTCCACGATGATTCAATTCATGATTTAAATTTCCTTTCACTGAATCAACTGGATTGGAAACTAAATTGACCCCAACACGGCAAGACCTTATACCTTTACAAAAGAACAAAAACCTGTTGAAGATCCGTTTTGATCGAAATGTTGTGAACCAATAAGGTGGTGGATCATCTTAGTGTGCTCTATAACACATACAGTGGGGGGAAAAAAGTATTTGATCCCCTGCTGATTTTGTAAATTTGCCCACAGACAAAGAAAGGATCAGTCTATAATTTTAATGGTAGGTTTATTTGAATAGTGAGAGACAGAATAACAACAAAAGTATCCAGAAAAACGCATGTCAAAAATGTTATAAATTGATTTGCATTTTAATGAGGGAAATAAGTATTTGACCCCCTCTCAATCTGAAAGATTTCTGGCTCCCAGGTGTCTTTTATACAGGTAACGAGCTGAGATTAGGAGCACAGTCTTAAAGGGAGTGCTCCTAACCGCAGCTTGTTACCTGTAAAAAAGACACCTGTCCACAGAAGCAATCAATCAGATTCCAACCTGTCCACCATGGCCAAGACCAAAGAGCTCTCCAAGGATGTCAGGGACAAGATCGTAGACCTACACAAGGCTGGAATGGGCTACAAGACTTTCGCCAAGCAGCTTAGTGAGAAGGTGACAACAGTTGGTGCGATTATTCGCAAATGGAAGAAACACAAAATAACTGTCAATATCCCTCAGCCTGGGGCTCCATGCAAGATCTCACCTCATGGAGTTGCAATGATCATGAGAACGGTGAGGAATCAGCCCAGAACTACACAGGAGGATCTGGTCAATGATCTTAAGGCAGCTGGGACCATAATCACCAAGAAAACAATTGGTAACACACTACGCCGTGAAGGACTGAAATCCTGCAGCGCCCTGCTCAAGAATACATATACATGCACATCTGAAGTTTGCCAATGAACATCTGAATGACTCAGAGGACAACTGGTGAAAGTGTTGTGGTCAGATGAGACCAAAATAGAGCTCTTTGACATTAACTCAACTCACCGTGTTTGGAGGAGGAGGAATGCTGCCTATGACCCCAAGAACACCATCTCCACCGTCAAACATGGAGGTGGAAACATTATGCTTTGGGGGTGTTTTTCCGCTAAGGGGACAGGACAAGTTCACCGCATCAAAGGGACGATGGCCGGGGCCATGTACCGTCAAATCTTGGGTGAGAACCTCCTTCCCTCAGCCAGGGCACTGAAAATGGGTCGTGGATGGGTATTCCAGCATGACAATGACCCAAAACACACAGCCAAGGCAACAAAGGAGTAGCTCAAGAAGAAGCACATTAAGGTCCTGGAGTGGCCTAGCCAGTCTCCAGACCTTAATCCCATAGAAAATCTGTGGAGGGAGCTGAAGGTTCGAGTTGCCAAACGTCAGCCTCGAAACCTTAATGACTTGGAGAAGATCTGCAAAGAGGAGTGGGACAAAATCCCTCCTGAGATGTGTGCAAACCTGGTGGCCAACTACAAGAAACGTCTGACCTCTGTGATTGCCAACAAGGGTTTTGCCACCAAGTACTAAGTCATGTTTTGCAGAGGGGCCAAATACTTATTTCCCTCATTAAAATGCAAATCATTTTATAACATTTTTGACATGCGTTTTTCTGGATTTTTTGTTGTTGTTATTCTGTCTCTCACTGTTCAAATAAACCTACTATTAAAATTATAGACTGATCATTTCATTGTAAGTGGGCAAACGTACAAAATTTGCAGGGGATCAAATACTTTTCCCCCCCACTGCAAGCTGTGTTTGAATACTCATACTAACAGCACTAACTATACTATTTGTGACGTGAATTGAGTATATGCTTAATATAGATATAGTTAGTATGCCAAAAGTTCCCAGATGACGTACTAAATTCGGCAAAATACGAAGTATACATGCAGTGGACACCATTTCTGTGCTTTTAGGGCCCATATATATATTTTTATTATTAGTATTTTTATTTAACTAGTCAGTTAAGAACATATTCTTATTAACAATGACAGCCTACCGGGGAACAGTGGGTTAACTGCCTTGTTCAGGGACAGAACAACATATTTTTACCTTGTCAGCTCGGGGATTCGATTCTGCAACCTTTCGGTTACTCGTCCAAAGCTCTAACCACTAGGCTACCTGCTGCCCCACAATGCAATTCTTCCGAAAATGGGCATGGCTTCATAACCTTTCAGATTTGAAGAAAATGGCTGTCCGACGAGAGCGGATACAAACTAATTATGACAAATGTTAAGAAAACGTAAAGTCATGCCTTTTCAAATAAGTTACGTTACACGTTATGTTGGATGACAATTGGTTAGCTATGCTATCCTTACAAACCGCATAGCATTACAGCAGTATGTACTGGTATGTTAGCTAGTTACCTAACGTTAGTTGGCTACTAATACATCAAACTAGCCAGGCAGTATATTAACTATCTGCTATCTAACTAACTAACCAACGTTTATTGACTTGATTATTCACGTCATTCTTGCTACGTGGTATAGTCGTGCGATTCAATGGCTATCTATTCCGATTTCAGAGCACTATTGCGCAGAATAATTGACGAAAGCGCAACACCCGTTGAATATGGCCGGTGTCAGTAAACGTCTGCAAAAAAAAGCGTCATTAAATTGTTGCCAGCAGCAGAGTTACAGTTAGCTTGGGTGCTTGACTGCCATTGAACGCTGGGATCAACCTTACTCCTTGACCAGAGCGTCCAGTGTGCGCTCTGAACTCTCCGAGAGCGAAACGCTCTGAATTTATGAACGGACAATCTGACAACGCTCTGGATTTACGAACGCCCAGAGCACACTCTGGCACTCCAACTCGAATTTACGAACACACCCGAAAACATAAAATGTTTAGCTAGTCATTTGTTAAGCTAACAAGCTATCAAGAGGTTGCATAGCAACAGCATCAACTTCCGGGTTGACAGATGAAGCTCTATTACACTCATCTGAAACGATATTGTTCATTTCCAGTATACTAAAATGAACTAATGGTATATACTCATTAAGTATGTAGTATACAGTATGTTAGTATGGGTATTTGAACACAGCTATAGTGTCCCCCTTTTCCATAGTGCCTCCATACCTTTGTTCAGGTCAATCTTCAGCTTCCGGCCTCCCTTCTGGTTAGTCAGGTTGGCCAGGTTAGGGAGCCCAGTGGGACTCTTTCCCCGGGGCAGAGGGCTCTCGCTGCCCCCCATCGCCGTAGGGGAGGCCCTATCCCGATCCCTGACCACCAGGGCTGGGGACACACTGAGGGGCATCTCCTCTGGGATGTGCCCAGTCTGGTGCTCCCCTAGCGGGGTGAGAGAAGCTGGCAGATCAGGGGTCTTGGAGCGTAGGATATGGAGGTCTGGACGTCTCGGCTCCAGTTTGGGATTGATCTGTTCTGGTTTCACTTCTGGTTTTGCGTCCATTTTTTGGTGGATCATGAGGGGGCTCTTGGCTTTGGGGATGTAGTCGTGACCGTCGGTGAAGAGCTGCCCGATGAGGCGTTTCTCGTAGCGCTGCTTGTTGGCCAGCGGCAGGATCTCCAGGCGCACCAGAGGGGAACACATGGCCTGACGGAAAAATTCCTGTGACCTGTGGGTGTGGGAGGAAGATACATCATCAATGTCCGTCTTCGGAGGACATGACTGAAGGTTGAGAATACTGTGATATCAGACTTGATTGTACGGTTTTCCACTGTGTATTTATGGAAATGAGTTGGAAGATCACACTGTCACTCTAGTAGTAGTTACTAGTACACCAAGCACAGAGCTTCCATCGGTATCAACACCAGTACAAACTCAAGCTTACTACCATCAAGAGTCAATTCGCTAGAGACAAGTAATCTATAGTAGTAGTCACTAGTAGTAACTGGTTATCCAGGACCAGGCCAGCCGTGTCAGACCTATTGTCAAGGTCCAAGGTCTAACAAGGTCCATCTCTTTTACTGGGCATTTCATTCAGGTACGGGATGAGACAATCCTCCTTGATACCCCACCAATTCTCTCTCTTTTTACTGTTTGTCTCTCCCTTATCTTTCTCATTCACTAGCCCTCACAGCTACTGTCCCACTCCTTTTGAAGTCTAATCAATGTTGTGATAGTACTAAATTAACCTCTTCCCGACAACAGTGAAGCGAGAGAATGAGTGTTTCTCGCTTTGGTTTTCTCTCTCACACCCTTTTGTTGCTGTGGAGATGTGGTGTGAGATAAATCCAGGAATAGGGAGGATTTGTAAGAGCAGGGATTAAGGGCTCCTAATAAAAGGGAAACTGAGTGACAGACCGGCCTCACAATGGTAGACGTGTGATAGTGTAGAGCAGGCTTGCATCCAAAATGATACAAGGTTGAGTCTCAAATGGGAACCTATTCCCTACATAGCGCACTACTTTTGACCAGGGACTTATGGGCCTGGTCAAAAGGAGTGCACTATAAAGGGAATACGGAGACATTTGAGACTCATCCTGCGATAGCGTAGAGCCGAGGTACGTACTGGGCAAATGTCTTGTCCATTAGCTCGGTGCCGTTAATCTGAACAATGCACTCATCCTCCCGGAATATGCCCTCTCTCTTGGAGCGACTGTTCGCTTCGATACCTTTAATGTGCAGGCCCAGGGTCCTGAGAATGGATGAGAAATACAGTTTGAACACACACACACAAACAGCCTTCAACGTATGGGGAGAGAATGTGTCAGAGTGAGTGAGTTACAGTGAGTGAGTGAAAGTAAATGTGTGTGTTCCTCACCGTCCACTCAGCGAGGAGCAGTAGGGGACGACGTGGATCCCCAGCGGCCCCTGTTCTCCAGAGAGTTCCACTGTCTCGGTCAGGGGGCTGCAGAGACAAAACACAAACTATCTCACTCACACACACAAAAATGTTAACAGGAACACAGAAACACACAAATAGGAACACACACACAGTAAAACATACACCCACATCACTTTTCTAGAGTACGTTCAGTCTTTACATTTACAAGCTTTTACATACACTTGTGACACACACACACACACACACACACACACACACACACACACACACACACACACACACACACACACACACACACAGGGGTTAAAGCAACAAACAAAAAATCTGATCGATGGTCTGGGGCCAAGTTAACCTCCCCTTTCATGTAAAAAAGTAAAGACCATGTTTCTAGGGAAAGAGGATCATTTTGTACATGTATTTACCTGCAAGTAAAACCAATTCTAATCCCCTTGTTTAGGGGGTCCGGTGACTTTTTACTCCCAAATTAATAAACATTTAATTATACTGACACATTCAAAAGTATAATTTCCACCTGCAGAAATTAGCCCAATAACATAGTGGTAAAAATAATTTACAAATTATTATGTTAAAATCTGTGCCATTAGCTTATTGCTAATGGCACATCTGATCATATAGACCATGGATAGGCTATATTATCAGATGTACCATTAGCCATAAGCATTATCACCTGTAGCCCAAATGATGCAGCATAGTAGCAGTAAATATAGGCCCAACGCATGGGGTTGGTCCATCTGCATTTACCCCATTGGACACAACATCCTGATCGTTATTATTGCTGCTTGTCAGAATACATGTCTCCTCCCCCATGGCTCTTACAACTTGAACGTGCCTTGTGAAGACTATTTCTCCCTCATCGAACACACAACAAGCCAACTGGGTAAATAGGTCAACTCATCTACTAGATGGCCGTCTGATTTGGTTTTAATAACATGACAAAAATAATAGCACTGGAAAGTTCAACCCTGAGTGATCAAGTTGAGTCTTAATTACTTTCCCAGCAGTTACAGTAAGCCACGCACCGCAGTTTTAGTTGAGTGCCGCGGTGGTGGTGGTGAACATTCTAGACTATTTCATTCCCTTCCTCTGAACATCAGTGTCAGCAACAATCATGCATGTCAGTTCAGTACACAAAGCGTAACAGAAAAAATTACTTTTGACAATATATTTATTACGCCATTTATTTTGTAGAACAGACATGCTTCTGTATTAAGCGGTCATCTCCAAACCAGCCTCCCCCCCCCCCTCCCCAAGAGATTTTTATTGCGGATCTACACGGATCTCAAAAACGACCTCCAGAATCCATATGATGGATATCCGCCACAGTGACTGAGAACTTTAACCCTTGGACACAGAGACAAATACACACAGTCACTCTCTCTCTCTCCCCTTCCCTCGCTCTCTGAGACAGACAGTGGTTGAGTGAACAAGGTCAAGGTGAATTAACTGCCATTTACATGGTCCAGCTGCGCTTATGCAAGCGTGTGAAACCTGCCCTGTCAGGTTGTGTAAGTACGGCGCTGGAGCGTGGTGGAGCGGAGAGGTGTGTGATGCTAGGTTCAGCTGCTTGCCTTTCGAACATGATTGGCTTCAGGCCACAGGGCAGGCTGTCCTTAGACCTAATGTGTGTCCCAAATGGCACCCTATATAGTGCACTACTTTTGACCAGAGCCCTATGACTTTGTTCAAAAGTAGTGTACTATAGACGGAATGTGGTATCATTAGGGACGCATTCCAAGGCTGTAAACACATACCCTCTTTATCGGGTACACACACACCAGGCTGCCATTAGACCCTAGTAGACAGAGGGGAAGGATTCCCACAGAGAACCTGCAAAGGTTTACCAACACACCACTAAGCAGGGGGATGGAGCTAATGACTAGATCTGGCTGGCCACAAATTTACACACGTACACACTCAAATGTGCATCAAAAGACCCTGTATGCCCAGTCGAGAACCGGGATAGTGCCTCTGGCAATTGAAGTAGGTAGGTTCAATGCCATTGATGAAGAAAAGCATCTATGTACAGTCTGCAATTTAGGGAAGAAGAATGAATGGGATAGAGAATGAACGGTACTTTTTATTTTACTGTACTTTATATGATGATTTAAGAGTAACTAGGATAAAATGCAACAACAGAAACCATAACAATTCTGGATTAGTGATTAAGACAAACTTGAATGGCTATTTAGAAAAATAAGTATTCCTGGGTGCAAATGTTATTTCCAAAGCTTAGAAGCCAAAGGTTTTTATGTTTTGAGTGTCAATTCTTTTTTGTTTCCCTAGGAATGCTTTCTGAACACTTCTACATTAATGTGGATGCTACCATGATTACGGATGATCCTGAACGAATCGTGAATAATGATGAGTGAGAAAGTTAGAGGCACAAAGACACCCCCAATAGACGCTAACCTCTCACCATTACCAGTACCAGGGGAGGTTAACCTCTCACCATTACCAGTACCAGGGGAGGTTAACCTCTCACCATTACCAGTACCAGGGGAGGTTAACCTCTCACCATTACCAGTACCAGGGGAGGTTAACCTCTCACCATGACCAGTACCAGGGGAGGTTAACCTCTCACCATGACCAGTACCAGGGGAGGTTAACCTCTCACCATTACCAGTACCAGGGGAGGTTAACCTCTCACCATGACCAGTACCAGGGGAGGTTAACCTCTCACCATGACCAGTACCAGGGGAGGTTAACCTCTCACCATTACCAGGGGAGGTTAACCTCTCACCATTACCAGTACCAGGGGAGGTTAACCTCTCACCATTACCAGTACCAGGGGAGGTTAACCTTTCTTTGCGGGTACGACCTTGGTTCCTCTGCAACTTTCTCACTCATCCTTATTCACAATGAATTCATGATCATCCGTAATCATGGTAGCATCCACATTAATGTAGAAGTGTTTAGAAACATTCTATTCTTATTTACAATAAAAGTGACTCCAAAATGACAATTTCAAATACCAAACTTATGACTACCTAATGCACATAGGTGAACTTGTCCAAATACTTAAATAGTTTGTTTAAAACGTTTACATGCTTTGCAAGAATAATGATTCCCCTAATAATCCTGTTTACATGGACACATCTGAAATCAGGCTACTGATGGGACTTAAATAAATGCAGAAAATCAACCACCAAACCAAATCAAAGTTTTACCACAGCGACCATGTTATTTTTGCGAAGCCTATTAGGAGTTTGGACATATAAAGTTTGTATGAGAAAACTACAGTTGAAGTCGGAAGTTTACATACACCTTGGCCAAATACATTTAAACTCAGTTTCACAAGTCCTGACATTTAATCCTAGTAAAAATTCCCTGTCTTAGGTCAGTTAGGATCACTACTTTATTTTAGGAATGTGAAATGTCAGAATAATAGTACAGAGAATTATTTATTTCAGCTTTTATTTATTTCATCACATTCCCAGTGGGTGAGAAGTTTACATACACTCAATTAGTATTTGGTAGCATTGCCTTTAAATTGTTTAACTTGGGTCAAACATTTCAGGTAGCCTTCCACAAGCTTCCCACAATAAGTTTGGCCCATTCCTCCTGACAGAGCTGGTGTAACTGAGTCAGGTTTGTAGGCCTTGTTGCTCGCACACACTTTTTCAGTTCTGCCCACACGTTTTCTATGGGATTGAGGTCAGGGCTTTGTGATGGCCACTCCAATACCTTGACTTCGTTGTCCTTAAGCCATTTTGCCACAACTTTGGAAGTATGCTTGGGGTCATTGTCCATTTGGAAGACCCATTTGCAACCAAGCTTTAACTTCCTGACTGATGTCTTGAGATGTTGCTTCAATTTATCCACCAAATTTTCCTAAATCATGATGCCATCTATTTTGTGAAGTGCACCAGTCCCTCCTGCAGCAAAGCACCCCCACAACATGATGCTGCCACCCCTGTGCTTCACGGTTGGGATGGTGTTCTTCGGCCTGCAAGCCTCCCCCTTTTTCCTCCAAACATAACGATGGTCATTATGGCCAAACAGTTCTATTTTTGTTTCATCAGACCAGTGGACATTTCTCCAAAAAGTACGATCTTTGTCTCCATGTGCAGTTGCAAACCGTAGTCTGGCTTTTTTATGGCGGTTTTGGAGCCGTGGCTTCTTCCTTGCTGAGCGGCCTTTCAGGTTATGTTGATATAGGACTCGTTTTACTGTGGCTATAGATACTTTTGTACCTGTTTCCTCCAGCATCTTCACAAGGTCCTTTGATGTTGTTCTGTGATTGAGTTGCACTTTTCGCACCAAAGTACGTTCATCTCTAGGAGACAGAGCGCGTCTCCTTCCTGAGTGGTATGATGGCTGCGTGGTCCCATGGTGTTTATACTTGCATACTATTGTTTGTACAAATGAACGTGGTACCTTCAGGCATTTGGAAATTGCTCCCAAGGATGAACCAAACTTGTGGAGGTCTACAATTTTTTTTCTGAGGTCTTGGCTGATTTCTTTTGATTTTCCCATGATGTCAAGCAAAGAGGCACTGAGTTTGAAGGTAGGCCTTGAAATACATCCACATGTACACCTCCAATTGACTCAAATTATGTCGTCAATTAGCCTATCAGAAGCTTCTAAAGCCATGACATAATTTTCTGGGATTTTCCAAGCTGTTTAAAGGCACAGTCAACTTAGTGTAAGTAAACTTCTGACCCACTGGAATTGTGATACAGTGAATTATAAGTGAAATAATTTGACTATAAACAATTGTTGGAAAAACTACTTGTGTCATGCCCAAAGTAGATGTCCTAACCGACTTGCCAAAACTATAGTTTGTTAACAAGAAATTTGTGGAGTGGTTGAAAAACGAGTTTTAATGACTCCAACCTAAGTGTATGTAAACTTCCGACTTCAACTGTATGTATTTATTTGAACTCTCGTCATTCGCATGTAAGAGCGAGGCTTGCGCTACCGTTGCTGGCACAGGTGCAGATCAAATACACAGTTGGAACGCTGATTAAGCTGTTGACATGTCCTAATCATTTGAAAGCTAGCTCAGAAAACAAGGTGTTTTAATCAGTGTATGCTTTCTTCGATTTTGACCTTTCAAGATTAGCAGAGTAAAGTGTTTAAATGACTACTGCCATAATCAGTTTAATATCAAATTATTAGTGTGCATGTAAACATACTCATTGTCTTATAGGCCCATGTGGGCTGGGCATCCTGAAGATGGATGCCACTATAATACAAATAAATCCAATCAAATCATGCATACGCAAACACAAATGTTCTCCCTCCCTCTCTCTCTCGCACACACACACACACACACACACACACACACACACACACACACACACACACACACACACACACACACACACACACACACACACACACACACACACACACACACACACACACACACACACACACACACACACACACACACACACACACCAGGGATGACCTACTGGCTGGCTGCCTGTCCTGCACTGTGCTCATTAGGGCAGTGTAATTAGTTGTGTGGCTCCGGGGGTCTGCTACGAACACAGGAGAACTGACTGTCACTCATACACACAGACAGGAGAGAAGGAGAACAGAAGCCTGATTACAGTGGTTATGCATCAAAGAAAAAGTAAGAGGGAGGGAGGGAGGAGCATTAGGCAAGTCAGCAAAAGAGGAATAAAATGATGAAAGGGAGGACAAGAGAAAATTAGACGCAAGCAAATCAACCTGAATGAGCAAGGTAATCAACTGTCTATCATATAAGCCTTGATCAACAACATAGGACCATGTGTTAGTGGTGAGCAAAAAGGACATGGTGCACACACAGAGGCACACACACACACACTAGAGAAACACAGATGCACACACTCGCCCTCTCCCTAGCATCCACTTCAGATCCATTTGCTGTTTCCTGAGGGCTACATTAATAGACAAACAAATGAGCTTGAAGGTAGGTCTGCCAAGGAGGAACAATGGAGGAAAGAAGGGTGTGTGTGTTTGTGTGTGCGCGTTAGTGACAGAGAGCAAAAGAGAGAGAGAAAGCATGCATGTGTGTGTGCGCGCGTGATTTGTAAGCAACTGTGCATTTAGACAACTAAATTAAAAGGTAGGTAGGTAGGTGAATATTTATAATTTTAAGGCACTGTACATGCACTAGTATGGATGCATGTTTGCATGCATTCAATTTAGGTAAGGCTGTGTGAGTGTGTGTTTGCCTGAATGTATAGTGGACATAATTGGATGTGTGAGTATGTGTGAATGTCATTTGATAGAGGTTGTGCACAGTACAATCCACTACTGTATGTATGCAGTGTGGTTGTGTGTGACCCTTGTGGAGGTTAAAAAGTACAGTGTGACAGAGACAGAGGAGTCCTCTCCTCAAATGATGCCAGCCATGCAGGTAATGAACCTGACCCATTCCACCCAGATACAACAGGTAGTCAATTCTAACATATCCCCAGTCTTCCCACAGTGACTGTTTTCTCTTCCGTCCTTTCTCAGAACAACAACCCTTCACTAGTCATTATACTGCACACACTAATGACTACCATAATGATCCTCATACATTAGTCATGTCCTTGAGCTCTACACACACACGCACACACAAACACATGGGCACACACACACTTGTGCAAAACTCCCACACACTGCGCAAATGCACACACGCACATGTGAAAACGCACACACATACAAACTGCGGTTTCCTCTGATCTCATCTACGAGACCTCTATCTCTATCAAAGGCCGTGCTCTCTCAGTATCGGGCTGTGTTGTCCTTGTTCATCTCTGGTTGAAAGCCCCAGCTCAGTGCTTTGGAGAGAAACTGGTGAAAGAGAGACTCAAACTCATCACTGTCATTTATTCTATTTCTCCCTCTTCCTTCCTTTCTCCTCTGTCCTTTTTGTTTATGGGGAAGTTCATAGATAAAGAGTACACCTGCATCCCTGGGTCAGGGTCACACACACACACACACACACACACACACACACACACACACACACACACACACACACACAACACACACACCTTCTCTGCAACAAATTTACATTCATAAAAACAAACGCTGGCACAAACAAGCTCATCAGAGGAAGCCAGAGCTTGTTAGCGCCAGGCTATAATACATGCATGCTACATTCCTCTCCCCTTTTAGCATCCCATGCATACACAAACAAACACATCCATTCCTCTGAGGTGGTGGAGGGAGGCAAAGAGGGAGAGAGAGAGGGAGGGGATGGAAAGAGCGAGAGGAGAAAGAGATGGAACACCCAATCTTTACTGACTAGTCGTAGATTAACTTTGGTCTGACGAATCTCCTTGCCAACAAACCTGCTTTCCATTTTTTTTTTGTCGCCATGTCAACAGCAAATTATTGGTGATAAACGAAGCCAATTGCTGGTGTTGAATGCATTTTCACTGCTAGTAAGCTAGGTGAGTTCTCTCCATTTACATTTTAGTCATTTAGCAAACGCTCTTATCCAGAGTGACTTACAGTGGTGAATGCATACATTTCATTTCATACTTTTTTTTTCCTTCTCTGTGCTGGCCCCCCGTTGGAATCGAACCCACAACCCTGGCGTTGCAAACACCATGCTCTACCAACTGAGCTACAGGGAAGGCTTTACAAAGTAAAGCTCTTTAAACTCTGTACGTATCGAATCCATTCTTAAATTGTAAGGAAAATACTGGAGCACACGGTCAATATATTGGTCATGGTTTGCTGAATATCAGTTTAGGTTGTGCATCCTGGCTCCTGGGACTGTGACAACTACAGGAAGTGGAGACACACACACAGTCAGTCACACACACCACAGGGTGTCACATTACCACTGATAGACTGGGATATTATGGTCCCTTGGGGCACTAGCCATGGGCGGCACTGACAGACAGCCGAGGTTGCCATGGAGAGAGACCCCCCCCCCCCCCCCCCCAGAAGCCAGGTCTCTACAAATTCAGCTTGCAGAGTGAGAAGTCTCTGATCGGCTACTGGGCAGGAGTCAAAGGTATGGTGTACTAAAAACTCTCTCGCACTGGCACTCTCGCACACACACACACACACACACACACACACACATGGCAGTTTAATCTAGTCACGGCAGGAGAACAAAGAACAGAGGCATTTGTAATCCCTCTCAATAGTCAGTCCAGCCCAGTCAAGCCCAGAGAGAGTGAGATGCACACACATAAGAGACACAAGTAGTTACAGATATGCAAACACATACACATGCTTATGATACAAGACAACAGCACACAAACAAACCTTGTAAACATATCAACCCACACACACACACCCCTACCTGAGTGTGACCCGGCTCATCTTGGCTGTAGTGGGGATGTCAAGCCTCAATCGGTCTTTGGGTTCTCTTCTGTTGGTCAGTGCATGGCTGGCATCCTGTGTATGCACACACACACACACACACAGTTAGCCAAGTCTACTGTCGGTATCTCAGTCACTCGCTCTCCACTAGTCCACTAACAGGGACACCAATCAATTAATAAATCAAACAAGATTTTCAGTTGATATCAATCACCTAGTCAAGGACCTTTAAGACAAGACAATGGCCAGAAGGACCTGGGTTCCAACCTCATCCGTGAGTGTCCCCCTCTCCTCCGTCAACTCTATCTGTTGTTCTTTCTGTTTTGCTCTCCTTCTGTATCTCTCAGGAGAGAGAGGCTATTTTTAAGTCGCGCATGCTAGCACCACAACAACAGCCCCGGGGTGAAATGTAAAGGAAAGAGGAAAAAAATAAATAACGGCGCAATCAGACTGTTGACGGAAGAAGAAAAGAAATTGAATGGGGAGAAAAAGGCCAATACAAAAGGAGGGTCCCAATTACGTCCTTCTGCCTTGTCACTTTCATTGTGTCACCCCCCTCCTCCATTGTCTCAACCCCCTCGTAATGACACATACAGGGGGGCCTCCCACTTACCTCACCCCTCCCCCGATCCCTACGCCCTTGGCCAGCCAGGACCCTCTGTCCAACCCCCGCTTCTCCTCCCCTAAACACACACATCTCCACGACGCACACGATGCTCCGTGCACAGATAGACAAATAGTGACCCAGTTATTAGGCCGCTAAGCGGTTATCCACAATGGGCCACATGTTACCATGTCTCCATTGTTATTGTGCATCGCACCTCTATTCCTCTATCTCATCCATTAAGAACTCTGCTATATTCACATGGCCCAGGGGAAAATGGACAGAGAAACAGAGAAAGAAGGGGACAGGGCGAGTGAGAGAGAAGGAGGGGGAGGGAGAGGACGACAGGCTAAGGTTGGGTTTAACCCTTTACACTCGTGGGAGTTGGTCTATATGGAAAGGGGTAAATTGAAATGTTTCTTACAGAAGAAATATGCATAAGCATGGTAGCAATTGAAAGGGGGCGTGTTGGAGAATATGGGAAAATTATTAGACCAAAGTTCAGGACACAACAGTTCACCTGACAAGACTGAAACCAAACATTACACTGTTGATTTTATGTGCATTTTACATTGTGTACTTTTGATTAAAAAAAGATTGAAAATACTCTGGATACATTCAGTAACATTATAAGAATATTGTTGTAAGATTTGGGGTAGGTGCAACATAAGACAACACATTTTGAAGGGTTTGAGAGAGAAGACTAACTGTGGTGTCTCCAAGTGCGCGCCCCCCCCCCACACACACACACACCTCCAAAGTGTGCACAGGTCCTAAGTTATTTCAATGCACTTTTATGCCTCAAAGAACAGTCAACAATACATATTATTTTAGCTCTCCTAGCTGTGCCGTTGAGGAACTAGAGCAAGTACACTTGTAGTTGTTTTGTTTGGAACAGAAATCCAGCATCACCGCCATAACACAATTACTGTTGTTGTTTACACAATTCAAAAACCAGCCATTTTAAATCGCTATCTGGGTCAGGTGGGCATCATTTCAAAGCTTGTTCTATTGCCAACATGACTAGCTAAGTTAAAAAACGACTATCTTACAGTGTTAGGGTTTCACAAGGCAATTCAGAGAAACAGATTGTTATGTGAGTGCATTCAAGTGAGTGTTCCACAGCAAAAAAAATTAACAATAGACTAACATAGGCTCATTCTGTTCAGAACAACCCAGGGTATGGCGGCATGTCATCTTGTAACTGTACATTAAACATTGTGATCATAAACGTTGACGCATGAGTTTTATGAAACGGAAATGGAAAGTGCACATTTGGACTTTTTGGCTTGCATGTATGACATCGAAGCGGTATTTTTTATAATTCTCAAGGTCTCATCTTTCTAAATACATCGAGTTCTCTTCAATTACAGCATTTCCCTCACTCAGACAACAAAACATTAGCAAAAGTTGCCCAATTAGCAGGAAGGATGTGGACAACTTCTTGTTGCTGTGGTACTCAAATTCAGAACCATTGACCAAAATATCCAACTGCGTTATTAATTATCTCCCATGATTAGTATCTAATACATTCTAATGAAAACGCACTGAGGCTTGAATTTAATAAAGTAAATAATATAATAGTATGCTGCTGTGTTTTTTTTATTTTGGTGTGACTGTTTTTTCCTCAGGAGGCATTAAGTATTCTGGGGTCAAATACATGCCAACGTACATGACAAATGAGGTGTGTGTGTGTGGTTGTTGTCATACGCATGAGAAATGAGGTGTGAGTGTGTTTTCTCTGGGAATGCTACACGTCAGATGTGGTGAGAAATGGTCTGTCTGGGGCAGGGTGTACTTTCCTGTGACCCTTGACCCCCGTCATATCCATCACAGAATTGCCCCTCACTCACAGCTGAAGCATTACCCCTCTTGGGAAGGGGTCAGGACACACACACACAAAACTGATGTGAGCTCCTCTGTACAGTTCTCACTCAACATTACAAGGTATGAGCAGTAAAACCAAACCAAAACCGACGCCATTTAAATCTTTCACTACATTCACGCTCTTCGCTCCCCTTCTTTACATGCAGGGTAAAGAAATGTCAGTTTTAGTGTTTGGAGGTGAACTATGGCCTACGTCCCAATACAGTACCTATAGAAAGTCTACACCCCCTGGAACTTTTTTCACATTTTGCTGCCTTAAAATGTAATCTAAAAAGGGATTCAATTACATTGTTTTCCTACAGATCTACACAGCTTACTCCACAGAGGCGTCACTGCAGTACCTGGTTCGAATCCAGACTGCATCACATCCGGCTGTGAATGGGTGTCCAATAGGGCAGGGCACAATTGGCCCAGCGTCGTCCGGGTAGGCCATCATTGTAAATAAGAATTTGTTCTTAACCGACTTGCCTAGTTAAATAAAAGGTAAAAATATAAATAAAATACATCTGTGTAATTGTCTCGCTGAAAAATAAAACTAACCCAGGGTTAGGTTTTCCTCAAATGTTTGACCTAAGCTTTGCTCCTTTTATATTTATATTGATCCTGACAAACTTCCCAGTCCCTGCCGATGACAAGCATACTGATAACATGATGCTGCATGTTGTGTTGTATTGGATTTGACCCAACCCTGTAGTTATTAATTTAGGTCAAAAAGTTAATTTATTTTCCGTGTTGTCGTGCAGATTTACCTAACAGCCTTGTTGCAAACAGAATGGATTATTTGGAGTGGATTTTTTTACTTTTTTTTTTAACTTTGTCATACAGGCCAGTAAAATGGAATTAATGCAATGTTGTTGATCCCTTTGTGGTTTCAAGTATTGTGGTGGCGGCATCATGTTATGTGTATAATTGTCACCGGCAGGGACTGGGGAGTTTGTTAAGATCAAAATAAATACGAAAGGATCAAAGACCAGATAAAAAGTTCAAAAAAATATTTACAATTATACACATTTTTATATGCAAAAGACACACCAGAATGACCTTCCAAGAGGTGCTGAGTGTTCCTGAGTGGTCTAGTCCCAGTCCTGACTTAAATCTGCTTAAAAATCAGAGACAAGGTTTGAATATTGCTGTCCATTAATGATTCCCAACCAAATTGAATAAACTTGAGCAATTTTGACAAAAACAATGGATATATGTTTGTAGAATCTTTTTCCAAATGATTCCCAGCTGAAATGGCTGCCAAAGGTGCTTTCGACCTTCGTAATAACTTGGGAGGGTTCTACAGCTGCACCATCGAGAGCATCCTGACCGGTTGCATCACCACCTGGTATGGCAACTGCTCGCCATCTAACCGTAAGGCGCTACAGAGGGAAGTGCGAACGGCCCAGTACATCACTGGGGCCAAGCTTCCTTCCATCCAGGACCTATATACTAGGCGGTGTCAGAGGAAAGCCCAGAAAATTGTCAGAGACTCCAGTCAACCAAGTTATAGACTGTTTTCTCCGCTACCGCACGGCAAGCTGTGCCGGAGCATCAAGTCTAGGACCAAAAGGCTCCTCAACAGCTTCTACCCCCAAGCCATTAGACTGCTGAACAATTCATAAAAATCGCACACTCCGCACACTTTGATACCGCACTCTGTGCGTCGTCCCAGAACATCACCGTAGCAGAAACATCTACTGTATTACGGGCCGAACTGGGATGTTTATCGCTGCACTGACCTTAATTACACAATCTTACTTTCACCATCCCCTCTTCAGAAAGAGAGGAGGGAGGGAGGGGAAGAGAAGGGGAGAAACTCAATTGCATACTTCTCGTGTTCTCACCTCCTTCTCAAAACCCATTGGAGGAAAAGGTCAGATGGGAGGGTCCTCTGGCTTTCGCATCCAATGAGTTTTGAGAAGGAGATGAGGAGAGATGACGCGAGGAGTATGCAATAGAGATCTTCCCAAGGAAAGAGAGTGAAGGAGAAAACGTGTGGGAGGGAAGGAAGGAGAGCTGGATCAAAAGGAGGGAAGGAAAGGATGCAGTAGAGGAGTATGGATGAGATGGTAGTGCATCGATCCTTGGGGGGGGAAAAAAAGAGTCCGTCCCAAATGGCACCCTATTCCCTATATAGCGCACTACTTTTGTCAAGGTCCCCCATAGGGCTCTGGTCAAAAGTAGTGCACCATAGGAAATATGGTGCCATTTGGACTGTAGCCTCAATCTGGTTTAGGGGCGTGACAGTAAGGGAGGTAGGGTTGCCACCAGATACAAGCTATTCAAACTGGTAAGGACGACAGCCGTGGTGTAGCCTATGGGCGATACGGATATCACTTTTATTGATATCCACATACTGTACCACATTGGTGTGAATCACACTGCTGCCCTCTATTAGCTATTTGCGCTTCACAGATTGTGATTGCTGTGGATGGCTGTTCACAAATGTGTATCTGTATTTTAACCTAATAATGGTTGAATTTAAAAGTTTAAGCTGCTTATCAATCATTGTTTTTACGACCAGTGGACAGCCAGTGAAAAATGTGCTTTTGCAACAGATGCATGGTGCGGATCCCAGCTGATGGAATACATGTATGAGGGAGTTCCTCCCTTCTAAACTATCAAGTTGGTTGTTGATCATTGCTAGACAACCATTTAAGCCTTGCCAAAGAATTCCATGCCAATTTAAGTCAAAACTGTAACTGGGCCGCTTAGGAACATTTAATATATGATTGGTAAGCAACTTAAGGGTACATTTGGCCATGTGTTTTAGGTTGTCCTTCTGAAAGGTGATTTTGTCTCCCAGTGTCTGTTGGAAAGTAGACTGAACCAGGTTTTCCTCTAGGATTGTGCCTGTGCTTAGCTCGATTCCCTAGATTTTTTTTTGGTAAAAGAAACGTCCTTGCTGACGACAAGCATACTCATAACATGATGCAGCCATTCATTTATTTGCCACATTTTACTTTAGTGCCATATTGCAAACAGGATGCATGTTTTGGAATATTTGTATTTTGTACAGGCTTCCATCTTTTCACTCTATCATTTAGGTTAGTATTGTGGAGTAACTCCTATCACAGCCATTAAACTCTGTTTTAAAGTCACCATTGGCATGCGTAACGGTGAAATCCCTGAGTGGTTTCCTTCCTCTCCGTCAACTGAGTTAGGAAGGTCACCTGTATCCTTTGGTGTATTGATACACCATCCAAAGCATAATTAATAACTTCACCATGTTCAAAGGGATATTGAATGTCTACTTTATTTTACCCATCTACCAATAGCTAGGTGCCCTTCTTTGTGAGGCATTGGAAAACCTCCCTGGTCTTTGTGGTTGAATCTGTGTTTGAAATTCACTGCTCGACAGAGGGACCTTACAGATAATTCTGTGTGTGGGGTACAGAGATAGGGTAGTCAAATCAAAAATCATGTTAAACACTATTATTGCACATAGTGAGTCCATGCAACTCACTATGTGACTTGTTGAGCAAATATGTACTTCTGCATTTATTCAGGCTTGCCATAACAAAGGGGTTGGATACTTATTTGTATTAATTAGTAAAGATTTCTAAAACATAATTCCACGTTTACATGATGATATATTGTGTGTAGACCAGTGACACAAAATCTCAATTTAATCCATTTTAAATTCAGGCTGTAACAAAGCATGTGGAAAAAGTCAAGGGCTGTGAATACTTTCTCAAGGCACTGTAAGTCCTTCGTTTTGGGGTTATTGAAGCTCAAGGGGTATTAAATGAATTGTAATGACTGCAATTCTGATAGACTTTGGTTTTTAATGTAAAGATATAGTCTAATCATATTATTATCTGTAGTTAAAAGTGATGGGTTAGAAGAAGCCTACATAACCAACCCATAACGTAAGATGCAACATTAATTTATGGCCAGTTTTCTAACTAACATTGATTTACCTTGCAATAGATGTTGTTCGATTGGTAATATTCATTTTTGTCTTCTTCGTATGCCTCCTAAGGGGAAAAGTAATCTACAAGTAACTGAAAATAGTCAGATCCCGTTTCTGAGATTGGGTAATCCAGAAGTTACAGTACTGATTACATTTTTGGATGGGTAACTAGTAACTGTAACTGATTACATTTAGAAAGTACCCTACCCAACCCTGCACACATGGGCCAAAACACTCTGGCCCCACTCAACCTGTCTCTCCAAAACCACCCCTGAAAAGAAAAGAGAGTGGAGGGCTTCCTTAATGGTTCCCTATTTTCAAAAGGAGAGAGTTCTTCAAACGCTGAACCCTTTCAAACTCCTGCCTCTGGGTCTGTATTCGGGGGGGGGGGGGGGGGGGGGGGGGCAGTCCCTCTCTCCCATCCATCAGAACGAGAGAGTGACTCAAATATGCAAAAGCCCCATCCCATCATGCAGGAGCCAGCAGAAGGACAGGCAGAAGGACAGACAAATGTGATTTGATTTTGAGAAGGGGCGGCATCCCTTTTTCTCTCTCTCTATCCATGATTGTGTCCCAATTATCTCTTCTTCATCCCAAAGTGTTCTCCTGTTCACATCCCTTCGCTGATTTGAAAGGAAATGACTGGTATAAGAAAGCCCATGCCTCCACTAGTCCAATGCTGTTATTGCTATTGGTACGCAACATATAGGTTTACAGGACAGAGGCCAGTTACACACGTACCTTCATTTACACCAATGTTAAATGTGAAAACAAGAACATTGGGAAGCACTGTCTCAGAGGAAAATGGGCAGAAATAAATAAAATCACACAAGCCACGATCGCACAGAGACATATTTTATGAGTGTGCTGTGAGACCCAGGACAAAAATAACTCTGTGGTTGGGAGGGGGGCTTGGCGGTGAGGTCTCACAGAGGGCCGCAGGTGCTGCTAGCCTTGAGGATTAAAAACAACCTCAGGGAGAGGAAATGACTGACCACAGGGCTGCTCGGAGGAAAGGAGGGAGGGAGAAAAGGATGGGCAGAATGAGCTAGAGGGCGCAAGGAGGAGGGAGAGGGTGTGCTAGAGAAGGAGAGACAAAAAGGAGGGAGGGAGAAGGGGGGGGCATGGAGGAGTTACAGGTAGCAATAGCCTGCAGACTAGGAAGAGAGGATAGGAATACAATAGGTGATACAGGGAGCGTTCCCAAACAGGGGAAGAGAGGGTTACGGGTAAAGACAATGGAGAGACACAGACGTGTCAAGCCAGACAGATCATACTTCCATGCCCCTGTCACGGACTGTTTGGGAGGCTGAGGGATCATTGTGTGTGTGTGCGTGTGTATACACGCTTGGCAGAGCCTCTTATAAGGAGTGACTGTAGGAGTCTGCTTTCTGAAGAGGGGACAGGTGTGAGGTAAAGATAGAGGTATAGGGGTAAGAGTACAACTGCATGTCCTCCAACACAGGGACAGGGCAACATAGTGATTTGTCAGGGTGACAAGTAAGTAAGTTGTCAAGTTGTCGGGTGGTGGAAACATAGTCAAGTCTCAAACAGAGAGAATACATAAATTAACCTCTAGACCAGGGGTGTTCAAATCCACTGTGGCAGGAAGATAAAGAAATCTACCAGCCACTCACAATTGTTTTACCAGACAAAATATTGTTTTCGGTATAATTACACCAAAAAAATAACACAAAAAACAGATGGTATATTGCTCAATTTAATGTAATATTCTTGTAACCAAAATATCACAGAGGGAAAAATGTTCAGCTGCCCCTTAAGGTTACCTTGGTAAGAGGGCCACTCAAGTCATCACTTGTGCCTGTGAGAATCTCACTAGTAGAGGCTGACAGTGGAAACAAAATCAAACATTGAAAAACAACCATGTGAACAAAACAAAGTAAATTGCCAAGAAACGCGAGGACAAAGTCTCACTTTAGTAGACTTTAGAGTAAATTAGACCAATTTTTATGCCTGTGCGCATTGCTTCTAAAAACAACGTTCAGCACTTCAGTCACAGGCAGTATTGCTGCGCGAGGTGGGATAGCTATAACGGTAGGAGTCAGATTTCCTTGTGCATTACTAGATATTAAACAAAACGGTAGAAATTAATTCGGAAATGACATTTTAGGCCCTGCAGGAGGTCCAAATTACTGCTGGTTTCGGTTGTACCTGAATTAATTGCACCCACCTGGTTTCCCAGGTCTAAAATCAGTCCCCAACCTGATTAGCAGGGAATCATTTTTTTTAAAGCAGTGGGACTGTCTTTGAGGTACAGATTTGAATGTGAGGGATCTAGACTCCAACCACATCTCTGGACACAAACAGACTCATGGACTTTTTTTGTTTTACATTTTCTAGGCTTGCTGTATTTTACTCAGCTGAGCACAGTTTGTACTTTAAGACAAAATCTTTCTCACCGTTTCAGCTGGTCTGGCATTGAGGTCATCAGGGGGAGGTGTCACAATTTCCAGTGGCGGGGCCAGGGCAGAGTCACTGCTGCTCCTCACCAGTAGAGGGGTGTCTGGAAAAGACAGACAGAGAGGAGGTGAATGTTTTCCATCAATGCAAATGTGAGCCTCATGCAGTAATACACTGATTGTGTTTGTGTAAACTGATCTACGCCTGGTATTAAGTTAGGCACTGTTTTCCAATTGAAGCTCCAACACAAATCCCCTGTAAATCTGCGCAAGATTTCAAATCGTCAAGATACCTGATGACGGTTTGAAATCGTAACATGAGTTTTTAAAAGAGTCTTACAGGAGCATTCGTGGTGCCTTAGTAGCTTTTTGACGAGAGGATGAAATAAGTATCGGAGGGACAGAGGGCAGGAGGGAGGGAGAGAAAAAGCGAGTGAGCGGGGAGACACTTTGCGCCCCCCACCCCTCCTTAAATGGAAAGTCCATCTGACCAGCTGCTGCTGCCCCACCCATGCCTTGCAACCTAGCCCACTCCCCCTTACGCAATCAAGACAATTACACCACATGAAACGGCTTGGGGTACCAGAGAGGTACACTGAACTACAGGGGAGGAAAACGTTTTCACTCCATTTTTAAAAGCGGCATCAGAGCTCAAATAGGCCTGTACAGGTAAACTCCCAAATGGCACCATATTCCCTAACAGGGTGAGCCCTGGTCATAAGTAGTGCCCTACATAGGGACTAGGGTGCCATTCGGGACATATCATGTAAAACCACATCTAAGAGCTGTAGGGGCAGCTGAGCTTTTTATACGACTGTAACCTAAAGAGAGTTGGTTAGAAAAAAGTTCATAGGCCAGTCCCCCTTAGCTCCTTAGACCTTGCGTCGACGTTTGGACCATGATGGAAACTCCGTCCCGATGGTAGCGGCGGTACGTAAGGCCTAACGGTTGATTCCTCTGCAGAGGATGTCTGACCAGGACAACTGCTCCTTGCTCTAGTGGTGACCCACCCAGGCTGCTGACCACGTCAGCCAAGCAAGTCACCCTCAACCATACTGGCTGTCTGACTGAGGGCAGACAACCTCAGACCAGACCTACCAGGAGGTGCTCTCTACTAGAGTAAACACACACACACACACAAAGTAAAGGAATCCAGAAATACATCCCCCTCAACGACCACTTTCCAAACCCCTACAGTGCCATGCTCCTATAATAGGCCTACCATCTGGAAGCCCGTTTTTCCAAGGATGTACATAGAAACAGACACCTTAGAATAGTGTCCCCAATGTTTAACCCAACACTGCTGCTGTTATGGGATGATGTATTGTCTGTCTGTGGTAAAGCTCTGTGTTTAATCCTCTCTATGTCACTTGGATCTGTGTCCCATTTGTCTCACTGTCACAGCCTGTCTGTTACTCTGTGCATGTGTCTGTCTTTATCGCTCTCAATTACTCTAGGTTCTCTGACTGATGCTTAAATTAACTAAACATTATTATTATTATTCTTTTTATTATTATACTTTAGAATGTCTAAAAGTGGCTCATGACATCTAGGCGCAGAGACCAGGCAACAACTCTTGGTACACCCCAAACCCAGATCTTTCCCATTTGTACACATAGGGTAGATTTAAAAAGGGTTCTGTATATAGAAGCAGTAGCCTAGTAAAACCTTAATGGACAGCTGTACAACCAATATTGGCCCAGTCTCTCTTACTGGTGGACCTACCCGCATGACATCTCAATATGATTTAAACACAATCTAAAACACATATGCATGAACACTTTACGTTCACACATACACATACGTAAGAGCACAGATACACACAGCTGGATATTTTTTATTATTATTTAATTTAACCAGGCAAGTCAGTTAAGAACAAATTCTTATTTATAATGACAGCCGACCCTGGCCAAGCGCTAACCCGGACAACACTGGGCCAATTGTGTGCCGCCCTATGGGACTCCCAATCACGGCCGGTTGCAATACAGCCTGGAATCGAACCAGGGTCTGTAGTGACACCTCTAGCACGGAGATGCAGTGCCTTAGAAAAGTACACAACACAGAACAGAACATCCAGGTTAAGGTTCAGAGGCCCAAGCTCGCGAACAAGAATGTTCCAAGTTCAGACTGAAGGGGGAATCAGATCGCTAGGAGTCTTACTTTTGAATTATATTTTCATTTGTTGCACTACTAGTACTGCCTGTTGATGTTAAGGTGCTAGCTATAATAGCTGGATGATATTAACATATTCGATTTTTATTTTATAAACAATTATTTTATTTCATCTGGGTGCTTACATCACCTACTAACACCCTGGTACTACCCGTAGCTCCCGTTCTCCTCAGTCCGTGAAAACACAAAGAGAAATGTATGTGTCGCTGATTACTCTTGTGTAGAAGTCCATAATGTTAAATTAAGCACACAAATACATGAAGATGTGAGACAGGATATGTGTTTTACTTTTCTTCATGCTCCTCTATAAAACAACTTGTCAGATCGTGCATTGAAGAATGATGTATTCCTGTCCTGGCTTTTCATAATACAATTGCAGGTATGGTTATATTGTCTAAAAATTACTATTATACAGTCTTTGTATTGAAGTTTGCTCATTATTTTATTCTAAACATTATTGCTTTATCTATAAATGTGATTGTGTGGGTCCGTGAAAACAGAAAGAACAACTTGTCAGATAGTTTAGGAATACATCAGTATTCAATGCACCAACTTTTCATAATACCATTGCAGATCTACATAAAATCCCAAAAAGACAGCCATGGTGTCGCTCTTCATTTCTTGGTTCTTCTGTGGTACATATAAAGACCGGCACAATGAGGCCAATGGTGATTTTAAAACAGTTAGAGTTAAATGGTTGTGAGAGGAGATAACGGAGGATGGATCAACAACATTTAGGTTAATATTATGGAGTAACTTCAATGACAGAGTGAAAAGAAGGAAGCCTGTTCAGAATACAAATATTCCAAACCATGCATCCTGTTTGTAACAAGTCACTTAAGTAATACTGGAAAAATGGTTGTTTGTGGCAAATCCAACACAACACATCACCGAGTACCACTCTTCATATTTTCAAGCATGTGGTGGCTGCATCATGTTATGGGTATGCTTTTCATCGGCAAGGACTAGAGGTTTTTGGGGGGATAAAAAGAAATGGAATACATCTTCCAACAGATACTGGGAGATTAATTCTAATTTCAGCAGGACATTAACCTAATACACAAGGCCAAAACTGGAGTTGCTTACCAAGACGACATTGAATGTTCATGAGTGGCCTAGTTACAGTTTTGAGTTATATTGGCTTGAAAATCTATGGAAAGACATGAAAATGGCTGTCTTGCAAAGATCAACAATCAACTTGACAGAGTTTGATGAATTTTAAAAAGAATAATGGGTAAATATTGTACAATCCAGGCAAAGCTCTTAAGAGTTATCCATAAAGACAAACAGCTGAGATCGCCACCAAAGGTGCTTCTACAAAGTATTGACTCAGGGGTGTGAATACGTATGTAACGGAGTTATTTCTGTATTTCATTTTCAATAAATTGGCAAAAAGCATGTTTTCACGTAGCCATTATGGGGTATAATGTGTAGACGGGTGAGTAAAAAAAAAAAAAAAATGTTTAATCCATTCTGAATTCAGGCTATAACACAACAAAATGTGAAATAAGTTAAGGGGTATGAATTCTTTCTGAAGGCACAGTATCGTATCATGATAATATCATATCGAGAGGTCCCTGGCAATTCCCAGCCTTACCAAATACCAGCTCAGTCATGAAAAGTACCAATGCTTTGGGTATGTGAAGAGGCTGAGTACACATAATTTGGGCCGAGTTCTCCTTCACCTGACTTGACCAGGAAAACCTCTACCTTGGTGATCAGAGTTTAACTACAGATCAGTTAAATGTCTCTCTTCAATGCTCCCACTTTAAGAAGCAAATCCTAACACACACTTTTAAGTAGAATTTTCAGAGGTCCCGCCCCATACAGATAAACATCTTCGACCTCTGACCCTAGAGCAGACGTTCATGGGAGATCATGGCCCAGAAGAGAGGGCAGTAGATTGTTCAGTCTTCTCTGTCTTTGTCACAATGTTTAGTTTAATGATAATCCATTGAGGAGTATGTATCCTAATGGACTGCTAATTCAGTTTGTAATCTGTAATAGAAAAATAATCTCGAAAAAAAAACTCACTCTTCAAAATGGCTAAACAAAGGGATAGCCACAAATGAAATAACCATTCCCATTTGGCTGCATGCAGTCCTGTGTGTGAGTGTGCGCGTGTCTGTGTGTGGCATGTCTGTGTATGCGCCCAGAGTGATCTTGTCTCGTCAGATCAATAGAACCCTCCTGCCCAGGGTGCTCATGGGACGCAGTGATAAGGACTGTCTTCCCCTCTCGCCGACAGGAGTACGTGTGTGTGTCGACGGGAGTGTGCTGACACCAGTGTGTGCTCAGTGCAGTACAGCGATCGATGCAGGTCTAATCATCCAACTGGGACTCTGGTGGGGCTCAATCACACTGTTAAAACAACCAGGTTCCAACCCTGTCCTCTACCTGCTCGACAGTGCTATAGCACATCCACACACACGTCAAATTGTACCACTAAACAACACCCAGTGTTATGACTGGGGCCAGAAGTATTTCCTCACCACAGAGCCTAGCGAAGGAACTACTGCTGTCTGCCGCTATCTCGCTTTCCAAACAAGGTACATGAATTGAGGAGTAAACTGAAGTGAAAAATGTACTCACCACAGGAAAAAACTATGACCAGAAAAAAACTCTGTGCCCTGGTTATGGCACATAAGTAGGACATCATGACCGATCATAAAACAAGACCATGGACACTGAACAAAAACATAAATGCAACATGTAAAGTGTTGATCCCATGTTTCATGAGCTGAAATGAAAGATCCCAGAAATGTTTCCTAAGCACGAAAAGCTTATTTCTCTCACATTCTGGGCACAAATTTGTTTACATCCCTGTTAGTGAGCATTTCTCCATTGCCAAGATAATCCATCCACCTGACAGGTGTGGCATGTCAAGAAGCTGATTAAACAGCATGATCATTACACAGGGGCACCTTGAACTGGGGACAATAGAAGGCCACTCTAAAACGTGCAATTTTGTCACACAACACAATGCCACAGATGTCTCATGTTTTGAGGGAGCGTGACGCCGGAAGGGTGGGCTGTCGTTCTACGGGCTCCTAATCAACTGTGCTATTTTATTCGTTTTTTTGCGTTGTTTGAAACTAATTTTGTACATAATGTTGCTGCTACCGACTCTTATGACCGAAAAAAACTTCTGGACATCAGAACAGCGATTACTCACCTCGAACTGGATGATTTTTCCGAATAAGACGTAAAATACATATTGCTTTGTCAAGACAAGGCCCAAACCCGTCATCAGCGTGAAGAAAAGACAGAGAAAAGGGAGGAAGAATACCCTCGATATTACTGGCCAACGTGCAATCATTGGAAAACAAACTGGACAATCTACAATCAAGACTATCCTACCAACGGGACATTGTAAAATGTAATATCTTATGTTTCACCGAGACTTGGCTGAACGACGACACGGATAATATAGGGCTGGCTGGCTTCTCCGTGTTTCGGGAAGACATAACAGCTACGTCTGGTAAGACGAGGGGCGGGGGTGTGTGTGTATTTGTCAACTGCTGGTGCGTAATGTCTAATATTAAAGAAGTCTGAAGGTATTGCTCACCTGAGGTAGAATACCTCATGATTAGCTGTAGATCACAATATCTACCAAGAGAGCTCTCATCTATATAATTCGTAGCCGTCTATTTACCACCACAAACCGATGCCGGCACTAAGACCGCACTCAACGACCTGCACAAGGCCGTAAGCAAACAAGAAAATGCTCACCCAGAAGCGGCCGGGGCCTTTAATGCAGGCAAACTTAAAACCGTTTTACCTTATTCTACCAGCATGTCACATGTGCAACCAGAGGAGAAAAAACTCCAGACCACCTTTACTCCAAACACAGAGAGAAATATAAAGCTCTCCCCCACCCTCCATTTGGCAAATACAACCATAATTCTATCCTCCTGATTCCTGCTTACAAGCAAAAATTTAAGCAGGAAGTACCAGTGACTCACTCAATACGGAAGTGGTCAGATGACGCGGATGCTAAGCTACAGGACTGTTTTGCTAGCACAGACTGGAATATGTTCCGGGATTCATCGAATGGCATTGAGGAGTATACCACCTCAGTCACTGGCTTCATCAATAAGTGCATCGACGATGTCGTTGTCACAACATTAACCTGTTGGGGGTAGGGGGCAGTATTTACACGGCCGGATAAAAAACGTACCCGATTTAATCTGGTTATTACTACTGCCCAGAAACTAGAATATGCATATAATTATTGGCTTTGGATAGAAAACACCCTAAAGTTTCTAAAACTGTTTGAATGGTGTCTGTGAGTATAACAGAACTCATATGGCAGGCAAAAACCTGAGAAGATTCTGTACAGGAAGTGCCCTCGCTGACCATTCCTTGAGCTTCTTGACACTGTTTATTGAAGACTGAGGATCTTTGCTGTAACGTGACACTTCCTACGGCTCCCATAGGCTCTCAGAAGGAGGGAAAAAGCTGAATGATGTAATTCCAGCCCCAGGCTGAAACACATTAGCGCTTTTGGCAAGTGGCCGATCAGAGGACAATGGCCTTAGGCGCGTGCACGAGTCGACCCCATGTTTTATTTTCTTTCGTCTTTTTACCTAAACGCAGATTCCCGGTCGGGAATATTATCGCTTTTTTAAGAGAAAAATGGCATAAAAATTTATTTTAAACAGCGGTTGACATGCTTCGAAGTACGGTAATGCAATATTTAGAATTTTTTTGTCACGAAATGCGTCGTGCTCGTCACCCTTCTTTACCATTCGGATAGTGTCTTGAACGCACGAACAAAACGCCGCTATTTGGATATAACTATGGATTATTTTGAACCAAAACAACATTTGTTATTGAAGTAGAAGTCCTGGGAGTGCATTCTGACGAAGAACACCAAAGGTAATAACATTTTTCTTATAGTAAATCTGACTTTGGTGAGTGCTAAACTTGCTGGGTGTCTAAATAGCTAGCCCTGTGATGCCGGGCTATCTACTGAGAATATTGCAAAATGTGCTTTCACCGAAAAGCTATTTTAAAATCGGACATATCAAGTGCATAGAGGAGTTCTGTATCTATAATTCTTAAAATAATTGTTATGCTTTTTGTGAACGTTTATCGTGAGTAATTTAGTAAATTTTTTTGTAAATTCACCGGAAGTTTGCGGGGGGTATGCTAGTTCTGAACGTCACATGCTAATGTAAAAAGCTGTTTTTTGATATAAATATGAACTTGATTGAACAAAACATGCATGTATTGTATAACATAATGTCCTAGGTGTGTCATCTGAAGAAGATCAAAGGTTAGTGCTGCATTTAGCTGTGGTTTGGATTTATGTGACATTATATGCTAGCTTGAAAAATGGGTGTCTGATTATTTCTGGCTGGGTACTCTGCTGACATAATTGAATGTTTTGCTTTCGTTGTAAAGCCTTTTTGAAATCGGACAGTGTGGTTAGATTAACGAGAGTCTTGTCTTTAAAATGCTGTAAAATAGTCATATGTTTGAGAAATTGAAGTAATAGCATTTCTAAGGTATTTGAATAATGCGCCACAGGATTCCACTGGCTGTTACGTAGGTGGGACGATTTCGTCCCGCCGACCCTAGAGAGGTTAACCGTACGTACATTTCCCAAAAAAGAAGCTATGGATTACAAGCAACATCTGCACCGAGCTAAAGGCTAGAGCTGCCGCTTTCAAGGTGCGAGACACTAAGCCAGACGCTTATAAGAACACCATCAAACAGGAAAAGCATCAATACAGGACTAAGATTGAATCCTACTACACCGGCTCTGACACTCATCGGATGTGGCAGGACTTAAACTATTACGGACTACAGTTGCGAGCTGCACAGTGACACGAGCCTATAAGGACGAACGAAATGCCTTTAATGCTCACTTCGAGGCAAGCAACACTGAAGCATGCATTAGAGCACCAGCTGTTCCGGACGACTGTGTGATCACGCTCTCCGTAGCCAATGTGAACAAGACCTTTAAACAGGGCAACATTCACAAAGCCGCGGGGCCAGACGGATTACCAGAACATGTACTGAAAGCATGCGTTGCCATACTGGCAAGAGTCCTCACTGACATTTTCAACCTCTCCCTGGCCGAGTCTGTAATACCTAAATGTTTCAAACAGACCACCATAGTCCCTGTGTCCAAGGAAGCGAAGGTAACCTGCCTAAATGATTACCGCCCCGGTAGCCATGACGGCTGGTCATGTCTCACAACACCATCATGCCAGAAACCCTAGACCCATTCCAATTTGCACACCGCCCCAACAGATCCACAGATGATGCATTCTATTGCACTCCACACGGCCCTTTCCCACCTGGACAAAAGGAACACCTATGTGAGAATGCTGTTCATTGACTACAGCTCAGCGTTCAACACCATAGTGCCCACGAAGCTCATCACTAATTGGATCCTGGACTTCCTGACGGGCCGCCCCCAGGTGGTAAGGGTAGGTAACAACACATCTGCCACGCTTATCCTCAACACTGGGGCCCCTCAGGGGTGCGTGCTTATTCCCCTCCTGTGTTTCCTGTTCACCCACGACTGCGTGGCCAAGCACGACTCCATCATTAAGTTTGCTGAGGACACAACAGTGATCACCGACAACGATGAGGCAGTCTATAGGGAGGAGGTGAGAGACTCGGCAGTGTGGTGCCAGGACAACAACCTCTTGCTCAATTATTTAGTAAATATTTTATTAACTCTATTTATTTAACTGCATTGTTGGTTAAGGGCTTGAAAGTAAGCATTTCACGGTAAGGTCCAAACCTGTGGTATTCGGCGCATGTGACAAATACAATCTGATTTTATTTTAATTAGCATGCTGACTGCAGGAATGTCCACCAGAGCGGTTGCCAGAGAATTTTATATTAATTTCACCATCGTAAGCCATCTCCGACGTCGTTTTAGAGAATTTCCCAGTACGTCCAACCGGCCTCACAACCGCAGACCATGTGTAACCACGCCAGCCCAGGGCCTCCACATTCGGCTTCTTCACCTGCGGGACTGTCTGAGACCAGCCACCCGGACAACTGATGAAACTGTGGGTTTGCACAAACGAAGGATTTCTGCACAAAGGGAAGCTCGTCTGCGTGCTCGTGACCCTCGCCAGGGTCTTGACCTGACTGCAGTTCAGCATCGTAATCGTCTTCAGTGGGCAAATGCTCACCTTCGATGGCCACTGGCACACTCGAGAAGTGTTCTCTTCACGGATGAATGCCGGTTTCAACTGTACCTGGCAGATGGCAAACAGCGTGTATGGCGTTGTGTGGGCGAGCGGTTCGCTGATGTCAACGTTGTGAACAGAATGCCACATGGTGGCGGTGGGGTTATGGTATATTGCATGTTGAATTTATATTTTTGTTGAGTGTAACACTGTGTAGGCGAAGTAGCCTAACACATGAATATATAACGAGTGGGACATACTTATATTGCACATAGCTAGTAGAATGGCTACTGGTAGAACTACTGACTTCAGTCCAGATTTCTGTGTGTTCTGCCCCTCTCTCTCTCCCCACAACGCCGGCCACCAGCTGCATGTGATACGATATGCAGCTAACAGCCAATCTGCTTAACTTAAGTGATAAAGAAAACAAAAAAAGGTCCCTGTGCACACATACAGAGTGGTCCCTGCCAGACAGTCATAGCAGTGGCTGGATGATCGGGTTTAGGCTGAGCCTGTTTAAGTGAATTCTCCACCCAGGCTTTTGTTAGTAGGTGGAGATGACAAAAGCAGCCTTATTGAATTAGTCTCAGTCTATGTGGGGGAGCTCCACAGGGTCACGTCCTAACTTGGTTAGTAAGGGGTTGAGGGGTGGCAGGAAGGGGTCCTAAAAGGTTTTAAAAAAGGGTTAAAAAGAGAGGCATTGAAAAAAGTGTTCATGCTCAGCTGGACCCTGGGCATGCTAACAGGCTACAGTGCTAATCCAGTTAGTGGCCGAGCCCCATCTCAGAGTGCTGGAGGAGTTAGCGAGGAGCTGTGCCCCAGAACAGCAGGGGTTAGGGGGGACGCGGTGAGAGGGATGGGGGGGCTGGGTCAGTGACTTGCAGGTAGTGAATGGTGTGGTAGGGGGTGGCAGAAAGAAGACGGACGAGGGGGTCAGAGGGGCTGGCACTCTGCTCTGGGTCATGGAACATCTAAAGGATGGTGGGAGAGGAGGAGAGACTGAAAAAAAGTGGGAGTAGGAAGAGAGAAAAGGGGACGAAGGAAAGCATAGAATATGAGGAGAAAGGGGGGATAGGGAAAGGAGAAGAGAGAAGTAGGGGAGGCAGGGAAACGTGGAGTAGGGAAAAGTGTGAGAGGTTACGTTTTTTCTGTAACGGTACACCTTGGCCTAGATGTTTACATTAAAGGACATGACTTATCCCAAAGAATGCCAGAGCCGCACTTAAATCCTCTTTCACAGGCAGTGAATTAAAAGCTGAGCTTCTCTTTACATAGCAGTTTCAAATTATGTGAGGTTGTGAAATGAACATGCAAGCAAGTATGCGTAGTCATGCAACCACTCACCTATAACTGCACACGTATACTCACAAACGTACATTGTCGCGCCATCTCATACACACTCATACTCGTTCACATTCTCCCACACACACACACACAGAGAGAGCCCCAATGTTTTTCCCATCTAATGAGTGTGTGTGTGTGCGCGTGTGCCTGCATTCAGCCTGGCCTTGGCAGTCAGCTAAAGTGAAACCCACCCGGGGAGCATGGAGAGCCCTGGGAAACGTAGTGTTTGTTTAACCCTGGAGAGCCTCCAAAAAGGGCTCAGCTGTCTAGGAGGGCCCCAAGCTGGGATATACAGGGAGAGCCTCTGGCTCAACAGCCATACTTCGCTGTCGGATGCTCATATTTGTCACACAGCCAGTGAAACAACATATGACAAAACATGAGATGTGGGTAGTGTCCAGATACCCCAGCGGCCTACTATTTAGGATGCAACTATGGGTATGTGCAATGTATAATATGTGAAATTGAGTATGCTATAAATGCCAGAACGTTACACTCATTCATTCATTTAGTACGAATCCACTGCATGCTATGGAGGAAGAGAATCTACTAAACAATTTAGAAAAAGATGACATTCTCAGTGTGTGTGAGCCTACAATGTTGATATTTGTTACTTACAGCATACATTTTTACTAAACAGTACGCTCTTAATAGTATGTAGTTTGATTAGTGCAGATTATGTAGTTTTAGTAAGGAGTAGGCAAGACAAACTTTGGACACGGCCGTGGTGTTTCCCCGACTAATAGGCTAGGGCTGAGCAACACTACTAACTAATACAAGGAACACGTAAAACCAGGGGAGCAACTTTGGTTTTAGAAGTGGGGGGACATAATTCTTATACATACATTTTGTTATGAAGTCGGACAAACACTCCAAACAGACTACCAGACTGCTCGGATGCATCTGCATGGTCCTAAAGCTCACCGTTGCTTTGTTTTGTATCGCATTCCAATGATAAAACTGGGGGGAGGGGGACAAAAATGCCATTTCAGAATGTGGGGGGGACGTTCCCCCCCATCCCCAGTGAAAGTTGCGCCCCTGCATATATAATATATATTTTTTAATGAATTACTATGTTACCACCCAACAGTGTTACTATCCTATATCAATAGTTGAAGTGGACTGAAATACTGTATGTGCCAGTACACATTTTGACTGCAGTTAGTCTTTATATTTAGGTGCCGGTACTCAAGCAGTTGAACATTTGAGTTGTGTACTGGCCCAATTCAAACACTGTCCGACACCAACACCAAATCATGGGTGTAATTTTAGTGTTCATGCCATAGCCCTGAACTTCAAATCAGTTAGTGGTGCTGTACTGTGGTACGTACTGGCCTTGAGGGTGTAGGCGTTGACCTCTATCTCTCCTCCTCTTGGTGGCTGAAAGTAGGGGGGCTGGCGTTCGTAGGGGTCAGGATCGGAGTAAGGGCTGGGGCTGGAGTGGCCCGTGGAGCCTCCGCCGCTGCCCGCTGGGCTCACTGTCGCCCCCCTCTGGAGCTCCTGTGCTTCGAACACTGCCACCAGCTGAAATACAAGCACATAGGCACAACAGGACTGGAATCATACAGGAGTAGAAACAATAGGGCGGTATGGTAGCTTAGCGGTTCGAGTGCTGGGCCAGTAACTGAAAGGTCGACAAGGTAAAAAAAAATAAAACTCTGTTGATATGCCCTTAATCCTAACTTGCTCCAGGGGTATTACTATGGCTGACCCTGTAAAACAACACATTTCACTGCACCTAGCCATTGTATGTGACAATAAAACATGTATTTTCCTCATTTAAATACAATATTATCATGCTGTAATAGAGACATACTGTACACCAACCAGACACAGAGGCAAATGGCCCATTTTCAAATGGGTGGCAAGTCAAACCTGAGTGAGCGGGTGTCAGAATGTGTGAAAGCGTTCAGACCGTTAACAAAGACAGAGTGCTTACCAACAGACAGAGGGACAACCTGGCCTAGTTAGACCCTTTTATGGATGTAGTGGTGTCACAACAGTAAACGCTCATGTTCATGCTCTTTGCACATACAGCTGCAATTCATCTCTGTGGGAAGCAAACGGGTGGGAAATGCATTTAACATTAGCATAAGCCTGACAGACAGACACCGTCTCCCGCTTCCTCACACACGTACGCATACGCAAACGCACAAACAGACTTATCTACCAAACAGTAGGGAGAGGGCTGTGCATTCTCTAGGCCAGGAGGAGTATGTGGTGCTCCACAAATACCATCAATCAACAGCGTGAGGGATGGCGAGCGAGCGGAGAGAGCGAGAGAGAGAATGTGTGTGTGAATGCCAGCCAAACTCTACTGTTACTCCCCTCCCACATAATGTGATTTATAGGGATCAGAATGGCTCTATCGCTCTCTGTCAACCCAAGCCGGTGCGTGAGTGCATACCAACAAGAGCAGCATACGAATGTGATCTGTGCGTTCAAAAATAATAATACTACATTGAAGTTAGGACTAGCTTGTCTTATCATGGCAGCAAAATGCATTCCATGAAGCCAGTTCAGAAAACCCAGTTAGAAAACCCAGTTAGCCATACAAAATCAGAAACATACATATGCACAGTGTGTGTCTGTTTGTCTGTGTGTGTGTGTGTGTGTTCCCATGTGTTAATCGCTATTGGTTAACTGTGTTCACTAAAACAAACAAACACAAACAAACACAGTCCAGCAGTAGTAAGATTTGAGTTGTGTACGCATCGGAATAAATAGTCAAATGAAATATGACAGGAGAATCAGAACCTGTCAAACACAATGACACAGTTGCCTCCACGAGCTGGATGGAGACAGGGATGGAGAACAGAGGGTGAAGAGAGAGAAAATGAGAGACAGACAGACAGACGGCAGATTAGAGGGTAGCGCTCCTCCAATACGCTGCCGTGAATTTGTCGCTTGACAAATTAGCACTGTGGCGTGACGCTCTGATTAAACAGTGCTAGCACAGGAAATGACCACTTAATGAAAGAGAACGACAATCAGAACAGGGGGAAGAAGAAAACAAGAAAGACAGAGAGGAAGAACACTGGGACACAAATGAATGAAGAAAGACAGAGAGGAAGAACACTGGGACACAAATGAATGAAGAAAGACAGAGAGGAAGAACACTGGGACACAAATGAATGAAGAAAGACAGAGAGGAAGAACACTGGGACACAAATGAATGAAGAAAGAGAGAGCCAGAGATGAATAGGAGGGAGGTGTGTGTACGCGCGCGCACACACACGCATGAGAAAGAGAGAGAGAGAGCGAGACAGAGCGAGAGGGAGTGAGTGAGAGAAAATGAGTGAGAAAGAGGAAGAGAATCACAGAGAAAGAGAGAGAGGGGGTGTTTTTCAAAATCATCTGCACCCATAACTGGGGGGGGGGGGGGGGGGGGGGGGGGGGCGAGAAAACAATAAGCAATAACACGGTGGGTAGAAATAAATCATACATCACCGTGTGAATGTCACGCTTCTCACTCTCCCTTTCTGCCATGATTCAATATCCTGACACCTCCACGCCCCAAACCAGAGGAAATTGGCCGCATCAAAGCATCAGCCGGAGGGAGGGAGGGGCCAGCAGAGAAAAGCATATCCACTATGTGATTGATGGGTGCCTCTGTCCCTTCCGTTCTCCTTCTCTCTTCCCTGCTCTTTTCCTCCTCTACCGCTTTCTAAATCAGATGACTTTGTCCCTCAGAGAGGATGAGAGAGTTGACTCATGTGGATGTGATGAGGTGAGAGATTCAGAGAAACCCCACAGTGTCACGAACAGCTCAAAAACAAGCACCTGTAGAGAGCGAGAGCCATCTCTACTCCTTGATACACACATCCTCAGTGTCACACACACAGCTCTCCTCAATTAGTCTTGCCTCGGGACACTAGCACCGAGGATAGCCTAGAGTAGCATGTAAATTGGTAGTAGAGGGCAATACAGGTTGTCTAGCCAATAGCCGTGTGTGTGTGTGTGTGTGTGTGTGTGTGTGTGTACACACACGTGCAAGCTTACTGTTTATCTAACCCTATCGCTCAGCTCAGCTGATGAGTCAAACGTGCAGGCAGTCAGTGCAAATTTTCATGGAAGCTTTTAACTAAAATGCTAACGAGTGTACTAATTGCAAAGACGGGCAAATCCAGCTCATGAAGTTACACAAGTATAGCTATAGCTAGAACGTGGACATTTACAAGCGAAAGTGAAAGATGACAAAATTGTGACGCATGCTTGTCTGATGGAAGAACATTAACATTGACGGGGCTGCAGTGGAGCGGGTCGAGAGTTTCCACGTCACCAACCAACTATCATTGTCCAAACACACCAAGACAGTTGTGAAGTGTGCACAACAACACATTTTCCCCCTCAGGAGACTGAAAAGATGTGGCATGGGTCCCCAGATCCTCAAAAAGTTATACAGCTGCACCATCGAGAGCATCCTGACCGGTTGTGTCACCACCTGGTATGGCAACTGCTCGGCCTCTGACCGCAAGGCACTACAGAGGGTAGTGTGTACGGCCCAGTACATCACTGGGGCCAAGCTTCCTGCCACCCAGGAGCTATATAATAGGCGGTGTCAGAGGAAGGCCCATAAAATTGTCAGAGACTCCAGTCACCCAAGTCATAGACTGTTCTCTCTGCTACCGCACGGTAAGCGGTACCGGAGTGCCAAGTCTAGGACCAAAAGGCTCCTTAACAGCGTCAACCCCCAAGCCATAAGACTGCTGAACAATTAATCAAATGGCCACCGGACTATTTACAATGACACACACACTCTTACATTGACACACACACTCCTTTTGTTTTGTACACTGCTGCTACTCGCTGTTTATTATCTATGCATAGTCACTTCACCCCTACCTACACTTACATATTACCTCGACTAACCTGTACCCCCTCACACTGACTCGGTACTGGTGCCCCCTGTATATAGCCTCGTTATTGTATTGTGTTACTTTTTATTATTTATTTGGTAAATATTTTCTTAACTCTTCTTGAACTGCACTGTTGGTTAAGGGCTTGTAAGTAAGCATTTCATGTTAAGGTCCACACTTGTTGTATTCGGTACATGTGACAAATAAAGTTTGATTTGATGTGTCCACGGAGCAGAGAGGAGAAGAATGGAGAGGGAGAAAACACTAGTGGGAAGCACAGGGACAAAATGGCAGCTGTACAGATCATTCTCAAACACAGCAGAAAGCTAACACCCCATCTCCATATTAATTCAGCCACTTACTTAGCTAACTAACGAAAACCCAGCTGGAGAGCACAACACATCTTAGACAGTTAGAAGATATCTGATAGCAAACATTTAGTAGTGAGTTGCATACAAGTGTAAGTTCATCACCTGTGCGACGCACAGCAGAGAGAGACTCAGCGATAGATACAGAACGCAGCGGAGTCAGCTGCGCCCGCGTTCTCCCATTGTGCTCTTTACAACCAACACTTGACTGGCTGCTGTTCTGGGGAACTACGGTAAGCTTCATCATGAAAAATGATGTGACAGGCAAAATGAAGAACGCTGTCTGCTTTATCTCCTAACGCATTGGACAAGTTGACTGTAGGTATTTACTTAAAAAGTAGCTACAAATATTACAATGTGTTCAAATACTTTAACAAAATAGTTTGAACGGTATCGACGGTATATGTAAACACCATCCAGTGTGCATTTCTAAATACCCCGGTATACGGTATACCGCCCGACTCTGACAGGTGACATGCGGTGTCAACCATACCATGCCATCTCAACCTAAATATATACAATTCTCTGAATCAGTGGGTCTCACTATCCCGATTCTCCACCCTTTACCCCAAGTGTGGACAGGCACACTTCCCATCATGTATTTAAAACCATTGGATTGGTGAATCATTAGCTGGAAGGAGTTTCCACTATTGTTAAATTCAGTCTCGAGGTTCACATATAGGAGCAGCTGGAAAACATGCTTGCGCACACACCCTACATGGGAACAGACGAACAGTGCCACCTAGCTCGAAGCAACAGCAACTACAGCTCAGCGTCTTTCAAACATATCACACACACACACACACACACACAGTAGCAACCACTGCACCACAATACCCTACACCTGCCCCTCCCCACATACATAGTTAATCTCTCTCCAACCATTCCTTCTCTTCTCTCCATCCCCTCCGTTGCTGTGTGCCACATCTCTATGGGGCTGCTGTGCTTTTGTCTGCCTGTCATGTATCTTAAGAGTCTACCTCTCTCTCTCTCTCCCTATTTTCCCCCCCCTCTCTCCTTTGAAACTCCTAGCATGCGTAATGCGGAAGCGAGGCGCGGGCTGCATCCTGATGGTAATACAGTTATCCAATCATCTCGGTCTCCCTCTACCCCCCCACGCACAAACTGCCAGGGAACTGTTCAGCTTAAAGCGTGGGGGGCCTTCTCTTAAATATAGGGCCTACTCTAAACCTCTGAAAGAAGTAGAATACCTTACACCTCTGTCAGCTTCCCAAATGGTACCATATTTCCTATGTACTACACTACTTTTGACCAGGACCCATACGGAATAGGGTGCCATTTGGTACACAGCCTTAGTCATAGGTTGAATCAGATGTCAAAACCTGATGGAAGACGTTTTTCAGATACTGAAATGCCTGCGGAATCACGTGTCAAAATAGTGAAAAATAGGACGAAGGGAAAAGTGCTGGGCCCTTAAAATGCATCCTTCCTTCCTCCTTTCCTTGAAGCAATCACTGATCTGACATTTCTGGATTGGTGAAAGGCTACTTACTGTATATGATAGAATCGTTCCTAACCCTACACTAATCAAGTCATCAAGGAAGGGAGGAAGAAAGAATGCATTTGAGCATTGCCCAATTGGAATTTGTAGTCCAGTGTCAGGTGACTCTGGTGCTGAGGGTGTGATGAATGGAAGAAGACTCATGACATCAGTAGGCAGGTTATCATTTCATGCGGTGCAATGCTAAAAGTACATGCATACCCAAATGTACTCTAATGATGCAATGCTTTATGCGTCTGTGCAAACACATGCTCAGTCTAAACAGTGCTGTTAAAACAAGTAGGAAATTGGACCGATTACCATCTAGACTCCCCTAATCGTATGTCTACTTCCTTGTGTATCTGTAACATACATCCAGATGTTAAATAAATAAAGTAAAACTATAAAGTTTTATTTACAATGATGGCCTACTTGTAAAGCTCCCCGGCCAAACCCTCCCCTAACTCGGAAGGCCCTATGGCACTCCCGATCATGGCCGGTTGTGATACGGCCCGGGATCGAACCCGGGTCTGCCGTGACGCCTACTAGCAACGCAGTGCCTAATACCGCTACTCGGGAGCCCTCCTTGAAACACACAGCTGGGTTTCAGCATACCCCAATCTCGCAGAAATGCATGCACACACAGTACAAAACGCACACACATACACTCCTAAACACACAGACATGGCTGTGAGCATCAGCCAACCCAACTCTCACTCTCCATGAATAACGACAGACACACCCCTACTACATGGCCTTGGGGAGGCCTGGTTACCAACAGAGACAAAACAGCCAATAGGGAGGAATTGAGAGCCTGGCGGAGTGGTGCACCAGAAAGCATTCTGTTGGGCCGCATCACCGCTTTGTATGGCAATTGCACCACCCGCAACCGCAGGGCTCTCCAGAGGGTGGTGCGGTCAGCCCAACACATCACTGGGGCCACAATGCCTGCCCTCCAGGACATCTACACCACCCAGTGTCACAGGAAGGCCAAGAAGATCATCAAGGACCTCAGCCACCCGAGCCAAGTCCAGTTCCAGAGCCTAAAATAAACACCCGCCACCTGCCAAACGCCGGTAGATTTTGGCATTGGCGGGTAAGATGCCTATTCACCAGCCACTTTGGCAGGTGGTCAGGGCTCAACAGGAACATTTCAATCTCATTTATGAATACAAAGTGTCAAATATGATCACATTTATAGTAAAATAATTGCAGCAGAAGGTGTTTTCAAAGTATTTCTGCCTTTTCGTTTCATAGCTGGTAAATTAAATCGTACAAAGTCAAAGAACTAAGAATCATATATAGGCTAGTTCACCTCGTGCAGCAACACTGCCTGGCTGGGGGTTGTGCACGTGTGAAGAGCTGAGGGAAAGATTTGTTTTTAGAAGCGCTGCGTACTGGCATAAAAGTCTGTCTAATTTACTTGAAAGGAAAGTCTACTGAAGTGAGACTTTGTCCTTGTGTTTCTTGGCTATTTACATTGTTTTATTCACATGCTAGGTTGTTTTTCCATGTTTACGTTTCAACTGCTAAGGAAGAGAAGACAATGCTTCTACTATTCATACTCAAATCTCAGACACAAACCTGACTCGAGTCCCGCTACCACGGTAACCTCCCACCCTTAAAAGGCCAGGTGAAAATGTTTGTCTCATCTGTGATATTTAGGTTAAAAGATTCAGGCCACAAAAAAATGTACTTAAACAATTTACCACATTACTTCCTACTAGTAATACATTTGGTTTAGAAACATTACAAAGCAGGATCACCTGGTTTTTTTGTTTTGTTGTAATTTTAGTGGGCAAAAATATTTTTGCTGGTACAAAATCTGGAGTGGCTGGTAGATTTTTAAATCTACCTACCACTGTGGCTGGTGGACCAAAAAGAAAATGTCATGCCCTGGTCTATTCACTCTGCTACCATCTAGAAGGCAGAGACCGTACAGGTGCATCAAAGCTGGGACCGAGATACTGAAAAACAGCTATGATCCCTTATTGATGTCACTTGTTAAATCCACTTCAAATCAGTGTAGATGAAGAGGACATGTTAAAGAAGGATTTTTAAGCCTTGTGACGGACAAAAAAAATGTAAGTGCCTTTGAACGGCGTATGGTAGTAGGTGCCAGGCGCACCGGTTTGTGTGAAGAACTCTAATGCTCAACAGTTTCCCGTGTGTATCAAGAACGGTCCACCACCCAAAGGACATCCAGCCAACTTGACAACTGTGGGAAGCATTGGAGTCAACATGGGCCAGCATCCCTGTGGAACGCTTTCGACACTTTGTAGAGTCCATGTCCCAACGAACGGAGGGTGTTCTGAGGACAAGACTAATACTAGGAAGGTGTCCTTAATTTGCTGCACACCCAGTGTACATACTGTATTTGACATACAGTAGCTCATCTTATTCATCTACTGCTGTACATAGCTTTTACATATTTACAGTATATATTGTCCATACTGTCTACACACACACACACGTATATTCTGGACTCCGACATCACACGCTGATATTTCTCAATGTCTTATTTCTTATTTTTTCCTTGCTTTTTGGGGAGATTATTTGTATTGTACTGTTCGACATTGTACTGCATTGCTGGAGCTAGAAACACAAGCATTTCGCTGCACCTGCTTTAACATCAGCTAATCTGTGTACGCGACATATAAACGTTGATTTGAAGGGTTACTCTGCCCAGAAAGCTGGATGTCTCATTCTCTCCAGGTGTAAAAGCTGTCTTCCTCTCGCATGCCTGATCTCTTCCATCAACCACTGTGATGACGGAGTGCTCTCTCTGGTGTGTGCCCACTCCACCCACACGTTCCATTTCTGACTGATGATTCTAATTCACAAACACACCCACACACAAAATCAGCTGAGGTACTGTTTGCTTGCTGTGCGTTGTGACAGGCCTTATTATTAGTTATGCACACTCAGAGGGTAAACTCTTCATAAATCACACGGTGCCCAGGGGAACAGGAGGGTAGTGTGTATGTGTGTGTCTTTGTCAATTTATGATGGGAGGGAGGAAGGGGGGGGGGCTTGAGGCTTCATATATTTCTCAGGACGTGACAACAAAGTCACAGACAAACAAAAAAAAAATTACAAATGAATTTATCACCCCAACAGCGCAAACACATCACTAACGGTCACACTGACTGTTTTCTCCCCTACTCTGTTCCACCATCCACCTCCTCCCAAAAGTCCTTGTGAGAAGCTAATAAAATCGGGTTATTTTTACCCTGTGGCGAATGCAAGGCCAGCTGCTCCCCGCAACCACCCCTCCCCTCCTCATCCCTCCTTTTCCACATTCACCCCCCGAGCGTCAGGGAGAGAAATGGAAGGAGTGATCAACTTGGAAGCTGGCAGGCTGGAACAACCATGCACCTGTGGAGATCTGCTGCTCTCTCTTGCATTCACACACACTTGTTCTCTCTTCATAAACGCCATCTCTGTTTTTATATTTCCCCATCACTTCATTGTTTGCTGTCAATCAAGTCCACTTCTGTTAATCATCTCCTAATTGTTCTTCTTTAATTAAGGAAAGGAAACTTCCTTAATTAATTCATTACCACCGGCACACGCTTAGTTTTTTAATAGACACTAAACCACCTCTTAATAGGCACTTAACAGACACCTCCTCCTATACTCCTCATTTAACAAAGCCTTGGACTAGCCAACTATGTTGCTGATGTGTGCTGACTGGATGAGAGGAACAGAGGGGAAGAGGAGGGAGGAGAGGGGGAGGAGGAGAGGATAACAGAGACAGAAAAGGAAAGAGAAGGCGAAGAGGGAAAAAAGGAGGGGGAAAGAGATTTATAAAAAGACGGTGAGAGGGAGAGAGAGAAATAGGAGGGAGGAGAGAGAGCAGAAGAGGGAAAGATGGGGAGAAAGGAAGAGAGAGAAGAGAGAGCAGAAAAGGGAAAGATGGGGAGAAAGGAAGAGAGAGAAATGAGGGAGGAGAGAGAGCAGAAAAGGGAAAGATGGGGAGAAAGGAAGAGAGAAATAGGTGGGAGGAGAGAGAGCAGAAAAGGGAAAGATGGGGAGAAAGGAAGAGAGAGAAGAGAGAGCAGAAAAGGGAAAGATGGGGAGAAAGGAAGAGAGAAAGTAAAAGAGAAAAGCAGGCTCAGCTTCATATAATGTTTGTTCCAACTTCACCTTGCAAGTAAGCAATGAGAACAATTTGAGTGTCTTGGTGATATCAACCTCTGCAGTAGTGAGTGGGTGTCTGTTCTCTCAAGCTCACAGCAGTATAATACTAGTGGGTGTTGGAAACACTTGGGACACACATTTTGTTGAGTAAAACATTTATTCATTTATTTTAAATCAGACTGATGCTCCACAGAATGTTGCTTATTACTAACAGTAACAGCAAAGAACAAGTCAGCTGTTCTGGCAATTAGGTTTTCAACAGGTATTTTTCCATGCCACGACTCAAGGACGGACCGGGAATACAAATCGGCCCGGCATTTCTAACATGCATTCCCCATACCGGTCCATTATTTTCCTCAAGACCCCATTTTTAGCCCACATTTTTTTAGACTGGCCCACTGGGCTAAAGATGGACCAGCCCATCTGGCATTTGCCTAAACTGCCCTTTGGCCAGTCTGTTTCTGCCACCACTCATAAGTGTCACAAATAGCAGATGCGATAAAGGCTTACAGTTGAGTCACTATATTCCCTGTAGCCTCTGGTCATCAACCGTGCTAATATCCTCATTCCTTACAGTGTTGACCCAAGGCTCAGAAAGCACTCTGTCCATTCATATCATAATACAGTCATGGGCAGTACATTTAGCCTACTGGCTTCAACATACTTACTGTTGCCATGGTGAGCTAACCCTCGCAGCTATGGCTAGGAATTTAAAATCTTTTAGAGCCTTCTAGAATCTCCAAGACAGAATTATGAATGTCGAACGGAATTATGAACAGCTAAGACTGAGGGTGCCATTTCAGATTTAACCAATTTGCTAATTACTTTCTGTGCAAAGGTAGTGCACTATATGGAATAGAGTGTCATGTTGTACCCTGGATGGTGGTTGGTAATGTTTAGACTTCAAAACATGAAAATAGAACATGTTAAAAAATAAAAAGATGATCTTTTATGTTGGGGGATTTTTAAAGACAGAAGAGCATATAGAAAAATCACTCTGTTAGAAATGGTGAGATATGGTTATTTTTTCAGCTGTTAAAGAGTAGTGGCAAGCCTTGGCAAGGTTTTCATGTAAACCCATGAATTTCCTACATTTTGTGAGGTCTATGGTATTACCTGTCACTTACATGTCAGGCTTATGGAAAGTCACAATAACAACTCAAGTGGGCTATTCAGTTGCATTACCGTCTAATCAAGAGATGTCCATTCATTAAGACAATCAATTCATTTGTACGGGCGGGTGGCGCCTGGTGTAAATTGATTGTGACGGATGATAAAAAATAATGACGACGGTGTCAATGACCTGTCAGAGAGGACGCAGGTGCAGTTTCAGACGTTTAATTGCGGCGGGAACACGGTAAAGCATTTCGCCCCGTGCTTTTTGCTCCCTCCTTCGGTTAACCCCACAACCCCTGGCTCGGGTCCACGTGCTGCACAGAGCACGCACACACCGTCACACTCACCGGTCTCACATAGAGATGTTTGACTTAAAGTTAATTGGAGCGATTAGCTGGGAGGCTGGATGGGGCGGGAACACGCAGCAGGGTACGTTACAATGTATTTGGAAAGTATTCAGACCACTTGACTTTTTCCAAATGTTACGTTACAGCCTTATTCAAAAATTTATTAAATACATGTTTATTCTGGATCTGCACACAATACTGCATAATGACGAAATAAAAACTAAATTTGCACATTCATTAAAAATAAATAACAGAAATACCTTATTTACATAAGTATTCAGACCCTTTGCTATGAGACTCAAAATTGAGATCAGGTGCATTGATCATCCTGGATTGGAGTCCAACTGTGGTAAATTCAATTGATTGGACATGATTTGGAAAGGCACACACACCTCTCTATTTAAGGTCCCACAGTTGACAGTGCATGTCAGAGGTCGAAGGAATTGTCCATAGAGCTCCGAGACAGGATTGTGTCGAGGCACAGATCTGGGGAAGGGTACCAAAAAATTGTCTGGAGCATTGAAGGTCGCCAAGAACACATTGGCCTCCATCATTCTTAAATGGAAGAAGTTAGGAACCACCAAGACTCTTCCTAGAGCTGGCCGCCCAGCCAAACTGAGAAATCAGGGAAGAAGGGCCTTGGTCAGGGAGGTGACCAAGAAACCGATGGTCACTCTGACAGAGCTCCGGAGTTCCTCTGTGGAGATGGGATAACCTTTCAGAAGGAAAACCACCTCTTCAAAACTCCACCAATCAGGCGTTTATGGTAGAATGGCCAGACGGAAGCCACTCCTTAGTAAAAGGCACATGACAGCCTGCTTGGAGTTTGCCAAAAGGCACCTAAAGGACTCGCAGACCATGAGAAACAAGATTCTCTGGTCTGATGAACCCAGTTGATCAAGGTCTGGTTGAGCAGCTCATTTCTAAAATGTGGTTTGTTAGAGGGGGACAGGGATAAAAGCCTGCACATGCATTAGCTCTCCTGGGAGGATGGTGGACCACCCTTGATGTAAAACCCTGCAACATTCCAACCAAATACGTTTAATGCCTTTTGAATTAATTCACTCATTCAATATATCAAAGATCAAATAGTATGGCAGGCTACAAATCTTTTTATTCAGCTGAAGCAAGCCTCACATTTTTTGTTGTTGTCGTGAAATGTACATTTTCTAGTTTAGTCAAATTTGTCTTAGCTACCTTAAGTGTTTACTCAATCTCAACTCAATCTACAACATTTCTGAAGCCACATAATCCAAAAGAAAGGCTACATCTAATCTTTTTACAAAAAATTAAATGTTCACGAGTCACCAATTCTTATTTTGATTCACATGATTTGTTTCAATGTGATTGAACCGAATACCAACTAAGTGAACAGTTTGTTTGGTCAAAAATAATGTTTAAATGAATCATATGAATTGTTCAAAATAGTAAATCGACTTTGTATGGCCTTATTCGCAAGTGTCAGGGATAAGATTTTTGGGACATGACGAAAACATGAATAGCCTACATGTTAATAATAGCTAAACAGTTAACTACAGGGTACCTAGTAAGTCTGTACTCTATCATATTTTATAGGGTATGCCTACCTGATGCTGCAATGTCCGACTGTCTCTCTCTCCTTGAGCAGCAGCCGCACATATGCAGGTTATGTGAGCAGACATGCAGATGCGGTAAAGCTTCATTCCGATCCTGGCTGATGTGGATTTTTACTTGATTGCTAAAATATATTTTTTTAAATCGAGACTAAATAAATTACATGAATAGAAATACATTTCCATGACTTTTCCAAAATGTTTAGGATTTGATCCTTTTCAAGAACACCATTTTAAAATTCCATGACTTTTCCAGGATTTTCATGACCATACGAAACCTGATAGCCACTTCACACTAAACATTTTGTCCCCACTGCCATCGAAGGTTTCCACAGTAGGGGCAGAACCTGACCATAGGCTAAATTAATACTTTTGTTATCTTTGAGAGGAAAGACTTAATGTGGTGGGCTCTAACAATATGAAAAAATATCGTATTTTTTAAAGGCCTAGACTTCTCATAAGCCTAGAAATTCTGATAAACACTAATAAATCACAATCCATTTTTTATAAATGGCAATTGAATTACAATAAATGGTTACAGACATGTCTGGATTGTGATACTGGTTTAAGTTGAGCTCATATTCATCACTAGGGTTGCAAAGGGTTGGACATTTTCCAGTAAATTTCCAAACATTTTAATGTGAAGTTAAGTCCTGGAATTTGGATAATTTTGCTTAAATTCATCAAAAAAAAGTTAGCTTATAACAGTGAACCTTTTTGTGGGATACACAAGGCAATTCTAGGTCTTGTGGCATTTTTTGGTTAAACTATCCATAATTCAATGGAATTGCAACCCTCTGCATGCACAGCGCATTATTCCATCACATGTACAGCTGATTCTCGAGATGCTATTGAGCCCACACTACTACAGCCAAGGACTACATGCTTCGCGGTAAGTTTTGATTACAATACAGGGCGGGGTGTTTTATATGACATACATTATTTTTTGTTAACTAGTAAATAGTAGCCTACAGCAAAGTGTGTTTAACTAATTTCTAACAATTTGGTTAGCAGATGTTGATGCGAGTGTAGCGAAATGCTTGGAGTTATTTAATCTAACTGCTTTACCTTACTAGGATAGGGGACAGCATTTGTAAGTTTGGATGAAAAGCGTGCCCAGAGTAAACTGCCTGCTACTCAGGCCCAGAAGCTAGGATATGCATATTATTAGTAGATTTGGATAGAAAACACTCTAAAACTGTTTGAATGATGTCTGTGAGTATAACAGAACTCATATGGCAGGCAAAAACCTGAGAAAAATCCAACCAGGAAGTGGGAAATCTGAGGTTTGTAGTTTTTCAAGTGATTGCCTATCCAATATACAGTGTAAATTTGGTCAGATTGCACTTCCTAAGGCTTCCACTAGATGTCAACAGCCTTTAGAACATTGTTTCAGGCTTCTATTGTGAAAGGGGAGCGAATAAGACCAGGCACAGTAACTGCCTCAGCTGAAAGCCTTTAGTTGTTGATCGTGCACGGCCGTGAGCGCGAGCTCCGTTCCCTTTGCTTTTTAAAGACAAAGGAATTGTCCGGTTGGAATATTATTGAAGATTTATGATAAAAACATCATAAAGATTGATTATATACATCATTTGACATGTTTCTACGAACTGTAATGGAACTTTTTTGACTTTTCGTCTGGACTTAGTGCCCGCGTCTTGTGCATTTAGATTACTGGACTAAACGTGTGAACAAAAAGGAGGTATTTGGACATAAAGATGAACTTTATCGAACAAGATAAACATTTATTGTGGAACTGGGATTCCTGGGAGTGCATTCCGATGAAGATCATCAAAGGTAAGTGAATATTTATAACACTATTTCTGACTTTTGTTGACTCCACAACATGGCGGGTATCTGTATGGTTTGTTTTGGTGGCTGAGCGCTGTACTCAGATTATCGCATGGTGTGCTTTCACCGTAAAGCTTTGAAATCTGACACAGCGGTTGCATTAAGGAGAAGTTTATCTATAATCCTATGCATAACACTTGTATCTTTCATCAAAGTTTATGATGAGTATTTCTGTATATTAATGTGGCTCTCTGCAAAATCACCGGCTGTTTTGTAGGCAAAACATTACTGAACATAACGCGCCAATGTAAACTGAGATTTTTGGATATAAATATGACCTTTATCGAACAAAACATATGTATTGTGTAACATGAAGTCCTATGAGTGCCATCTGATGAAGATCAAAGGTTAGTGGTTCATTTTATCTCTATTTCTGCTTTTTGTGACTCCTCTCTTTGGCTGGAAAATGGCTGTATGTTTTTTTGTGACTAGGTGCTGACCTAACAATCGTATGGTATGCTTTCGCCAAAAAGCCTTTTTGAAATCAGACACTGTGGCTGGATTAACAAGAAGTTTATCTTTAAAATGGTGTATAATACTTGTATGTTTGAGGAATTTTAAATATGAGATTTCTGTTGTTTTGAATTTGGCGCCCTGCAATTTCACTGGCTGTTGTCGCGGTGGGACGCTGCATCCCACATATCCCAGAGAGGTTAACTATTTATCTGAACATGGAATTGTTACAGGAAAAATCAAATCTTTACAGGAAAACGCCACGAGCACTATCTGATGTGTAGAGATATGTCACTGCAGCTAATGAAGGAAAAGCTGTGTACATTTGCAAATACTGTGCCAAATCACATGTGAAGAATGCAACAAAGATGCAGAATCATCTGGCCAAGTGCATAAAGTTCCCTCAGCGCTCACAACAAGTAACCTCTGACAAAAGTCCCTCTACTTCTATTTGAGGTGAAAATTCTGAATCAAACACCTTATCGATAGCAACAGATCATGGTCCTCCTGGAATCAGAAGGTTTTTTTGACTCCATGGAGGAACGTAGTCAGAGAAATGCTGATGGATGTCTTGCACTAATTGTGCATGCAACTGGTTCACCTCTGATGCGCACAGGCAATGTGTATTGGAAGAGATTACTGAATGTTCTTCGCCCAGCATACAGCCCTCCAACCAGACATGCTTTATCGACTCATTTGCTGGATGCAGAGTTCAACAGAGTTAAAGTGAAGGTCAAGCAAATCATAGAGAAAGCAGAACGTATTGCAATCATCTCTGATGGGTGGTCGAATGTTCGCGGGCAAGGAATAATTAACTACATAATCTCCACCCCTCAACCAGTATTCTACAAGAGCACAAACAGAAGGGGCAACAGACACACCGGTCTCTACATTGCAGATGAGCTGAAGGCAGTCATCAATGACCTTGGACCACAGAAGGTATTTGCACTGGTGACAGACAATGCTGCGAACATGAAGGCTGCTTGGTCTAAAGTGGAGGAGTCCTACCCTCACATCACACCCATTGGCTGTGCTGCTCATGCATTGAATCTGCTCCTCAAGGACATCATGGCATTGAAAACAATGGATACACTCTACAAGAGAGCCACGGTCTGCAGTCTGGTGAAGTACACTTCCAAGCAAGGGCTTTGGGATGGAGATGCAATATGGCAGTCGTGCCAATAGATCATCAGCCACCTGGTGGAAGGGACTTTGTGGATCTGAGGCTCTTTCCACGGTTGCCTCCATCATCCTCCAAATCCCACCAACATCAGCCGCCTCAGAGCGCAACTGGTCCTTGTTTGGGAACACACACCAAAGCACGCAACAGGCTGACCAATACAAGGGTTGAAGAATTGGTGGCCATCCAGGCAAATTTGAGGCTTTTTGAGCCTGACAACGAGCCATCCTCAACGAGGTTGGAAAGTGACGGTGGAGATGAGGCCTCAGAGTCTGATGTTCAAGAGGTGGACATTGAGGAGGTCCAGGGAGAAGACGTGGAAGCCTGAGAGGAAGACAACCAAAGCTTTCGTTTCTAGACGATCATTTTACAGATGTATATTGAAAACGTTTTTGGGAGTCAACTCATTTAATTAAAGTTCAATTAGCTACTAAATCGTTTTTTTTTTTTTTCTATTGGAAGGATTTAAATCATTTGCAATTATGTCTACTTATGATAAGGTAAAAGGTTTATGTTTCTGTCTCCATATGATATGGTAAATAAATCCAATGCAAAAACACATCCACATTTAAATGGTATTAATATTAATTTGCATATGTTCTCATATATTACTGTTAATTCCACGGAAAGTTTCCACCTCTGAATATTCCGCCAAAATGTGCAACCCTATTCATCACTACTTATTTTCCCATGTCTAGAAGAATATTCCTCATCAGATGCCAGTCAAATACTGCCATCTGTGCCAACTGAATGGATTGAACGACTCTCACAAAGCCCAATGTAGCCAACGTCACTGGCTAATCAACAAGTCTTGCATGGTGCCCATTTCCTGAAATCAGTCTTCATTCAGTGAACTTTTTTCTGTGACTCACAAATCTATACTTTTCATGGAATCTGAAAAGCTTTAGCTTTTGTTGAAAGAAATGTACAAATCTGAATTTTGTATATAAACGTATGTCAATAAATGGGTTTCTCAATAAGCTTTTCATAGGACAGAGCGATGCATCCGAATGATTTTCCTTGGAATAATACATAGACCTATATCCTTCTCCATTTCCTGAGTTATCACAATTCCAAATGAGATCCATTCAACCTCCCCATTCCCTTCATCAGATCCATTCCAAACCTAAACCAACATTCACATCTACTCATAGTCTGCATCTCAAATTGCTCCCCATTCCCTACATAGTGCACTACTAATAACCAGAGGCCTACAGGCCATGGTCAAAATGCGTGCACTAAATAAGCAATATGGTGCCATTTGGGACGCAGACATAGATTTGCCCATACATATGATCACGTATGACCGGCACCAATGCTTTACCATTGATATATGCATGAATGACATCGATCGAGACATCCACGCCACCACATCCCAAATGGAACCCCATTCCCTATAAAGTGCACTACTAATGACCAGAGCCTTCCCACTGTATACTGCCCTAACCCATCTGGACAAGAGGAATACCTATGTAAGAATGCTGTTCATCGATTACAGCTCAGCATTTAACACCATAGTACCCTCCAAACTTGTCATTAAGCTCGAGACCCTGGGTCTCGACCCCGCCCTGTGCAACTGGGTCCTGGACTTCCTGACGGGCCGCCCCAGGTGGTGAGGGTAGGTAACAACATCTCCACCCCGCTGATCCTCAACACTGGGTCCCCACAAAGGTGCGTTCTCAGCCCTCTCCTGTACTCCCTTGTCACCCACGACTGCGTGGTTATGCACGCCTCCAACTCAATCATCAAGTTTGCAGACGACACTACAGTGGTAGGCTTGATTAGCAACAACGACGAGACGGCCTACAGGGAGGAGGTGAGGGCCCTCGGAGTGGGGTGTCAAGAAAATAATCTCACACTCAATGTCAACAAAACAAAGGAGATGATCGTGGAGTTCAGGAAACAGCAGAGGGAGCAGCCCCCTATCTACATTGACAGGACAGTAGTGGAGGGGGTGGAAAGTTTTAAGTTCCTTGGCGTACACATCACGGACAACCTGAAATGGTCCACCCACACAGACAGCGTGGTGAAGAAGGCGCAGCAGCGTCTCTTCAACCTCAGGAGGCTGAAGAAATTCGGCTTGTCACCAAAAACACTCAAACTTTTACAGATGCACAAACGAGAGCATCCTGTCGGGCTGTGTCACCGCCTGGTACGGCAACTGCTCTGCTCATAACCGTAAGGCTCTCCAGAGGGTAGTGAGGTCTGCACAACGCATCACCAGGGGAAAACTACCTGCCCTCCAGGACACCTACACCACCCAATGGCACAGGAAGGCCAAAAGGATCATCAAGGACACTGCCTGTTCACCCCGCTATCATCCAGAAGGCGAGGTCAGTACAGGTGCATCAAAGTGGGGACCGAGAGACTGAAAAACAGCTTCTATCTCAAGGCCATCAGACTGTTAAACAGCCATCACTAACATTGAGTGGCTGCTGCCAACACACTGACTCAACTCTAGCCACGTTAATGGAAACATGTATGCAATAAATGTATCACTAGCCACTTTAAACAATGCCACTTTATTTAATGTTTACATACCCTACATTACTCATCTCATATGTATATACTGTACGCTATACCATCTACTGCATCTTGATGTACCGTAAATTCCGGACTATAAGCCGCAACTTTTTTCCGGCGACCCGCGCTTAAACAATGACGTGGCTAATATATGGATTTTTCCCGCTTTCAATTTTCTTTTCTCCAAAAAAACACATTCTGTGACATGCTCAGTTTGTTGGCGGCATGAAGCTTTCATTAGACCAATGAAATTGCCAAACGGGTTACGGTGAAACAACTTTTTTGTTTACTGTTTAGATTAAATCAAGCGCTCTCAAACTTCCCATCATTCTGATTACGGTCGTCATTGTCACCCTCATCATGGCAAAGACACGGAGAAATGCATATGATGCAGCTTTCAAGTTGAAGGCGATTGATCTGGCTGTTGGAAAAGGAAATAGAGCTGCTGCACGGGAGCTTGGTCTTAATGAGTCGATGATAAGACGTTGGAAACAGCAGCGTGAGGAATTGACTCAGTGCAAAAAGACAACTAAAGCTTACTGCAATTTATTTTTATTTTTTTTACAAGCCGTGTTTCGTTAAAGCCTATTTATTTTTGTTACAAGCCATGTTTCGTTAAAGCCTATTTATTGTTGTTACAAGCCGTGTTTCGTTAAAGCCTGTGTAAAGTTAATTTGTTTCAATGTACCGGTAAGCACCTGCGGCTTATAGACATGTGCGGCTTATTTATGTTCAAAATAATACTTTTTTAAAATTCAGTGGGTGCGGCTTATATTCAGGTGCGCTTAATAGTCCGGAAATTACGGTAATTAAATGTATCACTAGCCACTGTTACGAACCGGCTCAGAGTACGCAACAAAAGGGAGACAACGTGGAGACAAGGAGTATCAAAATAAAAATGTATTAGATACCACAACTAGCACAACCAAAAACAACGAGGTGTCTGCGTGGAGAGAGTCTCCCCAATGAATGTGGAAGAGGTGCCTTTATCCTGGGACACACCCGAGCCCAGGTGTTTCCCATCTAGCTGACGACCCTCCCAACTCTGCCCACCGGCATCCTAATAAGGAACAAGAGCAAAGAGAGAAAATACGGCAGACAGAGTGGGAGGGTCGTCACACCAATGCCACTTTATATAATGTTCTCATACCCTACTTTACTCATCTCATATGTATATACTGTACTCTATACCATCTACTGCATCTTGCCTATGCCGTTCGGCCACCACTCATTCATATATTTTTATGAACATATTCGTATTCATTCCTTTACACTTGTGTGTGTATATAAGGTAGTTGTTGTGTAATTGTTAGGTTAGATTATTTGTTAGATATTACTGCATGGTCGGAACTAGAAGCACAAGCATTTCGCTACACTGGCATTAACATCTGCGAACCATGTGTATGTGACACATTTGATTTGATTTGTATGGGTCCTGATCAAAAGTAGTGCACTAAATAGGAAATAGGGTACCACAGTGTAAACAGAGCCGGGGCCCTTGATGACTTGTACACTCAGCAATTAAAAAGGCAAATTAGTTGAGATGGATTGAATCATTAGTTGTTTTTTTTATATTACATTTCCCATGAAATTAGATTTCTAATTTGGCCGCGTTTGGTAGTTTTTGAAGAGTGTATGTCCATATGGGTTAGGGGTTGTGCGTGCGTGCACATGTGTAATAAGGAGTGGCAGTCCGTTCATGAGGACGGCTATGCACCCTGGGTTTAATTACATTGGTTGACAAGACCATCACATGAGAAGGGAAAGACAGTGAGTGTACACACACACACACACACACACACACACACAAGGCAAAACACACAGCGTGTATACACACACACACACACAAAAGACATGCGTAAACACATGCATACACAGCGAGTACACCACATGCATGCATGCACACACACAGAAATTCAAGCCATTTCTGATGGGTCGATCCATACGAATTGGTAAAATAGTACAGCAACATAAAGCATAGTGCACTTATTACCAGCAAAATGATAGACTTCCTAAGTACCTATAGACTTATGGCCTATAGAAAACATATGCTACCATCTAGTTCCATTTGAATGATGCACTATCCCAATGGTAAATTATTATGACAGGACTTCAATATGGAGAGCCCGAGACTTAGAGAGTAGGCTAATTGTTGTGATAATGTAGCCTTTCTGGTGGTTGAATGCAGTGAATGACAGGTCTACCTGGGTAAATGACTGTCTGGGAGAGGTAAAGTGCTGCCACCAGTTATTACGAGGAGTAGAGAGGCTTTCTGGTGATGTTCTTCTAACGACGTGCATATCCCCTTACATTGAGAAACTGACTACTTTCACATCATCATGGGTACTCATCAGGAACCAAGGGCTGATGTTGGGGATTAGTCACACAGAGAGAGTAGAGAGCTGGAGCTCTGATTAGCACAAAAAGGTTCTGTCAAGAGAGGGTGTGGGTGTGTGTGTGGAGAGGGGAGTGTGTGTATGTGTGCTACAAAAAAAGTAAGACTATATAAGTAGGGCTGGGCGATTAATTTGAATGTATGTTTTTGCACGATATTCCAAATGCCTTGTCCGCTTGTTCTCATGTTGTGATTTTGGTCTCGTCATCTCCGCTCCTCTGTGCACCTTCCCATTTACACCAGAGATCTGTACATAATGACGAGATGTCCTAACAATGGGAGTCATTGTCCGCAGGAAGGCAGGCGACAAGCTTAGATCCAAAATAAGCTCAAAGAAATGCATTGGCCTTATTTTGGACCCGTTTTAGCGAGAGCTTTGCTTAGAGAAAGAGGCTGTTTTACACACACACCAAGCCCCCCTCCTCCACCCCCCCAACAAAGTTGAGAGATCACAACTTACTCTCTGACAAACGGTTTCAACTTGCTAAGGGTGTGAATATAACAATTCAACCCTGTTAGCTAGCAAATACACTACATGGTCAAAAGAATGGGCACTAATATAGAGTTGTTCCCCAATTTTCTGCTATAACAGTCTCCACTCTTCTGGGAAGGCTTTCCACTAGTTGTTGGAACATTGCTGGGTGGACTTGCTTCCATTCAGCCACAAGAGCATTAGTGAGATCAGGCACTGATGTTGGGCGATTAGGCCTGGCTCGCAGTTTGTATTCCAATTCATCCCAAGGGTGTTACTTGGGGTTGAGGTCAGGGCTCTGTGCAGGCCAGTCAAGTTCTCCCACACCTATCTCAACAAACCATTTCTGTATGGACCTCGCTTTGTGCACGAAAGCACAGAATCGTCAATAATGCCATTGTATGCTGTAGCATTAAGATTTCCCTTCACTGGAACTAAGGGGCCTAGCCTGAACCGTGAAAAACATCCCCAGACCAGTATACAGACGATTCTTTACGTGCTGTGGTTCAGCACTCAGTGGTCCCGTTCTGTACGCTTTCGTGGCTTTGCTGTTGTTGCTCCAAGACGTTTCCACTTAATAACAGCACTTACAGTTGAGTGGGGCAGCACGAGCAGGGCAGAAATTTGACAAACGGACTTGTTGGAAAGGTGGCATCATATGACAGTGGCACGTTGAAAGTCACTGAGATCTTCAGTACGGGCCATTCTACTGCCAATGTTTGTCTATGGAGATTGGATGACTGTGTGCTTGATTTTATACACCTGTCAGCAACGGGTGTTGCTAAAATAGACAAATCCACTAATTTGAAGGGGTGTCCACATACTTTTAGTTTAGATCCAAGTTGGCTGAACTTGAAATATAAAGATTAGCTGGCTAATCACTAGCACAGCGGGGACTGTGAAGCAACACAAACATTGGCACTGACACATGCACACACACACACACACACACACTACATACACACATGGATTTAGTAATGTAGATATGTGGTAGTGGTGGAGTAGGGGCCTGAGGGCACACGGTGTGTTGTGAAATCTGTGAATGTTATGGTAATGTTTTAAAATTGTATAAACTGCCTTAATTTTGCTGGACCCAAGGAAGAGTAGCTGCTGCTTTGGCAGCAGCTAATGGGGATCCATAATAAACACAAATACGTGGGCTTGAGAGATTGCTGATGAGACCTGTGTTCATTTTCTAAAGCCTAATGCCTGCTACAAGAAGTTAGTCATTATTAGTGAATTTACATTATGCATGGTTCTTGTTACATTTGTAACAAAAAAGGGCATTTTCATTGACTTGAAAGCCAGATCAGTGATAACTGACAAAAATTATTATTTTCATAAAATAATGTAATTATTAGTGGGTCTTATGGTTGTGGAAGGCTTATATTTACCCTAGGTGGTGCAGGTAGCCTAGTGGTTAGAGCATTGGGCCAGTAACCGAAAGGTTGTTAGATCGAATCCCCGAGCTGACAAGGTAAAAATCTGTCATTCTGCCCCTGAACAAGGCAGTTAACCCACTGTTCCTAGGCCGTCATTGTAAATAAGAATTTGTTCTAAACTGTCTTGCCTAGTTAAATAAAGGTTACATTTCATAAAAATGTTTAAGCCCTGAATTCATTAGATTATTGCTGATGGTTTGAAATGCAGTGTGTGACCTTTAAATTGGACAACGCTTATTTAGAGAAAATAATATTTTTTTTTTATTTATTTTAATAGTGAATCGCCCATAAGCAAAAAAATAAAATTAATAATAATGATATGACTTTTAGGCCATATCGCCCAGCCCTAACTATAAGATATATTGAGCAACACAAGACCATATGTGACCACGTCATACTAACCTGGCTGCCCCCTACTATCAAGTCCGGCCATGATTGATCAGATGGCACTGGAGAGAATGGCTGCCGTTTTACAGTCTCCTAACCATGTGCTATTGTGTGTGTTTTTGTACATAATGTTTCTGCCACCGTCTCTTATGACCGATAAGAACTTCTAGAAATCAGGACAGCGAATATTCACTTCGTACTGAAAGACAATTTTTTCTTAAACGAGTCGGGCGAGAGGGAATTACACTCGACAAGGCCCTCTCCAGACAATCGACAAGGCCCTCATCCCCGTCATTTGCAGGAGAAAGAGATGGAGATATCGAGAACGAAGGTCGGTGTGCCTTGTAAGGATCCGGTGGCGAGTGGGTAATTTGACTTTACCATCGGTCCTCTTCAATCATTGGATGATAAAAAGACTAACTACAAGAACGTATATCCTACCAACGGGACATTAAAAACTGTAATATCTTGTGTTTCACCAAGTCGTGGCTGAACAACGACATTAATAACAGAGCTGGTGGATTTTACGCTTTTTCGGCAGGATAGATCACTTGCATCTGGTAAGTCAAGGGGTGACACTATGTATATTTGTAAACAACAGCTGGTGCACGATATCTAAGGAAGTCTCGAGGTTTTGCTACCCTGAGGTAGAGTACCTCATGATAAGCTATAGACCACACTTTTTACCAAGAGAGTTTTCAACTATATTCTTCGTAGCTGTCTATTTACCACCACAAAACGCTGCTGGCACAAAGACCGCACTCAATGAGCTGTATGTGGCCATAAGCGAACAGGAAAATGCTCATCCAGAGGCGGCACTCCTAGTGGCCGGGGACTTCACTGCAGGGAAACTTAAATCCATTTTCCCTAATTCTACCAGAATATTAAATGTGCAACCAGAGTAAAAAAATAACTCTACACCACCTTTATACAACAAACAGAAACGCTTTCAAATCTCTCCCTCACCCTCCATTTGGCAAATCTGACCATAATTCTATCCTAATGATTCCTGCTTACAAGCAAAAACTAAAAGCAGGAAGCACCAGTGACTCGGTCAATAAAAAAAAATGGTCAGATGAAGCAGATGCTAAGCTACAGGCCTGTTTTGCTACCACATGACATCGTCCCCACAGTGACTGTACGTGCATACCCCAACCAGAAGCCATGGATTACAGGCAACATCCTCACTGAGCTAAAGGGTAGAGCTGACGCTTTCAAGGAGCGGGACTCTAACCCGGGAGCATATAAGAAATCCCGCTATGACTCTGACAAACCATCAAACTGGCAAAGCATCAATACAGGACTAAGATCGAAACGTACTACACCGGCTCCGACGCTCGTCGGATGTGGCAGGGCTTGCTGACAATTAAAGACTACAAAAAGGTAAGCACAGCTACGAGCTGCCCAGTGACACGAGCCTACCAGACGGGCTAAATTACTTCTATGATCGCTTCGAGGCAAGTAACACTGAAACATGTATGAGAGCATCAGCTGTTCCCAGGTGACTGTGTGATCACACTCTACGTAGCTGATGTGAGTAAGACCTTTAAACAGGTCAACATTCACAAGGCCGCAGGGCCAGGCGGATTACCAGGACGTGTACTCTGAGCAAGCGCTGACCAGCTGGCAAGTGTCTTCACTTACATTTCCAACCTCTCCCTGTCGGTGTCTGTAAATCCAACATGTTTCAAGCAGACCACCATTGTCCCTGTGCCCAAGAACACTAAGGTAACCTGCCCAAATGACTACAGACCTGTAGCACTCACATATGTAGCCATGAAGTGCTTTGAAAGGCTGGTCATGGCTCACATCAACACCAGTATCCCAGAAACCCTAGACCCACTCCAATTTGCATACCGCCCAAACAGATCCACAGATGATACAATCACACTCCACACTGCCCTTTCCCAACTGGACAAAAGGAACACCTATATGAGAATGCTATTCACTGACTACAGCTTAGCGTTCAACAACATAGTGCCCTCAAAGCTCATCACTAAGCTAAGGACCCTGGGACTAAACACCTCCCTCTGCAACTGGATCCTGGACTTCCTGACAGGCCGCCCCCAGGTGGTAAGGGTAGGTAACAACACATCTGTCACGCTGATCCTCAACACGGGGGCCCAACAGGGGTGCATGCTCAGTCCCCTCCTGTACTCCCTGTTCACTCATGACTTCATGGCCAGGCACAACTCCAACACCATCATTAAGTTTGCCAAATGACACAACAGCGGTAGGCCTGATCAACAACAACGACGAGACATCATATAGGGAGGTCAGAAATCTGTCCGTGTGGTGACAGGACAATAACCTCTCCCTCAACGTTTTGAAAACAAAAAGGAGATGATTGTGGAGTACAGGAAAAGGAGGACCAAGCACGGCCCCATTCTCGTCGACAGGGCTGTAGTGGAGCAGGTTGAAAGCTTCAAGTTCCTTGGTGTCCACATCACCAACAAACTATCATGGTCCAAGACAGTCGTGAAGAGGGCAGGACAAAACCTATTCCCCCTCAGGAGACATGAAAATACTTGGCATGGGTCCTCAGAACCTCAAAAAGTTCTACAGCTGCACCATCAAGAGCATCCTGACTGGTCCATTCACCACCTGGTATGACAACTGCTCGGTATCTGACCGCAAGGCACTACAGAGGGTAGTGCGTACGGCCCAGCACATCACTGGGCCACCAAGCTTCCTGCCATCCAGGACCTCTATACCAGGCGGTGTCAGCGGAAGGCCCTAAAAATTGTCAAAGACTACAGCCACCCTAGTCATAGATCGTTCTCTCTGTTACCGCATGTCAAGCGGTACCGGAGCACCAAGTCTAGCTCCAAAAGGCTTCTTAACAGCCATAAGACTCCTGAACAGCTAATCAAATGGCAACCCGGACTATTTGCATTGTCACCCCCACCCCCATTTTTACGCTGCTGGTAATCTCTGTTTATTATCCATGCATAGTCACTTTACCTCTACCTACATGTACATATTACCTTATTTACCTCAACTAACCGGTGCCCCCGCACATTGACTCTGTACCGGTACCCACCTATATATAGTCTCGATATTGTTATTTTACTGATGCTCTTTAGTTATTTTTTACTTTTATTTCTTATTTTTCACTAAACACGTATTTTTCTTAAAACAACATTGTTGGTTAAGGCCTTGTAAGTAAGCGTTTCACTGTAAGGTCTACACCTGTTGTATTTGGCGCATGTGACAAATATAATTTGATACCACCATAGAAATAGAATGAATGTAGAATGTCATTCTTTATGGATACCACCAGCTGCCTCCTGGGCCCTGCTTCTGTTACTAGAGACACAGAGATAAACTGTGGGACATTGTTGGATGGGTGGTAAACATGTAAGTATTTAAATGACTGAGCAGGTAGCTCCCTCTCCTCTGTGGTGTGGCCCCAGCCCCTTGTTGCTCCAGGGGGGCCACATATACAGATACAGCGCCCTCCTCCCTCCCTCCATCTTTCTGTATTCCCCTCATCATTCATCAGGCAGGCCTGAATATTCATGAGGAGACTTCTGGCCTGTGTTCCTGACTGGGGGGGTTAATGGAGCCTCTGGTGTGTGTGTGTGTGTACTGTAATCAAATCACCCCTGCCCCTCATCTCCCACCAGTAGAGCAGGAGCTACGCTACACACATACAGCGCTATGCTAACCTGCTTGGCCACGGCTCCACAGGTAGGAGAGCCTCGGCTGTAAAGGGCTCGCTAGTCGCTACGCTAGCAGACAAATAGACGGCCATTATCGTCCATTAACATCCGTGGCTAACGCTGCACACATACTGTGCAGTGGACGATCTCACAATGGTCGCCTCATAGATCATTGATGGAGAGAGGAGTGCTGCTGGGAATGAGAGGACAAAAGCAATAAAGATACAACTTTTTTTCATCACAGAGAGGAGTAATAATAAACCATTGACATGGGCTGCGCTCCAAATTGCACTCTATTTCCTTTACAGAGCATTACTTTTGACCAGGGCCCAGTTTTATTAGTCATATGTACGGGATATGGATGGTATACATCGTCCAACGAAGTGCTTACTTGCAGGTTCCTTCTCGACAACGTAACAGTGATACGAAATAATAAAAGAATACAAACAAAGTAAATGGCAGTACAATTTATAGTCCAATATCTACACGTGTATTGGGTAGGGGGCGGGGGATGGGGGAGCAAGTGTATAAATTGAGCTGTATAATAGGAGTGTGGTTGCAGCAGTTGTGATGTGTGTGTGTTGCATGACTGTACTGCTACTGAACATTAGGAACACCTGCAATTTCCATGACTTAGATTGCCCCAGGTGAAAGCTATGATCCCTTATTGATGTCACTTGTTACATCCACTTCAAATCAGTGTAGAGACAGGTTAAAAAAAGGATTGTTAAGCTTTGAGACAATTGAGACATGGATTGTGTGTGTGCCACTCAGAGAGTGAATGAATGGGCAAGACAAAATATTTAAGTGTCTTTGAACGCAGCATGGTAGTAGGTGCCAGGCAGACCAATTTGAGTCTGTCAAGAACTGCAACGCTGCTGGGTTTTTCACGCTCAACAGTTTCCCGTGTGTGTCAAGAATGGTGCACCACCCAAAGGACATCCAGCCAAACTGACACAACGGTGGGAAGCATTTGAGTCAACATGGGCCAGCATCCCTGTGAAATGCTTTCAACCTTGTAGAGCCCATGCCCCGACGAATTCCGAGGGCAAAAGGAGGTGTAACTCAATATTAGAAAGATGTTCATAATATTTTGTCCACTCAGTGTACGTGTGTGCGTATGTCTGTGCGCTTGTTTGTATGAGTGAGTGCATGTATGCTAAGGAGCAGAGAATCAGTCGGGTGGTCAGTTCAAGTGTTCAGCAGTCTGATGGCTTGTAGATAGCAGTGCACTATATAGGAAATAGGGTGCAATTTGGGACAAATCCATAGTCACAGAAATAAATAATATATAATCAAGCGTAATTTCATATTCTTAATTACATAAGGCGTCTCAGAGTAGGATTTGAGTGTTTTTAACAGAAAAGCAATTGCATGTTTGCTATGCTATACCGCTTACAATGTGCTAAACAATATAACAAACATCCCTCAGTGAAAAATGTTGTGATGAGGAGTCAATAGGCAACAGCACACAAAGCTTTCAAGTCATCACATAGGGGGCTAACCATGGCTTACACATGGATATCCTCTACTACTTTTTGTAAAAGCACATGTAACACCAACAGTAACAGTATGTTTACAGTTTTACATTTTGTTTTAAAATATTTTCCTCCTGAGAATCTTACAGTAGGCCTTGTAAAACAATGATGCAACACACTTCCCCTACCTTTTACATTTACTTTGTTTGTATTGTTATCTTGTATTATTTCTTATTGTTGTTGCATTGTCGAGAAGGAACCTGCAAGTAAGCATTTCCTTAGACGCCGTATACCATGTGTATCCTGTAAATACAACTAATAAAACTTCAAACTTTAACATCTCGATAAAAATTACCACAGAGCATATCACAAAAGAAAGAGAAGCAGTTTTTTTTTAAGTTAGCGACTGAGTTCAAGCATCTATTATTTATCCCTTTGTGCCTTTAATATTCAGAACTAACTATACTTTTAGTTTCAGTCCTGGAGGCACAGGACAAGCACAGAGCGCATTACACTCGCCCAGTAAGTTTAAATATAAATTGTTGTTGCAGAACACAGCACCGCCACCGAATTAATATGAATATTCCCTTTTCATTCTGTATTCCGTTCTTGCTGAGTAAGTGTTGGTAATGTATCATTCTATTCTGCTTCCCGCTTTATGCAAATGGTTTACAAGCAGTTATTAGCACATTTTAGAAATGTATAATGCCAAATATTTTTTTCTTCCTAGAAAGTGGAGCAGTTTGTGTGGGTTCGTGCGTACACAGCAGATGAAGGAGACCACACAGGTAAGGCATGATACACTAACAATGGTTGCCCATCCTCTGACTCTCACACCAAACCATTGCTCCCCATCTGAGGAACTCCCTTCCCTCATGGTTCAGCTGTTTCAGAGTGAAAAAGAAAAGGCGTGAACAAGATTAACTGCAAAACACTAAGTGATAATAACTAAACCCTGCCTCTCAGTATGAATGATGCAATCCATCATGAACCAACCATTATCAGACAGGCCAGACCAGATAAGCAAGTCCACAGAGTCGTCAGCACACACTACAGTCATAGTTCACAAATTACTGAATGTACGTACATGGTATGGGTTGTTTGCCTCTGAAAGCCAGTAATTAATTTCTGCATCTTGCTGTCATCCCTTCATGACAGTTGATAAAGGTGTTTAGGCAATGAGAGATTCCCGTCTGTGAGAGGTTACATGTGTGTTGTGCTAATACCAGGCACTGAGTTGTACTACTCTGTTCACCTGCTCCGAGGTGAAGTGTACCCTAGGTACAGATCGAGGATCAACTTCCACTTCCACACTCATAACCTTAACCAGTAGTGGGGAAAACGCATTACTGACCAGAGGTCTAGGTCTAGGGCCAAGTTCACCCTGCCCCTATCCACCCAGACACAGGCTCCACCCAGACGTAGATATTTTCATGATGTATATTAACGTTGACATCATTGGGCCTTACCTTGTCTCGGTCCTCCACCAGGTCAGTAAGCAGGTCATCCAGGTCCAAGATGCCCCCGTCACAGTACTCCATGCGGTGGGTCCGAACCAGGAAGTCCTCCCCATTCTGGTAGGCACATGGAAAACATGGAAACATTAGCCTGATAAGTACCTGATCGGGTGGTTATTGGGTAAAAACACACTTTATGGTCCTGTATGGCTCAGTTGGTAGATCATGGCGCTTGCAACGATAGGTTTGTGGGTTCGATTACCGGGGCCAGCCATGCATAAAATGTATGCACACCTGACTGAGTCGCTTTGGATAAAAGCAGCCGCTAAATTGTATACATTTACACTTCTGAAAAGCAGTTATTGTTGAAATGGTACCTTTTGCAACCTGCTAATATGAATACAGTAAACTGCAGCAAAAGTGTCATTTCCTCAAACCTTCATAAGACAAAACTGGGTTATGACGCGCCAAATGGCTGCACACTGTTTCATCTTTACAGATTCAGAAATATGGTTGGGAAAAGGATAACACATTGTGTATGTCTTGTTTTTCTTTACTTACCTCATTTTTTTTTGTTTTATTTGATAACTTTATTATTATTTTATTCCAAGTCATCTCATCTCTATATATCTGCTGCCTATGCTGTCTGACAAAAATCACTATCTTAGTAGTTCTTCAAAGTAAATAAGGCATACTTGTTGAATACCAACTACCAAACCCTTCGATCATGTATTTTCAAGTCTATCCCCCTTGATCGCACATTCTTCTGTTCCTTTAACATATCAGTAGCAGGTGTAAAAGAAACAGACCGAACAAGTAGTCGCGCAATGCATTATGGTCATTGTAGTTAATTACCACGTTTTCTGAGCTAAACTATGTAGAATATTGGCCTGCTGGAAACTACAACTCCCTACTACATCACACAGTTTGGGCTTGATCTGATTTATCTCTAGAGAAACTCAGCAATGTGTGCATCTAGCTCAGAAAATCATGAACAAAATAGAATTCAAATAATTGAACCGACATTGGTCAATTAGTCGTTTAAATAAATAATAACACTACTAAACAGTATTGTCTGAGAGGTGGCCACACAACACTAGCTTCCCCTTTTTGTGGCCAACAGGTTAAATGCACAAAAAGCAAGAATTGGAGAAGTTTAAGATGTAGGGCTCTATTTTCAGCTGGCGTTAAGGTGGCACTAGCGTCAAACGTACATTAGTTTGCAATTTCATTATGTACAGTGCCTTGCAAAAGTATTCATCCCCCTTGGCATTTTTCCCGTTGTGTTGCATTACAACCTCTAATTTAAAATTGTTTCTTATTTGGATTTCATGTAATCAACATAACCAATTTGGACTGTTTTGTGTAAGTGAAATGAAAAAAAAATAACTGTTTAAAAAACAAAAAAATCGAAAAAAATATAAAAATGGAAAAGTGGTGCATGCATAAACTCAGAAAAAAAAGAAACGCCCCTTTTTCAGGACCCTGCTTTCAAAGATAATTCGTAAAAATCCAAATAACTTCACAGATCTTCATTGTAAAGGGTTTAAACACTGTTTCCTATGCTTGTTCAATGAACCATAAACGATTAATGAACATGCACCTGTAGAACGGTCATTAAGACACTAATTAAGTCTCAGCTATGAAAACGTACGACCCTAAAGAGGCCTTTCTACTGACTCTGAAAAACCACAAAAGAAAGATGCCCGGGGTCCCTGCTCATCTGGTTTTGTCTCACCAGGGGTGATGGTTGGATTCGCATTTATCATCGAAGGAATGAGCGTTACACCGAGGCCTGTACTCTGGAGCGGGATCGATTTGAAGGTGGAGGGTCCTTCATGGTCTGGGGTGGTGTCACAGCATCATCGGACTGAGCTGGTTGTCATTGCAGGCAATCTCAACGCTGTGCATTACAGGGAAGACGTCCTCCTCCCTCATATGGTACCCTTCCTGCAGGCTCATCCTGACATGACCCTCCAGCATGACAATGCCACCAGCCATACTGCTCGTTCTGTACGTGATTTCCTGCAAGACAGGAATGTCAGTGTTCTGCCATGGCCAGCGAAGAGCCCAGATCTCAATCCCATTGAGCACGTCTGGGACCTGTTGGATCGGAGGGTGAGGGCTAGGGCCATTCCCCCCCAGAAAAAAGTCCTGGAACTTGCAGGTGCCTTGGTGGAAGAGTGGGGTAACATCTCACAGCAAGAACTGGCAAGTCTGGTGCAGTCCATGAGGAGGAGATGCAGTGCAGTACTTATTGCAGCTGGTGGCCACACCAGATACTGACTGTTACTTTTGATTTTGACCCCTCCCTTTGTTCAGGGACACATTATTCCATTTCTCTTAGTCACATATCTGTGGAACTTGTTCAGTTTATGTCTCAGTTGTTGAATCTTGTTATATTCCTACAAATATTTACACAAGTTAAGTTTGATGGAAATAAATGCAGTTGACAGTGAGAGGATGTTTCTTTTTTTGCTGAGTTTATATTCACCCCTTTGCTATGAAGCCCCTAAATAAGATCTGGTGCAACCAATTAGCTTCAGAAGTCACATAATTAATTAAATAACGTCCACCTGTGTGCAATCCAAGTGTCACATGATCTGTCACATGATCTCAGTAAATATACACCTGTTCTGAAAGTCCCCAGAGTCTACAACACCACTAGGCAAGGGACACCACTAGGCAAGGGACACCACCATGCAAGCAGCACCATGAAGACCAAGGAGCTCTTCAAACAGGTCAGGGACAAAGTTGTGGAGAAGTACAGATCAGGGTTGGGTTATAAAGATATATCTGAAACTTTGAACATCCCACGGAGCACCATTAAATCCATTATTAAATAAATTGAAAGAATATGGCACCACAGCAAACCCAACACTTCTCATCACCACGAGAACACCATCCCCACAGTGAAGAATGGTGGTGGCAGCATCATGTTGTGGGGATGTTTTTCATCAGCAGGGACTGGGAAACTGGTCAGAATGGAAGGAATGATGGATGGTGCTAAATACAGGGATATTTTGAGATTGGGATGGAGGTTCACCTTCCAGCAGGACAATGACCCTACACATACTTCTAAACAACACTTGAGTGGTTTAAGGGGAAACATTGGAATGTCTTAGAATGGCCTAGTCAAAGCCCAGATCTCAATCCAACTGAGAATCTGTGGTATGACTTAAAGATTGCTGTACACCAGCAGAAGCCATCCAACTTGAAGGAGCTGGAGCAGTTTTGCCTTGAAGGATGGGAAAAAATTCCAGTGGCTAGATGTGCCAAGCTTATAGAGACATACCCCAAGAGACTTGCAGCTGTAATTGCTGCAAAAGGTGGTTCTACAAAGTATTGACTTTGGGGGGGTGAATAGTTATGCACACTCAAGTTCAATTATTTTGTCTTATTTCTTGTTTGTTTCACAACAAAAAATATTTTGCATCTTCAAAGTGGTAGACATGTTGTGTAAATCAAATCAATTTCAATTCCAGGTTGTAAGGCAACAAAATAGGAAAAATGCCAAGGGGGTGAATACTTTTGCAAGCCACTGTAAAAACTGGTGCATTGGCATTTTCCAGCCCTAACTCTGGGTTCAGCAATTTACCTGTCTTATATCAGCACGCTTGCACTCAGATGGGCGGGGTGGAAATATTTGAGAGCTGATAGGGATATTTATGTCCAAACAAAAGTTTTTGCAGAAACGAAGTTGGTTATGGCATGAATTTTCACAGCAGAAACGTAGCCTATCCACACTGCCCATATACGCATGGAACAAGAGTAGCCTAATGTGCTTTTGGTGCCTGTATTCTTCATATTTAGAAACAAAAACTAAATGTTTTTCCCAAGGATAACCTCCCCTCTCAATTAAGGCTTTTTTTTGTGTCTGCCCAATGCAATCGCAAAGTAGTCAAGACTGTCGATAAAGGGATTGGCTCTTGAGACCGCTTGGAAATAAATGTTAATCACCAAAGCTTTATTAAAATATCAAGTTTGAGAGGAGTAAAACAGTGAGCCGACATTCCCTTTTTAGCTATGCATTGTAGGCAGGGTCACATTATTTTAGCCAAGCAGGCCCCATTTTAGATGTGCGTAAAACTTTCCATAGTCTGCATTGTTTTAATATTATACGCCCACGGCGGAAAATGATGGTGCCTGTAAGTGTGACATAGCCTATTTAAAACAAGTGGTTTCGTTTTGTTTAGAATTTGTTAGGCCTTATCAAAAACTAATTTAATCTTGTTTATTGACAATGTTTGGCATGTCCATGCTCAGCCATAATGCAATTTACAGTAGGCCTAGCCCCTAAATCACTGTGAATGTTGTTGAAGACATACAGTTACTTAACAATGTGGACTGCAAATGGGTTCTAGTTAGGCCTACATTTTGTTATTTCGTTTCTGTAAGCCATTTAAACTATAACGGACTAACATTGGAATTAGATTTGATTCCAAGGCAATACATAAAATACCATAAATACACAACCTGAAACAACCACATATTTTGCCATTGATCACATCCTGATTGCCCAGTGAGGGTCACACCCACAACTTGTTTTTTTATCAAAACCCATCCCTTTCGCGCCAACGTCAGCAAGTACGCCAATAACTGTGATACTGAAAATAGCAAAAATATTTGACACGCCCCTGAACCTATAGCGCTACCGCCTATGCTTAGAGTTACCATTGTGTTAGGTTTGTTCAAATAGAGTCCCTAATGTTGCGCGGAGAATAAGTGTCAAGCTTCATACAATACAAATCACATCAGATTGACCCTGCTAACAGCTCGATAATATTTACAATAGCAAGTGTGTAGGCAACTACTAGGCCAATAGTCTCAGTGTTTTAGTGGATCATTAGCTAGCCTGGGTTCCAGACTGGTAACCCGGCGTCAGTGGACCATCATCATGTTACGAATGGGCCTCTTGCTCTACTGCATCCAAGTCAGGCTTACACTACCAATAGGGGTCTGGCTTTAACAATGGCCCATGACAGACAAAAAAAGTAAATTCTCTTAAAACAAATAGTTAGTCAAGCTGTAATCTCAATGCCAGACACAGGGCGAGCCTCTATTTTCCTTGAGTGGTACATAGAACAATTGAGAAATAGAGATATTCAAATGTACAAGCGTAAATTGATTGTGAATTATAACAAAAAGCTATATGTGTGTTTGGCTCAACAACACACACGGACACACACGTCGTCGAGGGTAGTCAGTGTTACCTTGTGGGAGCAGAGAAACGGATTTAGGTTTACACAGATCCTCTCTCACACAAACACATCAAAACAAGAACCCAACTGTAGGCCATCTAATCTCCAGGCATAGCACAAATAGCTCCCTTGAAAAACAGGTTTCACCTGTGGGAAGACCTGCACATTTTTCTCCCTGAGCAGGTGCATGGCACAGTTGTAGGAGGGTGAAGTTTCCCCTGAGGTACAGATATAAGATCACCTTCCCCACCCCCAATCCATACCTTAACCATTAGTGGGTAAAATACTAAAGTGACCCAGGATCAGCATATCAGGGCAACCTCACCTGGCAACCTTCAGGAACGGAGACTGCCGATGAATTCCTCTGTCATTGGGAGAGAGCCAAAGGAAACACCCATAACACTAGAGAGGGAGACACTGCACCTGACTGCTTATTCAAATCACTCTGTGCATATTACTATGCATTAGGCATTAGCCTAATTGGCATATTTCAGCTAGCTCTCTTGATATATGCATACTCCCATTTGGTTAGTATGTAGATTATTTTGCCAAACATCTCAAGGCACTTAAAAAAAAAATTTGAATTATTATCTTACCTAGTTTCTACCACTCTTCCTTAATCCTGTCTCACTCGGTGACACTTCAAGAGTACATTGAAAAACAAAAATCAGGCCAGAAAAATCTGTCTTAAGTTGTTGTTGTCAAACTCCATAAATTCCCATGTATCATGGACATTCACATTTCTTGGGTCCCCTTCAAACCAATGGGACATGTGGCAATGGTGGATCAGTCAGCAATAGAATTAGGCCTAACAGTGACAGTCAGAGGGTACATTTCGGGAAATTACACCGCTAAGTCGCCCATTTGAAGCAATATCTCGAGAGCGTTGAAGCGCATAACGATTAGCGAAGCGCTTCGTCGCTAAATTCAGGGCGCTGGTTTTTCACACTTTAATCCTCCCAACACAATTACACAGCTGAAGGGAAATGTGTTGGATTAGCGTAAGAGAAGAAAAAGCATTAATGAACAAGCCAATAGAAAGCTATGGAGTACCTCAGAGGAAGTACAAGAGAAAGGGAACTGTAATGAACATAGCACTTTAATGTATTATTAGAAGGGAGAGGAACAGCAGCATAGGAAGTAGTGCTTTGCTCTACCTACTGTACATAGGAAGTAGTGCTTTGCTCTAGCTACAGTACAGACAGTGAAAGTGGTTATAGAAGTGTCAGCACGATAATGTAAAAAGGGTATTGGAGAAAGCGTGAGTTTGTGAGAAACCCGTATAAGACTTTGGATGCCCACTTCTCGAACAGCAACAACTGTATGAGAGGAAAATGCCAAGCTGTCAAATGTCAACACAAGGCAGGTTACAATTGACACTGGTTTATTCGACAAAAGCAATGTCTCCCCAAATTTTTTGGGATCCGTTCGACAGGAGTACAGTTATTTTGTTTAATTTTATTGATTGCGACAAATTAAGGAAAATGATGTGATTCTCGAATAAACGATGATAGCCAAATAATTTGTGAGGCGGGGCACGTGAAGCTCCACTTCACGTTTCATTCTGCTAAATCAATGTTTTAACTATAAATACAACATTTCTTTGCAGGATCCTTGAACTGACTTTCAAGAAACGCTAAATTGCATCGCCTTGCATTTCTGGTTGGCTGGATGCAAGTTTCACCATCCAATTATTACAGATCTACAGGAGGGCAAGTTTCACCATGGCATGAGAATTATTAGAATAATGGCAAATATTACTCAATTTGCATTCTACGCTTGCTGGCTTTTGCGGGCGACCTGAGACATGAAACAGATAGGTGAGAGGGCATACAAGCTGATGCCAATTTAATAATGCGCAATTTGCCTAAATGGGTAATGGAAACACATTAACCACTTTTCTTTTTCAACGCTAGTTTTTTTAAAAATGATTATTATTTATTTATTTATTTTAGGTGTGACGTCATTACTTCCAGCTGTTTTTATAGAGACAAGATTGTTAAATGGAAATGCACCATAGCAAGCAATTGTCAAATCTATTTTCTATGTAAACTTTATAAATGTCGACAACAGTGGCGGTCGGTGCCGTTTAAGATGAGGGAGGACAATATATTTTTTTATGAGCATGGCCTCATTTCTTTTATAGCATATTCCATTCACCCAGCTCAATGTAACATCAGTTACAGGCTTCAGGTTCAGGCTACTACATGATACTCACATTTTTCCTGTACCCATTGTGAAGTTGCTACAACTTAGCCTATGAATGAACACTTACAATATAGGTGCACATTATTATTATCTGACCATGCTGGTCATTTATGAACATTTGAACATCTTGGCCATGTGCTGTTATAATCTCCACCCGGCACAGCCAGAAGAGGACTGGCCACCTCTCATAGCCTGGTTCCTCTCTAGGTTTCTTCCTAGGTTTTGGCCTTTCTAGGGAGTTTTTCCTAGCCACCGTGCTTCTACACCTGCATCGCTTGCTGTTTGGGGTTTTAGGCTGGGTTTCTGTACAGCACTTAGAGATACCAGCTGATGTAAGAAGGGCTATATAAATACATTTGATTTGATGAAGAGAATTTTCAGTAATCAAGGTGACAGACCGTGACAAACATCACTTCCTGTCGTCACTTCCTGTTGAATGCGGAACGAGGGATAGCTCAGTTTGTTGTTTTGGAAAGTTTTGAAAGTCTATTGAAAAAGTTCATTTCTAGCTAGCTACCTTATGAGTTTGGATCCCGTAACGTGTTTGGGATCAGTTGCTGGGAGCGCTACCATCTGTTCAGCGATCCTGCCAACCAAGGCAGAGTCTGAGGAGGCAGCCTAGCTGCTAGCTAGCTACCCATCAAGCTAGCATGGATTTGTTGAGGGCTTTAACACAGCCGCGAAGCGGTTAGCCATTGTGGATGGAACTGCGTATTTTCCCAGGCGTGTGGTTGTCTAGACCCCTTCTGCAACCTGCCCTGTTTGGAACTGCGAGGAGTCAGAGCATAACCTATATTGTTACCACGACAAAGACCAAAGTGGGCGGGAGTACTGTTGAGGACAGTGGTATAAGGTGAAGGATCTTTAAAAAATAAATAAAAAATAAATAAATCAAGTGTTACACATGCAGTTGGTTACAACAAGAAAAAAGCAACAATAAAATAGTGTTTTGTCCAAATACTGGTGGAGTCAACTAATAAAAGAATGGACGACCTGACCAGAGAGGTCCAGAACCTGAAGAACAGTTTGCAGTACTCCCAGGGTCAGCTCATTGAGTTTAAACAGGAGAATGGCAAGATGAAAGCAATCTGTAAGTCATTGAGAAGTGGCATCAGTTCTGTACGTGAAACCATGATAACAATGACAGAGAAATCTGATTATCTCAAGGGACAATCACAGCAGAACAACATGATTGTGGACAGAATTACAGATTCTCCACGTGAGACCTGGACAGAGTCTGAGGACAAAGTGAGGGAAATTATCTCGGAAGATGGACCACAGGAAGATTGTGGTGGAGCGCACCCACAGGACTGGAAAATCCACCAAGCAATACAATACTCTTATTATGGTGGGAGATAATAATACAGTTTAAAATACCTCTATGGACCGTAAAGGATATCACACAACAAACTATGACCCTCGTGCATTTTAGAAATCACAAATGTCATGGATATATTGGAGGCTTAAATATTCTGACCTAGTGAGATATACATGGTGGAGGCTCAATCAAGCTAGTCATCCTGACTTCTTTCTTATGTCATTCTCTCTGGCACAAAAACGTTTAAAAAGTGTTGATATTGGACAGAATGCGGTCGGACCATCAAATAATTGGCATACATTATGCCAGAAGACATGGATTACAGGCAACATCCACACTGAGCTAAAGGCTAGAGCTGCCGCTTCCAAGGAGCGGGACACTAATCCGGACACTTATAAGAAATCGCGCTACGCCATCAGACGAACCATCAGAACAGGCAAAGCTGCAATACAGGACTAAGATTGAATCCTACTACACCGGCTCTGACGCTCGTCAGATGTGGCAGGGCTTGAAAACTATAATGGATTACAAAGGGAAACCCAGCCGCGAGCTGCCCAGTGATGCGAGCCTACCAGACGAGCTAAATGCCTTTTATGCTCGCTTCGAGGCAAGCAACACTGAAGCATGTATGAGAGCACCAACCGTTCCGGACGACTGTGTGATCACGCTCTCCATAGCCAATGTGAGTAAGACCTTTAAACAGGTCAACATTCACAAAGCCGCGGGGCAGACTGATTACCAGGACGTGAACTCAAAGCATGAGCAGACCAACTGGCAAGTGTCTACACTGACATTTTCAACCTCTCTCTGGTCGACTCTGTAATACCTACATGTTTCAAACAGACCACAATAGTCCCTGTGCCCAAGAAAGCGAAGGTAACATGCCTAAATGATTACCTCCCCATAGCACTCACGTCAGTAGCCATGAAGTGCTTTGAAAGGCTGGTCATGGCTCACATCAACACCATCATGCCAGAAACCAGAAACCCCACTCCAACAGATCCACAGATGAAGCAATCTCAAATCGCAATACCACACTGTCCCTCCCCCTTTGTTTTTATACTGCTGCTACTCGCTGTTTATTATCTATGCAGTCATTTTACAAGTTACCTCAACTAACCTGTACCCCCGCACATTGACTCAGTACCGGTACCCCCTTGCTAGATCCTTGTTATTGTTATGTACAGTTATTGTGTTACTTTTTGATTGATTACATTTTTTACTTTAGTTTATTTAGTAAATATTTTATTAACTCTATTTCTTGAATTGCACTGTTGGTTAAGGGGCTCGTAAGTAAGCATTTCACGTTAAGGTCTACACCTGTTGTATTCGGCACATGTGACAAATCAACTTGGATATACATTACCCTTACAGAATTTCCACGTGGGCGAGGATTGGAAATTTAACCAAAACCTATTGGATGATAACTTGTTTTTAACTAGGTCAGAAGAATTCATGAACAGACTTTTCCCGACAATACATAAAGTGCATTCGGAAAGTTTTCAGATGGACTTTTTCCAAATATTGTTACGTTCCAGCCTTATTGTAAAATGTAGTAAATTGTTGATTTTCTTCATCAATCTAAACACAATACCCCATAATAACAAAGCAAAAACAAGTTTAACATTTTTTGCAAATGTATGAAAAAATACAAAATGAAATATCACATTTCAATAAGTATTCCGATCCTTTACTCAGTACTTTATTGATGCACCTTTTGCAGCATTTACAGCCTCGAGTCTTCTTGGGTATGACTTGGCACACCGGTATTTGGAGAGTTTCTCCCATTCTTCTCTGCAGATCCTTTCAAGCTCTGTCAGGTTGGATGGGGAGCGTTGCTGCACAACCCTTTTCAGGTCTCTCCAGAGATGTTAGATCGGGTTCAAGTCCGGGCTCTGGCTGGGCCACTCAAGGACATTGAAGCTTGTCCTGAAGCCACTCCTGCTTTGTCCTGGCTGTGTGCTACAGTGGTTGCTTCACTAAAAGTTTTGCGATTATGCTGCGAGACTTAGAGGTAATTTGTAGTTTAGTACGGTACTCTGCGTCACAACTTCATTGCTCCAGACCAGCGCATGGGGGAGTTAGAGCACTGATTGTGATTTTGGGTCCTACAGTGTCTCGAACTGACAATGAATGGGCGACATAAATCTAAATAGAAACTGATAATTGTGTACAACTTCAGTATTACTTACTAAAACTGTTGTTACACTAAGGTTTTTATTATTTTATTAGGATTATTTTGCTCTTACTGTAGTACTGTAACCCATTCCCGACCGGTCACGTTGTACAGCGCCTGTGTGGCGCAACGATCTAAGACACAGCAAGCTGTGTTGCTACAGATGCTGGTTCAATACCCGTGCCGGCCTCGACTGGGAGACCCATGAGTTGACTGTAGGTTTTTCGTTTCTCTCCCTCTAAAAACAGAAATAAATCATTCTAAATAACAAACTGGCTTTATTTACAAATCAGTAACAATGTCTCACCCCATGTTCAAGAATGACCTTTTTCCTCGCTCATTTTACGTTATTTGAAAACAAAATCTCCAAAATAGTTATTTTTTAAACAAAGCTATTATTATTAATTTAGAATTATATAAAAGCCCCTTGGATATTCTCACAAATATATTATTAACCCTGTTATCAGCAGGACAATATATATTGATCAAGGCTGCCGAGTGGCACACAATGGGATTGCCTTGCAGTTCTCCAGCTGTATCCACTGAAAGCGCTTGAGGTTCAAGGCACGGGGGCAGGGGGCACGGGATGGGCCGCAGAGAAGACGGACCTAGACCATGGGGAAGGGAGGAGGAGGAAAGGGGAGGGGAGGTGGACCCCCACCCCGACACACTGGGTAGCACAGAGCAACACTTTAAGGGGCATTGCACTAATAATGGAGCTGACTAGGGAAACGTTGCTGCTGTTCTTAGTGCCAGTCTGCACGTTCAAACCAAAACAATTTAACTAATAATGGCATCTTTATGCTTTCGTCAATAAAATAATGATAAAAATACGCTTTCAAAATGCCAATGTTTATTTAGTTATGGATACATAACGAATTACAATGGGAATAAACATCACTGAATTACAGAAATATTGGAACAAAGTTGTCTAATGAAGGTAAACAAATTGTTGCTTACTGGAAAAGACTCTTTCAAACACACACGGTCACGTTGTACAGCACCATTATGGCTATTAGCAGGTAACTGGACAATAGACTTGCCTTGGAGGGTAGGGGGAGAATTCTATCGTCAAATGTATTTCTTAGTTAGGTTGGCTGTATCACAACCAGCCGTGACTGGTTACAATTTCAGTTTAATCCACCAGAAAAGACAAAACAAATAATAGAACAAAAAGTATTATTATTATTATTATGTATCACATCCGACCGTGATTGGGAGTCCCATAGGGCGGCACACAATTGGCCCAGCGTTTCTCTCCCTCTAAAAACAGAAATAAATGTTTTGGCCTTTATTTAGATTACAATCGCTCACGTTCGTCTTTTTGAAAATGAAAATCTCCAAAATATAATTATATATTATCAAGTTGATGGCACAGTCATATAGCCCGGCACCTACATACAGCTGGGTGACTCACTCATTCATGGATTTGGATCAAAATAAGTAAGTACCAACATGCTTTCTGATAGTCTTTAATAAAGAAATGTTTTGGTTATCCTGACCTGGACACCATGTAGTCTTATCAAAAAATATGACATGCCTGGACACCAATATACCGTTACCAACACCCCTCTGTATTCTGATACCTTGTGGATGGGGGCTCCGGAGTGGATGGGGGCTCCCGCAGTGCAAAATGCTACAGATGCAGGTTTGATACCCGTGCCGGCCGCCACCGGGAGGCCCATGAGGCTGCTTTTGGTTTTAATTTAGAATCCTCTATATGTAATTATTGGTGGAGAGTCAGATCATATTTTTCTATATTATGTTGGCCTACCATAGGCAATATGAGTCTCAACAGTGTTGAGTAATGTGCTGTTAAAAGTGGTGTAGGTCTTATTTATTTAAAACGCATATTGAAGTTAGAAGCAATAGGATTTGAAGCAATAGCCTACAACTATTTTAGCACCATTTCACGCTGCTCTGAGACAAGCATGGGGACTGGTCTTGATAAATCAATTAGATTTTTATTTCCACTGAATCTCCATTTGGGTATTGGTTAGACTACAATTATACAATTAGGGTGTAGAAACGTTATGCTCTTAATGTAACCTGTATTTAACTAGTCAAGTCAGTTAAGAACAAATTCTTATTTACAAGGACAGCCTACTCCTTCCTCCCCGTCAGGGAATTGAACCCCGGTCTCCCGCGTGTCCGCACGACACAGGGATTCTTTAGCTAAATAACCAAGTACTGTAGACTACTCCCGACCGTCACGTTGTACAGCGCCATATTTTCCGTTCCATCCTAATGGAAACCCAGGGTTTTTTTGGGGTTTCCCTTGGAATAGAAACACCATAATATTAATCAAATTAAGCTACATTTCTTAAAATCAGTCCCATATACTATGTTCTTTTTAAAAAAGGTTTTAAATTCTCTAGTACAGACACTATTGAAGGCTATCAAATGCCCTCTGGTGGTCATTCTAGCACTAACTAGCATTCATGGTACCAGTGGTTGGCAGTTAAATAACGTGCCATAGAATTCTGCGGCACCATGCAAGCTGTGCCACAGTACACTGCAGCTTTTCATTTCAAGTTCAAGCGTACCGTTAACTAACATTAGTTGGCTGACTCGCTAGCTAACGTTACGTGTATGATCTGTTTGGTAATATTATTCGTATCTCAGAGACATTTGCATTGCTAGTTATAGCCTAATGTTAGCTAGCTAGCTAACATTGAACCTGGTTGGTTAGTTACCTAAAGATTCATGCAGGGTAGTAAATGTTATGAGTTGGGATTATGGTTCATTGTTTAGCTAGCTAGATGTCTAAACAAATTACGCCACTATGCAAGTAACCATTTCAATAGAATGTTCATGATGTCAATGTGACAACTGTCGATAGATGTAGCTGGTAAATTTGCTCTGACCTATCTACTCCGATTTCAGAGCACTCACGTCTGAGTGTGCCAGACCACAGAATAACTGATGAATTTCCGAATGCTCAACACCCGTTGAATATGGCCGGGGTCAGTAAACGTCGGCAGAAAAGCGGAATAAAATTGTTGCCAGAAGCACAGGTACCAACACTCTGGATAACATAAAAACAGCCTAAACAACTCTGCTAAGGCGAGTAAAATGGTCAAAGTGAGCTGTTCCCTCATGTGTCTGGAAGTAGCTAGCAAGCTAGCCAGTTAGTTTGGGTGCTTGACTGCTGTTGTGAGGTCAGAACGCTCGGATCAACCCTACTTCTCGGCCAGAGTGTAGTGTGCCCTCTGAATGCTCCGAATTTACGAACTGACAATCTGACAACGCCCAGAGCACACTCTGGCACTCCTGATTTAACTTACAACACACCCGTAGTATAAACCCGACTTCACTCTTGACATCTTTGGATGTTTAGTACATGGCCTCACATGTGAATCCTTAAAGAGATGGGTGGGGCTAAGGCTTAAGTGGGTGTGAACGATGCTGAATGGGTGTAGACAAAGTAGAGCTCTCTAGTAGATGTACCAAAACATTCAAAGGGCCATTTCCTCAAAAAGTGAGGTTACAAGTTTATCAACTTTCAAAGCAGAATTACTTTCCCATTGTTCCTCAACTGTAGTGTATGATATACAATTTTCTAGCGCCGAGTCTCTACTTTTATCTAATGTAAAAAACTATTTCAAATTCTGCTACATGAGACCAAATCGAGCCGGTCGGACACATATATAATTCCTTCTACGCGCTCTCCTCCTCCCACCTTTTACCTTCAGTGCACAACACATCAGCTGTCTGTGAACAGGTGAAAAAACCTTTCCAAGCCAAACCTTCATATCATGACAGCTAACCACTACACAGAGCCTACATTGTTGTCATGTCATAGTCAACTTGAACTAACGCGTTAGTAAACCCGCTACAATCATACTCTACAGTGTACAGTCAGAAAGAAGTTTAGCAGTTACACCGGCGTGCCCCGGTGGCAATAAATTAATAAAACCAAAAGCTTACCTTGACTTGGAAGAGTTCCAGTGTTGGATAGCCGTAACAAGCTAGCTAACATAGAGTCCCTCTCTGTTTGTGCCAGGTGTTTGAGTAGGCTAAACTAGCTCGCTGCATTTGCTAGCTAAGTGAATATATATAGCTCGCTGTCTCTTGCTTGCTTCTCCTTAATTTTGGAAGAAATTAATTCGTTAAAAACTGTTCTATTGTCTCTCTCTCTCTCTTTCAGTTAACTACTTACCACATTTTATGCACTGCAGTGCTAGCTACAGTGGATATAAAAAGTCTACACACCCTGTAAAAATGCCAGGTTTTTGTGATGTAAAAGAATGAGACAAAGATAAATCATGTCAGAACTTTTCCTACTGTTAATGTGACCTATAATGTGAACAATTCAATTGAAAAACAAATTGAAATCTTCGAGGGGGAAAAATGAAAAATAAAAACCTTACAATAACCTGGTTGCATAAGTGTGCACACCCTCTTATAACTGGGGATGTGGCTTTATTCAGAATTAACCAATCACATTCAAACTCATGTTAAATAGAAGTCATTACACACCTGCCATCATTTAAAGTGACTCTGATTAATCACAAATAAAGTTAAGCTGTTCTAGTAGGATTTTCCTGACATTTTCTTAGTTGCATCTCAGAGCAAAAGCCATGGTCCGCAGAGAGCTTCCAAAGCATCAGAGGGATCTCATTGTTGAAAGATATCAGTCAGGAGAAGGGTACAAAATAATTTCCAAAGCATTACATATACCATGGAACACAGTGAAGACAGTCATCATCAAGTGGAGAAAATATGGCACAACAGAGACATTACCAAGAACTGGACGTCCCTCCAAAATGTATGAAAAGACGAGAAGAAAACTGGTCAGGGAGGCTTCCAAGAGGCCTACAGCAACATTAAAGGAACTGCAGGAATTTCTGGCAAGTACTGGCTGTGTGCTACATGTGACAACAATCTCCCGTATTCTTCATATGAATGGGCTATGGGGTAGGGTGGCAAGACGGAAGCCTTTTCTTACAATGAAAAACATCCAAGCCCGGCTGAAGTTTGCAAAAACAAACATCAAGTCCCCCAAAAGCACGTGGGACAATGTGTTATGGTCTGATGAAACCAAGGTTGAACTTTTTGGCCATAATTCGGAGGTATGTTTGGTGCAAAAACAACACTGCACATCACCCAAAGAACACCATACCCACAGTGAAGCATGGTGGTGGCAGCATCATGCTTTGGGGCTGTTTCTTCAGCTGGAACCGGGGCCTTAGTCAGGGTGGAGGGAATTATGAACAGTTCCAAATACCAGGCAATTTTGGCACAAAACCTTCAGGCGTCCGTTAGAAAGCTGAAGAGGAAGTTCACCTTTCAGCACGACAATGACCCAAAGCACACATCCAAATCCATGAAAGCATGGCTTCACCAGAAGAAGATTAATGTTTTGGAATGGCCCAGCCAGAGCCCAGACCTGAATCCAATTGAACATCTCTGGGGTGATCTGAAGAGGGCTGTGCACAGGAGATGTCCTCGCAATCTGACAGATTTGGAGCGCTTTTGCAAAGAAGAGTAGGCAAATATTGCCACATCAAGATGTCCCATGCTAATAGACTCCAACCCAAAAAGACTGAGTGCTGTAATAAAATCAAAAGGTGCTTCAACAAAGTATTAGTTTAAGGGTGTGCACACTTATGCAACCAGGTTAGTGTGATTTTTTTGTTGTTTTTTTTCTCCCCCTCAAAGATTTCAGTTTGTTTTTCAATTGAATTGTTCACGTTATAGGTCACATTAAAAGGTGGAAAAAGTTCTGACATGATTTATCTTTGTCTCATTATTTTACAAAACAAAAACCTGCCATTTTTACAGGGTGTGTAGACTTTTTATGTCCACTGTAGCTGTAGCTTATGCTTTCAGTACTAGATTCATTCTCGGATCCTTTGATTGGGTGGAAAACATGTCAGTTCATGCTGCAAGTCTATGGAACGAGTTAAGAACCATGAGCCTCCTAGGTTTTGTATTGAAGTCAATGTACCCAGTGGAGGACAGAAGCTAGCTGTGTGTGCTGCTGAGGCTACTATTGACCTTCATTGCAGAACAGTGTGTTTTAATCAATTATTTGGTGACAAGTGAATATATTTAGTATGTTATTTTTTATGTTGTTTCACAATTTATATTTTCATGAAGTTCACTGAGGAAGATGGTCCTCCCCTTCCTCCTCTGAGGAGCCTCCACTGGTCAAAAAATATATAATATTGATGGACACATAGCTACAGAGAACTCATGGCTGTCTGAGTCTTACCATATTGGCACGGGCTATGGCTGTAACCTGAGTGGCAGGACAAACCATGCAGGTACACTACCTTCCCTTTTCCACTGAGAGAAGGTGACTGACATTCCTCTGTGTGCCTTCTCCACACAGACCCAGGATATCTCTGTTTAAGCCAAGGACACCGGACACGGTCTATGAATCCTGTCACACCAGTGGCAGGCAATTAGAGAGCTGTAAAGTTCATGGTTTACGATAGAGTGGATCCTCGCCAGCCAAACCCTTGATTGTTCCTAGGATGAATTTCACTAGACGCAGGGAATTTCACTTTGTGGGACCCTGGGTTTGTTTTGATCATGTCGGAGGGATTTCTAGGTCAGTGAGATGTGTTTCACACATAATCTACTAATTCTACCAATTGAAGCCAAACATAATTTAGACAAGGGTAGCTAGGCAACCACATACTGCAAGTCCTATAACCAATGGCAGGGGAAAACTTGCCTGGATGTTGGACTGCAACTGAAATTCAGTGTGCGTCCTAAATGGTACCCTATTTCCTATATAGTTCACTACTATAGCTCACTACTTTTCCAATTTAGGGCCTTGTCAAAAGTAGTGCACTTTATAGAGAATAGGATGTCATTTGGGACACAGTCCCAGTCAGCCCAGGGCCTGGGGAGACCTGGCAGATGAGAGCCCACCAACGCAGGTGGGTGCCTGGGTGGAAGCTCTAATGGGAAGCTATCCATCCCCACTGCCTGCCTGGCATAACCCTGTCCATCACCGGCCTCCCACCACCACGCCAGGGAAAACCAGCTGATAACACTGAGCTGTCAGCCACCCTAATCCCCCATCAATCAGAGGACAAAGGCTGTTGTCTGCCACACGGGCTAGGCGAAACGATGCAGAGCACATCAAACAGAGTCCCACCTGCACAGGGAGATACTAACCGTTTCAACAGAGCCACATAGAACATCCCTAGACAGCTGCATGCTAGCTGGGGCACATGATACTCAGATCACTAACACCTGGCTTTCTGGTGCTTACAAAGAAAGTGATTAAAAGTTATTTACAATGTGTCCCGTTGATTTGTAGCCTGGCATATACACTCTGTCCAGAAGAATACAATGGGGGTTTCAAGTATCTGTGTATCTATGGCTTGGAAATTATTTTGCAACGAAAACCAGTTTCTATTGGACAAATGCAGGTAAGTCCCTCCCCGTTTCGTACCATTTGCTTCCGCTTGGTTAATGGTAAACGGTTTCCGTTTCAAGAGTTAATGGATATAGCCTAATGTAGGAAAATATGTAGTAGACTATTGTTTAAAAATCAAATAAATAATAATTTAAGTGGCAAACAAACCAGATTAAAAGGGCGGGGGGTATAAAAACAAACGTCAGCCAAAGTAAAATACGTCAATATATTCCAAAAGAGCCCATTTTCCTTACCTGTTCCAGAATCTTTCGATACCTCTGGTTGGCTTGGTCTATCAACTCCCGAACTGTCCATTCTCCTTTACACGGAACGACCACTGCAGTTGCTCCAAAAGTTACAGTGACTTTCATGTTGTCTTTGTCATCCGAAAAAAAGTTATTTGAAGAACAGACCTTCTTTGATAATCTGTATATTCCTCTGTGATTCCTTCACATGCGAGAGGCTGCGAAGCGCTTGTTACCCCACAAGCCTCAACCGAAACCGGAGCAAAGGTGTCACTGGACAAATTTACAATGGCAAAATGACACGCGCGCATTAAAAAAGTACTACTCAAAACTACAGTTTACGATAATAAAAAATATTTGCTTTTCTCAATTATCGGTCAAATTAATAAACGGAGTAGCCTTCCTTGTTTTGTCGGCTGAAATATACCTGTTGGTCATTGCACTGACATCCGGAAGTTGATCAACATAAATCACGTCATGGTAGGTTTCCACTAGTTACCACAAACACAGAGTCAAAATTGGCTATAGTCCTATCGTAAAAAATGTATCAAATAAAAATGAATTTAAGGTTAGCAGTGTGGTTAGTTCTAAAATCAGATTTTAAGAAGATACGTTTTTGAAATGGGCATGGTTTATGACTGTGGCTGTGGTAACTAGTGACAACCCAATGTTCGGCTGTTGATAAACGTAACGATTGCTTCGAAAATGTATCTTCTCAAAGATTCAACTTCCTCGTCTTTCCTACTTTAAGCCATTTTCTTTTTAACATGACAATGATTGTAAACTATGTAGAGCCTGTTTACCATAAACCCTGCTTTGATTTTATACCCTAAGGTAAGTTTTAAAAAGTTACAAATTCAAAGCGGCAACATGCTTAGCAAAAAAACACGACCAAATAAATCACTGCCGAAACTTTGTTAAAGGGCCAATACGTCAATTATGGCGAGTGAATGAGAGCTTAACATGCTGACCACCGCCACATAAAGTCCAAAGAAAAAACCTGAAGGAGGAAAGATTACTAGAAATGAACTGGGTTTAATCTGTGCATTCATTGTCGGGGGCAGAACCTTGTGCATTTCAGGTAAAAAAAAAAAACTCAATGTTTATGTCCCAGGACAAATTAGCTAGCAACAGCAGGCTAGCTAGCTAAATTGCCATAAATGTTTAATGATTTTTGACTTGTCCCCAAATAATATAGTTGGTTCAGAGTTTGTTTTGATATTTCAACCTGCGTGTCTGGTGGGGTGGACAAAATCAACAAGCGTGTGATGGCACACGAGCGGTGTGGTCAGCATGTAATTCCAACACAAAGCCATGGTATTCAAGCCTCAGCCTTAGCATAAGAGACTTGTTGATATGGAATATTTTTGTTTAGGTTATTCAATTTATTCCTCAAGCAGGCCAACTTTGCTAATTTGAAATCCCTGAAAATGTCTGTTTAATTTGGTGAGATGGAACATTATTATTTAATCTTAAATTCAGTTTTTCTGCATCTTCTAACTGCTGAGTAGGAAATGTCGCCATATCGTCAATTATCAAGGAACCTACCAGGTACGACCTTAAATATGTAAACACGAGCGCCCTCATAAATATCATCCTGACCAACCTGCCCACTAAATACACCTCTGTTGTCTTCAACCACGATCTCAGCGATCACTGCCTCGTTGCCTGCGTCCGTAATGGGTCCGCGGTCAAACGACCACCCCTCATCACTGTCAAACGCTCCCTAAAACACTTCAACGAGCAGGCCATTCTAATCGACCTGGCTCGGGTATCCTGGAAGGATATTGACCTCATTCCGTCAGTAGAGGATGCCTGGTTATTCTTTAAAAGTGCTTTCCTCACCATCTTAAATAAGCATGCCCCACTCAAAAAAGTTCTGAACCAGGAACAGATATAGCCCTTGGTTCACTCCAGACTTGACTGCCCTTGACCAGCACAAAAACATCCTGTGGTTTACTGCACTAGCATCGAATAGCCCCCGCGATATGCAACTTTTCAGGGAAGTTAGGAACCAATATACACAGGCAGTTAGGAAAGCAAAGGCTAGCTTTTTCAAGCAGAAATTTGCATCTTGTAGCACAAACTCCAAAAAGTTCTGGGACACTGTAAAGTCCATGGAGAATTAGAGCACCTCCTCCCAGCTGCCCACTGCACTGAGGCAAGAAAACACTGTCACCACCGGTAAATCTACGATAATTGAGAATTTCAATAAGCATTTTTCTATGGCTGGCCATGCTTTCCACCTGGCTACCCCTACCAAGGTCAACAGCTCTGCACCCCCCACAGCAACTTGCCCAAGCCTCCCCCATTTCTCCTTCACCGAAATCCAGATAGCTGATGTTCTGAAAGAGCTGCAAAATCTGGACCCCTACAAATCAGGTGGGCTAGACAATCTGGACCCTCTTTCTAAAATTATCCGCTGCAATTGTTGCAACCCCTATTACTAACCTGTTCTATCGTCTGAGATCCCTAAAGATTGGACAGCTGCAGTGGTCCTCTTCAAAGGGGGAGACACTCTGCACCCAAACTGTTACAGACCTATATCTATCCTACCCTGGCTTTCTAAAGTCTTCGAAAGCCAAGTTAACAAACAGATCACCGACCATTTCAAATCCCGCCGTACCTTCTCCGCAACGCAATCTGGTTTCCCAGCGGGTCGTGGGTGCACCTCAGCCATGCTCAAGGTCCTAAACGATATCATATCCGCCACCGATAAAAGACAATACTCTGCAGCCATATTCATCGACCTGGCCAAGGCTTTCGACTCTGTCAATCACCGCATTATTATTGGCAGACTCAACAGCCTTGGTTTCTCAAATGACTGCTTCACCTGGTTCACCAACTACTTCTCAGATAGAGTTCAGTGTGTCAAATCGGAGGGCCTGTTGTCCGGACCTCTGGTAGTCTCTATGGGGGTGCCACAGGGTTCAATTCTCGGGTCGACTCTTTTCTTTGTATACATCAATGATGTCGCTCTTGCTGCTGGTGATTCTCTGCTCCACCTCTACGCAGACGACACCATTCTGTATACATCTGGCCCTTCTTTGGACACTGTGTTAACTAACCTCCAGACGAGCTTCAATGCCATTAAATGCCAGTAAAACTAAATGCATGCTCTTCAACCGATCGCTGCCCGCACCTGCCCGCCCGTCTATCATCACTACTCTGGACGATTCTGACTTAGAATATGTGGACAACTACAAATACCTAGGTGTCTGGTTAGACTGTAAACTCTCCTTCCAGACTCACATTAAGCATCTCCAATCCAAAATTAAATCTAGAATCGGTTCCTATTCCTCAACAAAGCATCCTTCACTCATGATGCCAAACATACCCTCGTAAAACTGACTATCCTACCGATCCTTGACTTCGGCGATGTCATTTGCAAAATAGCCTCCAACACTCTACTCAGCAAATTGGATGCAGTCTATCACAGTGCCATACGTTTTGTCACCAAAGCCCAATATACTACCCACCACTGCGATCTGTATGCTCTCGTTGGCTGGCCCTCGCTACATATTCGTTGCCAAACCCACTGGCTCCAGGTCATCTAAGTCTTTGCTAGGTAAAGCCCGCCTTATCTCAACTCACTGATCACTATGGCAGCACCTGCCCGTAGCACGCGCTCCAGCAGGTATATTTTACTGGTCATCCCCAAAGCCAACTCCACGTTTGGTCGCCTTTCCTTCCAGTTCTCTGCTGCCAATGACTGGAACGAATTGCAAAAATCACTGAAGCTGAAGACTTATATCTCCCTCACTAAATTTAAGCATCAGCTGTCAGAGCAGCTTACCGATCATTTCACCTATACACAGCCCATCTGTAAAATAGCCCGCCCGACTACTTCATCCCCATATTGTTATTTATTTTTTTGCTCCTTTGCACCCCAGTATCTCTACTTGCACGTTCATCTTCTGCACTATCCATCACTCCAGTGTTTAATTGCTCAATTGTAATTATTTTGCCACTATGGCCTATTTATTGCCTTACCTCCCTAATCTAACTACATTTGCACACACTATATATAGTGTTTTGTATTGTGTTATTGACTGTACATTTGTTTATCCCATGTGTGACTCTGTGTTGTTTTTGTCGCACTGCTTTGCTTTATCTTGGCCAGCTCGCAGTTGTAAATGAGAACTTGTTCTCAACTGGCCTACCTGGTTAAATAAACGTGAAATAAAAAAATGGCTTCCACCTATCCAATTCACTGGTTTGCAGTCGATTTGGAATTCAGAATTAGTCCACTCCCTCACCCCATTTACAGCGCAACCACAACTCACTACCCTCGTCTCTATCACATCCACTCAACTCATCCCCTCCTCCCATTCCTGACAGGATCCCATAAATATCTCACCCATCTCTCTTCTATCCTCAAAATAATCATTTAATTATTCTGTCATCTCATTACTACTGTAAACAGCTGGTAAATTGCTTTTACATTTTAAATAGCACATTCATGCATATAGACAGACTCCCCCTCTTATTCTGTCTGTTTCCTTTTTCTAAAGGGAGTTTCTTTGGCCACATCTACCCCAAAAGCGCAAACTGATGGATCCATATAGGATGCGTCCCAAATGGCACCCTATTCAGGGAGTAGGGTGCCATTTGGGACGCAGTCATAATCACAACAATCAATTACTTTTTCTGGCATTGTAATCCCCTCTAGATATCCCTACTATGAACTGAACAATGCCTCCTTCCCTCTGCTCATCTCATCAGTAGAGAGAGAGAGAGAGAGAGAGAGAGAGAGAAAAAAAAAACATCTGTGTAGGTAGCCCAGGCCAAGCTAGCCAATCCTGCATTGTGTCCTGTCCTCCTCTCTGGTGGACTGTTTATCCCACACACACTCAGAATAAAAATGTATGTTGGATTACACAGTCTTACACCTAGCATTTCATCGCCATTGAGGAGAAATATGATTCAATTGATGTTTTCCCCCACAATGTGATTGTAGTAGGACTAACTGTATAGTACTGTGGACTTGGCAGTGGTCAAACCCATTCAACTTACATGAGTACATGAGTGTCATTGTAGGGGCATTATTGTGCTGCGGTATTGTCAATGTCCATACTGGAGCAGTGGCAGGTGAAGGATGAAAGCCATTACACAGACATTGGTGCTCCAGTGTGGTCATGCATTAAGACTCAACACAAAAGAAAGAGATACATTATTGTCTCAGTGAGAGCGGTTCAGTCAACTATGGCACACACTAATCTTGCTGTTCTTTCCTTTATCTCTATGAATCAATCACATGTATTTTACATCAGCAGTTGTCACAAAGTGCTTATACAGATACCAAGCCTGAAACCCTAAGAGCAAGCAACACAGATGTAGAAGCACAGTGGCTAGGAAAAACCTACTAGAAAGGCAGGAACCTAGGAAGAATCCTAGAGAGGAACCAGTATCCCTCAATTATGTGTAGTACTTACTGTAGCATTTTGTAGTATAGAATACTATGCAGTACAGGGATGGGCAACTGGCGGCTCCCCTTTTGTAGGCAAACGGATACATTTTTGGAACTCAGTCAGGGTCTCCACTTAATGTTGAGAGTTAGAATAATACAATACACAAGGTGCAATTTTGAAATTTGGTTGTGCAGTAGCAGTTTTTCTCTTGTTATGTCAGTCACTGACTGTCACTCAATTAGTCAGCTAACATTTTGTAGATTGGTAAATTCGTCTAGCCAGCTATCTAAACTTGTAGTAATCATGGTTGAATTACCGACCGCGGGCCCCAATTGATTTTGTTAGTCACTGTCATGGCAAACATTTCTCTCCACCCTGTGGCAAAATGTATAGAATTCCAGGAAATGAACTCTAAATCTACATATTTTTCTCTCCACTGTCAAGAGGGAGGGTTTGACTGGATGTGGGTACACAGATCTATGATCCACTGTGGCCCCTCATGATGAGTTCAGATTTTCTGTGACCCCCACGCCAATCAAAGTTGCCCATATCTTCGATAGTAAATATTACAGTATTATCCCAAAAAATTATGAAATACTACAGTAATGTCCACAAAAACACTACAGTCCGCAGAAACATGACAGTTTAACCAAGAAGCCAGCCGCACCAATGTGTCGGAGGAACCACCGTACACCTGGCGACTGTGTCAGCATATATTATGCCCGGCCTGTCACAGGAGTCGCTAGTGCATGATGGGACAAGAAGATCCCTGCCAGCCAAACCTTCCCCTAACCCAGACAACGCTGGGACAATTGTGCGCCACCCCATGGGTCTCCCGGTCACGACAGAGCCTGGACTCGAACCAGGATCTCTAGCGGCACAGCTAGCACTGCGATGCAGTGCCTTAGACCACTGCACCACATGGGAGGCCTGTGTTCCCATAAATACTATAGTATTTATGCCATAGTATAAAATTTATTTTTTTTTCATGTGGGGAGGCTTGAAACAGCATGTCCTGGACAAGGTAGCAGATCCGGTGAACAGGTCAGGGTTCCATAGCCGCAGGCAGAACAGAAGAAACTGGATCAGCAGCACGACCAGGTGGACTGGGGACAGGAACAGCCAGGAGTCGTCAAGCCAGGTAGTCCTGAGTCATGGTCCTATGGGAGGGGAGACAGAGAGATTTCACTTTTGTTTATTATCTATTTCACTTGCTTTGGCAATGTAAACATATGTTTCCCATGCCAATAAAACCCATTGAATTGAATTACACCAGATAGGACAGACTGGCCCTAACGCCCGACACATAAACTATTGCAGCATAGATTCTGGGGACTGAAACAGAGGGGGTCAGGGGACATTGTGGCCCCCTCCAAATTTAGGTATGATATAATCCCACCCACTTTACCAAAGCACAGCCCCCACACCACAAAAGGGATATCAACAGTCCACTAATTTACTACTCTGAGACCAGACTGAGTCACGTCAGTGACTTAAGCCATTCAATTTGAGTATAGCTGGCATGACATGATGCTCCCTGACCCTCCTAGGGGCTGCATGGGTAAGTGCGAGCAAGCCAGTCACTCAGCCCCCGTAATAGGTTCAAAGGCAGAGAATACCAGTGGAGAGAGGGGAGGTGGTCAGACAGAGACAGCAAGGGTGGTTCGTCACTTCAGTGCCTTGCCATTCACGTTCGCACCCCTGGGCCAGACTGCAAGTAAATAGGCAGCGTAAGTGCAGGGTAAGTGCAGTTTCATAGTGCAAGTGCTAAGTATAATTAGTCTAACATTTTGTTAAGTTGCAGAATTGCATTCAGAATTTTTAACCTTAGGTAGTCTGTACCTGTGGCCAGACGGAAGGAGCTGGAATTCAGGGTGGAGTGGATGGGAAGAGTCAACTGCTATTTTATTCTCCATATGGCAGGCTCTGCCCAGGTAGAGAGATGACAGTTCTTGCTGTTGCTGCCCCATGATTTTTCTGCTATTTTTGACTATAGTGCCCAACCAATTGTTCTGCGCAACCTTGATATTCCCAAACAAGCAGGTTAAGCAGTAGGACAGAATGATATCAATGAATGATTTATAAAAGAGAACCATGATGGTTAGATCAACATTAAAAAAGTGCAGTTTCCGTAGGAAATACAGTCTCTGTTGGTTTTTCTTAAAAATAGCATCAGTACACTGATCCCAGTACAGCTTGTTGTCAATGACTAGCCCAAGGTATTTGTACTCCACTATTTCAATGGCCTCACCTTTTATCAGTGATGGTGTGTGCATGGCAGTGTTCCTTCGAAAGTCAATCACCATGTCCTTTGTTTTTGATGTATTTAATTTTAGATGGGATGACTCACACCATCGTGCCTGCGTCTCTCATAGATCGGCAGACCATTACTTAAAAATGGAGCTCTATGGGAGAAAGCCCTGCCTCCAGCTGTTTGCTTAGAAATTCTAGGAACAATAAGGAGGCCTGTGTCTTGTGACCGTAGAGTATGTGTAGGTATGTACGGCAGTACCAAATCGAAAAGATAGGTAGGAGCAAGTCGACGTCATAGATGCTACCAGAGGTAAGTGGGAGTCTATACATCCTGATTGTAACGCTAAACAAAGTATAACATACCTCTTTCTACTGTTCCTCTTGCACCTGAAAAGTGTAACGTCCTCCACCCATAGTTCCTTTTTCTTCAATATGGATCCTTTTTGCACACAATACCTACATTTTTATAAGGGGAAGAACAATAGAAAGCACATTCATAAGGTCCTTTGTCCTGTTGACTCTTTGTTCTCTGATGTCACTTCCCTTTTGATCAGCCAGTGTAGTTGTTTGCTGATCCACCTGTCCCACTGGTCTGGTAGGTAGAGGTAAAACATTACCGTATGTGTTTGGCAATATGCTCAGCACAAAATAGTTCCCACTGTCATCCATCCCTACAGAGAATGCGAAAGAGGGCTTGTGTGTGTGTGTGTGTGTGTGTGTGTGTGTGTGTGTGTGTGTGTGTGTGTGTGTGTGTGTGTGTGTGTGTGTGTGTGTGTGTGTGTGTGTGTGTGTGTGTGTGTGTGTGTGTGTGTGTGTGTGTGTGTGTGCACGCACGTGCATTTGGGATTAACTTCTACTATATTACACAGTAAAAATCGCAGGATGTTTTTGTGTCTAACTTTCCGGAAGTGCAATTTTGAGGGTAGTTGTCACGGTCAATAATGTTGTTGATTTGCTTTCAGATTTCGATCAATGGCAGGTTTTTAAAGAGCAGAATTGACTGGTTCACAGCAGTCGTGCCACCACCTCTGTGTTTTAGCTCAGTGTGGGATCAGGTTTTGTCAATAGCCGTCCTCCTGCTTACAATAACAGGCAAAAACAGTAACACGGATTACTCAAGAGTCCCACAGAGGGAGCGTCATGTCCGGTCGTGTGTGTGTGTGTGTGTGTGTGTGTGTGTGTGTGTGTGTGTGTGTGTGTGTGTGTGTGTGTGTGTGTGTGTGTGTGTGTGTGTGTGAAACATATCCACATCTTTTTATCTCAAGGGTTTTGTCATCCTCCTTTCAACAACTGGAAGACATAGATCCAATCCATTTGATCTGTCTTCACTGTTATTAGAGGTTAAGCATCCAGTATGTGTGCCGATAAATCAAAGGATGCCTTTGCCTTGGATGTATTGTTTTTTCAGGGATATTCTCACTCCATAAATGTTATGGGAGATGAGGCCGCGGGAATCAGGATGTAACACACACACACACACTCACAGTGAGAGAGTTGCACAAACACACAGAGAGCTGTGCAAACAGAGGGAGCGCCAGGTCTTCTGTTTTCATTTTCAGTCGAGGATTCGGCGGGCAGCTAGCAATGTTTTAACAACCCCAATTCAATTTCAGATGGTAACCAAACAACGGCGGGGTTGTGTGTCAGAACCGCCTCGGGCCATCTCTTGAACTCCCAATGTTGTTGTGGAGACAAGGTAGATAGAAACAGGGTAATGTAACTAGACATTTCATGTGCTTATGTCATTGATAATTCATTAATGTGTTAATGTAAGTTTTAAGTGTTGTCCATAATGGCCCCAAGTTGCCCCTAACTACAAATGCAGGACCTTTAGCCTATATATTAACCAGTCCCCTTGGCCTTTACCAATAGAAGGGTAGGAGAATATGTCAACCCAGACCAATGGTTAAGGTCTACCTACCCTGAATGTCAGCCGCTTTACACTGTCTGTGATCTAAAGAGTGTGTGTATAGGTGCTTGCATGCACGTGTGTGTGTCTATCTGTGTGCATGTGCGTGCGTCTTTTTTGTCAGGGCACCAGGGTGATCATGTATCAAGAGGCGGGTTCGTGGGTAGATGGCTTTGGTAATGTTGACATGAATAGAGTATAGTATTCTCTCTCTCCACTCATAACTATTCTCTCCAGGCCCAAAACCTCCACAATGAAAAAAACACATGTAACCATTCTCATCCATATCCTGAAGGAAGGCTGTTGTGTGGGTAACGAGATCTTCAGTTTCTTGGCAATTTCTCGCATGGAATGTCCTTCATTTCTCAGAACAAGAATAGACTGATGAGTTTCAGAAGAAAGTTCTTTGTTTCTGGCCATTTTGAGTCTGTAATCGAAGCCACAAATGCTGATACTCCAGATCCTCAACTAGTCTAAAGAAGGCCAGTTTTATTGCTTCTTTAAACAGGACAACAGTTTTCAGCTGAACTAACATAATTGCAAAATGGTTTTGTAATGATCAATTAGCCTTTTTAAAATGATAAACTTGGATTAGCTAACACAACGTGCCATTGGAACACAGGAGTTATGGTCGCTGATAATGGGCCTCTGTACGCCTATGTAGATATTCCATAAAAAAATCTGCCGTTTCCAGCTACAATAGTCATTTACAATTTGATGTAATTTTAATGGACCAAAAATTTGCTTTTCTTTCAAAAACAAGGACATTTCTAAGTGACCCTAAACTTTTGAACGGTAGTGTATACAATTAAAAGCATTACATTACATTTCACAACAGATTTCACAACACATTGTGTTCCCTCAGGCCACTACTCTACTACCACATATGTACAACACAAAATCCATGTGTACGTGTGTAGAGTGCGTGTGTGTGCGTGTGTGTCTCTTAATTACAAGGATGTAATTATGTTTCCTATGGGGAAACTATAAAAGAAAATAGGTGTATGTGTGATTATATGGCCAGGAGCTTTTCTTTACCATGTGACCTGATCAGGTTTTCATGAGGCTATAGGGCCCGGATATATTCCTTGTCAGTAACATGGTCAAGAAACACTCTATACATGTCTACCACAATAAGAGTCATATCTCCATGCAACGGTGGTGAATCGAAGAGTTTATCAAGTGATTTCTGAGTTTCTCACCCTGTTCCCTATTTTCTATTCACCTCAATGGGTAAATGGGAAGCTGTAAAAAGCAGATAGGTACCAGACGCCCACACACACATGCACACATTCTCTAATGGATCAAATTAGTTTGCTGTCACACAAACGTGTTTCTTACTCCTCTCATCCTGTCGTTTTTTTCCCCTTTCTTTCTTTTCCTCTTTTTTGTATTTTACTCCTCGCCCTAGCTGCCGCCGGAAAGAGTAAGTGGGTAATAGTAAAACTACGTTGATGAGAGTTGCTTTAATTTAAGTTATTTATACCAAATCAAATCAGTTTAATTGTCACGTGCGCCGAATACAACAGGTAGACCTTACAGTGAAATGCTTAATTACAGGCTCTAACCAATAGTTCAAAAAAAGTATTAGGTGAACAATAGGTAAGTTAGTCAGGCTGATTGAGGTAGTATGCACATGTAGATATGGTTAAAGTGACTATGCATATATGATGAACAGAGAGTAGGAGTAGCGTAAAAGAGGGGTTGGCGGGTGGGACACAATGCAGATAGCCCGGTTAGCCAATGTGTGGGAGCACTGATTGGTCGGCCCAATTGAGGTAGTATGTACATGAATGTATAGTTAAAGTGACTATGCATATATGATAAACAGAGAGTAGCAGCAGCGTAAAAAGAGGGGTTAAGGGGGGCACACAATGCAAATAGTCCGGGTAGCCATTTGATTACCTGTTCAGGAGTCTTATGGCTTTGGGGTCAGACAGAGACAGCCTTTTTGTCCTAGACTTGGCACTCCGGTACTGCTTGCCATGCGGTAGTAGAGAGAACAGTCTATGACTGGGGCGATTTTTTTTTTGACACCACCTGGTGTAGAGGTCCTAGATGGCAGGCAGTTTAGCCCCAGTGATGTACTGGGCCGTACGCACTACCCTCTGTAGTGCCTTGCGGTCGGAGGCTGAGCAATTGCCGTACCAGGCAGTGATGCAACCAGTCAGGATGCTCTCGATGTTGCAGCTGTAGAACCTTTTGAGGATCTCAGGACCCATGCCAAATCTTTTTAGTTTCCTGAGAGGGAGTAGGCTTTGTTGTGCCCTCTTCACAACTGTCTTGGTGTGTTTGGACCATTCTAGTTTGTTGTTGATGTGGACACCAAGGAACTTGAAGCTCTCAACCTGCTCCACTACAGCCCCGTCGATGAGAATGGGGGCGTGCTCGGTGCTCCTTTTCCTGTAGTCCACAATCATCTCCTTAGTCTTGGTTACGTTGAGGGAAAGGTTGTTATTCTGGCACCACCCGGCCAGGTCTCTGACCTCCTCCCTATAGGCTGTCTCGTCGTTGTCGGTGATCAGGCCTACCACTGTTGTGTCGTCTGCAAACGTAATGATGGTGTTGGAGTCGTGCCTGGCCATGCAGTCGTGGGTGAACAGGGAGTACAGGAGGGTACTGAGCACGCACCCCTGGGGAGCTCCAGTGTTGAGGATCAGCGTGGCAGATGTGTTGCTGCCTACCCTCATGCGCTCTCTTTGCGGGAGATCTTTCAAAAAAATATAATTGTCCATGTCGACTGCAGCATAACCACATTTTCTGCCTAATCATGGCGAGAGCGACGTCTAACATTGATTGGGTGAAGTATGTGCTGTGTTTACAACAAAAGCAAACGAGGTGGACATGAAAGAGCGAGGGAACAGAGTGAAACTGGCTTGCCGCTGCCATGAATCTCACACTTTTAATGAGCCTAAATGGCACCTTTTTGCTTGTCATTCGAAATATCCTGGTTGTCTGCACAGTCGAGATAAACCTCTAAAGCTAGAGAGTCATACTATACGTTCACATATTCAAGTTGTTTCTTGATAACAAGCTGATATGCGTCCAGTTTATGAAGGGGCGGAGGGATACGTTTGGTGATATCATTCAGTCTTGAGCTGTTCTGTTACAGTAGCTACAAAGATTTGCTTAGATATAGTTTCCTCTAGTGAAGAGATTGATGCCATACAGTGGCTCTATCAGTATTTCCTTGCAACTTATTTACTCGCCTCCTTCTCAAACCCCATTGGAGAAGAAGGCCAATACCGTTGGGAAGAAGGCGAGAAATAGGATGCAAGGAATCCCAGGAAATGAATTGAGATAGAGCCTGTCACACTGTGACGTGTGACTACTGAGTATTATTTAAACCTTCCGCTTTGAGCAGGATGTGTCAATGTATAGTCTTTGAGCAGAATTACTGTCCACAAAAAAACTAGTTTTAAAGCAGTGGAGGCTGCTGGGGGGAGGATGGCGAATAGAATGGCATCAAACCATGTTTGATGTATTTGATATCATTCCACTGATTCCACTCCAGCCACTACCATGAGCCCGTCCTCCCCAATTAAGGTGCCACCAACCTCCTGTGTTTTGAAAACCTTTGTTTTTCTGGAAGATGTTCTGCGCCATTATCCCTACGTTTTCCCCCATGTGGGCCAGCCCCCTAGCAATTCGAGCTCAACCAATGAGCTTTAACCCCTCGCCATTTGAGTGACAGCTAGCAAGAGGCACATCATGCAAACACAGCAGAGCGAAAGAGAGCAATGACGTGGTGCACATACATTGACTGTACAAAACATTAAGAAAACCTTCCTAATATTGAGTTGTCGAAAGCATTCCACAGGGATGCTGGCCCATGTTAACTCCAGTTCTTTTCACAGTTGTGTCAAGTTGGCTGGATGTCCTTTGGGTGGTGGACCATTCTTGATACACTTGGGAAACTGTTGAGCGTGAAAAACCCAGCAGCGTTGCAGTTCTTGACACAAACCAGTAAGCCTGGCACCTTAAATGCATAACTTAAATGCATTTAATAAATAAAGATCTTTAGGGTTACGGTATATTTTGGAGTGTTATGCATTTTCATAAACAATGTGGGATGGCAGTATCAAATGTATGTGAACCGGAGAATATCTACACAAATAAATATTGTCCAGTACCCTGTTCATAGGGATTTTAATATTTTGTCTTTCCCATTCACCCTCTGAATGGCACACATGCACAATCCATGTCTCAAGGCTTAACAATCCTTCTTTAACTGGTCTCCTCCGTTTCATTCCCATCTTTGTTTCCGGTTTTGCGCCCCCTCGGGCTCTTGCGGTGGGGAAGATCTTCGTGGGCTATACTCAGCCTTGTCTCAGGGTAGTAAGTTGGTGGTCTGTTTATATCCCTCTAGTGGTGTGGGGGCTGTGCTTTGGCAAAGTCGGTGGGGTTATATCCTGCCTGGTTGGCCCTGTCCGGGGGTATCGTTGGACGGGGCCACAGTGTCCCCCCGTCTCAGTCTCCAGTATGTATGCTGCAATAGTCTATGTGTCGGGGGGCTAGAGTCAGTCTTTCCTATCTGCTGTAATTCTACTGTCTTATCTGGTGTCCTGTGTGAACTTACTTATACTCCCTCTAATCGCCCCATCTCTCTCTTCCCTCCCGAAGCACCTGAGCCCAAAGGACCATGCCTCAGGACTACCTTGCCTGATGACTCCTGGCTGTCCCCATCCCCAGTCCACCTGGTTGCAGGTGTTCATAATGTTTTGTACACTCAGTGTATTGTAATACGCAATTTTCGGGGGCCACTTTTGGCTCATGAGCACTACTTTCAAAACTACTAGCTAAAAAGCATACAGAAGTACCAGAGAATCTCTTTAAGGGTGATGAGACTTTCCTGATTTAAAGCTGATTAAAGACGCTCCTGATCAGAGTGACTTTAATGACAACTAACTAATTATGTATAACCTTTATAAAAGGCCATCTTATTAGCATAATGGATAGTTTAGTTTGGATGCACTGATCAAGCTCCATTCAAACTAACATCTGTCAAGTTCTTCAGTAGAGTGTAAACATAAATGTGTAAGCTCATTTAAGGACCTGTAGGTTAAGGCAGATTTCTCTGTCAAGATGAGCTTGTTGGTGTGTGTGTGTGTGGTACTCGTCATCACATCACACCACATTAACACGTGTGTCAACGGCGGCACCAGAACTAATGATGTTCCATCAACCAAACACAGTCCAATAAGTTATGTAAATATGCACTAAATACAAATCCACACCCATCACACATCATCATTTAACCCCAATAGTCCCCTCCAAAAGGTATGCACTATAAGCTCAGCATATAATAAGAGTACGGTTGGTTCCCTGTCTGTATTACCCCCCACATTGATGGCCATATTTAATAGAGAGAGAATGGAGAGAAGGATGGGGGGGGGGGGGGACAGCAAAAATAGTAAGAAAAGAGAATAACAGAGATCAAAATGGCCCTACTGCCATTCAAAAAACAATAATCATTCCAAATCTGTAGAAGACAGGCACAATGCAACCTTTTCACATAATGGATCGCTCGTCTAGACCAGAACAATTACTGTATAATTGGTTCATCAGACCAACTCGGATTCACCTGACTTTGACTTGGATCCAAACACTGGATGGTCAGAGAACAATGTGCCACCTGTAAGGCTGACTGGTCACTGGAGCAGAGCGGACATCCCCTGTGTCTGTGGAGGTGGTAGGTTGGTGAACACTGGTCGATGAGGGATAAGTGGAACCAGTCAGGGCTTGTCCGGAGTCATGTCGTACAGCTGAGGATATCTGATTACCTCCATGGAGGTGTGAACAGATGGTTGTGCAGTCTGTCTGTGTATGTCTGTCTGTCGATCTGTTTCCTTACCCTATCCAGACGCTGCCTCACCACATGGTTACGTTCCCAATTGATTGCTACTTTCTCAGAGCCTTTAAGAATAGTTCTGACTGATGTGAAGGGAAGACATAAGAAAATGTGTCTGTTTTCTTTTGACCTGTTATAGGAAGCTTGGCTGCATAGCTCTGTTATCACATCACGGAAACAGTCTCTCGTTTCTCATAGAGGATGAACACTGCCCCCCAAAGGTGTGTTCTTCATTACATCCAGCACATGACTTTTTCTCATTGATCCATTCAACTAGCTATTCATCAGTGCACACAGTAGCAAAGTGTTTCGCAACAAAAAATTCTATCTGCATTTGAACAAGTTTAGGTAGTCGCTGCCTGTTTCAGTCTGATTTCTTCCATTTGGTGCTAGGGAATACAATCCTACAAAACTTTGATTCTATTGTCTACTCTAACCAATTATGTAATTTGTGGCTACCTTATTTATTTATCTTTAAGTATTTATTGTAGGTGTGCATTTTCCCTTCTCAAGACCACTGATATGTAGGCTATAACCATGCAATAGTATTGTCTACTTACCGTTGTCACGCCCTGATCTGTTTCACATGTCCTTTTGCTTGTCTCCACCCCCCCTCCAGGTGTCACTCATCTTCCCCATTATCCCTTGTGTATTTATACCTGTGTTTTCCGTCTGTCTGTGCCAGTTCGCCTTGTTTGTTCAAGCCTACCAGCGTTTGTCCTGTCAGCTCATGTCTTTTCCCAGAATCTCTTTTTCTCACCCTCCTGGTTTTTTACCTTTGCCTGTCCTGACCCTGTACCCGCCTGCGTGATCTCTCCGCCTGTCCCTGACCGCTGCCTGAGCCTGCCTGCCGTCCTGTACCTTGCTCCTACTCTGGTTTATCGACCACTGCCTGCCTTGACCTGTCGTTTGTCTGTCCCGGTGTTACACAAACATTGTTACTTCACACCGTCTGCACTTGGGTCTTAACTTCGTACCTGATAGTTGTGTTGATTACAGAGCTGAACCCATGTCTACACAGCTTGCTTGAACCCCAAAAGGCCCCATATTACTTTCATAGTGCACTACTTTTGACTAGGGCCTTAGGCAGTGATGTAGTGGTAGAAATGTACATGGGTAAATGCTGATCGGGATTAGAGAAGTAACACTCCCTATACTTTCAATGCACTTTTCTGCAAAAGGTGGGTAAACACTCGGCCAAAATAAAAAGGAAAAGTGCGTAAACGGCGTTTACATGCTTTTACCCTCCCATACACCACTGTCCTCAAGACCAGCTCATAGGGCTCTGGTCAAAAGTAGTGCACTATATAGGTAATTGAGGGCCATTTGGGATGCATTCTAACTCAAGGTTTAAATGAAAGCTGAAGCTATTTCTGTCTTCTGCTCCTCTGTAATTTGGACGGTGGATGAATCCATAGCTTCCCAACCTTCACAGCATGCTGGGGCTGTAATTTACTTAATCACTTGCAGGAACTGCAGTTGTCGTGATTCAATCGATACTGGTGTTTTTCCTCAGCAAAAGAAAGGAGGAGGAGGATAAAGATTGCTTTATTCTTACAAAGTAATGGTAAAGGAAATTGCCCAAAAATAGCTAGTCTGGGAAGGAATGAAGATTACCTTTCACTGACAAAATGCTGATTATCTAGATAACAGAGACATAGTTTAGGCTATAATTGTAAATAAGAATGTGTTCTTAATTGACTTGCCTAGTTAAATAAAGGTTCAATAAAAACAATACTTTTTTTTGTGACATTTTTACTCATTTTATTCCCTTTCCTATTCTTTAATTTTGACGTTCTGTAGTCTCCTCTTCTAGCAAGCCTGCCTGTGTCTTTCCTCTGCGAGAACCAGAGGAGTCGGGGTAGTCGTTTCCTCCCCGACCCCAGCACTTTCGTTCTGGGCCAGGGGGTGACAGGACGGGGGGGCATGGAAACCTGGGGAAAGGAGAGGGGGAGGAACGAAGGAACGGTGGCACACACTGCCCCGAGATGGCACGCGAGGGGTCGCTGGGGAGAAACAATGGGTGGGGGGTGTTCCTGAACCCCCGTTTCCATCCTCTCTTTCTATCTTTCTCTCTCTTTTATTCTGTGTGAAGGGAAACCTGAAGATTGAGTCATGTTCACTGCCAGTGGAGGCCATTTTGGATCTACTGCACTCTATCTCCTTGTCTATCTTTCTCAATGTGGAAACTGAGTAGGGGTGTGTAAAAAAAAAAAAAAAATGGTGTCTGGGCAGTGATCAGGAGCAGCCAAGGGTATTGTGGAGGTCCTCTCTAGTTTTAGGATCATGAATAAATGATGTGAGAACACAGACAAGGGGTTTGGAGTGGTGGGTGCAATAGTGAGTGGAACATTCAGTCTAGTTTAAAGGATCAGTGCAGTCAAAAACGTGACTTCCTGTGTTTTATTATATTTCCACACTTTGAGGTTGGAATAATACAGTGAAATTTGGAAAATTATGATAATGCCCTTTTAGTGTTAGAGCTGTTTGAAAAGACTGCCTGACATTTCAGCCTGTTTTGGTGGGATGGAGCTTTGGCCTGCCTTGTGACATGACCAGGCAGTAAATGAGTTAATAGACCAATAAGAAAGAGAGTTCCAAACCCCTCTGCCAATAACAGTTAGTTGTCTGTTTTCTACTTCCCACTCAGACCACTCCCAGACAGTCCTAGCAAAATTCTTGCTTGAGAAATTGCTCTTTGCTTAGAAGCTTTTTTTTTTTTTTTACAGTTTTATTTGAAAACGAAGGTACTTAATTGTAACCCAGAAAGGATTTGCTATTGAGATAAAAATGGCTGCATTGGACCTTTAACCAGGCTATGGGGCTGGTGGGTTAAAGAAAACTTAACTTTGCCATGAGAGACTGAGATGCTTGACATTTCAGTGGTAAAAAGAAATGCATTGTCTTACACACCAAAAAAAATGTATTGCAAATTCTGGAGAACATCCCCACTTACACAGAATGAGACCATAGGATTTTGAACAATCACAGTAACACAAACCCAAACCATAGAAATAGAATGAATTTAATATATTTGATTTCTATGACCCCATCTTCCCACACTGAGGTGACCCAAAGCTTTTACAGCTCTAGGGGTGCATCCCAAATGGAACCCTATTCCCTAGTCAATCAATTAAATGTATTTTATAAAGCCCATTTTACAACAGCAGATGTCACAAAGGGCTTATACAGAAACCCAGCCTAAAACCCCAAAGAGCAAGCAATGCAGATGTAGAAGCACAGTGACTAGGAAAAACTTCCTAGAAAGTCACTAGTAGTGCAATTTATAGGGAATAGGGTGTCATTTGAGACGCATACTAGCACACATGAAAGGCTCTTTGTAAACGAAGATTAAAAGTCTGACAATTCTCTTAGCTTTTGGTTTTTGGTCTGAGAGCATGCAGCCGTGCTCTCAACGAGACCACGGAGACACTGACACTGACGTAACATTGCCTCACCTGTCGAGGCTTTGAAGTGATAGGGATAAGCTCTCCTCATCTTTGAAGTGATAGGGATAAGATCTCCTCAGCTTTGAAGTGATAGGGATAAGCTCTCCTCATCTTTGAAGTGATAGGGATAAGATCTCCTCAGCTTTGAAGTGATAGGGATAAGCTCTCCTCAGCTTTGAAGTGATAGGGATAAGCTCTCCTCAGCTTTGAAGTGATGGGGATAAGCTCTCCTTAGCATTGAAGTGATAGGGATAAGCTTTCCGGAGCTTTGAAGTGATAGGGATAAGCTCTCGTCAGCTTTGAAGTGATAGGGATAAGCTCTCCTCAGCTTTGAAGTGATAGGGATAAGCTCTCCTCAGCTTTGAAGTGATAGGGATAAGCTCTCCTCAGCTTTGAAGTGATAGGGATAAGCTCTCCTTAGCGTTGAAGTGATAGGGATAAGCTTTCCGGAGCTTTGAAGTGATAGGGATAAGCTCTCGTCAGCTTTGAAGTGATAGGGATAAGCTCTGCTCACCTTGGACGTGTCACAAAATTCCTAGGCCTAGACTGGGCGTCTCCAATCAAATAGACTTCTTAATGCAGAGGACGTATTCTCTGTGCATCCAAAATGGCACCCTATTCCCTTTCTGGTGCACTACTTTTGAGCAGGGGCTGTCTGCTTTTCCTCTGTGCGTCCCAAATGGCACCCTATTCCCTTTATATTGCACTACTTTTGAGCAGAGACAGTCTGCTTTTCCTATCAACCCAATACTCTCCCTCCCTCAACTTCAGAGAACAGTTCAAGAGGAGAGAAAGAGGAGAGTTTTGAAACCGTTTTGAGTGCAATATTTACTGTTCAATTCGAATAGTTTCTTGTGTATGTTGTTTTGTCTTCTCACTTTTACTTGTATATTTCACTTGCTTTGGCAATGTAAACACGTTTCCCATGCCAATGAAGGCCATTTGAAATGAGAAAGAGAGATACACAAGGGATTTAAACCAAGAGCAATTTAAGCTCTTTGAGCCAATCTGTTGTGAGAGGCAGATCCTCGGTCTTGTGATTAACATTTGTAGTTTTTTGTGAGATGGAGGGATGATTTTTTCCTCTGTCTTTGGAGAGTAGCCACAGAAAGTAGCCACTGACCTCTCTCTCTCTCTCAATTCAATTCAAAAGGATGTATTGGCTTGGGAAACATATGTCTACATTGAAAAAAGAAAGTGAAATAAAAAATGAATAAACATTACACTCAAAAAAGTTCCAAAGGAATAGAGACATTTCAAACGTCATATTATGGCTATATACAGTGTTGTAACGATGAGCAAATAGTTAAAATACAAAAAGGAAAATAAATAAACATAAATATGGGTTGTATTTACAGCGGTGTTTGTTCTTCACTAGTTGTCCTTTTCTCTCTTCCTCCCCCCTCCTCAACCTAAAGACGGTCTCTCGCTCTCGTTTTCTCTCTCCCTCCCCCCTCCTCAACCTAAAGACGGTCTCTCGCTCTCGTTTTCTCTCTCCCTCCCCCCTCCTCAACCTAAAGACGGTCTCTCGCTCTCGTTTTCTCTCTTCCTCCCCCCTCCTCAACCTAAAGACGGTCTCTCGCTCTCGTTTTCTCTCTTCCTCCCCCCTCCTCAACCTAAAGACGGTCTCTCGCTCTCGTTTTCTCTCTTCCTCCCCCCTCCTCAACCTAAAGACGGTCTCTCGCTCTCGTTTTCTCTCTTCCTCCCCCTCCTCAACCTAAAGACGGTCTCTCGCTCTCGTTTTCTCTCTTCCTCCCCCCTCCTCAACCTAAAGACGGTCTCTCGCTCTCGTTTTCTCTCTTCCTCCCCCCTCCTCAACCTAAAAACGGTCTCTCGCTCTCGTTTTCTCTCTTCCTCCCCCCTCCTCAACCTAAAGACGGTCTCTCGCTCTCGTTTTCTCTCTTCCTCCCCCCTCCTCAACCTAAAGACGGTCTCTCGCTCTCGTTTTCTCTCTTCCTCCCCCTCCTCAACCTAAAGACGGTCTCTCGCTCTCGTTCTTGCTCTCTCTCAATTTCAGTTTAAGTGCTTTATTGGCATGGGAAACATATGTTTACATCTCCAAAGCAAGTGAAATAGGTAATAAACAAAAGTGAAATAAACTATAAAAATGAACAGTAAACATTACATAGTAAACATTACGCTCACAAAAGTTCCAAAAGAATAAAGACATTTCAAATGTCATATTATGTGCTGCATGCAGACGGTTCTAGTGCCCTCGCCAATTCGTTGATATATATGTTGAGGAGGGTGGGTTTTAAGCTGCATCCCTGTCTCACCCCACGGCCCGGTGGAAATAAATGTGTGTTCTTTTGACAATTTTAACCGGACACTTGTTGTTTGTGTATATGGATTTTATAATGTCGTATGTTTTTTCCCCAACACCACTTTCCATTCAATTGTATAGCAGACCCTCATGCCAGATTGAGTCAAAAGCTTTTTTGAAATCAACAAAGCATGAAAAGACTTTGCCTTTGCTTCTCAGTTAATCAAATCAAAGTTTATTTGTCACGTGCGCCGAACACAACAGGTGTAGACCTTGCAGTGAAATGCTTACTTACAGGCTCTAACCAATAGTGCAAAAAAGGTATTAGGTGAACAATAGGTAGGTAAAGAAATAAAACAACAGTAAAAAGACAGGCTATATACAGTAGCGAGGCTATAAAAGTAGCGAGGCTACATACAGACACCGGTTAGTCAGGCTGATTGAGGTAGTATGTAGATATGGTTAAAGTGACTATGCATATATGATGAACAGAGAGTAGGAGTAGCGTAAAAGAGGGGTTGGCGGGTGGTGGGTGGCAGGACACAATGCAGATAGCCCGGTTAGCCAATGTGCGGGAGCACTGGTTGGTCGGCCCAATGGAGGTAGTATGTACATGAATGTATCGTTAAAGTGACTATGCATATATGATAAACAGAGAGTAGCAGCAGCGTAAAAGAGGGGTTGGGGGGGCACACAATGCAAATAGTCCGGGTAGCCATTTGATTATCTGTTCAGGAGTCTTATGGCTTTGGGGTAAAAACTGTTGAGAAGCCTTTTTGTCCTAGACTTGGCAATCCGGTACCGCTTGCCATGCGGTAGTAGAGAGAACAGTCTATGACTGGGGTGGCTGGGGTCTTTGACAATTTTTAGGGCCTTCCTCTGACACCGCCTGGTGTAGAGGTCCTGGATGGCAGGCAGTTTAGCCCCAGTGATGTACTGTGCCGTATGCACTACCCTCTTTAGTGCCTTGCGGTCAGAGGCCGAGCAATTGCCATACCAGGCAGTGATGCAACCAGTCAGGATGCTCTCGATGTTACAGCTGTAGAACCTTTTGAGGATCTCAGGACCCATGCCAAATCTTTTTAGTTTCCTGAGGGGGAATAGGCTTTGTTGTGCCCTCTTCACGACTGTCTTGGTGTGTTTGGACCATTCTAGTTTGTTGTTGATGTGGACACCACGGAACTTGAAGCTTTCAACCTGCTCCACTACAGCCCCGTCGATGAGAATGGGGGTGTGCTCGGTGCTCCTTTTCCTGTAGTCCACAATCATCTCCTTAGTCTTGGTTACATTGAGGGGTAGGTTGTTATTCTGGCACCACACGGACAGGTCTCTGACCTCCTCCCTATAGGCTGTCTCGTCGTTGTCGGTGATCAGGCCTACCACTGTTGTGTCGTCTGCAAACTTAATGATGGTGTTAGAGTCGTGCCTGGCCATGCAGTCGTGAGTGAACAGGGAGTACAGGAGGGGACTGAGCACGCACCCCTGGGGAGCTCCAGTGTTAAGGATCAGCGTGGCAGATGTGTTGCTACCTACCCTCACCACCTAGGGGCGGCCCGTCAGGAAGTCCAGGATCCAGTTGCAGAGGGAGGTGTTTAGTCCCAGGATCCTTAGCTTAGTGATGAGCTTTGAGGGTACTCTGGTGTTGAACACTGAGCTGTAGTCAATGAATAGCATTCTCACATAAGTGTTCCTTTTGTCCAGGTGGGAAAGGGCAGTGCGGAGTGCAATAGAGATTGCATCATCTGTGGATCTGTTTGGGCGGTATGCAAATTGTGGGTCTAGGGTTTCTGGGATAATGGTGTTGATGTGAGCCATTACCAACCTTTCAAAGCACTTCATGGCTACGGACGTGAGTGCTACAGGTCTGTAGTCATTTAGGCAGGTTACCTTTGTGTTCTTGGGCACAGGGACTATGGTGGTCTGCTTGAAACATGTTGGTATTACAGACTCAATCAGGGACATGTTGAAAATTTCAGTGAAGACACCTGCCAGTTGGTCAGTTAGGGTGTGCAGGGTGAATATGTGGCCTGTTGTACGGTCGTTTTGTAAAAAGCCAATTTGACATTTGCTCACTACATTGTTTTCACTGAGGAAATGAAAAAGTCTGCTGTTAATGATAATGCAGAGGATTTTCCCAAGGTTGCTGTTGACGCATGTCCCACAGTAGTTATTGGGGTCAAATTTGTCTCCACTTTTGTGGATTGGGGTGATCAGTCCTTGGTTCCAAATATTGGGGAAGATGCCAGAGCCAAGGATGATGTTAAAGCGTTTAAGTATAGCCAATTGGAATTTGTGGTCTGTATATTTTATCATTTAATTGAGGATACCATCAACACCACAGGCCTTTTTGGAGGGTTTGTATTTTGTCCTGTAGTTTATTCAATGTAATTGGAGAATCCAGTGGGTTCTGCTAGTCTTTAATAGTTGATTCTAAGATATGTATTTGATCATGTTTATGTTTTTGCTGTTTGTTTTTGTTATAGGGCCATAAAGATTGAAAAAGTGGTTTATCCATACATCTCCGTTTTGGATAGATAACTCTTCATGTTGTTGTTTGTTTAGTGTTTTCCAATTTTCCCAGAAGTGGATAGAGTCTTCAATTATATTGAGCTGATTTCTGACATATTGTTCCTTCTTTTTTCCGTAGTGTATTTCTGTATTGACTCATGAAGAAGTCATGAAGCAGAAGGGTTTTTGATGTTGGATTGACAGGTAAAGGGATTTGGCCACTAATCCTGCCAGTCACAGCGGAGGTGAGCGTCCGTGGCTCTGACTGGGTAATTGGCCACAAACTGGTCAGGGATACAGTACTGCCGTCAATGATTACTGTATACAGTACTGCCTTCAGTGATTACTGTATACATTACTGCCGTCTCTGATTACTGTATACATTACTGTCTTCACTGATTACTGTATACATTACTGCCGTCTCTGATTACTGTATACATTACTGCCATCTCTGATTACTGTATACATTACTGTCATCTCTGATTACTGTCTACATTACTGTCTACACTGATTACTGTCTACATTACTGTCTTCACTGATTACTGTATACATTACTGCCTTCACTGATTACTGTATACATTACTGCCGTCTCTGATTACTGTCTACATTACTGCCTTCACTGATTACTGTATACATTACTGCCGTCTCTGATTACTGTATACATTACTGTCTTCACTGATTACTGTATACATTACTGCCTTCACTGATTACTGTAAACATTACTGTCTTCACTGATTACTGTATACATTACTGTCTTCACTGATTACTGTCTACATTACTGTCGTCTCTGATTACTGTCTACATTACTGTCTACACTGATTACTGTCTACATTACTGTCTTCACTGATTACTGTATACATTACTGCCTTCACTGATTACTGTATACATTACTGCCGTCTCTGATTACTATATACATTACTGTCTTCACTGATTACTGTATACATTACTGCCTTCACTGATTACTGTATACATTACTGCCGTCTCTGATTACTGTCTACATTACTGCCGTCTCTGATTACTGTATACATTACTGCTTTCACTGATTACTGTCTAAATTACAGCCGTCTCTGATTACTGTATACATTACTGCCGTCTCTGATTACTGTATACATTACTGTCTTCACTGATTACTGTATACATTACTGTCTTCACTGATTACTGTATACATTACTGCCTTCACTGATTACTGTATACATTACTGTCTTCACTGATTACTGTCTACATTACTGCCGTCTCTGATTACTGTATACATTACTGCCGTCTCTTGCTACTGTATACATTACTGCCGTCTCTGATTACTGTATACATTACTGTCTTCACTGATTACTGTATACATTACTGTCTTCACTGATTACTGTATACATTACTGTCGTCTCTGATTACTGTCTACATTACTGTCTACACTGATTACTGTCTACATTACTGTCTTCACTGATTACTGTATACATTACTGCCTTCACTGATTACTGTATACATTACTGCCGTCTCTGATTACTGTCTACATTACTGCCATCTCTGATTACTGAATACATTACTGCTTTCACTGATTACTGTCTACATTACTGCCGTCTCTGATTACTGTATACATTACTGCCGTCTCTGATTACTGTATACATTACTGCCGTCTCTGATTACTGTATACATTACTGTCTTCACTGATTACTGTATACATTACTGTTGTCTCTGATTACTGTCTACATTACTGTCTTCACTGATTACTGTATACATTACTGCCTTCACTGATTACTGTAAACATTACTGTCTTCACTGATTACTGTATACATTACTGTCTTCACTGATTACTGTCTACATTACTGTCGTCTCTGATTACTGTATACATTACTGTCTACACTGATTACTGTCTACATTACTGTCTTCACTGATTACTGTATACATTACTGCCTTCACTGATTACTGTATACATTACTGCCTTCTCTGATTACTGTATACATTACTGCCTTCACTGATTACTGTGTACATTACTGTCTTCACTGATTACTGTATACATTACTGTCTTCACTGATTACTGTATACATTACTGCCGTCTCTGATTACTGTCTACATTACTGCCGTCTCTGATTACTGTATACATTACTGCCATCTCTGATTACTGTATACATTACTGCCGTCTCTGATTACTGTATACATTACTGTCTTCACTGATTACTGTATACATTACTGTCGTCTCTGATTACTGTCTACATTACTGTCTTCACTGATTACTGTATACATTACTGCCTTCACTGATTACTGTAAACATTACTGTCTTCACTGATTACTGTATACATTACTGCCGTCTCTGATTACTGTATACATTACTGCCATCTCTGATTACTGTATACATTACTGTCGTCTCTGATTACTGTCTACATTACTGTCTACACTGATTACTGTCTACATTACTGTCTTCACTGATTACTGTATACATTAGTGCCTTCACTGATTACTGTATACATTACTGCCGTCTCTGATTACTATATACATTACTGCCGTCTCTGATTACTGTATACATTACTGCCGTCTCTGATTACTGTATACATTACTGCCGTCTCTGATTACTGTAAACATTACTGTCTTCACTGATTACTGTATACATTACTGTCTTCACTGATTACTGTCTACATTACTGTCGTCTCTGATTACTGTCTACATTACTGTCTACACTGATTACTGTCTACATTACTGTCTTCACTGATTACTGTATACATTACTGCCTTCACTGATTACTGTATACATTACTGCCGTCTCTGATTACTATATACATTACTGTCTTCACTGATTACTGTATACATTACTGCCTTCACTGATTACTGTATACATTACTGCCGTCTCTGATTACTGTCTACATTACTGCCGTCTCTGATTACTGTATACATTACTGCTTTCACTGATTACTGTCTAAATTACAGCCGTCTCTGATTACTGTATACATTACTGCCGTCTCTGATTACTGTATACATTACTGCCGTCTCTGATTACTGTATACATTACTGCCTTCACTGATTACTGTATACATTACTGTCTTCACTGATTACTGTCTACATTACTGTCTTCACTGATTACTGTCTACATTACTGCCGTCTCTGATTACTGTAAACATTACTGCCATCTCTTATTACTGTATACATTACTGCCGTCTCTGATTACTGTATACATTACTGTCTTCACCGATTACTGTCTACATTACTGTCTTCACTGATTACTGTCTACATTACTGTCTTCACTGATTACTGTATACATTACTGTCTTCACTGATTACTGTATACATTACTGTCTTCACTGATTACTGTATACATTACTGCCTTCACTGATTACTGTATACATTACTGTCTTCACTGATTACTGTCTACATTACTGCCGTCTCTGATTACTGTATACATTACTGCCGTCTCTTGCTACTGTATACATTACTGCCGTCTCTGATTACTGTATACATTACTGTCTTCACTGATTACTGTATACATTACTGTCTTCACTGATTACTGTATACATTACTGTCGTCTCTGATTACTGTCTACATTACTGTCTACACTGATTACTGTCTACATTACTGTCTTCACTGATTACTGTATACATTACTGCCTTCACTGATTACTGTATACATTACTGCCGTCTCTGATTACTGTCTACATAACTGCCATCTCTGATTACTGAATACATTACTGCTTTCACTGATTACTGTCTACATTACTGCCGTCTCTGATTACTGTATACATTACTGCCGTCTCTGATTACTGTATACATTACTGCCGTCTCTGATTACTGTATACATTACTGTCTTCACTGATTACTGTATACATTACTGTTGTCTCTGATTACTGTCTACATTACTGTCGTCTCTGATTACTGTATACATTACTGTCTACACTGATTACTGTCTACATTACTGTCTTCACTGATTACTGTATACATTACTGCCTTCACTGATTACTGTATACATTACTGCCTTCTCTGATTACTGTATACATTACTGCCTTCACTGATTACTGTGTACATTACTGTCTTCACTGATTACTGTATACATTACTGTCTTCACTGATTACTGTATACATTACTGCCGTCTCTGATTACTGTCTACATTACTGCCGTCTCTGATTACTGTATACATTACTGCCGTCTCTGATTACTGTATACATTACTGCCGTCTCTGATTACTGTATACATTACTGTCTTCACTGATTACTGTATACATTACTGTCGTCTCTGATTACTGTCTACATTACTGTCTTCACTGATTACTGTATACATTACTGCCTTCACTGATTACTGTAAACATTACTGTCTTCACTGATTACTGTATACATTACTGCCGTCTCTGATTACTGTATACATTACTGCCATCTCTGATTACTGTATACATTACTGTCGTCTCTGATTACTGTCTACATTACTGTCTACACTGATTACTGTCTACATTACTGTCTTCACTGATTACTGTATACATTAGTGCCTTCACTGATTACTGTATACATTACTGCCGTCTCTGATTACTATATACATTACTGCCGTCTCTGATTACTGTATACATTACTGCCGTCTCTGATTACTGTATACATTACTGCCGTCTCTGATTACTGTATAAATTACTGCCTTCACTGATTACTGTATACATTACTGTCTTCACTGATTACTGTCTACATTACTGCCGTCTCTGATTACTGTATACATTACTGCCGTCTCTTACTACTGTATACATTACTGCCGTCTCTGATTACTGTATACATTACTGTCTTCACTGTGTATACATTACTGCCGTCTCTGATTACTGTATACATTACTGTCTTCACTGATTACTGTATACATTACTGTCGTCTCTGATTACTGTATACATTACTGTCTTCTCTGATTACTGTATACATTACTGTCTTCACTGATTACTGTATACATTACTGTCTTCACTGATTACTGTATACATTACTGTCTTCACTGATTACTGTCTACATTACTGCCGTCTCTGATTACTGTATACATTACTGCCATCTCTGATTACTGTATACATTACTGTCGTCTCTGATTACTGTCTACATTACTGTCTACACTGATTACTGTCTACATTACTGTCTTCACTGATTACTGTATACATTACTGCCTTCACTGATTACTGTATACATTACTGCCGTCTCTGATTACTGTATACATTACTGCCTTCACTGATTACTGTATACATTACTGCCTTCACCGATTACTGTATACATTACTGCCGTCTCTGATTTCTGTCTACATTACTGCCGTCTCTGATTACTGTATACATTACTGCTTTCACTGATTACTGTCTACATTACTGCCGTCTCTTACTACTGTATACATTACTGCCGTCTCTGATTACTGTATACATTACTGCCATCTCTGATTACTGTATACATTACTGCCGTCTCTGATTACTGTATACATTACTGCCTTCTCTGATTACTGTATACATTACTGCCGTCTCTGATTACTGTCTACATTACTGTCTACACTGATTACTGTCTACATTACTGTCTTCACTGATTACTGTATACATTACTGCCTTCACTGATTACTGTCTACATTACTGCCGTCTCTGATTACTGTATACATTACTGCCGTCTCTGATTACTGTATACATTACTGTCTTCACTGATTACTGTATACATTACTGCCTTCACTGATTACTGTATACATTACTGCCGTCTCTGATTACTGTCTACATTACTGCCGTCTCTGATTACTGTATACATTACTGCTTTCACTGATTACTGTCTAAATTACAGCCGTCTCTGATTACTGTATACATTACTGCCGTCTCTGATTACTGTATACATTACTGCCGTCTCTGATTACTGTATACATTACTGCCTTCACTGATTACTGTATACATTACTGTCTTCACTGATTACTGTCTACATTACTGTCTTCACTGATTACTGTCTACATTACTGCCGTCTCTGATTACTGTAAACATTACTGCCATCTCTTATTACTGTATACATTACTGCCGTCTCTGATTACTGTATACATTACTGTCTTCACCGATTACTGTCTACATTACTGTCTTCACTGATTACTGTCTACATTACTGCCGTCTCTGATTACTGTATACATTACTGTCTTCACTGATTACTGTATACATTACTGTCTTCACTGATTACTGTATACATTACTGCCTTCACTGATTACTGTATACATTACTGTCTTCACTGATTACTGTCTACATTACTGCCGTCTCTGATTACTGTATACATTACTGCCGTCTCTTGCTACTGTATACATTACTGCCGTCTCTGATTACTGTATACATTACTGTCTTCACTGATTACTGTATACATTACTGTCTTCACTGATTACTGTATACATTACTGTCGTCTCTGATTACTGTCTACATTACTGTCTACACTGATTACTGTCTACATTACTGTCTTCACTGATTACTGTATACATTACTGCCTTCACTGATTACTGTATACATTACTGCCGTCTCTGATTACTGTCTACATTACTGCCATCTCTGATTACTGAATACATTACTGCTTTCACTGATTACTGTCTACATTACTGCCGTCTCTGATTACTGTATACATTACTGCCGTCTCTGATTACTGTATACATTACTGCCGTCTCTGATTACTGTATACATTACTGTCTTCACTGATTACTGTATACATTACTGTTGTCTCTGATTACTGTCTACATTACTGTCGTCTCTGATTACTGTATACATTACTGTCTACACTGATTACTGTCTACATTACTGTCTTCACTGATTACTGTATACATTACTGCCTTCACTGATTACTGTATACATTACTGCCTTCTCTGATTACTGTATACATTACTGCCTTCACTGATTACTGTGTACATTACTGTCTTCACTGATTACTGTATACATTACTGTCTTCACTGATTACTGTATACATTACTGCCGTCTCTGATTACTGTCTACATTACTGCCGTCTCTGATTACTGTATACATTACTGCCATCTCTGATTACTGTATACATTACTGCCGTCTCTGATTACTGTATACATTACTGTCTTCACTGATTACTGTATACATTACTGTCGTCTCTGATTACTGTCTACATTACTGTCTTCACTGATTACTGTATACATTACTGCCTTCACTGATTACTGTAAACATTACTGTCTTCACTGATTACTGTATACATTACTGCCGTCTCTGATTACTGTATACATTACTGCCATCTCTGATTACTGTATACATTACTGTCGTCTCTGATTACTGTCTACATTACTGTCTACACTGATTACTGTCTACATTACTGTCTTCACTGATTACTGTATACATTAGTGCCTTCACTGATTACTGTATACATTACTGCCGTCTCTGATTACTATATACATTACTGCCGTCTCTGATTACTGTATACATTACTGCCGTCTCTGATTACTGTATACATTACTGCCGTCTCTGATTACTGTATACATTACTGCCTTCACTGATTACTGTATACATTACTGTCTTCACTGATTACTGTCTACATTACTGCCGTCTCTGATTACTGTATACATTACTGCCGTCTCTTACTACTGTATACATTACTGCCGTCTCTGATTACTGTATACATTACTGTCTTCACTGTGTATACATTACTGCCGTCTCTGATTACTGTATACATTACTGTCTTCACTGATTACTGTCTACATTACTGTCTTCACTGATTACTGTATACATTACTGTCTTCACTGATTACTGTATACATTACTGTCTTCACTGATTACTGTATACATTACTGTCTTCACTGATTACTGTATACATTACTGTCTTCACTGATTACTGTCTACATTACTGCCGTCTCTGATTACTGTATACATTACTGCCGTCTCTTGATTACTGTATACATTACTGCCGTCTCTGATTACTGTATACATTACTGTCTTCACTGATTACTGTATACATTACTGTCTTCACTGATTACTGTATACATTACTGTCGTCTCTGATTACTGTCTACATTACTGTCTACACTGATTACTGTCTACATTACTGTCTTCACTGATTACTGTATACATTACTGCCTTCACTGATTACTGTATACATTACTGCCGTCTCTGATTACTGTCTACATAACTGCCATCTCTGATTACTGAATACATTACTGCTTTCACTGATTACTGTCTACATTACTGCCGTCTCTGATTACTGTATACATTACTGCCGTCTCTGATTACTGTATACATTACTGCCGTCTCTGATTACTGTATACATTACTGTCTTCACTGATTACTGTATACATTACTGTTGTCTCTGATTACTGTCTACATTACTGTCGTCTCTGATTACTGTATACATTACTGTCTACACTGATTACTGTCTACATTACTGTCTTCACTGATTACTGTATACATTACTGCCTTCACTGATTACTGTATACATTACTGCCTTCTCTGATTACTGTATACATTACTGCCTTCACTGATTACTGTGTACATTACTGTCTTCACTGATTACTGTATACATTACTGTCTTCACTGATTACTGTATACATTACTGCCGTCTCTGATTACTGTCTACATTACTGCCGTCTCTGATTACTGTATACATTACTGCCATCTCTGATTACTGTATACATTACTGCCGTCTCTGATTACTGTATACATTACTGTCTTCACTGATTACTGTATACATTACTGTCGTCTCTGATTACTGTCTACATTACTGTCTTCACTGATTACTGTATACATTACTGCCTTCACTGATTACTGTAAACATTACTGTCTTCACTGATTACTGTATACATTACTGCCGTCTCTGATTACTGTATACATTACTGCCATCTCTGATTACTGTATACATTACTGTCGTCTCTGATTACTGTCTACATTACTGTCTACACTGATTACTGTCTACATTACTGTCTTCACTGATTACTGTATACATTAGTGCCTTCACTGATTACTGTATACATTACTGCCGTCTCTGATTACTATATACATTACTGCCGTCTCTGATTACTGTATACATTACTGCCGTCTCTGATTACTGTATACATTACTGCCGTCTCTGATTACTGTATAAATTACTGCCTTCACTGATTACTGTATACATTACTGTCTTCACTGATTACTGTCTACATTACTGCCGTCTCTGATTACTGTATACATTACTGCCGTCTCTTACTACTGTATACATTACTGCCGTCTCTGATTACTGTATACATTACTGTCTTCACTGTGTATACATTACTGCCGTCTCTGATTACTGTATACATTACTGTCTTCACTGATTACTGTCTACATTACTGTCTTCACTGATTACTGTATACATTACTGTCTTCTCTGATTACTGTATACATTACTGCCTTCACTGATTACTGTATACATTACTGTCTTCACTGATTACTGTATACATTACTGTCTTCACTGATTACTGTATACATTACTGCCGTCTCTGATTACTGTATACATTACTGCCATCTCTGATTACTGTATACATTACTGTCGTCTCTGATTACTGTCTACATTACTGTCTACACTGATTACTGTCTACATTACTGTCTTCACTGATTACTGTATACATTACTGCCTTCACTGATTACTGTATACATTACTGCCGTCTCTGATTACTGTATACATTACTGCCTTCACTGATTACTGTATACATTACTGCCTTCACCGATTACTGTATACATTACTGCCGTCTCTGATTTCTGTCTACATTACTGCCGTCTCTGATTACTGTATACATTACTGCTTTCACTGATTACTGTCTACATTACTGCCGTCTCTTACTACTGTATACATTACTGCCGTCTCTGATTACTGTATACATTACTGCCATCTCTGATTACTGTATACATTACTGCCGTCTCTGATTACTGTATACATTACTGCCATCTCTGATTACTGTATACATTACTGTCGTCTCTGATTACTGTCTACATTACTGTCTACACTGATTACTGTCTACATTACTGTCTTCACTGATTACTGTATACATTACTGCCTTCACTGATTACTGTATACATTACTGCCGTCTCTGATTACTGTATACATTACTGCCTTCACTGATTACTGTATACATTACTGCCTTCACCGATTACTGTATACATTACTGCCGTCTCTGATTTCTGTCTACATTACTGCCGTCTCTGATTACTGTATACATTACTGCTTTCACTGATTACTGTCTACATTACTGCCATCTCTTACTACTGTATACATTACTGCCGTCTCTGATTACTGTATACATTACTGTCTTCGCTGATTACTGTATACATTACTGTCTTCACTGATTACTGTATACATTACTGCCTTCACTGATTACTGTATACATTACTGTCTTCACTGATTACTGTCTACATTACTGCCGTCTCTGATTACTGTATACATTACTGCCGTCTCTTGCTACTGTATACATTACTGTCGTCTCTGATTACTGTAGACATTACTGTCTTCACTGATTACTGTATACATTACTGTCTTCACTGATTACTGTATACATTACTGTCGTCACTTACTACTGTCTACATTACTGTCTTCACTGATTACTGTATACATTACTGTCTTCACTGATTACTGTATACATTACTGTCGTCTCTTACTACTGTCTACATTACTGTCTTCACTGATTACTGTATACATTACTGTCTTCACTGACTACTGTATACATTACTGTCGTCTCTTACTACTGTCTACATTACTGTCTTCTCTGATTACTGTATACATTACTGTCTTCACTGATTACTGTATACATTACTGTCGTCTCTGATTACTGTCTACATTACTGCCGTCTCTGATTACTGTATACATTACTGTCGTCTCTTACTACTGTATACATTACTGCTTTCACTGATTACTGTATACATTACTGTCTTCACTGATTACTGTATACATTACTGCCGTCTCTGATTACTGTATACATTACTGCCTTCACTGATTACTGTATACATTACTGCCTTCTCTGATTACTGTATACATTACTGCCGTCTCTGATATCTGTCCACATTACTGCCGTCTCTGATTACTGTATACATTACTGTCTTCACTGATTACTGTATACATTACTGTCGTCTCTGATTACTGTATACATTACTGTCTTCACTGATTACTGTATACATTACTGTCTTCACTGATTACTGTATACATTACTGCCTTCACTGATTACTGTATACATTACTGTCTTCACTGATTACTGTCTACATTACTGCCGTCTCTGATTACTGTATACATTACTGCCGTCTCTTGCTACTGTATACATTACTGTCGTCTCTGATTACTGTAGACATTACTGTCTTCACTGATTACTGTATACATTACTGTCTTCACTGATTACTGTATACATTACTGTCGTCACTTACTACTGTCTACATTACTGTCTTCACTGATTACTGTATACATTACTGTCTTCACTGATTACTGTATACATTACTGTCGTCTCTTACTACTGTCTACATTACTGTCTTCACTGATTACTGTATACATTACTGTCTTCACTGACTACTGTATACATTACTGTCGTCTCTTACTACTGTCTACATTACTGTCTTCTCTGATTACTGTATACATTACTGTCTTCACTGATTACTGTATACATTACTGTCGTCTCTGATTACTGTCTACATTACTGCCGTCTCTGATTACTGTATACATTACTGTCGTCTCTTACTACTGTATACATTACTGCTTTCACTGATTACTGTATACATTACTGTCTTCACTGATTACTGTATACATTACTGCCGTCTCTGATTACTGTATACATTACTGCCTTCACTGATTACTGTATACATTACTGCCTTCTCTGATTACTGTATACATTACTGCCGTCTCTGATATCTGTCCACATTACTGCCGTCTCTGATTACTGTATACATTACTGCTTTCACTGATTACTGTCTACATTACTGCCGTCTCTTACTACTGTATACATTACTGCCGTCTCTGATTACTGTATACATTACTGTCTTCGCTGATTACTGTATACATTACTGTCTTCACTGATTACTGTATACATTACTGCCTTCACTGATTACTGTATACATTACTGTCTTCACTGATTACTGTATACATTACTGCCGTCTCTTGCTACTGTATACATTACTGCCGTCTCTGATTACTGTATACATTACTGTCTTCACTGATTACTGTATACATTACTGTCGTCTCTGATTACTGTATACATTACTGTCTTCACTGATTACTGTATACATTACTGTCTTCACTGATTACTGTATACATTACTGTCGTCTCTTACTACTGTCTACATTACTGTCTTCACTGATTACTGTATACATTACTGTCTTCACTGATTACTGTATACATTACTGTCGTCTCTTACTACTGTCTACATTACTGTCTTCACTGATTACTGTATACATTACTGTCGTCTCTGATTACTGTATACATTACTGTCTTCACTGATTACTGTATACATTACTGTCTTCACTGATTACTGTATACATTACTGTCGTCTCTTACTACTGTCTACATTACTGTCTTCACTGATTACTGTATACATTACTGTCTTCACTGATTACTGTATACATTACTGTCGTCTCTTACTACTGTCTACATTACTGTCTTCACTGATTACTGTATACATTACTGTCTTCACTGATTACTGTATACATTACTGTCGTCTCTGATTACTGTCTACATTACTGTCTTCTCTGATTACTGTATACATTACTGTCGTCTCTGATTACTGTATACATTACTGCCTTCACTGATTACTGTATACATTACTGTCTTCACTGATTACTGTATACATTACTGTCTTCACTGATTACTGTATACATTACTGTCTTCACTGATTACTGTATACATTACTGCCTTCACTGATTACTGTATACATTACTGCCGTCTCTGATTACTGTCTACATTACTGCCATCTCTGATTACTGAATACATTACTGCTTTCACTGATTACTGTCTACATTACTGCCGTCTCTGATTACTGTATACATTACTGCCGTCTCTGATTACTGTATACATTACTGCCGTCTCTGATTACTGTATACATTACTGTCTTCACTGATTACTGTATACATTACTGCCGTCTCTGATTACTGTATACATTACTGTCTTCTCTGATTACTGTATACATTACTGTCTTCACTGATTACTGTATACATTACTGCCGTCTCTGATTACTGTATACATTACTGTCTTCACTGATTACTGTATACATTACTGCCGTCTCTGATTACTGTATACATTACTGTCTTCACTGATTACTGTATACATTACTGTCTTCACTGATTACTGTATACATTACTGTCTTCACTGATTACTGTATACATTACTGCCGTCTCAGATTACTGCATACATTACTGTCTTCTCTGATTACTGTCTACATTACTGTCTTCACTGATTACTGTATACATTACTGCCGTCTCTGATTACTGTATACATTACTGTCTTCACTGATTACTGTATACATTACTGCCGTCTCTGATTACTGTATACATTACTGTCTTCACTGATTACTGTATACATTACTGTCTTCACTGATTACTGTATACATTACTGTCGTCTCTGATTACTGTATACATTACTGCTCTTCACTGATTACTGTATACATTACTGCCGTCTCTGATTACTGTATACATTACTGCCGTCTCTGATTATACACCCGCCAAGACTAATCACAAAGGGGGGAGAGAGAGAGACAGAGTGAGAATGTGTGTGAGAGAGAGAGAATGTGTGTGAGAGAGAATGTGTGTGTGAGAAAGAGAGAGACTTTGTGACCCTAAAGCCCACCTCACCCTCTTTCCTCCACAGCTGAAATGTGACACTGTGACACTGGCTTTTTTTTCTCTTGGTCAGCTTGATCTAGAAAGGATAAGGGGGTGGTGGTTGGTGGGGGATGAAGGGAGGAGAAGAAGAGAAGGGAAAAGTAATGGAAAGATAGAGCGAGTGGGGGAAGTAAAAACAGAAGCGATGTATAAATAAAGAATAAAATAATGTAAATCCCTCCAGCTAAATTGTCTGTCATTGGATTATCCTCCATAAAGGGGCATTTGTGTGTGGGGAAGGAGGGAGAGGAGGGCTGAGGAAGTGTGGGGGAGGGAGTGTGGCCATCATTACAACACATCAATAACCTGTGCATCACGGCGCCAGGCAATAGCCATGGCAACAGCCAGACCATAATACACCTCTCTGATACCATTCCTAGAGGCTAAGGCTGCATCCCAAATGGCACCCTATGCCCTATACAGTGCACTACTTTTGACCAGAGCCCTATGGGAAGGGAATATGGTGCCATTTGGGATGCAGACTAAGACTGGAGTGTTGGTGAGCCTGTACTGTATGTGAGCAAATAAGGAGAAGGGAATAGAGCTGTTCGAAGATGGTGAAAGCATAAAAATAGAATAACATTCTGTTTCTATATCGGTGGAAAGTGCACTGCTGGTCAACTAAAAACACTAGCTATATTCCTTTATTTTTCTTCTACAGCCTGGTTGGCAGACTACATTTGAAAATCTTTGAATGCATCACCACTTACACAGAAAACTCACTGAAGATGCTGAACTTTTCACTCAAACTCACAACATTTCTGTCTCAGTTGGATCCACTTAGTGAATCGATGCAAACACATATTTAATAGTTTTTTTGGATGATTTATCTGGGTTTTCTGCAAGCCTTTTTTTCCAACAAGCCTCTTCATTTTACCCCCAGCAGTACAGTCAACGAACAATAAGACATCTTCTCCAACAAAGAAACGCTGGCAGTGGTCTCCTCCATCCTCTTTTAAAAAATCTATTAAAATGGAGTTAAAATGAATGACAACCAGTGATCAATAGCGGCAATTTTAGAAAACCGTGCAACCTTCATTGACTGCAGTAAAGTTTTTATTTATTTATCTAAACAATTTCATTACATCTCTGAAAGTAGAATAAAGTTAACTAAAGTATGTAAAGCCACACATTGATTTAATGAGCATTATGCCCTATTCATCGTCAAATATGACAGTATAGTTCTTTGTTACTGACTTATAAGAGAAGCATTTAAATCATCATGTCAATAGCTCAGTCCATTGAGTCTGACCGTAGGTAGACACACACACACACACACACACACACACACACACACACACACACACACACACACACACACACACACACACACGGTAAACCCCTTTGAGGTGTCCAACAACAGCTACCTCGGACCTCGAGACACTCCACACAAACTGTTATTCATATACAGGATATTATTAGACAGCCACAGTGAAATGTCAAGATCTTTACAAGGTAAATATCTCTCAAATGTCACCTGGAGGGTTTCTGAAATGATTTTCCTCCTCTGAGTCCTTTCTCTGTTTGTCATTGTCAAGGTCGGGGCTGACATTAGGAATGAATGATTTTTCTGCCGTGGGTGCTTCTCTCAGAGTCATTTGTTTCTGTCGTGTTTTCACTGATCGTTGTGGTGTGGGTGTTTGCATTCTAATGGCTGTTGTGTTGCAGGAGAGGAGGGCAACCTTTTGACTGTTATGCTTGTGGGGGCTTTGAGAAGGCTTTGAGATACACACAAACACTATGTGGCAGTGGAGATCACAGACAGTGGACGGAGAATAGGCAATACCTAAGGTAACTTGTGGTTATTACACATCCTGTAGGGTTGGTCGACAAGCCTGGATTAGGTTATAGTCTTGAATTCATTCCCTGATGTATGTGCTTGTACTTACATGGAACTAGAATTAAACTTGAACGTGTGTCTGGCCTTGTGAGACTAGGAAAGCTATGCATACAGCTCAAAGCCGGTCATATACAGTATGTTACACCATCGAACCAAGCCGAGCTGGGGTGGCCTGGTTACATATCCACCATAGCAACTGGAAAGTTCTAGGAAGGACAATATGAAAAACAAAAATGATTTGGGTCGTCACAGTAGTGTGACAAGAGTCTTGGACTGGCCCAGGTAGGTTAGCCTGGATCATAAGGAAACAAAAAATATTTACAACAATCTACTGGGAAAGTAGCTCTGCTTTGCGTTAGGGTTTCATCCTGTTTCCAGGTTAATCAAAAGATCAGAGGAAATGTACCAACCACACTCAATATCATCTCAAATATCACCCATTGACACGTAGATTTGTTTTTCCTACCACAGATGTCTATTTTTAAAGTTGTTTGTTGTTTGTCTTGGTCTCCCGTGTGACAGACAGCGTGGCACAGAGCGAGGAAGGCAGCAGCGGCGGCTTCGCCAGGCAGAGCGTCTCCTCTTCGCCAACCCTGGAATTGTGGGTAATGATGAGGCTCCTATGGGAGAAGCGGATGTGGCACTGTACCAGCGGTTCTGATGATGTCACAGCGTCGGGAGGGGACACAAACAATTCACGCTTGAAAGGTTTGTTTGACGGAAGCCAAAAAACCATGGTTATAGCATTTGCAAGGTTTCTCAACCGATCATTTTATGATTTGAAAAGAGTATGACAGAGATACCTTGATTATTTCTTTTTTCTTGACGTCTCTGCAATGGTTGCAAATGAAGCACCTTGTTGATTATTACTGTATGCTCCCTTCAAATTCAGACTACAGCTCTTAACTGTTCACTCCACAGCTATGTAGTATTACTCTTGGGAAAGAGATCTTCTGTCAGTCATTTTTTTTTTTTGGATTGCTAAATTAGCCTAGCGACCAGCTATCTAAACTTGTAGTAATCATGGTCGAATTACCAACCAGGGGGCCCTCATTTATTTTGTTAGTTACTGTCACTCATATATCATATTAAAAACGGCAAACATTGCTCTCCACCCTATGGCAAAATGAGTAGAATTGCATGAAATGAGTTATACAATTTCTAAATGTCACTCCTCCCCATGTAGACTTGCAGCAAACTTGCTTAAAACTTCAACATGTTTTCTACGCCCCATGGCAAAATGTGTAGAATTGCAGGAAATGAACTCTAAAACTTGAATTCTTTCTCTCCGCTGTCAAGAGGTGGGCCCCTAAAATGTTTTACTCACAAGGTTGGGGAAACAAAATTTCACTTCGCACCCACAAAAGGCTCTGACTAGATGTGTGGGTATGGATGTGTATATATTTTTGGGGGCCCCACCCCCATCAACGTTGCCCATCCCTGCCCTATATAGAAGGATACACTACTTTTTACACTACAAAAGTTCTGCACAATAAAGGGGTACAGGGTGACATTTGAGACGCAGCCCTAGACTATAGACAAAAATCACATTCCATCTTTAGTTACGTCAGTCTCCTTCAGATATGTAAGCAGAGTCAGTAAACCACAATAACAATCAAGTTATGTGAAAAGGGGAGGGAATAAGAGCAACACAGAGGAAAACCATTAGACATTCCATCATTTCCCTCCAGACGTGATTGAGTTGGATCGGCTGAGAGTTCAAAACACTCTGGACGGGAGACAGCCATCCATCTTGACTGATTATGTCATTTAGATGTAATTTCAAGCCCCTAAGGATCGCTTCTCCACATATGCAGGCAGTGTGCACACAGACACACACACACCCACACACACACACACACATACACACACACACACACAGCATATTGCATTGCACTCACTCACTGGCTATAACATTTATGTTTACCCTCACAAAGAAAGTAAAATGTCCCATGCACATCCGCCGACTGCCCCGTTTCATGGGTGATCAAATTAGAGATGGTTTTCAATACATCACTGACAAATTGTTTATTAAACAAAAGGAGTTCAGTTGCTGTACAAATGACAACGATTCAGTGGGGAGCAGGAGGCATAAACCTTGCTCTGATGTGTGTGTGTGTGTGTGTGTGTATGTGTGTGCGTGCGTGCGTGCGTGCGTGCGTGCACCTGTGTGTGTGAGTGCAGGGGATTTTGGTATTTATTCATTTTTAGATTTTTTGGTATTTTACCCCTTTTTCTCCCAATTTCGATCTTATCTCATCGCTGCAACTTCCCAACGGGCTCAGGAGGTGAAGGTCAAGTCATGCGTCCTCCAAAACATAACCCGCCAAACCGGGCTTCTTAACACCCGCCCGCTTAACCCAGAAGCCAGCTGCACCAATGTGTTGGAGGAAACAATGTTCAATTGACTACAGAAGTCAGCCTGCAGGCGCCCGGCCCGCCACAAGGAGTCGCTAGAGCGCGATGAGCCAAGTAAAGCCTCCCCTAACCCGGACGATGCTGGGCTAATTGTGCGCTGCTCTATGGGACTCCCGATCATGACCAGGCCTTGGATCGAACCCAGGTCTGTCGTGACGCCTCTAGCACTGCGATGCAGTGCCTTAGACCTCTGCGCCACTCGGGAGGCAGGGCGAGGGATTTTTATATACAGTACCACAATAGTGTATTATCAAAGCAATTCCCATATAATGGATCTTTTTCATGATATTCTACATTTTAAATGTGAAATCATTTACATTTTCATTTGTCAATACTAGGTTACAGCTCAGAAAACAATACCTTTTAACAACAAAAGTTTTGGTTTGTATGGTTTTCACAATATTTTCCACAGCTCTCTTCTACACACAAGGGAGTGTATGACCACGCTATTGTCCACTGCTTGAGTCAGCGTCACCTGTCAGTCATCACACGGAAAACCTTTAGAATGTGACATCAGTCTGCTGCTCCATATAACATCTGGTCTTTGGCCTGTTCAGATGGAAAACCTTTCACTCGTAATGGCATAGGCTGCATCCCAAATGGCACCCTGTTCCCTATAGAAGTGCACTAACTTTGACCATGACAACCCTGCTTTGTTTTGTCTCTATAGTAAAGAGATACAGTGCATTCGTAATTTTTCCACATTTTGTTATGCTTCAGCCTTATTCTAAAATTGATTAAATATTTTTTTCCCCTCATCAATCTACACACAATACCCCATAAAGACAAAGCAAAAACAGGTTTTTAGAGAAAACTGAAATGCCTAATTTACATAAGTATTCAGACCCTTTGCTATGAGACTCGAAATTGAGCTCAGGTGCATCCTGTTTCCATTGATCATCCTTGAGATGTTTCTACAACTTGATTGGAGTCCACCTGTGGGAAATTCAATTGATTGGACATGATTTGGAAAGGCACACACCTGTCTATATAATGCAAGAGCAAAAACCAAGCCATGAGGTCAAAGGAATTGTCCGTAGAGCTCCGAGACAGGATTGTGTCGAGGCACAGATCTGGGTACCAAAACATTTCTGCAGCGTTGATGGTCCCCAAGAACACAGTGGCCTCCATCATTATTAAATGGAAGAGGTTTGGAACCATCAAGATTCTTCCTAGAGCTGGCCGCCCGGCCAACCTGAGCAATTGGAGGGGAAGGGCGTTCCGTCAGGGAGATGGGCAAGAACCCGATGGTCACTCTGACAGTGCTCCAGAATTCCTCTGTGGAGATGGGAGAACCTTCCAGAAGGACAACCATCTCTGCAGCACTCCACCAATCAGGCCATTATGGAAGAGTGGCCAGGCGGAAGACACTCCTTAGTAAGAGGCACACGACAGCCCGCTTGGAGTTTCCCAAAAGGCACCGAAAGAACTCAGACCATGAGAAACAAGATTCTCTTGTCTGATGAAACTAAGATTGAACTCTTGGCCTGAATGCCAAGTGTCACCTCTGGAGGAAACCAGGCACCGCTCATCACCTGGCCAATACCATCCCTACGGTGAAGCATGGTGGTGGCAGCATCATGCTGTGGCGATGTTTTTCAGTGGCAGGGACTCTGAGACTAGTCAGGATTGAGGGAAAGATTAAAGGAGCAAAGTACAGAGAGATCCTTGATGAAAACCTGCTCCAGAGAGCCAAGGACCTCAGACTGGGGCAAAGGTTCACCTTCCAACAGGACATTGACCCTAAGCACACAGGCTTCGGGAGAAGTCTCTGAATGTCCTTGAGTGACCCAGCCAGAGCCCAGACTTGAACCCAATCTAACATCTCTAGAGAGACCTGAAAATAGCTGTGCAGCGACTCTCCCTATTTATCCTGACAGAGCTTGAGAGGATCTGTAGAGAAGAATGGGAGAAACTCCCCAAATACAGGGGAGCCAAGCTTGTAGCGTCATACCCAAGAAGACTCGAGGCTTGTAATCGCTGCCAAAGGTGCTTCAACAAAGTACTGAGTAAAGGGTCTGAATACTTATGTAAATGTGATATTCCAGTTTATTTATTTTACTAAATTTGCAAAAATGTCTAAAAACCTGTTTTTGCTTTGTCATTATGGGGTGTTGTGTGTAGATTGATAAGGGGAAAAAAACTATTGAATCTATTTTAGAATAAGGCTATAATGTAACAAAATGTATTAAAAAGGGAAGGGGTCTGAATACTTTCCAAATTCACTGTACATAGGCTACCATTTAGGAATCTGAGATGTGTAACAGTAGACCAAGGGCACAAACCAAATGACACCCGATTCGCTATACAGTGCACTACTGTACTTTTGACTACATAGGGAATATGGTGCTATTTGGGACACAGACCAAGTCTAAACTATCAACCTGCCTCTGTCAGCACCATGGTACATCATTGCACCGTTTTGCTAAGTGATACAGCAGCTATGCCGGAGACTGACAGTGTTATTTTACTGTGTATGTGTGGGACGTGTGTGTGTGTGCTTGCGTGCGTGCCTGCGTGCGTGTGTGCGCCTGCCTGCCTGTGGCCGTGTGTGTGTGGTCTGGTGTGGTCTGCGGGGATGTGGTGAGATGCATATCTTTAATAACAGTACATTAGAGCTGTGATGGAACAGACAGACCATCTTCTCTGCTAAGCTGCTGGAAATTGAGTCTGATGGCTCGTGAATCAGAGAGCCTTGTTGTTGTGATTGCATGTCTGCGTCGAAATGAGGCTGTTCTGAGGGCAAAAAGGGGTACAATTCAATATTAGGAAGGTGTTCCTACTGTTTTGTACACTCAGTGTACAGTGGATCATTCTATGGATAATTCCATATGATATCACCAGGGGTGGGATATGTTTGTGTGTGTGTGTGTGTGTGTGTGTGTGTGTGTGTGTGTGTGTGTGTGTGTGTGCTCTGCCCCTCCTGTATCTCCATTGTTTGTGCAGTCTCTCCCTTTTCTCTTTCTTTCTCTCGTTCACTTTTTCTCTTTCTCTTTCTTCCCTCTGTCTGTCTGTCTCTCACGCTCTCTCTCTCTTCGTCTCTCCCTTCTCTCTCTTTATCTCCGCCCCTCTCTTCTATAGTTTTCTTCCTCTACCTTTAAGCCTCTACCTATTCTCATTCTCCACCAGATTCTAACCAAAATTAATAATGGCCCCCAATGGAACATAATACAAGACAATTGTACATTGCATCAGTGGCCATAAAGCAAGCAGCTATGTGAATCATGCTAATGATTGTAAAATAACATAATCACAGATGCCAAGACTGTAAAGGAAGTCACTGGGAGAGGATGGTGTGATAAAATCCTCACAAAATCCAACCATGTCCCAACCAGCCTCCACATTTTGCAATCACCATTGCGGAATGATGATGAACAAGCAATAAACCTGCTAATCTTTAACACTTCTCTCTCCCCAAAGCAGAAGGCTATAACTCCTTCTGTTTCTCCTACACATCCTAATTGAGCATCATAACCGTTATCCATATGTTTCACTGTGGAGCAGTGGCAAAATCACCTCATTTCTGACTTTGCGAGGTTGTATTATACGTGTGTATTAGTGTTGGTCTATATCAGTGCGTTGGTGTTACAGAACATCTGTGCTGGCTTCCATCCCGTTTACATCGTCCACACACAGACAACACTTTTTGATGAGGCTCATAACAGGACAGTGCCAATGCTACTGCTAATCTGTGTCCATGTGAAATCTGACTAGGTGTAACATAGAATTAAGTATAGAACCCATTTACTGTAGGAGAATTTTAGGATCTCAATCAAAGACACAACTTATTCTTGCCTTTTATTATTTCTTATTGTCGAGAAGGAACCTGCAAGTAAGCGTTTTGTTGGACGGTGTATGCCATACAACTAATAAAAAACTTTAACTTGAAACTTCATATCGGTGACTGTATCCCTTGGAGTGCAAAGTCAGACAAGGTGGGTCAATTGAAGAGCGCAGTGCCCTCCTATAGTCAACAGCTTTCCCCAATCCCCGCTCTCTCATTTAATAAACACATGAGCAGCTGGTTTGCTGGTGCAGCAGAGTGTGGGCGTTTGCGTGTGTCAAGTGTGTGTGTGTGTGAGTGTGTGACTGTGTGTGTGTGTGTGTGTGTGAGGGGGGTTGTTGTCATGGCTACCTTTCTTCCTGCGCTCCCCTTCAGCTCCAGATGGGCCAGGCTTATTGGAAACAGAGTCGTAGAGGTTGCCAGACCCTATCTGGAGGCCCTCGGGGGCCAAATTAGGGCTCCCCATAGGCCACATTAGAGCCTGTTAACTAAGTTAGATGGAGAAATGGACCAAGGGAGCTGACTGACAGACCGGGGCTCAGACTTCATCCTAAATGGCACCCTATTCCCTATATAGTGCACTGCCAGACTGGATCAGGGTGCCATTTGGGGCGACCTCAGACTCATCTCAGGGCTATACTCTCTATTCTCTCCACTGCCTTTTGTTTGCCTGCTGATCGGGAGATAACAGCCAGTTCCTGACAATGGAGGCTTTTCAGGTGGGATGTATTTTGGAAAAAAATGGCTGAGGAAAGATAGTTAATGTATTCCAGTATTTCAACGCAAAGGTAGCTACGGTATTCTTCCAAGAATAGGCCTTGCAGATTAATATGTGATGTTTCTTTTCAGAATTTCCACAGACGAGTTGGTGTGTGTGTTCGCGTGTGTGGCTGTGTGTGTGTGTTTAAACCCGAGTCATTGGGGGTTAGCCTGTTGAACTGAAGCCTAGACAGCATTTCTACTACATTGCCACATTCTTGATGCCCATCCAAGCATTTTTCTATTTCTTTACAAGCAAATCAACAAGGGTAGAGGTCAGTAAGTGAAAACGTTTTGATTTTGGAATTCAACCATAAAGACTGGGGCCATGTACTTCCTGCCCCTCTGTCTCCCCGCCCCTTAGGTATGATTGGCAGGCCTGTTGACAGCTCATATAGGCTCCAGATGAGGCCTGCTCACTGTCCCTCACACTCCCCTCCATCTGACGCACCACTGGGAACAATCATAAATCTCCACACACACACACACACACACACTTGGAGCCACTTGATCATCTGACGTGGATGTTTAAGATCCCCGTATCAAGGCCAAGCTTCAAACCCCCAGGGTGTGATGGCGTTTCCTCATAACTGCCTTGTTCAGGCGCAGAATGACAGATTTTTACCTTGTCAGCTTGGGGATTTGATCTTGCGACCTTCCGGTTACTAGTTCAACACTCTAACCACTAGACAACCTGCCGCCCCAATCTTCAATGCATTGTCGGACTTCGGCTGCATATTTTCCACGATTTTCATCAAATATGATAATGTTGTGAAGCCACGCCCATTTTCGGAAAAATAGCATTATGGGTCCAAAAAGTACACGTATACTTCGTATTTTGGCAAATTTAGTACGACATCCGGGAACTTTTGGCATACTAAATATATCCATACTATGACCAATAAGCATACTATATACTCAATTTACGTCACAAATAGTACGGTTAGTACGAGTATTCGAACACAGCTTATAAGCAAAAGTCAGTTATACTGAGGGTGCATCTCAAAAGTGTAGAGTCCTTTCATGACCTACCCTCTATGAGTGACAGGAGACAAGGATAGAAAACCATGAAAGAGTATTGAGACACACCCATAATCTTGTGCAACTCTCTGGGCAGCAATTTCACTTACGACAAGTGGGAGGAGTCAGGAGCAAGCTCACAGATTCTGCTTTGAAATGAAATGTCATTGAATCCACAATGGACACCATTGAATGGGGTTGCGAGTAGATTTGGTTGGGTTTGTTGTGCTTATCTCATTCAGGTCATTCAGTTATGCTCAGAGTTTGCTTTTTCCAATGCCATCACGTAGTCAAGAAACATCTAACTTTGCCAGCCATGGTCCACAGCAGAAAGCAGAAGAGCCTGTGACCACAGACTCAAGGATACCCACCCAAGACCTATTCAGACCGCTATGCCATTTGAACAAAGGATACCTGTTCAAATCCCTGTGCAAACTGAGCACGGGAGACCTGCACCATCTCCTGTACAGTTTGAACATAGAAACCCTGTTTAGTAACCAACCCAGGTGCCTGTAAAATATGAACCTCAACAGTCTGCCAGAAAGCAACAGGCGTTTCAACCAGGGAAACCGCCTGTGCGTGGCCGAGTCCTGAACCATATGGTGAAGGAGGAAGCAAAAGAGCCGGTGAAGTTTGAGCTGAAGAATCCAGTGTCTGCCACCAGTGGAGCGGTCCAGTGCAGGGAGGATGTGGTTTGGGTGAAGGTCAAGCAGGATTTCCTTGGGAAAGGCCCTCCCATTGTAAGAACAAATGAGGTTGGAGTTGAATGCCATTATCAAAGCTAAGGACTTTTATTTCATTCTCACTTTTCAAATGTTTTCCGTGTCATGCTCCAATGAACACAACCCTGGCTCTGGCTGTAAAACGTTTGTATCCATCAGGAAGCACAATGTGACCAGTAATGCTCTGAAGCCTACCTGGGTTCCCTTTGCCTCCACCAAGGTCGCAGAGCAGCAGCTGGTCTTTTCTCTCATGCTCATGACGTGGGGGTATAGAACATAGGGTTTAAAGGTGCAATCTGTAACTTTCATCACTCCAGTAGAAACTTGAGATACTGTGAACACATTTGGCCAAGAAGCAAAGCAAATTCTTAATCGCCAAGGCCCACCCTCAAACTTTGAAAACAAGTGCAGGGGCCGCATATTTGAAATAAAGGTGAGTCTACACCTTTAAAGGTGACCTCTGCCATTTTTGGTGATAGAGTACCACCGTATCAGTCATAATACCCATAACCTAGCGGTCAAACAGGCTTACTCTGCCATGATGTTTTGATAACCATGTAAATCTCTCTAGGACAGTCACTTTTATTAATGTATTCTCCTGTATTTACCCCCCCCCCCCCCATTAAATGCTAATGTGGCTGTCATAAAGCACTACAAATGCCATGATGATCTGGACGAGACGGCCGAATCAAGGCAAAGGTAGGAATCTCTGGATTAACTATCTAATGTTAGCTAAATGAGGTAATGAATAAATTGGGAAAGTGTCTTTAAATTGACAATTCTCTGTACTGTTTTGTGCAAGTTTGAAATTCACACAATACCTGCTAGCAAAGGTGTCAGCTAGAGATGACATACAGGACCTTGCAAGGATTTGTAGTCTTGCATGATGTCTGCATTGATGCTAATTAGCATTTTAGAATCTGAAAGTAAAGAGAGCAGGATATATTGATAAAAGTAACCTTAGCCATGCAAATCTCTCTTGGACATCAAAACATCACACAACCCTTGTTTTAAGAGTTTCTAAAAATCTCCTATGGGAAAAATGAATGGTGGAAAAACAACTGGAACCATTTCCCTGTTTGACCACTAGGTTTTATGGGTATTATGACACCTCCACTGTAGGGCTCTATTGCTGCTTTAGCTTTTCTTCTCTTTCAGATGACTGGCAATTTGAGAGGCCCTCCAGTATCTACTTTCTGGGGCATGTCATGAGCATTGAAGCCTCCATTATCCAAGCCCACCACACAACTCTCCATGTCTACGTGGACAGCTGTGTGGCTACGCTGGCCCCTGAAATGGCCTCTAAACCTAGATATTCCTTCATTGAGAACCATGGGTGCGTGAGCGGTGCGTGTGCGTTCCTCTTCCAGCTTACTATACTTCTGTATATTGAGAATGTAAATTAAACTTTGTTTTATTTCATCCCATTAGATGTCTGACTGATGCTAGACAGACAGGCTCAAAGTCCCACTTCCTGCAGCAAATCCAGGATGACAAACTCCAGTTTCAGCTTGAGGCCTTCAGGTTCCACCAAGATGAGAGGAGCTCTGTGAGTAACGATACATTCACCTGAAGGCCATTTTATTTGTAGTCTTTATGTACTGTACTCCCCTGTCATGTTCATTAGGCACTAAATGGAAGAAAACAAACAGGGAATACCTGGACTTTTCCAATAAGAAACACTGACTTTGATTTTATGTTGTTTACTCTAATGAACACAACACCGTACAAGTAATATCTCTCCTACCTTCCTATAGATGTACATCACATGTCATCTGAGAGCAAGGTCGGCCTCTGCTTCCATTGACTCAGAACACGAGGCTTGCTCGTTTACTACAGAGGCAAACCGGTTTGTCTATGGGGATTGAGTTTATACTGCACAAAACTATAATTCTGCAAACATGGATGTTTCTTTATTGGATTTGTATAGAGCTAGGACCCAAAGCTGTACACGGTTTTAATTTGTTTGCATTTTCTGAACTGGGGTCCTGTTTTCCACTAACTGAAGCGTTGAGAAACTGCTAAAACCCATGCTATAAGCAAGAGCTTGTAGGTAAACATTTGGACAGAAATGTTGTATTACTCTGTTTATGATAACGTTGTATTGTATTCTGAGTGAAATAATTGAACTTCCTTCCTCAGGCGTGTCTCTCATGGGGATACTGCTGGCTGCTGTGGGAGTGGTCCCACTCACTGCACTGGCGATATTGCTGTATTTGAGGCTACGCAAACTCCACAGGCAGCAACCATGTAGATGACAATAAACCTGTTCTGAACTGACTCCAGTTCTCAGCAGTCTTATTTACATCTTTGGAATAGGGTAGGTTCCAGATCGAGGCAAATGATCAGATCCCATGTAGTCCATTATTATGACGCAGCAAGATGTGCAGCCCGACCGCTAGGAAGATGACCTGGAATACCAATTTATCTGGTTAATTAATGTAATTGAGGCTGTGGTGTCCGCTCGGTTTCTCATTAATAGGCAAGATTTTAAAACAATAATCAGCATATACTGCAGTCCTCTGTGACTGCAGCTAAATCAACGAGCCAGTGAGCAGTAACAGCTCCTTGGTAACACGTTCAACCATTTCAAAAAAATCTATTCACTTAAAATGCAATCAGGGTTGGGGAGCAACTGATTACATGTAACTACATTACCAGCTAAAATATTGCAATTAGATCATTTTGAAAACTAGATTACTTAATGGATTACTTTTAAATTCAGAAAGGATGTTTGCAAAAATAAATACATTATGACATTGTTCTTTTTTCTCAATGACATTCAATTCAGCATTGAGTTTAAGTTTGTTCCATCTGAGCGAGTCTGACCGTAAGCCTGAGACCACTGACACACTAAATGCGTTTGATGGATCCTTTTAGTTTTCTAATGCCTATTAAGGGGAAAGTCATCTAGAAGTAATCAGAATATGCTACTGTGTTTGGGTTATCCAAAAGTTACGTCACTGATTTACAATTTGACCGGTAACTAGTAACTCACTGATTACTTTTAGAAAGTAACCTACCCAAACCTGAACGCAATATAACATTTACTTCATCAAATCACTTACATAAACTGTATTCGAAGTTGCCACGACCATTACAAAACGGTTACATTCTGAACCAAGGATTTCCTACTGTAGGCTAGCGTGGTTAAAACCGACTGAACCAGACTCACTCAGTGGTGAGAACGACGTTCAGTCTGGTTTAAGCAGGCTAAGGCCAGCCCTGATCCCAGTCATCACAATTACATGCCGTCTGGTGTTTCATGCTCGGTGCTGTCATCAAACACGGCTGCGGTATGAAAGTATGGCCGTTGCATACCAATGTCATGGAGCAATATATATTCAACATCACACTTGATCTGTGTGCTAGACATGTGACAGGCCTCTCTCCATAGCAAGGGACACAGCCATTAAGTTTGATGTGTGGCTACGCTACGGGTCATGTATCCTGTCAGGCAAAATGGCTGATACACACGCATTCAAATTGAGACACACACACACACACACTCTCATACTCTCACGATTTAACTTTTATGCTAGTGTGAGTGTCAATTTGCACCCCCACAAAACAATAACAGTTAGACATCTGTGAACACACTCGGGCAATAACAGTAGAATGATGCACTGAATTTATTCTTAATCGTTCAAATTGTCTTTTCTCTCTGCCCTGGTCCTAGCCCCTTCCTTGGATTAAGCCTTAGACCCTCCTACACCTTCTGTGTTCACACGTATGAAACGACTGGAAAGGTGAAAGTTGTATGACACACACTATCTAAAGTCTCGCTCGGGCCCTGCTTTTATCCCATTCCAGTGAAACTTCCCGGGTTGCGAGAGATTCAGGAAACTGCTGTCATGTGGCCTGCCGATGCTCTATTAAACATGTCTTTCATTACCCCATAGCGCCCTCTGTAGGGCCCTACCCCACCAATCAAATACCCAGCCGGCAGGCCCAAGCATGCATGTAGCGCACGCAACACATATACACACACACAGCCGCCAGGCCTGCACATGGGAACAAACACCCTATTAAAGTGGGGCCTTACATATTACTGTAATAAAGGCTCACAGTATTGCTTGTATGGTCTTTTTAATCATGTCTATTCATCTTCCAAGGCTGGTAAGCAACAGTTCATGATAAGCACCATGTTTCATGAATTCACCGCCGCTGGTACTGAAAGAAGGCCACCGCGAGAAGGAAGACCCATCTTGTTGGACTATCGTTTTTGGTTTTAAGGAATTTTAGCTCTAAATTGTAGTACACTACTAAAATCTATGGAATGAAACTTCATGTCAGTCCATTTTAAGATTAACCAGGCTAGCCTAGGCTAACCCTGTGACAATGTTAGTTTGGTAATGGTCATGGCAAATTTGAAAATATGGTTCTGTAGGAAGTGCTTTTGCGAAGAAAAAGTGTATGGGCTGTATTCAACCCCTATAGTGGAAGTCCAGCATGACTGAAACGTAAAGGCAATGTTACCGCCTTAGTGGAGACTGCTTTCACGGTAAACCGCTGACTTTATAATGTATATTGCGCAATCAGTAATACTTCATCAACACAGATTGAATACAGCCCTATATTACGTTTTAAGTGTCGACTTGTAAATGTTACCGGGGAGCGGTGGTACTGCAACCAAGCTCAATGGCTCTTTTGATTTAGCTCCAATCACAGAGAAGCACATTGTCTGCTGGTCTTTGCTCTAAAATCTAACCTATTCATATAAATTAAATAAATGTGCTCACCAGCCAATCAATTACATTACCCAAATAACAGGTTGTATTACAGATCTTCTTCTACTGCAGTCATGCTGCACGTCCTATCAATGTGACTCCTGAGATGTTAACTCTCCACACTTTAGCCCTAGTTGTCGTCCTGAGGCGTAGTGTGGTTGAGACATAGGAAGTGGATCTGCAAGTTGCTGTCAGTAGGAAGGATTCCTTCCAAACAAAGGATAGTTAACACCAAGTGGTCATGGATGGCTTTGAACGTGAATGGGAAAATAAATCTCACACGAGCATCAATTGACACTAGGGTACAAAACAAAAAAGATCACAGGAATTCTTGCAGCTCCCTTGGGGGATGTTTTGGAGTGAGTGGTGGGGGGGATCGAGATGTGGTTCTTTAGGGCAGTCATCCCTCTTTCTTCCATTGGGAGGGACAGTGACCTTATAGCAGGCGAAGGTTGTCCCGCAGCCTTTCTCTCTTCCTAGCACACACAAACGCACACACATACACACACATACGTACACACCACGCAAATACACACGAACGCACACACACACACACACACACACACACACACACACACACACACACACACACACACACACACACACACACACACACACACACACACACACACACACACACACACACAGATGGATGGATGAAAGGGACTAGAACATCAGGAGACTGGTTATCAGACAGACAGACAGACAGATTTGCTGGAAGACACAGAGACAGGATAGCTCACCATCCCTCTATTTACTCCACACAAGACAATAATATCAATTTCCTCCAGACGAAGAAATGAAAACAACCCACGATTATGAATAAAATATGGAAATTACAGTAAAGACAGATTGAGGGGAACCTCTTTTTGCAGAATGATCACCATGAAGAACTATTTTCAATGTATTTTTAAAGCCGTTCTTTCGTACCTTTTCTTTTTTCTACCGATAGACTTAGCCACAACTTCTGACACACATTTCGATCCGTTTGTGCTGCTCTAAAAGAGGTTAGTGGTAGCATGTAATCAGCATGTTAGCAAAAGACTAAATAAGAGAATGAATGAGGGGCTCTGGTTCCCTGAAGCCCATTAAAGGCAGGATAAGAGATCCTTAATTATGTCCAGCGAGTCTGGATCGGAGGAGGCTAATTAAATAATCTTCCTCCATTATCAACCCCGTTTTCTTTTTCTTCCTTGACCAGGATCTTAATTAACAGGGTTCATTATGGGCCGTGATGGAGATCGTCGGAAGAGATTGTTTGACAGAGGTTGCTCTCTCTCTAGTCTCCAACCCAGAGCAACATGTCACAGTGTACTCTCTTAGTTAATAAAACCTACACCAGTAGCACATAACCTCAGTATTATAGCTTACAGCCTTGCTAGTTTTCTTATATCTTTGTTATTGGGTATGTTCCAGGTCATCTTTATTGCAGTTGGGCTGCACATATGATCAGATCCCCCGATGCCTGGAGAAGTGTTAAAGTAATAGCCTATCCATTTACTCTGACTATCGATGACATGCCATGCATATGTTCCTTGTATTTCAATTGGACAGTAAATCTATCATCACAGACTTCAGCTGAAGACAGAAGAACCTATTTCTTGATAGACTATTTCCCTATGATTCCCTATTTTCCCATATCAGCTGTGCTAACACGAGGTGGAGGCCTCTCGCTCACCTCAAAGCCAGCGTTACGATACAAATAAATGGTTGGCCCATGGAACTGTTTGCAACAGGGAACTTAACACCGATATCTCTTACTGTGGAGCTGATGGTTTTCTCCTCTGACAAAGCAGAAATCCATCCCAAAGCAAACATGGCACATTGCCTCCATCCGCTATGAGTAGAACCTCTACCAAAAGCACTGTTTGTCTTACTTTTAATGTGGTTTTATGTGGTATAAAACACTGGGCAATAAAGTCTGCAATTGTTTTTCCTTTGGTGGATTAAAGTGAAGCACATGTTCCTTTGAGTCCAGGTGTGTGTGTGTGTGCGTGCATGTATGTACACTACCGCTCAAAAGTTTGGGGTCACTTAGAAATGTCCTTGTTTTTTAAAGAAAAACCCATTTTTTGTCCATTTAAAATAACATCAAATTGATCAGAAATACAGTGTAGACATTGTTAATGTTGTAAATGACTATTGTTGCTGGAAACGGCAGATGGAATATCTACATAGGCGTACAGAGGCCCATTATCATCAACCATCACTCCTGTGTTCCAATGGCACGTTGTGTTAGCTAATCCAAGTTTATCATTTTAAAAGGCTAAAAGGCTAATTGGCTAATTGGCTAAAAGGCGAATTGATCATTAGAAAACTATGGTAGCACACCTGAAAACTGTTGTTCTGATTAAAGAACCAATAAAACTGGCCTTCTTTAGATTAGTTGAGTATCTGGAGCATCAGTATTTGTGGGTTCGATTACAGGCTCAAAATGGCCAGAAACAAAAGACTTTCTTCTGAAACTCGTCAGTCTATCTCGTACAACGCTGTGTACTACTTTTTTGTAAGAAGGCAGATGTTTTACGTGCTTCAGACGATTATGTTTTTGGTTCATTTATTTGCGTTGTTTGTAACTTGTTTTTTTTACTTATTTTGTACATAATGTTGACGCTACCGTCTCTTATGACCAAAAATAACTTCTGGACATCAGGACTGCGATTACTCACCACGGACTAGCAGAATCCTTTCTTTCCTTTCACGACTCTGACGAGCCCAACGCGAAGGATATACTGCTTTCTCGGGAACAGGACCTGATCCCCGTGATCTGCGTGAAGAGAAGGCGGAGAAAGAGGGGCCGAAGGGTGGGCATGCGTCTGAGAATTCGTAGGCGATCGAATAAACCCCCACTTCCCTCCATTCTGCTAGCAAACGTGCAGTCCTTGGAGAATAAAATCAATGAGTTACGCAGCAGATTAAACTACCAACTGGACATGAAAAACTATAACATCTTATGCTTCATGGAGTCTTGGCTGAATAACGACAATATCAACATGCAGCTGGCTGGTTATACAATGTACAGGCAGGATAGAACAGCAGCGTCTGGTAAGACAAGGGGAAGTGGACTATGTATTTTTGTAAATAACAGCTGGTGCACGATATCTAATGAAGTCTCGAGCCATTGCTCGCCTGAGGTTGAGTATCTCATGAAAAGTTGTAGACCACACTACCTACCGAGAGAGTTTTTGTCTGTGTTCTTCATAGCTGTTTACATACCACCACAGTCTGAGGCTGACTCTAAGACAGCATTGAATGAGCTGTATTACGCCACAAGCCAACAAGAAAACCCTCACCGAGAGGCGGCGCAGCTAGTGGCCGGGGACTTTAATGAAGGGAAACTTAAATCCGTTTTACCAAATTTCTATGGCATGTTAAATGTGCAACCAGAGGAAAAAGATCTCTGGACTACCTATACTCCACACATACTCCACACACAGAGACGCATACAAATCTCTCCCTCGCCCTTTATTTGACCATCTAGCAGAATCTAGCATAGTGCACTCACGTCTGTATCCTCCTGATTCCTGCTGTCAGGCCAAAATTAAGCAGGAAGCATCAGTGACTAGATCAATAAAAAAGTGGTCAGATGAAGCAGATGACAAGCTACAGGACTATTTTGCTAGCACAGACTGGAATATGTTCCGGGATTCCTCCGATGGCATTGAGGAGTACACCACATCAGTCATTGGCTTCATCAATCAGTGCATCGATGACGTCGTCCCCACAGTGACCGTACGTACACAGCCCAACCAGAAGCCATGGATTACAGGCAACATCGGCACTGAGCTAAAGGGTAGAGCTGACACTTTCAAGCAGCGGGACTCTAACCCGGGAGCATATAAGAAATCCCGCTATGCCCTCCGATGAACTATCAAACAGGCAAAGCTTCAATACAGGACTAAGGTAGAATCGTACTACACCGGCTCTGACACTCGTCGGATTTGGCAGGGCTTGCAAACCATTACAGACTACAAAGGGAAGCACAGCCGGGAGCTACCCAGTGTCAAGGGCCTACCAGATGAGCTAAACTGATTTTATGCTCGCTTCGAGGCAAATAACACTGAAACATGCATGAGGGCACCAGCTGTTCCGGAAGACTGTGTGATCACGCTCTCCGCAGCCGATGTGAAAAAGACCTTTAAACAGGTCAACATTCACAAGGTTGCAGGACCAGACGGATTACCAGGACATGTACTGCGGACATGCGCTGACCAACTGGCAAGTGTCTTCACTGACATTTTCAACCTCTCCCTGTCCGAGTCTGTAATACCAACATGTTTTAAGCAGACCATCATAGTGCCTGTGCCAAAGAACACTAAGGTAACCTGCCTAAATGACTACCAACCTGTAGCACTCACGTCTGTAGCCATGAAGTTCTTTGAAAGACTGGTCATTGCTCACATCAAAACCATCATCCCAGAAACCCTAGACCCACTCCAATTTGCATAGCGCCCAAACAGATCCACAGATGATGCAAACTGTATTGCACTCCACAATGCCCTTTCCCACCTGGACAAAAGGAACACCTATATGAGAATGCTGTTCGTTGACTACAGCTCAGCATTCAACACCATAGTGCCCCCAAAGCTCATCACTAAGCTAAGGACCCTGGGACTAAACACCACCCTCTGCAACTGGATCCTGGACTTCCTGACGGGCAGCCCCCGGGTGGTAAGGGTAGGTAACAACACATCTGCCACACTTATCCTCAATACGGGGCCCCTCAGGGGTGCGTGCTCAGTCCCCTCCTGTACTCCCTGTTCACTCATGACTGCATGGCCAGGCACTACTCCAACACCATTATTAAATTGCAGACGACACAACAGTGGAAGGCCTGATCAACGACGAGACAGCCAATAGGGAGGAGGTCAGAGACCTGGACGTGTGGTGCCAGGACAACAACCTCTCCCACAATGTGATCAAGACAAAGGAGAGGATTGTGGAATACAGGAAAAAGAGGACGAGTACGGCCCCATTCATTGACGGGGCTGCAGTGGAGCAGGTTGAGAGCTTCAAGTTCCTTGGTGTCCACATCACCAACAAACTAACATGGTCCAAGCACACCAAGTCAGTTGTGAAGAGGGCACGACAAAACCTATTCCCCCTCAGGAGACTGAAAAGATTTGGCATGGGTCCTCAGATCCTCAAAAGTTTCTACAGCTGCACCATCGAGAGCATCCTCACTGGTTGCATCACTGCCTGGTATGGCAACTGCTCGGCCTCCGACCACAAGGCACAACAGAGGGTAGTGTGAATGGCCCAGTACATCACTGGGGCCAAGCTTTCTGCCATCCAGGATATCTATACCAGGTTGTGTTGGAGGAAGGCCCTAAAAAGTGTCAAAGATTCCTGCCACCCTAGTCATAGACTGTTCTCTCTGCTACCACACGGCAAGTGGTACTGGAGCGCCAAGTCTAGGTCCAAGAGGCTTCTAAACAGCTTCTACCCCAAGCCATAAGACTCCTGAACATCTAGTCAATAGGCTACCCAGACTATTTGCATTGCCCCCCCTCTCCCCTTCTTTACACCACTGCCACTCTCTGATGTCATCTATGCATAGTCGCTTTAATACCTCTACCTACATGTACATACTACCGCAACTAACCGGTGCCCCCACACATTGACTCTGTATCGGTACCCCTCTGTATATAGTCTCGCTACTGTTATTTTACTGCTGCCCTTTAATTACATGTTACTTTTATCTCTTATTCTTATCCATATTTTTTGAAACCGCATTGTTGGTTAGGGGCTCGTAAGTAAGCATTTCACTGTAAGGTCTACACCTGTTGTATTCAGCGCATGTGACTAATAAAATTTGATTTGATTTGACTACTCCCTTCACAGAACAGCGCAAACTGACTCTAACCAGAATAGAAAGAGGTGTGGGAGGCCCCGGTGCACAACTGAGCAAGAGGACAAGTACATTAGAGTGTCTAGTTTGAGAAACAGATGCCTCACAAGTCCTCAACTGGCAGCTTCATTAAATAGTACCCGCAAAACACCAGTCTCAACTTCAACAGTGAAGAGGCGACTCCAGTGTCTGTGAATCCAGTGTCTGTGTTCTTTTGCCCATCTTAATCTTTTATTTTTATTGGTCAGTCTGAGATATGGCTTTTTCTTTGCAACTCTGCCTTGAAGGCCAGCATCTCGGAGTCGCCTCTTCACTTTTGACGTTGAGACTGGTGTTTTGCGGGTACTATTTAATGAAGCTGCCAGTTATTTGTTTCTGGCCATTTTGAGCCTGTAATCAAACCCACACATGCTGATGCTCCAGATACTCAACTAGTCTAAAAAAGGCCAGTTTTATTGCTTCTTTAATCAGAACAACAGTTTTCAGGTGTACTAACATAATTGCAAACGGGATTTTTAATGATCAATTAGCCTTTTAAAATGATACATTTGGATTAGCTAACACAACGTGCCATTGGAACACAGTAGTGATGGCTGCTGATAATGGGCCTCTGTACACCTATGGAGATATTCCATAAAAAATCTGTAATTTCCACTTACAATAGTCAATTATAACATTAACAATGTCTACACTGTATTTCTGATCAATTTTATGTTATTTCAATGGACAAAAATGTTGCTTTTCTTTCAAAAACAAGGACATTTTTAAGTGACCCTAAACTTTTGAACGGTAGTGTGTGTGTGTGTGTGTGCGCGTCTGTACGTATACAAAATGTGCACTGTATTTCTGTGTGTGCAGTAATACACCGAGTGTGTTGAGGAGATGGGAGGAAGGCAGATTATAGGAAACCTATCTCTGAGCCCTGTTTTGAGATGGGAGCTAAAGAGTGTTCCTCCATGGAGTAGCAAACAATTTGCAAATGCTCAACTTTTATGAATCCTAATATACCAATATTGTTCATGTCTAATAGACTGTGACCTTAAATCCTGATTGGCGTATAGGAAACGGCATCAAACCAGCATAACAATGCATTCCTTATCATTTAAATGAGGATGAACCATCAACCTGAATAAATAAAGCAGATTTCTATCTTGCGGCACCAATGTGATAAATGCTCCCATCGGGTTTGAGTGAAGGGAGCCGTCAGCACTTCTGTTTTGGTTTTCCTTTGCTACACAGCGAAATGGAATCCTGTTTTTCTTTATCCTCCTGGTTCACTGCCCCAAGGGAGTTTGTGTGTGTGTGTGTGTGTGTGTGTGTGTGTGTGTGTGTGTGTGTGTGTGTGTGTGTGTGTGTGTGTGTGTGTGTGTGTGTGTGTGTGTGTGTGTGTGTGTGTGTGTGGTCACAGGTTAGAGAAGTCACCTTTTAGCGAAATGTCCATTCCTGCTTTTCTAGTATATCTTTCACCAGTTGATAAATCTACGGCCTTGCGGAAAGACCAAGGTATGAAAACAGGATTTTCCTTGGTTACACCCTCTAAAACAGTCTGTTCCTCATAATCCCCAACCACAACTTCCATCTGTCAATCAATCAATACAATGTATAATAAAATCATTTTTACATCAGCAGTTGTCACAAATCGCTTTACAGTATCCCGACCTGGACCCAAAGATAGCGTCCTGGCTCTATGTATTTTACTGGTTTGTGACCCACTGACACCGCCCCCCGTTAGAGGGGATTCAAGTAGCTCAAGAGTTAACACACACAGGAACTTTATTTAAATACACTGAGGAAGATGAACATGGGGATTGTTCTGTAAACGTACAGAGACTATGAATCTGCTACACAGGATATAAATACACTGCATCGATATGTGCAGAGTGCAGTAGAATGGGATAAGTTATGCATGAAGGAATGATAATGAATAGAACAATTTGAGCAAAGGACTGTATCTAATAACCATGTATTACATAGTAACAAAATTCACAAACGGCACTCATGCTAACAATACACACGTTACCTAATGACATTCAGTGAACACAGTGAAGCTACACCCAAATAGGTAACATCAATGGCAAAAAGAGCTCATTTCTACTTGTAGCACATACAGTACCTTCAGAAAGTATTCACACCCCTTGACTTTTCGCACAATTTGTTGTGTTACAGCCTGAATGTTTTTTGTAGGGGGTAGAGCAGCTTTAAGATTCTAGATAGATTGTGGCTTCAATCAATGTAATTGTCTGCATCATTTCCACTCCACATATATTTGTTGGGTAAATATACAGCACCAGTCAAACGTTTGGACACACCTACTCATTCAAGGGTTTTTCTTAATTTTTACTATTTTCTACATTGTATAATGATAGTGAAGACATCAAAACTATGAAATAACACATATGGAATCATGTAGTAACAAAAAAAGTGTTAAACAAATCAAAACACATTTTATATTTGAGATTCTTCAAAGTAAACACCCTTTGCCTTGATGACAGCTTTGTACACTCTTGGCATTCTCTCAACCAGCTTCATAATGTTTTTCCAACAGTCTTGAATGAGTTCCCACATATGCTGAGCATTTGTTGGCTGCTTTTCCTTCACTCTGCTGTCCAACTCATCCCAAACCATCTCAATTGGGTTGAGGTCGGGGGATTGTGGAGGCCAGGTCATCTGATGCAGCACTCCATCACTCTCCTTCTTGGTCAAATAGCCCTTACACAGCCTGAAGGTGTGTTTTGGGTCATTGTCCTGTTTTAAAACAGATGATAGTACCAGATGATAGTACCAGATGGGATAGTGTATCGCTGCAGAATGCTGTGGTAGCCATGCTGGTTAAGTGTGCCTTGAATTCTAAATAAATCACTGTCACCAGCAAAGCACCATCACACCCCCTCCTCCATGCTTCTTGGTGGGACCCACACATGTGGAGATCATCCGTTCACCTACTCTGTGTCTCACAAAGACATGGCGTCCAAATCTCAAATTTGGACTCATCAGATCAAAGGACAGATTTCCACCCGTCTTATGCCCATTGCTCATGTTTCTTGGCCCAAGCAAGTCTCTTCTTCTTATTGGTGTCCTTTTGTAGTGGTTTCTTTGAAGCAATTCGACCTTGAAGGCCTGATTCGCAGTCTCTGAACAGTGATGTTGAGATGTGTCTGTTACTTGAACTCTGTGAAGCATTTATTTGGGCTGCAATGTGAAGTGCAGTTAACTCCAATGAACTTATCCTCTACAGCAGAGGTAATTCTGGGTCTTCCTTTCCTGTGGTGGTCCTCATGAGAGACAGTTTCATCATAGCGCTTGATGGTTTTGGCAACTGCACTTGAAGAAACTTTTTTCCCCAAATTGGCTGACCTTCATGTCTTAAAATAATGATGGCATTTCTCTTTGCTTATTTGAGACATAATATGGACTTGGTCTTTTATCAAATAGGGATATATTTTGTATACCAACCCTACCTTGTCAGAACTCAATTGATTGGCTCAAACGCATTAAGAAGGAAAGAAATTCCACAAATTAACAAGGCACACCTGTTAATTGAAAGGCATTCCAGGTGACTACTGTACCTCATGAAGCTGGGTGAGAGAATACCAAGAGTGATCAAAGCTGTCATCAAGGCAAAGGGTGGCTACTTTGAAGAATCTCAAATATAAAATATACTTTGACTTGTTTAACACTTTTTTTGTTACTACATGATTCCATATGTGTTATTTCATAGTTTTGTGAAGAATGCCGTTCTTGAACACGGGGTGAGCCATTTTTACTAATCTGCTAGAGAACCCGTTTGGATTTAAGTATAACTTTTGTATGACTGAAGCCTTCGTGAGAGGTCTAATGCTTTAATATTGAATAATTTCTGCCCTCCGAATTCATATTCATTCTATAAATAGGCCAATTGTAACAGCCGTCGTTCAAATGAGACCAAGGTGCAGCGGAGGATGTGTTCATCTTCAGGAATTTATTAAAGAAAGAACACGTTAGACAAAAACAAGAAACCGACAGCCACACAGTCCTGTCAGGTGCAAACACTAAACAGAAACAATTACCCACAAAACCCAAAGGAAAAACATGCTCCTTATGTGTGACTCCCAATCAGCAACAACGAGCTTCAGCTGTGCCTGATTGGGAGCCACACGCACGGCCCAAAACAAAGAAATACAAAAACATAGAGAAAGGAACATAGAGCGCCCACCCAATGTAACACCCTGGCCTAACCAAAATAAAGAACAAAAAACCCCTCTCTATGGCCAGGGCGTTACACCAATTTAATTTTGTCTGGCTTGCCATTCCAAATAAAATGAAATATAATTTAAAAAACAAATCTCTAGGTGTAGGCAAGGCCATGAGCAAATATTGGGATATGACTAAAGATTGAATTAGGGGAATTTTTCCACAAATAGACAGGCATTTTCCTTTCCACGGTAGCAAGATCTTGTCTATTTTTGGTAACTTTCTATTAAAATGTATTGTAGTGAGATCACTTTCGAGATATGAATATCAAGCTTGTCCATTTCACCGTCAGACCTTTTCAGTGGTAAACTACACAATAATGTAAAAGTTGTGATTTTTTTGTGATCCAAAACATAATATCATAATTTGTTTGTAATCCAGAGAGGTTTGAAAAATTATCTAGATCCTCTATGAGGCTGTGGAGGGATCCAAATTATGGATTTAAAGAAAACATGAATCATTAGCTTACAATGACACCTTTATTTTTAACCCCTGGATTTCTAGGCCCTTGATAATATTGTTAGATCTGATTTTAATAGCTTGATGTGCCGATAGTGGACAACCTTGTTTTACTCCTCTTGATAGTTTAATACTTTCTGAGAAGTAGTCATTATTTACTATTTTACACCTAGGGTTACTATGGGGCGGCAGGTAGCCTAGTGGTTAGAGCGTTGTGCCAGTAAGCGAAAGGTTGTTATATCAAATCCCCGAGCTGACAAGGTAGAAATCTGTAATTCTGCCCCTGAACAAGGCAGTTACCCCACTGTTCCTAGGTCGTCATTGTAAATAAGAATTTGTTCTTAACTGACTTGCCTAGTTAAATAAAGGTTAAATATTTTTTATATAAATAACTTTAACCCACTGTATAAGAGATTCTTCAAACTTAAAATATTCCAGGCATTTACACAGTCGAAGTCGAAAGTTTACATAAACCTTAGCCAAATACATTTAAACTCAGTTTTTCATAATTCCTGATATTTAATCAGAGTAAAAATGTTCTGTTTTAGGTCAGTTAGGATCACCACTTTATTTTAAGAATGTGAAATGTCAGAATAATAGTAGAGAGAATTATTTATTTAAGCTTTTATTTCTTTCATCACATTCCCAGTGTGTCTGAAGTTTACATATACTAATTGAGTGTATGGTAGCATTGCCTTTAAATTGTTTAACTTAGGCCAAACATTTCGGGTAGCCTTCCACAAGCTTCCCACAATAAGTTGGGTGAATTTTGGCCCATTCCTCCTGACAGAGCTGGTGTAACTGAGTCATGTTTGTAGGCGTCCTTGCTTGCACACGCTTTTTCAGTTCTGCCCACAAATGTTCTATGGGATTGAGGTCAGGGCTTTGTGATAGGCACTCCAAAACCTTGATTTTGTTGTCCTTAAGCCATTTTGCCACAACTTTGGAAGTATGGTTGGGGTCATTGTCCATTTGGAAGACCAATTTGTGACCAAGCTTTAACTTCCTGACTGATGTCTCGAGATGTTGCTTCAATATATCCACATAATTTTCCGTCCTCATGATGCCATCTATTTTGTGAAGTGCACCAGTCCCTCTGCAGCAAAGCACCCCCACAACATGATGCTGCCACCCCTGTGCCTGGCAGTTGGGATGGTGTTCTTCGGCTTGCAAGCCTCCCCCTTTTTCCTCCAAACATAACGATGGTCATTATGGCCAGACAGTTCTGTTTTTGTTTCATCAGACCAGAGGACATTTCTCCAAAAAGTAAGATCTTTGTTCCCATGTGCAGTTGCAAACCGTAGTCTGACTTTTTTCATGGTGGTTTTGGAGCAGTGGCTTCCTCCTTGCTGAGCAGCCTTTCAGGTTATGTCGATATAGGACTCGTTTTACTGTGGATATAGATACTTTTGTACCGGTTTCCTCCAGCATCTTCACAAAGTCCTTTGCTGTTGTTTAGGGATTGATTTGCACTTTTTGCACCAAAGTATGTTCATCTCAACGAGACAGAACGCGTCTCCTTCCTGAACGGTATGACGGCTGCACGTGTGGAGGTCTACAATTTATTTTCTGAGGTCTTGGCTGATTTCTGTTGATTTTCCCATGATGTCAGGCAAAGAGGCACTGAGTTTGAAGGTAGGCCTTGAAATACATCCACAGGTACACCTCCAATTGACTCAAATTTTGTCAATTAGCCTATCAGAAGCTTCTAAAGCCATGACATAATTTTCTGGACTTTTCCAAGCTGTATAAAGGCACAGTCAAGTTAGTGTATGTAAACTTCTGACCCACTGGAATTGTGATACAGTGAATTATTAGTGAAATAATCTGTCTGTAAACAATTGTTGGAAAAATTGATTGTGTCATGCACAAAGTAGATGTCCTAACCGACTTGCCAAAACTATAGTTTGTTAACAAGAAATTTGTGGAGTGGTTGAAAAACGAGTTTTAATGACTTCAACCTAAGTGGATGTAAACTTCCGACTTCAGCTGCATATGCATTACAGTAATACTTTATTTATTTAATTATTTTTTATTTCACCTTTATTTAACCAGGTAGGCTAGTTGAGAACAAGTTCTCATTTGCAACTGCGACCTGGACAAGATAATGCAAAGCAGTTCGACACATTCAACAACACAGAGTTACACATGGAATAAACAAACATACAATCAATAATACAGTACAAAAATCTATATACAGCATGTGCAAATGAGGTAGGATATGAGAGGTAAGGCAATAAATAGGCCATGGTGGCAAAGTAATTACAATATAGCAATTAGACACTGGAATGGTAGGATGTGCAGAAGATTAATGTGCAAGTTGAGATACTGGGGTGCAAAGGAGCAAGATAAATAAATAAATAAATAAATACAGTATGGTGATGAGGTAGATTGGATGGGCTATTTACAGATGAGCTATGTACAGGTGCAGTGATCTGTGAGCTGCTCTGACAGCTGGTGCTTAAAGCTAGTGAGGTTGGTAAGAGTCTCCAGCTTCAGAGATTTTTGCAGTTCGTTCCAGTCATTGGCAGCAGAGAACTGGAAGGTGAGGCGGCCAAAGGAAGAAATGGCTTTGGGGGTGACCAGTGAGATATACCTGCTGGACCGCGTGCTACGAGTGGGTGCTGCTATGGTGACCATTGAGCTGAGATAAGGCGGGGCTTTACCTAGCAGAGACTTGTAGATGACCTGGAGCCAGTGGGTTTGGCGACGAGTATGAAGCGAGGGCAAGCCAATGAGATCATACAGGTCACAGTGGTGGGTAGTATATGAGGCTTTGGTGACAAAACGGATGGCACTGTGATAGACTGCATCCAATTTGCTGAGTAGAGTGTTGGAGGCTATTTTGTAAATGACATCGTCACAGTCAAGGATCGGTAGGATGGTCAGTTTTACGAGGGTATGTTTGGCAGCATGAGTGAAGGATGCTTTGTTGCAAAATAGGAAGTCGATTCTAGATTTAATTTTGGATTGGAGATGTTTAATGTGAGTCTGGAAGGAGAGTTTACAGTCTAACCAGACACCTAGGTATTTGTCGTTGTCCACATATTCTAAGTCAGAACCGTCCAGAGTAGTGATGCTGGACAGGCGGGCAGGTGCGGGCAGCGATTGGTTGAAGAGCATGCATTTAGTTTTACTTGCATTTAAGAGCAGTTGGACGCCACGGAAGGAGAGTTGTATGGCATTGAAGCTCATCTGGAGTTTAGTTAACACAGTGTCCAACGAAGGGCCAGAGGTATACAGAATAGTGTCGTCTGTGTAGAGGTGGATCAGAGAATCACCAACAGCGAGAGCGACATCATTGACGTATACACAGAAGAGAGTCAGCCTGAGAATTGAACCCTGTGGCACCCCCATAGAGACTGCCAGAGGTCCGGACAACAGGCCTTCCGATTTGACATACTGAACTCTATCGGAGAAGTAGTTGGTGAACCAAGCGAGGCAGTCATTTGAGAAACCATCCATTTATCAAAAGCTATGAATAGTAGGCCTGGTTTCCCAGATTTTTCATAGAGTTGTATTGTTTCCAGTACCTGTCTTATATAATCTCCAATGTATCTTCCATGTAAAAAACCTGTCTGATTAGGATGAATAATATCCGACAATACCTTTTTAATTCTATGCGCTTTGCATTTTGCTAGAATTTTTGCATCACAACACTAAAGTGTAAGGGGACTCAACATTTTTTAATGGACTGGATCTTTACATTTACCACTTGGGTCCTGTTCGAGTAATTATGAAATCATACTTTCTTGTTGGGTATCTGATAATCTACAATTTTTATAGGAGTGGTTAAAACATACTAATAATGGTTGGTATACCTCAACTGGTATGCCATCCAGCCCTGGAGTTTTCCCGGACTTAAAGGCTTTAATTGCATCAAGAAGTTCCCGTGTTGTGTTTGGAGCAAATCCAATACAACATATTACTGAGTACCACTTTCCATATTTTCAAGCATAGTGGTGGCTGCATCATGTTATGAGTATGCTTGTAATCGTGAAGGACTGAGGAGATTTTCAGGATAAGGCAAAATCCTAGAAGAAACCCTTGTTCAGTCTGCTTTCCACCAGACACAGAGATTAATTCCCCTTTCAGCAGGACAAAAACCTAAAACACAAGGCCAAATCTACACTGGAGTTGCTTACTTTGAAGACAGTGAATGTCCTGAGTGGCTAAGTTACAGTTTGAACTTAAATGTACTTGAAGATCTATGGCAAGCCCTGAAAATGGTTGTCTAACAACGATCAACAACCTATTTGACAGAGCTTGAATCCTTTTGAAAAAAATAATGGGCAGATGTTGCACTATCCAGGTGTGGAAAGCTCTTAGAGACTTTCTCAGAAAGGTGCTTCTCCAAATTATTGGCTCAGGGGTGTAAATGAGATATTTCTGTATTTCATTTTCAATAAATGTGCAAACATTTCTAAAAACATGTTTTCCATTTGTCATATGTGAGTAGATGGATGAGAGAAAAAAAAAATTTCATCTATTTTCAATTAAGGCTGTAACACAACAAAATGTGGGATATGAATACTTTCTGGAGGCACTGTATGTAGTAAACACGCCAGTAACACGTCCAACAGGCATAACAATAGTGATACAAATGTACATGTTCTCAAGCATCCCATGTATACAAGTCCACCTACACTCACAGAATGGAAAAAGACCGTTCGGTATGGGGAATATTTACTCCCTTGGAGAGAATGCGCTAGGCTACTAACCAATCAAGGCCTAGATAGACTGCATGGCTAGAGAGTGCACAGGAGTGAGACACATGGCTATTGTCCGATTGGCTGAAGACATGAGCTGGAGAACATATCAATCTCTCAGGTGAGGGGGAGAAACGGTGAAGATGAGTGAGAGCCAGACAGCGCTGCTCCAGAGAGAAAATAAACAAATGTGCACACAACACAATGATATACCGTCCTGTAGCACCCTCGGTAGGGGGATTCTGTAACACCCTCAATCTCTGCTGTAATTCAAATGAAATAATCAGTTTTCACTCCAACAGTATACACTGAGTTGCACCCCCCCTGGCCTATGTAGACAATGCTTCCCACAGTTTTGTCAAGTTGGCTGGATGTCCTTTGGGTGGTGGACCATTCTTGATACACACAAGAAACTGTTGAATGTGAAAAACCCAGCTGCTTTGCTGTTCTTGACACAAACCGGTGCGTCTGGCACTTCCATTTTTTTGTCTTGCCCATTCACCCTCTGAAGGGCATACATACACAATCCATGCCTCAATTGTTTCAATTGTCCTCCCCTTCATCTACACTGATTGAAGTGGATTTAACAAATGACATCAATAATGGATCATAGCTTTCACCTGTTTTCACCTGGTCAGTCTATGTCATGGAAAGAGCAGGTGTTCTTAATGTTTTGTACACTCAGTGTTTAGTTTACACAATTGACTACCTGTCAAGTGTTTTTCTCTGTTTTAAGTGAGTGAGTGAGTGAGTGAGTAAGGTCAACTATATTTAAATTAGTCTTTTTTTGTGTTTGAGTGGTTATCAGTCATTTTTCCAGTTCCAGGTATAGCCTACAAGAAACGTATCACTCCCATACAGTGAAGGGAGATTTACCTCGACTGTTCCCTCACAGCTCAAGAGCTGTGTGGGATTATAGTGCAGTGAAATCTGTAGAGAAGAGCAATATTGCCCCCTGCAGCTCAAGCACTATGTGTTAAAAACAAAATTCATACCGTGAGTGCATCCCCATATGGCTTCATCTCCTCCGCTACTTTCCTTCATCTGCAGTAATGGGAAAGAAATTGGACAGGTTAAAGTACTTTCCAGGTAGGAATCCTCCATATTGCTTTCACCTGTCCTGTTTTTAAAAAAAAAATATTAGGGGCAAATCCTAACTTTTAGTTGAATTTTGTTACCAAAGTGGAAGATAGGATTCTCCCCTTAGTAAAGATGAAGAACAGAAAACAATGAGATGCATCCTATATCATATGTCTCATCAAGGAGATAGAATTGGTATAGATACTGTAGATGGACAGGTATTGGGGGTTTACTTGTATTCAAGTAAACCCAAAGATGTGGCACATGCTTCTTGTCATTCAACCACTGTTCCTGAGTTCTCTGCTCTTGCATTTTGTTCACCTCTTTTTATTTTAAGTTGTTTCATTTTAATGTGTATTTCAGTTAATAAAATTATGTTTGCTTTGTTAATTTAGACAAAAACAGCAATCATGAGGTGAAATATCTATACATGGGAATGGATATAAAAAAGGAAATCTTACGCACAGTTCAAATGCCAAATTTATGGCTAGTTGAACTGTATAGAAATTAAGAGCGGGTTAGTACGGTTAAGAGCTTTGCTTGACATAGCCTACTGATTGATTTCATATAACTGCTTTCAATCAACACTGCAGTAGACTTCCTTGTTGGTTTTGGGTCGAATTCAGGCATAACAAATGTTAATGGCGCCGGAGAGGATGGCTGACGTTTTACGTGTTCCTAAACAACTTTTTTTTAAACGTATTTTGTATATAATGTTGCTGCTACCGTCTCTTATGACCAAAAAAAAAAACTTCTGGACATCAGAACAGTGATTACTCACCTCGAACTAGAAGAAGCTTTTTCCTTTAACGAGTCTGATGAGTCCGAAGGATATACTGCTTTCTCGGGAACAGGCCCAAATCCCCGTCATTTGCGTGAAGATGGAGAAAAAGGGGGCGGAGGTCGGGCTGCCTTCTGAGAATTCGTAGGCGAACGAGTAAACCCCCACTGCCATCGTTTCTATTGGCCAACGTGCAATCATTGGAAAATAAAATCGATGACCTATGATCAAGATTGTCCTACCAACGGGACATTAAAACCTGTAATATCTTATGTTTCCCCGAGTCATGGATGAACGACAACATGAATAACATACAGCTGGCAGGTTTTACGCTTTTTCGTCAGGATAGAACAGCGGCATCTGGTAAGACAAGGGGTGGCGGTCTATGTATATCTGTAAATAACAGCTGGTGCACGAAATCTCAGGAAATCTAAGGAAGGTTTTGCTCGCCTGAGGTAGAGTATCTCATGATAAGCTGTAGACCACACTGTTTACCATGAGAGTTTTCAACTATATTCTTGGTAATTGTCTATTTACCACCACAAACCGATGCTGGTACTAAAACCACACTCAATGAGCTGTATACAGCCATAAGCAAACAGGACAACGCTCATCCAGAGGTGGCGCTCCTATTGGTCGGGGACTTTAATGCATGAAAACTTGACTTGTCTATTTTTGGTAACTTTCTATTAAAATGTATTGTAGTGAGATCACTTTCGAGATATGAATATCAAGCTTGTCCATTTCACCGTCAGACCTTTTCAGTGGTAAACTACACAATAATGTAAAAGTTGTGATTTTTTTGTGATCCAAAACATAATATCATAATTTGTTTGTAATCCAGAGAGGTTTGAAAAATTATCTAGATCCTCTATGAGGCTGTGGAGGGATCCAAATTATGGATTTAAAGAAAACATGAATCATTAGCTTACAATGACACCTTTATTTTTAACCCCTGGATTTCTAGGCCCTTGATAATATTTTTAGATCTGATTTTAATAGCCTGACAGTTTAATACTTTCTGAGAAATAGTCATTATTTACTATTTTACACCTAGGGTTACTATGGGGCGGCAGGTTGCCTAGTGGTTAGAGCGTTGTGCCAGTAACCGAAAGGTTGTTATATCAAATCCCCGAGCTGACAAGGTAGAAATCTGTAATTCTGCCCCTGAACAAGGCAGTTACCCCACTGTTCCTAGGTCGTCATTGTAAATAAGAATTTGTTCTTAACTGACTTGCCTAGTTAAATAAAGGTTAAATTTTTTTTATATAAATAACTTTAACCCACTGTATAAGAGATTCTTCAAACTTAAAATATTCCAGGCATTTACACAGTCGAAGTCGAAAGTTTACATAAACCTTAGCCAAATACATTTAAACTCAGTTTTTCATAATTCCTGACATTTTCTCAGACTAAAAATGTTCTGTTTTAGGTCAGTTAGGATCACCACTTTATTTTAAGAATGTGAAATGTCAGAATAATAGTAGAGAGAATTATTTATTTAAGCTTTAATTTCTTTCATCACATTCCCAGTGTGTCTGAAGTTTACATATACTAATTGAGTGTATGGTAGCATTGCCTTTAAATTGTTTAACTTAGGCCAAACATTTCGGGTAGCCTTCCACAAGCTTCCCACAATAAGTTGGGTGAATTTTGGCCCATTCCTCCTGACAGAGCTGGTGTAACTGAGTCAGGTTTGTAGGCGTCCTTGCTTGCACAAGCTTTTTCAGTTCTGCCCAGAAATGTTCTATGGGATTGAGGTCGGGCTTTGTGATGGGCACTCCAAAACCTTGATTTTGTTGTCCTTAAGCCATTTTGCCACAACTTTGGAAGTATGGTTGGGGTCATTGTCCATTTGGAAGACCAATTTGTGACCAAGCTTTAACTTCCTGACTGATGTCTCGAGATGTTGCTTCAATATATCCACATAATTTTCCGTCCTCATGATGCCATCTATTTTGTGAAGTGCACCAGTCCCTCGCAGCAAAGCACCCCCACAACATGATGCTGCCACCCCTGTGCCTGGCAGTTGGGATGGTGTTCTTCGGCTTGCAAGCCTCCCCCTTTTTCCTCCAAACATAACGATGGTCATTATGGCCAGACAGTTCTGTTTTTGTTTCATCAGACCAGAGGACATTTCTCCAAAAAGTAAGATCTTTGTTCCCATGTGCAGTTGCAAACCGTAGTCTGACTTTTTTTATGGTGGTTTTGGAGCAGTGGCTTCCTCCTTGCTGAGCAGCCTTTCAGGTTATGTCGATATAGGACTCGTTTTACTGTGGATATAGATACTTTTGTACCGGTTTCCTCCAGCATCTTCACAAAGTCCTTTGCTGTTGTTTAGGGATTGATTTGCACTTTTTGCACCAAAGTATGTTCATCTCAACGAGACAGAGGCAATAACCACACTCAATGAGCTGTATACAGCCATAAGCAAACAGGACAACGCTCATCCAGAGGTGGCGCTCCTATTGGTCGGGGACTTTAATGCATGAAAACTTAAATCCGTATTACCTCATTTCTATCAGCATCTTAAATGTGCAACCAGAGGAAAAAAAAACTTGAGACTTTTACTCCACACACAGAGACGCATACAAAGCTCTCCCTCGCCCTCCATTTGGCAAATCTGACCATAATTCTATCCTAATGATTCCTGCTTACAAGAAAAAACGAAAGCAGGAATAACCAGTGACTCAGTAAATAAGAAAGTGATCAGAGGAAGCTAAGGTGATGAAGCTATGCTACAGGACTGTTTTGCTAGCACAAACTGGAATATGTTCCGGGATTCCTCCGATGACATTGAGGAGTATACCACATCAGTCACTGGCTTCATCAATAAGTGTATCGATGACATCGTCCCTACAGTGACCGTACGTACATACCCCAACCAGAAGCCATGTATTACAGGCAATATCCGCACTGAGCTAAAGGGTAGAGCTGACGCTTTCAAGGAGCTGGACTCTAACACGGAAGCTAATAAGAAATTCTGCAATGCCCTCCGATGAACCATCAAGCACGTATTGATGAAGCCGGTGACTGATGCGATATACTCCTCAATGTCATCGGATGAGTCCCGGAACATATTCCAGTCTGTGCTAGCAAAACAGGCCAGTAGCTTAGCGTCTGCATCATCTGACCACTTCCTGCTTTAGCTTTTGCTTGTAAGCAGGATTCAGGAGAATAGAATTATGGTCTAGCTACAAAAAATATAGATAGATGATTTTGGTAAATAGTGTAGCCTACATCTGGATATGAGATATTCTACCTCAGGTGAGCAAAACCTTAAGACTTCCTGAATATTTCATTTCACACACCAGTTGTTAATGACAAATTGACACAGACCGCCACCCCTTGTCTTACCGGAGGCAGCTGTTCTGTCTTGCAATGCAGCATAAACACAGCCAGCTGTATGTTATCCATGTTGTCGTTCAGCCACGACTCGATGAAACATAAGATATTACAGTTTTTAATGTCCCGTTGGTAGGATAGTCTTAAATTGATCCAGTTTATTCTCCACTGATTGCAAGTTGGCCAATAGGATGGCTGGTAGAGGCGTGTTATCCACTCGCCAACAAATTCTCACAAGGCACCCGGACCTGCATCCCCTGTATCGGCGTCTTTTCTTCATGTGAATGACAGGGATTTGGGCCTGGTCCGGTATCTGGAGTAAATCTTTCGCGTCCGACTTGTTAAAGAAAAGATCTTAGTCCAGTTCGAGGTGAATAATCGCTGTTCTGATATCCAGAAGCTGTTCTGATATCCAGAAGCTTTTCGGTCATAAGAGACGGTGGCAGAAACATTATGTACAAAATAAGTTACAAAGTGAAAAAACACATAAAATAGCACCATTGGTTGGGAGCCCGTAAAATGTCAGCCATCTCCTCCGGTGCCATTTTATATATAAATAACATTTTGTTCTTGGAGTAATTTTGTTCTTGGACTAGAAGACTGTAAAATCACCAGGAAATTAGCTCAAATAGATTTGAATTTAGGAAATCTGTTCCCAACACAGGAGGTTGGTGGCACCTTAATTGGGGAGGACGGGGTCTTGGAATAGGCTGGAGCACAGTAAGTGGAATGATATCAAATACATCAAACACCTGGTTTCCATGGGTTTGATGCCATTCCACTCACTCCGTTCTGGCCATTAGTATGAGCCGTCCTCCCCTCAGCAGCCTCCTGTGGTTCCCAAATAATCCCACGCATAAATAGAGAGGCAGTCAATTTGCACTGTACAATTTGCACTCTGTTCAGGCCCCCTGACCATCCCCTCAAGGAAAAATCGTCCCAAGTCTGAATGTTATTGGGGACACCTGAACGAGAGCTTACAATACGATACAAGAAGTACCAGAATTGCCCACTAGATGGGGAACAGTCAACATGGAAGTGTTCACTGAAGCTTTCTGCAGCTCGCTATAAACATCTTTCAATAGTAGAATTATACTATTGTGTGTATCTGAAACAGTATATTTAATTAGACTCTATTTAGGAAAATTAAACAGCAACATTTAACTATTGGACTTTTTAGATACAATTCAATATTTGATCCTACAACACTTAACTTGAAAAACACTCGGTGGTTAAGCCTCATTTAAATGATGATAGGTCTACATATCACAAGTAACACATTGTCATTAATGTACCAGGTATCACAGGCTAGAATGGTAACTTTGCATGTAGATTTTATGATGCTCCTATAGCATTAATACTAGAAGAAAATCAACAGAGAAATTGGCACCATATAAGTTCAATGTGTGTAGGTGTGTGCGTGGGTGTGGTGTGCATGCATGTGTTTGTGTGTGTGTGTGTGTGTGTGTGTGTGTGTGTGTGTGTGTGTGTGTGTGTGTGTGTGTGTGTGTGTGTGTGTGTGTGTGTGTGTGTGTGTGTGTGTGTGTGTGTGTGTGTGTGTGTGTGTGTATGACTGACAGGTCTGGCAGGGCTTGTGGGAGGTGTGTGGGCGGTTTCGCTCCTGGCTCCTCTCTCACACTGACCTGCCACCCACCACCCCGTCCTCACTGGTGTTGTGCCTGGCCAGAGAGAGCGATGGAAAACATGACAACAATAACAACATCAACATATAGTAACTGTTTTCTGCCCCTCCCAAAAGATAGAATTTGTAGATAATTGGCCCTCTTTCTGGGACTCACCCACAAACAGGACCAAGCCTGGCCTGTTGAGGAGTGACGGACTCCATCCTAGCTGGAGGGGTGCTCTCATCTTATCTACGAACATAGACAGGGCTCTAACTCCTCTAGCTCCACAATGAGATAGGGTGCAGGCCAGGCAGCAGGCTGTTAGCCAGCCTGCCAGCTTAGTGGAGTCTGCCACTAGCACAGTCAGTGTAGTCAGCTCAGCTATCCCCATTGAGACCGTGTCTGTGCCTCGACCTAGGTTGGGCAAAATTAAAGATGGCGGTGTTCGCCTTAGCAATCTCACTAGTATAAAGACCTCCTCCATTCCTGCCATTATTGAAAGAGATTGTGATACCTCACATCTCAAAATAGGGCTACTTAATGTTAGATCCCTCACTTCAAAGGCAGTTATAGTCAATGAACTAATCACTGATCATAATCTTGATGTGATTAGCCTGACTGAAACATGGCTTAAGCCTGATGAATTTACTGTGTAAAATGAGGCCTCACCCCTTGGTTACACTAGTGACCATATCCCCCGCGCATCCGGCAAAGGCGGAGGTGTTGCTAACATTTACGATAGCAAATTTCAATTTACAAAAAAAAAAACAACAACGACGTTTTCGTCTTTTGAGCTTCTAGTCATGAAATCTATGCAGCCTACTCAATCACTTTTTATAGCTACTGTTTACAGGCCTCCTGGGCCACATACAGCATTCCTCACTGAGTTCCCTGAATTCCTATCGGACATTTTTGGTGATTCACATGGAAAAGTCCACAGACCCACTCCAAAAGGCTTTCGGAGCCATCATCGACTCAGTGGGTTTTGTCCAACATGTCTCTGGACCTACTCACTGCCACAGTCATACTCTGAACCTAGTTTTGTCCCATGGAATAAATGTTATGGATCTTAATGTTTTTCCTCATAATCCTGGACTATCGGACCACCATTTTATTACGTTTGCAATCGCAACAAATAATCTGCTCAGACCCCAACCAAGGAGCATTAAAAGTCGTGCTATAAATTCTCAGACAACGCAAAGATTCCTTGATGCCCTTCCAGACTCCCTCTGCCTGCCCAAGGACATCAGAGGACAAAAATCAGCTAACCTGTTTGGGATAGGGGGCAGTATTTTCCCGGCCGGATAAAAAACGTACCCGATTTAATCTGGTTACTACTCCTGCCCAGAAACTAGAATATGCATATAATTATTGGCTTTGGATAGAAAACACTCCAAAGTTTCTAAAACTGTTTGAATGGTGTCTGTGAGTATAACAGAACTCATATGGCAGGCCAAAACCTGAGAAGATTCCATACAGGAAGTGCCCTGTCTGACAATTTGTTCTCCTTCTGGGGCATCTCTATCAAAAATACAGCATCTCTGCTTTAACGTGACATTTTCTAAGGCTTCCATTGGCTCTCAGAAGGCGCCAGAAAGTGGAATGACGAAAATAGTTGATTGTTTGAGAAAATTAAATTGTTGTATTTTAGTTGGTTTTGTATTTCGCGCCGTGCGATGCCATTGGCTGTTGGCTAGGGGTTCCGCTAGCGGAACGTCTGTTCTTAACAGGTTTAACCACCTAACTGAGGAACTCAATTTAACCTTGACCAATACCCTAGATGCAGTTGCACCCCTAAAAACTAAAAACATTTGTCATAAGAAACTAGCTCCCTGGTATACAGAAAATACACGAGCTCTGAAGCAAGCTTCCAGAAAATTGGAACGGAAATGGCGCCACACAAAACTGGGAAGTCTTCCAACTAGTTTGGAAAGACAGTACCGTGCAGTATCGAAGAGCTCTCACTGCTGCTCAATCATCCTATTTTTCCAACTTAATTGAGGAAAATAAGAACAATCCGAAATTTATTTTTGATACTGTCGCAAAGCTAACTAAAAAGCAGCATTCCCCAAGAGAGGATGGCTTTCACTTCAGCAGTAATGAATTCATGAACTTCTTTGAGGAAAAGATCATGATCATTAGAAAGCAAATGACGGACTCCTCTTTAAATCTGCGTATTCCTCCAAAGCTCCGTTGTCCTGAGTCTGCACAACTCTGCCAGGACCTAAGATCAAGGGAGACACTAAAGTGTTTTAGTACTATATCTCTTGACACAATGATGAAAATAATCATGGCCTCTAAACCTTCAAGCTGCATACTGGACCCTATTCCAACTAAACTACTGAAAGAGCTGCTTTCTGTGCTTGGCCCTCCTATGTTGAACATAATAAACGGCTCTCTATCCACCGGATGTGTACCAAACTCACTAAAAGTGGCAGTAATAAAGCCTCTCTTGAAAAAGCCAAATCTTGACCCAGAAATTATAAAAAACTATCGGCCTATATCGAATCTTCCATTCCTCTCAAAAATTGTAGAAAAAGCTGTTGCGCAGCAACTCACCGCCTTCCTGAAGACAAACAATGTACACGAAACGCTTCCGTCTGGTTTTAGACCCCATCATAGCACTGAGACTGCACTTGTGAAGGTGGTAAATTACCTTTTAATGACGTCAGACCGAGGCTCTGCATCTGTCCTCGTTCTCCTAGATCTTAGTGCTGCTTTTGATACCATCGATCACCACATTCTTTTGGAGAGATTGGAAACCCAAATTGGTCTACATGGACAAGTTCTGGCCTGGTTTAGATCTTATCTGTCGGAAAGATATCAGTTTGTCTCTGTGAATGGTTTGTCCTCTGACAAATCAACTGTAAATTTCGGTGTTCCTCAAGGTTCCGTTTTAGGACCACTATTGTTTTCACTATATATGTTACCTCTTGGGGATGTCATTCGAAAACATAATGTCACATTTCACTGCTATGCGGATGACACACAGCTGTACATTTCAATGAAACATGGTGAAGCCCCAAAAATTGCCCTCGCTAGAAGCCTGTGTGTCAGACATAAGGAAGTGGATGGCTGCAAACGTTCTACTTTTAAACTCGGACAAAACAGAGATGCTTGTTCTAGGTCCCAAGAAACAAAGTGATCTTCTGTTGAATCTGACAATTAATCTGGATGGTTGTACAGTCGTCTCAAATAAAACTGTGAAGGACCTCGGTGTTACTCTGGACCCTGATCTCTCTTTTGAAGAACATATCAAGACTGTTTCAAGGACAGCTTTTTTCCATCTACGTAACATTGCAAAAATCAGAAACTTTCTGGCCAAAAATGACGCAGAAAAATGAATCCATGCCTTTGTTACTTCTAGGTTGGACTACTGCAATGCTCTACTTTCCGGCTACCTGGAGTATTTCTCTTGTCTTTTCCGGTGTCCTGTGTGAATTTAAATATGCTCTCTCTAATTCTCTCTTTCTCTCTTTCTTTCTTTCTCTCTCGGAGGACCTGAGCCCTAGGACCATGCTTCAGGACTACCTGGCTTGATGACTCCTTGCTGTCCCCAGTCCACCTGGCCGTGCTGCTGCTCCAGTTCCAACTGTTCTGCCTGCGGCTATGGAACCCTGACCTGTTCACCGGATTTGCTACCTGTCCCAGACATGCTGTCCCAGACCTGCTGGAACCATGACCTGTTCATTGGACGTGCTACCTGTCCCAGACCTGCTGTTTTCAACTCTCTAGAGACATCAGGAGCGGTAGAGATACTCTCAAAGATCGGCTATGAAAAACCCAACTGACACTTACTCTTGTGTTACTGACTTGTTGCACCCTCAACAACTACTATGATTATTATTATTTCACCATGCTGGTCATTTATGAACATTTGAACACCTTGGCCATGTGCTGTTATAATCTCCACCCGGCACAGCCAGAAGAGGACTGGCCACCCCTCATAGCCTGGTTCCTCTCTAGGTTTCTTCCTAGGTTTTGGCCTTTCTAGGGAGTTTTTCCTAGCCACTGTGCTTCTACACCTGCATTGCTTGCTGTTTGGGGTTTTAGGCTGGGTTTCTGTACACCACTTTGAGATATCAGCTGATGTAAGAAGGGCTATATAAATACATTTGATTTGATTAGTATCTGCTCTATTTCTCACATCAATCGATTAAATGTATATACAGTGCCTTCAGAAAGTATATTTTTAATATTTGCACATTATTATTATTTTAGTTCTTCAAAGTCTGGTTGTTGATCATTGCTGGACAGCCATTTTCAAGTCCTACCATATATTTTTAAGGTGATTTACAGTGGGGGAAAAAAGTATTTGATTCCCTGCTGATTTTGTACGTTTTCCCACTTACAAAGAAATGGTCAGTCTATAATTTTAATGGTAGGTTTATTTGAACAGTGAGAGACAGAATAACAACAAAAAAATCCAGAAAAACGCATGTCAAAAATGTTATCAAAGGATTTGCATTTTAATGAGGGAAATAAGTATTTGACCCCTCTGCAAAACATGACTTAGTACTTGGTGGCAAAACCCTTGTTGGCAAACCCTTGTTGGCAATCACAGAGGTCAAACATTTCTTGTAGTTGGCCACCAGGTTTGCACAAATCTCAGGAGGGTTTTTGTCCCACTCCTCTTTGCAGATCTTCTCCAAGTCATTAAGGTTTCGAGGCTGACGTTTGGCAACTCGAACCTTCAGCTCCCTCCATAGATTTTCTATGGGATTAAGGTCTGGAGACTGGCTAGGCCACTCCATGACCTTAATGTGCTTCTTCTTGAGCCACTCCTTTGTTGCCTTGGCCGTGTGTTTGGGTCATTGTCATGCTGGAATGCCCATCCACGACCATTATCAATGCCCTGGCTGAGGGAAGGAGGTTCTCACCCAAGATTTGACAGTACATGGCCCCGTCAAATGATGCGGTGAAGTTGTCCTGTCCCCTTAGTAGAAAAACACATAATGTTTCCACCTCCATGTTTGACGGTGGAGATGGTGTTGTTGGGTTCATAGGCAGCATTCCTCCTCCTCCAAACACGGCGAGTTGAGTTGATGCCAAAGAGCTCCATTTTGGTCTCATCTGACCACAACACTTTCACCCAGTTGTCCTCTGAATCATTCAGATGTTCATTGGCAAACTTCAGACGGGCATGTATATGTATTCTTGAGCAGGGGGACCTTGCGGGCGCTGCAGGATCTAAGTCCTTCACGGCGTAGTGTGTTACCAATTGTTTTCTTGGTGACTATGGTCCCAGCTGCCTTGAAATCATTGACAAGATCCTCCCGTGTAGTTCTGGGCTGATTCCTCACCGTTCTCATGATCATTGCAACTTCACGAGGTGAGATCTTGCATGGAGCCCCAGGCCGAGGGAGATTGACAGTTCTTTTGTGTTTCTTCCATTTGCGAATAATCGCACCAAATCTTGTCACCTTCTCACCAAGCTGCTTGGCGATGGTCTTGTAGCCCATTCCAGCCTTGTGTAGGTCTACAATCTAGTCACTGATATCCTTGGAGAGCTCTTTGGTCATGGCCATGGTGGAGAGTTTGGAATCTGATTGATTGCTTCTGTGGACAGGTGTCTTTTTTACAGGTAACAAGCTGCGGTTAGGAGCACTCCCTTTAAGAGTGTGCTCCTAATCTCAGCTCGTTACCTGTATAAAAGACACCTGGGAGCCAGAAATCTTTCTGATTGAGAGGGGGTCAAATACCTATTCCCCTCATTAAAATGCAAATCAATTTATAACATTTTTGACATGCGTTTTTCTGGATATATTCTGTCTCTCACTGTTCAAATAAACCTACCATTAAAATTATAGACTGATCCTTTCTTTATCAGTGGGCAAACGTACAAAATCAGCAGGGGATCAAATACTTTTTTCCCCCACAGTACGTCAAAAATGTAACTAGGCCTCACCAGAAACTTTCTATGACGTTTTGGTAAGCTGCTCCAGTGTATTTTTTTACCTTGTGTTTTAGGTTATTGTCCTGCTGAAAGGTGAATTAATCTCCCAGTGTCTGTTAGAAAGCAGACTGAACCAGGTTTTCTTTTAGGATTTTGCCTATGCTTGGCTCTATTCCATTTATGCTAAAAATATCCCTACTTCTTGCCAATGACAAGCATACCCCTAACATGATGCAGCAACCACCATGCTTGGAAATATGAAGACTGGTACTCATTGATGTGTTGTGATGGATTTGCCCCAACATAACGCTTTGTATTCAGGACATAAAGTCAATTTCTTTGCCACATTTCTTTCTGTTTTACTTTTAGTGCCTTATTGCAAACAGGATGCATGTTTTGTAGACATTTCAGCTTTAAATGTTTAATTAATTTGTAAACATATCAAAAAATATAATTCCATTTTGACATTATGTGGCAAGTGTAGGCCAGTGAAACAAAACCTTAATTTAATTAACACAACAAAATGTGGAAAAAGTCAAGGGGTGTGAATACTTTCTGAAGGTGCTGTATGCATCATTAGATACTGCAAGCATTTGCTACTATATCCATTGCATACATACTGTATCCACTAGCGTCTGTATACTGTATCTATATTATGTCTATTGAAAAACTAGAGAATTATGTGGCGGCAAGAGTGTACATTTAGCTTTAAATCAAATATAGCCATTTTATTGGTCCACATCACCTGTTGCATATTACCAGAAAAACAGTAATACACTACAGTAGTTGCTGGACTTTAATGATGTTGTCACAAAAAGAGCCGTGTTGAATAGACCAAACTGCAGCGGGAATATGGGTGCTCATGTTTTAATTCAAAAAAGGAGTAACGCATCCACTGGAAAACAATATACACGACAGGAACAGTTTTGCAGGCACACAACACGCAGTGCAAAAACAACTACCCACGAAAACCAAACAAACACACACCTACTTATGGGACTCCCAATCAGAGGCAACTAGAAACACCTGCCTCCAATTGAGAGTCCAGCACCCAAAACTACACATAGAAAAACAAACCTAGAACCTATACCAAACTAATACACCCCACTACACCACACACAAAACCCCATAATACAAAACAAATATACCTCTGCCACGTCCTGACCAAATATAATAGAAATAATACCTAAATATTGGTCAGGACGTGACAGATGTCTTGATGGATGACTAATACACACTAATGACTGTGAAAATGTTAATATTTTTCCATTCACTGACCTTTTAAATGCGTGGCTACATCAATGCAGTTATGTGAGAGAACATACCTTATTTTGATTTCATTTATGTTTATTGTATTCAGTGAGCAATGGAATGCACAGCAACATCAATCCTCACAGTAATGTGGATAGAGAGCTAGATTGTGAGAACATACTTTATTTTCATACTTAAAGCCACAAAAAAATGGTGTTTGTTCTATTCACTGAGCTATTCTCATTACATTAGAGATCGATTGGAGATTTTTTCTATTCTTAAAGGGATGAAGGTCACTCTACTGTAATATTTCATGTCACTAGTCTATTTCTTGCACATCGTCCTTCCCACATAGTCTTTGGTTCTGTCTCTCTCATTCCCTTAGTCATAGTAACTGTCCATGTAACCTATTGCAGCAGCTTTGCAGCCGCAGTACCATCAATATTTCAAACTGATGGAGCACCTTGAGACAGGTACAGTTGAATTGGGAAAATTACACACACCTTAGCCAAATACATTTAAACTCAGTTGTTCACAGTTCCTGACATTTAATCCTAGTAAAAATTCCCTGTCTTAGGTCAGTTAGGATCACTACTTTATTTTAAGAATGTGAAATGTCAGAATAATAGTAGCTTTTATTTTTTTCATCACATTCCCAGTGGGTCAGAAGTTTACATACACTCAATTAGTATATGGTAGCATTGCCTTTAAATTGTTTAACTTGGGTCAAACGTTTCGGGTAGCCTTCCACAAGCTTCCTACAATAAGTTGAGTGAATTTTGGCCCATTCCTCCTGACAGAGCTGGTGTAACTGAGTCAGGTTTGGAGGCGTCCTTGCTCGCACATGCTTTTCAGTTCTGCCCACAAATTTTCTAGAGGATTGAGGTCAGGGCTTTGTGATGGCCACTCCAATACCTTGACTTTGTTGTCCTTAAGCAATTTTGCCACAACTTTGTAAGTATGCTTGGGGTCATTGTTCATTTGGAAGACCCATTTGCGACCAAGCTTTAGCTTCCTGACTGATGTCTTGAGATCTTGCTTCAATATATCCACATAATTTCCCTTCCCCTGATGCCATCTATTTTGTGAAGTGCACCAGTCCCTCCTGCAGCAAAGCACCCCCACAACATGATGCTGCCACCCCCGTGCTTCACGGTTGGGATGGTGTTCTTCGGATTGCAAGCCTCCCCCTTTTTCCTCCAAACATAACGATGGTCATTATGGCCATACAGTTCTGTTTTTGTTTCATCAGACCAGAGGACATTTCTCCAAAAAGTACGATCTTTGTCTCCATGTGCAGTTGTAAACCGTAGTCTGGCTTTTTTATGGCGGTTTTGGAGCAGTGGCTTCCTCCTTGCTGAGCGGCCTTTCAGGTTATGTCGATATAGGACTCGTTTTACTGTGGATATAGATACTTTTGTACTTGTTTCCTCCAGCATCTTCACAAGGTCCTTTGCTATTGTTCTGGGATTGATTTGCACTTTTCGCACCAAAGTACGTTCATCTCTAGGAGACAGAACGCGTCTCCTTCCTGAGCGGTATGATGGCTTCGTGGTCCCATGGTGTTTATACTTGCGTACTATTGTTTGTACACATGAACGTGGTACCTTCAGGCAATTGGAAATTGCTCCCAAGGATGAACCACACTTGTGGAGGTCTACAATTTTTTTTCTGAGGTCTTGGCTAATTTCTTTTGATTTTCCCATGATGTCAAGCAAGTTTGAAGGTAGGTCTTGAAATACATCCACATGTACACCTCAAATTGACTCAAATTTTGTCAATTAGCCTATCAGTAGCTTCTAAAGCCATGACATAATTTTCAGGAATTTTCCAAGCTGTTTAAAGGCACAGTCAACTGTATGTAAACTTCTGACCCACTGGAATTGTGATACAGTAAATTATAAGTGAAATAATCTGTCTGTAAACAATGGTTGGAAAAATTACTTGTGTCATGTACAAAGTAGATGTCCTAACCGACATGCCAAAACTATAGTTTGTTAACAAGAAGTTTGTGGAGTGGTTGAAAAACGAATTTTGATGACTCCAACCTAAGTGTATGTAAACATCCGACTTCAACTGTATATTATTGTCTCTCAGACTGTGCATGGCATATAAGTAGTCATCTACTCAAGCACACACACAGAGACGCACACACACGTGCACTCAAACACACACATACAAGCGTGCTCTCACTCACTCACTCTCTCACACACACACACACACACACACACACACACACACACACACACACACACACACACACACACACACACTCATTATGCATAACCTCAGCCACTCGTCCATAAATTTTTCATTCACAAAAACCCATGTCGCCAGTCAGTATTTGCTGTCAAACTGTACTACATCATAGTGTGCTGTTTGGCTGAGCAGAGTGAGCATGAGTGAGCGCGACGTCGACAGATTGTAATTAGCCGAATTCTCTCCGATCCTAATGCTTTATTGAATATTTAAAAATAAGCTAAATCCTGAGGGCCAAGTGGAGACTGCTAAGCAGGGTTCACTGTTACATCTGCCCCTGCCATGCCCTCTACTTCTCATACTGTGTCTCCTTAACCTGCCGCCACTCCCCCAGTGCTCTCTCCCTCTCTCTCTCTCTGTGTGTGTATGTGATTGTGTGAGTAGAGACAGGTGTGCTGGAGTCAGAGCAGATCCCTACCAGCTGCAACCTGTTCCATAATCAAGACCTCTACAAATACTCAGTCCTGCCACTTCCACGTTGCCAGATCGTAGCCTCTGCTCATTCTGTCTGCTCTGACTCTGGTCCCTGTCGCCAGTCCCTCATCTTGTCAGTCCTGCTTCCCAGCCCTGGACCCCCACTCTACTGCTTCCTTGGATTCCGCTTCGGACCTGCTTACCCTGCCCCTGCTCCCCTTGCCCCCCCGCAGCCTCAATGCCTAGTTCCCTGCTACCCGCCCAAGCTCCCCCTGGCCTGCACCCCATCTCCCCCTGCTTTTCAATAAATACCTTGGTTACCTTATCCCTGTCTCCTCGTCTGAGTCTGCACTTTGGTTCACCTGCTCCACCCAGTGTAACATTCACAGCCTTGATATGCATAGGGCTCTGGTCAAAAACAATGCGCGAGATAGGGAATAGGGTGCCATCTAGGACACTTAGAGGAACAGAAGAAGTGGGGTTTTGGAGCACAGTCACTTCCAGGCTCTCAACGATTAATGCAACCTTGATACATTCATAATATAAAGAGGTTTACTGTACATTGTGGATGGAACCTCTTTGGGAAAGAGAGGGGAACTCAACAACGGCCACAGATTTTTTTGTGTCTTGTATAGCTTACTATTGACTTCTATCAGAAGTGGGCACTGATAATGGTGACAAGTACACATATTGCCTGTTTCTTGGATTTAAAAGTTGGTTTTCCTGAGCTCAAAGTGCTTACCCAATCAAATGAATTCACGGTAATATACTGTAGACCCTGATTCTGAGCTGTGTGTTGTGACATTTCTTGGTGGCCATGCAGCATCAGGGTGCCACACTGAGAGCAGACACTTCGCTCCACTAACGACCCTGCGACAAAAACAATACAGACTTCACTTTGTTGACATTAGCATGCGTCATTTTTCACTAACATTTTGGGGGAGGGAGAGTGTCTTCCTCCAATTACACCAGTCTAATTGCCCAGCTAGCATCTTGTAAATGTCAGTACTCATTACACACGCACACAGGCACGAATACACACACACACACACACACACACACACACACACACACACACACACACACACACACACACACACACACACACACACACACACACACACACACACACACACACACCACACACTGAGTTAAAGCATGCGCGCGCACACACACACTCACACACATACGGAGTTAAAGCGTGCACACACACACACACACACACACACACCTGCATAGAAGAGGAGGTCTTACAAAAAGTATGAAGAACAGCCTGGAGGAAGGCAGCCATACTTGAAACTCATCTGCTGTGACACTGTTCTTGAATTCATTCTCCAGGGTCATGTTCAGCACGCAGTAAACGGAAGAAAATTTGTTGAAACAGGGAAGGACAACCTAGAAATGTCCAATAAGAAATGCTCTTTTTTTTTTACCTTTAATATTTATTTATTTTTTTACCTATGGGCCATGGTCAAAAGTTGTGCAATATATAGAGAACAGGGTGCCATTTGACAAGAATTCAACATTCACAGCAAATCAGCTATCGTTGGAGCATAAGGAATGACTATGGGGAAATCGCAAATCCATCATTACTTAGACAGTGATTAGGGGAAAGCACATGAATAGCAAAACTAGGATGTGGAATACCCAGGTGAGCTAGGCTCAATCAATCAAAGTGACTGACAGAGGATAGATGTCCACAACACACACACACACACACACACACACACACACACACACACACACACACACACACACACACACACACACACACACACACACACACACACACACACACACACACACACACACATACACGCAAACGCAAACGCATATACACATGCACACAAACACATGCACACAAACACAAATGCAAACACGCATGCACGCACACACAAATGCACATAACACATGAAAACACACTCACACACACACACCTCTCACTTCTGCCCTGTATGGCCCCCTTAAACTCTTTAAACATCGCTTTGGTACTATTTTCACAAGTTTGTGTTCAAATTTCACAACGCTTATTACAAAACTCAGATCATCAAAAAGGCTGTTTTTTTCAAAACTTTAAGCACATTTTCAATTGACTAAGTACAACACACAAAATCACACATTAACCGTTTCACCACACCTAATCAAATCAAATCAAATAGTATTTGTCACATGCGTCGAATATAGTGACAGTGACAATGCTTACTTACAATCCCTTAACCAACAATGCTGTTTCAAGAAAAACTAAAGTTAAGTAAATAATTGAAATACCAAATAATTAAAGAGCAGCAGTAAAACAACAGTAGAGAGGCTATATACAGGGTGTACCGGTACAGAGTCAATGTGTAATAAACACTTGTTTTCGTTTTCCAATGAATACCACCCTATAGTAGAGACCCAATCTACTTTATGCCCACTGTTTAATCATGGGGATAGAGTGCAGTTCTAGATCCTGCTCAACACCTCCTCAAATGACCTCAATAACCCTCCCTTGACAGCATGCATCATATGTAAAGCACAATGCATACTGTATTGAGTTGCCTGCCATAAGAGATCGGTAGCGTGTTGTTTTGTTTGCAGCTTCTTCTTTTTATGGTTCTAGAGATTGGATTATGGTTCTAGAGATTGGATTATGGTTCTAGAGATTGGATTATGGTTCTAGAGATTGGATTCTAGTTCTAGAGATTGAGGATAGAATGCTGTATCCTGCTGTCTGATGTTAGGCCCTGTTTGAATAGTTCAGAAATGCAACCTTCCTTCCTACCCACTGGGCGCACACTGGTTGACTCAGCGTTGTTTCCACGTCATTGCTTACCTCATGGAAACAAGGACGATTTCAATTAGGGCCTACAATTTACACAGGAAACATTCTGTTGAGGGGCAGAAAAATGGCGATGTAGGTGGGTCTGAGTTAACTGATCAAGACGGCTCCAAATCAAATCAAAATCAAATCAAATGTTATTTGTCACATGCGCCGAATACAACAAGTGTAGACCTTACTGTAAGGGGTGCGTAACTGGTGGCAGTGAAGTCAGACGCAGGAGAGCAGAATTAGGTAAGTTTAATTACAAAACCAACGGCATACAGAAATAACCAACATGGGTACAAAACCGACCACGCACCAGTAAACAACGTGCACAAGCACTTACAACAAACAATACCACACAAAGACATGGGGGGAACAGAGGGTTACATACACAACACTAAATAAGTGAAATGAGAACCAGGTGTGTAGGAAAACAAGACAAAACAAATGGAAAATGAAAAGTGGATCGATGATGGCTAGAAGACCGGTGACGCCAACCGCCGAACGCCGCCCGAACAAGGAGAGGAACCGACTTCGGTGGAAGTCGTGACACTTACAGTGAAACGCTTACTTACAAGCCCTTAACCAACAATGCAGTTTTAAGAAAATATCTAAAAAAATAAGAAATAAAAGTAACAAATAATTAAAGAGCAGCAGTAAAATAACAATATCGAGGCTATATACAGGGGGTACCGGAACAGAGCCAATGTGTGTGAGCACCGGTTAGTTGAGGTAATTAAGGTAATATGTACATGTAGGTAGAGGTAAAGTGGCTATGCATGGATAATAAACAGAGATTACCAACAGCATAAAAATGGGGGTGGGGGGAACAAAGCAAATAGTCTGGGTAGCCATTTGACTAGCTGTTCAGGAGTCTTATGGCTTGGGGGTAGAAGTTGTTAAGAAGCCTTTTGGAGCTAGACTTGGCGCTCCAGTACCACTTGACGTGCGGTAGCAGAGCGAACAGTCTATGACTAGGGTGGCTGGACTCTTTTTTTAGGGCCTTCCTCCGACACCGCCTAGTATAGAGGTCCTGGATGGCAGGAAGCTTGGCCCCAGTAATGTACTGGGCCGGATGCAATACCCTCTGTAGTCCCTTGCGGTCGGAGAAGGAGCAGTTGCCATACGAGGCAGTGATGCAACCCGTCAGGATGCTCTCGATGGTGCAGCTGTAGAACCTTTTGAGGATCTGAGGACCCATGCCAAATCTTTTCAGTCTCCTGAGGGGGAATAGGTTTTGTCATGCCCTCTGCACAACTGTCTTGGTGTGCTTGGACCATGTTAGTTTGTTGGTGATGTGGACACCAAGGAACATGAAGCTCTCAACCTGCTCCACTACAGCCTCATCGATGAGAATGGGGGCGTGCTCGGTCCTCCGTTTCCTGTAGTCCACAATCATCTCCTTTGTCTTGATCACGTTGGGGGAGAGGTTGTTGTCCTCGCACCACACGGCCAGATCTCTGACCTCCTCCCTATAGGCTGTCTCGTCGTTGTCGGTGATCAGCCCTACCACTGTTGTGTCATCGGCAAACTTGATGATGGTGTTGGAGTAGTGCCTGGCCGTACAGTCATGCGTGAACCGGGAGTACAGGAGGGGACTGAGCACACACGCCTGAGGGGCCCCGTATTGAGGATCAGCTTGGCGGATGTGTTGTTACCTACCCTTACCACCTGGGGGCAGCCCATCAGAAAGTCCAGGATCCAGTTGCAGAGGGTGGTGTTTAGCCCCAGGGTCCTTAGTTTAGTGATGAGCTTTGATGGCACTATGGTGTTGAACGCTGAGCTGTAGTCAATGAATAGCATTCTTACATAGGTGTTCCTTTTGTCCAGGTGTGAAAGAGCAGTGTTGAATGCAATAGAGATTGCATCATTTGTGGATCTGTTGGGGCGGTATGCAAATTGGAGTGGGACTGTAATTGTTTGCAAGCCCTGCCACATCTGACAAGCGTCGGAGCCGGTGTAGTCCAGGCTTGTATATCAGGATGTCAAATGGGAGAGGTGCTACCCATCATTCACGGGTGCTGTATTTCAGTTATGGAGAACCATACAATGTTCATTTTGATATTTAGATATTGAGATACTGTACATTATGTTCCTGTTCTGTGTTCTTTTTAAATATATGGTCTATGTTCCTATTCTGTGTTCTTTTTAATTATATGGTCTATGTTCCTGTTCTGTGTTCTTTTTAATTATATGGTCTATGTTCCTGTTCTGTGTTCTTTTTAATTATATGGTCTATGTTCCTGTTCTGTGTTCTTTTTAATTATATGGTCTATGTTCCTGTTCTGTGTTCTTTTTAATTATATGGTCTATGTTCCTGTTCTGTGTTCTTTTTAATTATATGGTCTATGTTCCTGTTCTGTGTTCTTTTTAATTATATTGTCTATCCATACCCATACAATTACAATTCATCACCTGAAAACATAGCTGCACAGAGGGGTATATGCAAAACTAGGGTAAAGTCTCCTCTGCAGTGAAATCGATCGGGAGACCCTTAGGGATGAGCGTGACTCAGGCATAGGCAGTTTTTCTTCATCATTATTACAGTCCTGCCACTGTCAGTATAAAACTACTCCTGATGTTTTTGTCTCTCATCGATGTGTTTTGAGTCTTTTTTACATTCTCATATGCTGTGTAGTACACTCTTAGAAAGAAAGGTGCTATCTAGAACCTAAAGGGGTTATTCGGCTGTCCCCCTTTGAAAAATCATTTTTGATTCCAGGTAGAACCTATTTGCTTTCCACATAGAAGCCTTTCCACAGAAGGTTCTACCTGGAATCAAAAATGGTTCTACCTGGAACCAAAAAGAGTTCTCATATGGGGACAATCAAATAACATTTTTGGAGTGTACTGTAGTAGAATATATAGTGAACAAAAATATTAGCGCAACATGCTACAATTTCAATGAGTTTACTGAGTTAAAGTTCATTAAATAAGGAAATCATTCAATTTAAATAAATAAATTATGGATTTCACATGACTAGGCAGTGGCACAGCCATGGGTGGGTCTGGGAGGGCTTAGGCCCACCCAATGGGGGTGCCAGGCCCAGCCAATCAGAATGAGTTTCTCCCCCCAAAAAAGGCTTTATTACAGAAAGAAATACTCCTCAGTTTCATCAGCTGTCTTGGTGGCTGGTCTCAGACAATCCCGCAGGTGAAGAAGCCGGATGTGGAGGTCCTGGGTTGGCGTGGTTACACATGGTCTGTGGTTGTGAGGCCGGTTGGACGTACTGCCAAATTCTTTAAAATGACGTTGGTAGAGAAATTAACATTCCATTTTCTTGCAACAGCTCTGGTGGACATTTCTGTAGTCAGCATGCCAATTGCATGCTGCCTCTAAACTTGAGATATCTGTGGCATTGTGTTGTGTGACAAAACTGCACATTTTAGAGTGGCCTTTTATTGTCCCCAGTACAAAGTGCACCTGTGTCACGATCATGCTGTTTAATCAGCTTCTTGATATGCCACACCTGTCAGGTGGATGGATTATCTTGGCAAAGGAGAAATGCTCACTAACAGGGATGTAAATACATTTGTGCACAACATTTTAAAGAAAAAAGCTTTTGGAACATTTTGGAACATTTCTGGGATCTTTTATTTCAGCTCAAGAAACATGGGACCAACACTTTACATGTTGTGTTTCTATTTTTGTTCATTATAATATTTGAAGATCAAACTCTAATTTCAATGTCAAACATATGGATATTGAAGGTGTTGTGATGAATCTATATCTTCCAGTACAAAGGATTCCTCTCACTAGCTGGTAGCCTAGTAGGTGGTCTAGTTGTCACTAGGGGGCTTTCTGAGATGAAGAGGAAACCTTAAACCTACCTTCAAATGAATTTAACAAAGTATTTACAATAACTCCCTGTTATAATACCATGAGGCCATTCATGTACTTATTTCTTGTAACACACAACAGAAAAGTACACTACAGATGGGATTCATAGGATTTTGTTGTGTTGTTATCCATGCTCATAGGCTGATACTTTGCAGTTGCATACCTGACATGCAATAACATATATATACTGCTCAAAAAATAAAGGGAACACTTAAACAACACATCCTAGAACTGAATGAAAGAAATAATCTTATTAAATACTTTTTTCTTTACATAGTTGAATGTGCTGACAACAAAATCACACAAAAATAATCAATGGAAATCCAATTTATCAACCCATGGAGGTCTGGATTTGGAGTCACACTCAAAATTAAAGTGGAAAACCACACTACAGGCTGATCCAACTTTGATGTAATGTCCTTAAAACAAGTCAAAATGAGGCTCAGTAGTGTGTGTGGCCTCCACGTGCCTGTATGACCTCCCTACAACGCTTGGGTATGCTCCTGATGAGGTGGCGGATGGTCTCCTGAGGGATCTCCTCCCAGACCTGGACTAAAGCATCCGCCAACTCCTGGACAGTCTGTGGTGCAACTTGGCGTTGGTGGATGGAGCGAGACATGATGTCCCAGATGTGCTCAATTGGATTCAGGTCTGGGGAACAGGCGGGCCAGTCCATAGCATCAATGCCTTCCTCTTGCAGGAACTGCTGACACACTCCAGCCACATGAGGTCTAGCATTGTCTTGCATTAGGAGGAACCCAGGGCCAACCGCACCAGCATATGGTCTCACAAGGGGTCTGAGGATCTCATCTCGGTACCTAATGGCAGTCAGGCTACCTCTGGCGAGCACATGGAGGGCTGTGCGGCCCCCCAAAGAAATGCCACCCCACACCATGACTGACCCACCGCCAAACCGGTCATGCTGGAGGATGTTGCAGGCAGCAGAACGTTCTCCACGGCGTCTCCAGACTCTGTCACATCTGTCACGTGCTCAGTGTGAAAAGGCTTTCATCTGTGAAGAGGACAGGGCGAATTTGGCAATCTTGGTGTTCTCTGGCAAATGCCAAACGTCCTGCACGGTGTTGGGCTGTAAGCACAACCTCCACCTGTGGACGCCCGGCCCTCATACCACCCTCATGGAGTCTGTTTCTGACCGTTTGAGCAGACACATGCACATTTGTGGCCTGCTGGAGGTCATTTTGCAGGGCTCTGGCAGTGCTTCTCCTGCTCCTCCTTGCACAAAGGCAGAGGTAGCGGTCCTGCTGCTGGGTTGTTGCCCTCCTACGGCCTCCTCCACGTCTCCTGATGTACTGGCCTGTCTCCTGGTAGCGCCTCCATGCTCTGGACACTACGCTGACAGACACAGCAAACCGTTTTGCCACAGCTCGCATTGATGTGCCATCCTGGATGAGCTGCACTACCTGAGCCACTTGTGTAGGTTGTAGACTCCGTCTCATGCTACCACTAGAGTGAAAGCACCGCCAGCATTCAAAAGTGACCAAAACATCAGCCAGGAAGCATAGGAACTGAGAAGTGGTCTGTGGTCGCCACCTGCAGAACCACTCCTTTATTGGAGGTGTCTTGCTAATTGCCTATAATTTCCACCTGTTGTCTATTCTATTTGCACAACAGCATGTGAAATTTATTGTCAATCAGTGTTGCTTCCTAAGTGGACAGTTTGATTTCACAGAAGTGTGATTGACTTGGAGTTACATTGTGTTGTTTAAGTGTTCCCTTTATTTTTTTGAGCAGTGTATATCAAATATTCAACCATTTAAGTGCTATCGTCAATCTCTGGGGTTAAAGGTCAGGATTGTATTTGTTAATTTCCATTGTCGGACATTCTTTACTTTCCACTTAAGTAAAAGCACATGAGCCCCATTTTGAGTTTTCAGAGGTGAATTCAGCACATTGTGTCAAAATAAAGAGTTATTTTTCCACTGCCATGAAATCCTTAACTGACAAGGTTTCTATGCACATTATGTCACAAGCGTCGATGAAAGGGGATCAAAACGCAGCGGGTATAGTGCTCATCTTCGTATATTTATTAAAGCGAGTGAACACTTAAACAAAAATAACAAACCGACAATCAACAGTTCTGTAAGGTTCACAGACTATACAGAAAGCAACCACCCACAAACCCAAAGGAAAATACAGGCTGCCTAAGTATGGCTTCCAATCAGAGGCAACGAAAGACACCTGCCTCTGATTGGAAACCATACTCGGCCACACATAGAAAATGAACATAGAAAAAGAAAACTAGAACATATCCCCTGGAAACAAACAAACCCCAAAACACACAAAAACAACACCCCCTGCCACACCCTGACCATACTACAATGACAAATTACCCCTTTACTGGTCAGGACGTGACACATTATTTGTGAAACCTTTTAACTTGTGACACACACAGGCACGCACACACGTACACACACAGGTACGCACACACGTACGCACACACATACGCACACACACACTGAATACACACACACTCTTAGAAAGAAAGGTGTTATCTAGAACCTAAAAGGGTTATTTGGCTGTCCCCGTAGGAGAACCCTTTGAAAACCCCTTTTTGGTTCCAGGTAGATGAACTCTTTTGGTTAAAGGTAGAACCCTTTCCATATCGGACTCTACAAAGAATCCAAAAGGGTTCTAACTGGAACGAAAAAGGGTTCTCCTATGGGGACAGCTGAAGAACCCTTTTGGAACCCTTTTTTCTAAGAGTGCACATTAGAAGTAACAGGCTGTGTATGTAAGGGTATGTAAGGGAGAGGTCACAGTCAGCAGAATCAAACTACATCTTACTCTAGTACCCTCAAACGCTAGCACTACTGTAAAAGACTTTCCACATATCTGACACTGTGTACGTCCCAAATGGCACCCTTTTCCATTTTGTAGTGCACTACGTTTGACCAGGGCCCATAGGGTGCCATGCGAAAGTATTGCACTATAAAGGCAATATGGTGCCATTTGGGACACAGCCACTGACTTGCTCTGTTTGCTAAGGAAATTCCAATGACAAACTGATAAGTAACGAGGTCCCATTTGTGAATTAGGCTTACTTAAATGGCAGAGACGGTCACTTGCTGTGGTCACTTGCTGTGGTGCCTAATTATCTAAGATATGCTTGATAACCAAATAGCGATGTATCGTCAATCAATACAAACTGACAACAACATAACAAAGATAACGTTGACAAGATGCTCAGGACAATACAAGATGTCTGCCAAGCAATAGCACAGGCCTGATAAGCAGCTTATGACTCTTTCTCAAAAGGATTTTTCTAATTTTGTTTACACAACAAATAATGAGCAGACATTGTGTAAGACTTAAAATATCGTCATGGGACCCTCACATAGTTTCAATGGCATTGCACTGGCACCATTTGCTACATTGGTGTCAGAAGTGGAATTTGGTGGCCGTGTGGCCGTCAGAGGGGCTTGTATATGGAGGACACGCTATAGGGAAATGTAGGGACATGCTCTTCTGAATGGAGGGGATAGTGTAGCGATCTTTATCTAGGTAAGATAGTTTTGATCGCCCTCTAGTGGGTTAAGCCTATTGGAACAGTTAGTAAGTTTTCTATCAGACCTGGGTTCGAGACCCGCATGGGACATTATAGTGTCGCCGTCGGCTACTATTCCATAACCTTCTTAAATTGATGAATATTCAGTGTTTTGCCCATATAATTCATTCTATTTTCTTAACCATAAAAAGCATGCCTTTACTATACAGTTGTACAGCATGCCCTTGACAATTGTAACGGCTGTCTGTGGAAAGAGTAGACCAAGGTGCAGCAGAGTTAGTGTTCATCTTGAGTTTTAATAAACGTAAGAACACTATACAACAAAACCGACAGCCAAACAGTACTGTCAGGTGCAAGACACTAAATAGAAACAATCCCCCCACAAAACCCAAAGGAAAAACAGGCTCCTTATGTGTGACTCCCAATCAGCAACAACGAACTACAGCTGTGCCTGATTGGGAGCCACACACACACACGGCCCAAAACAAAGAAATACAAAAACATAGAAAAATGAACATAGAACGCCCACCCAATGTAACACCCTGGCCTAACCAAAATAAAGAACAAAAAACCCCTCTATGGCCAGGGCGTTACAACAATCCCTAAAGATGAGTCAATGTTCCCCCTTCATCTGTGCTAGGTTAGCATTCACACATATTTCACTATGCTGGCCCTTTGGCCTTGAGCACAGTGCAGGCTAGCGCTAGCTGGCTCATTGTTCATTCACTCAATAGGCTAAGCATGGCATGGGCAGGACTCAGAGGAGCCAAATCCATGCCCTGCTCATTCCATTAATATTTTTGACATGGTCCTCCCTGACTTGTGCTACTTGCTGAGGGCAGTTAGTGTTTGTGTAGCAGATGGATGCTAAATCCAGCTTTGGCAATATTGCAAAATATCATAACAAGTGGGTGCTTCTGCAGAGCATCTGAGCATGAGGAATATGCTGACTTAAGGGAAAAGGAGCAGAGGTGACAGAGGTGTCCATTTTTAGCGAGGCCTTACAGGTCAAAACCTTACTGTGACTACAAGAACACACACACAGGTGTGCGTGTGTGTGTTTGTGTTAAACCCATAGAGATCTTAGGGGCTATGTCATAAACCCCAGAACGCAGTACCAGAATGCAGTTAAAATGGCAGCAATATTGGTCAGGGAGAAATCCAAACCAGTCTGTATGAATGACAGTATAGACATAATCCTGATTTTACTTAGCAGAAAAATAAGTAAGGTATGTGATAGATCAGAAATTGTGTAATAGAATATTTGTCAACCTAAAATATTGTAATATAATTTAAATACAGTTTATATGGGTTTAATACAGATTTTCTGTATAAATAGCCTCTAAAATATATGTAAACAGACCATAAATGTCTACATTTTTGTTTTCTTGTTGCATTTACAACTTGTTTAAATCCTATCATCAATTGAGTTCAGCCAGTGTTTGGCTGTGGACTGACTGCATTGTTTGTATGGAATGTTGGCATATTGGAAGTTAATTTGAAACATTTATGAAATAATTCCTCTTAAACTGGCTGGCTAACTAGCTAACAACCATACAATGTAGATAAATCCTTCAAATTCATTATTTTACACAATATCTTATCACAGCACTGGCAAACCATGGTTGACCAACCCCCTGACAAAAATGGCTGACCTTTATTACCATCATAACAAGGTTATTTTCCATTCTAGTATTCTAATTCCTAATTATGTGGTTAAACCAAACAACCTGAGCTGTTTTCATCCTATTTGTAGCACTTTAGCACATGACTGGACAGTTTTTAATGATCTTACCACTTAGCACTTTTTAAATTGTTGTTCTTTTTATATTTTTACTGAATTAGTACGTACTGTCCTATATGCGAGAGAGCTCCAACAAAAAATTCCAATGTATGTATTACTTAATACTTGCAAATGGAAAGTAAAGGACTTGAACTTGTGTGTGTGTCTGTGTGTGCATGTGTGTGATTGTGTGTGTGTGGGGGGATTGTGTGTGTTTGTGTGTAGGCTGTGTGTGTAAAATAAAATAAAAAATACTCAACACAGAGAAATAGAACCTCAGTCAATAAACTGTACAGAAACTAAAACAATTATGAAAAAATAAAAGTGCTCTGATAACCAATATCTTTTTAATAACTAATCAACACCTACAGTTTTGCAGAGAAGATGGGCTGTGATTTTCATTTTTTGATTTATCAGTGTTGAGCTCAGTGTCGATTAACTACACTACATTACGAAATGATGAATATTAAATGATTTGCAAAAATCCTGAATATCAATCTCAGTGGCACTGGAAGAGCTTCTTGTTTATTAAAATCTGTAGCCACAGTAGCTAGCTACATATTTTGTCCCGGGAGATTCACAGTTGTTTCCTAGGCAACAAGCGAACCCCTTGCCCTTCTCTGTGCTGCTGACGTTCATTTTGGACCATACCAAGTACAGCTATTGGTAGGATGATGGTGATATTTATCTAAACATAATCTATTTCAATTTGTTGGACAACAAATTCAATTGACATTAATAATTGTGAAAATTTGAATTACTGCAAACTAAATTGAGTGCTAATACATGCAATGCATAATAATACCACTACCCCCTGTAGTCCTTCTTTACCATTCTTTGGCCATCCCTGAACCAAAGATATTTATAACTAACTTAAGATATTTCATCTGTGTCGTTTACAGCGGGAGCAAATGAAGCATTGGGGGCAGAACAAGCAAGGAGGTGGGCAAATCCAAGCACGAGCTCGCGAGATCCCATTCGCGCGTTTGTATATTTCCGTTAGGGAACGCCTCTGTAAAGTGCGCGTGTGCACAAACTCAATTCGACCTTGCACCCCTTCTAAACAACGCAATTTTAAACTTTGGAAAAGCGTCAAGTCTATAAAACTTAGTGCACTGTGTTCGTAACAGATTATAGTTTTGGAAACAGAAAAATACATTGAGATCAGATATTTAATCGATGAGAGAATTAGAAGAACGTCAGACCAATTTCACCTTGTTCCATCCTCTCCTACTGCCACAGGACTTCCTCTGACTACCATATTTGGTGAAGAGAAAACGTTCTAAACGGATGCTTCAGCTTTTTAGCCCCTGTGACGTGTCTGGGTTACCCCTTCTGTCTGTGACTGAACTGCAAAAGAGCTTGTTGCTTGTGCAACACGATAGCCTTACTGTAAAGTAGTTAGTGGTGAGAAAAAGTAATTTCTGCCTTTACCGAGTTTCTATTTTTATTTTCCGACTAGAATGTTTGCAACTTGATATTCAATATTATTTTACCTTTCCTGGGAGTAGTTCCGCGTGGGCCGATGAACGTTTCTTGACTGCGCGCCGTGACCAGTACAGCTGGATGCGACAGGTGAGCAGGTAGCCAGCTAGCATAGAATAGCTAGCTAGCTAAATTCTTACTTGGGTTGTTACGATTTTGTTTAGTTTCTGTTAACTAGCCAGTTTGTTTACCTCGCCACCCTGTGCTTGGCTTTGTGAATGTGGTTGCCAACATGGATAGATTGCTAGCTATGTTATTACCGGCGCGAGCTAACGTTAGTTCGTTTTGCCGCAGCTACTCCAACAAGAGTGCTAGCTAACGTTAGCTAGCGAGCATCTCGGAGGGTTTCAAAGTGAGTTGACAGATTTTGTTGAAAATATTGCTTCAGTTAGCCAATGTTGTCAGCTAGCACTAATTTGCCCCTACGAGGTAGCTTCCAACTATTGGCTAGAACTGTTTCCTAAGTTCACGGCATGCGAACATGTTATTGAGCTGTCAAAGCTTCAGGTGGCTGTCAGTGTCACTAATGTTATTTATGTTGTTATTGACTAGATAGTCGTTGTACCTAGCTAACTATAGTTGGCTTTGGCAAGCCAATGTTGCCATACCAAAGCCGATGCAAACGAGCTAGTTACCTAAATTAAATTCCATGGCCACGTCATGGTCCAATTTTAAAGGGGGAGAGAAAAGTAATCTATTCAATTCTAGGATAGGTTGCGCATCCTCCTAGATGGCTCTTTCAGGTGCAAAATGACAGTGTGTTGCAGACATAATCAGCCTCAGTAACAGTACATACATCATTTTGTAGGTTAAGTAAACATAATGTAGGTTATATAACTTTGACATTTAACATATATTTTATGAGTTAGACATACAAAAACTCACTCACACAGTTTTCTTGTACAGTGTGAGTGAAGGTCAGTAGGCTATGCTTGTGTGTTAATGTGCCAAAGATGATTGATGCTGATCGAGGATGATTTAGTAAGGCTCAATAAACAGTTAGGCTATGCATGTGTGACTCATAATTGTTTTATTCCATGTTCTGATGTTCATGTGTGCACTGCAGACAGGCTACCGTTTGCAGAGCAGAATACAGATTTCAGACTAGATTTCAAACTAATGCAATAGCCGAGCCCCGATTTCTTATATATATATATATATATATATATATATATATATATATATATATATATATATATATATATATATAATTTTTTATTTTATTTTTTAATCGGGTTAACAAATGTTATTTTGCTCAGTGTCCTGGAGAATTGCTAGGCAATGGACTTTAGAAATCTGTAGTTAATGGTATAGCCTAGCCTTCAAATAGCAGGTTATTGTGTCTTACAAAAAGAGAGATCCTGAAATGAATATGCATTGCAAAGAACTGTTGATAAGATTCACAGAGGATATATAGGTCTATCCATGGATCTGTTTTGTCCATCTTAGGTAGCCATGGAAACCCACTGCTGATTGAGACTTGAAGCTCTGCAACATAGCAGGGGCAAATGAACAATTCAACAAGATGGAGCCTCTTTGTATTGTCAGTCATCTGAACGATGTTACATAGCTGCATTCGGATGTAGGGTAAACCTATCTCATTTCACTCTATTCTGTAGTGTTCTGTACATTTTATTCAGGCATGTATTCATTGGTCGGCAGAAAGCCCTTCATCCAGGGGGTTCAAAGTGAAACACAACTCTGCCTCTTGCTATTTAATTACAGCCAACTACAGGAAGGCAGCATCCCATGAGCTTCCCATTGAGCTTTCACTGGTTTCCATTATTTTCTTTATTAAAATCTTGGAAATGGAGATATACCACACCTTTTATTTTATGTGGACGATTGGTGTGCTTGCCTCTTTTAGCCATAGGCTATAAAAATCGAATCAAATTCAAATCAGTGTTTGTCAAATGGCGCAATTAAATGCTTGCAAGCTTCCTCAACAGTGCAATTAAAAAAATAGAATATTGCTATATGAAAACAGGATAAGAATTTAGCCTAACAATGTTTTCGTGCTAAAATGCAATATAAAGTTCATTACATTCTCTTGTAAATTTCTTTTAAAACAAGGGCAAAAAAAATTCCCCAAAAATTCTAAACTTTCCTCCTATTTTATATTTTTTTAACCCTGTTTTATCAAAAAATACCTTTGTATATCTGTGTTGGTTGTTTTTGTTTCTTTAGCATACTCATTGGAAAGTCACTTGTGGAGTTAATAGCCTGTTATTTAATATCACAGTTGGGCTCAAGGGTGAACCAGGACAGAGGTTAGGGAGGGGATACCATGGTGGGAAGGAAGTAGCCTGACTTGTTTGTCCGCAAGGCCTTTGTTTTTTTGTTGGAAATCTATTTCTGCAACATTACCTTCTTTATGGCTAGTATCCCATCGTTACAAAGTGATTTGGATTAGGTAGAATATTGGACTTCGTTTAGGACCACTTGCTCCCCAGTAGGCTCCTAGGCTATGTTTTCCTGCAGTCATCTCCTCTCCACCTCTGTCTGAAGCACTTTCTAGTGTTGTCAAGCATAGCTGTATCGTGACAGTTTGCAAACTGTCACTTCCAGCCCCCCCCCATCTTCTCTCAGCATAGGGATCAGAGTGGAGCACCAACTGATTCTATATCACTATTCACTAAAACCAAACGGAAACAAACAGGCTGAAACTGGAGGGACCTACCTGAATTTGTCCACTAAGAAATGCTTGTTTACATTTGTTTGCAAAACCTTTTGCTACGATGCTCACTAATGAATACGACCCTGTAACTTGGGTCCCCTATTACGGTCTATGGGTGGTTCGCATGCAAAGATGACGTTTGTGGATGGCGCTAACATAATTGTTTTAGCCTGTCAACTGCTGAGGTAGGATACACAATTCACTTTGTTTCGGAGGATAGATTAACACCACACCACCGATTTGGGTGGTGGAAAAAAACAAACATCTGTTCCTCTTTTCTTTTTTTTTTCTTTTTTTTAAGAGCACTAGGTGTTATTGTCCGAGCTAGCCTTGAGGGTTATCAGGTTTATTTGGCAGTGGACTGGAAAGAGCATGTCTAGCCTCATTGATGTTGTTGATAAAGCACTCAGGCTACCACATAATCTTCAGTCCATGTATGGGAGTGGGAGCTCAACGCACATAGGGAGAGGGTGAGCGAGATAAAAAGAGGGAGAGTTGGATAGAGAAGGGGAGAGAATACAGTTGTTGTGTTGTATTGGAATCGAAAAATCATGAAGCCGGGGCTCTGACTCATCAGTTCTGTGCTGCCATCGCTCCATCCACTTGGTCTCACGTGATAGTAAATAGGCTGCTGTGTGTGTCGTCACCAGGGTGGGGTGGGGAGAAGAGGAGAGACAATGTTCTCTTTCCTGAGGGGATGCTGCAAAGCTTATGTCATGTTACAGTGCAGGTGGGGAGAGCTTATGCTCTACATCAGATCCTTTCACATCAGACAGGTGTAAAAAAACAATACTCCTTTAAAATAGACTACTACTTTATAAATAGGTTACATACAGGTATTTAGCTTTATTATATAAACTCTGTGTTTTTGTTTTACCTATATTGATACAGAGGAGGATGTGCTGTTTTCATGTTGGTTGCCTAGTAGACTAGATGTTGTGTCCTTTGGAATGCCCAAAAGGGGGATGGAAGGCTTGTAACAGTTGAGCTGGGCATGAAATTGGGGAAATACCTTTAAGATCCAGCAGTGTCTGTGTCATTGGATTGTTCTGAGTTCTGCCTGCCTCTGCCAGTCAGTACCCTGCGAGCCAACCAGAAAAGCTCTATGACCTGATATCCCTTTTCCTATTGGGCCGCGCCGTGAGTGGGCGGACCTGGCTGGAGGCGGTTGGGCAGGCAGGCAGGAAGGGGCTGGCTGTGGGGGATGGCTGGAAGTGTTTCTGCCAGATAGTTGAGCAGACACTGCTCTGCTTCCTGTCTGCCTGCTCCGCTCCCCTCCGTGGCTGAGAGAGAAAGAGAAAAAAATCCCTGTCTAGGCATGGGACTCTGGCTGCTGCAGCACTCGGCAGCTCCTCGCAGGGAATGACAACAGTTCACGTGGTCATTAGCTCCAGACGCTGAAGCAGGGGAACTACTCCGAGGCATAGCAGCTGCACCTGGTGTCTCTATCTATGCTGAGGCTTAAAGAGAGAGGCACGACAGAGCTATACGGGACTCAGCAAAAAAACGAGGTGGGAAGAACGTCTCTCTGATCTATTTTTTTCAAGTAGTTTGCTGCAGTATGGTGCATACCATCCTGGGTGGGTAGGGAGGAAAGAAAGAGAGTGTGTGTGGGAGAGGGAGCTACAGAGAGGGAAAGAGGGGGAGCACAAATGCGTGAGAGTGAGGGGAGCTCGCTGATATGGTCTAACAAGCACTTTTGCGGGTTACGGCCGCTTGAGTGCCTGTATTGGGACTTGTTGATGACGAGGGGAACTACCACAGACAGACAGTGCCTCTCCCTTCCCTTCCCTTCATGATGCAGAAAAATTATGCAGACATCTCTCTCCATGAAGTTCAGAGCACGTGGACTAGCCAGAGAGAGAAATAATTGTCAGTTATGTGTAGTCTGCTCCATAGGCTGTTTCAAACTTTACTTTTATGCCAGGATATTGTTTGCCATTTCAATGCAGTTAGTTCATAGGCGTAGCTAAAATATTTTTCTCTTGTACTGGAGGTGGACATGAAACACAGAGCTGAGTGCTGGCTCCCTAATTAGCCTTGCTTGGGCTTCTTACTATTTTAAGGAGGTCCCACGTATTTATTATCACATAGGAGGTCCACAGCCACACTCCACAGTAAGCTCTTTATCCACTGCTCTGTAGTGTGTTAGTATGGGAGGGAGCTGTACATGTTGACCGGTGCGGCCTGGAAACAAGCAGGAAAACACTAGAACGGTGTCTGTCTAACAGTTGGCAGTCGCGGGGGGAAGTGGAGGAGGAAGTGGGTGTTTTCTGAAATGGAAGACCGTTCAGCCCTTCCTGTTACAAAAATAAACAACAAAAAACAGTAACGTCACAGACATGAAATGGCTCTTTATTAGCAAGGCCACAGGGCTGCAAGGCCACAGGGCTGCAAGGCAACTCCCTCCCTAAATTGATTCACACGTGAGTTGTCACTGCTGACACAGAAAGGTAATTAGCCATGCCTTTTTAAAGGTTTGGGAGCTTTTAGGGAATTTTTAGCTTTTAGAAAAAAAAATTCCTCCAGACCTTTTAAACATTAACAACAATCTACGTTACCTTGAAAATTATCTCTTAAATGTCCAAGCACTGATTTTTGTGTGTGTGCTGTGAAAAGAAAGCTGAATCATTTGGCCCTCACGTTAGCATGGCTTTTCAGTGAAAGGATGCATCTGCTTTAAAATGAACAGGCCACATTGGAAGTCATTTGAGAATTAGCCTGCTAGTTGGTCATGAGTCATAACTTGACAGTTGAGTTGTTTTCTTTTCCAGAACTACTGAAAAGTCTAAATGCTAGCTAAATGCTCAATTTTAAAAGACAGACGGGTTGTTAGAGCATTATCTGAAGTTGGATGATATAAGTTTTACAACATTTCTTCCTGAGTAACTTTTGTGTGAATGTACAGTTGCACCTACATCTTTTAGTACTTTAGTCAGGAAAGTCCATGACGGTCACAGCAAATAGGTCTCCTCTCTGTCACAGGCTACATACACTTCAAATCCAGCCCTCTCATTGGCTATCAGATCTATATTGAGCTGTAGATGGGCTAATCGGGGCAGGGGATTGGTTAAATATCCTATAGGCCAGTTCCCTGTGTCAGTGGCATGAGATGACCATTGCGGTCACCGAGTTTTAGTTAAGGCAATTAGGATATGAGGCACACATTTCTGCTGACTTTGTTAAATGTTCTCTGCTTTGCCTCTTCCCAGTTGCCCTGCTTAGCTTAGTCCGCTAACCTCTGCTTAGCTAGTGTCACTCATTTATCCTTACGCTAATGACATTTGATAATTTGAAGCTCCAGGAGCTGTACCTAATGCCAATATCAATTTGCAGGATGGCATACTTTAATTTACACCCATTTTATCCTAGCCTGATATTTGAATAGCAGGCCTATGAGTTGAGCTTCGAAAATATGCATTGGTAAGACATTTGTGTAGACTTGCAGGAAATTGTGATATACAAGTTAAGCTTATTTAAATACGTTCCCTTGTGATGTGAATGCACTTTTAATTTGTGAGTTTAACAAGATATTTTTAAGAGAAATCTGCAGATCAAATAAGTAGCCAAGGCTATATTTTTGATGGAATTTTCAGCAAATGGATTGCACGATACGGCAGTTGACCATATGGAAATTCAGAACAAAATACCGTCGTCAAATATGCTCTTTAGAATCATTATTATTAGGATGGTAAACACGACAGAAATCGTTTTTTAACTAGCCTGATCATAAAAAACAACACTATTACTCTTGTTTTTCCACAACCAATCGTTGGACATTTTCGCTTTTATTACACTGAAGCACACTCGCACTCTGCTGCCATGGAAAATGTGGCCTACTTGTGTTCCTCTTGGCCATATGCAAATATATGGTGGATTGCCATGTCTGCATTGTAATAAATTCAAAAGAGCAGGTATTCATTTGCTTGGTTGTTGTAGACCTGCTGTTTAACACCTAGCTGGTGCTTTAATAAGATCGTTTGTAGGCTGGAAAACAATGCAAAGTGTAGACTAGGCCTTTCTCTCAGGTTGACAACATCCAGGAGAGACTAACACAACTGATAGGATACATGGGTGGTATTCAGAGGTCAAGCTAATGACTTTCACTTGAGAGAACCCTGCACTGGCCTGGTCTCATTCAAATTCGGAGATGACCAAGATAATGCTTGGCCAGCTGGCCTTGGTAACTGTAATCCATCAAGGTCTTGTCGTAACATGGAGCGTTCCCCAGTTCCCACAAATCTTTGGCCTGCTCTTAGGTCTCCTTTCCTGGCTGGTTAGGGTAGCTGCTCTTTGGTAAAACATTGCACTTTTACTGGATGGCTTTGCCTGCCTCTTTTCAAGCGACAGAGCGATTGACTACAGTTTTTAAAGGTTGCCTGTCATTTCAGTGTACCAAGTGGGATATTTTTGTTGTTGCCTATGTCATTTTTTTATTTTGTAGTGGAAAGCCAAAAAAAGCTTGACTGTTGAGCATTGCGCACATCAATCTGTCCTGGAAGCACCAAGAGAGAGCTGGGCGGGGGCATACAGGACTAATCTGTGCAGGTCACAACAAGGGTGTCGCTTGGCCCTACCTATCTGCGCACCATCTGTCCCTCCACTCGTCATTATCAGCACTCTTTCCTGGAGGTGTGTCTGCTAGGCTAGCCTCAAAGTATTCATACCCCTTGAATTATTCCACTTTTTGTTGTGTTAGCCTGAATTCAAAATTGATTAAATATTTGTTTGTCTTTTACCCCATAATGACAGTAAAAACATGTTTTTAGAAATGTTTGCACATTTATTGAAAATTAAATACATATATATCTAATTACAGCATTACTTTAGTGCCTTGTTGCAAACAGGTTGTTATTATTCTGTCCAGGCTTCCTTCTTTTCACCCTGCCATTTAGGTTCGTTTTGTGGAGTAGCTAAAATGTTGTTGCTCCATCCTCATTTTCCTCCTACCACAGCCATTAAACTCTAACTGTTTTTAAAGTCACCATTAGCCTCATGATTAAATCCTGAGCGGTTTCCTTCCTCTCCGGGAACTGAGTTAGGAAGGACTCCTGTATCTTTGTAGTGACTGGGTGTATTGATACACCATCCAAAGTGTAATTAATAACTTCACTATGCTCAAAGGGATATTCAGTGTCTGCTTTTACATTTTTTTTCTTTACACATCTGCCAATGGGTGTTCTTTGCAGGCTTTATCACATCCAGCTGGGATTGGGAGTCCCATAGGGTGGCGCACAATTGGCCCAGCGTCGTCATGGTTTGGCCGGGGTAGGCCGTTATTGTAAATAAGAATTTGGTCTTAACTGACTTGCCTAGTTAAATGAAGGTTACATTTGCAAGGCATCCGAAAACCTCCTTGGTCTTTGTGGTTGAATCTGTTTGAAATGCACTGCTCAACTGAGTGACCTTACAATTATCTGTATGTGTGGGGTACAGAGATGAGGTATTCATTCAAAAATAATTGTAAACTTTATTATTGCAGACAGTGAGTCCATGCAATGTTAAGCTAATTTTTACTCCTGAACTTATTTAGGCTTTCCATAACAAAGGGGTTGTATACTTATTGACTCAAGACATTTAAACTTTTCATTTTAATTCATTTGTAAACATTTTGAAAAACCAAATTCCACTATGACATTATGGTGTGTGTGTGTGTGTGTGTGTGCATAGTGACTAAAAATCAACATTTTCAGGCTGAAAAGTCAAGGGCTGTGAATTTTCTTAAGGCACTGTATATGTAGCCTATATACTGTACATGGGCAATCTTAGGCCAGGCTACAGTACAAACACGGGGCTCAGTAATATGCTAGGGCTAAGCTATATCATATGGCTGTATGAGCTCTCTCTCGCTCAAGTAACCAGATTTTTTATTTTTTATTTTTTTAAGGCCATTCTTCATGATATGTAGGCTACTAGGTATCTTAGCTGTGTTTTTGTATTTTCTGAACCAGGAAAGAAGAGTGTTAGAGTAGGCCAATAAAATGTTACACTGGTAATCTGATATTTATAAATGTCTTTCTGCTTTTCTTATCTATCTCACCCTGATATGGGGTCATAACACAATTGAAATACGACACTGTTGTAATTTTGTTTTAATCTTTTAGCAAAATTCCATTACAATAAAAGCTTTAGAGCATTTTGCAACTTTGCCCCAGCTTACACTGTAACCCAGACAGTTATTCAAATAACACATTGATTTGTGGGAATTGCTGATGCCAGGAAATTGAGAAATACTTGGCTTCTAAACGATGATGATGATGATGATGATGATGATGATTCATCCTTTGTCATGATTTTGGTAGCAAAAAATGTTTTCTGAGCCAATTAGAAACGTATAAAAAGATATATAAACGATTGGTGATTAAATTCACAATCCTAACTTTAAACTGACCCAGCATCATTCCCAAAGACAATAATGTACTTTACTCCATACATTTTCCCTGACTACCAAAAGTACTCATTACATTTTGAATGCTCCTTAGCAGGACAAGAAATGGTCCATTTCATCCACTTATCAAGAGAACATCCCTGGTCATCCCTACTGCCTCTGATATAGCTGACTCACTAAACACAGATGCTTCGTTTTGTAAATGATATGAGTGTGCCCATGGCTATCTGTGAATTAAAAACACATGAAAATGTTTCTACATCCAGTATGAAGGAATTTAAAGGTAATTTCGCGAGCCAATGCTAACTAGTGTTAGCATAATGACTCAAAGTCTATGTATGGTACTGTATCTACTAGCATTCTAGCATATCCATAGACTAGTTAGCAATTGCGCTCATGCTAGTTAGCAACTTCCTTCAAACTGCATGCAGAGACATACAAATGCTATCCGCAAGTACATCTTACTCTTGGGAAGTAGATAAAGGGCTTCGTTGCCAAAATCCTGAATTTTCCCTTTAAGGCCTATTAAATTTTGAATTATACAGTGGCGTAGTATATTACACTGTAACACATACATTTGACTTTGTACCAACTAGTAAAACAAACCCAGGTGAGGCTAAGTAATTTCGCTGCCAGGAACAGTATCCTTTAACCGTCTTGCACCCCTAATAAAATGAGACCATCCTTTTTTTTTTTCGGGCAGATGATTCTAAAAATAAAAAGGTATTAATAGTGAAAGGTCACGTCTGACATGGTTCTTACCTGGTTCTTTCATAGCGACTCACTTGTCCCCGGGGAGATGCTGTGGAATGAAATCCTGCCTTTGAGACTGCAGGCTTGGTGTCAGAGAGAGAATGCATCTCATTTCATATTTGCAGTATGGTTCTAAAGTGGGCCAATTTCCGAGATGACAGGATGGTGTTTTACCACACACACTAGGGTTGGGCCGATATGTAACCCGATTCAGGAAACTAGGCGTATGTCTCAAGTCACGACTTCACAGGAGAGCCGTTTGAACGTACATATTTTTATTTTTATTGAAATACGTTTTTTGGCAGAAATGCCTTCCCCGAACATGTGAACTTTCATGTGCCTTTAATAACCAACTTTTATGCCATCTGTACATACGAATAAAGTTTTTAAATTAAGAGCCTAGTTGGTTTAGCCAAAGAAAAAGACAACCTTCCCGCTAGCCATGATTGGCTGAGATAATGAGTGGGCCGAGAGATACATTTCAGATTGTTCTGCGGTGCAGCGTCTTGCATATAAAATGAGACGGGATTATCATACGCATCGTTTCTACTGCAGTTTTTTCTAAAGATATAACTTTAGACATGTAGAACTGCAAATATGTTGCTACTGCTCTCTGTAATATTGCTGCCCTGAATTTATCAAGTTGAAATATCAAAACACACTCTGAACCAATTATATAATTTGGAGACCGGCCAAAGCATGAAACATTTATGGAAATGTAGCTAGCTAGCTTGCAGTTTCTAGCTAATTTGTCCAGGGATATAATCAATCAATCAATCAAATGTATTTATAAAGCCCTTCTTACATCAGCTGATATCTCAAAGTGTACAGAAAGTGTACAAAGTGTACAGAAACCCAGCCTAAAACCCCAAACAGCAAGCAATGCAGGTGTAGAAGCACGTTGGCTAGGAAACTCCCTAGAAAGGCCAAAACCTAGGAAGAAACCTAGAGAGGAACCAGGCTATGAGGGGTGGCCAGTCCTCTTCTGGCTGTGCCGGGTGGAGATTATAATAGAACATGGCCAATATGTTCATAGATGACCAGCAGGGTCAAATAATAATCACAGTGGTTGTCGAGGGTGCAACAGGCCAGCACCTCAGGAGTAAATGTCAGTTGGCTTTTCATAGCTGATCATTCAGAGTATCTCTACCACTCCTGCTGTCTCTAGAGAGTTGAAAACAGCAGGTCTGGGACAGGTAGCACATCTGGTGAACAGGTCAGGGTTCCATAGCCGCAGGCAGAACAGTTGAAACTGGAGCAGCAGCACGACCAGGTGGACTGGGGACAGCAAGAAGTCATCAGGCCATGAGGTCCTGAGGCATGGTCCTAGGGCTCAGGTCCTCCGAAAGAGAGAATTAGAGTGCATACTTACATTTACACAGGATACCAAATAAGACGGGAGAAATACTCCAGATATAACAAACTGACCCTAGCCCCCCGACACAAACTACTGCAGCATAAATACTGGAGGCTGAGACAGGAGGGGTCAGGAGACACTGTGGCCCCATCCGATGATACCCCTGGACAGGGCCGAACAGGCAGGATATAAACCCACCAACTTTGCCAAAGCACAGCCCCCAGACCACTAGAGGGATATCTTCAACCACCAATTTACCATCCTGAGACAAGGCCGAGTATAGCCCACAAAGATCTCCGCCACGGCACAACCCAGGGGGGGGCGCCAACCCGGACAGGAAGATCACTTCAGTGACTCAACCCACTCAAGTGACGCACCCTCCTAGGGACGGCATGGAAGAGCACCAGTAAGTCAGTGACTCAGCCCTTGTAATAGGGTTAGAGGCAGAGAATCTCAGTGGAGAGAGGGGAACCGGCCAGGCAGAGACAGCAAGGGTGGTTCGTTGCTCCGGTGCCTTTCCGTTCACCTTCACACTCCTGGGCCAGACTACACTCAGTCATAGGAGTGTAGTCATTTATTGAAGACTCTTTATTGAGTCTTCAATAAAGATTTAAAGGTTGAGACTGAGTCTGTGTCTCACATGGGTAGGCAGACCATTCTATAAAAATGGAGCTCTAAACGTTGCGTTATTTTACTTGGATTGCACAAAGTCCTCTACTCCGACAATTAATCCACAGACAAAATAGTTTCTAGTCATCTCTCCTCCTTCCAGGCCTTTTCTTCTTTGGTCTTTATATAGCGATTGGCAACTAACTAATAAGGTGAATTACCACAACTGACCTTAGTTCATCTTTCCATGTGGGTATGACCAATGAGAAGTTGGCACGTGGGTATCTGCTTCTATAAACCAATGAGGAGATGGGAGATGCAGGACTTGAACCCGTTCAGCGTCGCAAATAGAACTGACTTCTATTTTAGCGATTGAAAGGGCAGACGCTCGTTGGCGGGCGGGCGCGCGAGCGGTGTGGGTGCAATGATTTGAATAACATGTTTGTGTCAATTTATTTTGCAATGCTCGTGTGGTCAGCATGTAATTTTCATCCATATCGAGTGAAAAGTTTAGTAATTACAGCACTTTTTGTACATTATCTCCCCATTTTTAAGGGGACCAAAAGTATTGGGAGAAATTCATCTGTCTGTATTAAAGTAGTAAAAGGGTAGTATGTTCCTAGCACGCAGTGTCACCTTTAGTGTAAATAAGAATAGAATATGTTTCTAAACTAGATGAGAAAGTAACAGATGCACAAATATCATACCCCCAAGACATGCTAACCTCTCGCCATTACAATAACAGGGGAGGTTAGCATTGTTTTGGGGGGTGCGATATTTGTGTGTCTGACTTAATCATTATTCACGATTCAGTCAGGATTATCCGTAATCATGGTACCATCCACATTAATGTAGAAGTGTTTAGAAACATACTATTCTTGTTTCAATAAAAGTGTCTCCAAAATGACACACTACATTATTTACCATTAATTTCTAAAGATTATTTCATGAGAATGTGACCTATAATATTGTAAATTAGCCCGTAAAGTATGCCTATATGTTGGTTTCCAGGTCCAGAAATGGAGCATCGTGGCTGATGATGGTTAGGCCTACTTTAACTTGGCACCAGCAGCTTGTTGCATGGTTATAGTCATAGATATGGAAATGTGATGTTTTTTCTTAATTGTTTTAATTCAAACTTTATATTGAAGCAGACCTGAATGTGACAACTGCCCATGATATCGAACCAAGCTATCAAAGATAGACCATCTATCTTACAGTAGGCTGCTGCCATGGCTTTTACTGTCTGGACTCGCTTTCTTTCATGACCACTAAAGCTACTCCCTCAAAGTTTTGACTATGATTTGCACACAGGTCTATTTGTTTGACCAATGTCTGACCAATGTCTCTTGTTCATTGTGGAGTGCAGTATGCTCAATATGCTAGTGTTGTTGTACTTATTTTGCCCCATGCCTTTGAATGGAGGGATCTGTGGGATATGAAAAAATGAAGGGAATTTTAAACAGCAGCTGCAGGTTTTTACAGCCTTCCCTCGTTCGCCTGCCCCACCCCCACTTCCCTCTCCCAGTTATGACCAGAAAATATTTCCAGATGTTCTAATGGTAACAGGCTCCCTGCGCGGTAGTCGGTTTGTAATGGGTTCAAAAAGCAAGGTAAAGGCTAGGCTATGTCCCTTTTTTTTAATTTGGTTTTAGTGAGTCCTTTTCCCCCATTCCACAACCCCAGTAGACAGAGGACAGTGCCTGAAAACAGATGCAGAGCGAGAGCTGTGAGACCTATATTATCTCTCTATGAATTGAACATCCACTGGCCACATCAATGATCCGCCGTCTAATTTGACTGGTCGTGTCTGGTGGGTGTTGAGGCGCTCTAGGTACCCGGGCAGTGGCGTAATCGTGTCTGGCACATGCATCTGTCTTGGTCTCTCTCGCTCTGCCTGTTGGATGGCTTCCCGGAATACTGCTGCGCTGCACGTTTTCTATTAGCTGGCGGCTCTCGTCACGGCATTACTCGACAGGGTGGGTGGACCCGGGGGCTTTATCCCTCCTGTCCCGCACTGGCTTGGCTTACTGCACTCTTGCTGTCTCATTGCACAGGGGTCGTTGCCATTCTCCGCTCTGTTTTGTATTCAACACGCCTGAGGGCTGCGCCGGGCGAGTTGGCGCACAATGACGTAAAGTAATCATTGGGAACTCAGACCAAGTGGCAGCTGAATAACCTCCCAACCGCCCTCTGTTGGCTTACACGACACTTCAAGCCAGCCTCCTCCTACCTAGCCCCACACACAAACAAGGGTGCGCGCACACACACACACACGCCACTAAAAACAGGGCGCCAGACGTCTCTATATCAATGCGTTTTTGACAGTTCTGTTATTCTCCTGGTTATTATGTGGCTAAACCCTGCTATACCATTTCTCAGTGTTTGGCTTAGGCCCTACATTTCTAGGGCACAAACTTCAGTTTTGGGGGTAAAGTACTTATGTAAAAAGTACTACATAAGTATTTTAAAAAAAATTTATTTTTTTTTGGGTATCTGTGTTTTACTTCACTTTTTATATTTTTGACTACTTTTCTTTTATCTTCACTACATTTCTAAAGAAAACATTTTCCATGACACCCCAAAGTACTCCTTACATTTTCAAGGAAAGGGTTCCAATTAGTTCACTAAACACAAATGCTTCATTTGTAAATGATGTCTGTGTTGTAGTGTGCCCTTAGCTATCCGTAAAGAAAAAAGAAAATTGTGCCATCTGATTTTCTTATTATAAGCAATTTGAAGTTATTTATACTTTTACTTTTGATACTTAGGGATATTTTTGCAATTAGCTTTACTTTTGATACTTAAGTATATTTAAAACCAAATACTTTTAGACTTTTACTCAAGCAGTATTTTTCTGGGTGACTTTTACTTGAGTCATTTTCTACAAGGTAACTTTTACTCAAGTATCACAATTGGGTACTTTTTCCACCGCTGGTAAAGTCTGCTAGAGCACTAACAACTGGGGTTAAAGTTAGAACTGTACACAATGAAATTGAGAACATTTTTCTTATAGCTTAAGCTGATTTGGAGGGCTTGACGCAATTCCTGATAATGGATTAGAATGATATTGTTTCCACCGAAACTTGATTATAATCTTGTTATTGCATCAATACCAGGGTTTTTGTTATAGATCAAAAAGGGGCTTAGGTGGTGGGCATGTTAGGGGGCGTGGCAATGAGCGTGATCGGCCTGTCTGCGCACCAAATTTTTTTAACCTCTCTGGGCTAGGCGGGACAAATTCGTCCCACCTACGCAACAGCCAGTGTAATCCAGTGGCGCGATTTTCAAATACCTTAGAAATGCTATTACTTCAATTTCTCAAACATATGACTATTTTACAGCATTTTAAAGACAAGACTCTCGTTAATCTAACCACACTGTCCGATTTCAAAAAGGCTTTACAACGAAAGCAAAACATTAGATTATGTCCGCAGAGTACCCAGCCAGAAATAATCAGACACCCATTTTTCAAGCCAGCATATAATGTCACAAAAAACCCAGAAGACAGCTAAATGCAGCACTAACCTTTGATCTTCATCAGATGACAACCCTAGGACATTATGTTATACAATACATGCATGTTTTGTTCAATCAAGTTCATATTTATATCAAAAACCATCTTTTTACATTAGCATGTGACGTTCAGAACTAGCATACCCCCCGCAAACCTCCGGTGAATTTACTAAATTACTCACGATAAACGTTCACAAAAAACACAACAATTATTTTAAGAATTATAGATACAGAACTCCTTTGTGCAATCGAGGTGTCCGATTTTAAAATAGCTTTTCGGTGAAAGCACATTTTGCAATATTCTCAGTAGATAGCCCAGCCATCACGGCTAGCCATTTAGACACCGACCAAGTTTAGCCCCGACCAAACTCCGATTTACTATTACAAAAGTTTGATTACCTTTGTTGTCTTCGTCAGAATGCACTCCCAGGACTGCTACTTCAATAACAAATGTTGGTTTGGTCCAAAATAATCCATCGTTATATCCAAATAGCGGCGTTTTGTTCGTGCGTTCCAAGACACTATCCGAAGTGTAAATAAGGGTCACGAGCATGGCGCAATTCGTGACAAAAAATGTCTAAATATTCCATTACCGTACTTCGAAGCATGTCAACCGCTGTTTAAAATCCATTTTTATGCCATTTTTCTCGTAAAAAAGCGATAATATTCCAACCGGGAATCTGCGTTTAGGTAAACAGAGGAAAGAAAACAAAGCATTCGGTCGACGTGGGCACGCGCCTGAGTCTCACAGTACTGTAACCAGCCACTACCCAAACGCGCTACTTTTTTTCAACCAGAGCCTGCAAAGCCACGATTCAGCTTTTTGCCGCCTTCTGAGAGCCCATTGGAGCCGTAGGAAGTGTCACGTAACTGCAGAGATCCTTTGTTTTGGATAGAGATGACAAAGAAGGCCAAGAAATGGTCAGACAGGGTACTTCCTGTACAGAATCTTCTCAGGTTTTGACCTGCCATTTGAGTTCTGTTATACTCAGACACCATTCAAACAGTTTTAGAAACTTTGGAGTGTTTTCTATCCAAAGCCAATAATTATATGCATATTCTAGTTACTGGGCAGGAGTAGTAACCAGATTAAATCGGGTACGTTTTTTATCCAGCCGTGTCAATACTGCCCCCTAGCCCTAACAGGTTAAATCTTTGAGTTCCTCATCTTGCCGGTGTATAGAAACGTTCCCTTTTTTTTAAGCAAATTTTCTGCAGTTCTACAAATTTCTCCATCGAGTTGAAATATATTTGTTGATGATTTTTAAAGCTAGTTTCCTGTAATTCTATGCATTTTGCAATGGCTAATGCTGTGTTATTTTGCTTGCGTATAATATAATATTGCTACATTTATTGTAATTTTTTCTAATTTCTACATAGCCTGGTTTAGTCGTTCAAGTTTACACTGACAGCGTTTTTCCATCCCAAATGAATGCATGAAATAATCTCCTATTTAGCGGCCCACCCAAGTATTACAATGGGAGAAAAATCTCTGAATACTTTTGCCAATGGGTCTGTATTGTTAAAGAACATTCACAGCTTTATCTTGTGAACAGTGGATTTATTGCTATTTTATTTATTTTTCTAGAGTTTTCTAATTGATTGTTCACTCTTCTTGAAAGGAGTTTTGGGGAAATAATGCTGCCCCCAGAAAAGTGTTTTAGCTTTAAATAAAAAAGCAGACTGTTGCTTCAGTCAGTTGTTTAGCTACTGTCTCTGAAAATAACCTCTCTCTCTCTCTCTCTCTCTCTCTCTCTCTCTCTCTCTCTCTCTCTCAGATCGTCGACAGAAAGTGCCTTCGACATTCTTACTTGAGCTGCCTGCCTGCACGTCTCCTCCACCGAGCCTGCAACATTCCCTCCCTCGCTGTGACAGAAGTTAGCTCAACCTCAGCCCCTGCCCTACCAACTCATTTTTTTCAGGCTACATCGCTGCACTAGAGAAACCCAAGCAGAAAGATTTAACTGCAGAGGTTGGGGGAACTGTCTGGCCACTCTGCCAAAACAGAGTGCTGACTGACTCATTCGGACAAGTTTAGTCAATACCCAACCTAACGTCTGCACCCACTTAATATTCTCGCCCAGGCAGTGCCATCGCCCTCGAAATAGAACCAGTTTCAATTCTCTTCCCCCGCCACCCCTTACTTCCCACTACCGTCAGTCCAGCCTGTCTCTGAGCATGCCCCCGTTGCCCTGTCAGTGGCCTGCACCTGGGACTAACTGATTGACGAGCGACGTCTCTTGATTGACAGCTTCTCTGATAGCCGCCATCTCCCAAGCAGCGACCACATCCGGGTTGCAAGTCCACCAACTCTGCTGCTCTGAAGTCCGCAAGGGCAAACGACTTTCACTGATCCACACAATTTTTTTGCTACACTTTTAGTTGTTTTTCTAGCACACTGAAGAGCCATTAGAGTATAGCTTCTCCTTAAACAAGTGGCTAGCTTTACCCCACCCCGGCATTGCTATGGCTTTAAATATTGCTTCGATGCGAGACACAAAATGGCTGACGCTGGAGGTGTGCCGGCAGTTCCAGAGAGGGACATGTTCGCGGAGTGACGAGGAATGCAAATTTGCGCACCCACCCAAAAGCTGCCAGGTGGAGAACGGAAGGGTGATTGCCTGCTTTGACTCACTAAAGGTAAGGAATGCAGAGCAGAGATAGAGGGGATATATTTATTCTAAGGCACATGTGTCAAACAAGGCCCGCCCGGCAGGATCCGGCCCGTGACACATTTCTATCCAGGCCGAGCTGTGCACCAAAGGCAGTACATTGCCACACACACCTCCTCCCAGAGACCCATACACACACACACCCATCCATGAGCCCGCCAGAGTGCTGTATCATATCATCACTAAACATTTGCAGCATCCCCAACTGTTGTTCTTAATGGTACTGACTGATTTTTTTAAGCGTGTTGTAGGAACCCGGGTCATTGTTGTACTACAGACAATGTCATATTGGTTGTCAAAAAGTTATTAGATAAAGGATTCACATGCGAGTATAAATTCGGACACACGTGAGTATGATGAGTCAACAGTTTGATACGCTCCCAAAGTGCGCAGCGGAGGGAAAGTGCATGGACACATGCCACTCCTAGGCTACTAAAATGAAAGCTTGACAATGAATAAACTAAACCTGCAACAAAACACCATGCAAAGAATAAACATGTAGGCCTGTTACAGCAACATACAGCTGCTTTCAACTACCTGTGATCCATGCAGCGCCAAAAAATCTACAACCTAGGTACGTTTTTGTTATTTGCAGTTTTGAAATACTTTTAGGGTTGTAGCATATTATGCACCTCTGCAAGCATAGCAGCAAAGGCTGGACAAATATGATTTATCTTTTGTTTAATGTTAAAACGCTCTATACAGCATACTATGTATGTTTTTAATGGACATTATATAAAGGGGCATACTTTTTCAAATAAAAGAATGGCCAATTTGGGTCGCAGTTATATGCAAAAAAAAAATCTAAATACAAACAGGCTTTATCTGGCTCGCGAATTTGTTGTTTTTTCAATATGGCCCTTATGGTGATTGAGTTTGACTCCACTATTCTAAGGGCTTCTGTGGTATCGCTCTCCAAATCCTTTGCTCATTAAATTGGGACAGATTTACTGTATTTAAATTGGGCACTACAGAGTGAAGACCCTTTAAGTTTGCTACAACCAGTTTTTGTTTCAGAATGGCTTCACTTTTGCCCTGGTTTGAATAGATATGTCTTGCTGTAGGCCTAATCATTGTTAAACAACTCCTTAGTTATAGTATGTTTAAAAGAGCCTGTTGAAGGCTCAGGGTCAGTTAAGGTAGCATATCTTTTCAATCCAAGCAAATTAGCTTGGCCTATTATGTAACAATTTTGTAATGAGGGGACTCAATCTGGAGCAGGTAATGTGTAAACTGCATGCGCTATAGATCATTCATACCACAGTATCATGTAAGTACACCTGATTTTTAACATTTTGCCGTTACGATGGTAGGAGGCAATCGAATTAGTGTGTCAGTTCTCCATGCAATGCCAGAGTCAGACAAGCTTGACCTATAGAGCGAAATGTCCAAGGTCTTCTGTCGTGATCTCTGCCGCCTGTTGTGGGTGGGTTTTTTAATACTTTTAGCTCTGTTACCATTCCACGTCCATCCTTTATACTAGTGACCAATGTCTGATCGGTGTAGAGGTGTCCGATGGTTCTATTTCTAGACTGTGTCAGCTGTTACACATAAAACGACATGTTGAATATTTAGCTTATGCTAGAAGTTGTTGTATTAGCAATAGCATAAAACTACAAGAGTATGGTGCGTGGTCACACTTTATTTGGGTAGTCCCATATAGATGATGTACAGATAATCATACGATAAACACACTATCTGTAGATAAGCAAATGCTTGCGATGGTTAGGGTTTGGTTTCGAATAAGGGTAAGGGCTAGCTTAAGGGTTAAGTTTAGGATAAGGGTTAGGGTTGGTGGGATAGTTTGTTGAAATGTTGTTGACACTTATTGAACATCTACAAACCATCTACTTGGGACTATCCAGATAGTGTTACCTGGCACATTCAAGGATTTATGCTTTATATTTATTTATCCAGGTTTTTTTTCCTTCACTGTGTAAACATTTTGTTTCAGACATTGAGAAGACCTAGGCCGATACTGGAGTCATGCTGCCTCGTAATCCAATAATTCAACAGTGAATCAATAAAAAATAAAATGCAGATAAAACCCTGAACTTTCCAGATTAAAGAACCTGACAAAAACCTGCTAAGAACCCTTGCATAACATTACACAGCGAACTACTGCAGTGGGGACGGGGGAGTGCAGGCTCCCTTATTTTTAAGACAGTGGTAGCAGTAGCTGCGACGAAACCTACCCAGTGACAATGATGAATGACCAGAAAAACTGGAGCAGGTATCTTGCCGAACAATAGTCATACGTCACAATGCCTTCAGCTTTTTAGATGAAAGTGTGAGCTATTGCTGCAATTTTAAAGGGACACCAACCATAAGGTTATGCAGTGTTTATAACACGGTCTTCAAGGTCATGCTTTGGGTCAAAGGTGGAGGCTTGAGTTTCACACATAAGAGTCAGATGCGCTTTTTACGTGATACCAATACTGAGAACTCACTGGGGGTCTGCTATTTTTCTGGTGCTGTTCCCACTGTCGCTGACCCTATAAGAGTGTGAGTTACGAGCAATGCGCATTCTACATGATACATCTCTGTCCAGCAAGATTTAGGGCCAAAATGCTATATACGTTTCATTTGCAAATTGTGAATGTCATCATCTGTAAGGATCACCACCTCCTTGGCATGTGTGGAATTCTGCCTGCTTCAGTTCAGAACCAAACCCAGTAACCACTCTATAACTACATGAGTCTTGTCAGCTCTACATCATTTAGAGGCAACCCGCTGTTGAAAATGGCGTTGTATTTATGGGGCCATCAGCTGTTTTCTTGGCAACCCCCTTGTTATTTGTAAAGCCCCTTTGAGTTATTGCAGAGTAATCGGCCAATTGACTGGCGGTCTATTACAGCTGCCCGGCTCCGTCAAACCCTGCAACAGCTTAATGGGTTTACAGCTGACTCCAATTGGGATCGATTTGTAATCGTGCCGCGTAAGGACCTGATGTCCGTTCTCCGGGTGTTCGCCAACGTTCTGTCGAGATGCAAACTGCATTGAAACGTTTGATTTGTCACTGACATTTAAATGCGGTGTTATTCTTCATATGAAGTGTAAAATAGATACTGAGATGCCAGAGGGTCAGATATGAAGAAACAAACTGCAAGGCTACGATCTGTGTTGAAACAGTGTGTCCTCTGGGGCGGGGACAGAGCAGTGAGACAGAGGTCAGTCAGGCCACTGGCAGCAGAGCCCAGATAAACACTGGCAGGTTTGACCTGCAGAGGCAGGTTGAACAGCAGGCTTTGCATTCTCCCTCCTCTGTGTGCTTTGCATTAACAAGAAGTGCAAGATAAATAAATTCTGTCACAGGCATCGTTTGTTACATTCACCGTTCCGCCGTGACTTTGTCTTGCTGCTCTCAGCAATTCGTACTGTCTCGTGGATTGCGTGCGTCCTTTCAGTTGCTTTTCTCTCCCGATGGACAGAAGTTCTGTGTCGCATAGACACTTTGTGTGTCCATCGCAATATGTTATCATTACTGTACGCAAAACTATCCCTTAAAATAATTTGGGGGTTTAAAAATAGGTTTGGTTTGAGCGAACAGACACAAATTGGAGTGAGCCTACCCCAGAGCAGGTTAGAGCTGAAGGATGTGTTGCCATAGCAATTTACCTGGCTAAAAGGTAAGCCACCTTCGTGACAACGGTTATCGGGTTTTGATTTCAGAATTGGCCTAAGTTGGCTCACTTACTCCTTTTATCACGCTTTGTGACAGGCTACTGGTTTGCTTTGAACTAACCTGACAACAGTTAGACTACTGTCCAAGATGCTAACCAAGGGAACCATGACCGTGGAGGAGGGGTTGGGGGACAGCAACAAAGGACTATGAAAACATAAATACCAGAGTCATAATGGCTGTGAGTGAATAGCCTGTTGTTGAGTGCCACCTGTTACTGTCACGTCTAGGGGTATAACAGTTTAACAAACCCACCGTTTCGGTAAATATTGCAGTTTTGGTTTTGGGGTCATGTTTCGGTATAGCGGGAAAATGAAATGCCAACCGTTACTGTAGTTAAACTAAAATTATTTAAGAAAATCCAAAGTGTTGGTATTCCAGCGCAGTAATTTAAATTTCCCACTCTGGGGTAATGTGATGGAGGTCCATCCATCTGTAGTAAGCACAATACAGGGTGCATTGGCCAATTCATTGACGACTTCGGCTTTATAGTGGTGGGTAGTCTACTACCTTTTTACTGAAATGGATGCGAGAGGGCGAAGTTCGTAAGGTGGCTTGAGCACTTTTACGAGGTGCTCAAATTTCCCTATTCTTCTCAACCACTGAGAATGGGTGCTTATCTGTGGCTATAAACATACCTAACACTGATAACTTCTTTGTCCCAGTCAGAATCCACTGCTTGATTGCAGTGGGAAGACGAAGTTGTGGTGTTTTTTGGGGAGTTTCTGTCTTGCTCCGGTGGTAGGATTAATGGGGTGATTTCAGTGTAAATGTGTCAACATGTTTGAGGTTTTGGCAGCTACGTAGGCCATTCTCGTTGAGCAGTGGCAATATACTATTTTTGTCCATCGCCATTGTAATCTACTGGGGAGCCAAAATGTTCCCAAACTGGAGATTCAAACATTGATGAAATCCTCCTGGTTTATCGACCCCACCACTCGCCATCATACAGAACTAGTTCCCAGCTGCGCATAAAAAAGGACAGTTTTAAATGCGCCAATTCAGATAAGAATTTTGATTACAATGTACGCATAAGCTCTAGTTGTTTTAATGGAAGGCAGAAATGTGTTTTTCAGCTCAGATAGCCTATAGGCCAAGTGTTTTTATTTTGTGTATATATTTTTTTAAATGTATTAATTTGGGTTCACAGTGCGGACTGAACCGGGGTCCCCGTACCGAACGATTTGGTACGAATACGTGTACTGTTACACCCCTAGACATGTCCGCAGTGACAATTTTGGGCACAGACATGGATTCAGGGCTCTTCTCACTCATTATGGAAATGAATGTTTGTTCTTCAATCAACTGCCTATGACTCGACTCAATTGTTTCATTGTGAGATTGGAAGTCTTCGTTGACATTGTGCCTTCAGAAAGTATTCACACCCCTTGACTTCTTCCACACTTTGTTGTGTGACAGCCTGAATTTAAAATAGATTAAATTGACTTTTTTTTGCCTACTCACAATAGCCCATAATGTCAAAGTGGAATTATGTTTTTAGACATTTTTGCAAATTTAATAAAAAATTTAAAAGCTGAAATGTCTTGAGTCTATAGGTAATCACCCCCTTTGTTATGACAAGCCTAAATAAGTTCAGGAGTAAAAATGTGCTTAACAAGTCACATAATAAGTTGCATGGACTCACTCTCTGTGTAATAATGGTGTTTAACATTATTTTGTATTTTTGAATGACTACCTCATCTCTGTACCCCACACATTATCTGTAAGCTCCCTCAGTCGAGCAGTCAATTTCAAACACAGATTCAACCACAAAGACCAGGGAGGTTTAAGCATGGTGAAGTGATTAATTACACTTTGGATGGTGTGTCAATACACCCAGTCACTACAAAGATACAGACGTCCTTCCTAACTCAGTTGCCGGAGAGGAAGGAAACCGCTCAGGGATTTCACCATACGACCAATGGTGACTTTAAAACAGTTAGAATTTAATGGCTGTGATAGGAGGAAACTGAGGATGGATCAACAACAGTTACTGTAGTTCACAATACTAACTGAATTGACAGAGTGAAAAGAAGGAAGCCTGGACAGAACAAATATTCCAAAACCTGCATCCTGTATGTAGTACTGCAAAAAATGTGGCAAAGCAATTCACTTTGTATTTGGGGGCAAATCCAATACAACAGATTACTGAGTACAACTCTCCATATTTTCAAGTATAGCGGTGGCTGCATCATGTTATGGTTATGCTTGAAATCATTAAGGACTGGGGAGATTTTCAGGATAAAAAATAAACGGAATGGAGCCAAGCACAGGCAAAATCCTAGAGGAAAAACCTGGTTTAGTCTGCTTTCCACCAGACACTGGGAGGTGAATTCACCTTTTCAGCAGGACAATAACCTAAAACACAAGGCCAAATCTACACTGGAGTTGCTTACCAAGAAGATTGTGAATGTTCTTGAGTGGCCAAGTTACAGTTTTCACTTAAATCTTCATGAAACTATATGGCAAGACCTGGAAATGGTTCTCTAGCAGTGATCAACAACACATTTCACAGAGCTTGAAGAATATTGAATAGAATAATGGGCAAACGTTGTACAATCCAGGTGTGTAAAGCTCTTCAAGACTTACCCAGAAAGACTCCGTTGTAATCGCTGCCAAAGATGCTTCTACAACGCATTGACTCAGTGGTGTGAACTTGTGTAAATTAGATTTCTGTATGTCATTTAATACATTTGCTAACATTTCTAAAAACCATGTTTTCACTTTGTCATTATGGGGTATTGTGTGTAGATGGGTACCAAGAAGGGATTCCTTAGAATGAAAACGAGTGGACAAATTGAATAAGTGTCTCAGAGTAGGGGTGCTGATCTAGGAACAGGTCCCCCCTATCCATATAATCATATTCATTGGGATTTAACAGTCAAAACTGCGCTTGATTCTTAAAGCGCTAGCAGAATGCTGTTGTGAGGTGTTGGATTATTCCTCCCTCGCCTCCATGCCTGTTATCTTCACCATCAGCGCTACTTCTTGAGCGTTTACAACCAACCTGTTTTCCAACGCTGCCTCAGCCTAACAGATTTCAGAATTTTCATACAGAAGCAGTTAGCTACACTAGTAGTAATTGTTATGTGTTTTCCTCTTGTCAAATAAACAGGTTGAGTCTCTAATGGCACCCTATTGACTACATAGTGCCACTTGGGACACAGACATAGCCCCTCGGCGTGAACATGCCCTTGTTTTCTCTCCTCTGTAAGAACATCTTAATCCTTATGAAATGTGAAAATGGTAGTGTTTGTAAACAAATGGATTTGCGGGGAAGAGGAGGTATGAGAGTGCTCTGGCTGGAAGGCCTACGGTGCACACAGCGTGTATAGTCAGGCAGGAAGCCTGGTGCTGGATTTAAACCAATTCAACCAAAAACTTACAGACATCTTTGAGCTCTGTGCAGCAGCCGCTCCCTCATGCTTCAGTACATGATCTGGGCAGCGGAAACATGGATATAGTATAACACACTTTTTTGAATCTCATTTTTAAATTTAGATCTTAGATCTTGAATTTAGATCGAAATCCTACCACGCCTATTTGCTACGTTTGTGTTCGAGGAAGGAATGCTTCGCCTTGACTTCTCAGGTGGATATAAGCTTGTGGTCTTCCCTGTGGCTCAGTTGGTAGAGCATGGTGTTTGCAACGCCAGCATGGTGTGTGCAACGCCAGGGTTGTGGGTTCGATTCCCACGGGGGGCCAGTACAAAAAAAAAAAATGCATGCATTCACTACTGTAAGTCGCTCTGGATAAGAGCGTCTGCTAAATGACTAAAAATGTAAAAATAATTTTAAAAAAAAATGCAGACTTTTTAGGGAGTGGGGGGTTGGAGGAACATGCATTCCTCAGGGTAATCCCCGAAACTCGGCCACACCCTCGCCAGAGCAAACATGCATGGACGGGGGGAATGTATGCCGCGCAGCAGGCAGCAAAGCATAGTAAAGCTAGTGATCCCCTGGGGTCATTCACAGCAACAAAGAAGCGCTGGCTGCTGACCTGAGCTTTAACGGTAGGGCTAGCGCTACCGGTAGGGACGAGGCCAGGCTTTGATGATCCCCGCAGGCAGCAGCCCCCTCTTAAAAGAGGCCTCTCGGCATCCCCTCCACACCGTAAACTCTCCGGACTTCATTTGGTCCCTGTGACGTCACTCTTCCCTGCTACCATCTTGTGATCCCAGACCAACAGTTGATAGGACGAGGCGAAGGTCTAGCTGTCGCAGACGGTTGCTGCAGTGGATATGAGGCCAGTGTTTCCCTCTTAAATGGGCCACTGCTCTGACCCGTGTGTGTGTGTGTGTGTCCGCGCCTGCCTGCTAGTCTCCACAGTGCAGTATAGCGCAGTGCAGGACCAGTGACAGTCTCTGTGGGCTGGAAACCACAGTCCTGGAATGGACTTCCTAAACAAATTATGCTGTGAGAATAAGTCAGACCATTGGCATAGCACAGCCCCAGCTCTGACCTCTGTAAAACTGGTCTAGGCCGTTGAAGCATTGGCTGCTTTAGTCTGTTATTGGGAACTAAAGCGTAGCCATTTTGTATTGATTTCTTCCCCCACATGATGTCATCCAAAGATTCAGCATAGGGTGTTAGTGACCCAGTATTACAAGCAAGCCAATAATGGGAGACTGAGAGCATTAAAAAAACTGTCTGTAGGACAGCGGCTTTACCAAGTCCTCCCTCACTGGCTCTAAATCATTCTCTCGCCTTTGATAAAACAACATGCTCTCTGAGAAATGCTTTCTCCTAGAATAATTTCTTCTGCAGAATGTATCCCTCTACAGTATCTCTCACACTTGTTAATTGCACCATCCATCCACTGTGGGCTGTGGTAAGCAGGCACTGCAGCAGACCAAGGGGAGATCCAGTGAGTGCAAGGCAGGCAGGCCGGAAGCTCGCTACACGCTTGGCCTTTGCCATTGTCTGCTTCCTACGTGGCACCCTATTCCCTATGGAGTAAACTACTTTTGACCAGGGCTCATTGGGTTCTTGTCTAAAGTAAAGCACTATGTAGGTAACAGGGTGCCATTTGGGACGTTGCCATTGTCATTACTTATTGATCTGAAATGGAGCCTAATGCACATTTGAATTGTGCCTTTTCCCCCTCTTTTTTTACGGGATTTTGTTATGGCTGGGACGGCAAGGAAACAAAACACGAAGTGTATTTAACTTATTTTGGAAAATAGCCCTAATGGTGTAATCCAGAGTCACATTTGTTTTCCAAGCTATATGTAACGGAGACAGAGTCGAGAAGCAGGTGCAATGTTTAATAAAACAACATACATGAAACAAGACATAACAGTGGTGTCTACGCATAAACACAGAAACAATACTGACTGAGGAAAGAACCAAAGGGAGTGACTGATATAAGGAAGGTAATGGAGTCCAGGTGACTATCATGATGACGTGCAGGTGCACGTAATGATTGATGTCAGGTGTACCTAATGATGGCTCCCAGGACCGGTCCTGGGAGTCCACCTGTGGTAAATTCAATTGATTGGACATGATTTGGAAAGGCACACACCTGTCTAGATAAGGTCCCACAGTTGACAGTGGATGTCAGAGTGAAAACCAAGCCATGAGGTCAAAGCAATTGTTCGTAGAGCTCCGAGACAGGATTGTGTCGAGGCACAGATCTGGGGAAGGGTACCAAAGAATGTCTACAGCATTGAAGGTCCCCAAGAACACAGTGGCCTCCATCATTCTTAAATGGAAGAAGTTTGGAACCTCCTCGAGCTGTCCGCACGGCCAAACTGAGCAATTGGGGAGTAGGGCTTTGGTCAGGGAGGTGACCAAGAACCCGATAGTCGCTCTGACAAAGCTCCAGAGTTCCTCTGTGGAGATGGTTGTCCTTCAGGAAGATTCACCCAACTCTGCAGCACTCCACCAATCGGGCCTTTATTGTAGAGTGGCCAGACGGAAGCCACTCCTCAGTTTGTTAGAGGCAGGGACTGGGACACTAGTCAGGATCGCGGGAAAGATGAACGGAGCAAAGTACAGAGAGATCCTTGATGAAAACCTGCTCCAGAACGCTCAGGACCTCAGACTGGGTCAAAGGTTCACCTTCCAACAGGACAACAACCCTAAGCACACAGCCAAGACAACGCAGGGAGTGGCTTCGGGACAGAAACAAGCTTTTCGCTGTACCTGCAAGATCATCTGCAAATCTTGTACGCGTCCAAGGAACTTTTTTGATTTGTTTTTTTTTAGTACACAAAAAACGTGGACCACTTGGCTCGTAAGCACCACTTTCAAAACTACTGGCTGAAATTATACAAAAGTTTGAGAATGCATCTTTAAGCTTGCATTCAATTTCCCCTTGATGTTGCACACAAGCTTCCATCCCCCCTGTCACAATGGGAGTAATGGCTGATTTTAAGATAATCGTCAACCCAGTTACAGTCAACCCTGTCCCTTTTTATAGTCACTTTTATAGTATTTTATATATTTAACCTCTTGATGGGAAAACGTATTAGTTACGAAGTTGAGTGTGCTATTTATTACACAACTTTAAAATTAGGTTAAAGAAATAGTATTTTTTTGGGGGGGGGGGTCTAAATTACAACTATTTGTACAATGACCTACACTCCACCTAGGTACTTTGTTTTCCTCGTTGTGTTTAGTGAGCCTTGGGATCTGGTGATACAGAATGTAACCACTCTGGGAGCAGCTAGGAGAGAGGCAGCCACAGCTGTCTTCAGAGAGGATAGAGTCCCTTTAATGAGCCACAAGCCTCCTTTTAATTGGCCTTAAAAAATGTAATGTGAGGTACAACCACCACCAACTAATTTGACTGGTAAGCTTTAGGGCAATGCAGAATGGGTGCCATTTGGGATGGAGCTAGCCTAGGCAGCCAATAGTGGCCGCTAGATCTGCACTATTGTCTAGGATTGATGTAAAACACTAGTGTGTCCCGTAGCCCGGCTCATACGTAAAGTATCCTCCGTTCAGGCTGCAAAAGCCTAATTTTCCTGCTTAACTAGCAGTGCTTAACTAATGGTCTCACCCCAAAAAGGAAAATATCTGTACTGTCCTAATAGAACACAATTTTCCACCTTTTTTGGCTTAAAAAATACAACTTTCCCGGAGGGAGAAAGTGTATTCTAAAAACACATATAAAGTATGTAGAAAAGATAATGGACCTATATATTTTTTTATAATATACACTGCTCAAAAAAATAAAGGGAACACTTAAACAACACAATGTAACTCCAAGTCAATCACACTTCTGTGAAATCAAACTGTCCACTTAGGAAGCAACACTGATTTGACAATAAATGTCACATGCTGTTGTGCAAATGGAATAGACAACAGGTGGAAATTATAGGCAATTAGCAAGACGCCCCCAATAACGGAGTGGTTCGGCAGGTGGTGACCACAGACCACTTCTCAGTTCTTATGCTTCCTGGCTGACGTTTTGGTCACTTTTGAATGCTGGCGGTGCTTTCTCTCTAGTGGTAGCATGAGACGGAGTCTACAACCCACACAAGTGGCTCAGGTAGTGCAGCTCATCCAGGATGGCACATCAATGCGAGCTGTGGCAAGAAGGTTTGCTGTGTCTGTCAGCGTAGTGTCCAGAGCATGGAGGCGCTACCAGGAGACGGGCCAGTACATCAGGAGATGTGGAGGAGGCCGTAGGAGGGCAACAACCCAGCAGCAGGACCGCTACCTCCGCCTTTGTGCAAGGAGCAGCAGGAAGAGCACTGCCAGAGCCCTGCAAAATGATCTCCAGCAGGCCACAAATGTGCATGTGTCTGCTCAAACGGTCAGAAACAGACTCCATGAGGGTGGTATGAGGGCCCGACGTCCACAGGTGGGGGTTGTGTTTACAGCCCAACACCGTGCAGGACATTTGGCATTTGCCAGAGAACACCAAGATTGGCAAATTCGCCACTGGCGCCCTGTGCTCTTCACAGATGAAGCAGGTTCACACTGAGCACATGTGACAGAGTCTGGAGACGCCGTGGAGAATGTTTTGCTGCCTGCAACATCCTCCAGCATGACCGGTTTGGCGGTGGGTCAGTCATGGTGTGGGGTGGCATTTCTTTGGGGGGCCGCACAGCCCTCCATGTGCTCGCCAGAGGTAGCCTGACTGCCATTAGGTACCGAGATGAGATCCTCAGACCCCTTGTGAGACCATATGCTGGTGCGGTTGGCTCTGGGTTCCTCCTAATGCAAGACAATGCTAGACCTCATGTGGCTAGAGTGTGTCAGCAGTTTCTGCAAGTGGAAGGCATTGATGCTATGGACTGGCCCGCCCGTTCCCCAGACCTGAATCCAATTGAGCACATCTGGGACATCATGTCTCGCTCCATCCACCAACTCCACGTTGCACCACAGACTGTCCAGGAGTTGGCGGATGCTTTAGTCCAGGTCTGGGAGGGGATCCCTCAGGAGACCATCCGCCACCTCATCTGGAGCATGCCCAGGCGTTGTAGGGAGGTCATACAGGCACGTGGAGGCCACACACACTACTGAGCCTCATTTTGACTTGTTTTAAGGACATTACATCAAAGTTGGATCAGCCTGTAGTGTGGTTTTCCACTTTAATTTTGAGTGTGACTCCAAATCCAGACCTCCATGGGTTGATAAATTGGATTTACATAGATTATTTTTGTGTGATTTTGTTGTCAGCACATTCAACTATGTAAAGAAAAAGTATTTAATAAGATTATTTCATTCATTCAGATCTAGGATGTGTTATTTTAATGTTCCCTTTATTTTTTTGAGCAGTATATATCATTCAGTCAGGGAGAATAGAATATTCCAAAAACAATTAATTTAGCACTATGGATTTTATGTTTGAGGAAAATAACAGCGTTAGCCATGGCAAAATGCATAGAATTGCAGGAATTTCTTAAACTGCAACATGTTCTTTCATGTGTAGAATTTTCTTGACAATTCAGCCACGCTGACAAGTCGACCGCGCCCATTGCCTCACCCCTGCCACGCCCACCATCTAAGCCTCTTTTTAATCCAGACAAAACACTATGTTCAATCATGGCTTTATATAGCAGGCCTATATCCCAAGAGAGTCCTTGAGTGACTTAGTGTACGAATGTAGACTTAGTGGACATACCAGTTTGACTCATCTTCAGGAGACAAGCTATCAACTGAAAGCCATGTGATGTAAGAGCTGCTATGAGGTCTTTTGAGGTTTACCAAAGGAGACTAGGGCTGCATCCCAATTGGCACCCTATTCTCTATTTTGTGCATTACTTTTGACCATTTGGGAAGTAGCCAAGTTTGTCTCAACTCTACGATGTACATCACATCAATGGAGTTGAGCGGAGACGACTGTGGGCAGACTGAACCTCCGACTACATCGAGTCGCTGTCTATCGACACGAGTAAAAATGTATATTCTTAAACCCTTACTCTGTACCTGTTTGTCCTCTGTTGCTGCGTGCCTTTCATTGTTTGCTGAAATACATACTTTAAATAAACCTTTCGTCAAATACAACCATTGATTGTTTCCTCGTATCGACTGACAGGGACTTGATGTAGTCGGAGGTACATTCCGCCCAGTTGTCGCAACCCAACTCCACTGAGATGTACAGTGTTTGCAGAAAGTATTCACACCCCTTGTCTTTTTCCAAATGTTGTTTTACAGCCTGAATTTAAAATGGATTACATTTAGATTTTTGTGTCACTGGCTTACACACAATACCCCATAATGTCAAAGTGGAATTATGTTTTTAGAGTGTTTTACAAATTAATTAAAAACGTTTGCTTAACAAGTCACATAAGTTGCATGGACTCTCTGTGCAATACTAGTGTTTTTAAAATGATTTTTGAATGACTCTCGTACCCCACACATACAATTATCCCTAAGGTCCCTCAGTCGAGCAGGGAATTTCAAACACCGATTCAACCGCAGAGACCAGGGAGGTTTTCCAGTGCCTCACAAATAAGGGCACCTATTGCTAGATGGGTAAAAAATGTAAAAGCAGACATTGAATATCCCTTTGGGAATGGTGAAGTAACCTAACCTAAATGAGAGAGTGAAAAGAATGACTCCTGTATAGAATATAAATATTCTAAAACATGCATCCTGTTTGCAATAAGGCACTAAAGTAAAACAACAAATATTTAGCAAAGAATTTCACTTTGTCCTGAATACAAAGCATTATGTTTGGGGCAAATCCAACACAACACATCACTGAGTACCACTCCATAATTTCAAGCATAGTGGTGGCTGCATCATGTTATGGGTATGCTTGTCATCAACAAGGACTAGGATCTTTAGGATAAAAAGAAACCGAATAGAGCTAAGCACAGGCAAAATCCTAGAGGAAATCCTGGTTCAGTCTGCTTTCCAACAGACACTGGGAGACAAATTCACCATTTCAGTGTGACAATAACCTAAAACACAAGGCCAACTATACACTGGAATTGCTTACCAAGACGACATTGAATGTTCCTGAGTGGCCTAGTTACAGTTTTGACTTAAAGCATCTTGGAAATCTATGGCAATCCTTGAAAATGGCTGTCTAGCAATGATCAACAACCAACTCGACAGAGCTTGAAGAAGAAAAAAAATGTGACAACAACCCACCTTGTAACACAACAAAATGTATAAAAAGTCAAGGGGTGTGAATACTTTCCGAAGGAACTGTACATATAGTGTAGTTGAAAAACCTAGCTATTTGGAATGCAGACTAAAGCTGTGCTGACAGACAGTCTGATATGATGCAGACGGGGAAGAGACCTAAGTAGATTACTTATCACTAGCCCAGTGAATGACTTGTCTGTATGGATAAGAGACGGAATGATTTCTTCTTTCACTTTCTGGGAATGTCGGGGGAAGTGAGGCGGCCATCTTGGAGTGATTTAAGCCTTGAAATGAAGCACTCTTTTGTTTTAGTCAGGTGAGGTAGCCTTAAAGTCCCAGTGCAGTCAATAAATGGATTTCCCTGTGTTTTATATACTGTATTTCCACACTGAGTTTGTAATAACACTGTGCAAATTATGATAATGCCCTTTTAGTGTAAGAGCTAATTGAAAAGACCACCTGAAATTTCAGCCTGTTTTGGCGAGATGGAGTTTTGGCCTGACCATTTTGGAACGCCGTTTGGGTCTTTGCGTGTCAAAATATATACACGTCAAATAACACTATTTGTCGTGTCAAATAAGCTTGTTGACCAATCAGGACCTGAATATGACTGCACGTCACATTATAAGGTAACTTGTTACATTTTTTATGTAGTTATTACACATTGATTACACTATCACTCGTATTTCATGTGTCACAACGATTCATCGATACGTATGCTATGATGCTGGTAAACTTGTCTCGCCCACCTACTGTGCTGGTCATAAAAAAAAGCTAGCTAGCTCATGGATGCTGACAATGTTCTTCCCCAAAAACATAGCAAAATGACATCTGTTTCAGTAGCTAGCTAGGTGTCATCTAAAATAACCCTAATGTATAAGACAGTTCTTATTTGATTAAAGGTCACACCCACCTATGTGAAGTTAGCCACAATAAGGATTACCCACAATAGTGGACTTTGTAGTTAGCCTTCAAAATACAAGTCTGTCATTGACACTGATGCAAATTAATACAAATAGTAGAATTACGCCATAATTGAATAGATCATGCTGCTAAACGAGTTTGGCATGTTTATATAAAATCAACAAAAGACAATTTTTTAATTTCACAAAAATCTGTTGAAATCACACTTGATGTATTAGACTTTAGAATTGCATTGGGGGCTTATTTCACTGTACAGCCTTGCCTATGGATTATGGATCAATGACACGGGCTATCAGTCTACTCAGTGACACCCAGAGAACATTAGCATTATAGCTCTTATTGCGGGACTCTGAAACAACTGTGAATTGAGCCACATTTATTGTCAACCTATGTGTATTGAACACTATTCCAGAGGAAAACAATACTGCGTGGATGTTTTGGAGTCTGATAACTCTGAGGAGGACGTTGGGAAAAAATATCTTGGGTATTGAGTAGACTGATACCCTATTTCATTGATCCCCAATCCTTAGGTAAAGCTGTACAGTGCAATATGAATGTCAATACACATAATAGGCTGACCGGGGAGGTGATTGTACAGTCACAGTCCTGCGATAAGAGCTACAACCCTAATATTTGCGTAAACTCTTCACAGTTGTGTTCTGTGGGTGTCACCAAGTAGACTGATACCCCATTTCATTGCTTCACATTCCAACCTTGTTTAACATTATCTAGTCTAAATATGGCATTATTCCACCAATTGTAAACTTCTGCATCATTTTGAATGTGGTACTTTTATTTTGAAGACAAACCGCAAATTCTAAAAAATATTGTGCCTAATCCTTATTGTGGCTAGCTTCACAACACATAACCCAGTCCGGTCGAGCCTCATGAAGCTAGCTGGCTGCTTATAACGTTAGCTTTGGGCAATAGGGTTTAGTAGCTGGCTAGCTATTTATTTTCATGAACTGATGTTCAATTTCAATAGGCGAACAACAAGTGGCTACCTAGCTATTACTTACTCACAAGGATTCCGAAATCATTGCTAAGAATAATGAAAATGACTGCAGTTTCTACTGGTCATTGTTTTCAGGCTGGTTGTATTGGTGCTAGCTAGGTACCAAGCTAAAGCTAGGCAGCTACCCCATAAGTTGCGGTTCAACACAACATTCTACAATTAAACTGTTATTTGACGTGTCAATTTGACGTGTCAAATTAAAAGCTTGTTTAACGTGTCACAGTGTTATTTGACGTGTATATTTTTTGACACGCAAAGACCCAAACAGCGTTCCATAGCCCAGTGACATTACCAAGCGGTAAATTAGTCAGTAGACCAATAAGAAAGAGTTCCAAACCTCTTTGCTAATAATAATAATTTCAAATGTATTTCTTGGGGGGGGGGGCATCATTCGTGGGGAACGACATGGTTACTGTTGCTTTGCTATCCTGTCACATAAAGTTCATCTGTCAAAGTCTGCACTGTGCACATGCGTTTCAATTGTGGAAAATGATCCAGTGATTACAGAGGCCAGATTGATTACCATTCCAACTGCACAAAGGGTGCCTAATGATTTGACCAGGAACAAAGTACCTCGTAATTACATAACTGCCAAGTACAAATACTAGATTAGACCAGTCGTTATTATAGTGATTTGGTTCAACGTTCGAGGTTGAAGCCTTTCAGTCAACGGCAGTGTTTTCCATGTTCTACAGTGTTCTACACACTCCAGGGTTGTATTCACTAGAAAACCAAACAGACTAAAATGGGGAGGGACTACCTGAACTTGTCCAATAAGAAACAATTGTTTTCATTTGAAAATGTTGCACTGGTATGTACTAATGATACGACCCAGTGCACCATATACTCCAGCAGTAGGCTATATGCAGCATGCCCCCCCACCAGTGTATGGTCATGTGGTAAAGGTCTAGAGATCCTGCTGGTGGTAGGGGCAAGGGTGGGGGGGCATGCAGAGTTCAGGGATGAAATTGAGATGGGCAATTTCACACCCGGCAGATGCCTGCACCACTGACCCGCGGCGACAGGTGGGGGACACTAATTGGCAGCGCACACAGGGCCAGGGCCTACAAACTTCTGTATCCCAAAGGCACCCTATTCCTCTTATAGTGCACCACTTTTGACCAGAGCATCATGGGTTCTAGTCAAAAGAAGTGCTCTATATAGGGAATAGGGTACCATTTGGGACGCCGACACACTTCCCCAGACTCAGATGACCTCATGGAGGGAGAGAAGGGTGTACAGAGGGGGGGAAAGATGGATGGGAGTGGTGGGGGGGGACACACAATTTGGCAGCGCATATATCGTTGCAGTCCATTATAGAGGTCGACCGATTATGATTCTTCAACGCCGATACCGATTATTGGGGGACCGAAAAAAGCCGATGCCGATTAATCAGGCGATTTTATTTTTTTTATTTATATTTTTTTAATCTATTTATTTGTTAAATTTTTTTTTTTTTAATAATGACAATTACAACAATACTTAATGAACACTTATTTTAACTTAATATAATACATCAATCAAATCAATTTAGCCTCAAATAAATAATGAAACATGTTCAATTTGGTTTAAATAATGCAAAAACACAGTGTTGGAGAAGAAAGTAAAAGTGCAATATGTGCCATGTAAGAAAGCTAACGTTTAAGTTCCTTGCTCAGAACATGAGAACATATGAAAGCTGGTGGTTCCTTTTAACATGAGTCTTCAATATTCCCAGGTAAGAAGTTTTAGGTTGTAGTTATTATAGGAATTATAGGACTATTTCTCTCTATACGATTTGTATTTCATATACCTTTGACTATTGGATGTTCTTACAGGCACTTTAGTATTGCCAGTGTAACAGTATAGCTTCCGTCCCTCTCCTCGCTCCTACCTGGGCTCGAACCAGGAACACATCGACAACAGCCACCCTCGAAGCAGCGTTACCCATGCAGAGCAAGGGGAACAACTACTCCAAGTCTCAGAGCAAGTGATGTTTGAAACGCTATTAGCGCGCACCCGCTAACTAGCTAGCCATTTCACATCGGTTACACCAGCCTAATCTTGGGAGTTGATAGGCTTGAAGTCATAAACAGCGCATTGCTTCAAGCACAGCAAAGAGCTGTTGGCAAAATGCACGAAAGTGCTGTTTGAATGAATGCTTACGAGCCTGCTTGTGCCTACCACCGCTCAGTCAGACTGCTCTATCAAATCATAGACTTAATTATAACATAATAACACACAGAAATACGAGCCTTTGGTCATTAATATGGTCGAATCCGGAAACTATCATCTCGAAAACAAAACGTTTTTCCTTTCAGTGAAATACGGAACCATTCCGTATTTTATCTAACGGGTGGCAAGTCTAAATATTCCTGTTACATTGCACAACCTTCAATGTTATGTCATAATTGCATAATATTCTGGAAAATTAGTTCGCAACGAGCCAGGCGGCATATACCCTGACTCTGCGTGCAATGAACACAAGAGAAGTGACACAATTTCACCTGGTTAATATTGCCTGCTAACCTGGATTTCTTTTAGCTAAATATGCAGGTTTAAAAATATATACTTCTGTGTATTGATTTTAAGAAAGGCATTGATGTTTATGGTTAGGTACAGTCGTGCAACGATTGTGCTTTATTCGCAAATGCGCTTTTGTTAAATCATCCCCCGTTTGGCGAAGTCGGCTGTCTTTGTTAGGAAGAAATAGTCTTCACAGTTCGCAACGAGCCAGGCGGCCCAAACTGCTGCATATACCCTGACTCTGTTTGCAAGAGAAGTGACACATTTTCCCTAGTTAAAAGAAATTCATGTTAGCTGGCAATATTAACTAAATATGCAGGTTTAAAAAGATGTACTTGTGTATTGATTTTAAGAAAGGCATTGATGTTTATGGTTAGGTACACGTTGGAGCAAGCGATTATATGCAACGCAGGACAGGCTAGATAAACTAGTAATATCATCAACCATGTGTAGTTAACTAGTGATTATGATTGATTGTTTTTTATAAGATCAGTTTAATGCTAGCTAGCAACTTACCTTGGCTTCTTACTGCATTCGCGTAACAGGCAGGCTCCTCGTGGAGTGCAATGTAAAGCAGGTGGTTAGAGCGTTGGACTAGTTAACCGTAAGGTTGCAAGATTTAATCCCTGAGCTGACAAGGTAAAAATCTGTCGTTCTGCCCCTGAACAAGGCAGTTAACCCACCCTTCCTAGGCCGTCATTGAAAATAAGAATGTGTTCTTAACTGACTTGCCTAGTTAAATAAAGGTGTAAAATTTATTTTTTTTAATCGGCAAATCGGCATCCAAAAAGACTGATTTCCGATTGTTATGAAAACTTGAAATCGGCCCCAATTAATCGGCCATTCCGATTAATCGGTCGACCTCTAGTCCATTATAACTATCCTAGTCCATTATAACTATCCTAGGAGGGAGGGAGTGGTAGATGTAAGGAGTGAGGGAGGAAAAAAGTAGGTGGGAGAGGTAGGAGTGAGAGGGTGGAGGGATGGAGCGAAAGGAGTGAGTGCTCTTCCGGTGACGCAGAGATTCTAAAGTACTTCCATTTGTCATCGTTTAATAAAGACCAATGCAATTCAGCATTTACATTCATTAACAAATGATGAGATGAGACAAATGTATTGTCTCTGTTGTTTGACAGGCTTTATGAATACTCATAGAAACACAAACTCTCTGTCTGCCCCATGCTCCCTCTATTCACCCCTATGTTGGTCTACAGAGGGTGTGGTGCTCTCTCTCTTGCTCTGCCCCACTCTCCCTCTATTCCCGATACAGCTGTGTTTTGCTTGGTGATTCTGGCGTGTGTGTACGCTGAAGGTAGAAATAAAAGGTGTGCTAGCTCCACTTGAGCGGCTTGTGTGAGTCATCACTCTTGGGCTCTAATTCACTTCCTGTAGCGCGAGGCAACCTTGGGCTTATATTGAGAGCCAGAAGGCTCACATCACCAGAGAGCCTACATACGGTACCTACCTAGCAAGCTACCTACCTCTGGGTCATGTTCATTAGGGCATGCATCATTTTAAAACCCTTTGCAAAGGAAAACAAAAATGAGAATTTCTCATTGTACAAGTCCAGGTAGTCCCTCCCTGTTTCAGTCTGTCATGTTTTTTGCTGCCTAATGAACACGGCCCTGCCGAGGAGCTGCCACTGCGTCTCTAAGCCCTCAGAGGCTCTTGAGTTCAGCCATACAGGGGGAAATCTGTCACCAGGGGAAACGCTATCCCAACCAGAAAACATTTTGTATGCATTCTGTCCTCGCTTGGTTGTCATGGTCGCACAAGGTGTCTCCCCAATCACTCTCTTACTCCTGTGTGGCTCAGTTGGTAAAAGTGTGATGCTAGCAATGCCAAGGTTGTGTGTTCAGTTTCCGTAGGGACCACATAAACTTAATAAAGATGGACTCACTGTAATGCAAGTCGCTTTGGGTAAAAAGTGGCATATTATAAAAAGATGACGGAAATGCACAGGGTAGAGGAAAAGGTGCCTAACCAAAGTGCATGAGTTAAGGTTATGCGAGAATATACTAAGCCACTCTTGAAGGGCAGTTGACATTGATGGGAAAAAAATGCTTCTTTCTTTACGTTACCGGATGACATCCTTCATCAGGGTGTCTGTGTCCAAATGGCACCATATTCCCTACCTGCACTACTTTTGACCTGAGGCTGGAATATGGTGCCATTTCAATGCATACGGATGACTGATGTCTTGTTTATAAGCGCCACTTCGTCGTCTGAGAGTGATTGACTAATACAGCATTCTCCTTCAATGAATTGTGAATGAATAGAAAAGGCGCATGACACAACCCAACACTGTAACCTTGGACACACTGGACTGTGTCAGCCATGTCTCCCATATTACAGATTTCCTGGTCTGTGTCCCAAATGGCACCCTATGGCACTACTATTGACCGGAGCCCTATGGGTAAGTAGTACACTAAATAGGGAATGATATGTCATTTGGGACGCATCTATGCTCATCCATTTGCTGAGTGTGTTGGAAAGGGGCTTTGATGACTAGATCGGCTCCTGCTCTCCCTCCACCTCATCCCTCCCTCTACCCCCTCTATCTCATTATCCCCCTTGGTCTGGGCTATGGATTTACATCACTGTGAAACACTCGACACCCGACAAACTATCAATAGCCTCAGAGGATTGGAGAAAAGAAGATGTAGCGTTTTATGTATGAATCTTGAAAAGGAGCGCGAGGGCTCAGGCTTGGGTGAATGGTGGCCGGTGCGTAAGAGAAAAAAATTACCTGGCTATGGAGTTATGCATGTACTCAAAACATAAAAAGGTAAAACAAAGGCAGAGTAAAAAAATATATATATATTTTTTAAACAAATTCCATATTCGAGATAATTAAAAAAAGTGTCAGTGCAAAGTTTGTGGTTTTTATGGTTTGGGTGTGAGGAGTACCTGCTGAGGCTCCCTTGTGTGACTGGTGTTTTTTTAGAATATCAATAGAAATTCTAGAGTCTTGATTAAAGGCATCTAACGTGATAGTTGCAGTGCCTTCAGAAAGTATTCATACCACTTGACTTTTTCCACATTTTGTGTTAAAGCCTGAATTGATTAAATTGAGATTTTGTGTCACTGGCCTACACACAATTCCCCATAATGTCAAAGTGGAATTAGGTTAAAACATTTATTTTTTTAACAAATTAATTAAAAGCTAAAATGTCTTGATTCTATAAGTATTCAACCCCTTTTTTATGGCAAGGTTAAATAAGTTCAGGAGAGAATTTGCTTAACTAGTCTCATAAATTCCATGGACTATAATAATAGTTTTTAACATGCTTTTTGAATGACTACCTCATTTCTGTACAATTATCTGTCAGGTCCCTCTGTTGAGCAGTGAATTTCAAACACAAATGTAACCTCAAAGACCAATGCCTCGCAAAGAAGGGCACCCATTGGTAGATTGGTTAAACTTTTTTAAAGCAGACATTGAATATACCTTTCAGCATGGTGAAGTTATTAATTACACTTTGGATGGTGTATCAATACACCCAGTCACTACAAAGATACAGGAGTCCTTCCTAACTCAGTTCCCGGAGAGGAAGGAAACCGCTCAGGGATTTCACCATGAGGCCAATGGTGACTTTAAAATAGTTACAGAGTTGAATGGCTGTGATAGGAGGAAACTTAGGATGTCTCAACAACATTGTAGTTACACCACAATACTAACCTAAATGAGTGAATAGAAGGTAGCCTGTACAGAGTACACATATTCCAAAACATGCACCCTGTTTGTAATAAGGCACTAAAGTAAAATTCAAAAATTTTTGCAAAGAAATTAACTTTATGTCCTGAATACAAAGCGTTATGTATGGGGTAAATCCAACACAACACATCACTTAGTACCACTCTTCATATTTTGAAGAATGGTGGTTGCTGCATTCTATTATGGGTATACTTGTCATCAGCAAGGACTCTGGAGTTTTTTTAGATAAAAAGAAACAGAATAGAGCTAAGCACCAGCAAAATCCTAGACTCAATTCTGGTTCAGTCTGCTTTTCAACAAACACTGGGAGATGAATTCACCTTTCAGCAGGACAATAACCTAAAACGCAAGGCCAAATCTACACTGGAGTTGCTCACCAAGATGACATTGAATGTTCCTGAGTGGCCTAGTTACAATTTTGACTTAAATATGCCTAAAAATCTATGGGAAGACTTGAAAATGGCTGTCTAGCAATGATCAACAATCAAGAGCTTGAATTTAAAAAAGAATAATGTGCAAATATTGTATAATCCAGGTTGGAGACTAAGGCATACTGGAGGTCGTGTACAGCCCTCCTTGGCCAGGTCCTTCAGGATGCCTTTAAAGAGGAGCTGCTCAGTCCCAGAGGTGCTAGGTATATGTCAGGAAACACTCATACCCATGTTTTCCCTACCATTTTCAGTAAAATTAAAAAAACTAAGAAATAACTAGCATCTAGCTAACAGATTGGAACTGAATCCCGTGGGGTGTTTGTGTTTCTAAACAACCGTACACAGCGCATTCGGAAAGTATTCAGATCCCTTGACTTTTCCCACATGTACTTTACAGCCTTATTCTAAAATTGATGAGCAAAACATTTATTTAATCTACACACAATACCCCATAATGACAGGTTTTTAGAAATGTTTATTAATTAAAAATAAACAGTAATACCTTATTTATATATGTATTCAAACCCTTTGCTATGAGACTCGAAATTGAGCACAGGTGCATCCTGTTTCCATTGATCATCCTTGAGATGTTTCTACAACTTGATTGGAGTCCACGTGTGGTAAATTCAAATGATTGGACATGATTTAGAAAGGCACACACCTGTCTATATAAGGTCCCACAGTTGACAGACAGTGCATGTCCGAGCAAAAACCAAGCCATGAGGTCGAAGCAATTGTCCGTAGAGCTCCGAGACAGGAATGTGTCGAGGCACAGACCTGGGAAGGGTACCAAAAAATGTCTGCAGCATTGAAGGTCCCCAAGAACACAGTGGCCTCCATTTTTAAATGAAAGAAGTTTGGAACCACCAACACGCTTCCTAGAGCTGGCCACCCGGCAAAACTGAGCAATCGGGGAAGAAGGGCCTTGGTCAGGGAGGTGACCAAGAACCCGATAATCCCTCTGACAGAGCTCCAGAGTTCTTCTGTGGTGGCACTGGGGGACTAGTCAGGATCGAGGGAAAGATGAAAAGAGCAAAGTACAGAGATCCTTGATAACCTGCTCCAGGGTGCTCAGGATCTCAGACTGTGGTGCAGGTTCGTTCACCTTCCAACAGGATAACGACCCTAAGCACACAGCCAAGACCACGCAGGAGTGGCTTCAGGACAAGTCTCTGAATGTTCTTGAGTGGCCCAGCCAATGCCCGGACTTGAACCCGATCGAACATCTCTGTAGAGACCTGAAAATAGCTGTGCAGCGACACTCCCCATCTGACCTGGCAGAGCTTGAGAGGAACTGCAGAGAAGAATGGGAGAAACTCCACAAATACAGGTGTGCCAAGCTTGTAGCGTCATACCCAAGGAGAGTCGAGGCTTGTAATCGCTGCTAAAGGTGCTTCAACAAAGTACTGAGTAAAGGGTCTGAATACTTATGTAGATTTAGTTTTTTTATACATTTGCAAAAATGTCTAAAAACGTGTAGATCGATTTTAGAATAAGGCTGTAACTTAAGAAAATGTGGAATAAATCAAGGGATCTAATTACTTTCCGGCTGCAATTTTTTTCTCTAATTGCAGTTTGACGTTGGCCAGTACTTATTCTACAATCCTTTTCCTCCTAGAAGGTGTCAGTGACGAATAGGCCAATCTACAACTGGTATGCAAGTGTCTGAAATGGACTGAGTGCTCATGACAGTTAGGCTTAGTTGTAAGGAATATTGCCTCTGTCCTGTACCTCGGCCTGTCAACACAGAGATTGGGATGGTACGTGTATGCACGCCTGTGTGTATGTGTGTCGTCGGATTAGTGCAGCTCAACAGGGTGGGTTTCATGTCTCAGCAGGTCACAGATGATCAGATTAACTGGAGCAGGCACGGCTCACTGGATTACCAGCCCAGCCTACTGGGCTACAGCATAGACCTGGGAGGCACCTGCAGTAAGAGCAGTGAAGACAGACAGACACACACACACACACACACACACACAACTCCTATCTCTCTCTATGTTGACAGGCAAGCAGAACACACACAGAACTCTGTAATATACATGCACACAAAGAACTTTCCCTCGCTCTTAGGTCTGGACGCTCCCTCATAACTGGTCCACAACAATATAATGTCAGACAGTCCTCTGTCAACAAGCGCATAAGTTAGACTTGCTTTTAGTCAGAAAGATGAAGTGTGTATATTTCTGCTGTATCGCAAGGTTCATCATTGTATTAAGAGCCACCCTGCTTTTTTCAAGCTGTTTTCTTTCCTCGTCTTTCACAGAAACTGTGTGCGTGCTCAATGTTCCAGGCAGCACCTCACTCTGAATACACTCTCATTGATGTTACAGTCAAAGAATTAGAATGAGTTAGTGTTCTATTTCTGATGCACACACAGTACTGCCTGCCACATTTTTCTACAACGCCCTCTCCCCAGATGGAGATGTGTTTTTGGGAGTGTATGTGTGTTTTTGTGTGTGGGCCTGTGGTAGAGGGACCCCTGCTGAGGAGCGTCCCTACACAGATGACAGTGTGTGTGTGTCTGCGTCTGAGAAAACAGGAGGGGGGGAATTATCACCACCTATCTTTCTCACTCACTCTCCCTCCTTCTTTCTCGCTCTTCTCTCCTCTGCAGTGGAAAGCCAGGAGGCTTAGGAGGCTCTTTGCCACACTCCTGTGGTAATCTCAGGCGTGTCAGCGGTAGCACCGCTTACCCATCTCTAGGATTACGGGTGTTGAAACAAAGGCATATGTAATTACCGTCGAGCCAACACTGGAATCTAGTAGGCAGCGGGTAAATGCTTCGGGAGACGTGTGTGAGACAAAAAGCAAAAACAAAGTCCTTTGTTCCCTAATTTATTTTTGTTAATGGTGACTCTCATTTGTGTTGACGCATAATAGCCTTATGATGAGACTCGCCAGACATGTAGGCCGACACAAAATGGGCAAGGTTTGTTACAGATATATCTACCGTTCTTTCTTCGATTGTACTTTTGACTATTTCTATAGTGTAAGAAACCCTTAAGTTAAAGGAAACGCTAATGGGTATAGTTCATCTTCTCAAATGTCAAGATTAAAAGCCATAGGATATCATTTCAGTATGGAAGTACAGCATTTCAGTTAGTGCTTATTTCCTTTTAGAAGACCTGTGTGCATGGAGTTGAATGCCTCAACTTGAGCTAGGGTGGCCAGCACTGCTTACGGATGTCATGGCACCTTGAGTAGTATTCATGGCTAAGGTGAACCTGTTACAGTGGGCCTAAGTGGAATAGGGCACCAGAAAGGGGACACTACTACCCCTAAGGAGGATGAAGGGACCTCCTGTCTGTGTGCATCCAGCAACGAGAACCATTCCGCTTTCTTCCAGAGCGGTGTCGGGACCTGCTTTTTCTGGGCCTTAACGTGTTCTGTAAGTGCCCGTCCTGTTGGGTTCTCTCTCATTGCAGAAGGTTTCGCTAAAATGTCACACTTGACTGGGAATAAGGTTGACATGCCAGCAGCCATTAATGCCCAGAGAGAGAACGAGAGATGGAGAGCGAGACCTAGGGAGAGGAAGACGGACAGATGGAGAGGCGCAGAGAGAGACAGACTGAAAGGAAGAGACGAGGCCATCCGGTCAGGGCAGTGGAGACACGAGCCCCTCTGATATGGTGTAAGGGGATTACAGATATTCCTGGCTTCTTGTCATAGAAATTAGTGTCAGTTCTCACAGCGATCAAAGCCCTCCCCTTGTCGCCGGGGAGAAGAACTAAAGGATAAAGAGAAAGGACTTTGTGTTGTCAGAGCTTCTCCGAAGGTGCAGTCATCTCAGGTGTTGTGGATGTTTCTGGAAACGCAAAGGCATGAATAAATAATGTTTAGCGCATGAACTAACATACAGCGAGAGAGCCCGTGGTGTTCCACTATGTCTCACCAGTGCCTCATTTTTTTTTTTTCTCTAACTCTTCTTGATTGAAATGGCATTAGGTCTTAATGGCCTTCTCGTCTGTCACTCTTCTCCCAATGGCCATCGATCCTGGCTGTCAGGATGGTGATAATGTCATAATGTGGGTTTCAGCTATGTGAACCCTGTACAGCACCTTTCTCCTGAGGCTGAATGAGTAGCTTGTGTCTGACCCTAGTCACACAGAGAGAGAGAGAACCCCATCACTTCCCTCCATAACTAAAGCCCCCTCTCATTCACTAATATCATCTCTCTCCCCCGAAGCCATATAGATGTAATGTCATTTCATTTAATTTGTCACATGCCTCTAAGACAACAAGTGTAGACTAAAAGTGAAATGCTTACTTATAGGTCATTTCCCAACAATGCAGAGTTAAATATAAGATGCAAAATGTAATAAAACATATATAGTGACACAAGGAAGGACACCCAGCCTTCCCTGAATTAGGGTCTAGCTTTACTTTCTTTTCTTTTTTTGCACCTCTGTCGGCTGGAGAGACGATGAACCTCTGTCTCGGGCGAGGCAGAATAGAGCCCCATTGAAAGGAAAATGCAAATGGCCAGTAGTTAGCGGAGGCCTCAACTGAAGCGCCATTCTGCTGCCCCTGGTAAAGTGGCCCTCTGTGCTGTGCCACCCACAGACACGCAGTCATCTCTGTCTCGATTCAGGGCACAGCTGATTGAGAAGGTGGGAGGGTCTGAGTTTTTTTTTTCTAGGCAGGGATGAGGGCTGGGGGGGGAGGGCATGCCAATACAGCAGCAGGCAGCCACAGTGTTGCCTTAAAGGTACATGTTTTTCCTTCCTCACCAAGGCCTCGTCGAGGACAGCAGTGTCATTCTGTTTCTGGTAATGTAGCACAATGCTAAAGCAACAGCAGTATAGTACTAGTCTTGCTTGCCCCAAACTCACAGCAGCTGTGGGAAGAGACTAACTACGCTAGTTTATTATTGAGATTCTTGGGGGAAACAACTTTGGCTCCATTTGACTACCCCAATATGACGACAAGGGAAAAGTGCCATGATTCAATCACAACATGCAAAACCCCAATTTCTCAGTGTTAAAGACTTTGGATTCACTTTTTTTTTATTTTACCATTATTTTACCAGGTAAGTTGACTGGGAACACATTCTCATTTACAGCAATGACCTGGGGAGTAGTTACAGGGGAGAGGAGGGGGATGAATGAGCCAATTGTAAGCTGGGGATGATATGAGGGACAGATTGGGAATTTATCCAGGACACCGGGGTTAACACCCCTACTCTTATGATAAGTGCCATGGGATCTTTAGTGACCACAGAGAGTCAGGACACCCGTTTAATGTCCCATCCGAAAGACAGCACCCTACACAGGGCAGCATCCCCAATCACTGCCCTGTGGCATTAGGATACTTTTTTGGACTTGAGGAAAGAGGGCCTCCTACTGGCCCTCCAACACCACTTCCAGCAGCATCTGGTCTCCCATCTAGGGACCGACCAGGACCAACCCTGCTTAGCTTCAGAAGCAAGCCAGCAGTGGGATGTAAGGTAGTATGCATGGGCAATTATTATGTGTAATTAGTTAGCCTCCAAGGGGACACGCCTAAATGGGTTAAGTGAGCATAATCCTAATCTCTTCATGAATAACAGGCGTTCATCTCTGTCCCCCTGGGATTAATCTGGGTATACATTTGAGTGAGTTTTTTTCTCGCCTGAGTAGCCTCGTTTCACTGCCAAAAATATAATTAAACCATCTAGTGTTCAGCGAAATAACAACACAATGTCAAATACAGGTAGCCTAGTCAAATAATGAACATCCAATCGCGTTAACCGTTACAGTCTTGCAGGAATTCCTTCTGCTAGCATCAGTAATTCTACATTTGTTGTTAGCCCAGCTAGCATGGACACTGACAGTTGTGAATCTGATGCAACCGAAGAGCTACTGCCCCCTTACCCAGGAAAGCACCGAACAACAGACAGGGACGTTGGACCATCGAAGAGGCGCAAATAGGATGATTTGTGGTTCACTTATATTGGGAGTAGTACCTTTCCTCAGCCACACTGTGTTATATGTGCAAAAGTACTATCTCACAACTCAATGAAACGTTCACTCTTGCGCAGACATTTAGAAACAGAACATGCCGATTTGAAAAGTAAGCCACGGGGGTTTTTGGAGCGAGAATTAAGACGACTTTCGAGTAGTAACACATGTATAAAAGCAACAGATACCATTAATAAGAAGGGGCTAGAAGCGCCTTATATGGTGAGCTACCGAGTGGCTAGGACAGGCAAGCCGCATACTATTGTGGAGGACTTCATTCTTCCTGCTGCCGTGGATACGGCTGGGACAATGCTGGGGGAAAAGGCCCAAAAAACTATACAGACAATGCCTTCATCAAACAACACTGTTTCACGACGCATCAGTGACATGGCAGGAGATGTTTTGAAACAATTACTGCTTCGCATACAAGCCAGGGAATTTTATGCGTTACAGCTGGACGAGTCAACAGACGTGGCAGGCCTGACACAGCTCCTGGTATATGTCCGTTACATTTATGGGGGGGTCAATTAAGGAAGACTTCTGGAAACCAGGACAACAGGAGAGGATATTTTTAAAGTACTGGACAGCTTTGTGACATCAAATGGACTTTGGTGGTCAAGATCTGTTGGCATCTGTACACTGATGGTGCAAAAGCCATGACAGGGAGACATAGAGGAGTGGAAACGCGCGTGCAAGCAGTTTCTCCCGACGCCACTTGGGTACACTGCAGCATCCACCGAGAGGCTCTTACTGTCAAGGGAATGCCTTGACAGCTTGAAAGATGTTTTGAACACTACAGTGAAAATGGTTAACTTTGTTAAAGCAAGGCCCCTGAACTCTCGTGTATTTTCTGCACTTTGCAATGATATGGTCAGCAACCATGTAACACTTTTACAGCATACAGAAGTGCGCTGGTTATCAATGGGCAAAGTATTGACACGTTTTTTTAAATTGAGAGACGAGCTTAAAGTTTTCTTTACTGACCATAATTTTCACTTGTCTGACTGCTTGCATGATGAGTTTCTCAGACGACTGGCCTATCTGGGTGATGTTTTTTCTCACCTGAATGATCTGCATCTAGGATTACAGGGACTCTCCACAACTATATTCAATGTGCGGGCCAAAATTGAGGCTATGATTAAGAAGTTGGAGTTCTTCTCTGTCTGCGCTAACAAGGACAACACACAGGTCTTTCCATCATTGTATGATTTGTTTGTGTGCAAATGAATTTAAGCTTACGGACAATGTCAAATGTCATATAGCGAAGTTCCTGAGTGAGTTGGGTGCGCAATTCCGCAGGTACTTTCCTGAAACGTTTGATGCAAACAACTAGATTCCTTATCCCTTTCATGCCCTGCTTCCAGTCCACTTACCGATATCTGAACAAGAGATCCTCATCGAAATTGCAACAAGCGGTTCTGTGAAAATTTTATTTAATCAGAAGCCACTGCCAGATTTCTGGATTAGGCTGCGCTCAGAGTATCCTGCCTTGGCAAATCACGCTGTTAAGACACTGATGCCCTTTGCAACCACGTACCTATGTGAGAGTGGATTCTAGGCCCTCACGAGCATGAAAACAACTAAATACAGCCACAGTGTGGGGAAATGATTTAAGACTGAGACTCTCTCCTATACAATCCGACGTTGCAGAGTTATAAGCATCCTTTCAAGCATACCCTTCTCATTAACCTGGGGGTGAGTTATTCACAATTTTCGATTAACAAATAAGGTTTTAGATGTAAGATGGTTAAATAGAGAGCAAAATGATTTATTATTATTTGTGCCCTGATCCTATAAGAGCTTTTTGTTACTTCCCACGAGCCGGGTTGTGACGACAACTCACTCTCATTCTTGTGTTTAGTACATTTATTGTATAGTGTGTGTGTGGCAGGCTTATAATGATGGTAAAAAACAACATTTTGAGAGTGCGCTGGCCCTGGTGCTAGAGAGAGTACGCAGCTGGAGGTTGAATGTTTGGGGGTACCGGACTATAAAAAGTTTGGGAACCACTGATAATGTACATGGACTGTTCATAGAAACTTTGTTGGGTAGGGAAGGGCGACCTCTAACTGGGTAGAAAAAGGATGGTTTAGTCTCCCTAGAACAGTGGTTCCCAAACCTTTTATAGTCCCGTACCCCTTCACATTCAACCTCCTCTAGCGTACCTCCTCTAGCACCAGGGTCAGCGCACTCTCAAATGTTGTTTCATCGAGTTGTGTAAGAGTACTTTTGCACATATAACACACGCCCAATATAAGTGAACCCCAAATCAATGTAGTTCTCATCATATTTGCTCCTCTTCGATGGTCCAACGTCCCTGTCTGCTGTTAGGTGCTTTCCCGGGTAAGGGGGCAGTAGCTCTTCAGCTGCATCAGATTCACAACTGTCAGTGTCCATGCTAGCTGGGCTAACAACAAATGTAGAATTACTGATGCTAATATTGGACGTGCTCGTGGAAGCAGAACAGCTTGTGTCATCAACAGGTGCAGGTTATAGTACTGCTGGTAGTAGCAGTACTTCCAGTAGAGCTGGTATGTGTCTCTATGGATGCGGGCCTTACTTTTTTTAACCATTTATCAATTTTCGAGCAAACGGAATGAGCTGCAGTTATGTTTGGCAACATATGGACCGTTAGTGGAATTCCCGCGAGAGAGTAACGGTTAATGTGATTGGATGTTCATTATTTCACTAGGCTATCTGTATTTGACATTGTGTTGTTATTTCACTGAACACTAGAAGGTTTAATTATATTTTTGGCAGTGAAACGAGGCTACTCAGGCGAGACAAAAACCTCACCCAAATATAGCATTTAGTAGTATTATACTCCCTGCCTCATTGTCATCGCTTTTCAAACCCCTAAGAGATAATTATCTTCTTAACCCTGTTATATTATTAGGCCTAGTATCACCAGTTAGCTAGATGCATAGATCCTTGACTTTGTGCTGACATTTTGAAACAGAGCCAGCTAGCAGAAGGGTTCCACTGTGTCATTTCATCGGAACGATGTAGCGGCTGAAATGGGCTTATTTAACGGGGTAATCATGTGCCTCAGGTTTGAAAAGCCCCTTTTCATAAATGCGTGCTCCGAGGTGATGGTGAGGATGAATAGATTCTTGCTCCGTGAATGTGGGCGGTGGGTGGTTAAGACAACTGGGCCTCTCTCTATTCCCCCCCCCCTGGGCAAGATAACATCTGACTCGAGCTCTAATGACGCTCTCGCTCAGTGTTTCATCATCTGAGACAGGCAGCTTTTTAGCACTGTCATTGTTACATGAGGAATGCTCCGGGGCACTCTCCGGCAGCTCTACTCAGGGAGGGGAGCCAGCCAGAAACGCTCCTCTAGTCGTCTCTTATCTGCAGAGTCAGTGGCGCGACTCCCTCTGAACAGACCGACCCTGCTTGCGTCATCTCACGTGTACCTACTGCACAAGTGTTCTAGCCAGCATCGCTGTGACTTCCAGAGCCGGTGGGCTCTAAGTTAATTAGTACCTGACTGAAAAGGACCCTGTGATTATCATTTAATAACGCTTATTAAAATGTACACCGCTCCTTCAATGCTAATAAGCAGAAGTAAAGCGGTGTAGGAGGAGAGCATATGGACCGCTGTGCCCCACACTTATGAATATAACCCCCTACATTTGATAAGTTCCTAATGTGTCAAATTAAACGCTCTCCCAAAGTGTTTTTTTATGGCTGCTTAACTCCTCCCTCAAATGGCGAGTAAAGATGCTCAAAACTGGCACCAAATGCACTGAATCAATCACGACACGAGCAGCAAAATGTCACAAAGAAAGCATTGTTGTCATGTGCCTTGTTTCTAACCAAGCAACCCAGTTTTTCCTGACCACAGAAAATAGGCTATAACTAGGTTCTGGGGTTTGGTCCAGGTGGTCACGGCCCTACTCATGCGATAGTGCTTTGACCCCTGACAATCTAATGCCCTTCAGGCTATCCTCACAGTCACAGGGAAGGCATCCAAAGCTCAGCCTCAGCAGCACCGCATCCCCCATCACTCTTCCCCTCCCAGCAGTCGCCATGGAATCGGTCTGCCCAGAGCGGCGTCAGTGAGAGAGGCTTTGATTGGTTTTCACACCTCTCAGGCTCTTGGCTGCGAGGCGCAGCGATAACATTACTCTTTGGCTGTGGATGGAGTAAAGCGGAGGAGGGATATCAATAGCACTATTATGCGCCAGTGGAGAAACTGAGCGGGAGTACAGTGCAGCACTGGCACAAACTAGCTGTAGAAACTGAAGGGGGCGTAGAGTGCAGCCCTGTGGCACCCCATCTGACTGGCGACTTGACTTCCCCCACACTAAACCAAGACCTCTGTGCCCCTCCACTAGGGAAAATGATGATCATATCCTGAAATATAGGAGTTCTTTGAAGGATGGTGCATGATTGCATTCCTTTTATATCAGGCCTATTGTTTTTAATCCACCGACTCAAAAAATAACTCCGTATTAGTCTCATGATGATAGTTATCTATCGGTGTTTGTTGTTAAGTGTAGCCTACTTTGCCCCAGACTTGTCTTAGAGATGATTGTATGATGGGTTTAGTACTTATAATCATATTATATCTAGCTACAGCTAGTTTCTTACATAAATAAGGCATAGCTTCACACATATAGCTTTGTTGGGCTCAGCTCAGCTCAACTTCATATCCCAAATCACATCCGTGTGAATGCCTGCTCTCTGTTTGATGCTCCCACTGGTGTTTTTTTATCACAGTGGGGTAAAAAACAGGCACTTTCCATCAGGTTTCTAATTTTGTATCGGGCTGACAACACCCGGCTGACCAGCGTGATTACACGTTATTTGCTCTGCGAACTCCCCGGTGTCCGATAACCCCTCCTTGATTAAAGGTCTGCTATCGTTCGTGACCGGAACAATAAGCTGGATGTTGAAACGGGGGAACCGTAAAGCGTGGTTCAGATTTACAACCACCCTTATAGAATTGATGTTGACATGTGATGTGAAGAAAAATATTTGGTCATCAAAAGTACGGTCCACTTCATCTTCTCTGACATGTTGCCTTGGCTAAAAGCAGAGGCATTGTGTTCCCATTATTTTAGAAGGGGCACGAAGTATGCGAGGATGGAGGGGGGTGGTACTCCTTTCTGGAAGTTTGAGAATTTAGAATTTTTCAAACATCTGAAACAGCTTTTTCCTGCATTCTAGAGCCATAATCATTATGCCTAATTCTCTTTGCCTTGTCCAGTCAGTGGACACCTTCCTCAAAATACCGCTGATAGAAATTTGTATAAAAAATTATGAAACAATGTGTTCTTAAATGAAGTTTAGCAATTAAAACAGGACAAATCTGAGGGAGCACGTGCCATACTGCAGTAGTAAACGCAGCTCTAGGTCAGAGCTAGCTAGACAGTGTGTGCATGGAGAGTGGCTGGCTGTATGCTGGTTTGTCAGTGGACTGGTAGGGAGGTTGTCCTATTTCAGCATGAACCTGTGACTGGGGAGCTGGCGCTCAGCTAATTAGGTCACTGCTCTCCCCTTACTGCCTGGTGGTGTGGAGGTGAGGCATTTCAACAGCAGAAGATAGATACCGGATGCTTCAGATTTTTACATCCAGTAAAATATCTGGTGCCTTGTTCTGTCTTTGGCGTCATTATCTTGCTAAAACACGTTGAAGCCAAAGCTACACATTGTAAGGTTTTAAAGATCCTTTATTGAAGCAGCTAGCTAGCTAGCGAGCTCAAACCTCTGAGCTAGCTACGCGCAGCCCCGCCGGGTTGCTGAGGCCGATACACACGACTCCCCGTATGTTTTGATATTAGGATCCCCATTAGCCGCTGCAAAGCATCAGCTGTGAATATCAATGTTGCCCCTCAGTATTCAATGTATTGAAGTCTGTCTGCATATGCCTAACCTCTGACCTGTCTTTAGGGTTTATTCATAATCTAGGTCTTTAACAAGGTCTTTCTTTAACTTGTGTTAATGTATTTTTTATTGTATTTTTCAGGGCCGATGCACGCGAGAGAACTGCAAATACCTCCACCCCCCGGCCCACCTCAAGACTCAGCTCGAGATCAACGGCCGCAACAACCTCATACAACAGAAGACGGCAGCAGCCATGTTGGCTCAACAGATGCCTTTCATGTTCCCTGGCACGACCATGCAGCCTACCATGGTGAGTAATGGACTACTTGATTATTTCTCTCTCTCTCTCTCTCTCTCTCTCTCACCACTTTAACATTTCTATCCCTCTCTGTCTCCCCTCTTCCCCCCACCTCACCCCCTATTCCTTGGTAGCAGTCGTTTCCTATTAGCCAGGGCCTGGGCTCCAGCCCGGGTCTGAGCTATGCTCCCTACCTGACCCACATGACCCACAGCATGGGCATGATGCCCACCGAGATGCTCCAGCCCAGCACCCAGAGTATCATCGTTCCCGGCAGCCCTCCCTGCTCCATGCAGAGCTCCTCCTCCAACCAGAAGCTGCTACGCACGGACAAGCTGGAGGTACACCACCACTAACCAACAACAATACCAGAAGTCCTAGTATATTAGTAGTTAGGAGACATCACCAACTAACCAATTACAATACCAGGAGTTAGGAGAGCCGGCCTCTGGGCAGTGACGATACAAGGAATCAAGAGAGTTTGCCCTACGAGGTGTTGGGAAAGCCTCTCCATAATTATCTCACGACATCGTCCTTACCCACCTAGGTTGAGGTAGAAGTTACCCCTTTTAACACAGATCTTATTTTACCTAGTCCTAACCTCACCCATCAGAGAGATAACATGTATATTTTACATACTCCCTTTCCACACACCTTGACTTTGAAAGAATAGATGACTTTAAGAACTTGAGCGCTGGCCAAGAATTCTAGACCTCGCCGTTGTTTAAATCTACTTAAGATAGATGAGGTTATTTCAATGGGGGTTTTGTTTATACAACAACAAAGCACCCAGGCCACTGTGTCGTAATGAAAACAAAGAATAGCCTTGGAAGGATGGCAAGCACAGACAGACCTCGGAGTGTAGGTGTATTGTGTGTTTATCTCAAAGTACCGTCACTTAGCAACAGAGCCATGTGGTTGCTAATGAGAGGCCGCGTTCCACTGAGGAATGGGGACACTCCCCACGCTAAGTGAGACTGTTTACCGCCTTCTGCGCGTGTTTGTAGAGGGGCTGTGTGTGTTCTCTCTCTGCTTTGTGTGTCTTTGCGTGTGTGTGTGTGTGGATTTGAGTGTGTGTTTGCGTGCACATGTGCGTGAGTGTTCTCCCCACACTTAGTGAGTGTGCGGTGTTGTTTTACATCCCAGGCTGTGAGTGAAGCCCCCTGTGATTGACTACGCCCAGGCTCTGAATAGATAAACACATCAATCTGTTCATTATTCAGTCCATAGTTATAAACCCAATGATAAGTTGTTGTTATGTTATTGGTATGTGTATTATATTGTATGATATATTAAGCCAATATTTGTGTGTGTCTGTCTGTGTGTGTCTGTTTGTCCGTGTGCACCCCACCCTCGTTCCCAGGTGTGCCGGGAGTTCCAGCGGGGCAACTGCGCGCGTGGCGAGACGGACTGCCGCTTCGCTCACCCCAGCGACAGCCCTATGATTGACACCAGCGACAACACGGTGACCGTGTGCATGGACTACATCAAGTCACGCTGCTCCCGGGAGAAGTGCAAGTACTTCCACCCGCCGGCCCACCTGCAGGCCAAGATCAAGGCTGCGCAGCACCAGGCCAACCAGACAGCCGTGGCCGCACAAGCTGCCGCCATGGTGAGACCCTCCGCCCCCCTCACAGCCTGTAGTGTAGAGTAGTGAGCACCTCACAGCACATACACTAGAGTAGGGTGGCAGAAATCTGCTAACTTTTCCAAATTCCCTGGTTTTCCAAAATCCTGGTTGAAATATTCCTGAAATCAGGAGGAAATCCTTGAACGGTAATTTCTGGAAAACCTGGGACTTTTGGGAAAATTACAAAACTTTTGTAGCCCCAGCAATGTCAGACAGCACACCTGACAAAGGGCCAGATCAAAAAATATCTGTTCTAATGTTTACAATATGTAATCAACTATAGACGATTAGTTTGGTAAAGTACACAAACTTAAATCTTAAAAATTCTACTTTACACATCTACAAAAGAACACAAGTACATAAAATGTGGAGCACTGTTTTATTTTTCCATACAGTTGATATACCATCTTCCTAGAATACTATAATGGACGCTTCTATACAATTCACGGAAATGTGACCACTCAACCCACCCTCAGGTCATTGTATAGGCTCTATAGTTATCAGGCTTTAGAGAAGGTAAAGTGAATGTATAACACGACCACAACAGTCTATGACCGGGGACCATCCCAAATGGATTCTATTCCCTATATAGTGCACTAATTTTGACCAGGGCCCATCCCAAATGGTTTCTATTCCATATATAGTGCACTACTTTTGACCAGAGCCCTCTGTTCAAAAGTAGTGCACTATATAGGGATTAGAATGCCATTTGGGACGAAGTCTATTATTAGCTTCAGGCTAGGAGCTTTTTTTTTCACCCTTGATCATACATACAAAGACGATGCCCACCCTCCTCTCAATGATAAGTGTAGATCTCTGCAGATTAGTACAAATTGAATCAAGAGAGATGGATGAGAATGCGACGCCATTGGTCCACTCCCTCATTATTGGACCCTCCCCCTTCACTAAGGCAGGCAGAGAGACAGGCAGGCAGGAGCAGGTTTTGGCAATAGGACTTTCACGAGGCTGTGACCCTCCCTCCCCTCTCACTATACTTCGTGTCCACATTGGCCCGAGTCAGTCGCTGTTGAATGGGTGAACTTGGCTCTGTCTTGCCCGCTGTCACTCACACTGTGCTGTCACTGCTCTCACGCTGCTGTCTGATTCCATGGCATCGTCCAGCATGCTTTTCGTCTCATCAGCTTGCTCGTCCATCGCTGCTTGCTCTAAAAACCCAACCGCACCTCCACTGATACTAGGTGAAAAGATGACTCGAGCACAGTTATGGTTTAAAAGACAAAGGACATAAACAATAGGAAAACACACGTCATCCAGTGCTGAAGCCATGATTATGAGTTTGACAACTCGCGCTCTGTTTCCTTAAGCTGGTGTGACGTGAGATAAAATATTGGGGCGACAGGGCTTACGGTTTACCGGAGGACAGAGAGCTTTTTAGTCAGCTCTATGGGAGCATTTCCCCACTGCAATTCTCACAATAAATGTATCATGTACTATAAAGCCATTACAATGTATTGACACAAGGTACAGTAAGTTAGATACGGTTTTAGTTTTTTATAAAGGAGAACTTATGTATATTTATCATTTTTATGACAGGATAGGAGCAAAAACCGAATCCCTGCCGAAGGGGGAAGCATATGGTTCCGGAAGCGAGAGGATTAACCTCTCGACCAGACTCTTGTCCTAAGTTAGATACAGTTATGGGCACTGAAAAGTTGTACCATAGTACAGTTTGTTGTGACAAACTATCAAAAGGAGTTAGAGTGCCATGTTGCTCATGCATCGTGTAACTTTTTAGTGCCCGGAGCTGTACCAACAATACATGTATCATGAGCTTACATTCCCCAAAGATTTGGTCATCTGGAAATATACCCCATCAGAACGAAGTTTATAGTACATAAGATTATAAACAACAGGTGGAGGTGGTTGAGTTTTACGGTCTGCAGTTACACTGAGACTATCATTTGATTTCATTTTTCTCCATTTTGTCTTCATAGCCTGTCGTGTCGCAAGTTGAATGCTGTCATCTTTGCTTGCCCCCCCCCCTTAATTAAAACAGAATATTTCTACCCCCTCCTCCATTTGCTTCCATTAACTATAACATTTCAGTCTGAATCTAACACCGAATCTGAGGTGTATTCATTTGGGATGATGGTAACACTTTATAAAATACCTAATACCTTTATAAAAGGTACCTTAATGTAAAGTGTTACCGAAAAATCTTAGTATTATCCTACACGTAAAGGAAAGGCTTGTGCATGGTCTAGTAATCATAAGTGCCTTGGTTGTCCCATCGATGTTTGCTGTTTCCTTTGTGCAATGTCATCGATTTGGTTTCATTCAGAAGGCTTGCAAACAAACAAACGTCATTTTTTAAATCTTCTTTAAATGTTGTTGCATTGAGCTAATATCCATTATTTTTTTTTTACTGTAGAATCCAAGAGGAATGTAGAATAAACAGAGCTCCACATTCTGATGACTTTCCTAATAACAGATATTGTTACAATTCACATTTTGACTTTCACCTCTCCAAAGTTGCCCATTAACCACACACTAACAAGTTACACATTTGGGTTCACTCATGTATTAGTGCAGTTATGGAAAGAAAAATAATAGTTTTGCTTTTACCACCTAAATCAGAATTTTTCTACCCCATGACTGAAATGGATGTGACTGACCAGCTTCCAAAACATTGTCCATTCTACCATTGTCTGCCATAGGGCATCTTCTATCAAACCATTGGTCATAATGGTCTCCATGAAATGTTCATTGGTTCCAAATTGCACTGCTTTTATTGTAAAAGCTAATAATTCCAATCAACAAGACATGTGGTCCTTTATTGTCCAATCAACAATACTTTTGATTCTCCATTGTCCATTGAGCAGAAACTCTCACTTGCTGAGAACATCTAGTCCCTAGTAGCCCATTCCCTTAGCCCCTTATCTTGTTTTTGTTTTCCCAGATCTAAAAGGACTGGATAGGTTTAAGCGACGGTGATGGTTCCATCCTAGCCCTCTAATATGTTTGCTTTCACCTATCCAGTCCTTTCAACTCTATGAACACAATAGTAAGGGCTAGAGCAAAGACTAGGGTTTTTCGGTGAAAAATGTATGTTGCACTCACATCCTATTCTGTCATGGTGGCCAGACACACCAAAGCACCGAATACAGAGCCAACAATATTCCATACAGCAGATAGTGTACAAGTGTGTTTACAGAAGAGGCTGAATCCTACCTTTTTAGGTCTGCGAACATAACTCAAACTTTCACGTAAATCACGATGTCAAAGGGAGATTTATGAAAAATGTTGACTTATGCGCACAGATCTCAAGTTAGGATTTGGCCCAACTGAATGTCGATTGTGTTTATATCAATAATACCCCCAAGATATTTTGATACATAGATTGATTAGATAGCTGATTTACTTGTAAAGAAGTAGCTAGCTTTACAGAACTAATAACTGCTATCCAAATAGTTTGTTTACTTCATAAGTACATTTGAAAATCTTTGTATTTCTTAAACTTTTTAACCAAAGGTATAGTAGATGCTTTTTTTGCTTTCGTACTAATTCAGAACTTTAGCGATATGTTTCTTTAAACAAACAAACTATTTTTTGTTTATGTGCATGCCTATTGTTTTGTACGTGGTATACTGCATTCAGATTATTTTGTTTTGTTTTTCCTTCTCACCTATCCACAATGCAATGCTGTCCCCCATGACGCACCTCTGCTTGCTGTTACCTGTATGTTAATACGCTTGACTCCCATTGGCCCACTGCCATCATGTGCTCGCTGCCTGCTATTTAAAGACTCAGTCGACTGCCAAAGCAATGAAGCGACCCCTCGAGGCAACTGTAGAACTGGTACTTTGACCTTTCACCTTTTGCTTTGCATGTAGCTTCTTTAATGTACTGTAGCAACTCACAATAATTTTAATTTGGCTTTTTGCTGTTTTAAATGCCCAAGTATTTGTATTATGCAATTAATATCCACTAATATGATTCTTGTAGTTATTATTTTAGTATGCTTTACATTTGATTGATCGTATAACAACAATGAGAATGTTAATTCCCAAGTATCAATTAGTTTGTTACTGTACTGTAAATCATTGTTTTATAATTGCCTTGCTAGATATCGTGTGTAGTTCCTTCATTGTCCCCATGTGGTTATTTAAACCTAAGTTGCCATTGTGACGTCTCTGTCGTAACTTTGTGCTGTTTTGTAGCTAGTAGCCACAAAAGACCACGAGCAGCAGTGTGATTTCTCGTGTTATAGTATAGAGAATAGTCATGTGAATGTAGTCATTTTTGAGGCCTCCGCCTCATTGTATCTAACGTCTCCTCGTCCCTCCCGTACAGGCGTTCCCCCACGGCTGCCTGCAGCCGCTACCAAAGAGACCAGCACTTGAGAAGAGCAACGGGGCCAGCTCACTCTTTCACCCCAGTATGTTGCACTACCAGCAGGCCTTGGCCAACGCACAGCTGCAGCAGCAGACGGCTTTCTGTGGCTTTCCCACAGGTAGGGGGTACACCCGCCCGCAACACATGTTCATACACACGCACACACACACATAGTATGTAGGCACACACACACACACACCTATACACATTTATGTACACACACACACACCACGTTTGTACACACTTTTGTACACAGATACACACCCATGTAGCATGTAGACACACACTGGATAGAGCTTCCCCAACTTTCCGTTTCCCCATAAAAGCATCAAAGGGCAAAATTCAAGTATATAACCCTTAAAAGGTTTCACCAGGTGAGCTTGTGAGGAAATAAGATATTCCCCATATTTTCTCCAAAAGTTTGAGGCCAGTCCCTCTTTAAACCAACAGAGCGCTCAAGCGCTTTTCCTCAAGTGGAAATCAAGTTGATATGGGCCCTGTTCAAAATAGTGCAGTGCACTAGATATGGAATAGGATGCCATTCGGAATGCAGCCACGGTATGCTCGCTTCTCATATAAATGTGTAATTGCAGCCAGGTGCCAGGACAAGGTAGAGGCATGGATATCCTTTGATCACAGCGGTAAAACTCTTTTGTGGCTGATGATGGGATATATTGCTGTATGATTATATTAAGTACACTAGGCATTTTATGGCCTACTTATAAAACGGCAGACTTCCAGTCTTTGCACTAAGCTTGCGCTAACGCCAGTTGCAATTGGCTCGCTAAACTTCCTCTAACTTCCTTCATACTAGACGCAGAGACATACACATGGTATCCACGAGTTCATCTGACTCTGGAGAAGTAGATAAAGGTATTCATTGCCAAAATCCCAAACAATCCCTTTAAGCCACTTGTGGATGAGACTACCTTCCCTAACCCCCTATCCCTCCCTACCTACTCCTTTCTTTAGTGTTCAAATCAAAGTTTATTTGTCACGTGCGCCGAATACAACAGGTAGACCTTACAGTGAAATGCTTACTTGCAAAAAAGGTATTAGGTGAACAATAGGTAAGTAAAGAAATAAAAACAACAGTGAAAAACAGTAGCGAGGCTATAAAAGTAGCGAGGCTATAAAAGTAGCGAGGCTACATACAGACACTGGTTAGTCAGGCTGATTTGAGGTAGTATGTACATGTAGATATGGTTGTGTTATTATCCTCCATGGCTTTTACACCCTTCCTCTCCTTTCCTAGTGTAGGAAGCTTGTTCAGAATGCTGTGTACACACCACACATGAGTTCAATTAATATCGGTTTCTCTATGAAAACTCTAGCTGTGCTTTATTGAACCAAAAGTGCAAACCCTGCCCATCTGGCACTCCAGATCCAACGCATAAAGTCATTTTAAAGAAGACATACTATTTGAACTCAGGTCTGATTCGTTCTCACTGCATGGCCCAAGCATCCAGCCCTTAACCTTCTCTAGCCTGATCCCAGAAATGTGTGTGCTGTCTTGCCAGCTCCTATTGCCATTGTCACGCCATGTGTCTGCTGTGACAGAGACCATAGGAGTTGGCAAGATGACACACACATCTGCGATCTGAGGCTAATTAACCTCTGACACTGAAGAAGTTTCATTTGTAGAATGTGTGACCTTACCTTCCCACCCCCTCCAGAACACATTTTTTCATCATTTATTTACAGACCAGACATTCTTTTTTTTTATTTGACTTTTATTTAACTAGGCAAGTCAGTTAAGAACAAATTCTTATTTACAATGACGGCCATACCCGTATGACGCTGGGCCAATTGTGCGCCGCCCAATCACGGCCGGATGTGATACAGCCTGGATGTGTAGCATAAAGTATGGCATAAGACTACAAATGGAGTCAAACTGCACAGTCCAGTTATACCAATTGCAGGCTTGTGAAATTTGTTTAAAGGCATGTTGTTTATATAGCTAGCTACCAAAATCTCTAGCCTGGTCCCAGATCTGTTTGTGCTCTCTTGCCGGCTCCTATGGTCAATGGCATGCCATACAGTACAAACCGATTTGGGACCAGGCTACCACCAAAATCTCTGTCTTTCTTCTCTAACATGTTTTTCTCCTTCCCTTATTAACCCTCTGTTCACTCTCTTCCACTGCATGATCACACAGGGTCAGTCTTGTGCATGACTCCTGCTAGCAGCCTTGGTAGGTTCCTTCCTGTCCCTTTTTCATTCTCTCACATATTCTTTTAAAGGTTTAGGGTGAAGTTGCCCCTAGACTTTGATCTTGGGTCTCCACTAATAGTTAAGGTTAGGATTGGGGGAGGAGAAGCTGATCCTAGATCTGTACCTAGGGGAAAATTCACCATGGAGCCTTTTTAAATTGGGGGGAGAACGGGAACAGGCCGGGAGATGTAAGCACTCACAGGTGACACAAAGTTCATGGATGTTGTGACACAGTGAGAGGCACGGTTGTAGAACATTGGGCTAGAGTGCATGATTGATTGTTTTTACTGAAAAGCGTCACAAAGTGCTGCAAAGTCCTACATGTCAATTTGAACTCCCCGGTAAGAGGTGATTGTTAATTAGCTACTTACTGTCTTATACCCTAATTATGAAATGTGAAGTGTTATTCTTAACATTATCAGTATTAGTATATATATTTTTTAAATGCATTCCAAATGAATTGTTTGTTGAAAAGTAGATATTGTATTGTTTACTGTGCTGTGTTGATCCCAGAGACAAATAGAAAGAGGGTGAACACAATTGGTAGAAAAGCTCTCGATCTTGATGGGGCTCTAATAGTTTTCTAGTTAATCTCAATCTTATAATAGCACTCATCATATCTCACTCAGTCCTCTGGGAACAACTGATTGTCGGGCCAAATTTCCTTGATTGTAATTCAGGTTTTTCTCTTTCTTTCTCTTTTCTCCCATGCTTTCTCTCGCTTTTGCATTGTGATGTGCACGCCTTCCGCTGGGCTAACGTTGGCTCGCCCCTCTCTGTAATATGCTTCATGCCCAAAAACCACAACAACCAAACAATCAACACACGTTGCCATGGTTACCACACTGCCTACCTGTTCATTGCTTCCATGGTCCCCCCTTCCTGAAAAAGTACCCATGATGTACAGTGCTACGCCTGCTACTATCTCTGCAACAACAACTCCTGCCACAAGTGTCCCCTACGCAGCAGCAGCGCCAGCCAATCAGGTTTGCTCATTTTAAAGCTTTCTTTCATACAGTCCCAGAGCTCTAAATAAGTGCTTGACGACCATAGTCCATCGAGCTGATCTACTATCATTTCAATTAAAGTAGTCAATTTCTTATTTTACTTCTATGACTGCAGAAGAGTTGACTACTTCAAAATGGTGAAAGCCCTCAATGGCGCTGCCTATGTTAAAACAGGCTTTGGGCCAAGTGTGCCCTCTATCCAACTCTATGGCTGAGCCCAACCTCAACATCCTTCAATTAAATTCAAACTTTATTGTCCCAACAGGGAAACTCATTCATGCTCTAGTCTAGTCTGCTACTGTGGTATATTTCAATGTCTGCCACAGGTGTCAGAATGTGTTGGCTTTTATTTCAGAGGACTGCTGTACGTTTTGTACAAGTATATGTTTAGTAATTTATTGGGCGTGTCACACAATGACCCAGTGAAGCACTTATTCAGAGCTCTCACATTTGCAAATAATAGTTGTCTTGTGTTGCATTAGATCCTAGTTTTTGTTTTGCATGTATATTGTTTTTCATCCACTTTACTTTGATGTCAAGTTTCCCTCTTCACCTGCGTTAGAAACATCACCTGTATGTTTCGTGACACACGCACGCACATACACTTTTTTTTCCACCTAAAAAAAGCCTAGCCACTCCATCTCCATCCACCATGTTGGCTCCTGTCAGAAAACGCAGCTTCACTCTCTGACTCCTTGTTCGGCTTGGCGGTGATGGGTGAGGACGAAAGCCTTGAGGAAACTGTCGATCCAGGGTGGCCACCTCTGCTATATTAGTGTTACAGGAGACAGGACGATGCCTCCAGAAAGACCTAAAATGGCTCCAGATAAGCACAGTTACTAGCTAGACGCATGCCTCTGTATCAGCAGGGGCCGGGAAGTTGCAGTTGGGTGCGTAAGTCGGGTGACGTACACACACACACAACCTCGTTTATTAAACCTGACAATTACAGTGCACTGCCAGGTGGAGTGCCCGCAGCAAACAATCAGTCTCCCATTAAACCCACTTAGCAAGGCTTTGAGCGGTGGCCACGTTACAGGCTTGATGAGATTTGATTTACATCTCAGTGGTCAGTGAGCTTTCCCAGAAATGTATTGGACGGATGACGTCGTTCCATGATCATCAAGACTTCCGGTTGCCGGTGAATGTTCATTATTTCACACTGTTCCCTCAAATTGGTTTATATTGAGAGATTCTCAGTGTAGAAAGGGATGGTTGATTTTCTGTTGGTTTCACATCATTATATTTTAAATCCCAGGCTTTATTTGGTCAAAAAATGGACCAGAAAATGTACTCTTACACATCATACAGTGCGTTCAGAAAGTATTTATACCCCTTGACTTATTCCACATTTTGTTGTTACAGCCTGAATTCAAAATGGATGAAAATGTTTTATATTTATTTTCGCAATCTTTTTGAACATGTAATACAGATATCTCCTTTACATAAGTATTCACACCCCTGCATCAGTACTTTGTAGAAGCACCTTTTGTAGCGATTACAGCTTTGAGTCATCTTGGGTATGTACCAATCTTGCACATCTGGATTTGGGGGTTTTCTCCCTTCTGTGCAGATTTTTTTCAAGGTCTCTTAAGTTAGTTGGGGAGTAACATTGAACAGAAATCTTCTAGTCTGGGCTTTGGCAGGCCACTCAAGAACTGAAGCAGAGATGAGGAAGTCATTAAAAAATCATGTTAAACACTATTATTGCACACAGAGTGCAACTTATTATGTGACTTGTTAGGCACATGTTTTACTCCTGAACTTATTTAGGCATGCCATAACAAAGGGGTTGAATACTTATTGACTCAAGACATTTCAGCTTTTCATTTTTTTATTAAAAAAAATACAGAAAAACACAATTACACATTGACATTATAGGGTATTGTGTGTAGGCCAGTGACCATAAATCACAATTTAATACATTTTAAATTTAGGCGGTGATAACAAAATGTGGAAAAAGTCCAGGGGTGTGAATACTTTCTGAAGGCACTGAAACTTTAACATGTTAGACGCCTTTAATCAAGACTCTAGAATTTCAATTGATATTCTAAAAAATATTCTCTCTATACTGATTCTCCTCCCAGCATCTAGTCTGTATGACCAACCACGCTAATAATATTACTGGCACATGACTTATTATTGCTGCCTATGATGTTTTATTATTGTAGGTCTACTATTGCGGATAGGTCTCTCCACCATTTTCCTCAAAACTCAATAAGCAGTCCCACTTGCTATTTATCATTCATGACTAGCAATTTCCTTGATATTGTTCTGTTTTTGGACCATGACCAGGGAGAAATATGACTTTGCCCTTAAGGATTTTTAATGATTACCTTAGAAACACACACCCATCGCCATTTTGTAGCCTCTCCAGAGGGCGTTCCAAATGGCACCCTATTCCCTACAGTGCACATAAAGCCGTTTGGGCCCTAATCACTGATGTGGTGCACTATACTGGGAAAAGTGTTCCATATGGGGGACTAACCTGAATCCCAAATCAACCCCTAGCCCCTATGCACTTGTGTGGATCTGAGCGGAGTGCATAGGTGTAAGCAATGGATAGGGATTCAGGGTATATGCCGTCACAGTCCAGACACAACCCAGCTACAGTATTACATGAGTTGTCTATCTATAATATATCATATACATTGTGTTTTCACAGTAAGATTTTTAATAGTTTGGTTTGAAACAGCGTAGCGTGTTTGACATAGGTGAAGTGGACTCTCTTTTTAAGGCCCAGTGCAGTCAATGTGATTTTCCTGTGTTTTCTATATATTTCCACACTATGAGGTTGGAATAATACTGTGACATTGCGAAGATGATGATAATGCCCTTTTAGCTGAAATTTCAGCATGTTTTGGTGGGATGGAGTTTTGGCCTGCCTGGTAATATATGTTAGACCAATAAGGAAGAGTTCCAAACCATTAAATAGCTCATTTGTTTTTCCATCCCCACTCAGACCTCTCCAAGACTGCTTTGTGCTATTTCTTTTATTTAATTAACAATCACAGTAAGGTACTTAATTGTTACCCAGAAGTTATTTGATATAGAGATTAAAATGGCTGCATTGGACCTTTAAAGGACAGGACACACCATAACTGATATTGGCCTGCTGGGTGTTGACGAACGGTGCTGATTCAACATGTAGCGATTTAATATGCTACCCGATGATTTTAACCGTTCATCGACGTAGTCTGTTTTTAGCTTCTAAAGGTCATCTTGAAATACAGACAATTAGGGCTGTCCCCAACAAAAGAAAATCTTGGTTAACCGAAAATCGTTGGTTCTATTTTACCATATATAGACAAGCCCTGTGTTTTAATAAAATCAACTAAATGCATTGAGCTTGTCTGATGCTTTAAGCTTACGGTTTGATGAAATAAGACAAATGCCTCAAGAGGGCGACAGAGATCTAGATAGCCAGAAGAAGAAAAAAAAAAACTTACCTGACCCTATTCTCCTCCTGCTGGCTTTCGCAGATTCTGCCATTACTCTCCTGAAGTTGCCGGTGATAGTCTACACGAAGGGAGTCGGCATCGTTTTTTTTATGTGGCATGCCATTTTATCTTACCACTTCTACCGATCTGCTTCCCAGTTATGGTTTTCATATGCACATTTTCGTGAAAGTCACTGTCAAAGTCATGTGGTTAATCAAAATTCTATCTAAATGAAAATGATTCAAGCCTAAAAAGTAACTTATATTGCCATTTCCAATTATGTAAAAATAGCCTACATAAAGCCAACAAATAAAACTATTGCAACCTGCAGGTAGAAAATATCCTGATCAAAATAAATATCCTATAAATCACATTGGCTACGCATGGCCTGACTGCAACTAACTTGAAACATTGTATTAACTTGGGTCCGGCTGAAGCTCACGCTAGCTAACTGTATAAAATATTCTGGGCCCTCAGTTTCCCACGCCAGTGAGCTCGGGACAGACACAGCTGTAGGCTATTTGCACAAGGGATAAGAAGCAGAGCTTGACTTGGGCAGGAGCTCACCGGAGCTGATTACCGACACCTCACATTTTCTACTGCTTGAGCTCCTGTTCCTCTTATAGAATATTAGCTAAAAGGAATTGTGGAGCTCCTAAATATAAACAGTACCAGCACACAAAATGAGTACCGGAACTTATTTCAGTCCAACTCCAGCACTGATAAGCTGTAATCAGGTAGCCCTATTTTATGACGTTTCCACTGAATCAGAGGATGCGATTTTTCACTTTCACGCTGGGTGATAATCGAAAGGGAGAGAGCAGGAAAGATTTTTCAAATGCATTAAGGAACTATTGTAATTCTCAATGGATGTAAAAACAGATGTTGTTTGCTTGCTGTTTGAGCTGAAGAACACATTACTTTGAGAAGCTCCACAGGTCATTAGTGGTGGTGCGTTAAGCCAATCAGAAATACTATCAGATCCCCAAATGGGCACATGTATATGCCTACATTTGCATGCAGGCCAGCTATCCTATACGTCTACATCTATGTGTGCGCATCCTTACTCAACGTTGACAGGAGCGGTCCAAACAAAAGACAATAATTCAATTGAAAAAAACTGGTAAATGGAATCAAATAAACCAAAACTTGTTTCTTACAAGTGTAGCATAGGTTGTGCACTCTGCAAACAATGTGTCCACTCTGACAATGAAAACAGGAAGACTGGAATAATGATATTGAATGCATTAACAGAAATGACCATAACCAAAGTAACAAACTTTGTAGATAAGAAATTATAGGAATTAACAGTAAATGTACTACTGGTGATATACAGTACCAGTCAAAAGTTTGGACACACCTACTCATGCAAGGGCTTTTCTTTATTTGTACTATTTTCTACATTGTAGAATAATAGTGAAGTTATCAAAACTTTATAAATAACACATATGGAATCATGTAGTAACCAAAAAAAGTGTTAAACATATCAAAGCTTTGCACACTCTTGGCATTCTCTCAACCAGCTTTACCTGGAAAGCTTTTCCAACAGTCTTGAAGGAGTTTCCACATATGCTGAGCACTTGTTGGCTGCTTTTCCTTCACTCTGCGGGCCAACTCATCCCAAACCAGCTCAATTGGGTTGAGGTCGGGTGATTGTGGAGGCCAGGTCATCTGATGCAGCACTCCATCACTCTCCTTCTTGGTAAAATAGCCCTTACACAGCCTGGCGGTGTGTTGGGTCATTGTCCTGTTGAAAAGGAATGATAGTCCTACTAAGCACAAACCAGATGGGAAGGCGTATCACTGCAGAATGCTGTGGTAGCCATGCTGGTTAAGTGTGTTTGAATTCAAAGTAAACCACAGACAGTGTCACCAGCAAAGCACCTGCATACCATCACACCTCCTCCTCCGTGCTTCACGGTGGGAACCACACATGCAAAAATCATCCATTCACTTACTCAGCGTTTCACAAAGACACGGCGGTTGGAATCAAAAATCTCAAATTTGGACTCATCAGACCAAAGGACAGATTTCTACTAGTCTAATGTCCATTTCTCGAGTTACTTGGCCAAAGCAAGTCATTTCTTCTTATTGGTGTCCTTTAGTAGTGGTTTCTTTGCAGCAATTTGACCATGAAGGCCTGATTCACGGTCTCTGAACAGTTGATGTTGAGATGTGTCTGTTACTTGAATTCTGTGAAGCATTTATTTGAGCTGCAATTTCTGAGGCTGGTAACTTTTAATGAACTTGTCCTCTGCAGCAGAGGTAACTCTGAGTCTTCCTTTCCTTTGGCGGTCCTCATGGGAGCCAGTTTCATCATAGCGCTTGAAGAAACTTTCAAAGATCTTGAAATTTTCCGCATTGATTGACCTTCAAGCGCTATGACGGACAGTTGTTTCTCTTTGCTTATTTGAGCTGTTTTTGCCATAATATGGACTTGGTCTTTTACCAAATAGGGATATTTTCTGTATACCACCTCTACCTTGTCACAACACAACTGATTGGCTCAAACGCATTAAGAAGGAAAGAAATTCCACAAATTGACTTAACAAGGCACACCTGATAATTGAAATGCATTCCAGGTGACTACCTTATGAAGCTGGTTGAGAGAATGCCAAGAGTGTGCAAAGCTGTAATCAAAGCAAAGGGTGGCTACTTTGAAGATTCTCAAATATAACATATATTTTGATTTGTTAAACACTTTTTTTGGTTACTACATGATTCCATATGTGTTATTTCGTAGTTTGTCTTCACTGTTATTCTACAATGTAAAAAATAGTAAAAATAAAGAAAAGCCCTTGAATTAGTAGGTGTATCCAAACTTTTTGACTGGTACTGTATGTAATGGAGAATTGTTATACACTAATAATCAAATGCAAACAATTCACACAATCAAGTTATGAAATAATGAATGTGCACAAATTGGCGGGAGAGAGCGTATTCTGGTGAGAAGTGCATTGTGCATCTGGGCGTATGGTCAATCCGGCATTGGCCTTGGCCATGCAGCATTTACGTTGATACAGCCTCAGCAGAAGTCAGGGCATTCATACTTTTTGCGCTTCACGGAGCAGTGCAGAGCTGTTGTCAAGGAAGTGAGTTTTGTTTTCTGCAGGATGTACCGCCCCAACCTACCGTCAACCAATCATGTCAATGCGGAGCTATGCAGAGCCCTCCACATTGTTACAAAATTTGTGAGGCGCATGACGATGCGACGCAGAGCTCAGTTTGGCCTCTGGATGCGTCTGGAGGCTCCGCAGTTGCGTCACACCCTCCATATGAAGCCTCCGACCACATTTTCAGATCAAGCATAAATTGTTTTACATTTCGACTAATTGGCGTCAGCCCCACAGACAATAGTCTTGATCATAAGTACCTGCAGGTCAAACCTCTCACTGCCCTGACACGAATGTGGGGGCTCCCTCTTCTGGCTGAATTGGGAAATACAGTTGTGGGTTTTGTCACATTGGTTAGAAAAAGTAATTAGCGTAGACATTGGTTCACATATTTGCAGGATGATTGTACTATGTCCCCTTTGGGGCTGCTGTCTGCAATAAGGATTTCCGTAAAGTGCCATCATAGGCACAAAAAGCAATCAAGTGTCACGCACAACATCATCTGGTGTTGGCTTTTCTTTTATGGTGGGCCAGGCATCCACCGCTGACTTGTCATTTCCTTTTTTCTGTCCATCATGACCCATTCACTCACTCCATTTTACTGATTATCTGTTGTTACTTCTGTCCTCATCAGTGATATCTGTGTACTCCATTTCCCAGCATGCATGCATCTCCAGCCTCTGTGTGTGAAGTGACCTTTTGCCTTTGCTAGCATTGATCTGTAACGCATGGAAATAAAATGTCTAAAAGGCAAACGTCATTATTTCAATGCCGTAGCTGGTACAGCGCATCATGGTGGTCCTCTATGCTTCCGCCAGGTCATCTGTCTGTCTGCTTTCTAACTGAGGCCTTTCACCGCCATGATAAGCCAATAATTTGCTCTCTGTGGTCCTGTCCAAAAACGACCCCTAGACCCTACCACCTAAACAGTTGACCTATTTTGTATATTTTAAAGAATTTGATAGATGTAGCTCAACCTTTTCCTCTGATATTACTTACACCCATCTAGTATTCTTGGATCTACGGAAGTGCCTAGGGGGGTAGAGGCAAGGGGTTTGGAGAGGGCCTCTGTCTGGGTAACCAGCGGTAAGCGACTAGGAGCCAACGGGACATCACACAACATCAATATAACATTGAGCTTTTTCTTTTCTTTTATCATTTTTTTTGCTCATAAGTCAAATGACTCCACTCGTGTCATTAAAATGACTTATTATGAGCTTGCAGGATCTACATTACATACACTATATACACAAAAGTATGTGCACACCCCTTCAAATTAGTGGATTTGGCTACTTCCGCCACACCCGTTGCTGACAAGTGTATAAAATCGAGCACATAGCAATGTAATCTCCATAGACAAACATTGGCATTAGAATGGCCTTACTGAAGAACTCAGTGACTTTCATAGGATGCTACCTTTCCAACAAGTCAGTTTGTCAATTTTCTGCCCTGCTAGAGTTGCCCTGATCAACTGTAAGTGCTGTTATTGTGAAGTGGAACGTCTTGGAGCAACAACGGCTCAGCCGTGAAGTGGTTGGCTTCACAAGCTCACAGAACGGCACTGCCGAGTGCTCAAGCGTGTAGCTTGTAAAAATCGTCTCTCCTCGGTTGCCACCGTCACTACCGAGTTCCAAACTGCCTCTGGAAGCAATGTCAGCACAAGAACTGTTCATCTGGAGCTTCATGAAATGGGTTTCCATGGCCGAGCAGCCGCACACAAGCCTAAGATCACCATGCACAATGCCAAGTGTCAGCTGGAGTGGTGTAACGCTCACTGCCATTGCACTGTGGAGAAGTGGAAACGTGTTCTCTGGAGTAATGAATCACGCTTCACCATCTGGCAGTCTGACGGACGAATCTGGGTTTGGTGGATGCCAGGAGAATGCTACCTTCCGAATGCATAGTGCCAACTGTAAAGTTTGGTGGAGGAGGAATAATTGTCTGGGGCAGTTTTTCATGGTTCGGGCTAGGACCCATAGTTCTAGTGAAGGGAGATCTTAACGCTACAACATACAATGACATTCTAGACGATTCTGTGCTTCCAACTTTGTGGTGACAGTTTGGGGAAGGCCCTTTCCTGTTTCATCATGACAATGCCCCCGTGCACGAAGCGAGGTCCATACAGAAATGGTTTGTCAAGATTGATGTGGAAGAACTTGACTGGCCTGCATGGAGACCTGACGTCAAAGGGAGGGACCAACTCCATATTAATGCCCATGTTTTTGGAATGAGATGTTCTACTAGCAGGTGTCTACATACTTTGTCATGTAGTGTATGTTAGGGATTGGCTTTTTAACCACCCTACAACGACAATCTGGCTCTTGTGCAATCTTTCCTGGATTCCTTGCATCCTCTCTTCTCGGTCAGAGGGAACTTGGATCTTCTCCTCCAATATGGTTGAGAAGAAGGCGAGGGGATCAGAGGGGATCAGATGTGAGAAATCACGGAAAGATTAAATGAGATGGAGCCAATCATTTGAAAAAGTTTAGACAATGAACTAATGTTTTTGTTCTCCATTTTTCTTTTTCTTCACCTCTCCCACAGATTATCCTGAAGTAACTGTCAGGAAAGAAATGGAGTGTCAAGAAGCTGCACTACAAAGCCCAAAACAGCCCTTCTGTACATACTACCTTCCCCTTCCACTACAGCAACCTGCATGCTAAGAGTGTAATACTACCAATTAACCATAAGATACACACAACAAAAAGATGTATATGTATTGCTAGGAAACTATTGCCATGAAAATGATGACAAAAAAATGATATGTACTGAACGACATACACTTAGTGGAGAGATGGTGATGAGTTCATTTTAACTATTGTTTTCTCTGTTAAAGTTATATGGGTCCTTTTATATTTTGTTTTCAAAACGGAACCTCGATCTGCACAAATGTTCACCCTTTGAAAACACCTTATTTGCACTATAAGAGAGCTAGTGCTTATTGTCAAAAGTGCTTAATTGTTTTAAACAGGAGAGTCACAGAGAAGCCCCTGGTTGCAACTGGCGCTCCAGACCAAGCTAGAAGGGATTGTTTTACTTTTTGTTTGTTTTAATTCTTTTTAAAAAGACAAATGTTAGGGCAGACTATAGGCTAATGTTTACTCAATGACTGTCCTCTTAACGATGATTTGAACGTGCTCCCCCACCCCCCATCACCACCACCCCTTTAAAACGGTGTGGTATGTGCTCCATATGAACCACTTGCCAACATTTAATCTCTGGAAAACCAACGGCTTGCCAAACGAAAGTTATCGCGACTGACAGATTGACGGACAGAAGCGATCGGAGTCGGTCTGCAAGGAAACAGACGTGGAACAGCTTCGTGGCCAAAACGTGCAGTCGGGCCTCGTTTTTGTGCACGTCTGGGGGGGAAAAATAACCTAGAATTTCAATTTCTTCTCCTTTGTTAAATTTTCTGTTTTACTTTTGGATGGGTGCTGACATTGGCTTGTGGTTGTATTTGTGAATGTGGTTGGTTGGGTGGGAGCCTCACAGGGGTCGGTGTTGGGGAGAGTTATACTGGGCATCAGGGAGTGCTACTAGCCTTTATGGCTCCGGTTTGTGTGCCAAGGGCTTAACGAAAGCTTGCGGGTGGCTGAAAGCATATGGCAGGAGGGAGCCTCAGCCTGATGGGCCACGCCATGGACATCTGCCAGCAGTCTGCAACAGACAGATTGTAAGTCCACCAGAGGCCCCAAAGTCAAGACCACAGGGACAAGGCCTTTGGGGGAGTTAGGGGTGGGGCTAGAAGGAGGGATAAGGGTGAGATCGGCTAGGGGTGAAACAAGTGCTACGACTCAACAAAAAAAAGGTGCGTTCGAAGATGCTAGTCATTGTCGTGAGATGACTTGAAGTTTTTGACTGGAGGGCTATCTGTGACTGTCAGTCGTCACCCTGCTATCACCGAGAATCCTGTTTCTATTTGAGAAAAACTGTAGAAGTGCCTAAAAATCCTTTAACTTTAAAACAACAAGCATCTGGAGAAACATACTTTGTCAAAGAAAAAATAAGAATATACAAAAGGATGGTTCAAGCAAAGTTCCCAAAAGTATGTTGACCTATTTAGAGAAAAGACTATTCACTTTTCATGCAGATGCCATGGTTAAAGTAGTACCCTAGTGTTATTGTAAGCATATATTTAACACGACAAAAAGTAACTTTCTGAAAAGAAAATATATAAACTAACCAAGATAGCTTGGTAGAATGTTTAATAAATATTTCATGATGTAATATTTTGTTCTTACCATAGGTTTTTAGTAGTTTACATTGGAAAAAGTGATTGAGAATACAGGAAATTGTGACGTGTGTGTGTGTAATGTATGTAACATGTCTCATACTTTGAGAGTTTATATTCATGGTTGTAGCAGCAATGTATTCACATTTATTTTATGATTTATGATTTATTTTATGATGTTAAGCATCAAGGTATGTGTGTCACCAGAACAATCCGTTATTTTATGCCATGATATAGTTAATTGTGTACTAGCATTGTTTTAAACCAACCTCCACGTTATTACCTAATATGTTTTATGAGATGTATGTATTTTGACTCTAAATCACATTTCTTAATACTACACAACCAATTATTTACCTTGTGTATGTGTGTTCAACAAAAAAGATCAGAATCATGACATATATTTTCATGGTGCTTGATCAACACAGACAATCCACAACGAGACACCTTTGGTTAACAAAATAATATGGCACTGGTCTTAGAATTATTTTTTTCTTTCTTTTTGTTCACGTTCACTGAGATTTTCTTCTAAAAAGTTACAGTTTTAATGTAATTTTTGGTGTGGAAGGTGATTGAAGATATTTTTTGGTAAGTTATCGTATTTTATTGTTTTGTCAAATGAGTCAGAATGATGTAACCTATTCTATTTTGAAATGAATGTAATTTATTGAGCTGTGCGTCCCTACAAGGTCTGGTCTCTTTAGTCAGCCAATGAGATGCAGATCAGGAGCAAGGGGGTGGAGTCTTAAAAAGCCACCAATAGAATGCTACTGGATCTCCCTTGCCTTGTCATCAACACAGTTCATCGCATTACAGTAATGAGCAAGGCTTTAGAATTGCTTCTATTGTTCAACAAAAAAAGAGAAAAGAAAACAAGAATGTTAATTGTATAGGTGACATTTTACCCAAAAAATAATTTTAAAAATATGTACTTTTCACTCTAGTATTTCATAACAATATTAAGTTGTTGCTGTGGCAACATAAAGTTGCAATTACTAAAGTTCTGTATTTTTGTAAATTATCTAATCGTTAAGTTTACTTTTTTTCTAGAACACTGCACACATCACTAGATTGTAAAGCAGATTTCAACATTTCTTATTTGTCGTGATTATGACAATTTTCCTTAGCAGCCTCTGTAAAGGTGTAACTTTAACACTTAAGATGTAATAGACAAAGTTACCAATGATATTTAGGATGAAATTATAACAAATGATCTATTAATTGAATAGTTAAGATGTACAACTTTTCCCCTGAGAAAGGACCACTGGTTTCATGCACACCAATGGAAAAATATTTATGAATGTAGTTTGTTAAATTGTTTATCATCAGTTAAGGATTGCACTTCTTCCGGTAAAGTAAAACATTTCATTATTACCGATGAAAATTTCATTAGGTATGGCAAAGTTACTATACACCAGTAATACAGTAATTCTGTTTAATAGTCACTACCAGTTCCTATCAGAGAAATAACCTTTGAGCATCTTGCATGAAAAAAAAAAAAGTTTTTATTAATAAACGATAACGTACTGAATGTTTCTAGTTATACCGAAAAACACAAAAAATCGTCTGCACATGAGACAAAAATCCAAGTTGTCCTCAAATGGGGTCATGGTTGTGCCCAAGAGAATGGAATTGTGCTGAGAAATGTAATTTATTTATATGAAATGCGTTGACATTGACTGACTGATGATAAGAGAAAAATATATAAGCACTTGGGTCAGCTGAGCAGACACAGCTTATCCAAACACTTTGCCTTGTCGTTAGTCCATCGTGCTTAAGGTTTTATGTTCCAGAGCTGTTAAAAATAAACTTTTAAAGGCTGTAAAGTGGTCTCTGCTGAACAGACTTTCATATATAATGCTAAAATGTAAACTTAAAACTAATTTTATTTATATACATGAATTAAATTGTTTGAAGTTTTTACTTTTTTTCATTTTTAAAAGGTGAGGCCAAAAGGATTGACTGCTGTACAGAAAGCAGTCTTGTGTTCTAAGCCCCGTTCGAATACTTTAATAACAAACCCTTCCCTACTTACTTTCTGATCTAACACAATTTGGTAGGTGTAAGCAACAGTTCTATCACGTAGCTTTCCCCAATCCGGCCATGTCAGATTAGGTATTTCTTCAAGGAAGGGGGAAGGAACGATGCATTTGTTAAAGTATTGGAACAGGGCCCTATTATGTCCTTGTAGAGAGCTTGACGATGAGGGCTGTGGCCAACATGCGATGCTGAATGGTCGGTCCCTAAAAGGACTGCCGCCAGGGTCGTATTCACTAGGAAGCAAACGTGCCGAAACGGAAGGGACTAACTGAACTTGTCCAATAAGAAACGCTTGTTTTCGTTTAACATTGCAAAACGTTTCGCTACAGTGTGCACTATTGAATATTACCCAGGTAATGAATTGAGACTGCTTTGCCATCAGAAATGCAGTATCCCATCTACTTTGCAAAGAGAGAGAGTAAAAGACAAGACCCTCATTGGATTTTTAGTTTTGATGTAACCATTTTTCTGTTTTCTTTGTGCGTATAGTTTGTGCTATTTTATGTTACTATAGTCAAATGTTTTGGTTCCAGCAAGATAGTGTAAAATCTATTGAAATAAAGAAAAAATGGAAAGGATGTTTGTTGAAATGACCTTATTTATGAATAATGACTGCGATATGCGCTTGTCTTACCTACCTTAGTTTAATGCCCTGACTGTATGTCGCTCTGGACAAGTGTCTGCTAATGGCCAAAATGTCCAAATGAATAATGCTCTTATGGACATGGTGAATGACAGACATGCTACAACAGGGTTCCCCAACTGGCGGCCCATGGGTCGAATTTGACCCGCGGCTGATATTATGTGGCCCAACGTTTTCTAAGTAAAGCATTTTATTTATTTTTGTTTTATTGTTGGACATAAGACTATAAAAAGTACAGCAAATCAGCTCCAAGTGATTTACAATTTTGGAAATCTGTTTCAAAGTATCCCCACACATGTAAGGTTTGAAATTGCTGTTTTAGTCAAATATTTTATCTGTTTGGGTTTCTTGCGGTCAATTTGCAGTCTACAAATGATTTGTAATTATGTTCCAGCCCCCTGACCATTCGCTCAGGAAAAAATTGTCCCACAGCTGAATGTAGTTGATGATCCCTGTGCTACAACATGCATGTTGCAGATCAATAGATACGAGGAACAGAAAAAAATACATTTCAGAATGCACGACAAGATTCAATAACTTTTTGTCCCCTCAGTAAAGCCCAAGTAAATAAATGCATTTCATGAAGCCCTTTTTACATAAAGTGCTTTACAGTTACACGGTCTAGACACCAAAGAGAAACCAATGCAGAGGCGAAAGCACAGTGGCCAGGAAAAACTCCCTAATATCAAGGAACCTCGGGCGATTTTCTTTTTTAAATGTATTATAAAAAAATTTTATTGTTCGTTTATAGTTTACTTAAAGTTCTAAAGTTTGTCGTGTTGCTTAATTGACCAAGGAGCAGGACCATTTTAAATAACTGCCACTGTATTCCTGTGGTTCTCATTCAAACCTTGTGGTTCAAATCCATGTTAATTTATGCCAATTTAAAATCGTTATAATTCAAAAAGTATAAATATGATACAAAATCGGAATGTAGACAATCTAAGTTGGCTCAGTCTGAATGTCTCAACGTTGATTTGGTGTTGATAGCTTAAATGGTGAAAGAGATGGGTCTAGAATGTTTTATTTTTTTTTACCATTAATGCATTGGGAGCTCATTTAATATTGTTGTAGTACAAAAAGTGTACATGCTTTCAAAAGTATTTTTTTCAGGCAATCTAAATTGGGTCAGTCTGTACGTTTTGGAAGTTGATTTGTGTTAATAGCTTTAGTTTGAACATTCTGACAGTTCTGTGGCAGTTCCGCCATTGAAATGAATGGGGATACAACAAGCTTCATAGTTCAGTATGAATGGTAGCAAAAAGCTGTGTTGAAGCAATCTAAGTTGACCGTCTGCACATGTCAACGTTGATTTGAGGTTTGTAGCATAAATGGTTCAAGAATAGTGGAGGATCCAACATGGAAGTGTGTATGGGCATTGGTGGTTTGGGTCTGTTGGTGGGAATACACAGCGTTGCTAGTGTGTTTTGAAGCTTTGAGGTAGAAAGAAACTCATGCTATGACGCTTAGGTGGATACTCTGGATACAGAATTGTTTGAGCAGCTGACGTAGATTGTATGGACAAAAACAAATGTTGCTTTTTACATTTTGCAGTGCCTTCTCACTACATGATAGGTATAGTTCTGACATGACAATTATAGTTCTGACATGCAATAATGTAATAACCTAATATCCAACGTGTCGACAGACAAGCGGTCTGCATCAGGGTATAATGACAAACACTGCAGGGTCACTAGTTTATATAGCGTCAAAGGACACACACACAGGTGTCTGTAATCATGGCCAGTGTGGCCTGATATCATTGGTTAATTCTCAGATGTAAAAATAACATACCAAAAACATGAATGGAAAGCATACGATCATAGATACAATTTGGCTGCATAGGCCTACAAACATTTACAATAGCAAAATCAATAATGGCTTCAGATCAAAGTCTACATTGAGACCGAAGGGAGCAAGGATCTTTTAAATTAAAGATCCAGGCAGCCTTTCGTTTTAACAATAAATAGTCGAGTTCACCCGCTCTCCTAGGGAGGGTGACATGTTCAAAGCCGACATAATGTAGGGACGAAATCGAGTTGTTTGCTTTCAAAATATATGTAAGTTGAGTTGTACCTAATGGTGCTACGATGCTCCGAGATTCGTACTTTTGATTCGTGCTTTGTCTTACCCACATAATTTTTATATCTAAGAATTAACCAATGATATCAGGCCACACCCGGCCATGATTACCAGTGATGCCAACTTAGACATTTTGTTGCTAGATTTAGCCACTTTTCAGACTACCCTGGCAACTTTTGTTTCAAACAGCACCTAGCAACAAATTTAGCAACTTTAAAAAAATATATTTGGAACTTTTAGCAACTTTTGTAAAGTGACTCAAATGCTAAAATGCACACATTTTCCCTCTAAATGACACAAACGATTTTCTATGTCACACACTCAGTCACAAACACGTGCCTGGCTGCAAAAGTGCATTGTGAGTGACGGCAGGCGCTCAGCTCGTGCACAGGCAGCAGCAGGCCAGCAGCAATATCAGCAAATTGCAAATCATTGTTGGCTTACGCAATGACATGTCAACGTCATTTAGCAACTTTTAGCAACATATCAACCTGCCTCTAGCAACTTACCCTGAACATTTGTGGGCAACACTGATGATTACAGACACCTGTGTGTCCTTTGACACTATATAAACGAGTGATGTTAGGTATGTGTTTGTCATCATACCCTGATGAAGGCCGCTTGTCTGTCAAAACGTTGGCTATTAGGTTATTAAATTATTGCATTTGAGCTCCTAGAGTGTGCGGCTCTCGTTACATTTTTTAATTGTTCAACTTCCGCCGAAGTCGGTCCCTCCCCTTGTTCGTTCGGCGGTCGACGTCACCGGCCTTCTAGCCACCGCCGATCCACTTTTCATTTTCCATTTGTTCTGTCTTTGTCTTTCACACCTGGCTTCACTCAACCAATTACTTGTTTATTATTTAACCCTCTGTTCCCCATGTTGTGTTTGTGAGTGATTTTTTGTTGTAATTCGGTCCGTCTTTGTGGGCTCGTGATATTACTTTGTATATTTGTCTTTTTGAGTAAAGTACGTTGATTACTCAATTCTGCTGTCCTGCCCCTGACTCTCTACACCAGCTACACACAGGACCCTTACATCACCTAAATAGGTGTGAGTTTTCTTGAGGCGAAAGAAACCATCTAGAACAAGTATGGAGATTGCATATGACTAGTTTCACAGTTCCAGGCAAGAGAACATTCTAGACCATGTATAAAGGTCACATAACCAGTTTCACAGCTCCAGGCAAGAGAAGATTGAAGTTTCACAATGTTTACTATAGATCCATTATACTGGTGTAAAACGTTGTGATAATCCAGTAAGAACAGTACTGTAATGTGACACATTTGTTTGTATTACTGTGCAGCTAGTAGTAGGAACCAATATCAGTTGATGAGCAAGGTATATCGCAATATCTTTTTATCCTTTGTCTTTGCAAACAGTCTATAACAACCGTCATAAGCACACCGTTTTTTCTTCGATGAAAAAAACTCTGTCTCTGTTACATTATAACATATATTTGTGCTATGAAAACTCATGTATACAGAAACATATTTTGTGTAAGCAGACTTATATTTAACCGGGCAGAGAGTAACAATTTTAGTTTTTTTTCTCCATTTTCTCAGATCGCTAGAGACACCATATGTTATGGCAAACAACTTGCATATGTCCTCTACCATTTATCAACTGTAATTTCATTTCTATTAAATATACCGAGAACAGAACTACCGCAATGTTACTTTTGTACCTGCCAGTGGGGTGGGAATAACACAGCCTTGGGATTGGAAGTAACAGCTGGTGAGATGTGCACAATATCTGTCTTATGTTTCTGGTTTGTAATGCTCGTTACTTTAAACAAATGTACTATTAGACATAATTTCATGTTTGTGTCAATTTGAATAATTATTGCTATAGGTTTGAGATTTCTGAAAATGAACCATGCGTCAACATTGCCAGAATCATAAAGATGTATAATCTTTAACCACTAATCTGTTGATAAAAGCTTATGTGAGAAGATGATCCTCCAAGTCAATTGATTCATTCATAATTCTAATGTCATATATAATTTTCAAACATTCAGTCACTTGTTGATATTTTGCTAACATTATAAAAGCAATAGGAACTAGAGGAGACAATGGCCTGTGCTTAAACATTTTATTTTATTTTATTCCAGGTCATCAGTTTACTTTTGGCACAGAATTATACAGGAGAATTCCAGGCCATCTGTCTGTGAGCTGAAGCATAGCTGGTTCATGCAGCAAGACAATGACCCAAAACACACAAGCAAGTCTACATCAGAATGGCTGAAAAGCAACAAATGTAAAGTTTTGGAATGGCCTAGTCATAGCCCAGACCTAAACCCATGTTATGGGAATACCTAAAGAGAGCAATTCATGCTCAAAAACCCACAAATGTCGCTGAGTTAAAGCAGTTCAGCATTGAAGGGTGTGCCAAAAATACCTCACGGCGATGTTCCTGAACAACAACTACAAGAAGTGTTTGGTTGCAGTTATTGCAGCTAAAGTTGGCACAACCAGTTATTCAGTGTATGGGGACAATTACTTTTTCACACAGGGGCATTGTCCCCATGTGCAGTTGCAAACCGTAGTCTGGCTTTTTTATGGCGGTTTTGGAGCAGTGGCTTCTTCCTTGCTGAGCGGCCTTTCAGGTTATGTCGATATAGGACTTGTTTTACTGTGGCTATAGATACTTTTGTACCTGTTTCCTCCAGCATCTTCACAAGGTCCTTTGCTGTTATTCAGGGATTGATTTGCACTTTTCGCACAAAAGTACATACATCTCTAGGAGACAGAACGCGTCTTCTCTTCCTGAGCGGTATGACGGCCGCATGGTCCCATGGTGTTTATACTTGCATACTATTGTTTGTACAGATGAACGTGGTACCTTCAGGTGTTTGGAAATTGCTCCCATGGATAAACCAGACTTGTGGAGGTCTACAATTTATTTTCTGAGGTCTTGGCTGATTTCTTTTGATTTTCCCATGTTTTCAAGCAAAGAGGCACTGAGTTTGAAGGTAGGCCTTGAAATACATCCACAGGTACACAAATTAGCATATCAGAAGCTTCTAATCCCATGACATCATTTTCTGGAATTTTCCAAGCTGTTTAAAGGCACGGTCAATTTAGTGTACGTGAACTTCTGACACACTGGATTTGTGATTAAGTGAAATAATCTGTCTGTAAACAATTGTTGGAAAGATTACTTGTGTCATGCACAAAGTAGATGGAAATGGCTGATTTTTTATGGAATATCTACATAGGCGTACAGAGGCCCATTATCAGCAATCATCACTCCTGTGTTCCAATGGCAGGTTGTGTTAGCTAATCCATGTTTATCATTTCAAAAGCCTAATTGATCATTAGAAAACTATTTTGCAATTATGTTAGCCCAGCTGAAAACTGTTGTTCTGATTAAAGAAGCAATAGAACTGGCCTTCTTTAGACTAGTTGAGTATATGGAGCATCAGCATTTGTGGGTTCGATTACAGGCTCAAACAAAGCACTTTCTTCTGAAACTCGTCAGTCTATTCTTGTTCTGAGAAATTAAGGCTATTCCATGTGAGAAATTGCCAAGAAACTGAAGATCTCGTACAACGCTGTGTACTACTCCCTTCACAGAACAGCACAAATTGTCTTTAACCAGAATAGAAAGAGGAGTGGGAGGCCCCGGTGCACAACTGAGCAAGAGGACAAGTACATTAGTGTCTAGTTTGAGAAACAGACGCCTCACAAGTCCTCAACTGGCAGCTTCATTAAATAGTACCCACAAAACACCAGTCTCAACGTCAACAGTGAAGAGGCAACTCCGGGATGCTGGCCTTCTAGGCAGAGTTGCAAAGAAAAAGCCATATCTCAGACTGGCCAATAAAAATAAAAGATGGGCAAAAGAACACAGAGGAAGTCTGCCTAGAAGGCCAGCATCCCGGAGTTGCCTCTTCACTGTTGACGTTGAGACTGGTGTTTTGCGGGTACTATTTAATGAAGCTGCCAGTTGAGGACTTGTGAGGCGTCTGTTTCTCAAACTAGATTATTTACAAACTACATCATATACCTTTTTTTCAAATTTATTTAACCAGGTAGGCCAGTTGAGAACAAGTTCTCATTTACCACTGCGACCTGGCCAAGATAAAGCAAAGCAAACCATTAATTTCTACTTGGCACAAAATAATCTGAAACATAAATAAAAAAGTAAATGAAAGTTTGTTTTGTGTTAGTATCTTAAAGTGAGCCAAAGAAAATAAATAATAATAATGAGTACAGTATGTAAGAAATCTATCGTTTTTTCCTTCTGCAAGCACACTAATAAGTATGTAAGAATCTAGTGTCTTGTCTTCAGCAAGCTCACTAAAAAGATTACCAAAGTGTGCTAGAGTGGCCTTGTTTTCAGCAAGCACATTAACGTCAAAGGCACGCCCTTCTGGTCTGCTAAATGTGACTATAAAGGCAACTTCCTTTCCGCTTTCAGGAAGCACATTCACGTCAAAGGCACTCGGTTCTGGTCTGCTCAATTTGACTATAACGGCAACTTCCGTTCCAGACTGTAGGCAACTGGAACCTGGTAACCATTGAATATAGTATAGTTAAGTAAATTCCAAACGATTCTCTAGACGAATAGCATAACTTCTTAAAAACGCGGGTATAGTAGGCCTAGCATACATAACGGTATCAAGCAAATTATACATTTAGCGTTTTAGTGACAGATGTACAAGCATTGCTTGCGCAACCTCTTGGACTGTGCTATGGATGTTTGACGCACACTTCAATTCTCACGAACGTTTTGATTGTCCAACTGCGTCTTCTTTTAATAACAAGTAAGTGAATAACCATGTTGTTTTGAGTTAAAACATTTTTTAAATGGTTAAGCATACTTTTTTTTGTCCAGTTAGCAGATAATGGACCCTAACAGATATTTATGTAGTTGGTGCTGTATATTTAAGCAATAAGGAAGGAGGTGGTGTGGCATATGGCCAATATACTGTACTATGACTAAGTACTGTTCTTATGCACGATGCTGTAATGGACACGATGGGAGACTTGAGAGCTGGTTTCAAGCGCAGGGCGCAGCAGGTGTTTATTGTAAAGGGCCACAGGAGGAGGAAGGGAGCTGGGTCCAGGGGCAGGCCGCAGGTCATACACAGGTGGTCCCAAAAGGCAACAGTACAGGCAGGGAAAAGGCTAGTAACGTCGTCTGGGAGATCAGGCGATAGGTTGATTACAGGAAATCCGATAGGCTAAAGGTGTCGTTAGTGAGGCAGGCAAAAACTATCTATCATACACGGGAGGAGTAAATTACGGGGGAAAACCAGGGCCCCGAATAGAAGTGTCACAAAACAAACGATACCTCACAATGATGGGGTGCAAAGAACTGAACTAAATAGTGTGTGATAATGACATACAGGTGTGTGAACAGGTGATTGGGATCTGGAGAGTGGGCTGCGTTCAGGGGATCTACGTGTTTGAGAGTAAATTGGAAGCAGATGTTACAGATGCAACGCGGAGTGCCTGAATACAACCCGTAGCCATGGTAGATATTGGGCATATACCACGAACTCCCGAGGTGCCGTATTGCTATCATAAACTGGTTACTAACGTAATTAGAACAGTAAACATACATGTTTTGTGATACCTGTGGTATAATGTCTGATAGAGCCTACCAGTTTTTTTGATTTATTTCCTTATTTCTCCTGGTATATTTGCATGGTATAATTCAATGCCTATAGTTTATTTTACATGTTTTATTTGAGCTGCTTTTGAAACCAAAAGTCGAAATTAAAACAGTATTAATATTGTTGAATTCGATTTTCATATTAGCAAGCTGAAGCTAGGACTGATGGTCTGGTTAGCAAATAGCAAGTCTGTTTACTTGGTTACCACTACTGTAGTTATCAAACTTGCTAGTTACTTGTGTGTTTAACACAGAAATGGTCTCGCTATTCATGTTGAATAAATTAGTCTGTCAATTTGAACTAAGCAAGCTGCTAAATCGTTCAGTTTACATCTTGCCTACATCTTGTCTAGGCTACTGTAATCTGAAATTAGGTGTAAGCTTATCAGGGGCTATAGGCTAACTGCCTTTATCTAAGCAAACCATGGCAAAATTCAATTACAATCATAAACTCAGATTTTAATTTGTAGTCTATGCCTATTGAAATGACAAGTCGATCTCCCAAATGGGCCATTTATAACGGTTTGTAGTCTTAAGATCTGGCACATAATAACAGCACAATTGCCAGAAAATAGCCTAATACCCTGACTACACCACTCGCATCGCGTGCGCGAGCGTTGCAAAATAAATGTAGAAATCTATGTTATTCAATTATTGCATCCACACTGCTCGCGTGTGCCAACGAGCGTCTGCGCTTCCAATCGCTAAAATAGAAGTCAGTTCTATTTGTGACGCAGATCGCGCTGCATGTCCTGCCTCAACCATCTCCCCATTGGTTTATAGAAGCAGATACCCACATGCCATCTCCTCATTGGTTATACTCACGTGGGTGACTGAAAGACGAACGGGGTCAGTGGCGGTAATGCACCTAATTTATGAAAGTTGCCAATCGCAATATAAAGTCTAGAGAAGAAAATTGCCTGGAAGGAGGAGCGATGACTAGAAATGATTCGGTTGACCGTTTTATGTGTACACTAATTGTCGGAGTAGAAGACCTTGTGCATTTCAGGTAAAATAACAACTCAATGTTTATATCCCAGGACAAATTACCTAGCAACAGCAAGCTAGCTAAAAAGGACAAATTAGCTAGCAAGTGCAAGCTAGCTAGCTAAATTGCCATAAATGTTTAATGCTTTACGACCTGTCCCCAAATTAATGTAATTGGTTCAGAGTTTGTTTTGATATTTTAACCTGCGTGTCGTGATCGTGTTTGGCGTGGGGGGACAAAATACATTTATGCACGATGGCACACGCGCACAGCCGGTTTGGGTTCCGTGTAACAGTTTTTTAAAATGTTTGTCTAAGTGTTTATTGCTCAGAGATTGAGGTCCTCTGTTCAACTTTCATCATTCAAACTCTGTCATGGGTGTCGTATGAATTGGACCAAAACACAGCGGGAATGTGTATACTCATCGAAGAAAAACGTAAACACTTAAAATAACAAACATCGACGAGAAATAGTCCTGTCAGGTGCAACAAACACTAAACAGGAAACAACTACCCACAAAATCCCATAGAAAAAACACCCCTCTTAAATAGGACCTTCAATTAGAAGCAACTAGGAGCAGCTGCTTCCAATTGAAGGTCAACCCAACAAACACCACATAGAAATAGACATACTAGAACTAACATAACCCAACAAACCCCGAAACACTCTAAACAAACACCCCTCTTAAATCAGAACATAGCCCAACAAACCCCGAAACACTCTAAACAAACACACCCCTGCCACGTCCTGACCAAACTACAATAACAAATAACCCCTTATACTGGTCAGGACGTGACAAACTCTCCTGTTTATCATCCGGGATGCTGGCCTCTAGGCAGAGTTCTTCTGTTCAGTGTCTGTGTTCTTTTGCCCATCTTAATCGTTTATTTTATTGGCCAGTCTTTTTCTTTGCAACTCTGCCTAGAAGGCCAGCATCCCAGAGTCGCCTCTTCACTGTTGGCGTTGAGACTGGTGTTTTGTGGGCACTTTTTAATGAAGCTGCCAGTTGAGGACTTGTGAGGCATCTGTTTCTCAAACTAGACAGTCTAATGAACTTGTCCTCTTGCTCAGTTGTGCACCGGGGCCTCCCACTCCTCCCACAGCCAGTTTGCGCTGTTCTGTGAAGGAAGTAGTACACAGCGTTATACGAGATCTTCAGTTTCTTGGCAATTTCTCGCATGGAATAGCCTTAATTTCTCAGAACAAGAATAGACTGACGAGTTTCAGAAGAAAGTGCTTTGTTTGAGCCTGTAATCGAACCCACAAATGCTGATGCTCCAGATACTCAACTAGTCTAAAGAAGGCCAGTTTTATTGGTTCTTTAATCAGACCAACAGTTTTCAGCTGGGCTAACATAATTGCAAAATAGTTTTCTAATGATCAATTAGGCTTTTAAAATGATAAACATGGATTAGGAAACACAATGTGTCATTGGAACACAAGAGTGATGGTTGCTGATAATGGGCCTCTGTACGCCTATGTAGATATTCCATAAATCAGCAGTTTCCAGCTACAATAGTCATTAACAATGTCTACACTGTATTTATGATCAATTTGATGGTATTTTAATGGACAAAAAAATGTGATTTTCTTTCTAAAACAAGGTACATTTCTAAGTGACCCCACACTTTTGAACGGTTGTGTAAGGTCCCACAGCTTAAGGACAACAAAGTCAAGGTATTGGAGTGGCCATCACAAAGCCCTGACCTCAATCCCATAGAAAATTTGTGGGCAGAACTGAAAAAGCATGTGTCAGCAAGGAGGCCTACAAACCTGACTCAGTTACACCAGCTCTGTCAGGAGGAATGGGCCAAAATTCACCAAATTTATTGTGGGAAGCTTGTGGAAGACTACCCGAAACGTTTGACCCAAGTTAAACAATTTAAAGGCAATGCTACCAAATACTAATTGAGTGTATGTAAACTTCTGACCCACTGAGAATGTGATGAGACATAAAAGCTGAACTAAATCATTCTCTCTACTATTATTCTGACATTTCATATTCTTAAAATAAAGTGGTGATCCTAACTGACCTGTCACAGGCGTTGTAGTGAACAGACCAAGGCGCAGCGTGTTGAGTGCTCATCTTTTATTTTGAATGGAAGCACTTCACAAAGAAAAACTAACGACAGCCAAACAGGTCTGTCAGGTATACTCACACACTTAACAGAAAGCAACCACCCACAAAACCCAAAGGAAAACAGGCTGCCTAAATATGGCTTCCAATCAGAGACAACGAAAGACACCTGCCTCTGATTGGAAACCATACTCGGCCAAACATGGAAAACGAAACATAGAAATAGAAAACTAGAACAAATTCCCCTAGAACCAAAACAAACCCAAAACAACCCCCCTGCCACGCCCTGACCATTCTACTATGGCAAATGACCCTTTTCACTGGTCAGGACGTGACAGATCTAAGACAGGGAATTTTTACTCTGATTAAATGTCAGGAATTGTGAAAAACTGAGTTTAAATGCGTTTGGCTAAGGTGTATGTAAACTTCCCACTTCAACTGTATCATACTATTTGTTCTTAATTTGGGTCGTTGGACAGTTAATTCCTCATGTGGTTCTCGAGCTGAACCCCTGAGGTAGAGATTTGGGACATAACACAAATCATGTCACATAGAACACACACACACACACACACACACACACACACACACACACACACACACACACAAAGGTGATGCTGTATCTGTCAGAAAGCAGACTAGGAGCAGGACCTCAGCAGAACCCCGACTGGGAAAGAAGGTCACCACCTGGGCCAAATTATTGTCACTGACGATTAGTATATTCTCTGTGTAGCAGTGACATTGGTTGTGATGACAGTGGGTCAAACCAAATGCTAGCCAAAAGCAAGGGCATGGGACAGGGAATAGGCATTTCGCCATCATTGCCGGTGGTAGTTGTGAAATATACTGAACAAAAATATAAACGCAATATGCTACAATTTGAAAGATTTTACTGAATTCCAGTTCATATAAGAAATCAGTCAATTGAAATAAATTCCTTAGGCTCTAATTTAGGGATTTCACATGACTGGGCAGCTGTGCAGTCATGGGTGGCACTGTGAGGACATAGGCACACCCTCTTGGCAGCCAGGCCCACCCTCTGGGGTGGTTAGTTAACATTCCACTCCTTGCCACTCCTGGCATTTTCCAAAGACAGGTATGTCAAGGAGTGGAATGTGATAGCTGAACAGAGACTGCAACCAGGATAGACAACTGCCCGAAAAGCGGTTTTAACCAATCAGCATCCAGGATTAGACACACTCCTTGTATAATACAAATGAGAAGAAACCAAATTGCTCGAGCTCATAGGATTAATTGTTATCAATTTATTAAATCATACATTATATTTTGTTGTTTTATAAGGAATCAAGACAGACTAGTAGAAATAACTAGGCCTAGCTGACATGTAGACACCAATTCCCCAAAAACAAACATTCCCACATATTTAGAGAACGGTCCCTTAAGAGTCTCATTAAGTTATTACCTATCATTTTCAAAATGAATGTTCCTGTGATGTGCAAGGACTGTTTCCAATAGACCATTCTCTTAATGTCAAACAGAACTTACCCAGAACATGCAAAATAGGTTCTCAGGAAGTTTTTGATAAATAACAGAATGTTCCCAAAACTAGCAGAAAACTGGACACTCAAACATCAGGGGAACGTTATGGGTAACGTTACATAATGTCTCCCTAGAATTGTTAGCTGGGTTGTTAAGCATGCATAGGGCAGGGGTAATCAAATACTGTTTGAGAAGGTTAAGTCACACACATTTCCTAGCTGCCCTAAGGCCTGTATATTGTCCACATATACAGTTGAAGTCAGAAGTTTACATACACTTAGGTTGGAGTCATTAAAACTCGTTTTCCAACAACTCCACAAATTTCTTGTTAACAAACTATAGTTTTGGCAAGTTGGTTAGGACATCTACTTTGTGCAAGACACAAGTAATTTTTCCAACTATTGTTTACAGACAGATTATTTCAGTTATAACTCACTGTATCACAATTACAGTGGGTCAGAAGTTTAAAGGCACAGTCAACTTAGTGTATGTAAAGCTTGGAAAATTCCAAAAATGATGTCATGGCTTTAGAAGCTTCTGATAGGCTAATTGACATAATTTGAGTCAATTGGATGTGTACCTGTGGATGTATTTCAAGGCCTACCTTCAAACTCAGTGCCTCTTTGCTTGACATCATGGGAAAATCAAAAGAAATCAGCCAAGACTTCAGAAAAACAATTGTAGACCTCCACAGGTTCATCCTTGGGAGCAATTTCCAAACACCTGAAGGTACCACGTTTATCTGTACAAACAATAGTATGCAAGTATAAACACCATGGGACCATGCAGCCGTCATACCGCTCAGGAAGGAGACGCATTCTGTCCCCTAGAGATGAATGTACTTTGGTGCGAATAGTGCAAATCAATCCCAGAACAACAGCAAAGGACCTTGTGAAGATGCTGGAGGAAACAGGTACAAAAGTATCTATATCCACAGTAAAACGAGATCTATATCGACATAACCTGAAAAGCCGCTCAGAAAGGAAGAAGCCACTGCTCCAAAACCGCCATAAAAAAGCCAGACTACGGTTTGCAACTGCACATGGGGACAAAGATCGTACTTTTTGTAGAAATGTCCTCTGGTCTGATGAAACAAAAATAGAACTGTTTGGCCATAATGACCATCGTTATGTTTGGAGGAAAAAGGGGGAGGCTTGCAAGCCGAAGAACACCATCCCAACTGTGAAGCAAGGGGGTGGCAGCATCATGTTGTGGGGTTGCTTTGCTGCAGGAGGGACTGGTACACTTCACAAAATAGATGGCATCATGAGGTAGGAAAAGTATGTGGATATATTGAAGCACCATCTCAAGACATCAGTCAGGAAGTTAAAGCTTGGTCACAAATGGGTCTTCCAAATGGACAATGACCCCAAGCATACTTCCAAAGTTGTGACAAAATGGCTTCAGGACAACAAAGTCAAGGTATTTGAGTGGCCATCACAAAGCCCTGACCTCAATCCCATAGAAAATTTGTGGGCAGAACTGAAAAAGTGTGTGTGAGCAAGGAGGCCTACAAACCTGACTCAGTTACACCAGCTCTGTCAGGAGGAATGGGACAAAATTCACCCAACTTATTGTGGGAAGATTGTGGAAGGCTACCCAAAACGTTTGACCCAAGTTAAACAATTTAAAGGCAATGCTACCAAATACTAATTCAGTGTATGTAAACTTCTGACCCACTGAGAATGTGATGAAAGAAAGAAAAGCTGAACTAAATCATTCTCTATTCTATTATTCTGACATTTCACATTCTTAAAATAAAGTTGTGAACCTAACTGACCTAAGACAGGGTATTTTTTACTTGGATTAAATGTTAAGAATTGTGAAAAACTGAGTTTAAATGTAGTTGGCTAAGGTGTACGTCAACTTCCAACTTCAACTGTAGGTGTATTATTCTGTGCTTGAGAAAGCCTCTGAGGTATCCACTCCTTGTCGTAGGCACAACAATATATAACATATATACTTCTGGTATGAGACAAAATAAACTGTGCCACTTGTAGCCTATTTTAGGCCTACTTCATATACCAGTTCCAAATCTGTCTCCTTGTGGCTAAAAAGTGGTGTGCTTGCAATTCTTTTTCAGAACCATGAGGACCCTCTTCAGAATCCAAAGCCGCAGTAGATGGTCCCTTGTCATTGGGACTGTGTTGTTGTTTGGCGTCCTCAGACTATTGCGCATGAACCACACAGACAGGCACTGGAACACTTCTCCCTCTGCCACGCAGTCACAGTCCACTGTGGATGTTATCAAGTGCTCCCTGAATGACGCCGTGAACAACATTTCATCCTCTATTCCACCTACCCACCGTAACTTCCTCATGTACAAACACTGCAGGACATTCTCCCGCCTGCTGTCTCCTACACCCTGTCAGAATGACCTCTTTCTCCTGCTGGCCGTTAAGTCCACAGCCATCCAGGTTGATCGCAGGTCTGCACTTCGGAACACATGGGGGAAGAAGGGATATGTTCAGGGTAAAAATGTGAAACTATTGTTCCTAGTAGGTAAGTCTTCAGACACAATACAGGGTTACCCGCTGCAGCAGGTACTGGAGTGGGAGAGCAGACAGTTTGGGGACATCCTGCAGTGGGATTTTGATGACAGTTTTTTCAACCTGACCCTAAAGGAGATCCACTTCCTCAAATGGTTCAGCCTGGAGTGCCGCTGGGCACACTATGTGTTCAAAGGGGACGATGATGTTTTTGTTCACACCAGCAATCTGGTGGAATATGTTAAGGACAACAAGCCCTCTGAGCAACTGTATGCTGGGAACATCATGTCTGGCTATCCAGTCCGGGACAAAGAAAGTAAATATTTCATACCAGTGGAGATGTACCCCAACAAGCCATATCCTCTATACGCTGGGGGTGGGGGCTACCTGATGTCAAATCAGACTGTGCTGAGTCTGGAAGTGGCAGCGTCCAGCATTGACCTGTTCCCCATTGATGATGTCTTTGTGGGCTTGTGCCTACAGAAGATGAACATCACGCTGACACACCACTCTGGCTTCAAGACCTTTGGGCTCAAACAGGGGGTGACACACTTCAACCCCTGCATTTACAGGGAGCTCATGGTGGTGCATAAACTGAATCCCACAGAGATGTGGACAATGTGGTCTCTACAGCAGGACCCAAAGCTGAAATGCTTTAGATCAAGGACATGAGATATCTGGCATTGTGTGTGTATATCATGCTGTGCTTATCTGTCTCACTGCTGTAAATTGAGAATTCTTTTACATTTACATTTTAGTCATTTAGCAGACGCTCTTATCCAGAGCGACTTACAGTAGTGAATTCATACATTTTATTTTCATTTCATGCATTTTCTTTTTTTATATATTTTTTTTGTACTGGTCCCCCATGGGAATCGAACCTACAACCCTGGCGTTGCACACACCATGCTCTACCAACTGAGCCACAGGGAAGGATAAATTTTCCTTATGAATGGTCTAAAATAGCATACTTTCCTTTACCCATACTTATATTTGAAAGTATTGTGACATTTGGCTTCCCTTATCCTGTATGTTCAGATCTGCACAGACAGTGTAAGATCCATTTAAGAATACTGAGATGCATATAGTGCCATTTGACACTTCTGATGAGGACATTTGTAGAATGTTTCTAGGATTCTGTAAGGTTGGAAAGGAGATATTGATGGGAAACTTTAAAAACTGGTATAGTGGGTTACAGAGGTATTGATGGGAAACATTAAAGCAGGACTGAACTCGAGAACTGACTTCTCTTGCTGAAAACGGCATATGTGACATCGATATTAATCAGAAACCTTTATTCCAGTACCAAAATTGACTAAAAAGTGCAAGTAGGTTAATTTTGGCCATAAAGACAATATCTTCCAAAATAGAGGCGTAGGCTATGTAATAGAATAATTGTGGTACATTAATACATATATTTCAATAGCTTCCAAAATATTTTTAGAATGGTGGAGGAGTGCCAAGATCAGAATATGTGAGCGGCCAAAATCCCACTCATCGCTCATCACCACTCCAGCGCTCCATGTCCTTTCCAACCTCTCCACTAAAAACCGCTGCTGGCTCACAGGAAAAAAAACTGCAGCTCCAAATTCGCTCCATTCATTAAAATCACAATTTAACCAACACCCATCTATTTTTGTAACTACCTAGACCTAACATTTGGATGTATTGAAATGAAACCATATGATTTGAATGAAAATATTTTAATAAACATTTCAAATAGGCTACATGTCGTATTAAACAGCATACAAACACTCCTAAAAAGATCAGGTGCCAGACAGGTTGCCTAAGAAGGAACAAAAATGAATGATTTAGGCTATTTTATTTGCCTTTTATTTCAAGGCTATAGCCTACAAATAAATAAATTGTGAAGCATTTGCGAGTGCAACACTCTAGGCTGGCAGGAACATTAAGCGCCCAGCATTTAACCTCTCTAGGGGTTGTGGGACGCTACCGTTCCACCTGGCCAACATCCAGTGAAATTGCAGAGCGCCAAATTCAAAAACAGAAATACTCATTATAAAAATTCATGAAACATACAAGTGTTATACATCGGTTTAAAGATTAACTTCTTGTTAATCCAACCACGGTGTCAGATTTCAAAAAGACTTTATGGCGAAAGCAAACCATGTGATTATCTGAGAACAGCGCCCAGCAGACAAATCATTACAAACAGTAACCAGCCAAGTAGACGAGTAACAAAAGTCAGAAATAGCGATAAAATGAATCACTTACCTTTGATGATCTTCATATGGTTACACTCACAAAACTCCCAGTTACCCAATAAATGTTTGTTTTATTCGATCAAGTGCCTCTTTATATCCAAAAACCTCCGTTTTGTTGGCGCGTTTTGCCTGTCACAACAGACAGACGAAAAATCCAAAAAGTACCATAAAAGTTCGTAGAAACATGTCAAACGATATTTATAATCAATCCTCAGCTTGTTTTTGTCACATACTTTTTTTTTCTTCTCTCAAAGCAGCACACCCAAACATCATTCCCCAGTCTGGGCATGGGTGCAGAGTTGTTTTTTTAGTTTTTTTTCTATTGGCAGGCCCAAAGGTTTTTAGGCCAAATAACCATATCAAAACGGAAAACTCTGAAAGAGGTAATATGTCAGCCCTATTGGGCCAAAATCAATGATAGCCTGTTGTATAGATAAAAGAACAAAGATGAACAAAACGTTTAAGAGTTCTGATTTGTTGCTTATAATTACTTTGCTACAATGACACACTTAGCTAGCTACCCACCTCAATTATTTCTGTTAGCATGTGCACATCCTGTAATTTGAAATGTGTTTAAATGGTTAATTTCACATGAGCTCCTGCACATGTTTTGAAACACATAATAATACAAAAAAGATTATCCATAAATGCCTTATTTTTAATTTATGTATTTTCTATTTTTGTTACAGATATTTGACATTCAAAAAGTTATCTACAGAAACTCATAAGCATCATACCCTCTGTTTCCAGTATTTTATATGGTCATTTAATGAGGCAAACTTTGAAAGGCAAAAAAAGAGAATGCTAGCAGAGCATGTAAGTCAGAGCACAAGCAGGCCATGCCACGATGATGAAGGGAAAATTGATGCAAGTAAGCATCAGTGATTAAATGTATAACTGTTTCCATTGCCGCCTGACAAGAAAAGACACTTGGGGCTCTATTCAATCCGTGTTCAATGCTACAGCGTGATTGAAAGTTAAAGGCAATGTTTCCACATTGGCGGAGACTACATTCCCGGTAAACGCTGCATAACCGGCTCAATCGTAAATTACCTTTACATTTCGGTGGCGCAATCAGCGACAAGATATATTGGGGGGGACAAATCATATTTTTCCCAGGATGGGGGGGGGTCGTGTCCCCCCGTCCCCCCCGGGATTTCCGCCCCTGTGTATTAGTGCCCAAATGTGTCATTTTCAACCCGTATATGGGTACGAGTGTAAAGTTCTACACACAAACAAATTATTATGAACACATAGCTAAATGATTACAAGAATACAAAGACCAATGGGAGAGGGAAATAGGTAGCCTCCTAGTATTTGCTAGCTGCTAGTATTTGCATGTCAATTAACAGATATAATTAATCTCACTGTCTAGCTAGCAACTGGCAGTACACCAGCACTTTTGTTTGCTCAACAAATAAAACAGCAGAAAATGTACTTTCGTTTTGAATCATTATTCGTGGCCAAAGGTTTAAATTGAGAAATACATTCAAGGAATGAAAGTTGACACCTAAAATGTTCGATGGAGACATGTTGGCTGGGTGGATTTGGGAGAATTGGAATGGGTAGTTGGGGGTGGAGATCCACTTCCTTTTGTGTTTCCTTTTCCTGTACATACTGAATTTTATTATTACTTCATCTGTAATAGGATAAAAATGATCAATTGTAGTTATGTACCTTTTTTAAATGTTTTGTGGCACAGGTACAACAAGAATATACTGTATATGTGTGAAATAATGAATGGAAAATATGATCTAAACGGAATATAACATTTTGATATTGTACCTGTAGCCCTCCAATGAACAAAAAACAAAAAGAATGTCTGCCACTTAAATTTCTGAATACTTTTGAGAGCAATGAGCAATAACTGGGTCACTACATGAAGAGTGCCTTTTCTGTACATTTTGGTATTTTAAGTAGAAATTGTGCACCAATATTTAATTTTAAAAGCCTGTTATATTAAACAAGTGTCGTTTAATGTAGACCACATGGAAAATTCAATACAGTGCATTCAGAAAGTATTCAGACCCCTTCCCTTTTTTCACATTTTGTTACGTTATTCTAAAATTGATTAATTCGTTTTTTCCCCCTCATCAATCTACACACAATACCCAATAATGACAAAACAAAAACGTTGTATTTTTTTATTTAGCAAATGTATTCGAAATAAAAAACAGAAACACAAAATAAAAAACAGAAATAAGTGTTATGTTTGGGCAAATCCAACACATCACTGAGTACCACTTCACATTTTGAAGCATGGTGGTGGCTGAACCATGTTATGGGTGTGCTTGTCATCGGCAAGGACTAGGGAGTTTTGTAGGATGAAAATAAACATAATAAAGCTAAGCACAGGCAAAATAACTGTGCACAAAGCCAAGCGTCAGCTGGAGTGGTGTAAAGCTCGCCGCCATTGGACTCTGGAAATGCATTCTCTGGAATGAATCACGCTTCACCATCTGGCAGTCTGAAGTCGCTCTGGATAAGAGCGTCTGCTAAATGACTTAAATGTAAATGTAAATGATGGAAAAATCAGGGTTTGGAGGATGCCAGGAGAACGCTACCTGCCCCAATGTATAGTGTCAACTGTAAAGGTTGATGGAGGAGTAATAATGGTCTGGGACTACTTTTCATGGTCCGGGCTGGGCCCCTTAGTTCCAATGATGGGAAATATTAACGCTACAGCATATAACATTCTAGACGATTCTGTGCTTCCAACTTTGTGGCAACAGTTTGGGGAAGGCCCTTTCCTGTTTCATCATGACAATGCCCCTGTGCACAAAGCGAGGTCCATACAGAAATGGTTTGTCGAGATCGGTGTGGAAGAACTTGACTGGCCTCCGCAGATCCCTGACTTCAACCCCATCGAACACCTTTGGGATGAATTGGAATGTCGACTGCGAGCCAGACCTAATCGCCCAACATCAGTGTCCGACCTCATTAATGCTCTTGTGGCTCGCAGTCGATGTAGCAATATTACAACATCTAGTGGAAAGCCTTCCCAGAAGAGTGGATGCTGTTATTTCAGCAAAGGGGGGACCAACTCCATATTAATGCCCATGATTTTGGAATGAGATGTTCGATGCCATCTAGTGTATCTGTTGGAGCCAGACCCTATTGAGGAGAAGTGAGTATACCGTTAGTGTGTGTGCATGAGAAGTGAAGCCCATCACAAAAGCCCAGATTCTTCTCTTCCCAGCCACACCTTCCACTCGTCATCAGTGGAATCTCCCTGTTTTGCATTTTCGTAATGTGGTTAATAAGATGGCTTTGATAGTCAGCTGTGTATGTACAGTATGTATCCATTTATTTTTCTTGATAGATTTACTTAGAAGGAATGCAAATTAGCTTTCTTTACGCCATGCTTGTGTACCCGTACCCCTTCCAGTCCACGAGGTACTGAAGGCCCCTCGCCCGACACCTCGAATCCAGTATGGATTGAACGGAGTACGCCGGGGCCCCCTCGATGTCCAAAGGGGGCGGAGGAACCTCCCGCACCTCAGACTCCTGGAGCAGACCAGCCACCACCAGCCTGAGGAGAGACACATGGAACGAGGGGTTAATACGGTAATCGGGGGGAAGCTGTAACCGGTAACTAACCTCGTTCAGTCTCCTTAGGACTTTAACCTGTTGGGAATAGGGGGCAGTATTTGCACGGCCGGATAAAAAACGTACCCGATTTAATCTGGTTACTACTCCTGCCCAGTAACTAGAATATGCATATAATTATTGGCTTTGGATAGAAAACACCCTAAAGTTTCTAAAACAGTTTGAATGGTGTCTGTGAGTATAACAGAACTCATATGGCAGGCAAAAACCTGAGAAGATTCCTTTCAGGAAGTGGCCTGTCTGACCATTCCTTGAGCTTCTTGACTCTGTTTATTGAAGACTGAGGATCTTTGCTGTAATGTGACACTTCCTACGGCTCCCATAGGCTCTCAGAAGGCGGGAAAAAGCTGAATGATGTAATTCCAGCCCCAGGCTGAAACACATTAGCGCTTTTGGCAAGTGCTCTATCAGAGGACAATGGGCTTAGGCGCGTGCACGAGTCGACCCCATGTTTTTATTTTCGTTCGTCTCTGAACCTAAACACAGATTTCCGGTCGGAATATTATCGCGTTTTTACGAGAAAAATTGCATAAAAATTGATTTTAAACAGCGGTTGACATGCTTCGAAGTACGGTAATGGAATATTTAGAATTTTTTTGTCACGAAATGCGTCGTGTGCGTAACCCTTATTTACCCTTTCGGATAGTGTCTTGAACGCACAAACAAAACGCCGCTATTTGGATATAACTATGGATTATTTGGGACCAAACCAACATTTGTTATTGAAGTAGAAGTCCTGGGAGTGCATTCTGACGAAGAACACCAAAGGTAATAACATTTTTCTTATAGTAAATCTGACTTTGGTGAGTGTAAAACTTGCTGGGTGTCTAAATAGCTAGCCCTGTGATGCCGGGCTATCTATTCAGAATATTGCAAAATGTGCTTTCACCGAAAAGCTATTTTAAAATCGGACATATCGAGTGCATAGAGGAGTTCTGTATCTATAATTTTTTTAATAATTGTTATGCTTTTTGTGAACGTTTATCGTGAGTAATTTAGTAAATGTTTAGTAAATTCACCGGAAGTTTGCGGGGGGGGGGTATGCTAGTTCTGAACGTCACATGCTAATGTAAAAAACTGTTTTTTGATATAAATATGAACTTTATTGAACAAAACATGCATGTATTGTATAACATAATGTCCTAGGAGTGTCATCTGATGAAGATCATCAAAGGTTAGTGCTGCATTTAGCTGTGGTTTGGGTTTATGTGACATTATATGCTAGCTTGAAAAATGGGTGTCTGATTATTTCTGGCTGGGTACTCTGCTGACATAATCTAATGTTTTGCTTTCGTTGTAAAGCCTTTTTGAAATCGGACAGTGTGGTTAGATTAACGAGAGTCTTGTCTTTAAAATGGTGTAAAATAGTCATATGTTTGAGAAATTGAAGTAATAGCATTTCTAAGGTATTTGAATAACGCGCCACAGGATTCCACTGGCTGTTACGTAGGTGGGACGATTTCGTCCCGCCGACCCTAGAGAGGTTAAATGGCTCCACAAACCGCGGCCCCAGCTTCCGGCAGGGCAGGCGGAGGGGCAGGTTTCGGGTCGAGAGCCAGACCCAGTCCCCCGGCGCGAACACCGGGGCCTCACTGCGGTGATGGTCTGCGATGGCCTTCTGGCGCAGCACGGCCCGCTGGAGGTGAACATGCGCGGTGTCCCAGGTCTCCTCCGTGCGCCTGAATCAGTCGTCCACCGCAGAAACCTCGGTCTGACTCTGATACCAAGGCGCCAGAACGAGCTGGTACCCCAGTACGCACTGGAAGGGCGAGAGGTTAGTGGAGGAGTGGCGGAGCGAGTTCTGAGCCATCTCGGCCCAGGGCACGAATGCCGCCCACTCCCCCGGCCAGTCCTGACGATAAAACCGCAGAAACCTACCCACATCCTGGTTCACTCTCTCCACCTGCCCATTACTCTCGGGGTGAAAACCCGAGGTAAGGCTGATCGAGACCCCCAGACATTCCATGAACGCCCTCCAGACCCTCGAAGTGAACTGGGGACCCCGATCAGACACTATATCCTCAGGCACCCTGTAGTGCCGGAAGACGTGTGTAAACAAGGCCTCCGCAGCCTGTAGGGCTGTAGGGAGACCGGGCAGAGGAAGGAGATGGCAGGACTTGGAAAAACGGTCCACAACGACCAGGATCGTGGTGTTACCCTGTGAGAGAGGAAGATCGGTGAGGAAATCGACCGACAGATGCGACCAAGCCCGTTATTGAACAGGTAAGGGGTGTAACTTACCTCTGGGCAGGTGCCTAGGAGCCTTACACTGGGCGCACACCGAGGAGGAGGAAACATAAACCCTCACGTCCTTTGCCAAGGTGGGCCACCAGTACTTCCCAATCAGACAGCGCACCGTCCGACCGATGCCAGGATGACCAGAGGAGGGTGACGTGTGGGCCCAATAGATCAACTGGTCACGGACAGCAGATGGAACGTACAGACGCCCAGCGGGACACTGGAGGGGAGCGGGCTCTGCACGTAACGCCCGCTCAATGTCCGCCACCAGCTCCCATACTATCGGCGCCACCAGGCAGGAGGCCGGGAGTATGGGGGTAGGATCCATGGGCCGCTCCTCTGTGTCATACAGCCGGGACAGTGCGTCTGCCTTAACATTCTGGGAACCTGGTCTGAAAGAAAGGGTGAAAACAAAACGGGTAAAAAACATGGCCCACCTTGCCTGACGAGGATTCAGTCTCCTCGCTGCCCGGATGTACTCCAGGTTGCGGTGGTCCAGATGAGGATTCAGTCCAGATGAGAAAAGGGTGTTGAGCCCCCTCAAGCCAATGTCTCCACGCCTTCAACGCCTTGACCACAGCCAACAGCTCCCGGTCTCCCACATCATAGTTTGGCTCCGCCGGGCTGAGCTTCTTCGAGAAGAAGGCACAGGGGCGGAGCTTCGGTGGAGTACCCGAGCGCTGAGAGAGCACGGCTCCTATCCCAGCCTCGTACGCGTCCACCTCCACCATGAATGCCAAAGAGGGATCCGGATGGGCCAGCACGGGAGCTGGCCCATCCAAGAGCCCTTTTCGCCTCAGCCGACCACTGCAAACGCACCGGGCCCCCCTTCAGCAGTGAGGTAATGGGAGCTGCTACCTGACCAAAACCCCGGATAAACCTCTGGTAGTAATTGGCAAACCCTAAAAAATGCTGCACCTCCTTTACCGTGGTGGGAGTCGGCCAATTACGCACGGCTGAAATGCGGTCACTCTCCATCTCCACCCCTGAGGTGGAAATGCGGTATTCTTGGAAGGAGACGGAATGCTGGAAGAACAGGCATTTCTCAGCCTTGACATACAGGTCATACTCCAACAGTCGACCAAGCACCTTGCGCACCAAGGACACATGCTCGGCGCGTGCAGCGGAGTATATCAGAATGTCATCGATATACACCACTACACCCTGCCCATGCAGGTCCCTGAAAATCTTGTCCACAAAGGCTTGGAAGACTGACGGAGCATTCATCAACCCGTACGGCATGACGAGGTACTCATAATGCCCTGAGGTGGTACTGAACGCTGTCTTCCACTCGTCTCCCTCCCGGATACGCACCAGGTTGTAAGCGCTCCTGAGATCTAGTTTAGTGAAGAAGCGCGCCATGTGCATTGACTCAATCGCTGTGGCCATGAGAGGTAGCGGGTAACTGTACTTCACAGTGATCTGGTTAAGGGCTCGATAGTCAATATACGGGCGCAGACCTCCCTCCTTCACAAAAAAGAAACTCGAGGAGGCGGGTGAAGTGGAGGACCGAATGTACCCCTGATGCAGAGATTCGGAGACATATGTCTCCATAGCCGCCGTCTCCGCCTGTGGCAGGGGATACACCTGACTCCTGGGAAGTGCGGCGTCTACCTGAAGGTTTATTGCACAATCCCCCCCGACGATGGAGTGGTAATTGAGTCGCATTCTTCTTAGAGAAGGCAAGAGCCAAATCGGAATATTCGGGGGGAATGCGCACGGTGGAGACCTGGTCTGGACTTTCCACCATAGTAGCACCATTGGAAACCCCCAAACACCTCCCCGAGCACTCTCGCGACCACCCCGTGAGAGCCCTCCATTGCCATGAAACAGTGGGGTCATGACAGGCTAACGAGGGAAGGCCTAGCACCACGGGAAACGCAGGAGAGTCAATGAGGAAGAGACTGATTCTCTCCCTGTGACCCCCCCTGCGTCACCATGACCAAAGGAGTGGTGGCCTCCCTGATAAAGCCGGACCCTAATGGTCGACTGTCCAACGCGTGAACTGGAAAGGGCCTAACCACTGGAACAATGGGGATCCTGTCACAAAATCCTTCGTTGTGTTGCAGGGAAGACCAAAATGCAGCGGAGTTGTGGATACTCATATTTTAATTAACAAAAAAAGAGTAAAGCATCCACAGGAAATAATGAACACGACAGCAGCAACAGTTTGCAGGCTAAAAACGCAGTGCAAAACAACCACCCACAACCCCAAAGAAAAACACACACACCTATATAGGACTTCCAATTAAAGGCAACTCAACACACCTGCCTTCAATTGGAAGTCCCAATCAACAATACAAACATACCCAACACAAACATGCCACGTCCTGACCAAAACTAAAACACTAGCTCCATCTGCTGGTCAGGACGTGACAGATCCCTAAACTATGGGCGAGTGCTCTGTCGATAAAATTCCCAGCCGCGCCTGAATCGACGAGCGCCTGATGCTGGGAATGCGGGGAAAACTCAGGAAAGTTGGCTTGCAAAAACAGGTGGGCAACAGAGGGCTCTGGGTGGGAATGGTGCAAGCTCACCTGGGATGACGCCAGAGCGCTCTGCCTGCTGCCTCGACCCCCAGAGGAACCAACCCGACACCGACCGGCAGTGTGACCTTTCGGCCACAGATGGTGCATGTGAAGGCCCCCCCTCCGGCCTCCCTGAGCGCAGCACCCCCCAGCTCCATAGGCACCGGAGCGGTGGTGCTGGGAGATGGAACCGACAGAACCGCGTCTGAACGTCCGCGGGTGACCACCAGGTTATCCAGCCGGATGGACAGGTCCACCAGCTGGGCAAAGGTGAGGGTGGTGTCCCTGCAGGCCAACTCCTGTCGGACATCCTCGCGCAAGCTGTAGCGATAGTGGTCGATCAGGGCCCTGTCGTTCCATCCCGCTCCGGCGGCCAGGGTCCGGAAGTCCAGGGCGAACTCCTGGGCGCTCCTTGTCCCCTGCCTCAGGTGGAAGAGACGTTCACCTGCCGCTCTACCCTTGGGCGGGTGGTCGAAGACTGCCCGGAAGCGGCGGGTGAACTCCTCGAAGTGGTCCAGCGCCGCATCTTCTTCTACCCACACGGCATTGCCCACTCCAGGGCTTTCCCCGAGAGGCACGAGACGAGGGCGGACACCCTCTCACGTCCCGAAGGAGCCGGGTGGACAGGTCCAGCTGCAGCAGGAACCCCTGTCAGCGTGCTGCCGTCCCATCAAACTCCCTGGGAAGGGCGAGACGAATCCCACTGGGACCGGGAGCAGGGGAGGTGAGTAGTGGAGATCCCTGTTGTGCTGGTGGGGGCGCTGGAGGGACTCCCTGTCTCTCCCAGCGGTCCATAGTCTGGACGACGCGGTCCATGACAGCGCCGAGATAGTGAAGCATCGCCGCGTGCTCCTGGACGCGCTCCTCTACCCCCACAACGGGGGCACCCGCTCCTGCTGACTCCATTGACAGGTGTGGAATTGTGTAACGGGGTGAGTGACTGGTTGCCGGGAAGTCAGGCGCAGGAGAGCTAGAGATGGGTGATAACAGGAGAACTTTAATATATACCCTGGCCCAAAGGCACAGGCGAGGCAGCACAAAGTACAACCACGGTAACATGAACCGGATTAAACAAAACAAACAAACCTAGGTTTGAAACAAACCTAGCGCAAGCCAGCCTGTAGCGTAACACCCTACACAAAGAACAATTCCACACACAGACATGGGGGAAACAGAGGGTAATATACATTTAGTCTGATGAGGGAATGTGAACCAGGTGTGCGGGAAAACAAGACAAAACAAATGGAAAATGAAAGGTGGAGCGGCGATGGCTAGAAGACCGGTGACGTCGACCGCCGCCCGAACATGGAGAGGGACCGACTTCAGCGGAAGTCGTGACAGCTTGTAATCCTTATTGCTCTGACATTACACACGTGCACTAGGTATTAGCTGGGTCGTTCCACCAATTAAATAGCCTACCTTTTGGGTAGTGCAACTTTGTAAAAAAAAAAAATGGTGAAAACTTGGGAGAAATGTTGAAGATAAGTGGGTTAAAATCTTCCTAGGAGTCACAGCAGTAAAACATTTTTGTGAAAATTGCACTTTAGCAAGTCTATAAAAATGTACAGTGCATTCGTAAAGTATTCAGACCCCTTGACTTTTTATTAAGTTAGACTTGTTCTAAAATTGATTAAATTGTTTTTTCCCCTCAATCTACACAATACCCCACAATGACAAAGCAAAATATTTTTATTTATTTTTTGGTGCAAATGTATTAAATATAAAAGACTGAAATATCACATTTACATAAGTATTCATACCCTTTACTCAGTACTTTGAACCGTTGGCAGCGATTACAGCCTCGAGTATTCTTGGGTATGACACTACAAGCTTGGCACACTGGTATTTGGAGTGTTTCTCCCATTCTTCTCTGCAGATCCTCTCAAGCTGTCAGGTTGGATGGGGAGTGTTGCTGCACAGCTATTTTCTGGTGTTTTCAGAGATGTTTAATTGGGTTCAAGTCCGGGCTCACTCTGTCAGTGACCATGGGGTTCTTGGTCACCTCCCTGACCAAGGCCCTTCTCCCCCAATTGCTCAGCTGTCAACCACGGAAACTTCCTTGAACTTTTACAGGTCATAGGCAAATTCTACAAACAGTTGCACAGAAAATCTCAGATAATACTAGAAATGCTAAGTACACGCATCATGATATACAGAATGAAATACTGGGTTAAACCCTCGACTCAGAACCCTTGTCTGCCATGTCCATACAAGCAGAGAGAACCAAGGCCCTGGATGTCCAGAAGATTATAGACTCGTTTGCACTGAACCACAACAAAAGCCGCATCGTCCTTCTATAAAACAACACTTGGTGAGTAACTGAAAGGCCTTTTATTTATTGACAGAGTGCCCCTGTCCGATGGTGGGAACATGATTCAATCGCGCTGATCTGGATGGAACAAGAAGACGCAGCATATTGTCAGCCTACAATGATTTTTGCAATAGAAATATAATCCCTAAGATTGTGATGATAGCCAATTCGTTTTACAAGTGTGTCCACAGTTAACAGGCATAGGTTAAATGCATTGCACTTCTCGTTGTGGCTGCACTTTGGATATTGTTCATTTCATTTCTGACGTTTTTGTCATTGCCTTGTGGTCACTTGTATTAGGCTTATAGCTATTTTGTTGAATATTCTTTGGTCAAATTCAATTAAAAACTACATTTACATCGAATGTGCTGTGTGCCATATCTGCTTTTATTGAAAAAGCGAGAACTTCCTTTTAACTCTGAAATCATGAAAATCGACTTTTCTTAGCACCCGCACGTATTGGTCAAGCCCTCCCTTAGCCCCGGGAGAGAAATAATCATTGCGCCGTGCCTGGACACACTCCAATCAGTTTCTGAGACAATTGCCCAGACTTTGTAGAGTTTAATAATGTGTAAACCATCTTTATAAAATGATCCATCAAAGGGACCAACTCTGAACCTACGTATGTCTACTGTATGTATGGGTTGCTTAAGTTACATCTCATTATATTCCCAGTATTACTTTATTAAATCTCTAGTAATCTATTATACACACATACAATACATCAGATTTTCATACTCCTCACAGAATCCATATAGAATGTTAGAAATTCTTAGGTACTCACATCCACCTATCCATGCACACAAACATTCTCCCAGCGGGGGAAAAAACGGAACTTACCCAGACACTGCCCAGCACTGTAATGGAATTCTAAATGGCTCTCTATCCTCCCAGAAACCACGGAAAAGTCCAGCATCCCAGAAACTATAGACTTGCTGCTAACATCCCGCTCTCAATACCACCCCGAGATATTCTATGATGTGCAGTGATGGACAGAACCCCAAGATAACATTATATCAATACTTATTATCCAAATTTCAATCATCTTATTATGCAAATGTCTATATATTATTTCACTTAATCCATTTTTATCACCTGCAGGAATATTTTCTTACTTCTATCGGTGGATTTGGTTTATAGCTTTCACATATGTACCTAACTATTTTAAACCATTGCATATCATTAACTTATCTACTAATTGTTATTTCTCTCAGGCTCACACAGAACCTTAATGATCACCCACACAGGAGTGATGAAATGCTCACACAGAACATTACTAAATAACCATCCACCCAGGAATGGTCAGATGTCCACACAGAACATCGTTGAATGGTTACCCACACAGAGTCAACCTACCTCGCCCACACAGAATGATTTTACAAAGATTACCCACACAGGATTTCAAACCCTGTCTATATGAACAGGGAAACCCATAACATTATCAAAATATTACCCAAATATAAAAATGTCATTATTATTATTAGTTTCCTGCACTCTAGTTTCTCGTTCAATACCTTAACCTCACCAGTCCTACTGTGATCAAGCCAGTACCACAGATCTGGACTTTTGGTAGCCCGCAACTGGCTAAGTAACAATCATGTCCAAGGATACCTCACTTAAGAACACTCTTATCAACTCAACTCAGTTGCCCCAGCTGTGGCCCTCTTAAGGAAGACCTTGGTCTGAGCGTACACTCAACAGGAGCTTTTATGTTTTTCTTATCTTTATTTTTTCTTATCTTATCATCACTTATTGACAGATTGTCCACTCCGACATCAATGTTCAATTAATGTTTATTTAGTACTATCAATTCCGTGCACTTTCAAGTTCAATTATTGTAAGAAACCAGTCTCACCCTTAATCCATTTCTGCTCGAAATGATGTATTTATTCATCTGATGTTCCCAGCCAGGTGGGGATCCGATCTGCTCCGAATAGTGGAGTATGGCTTTCCCCAGCTGCATCTAATGTAACTCCCCGTGCACAGTTAACCTGAATTTCACTGGGAACAATGAGAAAAATGAAGTTCATTCATCGTTGCCAAAATTGTCATGAAATTATTCTAATCAAAATGAAATTACATTTCTTAAAAACAAGTTAACTTTATTATGTAATTACTGAAATAATGGAGCTTGTCAACCACCCTTCCGTATGTGATTCGTTGAGAGCCCAACCAGCAGGACTAAGCCACAACATTTTACAGCACAGTCCATCCTCCTGGATGTTCATGACAAATCACAGATGAGAGAATTTATACAAAGGTACATTTTGCTCTCATGCAACAGACATCAAGATTTACATGGCGCCAAATATCTGTCTCTAGTTCATTTGCTGCTTGCTTGTACAAAAATACTAATGTATCCTAGAATACTAAATCCTTTCTTTAAAGAAACTGGAGATTGAAGGAAGGATTACTTTATCCTATCCCAGGTATTCCTTAAAGAGGTGGGGTTTCAGGTGTCTCCGGAAGGTGGTGATTGACTCCGCTGTCCTGGCGTCGTGAGGGAGCTTGTTCCACCATTGGGGTGCCAGAGCAGCGAACAGTTTTGACTGTTGAGAGTGATTTATTTCAGCTTTTATTTCTTTCATCACATTTCCAGTGGGTCAGAAGTTTACATACACTCAATTAGTATTTGATAGCATTGGCTTTAAATTGTTTAACTTGGGTCAAATGTTTTGGGTAGCCTTCCACAATCTTCCCACAATAAGTTGTGTGAATTTTGTCCCATTCCTCCTGACAGAGCTGGTGTAACTGAGTCAGGTTTTAGGCCTCCTTGCTCGCACACGGTTTTTCAGTTCTGCCCACACATTTTCTATGGGATTGAGGTAAGGGCTTTGTGATGGCCACTCCAATACCTTGACTTAAGCCATTTTGCCACAACTTTGGAAGTATGCTTGGGATCATTGTCCATTTGGAAGACCCATTTGCGACCAAGCTTTAACTTCCTGACTAATGTCTTAAGATCAGAAATAATCTGTCTGTAAACAATTGTTGGAAAAATTACTTCTGTCATGCACAAAGTAGATGTCCTAACCGACTTGCCAATAGTATAGTTCATTTGTTAACAATACATTTGTGGAGTGGTTGAAAAACGAGTTTTCATGACTCCAACCTAAGTGTATGTAAACTTCCGATTTCAACTGTATGTGTGGGGTACAGAGATGAGGTAGTCATTAAAAAATCATGTTAAACACTATTATTGCACACAGAGTGAGTCCATGCAACTTAATCCAGGATCAGATCAATCTGGCTGTTTTTGAGGCAGTACATCAGAAAACAATTGGATAGGATGTCTCAAAAGTTGGAGCCAAATGTGTAGGTAGGAAACAGAAACTGAAACAGAACCCGCTAACAGCAGATAGAGGTTACTCACGTGATTCTATGAACTAATCGGCACATTCAATGGATTGAAAATTATGGGGGGGGGGTACGTTTATTACTGAACATGTATCTAACTTGAAAGTCTTCTTGTCTGAACTGGAGAGGTGGATCCATAGACCAGTCACTCTTCATGAACACACAGCTGGGTACAGGTGATTCTGGTCTCTCCTGCTGAAGCCTGATTAAAACAACATATTTAGCTAGAAGTCTTATGTATTGTGGTTATTTAGTTAATCCCGAATTGAGACATTGAAATTAGAAATTGATGTGATTTGCTTTGAATTCATTGCAAATGGCAGTCCACTTTTGTTACAGGCATAAGCTTGGATATTTTTTATTCACTGCAATAACGCATCACCGGGTGCAAACTACCTGCCCTCCAGGTGCCCTCCAGGACACCTACACCACCCGATGTCACAGGAAGGCCAAAAAGATCATCAAGGACAACAACCACCTGAGCCACTGCCTGTTCACCCCGCTATCATCCAGAAGGCGATGTCAGTACAGGTGCATCAAAGCTGGGACCGAGAGACTGAAAAAACAGCTTCTATCTCAAGGCCATCAGACTGTTAAAGGGTCTGATGACCTTGACAGACACTTTAATAATGGAAAAATTGATGCAATCAATTTATCACTAGCCACTTATATATATATATATATATATATAAAATGTTTACTTACCCTACATTACTCATCTCATATGTATATACTGTACTCTATACCATATACTGCATCTTGCCATCTTGATGTAATGTATCACTAGCCACTTTAAACAATGCCGCTTTATGTTTTCATACCCTACATTACTCATCTCATATGTATATACTGTACCCTATACCATCTACTGCGTCTTGCCTACGCCATTCGGCCATCACTCATTCATATATTTTTATGTACATATTCTTATTCATTCCTTTACACTTGTGTGTGTATATAAGGTAGTTGTTGTGTAATTGTTAGGTTATATTACTTGTTAGATATTACTGCATGGTCGGAACTAGAAGCACAAGCATTTCGCTACACATGCATTAACACCTGCTAACCATGTGTATGTGACAAATACATTTGATGTGATGTATTATTTCATCTTCTGCATTGTTTGATTTTATTCTTTGCTCCAATCCATGCTCATACAGTACATGCAGTGCTTGAATATTGAGATCCATCCCATGTTTCTGAAGCAACCTCAGGTCATAACCACCTGTACATAGGCTAGTTAAGGATCAATGGAGAAGACTGGAGGTAGAAGAAACATATCCCTGCTGTTTCCTTAGGTGAGAAGCAGTTACCATAGAAAAAGCATGCAGGTTTTGTTTTTTTAGGTGTTATTTCTTACATTACTAGGCCAGAAAAATGTTTGTGTTATTACATGCAACCTGGAAGAACTTTTGGATATCAGCGCGGCGGTAACTCACCAGAATTACCAGCATTACGACCAGGAATACGACTTTCCCGAATCGGATCCTTTGTTCGTACCCCCAAGGGCAATTGAACTGATTCCAGAGGCTGACCCAAAGAATTGACGGCATAGAAGAGGTACTCGGAGTGCACTTCTAGTCCGACTCAGGAGGCGAGCACACCACCCACCGCTTCCGCTCTCTCTCCCGCAGATTGGGAGAGGGATGGAGTTGAACAGTTTTGTAACGGTCGTAAATACCTTGCAGAAACTCTGCCTTTGGGTTCTGCAGGATTGAGGGGAAAGAACCCTTTTGTAACAAAGACTTTTTTCCCACCAATACTCCATCATCCAAAAGTGGAGAAAGAAACAATATTTCTAATATAAATAATGTTGGAAATGGTGGGGGGGGGGGCTTAAAGAACAATCATGTCGAATTCGTTACTAATTTGTGATGTAACCAAACTGGGAATACCTGTTCACATTTTCAAACAGTCCATTTATATTTTACAACATTTGGGTGAGGTTTTTACTCACCTGAGTAGCCTCGTTTCACTGCCAAAAATATAATTAAACCATCTAGTGTTCAGCGAAATAACAACACAATGTCAAATACAGGTAGCCTAGTCAAATAATGAACATCCAATCACATTAACCGTTACTCTCTCGCGGGAATTCCACTAACGGTCTGTATGTAGCCAAACGTAACTGCAGCTCATTCTGTTTGCTCGAAAATTGATAAATGCTTAAAACAAAGTACGGCACGCGTCCATAGAGACACATACCAGCTCTACTGGAAGTACTGCTACTACCAGCAGTACTATAACCTGCACCTGTCGATGACATAAGCTGTTCTGCTTCCACGAGCACATCCAATATTAGCATCAGTAATTCTACATTTGTTGTTAGCCCAGCTAGCATGGACACTGACAGTTGTGAATCTGATGCAGCTGAAGAGCTACTGCCCCCTTACCCAGGAAATCACCGAACAGCAGACAGGGATGTTGGACCATCGAAGAGGCACAAATATGATGAGACCTACCCTAATCAGAAACTGTGGCTACATGGCAGCATTCGCGCCAAACTGAAAGTGCGAACCACTGCATTAAACCATGGCAAGGTGACTGGGAATCTGGCAGAATACAAACAGTGTAGTTTTTCACTCCATAAGGCAATCAAACAGGAAAAACGTCAGTATAGAGACAAAGTGGAGTCCCAATTCAACGGCTCAGACACAAGACGTATGTGGCAGGGTCTACAGACGACCACGAACTACAAAAGGAAAACCAGCCACGTTGCAGACACTGACATCTTGCTTCCGGACAAGCTAAACACCTTCATTGCCCGCTTTGAGGATAACACAGTGCCACCAATGCGGCCCACTACCAAGGACTGTGGGCTCTCCTTCTCCATAGCTGACGTGAGTAAGTCATTTAAGCTTGTTAACCCTCACAAGGCTGCCGACCCAGACGGCATCCCTAGCCGCGTCCTCATTTATGTGCAGACCAGCTGGCTGGTGTATTTACGGACATATTCAATTTCTCCTTATCCCAGTCTGCTGTCCCCACATGCTTCAAGATGTCCACCATTGTTCCTGTATGCAAGAAAGCAAAGGTAACTGAACCAAATGACTATTGCCCTGTAGCTCTCTCGTCTGTCATCATGAAGTGCTATGAGAGACCAGTCAAGGATCATATTACCTCTACCTTACCTGACACTCTAGACCCACTTCAATTTGCTTACCGCACCAATAGATCCACAGATGATGCAATCGCCATCGCACTGCACACTACCCTATCCCATCTGGACAAGAGGAATACCTATGTAAGAATGCTCTTAATTGACTATAGCTTAGTATTCAACACAATAATACCCTCCAAGCTCATCATTAAGCTCAAGGCCCTGGGTCTGAACCCCGCCTTATGCAACTGGGTCCTGGACTACCTGACGGGCCCCCCCAGGTGGTGAAGGTAGGAAACAGCACCTCCACTACGCTGATCCTCAACACTGAGGCCCCACAAGGGTGCGTGCTCAGCCCCCTCCTGTATTCCCTGTTCACCCATGACTGCGTGACCACGCACATCTCCAACTCAATCATCAAGTTTGCAGACGACACAACAGTAATAGGCTTGATTACCAACAATGACAAGACAGCCTACAGGGAGGAGGTGAGGGCTCTGGGAGGAGATGATTGTGGACTTCAGGAAACAGCAGAGGGAGCACCCCCCTATCCACATCGACGGGATCACAGTGGAGAAGGTGGAAAGCTTCAAGTTCCTCGGCGTATGTAACCGATGTGAAATGGCTAGTTAGTTAGCGGTGGTGCGCGCTAATAGCGTTTCAATCAGTGACGCAACTCGCTCTGAGACTTGAAGTAGGGTTTCCCCTTGCGTCGCAAGGGCCGTGGCTTTTGTGGCGCGATGGGTAACGATGCTTCGTGGGTGTCAGTTGTTGATGTGTGCAAGGGTCCCTGGTTCGAGCCCGGGTTGGGGTGAAGAGAGGGACGGAACCTACACTGTTACACGTACACATCACTGACAAACTGAAATGGTCCACCCACACAGACAGTGTGTTGAAGAAGGTGCAATAGCGCCTCTTCAACCTCAGGAGGCTGAAGAAATTTGGCATGGCACCTTACACTCTCACAAACTTTTACAGGTGCACAATTGAGAGCAACCTGTCGGGCTGAAACACTGCCTGGTACGGAAACTGCACCGCCCGCAACCGCAGGGCTCTCCAGAGGGTGGTGCGGTCTGCCAAACTCATCACCGGGGGAAAACTACCTGCCCTCCAGGACACCAGCAGCACCCGATGTCACAGGAAGGCCAAAAAGATCATCAAGGACAACAACCACGCGAGCCGCTGCCTGTTCACCCAGCTATCATCCAGAAAGCGAGGTCAGTACAGGTTCATCAAAGCTTTGGACCGAAAGACTGAAAATCAGCTTCTATCTCAAGGCCATCAGACTGTTAAATAGCCATCACTAGCACATTAGAGGCTGCTACCTGTATACATGGACTTGAAATGACTGGCCACTTTAATGAATGGAACACTAGTCACTTTAATAATGTGTACATATTTTGCATTACTCATCCCATATGTATATACTGTATTCCATTCTACTGTATCTTAGTCTATGCCGCTCTGACATTGCTCATCCATATATTTATATATTCTTCATTCCATTCCTTTACTTATATTTGTGTGTATTGTGTGTATTGTTGTGAAATTCTTAGATATTACTTGTTAGATATTACTGCACTGTTGGAAATAGAAACACAAGCATTTCGTTTCACCCGCAAAAACATCTGCTAAACACGTGTTTGTGATCAATAAAATTTGATTGATTTGATTTGAGATAGGGATACTTGATTCTGTTCTGTCTGAAGATGTCACTATTGTACAGACTACTGAGGGGCTACATATATTCAATAAAAAGTATCTGATACAACCTGACGTACAACATGGGGGCGAGGCTTCAAGTGGAACATAACAAATGAAGAGCTCCATTCGTCTGTCAGCCCACTCTTTCCATAAGAGAGAGTAGGCATATTATATTGTTTTATGTATTGTCGTCATTGAGATGTGAGACATATTGCATATAGGCCTACGGAAGCCGAGGAGAGACGAAATATTTTGTCACCACCCGCGGGATGGCGACTGAAGAATGTCAGACAGGCGTGAGTGGTGGACATAGAGTGATAGAAAGTCGTTATGTCCTACATATGCCAACTTAACATTTTCTGCAAGGTATTTCAAAACTATTAATTTCCTTTGCGTAAATCATCCTGGAGTCTCCAAAGGATTCCTGAAGAAGGCACGCAGAACAGAAGCAAGTTTTTAAACCATGGCCTGAAATGATGAGCTAATCAGCCTATACAGTTGAACTCAAATGCATTACGTTAAGTTTTTTCCAACAAAACGATACTTTTTTAAAACATTTTCTTTCTTAGATTATTTAATGTGGTATTTTCTGTAATTAAGTTATTAGTTACTATAATGTCCCATCAACTGCCGTAGGCTATTTTGTGTTACGAAATGGACATTCTATAAAATGTTATTGCTTTAGTTTAGCCTATTTAATTGCTTTGAAATCGTTAGGAGGCAGTGGCATTTTGACAAATTATTCTAATCATCCTTGACCGCATCAGTGGGGCAATGCGTGAGTATAAAGTCGTGGTCCTCGGCAGCGGAGGTGTTGGCAAGTCTGCTCTCACCGTGCAATTTGTGACCGGGAGCTTCATAGAGAAGTATGACCCGACAATTGAAGATTTTTATCGAAAGGAGATCGAGGTGGATTCCTCCCCGTCGGTGCTGGAGATTCTGGACACTGCTGGGACAGAGCAGTTTGCTTCTATGAGAGACCTTTACATCAAGAACGGCCAGGGCTTCATAATAGTCTACAGTCTGGTCAACCAACAGAGTTTCCAAGACATCAAGCCAATGAGAGATCAGATCATCAGAGTTAAAAGGTGATTTCTGAGTTTGATATTAATTCCCCGACTGTGTCACTACATTGAAAGTTAATTTGGAACACGATCAGAGTCATGGCCAATGGCCCTATTGAAATCAATGAATATAGGCTATATTCTAGAAAATTCTAATGGTCTAGTAATTACTCTAGTTTATTCCACTACTAATTGCAAATTTGTGTGTGTGTGTGTGTGTGTGTGTGTGTGTGTGTGTGTGTGCGTGTGTGCGTGCGTGCACGTGTGTGTGATTTGATTCCTTTGGATCGATAATACTTGAGCAGGGCTGGGCTCACATCTGCTTAGTTTTATCTTGGACATGTGGAACCAAACAAGCTTCCTGTTCTTTGAGGAGATATTATCTGATTCATCCAGGTCATGTGTTAGTCATGAAAGTCTAGCTGTTCTTCACCTGTACTCTATTGCCCAGAAGTCCTGTGGTTTGATGTTGGACTTCTAGCTAGATTGGAGAACCCATACGAAACCTGAACAGGTCAGAGCATAGGCCATCATTCAGATTGTCCCACATACAGTTCCTTCAGAAAGTATTCACACCATTTCACTTGTTCCACATTTTGTTGTGTTACAAAGTGTGATTCAAATTGATTTAATTGTCATTTTTGTCAATTATCTACACAAAGTACACAGCAATGTCAAAGTGGAAGAATTTGTTTTTATAAAAAAAAATGTATTAATGAAAAACACAAATATATCTTGATTAGATAAGTATTCACCCCCCTGAGTCAATACATGTTAGAATCACCTTTGGTACAGCGGTGAGTCTTTTTGGGTAAGTCTCTAAGAGCTTTGCACACCTGGATTGTACAATATTTGCTCATTATTCCTTTTAACATTCTTCAAGCTCTGTGAAGTTGGTGTTTGATCATTGCTAGACAGTCATTTTCAAGTCTTGCCATAGGTTTTCATGCAGTTTTAAGACAAAACTGTAACTACATTCAATTTCCTCTTGGTAAGCAACTCCAGTGTAGATTTGGCTTTATGTTTTAGGTTATTGTCCTGCTGGAAGGTGAATTCAACTCCCAGTATCTGTTGGAAAGCAGACTGAACCAGGTTTTCCTCTAGGATTTTGCCTATGACAAGCATACCCATACCATGATGCAGCCACCACCATGCTCGAAAATATGAAGAGTGTTACTCAGTGATGTGTTTGGATTTGCCCCAAACTTAATGCTTTTATTAAGGACAAAAGGTACATTTCTTTGCCACATTTTTTACTTTAGTGCCTGGTTGCAAACAGGATGCATGTTTTTGAAAATGTTTATTCTGTACAGGCTTCCTTCTTTTCACTCTGTCATCCAGGTGTAACGTCCGTCGTTAGAGTGAGACCAAGGCGCAGCGTGGTTTGGGTTCATCATATTTTAATATAAACGGTGAACCAGCAAAAACAATAAACAAGATGCAACACAACGGACAAACAGTTTCGCAGGCTACTAATAGCAATGCAAAATCAACTTCCCACAAAAGACAGGTGGAAAAAGGGCTACCTAAGTATGGCTCTCAATCAGCGACAACGATGTACAGCTGTCCCTGATTGAGAGCCATACCAGGCCAAAACAAAGAAATACAACACATAGATAGGGAACATAGCATGAACATAGAACTAGAAAATATAGAACATACATCAAAACCCTGAAACACACAAAACAAACACCCCCTGCCACGCCCTGACCAAACTACAATAACAAATAACCCCTTTTACTGGTCAGGACGTGACACTAGGTTAGTAATATGGAGTAACTACAAGGATGCTGTTCCATTCTCAGTTTTCTACTACCACAGCCATTAAGCTCTGTAACCATTTTAAAATCATCATTGGCCTCATGGTAAAATCCCTGTGCGGTTTCCTTCCCTGTATCTTTGTAGTGACTGGGTGTTTTAATACACCATCCAAAGCCTAATTAATAATTTCACCATGCTCAAAGGGATATTCAGTGTCTGTATTTATTGATTTTTTAACCCATCTACCAGTCGGTGTCCTTCTTTGCGATAATAATGTATTATCTTTACATCTGAACTTATTTGGGCTTGTCATAACAAAGGGGTTAAATACTTATTGACTCAAGACATTTTAGCTTTTCATTTTGTATTAATTTGTAAATAAATTCTAAAAACGAAATTTTACCTTGACATTATGGGATATTGTCTGTGTAGAACAGTGACACAAAATCAAAATTTAAAATTCAGCCTGTAACACAACAAAATGTGGAAAAAGTCAAAGGGTGTGAATACTTTCTGAAGGCGCTGTAGGTCATCTCCATACCAATGTAGACCTGGTCCAGAATAGCCGTTTCCCTCCTCCCTGGCAACTCATTTAGGAGGTACTGTATCTTTGTAACCAGAGATGTTAGACACGATGGTTTAGAGAAAAGCCCAGGAAAAAATCCAGGTCCTAGATATTGGCAATAACCTGTCCTGCTCAGATTACATGATCAAGAAAAATGAATGTCCCCTACTCAAAGTTTCACTCTGTTAGTTGAAACAAGTGAGACGATGAAGTGGCAAAGGCAAATCAGATGCCTGATTCACACTATAGGGCCAAAGCGAACCAAACTTTACTGGCCATCCCAGTACAGCTCGGGTTGGTTTTGCTTGGTTTAGCTTCTGTTTTCCAGCCTGTCATTACTAAGATGCATAGTACTCCTCCGTTGTAAAATGTCCCCTGGATACAGATCTAGGATCAGCTTCCCTCCCACAGGCCTAATCTTAACCATTAGTGTGGAAAATGCTAAACTGAACCAAGATCAGCATCTAGGGGAAACGTCACTCTACTCCCATTAGCTAACTCCAGAAAGTGGCTTTTACAGTACTTTTACTGCCTCACAAAACCCATTATTGCTGAGCCAGCGAGCAGAAGTGGACTATATCCTCACTCACCACAACTGTGATTTGGAAGCCAAGGAAACATCAGGCCTCCATTAGTGAGAAGGCACATTGCTTGCTGTTTGGGGTTTTAGGCTGGGTTTCTGTACAGCACTTTGAGAATATCAGCTGATGTACGAAGGGCTATATAAAAATAAATTTGATTTGATTTGATTTGATAACCTAACGCCACGTTTGACTCCTAGCAGCGGAATCCTCGGAACTAGGGGGGATCCAAGAGTGAGGTAATTTGGGCTCTGTGTGTGTGTGTGTGTGTATGTATGTGTGTGTGTGTGTGTGTGTGTGTACCTTCAACTCTTGCTACAGCACCCAACCAAATAACCAAATAAATAACTGTATCGTGTATATTGTTTCGGAAATCCAACCTGGGTGTGCTCCAACTTGATCTTGACGATTTCCTCGCATGAATGTGAAGGATAATGAGTCGATCGACCTGTGTTTTCAAAGCACTTCAGATGGGTTTCACGCTGCACTGATGCTGTGTTTAATAGCAAGAGAGGAACAACATCACAGGCTTAAGTGTAGTCATTTGTGCAATGGGGTGTGGTCTCAAACTACACTTCTAAGGAGGGACATGTGACTGAAGTTCTGAAGTTCTGACGTTTAACCCACGTCCTGGCTCAACGTGGTGGTGGTGGGGTTAATTAGCAAAATGTTTGGTACCCACAGGGTCCTGCATGGCTCAGTTGGTAGAGCACAGAACTTGCAACACCAGGGTTGTGGGTTTGATTCCCATGGGGGACCAGTATGAAAATGTATGCACTCAATACTGTAAGTCTATCTGGATACATTTTTCTAAAAAGACAAAAATGGGTATTGGTCACCATGATTTAGAGAACATAAACATAGGCTATGAAATAGAATACAAACCAATACTTGTAGCTATGTTTTAGAAGTACTGGGACTCAATTTGAAAAGTATCACAAATAGCCTGTTTTTGACAATGTAGACCCATTTTTAATGCCTCATTCCCCGGTTTGCCATAGAGCTTTAAAGTTCCAGGAAGGAACATTATTTAGTTCAAGTTACTGTTATGGTTCATGTTGAATGCACTGATTTGCCTTGTTTTTTTTGTTGTTGTCAAAAACTATATGTGGCCTTTTGTTGTGTTGTGTTGTGTTTAGTTTTTATAAGTTATAACCAGAATGACTCCCTACCCCGCATGTGAAGACACGCACACGTACACAGCCCAGCAGCAGCAACACAGTGTGGGAAGTCCGTCATCACAGCATCTCTTGGGACTCCACATCCATTTTGTTCTTATTTTCCCTAGCTCTCCCTCAGTACTCCAAAGGAACATCTATCTAAGTACTGTATGTTAGCTTAGCCACCATAAGGTTACAGGATTGGGAAAGCCACAATCTGGTATTTGTGTTTCATCCCAACTGCAGTTATTTTCTTCAAGAATCAATGGGGATATATCATTAAAGGTCCAATGCAATCATTTCTATCTCAATAATCTCTAACCATTTCTGGGTAAAAATGAAGTACCTTACTGTGATTGTTTTCAATTGAGATGATCAAAAATAAACAAAAATAGCTTCTTCGTAAAAAACAATTTAAGCAAGAATTTTGCTAGGACTGTCTGGGATAGGTCTGCGTGAGGGACCTAATTGGAGGAGCCTAATGGGAGGGATATGTAACCTTAAAACTAGCTGTTATTGGCAGAAAGGTTGAAAACTCAATCATTTGTTATTGATCTATTAACTTGACGTTGCCAGGCAAGCCAAAACTGCATCCATGCAAAACAAGCTGACATTACAGGCAGCCTTTTAAACAGCTCTCACACTAAAAAGGTATTATCATCATTGTTACAATTTCACAGAATTAATCCAACATCATAGTGTGGAACTATATATAAAACACAGAAAAAGCATGTATTTCACTGCACTGCCCCATTAATTTGAATGACCAAACATTTCTTGCAGATGTCTTGCCTGCAAAAAAATTGCATGCAAATATCCTAGATTGCACTTTTACTTAACGACAGATGAGTACAATGAAACAATGAAACAACAGCAGCTCAAGGCTTGGGGGGGCATCGTGCTGGAGAGGGCGCATGCTCTGAAGTCATTTGTGTAATTGCACTGTGCTTTAGGAAGCTGGTGTAGGTGTGGTGGATAAGGGAGCAGGTAGCCATAGGGCTGACGCTCCTTCAGGCGAAACGAAGAATGGAAATGCCTTTCAAAAACACCGCACTTTTCTTGTTGTGTCTTTGGTTAGACCAGGGAAAACAGTCTCAGACACAGCCTGCAGCCAGAAAGTGTCATGATCAGTTAGTTGAAAGTGTTCTCTTAGTGCAACATTTGCTTGCAGATCAATCAGTTCCATCTGTAGAGATCCAGCATGTGCCCACTTGAAGGTCTGTGTCACCTCCTTTGAAAACCCCCTGACATCTGTGATGAGGAATGGATTCTCAATTAGAAGAACGAGCTGTTGTCCAAGGCTGACACTGTCAAAGCGATTTCTGAAGTTTCCAATCAGCTCATCTATGAAGTCAGCATGAGGAGGAACATCTCTTTCACCCTGAATCTGTTCCTGCACTTTTGGGAAGTGTGCTCCGTCTCCTTGAAGAGCTTCCTTGAACACTTCCAGTTTCCTCTGGAAGGAGCAGACAGATGTCATCAAATCACTAACTGAATTGTTCTTGCCCTGTAGTTTCACGTTGAGCTCATTAAGGTGTGATGTCTGCCAAAAAAGCAACAACATCCATTTTGCTCTCGTCTTGCAAAAAAAGTAAAACCTTTGTTGCCTTCTGACTGTTGAGCTGTACTAGGAAAGCTGTTATTTCTTTTCAAATGGACCAAAAGCGTTCCAACACCCTGCCTTTACTGAGCCATCTTACATTGTTGTGCAGCAGTAGGTCATTTGCATTTGCCTCAACTTCTTTCAGGAATTCTCTCAGCATGCGATGTTGATGAGATGAGGATGCCCTGAGGAAGTTGATGAGTTTCATCATTGCATTCATCACTTCAGCATACTCTTCTGACAGATTGGCGCACAGGACAGACTGAATGATGCGGTGGTAAGCTGTGAGATCAGGGTTGTCCTCTTTCAGCCGTGCCACAGCTCCTCTCTCTCTTCCTGTCATGGCAGGGGCCCCGTCTGAGGTGATGGAGACCACTTGTTTTAGATCTATCCCCCTCTTTCTCAGCATCTCCTTTATGGCCACGTATATGTCCTTTCCTCTTGTATGCGTCTCGAGTGGTGTTACACCTAGCAGGTCTTCACAGAATTCCTTCTTCTCTGTGTGGTAAAATATAATATACACCAGAAGCTGGGCGTTATCACTCACCTCAGTAGATTCATGCTAATGCTATGCGTGGTGCACTCCGAATAGCTTCATCAAGCTGTGTTAATACATCCTGTTTTAGTATTTCACTCTTTCTTGCTGTTGTTGTACATGACATTGGGATTTGCGTGATCTTTTCACACAGCTCGTCTTTTTGTTTACTGTCAAGTTTCAGCAACAGCATTCATGCACTCCATCACCACTCCCCCGTCAGTAAATGGCTTTTGGTGTTGACCCAAAATCCTCAACACACACGCACACAAGGGTGCGTGCACAGCCTTCAGCTGTGCCTCATGTTCCTCCATGACTGTGTGGCCACGCACGCCTTCAACTCAATCCTCAAGTTTGCAGATGACACAACAGTAGTAGGCCTGATTACCAACAATGACGAGACAGCCTACAGGGAGGAGGTGAGGGCCCTGGCGGCACGGTGCCGGGAAAATAACCTCTCCCTCAACGACAACAAAACGAAGGAGCAGATCGTAGACTTCAGAGATAGCAGAGGGATCACGCCCCTATCCACATCAACGGGACCGCAGTGGAGAAGGTTAAAGGCTTCAAGTTCCTTGGAGTACAGATCACTGACAATTTGAAATTGTCCACCCACACAGACAGTGTGATGAAGAAGGTGCAACAGCGTCTCTTCAACCTCAGGAGGCTGAAGAAATTGGCCCCTAAGACCCTCACAAACTTTTACAGATGCACAATTGAGAGCATCCTGTTGGGCTGTATCACCACCTGGTACGGCAGCTGCGACCAGGCTCTTCAGAGGGTGGTGTGGTCTGCCCAACGCATCACCGAGGGAACACTGCCTGCCCTCCAGGACACCTACAGCACCCGATGTCACAGGAAGGCCAAAAAGATAATCAAGGATAACAACCACCTGAGCCACGGCTATCATCCGGAAGGCGAGGTCAATATAGGCGCATCAAAGCTGGGACTGAGAGACTGAAAAACAGCTTCTATCTCAAGGCCATCAGACTGTTAAATAGTCATCACTAGCCGTCTACCACCCGGTTACTCAACCCTGCACCTTAGAGGCTGCTGCGCTATGTACATAACATGGAATCACCGGTCACTTTAATAATGGAACCCTAGTCACTTTAATAATGTTTACAACCTGCTTTACTCATTTCATATGTACAGTTGAAGTCGGAAGTTTACATACACCATAGCCAAATACATTCAAACTCAGTTTTTCACAATTCCTGACACTTAGGTCAGTTAGGATCACTACTTTACTTTAAGAATTTGAAATATCAGAATAATAGTAGAGAGAATGATTTATTTCAGCTTTTATTTCTTTCATCACATTCCCAGTGGGTCAGAAGTTTACAAACACTCAATTAGTATTTGGTAGCATTGCCTTTAAATTGTTTAACTTGGGTCAAATGTTTCGGGTAGCCTTTTACAAGCTTCCCACAATAAGTTAGGTGAATTTTGGCCCATTCCTCCTGACAGAGCTGGTGTAACTGAGTCAGGTTTATAGGCCTCCTTGCTCGTACACGCTTTTTCAGTTCTGCCCACACATTTTCTATAGGCTTGAGGTCAGGGCTTTGTGATGGCCACTCCAATACCTTGACTTTGTTGTCCTTAAGCCATTTTGCCAGAACTTTGGAAGTATGCTTGGGGTCATTGTGCATTTGGAAGACCCATTTGCAACCAAGCTTTAACTTCCTGACTGATGGCTTGAGATGTTGCTTCAATATAACCAAATAATTTTCCTCCCTCATGATGCCATCTATTTTGTGAAGTGCACCAGTCCCCCCTGCAGCAAAGTACCCACACAACATGATGCTGCCACCCCCGTGCTTCACGGTTGGGATGGTGTTCTTCGGCTTGCAAGCCTCCCCCTTTTTCCTCCTAACATAATGATGGTCATTATGGCCAAACAGTTCTATTTTTGTTTCATCAGACCACAGGATATTTCTCCAAAAAGTACGATCTTTGTCCCCATGTGCAGTTGCAAACTGTAGTCTGGCTTTTTTATGGTGGTTTTGGAGCAATGGCTTCTTGGTGAGTGGCCTTTCAGGTTATGTCGATATAGGACTTGTTTTACTGTGGATATAGATACTTTTGTACCTGTTTCCTCCAGCGTCTTCACAAGGTCATTTGCTGCTATTCTGGGATTGATTTGCACTTTTCACACCAAAGTACATTCATCTCTAGGAGACAGAACATGTCTCCTTCCTGAGCGGTATGACGGCTGCGTGGTCCCATGGTGTTTATACTTGCGTATTATTGTTTGAACAGATGAACGTGGTACCTTCAGGCATTTGGAAATTTCTCCCAAGGATGAATCAGACTTGTGGAGGTCTACAATTTTTTTTCTGAGGTCTTGGCTGATTTCTTTTGATTTTCCCATGATGTCAAGCAAAGAGTCACTGAGTTTGAAGGTAGGCCTTGAAATACATCCACAGGTACATGATGTAAATTAGCCAGACAGAAGCTTCTAAAGCCATGACATAATTTTCTGGAATTTTCCAAGCTGTTTAAAGGCACAGTCAACTTAGTGTATGTAAACTTCTGACCCACTGGAATTGTGATAAAGTGAATTATAAGTGACATAATCTGTCTGTAAACAATTGTTGGAAAAATTACTTGTATCATGCACAAAGTAGATGTCCTAACCGACTTGCCAAAACTATAGTTTGTTAACAAGAAATTTGTGGAGTGGTTGAAAAACAAGTTTCAATGACTCCAACTTAAGTGTATGTAAACTTCCGATTTCAACTCTATATACTGTATTCTACTGTATGTTGGTGTGTGCCACTCCGACATCATCCTAATATTTATATATTTCTTAATTCCATTATTTTACTTTTAGATTAGTGCGTATTGTTGTGAATTGTTAGCTACTACTGCACTGTTGGAGCTAGGAACACAAGCGTTTCGCTCCACCCGCAATGACATCTGCTCACTCTGTGTATGTGACCAATAACATCTGCTCACTCTGTGTATGTGACCAATAAAATTTGATTTGATTAAGAGTACATTTAAAGTAACTTTAGATAACATTCATTGGATAAATCCAAATGAAAGTAATTGAAATTTGAATGAAAGACCTGCATTTTTGCCGTGCTTAAATAATGTCCTTTTTCCGTACGTCCAAGCTTATTTTTCCATAACCATAAGTGAATGTGTTCTACAGTGGGGCTGTGTTATGATAGAATCCATTCATATGCATTCACTCCATATGCTGTCATCTAGCCTGGTCCCAGATCTGCTTGTGCTGTATTGCAAACTCCTATTGTCGTTGTTGTAACAGACCTTGACATATTCAGATACTCATTGATATAATTTGCTGTGTCGGAATGTGTCAAGTCATGTCAGGTCTTGATACAGAGGAATTTTGCGCTGTGATAGGATTTGACTATACAGCACAAACAGATCTGGAACCGGGCTAGTCATCTTCACATTCTCTATATAACCCTATTGTTTTCTCTCAGTAACATAGCCTGGTAGCCCTCTGGATGTGTCTATACAGGCACAAACAGATCTGCAACCAGGCTAGTCATCTTCACATTCTCTATATAACCCTATTGTTTTCTCTCAGTAACATAGCCTGGTAGCCCTCTAGATGTGTCTATACAGCACAAACAGATCTGGAACCGGGCTAGTCATCTTCACATTCTCTATATAACCGTATTGTTTTCTCTCAGTAACATAGCCTGGTAGCCCTCTGGATGTGTCTATACAGCACAAACAGATCTGGAACCGGGCTAGTCATCTTCACATTCTCTATATAACCCTATTGTTTTCTCTCAGTAACATAGCCTGGTAGCCCTCTGGATGTGTCTATACAGCACAAACAGATCTGGAACCGGGCTAGTCATCTTTACATTCTCTATATAACCCTATTGTTTTCTCTCAGTAACATAGCCTGGTAGCCCTCTAGATGTGTCTATACAGCACAAACAGATCTGGAACCGGGCTAGTCATCTTCACATTCTCTATATAACCCTATTGTTTTCTCTCGGTAACATAGCCTGGTAGCCCTCTGGATGTGTCTATACAGCACAAACAGATCTGCAACCAGGCTAGTTGCCAGCGATCCACCGGACCTGTCGGATGTGTTTACCGTGCTAAGCACTGGTAAAGGACAATGTGCTACGGTAATTTTATTGACTGCGTATCCTGGGGTGTGTGAACGGTCAGGCTGTAAATATAGAGTGATGGACAACAATATCTGCAATTGTTTGTTGCGGTTGACTAAATGTGGCTAGCTTAATCACAATAAAGCTTTGAATATATATGAATCTCATATAAGAGTCAAATAGATTTTGTATTGTTCTTTGGTACCTAATGAACACAACCCTGATAGCAGGCTCAGACACTGCCAATCCATGACCATTAGTCATTCCTTATTTCATTCAGAGCCAACTGTGTTTATCTGTTGGTGCTTGAGAATTGGCCTTCAGTATGGATACTGCCCTTTTTACAGAGCGGTGGTCGACCGGTCTCTGTGCTCACTAGAGCAAGCACCCCACTCAGAATCGCTGAGTCATTTTTTTCTTAAATTTTAGTCATTTTAGACACTCTTATCCAAAGAAATTAGGGCTTTGCTCAAAGGAACATTGACAGATTGTTCACCTAGTCGGCTTGGGTACTCAAACCAGCAACATTTGCAGTTACTGGGCCAACACTGTTAACCCGCTAGGCTACCTGCTGCCAATGGAGTAATGGAAACGGCCTGGGACTCTGGAGAATCACTGTCATAGCAGCAGTGCCCAAGGCAATGGGAATCTGTCACTGGATCAGTATTGTTCAGAGGAGAGGCTAGAGGCCAGAGCAATGTAACATTAGTGATAATGGCAGGATCCCTTACAAGGCCAGAGGAGGCCTGGAAGAGAACTGACAAAATCAAGCCATTATGAGTGCTATAATAATAATAATCATAATAATAATAAATACATTTTGAGGTATTTTTATTGTTTATGGACTGGCACAGCTGGAAGGTAGAGAGGAACCTACAGTACCAGTCAAAAGTTTGGACAAACTAACTAATTCAAGGGTTTTTCTTTATTTTTACTATTTTCTGTATTGTACAACAATAGTGAAGACATCAAAACCATTAAATAACACATATGGAACCATGTTGTAACCAAAAAAGTGTTAAACAATGGTTATTTGAGATTCTTCAAAGTAGCCACCCTTTGCCTTAATGACAGCTTTGCGGACTCTTGGCATTCTCTCAACCAGCTTCACCTGGAATACTTTTCCAACATTCTTGAAGGAGTTCCCACATATGCTGAGCACTTGTTAGCTGCTTTTCCTTCACTCTGCAGTCCGACTCATCCCAAACCATCTCATTTGGGTTGAGGTCAGATGATTGCGGAGGCCAGGTCATCTGATGCAGGACTCCATAACTCTCCTTCTTGGTCAAATAGCCCTTACACAGCCTGGAGGTGTGTTGGGTCATTGTCCTGTTGAAATACCAAGTCATGATGTCGAAGGAATTGTCTGTAGAGCTCCGAGACAGGATTGTGTCGGCACAGATCTGGGGAAGGGTACCAAAAAATGTCTGCAGCATTGAATGTCCCCAAGAACACAGTGGCCTCCATCATTCTTAAACGGAAGAAGTTTTGAACCACCCAAACCCTTCCTAGAGCTGGCCACCTGGCCAAACTGAGCAATCGGTGGAGAAGGGCCTTGGTCGTATAGTTGACCAAGAACCCAATGGTCACTCTGACATAGCTCTAGAGTTCCTCTGTGGAGATGGGAGAACCTTCCAGAAGGACAACCATCTCTGCAGCATTCCACCAATCAGGCCTTTATGGTAGAGTGGCCAAACGGAAGCCACTCAGTAAAAGGCACATGACAGCCCGCTTGGAGTTTGCCAAAAGGCACCCAAAGACTCGCAGACCATGAGAAACAAGATTATCTGGTCTGATGAAACCAAGATTGAACTCTTTGGCCTGAATGCCAAGCGTTACATCTGGAGAGAACCTGGCACCGTCCCTACGGTGAAGCATGGTGGTGGCAGCATCATGCTGTGGGGATGTTTTTCAGCGGCAGGGACCGGGAGACTAGTCAGGATAGAGGCAAAGATGAACGGAGCAAAGTACAGAGAGATCCTTGATGAAAACCTGCTCCAGAGTGCTCAGAACCTCAGACTGGGTCGAAGGTTCACCTTCAAACAGGACAACTACCCTAAGCACACAGCCAAGACAACACAGGAGTGGCTTCGGGACAAGTCTCTGAATGTCCTTGAGTGGCCCAGCCAGAGCCCAGACTTGAACCCGATCAAACAGCTCTGGAGAGACCTGAAAATAGCTGTGCAACAATGCTCCCCATCCAACCTGACAGCGCTTGAGAGGATCTGCAGAGAGGAATGGGAGAAACCCCCCAAAATAAATGCTTGCTGAAATGTAAGTGGGTTATTGGTTTATGACAGTGTAGCTGATGTGGTGTAGAGTGAAGTTGCTGAACTTGGGTGAGTTTTGCATTTCCCCCGCTAATGGTTAAGGTTAGGTTTGGGGGAGGGGAAGCTGATCCTAGATCTGTACATAATGGCTGATATGGAATCAAAGTATTGTTGAGCAGAATGTAACTGGTTTGTGCCCAGTGAGGGACAGGGACAGAACCTACTCTGTTACAACAGCACATACCCAAAAAGACTCAAGGCTGTAATCACTGCCAGGTTCTTCAACAAAGTACTGAGTAAAGGGTCTGAATACTTCTGTAAATATATTTCAGTTTATTTGTTATAAATTTGCACAAGAATTTAAACCTGTTTTCGCTTTGTCTTTATGAGGTATTGTGTGTAGATTGATGAGGAAAACAAACAATTTAATAATTTAGAATAAGGCTGTAACGTAACAAAATGTGGAAAAAGTCAATGGGGTCTGAATACTTTCCCGAATGCACTGTATCTGCCTATCTCGCTATCTCTATTATGTATCTCTATTCTGTACATTGCTTTAATAAATACAGAGATGCATACAGATATACTGTATCTCCCCCATCTCTCTTTCTCTCACACTTTCTCTCTCTCTCTCCCTCCCTCCCTCCTAGGTACGAGAGTGTGCCGGTGATCCTTGTGGGGAACAAGGTGGACCAGGAGGGAGAGAGGGAGGTGTCTTGTGGAGAGGGCCAGGCTTTGGCCGAGGATTGGGGCTGTCCCTTCCTGGAGACCTCGGCGAAGAGCAAGACCATGGTGGATGAGCTTTTCACTGAAATCGTCCGACAGATGGACTCCTCCTCGCTGCCCGACAGAGAGGAAACCTGCTGCGGCTTAGCCTGCAGTATACAGTAGCTTGCGGGGAGGCGGATCTGTGAGAGGGTGGCGGACAGGGGGCTGGACAAATAGGAATACAGCTGCTCCGTCTGCAGCATTTACCAACTCCAGGGGGGCGGCGCTGTGAGAGGGTGACAGCGGGAGGGGCCAAGACAGGACAATACCGCCCCCAATGAATAAAACATGTTTGTGATGGTGAGCTATCGAAGTCTTTAGGTCTTTAGGTCTCAGGCAAGGTTACTCTTCATGCGACAGTGGTACACCGAACACCGAACTCCCTCAATTACACATTCGCCAGAGAAGCATTTGGAAACAGGGGTGAAAGAAAACAGATAAACATTGTAGGCCTACATAGTGTGTTGACTCAAAAGGATGGGGCAGAGCATGGGACACTGTTGAGTACGTAGAATCAAACTCACCAAGACAGAAGGACGGACAGAAGCACGGACAGACAGACAGAAAGACAGTCTAAGGGCTCTATTAAATCTGTATCGCGAAAGTTTAGCCTTACAGCGTGATAGAAATGTAAAGCCAATTTTCCGGTGTTAGCGGAGACTGCATTTACGGTAAACACTGCATACTGTATGTCGGACTCAATTGGAATTTACATTTCTATTGTGCAATCTGTAATGCTTCACATAGTTTAGGTTGACGTTGTCTGTGCATCTTGGTTAACATACACAACAAATTGTTTGCCTTGTTACCTGAGGTTCGTGGTTGACTTCAGATGTTTTATATGTGTACAGTTATATTTAATCTCCCACTTCGGTTTTGTTTTGCACCTCAATATATACATTTACAACAAATGTGGAAAAATAGTAAAATGTATTTAATGACATTTGTACAATTATTAATAGGCTACAATACAAATATCAGTATCATACAGATGTAGGATCTTAATTTGATCACTTTTGTTGATGAGAATTTTCCTGCACAGCCGGAAATGCAAACATGTAGTGTATTCAAGGTTTCAAAAGGCTTCCAAATTTTTACATTTCCACTTCAAAATTTCAGACTTGAATTTCAGACTTGTAAAAAGTATCAACCCCTACAAAAAAAATGTAATTCATTATTATCCACATAATAATTCACATTTCCTGTTGCTGCTGTAGCAAACTGGCTCAAATGAAAATCCTACATGTGTAAACGATATAAATTATATAAGTGTGTTAGTTATTAGATCATCATGTTTTTATGAAACTCCAGACTTTGAACATGACTTCCCACACCACATTTTACAGGCTTTTATAGTCATATTTTTGATTAGGTTGTGTTTCTGTATGCCTTACAAAAAACGAACTGTGTGAGTCAGACTGGTGATTTATGTATCCAGTAACAATCTACTGGATGTTGTGCTGTTGGAATAGAATGGAACCTGGTAAATACAATGCAATTATGAGGAGAGAAAGGGCTGATGGTATTTACTGCCAATATTTATCCTGTTGGGTAAAATCAGTGTGTTTGCGGTAAAGGTCTCCGTCCCAAATTGCACCCTATCCCGTAGTGCACTATTTTTGAGCAGAGTATGCCCTATGGGTATATAAAATCATATTGGAACTCTGTCAAATGATATGGCTCCCGAGTGGTGCAGCGGTCTAAGGCACTGCATCTCAGTGCAAGAGGCGTCACTACAGTCCTTGGTTCAAATCCAGGCTGTATCACATCCGGATGTGATTGGGAGTCCCATAGGGCGGTGCACAATTTGCCCGGGTTTGGTCGGGGTAGGCCGTCATTTTAAATAAGAATTTGTTCTTAACGGACTTGCCAGGTTAAATAACAACAAACTACTTTTTGTATGTAATTTGTTCCTCTGTTGAAATAGTGGAGGGCAGTTCAATGACCCTGACCTGCAGCAGTGATGCCAACCCACCAATGACCTGGTGTCAACCTCAGCAAAAGTATCAGGTGTCAGTAAATACTGGATTTCTGTGTGCACAAAGTAAACCACTCCAATTCTACCCAATAGAGAGATAAGATATTGTAAAAAAAAATAGCTGTGGGGTGGATGACGCGCGCGTGCGCACACACACACTAGGGTCGGGGTGGACAGCGGATCTGTCTCATGTACCAGCCAGATTGAAGTTTGTGTTGGAGAATGCATTCAGATACACAAATACTGTGGGGGGAGACATTGTGGTACAAGTTACATGTAGAGGACATCTAGGAAACATCCCAAATGGCACACTATTCCCTATTTAGTGCACTATTTTTGCCCAGGGTCCATAGGGAATAAGGTGCAAATTGGGACACAGGGATTAGTTGCATAGGAGGACAATTACATTGGCTTGCGAAAGTATTCACCCCCTTGGCATTTTTCCTATGTTGTTGGCTTTCAACCTGGAATTAAAATTGATTTTTGGGGGGGTTTTGTATCATTTGATTTACACAACATGCCTACCACTTTGAAGATGCAAAATATTTTTTATGGTGAAACAAACAAGAAATAAGACTAAAAAACTTGAGTGTGCATAACTATTCACCACCCTCAAAGTCAATACTTTGTAGAGCCACCTATTGCAGCAATTACAGCTGCAAGCCTCTTTGGGTATGTCTCCATAAGCTTGGCACATCTAGCCACTGGGATTTTTGCCCATTCTTCAAGGCAAAACTGCTCCAGCACGTTCAAGTTGGATGGGTTCCGCTGGTGTACAGCAATCTTTACATCATACCACAGATTCTCAGTTGGATTGAGGTCTGGGCTTTGACTAGGCCATTCCAAGATATTTAAATGTTTCCCCTTAAACCACTCAAGTGTTGCTTTAGTAGTATGCTTAGGGTCATTGTCCTGCTGGAAGGTGAACCTCTGTCCCAGTTTCAAATCTCTGGGAGACTGAAACAGGTTTCCTTCAAGAATTTCCCTGTATTTAGCGCCATCATTCAATTCTGACCAGTTTCCCAGTCCCTGCCGATGAATAACATCCCCACAGCATGATGCTGCCACCACCATGCTTCACTGTGGGGATGGTGTTCTCGGTGTGATGAGAGGTGTTGAGTTTGCGCCAGACATAGCGTTTTCCTTGATGGCCAAAAAGCAACATTTTAGTCTCATCTGACAAGAGTATGTTCTTCCATATGTTTGGGGAGTCTCCCACATGCTTTTTGGTGAACACCAAACTTGTTTGCTTATTGTTTTATTCAAACAATGGCTTTTTTCTGGCCACTCTGTCGTAAAGCCCAGCTCTATGGAGTGTACGGCTTAAAGTGGTCCTATGGACAGATACTCCAATCTCCGCTGTGGAGCTTTGCAGCTCCTTCAGGGTTATCTTTGGTCTCTTTGTTGCCTCTCTGATTAATGCCCTCCTTGCCTGGTCTGTGAGTTTTGGTGGGCGGCCCTCTTGGCAGGTTTGTTTTGGTGCCATATTCGTTCCATTTTTTAATAATGGATTTAATGGCGCTCCGTGGGATGTTCAAAGTTCCGGATATTTTATATATATATATATATATATATATATTTTTTTTATAACCCATCCCTGATCTGTACTTCTCCACAACTTTGTCCCTGACCTGTTTGGAGAGTGTTGCAGAGTCTGGGTCCTTTCAGAACAGGTGTATATTTACTGAGATCATGTGACAGATCATGTAACACTTAGATTGCACACAGGTGGACGTTATTTAACTAATTATGTGACTTCTGAAGGTAATTGGATGCACCAGATCTTATTTAGGGGCTTCATAGCAAAGGGGATGAATGCATATGCACGCACCACTTTTCCTTTTTACATTTCTTTGAATTTTTTTAAACAAGTTATTTTTTCCATTTCACTCCACCAATTTGGACTATTTTGGACACTCACCGGTGGTCAGGAAAACCGTCAGGATGAAGAGCAGGATAGCGATCCAGGGAAAGGGAAACGGCCAGATGGTCGGTTGGTGATGGCCACAGCCCGGGCAAAGAAGGTTTTGGTCATGAGTGACCTGAACCGCCTGCTAGGGGTTAATTTTTGGAGGAGGGGGTGACCAGGGTGGGAAGGGTTGGCAATCTTTCCTGAACTCTTCCTTGCCCTGGAGTCGTGCAGGACCTTGATGGAGGGCAGGTGGCAGACAATGACCCTGTCTGCAGACTGGACAATGCGTTGCAGTTTGCCCTTGCAGCGGGTAGACGCAGACCCAAACCAGATGGAGGCGGTAAGGATGGACTCAACGATTAATGCATAAAACCGGATCATGATTGACTGAGAGATTTTGAGTTTTTTTATCTGCCACAAGTAGTACATCCGCTGGTGTGCCTTCTTGGTGACCGCTGTGATGTCCTCCCACTTGAGGTTGTGGGAGATGATGGTCCCCAAGAATTTGAATGATTCAGCCATGCTAACAACTGAGTCATCAATCTCGAGGGGGAGAGATGGTGGGGGGCGTTTTCTGAAGTCAACCACCATTTTCACAGTTTTGTCTGTGATTAGTTCCAGGTTATTGCAACTGCACCAGGCCACTAGCTTGTCAACCTCTCCATGGTACATGGACTCATTGCCGTCGTGTTGTTGGAAGTGCAGTCATTGGTGTAGAGTAGAAGTGACTGGTTGTATCACTGTCTGGTATACACTGCCCTCGACCGGAAGGCACTCCCGAGGGTGGTGCGGATGACCCAGTGCATCACTGGGGGTGAGCTCCCAGCCATCCAGGACGTACATGCCAGGCGGTATCTAAGGCCTGAACAAATCCCAAAGACTCCAGTCACCCGAGACATGGACTGTTCTTTATGCTCCCTTCCTGCAGACGGTGCCGGTGCATCAAGGCTCAGACCAACAGACTCCTAAACAGCTACCTACAACTACTACTAATCCCCCTCACACCTACGCTGCTGCTAAAATGATGATCGATTAGATGTATTATTACCACTATGCTGTATTATTACTACTACCCCATCATAAAGCTTGCTTATGACACAACGGTTGTATCACTGTCTGGTAAGCCAACTGCACCACCTGTGACCGGAAGTCCCTAGAGAGGGTGGTGCAGACAGCCCAGCGCATCACTGGGGGCGAGCTCCCAGCCATCCAGGACGTACATGCCATGTGTCGTCTGAGAAAGGCTTGAACTATTGCCAAGCACTCCAGCTGTTCTCCATGCTCCCATCCGGCAGGCTAACAACTACAGCTCTCACTCTCCCACAGACTATCCACACTGACTCTATGCCCATCCACAGGTACTCTACCCACTCAGACACAAACTACACTGCTACCAAAATAATTATTGATTAGATTTATTACTCCATTACATTGCTGTCCATTGATTGATTGCCATCACCATTAGTATATATCTATCTATCCTGCCACTGGTCACTATTATTCCTGTTTACATGTACAGTTGGAGTCAGAAGTTTACATACACCTTGGCCAAATACATTTAAACTCAGTTTCTCACAATTCCTGACATTTAATCCTAGTAAAAATTCCCTGTCTTAGGTCAGGATCACCACTTTATTTGAAGAATGTGAAATGTCAGAATAATAGTAGAGAGAATGATTTATTTCAGCTTTTATTTCTTTCATCACATTCCCAGTGGGTCAGAAGTTTACATACACTCAATTAGAATTTGGTAGCATTGCCTTTGAATTGTTTAACTTGGGTCAAACGTTTCAGGTATCCTTCCATAAACTTGCCACAATAAATTGGGTGAATTTTGGCCCCTTCCTCCTGACAGAGCTGGTGTAACTGAGTCAGGCCTCCTTGCTCTCACATGCTTTTTCAGTTCTGCCCACAACTTTTCTATAGGATTGAGGTCAGGGCTTTTTGATGGCCACTCCAATACCTTGACTTTGTTGTCCTTAAGCCATTTTGCCACAACTTTGTATGCTTGGGGTCATTGTCCATTTGGAAGACCCATTTGCGACCAAGCTTTAACTTCCTGACTGATGTCTTGAGATGTTGCTTCAATATATCTACATAATTTTCCTCCCTCATGATGCCATCTATTTTGTGAAGTGCACCAGACCCCCACAACATGAAGCTGCCATCCCCGTGCTTCACGGTTGGGATGGTGCTCTTTGGCTTGCAAGCCTCCCCCTTTTTCCTCCAAACATAACGATGGTCATTATGGCCAAACAGTTCTATTTTTGTTTCATCAGACCAGAGGACATTTCTACAAAAAGTTTGCTTATTTATGGCGGTTTTGGAGCAGTTGTTTCTTCCTTGCTGAGCGGCCTTTCAGGTTATGTTGATATAGGACTTGTTATACTGTGGATATAGATACTTTTGTACCTGTTTCCTCCATTATCTTCACAAGGTCCTTTGCTGTTGTTCTGGGATTGATTTGCACTTCTCGCACCAAAGTACGTTCATCTCTAGGAGAGAGAACGTATCTCCTTCCTGAGCGGTATGACAGCTGCGTGGTCCCATGGTGTTTATACTTGCGTACTATTGTTTGTACAGATGAACGTGGTACCTTCAGGCGTTTGGAAATTGCTCCCAAGGATGAACCAGACTTGTGGAGGTCTACACATTTTTTCTGAGGTCTTGGCTGATTTCTTTTGATTTTCCCATGATGTCAAGCAAAGAGTCACTGAGTTTGAAGGTAGGCCTTGAAATACATCCACAGGTACACCTCCAATTGACTCAAATTATGTCAATTATCCTATCAGAAGCTTCTAAAGCCATGACCACATTTTCTGGAATTTTCCAAGCTGTTTAAAGGCAGGGTCAATTTAGTGTATGTAAACTTCTGACCCACTGGAATTGTGATACAGTGAATTATAAGTGAAATAATCTGTCTGTAAACAATTGTTGGAGAAATTACTTGTGTCATGCGCAAAGTAGATGTCCTAACCGACTTGCCAAAACTATAGTTTGTTGTCAAGAAATTTGTGGAGTGGTTGAAAAACAAGTTTTAATGACTCCGACCTAAGTGTATGTAAACTTCTGACTTCAACTGTATATCTTACCACTAGTATATTACCAGAAGTGTATATATGTTCCTGCTACCAGTCACTTTTCAGCCCTGTTTTCATGTATACAGTGGGGAGAACAAGTATTTGATACACTGCCGATTTTGCAGGTTTTCCTACTTACAAAGCATGTAGAGGTCTGTCATTTTTATCATAGGTACACTTCAACTGTGAGAGACGGAATCTAAAACAAAAATCCAGATAATCACATTGTATGATTTTTAAGTAATTAATTTGCATTTTATTGCATGACATAAGTATTTGATACATCAGAAAAGCAGAACTTAATATTTGGTACAGAAACCTTTGTTTGCAATTACAGAGATCATACGTTTCCTGTAGTTCTTGACCAGGTTTGCACACACTGCAGCAGGCAGCAGGGGTCTCTCACAGTTGAAGTGTACCTATGATAAAAATGACAGACCTCTACATGCTTTGTAAGTAGGAAAACCTGCAAAATCGGCAGTGTATCAAATACTTGTTCTCTCCACTGTATCTGTCTATCCCTGTATATAGCTTCCTCTCTTATTTCTTAATTATCTTGTTACTTTACTATATACACTACTGGTCAAAAGTTTTAGAACACCTGATCATTCAATGTTTTTTATTTTATTTTTTACTATTTTCTACATTGTAGAATAATAGTGACGACATCAAAACTATGAAATAACACATATGGAATCATGTAGTAACCAAACAAGTGGTAAACAAATCATTTTATATTTGAGATTTTTCAAATAGCCACCCTTTGCCTTGATGACAGCTTTGCACACTCTTGGCATTCTCTCAACCAGCTTCATGAGGTAGTCACCTGGAATGCATTTCAATTAACAGGTGTGCCTTGTTAAAAGATAATTTGTGGAATTTCTTTGCTTCTTAATGCGTGTTACGTTCCCCAATGTCTGTGTTGTTGTGGGTTTGTATGTGTTGTAGAATAATAGTGAAGATATCAAAACTATGAAATAACACATATGGAATCGTCTAGTAACCAAAATTAAGTGTTAAACAAATCAAATATATTTTATTTTTGAGGTTCTTCAAAGTAGCCACCCTTTACCTTGATGACAGCTTTGTACACTATTGGCATTCTCTCAACTAGCTTAATGAGGTAGTTACCTGGAATGCATTTCAATTAACAGTTGTGCTTTGTTAAAAGTTCATTTGTGGAATTTCTTTCCTTAATGCGTTGGAGCCAGTCAGTTGTGTTGTGACAAGACAGGGGTGGTATACAGAAGATATCCCTATTTGGTAAATGACCAAGTCCATATTATGGCAAGAACAGCTCAAAAAAGCAAATAGAAATGACAGTCCATCATTACTTTAAGACATGAAGGTCAGTCAGTCTGGAACATTTCAAGAACTTTGAAAGTTTCTTTAAGTGCAGTCACAACAACCATCAAACGCTATGGTGAAACTGGCTCTCATGAGGACAGCCACAGGATGTCACGACTCCTACCGAAGGTGGCTCCCCCTCCTGCTCAGGTGGTGCTCGGCGGTCGTCGTCACCGGCCTACTAGCTGCCGCTGATTCCCTTTTGTTTCCCCCTTTTCGTTATTAGTTGCACCTGTTCTTAGTTGGGCTAATTAGCGGCCTTTATTAGCCAGCAGGCCCGCCTGCTCTTTGTGCGGGATTATTTCTATTGTATGCTGTGCGTGGTCACACGCTGTTTGTTGCACATTTTATCAGTGGTGCGTATGTTTGCGCAAGCTGTGTTTTTGTCCCATGTGTTTGGGGTACTTTGCTTTGTAGTGCGCTCTGTGCGCTATTTGGGTTGGCTGTCGTTTGGTCTGTAAGCCTATTAAAGCCAATACCCTGAATTGCCGTTTTCCTGCACTTGATTCCTCATCAACAAACACCCACGCCTTACACAGGAAAGGAAGACCCAGAATTACCTCTGATGCAGAGGATACGTTCATTAGAGTTAACGGCACCTTGTTTGGCGAAGAAACACGAGTAATGGACATTAGACCAGTGGAAATCTGTCCTTTGGTCTGATGAGTCCAAATTTGAGCTTTTTGGTTCCAACCACCATGTCTTTGTGAGATGCAGAGTAGGTGAACGGGGATCTCTGCATGTGTGGTTCCCACCATGAAACATGGAGGAGGATGTGTGATGGTGTGGGTGCTTTGCTGGTGACACTGTCTGTGATTTATTTAGAATTCAAGGCACACTTAACCAGCATGGCTACCACAGCATTCTGCAGCGATATGCCATCCCATCTGATTTGTGCTTAGTGGGACTATCATTTGTTTTTCAACAGGACAATGACCCAACACACCTCCAGGCTGTGTAAGGGCTATTTGACCAGGAAGGAGAGTGACGGAGTGCTGCATCAGATGACCTGGCCTCCACAATAACCCCACCTCAACTCAATTGAGATGGTTTGGGATGAGTTGGGCCGCAGAGTGAAGGAAAAGCAGCCAACAAGTGCTCCGCATATGTGGGAATTCCTTCAAGACTGTTGGAAAATAATTCTAGGTGAAGCTGGTTGAGAGAATGCCAAGAGTGTGCAAAGCTGTCATCAAGCCAAAGGGTGGCTACTTTGAAGAATCTAAAATATATTTGATTTGTTTAACACCTTTTTCGTTACTACATGATTCCATGTGTTATTTCATAGTTTTGATGTCTTCACTATCATTATACAATGCAGAAAATAGTACAAATAAAGAAAAACCCTTGAATGAGTAGGTGTGTCCAAACTTTTGGCTGGTACTGTGTATGCGCTCAATTAAATGTGATTTGATTTATTGAACACACGATGGCGCCATTTAACCACGCACCTAATTGAGTGCCACGCCTTGAACACTGCCCCTTGGAGAAAAACATTCATGTTTATATGACTATGCATGCTCATTCTGTGCAATTGTTATCCCACCACTGTCTCCAAAAAATAATGAAATGAAAGAGACGTTAATGAGTTTGCATTTTATAGGGCCTGCCATATCATGGGGATATTGTATATCTAAATGCAATAGTGACCACTAGCGACTGTCCAGGCTGGATATCTACATACATTAAGCCTACGTTAGACCAAATCAAATCAAATTTATTTTTATATAGCCCTTCGTACATCAGCTGATATTCTCAAAGTGCTGTACAGAAACCCAGCCTAAAACCCCAAACAGCAAGCAAAGCATGTGAAAGAAGCACGGTGGCTAGGAAAAACTCCCTAGGAAAAACTCCCTAGAAAGGCCAAAAACCTAGGAAGAAACCTAGAGAGGAACCAGGCTATGAGGGGTGGCCAGTCCTCTTCTGGCTGTGCAGGGTGGATATTATAACAGAACATGGTCAAGATGTTAAAATGTTAAAATGTTCATAAATGACCAGCATGGTCAAATAATAATAATCATAGTAGTTGTCGAGGGTGCAACAAGCACGTCCGGTGAACAGGTCAGGGTTCCATAGCCGCAGGCAGAACAGTTGAAACTGGAGCAGCAGCACGGCCAGGTGGACTGGGGACAGCAAGGAGTCATCATACCAGGTAGTCCTGAGGCATGGTCCTAGGGCTCAGGTCCTCCGAGAGAAAGACAGAAAGAGAGAATTAGAGAGAGCATATTTAAATACACACAGGACACCGGATAAGACAAGAGAAATACTCCAGATGTAACAGACTGACCCTAGCCCCCCGACACATAAACTACTGCAGCATAAATACTGGAGGCTGAGACAGGAGGGATCAGAAGACACTGTGGCCCCATCCGATGATACCCCGGACAGGGCCAAACAGGCAGGATATAACCCCACCCACTTTGCCAAAGCACAGCCCCCACACCACTAGAGGGATGTCTCCAACCACCAACTTACCGTCCTAAGACAAGGCCGAGTATAGCCCACAACGATCTCCGCCATGGCACAACCCAAGGGGGGGGGCGCCAACCCAGACAGGAAGACCACGTCAGTGACTCAACCCACTCAAGTGACGCACCCCTCCCATGGACGGCATGGAAGAACACCAGTAGGCCAGTGACTCAGCCCCTGTAAAAGGGTTAGAGGCAGAGAATCCCAGTGGAAAGAGGGGAACCGGCAAGGCAGAGACAGCAAGGGCGGTTCGTTGCTCCAGCCTTTCCGTTCACCTTCACACTCCTGGGCCAGACTATACTTAATCATAGGACCTACTGAAGAGATAAGTCTTCAGTAAAGACTTAAAGGTTGAGACTGAGTCTGCGTCTCTCACATTGGTAGGCAGACCATTCCATAAAAATTGAGCTCTATAGGAGAAAGCCCTACCTCCAGCCGTTTGCTTAGAAATTCTAGGGACAATTAGGAGGCCTGCGTCTTGTGACCGTAGCGTACGTGTAGGTATGTACGGCAGGACCAAATCGGAAAGATAGGTAGGAGCAAGCCCATGTAATGCTTTGTAGGTTAGCAGTAAAACCTTGAAATCAGCCCTTGCCTTAACAGGAAGCCAGTGTAGGGAGGCTAGCACTGGAGTAATATGATCAAATTTTTTGGTTCTAGTCAGGATTCTAGCAGCCGTATTTAGCACTAACTGAAGTTTATTTAGTGCTTTATCCGGGTAGCCGGAAAGTAGAGCATTGCAGTAGTCCAGCCTAGAAGTAACAAAAGCATGGATACATTTTTCTGCGTCAATAACATTATTGTTAGTCAGTGAGTCACATCTCTGAACAGACAAAACTATCAATAATATTGTTCATGCTTTACTGAAACATAGTACAACTACATACCTGACTGTTTTTGGAACATTATGTCCTCTAAAGTGTTTATGTGGGAACTATTCCACACCCTAACAATTTATTCTACCCGGACCGAAATCAACGTTGCTCTTCAGACAGGCATGGCGTCCAAACGAACTCTATAGAAATAGCAGTGTAAAATACACATCATTTAGCCCGGCATTGGTGCCCTACTGTTAAACCATTTCCAGAGATTCATCGCCAAATGCAACAATGGCGTGTCGTACCGTATGTCAACTTCTACAGCGCCGTAAGTACAACATATGTCTGACCACACAACCGCTGCCACTCATAACATGGGCTAGCTACCGAATGCTAATTAGCTAGCTTCACTCTATACAAAATGACCTTGGGTGGTTGCTAAGTACAGTATTAGATCATGACATCATCAACAAATGTTCATGATGTAAACTATGACAGTTTATATAGCTAATCTGGGTTTCTGCATCGCTAATTTGTGTATAGGATGTGGGTTTGTGAAAATCAGTTGCCATATTCTTGCTTTGTGGCTCCGGCAATGCAGTTGTAGTGCCCAGTACGTAAAGTTAACATTTGTTCAATATACGTTTTTCGGGAATCGATTTTCAAGGGATAGCTAGTTCCCAATAACACTATTCCAATGATGACCAATGAATGGCGAATTCCATTAAATCTTGAGTCTTCAAACTAGTTTAGGCATAGGAAATGTGTATTGTCTTATCATGTATTCATTGACTCAGGGTTGGCATCCAGTGCTGCGTCTGTGCGTCTCTCGGCTGCTGACGTGCGTGGTCAGCGCAGCGCTGTGTTTTCCCGGGAGCAGGCTCGCCAGCGTTCCCTGTACCCGCGCACAGAGAAGATCGAGGTGACCTTGCAAATACCCGGTCTGCAGGGCACCCTGCTCGTCATGAACAAGGGAGTGTCCACACCACACAGCTGTGCACGCCGTGAGTACAGGGACAATACCTGTGGTTTGTCTGTGTGCCGCATTGAATTTGTCAAGGCAGTCAGAAAAATTCTATAGTATGAATCATATTAAATCTCTCTCTCTCTCTTAGACTTGACAGAGTGGTATGTAACCAGCTCTGCCCTGGCCTTAGTAGACGGAAAGCCCTGGCCCCTGCACCAGCCCCTCACCCAATCCTGCTCCCTCTCCCTGCTCACCTTCAAAGACTCAGACCCACAGATGGTCAACCAGGTACAACACAGCACCACAGATATAGGTATACATACACTGAGGTGTATATAGCACCTATGTAGGGTGAAGTTGCCCTTAGACGCTGATATTAGATCAGTTTACCATATCCCCCACTAATGGTTAAATCAAATTGTATTAGTCACATGCGCCGAATACAATTGGTGTAGACCTTACAGTGAAATGCTTACTTACTAGCCCCTAACCAACAGTGCAGTTAAAACAAAAATACAGATGAGAATAAGAAACAAAAGTAACATGTAATTAAAGAGCAGTAGTAAAATAACAATTGCGGGATTATATACAGGGGGGTACCGGTACAGAGTCAATATGCGGGGGCACCGGTTAGTTGAGGTAATATGTACATGAAGGTAGAGTTATTAAAGTGACTATGCATAGATAATAACAACAGAGAGTAGCAGCGGTGTAAAAGAGGGGGAGAGGGGGGCAATGTAAATAGTCTGGGTAGCCATTTGATTAGCTGTTCAGGAGTCTTATGGCTTGGGGGTAGAAGCTGTTTAGAAGCCCCTTGGACCTGGACTTGGTGCTCCGGTACCGCTTGCCGTGCGGTTGCAGAGAGAACAGTTTATGACTCGGGTGGCTGGAGGCTTTGACAATTTTTAGGGCCTTCCTCTGACACCGCCTGGTATAGAGGTCCTGGTTGGCAGGAAGCTTGGCCCCAGTGATGTACTGGGCCGTTCGCACTACCCTCTGTAATGCCTTGCGGTCGGAGGCCGAGCAGTTGCCATACCAGGCAGTGATGCAACCAGTCAGGATGCTCTCGATGGTGCAGCTGTAGAACCTTTTGAGAATCTGAGGACCCATGCCAAATCTTTTCAGTCTCCTGAGGGGGAATAGGTTTTGTCGTGCCCTCTTCACGACTGTCTTGGTGTGCTTGGACCATGTTAGTTTGTTGATGACGTGGACACCAAGGAACTTGAAGCTCTCAACCTGCTCCACTACAGCCCCGTCGATGAGAATGGGGGCGTGCTCGGTCCTCTTTTTCCTGTAGTCCACAATCATCTCCTTTGTCTTGATCACTTTGAGGGTGAGGTTGTTGTCCTAGCACCACACGGCCAGGTCTCTGACCTCCTCCCTATAGGCTGTCTCGTCTTTGTCTGTGATCAGGTCTTCCACTGTTGTGTCATTGGCATACTTAATGATGGTGTTGGAGTCGTGCCTGGCCGTGCAGTCATGAGTGAACAGGGAGTGCAGGAGGGGACTGAGCACGCACCCCTGTGTTGAGGATCAGCGTTGCGGATGTGTTGTTACCTACCCTTACCATCTGCGGGCGGCCCGTCAGGAAGTCCAGGATCCAGTTGCAGAGGGAGGTGTTTAGTTCCAGGGTCCTTAGCTTAGTGATGAGCTTTGAGGGCACTATGGTGTTGAACGCTGAGCTGTAGTCAATGAATAGCATTCTCACAAAGGTGTTCCTTTTGTCCAGGTGGGAAAGGGCAGTGTGGAGTGGCAATAGAGATTGCATCATCTGTGGATCTGTTGGGGGTGTATGCAAATTGGAGTGGGTCTAGGGTTTCTGGGATAATGGTGTTGATGTGGGCCATGACCAGCCTTTCAAAGCACTTCATGGCTACAGATGTGAGTGCTACGGGTCGGTAGTCATTTAGGATAGGTTACCTTAGTGTTCTTGGGCACAGGGACTATGGTGGTCTGCATGAAACATGTTGGTATTACAGACTCGGACAGGGAGAGGTTGAAAATGTCAGTGAAGACACTTGCCAGTTGGTCAGCGCATGCTCGCAGTACACATCCTGGTAATCTGTCAGGCCCTGCGGCCTTGTGAATGTTGACCTTTCTGGGTAAGTCTCTAAGAACTTTGCACATCTTGATTGTACAATATTTGCCCATGTATTCTTTAACTCTTCAAGCTCTGTCAAGTTGGTTGTTGATCATTGCTAGACAGCCATTTTTAAGTCTTGCCATAGATTTCAAGCCAATTGAAGTCAAAACTCTTAAATAGGCCACTCAGGAACATTCAATGTCGTCATGGTAAGGAACTCCAGTGTATATTTGGCCTTGTGTATTAGGTTATTGTCCTGCTGAAAGGGGAATTCGTCTCGCAGTGTCTGTTGGAAAGCAGACTGAACCAGGTTTTTCTCTAGGATTTTGTCTGTACTTAGCACTATTCCGTTTCTTTTTATCAAAAAAAAACCTCCCATGTCCTTGCCGATGATGAGCATACCCATAACATGATGCAGCCACCACCATACTTTAAAATATGAAGAGTGATACTCAGTCATGTGTTGGATTTACCACAAACATAACTATTTGTATTCAGGAGAAAAAGTTTTTTAAAAATGCCACAAACAGGATGCATGTTTGTACAGAATAAAAAATACTGCAAATCTTTCTTCTTTACAATCTGCCATTTAGGTTGGTATAGAGGAGTAACTACAATGTTGTTGTTCCATCCTCAGTTTTCTCCCATCACAGCCATTAAACTCTGTAACTGTTTTAAAATAACCATTGCCCTCATGGTGAAATCCCTGAGCGGTTTCCTTCCTCTCCGGCAACTGAGTTAGGAAGGACGCCTATATCTTTGTAGTAACTGGGTGTATTGATACACCATCCAAAGTGTAATTAATAACTTCATCATGCACAAAGAAATATTCAGTGTCTGCTTTATATTTTATTTTTACCCATCTACCAATTAGGGGCGGCAGGTAGCCTAGTAGTGGTTAAAGCATTGAGCCAGTAACCAAAAGGTTGCTAGGTTGCTGAGCTGACAAGGTAAAAATAATATCTGTTGTTCTGCCCCTGAACAAGGCAGTTAACCCACTGTTCCTAGGCTGTCATTGTAAATAAGAATTTGTTCTTAACTGACTTGCCTAGTTAAATAAAAAATATGCAAGGCATTGAAAAACTCCCTGATCTTTGTGGTTGAATCTGTTTGAAATTCACTACTTGACTGAGGGACCTTAGGTCCAAGAGGCTTCTAAACAGCTTCTACCCCCAAGCCATAAGACTCCTGAACAGTCTTAAATATATATATATATATATATATATATATATATACACATACATACATACACACACTTGTTTTGAGTTGATCTCGCTCGCCCAGAAAGTGCATCAAGATAATTGGTCTTGTTTTAAGATATTCTGACTTGTTTCAAGCCTTTTTTTAGGTTAAAGTAAGCAAAATGATTTGCCAGTGCACTGAGATAATTACCTTTTGAAGATGTCAAGTCATTGCATTCTAATGTTAAGAGATACTGTATCTAGGTAGTGTACAGGGCCATAGATACTGTATATGGCAAACTTTTGACACCAGACATATTTGCCCCCAAAGTGGTGGTTTTCTGGTGGTGTTGACTGACTGGTCTCAGACTGTGACTGTGGTGATTGGCTGCTGGTTTGTGTGTGTGTGGCCTCTCTCTCCCTCCTTAGGCATACTGGCGGTCGTGTGCAGCCCTCCTTGGCCAGGTCCTTCAGGATGCCTTTAAAGAGGACTTTTCTGTGGAGCTGCTCAGAGTCCCAGAGGTGCTAGGTATATGCCAGGAAACACTCATACCCATGTTTTCCCTACCATTTTCAGTAAAAAACATCAAGAAATGACTAGCTTGGAACTGAATCCTATATACAGTGAATCCTATATACAGTGAATCCTATATACAGTGAATCCTATATACAGTGAATCCTATATACAGTGAATCCTATATACAGAATCCTATATACAGTGAATCCTATATACAGTGAATCCTATATACAGTGAATCCTATATACAGTGCATTCGGAAAGTATTCAGACACCTTGACTAGTTCCACATTTTGTTATGTTACAGCTTTTTTCTAAAATTTGATTAGAATAATCTACACACAACACCGCATAATGACAAAGCGAAAACACTGAAATACCTTATTTACATAAATATTAAGACCCCTTGCTATGAGACTCCAAATTGGGATCAGGTGCATCCTGTTTCTATTGATCATCCTTGAGATGTTTCTACAACTTGATTGGAGTCCACTTGTGGTAAATTCTATTGATTGCACATAATTTGTACAGGCACACACCTGTCCAAGGTCCCACAGTTGACAGTGCATGTCAGAGCAAAAACCAAGCTATGACGTTGATGGAATTGTCCGTAGAGCTCCGAAGTTTGGAACCACCAAGCCTCTTCCTGGAGCTGGCTAAACGGAGCAAGATGGGGAGAGGGGCCTTGGTCAGGGAGGTGACCAAGAACCTGATGGTCACTCTGACAGAGCTTAAAAAATCAAATCACATTTTATTTTTCACATACACATGTTTAGCCGATGTTATTGCGGGTGTAGAGAAATGCTTGTAATGCTCTGTGGAGATGGGAGAACCTTCCAGAAGGACTGCAGCACTCCACCAATCAGGCCTTTATGGTAGAGTGGCCTGAAGCCACTCTTCAGTAAAAGGTACATGACAGCCCACTTGGAGTTTGCCAAAAGGCACGTAAAGGACTCTCAGACCATGAGAAACAAGATTCTCTGGTCTGATTAAACCAAAATTGAAACCAAGACTGAATGTGTCACGTCTGAAGGAAACCTTGCACGATCTCTCCTGTGAAGCATGGTGGTGGCAGCATCATGCTGTGGGGATGTTTTTCAGCGGCAGGGACTGGTAGACTAGTCAGGATCAAGGGAAAGCTGAACGGAGCAAAGTACAGGGAGCTCCTTGATGAAAACCTGCCCCAGAGATCTCAGGAACTCAGACTGGGGTGAAGGTTCACCGTCCAACAGGACAACGACCCTAAGCACACAGCCAAGACAACACAGGAGTGGCTTTGGGACAAGTCTCTGAATGTCCTTGAGTGGCCCAACCAGAGCCTGGACTTGAACCTAATCGAACATCTCTGGAGAGACCTCAATATAGCTGTGTAGGGACGCTCCCCATCCAGCCTGACAGAGCTTGGGAGGGTCTGCAGAGAAGAATGGGAGAAACTCCCCAAATACAGGTGTGCCAAGCTGGTAGCATCATACCCAAGAAGACTCAAGGCTGTAATCGCTGCCAAAGGTGCTTCAACAAAGTACTGAGTAAATGGTCTGAATACTTATGTAAATGTCATATTTCAGTTTTTTATTTTTATATACATTTGCAAAAATGTATGAAAAGCTGTTTTTGCTTTGTCATTATGGAATATTGTGTGTAGATTGATGAGGGGGAAAAACAAATCCATTTTAGAATAAGGCTGTAACTTAACAAAATGATGAACAAGTCAAGAGGTCTGAATACCTTCCAAATGCACCGTATATAACCAGCTTTTACTTCGCTCATTCTATCACTAGCTTTTTTTGCTCTCTCTCTCGCTGTCTCGCTGTCTCTTTCAGATTGTTTTGTTGGCATGAAATACAATTTGTAGATATAGTGGTACTGTACAGCATTTCAGTAAATATGCAATGCAATAAGGAAATACATTTATTTCAGTAGTAATAATAGTAAATATAATCATGTATACTACTGCTGTTGTATTGTGTGGTCTTCGGTCGATAGATGTAATTAAATAAAACGATTATAAAAAGAAAAAATGCTTCATCGATAAACAACAAAATGTACATTGATGGTTACACTACGTATTACTTGTAAGTTATAGACAATGTACAAAACATTATGAACACCTGCTCGCTCCATGACATAGACTGACCAGGTGAATCCAGGTGAAAGCTATGATCCCTTATTGATGTCACCTGTTAAATCCACTTCAATCAGTGTAGATGAAGGGGAGGAGACCGGTTAAAGAAGGATTTTGAAGCTTTGAGATAATTGAGACATGGATTGTGTACTTGTGTCATTCAGAGGGTGAATGGGCAAGACAATATATTTAAAACGGGGTATGACGAACGGGATTGAGGGTTGTGACAAACTGCAACGCTGCTGGGTTTTTCAGTTTCCCATGTGTATCAAGAATGGTCCACCATCCAAGGGACATCCTACCAGCTTGACACAACTGTGGAAGGCATTGGAGCCAACACGGGCCAGCATCCGTGTGGAACACTTTTGACACCTTGTAGAGTCCATGCCCCGACGAATTGAAGCGGTTCTGAGGGCAAAAAGGGGGGGGTGCAACTCAATATTAGGAGGGTGTTCCTAATGTTTTGTACACACAGTGTATATAATTCATACAATGTATGTAATCTCTCGCTCTCTGCAGTAACTTCAGGAGCGTTCTGTTGTGATGTCGTGCTGGATCCTCAGTTAGACGCCTGGAACCCTTCAGAGGTCAGTGTGTTATATTTGGGTGTGTGTGTAACTACGTGTGTTAATCTCTGGTGTGTGCATACGCTTGTTATTCTCTGTTGTGTTCGTGTGCATACAGGAGAGTCCGAAATGATTGACAGCCTTGATAAAGATTTTATATATACAGTTGAAGTCGGAAGTTTAAATACATTTTAGCCAAATGCATTTAAACTAAGTTTTTCACAATTCCTGACATTTAATCCTAGTAGAAATTAGGTCAGTTAGGATCACCACATAATTTTCCTACATCATCCACATAATTTTCCTCCCTCGTGCCATCTATTTTGTGAAGTGCACCAGTCCCTCCTGCAGCAAAGCACCCCCACAACATCATGCAGCCACCCCTGTGCTTCACAGTTGGGATGGTGTTCTTCGGCTTGCAAGCCTCCCCCTTTTTCCACCAAACATAACGATGGTTATTATGGTCAAACAATTCTATTTTTGTTTCATCAGACCAGAGGACATTTCTTCAAAAGGTACGATCTTTGTCACCGTAGTCTGTCTTTTTTATGGCAGTTTTGGAGCAGTGGCTTTTTCCTTGCTGAGCGGCCATTCAGGTTATGTCGTTTATAGGACTCGTTTTACTGTGGATATAGATACTTTTGTACCTGTTTCCTCCAGCATCTTCACAAGGTCCTTTGCTGCTGTTCTGGGATTGATTTGCACTTTTCACACCAAAGTACCTTCATCTCTAGGAGACAGAACGCATCTCCTTCCTGAGTGGTATGATGGCTATGTGATCCCATGGCGTTTAAACTTGCGTACTATTGTTTGTACAGATGAACGTAGTACCTTCATGCCTTTGGAAATTGCTCCCAAGGATGAGCCAGACTTGTGTAGGTCTACATTTATTAATATTTATTTATATTTAACATTTATGTCACCTTTTATTTAACTAGGCAAGTCAGTTAAGAACACATTTTTATTTACAATGACGGCCAAATCAGGATGATCCTGGGACAATTTTGCGCCGCCCTATGGGACTCCCAATCACAGCTGGATGTGATACAGCCTGGATTCGTACCAGGGACTGTAGTGTCGCCTCTTGCACTGAGATGCAGTGCCTTAGTCTGCTGCGCCACTCGGGAGCCTGAATAATGACTGTATAAAATAAATCATTCAAATACTGAGCTATGTTGTATGCCAGTAACAGAGGAGGTTAGAATGTCTTGGGGGTATGATCTTTGATCCTCTGCAACTTTCTCAATCATCATTATTCACAATTCATTCAGGATTATCCGTAATCATGGTAGCCATCACATTGTTGTAGGAGTGTTTAAAAACATATTCTATTTTCAAAAAGATTGGCTACAAAATGACAAAATTAATTATTATCATTCATTTCTATTGGTCACAAAATTATCTGAAACGCAACCAAAACGAACTGCAATTGCATCCAACAAGTTTGTAGTCACAAGCTTGATGTAGTCATTGTGTGCTAGGAATATGGGACTAATTACTTAACTTTGTCTACTTTATTCATAAGAATCTTTAGGGATGTCAATAATACAATTTTTTGTATTAGTATAAAATGTATATTTTAAATGTTGCATACAATATAGCTCTGTATTTGAATTATTTGTTTTATACAGTCATTGTTGCTCATCTTTTCAAGGGTGTAAATCATTTCGGACCCCACTGTGCATGCGTGTTGAGCAAAGTGAAATGACCTGAGAGTGTGTGTGTCCCAGGAGTCCCTGCGCTCTCTGACGCGTGGTGCTCAGCAGCTGATCCATCGGGACCTGCCCTGGGAGCCTCTGGAGGTGGCGCCCCCTGTTGCCCTGGAGGCCTTCTCTCACAGCAGGTACTTTATTTCTATACTCTCTTGTTCAATTGTATCATTTTTGGGGGATAGAATATACAAGACAAACCAAAATAATGCAAAGGTATTGAATTTGGCCATCAATACCCCCTTTCAGAGGACTGAGAAGGTGTTGCAGCTTGTTAAGTGCTGTTATAACAGGTTATAACCGCCTGGCATTTTTATGGACTGAAAGCCGATTTGGCAAAGCCAGTTTCGAAACCTCTCTTCTCTTGCAATATTTTCCCTTCTATGCCTTTTCCTCCATGTTTTCAAAGCACTTTTTCACTTATTTTACTCTGTTTCGTATTCTCTTCCAGTGTTCTAGCTGTACCTGTGTTTGTGTTTGCAGGTGTAAGCAGGAGGAAGTGGAGGAGAAGTCAGCACAAAGTCCTAAAGGCACAGTGATGCTCTACAGGTGAGCTACAGGAACTGTACCGCGGTTGATGACTCACTCACTCACATACACTATTGACATCCTTATTGAGACCCGCTCATCTTCACTGTGTTCTCAAATACGTATATGACACACACACTCTTGTCTCGCCTCGTATCTGTCTCTTAGGTGTGGGGACCATGTTCTGTTGAGTGGGGGCCCCTTGGTGGCAAGGACAGGGCTGTGCTCTCAGTATGAGGTCACTGCCATCCACCCTCTAGGAGAGGGCGAGTGGGGTCTCCACCGCCGGGCCCAGGGGCTCTCACTGCCCCTCCAGCAACAGGTACATATGCGCACAAAAATGCAGGACATGTTTCAGTCAATGTATGAAGCATCTTTGGATGTGTCCGAGTGTCAGTGAATAAGTGTCAGTGAGTGAATGAGTGATGAGTGCCACTGAGTGAGTCATTCATTAATTTCTCCTGTTCTCTTTCCGTAGGCCCACCACACTGTGTGGAGGAAACTGAGGAGCAGGGCAGAGAAGCTGGTAAGAAAATATTACTCTTCACAATTTTAAAGACCAAGTTCACTTTTTTGAAGTTGTAGCTTGTATGCGACATAGCTAGGGTATTGTCTTTCCATCTGAACTGTTAAGTTTGTTAGCTGGTTATTTAACAACATCCAGAATCTCCTGGCTGGCATTTTTGGAGCATGTAGCAATACTAGTGGAAATCGTTTGTACCAGCTAGCGGTGCAGTCAAAAGCATTACAAATGTTGTGAGGATCAGGTTACATCTCTCCACATTATTTTGAGTGGTTTGGATGAAACAACAACACCTAGGTAAGTCAAAATGAGTTAAAACCCATCCTGATCTCACTTTTAGATTTTTACTGAAAGGGGTTCTGCAGTATCTCAAATCTTTACTGCTGACGTGCACAATTGTTTGGGTTCATATCAACAGTTGGAAGATGGAAGAAGAATTTTTTTTTTGAAAATATGTTTGAGTAAAGTGATCCTTTAAAAAGTGAAACATCCCTTTAATAAGAATCTCTATCAGTATCTATTCATAATGAATTATTGAACTGCTGGTTTAATCCTATTGGCTCTCCCTCTCCACAGGTTGAGGTGCCCACAGCATCAGCCAATGAAGCCATTTCAGATACATTGACTCCGCCCTCTGCCCCTGAACAGACTCCTCCCCATACCGCCCAACAATGATCATGACTATAACCTTGTCATTATATATGTCTTCGTAATATTTGTGGAATAAATGTGTACAAAATGTGTAACGCGGTGAAATCGTCCCCTCCTCTGTATACTAAATGCTTGCTGAAATTTAAGTGGGTTATTGGTTTATGACAGTGTAGCTGATGTGGTGTAGAGTGAAGTTGCTGAACTTGGGTCAGTTTTGCATTTCCCCCACTAATGGTTAAGGTTAGGTTTGGGGGAGGGGAAGCTGATCCTAGATCTGTACATAATGGCTGATATGGAATCAAAGTATTGTTGTGCAGAATGTAACTGGTTTGTGCCCAGTGAGGGACAGGGACAGAACCTACTCTGTTACAACAGCACAGTTTACTTTTCCTTAATCTGTTATGCTTGCCGAGGATTTGAACCCAAAGTCAAATGAATTGATGACCTGTGTTGTGTGATATAGCCATCTGTCTTTTGTGTGGAATGAAAGCTGCGGTCCGTGCCATCCTCGAGCATGTTAAAGCCTTACACTAACACACCCCTCTGCGGCCTTTAACTGCTCAGCTGACGGTATGTGTGCATGTATTGAGTGATCAGCAGTTTGCTAACACACAAAGACGGGTGTGTGCTGCTCGACCATCAGGGGCAGAGCAGCTGTTGTGTATGTCGCTTTGGGACAGGTGTTTAAGGAGTGTGTGTAAAAGTGGGCATGAGCTGTCACAGATTACCGGATCAGAGTAGTTGACATGGGTTATGTCCCAAATGGCTCCCTATTTAGTGCACTACTTTTGGCCAGGGTGCATAGGGCTCTGGTCAAAAGTAGTGCACTATATAGGGAATAGGGTTCCGTTTGGGACGAAGAAAAGTGTGACCATATACAGTAACTGTAGGCCTACAGTACATGTCAACAGTTACAGTATATTCCTCAAACTGAAACTGTGATATAGTATAAAAAGAAATATAACAATGTATGCATAAATGTGATGCTGCATAATTAATCTTGAGCTATGATGCTCCGTGTCTAGAGTCTCAACAATGGTGATGGGATATTTTTAATATCCACAGTGCTGTGAGACAGATCGAGAGGTTGCCTATTGCACAGCTGTCAGCCCGCTCAAACAGCCAGCCCCACCCCGACAGCCAGCGACAGTATGGGAGACACACCCAAGGACAAATTACAGTCCCCCTCTCACCAATTGAGATGTTTGAACCGGTGCCTGGAATTCCAGACTACTATATTCCATGGATATTATCCAGACAAATGCGTCAAAATGTAGCCTAAATGTTGTTGTCCACAAAAAGTAGATTCTTCCTTCTTGTTTTTTTTTTTCACCTTTATTTAACCAGGTAGGCTAGTTGAGAACAAGTTCTCATTTACAACTGCGACCTGACCAAGATAAAGCAAAGCAGTGAGACAGAAACAACAACACAGTTACACATGGAATAAACAAGCGTACAGTCAATAACACAATAGGAAAAAAAGTCTATATACAGTGTGTGCAAATGGCATGAGGAGGTAAGGCAATAAATAGGCCGTAGTAGCAAAGTAATTACAATTTAGCAGATTAACACTGGAGTGATAGATGAGCAGATGATGATGAGCAGATGGTGGTGTGTAAGCAGTGATACTGGTGTGCAAAAGAACAGCAAAGTAAATAAAAACAATATGGGGATGAGGTAGGTAGTTTGGGTGGGCTATTTACAGATGGATATTGTACAGCTGCAGCGATCGGTTAGCTGCTCAGATAGCTGATGTTTAAAGTTAGTGAGGGGAATGTAATATAAGTTCCTGATTTATGTAATCTGTTATCAATTCGATATTTGAATGAACTAACGATGGGATAGGCCTATATGCTTTTGTAAAATATAGCTTGGACTATAAGCCTGTACAAGAAGCATTCACAATGGATTATTCCACAACCGTACAATAAAGTTAAAAACTGAGATCGCTAAGGCAGTAGCGCTGCGTGGGTAAAATCACTGTGGAAGCCCCCCAAAAAGCCATATCGCAACCTATGTGTGATGATAATTGCGTATTCTGCTCTATAACCTGTTAATTCATAGTCTTGTGACCGTGATACATAGGCCTAAAGACGGAGACAATAAGAAAATGGTGGCAGAGTAAATAAACCACACCTTCGTTTTATCACAAAACCAGATGGCAAACTCTGTCCAGCATATTGCATGTAGTAACAGACAATTGCATGGTCAAGCAAGTTAATGTTTCCAACATTTTCGGACCACTAAACAACCATTGATTTAGAACCACAGAGTTACCGCAAGTCGCAAAGAAAACAGGAGCTGCCTCCACTATTCCAGCACCATTTCACCTTCAGCATCATTAAATCACCTATGCTTAGTCTAATACAGTGACAACTAAAAGATACCAAAAACTATTTAGTCCAATCAATGTAAGCCAAATATGTGGCTGTCCATGGTGCTGATTTCTGTGTGTGCCCATGTGTTCGTGCAATTAGAAAAATATATTGACTGACTCTACTAGAGAAATGCCATCTTTCATGTTGACAAAATGGTCTATCACTCTGTCATAGAGTACATGCTTTTATTTTTTGTTGTCCTAGGCTACCTGGCTAAAATGCTTGCTCGCTAGCCTAACTTCCATTCATGGGCAACGTTAGCTAGTTAACATTAGCCTTCTACATCTAGCTACAGATTGAACTTCCATCCTCTCAGGCCAGTGGCACAACAATGTATGGATTAATGGTTGGATCATAATCACCATTATGATCACTGGCAGTACGGAGAATTATGTAATACCACGAGTCTAAATCCCTATCTGCATCCATGGCTAATTAAGGAAAGGGACAATTTTAGCTAGCTAGCTGGCCGCTGGAGGACAACAACGACATGCAACAATTCAAGTTATGTAATTTAAGTATGCTCTCAATGGGTTTTGATAGGAGTGATGCCAAAATCCAAGCTGGCTTCCCTTTTACACTTTTTTTTTGGTGCGCCACACAGTTGAGCTCTCAGTTTAGCACAACGCTGATTGGCACATTTTGTATACTTTTTTTAATCAAGGGAGGCCAGATGCTTGCTGGCTTCCCTTGCCTTCAATGCTACGGGCAGCAACAATATACTCGTTTGGACCAGACAGCATCAGATAGTTGGCCTACACATAGAGACTGAGAGGCGCTGTTTCGCTCGCTCTGTTTTCTCCTGTAAGATACATTTCAGCCTCTTGCGAATAGAAGGAAAATTATGAAACACTAGAGAGACGAAAGATCGAATTATTTTGTATTTATTTTATTTGTAAAAAAAAAAAATGGAAGCCTGCAACCATGAATACACGCCACTGCCCTAAGGGACTGCGGAAAGAATGATAACGACCCTACAATTGTGAATTACTTTGAAGGACTTTATAATGAAATAATTTGCATCATTCATTAGGGGCCAGTTGAAAAAAATATATAAGGTTACCATTGTGCACCATTTCCTCACTCTATCCAAAAGCATTGTCCGATGTCGACAAATGTATGATGGCGCCGGGGGGGACGGCTGCCGTCTTATCGGCTCTTAACCAACCATGCTATTTTGTTTGTTTTTTTGCGTTGTTCGTAACTTGTTTAGTACATAATGTTGATGCTACCAACTCTTATGACCGAAAAGAGCTTCTGGACATCAGAACTGCGATTGCGCACCTCAAACTGGACGAAGAGTTTTTCGTCAATGAGTCGGACGGGAGGGATATACTACAGACACCCGACCAGGCCCAGAGCCCTGTGATTCGCTGGAGAAGGAAACTGAGATTTTGTGGGAAAAGATCAGGGTGCCTTGTGAGGATCAGGCGACGATTGGCTAATCTGACTTTGCCTTCCGTCCTGCTAGCTAATCGCTGGAAAATAAATGGGATGAACTGAAAGCACATATATCCTACCAACCGGACATTACAAACTGTAATATTGTATGTTTCACCGAGTCGTGGCTGAACGACTTCATTAAAAACATACTATGTGGGTTATACACTCTATTGGCAGGATAGAACAGCAGTTTCTGGTAAGACATGGGTCTGTGGCCTGTGAGATTTGGCCCTGCATAATGGGGTGTTAAAGTTTAACCTATACTTTTAAACTAATAAATATAATGAAACTTTGTAGCGCAATATTAAAACAAATAACTGATACAATGCAAAGATGTGTAGGGAAGTAGGGTGCAGACAGGCGTGATCGAAACTATGTTAAAGGCAACAGTTTAGACAATGGAAAAACACTGAGAATGAACATAACAGGAAACTTCAGTGCACAACAACAAGGGTGCAAACCCGAGACCCAGTTTCTGCAAAGATCACCACAGAACCACAGCGCTAAGGGGCTGGACTAGCTTAAGCGCCAACACCAGCGATAGGCCAGTAAGTTTAAACCACGCTGAGCCTCTACTCTAACAGGCCTGTTCAGAAACAGGAACTATCTCTGTTAGAGTATAAGACAAGGGGATTTTGGGGTGTTGGCACTTCTCTGTTTCATCCTGCGTGATGTTACAGTGAACCCGTATACGGAATTTGCATTTGCCATTTATTAACTGCTGAATAAATATTGACATTAATATAAAATATAATTGATTCTTTGTTCCTATATCAGATTCGAACACATGCAGCCTTAACAGGCCTATGCATATATGTAAACAACAGCTGGTGCACGATATCTATGGAAGTCTCCAAGATTTTGCTTACCTAAGGTAGAGTATCTCATGATAAGCTGTAGACCACACGACCTAGAGTTTTCATCTGTATTTTTCGTAGCTGTCTACATACCACCACAGACCGATGCTGGCACTAAAACCATGCTCAATGAGCTGTATACCGCCATAAGCAAACAGGAAAACGCTCTTCCATAGGCGGCCCTCCTAGTGGCCAGGGGCTTAAATCCGTTTAACCTCATTCCTATCAGCATGTTAAATGTGCAACCTTTAGACCACCTTTACTCCACACACAGACTCAAAGTACAAAGCTCGCCCTCCATTTGGCAAATCTGACCATAATTCTATCCTCCTGATTCCTGCTTACAAGCAATAATTAAAGCAGGATCCACCAGTGACTCGGTCTATAAAAAAGTGGTCAGGTGAAGCAGATGCTAAACTACAGCACTGCTTTGCTAGCACAGACTGGAATATGTTCTGGGATTCCTCCGATGGCATTGAGAACACCACATCAGTCACTGGCTTTATCAATAAGTGCATCGAGGACGTCATCCCCACAGTGACTGTACGTACATACCCCAACCAGAAGCCATGGATTATAGGAGCGGGACTCTAACCCGCTATGCCCTCCGACGAACCATCGAACAGGCAAAGTGTCAATACAGGACTAAGATCGAATCGTTCTACACCGGCTCCGACGCTCGTTGGATGTGGCAGGGCTTGCAAACTATTACAGACTACAAAGGGAAGAACAGCCGAGAGCTGCCCAGTGACACGAGCCTACAAGACGAGCTAAATAACTTCTATGCTCACTTCGATGCAAGTAACACTGAAACATGCATGAGAGCATCAGCTGTTCCGGATGACTGTAATCACACACTCCGCAGCCGATGTGAGTAAGACATTTAAACAAGTCAACATTCACAAGGGCGCAGGGCCAGACAGATTACCAGGACGTGTACTCTGAGCATGCGCTGACCAGCTGGCAAGTGTCTTCACTGACATTTTCAACCTCTCCCTGTCTGAGTCTGTAATACCAACATGTTTCAAGCAGACCACCATAGTCCCTGTGCCCAAGAACACTAACGTAACCTGCCTAAATGACTACTGACCCGTAGCACTCACGTCTGTAGCCATGAAATGCTTTGAAAGGCTGGTCATGGCTCACATCAACACCATTATGCTAGAAACCCTAGACCCACTCCAATTTGCATACCACACCAACAGATCTACAGATGATGCAATCTTTATTGCACTCCACACTGCCCTTTCCCACCTGGACAAAAGGAACACCCATGTGAGAATGCTATTCATTCACTACAGCTCAGCGTTCAACACCATAGTGCCCTCAAAGCTCATCACTAAGCTAAGGACCCTGGGACTAAACACCTCCCTCTGCAACTGGCTCCTGGACTTCCTGACGGGCCGCCCCCAGGTGGTAAGTCTAGGTAACAACACATCTGCCACGCTGATCCTCAACACCGGTCCCCTCAGTGGTGCGTGCTCAGTCCCCTCCTGTACTCCATGTTCACTCATGACTGCACGGCCAGGCACGACTCCAACACCATTATTAAGTTATTATTAAGTTACCTAGACTTACCACCTGAGGGCGGCCCGTCAGGAAGTCCAGGAGGAAGTCCAGGAGCCAGTCCCAGGGTCCTTAGCTTAGTGATGAGCTTTGAGGGCACTATGGTGTTGAATGCTGAGCTGTAGTGAAAGTGCCGGTACCCCCTGACTCTGTACCGGTACCCCCTGTATATAGCCCCACTATTGTTATTTACTGCTGCTCTTTAATTATTTGTTATTCTTATTTCTTACTTTTTTTGGGGGGGGGGGGGGGGGTATTTTCTTAACTGCATTGTTTGTTAAGGGCTTGTAAGTAAGCATTTCACTGTAAGGTCTACACCTTTTGTATTCGGCGCATGTGACAAATACATTTTGATTTGATTTGTTCCGACAATCACACATGGCAACAGGTGTCGCTTCCTATACCATTGGTGGTGGTCCTCTTTTATGGTAATTCATCAAAATGTCTCAAAGTAAATAGCATGGCGTTATGCCAGGGTAGATAGGATGTAAGTGCTGAGACTATGATGATACATACTCACAAAAAAAAAACTGTCATCAGTGCAGTTGGCCATTGTTGGCGCGTTGCGCACGATGGACAAGTGTAGTGCGCGTCTTGGACACAGCGTTGCGCTCTCCGCATTCCTTCTCCAGGAGTCCCCCACCAACTCGCTTCCTCGCCCCACCAAACCCCCCTCCCTACCATGACATTAGAATAGTAGAGAGACCGTCTACAGTGACTGAGTGGACAGCCACTCTGCAGCCGTATGCCCTGCGGCTAGTGTAATAGTTTACAGAAAGTCCGAAAGTGCGACTTCTGAACCGCCGGCGCGCTGCCTAACTGCTCAGGAAATACTACTGAGTTTTGAAACATAATTTCCCCAAAGGAGCGACGAGATTCTGGAATTACTTACTGGAGTTGTGGACAAGTGCGGGAATAGGTTGTCGCTCAAGAGCAACTCATCTTTCGAGGAAGGACAGACTTTTGAACAGCAGGAGTTCAGGATGGAGAAAGCGTCACTGTTTTTGCCCCTTGTCATTCTACTGATACAATGTAAGTAAACTTTTGCATTTAGGTTATTCCGTATGGTAATGAGTAATTCGTGTGTGTGTTTGTTTGCGTCCTTGTGGGCGTATGTAATGCATGTTGGGGTTGATCTGTATTGGTATTCTTGATAATTAAATTACCGTCATCCCTATTGCTTTTCTATGTGTAATGCCATGTCAGCTGTTTGTGTTTAGAAAAAAAGTAAGCCATTTTAGATAGGAAAATATTGATAAAGCACAATTAAAAAAAAAAAAAACATTATTATTGTGATCTTACTGTGTTGATGCTTCTAGTGCTTCACACACAAATAAAAAAGGGGCCAGCACTTCTTTCGGTTGCAATTGACTTCACTTATTACATTTAAAGTTTATTTAACTAAGCAAGTTGGTTAAGAACAAATTCTTATTTACAATGACGGTCTAGGAACAGTGAGTGGGTTAACTGACTTGTTCAGGGGCAGAACGTCAGTTTATTTTACCTTGTCAGCTCCGGGATTCGACCTCGCAACCTTTCTGTTACTGGCCCAACGCTCTAACCACTATGGCCTGTACTAAAGTTTCCAACGTTGCCGGTCTTTCGTATACAGCCTTCCTCACTGTGTGCGTCTTATTGCGATGATATTGGACTACATGCAACTACAGAAATCAGATATGGACCACTAATGTGGCCTTACATTTTTGTTGGAAACAGGCCAGTCTAATCTGGATGTGGGCAACCCAAGGGCGGGTACCACCAACTTTGATAACAGCAGGTCACCATATTGTTCCATCCCAAATGGCACTCTATATTCCCTTTATAGTGCACTACTTTTTATCAGGGCACATAGTGCTCCGTTCGAAAGTAGTGCACTACAAAGGGTGTCATTTGGGACGATTCCATGGTGTCAGTGAGATGCCAACATTTAGCAAACAAGCCCCCCACCACCACCACCACCAACCCTGACTGGCACAGCTGTTCCTGACAGGGCAGTGCAGGGTTACACAGATACAGAGGGGCTTTGTTCTCCTTGGAAGACACACACACATTCTCTCTGTCTCTCTAGATCACTCTCTGTCTGGAAATGGATGTCCTCTTAGATGCTAATAGATGCCTAACATATAAAATGCTCCTAGCACAGATTTAGTGTTCAGTTGTAGTTTATAATAATAGGTCGTGGGGGGGGGGGGGGGGGGGCATGCAGGAGATCCGGGTTCAAACCCAGTTGGGTGTGTGCGTTTGTGTCTGGTTTGGGGTCAATTCCAATTGAAGTCACTCAATTATGAAGTATTTGCATTTAGACATTTTTTTTATAGAAGTAGCATCTCATTTTCCGTTTATTGCGAACTCATTTAAAATAAATGCCCCTTTTCAAATTCTTGAATTGGAATTTTACTTTTGTTCGTGAATTGACTGACTTCAATTTGAATTGACTTATCTTCTGTCTCTCTCTCTCTCCCTCTCTCTCTTTGTCCATCCAGCCAGGGAGAGACAATGCTCATCCTCAGAGAGAAAGAGGGAGTGATGAGGCACACACACACTCCCAACACAGCTGCAGTGATAACAGTGTTACACATACTCACAAAGTAACACAGACAGCAAGCAGGGAGGGACAAAATACACAAGGCTGCACTTTTACCGCCTACTGTACTCAAACATCTGAAGGACAATGTGAATAGGCAACATGAGTCTGCAGTTTGAATTCATACCGTACTTACGCACATCAAACGAGAGATAGCACTCTGCCACTGATAATGTGTAGGCCTATGTAGACCTAATTGCCTAAATACTCATAACTAGGATTCAGAACGAGAATTCAAAATCAATGGGACACGCATTCAGTTTTTCCGTTTATTTCCTGTGAATCGACTAGATTGAAATGAAATTGAGTATGCTTCATTGTTTGCTTCATTGTTTTTCAGCGAGCAAGTTGTTTACGTTTTGTTTCCCAACTTTTGCTCTGCTGTCCTGGCCATTTAAGATGGCCACCTCCACCCTGAGAGGACCTGTATATCCATTATCCTGTATATCCATCCACTTCCTGTGCCTCTCCAATGCCTTTGTCTCACTTTGGCCTCCATTCTTTCCCTCAATTCTTCCACGTAGACCTGGTTTGCGTCTATATTCCCTATATAGTGTACTACTTTTGAACAGGGCCCATAGGGCACTATGTAGGAAGTGGGATACCATTTGGGATGCACTCCTGCCCTTCAGTGGGGGAAAGCAGGAGACCAGGAGGATTAGTTAGGACCTTTCCTCTGCCCCACCCCACCCTCTGGTCCACTAATAGAACCACAGGAAGTGCAACAAACAGAAGCTAACGAAACAGGAAGCTAGCGAACTGCTAACAGTGAATGACTCATTTGGTTGTTGACCTCAGTTAAGTACAGTGTAGACCAGTGGGTTCCCCAACCAGGGGTACTTGGCCTATCCAAGGGGGTACTTGATAAGACTCATGAGCATGGGCTTACTGGTAGAATGCACACGAGGGGGTACTTCAGGGGACTCTAGGCAAAGCAACAAAATAACTAGGGCTTTACAATGATGGTGAAATGTTGGGGTTAGGAATAGGAAAATGGTCCAATTCACACACTTATCAAGAAAACATCATTGACCATCTCTACTGCCTCTGATCTGATTAATCACTAAATATAAATGCTTGCCCCTGGCTATCCGTAAATAAATAAATTAAACAATTCAATTGTGCCATCTGGTTTGCTTAATATAAGGAATTTGAAATGATTTATACTTTTACTTTTGATACTTAAGTATATTTTAGAAATTACATTTACTTTTAAAACTTAAGTATATTTAAAACCAAATACCTTTGGACTTTTACTCAAATAGTATTTTACTGGAGGACTTTTACTTGATTCATTTTCTGTTAAGGTTGCTTTTACTCAAGTATGACAATTGGGTACTTTTTCCACCACTGAATAACCTGATTTTCTCCATGGGGTATAGTATATTTTAAAAGGCTCTTCATTTACTATAACAGGCTTTAAAAATTCAATATTGGTGCACAATTTCTACATAAGATGTCAAAAGGGACATAAAAGGCAGTCTTTTCATGGAACGACCCACATATTCAGTGTGTGTGTGTGTTGTACATAACGTTATTGTACCAAATGGTGGTCCAGTTAATCTCCCCCACACACACATACATATGCACATACACACGCAACACGTGCTCCTCCCTCAATGGATGGGCGTTACCCGGGCGACCTGTGGACAGCAACAGGATGACAAAACAATAATCCTGACCCCTGCACCAATCAACCGACAGGAAGGGATGCTCCTATTTCCTGTTCCTGTCTAGATGTACATGTTCAACTGGAGCGACACACAGACACAGCCAGCCAACCAAACAATCAGCCATGAGTCTTCATGCTCTACTGTCAATCTGGTCCTGAGGATAAACTGGTTCATAACAGATACAATTGGTTCATACAACATTTACAACTGGTCCATCATAACTGAATATAACTGGTTTATAACAGATTATAGACTAGTTCATAACTGATTCTAATTGCTTTATAGCTGATTTATAACTGCATTAACGTGTTCATAACTGGTCCTCCATCTTACAACCCTTTCCCCCAACCCCATATGTGGCACCTCTCTCTCTCTCCATCCCTCAGGCCTCCCCATTGTCCCTGTTACCGTGTCAACAACCACGCCCAAGGTGGAGGTCCATGAGAACTCTGATGCGGTTCTGAGCTGTGATTTCCGGACAGAGAAGGAACAGAATCCTCGAATCGAGTGGAAGAAGAAAGGAACAGATGTATCATTTGTTTACTATGAGGGACACTTCAGAGGTGATTGGCTGTCCTGGCACATTTTCTTCCATTGATCTCTTTCTGTCTCATTTAACCCCTGTCCAGAGCCCATCTTCAGACTCTCAGATTTAATTTACTCTCCTCACATGAGGGAAACACATTTTAAGAGCTTCATCAACATAAAGCTGAATGTGATGAACATTACAAAGACATTTGTATGAGAAGTTACCAGATGGTTGATGTTAGTTTAAGTAGAAAATTTGTTCTTAAGAAACCACATCTGTGTTGACCGGTTTCCACTCTCCCAGGAGCCTTTGCGGGGCGTGCAAGGATCAAGGGGGCAACGGTGACCCTACAGAGGGTGACCCAGAAAGACGCAGGCGAATACCGCTGTGAGATCACTGCCCCTCACGACACCATCACCCTGGGGGAGACTAACATCACCCTCGAAGTCTTGGGTGTGTACCACATCGTCTGTCTGCCTGACTGAGTGTTCTGAGTGTGTCTGTGTGTTGTCTCAGACATGCTGCCCGTGCTGTTTGAGCACCCCCTTAAACCCAGCTGACATTGTGGCTGTACCCTCCTCACAGTGCCCCCCCACACCCCATCCTGTGAGATCCCCAGCTCGGCCTTGACGGGCTCTGTGGTGCAGCTGCGCTGTAGGGACCAGCAGAGCATCCCCCCAGCCACCTACTCCTGGTACAAAGATGACAAGCCTCTAACCCCCTCCCGCATGGCCAACGCCACCTACCACCTCAACCCAATCACGGGCATACTGGTGAGATACTTTTTAAGAACAGTGTATATACAGTCGTACCATTGATGCTTTGGCACGATTTACTCAATGTACAGTGCATTCGGAAAGCATTCAGACCCCTTCCCTTTTTCCACATTTAGTTACGTTACAGCTTTATTCTAAAATTGATTTAAAAAAAAATCCTCCTCAATCTACATACAATACCCCATAATAACAAAGCGAAAACAGGTTTTTAGAAATGTTTGCAAATGTATTACAAATAAAAAACAGAAATACCTTATTTACATAAGTATTCAGACCCTTTGCTATGAGACTCAACATTGAGATCAGGTGCATCCTGTTTCCATTGATCATTCTTGAGATGTTTCTACAACTTGATTCGAGTCCACCTGTGGTAAATTCAATTGATTGGACATCATTTGGAAAGGCACACACCTGTCCATATAAGGTCCCACAGTTGGCAGTGCATGTCAGAGCAAAAACCAAGCCACGCAATTGTCTGTAGAGCTCCGAAACAGGATTGTGTCGAGGCACAGATCTGGGGAAGGGTACCAAAATAATTCTGCAACATTGAGGGTCCCCAAGAACACAGTGGTCTCCATCATTCTTAATTGAAAGAAGTTTGGAACTCCCAAGACACTTCCTAGAGCTGGCCGCCTGGCCAAACTGAGCAATCGGGGGAGAAGGGCCTTGGTCAGGGAGGTGACCAAGAACCCAATGGTCACTCTGACAGAGCTCCAGAGTTCCTCTATAGAGATGGGAGAAACTTTCAGAAAGACAACCATCTCTGCAGCCCTCCACCAATCAGGCCTTTATGGTCAAGTGGCCAGACAGAAGACAATTCTCAGTAAAAGGCATGAAAGCCCACTTGGAGTTTGCCAAAAGGCACCTAAAGACTCTCAGACCATGAGAAACAAAATTCTCTGGTTTGATGAAACCAAGATTGAACTCTTTGGCCTGAATGTCAAGCAACACATCAAGGAAACCTGGCACCATTGCTAAGGTGAGGCATGGTGGTGGCAGCATCATGCTGTGGGGATGGTTTTCAGCGGCAGGGACTTGAGATTGTTGATGAAAACCTGCTCCAAAGCGCTCAGGACCTCAGACTGGGGCGAAGGTTCACCTTCCAACAGGACAACGACCCTAAGCACACAGCCAAGACAACGCAGGAGTGGCTTCGGGACAAGTCTCTGAATGTTCTTGAGTTGCCAAGTCAGAGCCCGGACTTTAACCCGATCGAACATCTTTGGAGAGACCTGAAAAATAGCTGTGCAGTGACGCTCCCCATCCAATTCAAATCAAATTGTATTTGTCACATGCACCAAATACAACAGGTGTAGATCTTACAGTGAAATGCTTACTTATAAGCCCTTAACCAACAATGCAGTTTTAAGAAAAATAAGTGTTAAGTAAAAAATGTAAGTATCAAGTAATTAAAAAGCAGCAGTAAAATAACAATAGCGAGGCTATATACAGGCAGTACCAGTACAGAGTCAATGTGTGGGGCCACCGGTTAGTCGAGGTAATTCAGGTAAAATGTACATGTAGGTAGAGTTAAAGTGACTATGCATAGACAATAAACAGGGAGTAGCAGCAGCGATAAAGAGGGGGGGGCAATGAAAATAGTCTGGGTAGCCATTTGATTAGCTGTTCAGGAGTCTAATGGCTTGGGGGTAGAAGCTGTTTAGAAGCCTCTTGGACCTAGACTTGGTGCTCCAGTACCGCTTGCCGTGCGGTAGCAGAGAGAACAGTCTATGACTAGGATGGTTGGACTCAGTGACAATTTTTAGGGCCTTCCTCTGACATCGACTGTTATAGAGGTCCTGGATGGCAGGAAGCTTGGCCCCAGTGATGTACTGGACCGTACGCACTACCCTCTGTTGTACCTTGCGGTCGGAGGCCGAGCAGTTGCCATACCAGGCAGTGATGCAACCAGTCAGGATGCTCTCGATGGCACAGCTGTAAAACTTTTTGAGGATCTGAGGACCCATGCCAAATATTTTCAGTCTCCTGAGGAGGAATATACTTTGTCGTGCCCTCTTTACAACTGTCTTGGTGTGTTTGGATCATGATAGTTTGTTGGTCATGAGGACACCAAGGAACTTGAAGCTCTCAACCTGATCCACTACAGCCCCGTCGATGAGAATGGGGGTGTGCTTGGTTCTCCTTTTCCTGTAGTCCCCAATCATCAACCTGACAGAATTTTTCGAGGATCTGTCAGAGAAGAATGGGAGAAACTCCGCAAATACAGTTGTGCCAAGAGTGTAGTGACATCCCCAAGAAGACTAAAGGCTGTAATCACTGCCAAAGGTGCTTCAACAAAGTACTGAGTAAAGGGTCTGAATACTTTACATGTGATATTTCAGTTCTTTTTTGCAAGCAAAACATTTCTAAAAAGCTGTTTTTGCTTTGTCATTATGGGGTATTGTGTGTAGATTGATGAGGGGAGAAAAAAAACAATTTAATAAACCAATTAGGCACATTTGGGCAGTCTTGATACAACATTTTGAACAGAAATGCAATGTTTCACTGTATCAGTCTAAAACTTTGCACATACACTGCAAAATCTAAATTGCGCCTGGGCTGGAATAATACATTATGGCCTTTCTCTTGCATTTCAAAGATGACGGTACATGGCTTTTTCTTTGTATTGTCTTTTACCAGATCTAATGTGTTATTCTCCTACATTCATTTCACATTTCTACAAATTTCAAAGTGTTTCCTTTCAAATGGTATCAAGAATATGCATATCCTTGCTTCAGGTCCTGAGCCACAGGCAGTTAGATTTGGGTATGTCATGTTAGGAGAAAATTTAAAAAAGGGGCGGATCCTTAAGAGGTGTTAATCCATTTTAGAATAAGGCTGTAACGTAAACATTTTTGGAGAAAGTCAAGGGGTCGGAATACTTTCCGAATGCACTGTATGTGCCAGTAAAGCAATTTGAATTTGACAGAACGAGGGCCCAGCCACACCCACAGACTGTGTTACATAGGAGCCACACTAGGGCATCAAGATTTTTTTTTTACCTACTTCACTGGATGTGTAATTTTTGGCCAGCGAGAGCAATGTGCAAGGTTCTTTATCCTATTGTGAGCTGCGGGGGGGAAAAAATGAAAATAGAACAAAAGTATAACTTCACCTACAGCTCACTTACGCCCAAGTTTCATTGACATTAATAGGAGCGCCTCACGTTCTGTACACTGTAAGTTATGCATCCGATGTAGCAGGCCTCCATTACAGACTCCAATACATGGAAGTATAATCAACCACTGACACAGTATATGATAATACAAACCTCAGTAGGACACTGAAACCTTAGTTACAGTTCAGACCAACAGTGGCTACCTCAGAAATCAAATCAAATTTTATTGGTCACATACACATGGTTAGCAGATGTTATTGTGAGTGTAGCGAAATGCTTGTGCTTCTAGTTCCGACAGTGCAGCAATATCTAACAAGTAATCAAAAATGTCCATAACACCTACCTAATACACACAAATCTAAGTAAAGGGATGGAATAAGAATATATACATATATATATATATGGATGAGCAATGACCAAGTGGCATAGGCAAGATACAATAGATGGTATAAAATACAGTATATACATTTGGGATGAATAATGCAAGATATGTAAACATTATTAAAGTGGCATTATTAAAGTGACAAGTGATACATTTATTAAAGTGGCCAATGATTTCAAGTCTGTATGAAGGCAGCAGCCTCTCTGTGTTAGTGATGGCTGTTTAACAGTCTGATGGCCTATTTTTCAGTCTCTCGGTCCCAGATACACCTGTACTGACCTCACCTTCTGGATGGTAGCAGGGTGAACAGGCAGTGGCTCGGGTGGTTGTTGTCCTTGATGATCTTTTTGCCGTTCCTGTGACATCAGGTGCTGTAGGTGTCCTGGAGGGAAGGTAGTTTGCCCCTGGTGATGCGTTGTGCAGACGCCACCACCCTCTGGAGAGCCCTGCGGTTGTGGGCGGTGCAGTTGCCGTACCAGTTGGTGATACAGCCCGACAGGATGCTCTCAATTGTGCATCTGTAAAAAACTGTGAGGGTTTTAGGTGACAAGCCAGATTTCTTCAGCCTCCTGAGGTTGAAGAGACGCTGTTGCGCCTTCTTCACCACACTGTCTGTATGGGTGGACCATTTCAGTTTGTCCGTGATGTGTTCGACGAGGAACTTAAAAGTTTCCACCTTCTCCACTGCTGTCCCGTCGATGTGGATAGGGGGATGCACCCTCTGCTGTTTCCTGAAGTCCACGATCATCTCCTTTGTTTTGTTGATGTTGAGTGAGAGGTTGTTTTCCTGACACCACACTCTGAGTGCCCTCACCTCCTCCCTATAAGCTGTCTCGTCGTTGTTGGTGATCAAGCCTACTACTGTTGTGTCGTCTGCAAACTTGATGTTGGAGGCGTGCATAGCCATGAAGTCATGGGTGAACAGGGAGTACAGGAGGGGGCTGAGCATGCACCCTTGTGGGGCCCCAGTGTTGAGGATCAGGAAGTGGAGATGTTGTTTCCTATCTTCACCACCTAGGGGCGGCCCGTCAGGAAGTCCTGGACCCAATTGCACAGGGCGGGGTTGAGACCCAGGGCCTCAAGCTTAATGATGAGCTTGGAGGGTACTATGGTGTTGAATGCTGAGCTGTAGTCAATGAACAGCATTCTTACATAGGTATTCCTCTTGTCCAGATGGGATAGGGTAGTCTGCAGTGTGATGGCGATTGCGTCGTCTGTGGGCCTATTGGGGCGGTATGCAAATTGAAGTGGGTCTAGGGTGACAGGTAAGGTGGAGGTGATATGATCTTTGACTAGTCTCTCAAAGCACTTCATGATGACAGAGGTGAGTGCTCTGGGGCGATAGTCATTTAGTTCAGTTACCTTTGCCTTCTTGGGTACTGGAACAATGGTGGCCATCTTGAAGCATGTGGGGACAGCAGACTGGGATAGGGAGAGATTGAATATGTCCATAACCACCCCAGCCAGCTAGTCTGCGCATTCTCTGAGGACACGGCTAGGGAGGCCGTCTGGGCCGTCAGCCTTGCGAGGTTTAACACGTTTAAATGTCTTACTCACGTCGGCCACGGAGGAGAGCCTACAGTCCTTGGTAGCGGGCCGCGTCGGTGGCACTGTATTATCCTCAAAGCAGGCAAAGAAGGTGTTTAGTTTGTCTGGAAGCAAGACGTCGGTGTCCGTGGCTGGTTTTCTTTTTGTAGCCTGTGGTTGTCTGTAGACCCTGCCACATACATCTCGTGTCTGAGCCATTGAATTGCAACTCTACTTTGTCTCTATACTAACATTTCGCTTGTTTGATTGCCTTGCAGAGGGAATAACTACACTGTTTGTATTCGACCATATTCCCAGTCAACTTTCCATGGTTAAATGCGGTGGTTCGCTCTTTCAGTTTTGCGCGAATGCCGCCATCTATCCACAGTCTCTGGTTAGGGTAGGAATTAGTAGTCACAGTAGGTACAACATCTCCTATACACTTCCTTATAAATTCACTCACCGACTCAGTGTATAAATCAATATTATTCTCTGAGGCTGCCCGGAACATGTCCCAGTCCGGGTGATCAAAACAATCTTGAAGTGTGGATTCCGATTGGTCAGACCAGCGGTTAATAGACCTTGTCACGGGTACATCCTGTTTGAGTTTCTGTCTATAGGAAGGGAGGAGCAAAATGGAGTTGTGGTCAGATTTGCCGAAAGGAGGGCAGGGGAGAGCCTTGTATGCATCGCGGAAGTTAGTGGCAGTGATCCAGTGTATTGCCAGCGCGAGTGTGACAATCAATATTCTGATATAGGTCACTTCCCTTTGGTCAGACATCAACCCATATAGACCCTTAGTTCGGAAGCACACTGGTATACTCTAGACCAATTGCAACAAAAACTGTACAGGTTCTGTGTATCATATCATCTTCCTCTCTCTTTTTCTTTCCATTGAGCCCTCCATCTGTCTCTTTCCCTCTCCTCTGGCAGGAGTTTAAGACTGTGGCGAGAGGCGACACGGGACAGTACAGCTGTCTGGCATCAAACAAAGTGGGGCCGCCCAAGATGTGTGAGGCTAAACACATGAAGATAGGTGAGTGTGCGTGCATGTATGCAAGTGTGTGTGTGTAATTATGAGAATGATTGTGGTTCATATTAGTGTAGTTTTGTCTTTCCACAAACTGGCGTGACTCTCGTGCTTCAAACCACATTGATATGGTCTATAACCAACACAGTTACAATACCAGAGCTAGTGTTATGTCTTGTAAACAGTACTGCGAGGGGCACGTTTTTCTATACAGGCATTTGTCTATGGAATAGCCTCCCCCTGGAGATCAAGCAAAGAAAAAGTGGAAATTGCTTCAAAAACCAGGCAAAGGTTTTCATTTGGATAAGGTTGTCTCAGTAAGAGAAACCAGTCCACTGCCCCTTGTGCCCCCTACTGCTGGTCAGGTGTATTATCTGAAGGATCGGTATGATCTACAATGAATAGATTGTTTTAAAGTGAAATTAATATGGTTGATTTTTAAGGTTAGGGAAAGGTGCAGTGAATAGTGCCACTTTTTAGGTTGTCAATATAAATGAATGTATTTATGGTTGTTTGTAATTTTGTCTTGCCTTTTTAATCATTAAATGTGTTATTGTTTTTACCATCTGGGACCACTTTGGAAACAAGCGTTTTAATTAATACTTTCAAGTGATATCCTCTGGGTCCACATTGTACATTTTGTTGTATATGTCTGTTACACAAAATAAATTCAATTGTGAAGTGTAGGTATATAGGCATACAACTGTACAATTGGTCTTCTATGCTAAGAAAACATTAGAACAAATGGATACAACAAAAACATTAATGAAAGAAATAAAAGTCGTTTTTCAAAAAGATAAACAAAAAAGAAAAGACCTCTTGAATATCCCCCAGAAGGATAACCGAGCCGTGGCTTTTGTGGAGCGATAGGTAACGATGCATCAAGGGTGACTTGTCGATGTGTTCAGAGGGTCCCTGGTTTGAGCCCAGGTTGGGGCGAGGAGAGGGACAGAAGCAACACTGTTCCACAAATATCTTAAGGTCATACTTTTCTCTCACTTGTTCAAAGGAGGCAAAGGCCCCCACTAGGTACAGATCCCTTATGGCATGGATCCGAACTTCTCCCCAGCGATCAAAATGATTGTTTAAGTTGGAAGGGGCAAAGGAAGGATTCCTCACTATCGGGAGCAGCAATGACACTGGTCTGAGGTCAAAGAGTACCTTAACTTGCTTCCAAATACAGATTGTGCTATGTGCAATGGGTTTGTGTCTATAAAGCGATTTCCCAAGGCGTATAAGGGACATCATCACTGCACTAATGGAGTAGGGGAAGCAATCCTCATGCTCCATGTCAAGCCAAAAGTATGACACAGGTGCGTCATCGAGCCAAAACGTGGCAGGGTTTTTAGCTTTAAATAGGGAAGAGTACAGTTTTGTAATTTCAATCCCCAGGTAGGTTAATTTTTTCTGAGGAAATCTTAAATGGGAGATGTTTTAACCAAGAAGGGTCCTGCACTCAAACAGCCATTAATTCACTTATTCCAATTGATTCTGTAGCCAGAGAAGGTACAAAACAAATGAATCAGATCCAAGATATCTCCGATACTGGCTTTAGTGTTGGTTATATAGAGGAGAATGTCATCTGCGTGTAGAGAAATGTTATTAGAGGTGCCCTCAGTATTGTAACCAACTAGCGTGACTCTCTCACTCTCTCCACTCTCTCTTTCAGAGGATGTAAACATGGCAGGGGTCGTTGCTGCGGTCGTGGTCATCTGTCTGGTCATCGCCATTTGTGGCTTCGGGGGGTACTATGCACACCGTAATGGCTACTTCAGCAGTGAGTCTGTCTGCCCCTCTCTCTGTCTGTCCATGTACATACAATATGTCTGACTCTGTTAGAAAATATCATTTGCACTCACTTCCTCTTACTTTCTGTCTCCACTCTCCTCTTCATTTCTATTCATCTCCAGAACACAGAGGAAGGTAAGAGTTGTGTCCTTAAATCCATGAACAATTATTAAAATACAGTGACGACACCCTGCCACAGAATACATCTGCATTGCTGTGTAACTACCACTGACTAATAGAGGTGTGTGCGTTTGAATGTTCTGAGTGAGTTCAGTAGAGAGTGACAGGTGTGATTGAGCCCAGCGATGCAAGCCTGTCTCTTCTCACAGAGAGAGACATGAACAGGTGTTTTATGACCCAGTTAGGAAAACTCGGTTTGTTATTTTGACTGACTGACTCTAGATTAGGCCAGTTAGATGACTAGGTATATTATCATGATTATTTTGAATGAATTACAAATAATACCAATAATGAGTCATTGTTTATCTAGGGAAGTCACATTGTGATTGACATCTCCTTTTCAAGTGAACCCTGACTGCTAATAAACTCCCCTCTCGGCTGAATTGTGATTCGCTTACCCCCTCCGTGTGGTCGTGTTGTTAGTAACCCTGAGCATGGATTGTGAACCTCATCACCCTCTCACTGAACTTTGAACCCCCCCAGGTCCTTTTGGATCCCTCAGTGTCATGGTGTGGCCCACATCAGCAGCCAGGACCTCCATAGAACAAAAGACAAGTGAGTCTGACCCACAGACAGACCGAGTAATAGATTTAAAAGTAGACAATTGAACAATTGACAATGAACAGGACTTTATATAGAAGCACACTGTTTGTGTGCGCTTGCGCGTGGACGTGTGTGCCCAGGAGTCCTTTACAGAAAAAGTTGCCCTTTCCGCTCCGCTCCATAGGACCGTGTCCTGTGCTGTGTTTGATGTAATGGTGTTCTTTGATAGATGCCAATGTTTTTACTGAGACCACAGCTGCATCACATTTAGGAAACTCCCTCCCTCTCGCTCCCTCCACTGTGTCAAACAATCTATTGTCTTTATAAATGCCTCTGTCTTCCAGGACTAATGCCAACTACAACCCTCCACCCCAAGATGTGAGTGTTTTTCCTTAGATTTTCTCTGTTGATGTATTCATGGATGGGTATTATGTTCACAGGAAATGTTGACTTGAGCATTACCCCTTACATGTGAGATTTTCTAGATAACATTTTATAACCATATTAAAAGACAATATGATCATTTCTAGTAGAATTCTCTTGGCAGTAGTAGTAAGTAAAATTGTCCAAATGGTTAGTAATAATGGAGAAAATGATCTGACTTGCAGTAGTTCTGACCGAATGAAAATATGCTACTGTTTTCTCTCGCTCAGCCTGCGGACTTCAAACACACCCAGTCCTTCATGCTGTGAGGACATCGACAACACCCTGGAAGACACCACACATACCAGCATCATGACAACACTGGAGTAGTTTTATTCGACCCAAATGAATAGCTATAAGAATAGTTAATCATTTTTTGGGGACTGACCAACCCTGCTCTCCTCACCCTTGTGGGTGGATAGCAAGGAGGGACAGACAACTCTGCGTAGAGGCCATTTATTCCTCCTGTTTTGCTGTCCCTGGGCCTTCAATGCAAGCCTATTATATTAGTCACATGGTACTCTACTCCCCTCTGGTGGCCAAGTTGTTAAACTACAGCCTATTGCCATCTTGTGGTGGACCCATGGAATTACGTCCCACACATGCTCACTTCCCCCTCAACTGGCCAAAACATGAACTACCTAAATCTTATTTTATACCAAAGACTTGAACATGGCATCTGAGTGTAATATACTGTACATATTTTCTGATGGCTATTGGATAAGCATTGATGTGAACTTAAGGGAAAGTTGTGGATACAAGGTAGCCATCACATTAGGCCTCCCGAGTGGCGCAGCATCTCAGTGCAAGAGGTGTCACTACAGTCCCTGGTTCGAATCCAGGCTGTAACACATCCGGCTGTGATTGGGAGTCCCATAGGGCAGCGCTCAATTGGCTCAGCGTCGTCTGTGTTTGGCCGGGGTAGGTCGTCATTGTAAATAAGAATTTGTTCTTAATAACTGACCAATCCATTTTCTTCTGAGGGCAGTGCTCGCGTAGACCTCATTCAGTCGGTTTGGATTTTTATTTAACTAGGTAGGTCAGTTAAGAACAAATTCTTATTTACAATGACGGCCTACCCAGGCCAAACCCTAACGACGCAGGGCCAATTGTGCGCCGCCCTATGGGACTCCCAATCACAGCTGGTTGTGATACAGCCTGGAATCGAACCAGGGTCTGTAGTGATGCCTCCCCACTCGGGAGCCCAAAATTACATAGTCGATGTCCTCGCCCCCCCCGTTAGTCTAATTAGCACACAGGTAACAAAAAAAAAAAAATCCACATCAAAGTCCATCTGTTTTAAGATGGAGAAATTGTTTTTTGCATGGGCCGTACCCCAATAATAGTAAAGCAGTGTTGGTCAGAACAGGAGACATCCCGAAAAACACCAGAGCTCACCACAATAGTCTTATGGATTGCCTCCTCCATTTTGAATATTGGCCATCCACTATATTCCTTTCAGAACAGTGCAGGTGAAGGAGACACTTTGGGATTGATTCAATCCGTAATGACGAAGTTCAGTGCTATGATTGAAATTAAAAGGCGATGTTCCTATTTTCGTAGACTTCCTTCACGTTGAACATGTTGGCTCAATCATAAATTACCTTTACATTTCAATCGTGCAATAGCGCTGAATTTCGGCAATACTAATTGAATTGAGACCTTTGAGATGGACCCCTGCTCACCCGAAGATGCCTACATTTTCTGTGATGCCCAGTGCCTTTCAAAAGTAGTTGTTATATTCTATCTAGGGGCTCTTTTGTAAGTGTTTTCTTGTTTTGTTTAAGCTAAAGTATTATTGTGCTACTGCATTTTTGTCTAATAGTGTATGTTTCTTAGGCTATGGATGAAGGGGTTGCTGTAAGTTTATTCTTTGTAAGATGCTTATTCAGTATTAAAGATTTTCTATCATAAACTTTTTCAATCATTTCTCACCATGTAGCCTTCTCCCACAGCCGCTGGAACAGGGTGGGGCGCCAGGAGTCAGGCGAGCGAGACTGTAGTGTAACGTCGTCATATGTTATCATTCAAAATCAGTAAATGATCAAAAATGCAAGCATGTAAGGTTGAACATGGTTTGCAAAATCACTCTTACCCCTTGACTGATTAGCGTAAGAAAACAAATGTTCCCACGTTTAATCCAACATCATTTATTAAATAGTACATTATAGTGGTGACATGTAGGACAGAGACAACGTCATCATGGCCAGTGTTTACTTGGCCACTTCCTGCAGCTGGGGCTCTGGAGAAGAGAGAAGGGAGATTGAGTAATGCTGGGTCGTATTCATTAGTGCACACCATAGTAAAACACTTTGCAAAACAAAAACAAGCGTTTATTGTTCCGGTAGTTGCTTTCATGTTTTGTGTGTGTGTATATATATATATTTTTTTTTTTGTTGGTGCCTAATGAATACAACCCTGGTTGATGGTGAATGAATCCTTTAAAACCACCCGTGTCAAACTCATTTCATGGAGGGCTGAGTGTCTGTTGGTTTTTGCTCCTCCCTTGTACTTGATGAATTAAGGTCACTAATTACTAAAGAACTCTCCTCACTGGCTGTCTAGGTCTTAATTGAAAGGAAAAACACACGGACACTAGAACCACCATGGAATGACTGACACCCCTGCTTTAAGCATAGAATGAGTAAACTACGTAGGGTGAGACGGTGGTATTACAGTTTAGTCTATGACCAAGCAACCAAGAAATGCTTCTACTGCAGTAGAGCTGGGTGACATCCATATCACAATAAATTGACAATTATCACAATAATGACAAATCAAACAACACGTTTGTTCAAATGAATTTACACCCCATTTAGTTTTTCTATTACACTTTAAATGTCGTAGCTATCTATTGTTCCATTAGCAATCGCCCATATTATTTCAAACATCACATTTCTCTACTGTAGGCAACTTGTCGTTATTAATGATATCAGTAAAATGTCTGATCCCAGCTCTATACTGCAGACTTAACGAACCTGTAAATTTGAAGTCAGGGAATTTGGTGAGGTCACCGGTCCCGTATAACCTCTGCAGTTTGGTGATCTCCTCTGAGACACCCTTTTCGTAAGCGGGGCCTGCATCAACAATCCCACCTGCCGCAGCCCTGGAGAAAAGAGAAAGATGGGGAATTAACCTTTAAAACAACACTAGCATAGAATACACTACTCTGTTGTTTAGGGCTGACCCCATTTAGTCGACTGGTCGACCGATAATTCTTTATTCGAGCAGTAGCAAAAATATATATAATTGTGTACAAGACACTGGTCTGATTTGCCCCTGTGAGTGGACTAATCCATTGTGGAGGCCGTGGGGATGGCACAGTCCATCACTCTAATACATGTGCTACTAAAATTGTATATGGTTATATTATATAAGAACAATGGTGCAACAATAATGAAAAATATATTTTATAACAAATTTGCTTTCTCCCGCGTTGGCTAGTGGTCGCTGTCCACGGTTCTGAAACACGCCGTTGAATTGGCACCTTTTCCTAGACCATGTTGCTATGTGCATAATAGCAAAGTTAACGAGCATATTTGTGTTGAACAATGCAGCGGAGGCAGCAGCAGAATGAGGAGACGAGAAAACAGCCCTTGCCTTATTGTGTAAAGAAAGTGAGGAAACGTATTTAGGTCTAGAAATCAGTAGCCTTACTATTAAATGTGCCTGGCTTTATAAATCATGCATATACAGTGCATTTGGAGAGTATTCAGATCCCTTCACTTTGGAGCAGGTTTTCATCAAGGACCTCTGTACTTTGCTCCGTTCATCTTCCCTCAATCCTGACTAGTGTCCCAGTCCCTGCCACTGAAAAACATCCCCACAGCATGATGCTGCAACCACCATGCTTCACCTTAGGGATGGCGCCAGGTTTCCTCCAGACGTGACACTTGGCATTCAGGTGTTCAATCTTGGTTTCATCAGACCAGAGAATCTTGTTTCTCATGGTCAGAGTCCTTTATGTGCCTTTTACTGTGGACTACCACTTTTACTACCATAAAGGCCTACTTGGGGGAGTGCTGGAGAGATGGTTGTCCTTCTGGAAGGTTCTCCCAGCTCCACAGAGGAACTCTGGAACTCTGTCAGAGTGACCATTGGGTTTTTGGTCACCTCCCTGACCAAGGCCCTTCACCCACTATTGCTCAGTTTGGCCGGGCGGCCAGCTCTAGGAAGAGTCTTGGTGGTTCCAAACTTCTTCCATTTAAGAATGATGGAGGCCACTGTGTTCTTGGGGACCTTCAACGCTGCAGAAATGTTTTGGTATCCTTCGCAAGATCTGTGCCTCGACACAATCCTGTCTCGGAAATCTACGGACAATTCCTTCAACCTAACGCCTTGGTTTTTGCACTGTCAACTGTGGGACCTTACATAGACAGGTGTGTGCCTTTCCAAATGATGTCCAATCAATTGAATTTACCACACGTGGACTCCAATCGAGTTGTAGAAACATCTCAAGGATGATCAATGGAAACAGGATGCACCTTTAATATTTTCTTTACACTTTTTTTTCCTATAGAACAGCCTCTCTGATATTATTTAGAATTTATTTAGTGTTTACACTGTTCCAAATTGTCAGAAAAATAATAATTATAATAATATGTCATTATCATTAGTAGGGTGGGTTTAGCAGCATTGTATAACCACCATTGAGCTGTAGGCCTAAGAGCGCATCCTATTTAGTCCTAATATGTTAACTTACTTAGGCCTACATTTGAAATACTTACTGGATACTGTATCAATCATTCATAAGTTCATGTCATCAAAGCATATGAGTCATTCATGATTTCGTTTTAAATAAAGCGAACCTTGAATAATTAGCTTAAACAATAAATAAACCGTTCTAGTCGAGTTTATTTGTCACGTCCTCTGCATCCATTTTGCTGCCACGGTGTTCGGAATTTGTTAGAACCAATTTATTGATGTGATTATGATATATTATGATATAGGTCAGGCCCAATAGGTCACGTGCGTGCGATGCTTACGTGTCATGTAAAGAGAGCAAGTGTTGAGGGAATGTTTTTCCTAAACAGAACTTTTCAGTCAGAAATGGCTGTAATTATGTTGCAGCTTAAGCAACAGAGACAGCAGGAGAAACACTGATGTTCTGTGGTGGTCACTGCAGCAGGGAGGAGAGAGAGACAGATAGCACTATACACACTGATGTTCTGTGGTGGTCACTGCAGCAGGGAGGAGAGAGAGACAGATAGCACTATACACACTGATGTTCTGTGGTGGTCACTGCAGCAGGGAGGAGAGAGAGACAGATAGCACTATACACACTGATGTTCTGTGGTGGTCACTGCAGCAGGGAGGAGAGAGAGACAGATAGCACTATACACACTGATGTTCTGTGGTGGTCACTGCAGCAGGGAGGAGAGAGAGACAGTTAGCACTATACACACTGATGTTCTGTGGTGGTCACTGCAGCAGGGAGGAGAGAGAGACAGATAGCACTATACACACTGATGTTCTGTGGTGGTCACTGCAGCAGGGAGGAGAGAGAGACAGATAGCACTATACACACTGATGTTCTGTGGTGGTCACTGCAGCAGGGAGGAGAGAGAGACAGTTAGCACTATACACACTGATGTTCTGTGGTGGTCACTGCAGCAGGGAGGAGAGAGAGACAGTTAGCACTATACACACTGATGTTCTGTGGTGGTCACTGCAGCAGGGAGGAGAGAGAGACAGATAGCACTATACACACTGATGTTCTGTGGTGGTCACTGCAGCAGGGAGGAGAGAGAGACAGATAGCACTATACACACTGATGTTCTGTGGTGGTCACTGCAGCAGGGAGGAGAGAGACAGATAGCACTATACACACTGATGTTCTGTGGTGGTCACTGCAGCAGGGAGGAGAGAGAGACAGTTAGCACTATACACACTGATGTTCTGTGGTGGTCACTGCAGCAGGGAGGAGAGAGAGACAGTTAGCACTATACACACTGATGTTCTGTGGTGGTCACTGCAGCAGGGAGGAGAGAGAGACAGATAGCACTATACACACTGATGTTCTGTGGTGGTCACTGCAGCAGGGAGGAGAGAGAGACAGATAGCACTATACACACTGATGTTCTGTGGTGGTCACTGCAGCAGGGAGGAGAGAGACACAACGGGTGCTAGTCACTCGCCGTCTTTTTTTTTTTAACACAGCAAGTCTTAGCCCAGCCTGGCACAATCAAATCAACTGCTGGTCGGACTCCCTCTAGTGATTTGTGTGTCTTAACTATTTAACCAAACAGTGTGCTTAAACATCAGACAAGCTCGGTGAATATAGTTGATTTGGCTAATGCACAGAACAGGCAAATCTTGGTCGACGGGGACAGTCCTACCGTTGTTGCAGTGGGTGAGCTCAAGAAACCACATAATTATAATACCCTATAATGAGTCAGACATATATAACCTATAAAAACACCTTCAGCATTCTACGCGTTTCATGTACGCGTTTCATGGATCTTGCCATCTAGGCATATAGGGCCAGGTTCAGAAGGTGCACAACATTGTGGAACGTTCAGATAGAAATATATTATGTAGCATGAACACGACTCTGACATGTACTGTATAATCAAGAATCAAGTCTGCTAGCTCTGTTCCCGACATTTTTATTTGCAACGTCGCACAACGGTCGCCTCCTGAACATATGGCCCAGCCTTCTGCAAATAGCTCTGCAGTGCTAAAAGGACGTGCAGACTCCCTGCCACCATCTCTGTCATGACATCACGGGTCATTCCACTTAAACCTAGCTAATTTATAGCCTACCAACATGAACAAACAAGTAAGTTAGCAGTAGTGACAGTAAGACAAATAGTGCGGTTATTTATCGCACTCACTTGCTCTTGGTGCTGTAGTCGCGGATCTTGTCTAGGAATAGTTTCTGGATAGGGTCCAGGTCCTTGGCCCGGTTGAAGAGGACAGCAGACAGGCCGAAATTCCTGCGTAGTGTCAATGACCCCGCTGAGCGGAACAACGAGGACAGCCGGAATAGTTTATGAAGAGCCATACTGTCAGACAGAGAGAGGGACAAATGACAACTGTTAAGTTTGACAGTAACGCTACCAAACTAGCTAAACTGAACATGTATATTACTGGCGAAAGCTAAACAGTGCGTGTACAGTAGCTAGCTGAAGTTAACGTTACTAGCTTGTTAACGGTTCCTAGCTAGCTGGATAGCTGACGGCGGTAACGTGGCTGTGGTAACTAGTGGAAACCCAACCCTGTGCATCTCTTCCATACACCCATCTGAAGCAGCAACAACAACACAAACATGACACTAGCTAACTTACAGTATTAGTCGACTCTCTTACCGGCTGGCTATGACTTGTATTAGCATGAAAATAACGAACATGTACGATTTGGCGTTAATACAATGAAAACGATTATAATGCGTTTAATTCTGCTAAAGAAAACACCACTCACCTTGGATTTGACACTCGTTCACAGTGATTACTTCCAATGTGATAAGCCGCTGTGCATTGTGGCTATTTTTCAATAGGTCGTGTTCTGGAACATCAACGTGCGTCCTGGCTGCGCATCTCTACAGCGATGTTCTTTTCAGCACTACACAGTTTTTTTTTATCATAGCAATGTGCACAGCTTTCATATCACGGACATAATAATGATGCTTTATTTGCTACCTTATTTGGTATTTTATTCTGAAATGAAAATCAAACTAGTCAATGCCTTGAAGGTGCAAAATGCCTTGAAGGTGCATGTCTTTGCCCCTGTGGCAAAGCAACAACTGTCACACAAAAAATATACTTGCTGGATTTACACAAATGATTTCGTCTTTCCCTCAACTTCTTTGTACAGTCCTCTAAATCTATTTTGTTTTTCTTTAGGCTAGTGAAAATTGGATTTACAGTGTGCACCAGTAACCTACTGATTGTTTTAATCTCATTCATCTGATTTCAGTTGTATATGATCTCCTACTGAAATAAAATACTAAATGGGCTATAATAACATGACAATAAGCAATCATGTGGTGTTGATCAAAGCAAAATCAAACAGGACAAAAACATACGTATCTTTTCAATTACATACCTTCCTACTCTCTCAGAAAAAGAGCTACATAATTGTAGCCTAGTCTAGGCCTACTTAAATGGGTACAAACTAGAGGCCTACATTCCCACAGGATGCCTGCAGAACCCGATAGAGATCATTACAGCAGTCTGCATTTTTCATGCAGCGGGTGGGAGTGTGCAGTCAGAGACTACTTAGGGAGAATGTCAATGACTTAGCAGTGTAGTGCCAGGATAACAATCTCTCCTTCAACATCAGTTTGACCAATGAGCTGATAGAGGACTAAAGGAGAAAGAGGGGACAGCATGCCCTCATCCACATTGACGGGGCTGTTGTGGAATCGAGTCAAGAGCTTCAAGCTCCTTGGCGTACATATCACTAAGGACTTAACATGGTCCACACACTGCCGCACAGTCATGAACAGAGCACGGCAGCGCCTCTTCCAACTCAGGAAGCTGAATAGATTTGGCATGGGCCCTCAGATCCTCAAAAACTTCTACAGCTGCACAATCAAGAGCATCTTGACTGGCTTCATCACCACTTGATATGGCAATTGCACCACCCTTGATCGCAAAGCGCTACAGAGGGTGGTGCGGACAGCCCAGTACATCACAGGGGCCAAGCTCCCAGCCATCCAGGACCTCTGTAGCTATGAGACTTGAAATTGAGCTCAGGTCCATCCTGTTTCCATTGCCCATATAGAAAGCTTGGAGAAGGAGGGAAGGAAGTGAAAGAACCACCTGAGGGTGCTCTGCAGAATAAAAGGAGGAGCCACGCCCGGAACAGTCATCAGAATGTACCAGAGATACATCCAGCCGATCTTTGAGAATACTACATCAGCCTGGCGTGTCGTGGGGAGGTCTCATGTCAGGAAACTTCAGACCATTCAAAACCTTGACATCAAGATGGCAGACAGACTCGCCACATACACAAACACACTCTAAATACATGAACTTTCAGGATTGAGAACAGTAGAGGAGAGGATGGCTGTTCTGGGGCGCAAGCTTACCCTCAGGTCGGTGGATATTCCATCTCTGAAACCCATGATACGGGAGGAACAAGCTGTCCCGCCCAGATTTGTATCCAGCATTGAGCATATCACTTTTAAACCCCCCTTAAAACAATTTTCGAGTGGATATGATGCATTTCATTGTGATTTTATACACTCTTATGCCTGCTGGTTTTACGGCACTTTACATCCATTTAAGTTTTTTTTAATCATATCAAGTTGAGAAAAAGAAAGTATAAATAAAGGAGAACTCCTCCACCTTGTACCTCGCCAACCCTGACTTTCACCATACCGATACATGGAGCAGACGGATAGAAGAGGGCATGAAGCCCTGAGACGTCCCTACCAGTCCCAAAGTTTGTCGTCGTCTCCTAGTTGGGCGTGAGAGATCAAGTGAGTCAAGTAGAATATGTGTGGTCTCATCGAAATAGAGTAGCATTGGCGGAGAATCACGTGGCAGTTATCTTTCCAAGGAAATGAACTTAAACACGATTAGAATATAGTTCACTACAATGTCTATAAATAAATATTGATCATGGGGAAAAAATTGCAGGCGCTCAACCAATGTGAGTTAAGGTGTAGTCAAAAATATGGTTAGCATGTATTGGGGGTTTGATCAGTTGCGATTTTAGCATGTAAATCTTGGTGAGGCAAACAATCATTTTTTTATGCATGCCAGCAAAGCCACTACACAACCCTAAACAATACATGATTTGCACTATAACAGTGACAAACGGTGCCCACCAACTGTTATGGCCTACATAAAGTTGCCCCACAGCAGAGCTTTCTTTTCAGCACCATGGAGTGAATCCTTACCACCGCTACACCTGGCTATACGCAGAGCCTTGTCTGGCAGCGAACCAGTTCATTCAGCCTCATTTACTGCCTTTTTAAAAAACATGACTGATATGGCTGACTTGCTTAACGTAATAAATGTGGTTTCTACAGACAATTGAGATGTACAAACTATGAAGTAAGGGAACAATGAGCGGATAAGAGGCAATCCGTAATTTTGATTAAGACAATGAGAGAGCTAGGATGGACGTAGTCAATATAACTATTTCTTCAGCACTTTTGAAATGTACAGCGACAGAATTGAGAACATGGGCCGTTCTTACAGTATTCTCCCTGTAGACCAAGTCAGAACCGTAAGATAAATAAAAGGGGGCATATAAGCAGACAATGAAAGCTCTTACAATATTCAGTGATACACATTTCTCTAAAACAGGCTATAGGCTACATGTGCAGAACAGTAGGTTAAGTTATGAAGGGGAAAGGGACCAAATTATTAGTGTGAGGCACATGGGCTACTAACAGCTTACTACACAACATACACTTAGTATTACTTTCTTAGCTACAGTACACATAAATCCCTGGCATATTACATAATTTATGCAGCAGCATATAAGACATTTTTGGACTGGGTATAATATTTATCTGTAACTTTCTCACTCACTATTCACGATTCATTCAGGACTGTCTGTAATCATGGTACTTTGCAGTACATAGGGTGCTTATTACCTTAAAAGAGCCAATAGTGTACCATATAGTCCACAGGTATAAAATTGCACGTTTAGAAAATATACACGTTTGCCTTTTTAGGGTACCACCACAGTGATAAAGCCATTTGTTCCTTTTAAGCAGCAAAAATGGACCTCTTCTCTATATCAAGTCCCTCACGTGTACACTCCTCTTTGCTATACCAATTTTGACACCAATGGAGCAAATCCAGGGAGAAGCCCAGACCAGGACTAAAACCTGGGTACTGCAATTGTCAAGCCAATACCCTAACCATTACGCCAAGAGGTCTGTACCTCTTGACAAGGTCGCTCAGTGTTGCGTTATGGTCGCTACAATATTAAATTACAGTTCTTTATTGTCACATGCTCTTATGTAAGTCTTTATAAAGACTTCAGTACTGGTCTCAGACATGCTCAAACTTTAATATAACAATACACCTCTTAAAATGGTTCAACACATCCATTCAAGGTTGGCAAAAAACTGACTGAAAGCTAAACCCCCACTAATCCACATCTCCACCATGGGAAACAGAAATGGAACTTCAGAGGTACACATATGATGGTGTGAAGGTACATTGATCTTTTGTTCCCCAGGGAACAATACTGTACCCTAACCGTGTGTGTCTGCGTGTGTAAACAGTGCCTGCCGACATTTGGACTGCAGTGACCTGAATGAATTGAAGGTTAAGTGTGTGTGAATGTGAATGCACACACGTAGGTAATTAAGGTGTGGTCTGTGTGAATCCATTAGGGGACAACATGTATTTTCTCTCCTTTGGTACCTGTATGTACCTAACTGACCCGCTCTGCCCCCAGCTGTGCCCTAGACACCATATATGAATTAATTGCCCCCATTTATCTTCAGAGTTTGTACTGTTAGGTGACCTAAACTGGGATATGCTTAACACCCCGGGCCGTCCTACAATCTAAGCTAGATGATCTCAATCTCACACAAATGATCATGGAACCTACCAGGTACAACCCTAAATCCATAAACACGGGCACTCTCATAGATATCATCCTGACCAACCTGCCCTCTAAATACACCTCTGCTGTCTTCAACCAGGATCTCAGCGATCACTGTCTCATTGCCTGCGTCCGTAATGGGTCCGCGGTTAAACGACCCCCCCTCATCACTGTCAAATGCTCCCTAAAACACTTCAGCGAGCAGGCCTTTCTAATCGACCTGGCCCAGGTATCCTGGAAGGGTATTGACCTCATTCAGTCAGTAGAGAATGCCTGGTTATTATTTTAAAGTGCTTTCCTCACCATCTTAAATAAGCATGCCCCATTAAAAAAATGTAGAACTAAGAACAGATATAGCCCTTGGTTCACTCCAGCCCTGACTGCCCTTGACCAGTGGCGTACTGCATTAGCATCAAATAGCCCCTGCGATATGCAACTTTTCAGGGAAGTTAGGAACCAATATACACAGGCAGTTAGGAAAGCAAAGGCTAGCTTTTTCAAACAGAAATTTGCATCCTGTAGCACAAACTCCAAAAATGTCTGGGACACTGTTAAGTCCATGGAGAATAAGAGCACCTCCTCCCAGCTGCCCATTGCACTGAAGCTAGGAAACACTGTCACTACTGATAAATCTACGAAAATCGAGCATTTCAATAAGCATTTTTCTACGGTTGGCCATGCTTTCCACCTGGCTACCCCTACCCCGGTCAACAGCTCTGCACCCCCCACAGCTACTTGCCCAAGCCTCCCCCATTTCTCCTTCACCCAAATCAAGATAGCTGATGTTCTGAAAGAGCTGCAAAATCTGAACCCCTACAAATCAGCTGGGCTAGACAATCTGGACCCTCTCTTTCTAAAATTATCCACCGCAATTGTTGCAACCCCTATCTCTAGCCTGTTCAACCTCTCTTTCGTATCGTCTGAGATCCCTAAAGATTGGAAAGCTACCGTGATCATCCCCCTCTTTAAAGGGGGTGACACTCTAGACCCAAACTGTTACAGACCTACATGTTGAAGTCGGAAGTTTACATACACCTTAGCCAAATACATTTAAACTCAGTTTTTCACAATTCATGACATTTAATCCTTGTAAAAATTCCCTGTCTTAGGTCAGTTAGGATCCCCACTTTATTTTAAGAATGTGAAATGTCAGAATAATAGAGAGAATGATTTATTTCAGCATTTATTTACTTCATCACATTCCCAGTGGGTCAAAAGTTTACATACACTCAATTAGTATTTGGTAGCATTGCCTTTAAATTGTTTAACTTGGGTCAAACGTTTCGGGTAGCCTTCCACAATAAGTTGGGTGAATTTTGGCCCATTCCTCCTGACAGAGCTGGTGAAACTGAGTCATGTTTGCAGGCCTCCTTTGTTGTCCTTAAGTCATTTTACCAGAATTTTGGAAGTATGCTTAGGGTCATTGTCCATTTGGAAGACCCATTTACGACCAAGCTTTAACTTCCTGATTGATGTCTTGAGATGTTGCTTCAATATATCCACATAATTTTCCCACCTCATGATGCAATCTATTTTGTGAAGTGCACCAGTCCCTCCTGCACCAAAGCACCCCCTCAACATGATGCTGCCACCCCCATGCTTCACGGTTGGGATGGTGTTCTTCGGCTTGCAAGCATACCCCTTTTTCCTCCAAACGTAACAATGGTCATTATGGCCAAACAGTTCTGTTTTTGTTTCATCAGACAAGAGGACATTTCTCCAAAAAGTACAATCTTTGTCTGGCTTTTTTATGGCGGTTTTGGAGCAGTGGCTTCTTCCTTGCTGAGCGGCCTTTCAGGTTATGTCGATATAGGATTCGTTTTACTGTGGATATATATACTTTTGTACCCGTTTCCTCCAGCATCTTCACAAGGTCATTTGCTGTTGTTCTGGGATTGATTTGCACTTCTCGCACCAAAGTACGCTCATCTCTAAGAGACAGAACGCATCTTATTCCTGAGCGGTATGACGGCTGCGTGGTCCCATGATGTTTATACTTCCGTACCATATTGTACAGATGAACTTGGTACCTTCAGCCATTTGGAAATTGCTCCCAAGGATGAACCAGACTTGTGGTCTACAATTCTTTTCCTGAGGTCTTCGCTGATTTATTTTGATTTTCCCATGATGTCAAGCAAAGAGGCACTGAGTTTGAAGGTAGGCCTTGAAATACATCCACAGGTACACCTCCAATTGACTCAAATGATGTCAATTGGCCTATCAGAAGCTTCTAAAGCCATGACATCATTTTCTGGAATTTTCCAAGCTGTTTAAAGGCACAGTCAACTTCTGTATGTAAACTTCTGACCCACTGGAATTGTGATACAGTGAATTATAAGTGAAATAATCTGTCTGTAAACAATTGTTGGAAAAATTAATTGTGTCATGCACGAAGTAGATGTCCTAACCGACATGCCAAAACAATAGGTTGTTAACAAGAAATTTGTGGAGTGGTTGAAAAACAAGTTTAATTGACTCCAACCTAAGTGTATGTAAACATTCGACTTCAACTGTATATCTATCCTACCCTCCATTTCTAAAGTCTTCAAAAGCCAAGTTAAACAGATCACCGACCATTTAGAATCCCACCATACCTTCTCCGCTATGCAATCTGGTTTCCGAGCTGGTCATGGGTGCACCTCAACTGCGCTCATGGTCCTAAATGATATCATCGCTGCGGTCGTTTAGGACCTTGAGCGCGGATGAGGTGCACTCATGACCAGCTCGGAAACCAGATTGCATAGTGGAGAAGGTATGGTGGGATTCTAAATGGTCGGTGATCTGTTTAACTTGGCTTTCGAAGACTTTAGAAAGGGAGGGTAGGAGAGATATACAGTTGAAGTCGGAAGTTTACATCAACCTAAGTGCGAGTCATTAAAACTTGTTTTTCAACCACCCCACAAATTTCCGCCATAGATATAAGACAATACTGTGCAACCGTATTCATCGACCTGGCCAAGGCTTTCGACTGTCAATCACTGCATTCTTATCGGCAGACTCAACAGCCTTGGTTTCTCAAATGACTCCCTCGCCTGGTTCACCCACTGCTTCTCAGATAGAGTTCAGTGTGTCAAATCGGAGGGCCTGTTGTCCGGACCTCTAGCAGTCTCTATGGTGGTGCCACAGGGTTCAATTCTCGGGCCGACTCTTTTCTCTGTATACATCAATGATGTCGCTCTTGCTGCAGGTGATTCTCTGATCCACCGCTACGCAGATGACACCATTCTGTATACTTCTGGCCCTTCTTTGGACACCGTGTTAACAAACCTCCAGATGAGCTTCAATGCCATACAACACTCCTTCCGTGACCTCCAACTGCTCTTAAATGCAAGCTCTTCAACTGATCGCTGCCCGTACCCGCCTGCCCGTCTAGCATCACTACTCTGGACGGTTCTGACTTAGAATATGTGGACAACTACAAATACCAAAGTGTCTGGCTAGACTGTAAACTCTCCTTCCAGACTCACATTAAGCATCTCCAATCCAAAGTTAAATCTAGAATTGGCTTCCTATTTCGCAACAAAGCATCCTTCACTTATGCTGCCAAACATACCCTCGTAAAACTGACTATCCTACCGATCTTTGACTTCGGCGATGTCATTTACAAAATAGCCTCCAACACTCTACTCAGACTACATCCGATTTTTTGTCACCAAAGCCCAATATACTACCCACCACTGCGACCTGTATGCTCTCGTTGGCTGGCCCTCGCTTCATATTCGTCACTAAACCCACTGGCTCCAGGTCATCTATAAGTCTTTGCTAGGTAAAGCCCCGCATTATCTCAGCTCACTGGTCACCATAGCAGCACCCAACCGTAGCACTCGCTCCAGCAGGTATATTTCACTGCTCACCCCCAAAGTCAACTCCCCCTTTCCTTCCAGTTCTCTGCTGCCAATGACTGGAATGAAATGCAAAAAAAAAAAAATCACTGAAGCTGAAGACATATCTCCCTCACTAACTTTAAGTATCAGCTGTCAGAGCAGCTTACCGATCATTGCACCTGTACATAGCCCATCTGTAAATAGCCCACGCAACTACCTCATCCCCGTGTTATTTTTTTGCTCCTTTGCATCCCAGTATCTCTACTTGCACATTCATCTTCTGCACATCTATCACTCGTGTTTAATTGTTAAATTGTAATTATTTTGCCACTATGGCCTATTTATTGCCTTACCTCCCTAATCTTACTACATTTGCACACACTGTATATAGAATTTTCTATTGTGTTATTGACTGTACATTTGTTTATGTGTAACTGTTTGTGTCGCACTGCCTTGCTTTATCTTGGCCAGGTCGCAGTTGTAAATGAGAACTTGTTCTCAACTGGCCTACCTGGTTAAATAAAGGTGAAAAAAAATGTATCATTAGAAAACAAAATCTAGATCAGGGAATCATTTGGTCCTGTGCTTAAAAGGAGGTAGTGCATAAATCATAAAAACACACTACGGTAGTGAAAATATCCCCATCACCCAAGACTTAGGAGCCATGACTCAGTGAGAGCTGTATGTACGTTCAAAACTTTATTTATGGAATACAGTGTAGAAAGCGTTTTTCCAGTCAAAGCAAATGGCTTGCACAATTACACACAGTGGAAATAAAGCCACAGAGAAATAAAGAAAGAAACCCTGCTCTCTCTAACTCTATACTGCCTTATTCTGGCTATAGTGAGGTAATGCATCCTCTGAAAACCCAAGCAAAGGACTGACTCACCTGCAGCAGTGTGTGATGCACACAGCTCTACACACACAACACTGCCTTACCTCTAGTACTGTGTCGCAAAATGGCACCCTATCCCAGGTCTATATTTTGCACTACTTCTCACCGAAACTGTAGTCCATCCAATTACTGATGGCCCTGCTTACCCCCTGAAAGTTGCCTTCTAGGCCATGGTAGAGGTCATCGTATGGCTGGCTCTAGACAAGTGCTTGAGAGAGGTGAGTCACATGCCTGAAGTAGGGGGAAAGAGGGGAGGAGGGTGGTTGGAGATTCATTTTACAGACTGCCTGTCTGACTATCCATCTGGAACAGCTAGTAATTCCCTCTACCTCAATCCTTCCTTCCTTCTCTCAATCTTCCACATGCACACCCCCCAGGCACTGATCCTGCTCTGTTTCTAGTCTCAGCAGAGAGAGAGAGAAGGATGAGCCGAAGCAAGAAAGGAACAGATTGGGAAGAGTAAGTAAGCCCAAAATGGTATTTGATTGTTGTTATATATCACAAACAATGTACAGAGGAGAAGAACGTTGTTTATTTCTGCGGAAACATAGAACCGGAACAAGAATTCTAACTAGACTGGAGAACACAGAGTCATCCACCCCCGTCCCTCCATTCTCCCCTTCCCCCGGCTGGAACCGGCCTTCCCGCCACACCCCCATCTTCAAAAAAAAAAAACGCACGACAACATGGAATCAAAGAAAGAAATCAAAAATTAAATAGGGCTGATTCATAACGTCTGCAAAGCAATAAACTAAAGATAATCATAATTCAAATAATAATATAATATACAAATACGGATCAAGCCAGCCCCCCGCAGTTTTAGGAACATAGCATGGTTGAAATAAAAAAGGAAGAAACTTAAATCCAAAAAGCACAGATCTCTCTTACAGTGTATTTAACATGATATCCAAACAGAGAGACCATTCACCGAGATTCATATATATTTTTTATCCAATGTAATTTAAGTCACGTAATCACGAGAAAGATACTAAATGTACAATCCTGCTAGAATGATAATCTCTATGTGAGCATCTCTCTGGAGACGCAGAAAGATATTTTATTACTTTCAATAATAACCCCGTCGTAATTTTTGTCATCATGCACTAAATAGGAACAGCTACTTTGTTACATTACACGCAATTTAAAAAAAGACGTTTTTCTCTTTACATATGATTTTTTTTCTAATTTTAATTTCTTTTTTGAAAAACAAAACCGAAAACGATAGAATAACTAAAATAAAGAGCTCATTCAGAGTACATCATCATTATCATCATTTTAGCCTTGTGTGACCTAACACAGCACAGCTGTCATAAGAATGCACAGAGAAGGAAAGAGGGAGGAAGGATAGGAGGAGAGGAGGCTTCATTGACCCATAGACCTCACCTATTCCCCAGTGTATAGAGAATGCAGTAGTGTAGGGTTGGGGACAGTGTGGTTGGCACTACAGCCAGAGAATGCCCCCTTAAATAACACTGGTCTGGAGTCAGATCTCCCTATCCAAATCCATTCCTCAACTCATTCCAAATCAAACTAAAAACTGACTCTGGACCAGTGTTGAAGGGGACAGTCTCCATCTACACCAGGAGTGATAGTGGTGCCTGGTTCCAACCTGCACTGCTTGAGGGTAGGATAGGGTTGGTTTGGAGTGGGGATAGTGTTAAGGGCATATGGGTGTGGAGGGTTAGAGGGGTTGGGTAGTGGTCATAGGGGTGAAGGGGTTTGTCATTCCTCAGTTCTGCATCTGCTCGAAAAACTTGTAGGTGGGGTTCTCGTAGCCGTTCTGCTGCATTTTGGACAGGTGGCGCTCCTCGGGGGTGACTGCTGCATCCACCTGCAGAACAGAGAGATGTGTTACACACAAGATATAGTATGTCCTTGTACACCAGGGCTTCATAGTCATTTCACAGAGGGCCTAGTGTCTGTAGGTTTTTGTTTTTTCCTTTCAATTAAGACAACCAGGTGAGAGGAGTTCCTTACTAATTAGTGACCTTAATTCATCAATCAAGAACAAGGGTGGAGTGAAAACCCGCAGACAGTCGTCCCTCCGTGGAATGAGTTTGACACGTGTCATACACTACTGCTGGTTCTTTTTTGTTGTTTAACGCGTGGGGGCTGTTCCCACTCCTTACATGTTTACTGGTGCAGTAGGATGGATTCGTACCCATGCTGACACGGTACATGTGCACTGTTTACCTTCTACACAGACTTTAGATTCAAGTCTCAAACTCATAAACAACAGAAATAGAGACAAAGGAAATACTGAGCCAAAGTCAAGAACAGTACACACATAGCATATATTTTACTATCCTTGTGGAGACCTAAAATTGATTTCCATTCTTAATCCTACTGTCCTAACCCCTAACCACAAAGCTAACCCTACCTCCTAACCTTTATCCTTGTGGGAGAATTTCCCTTGTTTCACTATACTTGTGGGCACGTTTTGGGGATTTCCGGTACCCACTAGGATAGTAATACAAGTCCACACACACACACACACACACACACACTACCCCTCACCTCGATGACTCCGTGGTGGATGGACGTGTACTGTTTCTTCCTCAGCATCACCAGGGTGATGACGATGACGGTCGCTATGACGACGCCTCCCACCATCAGCCCGATGATGGCGCCCTTGTTAGAGCCGACATCCTCGGCGAAGAACACCTAGAGAGAGGAGAGAGAAAGAGAGGGACTGTAAATCACACTGCACAACCAATCACAAATACTGACTGGATTTATGGAGACAGATCTGGGGTCAGGAGTTCAAGGCATTAAGGTGAAATTAAGTTGGAGAGAGTAGGAATAATTTTGGGTTTGGATGGAATACAAAAGACATGATTTGTAATCTAACATTAGTATTACTGTTTAGGTGTTAAAAGAGGCCGCGGTAAAGTTGAGGGGGTTCGGGATTAAGGTTCAGAGTTACATTATCGAGGGATTTTAGAGGTAAGCTTAAAGTTATGTTATACAAGATGATTGTTACATAATTATTTTTCCCCCCTTATTTAATGAGGAAAATTACCAAATGTATAAGAGATTTAATTGGGCACGAAACGCCGCTTGTTTTTCTAAGTGTGTATGTATGTATGTATGTATGTATGTATGTATGTATGTATGTATGTATGTATGTATGTATGTATGTGTGTATGTGTGTCGAGGTTTCAGACCTACCAACCCTGTCCAACTTTTTAGAGTACCAGACGCGTGCGCGGCAAGTTGGAGATTCATGTGCTTAGACAAACATTATGGATCACACCTGGTTCAGTTCAGTCCTCTGAAAAGGTATTTACAAAACATAATAAAAGATTCCTACTGATAAGTGGTGGAATTAGCACAGATTGTCTGTATGTTTATTCCATTACATGTACAATGTAGAATGGAGATGATTATCTATAATGTTTTTCTTAGCACATGCCCCCAAGTTTAGTCTCTACAAACAGGGCCAATCAATAGGGCCAGCTCACAACTATTGGCTTTTTAGACACGGTTCCTAATCAACACTAAAAGCCAAATCATTTTGAAAACAAAAACAAATTATATAAATTGATAAAATCTCAAATCTAGTGCAAAGGCATTTTAGAAGCATTGCCTCTATAGCTAATACCAGACTCATTCATTCTTCATCGGGGAGTCTTCTAAACTCCCGAGTCCATTTAATGGCAAGATGTTTATACTTATTTTTGATTATACCTTTGTAATGCTTTTTGTGACGTGGATCATAATTACAGTTTCAGTCTATCAGGTTGCGCGATCCTCGTAATGTTACGTGGAAAATACAACTTATGGGACGCAGAATTAAATATATATCACACTGGCACAAACACAACCAGTTATTTTTCATATTCGCATTTCATTTCTTTCACTCGTAAATGCGAGAGCGAAATTATAACAATTAGTGTTTACCTTTCCACAACACAGAGTCGAAAAGGTATTTGTCCATGTGTTTACGTACAGCTGACAGTCAGCAAACTCAGCATCACAACAAACAGGAGGGGTAGACACGGGGTAGCTACGTCCAATAATGATGTACTACTCTCCATGTCTGTTGACACGTCTGTGTGTTGCAGCTCGAGAATCAGGATGTTAGATTTACTCAGTGGATTTATTTTTATTAAAATGTTAAAAAAAATAAAAAATCAGGCCCTATTCATTTCTGCGTATTTTTAACTCAGATCTCATACCTGCGTACATGGACAGAGAATTATGTAGTTGGCACGTAAAATGCGTGCATGTTGGCAGGTCTGTGTTTTCAATTTCAGACAGTGTTCATCTGAGGACAATTATAAATTAGCGCTGGTGTGAAACTAACATCCTGGCATCGCAGACGCCAGTTACTAACCCTGGTCATCTCGGCAGGCCTTGGTTACCATGCCAACGGTCAGCCAATACATATGGCTAGACATACCCATATGGGCATGGATATGTCTGGGATAACTCCATGATGCTTGTATCCGGCCATTTATGAAAAGAGTGCAAATATACAAAATGAAGTGGTGTGTGTGTGTGTGTGTGTGTACCAGCTTTGGTGGTATGTGTGTGTAGATACCAGTTTCTGGTGGTGCACTTCAAATCCGGTGCCGTGTCTCTCCTCTGCCTCCATCCTGAGCTCAGGGATCTCCTCTGGCTTCAGACCAGACACTGGTCGTGTTGGAAAATCTCTATCAGGAATAGGGCGGGCATCCACAGGCTCAACTAGGGAGAGAGAGAGAAAGTGAAAAGGAAGGATGAGTATCTTCTTAATAATATAGTTTCGCTTTGATCTCATCCCTGTCAAGACCCTGACAGCTGTCTACAATCAGTTACAGATTCGGTACATTTAATGTGTGGTTGTATGTATAGTACACCTACCCTGGTTCTGTCTGTTCCCACCCTGATTCTGTGTGTATTGATCATAGCTTTAGGCACACCTACCCTGGTTACCTGTGTTGACCTGGTTGAAGCTCTCGGGGTGGATAAAGCCCAGTCCGTCCAGGCCCATGCCCAGGTCTTCTTCCTGGGGCAGCAGGTCCAGGGAGGCCCTGGTGCTGTCAGGCAGACTGTCAGGCATCAGGGCATCATTTCCGTAGCTCACCCGCACATCACTCTGCAGGTTGGACAGCTGCTGGGCCATATCTGCCTGCTCCTTCTGCAGCAACTCTGGAGAAAGAAGAAAATGGAAAAAGGGGAAGAGAGTGAAAGACAGCAGCAGAGAGGATTAAGAGAGAAGAATAGAAAGGGGAGGATGGCAGGTATAAGAAACAAGGGTAGAGAGAAAAGGAGAGAAAACGTCAATGCTGTTGCAATAGAATGGTAAATGACTGTGTAATTGAACAATTACGATTATTTATTAGTACATACAAAGACAAGAAAATAGGATCACTAGAATATGGATGCGTCCCAAATGGCCACCATTTCCTATAAACAGTGCATTTGGGAAAGTATTCAGACCCCTTGACCTTTTCCACATTTTGTTTACATTATAGCCTCATTCTAAAATGTATTAAATAATTGGTTTACCATCATCAATATAAAAAAAACTATTCTGACCCTTTGCTATGAGACTCAAAATTGAGCTCAGGTGCATCCTGTTTCCATTGATCATCCTTGAGATGTTTCTATAACTTGATTGGTAAATTCAATTGATTGGACATGATTTGGAAAGGCACACACCTGTCTATATAAAAGGTCCCACAGTTGACAGTGCAAAAATTAAGCCATGAGGTGGAAGGAATTGTTCGTAGAGCTCCGAGACAAGATTGTGTCAAGGCACAGTGGCCTCTATTATGCTTAAATGGAAGAAGTTTGGACCCACCAACACTCTTCCTTGAGCTGACCGCCCGGATAAACGGAGCAATCGGGGGAGAAGGGCCTTGGATAGGGAGGTGACCAAGAACCCGACGGTCACTTTGACAGAGCTCCAGAGTTCCACTGTGGAGATAGGAGAACCTTCCAGAAGGACAACCGTCTCTGCAGCACTCCACTAATCAGGCCTTCATGATAGGAACCTCAGACTGGGGCGAAGGTTCACCTTCCAACAGGACAACGACCCTAAGCACACAGCCAAGACAAGCCTACCAGACAAGCTCGCGTCGAGGCAAGCAACACTGAAGCATGCATGAGAGCATCAGCTGTTCCGGATGACTGTGCTATCACTCTCTCCATAGCCGATGTGAGTAACACCTTTAAACAGGTCAACATTCACAAGGCCGCAGGGCCAGACGGATTACCAGGATGTGTACTCCGAGCATGCGCTGACCAACTGGCAGGTGTCTTTACTGACATTTTCAACCTGTCCCTGACCGAGTCTGTAATACCAACATGCTTCAAGCTAACCACAGTCCCTGTGCCCGAGAACACCAAGGTAACCTACCTAGGCAGAGTTGCAAAGAAAAAGACATCTCTCAGACTGGCCAATAAAAAAAGATTAAGATGGGCAAAAGAACAGACACTGGACAGAGGAACTCTGCCTAGAAGGCCAGCATCCCGGAGTCACCTCTTCATTGTTGACGTTGAGCCTGGTGTTTTGAGGGTACTATGTAATGAAGCTACCAGTTGAGGACTTGTGAGGCATCTTTTCCTCAAACTAGACACTAATGTACTTGTCCTCTTGCTCAGTTGTGCACCGGGGCCTCCCACTCTTTCTATTCTGGTTAGAGCCAGTTTGCGCTGTTCTGTGAAGGGAGTAGTACACAGCGTTGTACGAGATCTTCAGTTTCTTGGCAATTTCTAGCATGGAATAGCCTTCATTTCTCAGAACAAGAATAGACTCACGAGTTTCAGAAGAAAGTGCTTTGTTTCTGGCCATTTTGAGCCTGTAATCGAACCCACAAATGCTGATGCTCCAGATACTCAACTTGTCTAAAGGCTAGTTTAATTGCTTCTGAAATCAGGACACAGTTTTCAGCTGTGCTAACATAATTGCAAAAGGGTTTTCTAATGATCAATTAGCCTTTTAAAATTATAAACTTGGATTAGCTAACACAACGTGCCATTGGAACAGAGGAGTGATGGTTGCTGATAATGGGCCTCTGTTCGCCTATGTAGATATCCATTTTTAAAAAATCTGCCGTTTCCAGCTACAATAGTCATTTACAACATTAACAATGTCTACACTATTTCTGATCAATTTGATGTTATTTTAATGGACAATAGCCTCTCGCTACTGTTATTTTATCGTTGCTCCTTAGTTATTTTTCTATTGGTTTTATTATTTATTTATTTTTATTGCATTGTTGGTTCAGGGCTTGTAAGTAACTATTTCACTGTAAGGTCTACACCTTTTGTATTCGGTGCATGTGACAAATAACATTTGATTTGAAGACAACGCAGCAGTGGCTTCAGGACAAGTCTGAATTTCCTTGAGTGGCCCAGCCAGAGCCCGGACTTGAACCCGATCAAACATCTCTGGAGAGAGAACGGAAAAATAGCTGTGCAGCGACGCTCCCCATCCAACCTGACAGAGCTTGAAAAGATATGCAAAGAATGGGAGAAACTCATTGTGCTAAGCTTGTAGGGTCAAACCCAAGACTCAAGGCTGTAGTCGCTGCCTAAGGTGCTTCAACAAAGTAAAGGGTCTGATTACTTATTTAAATGTAATATTTTTTTTTAATACATTTGTATAAAAACTTGTTTTTGCTCTGTCATTATGGGGTATTGTGTGTAGATTTATGATGGGGGGGGAAAAACTATTTAAATCCATTTTAGAATAAGGCTTTAACCTAACAGAATGTGTAAAAAGTCAAGGGATCCGAATACTTTCAGAATGCTCTTTAGGTACCCCATGGGCCGTGGTCAAAATCAGTGCACTATATAGGGAATGGGGTATCATTTGGGACGCAGACTTAAGTCTTCCTCAGGCACTTCACTTGAAAACAAGGTCGCTCTCTGTTCTCATTTGTTTTAATGACAGGAGAAAGAAAACCAAACCAATGTCTGTTGCTGGGAGGCGGTGTGTGTGCGCAGAGGGCAGGGGAGCAGCCTGAGAGAAGGGGAAACTAGACAGTCTGAGAAGGACTCAGATGGCTCAGTGACGCACACAACTCAAGACCCAGACAAACAGAGAGGGAGGGAGGGGGAAGAAGTAGTTATAGTTATTGATTTGATGGAGGTGTAAGTGAGAATTGAGAGATGTCATGATGTTATATGATTATCTGTATCATGAATGAAAAAGTAAAAGTGGATGAGGGTTTTGTGGATATAAACTATGGATAGTGGTTGGTGACAGTGTGGATGAGGGCAGGTTACTGGTTCATATCAGTTAACGCTTGCACACAGACATGGTCAACCTTTACCTGGTTAATGAAGGAGAAATGAGACTGGGGGAAAAAAAGAAGAAAAAAAACTCACCAACTTGGTCCTGGATATCGTCGGCCACTCCGGGCACCTTGTAGAGCAGACCCAGGGACTGGTTCATCCTCTCATCAATCACACGCAGGTGGGTCAGTACCTACAAGTACATTTGAATGCTATTTAATACAAGCCATCTTCTGTGAGCCATACATTGTACATGTCAGGAGGTTACCAAAATACCCTTCAGTGGTGTATAGGTGTTTGTGTGTGTGAGTACATTTGGCATTGGGGGTGGATGAGAAATGTTGTTTCTAGGTTTATTATTTTATTTGGTACAAATGGCTAATATTTTGTTTCTTCACTAGAGAGGACTAGAATGTGCTCAACCAACGTGAGACGAGGTGCATGCAAAAAGTAATACGAGCATCAATAAAAATCTTTATTCACCACCTTCACTGGCCTTCATGAGAATGACAACAGAATTACTGTCACCATGTAAAACACACTCAAATGTGAATTTAAATATGATTTTTTTTTTAAAGGGCCTTTCGTGGGCTTATTACCTGGGGTCGGATCTGTGCGGCCTTCTTGGGGTCGACCATGCGGACGTGCTCAAAGTGTTTAAGGGTGTGCTGTCTGTCCTTCTGCTCTGCACGGACGTACTTCTTCAATAGGCTGAACACATGACGAGGCTAGAGAGAAGGAGAAGAAGGGAAAAAGGGAGGCAGAGGGAGCGAGAGAGTATGAGTCAGAACGTCGGTCTGTGTGTGGGAGGATTAAGACAATGGGAGGATGACCCATATGTACTGTGTGTGTGTGTGTGTGTGTGTGTCTACCCTGGGTGGCTGGGCAGTTAGGTGGCTCTACAGGGCCAGGCAACACTGTGTGTTATACTCTGTTACTATGTACTCTCTACCTACCCTGGGTGGTTGGGCCTGCAGGGAGGTCAGGTAGCTCTCCAGGGCCAGGCGACGGCGGTCATTGAGCAGGGCCTCAACCCGGGCCATGTGAGTCTCAACCAGCTGCTGCCTCTCACTGGCTGCCTCCTGCTCCAGGGCCTCCACCTTCTCCTGGAAACGCTGTGTGATAGACACACACACATTATTATACTGTACAACATAACACATTTAATATACATGATACAAACATATTTAACATAGATGATAGGTTCATGAGAAGACACACATAGTATATGATACACACACAAATAAAAATTCCCTACCACCACCACGCTGTTATCAAATATTCAGACACACAACAGCTATGACATTGACAGTCACTGATTTAGCATGTATTAATATGTTTGAGTATCTTCTGTGTGTCTCTGACCTGGATGACAGCCTTCTTATCAGCACGAGGTAGACTCTTGGCCTCCCTCTCTGCCTCCTCCCACTCCCTCATCACCTACACACATACAAGAAGAAAGACTGGTTACTGCTGTATCTAACTCCTTCCTTCCGGCTACATTCATACATGATCTTTCACCACGACAGGGTCTTTGCTTCCTTCCCTTCCTCCTTTGCTACCCTCCCCAACCTCACCCCTTCTCCATCCTCCCTCCCCCTTCCACTCTCAACCGCTCTTTATCGCCCTTCCCTCCACCTTGCCCCGCTCTTCCACCCTCCACCCTTACCCTTCTCGCTCCCTCTATTCTACCTGGGACATCCTCTCGCGGTGTTTGGCCTCCAGACTCTCCTTGGCCTTGGCAAAGTGGCCGTGTTCGTTGTCATCCCCGGGCGTCTCCAGATAACGGTCCACGGCGTCGGGAGGGCTGGGGGCAGCGGTGGGCACTGGGTGGTGGGGGGTAAATGGACATGGAGGAGAGTGATGGGGATGAGATGGAGAGAAATGTAGAAAATGACTCTTACAATCTGGTCTTCAGATATCCCCCATTGTTCCTTCACCTTCCCCGGGGATCCCTTTTTCTATGTTTCTTCTTTCATTGCTTTCCTTTTCAAAATCCAGACCATCTTTTCCAGAGTGACTTACGATAAGTGCCTTCAGAGTATTTGACTTGACTGAAATAAGGATCCAGAGGCACAGAAGTTCCAAACTACCAAAACTATGTAGCAGCTCCATAATAGCAGACACTAAAGCTAGACGATTAATAATACTAGTGTTAGCAACAACAGGTTGGTTAGTGATTCCTCGAGCAAGTGAACGAGAGTAAACAATAGAGTGAAAAAGCAGAGAAGTGTGCGTTTGAAGGGTGGCTGGTGTGTGTGTGTGTGTGTGTGTGTGTGTGTGTGTGTGTGTGTGTGTGTGTGTGTGTGTGTGTGTCCTGGTTGGAGGATTCCAGATTTCCTGCTTGTTCCTTCCAGATTCCGGGAATTTTCCAACCGTGATTTCTTCAAAAAACATTTTTTTTAAACAAATCTCTTCTATTAATGTGACTGCCATAGACACTCCAAGTCATTTAGACGTTTGATTAAAATCCTCTAGAAGAGTTACTTTAGCAATTTGCCCATTTATTCTACTACAGAAAAGGCTAGTAAAAAGCTGTTATGCCTTAAGGCTGGGATACCTTGCATGACCTGTATCTATCCGTTTGACAGGAAAAAGTAAATCGTATAATATGTAATTATGTAATATCATTCCGAGTGGAACGATGTTGGAAAATATCCACAGGCTAAAGTGTGTGTGTGTGTGTGTGTGTGTGTGTGTATCACATTACGTGACATACTGTACCTATCATTATCATCCTTGATTAAACATTGAACAGCATAAATATATTATTTCTTACATGAATAAGGAAGCGCAGATTTGATACTTTGGAACCTGTGTGTATGTGTCATGTGAAGCATGTTTTTCATTTTAGTTTGTCGTCTCAGAGATTAGCACGACTTCCTTTCACAGACACTCAATAGTCCCAAAACAACCAAGAGCATTTTGCGATCCGAACAAAGCAGAACCATTAATACAACTTTAACTTGGAAGTCTAAATGTGAGGGTAGAGGGTTGCTAGCTGGTGGAACCACAACACTGTCTTTCACACCTCCAATATGCTCAACCAAGTGGAAATCTCACACGCGCACACAATTTCAGAGGCTGCTACAGAGGAGGTGAGATGGTGTGAAAGACAGGATTAGTGAGAGAAGGAGGGAGTGTGAGACATAAGATACTGTATACAGAAAGTAGGGGGAGGAGGCGAGAGTGAACCATCGCTAGGTTGGATCGTTCACAATCTCGACTGTCAGGTCACTGCCTCACACAACACTCAAATCAGCGTGAGAGAAACTTTTACCTTCCGTATCTGTCGCACACGCACACGCACACACACACACACACACACACACACACACACACACACACACACACACACACACACACACACACACACACACACACACACACACACACACACACACACACACACACACACACACACACACACACACACACACACACACGCTCCACTCATACGGAACCAGTGGAAGAACAGGTGAAATCACTCGTGTTAGTGTCTTCTAAAACCCACAAACAGGTTAAAAGATGTGTGAATGTATTTGTCCATGAGTACAGTAAACTAGGGTTGGGCAGTATCTAGATTTTCATACAGTCATACTGTTTCTGTACAATACAATACAATAAATAAATAAATAAATGAATAAATAAATAAATATAAATTAGGTAACAGGGATCTTGATCTAGGGGGGGATTGAATGTCTTTACTGTAGCCAACAACCTTGATCTTTACATCTAGCACCTTAGCTAGCAGTTAGCAAACCGGATAACATTTTTAAAAATAATTTAAGGGGTGGATCAGCTTTAATATTGTGGAAAGATTTCTGGAAGCAAAGTAATTGTCTGCATCATTTCCCCCATATATTTTTTGGGTAACTATATCCACACACACTTTTTTTTTTGAATATACCTTTATTATTCCCTGCAAACCCTACCACCCCTCCCCCAATTGGAGTAAACTAATAAACAATAACACTTAAGTGTCTACCTTATACACATTTTACAGACAACCTATTTTACAATAGTTATATTTTGTTTTTTGTCCTTCCTCCATTTCTGATGTCCATCCAGTTTGATTTCTATTTAACTGCTATTTCACAAATTTCTGAACCTATATACATTTTACAGACCCCGTATGTTAAATTGGTTATCTTGTCATTGGTCCCACCCTTCATCTCCATTCAACCCCTCCCATCTATCTCTTAACACCATCCATTTTGGATTTCTATTTATCTGCTAACATTTATTTGACATCTTAGATTTGTTATATTTATACTTAACTTATGGTTATGAGCAGTGGCGTAGCGGCCCTAACCCCACGAGGCAGGGGTGCCCCCACCCCAAAAAAAGTATACACACACACACACACACACATTACTTTTTAACGGTATTGAAAATCATACCGTTTGTATTTCGAAACACCCCGGTATACGGTATATCACCCAAGCCTACAATAAACACACAATGCGTGGTGGTTAGTGAGACCAGAGTGATTAGTGGCTAGCAAACATGGCTAATGTAGTTAGCACCAAGGTAGCCAGATGGCTAGGGCCAGACGGCTAGGGCCAGACGGCTAACCAGAAACTAGCTAGCAGACATGGACACTAACAGTGCAACACAGACAGACAGTTGGCAGGGAGCTCTGCTGTCCGTCTGACTGACGATGCTGCAGACAGGCAGTACAACAACATTTATTAAGTGAGACCACAGGTTAGCGAGAACTAGCATGGTTAACAGCTAGTCAGACGGTAACTAGCCAACATAGACACTACACGCAGACAGACAAGTAGTCTGTGTGACTGACTTACTAACAGTGCAGCAGACAGACAGGCAGTACAAGTGGTGGTTCGTGAGACCAGAGGTTAGCATGTAACGTGAAGTAGTATTAGCGTGGTTAGCAGCTAGCTAGCCAGAGGGCTAATGACAGAGGCTAGCTTTCAGACGTGGACACGCAGACAGACAGGTAGACAGGACGCTGTCTGTGTGACTGACTTACTGACGTTGCTGCATACAGACAGGCAGTACTCCTCCGACTCAAAGTTATTGCGGTTGCCCCCACAGCCGCCATAGATGAACTGGGCACAGCGGCCCTCCTCACGGTCAAAGTACCAGCGTGCAAGCATGGCACGGCATGGGCCCGTCTCCGCATTCGCCCAACATACCTCTGATAGGGGGGCAATGAGCCGTCAGCACACACACAGGGTGAGTCCCAAATGGCACCCGGCCTATTCCCTACATAGGCCTCTAGTCAAAAGCAGTGCACAATGGGCCCTGGTCAAAAAGTAGTGGACTATATAGGGAATTTGGTGCCATTTGGAACACATTCTTATAATCGTACAGGCGTGAGCATACCAATGGTGTGTGAACACACACACACACACACACACACACACACACACACACACACACACACACACACACACACACACACACACACACACACACACACACACACACACACACGGGTGAAATATGGGTGGTGGAATGGGATTTAGCTGAATAGTGGTGAGTTTCTAGATTGCGCCCCCCCAATTCCACCCCTGCATACACTCACTCAACCTTTAAATAGACCAGCAGAGTAAATACACAGTCAATTATTTACACACACACGGCCCCTGGCCCTCCCAATCCCTCTCACCTCTGACCACTTCCTCCACAGACTCGGTGGTAGTAGTAGTGGTGGTGGTAGTCATGGCGATGTTGGTGGTGGGCTCGCTATCATCGCGCTCGTCAATGACGTCATCGTCATCATCCTCCTCCTCCTCATCGTCCTCGTCCCCGTCTCCATCCTGGTCGTTGTCCAGCACCTCCTGGCCTTCCTCCTCTTCCTCATCATCTTCCTCTACCATGGCAGGGGCTGTCTCCTCCTCCTCCTGTTGCTGCTGGGGTGTGAATCTAGCTGGCTCTGCTGCCCCCCTTGCCATACTGAGGGATGATTGAGGGAGAGGGATGGAGGTAGGTAGAAAGAGGGAGAGAAATGGGGGGGGGGGGGGGGGGGGGGGGGGGTGAGTAACGTGGTTATGAGTGAGTGTACTGTGTGTGTGTGAGTGCTGGTATAAGTATAATCTCGTTCCCAGACACTTCTGCCCAAATGGGCAAAAAATCTGGTGGATCAGCGAGTCAAACTTAGGCGCATAGGCATTGGCTTAATGTACCAACCAATCACCTCTCACAACACCTCCCTGTGTCATGCGCACTTCAGTTTACGTTCAGCCTCGCAGTCGTGTGATTAGCTCAAATTAAATGACAAATACTTTACTCAGTAGGTCACTGCCATAGAATTCTATGGTCTCTCCCACTAAGGCCAACTTTGAATTGTTGATATCCCAGGCTGATATGCACTGTGCACAATAGCCTGGGGACGAGGATAGTATAAGTATGAATGTAAGGGAGTACTGTATGAGCTCCTGTATGTGTACCTGTTGTCAGTGTAGTCAGTCTCGGCTCCTCCCCACCACACATCCGAGTCGTCCTCGTCCTGCTCAGTGCTGTCGGTCTCCCTGTCTGACGGACAGCACACAAACTCCACCCCCCGGAAACGGTCGATGCCGCACGGCAACAGCATCCCGTAGTCGTGGAGATTCAAAGTGCGGTCTCCACAGGACTGGGTGAGAGGGATGGGGCAGTTAAAGCAAGGGCTGCGTGTATCAAGAGTAGGAGTGCTGATCTAGGATCAGTTCCCCCCTGTCCATGTCATTCATGGTGATCTAAAAGGCAAAACTGATCCTAAATCGGCACTCCCACTCTGATCCAGGTTTTGTGAATTATACACTACATGACCAAAAGTATGTGGACACCTGCTTGACAAACTTCTCATTCCAAAATCATGGGAATTAATATGGAGTTGGACCCCCTTTGCTGCTATAACAGCCTCCACTCTTCTGGGAAGGCTTGCCACTAGATGTTGGAACATTACTGCGGGGACTTGCTTCCAATCAGCCACAAGAGCATTAGTGAGGTCAGGCACTGACGTTGGGCAATCAGGCCTGGCTCGCAGTCAGCGTTGTATGCATGTACGTGTGCGCGTGTGATCTCACCTCTTTGGCCACAGTGTGCCAGTGCAGGTGGCTCTCACACATGTCCATGCGCTCCTGGTGCAGGAACTTGCACTTATCAGGAACCAGCAGGGCATCACTGACAAACTCCCCCACTGCACCATACATAAACAGAGCCAATTAATATACAGACATAACTAAAAACAAACCAAAAAATATATAAAAATACATTTAAAAAAAATCAGCCAACAACAAAATAAACACTTTTTACTAAGGGATGGAATTCAAATAGTACAAACACTCACATAAATCTCAATCTCTTTTTCACTCCCCCCTTATATACCCATATTTTCCCCCTACACACAGTCAACCCCCACCCACACACCCCTATGCATGCTCAAGCCTCCCCACCCCCCACACACATACAGTGCATTTGTACCTAGGCATCGGTAGGGCACCACGATGTGCAGGTGACTGCGGCACTGCTTGCGGCCCTTCTTGCACCAGTTCTGGACGCTGACTGGCTGGTTGGCCTCCACCACGTTGGTGATCTGCAGCTCAGGGTATACCTGGGAGAGAAGAAACACGGAGTCTGTCTGTCTGTCTCCTTTCACCCCCCCCATCCCATTTTCTATCTGTGATTGATCTCTCCTTCTCATCCTCCCCCTCTCCCACATCATCAACCATCTGTCCCACCATCCGTTCACAGGGCGGTGAGTACTCTTTTTCGCTCTCTCCCAATCACTGTTCGTCCACATCCTCCCATCTGTCCCTACCATCCGGTCACAGCCCTCTCTCTTCTCCCCCCTCTCTTAATTGTTCTCAGTTCTTCTCTAATCCACCTCTCCAAGTATTACTTCTGTTTTTCTCCTCTCATCCAATTACTTCACTAACTCACTCCACCCCTCCTTTCCTCCCTTTAAATTGGTTTATCATTTATCCACCGTTTCCCCTCACCCAATTCTTCTCCATCTCCATTTTAACAGCACTACACTCCAACTCCTCTCTATGCACATGCCTTTCGGTTGTCTCTTCTTTCGCTCCCTCCCTTTAGTTTATTCATCACACAAGTCAGAGTTCAACTGTATTGTGCCATGTAAATGAATTACATTTGACCTTGAATATTGCAATATTGCAGGGTGACGATTTGGCTCTTGATCCTTCAGCGCCCTCTAACTCTACCACCTTCCCTCCCGCCTAGCTCCTGGCAATATGTAGCTCTTGATTCATGTCTCTCTCCTCCCCATCTCCCCCCCCTTCCTCTCCCACCTCCGGGCAGTCCTGGTTGATGCCAAAGACACCCTTTCTACTCCCTCCTCTTCTCTCCTCCTACCAGTACTGCAGGATGCCGATACATTTGAATACATCCCTCTCCCTGTCCATTCTCCCCCATGTGTTCTCACTTTGCAGTATTTTTGCATTGCATGTTGTTGTATTATAGTGTATTTATATTGTGTATAGGTCCAGTGTGGCTTACTTGGTAGAGCATGGCACTTGCAATGCCAGGGTTGTGGGTTTGATTCCCACGATGAACTAGTACGAACAAATATGAAAATGTATGCACTCACTACTGTAAGTCACTCTGGATAAGAGCGTCTGCTAAATTACGTAAATGTGTATTTAGTACGGTGACCTAACAAAATTAATTTCCATGTCTATGGACATTACAGTAGGTTCTCTGTAGCTTAGTTGGTAGAGCATAGTGCTTGCAACGCCAGAATAATAATAATAATAATAAATGGGTGCTTTCATTTGTCCTATTTCATACATGTGCAAGTGTGTATTATACGCATATGTGAATTGAACATTAGTTATGCATATCCCACTCCCCGAGACACCTTTGGAGAATAAGCCATTACTGATGGCGACCCTGGAGCAATTAGGGTTAAGTGCTTTGCTCAAGGGTACGTCAGATTTTTCACAGAGTCGGCTCAGGGATTCGAAGCAGCGACCTTTAGGTTACTGGCCCAACACTCAAAGGGACACTTCGGGATTTTGCCAACGAGGCCACTTTACTTCTCCAGAGTCAGATGAACTCGTGAAGAACATTATGTCTCTGTGTCCAGTATGAAGGAAGTTAGAGGTACTTTCGCAAGCTAATGCTGTCTAGCGTGTAGAGCAAAGAATGGAAGTCTATGAGTATCTGCTAAGATGTATGCACACATAACTAAGTCACCTTTGGATAAAAGTGTCTGCTAAATGGAATATATTATTATACACTACCGGTCAAAAGTTTTAGAACACCTACTCATTCAAGGGTTTGTCTTTATTTTTACTATTTTCTACATTGTAGAATAATAGTGAAGACATCAAAACTATGAAATAACAAATGTAATCATGTTGTAACAAAAAAAACAATAAATCGCTACTCTTTGCCTTGCACACTCTTGGCATTCTCGCAACCAGCTTTATGAGGTAGTCACCTGGAATGCATTTCAATTAACAGGTGTGCCTTGTTAAAAATTAATTTGTGGAATTTCTTTCCTTCTTAATGTGTTTGAGCCAATCAGTTGTGTTATGACAAGGGGTGTGTGTGTGTACTTTAAGACATGAAGGTCACTCAATACAGAAAATGTCAAGAACTTGGAAAATTTCTTCAAGTGCAGTTGCAAAAACCATCAAGCGCCATGATGAAACTGTCTCTCATGAGGACCGCCACAGGAATGCAAGACTCAGAGTTACCTCTGCTGCAGAGGATAAATTCATTAGAGTTACCAGCCTCAGAAATTGGCAATCAGATTGCAGCCCAAATAAATGCTTCACAGAGTTCAAGTAACAGACACATCAACATCAAATGTTCAGATGAGACTGAGTGAATCAGGTATTGATGGTCAAATTGCTGCAAAGAAACCACTACTAAAGGACACCAATAAGAAGATACTTGCTTGGGCCAAGGAACATGAGCAATGGACATTAGACTGGTGGAAATTTGTCCTTTGGTCTGGAGTCCAAATTGGAGATTATTGGTTCCTGCAGCGATACGCCATCCCACATGGTTTGGACTTAGTGGGACTATCATTTGTTTATCAACAGGACAAATGACCCAACACACCTCTAGGCTGTGTAAGGGCTATTTTACCAAGAAGAAGAGTGAAGAACCTCAAATATATTTAGATTTTTTTTGGTTACTACATGATTCCATGTGTTATTTCATTGTTTTGATGTCTTCACTATTATTTTACAATGCAGAATAAAGATTTAAAAAATAAAGGAAAACACTTGAATGAGTAGGTGTTGTAAAACTTTTGACCGGGAGTGTATATTAAGTTATTGTATCGTATCATATCTAACCCCAATCTCCATACCTCCTGACAGTACTGCAGGATGCCCTCCTTGGTGCCGATACAGCTCTTGGTGCCGGAGGGGTCAGACTCCCATTTGCCGCTCTGGACATCCACATGCATGTTGAGCTTCCCACAGAACATGGCCACCTGGGGCTCCGCCAGCAGGCCCATCCCACCATCTGTCGGCACCTTGAGAGGGAGGGAGGAGAAGTGGGATGGAGAGACAAAAAAGAGAATTATTCATTTACTCTAGTTCTGTAGTATTAGGTAGGCAGGTGTGAGAAGTGAGAAATCCAAATGATCAGCAGAAAATATTTGATACAACATTTTACGAAAAAGGTTCCTTTCATTTAGCTTTTATTTATACAGTTTGCTGTCATTGTTGTTTGCCAGGGAGACGTGTTCAAGATGGCAGCAGTTTCTAAAACACGCTCCACAAAGAATTGGCAATACATGACACAGAACAATATAATACAAAGAATGTTTAAAAATACATTTTCATAAAACGACAGAATGATGTAGAGAAGGAATGGATGGAGGGAATAGAGGAATGGAGAGGACAGAGTGATGGAAGATTGGAGAAACACATTTTCAGTTTAAGGGAGAGAGCGGGGTAATGATTCAAGAAAAAAAGCAGGAGAGGCAGGAATAAGAGGAGAACAAAGACAGAAAAACAGGGGGAAGATGGCTTGAGGTGTAAACGGGGAAAAGACAAAAGGGCCTGTGGCTCAGTTGGTAGAGCATGGTGTTTGCAACGCCAGGGTTGTGGGTTCGATTCCCACAGGCTGGCCAGTACAACAAATTTAAAAAATATATAAAAAAAATAAAAAAATGCATGAAATGTATGCATTCACTACTGTAAGTCGCTCTGGATAAGAGCGTCTGCTAAATGACTAAAATGTAAATGTAAAAGTGAGATAGACCCTCTATTTGTAAACTACTTTTGACCAGGGCTCAATCGTGTGCCTTTGGGATAGATGCACAGATTAGAGTTAGGGCGGCGTTTCAGGCATTGACTTGTTACATCAATGAGGCTCCGGTGTGAGGTTCCCTCTCAGTACAGGTCTAGGATCAGCTTCCCCTCCCCCAAACCTAAATTTTAAGATTTTTGGGAAATGCAAAACTGTCCCAAGATCAGCATCCTAGGGGCAAATTCACACTACACCCATCAATGGCAAAAGGAGAGGCTTTCTTTGACGATCTTTGATGGTGACAGAAAATAATTGCTACTGTAGACTTTCCTACTGAATTGTGATTGAAAAACCCATAGCACCATTGCAGTCTCTATTGAAACCTCCCCAACCTAAAGCTTTTACACACGCTGGCACGCACGCACATTGGACTGCATACACACGCACGCATCCTCGATATCCTACAGGTGGCAGCACTGAGAAAGAACATGTACTGTAGTATGCCAGCCTGCCAAGGGGTATGCATGCTTGGCTTGGCTCACGTGTGTGCGTGCCCCTTTGTTGTCCATCCAATGCCTATTCACGGGTACTAATTATATTATGTAACTCTACTGATGTGTGTACATCCATCTCTGCGAGTATGTGAGTGTGTTTGTGTGCGCGCGCGTATGTGTGTCCATTGCTACTGCATAAGGAGGTTTTGTAATGACAATCCTGTAAGAAGGGAGGTGGGGACAAACAAAAGACTGAAAGACAGCATTGTACTAGGGAACGAGGGAGAAGAGGGAGAGAGAGCGAGAGGAGAGAGAGAGAGACTGATTGCATTGTGTTTTTCTATAGTCTTGTTAGTGGTTTGGCAGTAAAACAAATGTTTGTGAAGTAGAGGATGACATACTGTGAATGGACTTGATTCTTTTCCGACCTAATGCACAATGTAATCCTTATCCACACACACACACACACAGACAGTGCACGCACATTCACAAACACACGCATTCACAGGCCCATGCCCATTCAGACATGCGCACACGCCCATTCATATGCACGCGCACACGCCCATTCATATGCACGCGCACTCAGTGCACTGTGCATGCACACATTCTGGCATGCACGTGTACACACAAACACACACAGACAGATCAGATTGCAGTGTAGTTCTGAGGGACGGATGTGTCGCCTAAAGAAGTTCATGTCCTTAATGCCAACCTGTTAGGCCACATGCCCTAGCGCCAAGCAAATCTGTAAATCCCTCACACACATGCATGCACACACACAGTGGAAAAACTGGTGAAATCACTTGTGTTAGTGTCTTCTATCAATCAAATGTATTTATAAAGCCCTTTTTACATCCGTAGAGGTGCCATACAGAAACCCAGGAGAAAACCTCAAACAGCAAGCAATGCAGATGTAGAAGCACAGGAAAACTCCCTAGAAGGCTGGAACCTACGAAGAAACCAGACTGACGGGTGGCCAGTCCTCTTCTGGCTGTGCCGGATGGAGATTATAACAGTACACGGCCATTTAAGGCCAGATTGTTATAAAACCCACAAACAGGTTAAAAGAAGCGTGTGTGTGAATGTATTCGTCCATGTGTACAGTATCTAGATTTCCAGTCATACCGTTTCTGTACCATACCAGTGTATACAGTATTACCAAATGTGCACACAAGGGGCCCTATACATTTAAAAAAAAAAATGCAACCCACAAAAGCCATTTAGGTAACAGGGATCTCTCTCCAGGAGGGGATTGAATGTCTGCTGTAACCAAGAAGCTTGATCTTGACATCTAGCCCCTTAGCTATCAAACCCGGATAACATTTGACATCTTAGATTTATTGTATTTATACTTAACTTGTAGTTATAAGGAGTGACATAGCACGCACCCCCACGAAACAGGGGGTGCCCAACCACCCCCCCCCCAAAAAAGTATATACTAGGGTTGCAAAGATGTTTTTCTACTTATTTAGACAAACTCACGGATACCATTTTTATGTCTCTGCGTGCAGTTTGGAGATAATTGAAGTTAGCATATCTCTAGCTTAGGGAAATTGCTAGAAGTCCCCTGGTACAAAGAAGTCATTCTGCGTTTGTCAGTTTTCTTCGGTTTGGTGCAAAATGATCACGACCCTAGAGTCAGCTTTGTGTTGACATGTTCCAGATGGCACAACCTCAGGTGGTGAAGGTAGGCAACACCTCCACAAGGGTGCGTTCTCAGCCCCCTCCTGTACTCCCTGTTCACCCATGACTACATGGCAATGTGTGTCTCCAACTTAATCATCAAGTTTGCAGACAAAAGTGGCAGGCCTGATTACCAAAATGGATGAGACAGCCTACAGGGAGGAGAGGGCCCTGGCGGAGTGGTGCCAGGACAATACCCTCTTCCTCAACATCAACAAAATGAAGGAGCTGATCGTGGACAGCAGAGAGAGCACACCCCCATCCAAAACCACTGGTCTGCAGTAGAGATGGTGAAAAGCTTTAAGTTCCTTGGCGTGCACGTCACTGACAAGCTGAAATAGTCCATTCACACAGACAGTGTGGTGAAAAAGGTGCAAGTGCCTCTTCAACCACAAACTTCTACAGATGCACCATTGAGAGTATCCGATCAGGCTGCATCATCACCTGGTATAGCAATTGCACTGTCCGCAACCACAGGGCTCTCCAGAGGGTGGTGTGGTCAGCCCAACGCATCACCGGGGCCACACTGCCTGCCCTCCAGGACATCTACATCTAAAACATCAGGCATGTGCGCTCACGTGAGAGGTACCTCAGTTCCATTGCATTTCTGAAGACAAAGGATTTCTCCGGTTGAAACTTTATTGCGGATTTACGATAAAAACATCCTAAAGATTGAATGAAATGTCTGGGAATATGCAGGTTCCTTGGTGGAAGAGTGGAGTAACATCTCACAGCAAGAACTGGCAAATCTGGTGCAGTCCATGAGGAGATGCACTGCAGTACTTAATGCCGCTGGTGGCCACACCAGATACTGACTTACTTTTGATTTTGACCCCCCCTTTGTTCAGGACACATTATTCAATTTGTTAGTCACATGTCTGTGGAACTTGTTCAGTTTATGTCTCAGTTGTTGAATCTTATGTTCATACAAATATTTACACATGCTAAGTTTGCTGAAAATAAACGCAGTTGATAGCGAGAGGTCTTATTTTTTTCTGAGTTTATACACACACTTATATAATACTGCAAGCTTCGGGCCGGACCTATGTTGATACGTTTCCAGTTCGTTGCAGACAGACCATGCGTAGCCACTTTGGTTTATATGATATTTATTTTCAAATCAGGAAATGTTTTTACCTGCAGGCCAAATTGTTATTTGTTGGCTTTTTTTTTTTTACTTAGTTGTCAATGGTAATAGAAGTTACTTTTTAGGTTTGTATCATTTTCATTAACCACATGACAATGATTGTGAGATACGAAGACGGTATTATAAATGAAAATGTTCCACAAAAATATGCATATGAAAATCATAACTGGCACGTAGATCGGTAGAAATGCTAAGATAAATTGGCATTCCACATGAGAAAGGTTGTAGACTCCTTGTGTAGCCTATTACCAGCAACTTTAGGAGAGTAACGTCAGAATCTGCGAAAGCCAGCAGGAGGATGGTCGGATAAGGTTATCTTGATCTCTAGCTCCCTCTAATCATTTGTGTCCTATTTCATCAAACAGCGTGCTTACAGCATCAGGCAAGCTCAATACATATAATTCATTTTATTAAAACATAGGGTGCGTCTATATGGAAAAATACAAGTAAAAACATTTTTTTTTCTCCAACCAATCTTTTGGACGACAAACATTTGTCAAGGCTTACCCTATATAACTACGGCTGTATCCTTTTCTATACTGTCCATAATATCTATGCACACCATCATATACATTTATATTCCAGACTGACTTTGCTCATCTTGATATTTCTTAATTCCTTAACATTTTGGGGATGTGTGTGCATCGTTAGGTATTACTAGGGATGCACGATATATCAGCTAAAAATGCCAACATCGGTATCGGCCGATGTCTAGTTTAACGCCCCGTTGTGGAAAACCGATGTCCAAGCTGACGTGTATACCTATATAAACGTAGGTGCATGACTTAATGACACCACGTAAAATGTTGCGTTATACGTACAACACAGCATTCCTAAACTAGCCCACAATGTCAGCTGTGTGGATTGAGCGGTCAACAAGTCAAGCAGTCATTTGAAAGAGTAACAAAATTTCAAAGGCGAAATCCATTAAAGCCAAGATAATGGAATTCATTTCCCTTGACAATCAACCGTTCTCTTTCGTGGGTGATGTTGGCTTTCGCTGACTGGTGCTCTATTTTCTTAGATGTTGCCCAACCGAAGTTACACAGGAATAGCGTCACTGCTATTAGCTTCACGACATACATACTATGGAATGCCGTTTGGGTCTTTGCGTGTCAAAAATGATACAGTAGCACTGTCAAAACTGTACGAAAAAGTCTGCAAACACCGGCCACGATCGATGCGTTTACAATACCGCGTTGGTAATAAAGCATAATTTGTTTGACCACAACTTATGGGGTAGCAAGCTTGTTACCTAGCTAGCACCAATACAACCAGCCTGAAAACAATGACCAGTAAAACCTGCAGTCATTTTCCTTATTCTTTGCAACGATTTAGGAATCCTTGTAAGTATTAGCTAGGTTGCCACTTGTTGTTCGCCTATTGAAATTGAACTTCAGTTCAAGAAAATAAATAACTAGTCAGCAACTTAACCCTGTTGCCCAAAGCTAACGTTATAAGCAGCCAGCTAGCTTCATCTGGCTAGTGAAGCTCGACCGCACCGTGTTATGTGCTGTGAAGCTAGCAACATTAAGGATTAGGCACAAGTGGGATTTGCGGTGTGCCTTCAAAATAAATGTAATTGACAACAATGCAAATGAATACAAATAGTAGAAACATGCAATACTTTTATTTTGGAGGCATAACCGCAAAGTCCACTATTTTATTTTACCTTTATTGAACTAGGCAAGTCAGTTAAGAACAAATTCTTATTTTCAATGACGGCCTAGGAACAGTGGGTTAACTGCCTTGTTCAGGGGCAGAACGACAGATTTTTACCTTGTCAGTTTGGGGATTCGACCTTTCGGTTACAAGTCCAACGCTCAAACCACTAGGCTACCTGCTGCCCACTATTGTGGCTAATCCTAATTGTGGCTAGCTTCACATAGTCCAACCAACATAAATGAAATAAGAACTGTTTTATAAATTAGGATTATTTTAGATGACACCTAGCTATATAGTTTAGCTAGAGTTGAAGTCAGAAGTTTACATACACCTTAGCCAAATACAGTCGTGGCCAATAGTTGAGAATGACACAAATATACATTTTCACAAGGTCTGCTGCCTCAGTTTGTATGGTGGCAATTTGCATATACTCCAGAATGTTTTGAAAAGTGGTCAGATGAATTGAAATTAATTGCAAAGTCCCTCTTTGCCATGCAAATGAACTGAATCCCAAAAAAACATGTCCACTGCATTTCAGCCCTGCCATCAAATGACCAGCTGACATCATGTAAGTGATTCTCTCTCACAGGTGTGAGTGTTGACGAGGACAAGGCTGGAGATCACTCCGTCATGCTGATTGAGTTCGAATAACAGACTGGAAGCTTCAAAAGGAGGGTGGTGCTTGGAATCATTATTCTTCCTCGGTCAATCATGGTTACCTGCAAGGAAACACGTGCTGCCATCATTGCTTTGCACAAAAAGGGCTTCACAGGCAAGGATATTGCTGCCAGTAAGACTGCACCTAAATCAACCATTTATCGGATCATCAAGAACTTCAAGGGGAGCGGTTCAATTGTTGTGAAGGCTTCAGGGCGCCCAAGAAAGTCCAGCAAGCACCAGGACTGTCTCCTAAAGTTGATTCAGCTGCGAGATCGGGCCACCACCAGTACAGAGCTTGCTCAGGAATGGCAGCAAGCAGGTGTGAGTGCATCTGCACGCACAGTGATGCGAAGACTTGGAGGATGGCCTGGTGTCGAGAAGGGCAGCAAAGAAACCACTTCTCTCCAGGAAAAACATCGGGGACAGACTGATATTCTGCAACAGGTACAGAGATTGGACTGCTGAGGCCTGGGGTAAAATCATTTTCTCTGATGAATCCCCTTTCCGATTATTTGGGGCATCCGGAAAAAAGCTTGTCCAGAGAAGACAAGGTGAGCGATACAATCAGTCCTGTGTCATGCCAACAGTAAAGCATCCTGAGACCATTCATGTGTGGGGTTGCTTCTCAGCCAAGGGAGTGGGCTCACTCACAATTTTGCCTAAGAACACAGCAATGAATAAAGAATGGTACCAACATATCCGCCGGTGAGCAACTTCTCCCAACCATCCAGGAACAGTTTGGTGACGAACAATGCCTTTTCCAGCATGATAGAGCAACTTGCCATAAGGCAAAAGTGATAACTAAGTGGCTCGGGGAACAAAACATCGATATTTTGTGTCCATGGCCAGGATACTCCCCAGATCTTAATCCCATTGAGAACTTGTGGTCAATCCTCGAGAGGCGGGTAGACAAACAAAAACCCACAAATTCTGACAAACTCCAAGCATTGGTTATGCAAGAATGGGCTGCCATCAGTCAGGATGTGGCCCAGAAGTTAATTGACAGCATGCCAGGGCAGATTGCAGAGGTCTTGAAAAAGAAGGGTCAACACTGCAAATATTGACTCTTTGCATCAACTTCATGTAATTGTCAATAAAAGCCTTTAACACTTATGAAATGCTTGTAATTATACTTCAGTATTCCACAGTAACATCTGACAAAAATATCTAAAGACAGTGACGCAGCAAACTTTGTGAAAATTAATATGTGTGTCATTCAAAACTTTTGGCCACGACTACATTTGAACTCAGTTTCACAATTCCTGACATTTAATCCTAATAAAAATTCATTGTCATAGGTCAGTTCGGATCACCACTTTATTTTAAGCTTTTATTTAGACCTCCACAAGTCTGGTTCATCCTTGGGAGCAATTTCCAAAACGCCTGAAGGTACCACGTTCATCTGTACAAACAATAGTACGCAAGTATAAATGCCATGGGACCACGCAGCCCTCATACCGCTCAGGAAGGAGACGCGCTCTGGCTCCTAGAGATGAACGTACTTTGGTGCGAAAAGTGTAAATCAATCCCAGAACAACCGCAAAGGACCTTGTAAGATGCTGGAGGAAACAGGTACAAAATATCTACAGCTGAAGTCGGAAGTTTACATACAAAATAACTTTTTGGTCAGTGGTGTGTGTAACTAGGCAAGTCAGTTAAGAACAAGTTCTTATTTACAACGACGGCCCGAACAACGCTGGGTCAATTGTGCGCCGCACTATGGGACTCCCAATCACAGCCGGATGTGATAAAGCATGGATTCGAACCAGGGACTGTAATGCCATCGACCACTGCGTCCGTGTGTGTTAAATATTTAACTGTACTAGAATGCTTAAAAGGCTGCTAAATTGTAAATGTCGGTATCGTTTTTTTTATTTTATTTTTTTATTTTTTTAACAAGGAAAATATCGAAATTGGACAAAAATGTCATATTGGTGCATCACTAGGTACTAGAGGTCGACCGATTAATCGGAATGGACGATTAATTAGGGACGATTTCAAGTTTTCATAACAATCGGAAATCGGTATTTTTGGACGCCGATTTGGCCGATAATTTTTTAGGGACCTTTAACTAGGTAAGTCAGTTAAGAACACATTCTCATTTTCAACGACGGCCTAGGAACGGTGGGTTATCTGCCTTGTTCAGGGGCAGAACAACAGATTTTTACCTTGTCAGCTCAGGATTCAAATCTTGCAACCTTACGGTTAACTAGTCCAACGCTCTAACCACCTGCCTTACATTGCACTCCACGAGGAGCCTGCCTGTTACGCAAATGCAGTAAGAAGCCAAGGTAAGTTGCTAGCTAGCATTAAACTTCTCTTATAAAAAAACAATCATAATCACTAGTTAAACGAGTAATATCATCAACCATGTGTAGTTATCTAGCATGTCCTGCGTTGCATATAATCGCTTAGGTACACGTTGCTCCAACCATAAACATCAATGCCTTTCTTAAAATCAATACACAAGTATATATTTTTAAACCTGCATATTTAGTTAATACTGCTAACATGAATTTCTTTTAACTAGGGAAAATGTGTCACTTCTCTTGCAAACAGAGTCAGGGTATATGCAGCATTTTGGGCCGCCTGGCTCGTTGCGAACTAATTTTCCAGAATATTACGTAATTATGACATAACATTGTAGGTTGTGCAATGTAACAGGAATATTTAGACTTAGGGATGCCACCCGTTAGATAAAATACGGAACGGTTCCGTATTTCACTGACAGGAAAAACGTTTTGTTTTCGAGATGATAGGTCATTAATATGGTCGAATCCGGAAACTAAGGCTCGTATTTCTGTGTGTTATTATGTTATAATTAAGTCTATGATTTGATGTTTGATAGAGCAGTCTGACTGAGCGGTGGTAGGCACCAGCAGGCTCGTAAGCATTCATTCAAACAGCACTTTCGTGCGTTTGCCAGCAGCCCTTCGCAATTCTTCAAGTATTGTTCTGTTTATGACTTCAAGCCTATCAACTCCCAAGATTAGGTTGGTGTAACCGATGATAGCGCTAATAGCGTTTCAAATGTCACTCGCTCTGAGACTTGGAGTAGTTGTTCCCCTTCCTCTGCATGGGTAACGCTGCTTCAAGGGTGGCTGTTGTCGATGTGTTCCTGGTTCGAGCCCAGGTATGAGCGAGGAGAGGGACGGAAGCTATACTGTTACACTGGCAAAACAAAAGTGCCTATAAGAATATCCAATAGTCAAAGGTATATGAAATACAAATCGTATAGAGAGAAATAGTCCTATAATAACTACAACCTAAAACTTCTTACCTGGGAATATTGAAGACCACCAGCTTTCATATGTTCTCATGTTCTGAGCAAGGAACTTAAACGTTAGCTTTCTTACATGGCACATATTGCACTTTTACTTTCTTCTCCAACACTGTGTTTTTGCATTATTTAAACCAAATTGAACATGCTTCATTATTTATTTGAGGCTAAATTGATTTTATTGATGTATTATATTAAGTTAAAATAAGTGTTCATTCAGTATTGTTGTAATTGTAATTATTACAAATAATTAAATAAAAATGTTTTTAAAAAAATGTGTTAAAAAAATCGGCATCGGCTTTTTTTGGTCCTCCAATAAATCGGTATCGGTGTTGAAAAATCATAATCGGTCGACCTCTACTAGGTACAGTGAGGGAAAAAAGTATTTGATCCCCTGCTGATTTTGCACGTTTGCCCACTGACAAAGAAATGATCAGTCTATAATTTTAATGGTAGGTTTATTTGAACAGTGAGAGACAGAATAACAACAAAAAAATCCAGAAAACGCATGTCAAATGTTATAAATTGTTTGCATTTTAATGAGGGAAATTCTGTCTATCGCTGTTCAAATAAACCTACCATTAAAATTATAGACTGATCATTTCTTTGTCAGTGGGCAAATGTACAAAATCAGCAGGGGATCAAATACTTTTTTCCCCTCACTGTATTACCTCACTGCTGGAGGTAGAACCACAAGCATTTTGCTGCTACGATAACATCTGCAAAATATGTGTACACGACCAATAAAATTTGATCTGGTAAGGTTTGAGGAAAGGGAGACTGCCCAGTGAGTAGGGTCACAAACTGGTTTAACCTCTCTTGGGTAGGGGGCAGTATTTACACCTCTGAATGAAAAGCGTGCCCAAAGTAAACTGCCTGTTACTCAGGCCCAGAAGCTAGGATATGCATATAATTGGTAGATTTGGATAGAAAAACTAAAGTTTCTAAAACTGTTACAATAATGTCTTTGAGTATAACAGAACTTGTATGGCAGGCAAAACCCCGAGGACAAGCCATCCAGGGGAAAAAAAATTGAGGTCATAGGATTTTCCAATTGTTTTCTATGGGATACCCTTATTATTAGGAACCTGGTTGCAGTTCCTATGGCTTCCACTAGATGTCAACAGTCTTGAGATTTTTTCGATGTTTTTCTTTAGAGAAATTAAGAAGTAGGGCTATTCATTGTAAGTGTCACTCCAGGGGGACTACTGTTTTGATGCTCGTGAACCGGAGCGCGCTCACGTTGTTTTTATCCGGTATTGGAAACAGTTTATTCCGTCTTAAATTTTAATAGATTATTTACGTTTTAGGGTACCTGAGGTTGGATTAGGAACGTTTGTTTGAAATGTTTGGACCAAGTTTACAGGTAACTTATTAGATACTTTGTAGGCATGTTGGACGAGTTGAAACCGGTGTATTTCTGAATCAAACGTGCCAAATAAATGGACATTGTTGGGACATAAAGAAGGACATTATCGAACAAAAGGAGCATTTGTGATGTTTCTGGGACATTTTGGAGTGCCAACTGAAGAAGATCTTCAAAGGTAAGGCATGAATTCTATCGCTATTTCTGACTTTTGTGGCACACCTGCCTGGTTGAAATATGATTTTCATGTGTTTGTATGCAGGGTGCTGTCCTCAAATAATCGCATGGTTTGCTTTCGCCGTAAAGCCTTTTTGAAATCTGACACAGCGGCTGGATTAAAAAGACATTAAGCTTTATTTTGATGTATAACATATTTTCAAGAATGTTAAATATTTGAATTTGATATTTTTGAATTTCGCGCTCTACAATTTCACCGGATGTTGGCCAGGTGGGACGCTACCGTCCCACCTGCCCATAAGAAGTTAATGTGGTTTCCTTGTCACTTCAACCAGGAAATGTGATGACTTCGAATTAACATGGAAAACTGATTGGATTTGCAAAAAGTCATCAACGTAGAAGGTTTTGGGGAAATTGTTGTCTTCACTCAACTTTAAAACTAAATCCAATTTCATGGTTAACATTTCTGCTGATTTCACATTGAACTCAAATGTAAATCAAAACTAGCCGTTGAACTGATGTCTTTGCCCAGTGGGTAGATCTGCAGTTAGCTGAAACATCTGCTTGTCAGTCATGTAATTTTCTTCTGTATATTTACACTAGTGGAAAGGTACACCTCCCTTGTGATGTGTGTGCAAGATCAGAGTCTTAGTTCTGCTCTACAAGAAATCAATGGTGTAGAACAGGGTTCTCCAACTTTTGATCCAGCCCTGCAGTTACTGACAAACCTGATTCAGCTAATTCCGGTCCAGAGAGACAACCTTTAGTTTAATATTTTAATAATGTGCATTACTGCAGGGCTGGATCAAAAGTCTGCACACCAAATGATTGGAGTTGGAGAACCCTGTAGATTGGGTAAGATAGCACATGACGCTCCTATACCCACATTATCATCCCAACCCAAACCATATTGCTTGGATATTTTCTTTTCACATGGCTAGGTCCAGTCACTAAAAGCAAGCTGAGCTGGCCCCATAACATATCTGTTTCCAGCCCAAAGTGAATATAGGCATAGTTAGCTTGCCATGCCCCACTCAAATCATGCTGGAAAGAAGCAGTTCGTAACAAAAGCAGGCTGGCCATCGTCCCAGTCAGTACTCACTGGAAAGCGAGCCAAAAGAGCACGGTTCAGGTTGACACAATAGTGTGAAAAAGGTTTTTGTTATAGAAAGACTACAATGACCCAATTCCACTTTGTGACAACTGCTGATGTATAAAGGATTTTAGAATGTGTTTGAAATTTGACCCAGTTCCATGTCGCGCCCCCCGTCCTCTACTTATCACTTAGCTGTTAAGTGTCTTAAATGTGAAGAAATTGGAAGAGAGGCCTAGGTGGAGCAATCCCTATATTGCTTTTAGACCTACCCGCTACTCTGATGTGTGAACACTCTCCCCTCGCACTCTCTCTAAACCACTCTCCATCCCTCTGCAAACAATTGGGGGGGGGCCTGGGGAGCAGCCAAATCCCACTGCAGTCTTATAAATCAGACTGTTTGGCATGGAAAGGTTAGAAAGAGCGAGAGAGAAAGCAACAAAGCGAGAGACGAAAGAGGGCGGGATATAAATGGACAATGAGGCTTTGTGCGTATGAGGTTCAAGGAAGGTGATGTACGTAAGGTGTATAAACTATGAGCACCAGTGGAGTAGGGTGAAGTTGCCCCTAGACCCTGATCTTAGTGCAGGAAATACAAAGCTGACCCAAAGTTTAAGGTTAGGATTGGGGGTGGGAAAGCAGATCCTAGATATGTACCTTGGGAAAACTTTACCCTGGAGCACAAACCAGTCGGGAGAGGTAGAACAGTAATGATTAACGGTTTTCCTAGGTGCAGGGTTCACAGAGACAGACAGAGACAGAATAATATAACAAAGGAGTAGTGGACATGAGACAGGGCTTTCCCTGAGCCACCTGCTCCATCGCTTGCCTCTGCCCACTCTCATCCATCGCCAGCATTGCAATCTCATCTATCGGCTGGCCAGCCTGCCGGCAGTAATCTGGGTGGGGGATTACGCTGAGCTGCCTGGCCGAGATATCCCACAGAGGGCCCAATCCACACGGATACCACCCATGGTACCCTCCTGCTGCTGTCACAAGATAGTGTTGTCTCTACTGCACCATCGAACTAGATATTGCATGTAAAGTACCCCACATAGGACCATATTGGAGGTAACACAGACCTATGTACTGTTGTCGTAAGAACACAGTAAAAAGGCTAATACAGTTGATATAAGATTAATTTGGGGAAATGCAGGAATAACAGTCCCGGCTCGCAACATCAAGAGTTTTCCCCCCAAACGGCCAACAAACAATTTATACCTGTGCAATTAATGGTCAACCGCGGCACACCAAATGTAAAGTGATAGCACATCGGGCAATTTCTCTGGGAGAATCGGGAAGAAAGGAGCAGTCAGGCATTTGACCAAAGTCTAATTCACAAAAAAATGGCAGTACTCCCCAATGTAAATATACCTTAATCCAAAGCTTGGTACTGCTGGTACTAGCCTTACTAGCAGAGCACATGGGAGACTGCTCTCATCAATCACACCTTTGGAGCTGGTGCACTGGTTAGTGATCCCAGTTGCACACATCTCCACCGGCAAAAGTTGATACCATGGAAACTAGAACACGCATTACAATAGGTCCAGCCACCGCCTGAAAACACAGGGAAGATTTGCCTCATCCTGAAAGTGGGCCATGAAACAGACAGTGTCCGTTTCTGAAAATAAAAAGTCAGTCAATCCTATACCCACGCATAATCTTTGGACTGCGCCTAGCCAGCTGGTTGCTGGTACTAGTAGGAACGTACTGTCGACATACTTACACAGAGACAAGAAGCCACGTTGATTGTTTTTCTATGATAGTGAGTAAGGGAAGCAGACCTGGGTATATTGCATTAACAGAAATTACGGTAACTAAACAAACATTGTAGATTAGAAATGGGAATTAAATGGTAAATGTACTACTGGAGTGCCATCCCCGCAGCATCCGCAATGGATTAGTCCACTGAGAAAGGTGTCAAAGACCTGCAATTTTTTTTTTTTTTAACTAAAAAACAGTATCGGTCAACCAACAGCCTACCAACCAAAAAAAATGGGGTCAGCCCTACACAGGACAAAAAGTTATTTGAATTAAATCATGGCCTCATTTCAGTCGGGTGACCTCGTTCAGTGACCTATATTGAAACCAGACAAAACATACCGGGTCTATATCACACATGATCTTTGCTCCATATTGTATCTAAGATCCACAGTCTCAGTCAGTATTGACTCGTTCGGTTAAACAGAAAACTTGCCTGGTACCTATTGTCCAGTGAGAATGTGTCAATGTGCTATTATTGGTGGGTCACTGACCATTCCTCTAGCTTGACCAATGGGTATAGGGTTCTTCCCATTGGTTTGCATGGGGATCTCGTGGGTTTTGACTAGGAGTTATAATTCTTCCGGCTGGGTCCACCTTCTGCTTTGTCATTCTATTAGCATGAAAACACACATGCACACCCGGACCTCATATGCATGCACGTGCAGTGGCGTACATACACACACCCCGAAGAACAAGTGTATAATATCATCATCATCATCATCACACACACACACACACACACACACACACACAGATTTCATCCTCCCGGGCCCTGTTCTGTGAACCAGTCCCACAATCCCGGGGCGGCATTAATTGTGGCTCTCTTATCTGAGTGTCCCAGGCCTGCCACTGGGATCTGCTTCAGACCTAGGGAGACCCTCTGGCGGAGCGAGTGTCGCCCGAGATCCGCTATTATGTCTGGAGAGTGTCCTCTGCCCGTCTCTACCCACCAGAGACACAGGGTGCGTCTGAAATGGCACCCTATTCCCCATGTAGTGCACTACTAGTACAACACTATGGTCTGTCTAGCTCCCTGGCTGTGTTTGAAATGTGTGCTCTGGTCAAAAGTTGTGCACTCTAAAGGGAATAGGATGCCATTTTAGATGCAGCCAGGCCGTATAGAGACAGACCATAAACAGATCGATAAGAATGACAGACAGATACTGAGTAGACAGACACATCAACAATGACTGGGGAGGAAAGAGAAATAGCCAGAGGCCTTGTATAAAAACATAGACAGACTGACTTACAAACAAATAAGTAAAAATACTTTGAATACTACTTAAGTAGTTTTCTTGGAGATCTATCTATCTATCTATCTATATATATATATATATATATATATACACACACACAATTAATATACTCCACTACATTCCTAAAGAAAATATGTACTTAACACCCATTTTCCCTGACACCCAAAAGAACTCGTTACATTTCAAATGCTCAGGCACACCAGCAATATGGTCCAATTCAGGCACCCATCATCGCTACTGCCTCTGATCTGGTGGATACTAAACACATATTGCGTAAGTAAATTGTGTCTGAATGTTGGAGTGTGCCCCTGGCTGTCCTTAAATCAAAAGGAAAAAAAATGTAAATTGTGCCATCTGGTTTGCACAATAAGGAATTTGATGAATAGCATGTACTTTTACTCAAGTCTGACAACTGTACTTTTTCCACCACTTTTCTTAAGTACCTTAAAAAACCAATACTTTTACTCAAATAGTATTTTACTGGGTGACTCAGTCATTTTTTATTAAGGCATCTTTACTTTTACTCAAGTTAGTAGTTTTTCCACCACTGCCCTGGAGGACAGAGCCTTGTTCTGTTTGGAATATCAGTACATGTGCTTGGTCTTTGGAGTGTGCATCTCTGTGTGTGTGCACGTTTATGAGTGTGTGTGTAATGTTATCGGTGCTAGTCTCTGGGACCGGATCCTCTGGTAGGTTGGATGTGGGAGTGTGTTACAGTGATTAGAGGGCAGTCAGCCCTTCATTTCCCTCACACCCTGCCTGCCAACATTCCAATTACACCCTGCACCCGGAACGGAAGACTGGTTGCCGTGGCCATGACGTAGATGTCTTTTCCCATCTGGTCGAGATGTGCTACTGTGTCCCTATGACAACAGTTGACAACCTCATTGTCAACCAATAAGACTGGCTGTAACATAACAAAATGTGGAAAAGGTCAGGGGTCTGAATACTTTCCGAATGCACTGTATTGTCTTTAACTAGGCAAGTCAGTTAAGAACAAATTCTTATTTACAATGACAGCCTACCCCCTGTACTGTGTGTGTGTGTGTGTAATAAAAAAATATATATATAAATAAGTCAAAAGTTTTGAGACACCTACTCATTCAAGGGTTTTTCTTGATTTTTTTACTATTTTCTACATAGTAGAATAATAGTGAAGACATCAAAACGATAAAAAAAAAAACACATGGAAATCATGTAGTAACCAAAAAAGTGCTAAACAAATCTAAATATATTTTACATTTGATATTCTTCAAAGTAGCCACCCTTTGCATTCTCTCAACCAGCTTCATGAGGTAGTCACCTGGAATGCATTTCAGCTAACAGGTGTGCCTTGGTAAAAATGTATTTGTGGAATTTCTTTCCTTCTTAATGCGTTTGAGCCAATCGGTTGTGTTGTGACAAGGTAGGGGTGGTATACAGAATATAGCCCTATTTAGTAAAATACCAAGTCCATATTATGGCAAGAACAGCTCAAATAAGCAAAGAGAAAAGACAGTCAATTACAGTGCACTCGCAAAAACCATCAAGCTCTATGATGAAACTGGCACTCATGAGGACCGCCACAGGAAAGGAAGACCCAGCGTTACCTCTGCTGCAGAGGACCAGCCTCAGAAATTGTAGACCAAATAAACGCTTCAGAGATCAAGTAACAGACGACGAAGAAACAGAAGAAACAGAAGAAACAGAAGAAACAGAAGAAAGACGAAACAGACGAAACAGAAGAAACAGACGAAACAGACGAAGAAGAAGAAACAGACGAAGAAACAGACGAAGAAACAGACGAAGAAACAGACGAAGACGAAGAAACAGACGAAACAGACGAAGACGAAGAAACAGAAGAAACAGAAGAAACAGAAGAAACCGAAGAAACAGAAGCAGAAGAAACCGAAGAAGAAGAAACCGAAGAAGAAGAAACCGAAGAAGAAGAAACCGAAGAAGAAGAAACAGAAGAAGAAGAAACAGAAGAAGAAGAAACCGAAGAAGAAGAAACAGAAGAAGAAGAAACAGAAGAAGAAGAAACAGAAGAAGAAGAAACAGAAGAAGAAGAAACAGAAGAAGAAGAAACAGAAGAAGAAGAAACAGAAGAAGAAGAAACAGAAGAAGAAGAAACAGAAGAAGAAGAAACAGAAGAAGAAGAAACAGAAGAAGAAGAAACAGAAGAAGAAGAAACAGAAGAAGAAGAAACAGAAGAAGAAGAACTTGCTTGGTCCAAGAAACAAGCGCAATGGCCATTAGACTGATGGAAATGTGTCCTTTGGTCTGATGAGTCCAAATTTGAGATTTCTGGTTCCAACCGCTGAGTCTTTGTGAGATGCAGAGTAGGTGAATGGATGATCTCCGCATGTGGTTCCCAAAGTGAAGCATGGAGCAGGTGGTGTGATGGTGCCTTGCTGGTGACACTGATTTATTTACAATTCAAGATACACTTAACCAGCATGGCTACCACAGCATTCTGCAGCGATACGGCATCCCTTCTGGTTTGCGCTTAAATGTACTATCATTTGTTTTTCAACAGGACAATCACCCAACACACCTCCAGGCTGTGTAAGGGCTATTTGACCAAGGAGGAGAGTGATAGAGTGCAGCATCAGATGACCTGTCCTCCACAATCACCCGACCTCAACCCAATTGAGATGGTTTGGGATGTGTTGGACCGCAGAGTAAAGGAAAAGCAGCCAACAAGTGGTCATATGTGGGAACTCCTTCAAGACTGTTGGAAAAGCATTCCAGGTGAAGCTGAATGAGAGAATGCCAAGAGTGTGCAAAGCTACATGATTACATGTGTTATTTCATATACAAAAATAAAGAAAAACTCTTGAATGAGGGCTTTTGACTGGTACTGCATGTGCATGTATATATACACACAGTCCAATTATTCAGAGCCCTTGACCTTTTCCACATTGATATTTAACCAATTTTAGAACAAGGCTGTAACAATCTACACACAATACCCCATAATCAAAGCGAACAGGTTTAGACATTTTTGCAAATAAAAAACAGAAATGCCTTTCACATTTTGATACGTTACAGCCTTATTCTAAAATGGATCAAATTGTTTTTTCCCCCTCAATCTACACACACACACATCCCCCCCCCCATAATGACAATGCAAAAACAGGTTTTCGCTAATTTGTAAAAATCACATTTAAATAAGTATTCAGACTCTTCACTCAGTACTTTGTTGAAACACCTTTGGCAGTGACTACAGCCTCGAGTCTTCTTGGGTATGACGCTACAAGCTTGGAACACCTGTATTTGGGGAGTTTCTCCCATTCTTCTCTGCAGATCCTCAAGCTCTGTCAGGTTGGATGGGGAGCGTTGCTGCACAGCTATTTCCAGGTCTCTCCAGAGATGTTCGTTCAGATTCAAGTCCGGAGTCTGGTTGGGCCATTCAAGAACATTCAGAGACTTGCCCCAAAGCCACTCCTGCGTTGTCTTGGCTGTGTACTTAGGGTCATTGTCCTGATGGAAGGTGAATCTTCGCCCCAATCTGAGGTCCTGAGCAGGTTTTCATCAACGATCTCTGTACTTTGCGCCGTTCATCTTTGCCTCGATCCTGACTAGTCTCCCAGTCCCTGCCGCTGAGGAGTGGCTTCCGTCTGGCTACTACACCATAAAGGCCTGATTTGTGGAGTGATGCAGAGATGGGAGAACCTTCCAGAAGGACAACCATCTCCACAAAGGAATATTTACTGTTTATATGTAGATGCAGGAGCTCCACAAGAGGAATAGGAGCTCAAGCAGTAGAAAATGTGAGGTGTCTGTACTCAGATCCTGTCCACGTCAAGCACTGCTCCTTAACCCTTGCCAAATAGCCTACAGCTGTGTCTGTCCAGAGCTCACTGGTGTGGGAAACAGAGCCCAGAATATTTTATTCAATGTTGCAAGTCAAGCTTCAGGCTGGACCCAAGTTAATACGTTTCAAGTTAGTTGCAGTCAGGCCATGCGTAGCCAATGTGAATCATCGGATATTTATTTTGATCAGGATATTTTCTACCTGCAGGCTGCAAAATGTTCCTTTGTTGGCTTTATGTAAGCTATTTTTACATATAGAAGTTAATATTTTTTATTTTTTTTAAGTATCCCCCCCCCCCAATTTCGTGATATCCAATTGGTAGTTGCAGTCTTGTCCGTACGGGAGTTGCAGCGATGGGACATAGGAGGCGAAGGCCAAGAGCCATGCGTCCTACGAAACACTACCCTGCCAAGAGTACTGCTTCTTGATACACTGCTTGCTTAACCCGGAAGCCAGACGCAGCAATGTGTCGGAGGAAAAAAAAAAACGTACGATTGGCAACCGTGTCAGCGTGCATGCACTGACCCGCCAGTCGTCGTCGCTAGAGCACAACGAGACAAGGACATCTCGGCCGGCCAAACCTTCCCCTAACCCGGACGATGCTGGGCAAGTTGTTCGCCCCCTCATGGGTCTCCCGGTCATGGCCGGCTGCCACAGCCCGGGATCGAACCCGGGTCTATAGTGACACTTCAAGCACTGCGATGCAGTGCCTTAGACCGCTGCACCACTCAGGAGGCCAGAAGTAACTTTTTAGGTTTGGATCATTTTCATTTTGATTAACCACCACAATGATTGAGATATGAAGATGTTATTAGAAATGAAATTAATCTGTTGCATGCAAACACGCATATGAAAACTATAACTGGCAATCAGATCTGTAGAAATTGTAAGATAAACTGGCATTCTACATGAGAAAGGTTGCCGATTCCTCATGTAGCCTATTACCGGCCACTTAAGGGAGTAATGGCAGAATCTGCAAAAGTCAGCAGGAGAGTGAGAAGATTGGTTGGGTCAGGTAAATTTATTTTTTTCGTTCTGGTTATCCAGATCTATGGCTCCCTCTTGAGTCATTTGTGTCTTATTTCATCAAACAGTGCACTTAAAGCATCAAACAAGCTCAATGCATATTTGATTTTATTAAAACCCATAAAATTCTATGTAAAAAAATAAAAAATAATTAGACCAATCAATTATTCGAAAGAACAGACGACTTTTAATCGACCAACATTTGTTCCCGCCGGGAACAGCCCGAGTGCGTGTGTGTGAGAATGCCCATATATGCATTCGTGCACATGCATGCATGCGCACGTGTGTGTGTGTGTGTGTGTGTGTGTGTGTGTGTGTGTGTGTGTGTGTGTGTGTGTGTGTGTGTGTGTGTGTGTGTGTACACAAGCTAGGCTTGGGCGGTATACCGTATAATCGGGGTATTTGAAAAAAGCCACGATATGGTTTTTCAATACCGTCAAAACTATTTAGTTAACATTTTTTTATAAATATTTGTAGTTACTTAAGTACCTGCAGTCAACTTCTGCAATATGCTACGAGATGAAGAACATTGCGGAACACAGTCATTTGAGAAACAAGGCTGTTGAGTCTGCCAATAAGAATGCGGTGATTGACAGAGTCGAAAGCCTTGGCCAGGTAGATGAATACGGTTGCACAGTATTGTCTTTAATCTATGGTGGTTATGATATCGTTTAGGACCTTGAGCGTGGCTGAGGTGCACCCATGACCAGCTCGGAAACCAGATTGCATAGCGGAGATGGTACAGTGGGATTCAAAATGGTCAGTGGTGTGTTTGTCAACTTGGCTTTCAAAGATTTTAGAAAGGCAGGGTAGGATAGATATAGGCCTGTAACAGTTTGGGTCTAGAGTGTCACCCCCTTTCAAGGGCGGATGACTGTGGCAGCTTTCCAATCTTTAGGGATACGAAAGAGGTTGAACAGGCTAGTAATAGGGGTTGCAACAATTACGGTGGATCATTTTTAGAAAAAGAGGGTCCAGATTGTCTATCCCAGCTGATTTGTAGGGTTCCAGATTTTGCAGCTCTTTCAGAGCATCAGCTATCTCGATTTGGGTGAAGGAGAAAATGGGGAGGCTTGTGCAAGTTGCTGTGTGGGGGTGCAGAGATCAGAGCTGTTGACCGGGGTAAGGGTAGCCAGGAGGAAAGCATGGCCAGCCATAGAAAAATGCTTATTGAAATTCTCGATTATCGTAAATTACCGGTGTTGACAGGGTTTCCTAGCCTCGGTGCAGTGGGCAGCTGGGAGGAGGTGCTCTTATTCTCCATGGACTTTACAGTGTCCCAGAAATTTTGGGAGTTTGTGCTACAGGATGCAAATTTCTGTTTGAAAAAGCTAGCCTTTGCTTTCCTAACTGCCTGTGTATATTGGTTCCTAACTTCCCTGAAAAGTTGCATATCGCGGGGGCTATTCGATGCTAATGCAGTACGCCACAGGATTTTTTTTGTGCTGGTCAAGGGCAGTCAGGTCTGGAGTGAACCAAGGGCTATATCTGTTCTTAGTTCTCAATTTTTTGAATGGGGCATGCTTATTTAAGATGGTGAGGAAAGCACTTAAATAATAACCGGGCAGCCGCTACTGACGGAATGAGGTCAATATCCTTCCAGTATACCCGGGCCAGGTCGATTAGAAAGGCCTGCTCGCTGAAGTGTTTTTTTTGTGAGTGTTTGACAGCGATGACGGGTGGTCGTTTGAACGCGGACCCATTATGGATGCAGGCAATGATCGCTGAGATCCTGGTTGAAGACAGCAGAGGTGTATTTAGAGGGCAGCTTGGTCAGGATGATATCAATGAGGGTGTCCGTGTTTACAGATTTAGGGTTGTACCTGGAAGGTTCCATGATCATTTGTGTGAGATTGAGGGAATCTAGCTTAAATTGTAGGACGGCCGGGTTGTTAAGCATATCCCGGTTTAGGTCACCTAACAGTACAAACTCTGAAGATAAATGGGGGGCAATTAATTCACATATGGTGTCAGGGGTGTTTTTTTTAAAGTAGAAGCTCGAACTGATCGGGCATAGACCTGGATAGCATGACAGAACTCTGCACGCTAACTCCACCCCCTTTGGCAGTTCCATCTTGGCGGAAAATGTAGTTGGGGATGGAAATGTCAGAATTTGTGGTGGCCTTTCTAAGCCAGGATTTAGACACGGCTAGGAAATCAGGGTTGGCGGAGTGTGCTAAAGCAGAGAATAAAACAAACTTAGGGAAGAGGCTTCTGATGTTAACATGCATGAAACCAAGGCTTTTACGGTTACAGAAGTCAACAAATGATAGCGCCTGGGGAATAGGAGTGGAACTAGGGGCTACTCGGCCTGGGTTAACCTCTACATCACCAGCGGAACAGAGGAGGATAAGGGTATGGCTAAAGGCTACAACAACTGGTCGTCTAGTGCGTTGGCGATAGAGAATAAAAGGAGCAGACATCTGGGCGCAGTAGAATAGATTCAAGGCATAATGTACAGACAAGGGTATGGTAGGATGTGAGTACAGTGGAGGTAAACCTAGGCGTTGAGTGACGATGAGAGGTTTTGTCTCTGGATGTACAAGTTAAGCCAGGTGAGGTCTCTGCATCTGTGTGGAACGAAAGACCCATCTAAGGCATTTTGAGCGGGACTGAAGGCTCTACAGAAATAGTTGAGTCAGGATGCTGTTCGGTTGTCACTACTACGCTAGGCGAGCAGGGAGCACAGCGTTCAGAAAAGCTAGCGGGCCGGCGGTAGTAGCTGGTACTTCGGCGACATCCTAACAGAATAGGCTGTTGAGACCACATCGGGCTATCACGTCGGCAGTCCAGTCGTGATGGATTGGCAGGGCTCCGTGTCGACAATAAAGGGTCCAGGCCAATTGGCAAAGGAGGTACTGTAGCCCTAGAATTAGTTGTTATATGGGCCTAGCTCAAGGCTAGCTGGTGCTTGCTTCTGGACAGAGGCGTTAGCTAACAGTAACCACACGTTTGCAGATAGCCCAGCATCACAGGGCTAGCTAGTTAGACACCCAGCAAGTTTAGCACTCACCAAAGTCAGATTTACTATAAGAAAAATGTTATTACCTTTGGTGTTCTTCGTCAGAATGCACTCCCAGGACTTCTACTTCAATAACAAATGTTGGTTTGGTCCCAAATAATCCATTGTTATATCCAAATAGCGGCGTTTTGTTCGTGCGTTCAAGACACTATCCGAAAGGGTAAATAAGGGTGACGAGCATGGTGCATTTCGTGACAAAAAAAAAAAAAAACGAAATATTCCATTACCGTATTTCGAAGCATGTCAACCGCTGTTTAAAATCAATTTTTATGCCATTTTTCTCGTAAAAAAGCGATAATATTCCGACCGGGAAATCGTTTTTTTTATTACAAAGAGAGTGAAAGTAAAAGCATGCTATCCCCTCATGCACGAGCCTCAGTCTGATGGCCCTCTGATAGAGCACTTGCCAAACGCACTAATGTGTTTCAGCCTGGGGATGGAATTACATCGTTCAGCTTTTTCCCGCCTTCTGAGAGCCCATGGGAGCCGTAGGAAGTGTCACGTCATGCCAGAGATCCCCTGTATTTGTTAGAGATGATCAAGGAGGGCAAGAAATGGTCAGACAGGCCACTTCCTGTAAGGAATCTTCTCAGGTTTTGGCCTGCCAAATGAGTTCTGTTATACTCACAGACACCATTCAAACAGTTTTAGAAACTTTAGGGTGTTTTCTATCCAAAGCCAATAATTATATGCATATTCTAGTTACTGGGCAGGAGTAGTAACCAGATTAAATCGGGTACGTTTTTTTATCCGGCCGTGCAAATACTGCCCCCTAGCCCCAACAGGTTAAAAGGAACCACTAGCTTTCATATGTTCCCATGTTCTGAGCAAGGCACTTAAACATTAGCTTTCTTACATGGCACATATTGCACTTTTAGTCTCTTCTCCAACACTTTCATTATTTATTTGAGGCTAAACTGATTTTATTGATGTATTATATTAAGTTAAAATAAGTGTTCATTCAGTATTGTTGTAATTGTCATTATAAAAATATAAAAAAATTAATCGGCCGATTAATCGGTATCGGCTCCGCTGGTCCTCCAATAATCGGTATCGGCGTTGAAAAATCATAATCGGTCGACCTCTAATTTGGTTTGCTGATTTAGTAGCTAGTTGGCTATCTAGTTACTGTATGTGGTTAGCTTCTTCCAAAAAGAATTCACTTTGAAAATGTTTTATTAAACTATGCAAGTCAGTTAAGAACAAATTCTTATTTACAATGACGGACTACCCTGGCCAAACCTTCTCCTAACCCGGACAACGCTAGGCCAATTGTGCGCCGCCCTATGGGACTCCCGATCACGGCCGGTTGTGTTACAGGCCGGGATCGAACCAGGGTCTGTAGTGACGCCACTAGCACTGAGATGCAGTGCCTTAGACAGCTGCGCCACTCAGGAGGCTTGGTAACAGAGAAATCCATCCTGTATCAAGAGCCTTGCTGGCTAATATTTGTTTTGTGCGTGCAGCAAACTGAGTAGCATTTTTGAGTCATGTATATTTTAGGTCGGAAACTGTAAAAAATGTTCGCAATGCGATCGTTAGCATTTTCTATGGGATTTTACAGGTACTTGTTAGCATTGCTAACCTTCGGATTACAGAGTATCAGTGGGGTTTGAAAACAGCACCCCTTGTGTTCAGTGACGGTGTTACCAATTATGCCAATATGGCACAAGGTCGGAATGAAAGTATAACATTCTGGATACCGCCCAAGCACTCTACCAAATGAGCCACAATGGAACAAGTCTACTATGTGAAGTCAATGTACGATACATGCTTGCATGTTTCCAAGAACAAGCTCCCCATACTGAGAAATAAGGTAATGTACGGGGTCAGCAGCATACCCTTGCAGTGACGCATTGCTTACCCGTCCCACATATCTTAGTGGGGCACTGAACACACACAATTAATCAAGTGAGATTAAAATGCACACACACGGGAGAGATGTACAAAATGAATCAAGTGCGAGACAAACACGCCCGGACACACACTCAAAATGTACACACACAGCCATGTTCCATTACTGTCACACACACACACACACAGTAGGCTATAAGCCTCCTCCTGCGTCACACAAATACAGGAAACCAACCCTAGGTAATGGTGGGGACAAGGAAACAGGAATTGGGAATAGCAGGGCACTGCCAAGAACATCCCACTCCTTCTTGACACCACACACACACACACGCTATGCTACTCACAGTTCAGCTAAGTTATTTAGTTCATGAAACAAAGAGGACCTTTTAGAGATATTAGATACTTCAGAACTGCAAACTATAAATCAACAACGCAATTTTGAGCAAGTGGATTAAATCGAAGCCCAAAATCAACATTTAGACCAGCACTGATTAAATTCTCCAAATGTCAGGTAATAGTTGATTGAAACTGTTGTAAAGCGATACGCATAACTCCCTTCACAGTACATGTAGCAATAAATATACACAAGGCCAATCAATATACAAAGGGACACTGTCGAGGGTTGAGCGAGGGAAGCGTTAGCCTGTCTTGGAGAAAAAGGCAGTAAAAAGAAAGATAAGGAGGGAATGAAAGGGAGGAATGGGAAAAAGAGAAGATATTGAATGAGGGAAGACTTAGGCCTGTTGCTTCTGAAGAAAGAGGCAGTGAAAAAAAACTTGAATAAGGGAGGAATGAAAGGAAGAAAGCGTGAGAGCAGAGACAGGAATATCTCTGGGAGGCGGCGCTCTAATTATAGCGCGGGTGCCAGGGGACCGGGGAGGGCACCGCCGCCACCAAAACACAGGAGGAGGAGGGAAGAGGGGGATAAGGAGGGAGGAGAGGAGGTGGGCAAGGCAGGTAGCTCAATCATTTCAAAAAGAGACCCAACATGGGAGAAGGAGGGATAATTGATGAGGTGAGGAATAATTGCTCAATTTCAAATCAACCCCTAGCCCCCTACTCCCTATCCACTCCTGTCGACCTGAGAGGATTGGATGGTTAGATCGGTGGAATCAATATGGCTATATTTACACCCTAGCTAAATGAAAAGGTAAAAGTAAGCCATTACCAATACCTAACAAATTCTTTCATAAACAGTCAGCTCTATAGGAGTGTCTAGGCGTGTAGCCTGTACACGGTAGGGGCTAGGGGTTGATTTGGAATTCAGAAAATACATGTTTTAGAGTATTTGATTGCTTTGGGAGACATTTGATCAAGTAGGACAAGTCAATCAAGAATAAAGGAGGCTGACTGAAGAAGGAGTGGCCATTTTGTTGTCAGAGGGACTGTGTTGCATAATTCCTAAGACACATGCTGCTGTGTTTGTGTGATTATGTATTGGCTTTGTTATGTAGAGTGAGTGTGCATGTGTATCTAACTGTCTGTGTGTATGTCAGGAGCATGTTGCCATCGGATGTATTATTAATTAATATATCCACGTGGGCTCAATCAACGGGTCACACAGATCACTGTCCCATACGTCGATGTACATCACATTGACTGCCCTCCCCCTCTTTCCATCGCGCTCCTACTCTCTGCAGCTATATGTTAACGGTGGACTATGTCTACATCCCAAATGGCACTGTACTCCTTATGTAGTGCGCTACTTTTTACCGGAGCCCTATTGGAAAGGCGACATAAGGAATAGGGTGCCATTTTGGATTAATTCTATAAAACTATAAGCCACAGAGAGTCAGCCCCCTAAAAACTGAAATCATCACGAACGACCTCCACCAGGCTCTTTGACTGCGCTTGGTCGCTCAGACGATCAAGTTCCAGGATTGTATGAGGGAACGTGAAGGTCAGACACACACACACACACACACACACACACACACACACACACACACACACACACACACACACACACACACACACACACACACACGACTCGCCACGGGCCACGTCAGTCACGCAGCGTCCATGACGGTGACACTGACAGTTAAGACGTGATCCACTGGCCTGTACAGGGCAGCGGTGGGGTTGCCATAGCAGCAGGGCTATAGGGCGCGTTCCAGGTCATCCAGGTCGTCATTATTGCAGATTATCAGAACTCACAAAGCCTAGAGAAGTGTTTAATGATTCAGGTGCTACTTTATTATGATAGAGTAGTCTGAGATGTGCAGCATGACTGCAAAAAGACAACCTGGAACACACCCATTCTCTCCTGGTTGGAGGTGGGGTCCCTGATAACTCTCATCCAGGTTTCATTGGGGAGCAGCACCTGCACAGAACCAATGATCTGTACAGATGAGGGATTGTGAAGAGTGGGGTTTGAGTCGCTTCTCAATCTAGCCCATCCTGATGTTGTGAGAGCTTCTAAATGTGGTCTGTACCAGACACTGCTGCACATTTCATATCAGATGATACAGTGATATCATGATATATTTGCTCTGTAAAGCTCTTCATGGTCGTGTTTATTAGGGCACACCGTTGCAAAATGTTTTGCAACAGAATGTGAAAACAAACGTCTCTCATTGGACAAGTTCAGGTAGTCACTCACTGTTTCACTCCATTTCATGCCAACTGAACAGCAAGATAGAGATAACCAGCCATGGATGCAATCTGAAAGGCCAATTTACAGCGCACAAAGCCGGCCTTACACCACCATGCCAGGTCCTTTTACTGATCAGCTCTCCTGAAAACCTGCCATGTCATTAAAGGGATAGGTGACATGACCTTTTCAGACAAACCCATTACTTAAAAGTGAGGATGTCCAGTGTGGCTACATGGGAGAGAAAGAGGGTACAAAATACAACAAATCCTGAAAGGGGAGGAACATCCCAACGTGGGGAGAACAACATAAACGTACCATGACAACGCCATAAAGGGCCAGGAATTTCTATCTGGCAGGCAGAAAAAGAGGCACCGCCACCAAAACATAAAAAGGGGCTTAAAATGGAGGATGGTTGGCATGGCTTGAGAAACATCCCAAAACAGAGACAATGAATGGCACACAACAACAAACCATTACAAGGGTAGGAATTGTAGAGACTAACATAGAGCTAATTGTCCCTTTAATGCGCTATTGGAAACTGGCGCTTTAAATGGGTGGTTGGATGAAGCTGCAACATGAGCAGTGGATGCCAAAGGGAGACAATGGGTATAATGTACGCTAATGGGTGAGAGGCTGTGTTGCCCTGGGCTTGAATGACTGCAGTGCATTGACAGACTGCCTGGGTTGCTCGTCGACCAAGGATGGGAAACTGAAATTCTGCTCCTACACTCCAGTCTGTATAGAGGTCGGATTAACAAGAGAGCCCTGCCCTTTGTCCTTAGACTGTTCAATTTGTGGCTTATACATGTGTATATCAAGTAATAAAGCATTATAAACTACATCAGCTTTCTTTTCCCAACAAAAATTTAAGGAATTAATTGTCAATTATTGACAACCCACAATATGGGAAATACCAACTAACTATGAACTTCTGTATTGGGAGGTTTGAAAATCAACTTCATAGACTATTTGGCATTTAATTGACTGAAATGATCTTAATATGTTGAAATATCACCAACACCCTTTGGCTATATTGAACTAAGATTAAGAACAACTGATACATATAGTCAGAAACATTAGGGGTAATACGTATAACAACTAGCTATGTTAGAGGTGTATGGATGTGAGAAGGCCTAGTAAAACCTGAGTGACATTGAAATATTGAACTTGAGGTGTGAGAAGAGTAATGCTTATTGTGTGGGTAGCCTAGCTAGCCCACAGACCCGCATCTTTCAAGTATCACCCATATCAAATGTATCCGCTTACTGACTGGTATCATTTGTTCAAATTCAAACCGCAGTACCCACACACAGGCATACCAAATGTAGCGTTTGTGTTACACTGTAAGACTATAAGAATGTCGTGAAAGGCCACATTCACACCGACATGGAATAGCGCCTGACAGAGAGAGAGAGATGATCGGTGATTGTGTGCAACCTCTCCACACCAGGGCCAATTCCAGACAACTCATGACTTTAACAGACATTTTAGCAGGGTATTTTCTTGAAACGGTTAGATAAGTTGTGATAAATAAATAAAAAAAGGTAGCCAGCCTATCGGTTGAAATGTTAACCTAATGGTGTGTCCCTGCGTTCCCGAGCCTCTGGGTTCATGGAATGCTGCAGTGCACCGCCGCCATCTTACTTCTGTCTCACTACATTATCTTTATTCTCTAGTTTAACATGAAACAGGTTGACGTAGGGAAAACATAGGCGATTTTACCCTTATCCATGGGCGCAATGTGCAGAATTAATGGGTCATAGGTCTACTCGTTGGCTCTTTTTAGGGAATAGCCTGTGTCTTTAGGCTACAGAAAGCTAAATCTAAGGGAAAGAATAACCCACTATAACGTTAAATGTTTACTTTCACGCCCACCACCAAAATATACCATCGAGCCATGGGGGAAAAAAACACTACACAAATGGCTACAAAATGGTGATCATATTACCCATCATCTCCGGATACAACAATCAATATTGCCACTAGAGAAACCTGTTTAGACTAGGCTGTTTTGAAGTGTAATTACGCACAGAAACAAAAATCACGTTCGTTTACAGAGGTGACACAGGAATCTCAGCCGTAGCCTAGATTGGAACGATTCATCAGGTCTTCCTTTCTGTGTAAAATAAGTCATTATTTCTCATCTTGAACTGTGACAAATAAAACTTAGCCATAGGCTATAAAACTAGATTTCAATTCAAGCAATGGCAGAAATATAGCAGTTTATAACAGTACTGGGCAAAAGGGGATCTAAACACGGGCTATGCTACTTCTATGATTTCGAGTCAGACTAAATTCGATAAAAAGCTGTCCAACATGTATTCAGGCGTGGAATATGTTCACAGCCTTGCTGAATGTCTGGTTTCATTTTGTTCTATTCATGCGTAATTAGCCCCCATGGTTTGGAATCACCCGGCTCCCGCAATAGCAGAGGAAGAGAAGAATAGCCATGGAGCTCAGCCTTGTCCCGACTATCTTTACCCAGTTTCTTACCTCAACTGCTAACGCCGTGGTCGCAACAACCAGCAGCATCAAAGCCATACGGTCCCCCATGCCGTATTATTGTCACAACGCGTCCTATGTACGGTGTATTATTCTATGTTCCGTCAGTATGTATTCAGAGCTCGTCTCCGTGGCAGTGCCGCTGACTGTGTTTGTTTAATGGAGAACGATACCGAGGCTGCTCGAGCACCAAGTCACCTGACCCGACAACGAATGAACGGAATTATTAGCGAGAGGCCCAAAAAATCTGATAGCTCTGGGTGTGGCCCCGATGGGGGCTAAACACTGAATTTAGCATTTTTCAAACAGCTGAAACAGATTTTCCCTGCAATCTAGAGCCATAATAATTATGCTTAATTCTATGTAAAAAAAAATTATACACTGCTCAAAAAAATAAAGGGAACACTTAAACAACACATCCTAGATTTGAATGAAAGAAATCATCTTATTAAATACTTTTTTCTTTACATAGTTGAATGTGCTGACAACAAAATCACACAAAAATAATCAATGGAAATCCAATTTATCAACCCATGCAGGTCTGGATTTGGAGTCACACTCAAAATTAAAGTGGAAAACCACACTACAGGCTGATCCAACTTTGATGTAATGTCCTTAAAACAAGTCAAAATGAGGCTCATCCCTACTGCCTCTGATCTGGAGGACTCACTAAACAGAGAACATCCCTGGTCATCCCTACTCCCTCTGATCTGGAGGACTCACTAAACAGAGAACATACCTGGTGATCCCTACTGCCTCTGATCTGTACACTCACTAAACAGAGAACGTCCCTGGTCATCCCTACTGCCTCTGATCTGTACACTCACTAAACAGAGAACATCCCTGGTCATCCCTACTCCCTCTGATCTGGAGGACTCACTAAACAGAGAACATACCTGGTCATCCCTACTGCCTCTGATCTGTACACTCACTAAACAGAGAACATCCCTGGTCATCCCTACTCCCTCTGATCTGGAGGACTCACTAAACAGAGAACATACCTGGTGATCCCTACTGCCTCTGATCTGTACACTCACTAAACAGAGAAGATCCCTGGTCATCCCTACTGCCTCTCATCTGTACACTCACTAAACAGAGAAGATCCCTGGTCATCCCTACTGCCTCTGATCTGTACACTCACTAAACAGAGAACATCCCTGGTCATCCCTACTGCCTCTGATCTGTACACTCACTAAACAGAGAACGTCCCTGGTCATCCCTACTGCCTCTGATCTGGAGGACTCACTAAACAGAGAACATCCCTGGTCATCCCTACTGCCTCTGAACTGTACACTCACTAAACACAGAACATCCCTGGTCATCCCCTGCCTCTGATCTGGCGGACTCAATTAACACAAATGCTTCGTTTGTAAATTATGTCTGAGTGTTAGAGTGTGCCCCTGGCAAAAATAAAATTATGCCATCTGGTTGTTTTAATATAAGGAATTTGAAATGGTTTATACTTTTACTTTCGATACTTAAGTACATTTTAGCAATTTAACTTAATTTTGATACTTAAGTATATTGAAAACCAAATACTTTTAGACTTTTACTCAAGTAGTATTTTACTGGGTGACTTTCATTTTTACTTGAGTCATTTTCTATTATCTTTACTTTTACTCAAGTATGACAATTTTGAATTTTTTTATCATTGAGATAACATCTCTTTTTCAAGAGAGACCTGGTCCAATAGCAGCAGAGGGAACAACGTTTCAGGCAAAATATTTACACTGCTCAAAAAAATAAAGGGAACACTTAAACAACACATCCTAGATCTGAATGAAAGAAATAATCGTATTAAATACTTTTTTCTTTACATAGTTGAATGTGCTGACAACAAAATCACACAAAAATAATCAATGGAAATCCAATTTATCAACCCATGGAGGTCTGGATTTGGAGTCACACTCAAAATTAAAGTGGAAAACCACACTACAGGCTGATCCAAATTTGATGTAATGTCCTTAAAACAAGTCAAAATGAGGCTCAGTAGTGTGTGTGGCCTCCACGTGCCTGTATGACCTCCCTACAACGCCTGGGCATGCTCCTGATGAGGTGGCGGATGGTCTCCTGAGGGATCTCCTCCCAGACCTGGACTAAAGCATCCGCCAACTCCTGGACAGTCTGTGGTGCAACGTGGCGTTGGTGGATGGAGCGAGACATGATGTCCCAGATGTGCTCAATTGGATTCAGGTCTGGGGAACGGGCGGGCCAGTCCATAGCATCAATGCCTTCCTCTTGCAGGAACTGCTGACACACTCCAGCCACATGAGGTCTAGCATTGTCTTGCATTAGGAGGAACCCAGGGCCAACCGCACCAGCAAATGGTCTCACAAGGGGTCTGAGGATCTCATCTCGGTACCTAATGGCAGTCAGGCTACCTCTGGCGAGCACATGGAGGGCTGTGCGGCCCCCCAAAGAAATGCCACCCCACACCATGACTGACCCACCGCCAAACCGGTCATGCTGGAGGATGTTGCAGGCAGCAGAACGTTCTCCACGGCGTCTCCAGACTCTGTCACGTCTGTCACGTGCTCAGTGTGAACCTGCTATCATATGTGAAGAGCACAGGGCGCCAGTGGCGAATTTGCCAATCTTGGTGTTCTCTGGCAAATGCCAAACGTCCTGCACGGTGTTGGGCTGTAAGCACAACCCCCACCTGTGGACGTCGGGCCCTCATACCACCCTTATGGAGTCTGTTTCTGACCGTTTGAGCAGACACATGCACATTTGTGGCCTGCTGGAGGTCATTTTGCAGGGCTTTGGCAGCGCTCCTCCTTGCACAAAGGCGGATGTAGCGGTCCTGCTGCTGGGTTGTTGCCCTCCTACGGCCTCCTCCACGTCTCCTGATGTACTGGCCTGTCTCCATGCTCTGGACACTACGCTGACAGACACAGCAAACCTTCTTGCCACAGCTTGCATTGATGTGCCATCCTGGATGAGCTGCACTACCTGAGCCACTTGTGTGGGTTGTAGACTCCATCTCATGCTACCACTAGAGTGAAAGCACCGCCAGCATTCAAAAGTGACCAAAACATCAGCCAGGAAGCATAGGAACTGAGAAGTGGTCTGTGGTCTCCACGTGCAGAACCACTCCTTTATTGGGGGTGTCTTGCTAATTGCCTATAATTTTCACCTGTTGTTTATTCCATTTGCACAACAGCATGTGAAATTTATTGTCAATCAGTGTTGCTTCCTAAGTGGACAGTTTGATTTCACAGAAGTGTGATTGACTTGGAGTTACATTGTGTTGTTTAAGTGTTCCCTTTATTTTTTTGAGCAGTATATATATATATATATATATATATATATATATATATATATATATATATATATATATATATATATATATATATATATATATATATTGACTGGTACTGTAATACAGTACCAGTCAAAAGTTTCGACACATCTACTTGTTCTAGGGTTTTTATTTTTACTATTTTCTACATTGTAGAATAATAGTGAAGACATCAACTATGAAATAACACATATAGAATCATGTAGTAACCAAAACAGTGTTAAATAAATGAAAATATATTTTAGATTTTAGATTCTTCAAAGTAGCCTTGATGACAGCTTTGCACACGCTTGGCATTCTCTCAACCAGCTTCAGGAGGTAGTCACCTGGAATGCATTTCAATTAAGAGGCGTGCTTTGTTAAAAGTTAATTTGTGGAATTTCTTTCCTTCTTAATGCGTTTGAGCCAATCAGTTGTTTTGTGACAAGGTATACAAAAGATAGCCCTATTTGGTAATAGACTGTCCATATTATGGCAAGAACAGCTCAAATAAGCAAAGAGAAACGACAGTCCATCATTACTTTAAGACATGAAGGTCAGTCAATCCAAGAACTTTGAAAGTTTCTTCAAGTGCAGTTGCAAAACCATCAAACGCTATGATGAAACTGGCTCTCATGAGGACCACCACAGGAAAGGAAGACCCAGAGTTACCTCAGCTGCAGCGGATAAGTTCATTAGAGTTACCAGCCTCAGAAACCTCAGATTTCAACCCAAATAAATGCTTCACAGAGTTCAAGTAACAGGCACATCTCAAAATCAACTGTTCAGAGGAGACTGCATGAATCAGGCTTTCATGGTTGAATTGCTGCAAATAACCACTACTAAAGGACACCAGTAATACTAAGAAGAGACTTGCTTGGGCCAATAAACACGAGCAATGGACATTAGACCGGTGGATATCTGTTCTTTGGTCTGATGAGTCCAAATTGGAGATTTTTGGTTCCAACCTCCATGTCTTTGTGAGACGCAGAGTAGGTGAACGGATGATCTCTGTATGTGTGGTTCCCACCGGGAAGCAAGGAGGAGGAATATGATAGAGTAGGGATGCTTTGCTGGTGACACTGTCTGTGATTTATTTAGAATTCAGCATGGCTACCACAGCATTCTGCAACGATACGGCATCCCATCTGGTTTTCCCTTAGTGGGACTGTCATTTGTTTTTCAACAGGACAATGACACAACACACCTCCAGGCTATGTAAGGGCTATTTGACCAAGAAGGGGAGTGATGGAGTGCTGCATCAGATGACCTGGCCTTCACAATCACCCGACCTCAACTCAATTGAGATGGTTTGGGATGAGTTGAACCGCAGAGTGAAGGAAAAGCAGCCAACAAGTGCCCCGCATATGTGGGAACTCCTTCAAGACTGTTGGAAAAGCATTCCAGGTGAAGCTGGTTGAGAGAATGCCAAGTGCTTTTGTGAGAGCAAAACATGAAATATTCTATTACAAGTATTGAACCCGGCCAAATAATTACTAGTCAGATGTACTAACCTCAACCCTAGCATACCAGTATTTTGAAATATCTTAATATCTTAATACAGTGCAAGCCTCTGAGTACAAAAGAGGGCATTTTCCACAGCCCGCCAAGAGATTGAATAATGCAACCCTTGCGGTTAGCAAATTACCTCAACAGGCTACTTGTGCGAGAAGGCAGAGAGGATTGATGCTGGTTGATGAATTTGACAATGAATGTACTAGGGAAGTACTATTTTCTCGAACAGAGGTGACTGAATTAATGTTCAGGATTATTGATAATTGTTATTGAAATAGTAATCAAGTATAATTTCAAAACATGAGCATAAAAACAGGTAATAATAAACATGAATCATCATTATCAGAGGTGCAACTTTCACTGGGGACAGTGGAGACATGTCCCCCCCCACATTATGAAATTGCATTTTTGTCCCCCCCAGTTTTATAATTGGAATGTGATGCAGACGCCTACGAGCGGTATAGAAGGCTGTTTGGAGTGTTTATCCGACTGGAAAAAAAGTTATGTCCCCCCCACTTCTAAAACCAAAGTTGCACCCCTGATCATTATATTAATCTGTTGAATGCTTTTCAGTCCTTCCTCTTGCTTTAGCAGTGTGGAAAGGGACAGAAAAAATGTGTGCAGGAGTTTTCCTGTGCAGGGGAGTGGTGTATCCAGAGAGATAACTTATCTTCTGAAATTTCATTCGTGGTCTTTATGCTGCCATCTATTGGAATAATTTATTAATTGCAGTAATACAGAATAAGTCTATATCCTTACTAATGTTGTAATTACACAGACTTGCAAAATATAAAATGTTATATTTAATTTTATCAGTTACAACCATAAAATAACAATTTATAGCATAACAATAAACAATGAAACTGACAGAAACCAAAAACACCTTACATTTAGTTATAAAAAAAGACTGCTCTTAGAACATTCAGACTGCCATTGTTTTGGGGAAATAGGGACATGTCTGTCTATTTCATCAAATATCTCAAAATGTATGTATTTTTCTGGGTTGAAGTTCTACACCATTTTAATTAGGATGATCTCCTCTTTGTATGGATGTAAGGCTGAGCAGCGTAGTCAGTTGTCATCATAAGCTAGCATTTAAAATGTCAGAAATTACACATTAATGTTGGAATTCTAAGCTGCCCCAATCCAATGTTTGCCTATGAGAAAATTCTACACGGACATGTCTGTCTATTTCGCCAAATATCTCACAATGTGTATATTTAAACTTTTTCAAGTCGGATACCATTCTAATATTGAGAATTTCCTCTTTGACATTATGTAAGGCTGGACAGCGTGCTCCATTGTCATCAAACGCTAGCCCCTAAATACTTTTTGCCCTTGGAACTCTGAGCTCCCCCCATTGTTTTCCTATGGAGAGGCATGCTGGTCTACTTTGACAAATATCTCACAATGTGTATATTTAGATTTTTTTCAAGTCGACACCATTTTAATAAAAAAAATCCCCTCTTTCTAATGACATAAGGTTGGGCAGCGTACTCTGTCATCGATCGCTAGACCAGAAATAGTCAGAAGTCGACTTTTTTTTCTCTACTTCTTAGTTATGCCGACATAAGCAGACTTGGCACCATCAACATGGGGATGTTTACTTTCTAAACGAGTTGTTATTTTTCAGTTTAATCCTAAAAACAGATTGTAGTAGTAAAATAAAAGGTATACATTTTTTGGTGCCATTTAGGGAAAATTGAATTCTAACACGCTGACCAGACCGGACACGTCTGCGTCACAAAATACATTTAGAAATCCATGTTATTCAATTATTGCACCCACACTGCTATTTCTGACGCAGATCGCGCTGAAAGTCCTGCCTCTCCCATCTCCTCATTGGTTTATAGAAGCAGGTACTCACGTGCCATCTCCTCATTGGTTTATAGAAACAGGTACCCACGTGCCATCTCCTCATTAGTTATACCCACGTGGGTAATTGAAAGACGAAATGTTTTGCCGGTTGTCGTGGTAAAAGTGTAGATGCCAATCACCTATATCATTTCAAAGATGAGAAAGCCTCGAAGGAGGAGAGATGACTAGAAACGATTCGGTTGGCCGTTTTATGTGTGGATTAATTGTCGGAGTAGAGGACCTTGTGCATTTCAGGTAAAATAACTCAATGTTTATATCCCAGGACAAATTAGCTAGCAACAGCAAGCTAACTGAATAGGACAGGTTGGCTAGCAAGTGCAAGCTAACTAGCTAAATTGCCATACATGTTTAATGCTTTTCGACCTGTCCCCAAATTAATGTCATTGGTTCAGAGTTTGTGTTGATATTTTAACCTGCGTGTCGTGATCGCGTTTGGTGTAGGGGGACAAAATACATTTATGCACGATAGCGCACTCGCGCAGCCGGTTGCTATGGCCTCGCGCTGGTGTTCCAGCTCAACCAACGTTCTTTGGCTGTTTTTCAGCCTTGGGTGAATTTTGACTTGTTCTGGCGTTAATAACTAACTCATGTCTGACTACAACAGTGTGCTAATTGGCAGCAACAAACTGAAGCCAACTCAGGGCCATAGCACAACATGTCACAGTTGGTTGCATCGTGTAAAGGCATCACCGGCCTAAATCTAATCCAATTTAGAGCCAGTCAGTCTTCATCTGTAAAGCATAGAATTAGCTTCCAAATGACATTATTTCTCTAGCTATATTTATAATTGAAGGACGACAACAATTGTTGACCCTGTTTTTCTCTTCGACAAAGAGGCTTTGAGAACCAGAGGGAGCTCAGCTTCACAGAAATGTGACATTTTTCACCAACCCAGTGGACTTGTAAAATAATGTTTCTAATTGTATTAACTCATTTACATTTACGTCATTTAGCAGACGCTCTTATCCAGAGCGACTTACAAATTGGTGCATTCACCTTATATCGTGGACATATATTTAGAAGATGTATGTTTGTGGTTTTTTGATTTTGTTGAAAGCAGATTACCCTTCTCATATTTATATATTTTCCATTCTCTTTCCTGATAGTTTTGAATGCAATTTGTTTGTTGTATCATCTTAGTACAATATCATTACTGTACTATATCACCATTGCTTGGCGGGGTGCCAGACTTTAATTTTTTTTATTTAACTAGGCAAGTCGGTTAAGAACAAATTCTTATTTACAATGACGACTTATCCCGGCCAAACCCTAATGACGCTGGGCCAATTGTGCGCCGCCCTACGGGTCTTGGGGGCCCTCATCAAGATCATGCAGACATGCCCTCGCTGTGAGCATTCCTATGAATGGAACAGTCAGCCACATTATGGCAAGTATCCGGCCAGCAACCTTCGGCAACAGCTTTCACAGGCTCATCAATTGTACAAATACAAAAGGTAACCCACTTCATTACTTGTCACGTCCTGGCCAGTATAAGGGTTAATTGTCATTTTAGTTTGGTCAGGACGTGGCAGAGGGAATTTGTTTTATGTGGTTCAGGGTGGTGTATTAGTTAGGAGGGCGTTTGATTTATTATTTCCGGGTTTTGAGTTATGGTCTATGTTGATGTATTTTTATGTGTCGTCTGGTTGATCTGTTTCTATGTTGAGTTAATTGGGGTGGACTTCCAATTGAAGGCAGCTGTGTGGTGTTGCCTTTGATTGGAAGTCCTATATTAGTTGGGTGTGTTTGTCTGTGTATTTGGGGGAGATTGCTCCGTGTTTAGTATGTGTAAACCTAACAGGACTGTCAGTGTATCGTGCGTTCGTTTTCGTTATTTTGTATGTTCGTTTTGGAATTTATTAAAAGTTCAAAATGAACCATCTCAACTCTGCTGCATATTGGTCCTCATTTTCCAATGATAATTTCGCCATATCGTCCTCCGACGAAGAAATCCCTGACAGAATCTCCCACCAAACCAGGACCAAGGAGCAGAGGAAGGAGCAGAGGGAATTTGGATTGGATACATGGAAGAAATGGAGCAAAGACCGGGAATGCTACCGAGGAACACGACTGGCGATTAAACCCGAGAGGCAACCCCAATAATTTTTTTGGGGGGGGCATATGGGTAGTTTGGCGGGGCAAGTTTGGAGCCCCAGGCCAAATCCCCGGACTGTTTCTCGGAGGCCAGTTAATGGACAGGTATTATGCTTCGGGGAAATGGGTGTTATGGCGAGGCCAAGTGTTTTTAGGCCAGTACGCGCTATACCAGCGCCCCGCAGTTACCAGGGGGTAGTAGGCATTCAGCCAGAAAGGGCGATGCCAGGTTTAAGCTCGAGACCGCCAGTAAGCCTCCATGGTCCTATATATCCTGTTCCCGCTCCACGCACTAGCCTAGAGGTGCGTGTTCACAAGCTGGCATATCCGGTACCAGCACCACGCACCAGGATTATAGTGCATCAGCCCAGTCCAGTACGTCCTGTTCCTGCTCCACGCACTAGCCCTAAGGTGTGTGTTTCACAGCTGACATATCCAGTACCAGCACCACGCATCAGGCATCTAGTGCGTAAACCCAGCCTCGCCAGTCTAAAGTCGCCAGAGCTGCCCGCCAGTCAAAAGTCACCAGAGCTGCCCGCCAGTCAAAAGTCGCCAGAGCCGCCCGCCAGTCAAAAGTCGCCAGAGCCGCCCGCCAGTCAAAAGTCGCCAGAGCCGCCCGCCAGTCAACAGTCGCCAGAGCCGCCCGCCAGTCAACAGTCGCCAGAGCCGCCCGCCAGTCAACAGTCGCCAGAGCCGCCGCCAGTCAACAGTCGCCAGAGCCGCCGCCAGTCAACAGTCGCCAGAGCCGCCCGCCAGTCAACAGTCGCCAGAGCCGCCCGCCAGTCAACAGTCGCCAGAGCCGCCCGCCAGTCAACAGTCGCCAGAGCCGCCCGCCAGTCAACAGTCGCCAGAGCCGCCCGCCAGTCAACAGTCGCCAGAGCCGCCCGCCAGTCAACAGTCGCCAGAGCCGCCCGCCAGTCAACAGTCGCCAGAGCCGCCCGCCAGTCAACAGTCGCCAGAGCCGCCCGCCAGTCAACAGTCGCCAGAGCCGCCCGCCAGTCAGGAGCCGCCAGAGCCGCCCGCCAGTCAGGAGCCGCCAGAGCCGCCCGCCAGTCAGGAGCCGCCAGAGCCGCCCGCCAGTCAGGAGCCGCCAGAGCCGCCCGCCAGTCAGGAGCCGCCAGAGCCGCCCGCCAGTCAGGAGCCGCCAGAGCCGCCCGCCAGTCAGGAGCCGCCAGAGCCGCCCGCCAGTCAGGAGCCGCCAGAGCCGCCCGCCAGTCAGGAGCCGCCAGAGCCGCCCGCCAGTCAACAGTCGCCAGAGCCGCCGCCAGTCAACAGTCGCCAGAGCCGCCGCCAGTCAACAGTCGCCAGAGCCGCCCGCCAGTCAACAGTCGCCAGAGCCGCCCGCCAGTCAACAGTCGCCAGAGCCGCCCGCCAGTCAACAGTCGCCAGAGCCGCCCGCCAGTCAACAGTCGCCAGAGCCGCCCGCCAGTCAACAGTCGCCAGAGCCGCCCGCCAGTCAACAGTCGCCAGAGCCGCCCGCCAGTCAACAGTCGCCAGAGCCGCCCGCCAGTCAACAGTCGCCAGAGCCGCCCGCCAGTCAAGAGCCGCCCGCCAGTCAGGAGCCGCCAGAGCCGCCCGCTAGTCAGGAGCCGCCAGAGCCGCCCGCTAGTCAGGAGCCGCCAGAGCCGCCCGCTAGTCAGGAGCCGCCAGAGCCGCCCGCTAGTCAGGAGCCGCCAGAGCCGCCCGCTAGTCAGGAGCCGCCAGAGCCGCCCGCTAGTCAGGAGCCGCCAGAGCCGCCCGCTAGTCAGGAGCCGCCAGAGCCGCCCGCTAGTCAGGAGCCGCCAGAGCCGCCCGCTAGTCAGGAGCCGCCAGAGCCGCCCGCTAGTCAGGAGCCGCCAGAGCCGCCAGACTGCCCGGAACCGCCAGAGCCGCCAGACTGCCCGGAACTGCCAGAGCGGCCAGACTGCCCGGAACTGCCAGAGCGGCCAGACTGCCAGAGCGGCCAGACTGCCCGGAACTGCCAGAGTGGCCAGACTGCCCGGAACTGCCAGAGTGGCCAGACTGCCCGGAACTGCCAGAGTGGCCAGACTGCTCGCCAGTCAACAGTCGCCAGAGCTGCCCGCTAGTCAGAAGCCGCCAGAGTGGCCAGACTGCCCGGAACTGCCAGAGTGGCCAGACTGCCCGGAACTGCCAGAGTGGCCAGACTGCCCGGAACTGCCAGAGTGGCCAGACTGCCCGGAACTGCCAGAGTGGCCAGACTGCCCGGAACTGCCAGAGTGGCCAGACTGCCCGGAACTGCCAGAGTGGCCAGACTGCCCGCCAGTCAACAGTCGCCAGAGCTGCCCGCCAGTCAGAAGCCGCCAGAGTGGCCAGACTGCCCGGAACTGCCAGAGTGGCCAGACTGCCCGGAACTGCCAGAGTGGCCAGACTGCCCGGAACTGCCAGAGTGGCCAGACTGCCCGGAACTGCCAGAGTGGCCAGACTGCCCGGAACTGCCAGAGTGGCCAGACTGCCCGGAACTGCCAGAGTGGCCAGACTGCCCGCCAGTCAACAGTCGCCAGAGCTGCCCGCTAGTCAGAAGCCGCCGGAGTGGCCAGACTGCCCGGAGCCGCCGGAGTGGCCCGACTGCCCGGAGCCGCCGGAGTGGCCCGACTGCCCGGAGCCGCCGGAGTGGCCCGACTGCCCGGAGCCGCCGGAGTGGCCCGACTGCCCGGAGCCGCCGGAGTGGCCCGACTGCCCGGAGCCGCCGGAGTGGCCCGACTGCCCGGAGCCGCCGGAGTGGCCCGACTGCCACGAGCCGCCGGAGTGGCCCGAGCCGCCAGACTGCCCCGACTGCCCCCCGGCGATGACAGAGTGGTCCGACTGCCTGGAACGGCCAGAACCGGAGCCACCTCCAGATATAGGTGGGTTGGGGAGGGGGGGTGTAGCACAGTGCCGTCGTTGACGGCAGCCACCCTCCCTTCTCTTCCTTTAGTAGGGGGGAATTTTTGTTTTGTTGTTGTGTGGGGTTGTTTTTCTTAAGGTGCTTCCGGGGTTAGCACCTTTAAGGGGGGGGGGGTACTGTCACGTCCTGGCCAGTATAAGGGTTAATTGTCATTTTAGTTTGGTCAGGACGTGGCAGAGGATATTTGTTTTATGTGGTTCAGGGTGGTGTATTAGTTAGGAGGGCGTTTGATTTATTATTTCCGGGTTTTGAGTTATGGTCTATGTTGATGTATTTCTATGTGTAGTCTGGTTGATCTGTTTCTATGTTGAGTTAATTGGGGTGGACTTCCAATTGAAGGCAGCTGTGTGGTGTTGCCTTTGATTGGAAGTCCTATATTAGTTGGGTGTGTTTGTCTGTGTATTTGGGGGAGATTGTTCCGTGTTTAGTGTGTGTAAACCTAACAGGACTGTCAGTGTATCGTGCGTTCGTTTTTGTTATTTTGTATGTTCGTTTTGGAATTTATTAAAAGTTCAAAATTAACCAGCTCAACTCTGCTGCATATTGGTCCTCATTTTCCGATGATGATTTCGCCATAACGTCCTCCGACGAAGAAATCCCTGACATTACTTTGATACATTTGATAAATTGGTTTATGTGAAGGGCATTATTTGTTGCTTATTCTCTACTTCTTCAGGGAATATAATGTCCAGGACATAACCTAGCCTGGTGGAACCAGCCTGTCACCATTCTATTTCACTTCACATTTTATTATATCTGAAGTGAAATAGAAAGGTGAACACAGCAATCAGGTTGGTTCTACCAGGATAATCATAACCAACATTGATAATGTAATCAGTGCTCTGTGTGTGTGACCGACCATTATCTTTGAGGGGCCAGGTATCAGGATATAGGTAAGACCCAGATGCAGACCATGTCGAAGTAACAATGTTTATTACAGCAACAGAGGCAAAGGGACAGGACGGCAGGCAGGCTCAGGTCAGGCAGAGGTTGGTAATCCAGAGGTGGGACAAAGGTACAGGACGGCAGGCAGGCTCAGGTCGGGCAGAGGTTGGTAATCCAGAGGTGGGACAAAGGTACAGGACGGCAGGCAGGGTCAGGTCGGGCAGAGGTTGGTAATCCAGAGGTGGGACAAAGGTTCAGGACGGCAGGCAGGGTCAGGTCGGGCAGAGGTTGGTAATCCAGAGGTGGGACAAAGGTACAGGACGGCAGGCAGGGTCAGGTCGGGCAGAGGTTGGTAATCCAGAGGTGGGGCAAAGGTACAGGACGGCAGGCAGGGTCAGGTCGGGCAGAGGTTGGTAATCCAGAGGTGGGACAAAGGTACAGGACGGCAGGCAGGGTCAGGTCGGGCAGAGGTTGGTAATCCAGAGGTGGGACAAAGGTACAGGACGGCAGGCAGGGTCAGGTCGGGCAGAGGTTGGTAATCCAGAGGTGGGACAAAGGTACAGGACAGCAGGGAGGGTCAGGCAAGGGTCAAAACCAGGAGGACGAGAAAAGAGAGATTTGGGCAAAGCAAGCGTTGATACAAAACCGCTAGTTGACTTGACAAACAAGATGAACTGGCAACAGACAAACAGGGAACACAGGTTTAAATACAGAGGGAATAATGGGGAAGATGGGTGACACCTGGAGGGGGTGGAGACAATCACAAAGACAGGTGAAACAGATTAGGGTGTGACACCGGGAGCTGATCTACTCTGCTATGCCCATCAATGGGGATCTGGGAAAGACTTCACCTCCAGCCTGAGCTCCTGCCTGATTACCAATGGTCGTTGATAGGGAGAACAGAATTAGGTGGGTTTGGTCTGACCTGTTCAAACTTCAACATAGTATGTTTCTGTGTCCGATATCACGTATCCCTTACTACCATTGGAAATAGAACAGTGACTGTGTGTATGTTTTCAAAGATGCATGAGATGCAGAGAGAACTGGCACTCAACACATCCACAATGAGGTGATTACTAATAATACTGTACAGCACAAATGTCCAGTAATAGCAACACCCTTTTCATTTCATCTGTCACTGATGAACTCTGCCTCAACTCTGCCTATTTCTACAGATGGATGCTTTTGCCAGATGGAAGCCTCAGTCATTTGATAGGGAGACCATAATTGGGTAGGTTTTATCTGACCTGTTCAAACTTCAACATAGTCATATCTGAGTACACAAACAAGTACTATGTGTTCACAGAAACATGTATGGAGCCAGCACATGGAGACTTGCAAGATGATGTGATGAAGTCCAGACTGACAGACAGGCTTGATACTGATGTCTCTGAATGGAGAGACACAACTTTTACTTGTATTGAATATTTTTATTACTCAGTTGAATGGTATCAGTCAAAATGGGGAGGGGAAAACCCTGTGTATTCTGCACCAGGATCATGGGAACTTCTGGAAGGTATGACCACTGTGAGTGCCATGGGGGCCTGCAATAATACTGCCATGGGGGCCTGCAGAGAGCTGGATGGAATGGTCTACTCATAGTGGGTGAGCGATGGGGCTGTGGCGACCAGGATGGGGCCACCTGATGACCCAGGTCGACCAGGAGAGAGGAAATGGTGGATGGAGACGACTACAAGAATGGCCCTGGCTGCTAGCTAGAAGATATTGGAGACCTTTTTGTTCAAGGGGACTGTTTGTTTTGAGTACATATGGGGGGTTTATATATATTTTTTAATTGTTTTTGCTAACTGGTGTGTGAAACATAATATTGCACGTGTGTCATTTTGCAGTGTTTTCACTCACTAGTGTGAGGAAACACTAATTTTAAAGTGGGTGAGAATGTCACAGGTATCACTACTTTCCATGTGTAACAATCAAGCATTCCTATTGCATGGTTAACGTATCATGTGATTTTGAATTGTGTACTTAAATCACCCTGTTTTTGTCTTCCAGGCAGCCACCCACGGGAAGGGGTGTAGTCCAGAGGCATGGTGGATCCTTGTTGCAACAAAGCTTATGACCTGCCACTGGCATTGAACAAAGCCTGTGTGTACATGCATGTATGCTGATGATTCAACCATATACGTGTCAGCAACCACAGCTAATGAAGTCACTGAAACTCTTAACAAGGAGTTGCAGTCTGTTTTGGAATGGGTGGCCAGTAATAAACTGGCCCTGAGGATCTCTAAATCTAAGAGCATTGTACTTGATACAAATCATTCCCTAAGCTCTAGACCTCAACTGAATCTGGTAATGAATGGTGTGGCTGTTGAACAAGTTGAGGAGACTAAATTACTTGGTGCTACCTTAGATTGTAAACTGTCATGGTCAAAACATAGATTCAATGGTTGTAAAGATGGGGAGAGGTTATGTTTAGTTTTTCTGACACCACTCTCAAAAAAGCAAGTCCTGCAGGCTCTAGTTTTGGCTTATCTTGATTATTGTCCAGTAATGTGGTCAAGTGCTGCAAATGAATACCTAGTTAAGCTGCAGCTGGCCCAGAACAGAGTGGCATGTTTATTTTATTTAACTAAGCAAGTCAGTTAAGAACAAATTGTTATTTACAATGATGGCCTACTGGGGAATAGTGGGTTAACTGCCTTGTTCAGGGGCAGAACAACAGAATGTTACCTTGTCAGCTCAGGGATTCAATCCAGCAACCTTTTGGTTACTGGCTCAACACTCTAGGCTACCTGAAGGCCTACACTGGCTGTGCGCTATCCTATGGGACTCTCAATCATGGCCGGTTGAGCTACAGCCTGGATTCAAACCAGGGTCTCTCTAGTGACACCTCTAGCACTGAGCTGTAGTGCCTTAGACTGCTGCACCACTTGGGAGCCCAATATTAAAACAGTTAATTCCCATACCAGGAGTCGAACCTGGGCCGCCTGGGTGAAAACCAGGAATCCTAACCGCTAGACCATATGGGAACCAATCATGTCTTGCTCTTCAGTATAATGAGAGGGCTAACAGAAATACTAATACAAAAAAAAACATATTTAATCATATTCAGAGACAAATTTTTCAAGTCTGTTGATACATGGATAGTCAGGTTTCGCTAGCCTTATCAACTTGACAGTGTCCAGTCTATTGGTTAAGAGTTGAGGAGAGACTGACTGTGTCACTTCTTTTTATAAGAAACATGTGAAAACAGTCCCCAAATCCAGAACAAATTCAAGAAAGCGTACAGTGTTTTATATATATATATATCCATTATTGCATGGACCTCCCATCTCATATTGCTCAAATGAACAGCAAACCTAGTTTAAAAAAAACTGATAAAGCAACTCCTCTCCCCTATTTGGCCTATAAATTGTGTATGCGTTGATATATAGGCTTTGTGTGCCATTTTTAAATGTATGTAGTTCTGTCGTTGAGCTGTTCTTGTCTATTAATGTTCTGTATTATGCCATGTTTTATGTTGTGAGGACCCCAGGAAGAGTAGCAGCTGCTTTCGCAACAGGTTTTGGGATCCTAATGAAATATCAAAAGCTTAAGGCTGAAATGTTTGATGAGACCACATGGCAAATGGACATGGCTGTATTGGGCACGGCTCCACTAGGGGGCAAAGAGGGCTTAGCCCCCTAAGTTGAAACTTGTGTTGTAGTTTTAACTTTAAAAAAGATATATCTTTAGGGTTTATACAACTTTGAATAAGTGGGATGTATATATGTATGTGTGTGTGTGTGTGTGTGTGTGTGTGTGTGTGTGTGTATACTAGTTTATAGGTAATGAATCATTATTTCTTATTACGGATTTACAAATGATCTGTAAACTATTTACAAAGGTATTCCCATTGTTATTTTCAGTACCTAAATGCATCTGAGTTAGGGATGGATCAACATTTATAGAATGGTTACCTGGAGGAAAATGGGGGAGGGTCATGCTTTTTAAATGTCAGTCAAGGGGAGGGTTTAGTATGTTTTAAATCTAGTCCAGCGGAGGGTCATGTAATTTGTAATTGATTACATTTCAATATTTCTCAGTGTTTTAGAATGAGTTTCTTATTAGGCTATATATCGATGTGTGCCTCATCTCTGATTCTCCACTGGGCGTGCAATATCAATTGCGCCTATAGGCTATTTAGTGTGGTCTCAATTCAATGATCCATAGCCTATAGGTTAGGAAGTGCATGCTCAGAGAAGCACAGAGCGAAGTTATATTTCTAAGATCCTGGGATGGTGTAAACACACTGCAATTTCTATTCTAATCCTAAACCCCGGCCTGTTTTGCTTTTACTGATCAAAAACGTGTTTGTATGCTGCTTAACCACTACGTTGGCAGTTTAAGAGTCAAAGGTTTCTTCCGAAAATAATTTATGATTAGGCCTAGTCCAAAAACCTCTCTTCTGTGAGGAATAGCCTATGTTCTGTTTAGTTTGAGGAGAGCACTTTTAATAGCTTGCTACTACTATAATTGAATTTATAAAATATGTTTCTTGCATATTATGTATTTATTAGAGTTATTGACCTCAAAATAAGCCAGATTTGAGTAACTTACATTGTGGTGCTGAACCTTGACGCAGCAGACCCAGCACAATCAGTCGGAAATGGACAACTCATGGTGCAAATTCGAGTAGGCACAATTAATTTCAATCACAATTAATTTCAATTTGAGTATTATAGAAATGGTCCTCTAGATTAAAGAAATGTGCTCAAACTTACTTTCAATTTCATAGCAATGGGAAATGACACATTTTTGACATGAAGCACATGTCAAAAACCACCAATGGTCAATACCAGCTCCGATAACCTTAGGTTTGTGTCTCAAATGGCACCCTATAGTGCACTACTTATGACCTCAATAACTAGCAGTAGCCTACCTGTTGTTATTCGAGGCATGAATACTATGTGTAGGGTGAATCTGCATGAATACTATGTGTAGGGTGAAGCTGCTCCTAGGCCTAGACGCTGATCTTGGATAATTTCCCCCCCAGACTAATGGCGAAGGTTAGGATTTGGGGAGGGGAAGCTGATCCTAGATCTGTACCTAGGGGGAAACTTCACCCCGGAGCTGAATAACATGGTAGAGGTAGAATATTTTTCAGTTGGAAATACAAATTGGATTGAACTTCAATATGAGCCATTTTGAAGGAGTGGGAAAATTGCCTTGCACGACACCTTATTGAATAAAAGGGTTGATTTGCTTAGCAATTTCACTGCAGCGAAGTGCTGGCTGTCTTTCTCCTTTGTGTGAGCAGAATGAACACCTCAAATAGCCTTTATGCAGAGGCTTACTTTTACTTGAATATGGAGCACAAATTATGTCTAGGCTGGACTTGTTGTTGTGCTCTCTCCCTTCTACCTCCTCTCTGGTATACACTCACTGATTCACACTTACCGATTCACACACGCGCGGGTACGTGCCCGTGCATGCACACACACGGCCATTTACTGGTGTACTGTGTTTAGAAGTTTTCTTGGGTATTTATTGAGGCAGAGTAGACAATATGATTTGGAAACTTTAATTTAACTTTCATCCTGAACATGTTCATAGCGACAACATATAAACAACACTGAAAGATTGTTGAGAAACATCACCATCATAGGATTAATTTCATCATTCACTCATCATTCCCCAGTCCTCCGAGAGCAGGTCCAGACCCGTCTTCACTGTGCACATGCAGGCAGCCTTGCTCAGAGTAGGGTGAAGTTGCCCCTAGACGCTGATCCGGACAATGGCGCCGGAGGGGATGGCTGCTGCTTTACGGGCTCCTAACCAAATGTTAGTTTTTTTCGTGTTGTTTGTAACTTATTTTTGAACTTGTAGATTTTGTAGATAATGTTGCTGCTACCATCTCTTATGATCGAAAATAACTTCTGGACCACAAAACAGCGATTACTCACCTCGAACTGGACAAAGATTTTTTTTCTTTAATGAGTCAGACGCGAAGGATATACTGCCTTCTCGGTAACAGGCCCAAATCCTAGTCATTTGCGTGAAGAAAAGACAGATAAAAAAGGGGTGGAGGTCGGGCTGCCTTCTGAGAATTCCACTACCATCCGTTCTATTGGCCAACGTGCAATCATTGGAAAACAAAATGGATGATATACGATCAATGGGACATTTAAAAACTGTAATATCTTATGTTTCTCTGAGTTGTTGCTGAACGACGACACAAATAATATAGAGCTGGCGGGATTTTCCATGCATCGGCAGGACAGAGAAGCAATGTCTGGTAAGACGAGGGGTGGGGATGTGTGTCTATTTGTCAATAACAGCTGGTGCGCGATGTCTAATATTACAGAAGTCTTGAGGTATTGCTTGCCTGAGGTAGAGTACCTTATGATAAGCTCTAGACCACACTATCTACCAAGAGAGTTCTCATTTATATTATTTGTAGCTGTCTATTTACCACCACAAACCGATGCTGGCACTAAGACTGCACTCAATGAGCTGTATAAGGCCATAAGCAAACAAGAAAATGCTTATCTAGAAGCGATGCGCCCAATGGCTGGGGACTTTAATTCAGGCAAACTTAAATCTGTTTTTACCTCATTTCTACCAACATGTCAAATGTGCAACAAGAGAGAAAAAAAACTCTAGACCACCTTTACTCCACACTCCATTTGGCAAATCTGACCATTTTATTTTCCTGATTCCTGCTTACAAGCAAAAACTAAGGCAGGAAGTACCAGTGACCTGCTCAATACAGAAGTGGTCAGATGACAGACTGGAATATGTTTTGGGATTCATCCAATGGCATTGAGGAGTATACCACCTCAGTCATCGGCTTCATAAATAAGTGCATTAATGATGTCGTCCCCACTGTGACCATACGTACATATCCCATCCAGAAGTCAAGGATTACAGGCAACATCCGCATTGAGCTAAAGGCTAGAGCTGCCGCTTTCAAGGAGCGGGACACTAATCCGGGCGCTTATAAGAAATCCCGCTACGCCCTCAGACGAACCATCAAACAGGCAAAGTGTCAATACAGGATTAAGATTGAATCCTACTACACCGGCTCTGATGCTCGTCGGATGTGGCAGGGCTTGAGAACTATTACGGACTACAAAGGGAAACCTAGCCGCGAGCTGCCCAGTGACACGAGCCTACCAGACGAGCTAAATGCTTTTTATGCTCACTTCGAGGCAAGCAACACTGAAGCATGCATGAGAGAACCAGCTGTTCTGGACGACTGTGTGATAATGCTCTCGGTAGCCGATGTGAGCAAGACCTTTAAACAGGCCAACATGCACAAAGCCGCGGGGCTAGACAGATTACCAGGATGTGCACTCAAAGCATGCGTGGACCAACTGGCAAGTGTCTTCACTGACATTTTCAACCTCTCTCTGACCGAGTCTGTAATGCCTACATGTTTCAAGCAGACGACCATAGTTCCTGTGCCCAAGGAAATGAAGGTAACCTGCCTAAATGATTACCGCCTGTAGCACTCATGTCTGTAGCCATGAAGTGGCCTTGAAAGGCTGGTCATGGCTCACATCAACAGCATCATCCTGGATACCCTAGACCCACTCCAATTCGCATACCGCCCCAAAAGATCCAGAGATGACGCAATCTCAATCACAGTCCACACCGCCCTTTCCCACCTGGACAAAAGGAACACCTATGTGAGATTGCTGTTCATTGACTACAGCTCAGCGTTCAGAGACCTGGCAGTGCGGTGCCATGACAATAATCTCTCCGTCAATGTGAGCAAGAAAGGAGCTGATCGTGGACTACAGGAAAAAGCGGGTGGAACAGGCCTCCATTAACATCGACGGGCTCTGTAGTGAAGCGGGTCGAGAGTTTCAAGTTCCTTGGTGTCCACATCACCAACGAATTATCATGGTCCAAACACACCAAGACAGTCGCGAAGAGGGCACGACAACACCTTTTCCCCCTCAGGACACTGAAAAGATTTGGCAATGTCCTCAGATCCTCAAAAAGTTCTACAGCTGCACCATCAAGAGCATCCTGACCGGTTGCATCAACGCCTGCTTTGGCAGCTGCTTGGCATCTGACCGTAAGGCGCAACAGAGGGTAGTGCGAACGGCCCAGTACATCACTGGGACCAAGCTTCCTGCCACACAGGACCTATATACTAGGCGGTGTCAGAGGAAAGCACAAAAAATGGTCAAAGACTCCAGTCACGGTACCGGGGCACCAAGTCTAGGACCAAAAGGCTTCTTAACAGCTTGTACCCCCAAGCCATAAGACTGGTGAACAATTAATCAAATGGCCACCCGGACTATTCACATTGACACCCCCCAATTTGTTTTTACACTGCTGCTACTCACTGTTTATTATCTACATTTACATTTTAGTCATTTAGCAGACACTCTTATCCAGAGCGACTTACAGTAGTGAATGCATACGTTTCATTTTTTTTTGTACTGGCCCCCCGTGGGAATCAAACCCACAACCCTGGCGTTGCACACACCATGCTGGCGTTGCAAACACCATGCTCTACCAACTGAGCCACAGGGAAGATCTATGCATAGTCACTTTACCCCTACCTACATGTACAAATTATCTCAACTAACCTGTACCCCCACACATTGACTCGGTACCAGTACCCCCTATATATAGCCTCATTATTGTTATATTATTGTGTTACTTTTTATAATTTTTACATTAGTTTATTTGGTAAATATTTTTTCTTTCTTGAACTGCATTGTTGGTTAAGGGCTTGTAAGTGAGCATTTCACAGTAAGGTCCTATTGTATTCGGCGCATGTGACAAATAAAGTTTGATAAAGTTTGATTTAGATCTTGGGTCAATTTTGTAGTATCTCCACTAATAGTTAAGGTTGGGATTGGGGGAAGGGAAGCTGATACTAGATCTGTACCTAGGGGAAACTTCGCCCTGGAGCCGTATGTTTACAATCCTGTTTCTACGGCACAATTCATAGTTTTACACAGTTTTCCTTGCCTGGTCCCAGATTTGTTTGTGCTGTCTCGCCATGTCCTCAGGTCATTGCCACATAAAGGAATTGGCAATACAGCACAAACATATCTAGGACTAGGCTACAGTTTTCTCTCCTTTGCCTTGTAGAAATAAGATAGGGAAGAGCACTGGCCTGAAGGAAAGCCAGCTAACAGACATCTCTACCAGAGAAATGGTACAAATAAAGCCAGCTAACAGACATCTCTACCAGAGAAATGGTACAAATTAAGTTACGTACTTTGTCCCCTCACTCATATTCATTGACATAGAATATGAGTCAAATACTACTAGTGGTTTTCACCCCCGTAAAACTGATCAGTTGGATTGACCCCCACCCCCACACTAAATGGTCAAAAGCAGATCAGTCCGCACAGTCATTTTAAGTGATTCAGAGGTTTTCAACCCCGCCCCGCCCCGCCCCACACACACACACAAAACACCAATCAGTTTAATTGACCCAATCACACCCACAAGAAAAGGTCAAAGTGGTCCAGTCCACATGCAGTCATTTTAAGTGATCCAGACGTTCGAAAGGATATACGTACAGTCTCATCTTTCTCTGCTAATACACTACACTGCAAGCTTAATCCATGATGTGCTCCTTCAGAAAGGCAAGTAGCCTGGTCAGGGTTCTCCATTTTGTCTTCCAAGTCATTTGCGATTGCAGCCCGGATACGGAGGGGGAGGGGAGTAGCTGTCTGTCCTAGGTGGGGTGGGAGTGTAGGGAGGGGGGCGCATGGCCGAAGGGTACATCTCATAGTCATAGGTGTAGGGAGGTGGGGGTCCTGGAGAAAGAGGGAGAGACAGACAGACACAGAGAGAGAAAAGTGCATGTTTGTTAACAGTAGTTGCTGGATAAATAAAGATTATGCCAATACACACATACTACACACATACAACATACAAGTACAACAGACCCGGCTATGTCATTGTATCTGTTTTGATGGGGCTGTAGAAACCAGTGGAGATGACGGCTCATAGTAATGGCTGGAATGGAGTCAATCAGAGGAGGCTGGTGGGAGCAGCTACAGGAGGACAGGCTCATATCAAACACAGAAAAAAACACTAAATAAACATATGGAAAACACGTTTGACTCCGTTCCATTGATTCCATTCAAGCTATTACAATGAGCATGTCCTCCTATAGCTCCTCCCACCAGACTTTATTGAAGTCAATGGAATGGTATCAACCAATGGAAACCACATGTTCGATACCATTCCATTGTCTCCATTCCAGCCATTATTATGAGCTGTTCTCCCCTCAGCAGCCTCCACTGGTAGAAACGTTCTAGACTTCAGTATGTGTTGGTCATTGGTGGAGGAGCAATGTCCTCTATTGGTGGAATCATTGCACTGCAGGGAAATGGGTAAATTGGAGGCAGGGTAATTTTCTGTTCAGCCGGTTAGTGGAGGAGCAGTGGTTAAGGCCTGTATTCATAAAGAGTCTCAGAGTAGGAGTGATGAGCTAGGATCAGTTTGCCCTTTCAGACCATAATGAATAAGATGAGGACATACACACCAAGCAGTGTCTGAGGAAGGCCTGAAAAATACCAAAGACTCCAGCCACCTCTGTTCTCTCTTCTTCCGTCCGGCAGGCGGTACCAGAGTATCAGGTCTCGTACCAACAGGCTCCGAGACAGCTTATGAGACTTCTATACAGATAGACAATAGCTGCCCACCTCCACCAAGGACTATATGCACTGACTGTAGAGTACAAGTCAAAAGTTTGGACACACCTACTCATTCAAGGCCTTTTCTTTATTTTGACTATTTTCTACATTGTAGAACAATAGTGAAGACATCAAAACTATGAAATAACACATATGGAATCATGTAGTAACCAAAACAGTGTTAAATAAATCAAAATATATGTTAGATTCTTCAAAGTAGCCACTCTTTGCCTTGATGACAGCTTTGCACGCTCTTGGCATTCAGATCCCCAACCATTCAAATCGGGGACCCGAACCAGCGACCTCTCGGCCACCGGCTCAAGCTCACAGACGCCAGGCCTCCAACCTTCCAAGATCCCCCCACAGTTCCCCTCAAGAGATTCCCCTCAACCATCCAAGAAACCCCCCACAAGTCCCCCTCGAAAAATCTCCCCCCACTCCCCACCCGCCACCATCCCCCTCCAACCCAACCAAAACCACCACCGACCGACCGACCCAATGCGCCAACAACCAACAAAAAAAACTAAAGAGAAAAAATACAAAAACAAAGGAAAACAACAACAGAAAACAACAACGCAAAAACAAAAGACATCAAAGACAACAAAAATCACGACAGCAAGGCCAAATATATGCGTTTCTGTGCAGGTGTGGCACTATTTACATTTGTGTATGTGTGTGTCCCGTGTGTGTGCACGTGTGTTTCAATGCAAGTTTCAATGCAAGTGTGTGTATGCATGTGTACGTGCATACAAGCGCACAATGTTCCTTTTTAATGTTATTTAAACATGCACTTGGATGCACTAATGACTCCATTCTATGTGCATCAAAATTACAATCTGTTTGTCTGTGCCTTTTGAAAGCCTGACACCGTAAGATCGTATTTTATAACTTAGCTGACGACGGGGCACACACTAATTGAATCAATGTTGTTTCCACGCCATTTCAATGAAAGTAAAGTAAATGTAAGATGCACATAAAATCAACAGTGTAATGTTTGGAAGCAGTCTCGTGTCAGGTGAACTGTTTTGTCCTCACATTTGGTCTGATAAATTCCCCATAATCTCCAAAGTGTTCTCTTTCAATTGCTACCATGCTCATGTATATGCTTTTTATAGTTATTCTTGTAAATATATATACATTTGTCCCTATCTATATCGGCCAATTTTCACAAGTGTAAGGGGTTAAAGGACCAGGGCAGTCAAAAATGTTATTTTCTTGTGTTTTATATATATGGAATAATACTGTGAAATTGTGAAAATTATGATAATGCCCATTTAGAGGAACATTTCTGGGATCTTTTATTTCAGCTCAAGAAACATGGGACTAACACTTTACATGTGTTAACATGGGACCAACACTTTACATGTGTTTATATTTTTGTTCAGTGTAGTTAAAAGACCAATAAGAAAGAGAGTTCCAAATCTCTCTGACAATAACAGATCGTTTTCAGTTTTCCTCTCCCCACCCAGACCAATTCCAGACAGTCCTAGCAAAATTCTTGCATAAGAAATTGCTCTTTTGCTAAGAAGCTAATTTTGTTTGTTTTTCGCCATTTGAATGGAAAACAATCACAGTAAGGTACTTAATCGTTACCCGGAAAGGATTTGATATTGAGATAAAAATGGCTGCATTGGACCTTTAAGCATTTCACTGTACTTGTGCATTTGACTAATACAACTTTAAACTATATGGACCCTGAGAGCTGACCTAGGATCAGTTTAGCATTTTAGATCATAATGAATAAGATTATATGGACAGGGGGGACCTGATCCTAGATCAGTCTTACCTGGGTAGCCCTGGGACACAGTGTTGATGTAGGAGGTGTTGAACACGTCCACCTGGGCCCCTCGCCCGTTCTTCACACACATGCACACACACAGGAAGAAGGCTGCCAGCGCTGCCATCAGAAACACCACACCAAACACGATGCCCGAGATCGCCGTGCCCCTAGAAAACGCACACACACACACACACACATGCATGCAAACACACAAACAAACACGTTTGTCACTTTGACTGAATGCTCCCCTTTTCATTCTAGTTCGTGGCTGCTGGTAAGTCATCTCATCCAATTAATCTTCTCACAAATCAATTCTGCATAGAATTTCAATTCACCTCCCTACCTCTTTAAAGAGTATCTTAAATAAATCCCACGGCCACCGCCTCCCCCAAAAAGGCTATTTTGTTGAAAACTACTTTGTTGAGGGAAAACGTGTTTTTTAAATTTTATTTACGGTAACCTTTATTTAACTAGGCAAGTCATTGTAAATTCCTACCAAAAGGAAAAAGACGTCCTGCGGGGATGGGGGCTGGGATAAAAAATAAAATAAAAAAACTATATCAAGCTCTAAACCTTCAGAGGTAGTAATCACACCTGTGGGGAGAGGGGCATTCTTCTTACAAATCCACATCACCTTTGTTTTGGAGGTGTTCAGAACAGGGTTAAAGTTAGAGAAAGCTTGTTGAACACTAAGAAAGCAAAATCTGGGGAAGGGCCAGCTGAGTATATTACTGTATCATCTGCATATAAATGGATGAGAGCGCTTCCTACTGCCTGAGCTATGTTGTTGATGTAAATTGAGAAGAGCGTGGTGCCTAGGAATGAGCCTTGGGGTACGCCCTTGGTGACAGGCAGTGGCTGAGACAGCAGATTTTGTGACTTTATACACTGCACTCTTTGAGAGAGGTAGTTAGCAAACCAAGCCAAAGACCCATCAGAGACACCAATATTCCTTAGCCGGCCCACAAGAATGGAATGGTCTACTGTATCAAAAGCTGACACATCCATAATCTGAGCGGGAAAAATATTGCATGCCAGAGAGAATACTATAGACATCAAGAAAGCCAGTCAGTAGATTATTGACAAGTTTTTCCAACACTTTTGATAAACAGGGTGTCACGTCCTGACCCTAGTAAGATGTAATTTTCTATTTTCTATAGTAGAGTAGGGCAGGGCGTGACAGGGGGTGTTTTGGGTTGTTCTATGTTTTCTATTTCTATGTTTAAGTTCTAGTTTGTCTATTTCTATGTTGGGATTGTTTGGGGTTGATCTCTAATTGGAGGCAACTGATCCTCATTGCCTCTGATTAGAGATCATATTTAAGTAGGGGTTTTTGTCATTGTTGTTTGTGGGTTATTATCTTTTGAGTAGTGTGTTTTCCTTTCTGCGTCACGGTTTGTTGTTTTTGTGTTTTCAAGTAATTTAAGTGTATTGCATTCAGTTTCACAGTTAATAAATATGTGGAACTACGAACACGCTGCATTTTGGTCCAATCCTTCAAACAGCCGTGACACAGGGCAAAATAGAAATAGGCCTATAACAGTTAGGATCAGCTTGATCTCCCCCTTTAAATAATGGACGAACCGTGGCTGCCTTCCAAGCAATGGGAACCTCCCCAGAAAGGAGAGACAGGCTTGGCGATAATAGGGGCAGCAACCTTAAAGAAGAAAGGTTCTAAACCATCTGACCCAGATGTTTTTTTGGGGTCAAGTTTCAGGAGCTCTTCTAGCACCTCGGACTCAGTGACTGCCTACAGGGAGAAACTTTGTAGGGGAAAAAGAGGGAGAAGCATTGGGGATAGTCGCATTAGAAGGGGTGGGAGATGAGGAAATGTTGGATGGGCAAGGAGGCATGGCTGAGTCAAATAGGAATCCTGACTTAATGAGGTGGTGATTAAAGAGCTCAGCCATGTGCTTCTTGTCAGTAACAACCACATCATCAACTTTAAGGGACATGGGCAGCTGTGAGGAGGAGGGTTTATTCTCCAGGTCTTTAACCGTTTTCCAGAACTTCTTGGGGTTAGACCCACAGAGAGAGAACTGCTCCTTAAAGTAACTCACTTTGGCCTTCCGGATAGCCTGAGTGCACGTATTTCTCATTTGCCTGAACGAGAGCCAGTCAGCCTGAGTATGCGTGTGCCGAGCCTTTCGCCAAATGCAATTCTTGAGGTGGAGTAACTCTGCAAGATCACTGTCGAACCTGTTTTTAATTCTCCTTTTCTTTATGGGGGCATGTTGTTAACAATACCACTGAAAATGTTTAAAAAAAACAGGTCCAAGCGTCTTCGACAGAGGGGATCAAGCTGATTCTATATCCTTTTACAGAGGCCAGTTCATTTATTTTATTTATTTTACCTTTATTTAACCAGGTAGCCAAGCTGAGAACAAGTTCTCATTTACAATTGTGACCTGGCCAAGATAAAGCAAAGCAGTTCGACACATACAACAACACAGAGTTACACATGGAGTAAAACAAACATACAGTCAATAATACAGTAGAAAAATAAGTCTATATACAAAGTGAGCAAATGAGGTGAGATAAGGGAGGTAAAGGCAAAAAAGGCCATGGTGGCAAAGTAAATACAATATAGCAAGTAAAACACTGGAATGGTAGATTTGTAGTGGAAGAAAGTGCAAAGTAGAAATAGAAATAATGGGGTGCAAAGGAGCTAAATAAATAAATACAGTAGGGGAGGAGGTAGTTGTTTAGGCTAAATTATAGATGGGCTATGTACAGGTGCAGTGATCTGTGAGCTGCTCTGACAGCTGGTGCTTAAAGCTAGTGAGGGAGATAAGTGTTTCCAGTTTCAGAGATGTTTGTAGTTCGTTCCAGTCATTGGCAGCAGAGAACTGGAAGGAGACGGCCAAAGGAGGAATTGGCTTTGGGGGTGACCAGAGAGATATACGTGCTGGAGCACGTGCCACAGGTGGGTGCTGCTATGGTGACCAGTGAGCTGAGATAAGGGGGGACTTTACCTAGCAAAGACTTGTAGATGACCTGGAGCCAGTGGGTTTGGCGACGAGTATGAAGCGAGGGCCAGCCAACGAGAGCGTACAGGTCGCAGTGGTGGGTAGTATATGGGGCTTTGGTGACAAAACGGATGGCACTGTGATAGACTGCATCCAGTTTATTGAGTAGGGTATTGGAGGCTATTTTGTAAATGACATCGCCAAAGTCGAGGATCGGTAGGATGGTCAGTTTTACGAGGGTATGTTTGGCAGCATGAGTGAAGGATGCTTTGTTGCGAAATAGGAAGCCAATTCTAGATTCTAGAAAAAAATAAAACATATAACGACTTCAGAGTCACTCGCCCCAACAGTGCATGTGTGCTGGAGGCGAGCAAAAGCTCGGGAGGGGGGGGGGAGGATACCAGACAGGGGGAGACAGGCCAGGGCAAATGGTGAACAGATCGCCAGGTGGAATCCAAGCAGCAATGCAGTAAGATTGTGATATGTTGTTGTCTCACCTAGCTATCTTAAGATGAATGACCAAACATGTCTGTGGTGCAACCATGGAGATCTGCTCAAATATCTGATTATATGACTCAGACCTGTGTGTGTGTTAGTGTGTATGTGTGTACATGCACGTGTGCTTTTGTGTATGTATGTGGTCAAAATCCATTTAGAAGGCTGTGGAGAAGCTGTAGAATGAGATGAGATATCTCTCTTGAGACAAGGAACCATTATTCCTCCCCATTACCTTATGACAACCATGGCCTTGAAAGAGCTACATTATATGGCTAAATAAAATGAGTCCACATTCAATGGGCCTATTCAATAGCACTTTTTTGTGAAACCCCCACTTGTTCAGCATCAACTTTATGGTGTAAAAATTGTGAATTTGGGAGTTTTAACTGTGGCATTAATTCATGTTCCATGCTTACACAACAGTTTAATATCATTATTCTCTTCATTGGTGGACTGTAGCAGGTAGCATGTGTTATACTCCATAGGTGGACTGGTGAGGAGGACTGAGAAAGCGAGAGGCCAGCTGTCTTGAGCCAAATGACGAAGGTCAAATCTCTCAGAGGGGTCATGCACTGCATGTGGAAAGGGCAAGTGGTAGAGAAGTGATTGTGTGCGTGTGTGTAGTTGGTGAGTGTGTGTTTATAGACTGAGGGTGACTGAGTATGTGTGTATGTATAGAAGGTGACATTGTGTGTGAGCATATGTGTGTGTACTTACGAGAGGACATCTCCCATAAAGGCGTAGTAGGAGCAGCAGAAAGGGGGAGAGCCTTCACAGCAGTACTCCACACAGCCATCACACTGGGCCTCACTGTGACCTGCAGGAGAGATGCAATACATTATATGGAGACGCATACACACACACACACACACGCGCACGCGCACACGCACACGCACACGCACGCACACACACACACACACACACACACACACACACACACACACACACACACACACACACACACACACACACACACACCTACCTCTACTACGGACACATGCACACACTCACACACCCTGCATCTAATATGCTGAGAGAAAGGTAGAGAGTGCTCTTTGGAATCAAGATTTCCAACACCGTTTAAAGGCCAAAATCACAATGCTGTTTTCATATTACAGAAGGTTAAAAACACAATGGACAGCAGCTACGGCACATACACTTAAAACTTTGTCTTTTGCTTAATCGAACCTTTTCTAAATATGGAAATGTCACTAAGATCAAGACTTTTTAAAGAGTAACTTAAGAGTTTTTTTCCCCCACTAGAGTAAAACAACCATATTGCACTTAAACTCACAAAACAAGAACTAAGATATTTGATAAGTGGAAACATATAGTCCTTATAGAGGGTTTATGAAGGCTTCATTAAGCCTTAAACGGTGTTCATCCTGTAGGGTGGCACCTAAACACAAACACGACACATCAAAAAGGGTGATAATAAGAGGAGCTGTGTGACAACAGGGCGATGTGAATGGAGATCATACATGACATTTCAGAAACTATTTGCTTTATGTGAAAGCGTATACTTTTAGTCAACTGCACTATTCACTAACTTCACCTCTGTGTTCTTTCTCTCTGCACTAGTCTGAACCTGCAGATACCTCTCTCTCAACAAAGCTTTTCCCTTTGTATACCCTGTAAGCCTTGGTTGGGTGGGGAGTGTGTGTGTGTGTGTGTGTGTGTGTGTGTGTGTGTGTGTGTGTGTGTGTGTGTGTGTGTGTGTGTATATATGTATGTATGTATGTGTGTGTGTGTGTGTGTGTGTGTGTGTGTGTGTGTGTGTGTGTGTGTGTGTGTGTGTGTGTGTGTGTGTGTGTGTATGTGTAAAAAAAAGGCACTTCTCTTTTCTCACTTGAACTGACTTTTCTGATAAATACTTTGTTGATTGTGATGTGCTGTCTCTCCTAGCTACAGTATCGTAAGATGAATGCACTCACTGTTAAGTTGCTCTGGATAAGAACATCTGCTAAATGACTTAAATGTAATCTAAAAATGTGTAAACCTGTGTGTGTATCTGAGCACGACAAAGATGAAGCACTGAAGGTTACAGGCACTCTGAGGCTTTGGAGATCTGGGGCCGGATTCACAAAACCTTCTTAAGAAGAAATTTCTTACGTTTTTTCGTAAGTAATGTTTTGTGAATCCGGCCCCTGGTTGTGAGAGTCCTTCAGTGGAGACACATGGATACGTGACAACTTGAAATTAATGGGATGGCTTAGGGAGAGTGGTCTCAAAATGCGAAAGCACTTGAAATAAAGGACATTTGGAAACACTACTTGTGGTATTTGAACACACACGGTCTGTCTAAAGGTTGTATGTCCTATATCTCAGTGTTTGCCCTCCTCAACCCTCACATAATTTAACCCAGACACAGCCCTGCAGTTTCTCAACCTTCAAGCATACTGCCACAAATTACTGGTGTGTTCAAGGATTTTCATCTTCATTCCTGCTTTATTCTCACTTTGTTCAAAAGCTGGTGTATTTTCAACGCATCCCTTACAAACTGATTGATGGCCGATTGTATTTTCCAACCCTGAAAAGGCTGTGTGGGCCTATAATAGTAGCCTTGACCATGGGGCTCTGGTCAAAAGTAGTGCACTGTGTAGGGAATAGGGCGCCATTTGGGCTGCAAACACATTTCTCCCTGTGAAGGGTGGAGTGTAACTACTTTGATGTGCATGTCATCCAACGATGGGAGTCTATATGGGTGGTCTATCTTGAGGTCTATCTCCTTACCTCCAGGTCCTGTCGCTTTTTACGCTGGGGACAATGGCAGTATAGTTCTGCGACTAACGCCGAGCAGGGCTTGTACCCCCCACATACACACAAGCTCGCACACACTTTTGTCTTCTAAGTATATCGCTTCAGAGTTTTGATGTAAGGATTTATGCAAATTGTTGGGTTACATTTACGAGATCAATTGAGCCTTTTTCATTGTAGAAGTGGCGATACATACAGTAAGCTACAGTAGTTTTATTTACCCAGGGACTGTTTTACCATTGAGTAAATGAACGGTAGTAGGTCTGATGATCCGCTACTTTAAAGCACGGATTTTAGCGATATTGCTACCGTTCGTTTACGTTGTGAAACCTTCCATGCAGTTCACATTCACAATTAGCCGAATAAAAAAGTAAACCATTGTTAAAGGAACACTTCTGCTGATAATAAAACATTTGCGCACGTTGAAGACGACAAAAGCATCCTAGAGAACCAGGGACAAATGAACGAACTCTTACCGGTAAAAAGACAAAGTAGGAGAGAGTCCCGTAGGAATTTCCACCCCGCTGCCTCCGTTCTTTCCATATCGACTGATAGCATAGGCCTACTTTTTCTAAATGTTGCTCACAGTTATTCTCAAACGATAACGTCCGCGTTTTCCATCGATATGCGCCTACAAAGGAGACTATGGGATATAGTCGCTCGCCGAAACATCGCTGAAATGCGCAATTAAATTGAGTTCTCTAAAAAGTTCCATCGAAGAGAGCCATGAATGGATCTTTGCTCCAGTCATAAAAATGCTCAAATCAGAATGAAAAGTCTCATTCCGTTTCTTCTTCCACGTGTTCCCGTATCTCTAATAGTGTTTCCTTCACTCTTTCCTCGCTGTTTTCTTCTGTTCCCTTTTCCCCTGGAGTGGGTCCTAGCGCTTCCCCTCCCCCGCAGCAGCTATTTTCTCAAATGACTCTGTTGACTGGGTGGGAAAAGGGATGGAAGTACCTCAGTAACATTCGCATCTCTCCGGCATAAAAGACGCCCCCGCCATCACGACCACTTTGAAAATGAAAAATATATATATAGGTCTATGTCCTGTACACACACACATCTCACGATCATTTTGAGAGGAAATATATATGTATATATTTTTAAACTGTGTTTACCAACGTCCCTCGTCAGAAACCAAACAATATCCACCCTGCCCCTCTCAACATGTCCTACAAAACATCCACGAACCTCTATTTTAAATGTTCAAGGAGCACGACGTTTGTTTGATATAACTTATAACTAAACTTCTTCATCTTGTAAAATGTAGGCTAAATGGGTTGCTCAAGCTTGTAGGATTGAATGACCCCCCTCTTAAACACCATCTTTAATCAACCTAGACCTATTTACCTTGTGTGACAGTCAAACATGGTTATGCCGTCATATAGGGCCACTCATTCTGCATAAAATACTCATTGTTTTAGGTGAGAACAGTCCAGTATCTCTTTATTACGAAGATATATTCTGATGCTTATAAAGACGGAATAAGCGTGAATCGCAGGTTTGGCTTTGCCATGATGCGTGAAAGAGGAACTTGGATATATAGATAGATTAATTCTAAAATGTAATGCATTAGTTCTAGTTGAAGTTTCCTCTAGGTGCAGATCTAGGATCAGCTTCCCCACCCCCAACAATAACCTTAACCGTTAGTGGGGAAAATGCAAAACTGACCCACGACCATAGTCTAGGGGCAACTTCACCCTACACCTCAGAGTGGCATCGTGTCATTCTTATGACAGCTTTATTGCAGGAAGTGCAATCTTCAACTCCCACGTTACTATTCTGTTGGATCATATTTAACTTCATAGGGAACCGTGACCTTTTACAGAAATGCCACCCATTCATAATTGCTCACAGATGACAGGGGTTTTAGGCAGTTAACTAATTGGGTGTTGTTGGTGGGAGTTTTTGCCTTTTGTCTTGCACCGGCAGGCAACCGGCAGGCAGAGATGGGAAAACTTAACAGAAGTACAACAATAGTGTAATTGTATTCTATAAAGTTCCCAGTTCCCAAGGAAATAAGCATTTTCCATTGGCAACAACAGCAACACAAATGTGGTAGGCTACCTTAGTGGCAACTCCACAGTGCTTATGGGAAGAGCACAGCATTTAATATATCTAGTCCAATATCTGTTGTAGTAGAATTGATATGCTCTTTAAATAAATTGTAAGTCTGTCTTTTCAGTGGTTGAAACATATATCACTGTAATGTGGAGAAGTTAGCATTGAGCTGTAACGGTTTGGGCTTCTCTTTTCATTTCCCTTCTTTGGCTCTTTTTTTTAATAGTCAACATAAGCTAAACTTAGAGGGAATACAGATTCAGGACATTCTTTTTCTGTTCTGCAAACATGTTGTTTACACAATCTGCTGCCACATTGTGTGTGTCCCAAATGGCACCCTATTCCCTTTATAGTGCACTACTATTGACCAGAGCCACATGGGCCCTGGTCAGTCAAAAGTAGGTCACTATATAGGGAATAGGGTGCCATTTGAGATGAGACAATTATGGTGTTACCCAAATTACATTGATGTTGGAGTCTTCTTCTCCCATAATTACAGCGTAATGACTTCCTTTGAGTCTTGGCCCGCAATCACAAAGCGTCTCAAAGTAGGAGTGCTGATCTAGGATCTGGTCTCTGCTGTCTATATAATCGTATTCATTATGGACAATTTATTTTGCAAATCCTACATCAGGGGCCGTATTCATAAAGCTTCTCAGAATAAGTGTACTGATCTATGACCAGGTTCATGCTGTCTATGTTATCTATTAATTCATTATTGACTAAAAGGCTAAACCGATAATACATCAGAGCCTGTATAGGAGTGCTGAGATCATAATGCATAAGATTACATGGACAGGGGGTACTGATTTGAGATCAGCATTCCTATCCTGAGACCCAGAGGAATTCAGGAGGGGCCACTGAAACACTGCCACCCAGTGGATAATATGTTTATTACACATTGTCCATAAGGGAGATATGATCAGACATATGAGTATGTAAAGGGATTATGTTTATTACACAAATATGTTTGCTGACGAGGGCCATGTTTGTGAGTATGTTTGTGCGTGTGTGAGTGTGTGTGCACGCGCATAGAGTGGAAAAGATTGAGGTGTGCGTAAGAATACCAAGACACACCACACTCGTGACACCAGTGTATAGATCAACGTGATACTTTATTCATAAACCTAGGACCATATATATAATACTGTATAAATACTCTATATACTCTACATCCTTCTGTTATTTCAATATAATAACAAATAAAAATACAACAATAATAATAATAATAATAAAAAGCAACAAGATTATATTTAACAAAAATAAATTATGTTTGGATATTCTGTACAAAACATCATCATAAAAAAAAAACCTTCTCGGAAGGCAGGACATACTTACTTATGAAGTAGTAGCAGGAGAGAAGCCACACACACACACCGCGTTCGCTTGCTCACACACCTCTTTGGTCTAGGACAGGGCCGAGAGATATGGCTTTGAAATTGGTTTTGTTCAGTCCAGGATGCATATTGAATAATAAGTCTATTGGAATGAGTCTATTGGGAGATTCTACTGGAATATTAGCAGCACACATCAACTTATTCAGGAATGACCGAAGTTGATTGACATGAACTGTATTGAGTTAGTTTGGTTGCATACAAAGTTGTATGGATTAGGAGGGACAATTCGGATTGTCTTTTGTTCTGCACCCTTTGAAACAGGAAGTGCCTCCAACCGATACAGGGAATGGAATGTGTGGCAGTGAGACCATTCACACATATACATACATCCTCACCCCAAGGTAGCCAATTCTGTACAGTGATACATCTGGCATATATAGTCCCCCCAAGATGTCTGTCCAGTCCAGCTAGGACAGACAGCCCCCCCCCCCCCCCCCCCCACACACACACACACACAAGCATGTCATTGGCACCTAAAGCAGCATGCTTTTCGAAAGAGAAGTGTCCACTTAAACTCTTCCTCCATCTCAGCTCCCCTGACATTTCCCCTTTCTTTCTTTCTTTCTTTCTTTCTTTCTTTCTTTCTTTCTTTCTTTCTTTCTTTCTTTCTTTCTTTCTTTCTTTCTTTCTTTCTTTCTTTCTTTCTTTCTTTCTTTCTTTCATGAGCTGTTCTTCAGGGACGTAATAATGAGGTGAGTCCCGACAGTCTTAGCAGGCGCTCTGGTTGCACAAGTCCAGCAGTGGTCGAGGCCTGTCTTTGGGGTTGCAGCTCTCGTGGGCGAGCGTACGCCCGTTGTGTCCCACGCAGCGTAGCGGGCGCTTGCGGAACCCACGGTCACAGCTCTTGGAGCACGCCGACCACTCCCCCAGGAACCATGAAGGACAGGGTTGTGGGGCGCAGGGGCGTGAAGCCAACGGGCGCAGCTCCTCCGGGCACTCCCGTGATGGCCGCCCCTGGGGATTCAGACACAGCACCTCCCTCTGTTGAGTACCGCCCCCACAGCTCTGAGAGCATGGGCCCCACTCCCGCAGGGTCCACTCAGCGTCCCCCAGCTCCCGGATGGCATTGATGGACTGGCGGCGTGCCACCGTTCCACCACCAAGTGACGCCAAAGCGGGTCTCGGGGCAAAGTAGCTGTATTTGACACGGGGACGGGGCGAGTCGCCTACAGACAATACCTGGATGGTCAGGGCCTCGGGGAGGGGCGAGAAGCTGCGTAGACGCTCCAGGGAGGCGGAGCTACCGCTGTATCGTAGCAACGCCCCCTTGAGGGCGATGTCTGTTTCGAGAGTCATCAGCTTGTAGTCGCCGTTCAGGAGGTAGGTGCCGTCCTGGCGCAACACTGCCAGGTAGCTGTTGTCATGGCGACCACCGCCGGGGGCACGTTGCTTCACGTCCAGGTGAGTGGCGCCAGCGGGGATGGTCACGACGTTCTGGTAACCAGGCCTGAGGGACAGAAAAACACAAGGGTCAAACATAGCCAATGGTAAAAAGTTATGCATAAGTGTAAGAGTTAAGTTAAGTGTAAGAGTCTCTACTGGGTTAAAATGAGGGTTTAGAGTGATAGAGATAGATTCATTAGAGAAAAATAGGATTCTACAGACTGTAGTAAAAGTTAGTAAATGGGTTCAACTAGAAAACAGTCATTTCTAGTCAAAGATGGCTCTTTTGAGGTCATAGGTCATTGATCTCACCTGGCACGCTCCAGGGCACCCGACACTTTCTTGCAGGTGGAGCCGTTGCCTCCGCACACGCCGCACTTGTCGAAGCGACGGCTGGAGCCGATGATTCGGTCACAGCCCGCCTTCACACACTGACCCTGCACACACACTGAGGTGGAGTCCGGGCTGCAGGGAGTACCGTCAGCCACCTGACGGTTGCAGAGAAACAAATGTTAGCCTAGTTAGCCTCGACAGTGTTAGCCTAGTTAGCCTAGACATTGATAGCCTAGTTATCCTAGAAAGTGTTAACCTAATTTGCCTAGACAGCATTAGCTTAGCCTAGTTAGCCTAGAGACAGTGTTAGCCTAGTTAGCCTAGGCAGTGTTAGTTAGTCTAGCTAGCCTAGATAGTGTTTGTCTACATTTTTGCAAAAGTATCTGTGGTGTGACCTGACTTACCTTGGGTTTCAGAATGAAGAAGTAGCCTGTGCCCTTGGCCCGACACACCAGCTTGCAGCGGTCTTTGGGCGAGACGCCGGCATATTTGGGAACCCACTCCACGCCCTCTCCCGAACCGAACGACACCTGTGACGAAATATCGTTGTGGGCCAGACACTGCTCCTCGCGGAACGACACACCTATAGAGAAAGAGGGATGAAGAGAGAGAGAGAGAGAGAGAGAGGTGTGATATTCACTGTTAGATTAGCTTGAGCCTTATGTTTACTTTACAGTAGGCTGTGATATTCAAATATGGCTATTCTCAAACGTGTAGAAAGTATGAGTACAATATGCAAGTCAGTGGCCTATGTGCCTAAATAAGGTTGTATAATTTCCAAGTATAAATATATGAATATGTGTATGCAATAAGATTAATTAGTGTATTAGCTATGTAATAAGCATGAACTAAGTATGTAATAAGTGAGGCTAGTTGAGGCGCTTACCGTTGCTATCAGGGCAGATTTCTGTGTTACAGGAGCGATATTGGATCCTCTTGCCCTCGCAGTACTTGCCCCCGTTTTTGGGCAGAGGGCTATCACAGTCCCTGAAGGAGAACTGCACCCCTCCGTCGCAGGTACGGGAACAGTCTCCCCATGGTCCCCATACTCCCCAGGCACCGTTGACTGGAGTCTGCAACAGGAGAGGACATCATCGTCATTCATAGTCACACACACTAGCCCATATAACACTTCAATAGTCCTATAGGTAGTCCTATAGCTAAAAAGCTAATAGTTACACACACTTTAGCCCCTATAACAGGGGTACTCAACTCTTACCCTATGAAGTCCAGAGCCTGCTGGTTTTCTGTCCTACCACATAATTAATTACACACACCTGGTGTCCTTGGTCAAAATCAGTCTCTGATAATAAGGTAACAATGAAAAATTGCAGTGGAACTGGCTTCAAGGTCCAGATTTGAGTTTGAGGGTCCTATAACATTTCAACACTCCTATAGCTAGCCTGATATATATAAAAAAGACATAACATTGGACCTAATCCAATGTAGCTCAAACTAGCCAATCCCAAAGCTGCATTATACTTCCTTTCCCCCCAATGGACCAATTCCACCACTCCCATTGACTTTAAGACTTTGTCATAGGGCCGTGTTATAACAGTGTTAAACACCCACCTGGTGACGAGCGGCCTCCGTCTTGCTCAGACACTGTCCCGCCAGGCAGAAGCTGTCATGGCCACACAGCGTCCCATCCGCCCACGGGAAGTTCTTGGTCTGACAGACCAGCAGTCCGTTGGTTGTGGTCACTGTGCACCAGAGCGCCACACATGTGGTACTCAGGTCGGGACAGTGCTGTGACTCCTCCCCGAAAGTCAGACGACATTGGCGGTCAGCGTCGTACACGGTTCCGGGTAGCGTGGCAGGCAGTGGCTGGGACTTGTGGGGCTTGTCCAATAGGCACTGGCCGTGTCCGTTGTCCATGAAGGAGGTGACCATGAGGGCGGAGCAAGGCGACCAGGGCTGGAGTTGGTCCAGGTTGGACAGGGTGGATGCCATCATGTGCGAGCCCCAATGGTCACCGTTGACGGTGGCACACTGCTTGGAATCGTCGTGGGGCATGTTGAACACATGGCCTAAGGCACAAAAGAGAGGGAGGAATGGAGAGAGGGGAGACAAGGGGTTGGTTTGGGACTGAGAGATGAGATGTGTACTGTGTGTGGCTGGTGACAGAGATGTGAATGTATGGTGCATATGTGTCAGCTTGGCATCAGGGTGGCATCTTACCGAGTTCGTGTGCCACGGTGAATGCCGCCTGCAGCCCGTCGTCCTCAATGATGGAGCAGCTCCTCTCCGGGTCGCACACCGTGCCCACATCCGCCATGCCTAGCGTGTCACAGGAGTGGGCGCCACACAGGTCCTATAGGGGGTGAGAAGGAACAAAACACATCTGTCAAACTCACTGCTTTCCCACATACACACACAGACACAAAACCCATATCATAAAGCAGAACCCGGTTTCAAATCAAAAGTAGTGCTCTATATAGTGAAATAGGTGCCATTTGGAAAGCAACCAAGTAGTTGTGAAGGTGTTGCCTGTTACCACAGTAAACATTGGTGTAAAAACATTGTTAAAATGTGTTAAAATGCAGTGTTAAAATGCAAAAGCAACATACCGTTCGGGTGAAGAGCACGGCCGTGTCGTAGTGCTCTGGGTGGCGGTCGCTGGGCGGGTTGTGCTGCTGCTGCCACTGGCAGAAGTTGCGGAGGGTCAGGGCAGCGTTAGACGACACCTGGGGGCCGCTCTCCTCCTCGTAGACAACCAAGAGCTTGACCACGGCTAGGCTGATGGAGTTGTGGATGGTGGGGTGGCGGTAGAGGCGCGATGCCACCGCCATGATGGTCAGCAGGTAGGGCTTGAGTCCGGCACCGTGGAACTCGGCCATGGACTGATCGGCCACGATCATGATCTCCACGAAGCGAGGCGTGGACACGAAGCGCTTGGACCGCTGGTGGTGGGCTGGATGGAAAGAGAGAAGAATCGAGAGAGGTCAGACAAACTGGCCTAGAATCAGACTTTTAAGACAGTTCTCTTGTGAGAGCCTGGTTTCTCTGGTTTAAATTGATGAACTGTTAGTCTGTAAACAGTCTGATGAGAGATGAGAGACTTGAGGATGAAATGTCAAATTGCTTATGGCGAATATCTGAGTAGTCACAAGTGATTTTATTTTAGTTGTAACAAGTGATACTACAGGCCATCATGGTTTGTAAGGCTACAAATGTGTATTTTCTAGGGCAGATGAAGAGCGCCTGAGCACTAAGGAGATCGACCTCTCCAGATGTCTCTGGAGCTGCTCCAGCGGCTCTCATTGGGTGACTCAGCAGCCCCTTACTGAAAAACCACATGCATTTCACATGTGATTATTACATGTGTTAGTGTTCCAAAAACACGTTTTTACATGAGTTCATCTGTGAAATTTCACGTGGAATCGTTTTCTCTGTATGGGCGTCTCTTCCTAAGGACTACATTCACAAATTTACCTTCACTGCGTGGAAATTATGTGTGAGAGGGGGAGAAAAAAAAATCTGGGAAAATGTCTGACAGTGCTGACCTGCAACGTGCAGTACCAGGAGGCGGTGAGACTAGTTTCCACCAGCCACCGTCCCCGGCCCGTACCTCCCTCCCTCGGTCACTCCCCGCTCACTTCCTCCGAGCCTTACCCTCCCCCTTCTCCCCTTGCCTGCGTATACTGTCAAAGCTGAGCCCATTCCCCGTTAACCCTAGCTATGCACCGGTCAAAGTATCGGCTTATCCACCCTTACCTCAACATTTAAATATATAGCATTCGCTGTGTGTAATTATTAGAGGCTCAGATGTTTGCGTAAAAGTGGTATTTTACGCATCACTCTAAGACAGAAGATGAGGTAGTTTGGATAGACAAATCCTCTGGCTAAACTCTGCCCGTTCCAGGAATTGAAGCCCCAGGACACGGCTGGCACAGGAATTGGGCCAGAGTCCTTTTCGTTTGCCATACATGATGTAGACATACAACACAACTTGGCTTATTGTTTTTTCTTACTAAAAGATGTAGGCATATGAATATGATTGAAAGTCAGCATATTCCTAAAGGGACCCAAGTCAAAGGTTTTAGAAGTGTTAATGCATACCTGGGTGGTCTGAGTTAGTGGTTCCATGGTTTACTTTTGTCTCCTGATTCTCTGGCAACCTGTCCTCGTCCTCGTTGACCCCACACTTTGAGCTGCTCTCCTCTGCAAAAGATTCCCGACCTCTCCGGCGAATGAGGTGGAGGTCCCCATCAACAGACTGTGCATCAGTCGAATTATTGGGATAGATGAAGTACTCTTCACCTTGGAGGTAGAAGCCGCCCCGTAGTCCGTGGCACAGGTTGAGCGCAGCTGCGGAGTCCTCGTCCCCGTTCACCGTGCCCGAGAAGAAGCACTGAGTCTCGGCTGCGCTGCTGTCAGATTCCCGCTGCGCCTGCAACTCCGGGCTCCCCACCACATGGAACACAAACCCAGGCGCCAGGAAGGTCTGGTCCGGCTCTAGCTCCAAGACCACCCGTTTGCCAAATACGTCCAACCGGTAGACCCGCATCTCCGACTCCTTCTCTCGCTCCTCTACCGAAAGGGTCCGGCCCTGCTCGGCTTCCCTCTCCGGCCGAACCGGGTCGAGTCTGACCGGTATAACTGTACTTTCCTCCCATGTGCCGTGCGCCGCGCTCACGCACAGAGCGGTAATCAAACTGAACGAGACACAAACGAACCACTTCATATTCCGTGTCAAACCCTTCAAACTGAAAGATAAAATTATATTGAAGTGTCTGGCGGAAGCAAGTAAAATCCGTAAAAGACTCCACTAATAACTAAAAAATATCAGTCCAAGAACTAAAACACCTCCAGAAATTCTGTAAGTGTAAAAAAACTACAACGGAAACAAATCCAGTGCAAAACCCATTCAAAATAGTCTACAGCTCAGACTTCATATCTTGTTGCTTCAAGCTCGAGTCTTCTTATATTCTCTTGGTCGAAAAAAGCTCAGCAGTAGATAAATTCCAACTCTTCGGAACGTTGGTGATTCTTTCAGCCCTCTCTTGAATACTCAACAGCTGTTTGAGTTTCTATGTGACTTCGGCCGCAGGTTTTTTTCTACTGTGCCGTCTAGTTTCTGCTCTGATTTTGCATTAAAGACGGACAGACCCCGGCTCCCTATATATCCCCCTACTCGGGACCACCCCTTCCTGAAGCCCCTTTGATGTTCTAGAGACGAAATCTCGTGCGCAACAAAACGCAGACATAGAGACGTGCCATAATAATCAATCAATGTGGAGTGGGACGCGTTTGGCCTAGAACAATTTTTTTCCCCCTGCTCTGCTTGTAGGCGGGACTATAGCCCTCACTCCTCTCCCCATACCCCGTCCTCCCCCTAAATGTTCTCATCATTTACACTAAAAACTCTCATACTTTTCGCCCCTGCTACTTTTACGCTGTGCTCGTATAGCCTATACCCACACGATGAATGTAAATGATACTTCATGAAGGTGGCAGTGGTTATCTGTGGCAGTGGTGTGGTGTCTGTGAAACTGGAGATGTGGGGATAACAGGTCAGACATGGCAACCATCGCACCGGGCTCGATACCGGGAGCGAGGAGTCGTTTGCATAGCCTCAGTGCCAAGCGAGCTGTGCGCGGTGGCGGCCTGGCGTGTTTCCGTAGCTCTTCAGGGAGAGGGAGCGCAGAGGGGCCGGTGAGTTCTTAAGGTGGAATAGTGCCTTGGACGCATCACCTTCTCCACTCAACCCTCCGAGGCCAGGGCCCCTCTCCTTGGACGGACACCCCCTCCCCTCCACGCGTTCGTCTTCCCAGCTCCTCTTCTCAAACATATGGTGCAAACCGCATCACTTGTGTAAATCCAGTACTCTGGAACCTTTCCAAACGAATTATCGCTGGATTACTCGCCCCCTCCCAGTGACCGAGTAAATATTTGCAAAGTATTATATATCACGTTTGAATAATGATACATGACACACGAATAAAAATTCAAAACCCAGCCGTGTCTATGTATGGTAAGTCTATTTACATGTACATGTTAGTCTATTCACCCAGATGACAGGACAGACAAGTGGTACATACCGTACGGGAACAAAACGAGACGTCACAGATACAGTGCAGGAACACCAACAGCCAAGAGATAAAGATCAAGAGATAAGATGGATAAAGTGCCATACACGGTGGTCTCAGCCTCTTAGTGAACTGCGAGTTTGTTATGAGTATGGCCTGGCAAGTAGAGTATATGAGGGAAACGTTTATAATCAATTCACTAAATGCGTTTTTAACGCATTAGTTGGAGCCCATAATATGAATTGAATTTATAATTTCGAGGGGAGAATTGTAATGGGCCACCTTAAGCGCAACAGGTCGGGGAGAGAGAATAGTTGTAGTGACATAGTAGTCCAACAGATGTCAGACGTGGACCGTGGAAAAAGTAACAAAGGACCACCAAAGGCTCTACTACTGCCATAAATCCAATACATGGCACATGCTAGTCCCACCTAAGACTCATTTGGCTCAGCATTTGCATGTCACACATGTAAGGGGGGAAAAAAATGGTTGTATGGAAGATCATCATTTCTGTCTTTATCAACCCAGGTATGGAGGCATAAGGGATTCTAAATAAAAAAAGGGCCATAAAATGAACAAGGCCATGATACCAGCCTTAACTGTACACCTCTCTGTGGCATAGAGGGGCATTTAGTCCCAATTTGTGTTGAGAGGTCATTGATTGCCAAATCCAATATCTTTGAATGAATTCTGTATTATGAATGACATCTTGTCCTGTATGGCTCAGTTGGTAGAGCGTGGCACGGCAGGATTTTAAATTCCAGGCGCCACCCATACGAAAAATGTATGCATACATAACTGTAAGTCGCTTTGGATAAAACAGTCTGCTCAATGGCATATATTTCAATGGACCTGGCACCTCTGCTATCTCTAAATAACTTATTCTGAGGGCCAATGGTATTTTGGCAACACAAGTGAAGGAAATAGGTTGCTGTTGCTTTGTTTTTATTGGGTATTTCATTTAGGCACAGAAAAGGGTTTGCAAGGCGTAGTCATGTAGTATTATTGTGTTGGTGAAGATCATTTATTGGTGACAAAAGCCCTATAGCCTGCAGATGGCAGCACAACATCACATTTGACCTCAGTGTTCTCAGACTTCAGTACCACCGGACTGGAACTTCCATCAATTCATACACTCTACAGGCCACATAGGGACTTACAGTGTCTCCACAGCATTCTTACAAGTTCCTAGAAAGGAGCAATACACTAGAACATATCAATCTGGGATTGCTACATACATTTTACAACTTTTAAATGAGTGATCACTGAACCCCATATTGCCTCTGTAAAGGGAGCCAGGGCTATTATATAATGTCATATGCAGCTACACTCTGATTCTTGTACACATATCAGTTTCTTAAGGGAGTAACAGTTATTACGCTATCTTAGTGGACATGTCATAGGGAGAGATGGAGTCTACTATACCAGATTTAGCACACATATTCATTTATATGAGGGCGTGAAGGTTAATAAGTACACTCCATCCCCATTGGCTATAAAAAGGAGTGAATGTGACTACATTCTAGAGTGTGTGTGGGTGTGTGTAGGCGTGTGTGTGTGTGTCTAATGTGACGTCTGCACTTTGGCATATCACACTCCATCCGTCCCTTCTCATCATGGAGTAGTTCATACAGTATGCCCTATGCCCTTTTGATGTCTTTTTAAATAGCAACAGGGAAAACGCACGCCAGCACTGCACACACGCACACACTTCTACTGTCATCTGACCTGGGATTGTGGTAAAATGATCTATCATCATCGTCATCAATCTTGTAGTGAAAGACAACACCTTAGTAAATGCAGGTACAGGGGGAAGAAAAAGTATGTGAACCCTTTAGAATTACCTGGATTTCTGCATAAATTGGTCATAACATTTTATCTGATCTTCATCTAAGTCACAACAATAGACAAACACAGTCTGCTTAAACTAATAACACACAAACAATTCTAATTTTGTATGTCTTTATTGAACACACCGTGTAAACAATCACAGTGTAGGGTGGGAAAAGTATGTGAACACTTGGATTTAATAGCTGGTTGACCCTCCTTTGGCAGCAATAACCTCAACCAAACGTTTTCGTCAGGAAGAATTTTGGACCATTCATCTTTACAAAACTGCTTCAGTTCCACAATATTGTTGGGATGTCTGGTGTGAACTGCTCTCGAGGTCATGCCACAGCATCTCAATCGGGTTGAGGTCAGGACTGACTGGGTCACTCCAGAAGGCGTATTTTCTTCTGTTCAAGCCATTCTGTTGATGATTTAATTCTGTCCTTTGGGTCGTGGTCCTGTTGCATCACCTAACTTCTGTTGAGCTTCAATTGGCAGACAGATAGCCTTACATTCTCCTGCAAAATGCCTTGATAAACTTGGGAATTCATTTTTCCGTCGATGATAGCAAGCTGAGGCATCAAAGCAGCCCGTTGAGATGAGGTTTTGATGTTGGTGTGCTGTGCCTTTTTTTCTCCACACATAGTGTTGTGTGTTCCTTCCAAACAACTCAACTTTAGTTTAATCTGTCCACAGAATATTTTGCCAGAAGCGCCGTGGAACATCCAGGTGCTCTTTTGCGAACTTCAGAATGTTTTTTTTGGACAGCAGTGGCTTCTTCCGTGGTATCCTCCCGTGAACACCGTTCTTATTTAGTGTTTTACATATTGTAGACTCGTCAACAGAGATGTTAGAATCTTCCAGAGATTTCTGTAAATCTTTAGCTGAGACTCTAGGATTATTCTTAACTTCAATGAGCATTCTGCGCTGTGCTCTTGCAGTCATCTTTGCAGGACGGACACTCCTAGGGAGAATAGCAACAGTGCTGAAATTTATAGACAATTTGACTTACCATGGACTGACTTTTAGAGATACTTTTGTAACCCTTTCCAGCTTTATGCAAGGCAACAATTCTCAATCTTAGGTCTTCTGAGATCTCTTTTGTTCGAGGCATGGTTCACATCAGGCAATGCTTCTTGTGAATAGCAAACCAACATTTTGTGAGTGTTTTTTATAGGGCAGGGCAGCTCTAACCAAAATCTCCAATCTCGTCTCATTGATTCGACTCCAGGTTAGTTCTCTTGACTTCAATTAGCTTCTGGAGAAGTCATTAGACTAGGGGTTCACATACTTTTCCTAACCTACACTGTGAATGTTTAAATTATGTATTCAATATAGACAAGAAAAATACAATAATTTGTGTTATTAGTTTAAGCACACTGTGTTTGTCTAGTGTTGTGACTTAGATGAAGATCAGATCAAATTTATATCAAATTTATGCAGAAATCCAGGTAATTCCAAAGGGTTCACAGACCTTTTCTTGCCACTGTATATGCGGTCCAGCCATTGAATAAAGAGAAGGGAAGCGCAAGTGTATGGTCTTCCTTAAACTCCATGAGGAGAGGGTGACACTAAACAGCAGCCAACTAGGTTTTTATGTTGCCTTTCTTAACTGTGACTTATGCTGTGATTTATAATGGTTATACATTCATCACTTATCAGTTGTTTTCACTCTTCTTCATAAAGAGTGGAAATGGTCTTTGCGTTCTTCTCTCCTAGCTGTTATACTGTTGTAGATCGGCGTAGTCTGGCTGTCCGTCTCCATCGCGCTCTAAATTCCGATTCCCAAAATGTAGAACGCCATTCATTGTCAATAATGTTTTTTTAATGATTGAACTTGGGATTTTAAAATCAGTCCATGAAGGGACTGATCACCGTGCGTTCCATTTGACCTGAGTACATTGTCACGTGATCCAACAGGAGTAGTTCTGATCACATTGTGATGGGGCACAACTTTCACTGTAACCTCTGTATGCATGGTTGCATGACCATAGGCCATAATCTAACAAGATCTGGGAACAAGGCTTTAACCTCTTGTATGTAAGGTGAAAAGTCTGAATGAGAGCGAGAGAGAGGATACTTTGCTACTTTAGTTCAAGTCGCCCTTTCAAAAGAGGTCTTTCCGAGTAAAATCTAAAAAAAGTTCTGAATACATCCAATAAATGAATGAAACCGACACAGAGCTTTTAAATATATACATTTTATGTACATATATTCATGTAGATGACTAGAAAACACAATCTTCTTCATAATGAATTATTCTGCACAGCCATATTCTTAGTTAAATAGTAAATATGATACAACATTACCATAATAATAAATAAATTCATCACATGGTTTTTTCCACATACCAGTTGTACAAACAATAAATTACAAGTTCAGTGCTGTGTTTCTGCCGTTCAACGAAAGGGTCTTTTCCCATGGGAAGAGTCAAACAGTAATACATATACAGTATATTGGTGTGTGTGTGTGTGTGGTTTAATTTTCTTTACATATTTATGTGTGTGCAAAATGTATTCTGTACATATGTGATACTGGTGTTTCTATCTAAATGTGTATTGTAGTGTGCGAGTTAAAATGTGTGTATACATATGTGTGTATTATGCGTTAATGTGGGCCTAATACAGTGAAAATACTCTTAATTAAGTCATTTGGGGGTGTTGTGTATTCTTTATGTGAATGTGTGTCTGTGCCTGTGTATGACAAATAGTGAGTTGTGCCTATGTTGCAAGATCCCATATGTATCCAGTATATTGCATGTCTATCACCACCCTTCAAAAGGTGTGTGGTTTAGCATTACAAGCTCATGAGGGATAGAGGGATGACAGAGAATGGATGGTAGTGGATGTCAGAGTGAGAGAAAGACTGCGTGTGAGAAATGGATAGCTTAAACAAGAACGTGTCAATATGATGAATGAGAGATGGAGAGGGAGGGAGAGGGTGAGCGAGTGAGAGAGAGAGAGAGATGGAGAGAGAGAAAGAGCGAGTGAGCTGTAGAAGTGTATTTGGTCAGGTATGACTGGGTTAGTTTCCCTCTTGCTGTATTTGCGAGTATCCAGTGCACACATTGTCATACTAGCAAGAATTGCTTTTTTCCTAATCAGACAAACAGACAGAAAGACAGACAAACAGACGTGGAGAGCCAAATAAACAGTGACAAAATGGTAGCGACCCTCTAGCACCCGCATAGTGATACAAATGGAACTGAGGGTAAAAGTCCATTAAACGAGTTTAGGACACTGAGTATGACAAAAACACTATATGTTCACACTTGTATGTTCACAATATAGACAAACACACACACACCACACACACAAAGACAAACATTCAAATGTCAATCTTAGCCTCACACATTATGTAATCCTATATAATTACAACCTTTAACCTCCACAAAGGTCAGAGTTGAATGGTCACCATGGTCTCTTGGCCCAGTGTCACTCTATAGGGGTCACTGGGAATTGGCAGTTGGTAGTGCTGAGCGATTAGTGCTTTTTGAGGTCGGTTCGGTTTCGGTTTGATTATTCAAATCTAATCATGGTTTTCCATTTCAATCATTTTTGAAAACGTTAAATGCACTATGCATTATGTGGGTTGAATGCTGTAACAACACTGAATAAAACAAGGAATAATGGTAGTGACTGCCCATTACTGCTTATCACTTACTAACCATCATTTATTCACATTACTTAAAAAAAATATTTCAGTTGTGTATATTACATTTGTTTTCATTTGATGATTTAATTCCAAGGCATTTCTATAGAGCTGCTGCCTATGGGGTCTGACAAAATCAGTATTTTAGTAGTTCTTCAAAGTAAATAAGGCATACCTTTATGACTGCTGAACTGTCAACCACTTAGACTATGCATTTTCAGGTAGAGATACTCGGCAAAGTAACTGCTCTCTATTCCTCTCGAGCGCGCATTCTTCTGTACTAACCTGATGTAGCAGGAATAAAAGAAACACACAGACCGGACAAGGATGCACGCAATCTACTATGATCGTTGTAGTTAATTAACATGTTTTCTGCACTAAACTATTTAGAATATTGGACTGATGTAAACTGCAACTCCCAACTACCTCGCACAGTTAGGGCTTGATCTGATTTATTTCCAGAGAAACTGCCCAATGAGAGCATTGAGTTCACAGAAATAAAACATAACTACATGGAATCCAAATAATTGAAACAAAGTCTGTCAATTAGTTGTTTAAAAACCAAAATAATAAACAAAATGTAGGTTAATCGCTCAGCACTAGCTGTTGGGCACAACTCTGCCCTAATTCAGTCTATCACTGTATGTCCATTTTCTGACCTGGGATGTTTGCAGTGCGGTTCAACCCCATTTCTGAACTGTTTACAGTACGGATCGTTTGCTCTTGGTTGTGCCCCCAGCCTATTTCCTGGTCCGCAATCCAAACAGGAAGTTGGATAGACCAAACGTATGTGGAGAATTGGCCGTGGGGGGAGCAAGAAGAAAAAAGGGGACCCCGAAGGGAAGTGGAGAAAAAGTGCCCCGCAACAGACTAGTACGGAGGCCCATGGTCCGGAGGTGTGCAGTCACACAAGACAAAGAGACAAACCCATAGTAGCAAGAACATACAGAAAAGCAAACGCAAAACATGTCATTAACAGAGGAATACAAACAAAACCTTCAGATAGAGGAGGGATTTGACAAGTGGGTGGTTGTTGATTGGGCGGCTGCACTATTCGGAAGTGTCCACATGTATCCGTCGTATGTCTGTAGCTGTGCCAAGCAGGGCCTGGCATAGTAGGGCGGGGGGTAAGGAAGAGGAGGGGTTGACTGTCAATAGCCAGTGTCTCTGTCTGTGTGTACCTCCTACTTTCAGGGGAGTCTAGTATCTGGTCCTCTCAACACTTTTTCACTAGGCAATGTTTGAAGATGGAGGGGCGGTCACCCAGAGGGCAACCCTTGGCCAGCTTGGCCTGCGGGTCCTTGCACTGCACTGTGCGGCCCTGCCAGCCCGTGTCACAAGTCCTGGAGCAGATCATCCAGGGGCCAGTCACCCACTGGGGCCCAGAGGCCGCCGTCGATACCCCTGGGGCTGTAGAGAGAGCCAGGGCCGAAAACTGTGCCGATGTGGTTCTACTGCTTGATCTAGCAGAGGTGGTAGTAGTAGTAGTAGTGGTGGAGGTGTGCGGGCGAGGTGGCGGTGGTGGAGCCGAAACACGACGAGGCATGAAGAAGCTGTAGCGGATATCCAGGGGCCTCTTGGCGTCCGTGGCCAGAATCTGAACTGTAAGGGCCTCTCTGAGGGCCCCAGGGCCCATGCTGTGTAGCCACTCGTCCCGCTGGCTCCAGCCACTGTAGTTGAGCACCGAGCCGTTGAGGGGGATGACTGTCTCTGAGGTAGAGATCATAAACTTGCCGTTGAGAAGGTAGTCACCACTGGGACGACGCAGGGCCAGGTAGGCTGTGTAACGGGGCTGGTCCTTGGGCTTGTGCTGGCGGACCTTGATGTGGGTGGAGCCCGCTGGAATCTTCACGACGTCTGTGTAGCCCTTACTGCATGGGGGAGGGAGAGAGGGGAGAAAGCAGTTACATGACCAAAAGTATGTGGACACCTGCCTGTCAAACATCTCATTCCAAAATCATGGGCATTAATATGGAGTTGGTCTCCCCTTTGCTGCTATAACAGCCTCCACTCTTTTGTGAAAGCTTTCCACTAGATGTTGGAACATTGCTGCGTGATATTGCTTCCATTAAGTCACAAGAGCATTAGTGAGGTCGGGCACTGATGTTGGGCGATTAGGCCTGGCTTGCAATCGGCGTTCCAATTCATCCCAAAGGTGTTAGATGGGTTTGAGGTCAGGGCTCTTTGCAGGCCAGTCAAGTTCTTCCACACCAATCCCGACAAACCATTTCTGTATGGACCTCACTTTGCGCACGGGGAATTATCATGCTGAAACAGGAAAGGGCCTTCACCAAACTTGTTGGAAGCACAGAATTGTCTAGAATGTCATTGTATGCTGTAGTGTTAAGACTTCCATTCACTGGAACTAAGGGGCTTAGCCCGAACCATGAAAAACAGCCCCAGACCATGATTCTTCCTCCACCAAACTTTACAGTTGGCACTATGCATTGGGGCAGGTAGTGTTCTCCTGGCATCTGCCAAACCAAGATTTGTCCATCAGACTGCCAGATGGTGAAGCGTGATTCATCACTCTAGAGAACGCGTTTCCACTGCTCCAGAGTCCAATGGCAGCGAGCTTTACACCACTCCAGCCAACGCTTGACATTGCACATGGTGATCTTAGGCTTGTGTGCGGCTGCTCGGCCATAGAAACCCATTTCATGAAGCTCCCGACGAACAGTTCTTGTGCTGACGTTGCTTCCAGAGACAGTTTGGAACTCGGTGGTGAGTGTTGCAACCGAAGACAGACAATTTTTGCGTACTACGCACTTCAGCACTCGGCCGTCCCGTTCTGTGAGCTTGTGTGGACTACCACTTCGTGGCTGAGCTGTCGTTGCTCCTAGACGTTTCCACTTCACAATAACAGAACTTACAGTTGACCGGGGCAGCTCTAACAGGGGAGAAATTTGGCAAACTGACTTGTTGGAAAGGTGGCATCCTATGACAGTGCCACATTGAAAGTCACTGAACTCTTCAGTAAGGCCATTCTACAGCCAATGTTTGTCTATGGAGATTGCATGGCTGTGTGCTTGATTTGATACTTTTGTCAGCAACGGGTGTGGTTGAAATAGCAGAATCCAGTCATTTGAAGGGATGTATGTCTATCTTCACCATTATAAGGTGTGATTTAGAATTACAAACTCATGATGTATAGAGAGATGAGGGAGAAGGGTGGATGTTAGAAAGAGTGAAAGAGTGAGTGTGAGAAATTGATATCTTAAAGAAGAATGTGTCAATGTGTTGAATGAAAGATGGAGACGAAGACAATCTATAGACCATTCCTTCAAATGTACTCAAGATGTACAGATACGTGAAAATACAGCTTACTCGCACCCTTTCACTTTACAATCGAGTGCAACAGAGCAGCAGGTTCTGTTTTCATTTTTCAAAATAGTTTGAACGGCTATTTTTTCCATTTGGCACCTGCAACTACTACACGTGAGATAAATTACACAATAAACAAGAATCAGCCTCCAACCAAATATTTAGAATTTTTTATAATTAAGTGAAGACCATTTTTTGACTTTGAAGTGAAAAATCTCAATTTCAGTTTTGATTTGTCTTTTCTTGGTACTGTGCATCAGACAAATACACATGTAAACGCCAAATGTTTTTTCAATTTCAGTGTGTATATGTGTATGTGGGTTCCCTTACCTCTTCTTGGTGAAGTTGCCAATCACCCTGATGCAGCCAGTGCTGTCCCCTCCACAGATGCCACACTTGTCAAACTGCAGCTTGGAGCCAATGATGCCGTCACATCCGGTGCGCACACACTTGCCCTTCACACACACTGAGCTGCTGTACGGCCGACATTCTGTCCCGTCCACCACCTGGAGAAGGAGACATAAGGAGATATTATCATCTTTGTTGTTGTTGTAGTCTTCACCATCCTCAACATAGAGGCTATGCCTCGTAGGAGATTGTTGCTGATTACTGCCGAGGTGTGGTGGTCTCCCAGGCGCTTATAGCTGCAGAAGCATTACCCAGGTGGGTGCTACAGATTCGGTGGTAGATGTTCTGGCCTACCTACAAAGGAGAAGTAGCTGTGAACTTCAAAGACAGAGGTCCCTGATGAAGAGCTGACTGACTGCCTGACTGTCTGACTGTTATTTTTCCCTCGCTGGCTGTATGATGAACTATCGACGGCACCTGCACTCAACTCTACTTTACTGAACTGCATCATTATTTATCTGTGGAAGACCATCTCCCCGAAATATATATTTTTCAAGTGAATGTGAGATTCTGTATGAATAGCGGTATATAAACTAAATCTAATCATCATCATCATCCGTATTCTCACAGTCATCATGGGTATATTATCATGTACAGTGCCTTCAGAAAGTAGTCACACCGCTTGACTTTTTCAATTCTTTGTGTTACAGCCTGATCTACACACAATACCCCATAATGTCAAAGTGGAATTTTGTTTGTAGAAAATTTTAGAAATTAATAAAAAATAAAAGCTGAAATGTCTTGAGTCAATAAGTATTCAACCCCTTTTTTTATGGCATGCTTAAATAAGTTCAGGAGTAAACATTTGCTTAAAACACACAAGTTGCATGGACTCACTCTGTGTGCAATAATAGTGGTTAACATGATTTTTGAATGACTACCTCATCTCTGTACCCCACACATACAATTATCTGTTAAGGACCCTCAATCGAGTAATGAATTTCAAGCAAAAGAAAGGCACCGATTGGTAGATGTGTAACAAAACAAAAAAAAACAGATGTTGAATAGCCTTTTGAGCATGGTGAAGTTATTAATTACACTTTGGATGGTGTATCAATACACCCAGTCACTACAAACATACAGGCATCCTTCCTAACTCAGTTGTCCGGAGAGGAAGGATTTCACCATGCCTGTACATCAAGCATGTACAGAATAAAAAATATTCCAAAACATTCATCCTGTTTGTAACAAGGCACTTAAGTAAAACTGCAAAAAATGTGGCAAAGAAATGTACTTTTTGTCCTGAATACAAAGCGTTATGTATGGGGTAAATCCAACACAACACATCACTTAGTACCACTCTTCATATTTTCAAGCATGGTGGTGGCTGCATCATGTTATGGGTATGCTTGTAATCATTAAGGACTGGGGAGCTTTTGGGGGGATAAAAATAAACAGAATACAGCTAAGCACAGGCAAAATCCTAGAGGAAAACCTGGTTCAGTCTTCTTTCCAACAGACACTGGGAGACGAAGTCACAATTGAGCAGGACAATAACCTAAAACACAAGGTCAAATCTACACTGGAGTTGATTTCCAAGACAACATTGAATGTTCCTGTGCGGCCTACTGACAGAATAAGAAAAATTGGCAAATATTGTACAATTCAGGTGTGCAAAGCTCTTAGAGACTTACCCAAAAAGACTCACAGCTGTAAATGCGGCCAAAGGTGTTTCTAACATGTTTTGTCTCAAGGGGGTGAATACTTATCTAATCAAGATATATTAGTGTTTTTGTTTTATTGTTATATTTTATACATGCTCAAATTTTTCTTCCACTTTAACATTACTGACTATTTTGACTAAAAATTACAATTTAATCCATTTGAATCCCACTTTGTAACACAACAACATGTGGGAAAAGTCAAGGGGCGTGAATACTTTCTGAAGGCACTGTATATATCATTATCATGGGTATATCAATATCATCATCTTTATCATTATCATACTAGCAGAACGGACACTACAAGTCGTTCTAACCGAAGGTAGTGGACGAGTGGTAGTGGAAGACAGCACTCCAAAGTACTGTACCCTCACTCACACTCTTTCACTCCCCAGTGCCCTTCTCTTATTCACTCACCCTCTGTGAGAACACTACATAGTAGCCTGTGCCCTTGGCCCGGCAGGTCAGCTTGCACACATCTTTAGGTAGCACTCCTGCGAACTTGGGTACCCACTCCACAAAGGTCTTCACCCCCTTAGGGTCTGTCTGGGGGCCGTTCCGCACCTCACACTGCTCCTGGCGGAAACTCTTACCTAGAGGAGGAAAGTTCCACCACATGTTAGAGTGGGAACATTAGAATTTCAGACTGTGTGAGAGTGAGAGTGTGAGAGAGAGAGAGAGAGAGAGAGAGAGAAAGAGAGAGAGAGAGTGAGAGAGAGAGAAAGAGCGAGAGAGAGAGTCTGTGTATTTGCATGAGCAAATGTATACTTGTGTGTGCTTATGTGTGTCTATAGCACTATGTGATCACACGCATCAGCCAGTCAATCTGCAGTACTACACTCACTGGTTGAGGGGCACGGGGTGACACTGCAGGACTTGTAGATGGCTCTCTTGCCGGTGCAGTAGCGCCCATTGTTTCGGGGCGGTGGGTTGTTACACAGACGCTGGGCGAACTGCACCCCTCCACCACACGTCCTGGAACATGCCCCCCACGGACCCCACGAACTCCAACTACCATGGTTAGATGCCTTGGAGAGGAGAATGAGGAGAGGAGAGCGGGAAGATGAAAGAGAAAGAGGAGATAGGAGAGAGGGAGGCGATATGAAAGAGATTGAGAGAGAGATAGAGAGATAGAGAGAAGAGATCAGAGAAGGAGAGGGAGAGAGGAAGGGGAGAGATAAGAGAGTACTGTTAAAGTTGCCTAGTGAGCACGTTAAAAGTTGGATTGGCCGGCAGCCAAGCCACGTGTAAAATGTGTGTGTGTGTCTGTGTGTATTATTCATTTGTCTGTGCGTGTGTGATGCATGTGTTTATGTGTGTTTGATCAATTTGTGTATCTGCATGCACGTGATTGTCTGTGCAAGTGGAATACATTGCGAGGGGTGTGGGGCGGCATGATGATAGAAATGAAAGTAATGTTCAAAGGTGACCCAGTACATTAAGGCAAAGTTAAACTCTAGCAATGTCCTATGCTAGCTCACATGCTAGCCTACAACAAGTTGCCCCTAGATGCTGATCTTGGGTCATTTTAGCATTTTCCCAACTAATGGTTAAGGTTAGGATTGGGGGAGAGAAAGCTGATCTGAACTGTCTTGATTTTTTATGTATTGTCTCTATTCTTCTTTGTTTATTTGTTCTGTGTTTTTTTATTTTATATTTGTATTAATAGTTCCTCTTAATTACTGGGCCTACAAACATTATAGAGGCCACAGATGTTGATATCATTATTACATCATTTAGAATGTTGATATTTGCAATTCCAGAACTGTGATGACATCACAAAGATACATCTATCCTGATTTACCTCTATGACATGCCCATTTACCATGGCAACGGATGGTGTAAACATTCCAATGTTACGCCATCCAGGCACAAATCAGATTCCATTTATTTTTGGACTGCTACCAACACTATCTGCTACTAGCTGTAAACACCGGCGAAATATTGAACCTACTATTTAGCCTACTCTATTTCTATTTTATTGTACTCTATTTTTTGTACATTATATATTTCCTCATATTATTTGTTTTATTTGTTGCTTTGACTTTGTTGATTTCTTTCTTATTTCTATATATTGTTGGTATAGTATCTTGTATTGTTTTTGGTCTTGACGATGAAGGGGAGGTCACGGAGGCTGGCAGTCTCTAAAGTGAGTGTCAAGTTTCTGTATTTTACTTCATGTATTTTATGTACTTTGTGTATTTGACCGTTTATAAACATCCATGATATTATTAGACTAATGGTAACAAGTTCCTCATCATGGAAAGGTATAATGTTGTTTGTAGATCTGGGTTCAAATAGGCCTAGTATTTGAAATCTTCAAAGAAAATATATAACACTGAGTGTTTGCTTAAGCCTGTCTGAGGTGCCGGATGGGCAGGGTTCACACTTTTGGGAGTATTCCATTGGGTCCAATGCGCCAGGCATGCTCAATCATGCACAGATTTTAAACTCAGGTCTAGTTGTTAGATAGAATAAGAATGATTCATTCATTCTACAGGTTCTCTTCATTCTAATTCTGAATTATATCTTACTACAGCTATCAACCCATAGAATTAGAATGATTCATTCTATGGGTTCTATTCATTCTAATTCTATAACACTACAACTAACAACCTATATAACTACAATAATTCATTCTAATTCTATATTCTATCACACTACACTTCATTCTCTTGGTTTAATCTATGGGTTCTATTCATTCTAATTCTATAACACTACAACTAACAACCTATATAACTACAATAATTCATTCTAATTCTATATTCTATCACACTACACTTCATTCTCTTGGTTTATTCTATGGGTTCTACTCATTCTAAATCTATGGGTTGTTAGTTGCAGTGGGTTCAGACCTGGGTTCAGGACCTTGTGCTCGATTGAGCTTTCCTGGCTCAATAGACCAATAGAATAGTCCCAAAACGGTAAACCCAACCCATCTGGCACTCCAAGCAATATAGAGCAACACTCAAGGTATTTGAAAGATTTCAAATAGTATTTGAACTCAGGTCTGAGTGGGTCATCATGACCAGCGACTGACTGTTGGGCTGAGATAGGCTGTAAAATGAACATGTACTCTCTTACTGACTTACGGAGTGTCATTCTTACAGACTGTCCTTCAGCTCAAAGCCATGGAGGAGGATAAGAAGAGGGCGGAGTCCAACCAGAAGAAGGAGGAGGAGTTAAGGCGGATGGAGGAGGAGTTTAAGAGGAGGGAGGAGGTAATGGAGAAGAGGGAGGAGCAGGTGGAGAGGAAGGAGGTGGAGGTGGAGAAGAGGGAGCTGCAGGTGGAGAAGAAAGAGGAGCAGGTGTTGGTGGAAAGGAGGGAGGTAGCGGAGGAGAAAAAGGGGATGCTGGAGGAGAGGAAGAAGGTGGCGGAGGAGAGGAAGGAGGTGGCGGAGGAGAGGAAGGAGGTGGTGGAGGAGAGGAAGGAGGTGGAGGTGGCAAGGAGGGAAGTGGAGAAGAGGGAGATGCAGGTGGAGAAGATGGAGAAGACTGCAGGGAGAGAAGGGAAGATTCTGAGAAGAGAGAGGCGGCAGATCGTTCTGAAAAGCGAGTGGCTGATGGAAGAGAGGATGGCTGTCAGGGAGGAGAAGGAGAATGTTCAGAACTGGGCAGATGAAGTGAAGGTGAAGGTGGAGGAGGTGGAGGTGAAGGGAGAGGAGGTGGAGAGGGTGAGAGCGCAGCTGGCAAAAGAGAAAGAATTGACAGAGGGAAAGATAAGGAAGATGGAGAAGGAGAAGGAGAGGCTGAGGAAGGCGAGGAAAGAGGTGGAAAGAAACAGAGTGTGGATGGAGAGAGAGAGGATGGAAATTAATAGACTGGGGCAGGAGTCAATGTTGAAGAGATGGAGAGACGAGGACTCTCTGGCAAATCAAGCCAAACTCCTGGACATAAAGAACAGAGAGATAGAGAAGAGAGAAAAGGCCATTGCAGACAAGGAGTGGATGAGGAAGGAGTTGGAGAGGAGGAAGGAGGAGCGAGAGGCATTGGTGAATGAGAGACAGAGGCTGGTGAGTAGGATGGTCGAGAATGAAAGAGAGATGAAATCCTACAGGGGAAGTTGCTATGTAGCATTACGGTGAGGAGTAGAACATTGTATAGCCCTAACCCAACACATAACCAATAAACTAACAATGGATTGTAACCCCTCACCTTTGATCCTAGGATTAACCTAACCCCCTTATGTCTTGTTTTTATTTTGTTGCAGCTCTCAATGGGTCGTTGTACCCCCCTCCTCTTCACCTTTAGGCCCCCTAGGGGGACCCCCCTCCAGCAGGTGTGAAACCTCCTGTCCTCTCCTATGCTCTCCTCACCTATCCTCCCATCCCCTCCCCTCTCCTCCCATCCCCTCCCCTCTCCTCTTCCCATCCAAAATAAACATGCATATTTTCATTGAACATTTTGTTTGCGATTACTTTGAAATAGATTGTTGGTCTAGATAGATCTACTGTATATTGTAGTTAGATGTCTAGTAAGTTGGTCTAGATATACAATATAGACAGTGTTTGGGAATATATAGTTTACCAAGCCACCAAATACTGCACACTGGAATAAGTTAAGCTACCCTAAATCTACCCTTAATAAAAATATAGTTTACTTAACTCAAGTTACTAAATCTGAAATTGCAAGAACAGATCACTCTGGAGTCATACTTTAACAGGGTGTGTAATTTAGCCTATTAAACACAAAAACTATGTTTCAAGTGAGAATTAGGCAGGTCCGCTGCTGAAAAAAAAAAAAAAATCTTGCCAACAACCATATATTTTTTTAAGTAGAGTATATTTCCAGTAGTTAGCAACACCACTACATGGCAAAAAAAGTAATTAACTACTGAAAACACTAACAAGCTACTTTAAAGTGTGGTTAAATTACTAGTTGCACTACATGTAGTTCACTACTCCCCAACACTGAATATAGATGTCTAGTTGGTGTAGAACTATATTCTAGTTAGGTGACTATAGCCTGAAATATCATTTGTGTCAATAGCCACAAGTCAAAATATGAATAACCAAAACATATACAGTAGGCTTTGTATATTCTGTTGAGAGTGATTCTGGTGGGATGTCTCTTTTAATAACTCAAAAGTAAGTGACACTCTTACACTGTAACTCTAATAGAACAAACTTTTTTTTTTGTACGTAATGCTTCGACACAAAGACAACCGAAATGGTGGTGACGATTAAAGTATAGTGAGTTCTGTGACTGAAACAAAAGAGTTGAAAAGACTCAAACAGAAACAGCCTGTTAAGAGAACAGTCTGAGAGGAGGGTAAACACACAGGCACGCCCACATACAAAAGAAATATTCTTTCCCTCCATCTCCGACCTGCCAATAATACACACAGACACTCCTCTAGTAATCTTGTTTCGAATCCATTTCAATGGAATTAGAGTAATTGAGAGTTCTTTCCAACTCTCTCCTACCCTCCCTCTACCTCTACACGGAGTATACAAAACGTTAAGGACACCTTGTATATGTAAAGAAAATATTAAATCAAGAATAGTCTGATGAGTGACAATATTAGCCTACCACTATTATCACTTGTGAATGATGCCCAGCTTAAGGCAAGAAACAGTGCCTTCCTTTTATTTGCGACTTTTTAAAATCATAGTCACACACCTCATGTAGCCTAGACCATAGGCCTATATGTTTTGATAAGGTTTGTATCAAGACACTAAAGTGGCCAAATAACTTGTTAAAATGAAGCACATTAATCTGCTTTACAACGGGTGTAGAGCCTAACTTTTGTACTATGGGGGATAGTAGATTGACATAGGCTAGTGCTTTGCTGTTCATTAGGCATAATCATCTTGTTGGCTGACGAAAAGTAAATGTGGACAGGTCTTCCAATATCTTCAATATGCTCCTCGGAATTAGATAAGGATGTGTGCAGTTGCATCCTCGATGTGTCTGTCTTCACTTGTAGCCTGTGAGAAAGACACAATCACGTGACGGAGTGCCATGTAAGTAAGAGGTGCTTCGGCACGCAGCCGGGAGAAGGGAATTATGATTATTATATTCAGCCCAAGGGCACAATGGTCACTGGCCACAAAAGGCATTGACTTTTTTAGGGGGCATTACGGCCACACAAAAGGGATGCAGCTGGGAAATTCGGGGCACTATCAAGTGCTTGTTATATTGTGAATGAGAGACTGATGAAGTGTGTACAGCCTGCCCTAAAAAACAAAGCAGAGCTCATGCCTTTCATGCAACTTTTTTCAAATCATCATTAGAGTTGAATCATGAAGCCTTAGAATGTATTAAAAATCAAAACATATAGCCCAACATTTGTATCACAACTAAAGTTACATTAATAACTCTAAATTTAGCATATAGGAGTACCCGTTTCTTTGTTAACCACTCAACACAGAATAGCCGCATGTGCGCACTCCCTCAAATCTTTCGGGGGAGAAATATAATTTATATTTTATTCAGGTATTTTCAATTCTATTCTTCATACTATAAAAAGATATAAAATAATGCCACGGAATTCTAAGCAAATCTTGTCTACTAAATGAACTAGTGTAGCCCACAGCCATATGGCATAGACAGATCAGGGCCTAACATAAGGACAACTCAGAGTATGCTATTCTGTTCTTCTGAAATAGAAAACATTTTCTTCAAATCATGTTTCTTTAGACCTGTCTAAAATAAATAATGGATTTATTGTGATGGTGTAGGCTATATTACATGGATTTATTATACTTAAAATGTAGATGTTCCAAAGGTCTGCATCAGTGGCTTTTAGGCTGTGTGTGGAAGCTAGGAGATGCTAAATGTGGTAATTAACGGTCAATTACCATGAGACCGGCAGTTATTTGCTTGACAATTACCGGCTGACAAAATTTCATGACCACCACAGCCCTATGTCTGGCCAATACTAACATACCCCGTTCAAAGGCACTTAAATCTTTCGTCTTGCCCATTCACCCTCTGAATGACACATGTACACAATCCATGTCTCAATTGTCTCAAGGCTTAAAAATCCTCCTTTAACCTGTATCCTACTCTTCATCTACACTGATTGAAGTGGATTTAACAAGTGACATCAATAAGGGATCATAGCTTTCAACTGGATTCACCTGGTCAATCTATGTAATTGAAAGAGCAGGTGTCCTTAATGTTTTGTACACTCAGTATATATCTCCTGTGGCCCTTGTCCACACCTTCACCCAACTCCATCCCTGCCTCCCATTCTCTCTGTCCCTCTCTCTACACTCCCTCCCTCATTCCTTCTCTCCTTGTTTTATAGTGTCTCTCATTGCTGTTGTTGGCACTCTCACCCTACTCACCCTACTCCACAGTCCACCCGCCCCCCTCTACTACCTCTCTCCCACCATTCCTCTCACCAAGTAGTATAATTTGAGAGACTTTTCTATGTTGTCACCCTATTGGGCAGGAGGTAGCCTAGTGGTTATAGCGTTGGGTGAGTAATCGAAAGGTCGCTGGTTTGAGTACCTGAGCCGACAAAGTGAAAATCTGTCGATGTGCCCTTGAGCAAGCTACTTAACCCTAATGTGCTCCAGGGGTGCAGTACTACTATGGCTGAACACATTTCACTGCACCTATCCTGTGTTTGTGACAACACATTTTATTAATATTTATTGCATTGAGCCTCCCATTCCCTCTCTCAACACTCTTCCTCACCTTCCCATCCCCTCCTTTCCTCCCTCCTTCCCTCACTAGAGAATACATAATAATAATAATAAAGTAGCACTCTGTTCTTTCACTACCTTCCACTCTGTCTATGCTGTCAGCCTATTGCGTTGTTGCTTCCCCTCCCTCCCTCCCCTCCCTCCCTCCCTCCCTCCCTCCCTCCCTCCCCTCCCTCCCTCCGCCCTTTCCTTACCGAGTAGTGTCTCTTGCGGGTCTTGTCCACACACTTGCCCTGGAGGCAGATGCGACCCTTGCCACACGGCGTGCCCTCCACGGCGGGCAGCTTCTTGGTCAGGCACACCATCTGCCCCTGGCGTATCACTGCGCACCACAGGCGGGCGCACACGTCCATGCCTGGGCAGACCGTGTACTCAGGTCCAAACGCCAGGCGGCATTGGCGCACAGCGTCGTAGCTCTGGCCGGGCAGCTCCTCTGAGCCGAGCAGGGGCTGGCGAGGGGGGTCCAGGAGACACTCGGCTGTAGAGGGGTAGAGGGGTGGACATGGTCCAATGCCAAAGGCTGTTTGTCTGTCTGGTTTGTCAATCCTCCGATCATTCTAATCTGCCACTCGATAGGTGTGAAGGGACATTGGATTAAATTTATCAAAGACAACAGCACATTAACTATGTACAGTAGGTGAGCCCAACCCTCATTATTTAACCAAGTAAGTCATTGAGGTATTCTCCTGACTTTTACAATAAAGACTTGGTTACCTCCCTTACCGTTAGTTCAGGGCTAGTCAACTCCTCTCCGCTCTCCTCTTCTCATCCCCCTCTATCCTATCCTGACATTCTTCCCTGCTCTCCTCCCCTCATCCCCCTCTTCATTTCTTACCATTGCCATCGTCAAAGAAGTCAGTGATGGTAGCTGAGGTGCAGCGGCTCCAGGGTTTGGAGGCGTCGATGGAGGTCAGGATGGACGACATGAGACGCTTGTCCGCGCTGGCGCCAAAACGCTCTTCACAGAACTTGGAGTCGTCGTGGGACAGGCCCAGCAAGTGACCTTTGGTTCACAGACAGAAAGACGGACAGGCAGACAGAAATACAAATCATTTTTGGGGGGTGTTACACACTGAGCATTGTGTTCTTGAGAGTGTATATTTTGTATTTATGAAGAATCCCCATGAGCTGCTGCCAAGGCAGTAGCTACTCTTCCTGGAGTCCAAAAAGAAATAGAACAGTACAACACATTATTACACCACTACTCTACCACTACATATCTACAATACAAAACGTATAATACCACAATACAACAATATTACAACATTACAATGTACGCGTGTTAGCCCGTGTCTGCATTATGCGTGTGTGTCTCTGTTTGTGTCTCTTCAGTCAGCTTCGTTCCATAACCTGTAGTTGTATCTATTTTAAATCTGATTTTACTGCTTGCTTGAGTTACTTGATCTGGAATAGAGTTCCATGTAGTCATGGGTGGTATGTAGTACTGTGCGTTTTCCAGAGTCTGCTCTGGATTTGGGGACTATGAAGAGACCTCAGGTGACAGTGATAGCAATAGAGTTTGTATGTGTGTTTGCATGTGCTTACGTACATAAAACGAATGTGTGAGAATGTGAGTGTGTATGCATGTATTGGCAGGTAATTGAGTGTGTGTGTGTGTATGTTTGTAGGCAGGTGTGTGAACGGTGCCAACCTATCTCGTGTGCCACGGTGAAGGCAGCATGGAGTCCGTCGTCCTCTATGACGGCACAGCTCCTCTCTGGTGAACAGATGGTGCCAACGTCGGCCATGCCCAGTGTGTCACACGAGTGGTGCCCACACAGGTCCTATACAGGGGGCCCAAGCAAATGGGTTGGTGGAAAGGGTGAAATGACATAAAAAAAATACCTGCCTGCACTTTATAAATATTGCTTTACTTTGTCCATAGGGCACACACATATACTGTAGGAATCACACATACACACCAAAACACAGACAATGCAAGGACAAGCCGGATAGATTACAGATGAGAAATGAGAGATCAGATGTCAATAGACCTTATTTGACCCATACTTTGTTGATGCTATTGAGTTCTCTATTTCTGCTCTTTCTTTCCTCTGTTCTCTTTCTCTCTCCAATCCCTGTTTTCTCTCTCTCTCTCTCTCTCTCTCTCATCCCTGTTTTCTCTCTCTCTCTCTCTCTCATCCCTGTTTTCTCTCTCTCTCTCTCTCTCTCTCTCTCATCCCTGTTTTCTCTCTCTCTCTCTCTCTCTCTCTCTCTCATCCCTGTTTTCTCTCTCTCTCTCTCTCTCTCTCATCCCTGTTTTCTCTCTCTCTCTCTCTCTCTCTTCTCTCTCTCTCTCTCTCTCTCTCTCTCTCTCTCTCTCTCTCTCTCTCTCTCTCTCTCTCTCTCTCTCTCATCCCTGTTCTCTCTCTCTCTCTCTCTCTCATCCCTGTTCTCTCTCTCTCTCTCTCTCTCATCCCTGTTCTCTCTCTCTCTCTCTCTCTCATCCCTGTTTTCTCTCTCTCTCTCTCTCTCTCTCTCTCTCTCTCTCTCTCTCTCTCTCTCTCTCTCTCTCTCTCTCTCTCTCTCATCCCTGTTTTCTCTCTCTCTCTCTCTCTCATCCCTGTTTTCTCTCTCTCTCTCTCTCTCTCTCTCTCTCTCTCTCTCTCTCTCTCTCTCTCTCTCTCTCTCTCTCTCTCTCTCTCTCTCTCTCTCTCTCTCTCTCTCTCTCTCTCTCTCTCTCTCTCTCTCTCTCTCTCTCTCTCTCTCTCTCTCTCTCTGTGTGTGTGTGTGTGTGTGTGATAGGGCACTGTGTATTGACCAGTGTTCCAGCTCCCACACAGATCTATACAGATGATGCCCAGAGGGCTTGAAGCTACTCTGCTGTGTAGAGGAATCAATCAGTCAACCAAACACTGTGTCCCTATGCCATCGACTGTCTCGTTCTCCGAAACACACACACGGAGACACAAGCATGCATGCACACACAAACACACACACTCTCACAGTATACATACAGTGTGTACATTACTAACTGTAAAAGTGCACGCGTCATCTATGAATGAGATAAGGGCACATACACACACACTCCTCTCCACTCCACCCACCACCCCAGGCTCCCCTCCCACACACACCCTGGGGACAAGATGAATTCCCTGTTAAGTGATGTTGACAGGCCCACTGTGCCGTGTGTGAGAGACTCTCTGGGGTGTGTATTTACTCGTCTCGGATGAAACACTTTAGGAACAAACCCGTCTATGTTCTGGGCTCTCCAACACATGACCAACAGGGGGGAACGCCTCCTAGACTTACTCTAGACACAAACTCTGGCAATGTCCGAAATGACACCTTATTCCCTACATAGTGCACTACTTTTGACCAGGGTCCATAGGGCCATCAGTGCCATTTCGGCCGTAGCCCTAGTGTGGTACCCTATTTATCCTAATCCCTATATAGTGAACTGCTTAGGGCTCTGGTAAAAAGTAATGCACTATGTAGGGAATAGGGTGACATTTTGGACACACTTTTTAGACAGAGACTCTTCAAAAAGAAAGTCCCCTACATACTAAAGGAGAGATAAAAACTAAGTCAAATACAGTCCAGTCTGATTCCATTCCACTAAATGCGTTGTGTTTGTCATTGTTCAGATGTTGCCCACTGATGTGTGTGTAGATGGAGAGAATAGACATGACATGTTTTGAACTCCTTGTTGTCGCTATCAGATGAACTTGCCAATCGGGAGGGACATTGAAGAAAGGGTTCATCTCCCTAGCCAATCGGGAGGGACATTGTAGAAACCAACATGTTCACCATAGATGTGTTGGTTTTCCTATTTCTTACTTACTAGCTGTCCCTGTCTCTCTTTCTCTCTCACTTTCACTCTCTTTTGTTCACTTGAACGTGTTGTCCCTAACTCTCTCTGCCTCCCACTGCCCTTACACTCTGTCCCTGTCTCTCTCATGTCCCCTCTGTGTCTCTCTCACTTTCACTCTCTGTCTGTCTCTCTTTTTTCTCCTCTCCCTCCCGCTCTCCAGTGTGTTTCCAGCTTGGTATTTTCCTTTTATCCCAAGGGGCTTTCACAGACATATGAGAGGGTGAGCGAGAGAGAGAAAGAGGGCGGGTGAGAAAGAGGGAGCAAGAGAAATACAGTTATGGAATCAGACACCTGGGGAAAGGGATGGGAGGATGGAGGAAATGAAAAGAGAGGAGGAAAGAATGGAGGGAATGGGCCGTTATGGAAACGTTGAGAAAAACAACCTCAGCGCCGGTGGTAAGGTATTTAGGTCAGTAGACGATCATATAAGAAGACTGAGTGTGTGTGTGTGTCTGTGTGTGAGAAAGAGAGCCAGGGTGTGTGTGTGTGTGTGTTTGCGTGTACATGTACATGTGTACGTGTGTTTGTGTGTGAGTCTCGGGTCAACCGGGGAACACACCCTAGCTGCGTTGGAAAAACACACTGCCACTCTGAGTAAAGGAGAGCGTCAATCACAGACACGCACACACTGTCACTATGTGGCATTAGCGCGCATGCACACACACACACCCAAACACCGCTAATACTGTATCGTGGAGAGAATCCAGAGAGTCTAACCACAACACCTTGTCACTCAAAAATCAGTGTCAACAATGTAAGTGTCAACGAACCGTGAAATGAATGGCCTGCCAATCATCGGTGAGAGTGACATTAGCCTATTAAATGGCAATCGTACTAGGCTAGAGCCCACCCCTAAAAGTTTTCCTGGTCAGGCCCTGACAAAACTCCTGGCCCAGTGACCTATTTCACACATCTAAGAGGCTACCTTCATCCAATAACCTGGTAGTATCCTTCATATTCAACCACATCAGCTTATCAGAGAGACTGTGATCGTCATTCCAGAGGTAGGATTTAAAAAGGTTTAATCCTAGAGCAGCAATTCTACTCTGAGCTGCTTGGTGAATATCATCCCAGACCTTAACTGCTAGCTGATCATTTCAGTTCATGGCGTTGTTTTGTCTACTAAACGAATCAGACAGCAACAGACAGACCCCCTTCCAAAACGTCCATACTCTATCATTCCAACTCCAGTGCACATGTGCACATTCTATTGTGTGCCGTGTACAACTGAGTATGTACGCACATGTATTATTTGACTTGAACAGAGTATGTCGTATGTGCCCTCCTGTCGCTTCTTCTCCTCGCTCATGTTTGTTGTGTGAGTGTGTGTTTACAGTATGTGTGCGTGCGTGTCTGCTTACAGTGTGTGTGTGCTTTTCGATTGTGTGTGTGTACGGTGTGTGTCTGCTTAAAGAGTGTGTGTGTGTGTGTATGCATGTGTGCGAACATGCGCGCATGTGTTTAAGGTGTGTGTTTCCCGGTCCTCTCCTCCCATAGGTAGGCCTAATATCTCCTCTATTTGTTATAAGACTGGGGTATTTCACAGGTCCTATATTTCATGCCTATATAAACTCTGCCATTCAACTTTCGACCCATCACTCAGTCCACGTGACTGGTAAGGAACATCTTGTTACATGCCATAGCTGCCTAGTAAGAGTGTGTGATAGGCTATTCTGCCTCACAGATTATGAATTCACTTTTCAGACCCGGCAACTGCATAAGGTGATTGTGTGTTTTGTGTCTAAAAGTGACAATGACCGAGGTGTTATTGGTTTGAGCAAAGCCACTGGGCTGCGCACCACTGGGGTGACATGTCTGTTTGTCTGGTGAGACTAACAGGGACATCTGCAGGGTACTGTACTTTAACATAGAGACAACAATAATTGAACTTCTCATTATGAAAAAGAGGGACGGATCTGATCCTAGATCAGTAGTCCTACTTTGGGACGTTTGGCGAATACGTGCCCTTAACCTTCAACAGATACGGAGACCTAGTTTAACGTTTCTGCGCTTTCATTGCTCTCTGCAGTCACACTCTCTCGTTCTCAGAGTCCTCGCTCCGTCCCCCCCTCTCTCCCCGTCTCTTTCTCAGAGTAAACACACGCTCTTTGCTCCCTCTCTCTTTATGTCCTCTATCACTCTACCCCCCTCTATCTTTCTGTCTCTACCTCTCTCTCTGGCAACAAGAAAACCTTAAACACGTATGTCCTAGTGCATGAGAGAACGATCAAAGTAAGAGACTACAATGAACATGATCAACTCGAGGATGTAATATTTATGGTGAATATTTCCATGCTGCATATTCATGTAATTAATGATGTTTTCTTGGCTATTTCAAGTTGATTATTTCTGGGCTCTTTCTGTCAGGGTTCCTTAACTGGCGGCCCACGGGACAATTTATTCGGCCTCCCAAGTTTTCTGAGCAAAAAACTTGTTTGTTTTTAAATTACTTTTGTTATTGTATTCTCACACATAATAGAGAGATATATGTGATCGTTTACAAACGTAAGCAAGGTTTGAAATGATTATGTTTTAGTCAAATATTATATCTGTTTGGGCTTCTGGCGGTTAATTTGCAGTCTACAAATGATTTGTAATTATGTCCCGGCCCCCTGAACATCCGCTCCAGAAGAAAATAGGCCCGCGGCTGAAGCTAGTCGATGATCCCTGCTCTAGGTTCTGTCAGTAGAGAGCTCTTCTCCTCACAGTGAGGCTTTGTTTAATGTCCCGGTCCCTGGCGAGAGCAGTCATGCGTCCGGTCACACTGTGACGTAACACCTAATAATCACACACAGGCACGCACATACACAAGCGCATGCACGCACTCACAACTGCACACACATACAAATAACAAATGCATACACACACTGAGTCCCCTCAATGTGTCTCTTGTTCTGTCGCGGTGCGGCATGCACAGAGCCCGGTGACACTGGCACAAGGGTCTGCTCACTCAGGACACGGGGGTGTTGGGACCGGAGTAATTGGACCCATGCATGAATAACCCCATGTTCCAATAAACTCCCCCCCTCTACATCGCCAAAGAATGGATGGGTCTCGTCTCTGACTGTGAGAATGCAGTCTGCTGAGGGATTTGACTTCCACTTAATGAGTGTGACTCACCCAAGCTACGACATTAACTTCTTTGATGACAAGCTACAGCAATAAGAGACAAATGAATGGAAGGGTTGCGTTTTAAAGATACAGTGATCTGACACTACAGCCAATCATGGAATCAGAGTTCAAATCCTATCGGCTGAGGGGGTTCACTGACCTTTGACCTTTTGATAAGTCATGACCCACTCCAAACACCTTTCAGGTGTTATCATGTTGCTATGCTATGGAGTTGTTACCGTTGTTATGACCGGTCACTTGCCCCTGGGTAGTGCCAGCGCCAGGTATCTCCGTGCCCATTTTGCCAGCCACTGTGCCAACCACGCCACCCTACCCCCTGCAGGTGACACAGAGGGAATGCACTGCCAAGTGGGTGGGAAGTCCATGTCCATGCAGGTGGTGGTGGTAATAGTTGGCACACAGTTGCTCTGCCAACCTACCAAGCCCAGGTATGCTCACGTGGCACTGCCAACAGGATCCACCCGGGCGCCGGGGCCCAAAAAAAGTTACCTCGGTATTCCCTGGTATTGGGAGCCGTCTCCAGCACAAAAAAAACCTTGCATGACTTAGTTACACGCAGCCCAATCCTGAGGCAAGAATGATACCTGACACCTCAACCACAGCCGACGGACCAAGAAACCCCACCAGAGGGATGAAAAATGCAGAGATGTTAGTGGGATTGAGATGCGTGTGTGTGTTAAACGCAGGCAGATCACTCAAGATTGACTTAGAAATTGGAGGGCTGTCCATGTCCTGAGGACATCCGGAAATACCTTCACAACTGGCCACTAGGGGCAACATCATAATCCCATGATTTGGATCCGTAGGTCATATATTCAATCCCTGTGGTAGACACTAATGTTTTAATGTTTTATTTAATTTACTTTTAACCCTTAACCATTCAGAATAAAGGCCTAAACTTTATGTTGTAACCCTATCGAAAACCTTAACCCTTAACTTCAAATGTAATGTTTGCAGAAATGAAAAGATGCTGAGCAGGAGGAGTCAACACTGTGTGACAAAAACAATTCGAAATTTGACATTTGGAGCAACTTCGAAATGTGATGTTTGGAGAAATGTGAATATAGGTCAGAATCTGAAGTCAATTTGGCAAAACCATGAGATCTTGTATAAACGAGTGTGGTCTTGGTCAATGTAGGCTATTGGTTTTCAGAGGGGTAACATAAAATGTCGAGAAGATGGCGCCGCAGAAGATGGCTGACGTTTTACATTCTCCTAACCGATTATGTTTTTATGTTTGTTTTTTTGTGTTGTTTGTAACTTGTTTTTTTAAACTTATTTTGTACATAATGTTGCTGCAACCGTCTCATATGATCGAAAATAACTTCTGGACATCAGAACAGCAATTACTCACCACAAACTTTTTTTTCCCTTTAACGAGTCCGACGAGCCTGACGTGAGGTTGGGCTGCCTTCTGAGAATTCGTAGGTGATCGAATAAACACCCCCCTGCCTTCCGTTCTACTAGCTAAAGTGCAATCATTGGAAAATAAAATCGACAACCTACAAGGAAGATTAAACTCCCAACGGGACATTAAAAACTGTAATATCTTATGCTTCACGGAGTCGTGGCTGAACGACGACATTATAGAAAGTTCTTTGTTTCTGGACATTTGGAGCCTGTAATCGAAACCCACAAATGCTGATGCTCCAGATACTCAACTAGTCTAAAGAAGGACAGTTTTATTGCTTCTTTAACAGAACCACAGTTTTCAGCTGTGCTAACATAATTGCAAAATGGATTTCTAATGATCAATTAGCCTTTTAAAATGATAAACTTGGATTAGCTAACACAACGTGCCATTGGAACACAGGAGTGATGGTTGCTGATAATGGGCCTCTGTACGCCTATGTAGATATTCCATAAAAAAAATCTGCCATTTCCAGCTACAATAGTCATTTACAACATTAACAATGTCTGCAATGTATTTCTGATCAATTTGATGTTATTTGAATGGGCAAAAAAATGTGTTTTTCTTTAAAAAACAAGGACATTTCTAAGTGACCCCAAACTTTTGAATGGTAGTGTATGTGTTTGCTTTTTTGACAGTCCCAGCTCTGCTCAGAGAAAAAAAATGTAGGAGGAAAAAAGAAAAAGAAAACTGGAAGGAAAAAATGAAGGGAACATTTTTTTACGGCTGAAGGCTGGCTGCGGTTTCTGGTTGAGAGTAACATTCTGAACTCTAACCAGCAGCTGATTTCAACTACATCCCTTCAACCGTGGAAGAATGTGCGTGCGCAGCGTGTGCGATAGATCACACGGGCTCGAGACGTTGGTTGTCAGGGGACTGGGAGAGTCAGACAGAAGAGGCTGCCCATAAAAACACAAGCGGAGGAAACGCTCTTTTTTAGGGTTGATATAAGACACGCGCGAGAGCCCACACAGAGGAGGGAGGCTGTGCAAGACAGACAGAGAGAAATATAGAGAGAGTGACGCACAATCACTCAAATTGGAAACACTAAACCGAAGCAGATTTCTGCTTGATAACAACAATGTAATAAACATATTTAAGGCCAAATGACTCCCCCGAATAACAGGTACGAGCACAGAACCGGTCTGTCACGCAAGCAGTTCCATAACAACAACAAACACTGACGTCATGCTTGGCGTAACATCTCAGTGTAAAATGCGCTCTAGTCCAGTGAGTGGGAAGGGATGGACCTGGCGCGCAGTGGTATGTGTTTTGTCCGCCAGGTGATGGGGGTGGGGGGGTGAGAGTCGGACTCTGTGGTTTTGTTTATTTGTTTACCTGCCTGGTGAAGAGGATGGCGGCGTCGTGGTGGTGCTGGTTGTCGTCGTCCAGTGGGTTCTGCTGGTTCTGCCACTTGCAGAAGCTCTTGAGGGTGGTGGCTGCGTTCTTGGACACCTCCAGCCCCTTCTCCTTCTCCGTGACCATGGTCACCTTCACAACGGACAGACGGATGGGGTTCTCGATGCTGGCATGGCCGTACAACTTGGAAGCGATGGAGGCCAGCGTGAGCAGGTAGTGGTGCAGGTCCTTGCCATACTTCTTGGACATGGACTCATCTGCGACCAGCAGGAGCTCCACGTGCCTAGCGCGCGAAACCGACCTCTTGCGCCGACTTCCCAGTGAGGGTGGAGAGGCAGGTTTGGACAACTGTGTCCACAATCCTCTGCCATGCGCTCTGCTGCGCTCCTCGCCCCTGTCAAGGGTGACACCATGCCGGTCGCGTTTCCCGTTCCCTCGACCCTTACGCCGGTGTTTCCTCGATGCATCCATGCGCCCGCGCCCTTCCTTGGTCCCACAGCTCTCGCTCACAGGCATGGCTTCGAAGCTGAAGCTCTCCCGCGTGAAGTAGTGGAGCGCGCTCTCCGCATCCTTGTCATCCAGCGAACGCATGTCGTTATCGTGTCCCTTGGTTCGGATGAGAAGTGTGATTGTGTAGCGTGCGTGTTTCAAAGCAAAAAAACCCTGTAGACCCCCACCACAGACGCTGAACACCGCCAGGGACTCGGGGTTGGAGTCCACGGTTCCCCGGTAAACACACTCCCGGTGCAGAGGCGCGGCGTCTTCTCCCGCCCCCATCAGGGCCATCACATATTTCGGACTGAAGTGATGTGACAAAATTGACTCATCCCTCTCCATATCTAACTGAAACCTTCTCCCATCCATGTAGAGTAGGTAACCAACCTTCCCACCCCCATGGTAAATCCGATCGACGGTCCGCACAACACCCTCTTGTGCAGGTGGATCGAAAGCCCTGAAAGTGGTGAGACCGGCGGCGAGCACGGCATCGCAGCCAGTATGCAACTCCACGATGCACAGCAAAAGAATGCGAAACACCAACATGACTCCAGCAAAAGCACAAAAGACACGGGTCATCTTTACCCCAAAACAAGCAGTGCACGGCGAAACATTTATATTCCAACTAAAACAGTAATGGAAACGAAGAACAAACCATTTTCAGAACAAGTCCCGTTTGAATGCGCATGATCTCGATATCCAGAATTGCAATGAAAAGTGTAAAAACGCAGAAAAATGAAGGCATCGGAGCAAATGGAAGAAAATAGCGAAGATGAAAGAAAAGAGCAGCGGAGAACACGGCTTGAGGACCGAGCTGAACTTGGAGAACAAAACACAAAAGTTTCCTCTTAATAGAGGAGAGCGAAAAAGTCCTGCCCCTTTGCACTCACTCACTCGCCACTCCACCCCCCTCGTCTCTCTCCCTGCTGCGTTCTCGTGTCTGCCGAAATCAAAGCAAAGTCAAGTGCTGGAGGCTTCCGAGTCTGCCGCCCCACCCAACTCCACTTTTTGGTCCTATCCCCGGCGCCGAGACGCAAACAGGAGAGTAAAGGAGGACTAGAACAATGCATTTTTCAATAAAGTCACCCATATATTCAGCATTCCCACTAGTTGGGACAGAAAGAGCGTGGCAGTCTGCCTGTGCGCGTTAAGCGCGCGAGCGTGTGTGTAGTCTAAATATGAGCGCGCGCAAGGGTTCAATTCGAAGGGGTCATCCCTCAAAATATTCTTCCTTTGTGAGATAAAAAAAAAAAGACACTCGTGTTTTGGAAGGAGATATAACAAAACGCGGCGTCATTTACTGTCACGTGGAGTGCTATGTCATCTGCAGTCACTCTTATGGACTGTTATGGAAAACCAGCGCTGTGCTACAACGCTCCAGCTACCCCAGTCGCCCGCGGGTTTAGCCTACTCTACAGAATCACGGCTATTGTGTGATGGGAGCCGGGGCATTCACTCTGGTGATGTGTGGCTCTATTGGAGCTCATTTCACTCAAGCGTGACATCATCACTACTAGCAGCCACACAATGTCAACAATAACAACAACACCAGCCACCAACACAACTCATAAGCTTCCGCTCTTGTTATAGTTAAATCTAGTTTTTAATATAATTTTTATAGTAGGACAAATAGAAAACAGCACTCTTTATCTCAGCATTCGAATGGGTGTATTTAACGCTTGTCTGTTATTTTTAAACTTCCTAAGTGTGGCTCTTTCAATAATTGAAGGGGCAACTGTAACAGTGGGCTGGAGAGTGTCTGAAGTCTTAATTGTACATATGTAGAGATGGATAATTTATGGCATTTTCAGAATAGAAGTTCTCACAGTTCAATTGTCTCAAAAAGCGTGTGTGGTATGTCCTATATTCACAGTGCTGAGAACACGTCTTTCTCTTTGTGTGCGGGAGGAATTTCTTCAGCATCCTGATGTTGAATAGTCGCTGTCGTGTCTTCTTCACCACGGTGTCCATGTGGCTTGACCATTTCCACTCCTCTGAGATGTGTACACTGAGGAACTTGACGTTTTTGACCGCCTCCACGGCAGCCCCGTTGATGAGGATGGGGGCGTGCCCAACTTGATTCCTCAGTCCACAATCTGTTCGTTTGTTTTACTGATGTTGAGGGAGAGGTGCTTTACCTGGCACCACGCCATCAAAATGCTTACCTCCTCCCTGTAGGCCGTCTTGACGTTTTTGTTAATCTCTCGTGTCATCAGCGAACTTGATAATGGAGTGGGAACTGTGTGAGGCCACGCAGTTGTGTGTATACAAGGAGTACAGGAGGGGACTGAAGATGCACTCTTGCGGGGCACCCTTGTTGAGAATCAGAGTCCAAATCAAATCAAATGTTATTGGACACATACACGTGTTTAGCAGATGTTATTGCGGGTGTAGCGAAATGCTTGTGCTTCTAGTTCTGACAGTGTAGCAATATCTAACATGTAATATCTAGCAATTTCACAACATATACCCTATACACAAACAAATCTAAATGTAAGTAAAGGAATGGAATTAAGAATACATAAATATATGGACAGTAGACTAGTATAGAATACAGTATATACATATGAGATGAGTAATGCAAAATATGTAAACATTATTAAAGTGAAATTATTAAAGTGACTAGTGTTCCATTTATTAAAGTGTCCAGTGATTTCAAGTCTGTATATAGACAGCAGTCTCTCTGTGCTAGTGATGGCTGTTTAACAGTCTGATGGCCTTGAGAAGCTGTTTTTCAGTCTCTCGGGCCCAGCTTTGACGCACCTGTACTGACCTCGCCTTCTGAATGATAGCTGGGTGAACAGGCAGTGGCTCGGGTGGTTGTTGTCCTTGATGATCTTTTTGGCCTTCCTGTGACATCGGGTGCTGTAGATGTCATGGAGGGCAAGTAGTTTGCCCCCGGTGATGTGTTGTGCAGACCGCACCACCCTCTGGAGAGCCCTGCGGTTGCGGGCGGTGCAGTTGCCGTACCAGACAGTGATACAGCTCGACAGGATGCTCTCAATTGTGCATCTGTAAAAGTTTGTGAGGGTTTTAGATAATAAGCCAAATTTCTTCAACCTCCTGAGGTTGAAGACGGGCTGTTGTGCCTTCTTCACCACGCTGTCTGTGTGGGTGGACCATTTCAGTTTGTCAGTGATGTGTACACTGAGGAACTAAAACTTTCCACCTTCTCCACTGCTGTCCCAATGATGTGGATCGGGGGGGTGCTCCCTCTGCTGTTTCCTGAAGTCCACGATCATTTCCTTTGTTTTGTTGACGTTGAGTCAGAGGTTATTTTCCTGGCACCACACCCCCTGAGCCCTCACCTCCTCCCTGTGGGCTGTCTCGTCGTTGTTGGTAATCAAGTCTACTACTGTTGTGTCATCTGCAAACTTGATGATTGAGTTGGAGATGTGCGTGGCCACGCAGTCATGGGTGAACAGGGAGTACAGGAGGGGGCTGAGCACACACCCTTGTGGGGCCCAGGGGTTGAGGATCAGCGAAGTGGAGGTGTTGTTTCCTACCTTCACCATCTGGGGGCGGCACGTCAGGAAGTCCAGGACCCAGTTGCACAGGGCGGAGTTCAAACCCAGGGCCTCGAGCTTAATGATGAGCTTGGAGGGTACTATGGTGTTGAATGCTGAGCTACAGTTAATAAACAGCATCCTTACATAGGTATTCCTCTTGTCCAAATAGGATAGGGCAGTGTGATGGCGATTGCATCGTCTGTGGACCTATTGGTGCGGTAACCGAATTGAAGTGGGTCTAGGCCTGACAGGTAAGGAAAGGTTGAAGAGGTTATGTTGCTTACCTTCACCACCTGGGAGCGGCCCCTCTAGGACCCAGTTGCATAGGGAGGAGTTCAGTCCCAGGTCCGTGAGGAGGGACTGTTTTGGGACTGTCAAGTGTGTGTGTCTTGGCAATTGATTGTGTCTTCAGGGAAGTGTGTGTGCCAGGGGTGTCATGCCTGTGTGTTTGTAGAGAGCTGAGGCATACATAGCAGTCTAGGGCCAAACTCTCAAAGGGGAAGTGTGACTCTTCATGCGTCTCCAGCACTGTGTTTATTTGCTAGTTTACTGGTGGCTGAGTCACAGAACAGTGTTTTCCCATAGGAGCCATCAAAATACACATAGAGGGAGGGAGATATGGAAACTTCCTTCTGTTTAGCTGTAAACACCCACGCAAGCACGCACCCATACACACACACAGTGTTGTACAACTAACCTTGTGGGGACACACAATTCAGTCCCATTCAAAATCCTATTTCCCCTAACTCCTAACTGTAAACTTAAACTTAACCCTAACCTTAACCCTAATCCTAACCCTAGCTCCTGACCCTAAAATTAATGCTAGCTCCTAACACTGAACCTAATTCTAAAGTTAACATTAATTCTAACCTTAACCCTAAACCCCCTAGAAATAGCATTTGACCTTGTGGGCATTGGTGGAAAAAGTACTGGTTCAATAGGGTCTGGTTCGGCGGATGATTGGATGGCTTTTAAACGTCTTTGAAATATGGGAGTGATCCGGGCTATGAAATATGGACTTGATCCGAAAATTGAAATCTACTTCGGATAATTTAAATAATCCTTCCAAATTTTGGTAAGTAGTGAAAGGTTTGGAGTGCAAAGAAGATACACAGCTTCCCAAACAATTGTTGGTAGACACACAGATTGTAACTGAGAGAACCTCCATTCTGAAAGCCTTGAACCAGCATTTTAGATGCAGGCAGATCATTTGAAAAGGTCAAAGGTATAAATGAACCCCCTATGAATTTACCTGACACCCCTGTGCACTCATTCGCCAGGTTCTCCTGTTCAACCTTCTCTGTTTCAGAAGTGCTTAAAGCCCTGAAAGAAATGTATAGAAAAAAATCTCCTGGCCCTGATGAACTAGACCCCTGCTTCCTACACCTAGCTGCAGACATCATTGCTCCCCCCCGTAACATGTATTTTTAACCTTACGCTTGACGTTAAGGAAATCCACCAATTTATTGAAATCTGCTTTTGTACTGCCTCTCCTGAAAGGTGGAGATCCCTCGCTACTTGACAACTATTGTCCCATATCAAAATTGTCTGTACTATCAAAAGGTACTGTAGTCCTTAGATAGTTCGCAGCTGAAGGCCTACCTCCACGAAAACAACATCTTAAATGGAATTCAATCAGGCTTTAGGTCTGGCCACAGCACTGTTTCAGCAACATTGAATGTTTTAAATGTGTCTGTCTTTATTGATTTGTCGAAGGCATTTGACACCGTGGACCATGCTGTGTTGCTGCAAAGGTTAAAATGTTGTGGAATTACTCGTCATGCTCTAGATTGTGTTCGATTCAATAGGTCATTTATAAACCAATGTGTAATGGCGGATAGTTGGAAATCTGAGTCCATAGAGTTGTGCTCAGGTGTTCCGCAAGTTTTTATTTTGGGCCCACTGTTGTTCATTTTGTTTAACAACAACATTAGGGATCATATTGAAACAGTGGATGTTCATTTTTATGCAGATGATACTGTTCTTTATTCAAGTGGTAGTAGTTTATCTTTAGCTTTTGAAAATTCCCAAAGAGCATGTAACATCATACAACAGAATCTGTATGATTTGAAGCTGGTTCTGAATTTGGGTAAAATAAAATGCATGGTATTTTCAAATGCCAGGTATGTTACTAATCATGTCATTGCTACATTGGCTGGACATACTATAGAGCAAGTTAAAGTGTACACATATTTGGGTGTCAAGCTGAGCTTCACTGTTCATGTGGAGAACTTGATAAGGAAGCTCAAGCTGAGAATAGGTTTTTATTACCGGCATAAGGCTTGTTTTTCTCTGGAGGCCAGGAAGAAGCTGGTACGACGTACATTACTGGCAGTTTTAGATCTTAGTGATGTTATATACAGTTGAAGTCTGAAGTTTACACACACCTTAGCCAAATACATTTAAACTCAGTTTTTCACAATTCCTGACATTTAATCCTAGTAAAAATTCCCTGTCTTAGGTCAGTTAGGATCACTACTTTATTTTAATGTGAAATGTCAGAATATTAGTAGAGCAAATTATTTATTTCAGCTTTTATTTCCTTCATCACATTCCCAGTGGGTCAGAAGTTTACATACACTCAATTAGTATTTGGTAGAATTGCCCTTAATGGGGCTAGGTGGGACGCTAGCGTGCCACCCGTGGTGCACTCCATCAACAGCAGGTGCATTTCAAGAGCGGCAAATTTGAATCCAAATAAATGTCAAAATTCAAATTTTTCAAAAATACAACTATTTTACACCATTTGAAAGATAAACATCTCCTTAATCTAACCACGTTTTACGATTTCAAAAAGGTTTTACGGCGAAAGCATAAATTTAGAGTATGTTAGGACAGTACATTTACAAGAGTTGTGTGTAATGTTTTGTCAAGTCAAAGACAGGGTCACCAAAACCATAAAACCAGCTAAAATGATGCACTAACCTTTTACAATCTCCATCAGATGACACTCCTAGGACATTATGTTAGACAATGCATGCATTTTTAGTTCTATCAAGTTCATATTTATATCCAAAAACAGCGTTTTACTATGGCATTGATGTTGAGGAAATCGTTTCCCTCCAATAACCGGCAGTCAAGTCAGCGTCACAAATTAAATAATTAAAATTAGAAAACATTGGTAAAATATTATATTGTCATTTAAAGAATTATAGATTTACATCTCTTCAACTCAATCAACTTGCCAGATTTAAAAATAACCTTACTGGGAAATCACACTTTGCAATAATCTGAGCACTGCGCCCAGAAAAATACGCGTTGCGATACAGACTAGACGTCATGTTGGGGAGATCTAAAATCGAAAATACTATGTAAATAATCCATTACCTTTGATTCTCTTCATCAGATGTCACTTCCAGGTATCACAGGTCCATAACGAATGTAGTTTTGTTCAAAAAAGCTCATCATTTATGTCCAAAAATCTCCGTCTCGTTAGCACATGATGTAAGCCAGCCGGACTTCTCGTCATGAACGAGGGGAAAAAATATATTTCCGTTCGTTCAAACATGTCAAACGTTGTATAGCATAAATCATTAGGGCCTTTTTTAACCAGAACATGAATAATATTCAAGGTGGACGAATGCATACTCTTTTATAACGTATTGGAACGAGGGTACCCAACATGAACTCGCGCGCCAGGTGTCTAATGGGACATCATCGTTCCATGGCTCTTGTTCGGTCAGATCTCCCTCCAGAAGACTCAAAACACTTTGTAAAGGCTGGTGACATCTAGTGGAAGCAATAGGAAGTGCCAAAATATTCCTAAGCCCCTGTGTTTTTCAATGGGATAGGTTTAAAGTCAATACAACACATCAGGTATCCACTTCCTGTCAGAAAATGTCTCAGGGTTTTGCCTGCCAAATGAGTTCTGTTATACTCACAGACACCATTCAAACAGTTTTAGAAACTTTAGAGTGTTTTCTATCCATATATAATAAGTATATGCATATTCTAGTTACTGGGTAGGATTAGTAACCAGATTAAATCGGGTACATTTTTTTTATCCAGACGTGCAAATGCTGCCCCCTAGACCCAACAGGTTAAATTGTTTGACTTGGGTCAAACGTTTCGGGTAGCCTTCCACAAGCTTCCCACAATAAGTTGGGTGAATTTTGGCCCATTCCTCCTGACAGAGCTGGTGTAACTGTGTCAGGTTTGTAGGCCTCCTTGCTCGCACACACTTTTCCAGTTCTGCCCACAAATGTTCGAAATGATTGAAGTCAGGGCTTTGTGATGGCCACTCCAATACCTTGACCTTGTTGTCCTTAAGCCATTTTGCTACAACTTTGGAAGTATGCTTGGGGTCATTGTCCATTTGGAAGACCCATTTGCAACCAAGCTTTAACTTTCTGACTGGTGTCTTGAGATGTTGCTTCAATATATCCACATAATTTCCCTCCCTCATGATGTCATTTATTTTGTGAAGTGCACCAGCCCCTCCTGCAGCAAAGCACCCACACAACATGATGCTGCCACCCCTGAGCTTCACGGTTGTGATGGTGTTCTTCGGCTTGCAAGCCTCCCCCTTTTTCCTCCAAACATAACGATGGTCATTATGGCCAAACAGTTCTATTTTTGTTTCATCAGACCAGAGGGCATTTCCAAAAAGTGTGATCTTTGTCCCCATTTGCCGTTGCAAACCATAGTCTGGCTTTTTATGGCGGTTTTGGAGCGGTGGCTTCTTCCTTGCTGAGCGGCCTTTCAGGTTATGTTATATAGGACTCGTTTTACTGTGGATATAGATACTTTTGCGGATTCCTCCAGCATCTTCACAAGGTCCTTTGCTGTTGTTCTGGGATTGATTTGCACTTTTTGCACCAAAGTCCGTTCATCTCTAGAAGACAGAATGCGTCTCCTTCTTGAGCGGTATGACGGCTGCGTGGTCCCATGGTGTTTATACTTGCGTACTATTGTTTGTACAGATGAAAGTGGTACCTTCAGGCATTTGGAAATTCCCCCAAGGATGAACCAGACTTGTGGAGGTCTACAATTTTTTTTCTGAGATCTTGGCTGATTTCTTTTGATTTTCCCATGATGTCAAGCAAAGAGGGACTGAGTTTGAAGGTAGGTCTTGAAATACATCCACAGGTACACCTCCAATGGACTCAGGCTAATTGACATCATTTGTCAGAAGCTTCTAAAGCCATGACATAATTTTCAGGAATTTTCCAAGCTGTTTAAAGGCACAGTCAACTTAGTGTATTGAAATTTCTGACCCACTGGAATTATGATTCAGTGAATTATAAGTTAAATAATCTGTCTGTAAACAATTGCTAGAAAAATTACTTGTGTCATGTACAAAGTATATGTCCTAACCAACTTGCCAAAACTATAGTTTGTTAACAAGAAATTTGTGGAGTGGTTGAAAAACGAGTTTTAATGACTCCAACCTAAGTGTAGGTAAACTTCCGACTTCAACTATATATGCAGGCCTCAACCACTACCCCGAGAGCACTTGATTCAGTATATCACGAGGCCCTCCAATTCATTACCAATCAAAAATGTCTTTACAGCGCCGTTGGCTGGTCGTCATTGACCTTGTGTAGGCATACAACAAACACTGGTATACACTGATTTATAAGGCCATATTGGGTAAAATGCCACTCTTATTTACCAACCTGATTAAAAAAATATAAATTACGGTCCCATTCTCATTTGTTTTTAACAGTCACAAGAATTAGAACAGGTCATGTTAGAAATAGTTTTAGTTACTCAGCTCCGTGGTCCTGGATTTCTCTGCTGAACATTTACAAATTTGATGATCTCGTCACGATGGAGTTTAAACACTTAATCTATGTAAATATCATAGAAGAGTGTAATTGTCTTTAGGACAGCTGTTTTTTAGTCGTGACGTTCATGTTTTTTTTTTACGTAATATGTAATTGTTGTACTGTATGTGTGTTTATAGTTGTGTTTAATGTTGTGTTAGTGTATATAAATGTTTTGCCTGAAACGTTGTTCCCTCTGCTGCTATTGGACCAAGTCTCTCTTGAAAAACAGAGGTTATCTTAATGATAAAAAAAAAAAAAAAAAATTGTCATACTTGAGTAAAAGTAAAGATACCTTAATAATAGAAAATGACTCAAGTAAAAATGAAAGTCACCCAGTAAAATACTACTTGAGTAAAAGTCTAAAAGTATTTGGTTTTCAATATACTTAAGTATCAAAATTAAGTTAAATTGCTAAAATGTACTTAAGTATCGAAAGTAAAAGTATAAACCATTTCAAATTCCTTATATTAAAACAACCAGATGGCATAATTTTATTTTTGCCAGGGGCACACTCCAACACTCAGACATAATTTACAAACGAAGCATTTGTGTTAATTGAGTCCGCCAGATCAGAGGCAGTAGGGATGACCAGGGATGACCAGGGATGTTCTCTGTTTAGTGAGTGTACAGATCAGAGGCAGTAGGGATGACCAGGGATGTTCTCTGTTTAGTGAGTGTACAGATCAGAGGCAGTAGGGATGACCAGGGATGTTCTCTGTTTAGTGAGTGTACAGATCAGAGGCAGTAGGGATGACCAGGGATGTTCTCTGTTTAGTGAGTGTACAGATCAGAGGCAGTAGGGATGACCAGGGATGTTCTCTGTTTAGTGAGTGTACAGATCAGAGGCAGTAGGGATGACTAGGGATGTTCTCTTGATAAGTGTCTGAATTGGACCATTTTCCTGTCAAAACGTAACGAGTACTTTTGGGTGTCGGGGAAAATGTATGGAGTAAAAAGTACATTCTTTTCTTTAGGAACGTAATGAAGTAAAAGTAAAAGTTGGAAAAATAGAAATAGTAAAGTACAGATACCCCCCAAAACTACTTAAGTAGTACTTTAAAGTATTTTTACTTAAGTACTTTACACCACTGCTTATGGAGGCCAACAAAATATCCCGTTGGTCAAATTGTTGTTTGTCTCCTATTCTTGTGTGGACTTTTGTTCCCCACAAGTATAGTTAAACACGTCCACACACACACGCACACAACCACCCTCCTTCCAACCCATCAGTCCCCTTGAGAAATGCCTACCTAAAACATTAGGTTATCGATAAATGTGCATTTTTGTGTGGGTGAACCCTGCTCTCCTCTACCGAGCGCCCATCCTCCCCCTCTAAAATCCTGAGATGTCCCTTGTTGTAATAATCCAGTAATACTGTGGCCTAGTACGAGAGAGAGGGAGAGAGAGAGCGCGAAAGAGGGTGTGTGTGGGTGGACTTCTTAGCATGGCCAAAACATTAAACAGAACACCATGTGCTGATTGCCACCCTAAGACTCTCCACCCTCTCACAGCTCCACATGCATGACCCACACAACCAATGCCCCCCAAATTACAGCAGGTTAGTGGTTTTTCCTCATGAATATTGTTCTAGAGGCAGCTCTGCAGTGGTCACTAGCTGGCACAGTCACAAAGTCATACAATCTGATTTTAAACCTAACCCTAACCTTAACCACACTGCTAACCCTAATGCATAACCCTAACCTTAAATAAAAAGAAATTGTTTTCATGAATTTCTACAATTTAGCCAATTTTGACTTTGCAGCTGGCCCATCTAGTGGAAATTGCTCAGTTCTGCCTCAAGGTCAAGACCAATAAACGTCTACCTGCCACATTACACGGAAAATTAAAGGGTCCATTGTTTCATGATGCCCCCCTCGATGATAAGGTCACTTTTTTTTATATGAATTTGAATTCTATGAACAATACATTTCCTGAGTTAAACTTTCACCTCCCCTGATAGCTGAGGTTTGTGTCAGACCGAATGTGTACAAACCCTGGATTGCAGCAGGTACTCTAGCGGTTAAGAGCGTTGGGCAAGTAACATCGAAAGGTTGTTGGTTTGAATCCCAGAGCCGAGTAGGTGAAAAATCTGCCGATGTGCCCATCTGCCGATGTGCCCTTTCCCTAATTGCTCACTCTGGATAAGAGTGTCTGCTAAATGACTAAAATATTTCTGCCAATTTCACAAGCTACACATTTGACAAATGAATAAAAAAAAAGTATAAATACATTGTAAACCACTGAGGTGAATTCAGAATACATGTAAACCACTGAGGTGAATTCAGAATACATGTAAACCACTGAGGTGAATTCAGAAAACATTGTAAACCACTGAGGTGAATTCAGAATACATGCAAACCAACGACAGTCAACGCTACAGCCGGTAGTTTTTGTGTTTGCTTACACCAAATCATGCGATTTGCTACACAAAGAACAACTTATAAAGCAATTGATGATGGCAAAAATAACTATATGGAAGGGGAGAGAGGGTATGAAAGGGATAGAAAGAGTAGCCTAGATGGCATAGAAAGAGGAAAAGGAGGTGGGTGGGTTACAGACAACCTAAACAACTCTTGGGCATGGACAAACTGCATCTGCCACACATCCTCCAATATGTTTCTGTCTTTCATTCCCCGTATCTCTCACACACACACTGGATAATTTCTAATCCTGATCAGCTGAAACAGAGGGTGTATGCCAGGGAACCATATGGGCCTGAACTAACCACCCCCTCATCTCCACACACACACACACACACACACACACACACACACAGTACAATGATAGATCGCACGTTCTGCACAGGAGTCCCATATCTAAAATACTCAGACACGTGTGGAGACACAGACACGTGTGGAGCAGGGACAACCAACTTCTATAGTCACCTGCTGTGGGGGAATCCAATACAGCTAATTGACACCGTACCCTTTTACACAACCAACTGGCTAAGTGATGGTGGATGATTCCAGAATTCATCTCGATGACTTTCGGTCTATGTCCCAAATGGCACCCTATTCCCTATATAGTGCACTATGTAGGGAATAGGTCACCATTTGGGATGCACACACTCTCTTTTACTCACATGCTCTCCCTTTCTCATCCATAATAGGCTACTAATGCCCGCTGGGATAGAAATACATCCGATAAAGAAAGTTGGTATAAGAATGAGAATCACAACATTTGTTCTCGAGTGATGGATGACAAGTTGGCTTTGATCCTTTATAAAGGAGCCCCTCCCACTCTTCATCCATTGTCCGGACCTCTGGCAGTCTCTATGGGTGTGCCCCAGGGTTCAATTCTCGGGCCGACTCTTTTCTCTGTATACATCAATGATGTTGCTCTTGCTGCTGGTGATTCTCTGATCCACCTCTACGCAGACGACACCATTCTGTATACTTCTGGCCCCTCTTTGGACACTGTGTTAACTAACCTCCAGACAAGCTTCAATGCCATACAACTCTCCTTCCGTGGCCTCCAACTGCTCTTAAACGCAAGTAAAACTAAATGCATGCTATTCAATCGATCACTGCCCGCACCTGCTCGCCCATCCAGCATCACTACTCTGGACGGCTCTGACTTAGAATACGTGGACAACTACAAATACCTGGGTGTCTGGTTAGACTCTAAACTCTCCTTCCAGACTCACATTAAGCATCTCCAATCCAAAATTAAATCTAGAATCTTTCACAGTGCCATCCGTTTCGTCACCAAAGCCCCATACACTACCCACCATTGCGACCTGTGCGCTCTCGTTGGTTGGCCCTCGCTTCATACTCGTCGCCAAACCCACTGGCTACAGGTTATCTTCAAGTCTCTGCTAGGTAAAGCCCCGCCTTATCTCAGCTCACTGGTCACCATAGCAGCACCCACTCGTAGCACGCGGTCCAGCAGGTATATCTCACTGGTCACCCCCAAAGCCAATTCCTCCTTTGGTCGTCTTTCCTTCCAGTTCTCTGCTGCCAATGACTGGAACAAACTGCAAAAATCACTGAAGCTGGAGACTCATATCTCCCTCACTAACTTTAAGCACCAGCTGTCAGAGCAGCTCACAGATCACTGCACCTGTACATAGCCCATCTGTAAACAGCCCATCTAGCTACCTACCTCATCCCCATACTTTATTTATTTATCTTGCTCCTTTGCACCCCAGTATCTCTACTTGCACATTCATCTTCTGCACATCTACCATTCCATGGTTTAATTGCTATATTGTAATTACTCCACCACCATGGCCTATTTATTGCCTTACCTCCCTTATCTTACCTCATTTGCACTCACTGTATATAGACTTTTTGTTTTCTTTTGTTCTACTGTATTATTGACTGTATGTTTTGTTTATTCCATGTGTAACTCTGTGTTGTTGTATGTGTCGAATTGCTATGCTTTGTCTTGGCCAGGTCGCAGTTGCAAATGAGAACTTGTTCTCAACTAGCCTACCTGGTTAATTAAAGGAGAAATAAAAAAATAAAAAAATCCCTTCTCCATCCATCTCTATCTCTTGCTCTAAAGTGTGGTGTGCCTGTTCAGAGGCGCTCTCTCTTCTGTCATCCGTTGCCGTGGCAGCCAGGGGGGTAGGTAACAAGTACAGGGTGTCCCCTAGGACCTAGGTCACAGAGGTAACGTACCTACGTCAGTTAAATAGGACTCACTGGTGCCCTTGCTCACTGCCATCCAGGACCTCTATATCAGGTGGTGAGAACGGAAGGCCTGGAAAATCGTTAAAGACTCCAGCCACCCAAGCCATAGACAGTTCTCTCTGCTTCCGCATGGCAAGTGGAACCGGTGCATCAAGTCTGACACCAAGTCTTCTGAACAGCTTCTATCTCTCCATAACACTGCTAAATAGCTAACAAAATAATTACACACACTGAGTTGACCCTTTTTTGCAGTCTCTATACAAACTCACAGGGCCCTACACACTCACCGACACTCCAACACACACTTCATAATTTGCTCTTACACACACACACAATCATCATATACTCTGTTTATCATATCCTGATGCCTAGTCAACTGCTTATGGCAGCCTCCCGCACCTCTGATTCAGAGGGGTTGGGTTAAATGCGAAAGAGACATTTCAGTTGAATGCATTCAGTTGTACAACTGACTAGGTATCCCCCTTTCTCTTTCCCTATACATATCTACCCCTCCAGTATCCCTACACATTGTACAACACGTTACTGAAATATAAAAGAGTTATATCCATGGCTCACAATTTGTAAACCGAGATGACAGTGTACATTTCCAGCAGCTTTGAGAAGTAAAATAGAACACATTGGATCATGATTAGCCACAGTTGTCACATACTATAGAACAAGAAAATAGTTACAGGGATTTTCACATGATTGAAGACCTTACATTATGCCATTCGATTATATAAAGTAGAACCTCAAAGATACGAGCCTCAGAGTTACGGATTGACCAGTCAACCGAAAGGCCAATATGAAACTGGGAACTTCTGTAAAATGTAAATGTTGTTTACATGGTCTAAATAACTAATCAGATATTATTAAAGTATCTGGATAAATGATTAGAAAACACATGTAAAACATTAAGTTCCTACTATACACAGAGTACAAAACACCTTCCTAATATTGAGTTGCACCCCCTTTTCAACCCAGAACAGTCTCAATTCCTCAGGGCATGGACTCTACAAGGTGTCGAAAGCAGTCGGCTGGATGTCCTTTGGGTGGTGGACCATTCTTGATACACTCGAGAAACTATTGAGTGTGAAAAATCCAGCAGCGTTGCAGCTCTTGACAGACTCAAACCGGTGTGCCTGGCACCTACTACTACCCTACCCAGTACAAAGGCACTTAAATATTTTGTCTTGCCCACTCACCTTCTGAATGGCACAAATACACAATCCATGTCTCAATTGTCTCAAGGCTTAAAAATCCTTCTTTAACCTGTCTCCTCTCCTTCATCTACACTGACTGACGTGGATTTTTTGTTATTATTATACCTTTATTTCAACAAGGAACACAGACTGAGACCAAGGTCTCTTTTACAGCTGGGCCCTGCGTATACATGTTTACACATACAGTTTAGGTAAAATGACTTAACAAGTGACATCAATAAGGGAGCATAGCATTCACCTGGATTCACCTGGTCAGTCTATGTCATGGAAAGAGCAGGTGTTCCTAACGTTTCGTACACTCAGTGTATACTATGTCTCTCTGATTATTACTTATGTTTTCAACATGGTACTACTGCATTCCTTTTACTTGATTCATTATTCAACACAATAAATAGCAAAAAGGAGAAAATATATTTTACAGTATGATTTATTTCACTACTTCCACTTCAGATGAGATTTCTCATTTTCTGTAAACAGTTTCACTTAATGCCTTAACTCAATTAGCCAATTACAGACTCTGAAATGGCACAATATTTCCTACATAGTGCACTACTTTTGACCAGAGCCCTAGCGGCCCTGGTTAAAAGTAATAGTGTACTACATAGGGAGGGAATAGGGTACCATTTCAGACCCAATCAGTCTGATCAAAATAGTCCAGTCAGAAACCATTGGCTAGTCTGACTGAAATGATGAGGTAATGATCTGGGTCACACAGCAGCTCAGTAATGTCAGTCTCATGAGTGCAATATAAAAGTGTCTGTCTCGCTCTACTCTTCCCTCCCTCCCATCCCTACACAGTCAGCCAGTCCCAATTCGATCCCTAAACTTCCCATTGGCCCCAACGTTTGCAGATGTGTAAGGTGGAAGCAATATGGGGGAAGCTTTATTACTACACTGCTCACACCTATCCAGACCCTTCAGATGAGGGGTTAGGGCCAAGGTGGGGGGAATAGGGAGTGATTTGGGACTGGCTGAGTCTCTTTTATCCCTCCCTCCCTTTCCCCCTCTTTCACCCCTCCTTCATTCACAAAAATACACACAGATAGGGGCATGTCACTAAGCCCAGTCCACATATCCCAGGCTGGATTCCATCACAACTTAAACCACCATCCTGTCTCCATTTACTAGTGAGAACACAACAGAGGGGCAGAGGCCTTCCCATCTCCATAGAAACATCCCTTGACCCCCGATTCTGATCTGTCCCATTGGTGCGCAGAAACCGTATCATTGGCTAAACCCAAGATCAAGTCCGCGATTGGCTCATTGGATTTCCGGCAGTGAGAGCCAGACAGGGTTCAAAGGTGATAGAGGTGGTCCGGTGGTCCATGGCCAAATTGGAGTCGGGGGCAGGACGACACAGCCAGTGGAAACGCTAGGGGTCAACAGGAGAGATGGACGAGATGTTAGTCACACACACAACATATGCCTTAATGCACTGTACAGTATGTCTTATATGCTTAGTACAGTCTTGTGCACTGAATTACTGGCCAACCTATTCACTATAGCATGATGGGAAGGTACAAGTTATTTTCAAGACACACTAACGAATGTCTTGTGTAATCATGAGGGTAAGTCACAGGGGAGATGGAGGTAATTAAGTGTAGAGTCAGTCCACATAGTGCAGTGTTGGACGGTAGGGGCAAGAGTAACAGTTAATGTGGGAGTCAGGGTTATGGTAGGGCCAAGTGTAGTAGTTGGCTGTTGGTGTAAAAATGTTACTGTGTGACTGACCTGTGTTAGGCTGCCGGGGGTGGTGGCAAGGGCGTAAAGTGCACAGAGGGGCAGCAGGGAGACAGAGGAGAGGGTGAGGAGCCATCCCAGAGCTGTGGCCCACCCCGGGGCTACTATGCCCTTCCCCAGGGAAAGAGGGGACCAGCACACCAAGGAGAACACAAACGTCGCCTGGTGAGAGAGAGAGAAAGAGAGTTGCACACACACATTGCTTGTCTGAATATGACACACTGGTCCAAGACGAATCCATTGGGTCAGTCTGATCCATGTGTAGGGTAAGAAATGTACAGAGAAAAGTCACAACAACTAGATTCTGCAAAAAAGTTAACCAAATAATTCACACAATTACTCAAATGTGTACACAGATATACAATGACAGACACAATTGGGATGTACATTGAGGGAAAAAAAGTATTTGATCCCCTGCTGATTTTGTACATTTGCCCACTGACAAAGAAAGGATCAGTCTATCATTTTAACAGTAGGTTTATTTGAACAGTGAGAGACAGAAGAACAACAAAAAAATCCAGAAAACGCACGTCAAAAATGTTATAAAATGATTTGCATTTTAATGAGGGAAATAAGTATTTGACCCCTCTGCAAAACATGACTTAGTACTTGGTGACAAAACCCTTGTTGGCAATCACAGAGGTCAGACGTTTCTTGTAGTTGGCCACCAGGTTTGCACACATCTCAGGAGGGATTTTGTCCCACTCCTCTTTGCAGATCTTCTCCAAGTCATTAAGGTTTCGAGGCTGACGTATGGCAACTCGAACCTTCAGCTCCCTCCACAGATTTTCTATGGGATTAATGTCTGGAGACTGGCTAGGCCACTCCAGGACCTTAATGTGCGTCTTCCTGAGCCACTCCTTTGTTGCCTTGGCTGTGTGTTTTGGGTCATTGTCATGCTGGAATACCCATCCGCGACCCATTTTCAATGCCCTGGCTGAGGGAAGGAGGTTCTCACCCAAGATTTGACGGTACATGTCCCCATCCATCTTCCCTTTGATGCGGTGAAGTTGTCCTGTCCCCTTAGCAGAAAAACACCCCCAAAGCATAATGTTTCCACCTCCATTTTTGACGGTGGGGATGGTATTCTTGGGGTCATAGGCAGCATTCCTCCGCCTCCAAACACGGCAAGTTGAGTTGATGCCAAAGAGCTCCATTTTGGTCTCATCTGACCAGAACACTTTCACCAGTTGTCCTCTGAGTCATTCAGATGTTCATTGGCAAACTTCAGACGGGCATGTATATGTATTCTTGAGCAGGGGGACCTTGCGGGCGATGCAGGATTTCAGTCCTTCACGGCGTAGTGTTACCAATTGTTTTTTTGGTGACTATGGTCCCAGCTGCCTTGAGATCATTGACAAGATCCTCCCGTGTAGTTCTGGGCTGATTCCTCACCGTTCTCATGATCATTGCAACTCCACGAGGTGAGATCTTGCATGGAGCCCCAGGCCGAGGGATATTGACAGTTCTTTTGTGTTTCTTCCATTTGCGAATAATTGCACCAAATGTTGTCACCTTCTCACCAAGCTGCTTGGCGATGGTCTTGTAGCCCATTCCAGCCTTGTGTAGGTCTACAATCTTGTCCCTGACATCCTTGGAGAGCTCTTTGGTCTTGGCCATGGAGAGTTTGGAATCTGATTGATTGATTGCTTCTGTGGACAGGTGTCTTTTTTACAGGTAACAAGCTGCGGTTAGGAGCACTCCCTTTAAGAGTGTGCTCCTAATCTCAGCTCGTTACCTGTATGAAAGACACCTGGGAGCCAGAAGTCTTTCTGATTGAGAGGGGGTCAAATACTTATTTCCCTCATTAAAATGCCAATCAATTTATAACATTTTTGACATGCGTTTTTCTGGATATTTTTGTTGTTATTCTGTCTCTCACTGTTCAAATAAACCTACCATTAAAATGATAGACTGATCATTTCTTTGTCAGTGGGCAAACGTACAACATCAGCAGGGGATCAAATACTTTTTCCCTCACTGTATGAAGTTCACAGGACTCTTCCCACACACAGGGGTCAAGGGTTAAAGGTCACTCACTGTGCACATGGCTGGCGTCAGGTAGCGCCAGCACAGCTTGAAGAAGGGCAGCGGGCTGTAGCCAATCATGTGCTTAATGTTGTCATTGAACCTGTCAGGCCCTAAGGAACAGGGTGAGGGGTTATTACATGGTTCTGTGGTCAAGGCTGGGTTCTGACAACAACAGTGGTTTAACCATGGTTCTGAATTGTAAGGACCAAACAATGTCAATCTGAAGTCCAGGCACAATCGTAAAGACCAGTAATTGAAAACTAGAAAATGGTCCTAGAGGCCCCAGACCACTTAAATTGGAGACCCATATAAGACGGTAGAGCTATAGTACAGGATATTGTCCAAGGTCCTGAATAGACCACCTTTAAATCCCACGGTCGTAATGCCCATAGAAGAACTACTGAAGACCTGACCGCAGTCTAAACGACCATGGACAAATGCCATTTCCACAGCTCTCCACGAGGATGCTCAGAAAGTAGTAAAGCATGGCTACCTCAACTCTCCCAAGTGTATTCGGAAAGTATTCAGACCCCTTCCCCTTTTCCACATTTTGTTACATTACAGCCTAATTTTAAAATTGATTGACTTAACTTTGTTCCTCAATCTAAACACATTACACCATAACGACAAAGCAAAAACAGGTTCTTAGAAATGTTTGTACATTTACATAAGTATTCAGATCCTTTGCTATGAGACTCGAAATTGAGCTCAGTTGCATCCTGTTTCCATTGATCATCCTTGAGATGTTTCAACAACTTGATTGGAGCCCACCTGTGGTAAATTCAATTGATTGGACATGATTTGGAACAGCACACACCTGTCTATATAAGGTCCTACAGTTGACGGTGCATGTCAGAGCAAAAACCAAGCCATGAGGTCGAAGGAAATGTCCGTAGCGCTCAGAGACAGGATTGTGTCGAGGCACAGATCTGGGGAAGGGTACCAAAAAATGTCTGCAGCATTGAAGGTCCCCAAGAACACATTGGCCTCCATCATTCTTAAATGGAAGAAGCTTGGAACCACCAAGACTCTTCCTAGAGCTGGCCGCCCGGCCAAACTGAGCAATTGGGGGAGAAGGGCTTTGGTCAGGGAGGTGACCAACAACCCGATGGTCACTCTGACAGAGCTCCAGAGTTTGTCTGTAGAGATGGGAGAACCTTCTAGAAGGACAACCATCTCCGTAGCACTCCACCAATCAGGCCTTTATGGTAGAGTGGCCAGACGGAAGCCACTCCTCAGTAAAAAGGCACATGACAGCTCGCTTGGAGATTGCCAAAAGGCACCTAAAAGACTCTCAGACCATGAGAAACAAGATTCTTTGGTCTGATGAAACCAAGATTGAACTCTTTGGCCTGAATGCCAAGCTTCACGTCTGGAGGAAACCTGGCACCATCCCTACGGTGAAGCATGGTGGAGGCTGCATCATGCTGTAGGGATGTTTTTCAGCGGCAGGGACTGGAAGACTGGTCAGGATCAAGGGAAAGATGAACAGAGCAAAGTAGAGAGAGGTCCTTGATGAAAACCTGCTCCAGAACACTCAGGACCACAGACTAGGGTGAAGGTTCACCTTCCAACAGGACAACAACCCTAAGCACACAGCCAAGGCAACTCAGGAGTGGCTTCGGGACAAGTCGCTGAATGTCCTTGAGTGGCCCAGCCAGAGCCCGGACTTGAACCCCATCGAACACCTCTGGAGAGACCAGGCTCCCGAGTGTCACAGCGGTCTAACGCACTGCATTTCAGTGCTAGAGGCGTCACTACAGACCCTGGTTCGATCCTGGGCTGTATCACATCAGGCCGTGATTGGGAGTCCCATAGGGTGCTGCACAATTGGCCCAGCGTCGTCAGGGTTTGGCCGGGGTAGGCCGTCATTGTATGTAAGAATTTGTTCTTAATTGACTTGCCTACTTAAATAAAGGTTAAATAAAAATAAAATGTAAAATACCTGAAAATAGCTGTGCAGCGACGCTCCCCATCCAACCTGACAGAGCTTGAGAGGATCTGCAGAGAAGAATAGGAGAAACTCCCCAAATACAGGTGTGCCAAGCTTGTAGCGTCATACCCAAGAAGGCTCAAGGCTGTAATCACTGCCAAACAAAGTACTGAGTAAAGGGTCTGAATACTTAAATGTAATATTTCAGTTTAAAATGTTTTATACATTAGCAAAATGTTCTAAAAACCTGTTTTTACTTCGTCACTATGTGGTATTGTGTGGAGATAGATGTGGGATTTTTTTTTTTGGAATCCATTTTAGAATAAGGCTGTAACGTAACAAAAATAGTGAAGGGGTCTGAATACTTTCCGAATGCACTGTAAACACACATGTATGAAGCAAAATGCACACACACACACACACACACACACACTTCTGACTGCTTAGGAATCCACCAGAGCAGAGAGGTTGCCACCTCACACAGACTGCTCCAGTCCCCATCATGCTTCCTATCTACAGCCCGTGTCTCTACCTTCTGGCTAGGGCTCTTATCCTAAAACAACAATCCTCTCTTACACTCTCAACTTACATGAAAACAAATTAAAGTAGATCACCCAAAATCCCTCTAAAGTTCCACTGTAGACTCTGTAGATTTTCACTCTGGCTTTTCTGTGTCTGAGCTTGTCTATGTTAGAGACTTAGTGTGAGCATTTGAGGCAGATCTATGCCCAGGCTTTTCTGTGTCTGGAACTTTTGGGATGTTAGCGTTAGAATGTTAGCGTTCGAAGAAGATTTATGTTCAGATTTTTCTATCACCGGAGTTTTTCTGTGTTAGCGTTAGCATGTTATCATCTAAGGGAGATTCATGCCTGAGATTTTCTTTGCCTATGCTTTTTGTGTGTTAGTATCTGAGGCAGCTACTGTGGGTTCCCCAGGGCCCCATGGCTGAGACTGTGTGGCGACACATTTAGCGGGAAGATTTAGGGTCTGGGGAGACAGTGATTCATCAATAGATCTTGCGCTGGCTCGGTCTCCACTACACTACAGCTCACACGGAATGTCTTCTGCCCGCAATAGACTACTCCAGATTCATATACTGTTGACCTGAATAGGAATGTGGAAGGTAAGGGAAGAGGACATACACAAGACTTGTGCATAGTTAACACCACCGTTAGCTCACTTTGTGTGTGTTTGCACAATTGAGAGATATCTATATATCTTGCTATGGCTAACAGAAAGAAAGTACTGTGTTTTGAGGCACACGTGTGTTCAGTACAGGTGTACAGTGTAAAGTCTACATTAGGTTGAAAGATGTGTTAAGGTTGTGATAAGGTATTTATTGTACACAACCCCTGGACTCACCGTAAACCCAGCCCACGGCCACCGACTGGAAGATGGACAGGAGCAACAGACTGGCCCCACTACAGGAGTAGTGGTCATAGATCTGGAACACATAGAGACCACCCTATCCAAAGAGATTGAGAGAACTTTACATCACAGATGTATCACCAATTCATAGATCTGCACAATTGAAAAGATAGAGGGAGATAATTTAATTGGGAGAAGGCATTTGGATAATGTACTAATTGTAACAGTGTCTAGCAGTAAGTGGATATGTCAACTAGTCGGACATTAGTTCAAATAGACAGACAAACAGACAACCAATCATGTAGACAGACAGGCAAGCAGACTGAGACAGACAGACAGTCAGCTAGCCAGCCAGCCAGCCAGCCAGCCAGCCACATAACCAGTCACGTAGACAGCCCCCCAAGCTAACCAGCCAGTCATGTGGCCAGTAAAACAGACAACCATCCATCCACCTAGCCTGACAACTCACACTAAATTCTTCTGCTGCTCTGTGGTTCGCTACAGACTTTAGGGGCACTTTATAAAACAAAGTAATCAGCGATTGGATCATCTCTAACCAATCGGAGTATCAAAGCCAAAGATGAACTTTCAAACTGCCGCTTTACCCACGTGTGCTTTGGCTGTGGCCCAACCCATCAGTTTCTTGACCAATTAGACGGCCCTGAATGTGTTCGCATTTGGTGAAGGGTTGGGGAGGTACTCAAGATTCAGACTTCCAGAGAAGAAGCTAACGTCCAAGGGCGTGGGGGTAGCGCTTGACCGGAGCAAGGAGTCCGAGTAGCCAAGAAATCATCTACCCATGCATCCATCCAACCAGACTCACCGGGGTGACCATGACCAGGCCAACCAGGAAGCAGACGACACACACCATCAGCAGCAGCAGCTCTCGTCGATAACCCCGCCGGATCACCGTAGGGTAGAGGTCAGTCACAGAGGTCATCAGGGCCTCCAGGCTCACAAACTGGACAGGGGGTGGAAGGGGAACGGTTGGTGTGTGTAAGATGGCTGTTACATTGCAATGCTTGTCTGTTGCATACTGTGTGTGTGTGTGCATGTGGATTCGATGCTTGTTACATTGTAATTCTTATTTGTTATACACTGGATGCATGTGTGGAAGAGACCCTGTGTGTTTGTGCCACACACACACACACACACACACACACACACACACACACACACACACACACACACACACACACACACACACACACACACACACACACACACCTGTGTGTCCAGCCCCAGCATGATGATCATGAGGAAGAAGCACACAGCCCACAGCTGAGGGAAAGGCATCATGGCTACAGCCCGAGGGTACGCTATAAAGGCCAGCCCAGGGCCTGGAGAGAAACACACACAGTCAGACATACAGTCAGACAAACAAACACAACCGTACAACACCGAGTCAGACATATATAGAAAGTATTCACACCCCTCAACTTTTTTCACATTTTGTTCTTGTCACGATCACGGTCTTCAAACTCCCTGTCATAAAATGAGCCAAGGCGCAGCGTGCATGTAATTCCACATCTTAAATGGAAGTGAAACCTTTCACAAAAACCAGGTAAAACAGAAATCAAACGTGACGCAACTGCGGCGCACACAAACACTCACAGAAAATAATAATTACCCACAAACACAGGTGGGAAAACGGCTGCCTAAGTATGATCCCCAATCAGAGACAATGATAAACAGCTGCCTCTGATTGGGAACCATACTAGGCCAACAAAGAAATAGAAAAATAGATATGCCCACCCAAGTCACACCCTGACCTAACCAAATAGAGAATAAAAAAGTCTCTCTTAGGTCAGGGCGTGACAGTTCTGTTACAAAGTGGGATAAAAATGGATTTAATGGTACTTTTTGTCACAAAAATACTCTGTAATGTTAAAGTGGAAGAATTTAAAAAAACATTATAAAAAAAATATTAAAAATAAAACACTAATATATCTTGATTAGATAAGTATTCAACCCCCTGAGTCAATACATGTTAGAAACACCTTTGGTACAGCTGTGAGTCTTTCTGGGTAAGTCTCTAAGAGCTTTGCACACCTGGATTATACAATATTTGCCCATTATTCTTTTTAAAATGCTTCATGCTCTGTCAAGTTGGTTGTTGATCATTGCTAACCTGTTGGGTCTAGGGGGCAGCATTTGCACGTCTGGATAAAAAAAATGTACCCGATTTAATCTGGTTACTAATCCTACCCAGTAACTAGAATATGCATATACTTATTATATATGGATAGAAAACACTCTAAAGTTTCTAAAACTGTTTGAATGGTGTCTGTGAGTATAACAGAACTCATTTGGCAGGCAAAACCCTGAGACATTTTCTGACAGGAAGTGGATACCTGATGTGTTGTATTGACTTTAAACCTATCCCATTGAAAAACACAGGGGCTTAGGAATATTTTGGCACTTCCTATTGCTTCCACTAGATGTCACCAGCCTTTACAAAGTGTTTTGAGTCTTCTGGAGGGAGATCTGACCGAACAAGAGCCATGGAACGATGATGTCCCATTAGACACCTGGCGCGTGAGTTCATGTTGGGTACCCTCGTTCCAATACGTTATAAAAGAGTATGCATTCGTCCACCTTGAATATTATTCATGTTCTGGTTAAAAAAGGCCCTAATGATTTATGCTATACAACGTTTGACATGTTTGAACGAACGGAAATATATTTTTTCCCCTCGTTCATGACGAGAAGTCCGGCTGGCTTACATCATGTGCTAACGAGACGGAGATTTTTGGACATAAATGATGAGCTTTTTTGAACAAAACTACATTCGTTATGGACCTGTGATACCTGGAAGTGACATCTGATGAAGAGAATCAAAGGTAATGGATTATTTACATAGTATTTTCGATTTTAGATCTCCCCAACATGACGTCTAGTCTGTATCGCAACGCGTATTTTTCTGGGCGCAGTGCTCAGATTATTGCAAAGTGTGATTTCCCAGTAAGGTTATTTTTAAATCTGGCAAGTTGATTGCGTTCAAGAGATGTTAATCTATAATTCTTTAAATGACAATATAATATTTTACCAATGTTTTCTAATTTTAATTATTTAATTTGTGACGCTGACTTGACTGCCGGTTATTGGAGGGAAACGATTTCCTCAACATCAATGCCATAGTAAAATGCTGTTTTTGGATATAAATATGAACTTGATAGAACTAAAAATGCATGCATTGTCTAACATAATGTCCTAGGAGTGTCATCTGATGGAGATTGTAAAAGGTTAGTGCATCATTTTAGCTAGTTTTATGGTTTTGGTGACCCTGTCTTTGACTTGACAAAACATTACACACAACTCTTGTAAATGTACTGTCCTAACATACTCTAAATTTATGCTTTCGCCGTAAAACCTTTTTGAAATCGTAAAACGTGGTTAGATTAAGGAGATGTTTATCTTTCAAATGGTGTAAAATAGTTGTATTTTTGAAAAATTTGAATTTTGACATTTATTTGGATTCAAATTTGCCGCTCTTGAAATGCACCTGCTGTTGATGGAGTGCACCACGGGTGGCACGCTAGCGTCCCACCTAGCCCCAAGAGGCTAAACAACCACTTTCAAGTCTTGCAAAATATTTTCAAGCCGATTTAAGTCAAAACTGTAACTCGGCCACTCAGGAACATTCAATGTGATCTTGGTTAGCAACTCCAGTGAAAATTTGGTCTTGTGATTTAGGTTATTCTCCTGCTGAAAGGTGAAGTAATCTCCCAGTGTCTGTTGGAAATCAGAAAGAAACAGGTTTTCCTATAGGATTTTGCCTGTGCTTAGCTGTACTCCATTTCTTTTTATCCTAAAAAACTCCTTAGTCCTTGCCCATGACATGCATACCCATAACATGATGCAGCCACCACCACGCTTGCAAATTTGAAGAGTGGTACTCAGTGATGTTTTGGATTTTCCCCAAACATAATGCTTTGTATTCAGGACAAAAAGTTAATTTCTTTGCCACATTTTTTGCATTATTACTTAAGCGCCTTGTTGCAAACAGGATGCGTTCTTTGGAATATTTGTTATTCTGTACAGGCCTCCTTCACCCACACTGCCATTTAGGTTAGTATTGTGGGATAACTACAATGTTGTTGAACCATCCACAATTCTCATATCACAACTAGGGATGTTGAGGCGACTGTATTATCGCCCCACCGAAGGTCACGAGTCATGAAGGCAGTCAAATTCCACATGATCGTTTAGTCATGGTATTTACGCTTCTCCAAGCTCTGATGCTGCTGATGGTCATTAGTAGCCTACCAAACTTGCTAACTGTCTGGTACTCAGCACTCTATTGTCCCTCTAATCACTCTGACATCAACGCAAATGTAAATCGGAAATGTAGTCAAACACATCATGAGAGCCCATGAGCTCATGTTGCGCAACATTTCAATAGGCTAGGCAATTGCGGGAGAAAACAGAGTGATAGCCGCTAACAAAAAGAGGAGGATCCCATCATCTTTCTAATGGTTAGGCCTACTATTTATTTCTCAACTTTCCTAATATTAAGCACATTGCTTATATTTAAAGAAGGAGTATAGCCTACTTGGCTGGCATAAAAATAAACCACGGAGAAAAGCATCCTCCATTCGCTATTTAAGTGCACAGATCACATGTATTTTTTCCCCTGCCCCTGTTTCGAGACAGGTGCATGATAGTGGTCCGTTCTAAATCAAAACAAATTTCACACATTATTTAGTATACGGAAAGACAAGATTAAATCAAGAATAGTCTGATGGGTGAAAATATTAGCCTATCACTTGTGAATGATCCCCAGCATAAAAAACAGCCTTTCTTGTGACTTTTTCTTATCATAGTCTCACACCTCATGTAGCCTATCCCATAGGCCTATATATTTTAACCTCTCTTGGGTAGGGGGCAGTATTTTCACGGATGGACAAAAAAACGTACCCAAATTAAACGGCCTACTACTCGGGCCCAGGAACTAGAATATGCATATTATTAGTAGATTTGGATAGAAAACACTCCGAAGTTTCTAAAACTGTTTGAATGATGTCTGAGTATAACAGAACTCATATGGCAGGCAAAAACCTGAGAAAAATCTAACCAGGAAGTGGGAAATCTGGTGCTTGTAGTCCTTTCAAGTCATTGCCTATCAAACACACAGTGACTTAGGGTTCATTTTGCACTTCCTAAGGCTTCCACTAGATGTCAACAGTCTTTAGAAAGTTGTTTGAGGCGTCTATGGTGAACAGAGAGCGAACAGAGGAAGTTGGAATTTGTTGACTCAGGAACGCACATGAGTTCATTGGCGCGCATTCACGTGAGGGGTAGCTGTGTTCCAAAACGTTTTTCAAGACATTGGAATCATCCGGTTGTAATATTATTGAAGTTCTAAGTTAAAAAGGCCCTAAAGATTGATGCTATACAAGGTTTGACACGTTTGAACGAACGTAACTAGAACATTATTTGACTTTTCGTCGTGACATTTTGGCCGCGCTTCCTACACTTGGAGTAGCTTACTGAACGCGCAAACAATAAGGAGCTATTTGGACATAAATTATGGACTTTATCAAACAAAACAACATTTATTTTGGACCTGGGATTCCTGGAAGTGCCTTCTGATGAAGATCATCAAAGGTAAGTGAATATTTCTAATGCTATTTATGATTTTAGATGACTCCAAAATGGCGGGTATCTGTATTGCTTGATGTCTTTTTCTGAGCGCAGTACTCAGATTATTGCAAAGTGTGCTTTCCCCGTGACGCTAGCGTCCCACCTCCCCAAGAGAGGTTAATAAGGTTTGTATCACAACTAAAGAGGCCAAATAACTTCTTAAAATTAAGCACATTAACCCTTTACAAGGGGTGTAGAGCTTAACTGTCATATACAGTTGAAGTCGGAAGTTTACATACACTTAGGTTGGAATCATTGAAACTCGTTTTTCAACCACTCCACAAATTTCTTGTTAACAAACTATAGTTTTGGCAAGTCGGTTAGGACATCTACTTTGTGCATGACACAAGTAATTTTTCCAACAATTGTTTACAGACAGATACAGTGAATTATGAGTCAAATTATCACAATTCCAGTGGGTCAGAAGTTTACATACACTAAGTTGACTGTGCCTTTAATTCCAGAAAATGATGTCATGGCTTTAGAAGCTTCTGATAGGCTAATGGACATCATTTGAGTCAATTGGAGGTGTGCCTGTGGATGTATTTCAAGGCCTAACTTCAAACTCAATGCCTCTTTGCTTGACATCATGGAAAAATCTAAAGAAATCAGCCAAGAACTCAGATTTTTTTTGTAGACCTCCACAACTCTGGTTCATCCTTGGGAGCAATTTTCAAACGCCTGAAGGTACCACGTTCATGTGGACAAACAATAGTACGCAAGTATAAACACCATGGGACCATGCAGCCGTCATACCGCTCAAGAAGGAGATGCATTCTGTTTCCTAGAGATGAACGTACTTTGGTGCGAAAAGTGCAAATCAATCCCAGAACAACAGCAAAGGACCTTGTGAAGATGCTGGAGGAAACAGGTACAAAAGTATCTATATCCACAGTAAAATGAGTCCTATATCGACATAACCTGAAAGGCCGCTCAGCAAGGAAGAAGCCACTGCTCCAAAACTGCCATAAAAAAGCCAGACTACGATTTGCAATTGCACATGGGGACAAAGATCGTACTTTCTGAAGAAATGTCCAATGGTCTGATGAAACAAAAATAGAACTGTTTGGACATAATGGGTCTTAATAATCGTTATGTTTGGAGGAAAAAGGGGGAGGCTTGCAAGCCGAAGAACACTATCCCAACAGTGAAGCACAGGGGTGGCAGCATCATGTTGTGGGGGTGGATTGCTGCAGGAGGGACTGGTGCCCTTCACAAAATAAATGGCATCATGAGGGAGGAAAATGATGTGGATATATTGAAGCAACATCTCAAGACATCAGTCTGGAAGTTAAAGCTTTATCGCAAATGGGTCTTCCATTTGACAATGACCCCAAGCATACTTCCAAAGTTCTGGCAAAATGGCTTAAGGACAACAAAGTCAAGGTATTGGAGTGGCCATCACAAAGCCCTGACCTCAATCATATAGAACATTTGTGGGCAGAACTGAAAAAGCGTGTGCGAGCATGGAGGCCTACAAACCTGACTCAGTTACACCAGCTCTGTCAGAAGGAATGGGCCAAAATTCACCCAACTTATTGTGGGAAGCTTGTGGAAGGCTACCCGAAATGTTTGACCCAAGTTAAACAATTTAAAGGCAATGCTACTAAATAATATTTGAGTGTATGTAAACTTCTGACCCACTGGGAATGTGATGAAAGAAATAAAAGCTGAAATAAATCATTCTCTACTATTATTCTGACATTTCACATTCTAAAAATAAAGTGGTGATCCTAACTGACCTAAGACAGGGAATGTTTACTAGGATTAAAATGTCAGGAATTGTGAAAATGTTAGCCCAATGTTTGTAGAACAACTAAACTTACATGAATAACTCTAAATTAAGCATATAGGAGTACCTGTTTCTTTGTTAACCACTCAACACAGAATAGCCGCATGTGCGCACTCCCTCAAATCGTTTGGAGAAAATATCCTTTCTATTTTATTCAGCTGAGTTCAGTTGTATTCTTCATACTATAAAATAATATAAAATAATGCCATGGTATAATAAGAAAATCTTGCCTGCTAAATGAACTAGTGTAGCCCACAGCCATTTGGCATAGCCACATCAGGACAACTCAGAGTATGCTATTCTGTTCTTCTGAAATAGAAAACATTTTCTTCATATTATGTTTCTTTAGACCTGTCTAAAATAAATAATGGATTTATTGTGAAGGTGTAGGCTATATTACATGGATGTATTAGATGTTTTAAAATGGAAGCAAAGAGATGCTAAATGTGTTTATGCTAATTAACGGTCAATTACCGTGACACCGACAGTTATTTCGTGACCGCCACAGCCCTAATCACAACCATTAAACTCGGAAACTGTTTTCACCATCGATCTCATGGTGAAATCCCAGAGCGGTTTCCTTCCTCTCCAGCAACTGAGTCATGAAAGACGCCTGTATCTTTGTAGTGACTGGGCTCATTGATACACCATCCAAAGTGTAATTAATAACTTCACCATGCTCAAAGGGATATTCAGCATTTGCTTTTTTTTTTATATATTCTTTTACACATCTACCAATCGGTGTCCTTCTTTGCAAGGCATTGGAAAACCTCCCTGGTCTTTACGGTTGACTCTGTGCTTGAAATTCATTACTCGATTGAGGGACCTTACACATAATTGTATGTGTGGGGTACAGAGATGTGGCAGTCATTAAAAATCATGTTAACCACTATTATTGAACACAGAATGAGTCCATGCAACTTATGTAATTCGTTGAGCACATTTTTACTCCTGAACTTATTTAAGCTTGCATAACAAAAGTGTTGAATACGTATTGATTCAAGATCTCTTAGCTTTTCAGTTTTAATTAATTTGTGAAAAATTTCAAAAATCAAAATTCCACTGACATTATGGGGTATTGTGTGTAAATCAGTGGCAAAAAAAAATCTTAATTTAATACATTTTAAATTCAGGCTGTAACAACAGAATGTGGAAAAAGTAAAGAGGTGTGAATAATTTCTGAAGCCGCTATCTATACAACTGTACATGTTACACAGTCAGCAACATAGACACAAATACGTTTAAATAGTCAAAACCCGTAATGTACCTGACTGGGCCACATCTGCGATGTCCATGCCCTGCTCCTGAGCCATGAAGCCTAGCACAGTGAAGATGGCAAACCCTGCCAGGAAGCTGGTGCCACTGTTCAGCAGGCACAGGAAATAACAGTCCCTGGCAAACAGCACAGACAATCAATCACTGAGTAAATATAAGGAGCAGAATCTCAATGAATCACTGACTTCTAACTATGAACAAAAAATAACAATTAATCAATAAAACAATCAATAAATGAAACACAATCAGTCAGTTAATCAATGAATGAAATATCTGATCTGCTAAATAAATCGATAAATTGATTAACGAGACAATTTTAAAAAGCACACAATGGCAAGAAGACAGTCAGTCAATACATCTGAATAAATGTAATCTTTCGCAGCCCCATACAATTGATCAATCCAATCAATCAATGCAATCAAGACAGATCAATCAAAACAAGACGAATCATTCCATAGTGGCATAAAAAGAAGGGATCATGTTCAAAAGAGTAATCAATTATCTTTATGGTCCGGCGTCAGCTTCAACTTTCAAAGAGCTGTCCAGCTACAAAAGAAGCCTGGGTCATGTTTATTGTGCACCAAACAACCCCCCCCCCCCCCCCCCCACCCCACCCCCCCAAAAAAAGACAAACAGGGAGGTACTACCGGGACCTGTCCAATAAGAAACGCACACTTTTGTTTTTCCGTTGCAAAGTGCTTTAAAACGTTTTCCATTATGTTCCCTAATGAACACGGCCCTGGGTTTGTAATTGCCAGGACCTGCATGTCAGTGTGGGAAACAGACAGTGTGGGATTTTGTTCTAGGTGGGGTATGGTGTCAGTGTTTTCCCTGTCATTCCAAGCATTCCCTATTACCTATTCCCCGGGTCAAAAGTAGTGCACTACATAGGGAATTGGGTGCCATTTGGAACAAAGGCAGGGAGTACCTTCAAAAGCAAAAGTTCTACAGATAAATCTGTCAATTCATGAGTTGAAAATTGAAAGGTGAAATTATTCCTTTGCTTTATTTGTCTTGGTGAGCTAAGTTGATGAAATTAGTACCACTTTGTTTGTATTTGCTTTCTATCATCTACTGTGCGTGTGCATGTGTGAGGCTCACTTATTGCAGTCATTGTTGTATTTGTTGTAGCTTCCCAGGGCGGTAAGGCTCCCCAGACAGATGCCATAAGAGAAGAAGATCTGAGTCCCCGCATCCATCCATACCTTAACAAATAGAGATGGACGGAAGGAAGGATGGAAAGAGAAAAAGTACAAATATATGAGAGAGCGAGAGAGACAAAAGACAGAGATAGAGAGAGCATGGCTGCATAGATATATGCATAGACTAGGGTGTCGAATCAAAAATGCATATTTTTACCAATGGGTAATATGTTATTTCATTATTTAGGGAGAAGAGCAACTTTAATATTGCAGATAGATTGTAGCTTCCATAAATGTAATTGTCTGCATCATTTCCAATCCCCCATATATACTTTTTGTATACATACATATTTAGAAAAAGTGTGTGTGTCCCTCCTGAGATGTGTGCAAATCCCTGAGATGTGTCCCTCCTGAGATGTGTGCAAATCCCTCCTGAGATGTGTGCAAACCTGGTGGCCAACTACAAGAAACGTTTGACCTCTGTGATTGCCAACAAGGGTTTTGCCACCAAGTACTAAGTCATGTTTTGCAGGGGATCAAATACTCCCCCCCCCCCCACACACAGGCATTTTTTTCCCCCCTTGGCATTTTTCCTATTTTGTTGCCTTACAACCTGGAATTAATTTATTTTTGGGGGGGGGTTTTGTATCATTTGATTTACACAACATGCCTACCACTTTGAAGATGCAAAATATTTTTTATGGTGAAAAAAACAAGAAATAAGACTAAAAAACTTGAGCGTGCATAACTATTCACCACCCTCAAAGTCAATACAATGTAGAGCCACCTTTTGCAGCTGTAAGTCTATTCGGGTATGTCTCTATAAGCTTCGCACATCTAGCCACTGGGATTTCTTCCCATTCTTCAAGGCAAAACTGCTTCAGCTCCTTCAAGTTGGATGGGTTCTGCTGGTGTACAGCAATCTTTAAGTCATAGCACAGATTCTCAATTGGATTGAGGTCTGGGCTTTGACTAGGCCATTCCAAGATATTTAAATGTTTCCTCTTAAACCACTCGAGTGTTGCTTTAGCAGTATGCTTAGGGTCGTTGTCCTGCTGGAAGGTGAACCTCCGTCCCAGTCTCAAATCTCTGGAAGACTGAAACAGGTTTCCCCTCAAGAATTTCCCTGTATTTAGTGACATCCATCATTCCTTCAATTCTGACCAGTCTCCCAGTCCCTGCCGATGAAAACATCCCCACAGCATGATACTGCCACCATGCTTTACTGTGGGGATGGTGTTCTCAGGGTGATGAGAGGTGTTGGGTTTGCACCAGACATAGCATTTTCCTTGATGGCCAAAAAGCTCAATTTTAGTCTCATCTGACCAGAGTACCTTCTTCCATATGTTTGGAGAGTCTCCCACATGCCTTCTGGCGAACACCAAACACATTTGCTTATTTTATTCTGGCCACTCTTCCGTAAAGCCCAGCTCTGTGGAGTGTACGGCTTAAAGTGGTCTTATGGACAGCTCCATCAGGGTTATCTTTGGTCTCTTTGTTGCCTCTCTGATTAATGCCCTCTTTGCCTGGTCCATGAGTTTTGGTGGGCGGTTTGTTGTGGTGCCATATTCTTTACATTTTTTAGAATGGATTTAATGGTGCTCCGTGGGATGTTCAAAGTTACAGATCTTTTTTTATAACCCAACCTTGATCTGTACTTCTCCACAACTTTGTCCCTGACCTGTTTGGAGAGCTCCTTGGTCTTCGTAGTGCAGTTTGCTTGGTGGTGCCCCTTGCTTAGTGGTGTTGCAGACTCTGGGGCCTTTCAGAAAAGGTGTATATATATACACTGAGATCATGTGACAGATCATGTTTCCTGTTTCCGGTCACAACTTGCAGACTTGTTTACGCTGCTGATCTTACTTTGATACCTGACGGTTTTTTACTTTTTCATTACCATATATTTTTACTTTTTCCCTCACTCAACTTTTTTCATTCAACTTTTTCACCCCGGAGGTTTTATCTGGACATGGTTCGTCAGGACTTCAAACAGCCGAAGCTAAGTAACATTAACATGATGCCTTCTAATTGCAGTCGTTGTACTTATAATATACAGGAGAACGATCGCCTTACGGCAAGGATAGCTGTGCTGCAAGCCCAGCTTCAGACGCGATCGTTAGGCAAGGGTAATTTCAGTGTAGGAAAGGATGAAACAGCGTCTGTGCCACCAGTAAGTACAGATAGTAACGTTAGTATAAACCCCCTCGCACGGTCCCCGCAGCCGGACATCTTTCTCATGGCTTCTGGAGGGAAACGCTGTAGGAATGCTCAACCGGTGTCGCTTATTCAGCCGACAGAAACTTTCAACCGGTTCTCCCCATTAAGCGAGTCGGAGTCGGAGGCCGAGACTTCTCTGGTCTCTACTCCTCCCGTTGTGGGGTCTGAGACGCCGACGGCTCCCACCATTAGCTCTGACAAATTGAAAACCCTAGTCATTGGCGACTCCATTACCCGCGACTCCATTAGACTTAAAACTAATCATCCAGCGATCATACACTGTTTACCAGGGGGCAGGGCTACCGACGTTAAGGCTAATCTAAAGACGGTGCTGGCTAAAGCTAAAACTGGCGAGTGTAGAGAGTATAGAGATATTGTTATCCACATCGGCACCAACGATGTTAGGATGAAACAGTCAGAGGTCACCAAGCGCAACATAGCTTCAGCGTGTAAATCAGCTAGAAAGATGTGTCGGCATCGATTAATTGTCTCTGGCCCCCTCCCAGTTAGGGGGAGTGATGAGCTCTACAGCAGAGTCTCACAACTCAATCGCTGGTTGAAAACTGTTTTCTGCCCCTCCCAAAAGATAGAATTTGTAGATAATTGGCCCTCTTTCTGGGACTCACCCACAAACAGGACCAAGCCTGGCCTGTTGAGGAGTGACGGACTCCATCCTAGCTGGAGGGGTGCTCTCATCTTATCTACGAACATAGACAGGGCTCTAACTCCTCTAGCTCCACAATGAAATAGGGTGCAGGCCAGGCAGCAGGCTGTTAGCCAGCCTGCCAGCTTAGTGGAGTCTGCCACTAGCACAGTCAGCGTAGTCAGCTCAGCTTTCCCCATTGAGACCGTGTCTGTGCCTCGATCTAGGTTGGGCAAAATTAAAAATGGCGGTGTTCGCTTTAGCAATCTCACTAGTATAAAGACCTCCTCCATTCCTGCCATTATTGAAAGAGATTGTGATACCTCACATCTCAAAATTGGGTTACTTAATGTTAGATCCCTCACTTCCAAGGCAGTTATAGTCAATGAACTAATCACTGATAATAATCTTGATGTGATTGGCCTGACTGAAACATGGCTTAAGCCTGATGAATTTACTGTGTTAAATGAGGCCTCACCCCCTGGTTACATTAGTGACCATACCCCCCGTGCATCCGGCAAAGGCGGAGGTGTTGCTAACATTTACGATAGCAAATTTCAATTTACAAAAAAAAAAACAACAATGACGTTTTCGTCTTTTGAGCTTCTAGTCATGAAATCTATGCAGCCTACTCACTCACTTTTTATAGCTACTGTTTATAGGCCTCCTGGGCCATATGCAGTGTTCCTCACTGAGTTCCCTGAATTCCTATCGGATCTTGTAGTCATAGCAGATAATATTCAAATTTTTGGTGACTTTAACATTCACATGGAAAAGTCCACAGACCCACTCCAAAAGGCTTTCGGAGCCATCATCGACTCAGTGGGTTTTGTCCAACATGTCTCTGGACATACTCACTGCCACAGTCATACTCTGGACCTAGTTTTGTCCCATGGAATAAATGTTGTGGATCTAAATGTTTTTCGTCATAATCCTGGACTATCGGACCACCATTTTATTACGTTTGCAATTGCAACAAATAATCTGCTCAGACCCCAACCAAGGAGCATTAAAAGTCGTGCTATAAATTCTCAGACAACCCAAAGATTCCTTGATGCCCTTCCAGACTGCCTCTGCCTACCCAAGGACGTCAGAGGACAAAAATCAGTTAACCACCTAACCGAGGAACTCAATTTAACCTTGCGCAATACCCTAGATGCAGTTGCACCCCTAAAAACATCTGTCATAAGAAACTAGCTCCCTGGTATACAGAAAATACACGAGCTCTGAAGCAAGCTTCCAGAAAATTGGAACGGAAATGGCGCCACACCAAACTGGAAGTCTTCCGACTAGCTTGGAAAGACAGTACCGTACCGTGCAGTATCGAAGAGCCCTTACTGCTGCTCGATCATCCTATTTTTCCAACTTAATTGAGGAAAATAAGAACAATCCGAAATTTCTTTTTGATACTGTCGCAAAGCTAACTAAAAAGCAGCCTTCGCAAATGGAGGATGGCTTTCACTTCAGCAGTAATACATTTATGAACTTCTTTGAGGAAAAGATCATGATCATTAGAAAGCAAATTACAGACTCCTCTTTAAATCTGGGTATTCCTCCAAAGCTCCATTGTCCTGAGTCTGCACAACTCTGCCAGGACCTAGGATCAAGGGAGATACTAAAGTGTTTTAGTACTATATCTCTTGACGCAATGATGAAAATAATCATGGCCTCCAAACCCTCAAGCTGCATACTGGACCCTATTCCAACTAAACTACTGAAAGAGCTGCTTCCTGTGCTTGGCCCTCCTATGTTGAACATAATAAACGGCTCTCTATCCACCGGATGTGTACCAAGCTCACTAAAAGTGGCAGTAATAAAGCCTCTCTTGAAAAAGCCGAATCTTGATCCAGAAATTATAAAAAACTATCGGCCTATATCGAATCTTCCATTCCTCTCAAAAATTGTAGAAAAAGCTGTTGCACAGCAACTCACTGCCTTCCTGAAGACAAACAATGTATACGAAACGCTTCAGTCTGGTTTTAGACCCCATCATAGCACTGAGACTGCACTTGTGAAGGTGGTAAATTACCTTTTAATGACGTCAGACCGAGGCTCTGCATCTGTCCTCGTGCTCCTAGATCTTAGTGCCGCTTTTGATACCATCGATCACCACATTCTTTTGGAGAGATTGGAAACCCAAATTGGTCTACATGGACAAGTTCTGGCCTGGTTTAGATCTTATCTGTCGGAAAGATATCAGTTTGTCTCTGTGAATGGTTTGTCCTCTGACAAATCAATTGTACATTTCGGTGTTCCTCAAGGTTCCGTTTTAGGACCACTATTGTTTTCACTATATATTTTACCTCTTGGGGATGTCATTCGAAAACATAATGTTAAATTTCACTGCTATGCGGACGACACACAGCTGTACATTTCAATGAAACATGGTGAAGCCCCAAAATTGCCCTCGCTAGAAGCCTGTGTTTCAGACATAAAGAAGTGGATGGCTGCAAACTTTCTACTTTTAAACTCGGACAAAACAGAGATGCTTGTTCTAGGTCCCAAGAAACAAAGAGATCTTCTGTTGAATCTGACAATTAATCTGGATGGTTGTACAGTCGTCTCAAATAAAACTGTGAAGGACCTCGGTGTTACTCTGGACCCTGATCTCTCTTTTGAAGAACATATCAAGACTGTTTCAAGGACAGCTTTTTTCCATCTACGTAACATTGCAAAAATCAGAAATTTTCTGTCCAAAAATGACGCAGAAAAATTAATCCATGCTTTTGTTACTTCTAGGCTGGACTACTGCAATGCTCTACTTTCCGGCTACCCGGATAAAGCACTAAATAAACTTCAGTTAGTGCTAAATACGGCTGCTAGAATCCTGACTAGAACCAAAAAATTTGATCATATTACTCCAGTGCTAGCCTCCCTACACTGGCTTCCTGTTAAGGCAAGGGCTGATTTCAAGGTTTTACTGCTAACCTACAAAGCATTACATGGGCTTGCTCCTACCTATCTTTCCGATTTGGTCCTGCCGTACATACCTACACGTACGCTACGGTCACAGGAGTGTGAAGGTGAACGGAAAGGCTGGAGCAACGAACCGCCCTTGCTGTCTCTGCCTTGCCGGTTCCCCTCTTTCCACTGGGATTCTCTGCCTCTAACCCTTTTACAGGGGCTGAGTCACTGGCCTACTGATGTTCTTCCATGCCGTCCATGGGAGGGGTGCGTCACTTGAGTGGGTTGAGTCACTGACGGGGTCTTCCTGTCTGGGTTGGCGCCCCCCCCTTGGGTTGTGCCATGGCAGAGATCGTTGTGGGCTATACTTGGCCTTGTCTTAGGACGGTAAGTTGGTGGCTGGAGGCATCCCTCTAGTGGTGTGGGGGCTGTGCTTTGGCAAAGTGGGTGGGGTTATATCCTGCCTGTTTGGCCCTGTCCGGGGGTATCATCGGATGGGGCCACAGTGTCTTCTGATCCCTCCTGTCTCAGCCTCCAGTATTTATGCTGCAGTAGTTTATGTGTCGGGGGGCTAGGGTCAGTCTGTTACATCTGGAGTATTTCTCTTGTCTTATCCGGTGTCCTGTGTGTATTTAAATATGCTCTCTCTAATTCTCTCTTTCTGTCTTTCTCTCGGAGGACCTGAGCCCTAGGACCATGCCTCAGGACTACCTGGTATGATGACTCCTTGCTGTCCCCAGTCCACCTGGCCGTGCTCCTCCTCCAGTTTCAACTGTTCTGCCTGCGTCTATGGAACCCTGACCTGTTCACCGGACGTGCTTGTTGCACCCTCGACAACTACTATGATTATTATTATTTGACCATGCTGGTCATTTATGAACATTTTAACATTTTGACCATGTTCTGTTATAATATCCACCCTGCACAGCCAGAAGAGGACTGGCCACCCCTCATAGCCTGGTTCCTCTCTAGGTTTCTTCCTAGGTTTTTGGCCTTTCTAGGGAGTTTTTCCTAGGGAGTTTTTCCTAGCCACCGTGCTTCTTTCACATGCTTTGCTTGCTGTTTGGGGTTTTAGGCTGGGTTTCTGTACAGCACTTTGAGAATATCAGCTGATGTACGAAGGGCTATATAAATAAATTTGATTTGATTTTGATTTGATGTGACACAGCGTTCACACAGGTGGACTTTAACTAAATTATGTGACTTCTGAAGATAATTGGTTGCACCAGATCTTATTTAGGGGCTTATTTAAGGACAACAAAGTCAAGGTATTGGAGTGGCAATCACAAAGCCCTGACCTCAATCCTATAGAAAATGTGTGGGCAGAACTGAAAAAGCGTGTGCGAGCAAGGAGACTGTAACGATCATCTGAAAGAGGGGACCAAGATGCAGCGTGGTGAGTGTTCATATTGAATTTTAATAATACAAAACACTTGAACATAAGACAAACGAACACCAACAGTTCTGTCGGGGCAAACCACACAACAGAAACAACTACCCACAAAACCCCAAAGGAAAACAGGCTGCCTAAGTATGATTCCTAATCAGAGACAACGATAGACAGCTGCCTCTGATTAGGAACCCTACTCGGCCCAAAACAAAGAAATACAAAAACATAGAAAAAGGAACATAGAACGCCCACCCAATGTAACACCCTGGCCTAACCAAAATAAAGAACAAAAAACCCCTCTCTATGGCCAGGGCGTTACAGAGACCTACAAACCTGACTCAGTTATAGGAATGGTTATCTGTCAGGAGGAATGAGCCAAAATTCCCCCAACTTATTGTGGGAAGCTTGTGGAAGGCTACCCGAAACATTTGACCCAAGTTAAACAATTTAAAGGCAATGCTACCAAATACTAATTTAGTGTATGTAAACGTCTGACCCACTGGGAATGTGATGAAATAAATCAATCATTCTGACATTTCACATTCTTAAAATAAAGTGGTGATCCTAACTGACCTAAGACAGGGAATTTTTACTGGGATAAACATTTCAGGAATTGTGAAAAACTGAGTTTAAATGTATTTGGCTAAGGTGTATGTAAACTTCCGACTTCAACTGTATAGTACTAGTCAAAAGTTTGGACACACCTACTCATTCCAGGGTTTTTCTTTATTTTAACTATGTTCTACATTGTAGAATAATAGGGAAGACATCAAAACTATGAAATAACATATATGGAATCATGTAGTAAAAAAGTGTTAACCTGTTGGGGCTAGGGGGCAGTATTTTCACTGGTTACTAATCCTACCCAGTAACTAGAATATGCATATACTTATTATATATGGATAGAAAACACCCAAAAGTTTCTAAAACTGTTTGAATGGTGTCTGTGAGTATAACAGAACTCATTTGGCAGGCAAAACCCTGAGACAGATTCTGACAGGAAGTGGATACCTGATGTGTTGAATTACCTTTAAGCCTATGCCATTGAAACACACAGGGGCTTATTAATGTTTTGGCACTTCCTATTGCTTCCACTAGATGTCACCAGCCTTTACAAAGTGTTTTGAGTCTTCTACTGTGAGATCTGACCGAACAAGAGCCTTGGAACGGTGATGGCCGATTAGACTCTGGCGCGCGAGGTCATGTTGGGTACCCTCGTTCCAATACGTTTTAAAAGAGAATGCATTCGTCCACCTTGAATATTATTCATGTTCTGGTTAAAAAAGGCACTAATGATTTATGCTATACAACGTTTGACATGTTTGAACGAACGGAAATATATTTTTTCCCCTCGTTCATGAAGTGAAGTTCGGCGGGCTTAGATCATGTGCTAACAACACAGAGCTTTTTGGACATAAATGATGAGCTTTTTTGAACAAAACTACATTCGTTATGGACCTGGGATTCCTGGAAGTGACATCTGATGAAGAGAATCAAAGGTAATGGATTATTTACATAGTATTTTCGATTTTAGATCTCTCCAACATGGCGGTTAGTCTGTATCGCAAAGCGTATTTTTCTGGGCGCAGTGCTCAGATTATTGCAAAGTGTGATTTCCCAGTAAGGTTATTTTTAAATCTGGCAAGTCGATTGCGTTCAAGAGATGTAAATCTATAATTCTTTAAATGACAATATAATATTTTACCAATGTTTTGTAATATTAATTATTTAATTTGTTGTGCTGACTTGACTGCCGGTTATTGGAGGGAAACGATTTCCTGAACATCAACGCCATAGTAAAACGCTGTTTTTGGATATAAATATGAACTTGATAGAACTAAAAATGCATGTATTGTCTAACATAATGTCCTAGGAGTGTCATCTGATGGAGATTGTCAAAGGTTAGTGCATAACTTTAGCTGATTTTATGGTTTTGGTGACGCCTGTCTTTGAATTGACAAAACATTACACACAGCTATTGTCAATGTACTCTCCTAACATAATCTAACTTTATGCTTTCGCCGTAAAACCTTTTTGAAATCGGACAACGTGGTTAGATTAAGGAGATGTTTATCTTTCAAAGGGTGTAAGATAGTTGTATGTTTGAAAAATTTGAATTTTGACATTTATTTGGTTTCAAATTTGCCGCTCTTGAAATGCACCTGCTGTTGATAGGGTGCACCACGGGTGGCACGCTAGCGTCCCACATAGCCCCAAGAGGTTAAACAAATGAACATACACTATCGTTCAAAAGTTTGGGGTCACTTAGAAATGTCCTTGTTTTTTAAATTAAAGCACATTCTTTGTCCATTAAAATAACATCAAATTGATCAGAAATACAGTGTAGACATTGTTAATGTAGTAAATGACTATTGTAGCTGGAAACGGCATATTTTTTATGGAATACCTACATTGGTGCCAATTATCATCAACCATCACTCCTGTGCTCCAATGGCAGGTTGTGTTAGCTAATCAAAGTTTATGATCTTAAAATGCTAATTGATCATTAGAAAACCCTTTTGCAATAATGTTACCACAGCTGAAAACTGTTGTCTGATTAAAGAAGCAATAAAACTGTCCTTCTTTAGACTAGTTGAGTATCTGGAGTATCAGCATTTGTGGGTTTGATTACAGGCTCAAAATGGCCAGTAACAAAGACCTTTCTTGTGAAACTCGTCAGTCTATTCTTGTTCTGAGAAATGAAGGCTATTCCATTCGAGAAATTGCCAGGAAACTGAAGATCTCGTACAATGCTGTGTACTACTCCCTTCACAGAACATCGCAAACTGGCATTAACCAGAATAGAAAGAGGAGTGGGAGGCCCTGAGCAAGAGGACAAGTACAAGAGTTTCTAGTTTGAGAATCAGACGCCTCACAAGTCTTCAACTGGCAGCTTCATTAAATAGTACCCACAAAACACCAGTCTCAACGTCAGCAGTGAAGAGGCGACTCCGGGATGCTGGCCTTCTAGAGTTGCAAAGAAAAAGCTACATCTCAGACTGGCTAATAATTTTTTTTTTTTAATAAGGGTGGCAAAACAACAGACACTGGACAGACAAACTGGAAGATTGGAAAAAAGTGTTATGGACAGAAATCTAAGTTTGAGGTGTTCTGATCACAAGAAGAACATTTGTGAGACGCAGAAAAAATTAAAAGATGCTGGAGGAGTGCTTGACGCCATCTGTCAAGCATGGTGGAGGCAAAGTGATGGTCTGGGGTGCTTTGGTGGTGGTAAAGTGGGAGATTTGTACAGGGTAAAAGGGATCTTGAAGAAGTAAGGCTATCACTCCATTTTGCAACGCCATACCCCATGGACGGCACTTATTTGGATCCAATTTCCTCCTACAACAGGACAATGACCCAAAGCACAGATCCAAACTATGCAAGAACTATTTACGGAAGAAGCAGGTAGCTGGTATTCTGTATTTAATGAAATGGCTAGCACAAACCTACTGAGCTGTTGTGGGAGCAGCTTGACCGTATGGTACATAAGTGCCCATCAAGCCAATCCAACTTGTGGGAGGTGCTTCAGGAAGCATGGGGTGAAATCTCTTCAGATTACCTCAACAAATTGACAACTAGAATGCCTAAGGTCTGCAAGGCTGTAATTGCTGCAAATGGAGGATTCTTTGACGAAAGCAAAGTTTGAAGGACACAATTATTATTTCAATTAAAAATCATTATTTATAACCTCGTCAACATCTTGACTATATTTCCTATTCATTTTGCAACTAATTTCATGTATGCTTTCATGGAAAACAAGGACATTTCTAAGTGACCCCAAACTTTTGAATGGTAGTGTATGTCTTCACTACTTTTCTACAATGTAGAAAATAATACAAATAAAGAAAACTCTTGAATGAGTAGGTGTGTCCAAACTTTTGACTGGTACTGTATATATATATATATATATATATATATATATATATATATATATATATATATATATATATATATACACACACACACACACACATATCTTTTTAAAACATATTTTCCTTTATTATATTCCCCTAACCCTTACACCCCTCCCCTAATTGGAGTAAAATAATGGACAACACTACTTCCAGCTTATACATTCTATATGAATTTTACGGACACAATATATTTTACAATAGTTATTTGGTTTAATCCCATCCTTCAGCTACCCTCAACCCCTCCCATCTATCTCTTAACAGTCAATTACCGTGAGACCGACAATTAGTTTCTTGACATTCACCGGCTGACGAAATTTCGTGACCGCCACATCCATAATTATGACGACTTCCAGAGGACGTCCTTCAACTTATCAGAGCTCTTGCAGCATAAACTGACATGTTGTCCATCCACTTAAAGGATCAGAGAATGAATCTAGTACCGAAAGCATAAACTATAGCTAGCTCACACTGCCGTACATAGTGTGAGGTGAGTAGTTGACTCAAAGAGAACAACAATATTTTTACAGTTTTGAACAAACACATTTTTTCAAAATTTAAAGGAGAAGCAGCAGAAGGAGAGCTAGCTATATTTGTTGTATTGTTTTCTTCTGCTTAGTTTACCTTTCACTTACTTAGCTAGCTAATTTAGCATACTCAACAACCTGAATCAAACACTGAGACGAATGCAATTTATGTTAGCTAGCTGGCTAAGGCAATCCAACACTGCAACTCTTCCAAGTGAAAGTAAGCTTTTAGTCATATTAATTTATTGCCAACGGGGCTGGCCGGTGTAACTGCTAAACAGCTTGCTGTACACTGTACTGCGTGATTGTACATATGGATTGGATTGTGGGTTTACTAATGAGTCAGTTCTAGTAGCTATGTTGACTATGATGTTAGATAATATGGTGACAACGATGTCGGCAGTGTAGTGGTTAATGGTTATGGTATGAAGGTTTGGCTTGGAGAGGTTTTTTCAATTGGTCACAGATAGCTGTTGTGTTGTGCACTGAAGTCTACAAGCAAAGGGAAAAAGTGAGAGGAGGAGAGCGCATAGATGTCAGAGAAGGATTTATACAATGAGGAAAGTGATGATGCTGTATGTGGCTGCTAAGAAAGTGAACTGTTTGCGCGGGTGATCATGGGTATACCTATTCTGCAGATTCTGTTGCAAAATGTTTCCTAAATGGAAGCAAACGCAATGAAACAGGGATGAACTGAGCTGAATTTGTTTTAGTTGCAAAACGGAAGGTTTTGCAACTGTTTGGACAAATGATTACACACCAGATCAGCTAGATGCAGGCAAGAGGGTGCAAGATGGTATTGAATGTGTCACTGTCTGTCACCTTGATTACTCCAATTACTCTCGACCTGTGCACCTACGTTATAAACTTTCCCTTGTAGGCTAGGTTGTAGCAACCTTATGATGGTTATAGCGCAAATTTAAGTATCATGTAGTAGCCTAAACCTATGAAACATTGAGCTGGGTAAAAGGAATATCAGTCATCCAATATACTGTAATAGAAATAAGGCCATGCTCAAAGAAAACAAAATCGTCCTCCCTAATCTTAAACGGCACCGACCGCCACTGGTATTATATGGTATGTCGCCCAAGCCAAATAATCATATTTGTCTTCATAAAATGTGTTTATAACATAAGGAAGAGAAATGTCAACACCAAAGTGGTTTTCAACCACTCTGGGCAGAGTGGGTGGACACAATAGACTGATTCAGACTAGACCAACTCCAATAGAGGGGTGCTTGGGACTGGCTAAAAAGCAGCCAGTCAAATCAGTATCCTCTCAGAAATTAGGCATGTTTACCAGGGTCGTGTTTATTAGGGCACACATTGAAAAACGTTCTAAAAGGTTTCACAATGTAAGCGTTTCTTATTGGACAAGTTCTGGTAGTCTCTCCCTGTTTCAGTCAGTTTTCTTCAGTTTTGTGCCTAATGAAAAAAGACCCAGCATGTTGGGGGGTATGGTCGTGGGTAGTGGGCGGGTATGAGGGTGGGTCGCAGGTACCTGTGGGTCTGCCAAGCGGGTGATGTTGGGATTGAGGTAGTAGACGATGCCCTGGGCAGCTCCAGGCAGGGTGATGCCACGTACCAGCAGGATGGCCAGCATCACGTAGGGGAACGTGGCAGTAAGGTAGACCACCTGGAACAACAGTAGGATAGCTTCTAGATCAATAATATCTCAAATCCAACTGAAAATGGCATCTAGATTCTATATCAATCACATATGTAACTGTACATCTATGATACCTTCTATGTCAACCACATCTATACTGTACATCTCAAATCCATTCGAAAATGCTATAATACCTTCTAAACTCAGCAAAAAAAAGAAATGTCCCTTTTTCAGGACCCTGTCTTTCAAAGATAATTCGTAAAAATCTAAATAACTTCACAGATTTTCATTGTAAAGGGTTTAAACACCGTTTCCCAATGAACCATAAACAATTAATGAACATGCACCTGTGGAACGGTCATTAAGACACTAACAATTTAGACGGTAGGCAATTAAGGTAACACTTATGAAAACTTAGGACACTAAAAGAGGCCTTTCTACTGACTCTGAAAAACACCAAAAGAAAGACGCCCAGGGTCCCTGCTCATCTGCGTGAACGTGCCTTAGGCATGCTGCAAGGAGGCATGAGGACTGCAGACGTGGCCAGGGCAATAAATTGCATTGTCTGTACTGTGAGACGCCTAAGATAGGCTGGACAGCTGATCATCCTTGCAGTGGCAGACCACGTGTAACAACACCTGCACAGGATCGGTACATCCGAACATCACACCAGCGGGACAGGTACAGGATGGCAACAACTGCCTGAGTTACACCAGGAACGCACAATCCCTCCATCAGTGCTCATACTGTCTGCAATAGGCTGAGAGAGGCTGGACTAAGGGCTTGTAGGCCTGTTGTAAGGCAGGTCCTCACCAGACATCACTGGCAACAATGTCGCCTATGGGCACAAACCCACCGTCGCTGGACCAGACAGGACTGGCAAAAAATGCTCTTCACTGACGAGTCGTGGATTTGTCTCACCGGGGTGATGGCCAGATTCGTGTTTATCGTTGAAGGAATGAGCGTTACACCGAGGCCTGTACTGTGGAGCGGGATCGATTTGGAGGTGGAGGGTCTGTCATGATCTGGGGCGGTGTGTCACAGCATCATCGGACTGAGCTTGTTGTCATTGCAGGCAATCTCAACGCTGTGCGTTACAGGGAAGACATGCTCCTCCCTCTTGTGGTACCCTTCCTGCAGGCTCATCCTGACATGACCCTCCAGCATGACAATGCCACCAGCCATACTGCTCGTTCTGTGCGTGATTTCCTGCAAGACAGGAAGGTCAGTGTTCTGCCATGGCCAGCGAAGAGCCCAGAACTCAACCCCATTGAGCACATCTGGGACCTGTTGGATCGGAGGGTGAGGGCTAGGGCCATTCCCCTCAGAAATATCCGGGAACTTGCAGGTAGGTGCCTTGGTGGAAGAGTGGGGTAACATCTCACAGCAAGAACTGACAAATCTGGTGCAGTCCATGAGGAGATGCACTGCAGTTGGTGGCCACACCAGATACTGACTGTTACTTTTAATTTTGACCCCCCCCTTTGTTCAGGGACACATTATTCCATTTCTGTTAGTCACATGTCTGTGGAAGTTGTTCAGTTTATGTCTCAGTTGTTGAATCTTGTTATGTTCATACAAATATTAACACATGTTAAGTTTGCTGAAAATAAATGCAGTTGACAGTGAGAGGACATTTCTTTTTGACAGTGAGAGTTCATATTCTATATCAGGTATTCCCAAACTGGGGTACCCCCAGGGGTATGCACAATGCCGTCGGGGGTACGCCAAATATAAAATGTGAATCACATTTTTATAGAGATTTTTTCTTCTTCACATTTTCAAACAGTACATTTTTTCCAACGGGGCTATACATTTGGGAGAGGATTTTTTTCTCGCCTGAGTAGCCTCGTTGCACTGCCAAATATAAAATTAAACCATCTAGTGTTCAGCAAAATACCAACACAATGTCAAATACAGGTAGCCTAGTCAAATAATTAACATCCAATCACATTAACCATTACTCTCTCAAGGGAAACCTTCACTCTTGCGAAGACATTTAGAAATGAAACATGACAATTTTAAAAATAAGCCACGGGAGTTTTTTGAGCGAGAATAAAGACGACTTTCGAGTAGTAAGACATGTATAAAAGCAATAGATACCATTAATAAGAAGGGGCTAGAAGAGTCTTATAATGTTGAGCTAACGAGTGGCTAGGACAGGCAAGCCCTTTTGTGGAGGACTTAATTCTCTTCCTGCCGCGCGGATATGGCTGGGACAATGCTGCTATGAAAAGGGCAAAAAAAAATTATACAGACAATGACTTCATCAAACACTTTTTCACAACGCATCAGTAACATGGCAGGAGATGTTTTGAAAGAATTATTGCTTTGCATACAAGCCAGTGAATTCTATGCATTACAGCTGGATGAGTCAACAGACGTGGCGGGCCTGGCACAGATCCTGGTATATGTCCGTTACGTTTATGGGGGGTCAATTAAGGAAGACATCCTCTTCTGCAAACCACTGGAAACCAGGACAACAGAGGATATTTCTAAGTACTGGACAGCTTTGTGACATCAAATGGACTTCAGTGGTCAAGATATGTTGGTATCTGTACTGATGGCGCAAAAGCCATGACAGGGAGACATAGTGGAGTGGTAATGAGCATGCAAGCAGTTGCTCCCGACGCCACTTGGGTACACTGCAGCATCCACAAGAGGGTCTTGCTGCCAAGGGAATGCCTGACAGCTTGAAAGATGTTTTGGACACTACAGTAAAAATGTTTAACTTTGTTAAAGCAAGGCCCCTGAACTCTCGTGTATTTTCTGCATTATGCAATGATATGGGCAGCGACCATGTAATGCTTTTACAACATACAGAAGTGTGCTGGTTATCAAGGGGCAAAGTATTGACAAGTTTTTTTTAATTGAGAGACGAGCTTAAAGTTCTCTTTACTGACCATAATTTTCACTTGTCTGACTGCTTGCATGATGAGTTTCTCACACGACTGGCCTATCTGGGTGATGTTTTTTCTCGCCTGAATGATCTGAATCTAGGATCACATGGTCTCTCCGCAACTATATTCAAAATTGAGGCTATGATTAAGAAGTTGGAGCTCTTTTCTGTCTGCATTAACATGGACAATACACAGGTCTTTCCATCATTGTATGATTTTTTTGCATGCAAATTAACTCAGGCTTACGGACAATGTCAAATGTGATGTAGCGAAGCACCTGAGTGAGCTGGGTGTGCAATTACGCAGGTACTTTCCCGAAACGGACGACACAAACAACTGGATTCCTTATCCTTTTCATGCCCTGCCTCCAGTACACTTACCGATATCTGAACATGAGAGACTCATACAAATTGCAACAAGCAGTTCTGTGAAAATGTAATTTAATCAAAAGCCACTGCCAGATTTCTGGATAGGGCTGCGCTCAGAGTTTCTTGCCTTGGTAAATCACGCTGTTAAGACACTGATGCCCTTTGCAACCACGTACCTATGTGAGAGTGGATTCTAGGCCCTCACTAGCATGAAAACTAAATACAATCACAGACTGTGTGTGGAAAATGATTTAAGACAGACTCTCTCCAATACAACATTGTAGAGTTATGTGCATCCTTTCAAACACACCCTTCTCATTAACCTGTGGTGAGTTATTCACCATTTTTTATGAACAAATAAGGTTTTATATGTAAAATGGCTAAATAAAGACCAAAATTATTGATTATTATTATTTGTGCTCTGGTCCTTTAAGAGCTCTGTCACTTCCCACGAGCCGGGTTGTGACAAAAACTCACACTCATTCTTATGTTTAATGAATGTATTGTATAGTATAGTGTGTGTGCGGCAGACTTCAAATGATGGCAAAAAACTACATTTGAGAGTGCGCTGACCCTGGTGCTAGAGGGGGTATGCAACTGGAAGTTGAATGTTTGAAGGGGTACGGGACTATAAAAAGTTTGGGAACCACTGTTCTATATCAATCACATCTGTTCAACTGTACATCTATGATACCTTCTATATCAACCATATCTATACTGTCCATCTCCGATCCATTGGCCCTGAAGGTTTAAGTGGAATCCTTCATGTACAGTACTCCCACAGCAAAGGAGGTATGATTGCTGTTGGTTGATAGCAGGGTTGTTCAATTTCGGTCCTGGAGGGCTGAAACACTTCTAATTTTGGTTTCTACCTGGTAGTTAATTGCAATCACCAGGTGTTCCAGGTCTGAATCAGTCCCTGATTAGAAGGAGTGGATGAAAACCATACGATTTAGCCAGAATGGGTGTTGTGTGTGATGGCTTTAGGTCAAGCTCATTGGTGAGTGTTTTCTTGAGGTGGTTGCTGAAAATCAGATTGGTCAAGCCTTTCTATGTGTGGTATCTGAGTCTGGAATTGCTCAGGGGCATATGTATGTATGTATGTATGTATGCATGCATGCATGTATGTATGTATGTATATATTACAGTACCAGTCAAGTTTGGACACACCTACTCATTCAAGGGTTTTTCTTTATTTGTACTATTTTCTACACTGTAGAATAATAGTTAAGACGTCAAAACTATGAAATAACACACATAGAATCATGTAGTAACCAAAAAAAGTGTTAAACAAATCAAAATATATTTTATATTTGAGATTCTTCAAAGTAGCCACCTTTTGCCTTGATTATAGCTTTGCACAGTCTTGGCATTCTCTCAACCAGCTTTATGAGGTAGTCACCTGGAATGCATTTTAATTAACAGGTGTGCCTTCTTAAAAGTTAATTTGTGGAATTTCTTTCCTTCTTAATGCATTTGAGCCAATCAGTTGTGTTGTGACAAGGTAGGGGTGGTATACAGACGATAGCCCTATTTGGTAAAAGACCAAGTCCATATTATGGCAAGAACAGCTCCAAATAAGAAAAGAGAAGCGACAGTCCATCATTACTTTAAGACATGAAGGTCAGTCTATCCGGAAAATTTCAAGAACTTTGAAAGTTTCTTCAAGTGCAGTCACAAAAACCATCAAGCGCTATGATGAAGCTGGCTCTCATGAGGACCGCCACAGGAAATGAAGACCCAGAGTTACCTCTGCTGCAGAGGATAAGTTCATTAGAGTTAACTGCAGATTGCAGCCCAAATAAATGCTTCACAGAGTTCAAGTAACAGACACATCTTAACATCAACTGTTCAGAGGAGACTGCGTGAATCAGGCCTTCATGGTTGAATTGCTGCAAAGAAACCACTACTAAAGGACAGCAAAAAGAAGAAGAGACTTGCTTGGCCCAAGAAACACGAGCAATGGACATTAGACCGGTGGAAATCAGTCCTTTCGTCTGATGAGTCCAAATTTGAGATTTTTGGTTCCAACCGCTGTGTCTTTGTGAGTCACAGAGTAGTTGAACGGATGATCTCCGCATGTGTGGTTTCCACCGTGAAGCATGGAGGAGCAGGTGCGATGGTGTGGGGGTGCTTTGTTGGTGACACTGTCATTCATTTATTTTGAATTCAAGGGACACTTAACCAGCATGGCTACCACAGCATTCTGCAGCGATACGCCTTCCCATCTGGTTAACGCTTAGTAGGACTATCATTCCTTTTCAACAGGACAATGACCCAACACACCTCCAGGCTGTGTAAGGGCTATTTAACCAAGAAGGGAGAGTGATGGAGTGCTGCACAATCACCCAACCTCAACCCAATTGAGATGTTTAGGAATGAGTTGGACCACAGAGTGAAGGAAAAGCAGCCAACAAGTGCTCAGCATATGTGGGAACTCCTTCAAGACTGTTGGAATAGCAATCCAGGTCAAGCTGGTTGAGAGAATGCTAAGAGTGTGCAAAGCTGTCATCAAGGCAAAGGGTGGCTACTTTGAAGAATCTCAAATATATAATAAAACCCTTTTTGGGTTACTACATGATTCCATATGTGTTATTTCATAGTTTTGATGTCTTCACTATTATTCTACAATGAAGAAAATAGTACAAATAAAGAAAAACCCTTAAATGAGTAGGTGTGTCCAAACTTTTGACTGGTACTGTATATATAAGCACACATCAAGCACACATCAAAATCCACAAAGAAATGGTTCATTGACCACAAAATTAACATTTTGCCTTGGTCTCCGGACTTGAACACCATTGAAAACCTGTGGTTTCAATGGAAGATGGCAGTCAATAAGCACACAAAAAGGATATCAAAGATCTGGAAAGATTCTGTATGGAGGAATGGTCTAAGATTCCTCCCAATGTGTTCTCCATTCTCATAAAACATTTTAGAAAAAGGCCCAGTGGCATTATCCTCGCCAGGTGAGGTAGTGAAAGGTTTTGAAAGCAGGGGTTTCAATTTTGACCCCTACCTTTGAGGATTTTTTTTTTTTCTCTCAGCAATTGTATTAGTATAAAATAATATAATTTCCCCCCCCCAAAATGTAATACAATATAGCTCAGTATTTGAATTATTTATTCTATACAGCATTTTTTGCTAATCTCTGTCAAGGGTGTCAATAATTTCAGACCCCACTGTATGTATGTGTATTTGTGCTCACCTTGCCAGTGGATTTGACCCCCTTCCACACACAGAAGTAGCAGGCGACCCAGACTAGCAGCAGACACAGAGCCAGCCTCCAGCTGACTGGCCCCAGCTCATCTGGTCCACTGGACAGCTGCAGGACCTCCCGCCTGGACGGATGGACACACAGACACAATTAATAATACCCCCAATAGACACAAGACTAAGCATGAACCTGTTTAAAGCCACTGTAATGCCAAAGATAGACTATGATCACTCTACTCTTGGTAAAACTGAACCCCCTAAAACCAAACCCCTGTTGGAAATGTGACCCTACTTCGTCTACAATGTCCTTCTCTCCAGTCTTCTCTATGTCCCCTAATACGTACTTTGGCAAGTCACGGACACACCATTGTTAATACCTCACATTTTAAAATGCCAGCCCAAAGCTGCATATAATGCCCCTTTACTTAATTTCTAAGAAAACAAAATGCAGTAGTGTTGTAAGGAATGTGGGTGAGACTCACTCCCAGAACTCGATGACAGGTGAGGTGGCGTTCTCTGGTAGGCTGGTCCCAGAGGTTAGGTTCTGAGAGTCAAACAACACACAGGTATCTACAAGACAGACAGAACTTCAACACATGATCACCTTAACTAAACTCACCTTAGCTCAACTCAACATCCATAACATCCCATACCTCTTTCTCTTCCAAAGAAAAAAAAAAAAGTGGTTTACAGTTTCCCAATTGTTTACACACTAAAACTGGCCCATGAGGCACAACAACCCAAACATGTAACTAATTTAGCAGAACCATACACCAAATCTGCAATACTACTGGCACATGTTTTGCTTTACACTCAGATTGCAATTCTATAACAAACATCTGGCAAAACACACACACAATTCACTACCTTTGGCACAACCTTCACAACTAAAATCTTGTGTGCAAATGAAAAGCAACACTATTCAACAAGCTAAGCTCAATTACCAATTGATCACTTTCACTCTTCATATGTGCAAACACTAATTGAGTAAATGTTCACTTTGCAATCAGACTTTTGGTATGGATAAAAAGGCTACATGTGAGTACTTTGTTTGGAGAACAATGGAAGCAAACTTGTCAGGAAGAGGTAGAGATGGAGGAGGACAAGAACAAGGATAGTTCTCTCTGAAAGTCTGGCGACTGATGGACCATGTGGTCAACCATGCCTTGACCTTGAGAGAGGCTGTGCAGAGAGTGCTGCCCGAGCTGAACCGCTTCACCGTAACATCCATCATCCGGACGTTCCAAAATGAGAATAGGTACGTACTTGGACCTATCTACTACTTGACAGCAGTACAACAAAGCACAGTAAAGAATGTAGATTCCAGTACATACTGTAAGGGGAAACAAAGTAAATGTTTTATGTATTATTGTATGTATGAAATTGGGAGCTATACTACTTTGTAACATGTTTATCTTGTATACTGTACTACTAGTAGCTATTACTGTAGCGTTTACGGTACTGTATGCATTTTGTTTTTGTAGAACTGAAAGACGACCACCACGTGGTGGTAGAATCTGTCTATTTACAGACCAACAGGAGGCTGCCATTGCAAAATCCAACAACAGATTATTGAAAACACTGCCATCTTCCATAACATCAGAGTGAGCTTATCAACCATCTTTAAGAAACACCGTTGATGAAGCAGATCTACAGAGACCCATTTGAAAGGAATTCCCAAAGACTGAAGGATAAACGGTATGATATGTGCAAGTAGGTAATGTTCTAGTATTACACTCTTGAAACATTAGAAACTCATTGATGTTGCCAGTGAATTTTACTATACAGCAATTACACTATTTACTGTCATTTCAGAAAAGCATTGAGTTGAATGAAAGTCTCATCCCCTAGGAACTCATATGAGGCTGGATTCAATTTAGCGAAGACGAAGAGGAAAGGAAGGAACAACATCATTGGTCAACGCGCCATGATTGATGTACCTGGCCAGGGCAGGGGAAATGCCACCATATGCGCAGCTATGAGCCACAATGGGGTCCTCCACCGCCATGCCACCCATGGACCATACAACACTGCCCATCTCCTTCATTTCCTGAACACCTTTACATGACAATCATTTTCAGCCAGAGCAGAGAGGGCCAGGTGATCCTGAGCAGCAAATGCATGTTTTAATTTGGGACAACGTGACATTCCATCGGGCTGCCCAGGTCCGCAACAGGTTCCATGACCATCCCAGGTTTACAATTCTCTATCTCCCACCATATTCCCCATTTCTCAACCCCATTGAGGAGTTGTTTTTAGCATGGCGGTGGAAGGTGTATGATCACAAACCCCATGAACGTATGGCCCTTCTCCAGGCAATGGCCTGTGATGACATTCCAGCAGAGTCCTGTCAGGGGTGGATGCGTCATGCCAGAAGACATTTCCCCCGCTGTCTGACCAAGGAGAATATTGCCTGTAATGTTAATGAAAAACTGTGGCTGGACCAAAACAACAGACATGACAGATTGTTTTCGCAATGGAGTATTTGTTTCTTGATTTTACTGTATTTCGACAGTTTCTTTATCTATTCCGTACAATTGATCTAACATACAGTATTGGCCTATTTTTCTGCCTTTGCATATGCAAAATACAGTTGAAGTCGGAAGTTTACATACACGTAGGTTGGAGTCATAAAAGCTCGTTTTTCAACCACTCCTCAAATTTCTTGTTAACAAATTATAGGTTTGGCAAGTCGGTTAGGACATCTACTTTGTGCATGACACAAGTAATGTTTCCAACAATTGTTTACAGAGAGATTATTTCAATTATAATTCACTGTATCACAATTCCAGTGGGTCAGAAGTTTACATACACTAAGTTGACTGTGCCTTTAAACAGCTTGGAAAATTCCAGAAAATTACGTCATGGCTTTAGAAGCTTCTGATAGACTAATTGACATGATTTGAGTCATTTGGAGGTGTACCTGTGGATGTATTTCAAGGCCTACCTTCAAACTCAGTGCTTATTTGCTTGATGTCATGGGGAAATTAAAAGAAATTAGCTAAGATCTCAGAATTTTTTTTTGCTGACCTCCACAAGTCTGGTTCATCCTTGGGAGAAATTTCCAAACGCCTGAAGGTACCACCTTCATCTTTACAAACAATAGTACGCAAATAAACACCATGGAACCATGAATGTACTTTGGTGCAAAAAGTGCAAATGAATCCCAGAACAACAGCAAAGGACTTTGTGAAGATGCTGGAGGAAGCAGGTACAAAAGTATCTATATCCACAGTAAAACGAGTCCTATGGCGACATAACCTGACAGGCCGCTCAGCAAGGAAGAAGCTACTGCTCCAAAACCGCCATAAAAAAGCCAGACTACGGTTGGCAACTGCACATGGGGACAAAGACCGCACTTTTTGGAGAAATGTCCTCTGGTCTGATGAAACAAAAATAGAACTGTTTGGCCATAATGACCATTGTTATGATTGGAGGAAAAGGGGGAGGCTTGCAGCATCATCTTGTGGAGGTGCTTTGCTGCCCTTCACAAAATAGATGGCATCATGAGGACGGAAACTTGTGTGGATATATTGAAGCAACATCTCAAGACATCAGTCAGGAAGTTAAAGCTTGGTCGCAAATGGGGCTTCCAAATGGACAATGACCCCAAGCATACTTCCAAAGTTCTGGCAAAATGGCTGAAGGACAACAAAGTCAAGGTATTGGAGTGGCCATCACAAAGCCCTGACCTCAATCCTATAGAACATTTGTGGGCAGAACTGAAAAAGCGTGTGCGAGCAAGGAGGCCTACAAACATGACTCAGTTACACCAGCTCTGTCAGGAGGAATGGGCCAAAATTCACCCAACTTATTGTGGAAAGCTTGTGGAATGCTACCCGAAACATTTTACCCAAGTTAAACAATTTAAAGGCAATGCTACCAAATACTAATTGAGTGTATGCAAACTTCTGACCCACTGGGAATGTGATGAAAAAAATAAAAGCTGAAATAAATCCTTCTCTGCTATTATTCTGACATTTTACATTCTTAAAATAAAGTGGTGATCCTAACTGACCTAAAACAGGGGATTTTTACTCGGATTAAATGTCAGGAATTGTGAAAAACTCAGTTTAAATTTATTTGGCTAAGGTGCATGTAAACTTCCGACTTCAACTGTATATTTACTGTATTTTGCATATTTACTGTGTGCTTACAGTATGCTGTTTGACATGTATTGAGTCATGTTGAAATATAAAAACTTCAATTTTTGCATTTGTGTTCCTTTCTTGTTTGAGTACACACAAACAATATATAAACAAAATCTTAGTCTTTAGACTGAAATAGTTTCTGATTGTAGTGTTTTGAATATTAGTGTGATCTTGGTTGTTAGTTTCATTTGATGTGTATCTCATTTGTATTCAGAGTTTCATTTTGAGCAGGGAGTACATGATTTTGACATGAGTTTCATTTTGCAAGATGTCTGTGGTTTTTGGGGAAATTGGCTAACTGTTTTGTGTTTAGAGTTGAGTACCTACCTAGTTTCAGCAAACGTGTGTTAACAATTGGGAAAAACTGCAATAGCAACTGCCGAAAAATGCATGTAAACTGCATTTGGAAGATAAAGAGAAATATGTGAAATATTTCACAGACCTGGGTCAAATAGGTACATAGGCACCTGTAGGTCAAATACTTTCAAATACTTGGACCGGATAATTGAGCTGCACTTGATTTCGTTTTTCTGGTACAATGGAACCATTGGAATAGTCCCAAAAATGCAAACTCCTACCTAATCAAGCACACCTCCAATGCTTTCAAATATTTGACAGTAGTTGACATATGTAGGCCTATTTGATATTACCTCTTTGAAAATAAGATAACCCATCAATATCCCCAACTTCCAGTACAGTTCCAGCAAATACTTTGGATGCATAAACAGGCCAGCCAAGTACAGCTTGGCTCAGTTTGACTCAGTAGTGTGAAAATGGTATCAGTACATGGTGTACCTGTGTTCCAGGTGTTGTTGCAGTGGGCCCAGGGCAGCTCTGACTGGAAGCTGTGGACCAGGTAGAAGAGAGCCCAGGCCAGGACCACAATGTAATACACACACCCATGGAGGATCATCACCTGACTGGCAAAGCCCAGACCTGTGGAAACACATTCCAAATACTTTATTTAAATCGACAAATCACATTCCAGGTGCAGGTCTCTTTGAAACTAACCTGGTTAAATAAAGGTTAAATACAAAAATGAAACATTACAATCAAGGATTAAAACTTTTTTTTTTAAAGTCACATGGACTCTCATGGATACAAAAGTACCAAAAAAAGTGGCTAAAACTTTGTCAGACCTTTACTGCATGAAAAACTTTAGTTACACACCCACACACACACACTAAGACAACACACACACGCACGTGCGCGCATTTACACAAACACAGGCACAGACAAAACCCACACTCAAACACAGGCAGAGGCACACAGACAACAAACACGCAGGCACAGGGAAAAAAAAAAATACTGATACATTCTCATGGATACACAGCTATAATTCAAATAAAACAGTTAGTGTGCATTTCCTGTGCTATTTCGTGAACAATACACAGGTTGGCTTTTAACCCATCAACTTGAGTGGTCGTTACTAACCGTTTGATAAAAACGCTAAACAGACACACCCACAAACAAACTTGAACTCCCATGTAAATCATGGATTAACAAGGGTACAGTAAATGTGCACACACATTTGCATAGCTTTTAAGATACGATTTCACCCTTAAAACTTAGGACACACTAAAGAGCATGCACACGTGCACAGACAGACACGTCTAAAAATTACATTTTACATTTTAGTCATTTAGCAGACGCTCTTATCCAGAGCGACTTACAGTAGTGAATACAGTTCATACATTTAATTTCATACATTTTTTTTCTCCATACTGGCCCCCCGTGGGAATCGAACCCACAACCCTGGCGTTGCAAACACCATGCGTTGCAAACACCATGCTCTACCAACTGAGCTACAGGGAAGGCTAATCTACTAGTACTAAATGTACCAAAACACAGATGCAGCAGCAGTGTTTGTCCATCTGCTAACACATGGCTCTGTTGGCCATCACACAACTCGCTGTAAACATTCCACGCCTGCTGTCTTATCTGGGCTCTGTGTGTGTCTGTGCGAGCGTGTACAGTGCATTCGGAAAGTATTCAGACCCCATGACTTTTTCCACATTTTGTTACATTACAGCCTTATTCTAAAATTTGATTAACTGTTTTTTTCCCCCTCAATCTAAACACAAAACCCCAAAGCAGGTTTTAGCAAATGTATAATTTAAAACAAATATTACATTTACATAAGTATTTCGACCCTTTACTCAGTACTTTGTTGAAGCACCTTTGGCAGCGATTACAGCCTTGAGTCTTCTTGGGTCTGACGCCACAAACTTGGCATGGAGAGCATCACTGCACAGCATCTGGTTCTTGGTCACCTCCCTGACCAAGGCCCTTCTCCCCCGATTGTTCAGTTTGGCCAGGCGGCCAGCTCTAGGAAGAGTCTTGGTGGTTCCAAACTTCTACCATTTAAGAATGATGAAGGCCACGGTGTTCTTGGGGACCTTCAATGCTGCAGAAATGTTTTGGTACCCTTCCCCAGATCTTTTCCTTGACACAATCCTGTCTCTGAGCGCTACGGACAGTTGCTTCGACATCATGGCTTGGGTTTTGCTCTGACATGCACTGTCAACTGTGGGACCTTATATAGACAGGTGTGTGCCTTTCCAAATCATGTCCATTCAAATGTACCACAGGTGGACTCCAATCAAGTTGTAGAAACATCTCAAGGATGATCAATGGAAACAGGATGCACCTGGGCTCAATTTCGAGTCTCATAGCAAAGGGTCTGAATACTTTTGTAAATAAAGTATTCTTTTTTTTATACATTAGTAAAAATGTCTAAAAACCTGTTTTCGCTTCGTCATTACGAGGTATTGTGTGTAGATTGATGAGGATTTTTATTTAATACATTTTACAATAAGGCTGTAACGTAACAAAATGTGGAAAAAGGGAAGGGGTCTGAAAACTTTCCAAACGCACTGTATGTGTGTGTACGAGCATGTAAGTGTGTCTGTGCAGCTGTTGGCCATACGGACAGAGAACAGCAGCTGTCTGTATGAGGGGGAGAGGAGGAGGAGGAAGAGGCATGTTTACGTGAAACGGAAAGCTATCCAGAGGCAGAGAGTTGTAACACCAGCTTGTTTACAAGATAGACAACGTTTACAATGTGTCGACCAGGTGGCTTTGCTAAGGAGCTAGTCATCTGGCTGCACCTGTAGAAAGTACCACACCCAGGTTGTGTTCAGCAGGCAGAGCTGGGGTACCAGTCTATTTGAGCCATCATGCCACTCCTTGTCATGCCAAACATGTTTGGCATGACAAGGAGTGGCATGATGGCACAAACGGACTAGTACCCAGGTTATGAAATGGGACAGAACGGCACAAAAACAGAAAACGAGGCAATATCTGAACTTAATAAGATATGCTTGTTTTTGTTTTCTGTTGTAAAATGTTTCACTATGGTGTTCCCTCATGAACATGTCCCAGGTTGAACAGTTTAGACCAGTGTTAGTCACTAATATTTTAGAGGGAACAATTTCTGTAAAACAAAATCACTTGGTGAGCCGCCATACCCACTGGAGAACAGGGGTTGGAGGGGGTCACAAACTAAAATGTATTAATTGATGATATTAAATGAATTTATACATAATACTTACATTTATTAACATGGACCTATTTGATTACCTGATTCTCTACTTTACGACATTTGGGGATATCAGAAACAAATGTGATGAATTGTTAGAATTTGACCTTATTGCCATTATCTCAATAATATTATCTAGCACACGATATGTTAAATCAGGTAATGGCAAATTTCAGTCTGAAGGAAGCAGGCCTTGGAATGATTGAAATGCATCAGAAAGGTATTGTAATGTTCAGGAAAACATCAGGGATGGTCATCAAACAATCTTATATATCCTCGTTTATGGAGAATCAATTCATTTCCTTCAGTTATCCTGTGCAAGTTCATCACTCTCCCTTCTAAAAAGTCCTGCACAGCTTGTGTCTTAGATGGAAACAGAAGACACATACTTGTTCCTGAAAGTCTTAGCTTTCAGGGATGGTAATATCTCCAACCGTTGAAAATCTAGAGCCAAATTCGTAGGAAGAAAACTATTTCAAAATCCATTGGATTGCTTGAAATGAGTAACGCAATCTGATCATTTGTGGATTACTTCATTGGTTAGCCAGATGTAGACTATTCAAAGTTTGCAAAAACACGTGGATATTTCTGCAAAGATTTGAGAGTGCTTTTTCCCGCTGAAACAAACTTAGCGGAGTAAATTGATGACTTGTTATGTGTGTCATCCCAGTGCTTAGGAAGTGAACAGGAAGGAGCTGTGTTGACAAATCAAAAAACCTTTTGAAACAATGATCCTGATGAAATTTGGGATGATTCAAGTCTCATTAAGTAGGGGTCTGACTTCAGTTTTTTGGTTAAAAAGGTTTCTGACTGAAATGGAGTGAATAGAATGTTATCAAACACATGGAAACCACGTGTTTGATGTATTCCATACCATTCCATTTACTTCGTTCTATGAGCCAGTTCTCCCCAATTACAGTGCCACCGGCCGCCTGTGATTGCCACTGAAAGGTAAATACGATTAGCCAATGATCTTTATCACAGGCAACAAGTGAAGACGGACACATCGAGCTAATCCAATTCCGAGGCGCATATTGGAAGAACTGTCCATATTTACTTTTTGTCAGCCAACAAGATGAGTAGGCCTAACAAACAGCAAAAGCACTAGCCTATGTCAATCTACTATCCCCCATAGTACAAAAGTTGACCTTTCCTATTCTGTGCCAGAAACAAATATTCCAAACATAGTCTGGGACAGTTGTAAGCAATGAGGTTGACGCAACAGCAAAACATTTAGTAAGCAATGAGGTTGACGCAACAGATCAGAACGTTTAGCTTAAATTGTTGGTAAACTATTAGGCTATTTCTTCACATTATAAGCGCAGCAATGCGCACACAGCAGTAGGATATCAGCATGAATGTTCCAACATGCAATCAATTAGCTGGAAAACACCATTCTCAAAAATGCCCGCAAATGTGATTATGCATGTAATGCTTTTATTATAAAAAGGTGCATTTTTATGGTGAAAATTATCTTCCCCAAACTTGAAACTCACACGCTGCATACGTATGCCAGTTAGGCACTACACCCCTTGTAAATCGCATTAATGTGCTTAAATTGTAAGAAGTTATTTGGCCACTTTAGTTGTGATACAAACCTTATTAAAATATATAGGCCTATGGCATAGGCTACATGAGGTGTGCGACTATGATTTGAACAAAACGTCACAAAAAAAAGGAATGCGCCGTTTCTTGCCTCACTGCACACAAGCTGGGATTCATTCACAGGTGATAATACAGTATATCATTCACAAGTGATAGGCTAATATTGTCACCCATCAGACTATTCCTGATTTAATCTTGTCTTTACATATACTAAATAATATACGTTCTTTTATTTAGAATGCACCATTATCATGCACCGGTCTTGAAACAGGGGCAGGGGAAAAAAATACATGTGATCTATGCACTTAAATAGCGAATGGAGGATGCTTTTCCCATGGTTCATTTTTATGCCAGCCAAGTAGGCTATACTCCTGTTGTGAAGAGAAGCAATGTGCTCTATATTAGGAAAGTTGAGAAATAAATATAGTAGGCCTAGCGATTAGAAAGATGATGGGATCCTCTTTTTAATAGAGGTCGTCACTCTGTTTTCTCATGCAATTGCATAGCCTATTGAAATGCTGTGCAACATGAGCTCACATGAAGTATTTTATTCGATTTTAAATTACATTTGTCAGAGTGATTAGAGGGACAGTAGAGTGCTGAGTACCAGACAGTTAGCAAGTTTGGTAGGCTACTAATGACCATCAGCAGCATCATAGCTTGGAGAAACCTAATTATGGTGACTAAAAGGTCACGTGGAATTTGACTGCCGTCATGACTCGTGACCACCGGTGTGGCGGTAATACAGTCACCCTAACATTTGTGCGTGGATGTATACCTTGGGGGGTGTGCGTGTGTGCGTGTGTACCTCCGAACAGTGGGCAGATGCTACTCCAGGCGCTGACCCCTCCCAGGCTGGTATACTGACCCAGAGAGGTCTCCATCAGGAAGAGAGGAACACCACACAGAACCAGAAACAACAGGTAGGGCACAAAGAACACACCTGGGAGAGCGATAGAGAGATGGATGAACACAGATAAAGAGAGAAAGAGACATAAGTACAATATAGCACTTCAGCACTTTGACTTTGTCTCTTATTTATAGCCCAGAAACTATGCATGTATGTACTGTTTTTCCCCATGGGGATAATACTGCTATAGCTGTCTTTAAGCGATAGGAATCTGTTGTCCACAATCAGGTGTGTTAGAGCTGAGGGTGGACAGAGAGAGAAAGAGCGAGAAAGAGAGATAAAAAGAGAGAGAGAGAGAAGTAGACATACTGACAGAGAAAGAGAGACACACACAAAGATTGAGTTTGAATATCTACTACCCCCTATATCAACTCAGCTTCCTTTCTCAATGTACAGTGGGTGTTCACCCCCCTTGGATTTCCTCTCATGTTATTGTTCCAAACTGGGATTAAAATGGATTTCATTGTCATTGTGCAATATTTGCCCCCAATCCTTCAAGCTCTGTCAAGATATTGGGGGATCATGGCTAGACATCAATTTTCAAGTCTTGCCATAGATTTTCAATCAGACTTTCACTGTCTTGTTGGTAAGAAACTCCCAGTGTAGATTTGGCCTTGTGTTGTAGGTTATTGTCCTGCTAAAAGGTGAATTCCTCTTCCAGTGTCTGGTGTAAAGCAGACTGAAGCAGGATTTCCTCTCATTTCTTTTTATCCTGAAAAACTACCCAGTCTTTGTCGATGTCAAGCATACCCTACAAGGCTTCTTCTGGATCAAAATGGGGCTTAGGTGGTAGGCGTGGTGGGAGTGTGGCCATGACCAATGGTACAGTAACTGACTGAACATTTTAGAGGCCCTCTAAAGCAAATATTCTGCAATTCTACACATCTTTCCATGGGGCTAAAAGAAAATTTGCAGTTTTAAAGCTAATTTCATGGAATTCTACACATTTTGCCATTGCTAATGCTATCGGAGAGATTGGAACAGTATAACAATGACAAAACTACACCTGCATGCATACGTTTAGATTCTCTCTGCCTGTCTAGCTTTTATTTTGGTGATTGATAGTTCTCAAAGATTATCTTATTTAAAAATATATAGGTCCATTATCTTTTCTAAAAACTTTATATCTAGTTTTAGTCATTTAACTTTACACTAAAAACGTTTTTTTTACATCCCGAAAAGTATTTCCCAAAATAATGTTTTTGTGTTTGTTTGGAGGTAGGAGGTCCGAAAAAAAACAAAAACACCCAAGACTTTTCTACACAGAAGAAAACCTGCCATACCATGATACAGCCTCCACCATGCTTGAAAATAAGGAAGCAGTCACTCAGTGATGTGTTGAGTTGGATTTGCCCCAAGCATAAGGCTTTGTATTTAGGCTTAAAAGTGTATTCCTTTGCCCTGTTTTTTTTAGTATTACTTTAGTGCCTTGTATTCTATATATTGTTATTGTTCTTTTCACTCTGTCATTTACACTCTTAGAAAAAAAGGGTTATTTGGCTGTCCCCATAGGAGAACCCTTTTTGGTTCCATGCAGAACCCTCTATGGAAAAGGTTCAAACATTGAACCCAAAAGGGTTCTACCTGGAACCAAAAAGCGTTCTTCAAAGGGTTCTTCTATGGGGACAGCTGAATAACCCTTTTAAGGTTGTAGATATAACCTTTTTTCTAAGTGTAGGTCATTATTGTGGAGTTACTACAATGTTGTTGATCCACCCTCATTTTTCTCCCATCACTGCCATTGAACTCCGTAGCTATTTTATTAAAATCACCAATGGCCTGATGGTGACATCTCTGAGCAGTTTCCTTTCTTCTCCCCCGTCCTGCAGCTCAGAAGGACACCTGTATCTTTGATGTGTCTGTGTGGTTTCATACATTATCCACAGCATTATTATTATTAACTTGACCGTGCTTGAAGAGATATTCAATGTCTGATTTGTTATTGATACCCATCTACCAATCACTACCCTTCTTTATAAACCATTCTGTAGCGGCTGTCTGTGGAAGTAGACCAAGGTGCAGCGGAGTTAGTGTTCATCTTTGAATTTTAATAAACGTAAGAACACTATACACACAAAACAAGAAAACCGACAGCCAAACAGTCCTGTCAGGTGCTAAACACTAAACAGAAACAATCCCCCACAAAACCCAAAGGAAAAACAGGCTCCTTGTGTGTGACTCCCAATCAGCAACAACGAACTACAGCTGTGCCTGATTGGGAGCCACACACGGCCAAACCAAAGAAACAAACCAACATAGAAAAAAGAACATAGAACGCCCACCCATGTAACACCCTGGCCTAACCAAAATAGAGAACAAAAAAAAACCTCTCTCTGACCAGGGCGTTACACATTCAAAAAGCTCCCAGATCTGTGTAGTTCAATCTGTGCTTGAAATTCAATACTTGACTGAGGGGCCTTACATATGTTGTATATATGGGGGACAGAGGAACGGGTAGTCATAAAAACATCATGTGAACACCTATTATTTCACACAGAATGAGTCCATGTAACTTATTATGTGATTTCTTAAGCCAAATTCTACTCCTGAACTAATTTAGGCCTGCCTAAACAAAAGAGGGTGAATACTTATGCAACAACTATATTTTAGTTATTTAATTAGTATTCATTTGTAAAAAAATCGATGGAATTTTATTTTCACTAACATTGTGGAATATTTTGTGTAGATCAATTGCAAAAAATAAATCACAATGAAATCTATTTCCTTCCCACTTTGTGTCGCAACATAATGTGGGCCTACTTTAGTCTCGTGACAGACTCGTACCATAACATTTAATTCTGGGTTCCAAGATAAGGCCTACATATTGTTATGTCTGTACAGTTGGAAGTCATGTGAGATGTTATTCTTACAGTGGTTGACCCTAGGGTTATTTTACGGCGCCCACTTTCTGTATTGTTCCATTGATGTTATGATTAAAAAAGTACAGTTAGCTCTGACATCTGTGGTAGAGTCTTTCCTTCAAACTTAGTTTCTCACCTCCTCCATTCTTGTAGCACAGGTAGGGGAATCTCCACACGTTTCCCAGGCCTATGATCTGTCCCGCCACAGCCAGCAGGAACTCTGCCTTGCTGGCCCACTGGCCCCGGGCCTGCAGGCCTTCCACTTTCCCGGCCTCCAGCCTCTTCATGTGCAGGCCACTGATCAGCAACACACCTCCCTGCTCCGGAGCAGGCTGGGTCGACATGACGGGATCCGGTAGAGATACACACACACTCCTACAGATAGAGAGGGGATGGATGAGAACAAGGCAGCCATATGGGAAAAATATGAATTAGGCTAGAGTTAGTGAGATAGAGAGAGAGAGATGGCAGGGAGCTTGCATCTCTGTAACAGCGAAGATGAATGACCACTGAGGAGCCATTAGTGGGAAAAACAAAGGAAAAATACAAATTTGGCTACAGAATGGGAGAGAGAGAGCGAGTTTACATGAGTGCTTACATCTCTGCCGCCTGCGATGGAGTGACCAACAACCTTAGTAGGGTGCTTCTCTGACGGTTGGCCTGCCTGCGTAACATTTCTGTACCTCCCTTCTCATGGCCAGCCCTGTGTCGGGTGTGTCTGCTATCTGACTTCCTCAGGATACACAAGGTCTACGTTCCAAATGGCACCCTATTCAAAAGTAGTGCACTATGTAGGAAATAAGGTACCATTTGGGACGCAGCAAAGGTCTAGAAGGTGTTTGTATATGCGTGTTTGGTGTTTCGGGGGATGTCAACAACTAACTGTAAATCGTGATTTAAATACAAGTACAAGTCGTAGACTGGCACCACATATGCTCCTGTGCCACGCATCAATTCTGCAGTCTGTTTGTATGTAAACGTGAGCAACTTCATTCCTAAACCCCCCCTCCTCCTATCACATCCCACACCATAGAGCTCACCAGCTTGTAGTCCAAAAATGATTCAGCCATTTCTATGGGCAAAATGAATGGGGAAAGTAAAAGACACACAGAGACTGAATTTGAATATCTACTAACCCCTATAGCAACTCAGCTCAGCTTCCTTTCTCAATGTACAGTGGGTATCATAAGTACTCACCCCCCTTGGACCTGAAACCCAAAAATAAGTTGAGGTCCTTTGTAGCTCAGTTGGTAGAGTACAATGCTTGTAACGCTAGGGTAGTGGGTTTGATTCCTGGGATCACCCATGCATAAAATGTATGCACCTATGACTGTAAGTCCCTTTTTTGATAAAAGCGTCTGCTAAATGGCAAATAGTATAATATTAACACAGGCCTATAAGTTCTTATACGTTTTGCTCTATGAGAAAATATCAGTCAGAACATGATCTTTAATAATTATATAGCCTTTGTGCATTGTTTTTTTTATTACGTAAATGCTTCAAAATTCACAAAAAGTTGTTAGCTGATGAAGATAATCTCATAGAGCAAAATGTACACTGCTCAAAAAAATAAAGGGAACACTTAAACAACACAATGTAACTCCAAGTCAATCACACTTCTGTGAAATCAAACTGTCCACTTAGGAAGCAACACTGATTGACAATAAATTTCACATGCTGTTGTGCAAATGGAATAGACAACAGGTGGAAATTATAGGCAATTAGCAAGACACCCCCAATAAAGGAGTGGTTCTGCAGGTGGGGACCACAGACCACTTCTCAGTTCCTATGCTTCCTGGCTGATGTTTTGGTCACTTTTGAATGCTGGCGGTGCTTTCAATCTAGTGGTAGCATGAGACGGAGTCTACAACCCACACAAGTGGCTCAGGTAGTGCAGCTCATCCAGGATGGCACATCAATGCGAGCTGTTGCAAGAAGGTTTGCTGTGTCTGTCAGCGTAGTGTCCAGAGCATGGAGGCGCACCCAGGAGACAGGCCAGTACATCAGGAGACGTGGAGGAGGCCGTAGGAGGGCAACAACCCAGCAGCAGGACCGCTACATCCGCCTTTGTGCAAGGAGGAGCAGGAGAAGCACTGCCAGAGCCCTGCAAAATGACCTCCAGCAGGCCACAAATGTGCATGTGTCTGCTCAAACGGTCAGAAACAGACTCCATGAGGGTGGTATGAGGGCCTGACATCCACAGGTGGGGGTTGTGCTTACAGCCCAACACCGTGCAGGACGTTTGGCATTTGCCAGAGATTGGAAAATTCGCCACTGGCGCCCTGTGCTCTTCACAGATGAAAGCAGGTTCACACTGAGCATGTGACAGGCGTGACAGAGTCTGGAGACACCGTGGAGAACGTTCTGCTGCCTGCAACATCCTCCAGCATGACCGGTTTGGCGGTGGGTCAGTCATGGTGTGGGGTGGCATTTCTTTGAGGGGCCGCACAGCCCTCCATGTGCTCGCCAGAGGTAGCCTGACTGCCATTAGGTACCGAGATGAGACCCTCAGACCCCTTGTGAGACCATATGCTGGTGCGGTTGGCCCTGGGTTCCTCCTAATGCAAGACAATGCTAGACCTCATGTGGCTGGAGTGTGTCAGCAGTTCCTGCAAGAGGAAGGCATTGATGCTATGGACTGGCCCGCCCGTTCCCCAGACCTGAATCCAATTGAGCACATCTGGGACATCATGTCTCGCTCCATCCACCAACGCCACGTTGCACCACAGACTGTCCAGGAGTTGGCGGATGCTTTAGTCCAGGTCTGGGAGGAGATCCCTCAGGAGACCATCCGTCACCTCATCAGGAGCATGCCCAGATGTTGTAGGGAGGTCATACAGGCACGTGGAGGCCACACACACTACTGAGCCTCATTTTGACTTGTTTTAAGGACATTACATCAAAGTTGGATCAGCCTGTAGTGTGGTTTTCCACTTTAATTTTGAGTGTGACTCCAAATCCAGACCTCCATGGGTTGATAAATTGGATTTCCATTGATTATTTGTGTGATTTTGTTGTCAGCACATTCAACTATGTAAAGAAAAAAGTATTTAATACGATTATTTCTTTCATTCAGATCTAGGATGTGTTGTTTAAGTGTTCCCTTTATTTTTTTGAGCAGTATATATAATCTCCTAACCTGTGTTTACCACAGACCTTATTTTCTGCATTTATCCAAAAACCTTACAAAAACGCCATTCATTTTCCAATAGGCTTTGTCTAACGAACCATGGCATGCTTTTAAAAAAAATATTTATTTAACTAGGCAAGCCAGTTAAGAACAAATTATTATTTACAATGACAGCCTACTGGGGAACAGTGGGTTAACTGCCTTGTCCAGGGGCAGAACGACAGATTTGTACCTTGTCAGCAGTGTTGCCAACTTAGCGACTTTGTCGCTATATTTAGCGTGTATTCAGACTCCTCTAGTGACACATTTTCAAAAAAGCGACTAGCGACAAATCTAGCGACTTTTTTCTGGTGTTATTGGAGACTCTGACGTGAAAGCACATATAGTTCTTACTCTTCTCAACGAGCAGCGGGTGCTACCGTGGGCCCCACCCCAGTCCCAAAGGGCACCAGCCCTCCCAGCTGCAGTCAGAGCAGGAGATGTTCACCCCTCCACGTCCAGACCGCAAATGAATCGCGCATGCGGGAAGCCGCCGCTTGCTGATCCAGCCCTGGCTTACATTCAGGGCGGGATGTAAATGTAAAAAACTAAACTAAGAAACAAAAAAATGTAATAAAAAACGAAGTAACTCCGCCAGAGTGTCTCTTTTGGGTCACTTTTGCCGGTCCCAAGCCCGGATAATGGAGGAGGGTTGAAATTGTGACATAAAAAAACAAAACAAGAATCGACAGAAGAAAGTTCATTTGTAGTTCTAAACACATTTAGGGTGTTGTCTCTCCCACAATGACGTTATTCCTCTCTCCTACAGCATCCATCACAATTACACGCACATGGCCAATTATGCAAATTAGGCGATGACGTCATTTAGCGACTTCTAGCGACTTTTAGGACAGCCAATAGCTACTTTCCTTACTGTGGAGTTGGAAACACTGCTTGTCAGCTCGGGGATTCGATCCACTAGGCTATCTGCCGCCCCTATTTACTGCCTAGACTTAGTGCCTAGGAAAGACACCATTACTGTTGCTTTCTTTTGTCAGCTGGGTTACTCAAACTGCAACTGTCATGTGACTACTATGTTGTTACCACAGTCTTTGGTTTTACACGTGTCTAGTGAGATAGTGATGTCAGTCAAGTGCACCTATATAACCCTGCCTTTTACGGTCTCTGATATAACCTCTCCAGGATCCATATAGATTGAGGGACAGAGATAGCAAAAACACATGTTCAATCAACACTAGGAGGAATTTCACAGTTTAAAACGGATATGCAGTAGCCTAGTCAGAAGACAAAGGTCCCATTTTTGCATCCTTTTACAATCAAGACGCAGGACTAGATAGAGGCGTAGCTTGCAATGATTTTGGGCTGGTGTAGCCGCTGTAGCTACACAATTAGGCTAGAGGCGTAGTTTGCAATGATTTTGGACTACAGTGTGGCCGCTATTGCTACACTATCTGTAACAGTTCGCATTTGGCCATTAACGATACACAACGATGACATTTGCTTAGCTTTCCTATCAAGTGCAAAAGTAGTTAGTGGAAAGAAAACGTACCTGTACCTGGTATGATAGCCTACAATGAATGTAGAGACGGATCTCCACAACATGCCTTCCTTGTGCCTTTTATAACACACCTCACTGGCAACACAAATAGTTATGTGAGCATATGTGAACTTTGGAATTACTGGGTTAAACATTTATAATAATCAGGTTTCATTTGGTACGGTAAGCGAAAAGTTTTATACGGCATACAACAGAGCACAGCGCAAATGAAACCACACAAATAAATAGCCTAGAAACAATGCGTTTTTCATGGACAACATTTAGCATTTCACAAGGATTACGACAGGTGTAAAGTCCCCTTCGCCAAGTGTTCATGTATAACAACCGCGGTCATTTTAGCCTACCTAATTCCGAAGAGTACATTTGCCGTGTTCATGTGCTATTCGGAACTAGGAAACACTTAAATGTCCGACTTGCTAACTGGTTGTAGTTATACGCGTGCCGTGTTCAACCAGTAACAAGTCGGGGTTTGTCTGAGTTTTCAGGTTTCCGACTAGCACTTGAACGCAGCATTAGAAGCTGAAAGGCGTTCACGAGTAGCGGGTCCTACAGCACTTAGACCTCTGTCACAAAGAACAGTGGCCAATGCCCTTCAAGGCGATAGGCATGAGTGTTACACAAGGAATAATGCGTCTTGCTGGGGGTCCTTTTGCCTGCTATATTCCCGATGACGGTGCACAGCAGACATTTTAAATTCTCCCCTAAAAGAAAAAATCTTGTAGTTATGAAGTTACAGTAACAGAATATGACTACAGTATTATTGCAGTCTAACTGCAAAAATAACCACAGTTGACTTGCAAACGTACTGCAGTAGACAGCACAGGTGATCTTCTATGGACCATAAGTGAATACACAATGAGTCCGATACTATTATTGTAGACATTAACACACACACACACACACACACACACACACACACAATTAATAATACCCCCATTAGATACAAGACTAAGCATGAACCTGTTTAAAGCCACTGTAATGCCAAGAGTAGATTATGATCACTCTACTCTTGGTAAAACTGAACACAATACTATTGCAGGTATGGTTCTATTGTCTAAGAATTAAGATTATACATGCTTTGTATTAAGGACTGGTTATTATTTTATAAAATCAAACCCCTGTTGGAACTGGGACTCTACCTCTTCTTTAATGTCCTTCTCGTCTCCAGTCTTCTCTAAGTCCCCTAATATGTACTTGCAATTCACGATCCTCTTCGCAATCCAAATGAGGCATTGTTCCGTGAAAGAAGGGACTTGTATAGGGTATTGTTTTCCTAACTTTTCCCCCAAAAAATTACAGGGAAGAGGCAGGTAGCCTAGTGGTTAAAAGTATTCGGCCAGTAATCAAAATGAAAAAAAAAAATAACCAAATATTATTTTCAAATTTTCCCCCTTTTTTCTAGTTGTCATGCAATTGTCAATAGTGTTCACACTGCACTTAGCCCAGGGCTTAGCCCTCCTTAGCCCTTGACTAAGAGAGCTTTTAGCCCAGGGCTAAGCGACTGATTACACTTGCACATATTAAATGTAGGATAGCGCCAACCTTAACCCAGGGTGAGCCAATCACAGTCCCCTAATTTGAATATTCTACTCCAGAAAAGTGACAGTCGGTTTCAGTTAGCCCTGCTTATGTGAACACATGCTAAGCTAGCCCAGGGTCAGTCTTAGCCAAGGGCTAAGGCAAGCCAGGGGCTAAGAACAATGCAGTGTGAAAAGGCCTGAATAACTTTTCTGTATTTGCACTCCCTCCTCATTGCCCAAGCATGCAAAGCTTATAGCCTTGCAGGCTCTAAAATGCTTTGACCAGTTCATTGCCTACCCATATTATTCATCCAAGATGAAGATCTTGAATGGAATACTTAGTTTCTTGACTCAAAGTCCACATGTAATCTAGTGTGTTTATTCAATATTAAAGTAACCGTATATGACAACCTTTCTAATAATTCAGAATAAATCATCGCCAACCCAAAAGCCATCAAAAAAGTACAAGATTGTTGGTGGATGGATGTAGGTTGAGCAACAGCTGAACGAAGTGTTAAGGCTCAAAGGAAGTGAGGTCGCTGCCACCTGTAGCTTTATCCCATTTTTGCCACTTTGGGCACCTGCATAGGAAATGAACATAAGGTTCTGACTAGACTATAGTGTTGTAGGTTAGCTAGTGCGTCGACATTTTTAGTGTCAACGGCATTCCTCCAGGTGTCCCCAGTCTTGTGTAAGACACCCATTACCCATTTGAGTAGAACAAACAACTTTGTTTTTAACAACATAAATATCTGCCTTTCCAAGTTTACATTCATACATTCTCTACTGAATTTGTCAAGTGGTATTGGCTGATGATGATTCTAAGCTGAGTCATGTCTGGTGTTCAGTATACTAGCTTCAGTGTGATCTTACATTCCATCCCTAGTGCACCTAGCATAACATGCCACAGCTACATACAGGTGACCTTAGCGGCCTAGCTGCCACGGCCTCCTGCTACCGCCATTCCCAATGTCAACACTGGCCTTCTTCCTCCTGGGACTGAAAGAACATAAGAGAGAGTGAGAACCAATGTACCAAAATGCACTTCCATTTTCGACTGCAGTTGTTATTTCCATGTCAGTTGGTTTTGTTTTGGAAAAGCACACATAGCTTCATAAATTCCATCTGCCTGCTCTTACAAAGCGCAGGCCTGTGGACTTGCTTGTACTGTGAGGGTAGACTTGGTTGTAAACCACGCATGCACACACACGTACACATGCACCCACAGACAAGACACTGACCACCTTAGATGTGTTACACCGTCATTCTGTCATTAATGCATCACTATTCTGATCTGTCATCGGCTTCTTGGTACAAGTCTGTCATCTACTCTTTAATACTCGGTTAGATCATTGGCTGTTTACAACAGTGATCTGTCATATGGGACCCTCAACATTCTGAGCTGTTATCGTCTCACCATCCCAAGCTTTCAGTTTGCCTGGGATGCTAATTGCTTGCCTCAAGTGTTAAAACTGTCTCTATTCCTATTTATTTATGTATTTTTATTTAACTGGGCAAGTCAGTTATGAACAAATTCTTATTTACAATGATGGCCTACCCCAGCCAAACACTAACCTGGACGACGCTGGGCCGATTGTGCGCCGCCCTATGGGACTCCCAATCACGGCCGGTTGTTTGATACAGTCTGGAATCGAACCAGGGTATGTAGAGACACCTCTAGCACTAAGATGCAGTGCCTTAGACCGCTGCGCCACTCGGGAGCCCCAAAATTAACTTAAATTATTAAAAAGCAAAATAATAGGACAGGAGAGAAGTCAAATTGATGAGCGAGGAACACCATCTCCAATCTGATGGGTTGAGAATAAAGAGTCATCCATCTGTGAAGACAAAGCTAGCTATAAACTAACTATATATTGAGAAATTCTTAATAAGTTGCTCTTAGTTTTGGCTATTGTGGAGCCTGTCGTTCTATAAATGGCGTCTTTGCCATTTAGGCCATCCCAGGCAATTCTCAACAAGGTAACAAGCTGTGTCATTGTCTGTGCTCATTCAGCTTGCTTTTTATAGGCACTGTAAAACCAAGACTCCCGCCCATAATCTGCTCCAAGTCTCCAATCAGAAAATGACATTCCTGAGGTTGAGCTGGGCCAGGTTAGTTTACACTACATTCTTAGAAAAAAATCCTTGTAGAACCAGAAAGGGTTCTATCACTTGCAACTAGAGCAGTAAAAATTGTTTTGTCATACCCGTGATACGATCCAATATGCCACGGCTTTCAGCCAATCAGCATTCAGGGCTCAACCTACCCAGTTTTTAAAATGTCATCTTGGTAAGCAACTCTAGTGTAGATTTGGCCTTGTGTTTAAGGTTATTGTCCTGCTGAAAGGTGAATTTATCTCCCAGTGTCTGGTGGAAAGCAAACCGAAATAGGTTTTCCTCTAGAATTTTGCCCATGCTTAGCTTCATTCCATTTCTTTTTATCCCGAGAAACTCCCCAGTCCTTAACGATTACAAGCATGTCCATAACATGATGTTTGCAAAATATGCAGAGTGGTAGTGAGTAATGTGTTGTATTGGATTTGCCCCAAACATAACACCTTGTATTCAGGACAAAAAGTGAATTGCTTTGACAATTTTTTGCAGTGTTACTTTAGTATCTAGTTGCAACCAGGATGCATGTTTTGGAATATTTTTAAGGGGTTGAATACTCATTGACTCAAGACATTTCCACTTTTCATTTTTTATTGAAATTAGAAACAAATTAGAAAACCGTAATTCCACTTTGACGTTATTGGGTATTGTGTGTAGGCCAGTGACAAACCAATCTCAATTGAATCAATTTTAAGTTCAAGCTGTGACACAACAAAATGTGGGGCGGTGTGAATACTTTCTGAAGGCACTTTCTGATTAAAAAACCCCTCTTTTCTAAGAAGGTCGGTACAGTGCCTTCAGAAAGTATTCACACCCCTTGACTTTTTCTACATTTTGTTGCGTTACAGACTGAATTTAAAATGGATTAAATTGAAATATTGTGTCACTGGCCTACACACAATACCCCATATTGTCAAAGTGGAATTATATTAAAAAAACATTTTTACAAATTCATTCAAAATGAAAAGCTGAAATGCCTTGAGTCAATAAATATTCAACCCTTTTGTTATGGCAAGCCTAAATAAGCTCAGGAGTAAAAATGTGCTTAACAAGTCACATAAGAAAATGCATGGACTCACTCTGTGTGCAATAATAGTGTTTAACATGATGATGGAACGACTACCTCATCTCTGTATCCCACACACACAAATATCTGTAAGTTCCTTAAGTCGAGCAGTGAATTACAAAGACAGGTTCAACCACAAAGACCAGGGAGGTTTTCCAATGCCTTGCAAAGTAGGACACCTATTTGTAGATGGGTAAAAAAAAGCAGACATTGAATATCCCTTTGAGCATGGTGAAGTTATTAATTACACTTTGGATGGTGTATCAATACACCCAGTCACTACAACTCAGTTGCCGAAGAGGAAGGAAACCACTCAGGGATTTCATCATGAGGCCAATAGTGACTTTAAAACAGTTACAGAGTTTGATGGCTGTGATAGGCGAAAACGGAGGCTGGATCAACAACATTGTAGTTACTCCACAATACTAACCTAAATGACAGAGTGAAAAGAAGGAAGCTTGTACAGAATAAAAATATTCCAAAACATGCATCCTGTTTGCAACAAGGCACTAAAGTAAAACTGCAAAAAATATGGCAAAGAAATTAACTTTATTTCCTGAATACAAAGCGTTATGTTTGTGGCAAATCTAACACAAAATAAACGGAATAGAGCTCAGCACAGGCAAAATCCTAGAGGAAAACATGGCTCAGTCTGCTTTCCAACACACACTGGGAGACAAATTCACCTTTCAGCAGGACAATAACCTAAATCACAAGGCCAAATATACACTGGAGCTGCTTACCAAGACGACATTGAATGTTCCTGAGTTGCCTTTTTCTAGTTTTTACTTAAATCGGCTTGAAAATATATGTCAATACAGGAAAATGGCTGTCTCGCAATGATCAACAACGAACTTGACAGAGCTTGAAGAATTTTAAAAAATAATAATTGTACAATGCAGGTATGCAAAGCTCTTAGAGACTCACCCAGAAAGACTCACAGCTGTAATCCCTGGCAAAGGTTATTCTAACATGTATTGACTCAGGGGTGTGAATACTTATGTAAATGAGACCTTTCTGTATTTCATTTTCAATAAATTGTCAAAATTTTCACTTTGTCATTTTTGTGTCTTAGATAAAAATAAATAATTGAATCAATTTTAAATTCAGGTTGTAACAACAAAACTAGGGATAAGTCAAGGGGTATGAATACTTTCTGAAGGCATTGTAGATGCCTAAATCATGACCTAATACATGCAAAATCAAGAAAGAACATGAATGTCGTATATTACTGGTGCAAGAGCAAACACACATAGGGTGGCAAAATTCCTGGAATTTTCATAAAATTCCCTGGTTTTCACAAAATCGCGGCTGGATGTTTCCCGGAATCAGGAGGGAATAAGCAGGAAATCTGGAATCCTCAAACCTGTGCAGGATTTATTTTTGCCTGATATACAGTGCATTCGGAAAGTATCCAGATCTCTCCCTTTTTCCACATTTTGTTACGTTAGAGCCTTATAATAAAATGGATAAACCATTTTCCTCATAAATCTATACACAATACCCTATAATGACAAAGCAAAAACAGAAATACCTTATTTACATAAGTATTCAGACCCTTTGCTATGAGACTCGAAATTGAGCTCAGGTGCATGCTGTTTCCATTGATCATCCTTGAGATGTTTCTACAACTTGATTGGAGTCCACTTGTGGTAAATTCAATTGTTTGGACATGATTTGGAATGGCACACACCTGTCTATATAAGGTCTGACAGTTGACAGTGCATGTCAGAGCAAATACCAAGCCATGAGGTCGAAGGAATTGTCCGTAGAGCTCTGAGACAGGATTTTGTCGAGTCACAGATCTGGGGAAGGATACCAAAAAATGTCTGCAGCCTTGAAGGTCCCCAAGAACACAGTGGCCTCCATCATTCTTAAATGGAAGTTTGGAACCACCAAGACTCTAAACTGAGCAATCAAGGGAGAAGGGCCTTGGTCAGGGAGGTGACCAACAACCCGATGATCACTCTGACAGAGCTCCAGAGTTCATCTGTGGAGATGGGAGAACCTTCTAGAATGACTACCTTCTAGGCATTACTCCCCCAATCAGGCCTTTATGGTAGAGTGGCCAGATAGAAGCCACTCCTCAGTAGAAGGCACATGACAGCCCGCTTGGAGTTTGCCAAAAGGCCCCTAAAGGACTCTCAGACCATGAGAAACAATATTCTCTGGTCTGATGAAAGCAAGATTGAACTATTTGCCTGAATGTCAAGCGTCACGTCTGGAGGAAACCTGGCACCATCCCTACTGTGAAGCATGGTGGTGGCAGCATTATGCTGTAGGGAGGTTTTTCAGCGGCAGGGACTGGGAGACTAGTCAATATCGAGGGAAAGATGAACAGAGCAAAGTACAGAGAGATCCTTGATGAAAACTTGTTCCAGAGCGCTCAGAACCTCAGACTGGGGTGACGATTCACCTTCCAACAGGACAACGACCCTAAGCACTCAGCCAAGACAATGCAGGAGTGACTTCGGGACAAGTCTCTGAATGTCCTTGAGTGGCCCAGCCAGAGCCGGACTTGAACCTGATCAAACATCTCTGGAGAGATCTGAAAATAGCTGTGCAGCAATGCTCCCCATCCAACCTGACAGAGCTTGAGAGGATCTGCAGAGAAGAATGGGAGAAAATCCCCAAATACCAGTGTGTCAAGCGTGTAGTGTCATACCAAAGAAGACTCAAGGCTGTAAGTACCGATTAAAGGGTCTGAATACTTATGTAAATGTGATATTTAAGTTCAACTTTTTTATACATTTGCCCAAATTTCTAAAACCTGTTTTTGCTTTGTCATTTGATGAGCAAAAAACCACAATATAATACATTTTAGAATAAGGCTGTAACGTAACAAAATGTTGAAAAAGTCAAGGGGTCTGAATGCTTTAGAGAGACTATGTTTCTGCTTATAATTTCCAACATTTTGGTCGCTTATTTGTTAGTCAACTTGTCTATAATTAGATACATGCAGCTTTTCTCTTGTCATTACTGTATTTTCTGTGGTTGAAATAATATCAGCTTTTTTTCAGTGCAGTCTTTGATGTTATTGATCATAATTTGTTATTGAAAAAAATGAACATGTTATGATTTTACATCACCTGCCATCACATGGTTGCAGAGTTACTTATCCAATAGAACTCAGAGAGGATTCTTCAATGGAAGCTTCTCTACCATCAGATATGTACACTGCGGGATCCCTCAGGGCAGTTTCCTTGGGCCGTTACTTTTCTCTATTTTTACAAATGATTTGCACCTTGTCTTACAATAAGCTAAAATCACTATGTATGCTGATGATTGCACACTCTACACATCAGCACCTACAGCCACCGAGTCTTAGAAAAGACTTGGTTCAAAACATTCTCTTAGACCTAAACCTCAACTGGAAGTTTTGCATAAAGGGTGTGACCATTGAATGATTTGAAGAAACTGAACTCGTAGGATTATGATTGGATGGTCAGTTATCATGGTCAAGTCATTTTGAAAAAGTTATTGTGAAGATGGGGAGAGGTTTTTCTGTTATAAAAAGATCTTCTGCATTTTTTACACAAAAATGTTACTAAATGTTCAGGCTTTGATATTGTCTCATCTTGATTACTGTCCGGTAATATGGTCAGGTGCAGGAAAGAAAGACCTAGCAAAGCTGCAGCTGGCTCAAAACAGAGCAGCGCGCCTTACCGTTAACTGCACACACAGAACTAACATCAACAACATGCACGATAGTCTTTCATGGTTGAGGGTTGAGGAAAAATTCCCTACTTCTCTTCTAGTCTTTTTAAGAAACATTTGTGTGTTAAAAATGCCTAACCACTTGTATAATCTATTTGCATACACTTCAAACAGACATACATACCACACCAGACACACCACTATGGGTTTCTTCAGGGTACCCAAACCAAAAATAGATTCAATGCGTCGCTCAGTTATTTATACAGTCATGTCATGGTGGAATGCTCTGCCACCAGAGGTTACTCAGTCAAAAAGCAAGTTCAGCTTTAAAAAACATCTTGTATCGCAGAATCTCTCCTCTTTCTAAAGATACAATTTTACTGTACTGGATATAAGAATATGAATATGTATATATGAATAGTGTGTCAATAGTATTTTTGTTGTGTCTTAGTGTCTTTCCCATATACATACAACATTTGAATTTAATGTTATATCTTATGTTGTTCTTATCTATTACTGTTCTATACTTTGTCATATATTTGTACGTTTTATGTGGAACCCAGAAAGAGTAGCTGCTGCATGTGCAGTAGCTAACGGGGCTCCTAATAAACTAAACTAACATATTAGGCACTGTTATCATCCTCTTATTACCTCTTCACCAAATATTACTTTTCAGGCTCTTCTATCTCTTTATTTTCAACTCCATTTGGCAGCTTTTCTCTTATTGAACTCAACTTTGACAGTGTCCTTTTTGCCTCCATGGATACATTTTTCTGCCTGTTCCCCAAAGCATTTGGCGATCGCCGTGTAGGCTATTTGGTGCATGTACAGTTAGGCCCTGAAGCTTAGACTTATGCACTAATGCCAGATAGCTTAAAATAATGAAATAAAAACTTCAATGTAGCCTATAGATATAAATTGTACAAGAATTATACATTTATTTATTTTTATTGAGCCTTTATTTAACTAGGCAAGTCAGTTAAGAACAAATTCTTATTTACAAGACTTTGTAAGGTATTGTTTTCTCTTTATTCAACCCACCCGCCCTTCATCCCCACAATATTTAATGATCCTAAACCTGCCCGCTCCACAGATATAACGGTGGCGACTGCAGGTTGTGAGTCAACCCGCAAATCACAACAACACGTACTACCATAACACGACTCAGTGGTAATGCCATTCATCCACAGCAAAGCTAACTACTGACCTACACAGGCTGGTCTGCACTGGGCTGGTCACTGAGGGTCAAGAGTAAGGAAGTCTAAAAAAGAACACACACATGTTGGCAATTCAAGATCCTCTTCAGACTCCGTTGGTGAGTGAAAGAAGGGACTATGTATCATTTTTGTTAATAGTTGTGTACCTGTTAAACATTTTTGTTAGACAGAAAGACAAAACACACACACACACAGAACCCCCCCCCCCCCCCCAACAGACCTCACCCCACACACTTTTTCATATCCACATTCCAAACCCAACTCCAGACTCCATCCAGCTACTTGGGACAAATCAAATACCAGCGTAAGAGTCTTTTCACACAGTGGCCATTGTTCTGTGCAGAACAGACCTGGAGTCCCTGTAAATTAGTGGCAGAATTCAGCCCTGGCCCAATCGTAGGCCTCTACTAACATCCCACTGGGCAGAAACTGGTTGAATCAACGTTGTTTCCAAGTTATTTCAACCAATATACTCAATGTGATGATGTTGAATCAACGTGGAAAACTAATTGGATTTGCAAAAAGTTAACAAAGGAATGTTCTCTTTTTTTTCACACTGTTAACCTAAATCCAATGACATGATGAATTTATTTGTTGATTTTATGTTGAATTCACATTAGTTGACAACTCAACCAAATGTAAATCAAAATAGACGTTGAACTGACATCGGTGTCCAGTAGCATGCTTTATGGTGCCTTGAACTGATGTCTGGCAGGCAGGGCACTGGTTCACACATCACTCACTTATACACCACACACCACTCGCCTGGATTCAGCCCTATCACCACAGAGGTCTAGACATTGGGGTATTGCGGTATTTTGTGGTTGTTAGGGGTAGCTGTATGAGGGATTTTTGTGTTAATACTAGACCTGAAAAAATGTATCTGAAATCTTTGCGCGAACTGTAGCTGTGCTTGATTGAGTTTGCTTGGATGAATTGAACCAATGGAATAGTCCTAAAAGTGCAAAGCCTGCCCATCTGGTACTCCAGGCAGACTCAAGCAAACAAACAAAGTATAATAACAACAACAAAAATACTGAATACAGTTGGTCACAGCTGGACATAGTGTATTTGCTCTTTGTTGGTCCCGATTCAACATGTGATGCTAGCACTATGTTCTGTCCAACCCACTGAGCCACTGTATCTACTTAAGTTACGTTTGCTACATACAGTGCATACGGAACCTCTTGACTTTTTCCACATTCTATGTTACAGCCTAATACTAAAACATATTAAATTGTTTTTTTCCCCCTCGTCAATCTACACACAATACCCCATAATGACAGTGCAAAAAACATATTTTTTGCTAATTTATTGAAGCACCTTTGACAGTGATTATAGCCTCGAGGCTTCTTGGGTATGACGCAACAAGCTTGGCACACCTGTATTTGGGGAGTTTCTCCCATTCTTCTCTGCAGATCGTCTCAAGCTCTGTACGGTTGGATGGGGAGCGTTGCTGCACAGCTATTTTCAGGTCTCTCTAGAGATGTTCGATCGGGTTCAAATCCGAGCTCGGCTGGGCCACTCAAGGACATTCAGAGACTTGTACCGCAGCCACTCCTGCGTTGTCATGGCTGTGTCCTTAGGGTCGTTGTCCTGTTGGAAGGTGAACCTTCGCTCTGGAGCAGGTTTTCATCAAGGATCTCTCTGTACTTTGCTCCGTTAATCTTTCCCTCGATCCTGACTAGTCTCCTGGTCCCTGCCGCTGAAAAACATCCCCACAGCATATAGGCCTATGATCAATCCATAAATAATCTAGACCTACATGCAAAAGTATCTCCTGCACTTTTGACAATGATTTCACATTAGGCCCATTTCACATGATATACATGAATACATATAACCACTAGGTTAATAAATAAAAACATTTTTCTTTTGATGATTTAATTATCATGTTATTTGAAGTTATCCATTTGGAGCGCAACATCACGTTGTTAAAAACGATGTCTAAATTGGGCATGCCTATAAATTGGACAATTAAAAGGCATCTAGGGCTTATGTTAACTTTGATTGTGTTAAAATTATAGACCTTTCAACATAGCTGCAGGAAGATGTTTGGGGGTGGGGCTGATGCGATTTTTTTCACCGACAGGGTGAGGGCAACAAAAACTTTTTTTTCACGGGCCCAGTGCACTACCTTTGTGAAACAATAAAATATTTCAATATATTTTATTTTTTCAGATTTTTCAAGTGATGCTGCAGCACCCATGCTTCCCGCGGCTATGCCTTTCAAACATTGTATGCAAGGTTGTATGCAACATTATCGGCAAGTGACTTGATGCCTACTGTGTCAAAGCGATTTAGAGTTGTTAAAACGGGCGAGACGAGTGTGTCTAAATAATGATGATTATTGTAATAAAAGTGACATTCACCGTGGTTGTTTGAAGCGTGCTATAGAGTTCACAGCTGACGATGCTAGCTGGTTTATCCTCAATTTGCAACAATGTCAATGAGCGTCATCACTATCTTTCCTTTGCAGTATCTCAAACTGTTTTGATTACCAGCTGAGATAAACTATTATGAGTTGATTTCACTCCTGGCTCAGAGTTTGTCTGGGCAGTGTCTTAACATCACCCTAAAACATACTCGAGCTGGGAGTGTTTATAGTCTTAAAACAGGATTCCTAAGACCTTTTCTGAAATGCTTTGTGGATACAGGCCTGTGCTCTTCCCCTCACCACTGCTCCCCTGTCTACAACCCCTTCACACATTTCCTCTTTCTCGGATGTGGCCAGTACGGCTTACCCTCAACCCCTCTGCCCTCCATGTCAAACACACCAGGGGGAAAGCACTAATCTAATATTCCCTTCCAGCATTTTGCCCTAAAAGTTTGCCTTTGGGCAGGGCTCCCCTGAGGCGATCGAGGGAGGCCATTTAGTGTTGTATTTATTGTGAATGGCACTTTAATGCTAATAATCCTTCCTGGGGATTTTATGTGCTCTGGGCTGAGAAGGAGGGGGAATGACTACTATTCCCAGTCTGGAGTTCTTCTGAAACAATGGTCTCTCTCTCTCTCCTTGAATTAGAGTGGACAAACCCACTCCCACACCCCATCCTCCATCCAAGAGGGCTAATTGGGGTTAGGAGCTAGTTTAATGAGGTCAGACTAAGCAGGCTGGCCTATAGGCTGGAGACATGTGAGTAGGAAATAATGATGCAGTCTCTCTCTATGGAAGTACATAGGGTAGGGACAGAGAGATGACCAGATGTTAACTTAAAAAAAATCTGTGTGCATTATTCAAATGTCCATGCAAATCTTCCAATGACAAAAAAAGCATGATTTACAGTCTGAGTTATGAGTGTTGATCTCAAGTTAGGAGTTACAGGTGTTGATCTCAAGTTAGGAGTTATGGGTGTTGATCTCAAGTTAGGAGTTATGGGTGTTGATCTCAAGTTAGGAGTTATGGGTGTTGATCTCAAGTTAGGAGTTATGGGTGTTGATCTCAAGTTAGGAGTTATGGGTGTTGATCTCAAGTTAGGAGTTATGGGTGTTGATCTGAAGTTAGGAGTTATGGGTGTTGATCTGAAGTTAGGAGTTATGGGTGTTGATCTGAAGTTAGGAGTTATGGGTGTTGATCTCAAGTTAGGAGTTATGGGTGTTGATCTCAAGTTAGGAGTTATGGGTGTTGATCTCAAGTTAGGAGTTATGGGTGTTGATCTCAAGTTAGGAGTTATGGGTGTTGATCTCAAGTTAGGAGTTATGGGTGTTGATCTCAAGTTAGGAGTTATGGGTGTTGATCTCTTAGGTTCCAGTTGCTTCTAAGAGTCAAAGTAAGACCATGGTTCTTCTCAAGGAGTACAGTCCTGTCAACATCTCTTCTCATCTCTGCCACTCTCTTCTGTAGCACACTATGCCACAGCTTTCAGCAAGACCATACATTACACAGTGCAAATACTGACACAGTCAATGGGGCCATGGGGGCCATACACAAAACCATCAACATGGATGATGGAGGTATGTGTGTGTGTTTGTTTTAGTGTGTACATGTGTCTGTGTACATGTGTGTGTACGCCTGTGTACATGAGTGTAGTGTGTATTTGTGTATGTGTTTGTGTGTTTGTGTACATGTGTCTGTGTGTACATAAGTGTGTTTGTGTTGAATAAACACTTTGTGTTGACATACTGCACAAGCAAGATGGATGAGGACAAGAGTCAGCATTCCCAGTTCCCATTATTTGGAATCCTATAGGATTCTCAGGAACGCTAGTGATCAGGAAGACCATGGATGGGGCAACATGTACAGACCACAGACCCACCTGGTGGTCAAATTCCCATCCCATGCTCCAGTGATCCGAGCTGGGAAGAGACAGATCCAGACAAGCCAAACAAACACAGATTCCTACTGCTCACTGATCCTGGAGCCCAGGTCTACATGGTCTAACCACGAGACCAGGCTATGAACCGACACACACATATATGCGCGCACACACATACACATGCATGCATTTACATACAGGTATGCACGCAAGCACACACACAAGCACACATACACACACTAAGTTCCTTGGTGTCCACATCACTGAGGGATTAACATGGTCCTCTCCCACCTGCACAGTCGTGAAGAAGGCATGGCAGTGCCTTTTCTCCTTCAGGAGGCTGAAACAATTTTACTTTTACTTCACTACATTCCTAAAGAAAATAGTGTACTTTTTACTCCATACATTTTCCCTGACACCCAAAAACACTCGTTACATGTTGAGTGCTTAGCAGGACAGGAAAATGGTCCAATTCACACACTTATCAAGAGAACACGTGTTCATCCCTACTGCCTCTGGTCTGGCAGACTTACTGAACACTAATGCATTGTTTGCAAATTATGTCTGTTGGAGTGTACCCCTGGCCATCCGTACCTTCTAAAAACAAGACAATGATGCTGTCTAGTTTGCTTAATATAAGGAACTTGAAAATATTTATACTTTTACTTTTGATACTTAAGGCTTCAGGAATAGAAGTTATTGAATGCAACAACCATATCTCTATCACTAATAAACACAGTCATGGGTGTGTATCTCTTACATTCACTCAAAAGGCATGCTGGGAAATATGCAAATATGGCTTTACACCCTACAGTGTTAAAATGACACCCCCAGTGTTGTGTTTAAAATTTAAACACCTTGTGGAGAATAAACGTGTTCATAGGTTTAAAAAGTGTTACAGCAAATAAACATGTTCTGGTGTTTACAGTCTAAACACTATGACGCGTTTCCATTGAAAATTGAAATGCCTTGATCCATTTAAAAAGTGTTACAGAAAAGTGTTTAGTTGTGTGTTCAGATCCTAAACATTTGGTTTTACAGTGTAGGTGTGAGGGGGAGCAGTAGTTGTTAGCCATTTAAAAGTCTTATGGCCATGAGATGGAACCTGTTTAGGAGTCTGTTGGTCTGAGCCTTGACACACCGGTACCGCCTGCCAGACAGGAGCATGGCGAACAGTCCATGTCTTGGGTGGCTGGAGTCTTTGACAATTTTTGGGCCTTCCTCAGACACCGCCTGGCAATGGTGGAAAAAGTACCCAATTGTCATACTTGAGTAAAAGTATCGATACCATTAATAGAAAGTTACTCAAGTAAAAGTGAAAGTCACCCAGTAATATACTACTTGAGAAAAAGTATATTTTTGCCTAAAATGACATACCCAAATCTAACTGCCTGTAGCTCAGGACCTGAAGCAAGGATATGCATATGCTTGACACCATTTGAAAGGAAACACTTTGAAGTTTGTGGAAATGTGAAATTAATGTAGGAGAATATAAGACATTTCTGTGTTTTTTTTGTTCCGTCTTTGAAATGCAAGAGCAAGGTCATAATGTATTATTTCAGCCCAGGTGCAATTTAGATTTTGGCCACTAGATGACAGCAGTGTATGTGCAAAGTTTTAGTCTGATCCAATGAACCATTGCATTTCTGATCGAAATTTTGCATCAAGTGTTATCTGTGGTAATCCATGTTTCCGTCAGCGCCAGGAAGTCTAGGGACTGGAGGGTAGCATAGGCTGAGATGAACAAGGCTGAGTTCATCTCAGCCTATGCTACCCTCCAGTCCCTAGACTTCCTGGCGCTGACGGAAACATGGATTACCACAGATAACACTGCTACTCCTACTGCTCTCTCCTCGTCTGACTACGTGTTCTCGCATACCCCTAGAGCATCGAGCCAGCGGGGTGGTGGCACTGGAATCCTCATCTCTCCCAAGTGGACATTCTCTCTTTCTCCCCTGACCCATCTGTCCATCTCCTCATTTGAATTCCATGCTGTCACAGTTACCAGCCCTTTCAAGCTTAACATCCTTATCATTTATCGCCCTCCAGGTTCCCTTGGAGAGTTCATCAATGAGCTTGACGCCTTGATAAGTTCCTTTCCTGAGGATGGCTCACCTCTCACAGTTCTGGGTGACTTTAACCTCCCCACGTCTACCTTCGACTCATTCCTCTCTGCCTCCTTCTTTCCACTCCTCTCCTCTTTCGACCTCACCCTCTCACCTTCCCCCCTACTCACAAGGCAGGCAATACGCTTGACCTCATCTTTACTAGATGCTGTTCTTCCACTAATCTCATTGCAACTCCCCTCCAAGTCTCCGACCACTACCTTGTATCCTTTTCCCTCTCGCTCTCATCCAACACTTCTCACTCTGCCCCTACTCGGATGGTATTGCGCCGTCCCAACCTTCGCTCTCTCTCTCCCGCTACTCTCTCCTCTTCCATCCTATCATCTCTTCCCTCTGCTCAAACCTTCTCCAACCTATCTCCTGATTCTGCCTCCTCAACCCTCCTCTCCTCCTTCTCTGCATCCTTTGATTTCCTCTGTCCCCTATCCTCCAGGCCGGCTCGGTCCTCCACTCCTGCTCCGTGGCTCGACGACTCACTGCCAGCTCACAGAACAGGGCTCCTGGCAGCCGAGCGGAAATGGAGGAAAACTCGCCTCCCTGCGGACCTGGCATCCTTTCACTCCCTCCTCTCTACATTTTCCTCTTCTGTCTCTGCTGCTAAAGCCACTTTCTACCACTCTAAACTCCAAGCATCTGCCTCTAACCCTAGGAAGCTCTTTGCTACCTTCTCCTCCCTCCTGAATCCTCCTCCCCCTCCCCCCCCCCCTCCTCCCTCTCTGCGGATGACTTCGTCAACCATTTTGAAAAGAAGGTTGACGACATCCGATCCTCGTTTGCTAAGTCAAACGACACTGCTGGTCCTGCTCACACTGCCCTACCCTGTGCTTTGACCTCTTTCTCCCCTCTCTCTCCAGATGAAATCTCGCGTCTTGTGACGGCCGGCCGCCCAACAACCTGCCCACTTGACCCTATCCCCTCCTCTCTTCTCCAGACCATTTCCGGAGACCTTCTCCCCTACCTCACCTCGCTCATCAACTCATCCTTGACCGCTGGCTACGTCCCTTCCGTCTTCAAGAGAGCGAGAGTTGCACCCCTTCTGAAAAAACCTACACTCGATCCCTCCGATGTCAACAACTACAGACCAGTATCCCTTCTTTCCTTTCTCTCCAAAACTCTTGAACGTGCCGTCCTTGGCCAGCTCTCTTGCTATCTCTCTCAGAATGACCTTCTTGATCCTAATCAGTCAGGTTTCAAGACTGGGCATTCAACTGAGACTGCTCTTCTCTGTGTCACGGAGGCTCTCCGCACTGCTAAAGCTAACTCTCTCTCCTCTGCTTTCATCCTTCTAGACCTATCTGCTGCCTTTGATACCGTGAACCATCAGATCCTCCTCTCCACCCTCTCCGAGCTGGGCATCTCCGGCGCCGCCCACGCTTGGATTGCGTCCTACCTGACAGGTCGCTCCTACCAGGTGGCGTGGCGAGAATCTGTCTCCGCACCACGTGCTCTCACCACTGGTGTCCCCCAGGGCTCTGTTCTTGGCCCACTCCTATTCTCGCTATACACCAAGTCACTTGGCTCTGTCATATCCTCACATGGTCTCTCATATCAGTGCTATGCAGATGACACACAATTAATCTTCTCCTTTCCCCCTTCTGACAACCAGGTGGCGAATCGCATCTCTGCATGTCTGGCAGACATATCAGTGTGGATCGATGGATCACCACCTCAAGCTGAACCTCGGCAAGACGGAGCTGCTCTTCCTCCCGGGGAAGGACTGCCCGTTCCATGATCTCTCCATCACGGTTGACAACTCCCTTGTGTCCTCCTCCCAGAGTGCTAAGAGCCTTGGCGTGACCCTGGACAACACCCTGTCGTTCTCCACCAACATCAAGGCGGTGACCCGATCCTGTAGGTTCATGCTCTACAACATTCGCAGAGTACGACCCTGCCTCACACAGGAAGCGGCGCAGGTCCTAATCCAGGCACCTGCCTGTGCCATTAAACCCCTACAACTCATCCAGAACGCCGCAGCCCGTCTGGTGTTCAACCTTCCCAAGTTCTCTCATGTCACCCAGCTCCTCCGCTCTCTCCACTGGCTTCCAGTCGAAGCTCGCATCCGCTACAAGACCATGGTGCTTGCCTACGGAGCTGTGAGGGGAACGGCACCTCCGTACCTTCAGGCTCTGATCAGGCCCTACACCCAAACAAGGGCACTCCGTTCATCCACCTCTGGCCTGCTCGCCTCCCTACCTCTGAGGAAGCACAGTTCCCGCTCAGCCCAGTCAAAACTGTTCGCTGCTCTGGCACCCCAATGGTGGAACAAGCTCCCTCACGACGCCAGGACAGCGGAGTCAATCACCACCTTCCGGAGACACCTGAAACCCCACCTCTTCAAGGAATTCCTGGGATAGGATAAAGTAATCCTTCTAACCCCCCCCTTAAAAGATTTAGATGCACTATTGTAAAGTGGTTGTTCCACTGGATATTATAAGGTGAATGCACCAATTTGTAAGTCGCTCTGGATAAGAGCGTCTGCTAAATGACTTAAATGTAAAATGTAAATGTAAGACTGCCCAAATGTGCCTAACTGGTTTATTATAACTATGCACTCTCCTCAAACAATAGCATGGTATTCTTTCACTGTAATAGCTGGACAGTGCTTGTAAATTGGACAGTGCAGTTAGAATTTAAGCTTTCTGTCAATATCAGATAAGTCTATGTCCTGGGAAATGTTCTTGTTACTTACAACCTCATGCTAATCGCATAAGCCTACGTTAGCTCAACTGTCCCGTGGGGGACCTCCGATCCTGTAGAGGTTAACCAATTGACTGCCTAAGTGAATGTGTTTCAATTACCCTTTATGACCATATATATTATACATTTAATAAGGCCTTTAGTTATGGCCTAGTTATTTTCAACATTCTGGTCTGAAAAATCTGGTTCATGGGCCACATAAGACCTGCAAGTCACAATACGCTGGTTAGTGAAGTGATTAGTAATTCCTATCAGAATCCAGCCAGAGGGAAGATATCCATCAATGTTTAAATGTTATCACCCACAACCTGCACTCAGAATGACTGCTATGGTGAGGGACTTAACAACTAAGATTACCTAAACTGGAACAACCATCTCAGTAATGAGTGTAATAAATCCAACCCCTTACAGATTGGATTCATTTATAAAGTTATTTATCTGTATTTCTTTCTTTCTATAGGATACGATCAATTAATCAAAGTCAGAGGTGGAAAAAGTACTAAATTATCATACTTGAGTAAAAGTAAAGATACCTTAATAAAAAATAGAAAAAGTAAAAGTGAAAGTCTACTTGAGCAAAAGTCTAAAAGTATCTGGTTTTAAATTAACTTAAGTACAGTTGTGGAAAAAGTACCAAATTGTCTTACTTGAGTAAAAGTAAAAAAGTAAAAGCTATACATCAAATTTGTTATATTTAGCAAACCAGACGGCACGATTTCCTAATTATTATAATTTTTTGACAGCCAGTGGCACACTCCACCACTCAGACATAATTTACAAACTAAGCATTTGTGTTTAGTGAGTCTACCAGATCAGAGGCAGTAGGGATGACCAGGGACATTCTCTTGATAAGTCCGTGAATTGGACCATTTTCCTGTACTGCTAAGCATTCAAATTGTAACGAGTACTTTTGGGTGTCAAGGAAAATGTATAGAGTAAAAAGTACATCATTTTCTTTAGGAATGTAGTGAAGTAAAAGTTGTCAAAAATATAAATAGTAAAGTACAGATACCCCAAAAAACGACTTAAGTGGTACTTTAAAGTATTTGATCAAGGAGCATGAGGAAATATAGATACTGTATTATAACAAACTATTCTAAAAATCAACCTGCAACAAAGCATGCTGGGAAATATGATAATGTTCCCACTTCCTTTCCACTCTGAGTTAACAGAAATTAGTATTTTATTTTTATTGAACCTTTATTTAACTAGGCAAGTCAGTTAAGAACAAATTCTTATTTTACAATGACCCTCACCCAACCCGGATGATGCTGGATCAGCTGTGCACAGCCCTACGGGACTCCCGATGACAGCCAGTTGTGATACAGCCTGGGATTGAACCAAGGTCTGTAGTGAAACCTCTAGCACTGAGATGCAGTGCCTTAGACCGCTGTGCCACTCGGGAGCGACAACATCACTACACGATTGAAAATATTTCTTGAATCAAATGTCCTGTTCAGTTGTGCTGAAATGTTGGTAAGGTGACAGACATACCCAACACTGATCTGAATAAAAGGCATGGAAAGTCACATCCAGTTGTAGCGACTAAATACACTCTCAACAGGATGATGGGAAAGTCAACACTGGACTTAGGAGATATACAGTAGGTGCTCTCCTGCTTGGAAACTGACAGGAAAAAGCTGACTAGTATGTTCATTCTTACATTCTAAACACTGTGTTTAAGATGAGAACACTTATTGGCTAATCTAAATGCCAAATGTTTAAGTTTGAAAGACTAATGTTTAGCTTATAAATGTGTCACATGTTTCATGGTTTTACAGTGTACGATACTGCTAAAATAATGATTGATTAGATGTACTGCTAACACTGCGCTGCTGTTCGCTGATTATCTATCTATTTATCCTGGTACTGGTCACTACTGCTCCAGTTTACATGTAAAATCCTTCTTTAACCTGTCTCCTCCCCTTCATCTACACTGACTGAAGTGACATCAATAAGGGATCATAGCTTTCACCTGGATTCACCTGGTCAGTCTGTCATGGAAAGTGCAGGTGTTCTTAATGTTTTGTACACTCAGTGTATATTACCATTAATATATTACCATAAGTGTTCATACATTCCTGCTACCAGTCACTTTTCAACCCTGTTTACATGTTTACTGAAAAGAAATATATAAAATGCAACATTCAACAATTTTACAGTTCAGAAAAGGAAATCAGTCAATTTATTTAAATTCATTAGGCCCATTAGGTAGGGGCATGGATCAGAAAACCAGTCAGTATCTGGTATGAGCATCATTTTCCTCATGCAGCATGACACATCTCCAACACAGAGTTGATCAGGCTGTTGATTGTGGCCTATGGAATGTTGTCCCACTCCTCAACAATGGCTGTGCGAAGTTGCTGGATATTGGTGGGAACTGGAACACGTTGTCGTATACGTCGATGCAGAGCACCCCAAACAAGGTCAATGGGTGACATGTCTGGGGAGTATGCGGGCCATGAAAGAACTGGGACATTTATAGCTTCCAGGAATGGTGTACAGATCCTTGCGACATGGGCCTGTGCATTATCATGCTGAAACATGAGGTGATGGCGGCGGATGAATTGCACGACAATGTGAGTCCGGATCTCGTCACAGTATCTCTGTGCATTCAAATTGCCATTGATAAAAAGCAATTGTGTTCGTTGTCTGTAGCTTGTGCCTGCCCACAATATAACCCCACCACCACCATGGGACACTCTGTTGATAACATTGACATCAGCAAACCGCTCGCCCACACGACGCCATACACGTGGTCTGCGGTTGTGAGCCGTTGGACGTACTGCCAAATTCTCTAAAATGACGTTGGCGGTGGCTTATGGTAGAGAAATTAACATTCAATTCTCTGGCAACAGCTCTGGTAGACATTCCTGCAGTCAGCATTCCAATTGCACGTTCCCTCAAAACATGAGACATCTGTGACATTGTGTTGTGTGACAAAACTACACATTTTAGATTGGCCTTTTATTGTCCCCAGCACAAGGTGCACCTGTGTAATGATATTGCTGTTTAATTAGATTCTTGATATCCCACACCTGTCAGGTGGATGGATTATATTGGCAAAGGAGAAATGTTCACTAACAGGGATCTAAACCAGTCACATTCTGTTAAAGGTCCCCAAAGCACACACATCCATGGGTCGCTCATCTTTTCAGTTCGCTGCAGCTAGCGACTGGAACGAGCTGCAACAAACGCTCAAACTGGACAGTTTTATCTAACTTTCTTCATTCAAAGACTCATTCATGGACACTTACTGACAGTTGTGGCTGCTTTGCATGATGTATTGTTGCCTCTACCTTCTTGCCCTTTGTGCTGTTGTCTGTACGCAATAATGTTTGTACCATTTTTTGTGCTGCTACCATGTTGTGTTGCAACCATTTTGTTGCCATGTGTTTCTGCCATGCTATGTTGTTATCTTAAGTCTTTCTTTCTGTAGTGTTGTCTCTCTTGTCGTGATGTGTGTTTTGTCCTATATTTTTACTTAATTTATTTTTAATCCCAGCCCCCGTCCCCGCAGGAGGCCTTTTGACTTTTGGTAGGCCGTCATTGTAAATATGAATTTGTTCTTAACTGACTTGCCTAGTTAAATAAAAGGTTAAATAAATTAAATAAACAACTTTGAGAGACATAAGCTCTTCGTAATTATAGAACATTTCTGGGATCTTTTATTTCAGCTGATGAAAAATAGGACCAACACTTTACATGTTGAATTTATATTTTTGTTCAGTGTATATCCGCCTATCATACCTACACTGACACTGACACCCACACACTCACACCCACACACTCACACTAACACCCACACACTTACACTTACACTGACACACACTTACACCCACACACTCACTTCCACACACTTAGACTAACACCCACACACTTAGACTAACACCCACACACTTGCATACACACACACACACTCACCACCACCACCATACACCCACCCAACACTTATGCTCCTGCCATACTGTTTACTATACTATTATCCCCTGCGTACATGTACATATCTACCTCAAATTCTCCAGTATCCCTGCACACTGTGATTTTGGTACTTGCACTGACCCTGAATATAGCTTCCTCTCTAATTTCTTATTTCTCATGTTTTATTTTTATATTTTATTAGTTATACTATTTTGATATTGAATACTGCTTGCAAGTTAAGCATTTCACTGTACTTGACAAATACAACTTTGAATGAGGGCTGCTCTTTGTAAACCAAACACACACAGTCAAGTATCTTGGTTTAGCAATGCACAACTCCCCGTTGTTGACCACAAGACGAAGCAACAGGTGCATAAAACCACATAATCCCTTCACACAAATACAAATCAACCATGAACTAATACTACTTCACATGACCAGCCAATATCCTTTCACTGCACCAGTACACACTTACTGTTCAACGCAACCGACCACCAAATACATTGTGTCCTCAATAAAAACACATCACACGTATCCCAAGCCCATTTGCTAATGCTAATATGAATGTTTCACCCATATACATTTTGTATCCCTCTAGCAGTATTCACCCACAGCCTCAACAAAGCCCTCACTACAACCCCCCCCCAAACACCTGTTCAGAAATGGGTCAGAAGGTGTGGTGCAGGCCTGCTGGAGGTCTCTGGGGGTCTGGATGATGGTTTGTAAGAGATCTCGAGGTTAGGTCTGGAGGTATGGTAAGGAATGCCGAACTAGTCCTCCGAACGCAATTTGATTATCTCGAAAGATTAAACAACAATCCCTTTCTCGGCCAGCTTCCACCGCCGCCAGTGAATAGAAAGAGTTTGTTTGTCACTCATACTGGGTGAACAGGGAGAGTAGATAAAGCCTTCTGTTGTGCCAACACCGACGCCGTGAGAACCAGTGTTTGGGCAACCAAGGAGGACCATGGGAATTTGAGTCTACAATGTTCAACCAGACCAGCACCCCATTCTCAAAGATACGTTTGGGAACCTACATACTATTAACGTCCTTATTCTAATTCGGTAAGAACTATTATTGGCCCCGCGCGTTTCCATACTGTAAACATGTTGTGTGTGTGTATGTGTGTGTGTCTGTGTGTAGGGTGGGGTTCCTATATAATAAATAAATAGTTGAATTATCGTCACTTGGCTTTCATTAGAGTAGGTTATTTATTCGTTTTTTTTTCTTCGGGACCCAAATGAGAAATTGACCCAATGATCCCATGATCCAAATTGTCCTCCAACTACCCAAATTAAGAATAAATAGTGTGTAATTATAGATGTAACTCGTGACTCACCATTCCCAACCCATAGTTAAGAAACCCTGCATTCGTGTGTTATTGGATTATTGCATGACTATGGTCTCCGGCTCGCTTTGCAGGTTCGTCTTGGTTATAACATTCCACAGACAGAGCCTATTGATATGCCCGGATACCAGGACCTTAAATGAGGTTAAGCACCTCGGTCAAGGGGTTTTTGCGAGTCACCCCATTGAGTTATGGGGTTTTTAGTTTTTTTTGGGAGAGCCCCTGTGGCCTTGTTGACTAGGGGCTTAAACAATAACATTCTCTCATCAGAGGTTGAGAGGTTCACTGAGGTTGGGGCACTCAGACTGTTAAAAAAGCTAAAGGCTGAGTCATGGCCTCTCAGCAAATGAGTGTGTGTGTGTGCAACCCAGTCCAGTGTGCGTGTTGGGGGGTGTCCTTCATGTGATTTAGAGAGCAAACAAAACATCAGCATTGTGTGGCCATAAGCCTGCCAGCAGTATATGATCATACCTCCTGAGCTTCCACTATTATTGCCCATGTGATCACCACTATAGTACCCTCAAACTCAACTTTGGACCTCAAAGCCAGTTCCACTCTTTTCTTTCATTGTTCCCCTTTAATCAGGAACTGATTTAGACTTGGACACCAGGTAGGTGCAATTAAATATCAGGTAGAACAGAAAACCAGCAGGCTCCGGACCTCGCAGGGTAAGAGTTGAATACCCCTGCGTATAGTATATTACTTTTCTTGGAGGGTTAGGGTTAGGATTTCATGAGAGTCACACCTGGGTCTGACATAAAATGTCTTCACTCTCAGTTCCCCCTCCAGACAGAAAAACACGAACAAGATCTTGTTGTTGGGGCCAGGAAGTGGAGGTGAAGGGAGCAGCGTGCCAGGCCCGAGGCTTAAGGCCTGGGATAAAGGAACCAGGTAGGGGGATCATGGAAAGGCGGTGGGAGACTACAAGGAATTGGGCTTTGTCTGTTATTCCAAGCTGGGTTGGAAAACTTGGGTCTTGTTAGAAGATACCTTGGTGAGTGTTTCTTACTTGCCATACAATAACATGTCCTCCAGCCCGATGTACAAACAAAAACAAGGCAGGAGTGAAAGCAGAGCTGGCTTCAGAGCTGGAGCTGGGCCAGCAGCCTGGTGTCATAGGCTAGACGTAACATAGTAAATGTACATCCTGGACACTCAAATTAATATGATATGTTACGTTTGGTATGACAGATGGTTACTTAAGTCAAAAGCTAAAGTAGGGTAGTTGGTCGAGGTGAATGGGTTAGCCTTTAATGCAAACGTCTATCAACCCAAAAGGTAGAGAGTTTGAATCTCATCACGGACAACTTTAGCATTTTAGCTAATTAGAAACGTTTTAACTACTTAGTACTTTTCTAGCTACTTTGCAACTACTTAGCATGTTAGCTAACTGTTTCCCTAACCCTCACCTTAACCTAACTCCTAAACTTAACCCTAACCTTAACCCGAACATAAATATCTTGTCTAAAGCAATAAAACACAACCTCATAAACGTCCTCTCACTGTGAACTGTGTTAATTGTCAGCAAACTTAAAAGTAACAGTCAGTAACTGGTGTGGCCACCAGCTGCATTACGTTCTGCAGTGCATCCCCTCCTCATGGACTGCACCAGATTTGCCAGTTCTTTCTGTGAGATGTTACCTCACCCTTCCACCAAGGCATGTGCAAGTTCCCAGACATTTCTGGGGGGAATGGCCCTAGCCCTCACCCTCCGATTCAACAGGTCCCAGACGTGCTCAATCGGATTGAGATCCGGGCTCTTCGCTGGTCATGGCAGAACACTGACATTCCTGTCTTGCAGGAAATTACGCACAGAACGAGCAGTATGGCTGGTGGCATTGTCATGCTGGAGGGTCATGCCAGGATGAGCCTGCAGGAAGGGTACCACATGAGGGAGGAGGATGTCTTCCCTGTAACGCACAGCATTGAGATTGCCTGCAATGACAACAAGCTCAGTCCGATGATGCTGTGACACACTACTCCAGACCATGACGGACCCTCCACCTCCAAATCGATCCCGCTCCAGAGTACAGGCCTCGGTGTAACCCTCATTCCTTCGACGATAAACGCGAATCCGACCATCACCCCTGGTGAGACAAAACCACGACTCGTCAGTGAGAGCAATTTTTGCCAGTCCTGTCTGGTCCAGCGACGGTGGGTTTGTGCCCATAGGCGACATTGTTGCCGGTGATGTCTGGTGAGGACCTGCCTTACAAGCCCTCAGTCCAGCCTCTCTCAGCCTATTGTGGACAGTCTGCGCTCTGATGGAGGGATTGTGCGTTCCTGGTGTAACTCGGGCAGTTGTTGTTGCCATCCTGTACCTGTCCCGCTGGTGTGATGTTCAGCTGTATTGATCCTGTGCAGGTGTTTTTACACTTGGTCTGCCACTGCAAGGACAATCAGCTGTCCGTCCGTTCTCCCTGTAGCGCTGTCTTAGGCGTCTCACAGTACGAACATTACTATTTATTGCTCTGTCCACATCTGCAGTCCTCATGCCTCCTTGCAGCATGCCTAAGGCACATTCACGCAGATGAGCAGGGACCCTGGGCATCTTTCTTTCGGTGTTATTCAGAGTCAGTAGAAAGGCCTCTTTAGTGTCCTAAGTTTTCATAACTGTGACCTTAATTGCCTACCGTCTGTAAGCTGTTAGTGTCTTAACGACTGTTCCACAGGTGCATGTTCATTAATTGTTTATGGTTCATTGAACAAGCATGGGAAACAGTGTTTTTGACCCTTTACAATGAAGATCTGTGAAGTTATTTGTATTTTTACAAATTATCTTTGAAAGACAGGGTGCTGAAAAAGGGATGTTTCTTTTTTTGCTGAGTTTATGACACTCAAGGCAGTCAAACCATAATAGTACCGTTACCATTGAATTCAGTAGGAAAGTTAAAAGTTGAAAATAGCTCCAGCATTTGCTCCAACATTGTCCCCAAGGGGAACCCTATGCCTCCAAAAGATCTACGCATTCATTGTCCTCCCTTGCACTCTGGTTGCTCTTCCAAACAGGAGACCAGTTTTTTACCTGAAGGGCTCAGCTTCCATCGCTTTCAGTTATTACTTTACAATTCAGCCATAAACGCTCAAAGAGAGCATTTCAAGAGGCATCTTGCTCACTGCTGGCCAGGGTCCCACTACACTAGGCCACTAAATAGCAAATTTGGCAAACACGGAGCATGTGACTGCAAAAGCCAAAGAGCTGCATCAGCAGTATGGGTTTAAGAGAAGAAAGAAAATGCAATGGAAAGTCACTCTAACCAAACATCCGTGGTTGGTTCTCAATCCTGGCTCAGAAAACTTAAATAGGACCACATTTAAAACACACATGCTGTAAGACAAAATTATGTCACCGTGTAATAGCACTGTGAGGAGGGGGGGGGGGGGGGGGGGGTGAAAATGCTGCTTTGGCACAACCATACAGTAATTCGATTTCATGTGTAATGTGCATGTATTTTGTATAGTAATTGGCCATTTGGAATAGGCAAGCAGCCATAGGTCACTGTTGGGAACGCCAGCTTGTGATCATAGCCGTGAGAAGTAGGGGTGCTGAGGGTGCTGCAACACCTTTTTCTTCCACAAAATGTTTGAACTAGGCCTTTAATACTCCTGTATGAGCGGTTAAAAATACTAGGAACAGTGGGTTAACTGCCTTGGTCAGGGGCAGAACAACAGATTTTTTACTTTTACCAGGGATTCTACACCTTGTCAGCTCAGGGTTCTGATCCTGCAACCTTTCGGTTACTAGTCTTACACTCTAACCACTAGGCCACCTGCCACCCGAATGGGGTGGAACTAGACTTGAGCCACATGCTAGGCCAGAGACAGCAGAGAGATTGGGATCTCCTTATCGTCTCACACTGGGCTGAACTGGAGCCAAAACGGTCGATGAGGGGCCAGGTAATGACTCAGCCATTTGACGCCCCTCTGGTATTTCAGTTTCACAAGGCCCAAGATAAGACATCTTAGACTCCGATACTACATGCTATACAATACACCTCACTCCTCAAGTTCAAGGGCCTCCTTTGGCCAGACAGTGATGAATGGAGCGTGTGTGTGTGTGTGTCTGTGTCTGTGTGTGACAAAAAAAATCCTATGCTGCTGATGTGTTGTATCTGGAGATTGTCAAGCCCCAAGATAAGGATAGATACGATGGGTGGTCATATGCTGGGGGATCAAATAAGGTCCATGGCGGTCCAACCCAACTCTCCCTCGACTGACATTTGTTTTTCCAGTAAAAAAGTCACAGCCTTATGGGGCCCCTGCCTAACTGACAATCTGTGGTCTCTCAGTATGCGTGTGTACGGGTCAGGGGTTGGAACCAATTTTTTCCCCCAATCGACCAGCTCTGAACCGGTTCGAACCCAAAACAAGTACCGGTTTATATCATTTATATCGTTACTTTTTTAACCTGTGAAATTAAATGTTTTTTTACATTTAGCTAATTTAATTAATTCAGCAATCAGTGTGGATAGAGCAGGCAAGCTAGTTGTTTATATGGACAGACAAGTATAGCCTATGAAGCAAGAGGCAACTTTAATTTTGCGAGTGGGGAGAGAGCGAGAAAGGGTTGGGGAAGAGGTTTGAAGTGTTGTGCATCTTGTTACGACATACATTATATGAATTAGGTCCTCAGAATTATACCTAAGAGCAGCGGCTTCTATGGAGGAACATTACATTTACTTTGAGCTAGCTAGTTAACAAGCTTGAGCTAGCTAGCTAACAAGCTTGTGTGTGCAAAGCGGCACCAGAATTAAAAACACATCTTAGCTTTTTGTAGTTAATAAATCCAACGTGAAACGTAATAACTCGGCTTATTGAAACCTAGCATTGAAAAAGTTAATCCATTCTTCTACAGCTAATAAAAAATCTCTCTCCCCATCTTCTGATTAAAGCTTGTAACTTCAGTACAGTAGCCTATGCTTTGGAAGGGGGAGAGGCACGTAGCCTAAACATGCAAGGGCAAAGATTTTCAGCTTGCAGTAGGCAGACACTGGAATACGTTTCTGAGTGACAGAGTAAGGGCTTATTAACCACATTTAAAATAACGGGTTCTGTTCCCAAACGGTATGGATCACTTTCCTTCCAGGTTCTGTTTCTGTTCCTTAAAAAAATGTATTATTTTCTGTTTTTCAGTATTGTTCCCTGAACAGGTTCCAACCCCTGGGATGTGTGTGTGTGGTATGACATGGACATTATTTACAATTACAGTTCATGCCCTACATAAATGACATGGTACAGCAGTAAAATCATTATAATTTCCGCAACAACAGCACTGTCTTCTTATCCAAATATCAAAACATGCTTATGCTCCATAAAGATGTAGGATCGTAATTTGATCACACTGTTGCAGGAGAACATGACTGCAAAGCAGGAAATGTAGAATTTGTAGTGAATTTGATGTTTAAAAATGCTTCTGAAGTCTGTAATTTCCATTTTGAAATGTCAGACTTAATTTTCCATGTATCAACCCCTCCAAAAATCTCTGTGAATTACAATCCACATAAAATTTCACATTTCCTGAAGCTGCAGGATTTTTTCCTTCTGTAGCAAACTGGCTCAAAGAAATATCCTACATCTTAGGTGTAGTCGTTAATATGAAAACCTTGCATTTTACAATTATGGTATTACAGTTGAAGTCGGAGGTTTACATACACTTAGGTTGGAGTCATTAAAACACATTTTTCAAACACTCCACAAATTTCTTGTAAACAAACTATAGTTTTGGCAAGTTGGTTAGGACATCTACTATTTGCATGACACAAGTAATTTTTCCAACAATTGTTTACAGGCAGATTATTTCACTTTTAATTCACTATATCACAATTCCAGTGGGTCAGAAGTTTACATACACTAAGTTGACTCTGCCTTTAAACAGCTTGGAAAACTCCAGAAAATGATGTCATGGCTTTAGAAGCTTCTGATAGGCTAATTGACATCATTTGAGTCATTTGTAGGTGTACCTGTGGATATATTTCAAGGCCTACCTTCAAACTCATTGCCTCTTTGCTTGACATCATGGGAAAATCTAAATTATTCAGCCAAGACCTCAGAAAAAAAAATTGTAGACCTCCACAAGTCTGGTTCATCCTTGGGAGCAATTTCCAAACGCCTGAAGGTACCTTGTTCATCTGTACAAACAATAGTACGCAAGTATCAACACCATGGGACCACGCAGCCGTCATACCGCTCAGGAAGGAGACGCATTCTGTCTCCTAGAGATGAACGGACTTTGGTGCAAAAAGTGCAAATCAATCCCAGTACAACAGCAAAGGACCTTGTGACGATGCTAGAGGAAACGGGTACAAAAGTATCTATATCCACAGTAAATCGAGTCCTATATCGACATAACCTGAAAGGCCGCTCAGCAAGGAAGAAGCCACTGCTCCAAAACCGCCATAAAAAAGCCAGACTATGGTTTGCAACTGCACATGGGGACAAAGATCGTACATTTTGGAGAAACCTCCTCTGGTCTGATGAAACAAAAATAGAACTGTTTGGCCATAATGACTATTGTTATGTTTGGAGGAAAAAGGGGGATGCTTGCAAGCCGAAGAACCGTGAAGCATGGGGGTGAAGCATGGGGGTGGCAGCATCATGTTGTGGGGGTGCTTTGCTGCAGGAGGGACTGGTGCCCTTTACAAAATAGATGGCATCATGAGGGAGGAAAATTATGTGGATATATTGAAGCAACATCTCAAGACAAAAGTCAGGAAGTTAAAGCTTGGTCGCAAATGGGTCTTCCAAATGTACAATGACCCCGAGCATACTTCCAAAGTTCTGGCAAAATGGCAAAAAAAAGGACAACCAAGTCAAGGTATTGGATCTTATAGAAATGTGTGGGCAGAACTGAAAAACCGTGTGCAAGCAAGGAGGCCTACAAACCTGACTCAGTTACACCAGCTCTGTCAGGAGGAATGGGCCAAATTCCACCCAACTTATTGTGGGAAGCTTGTGGAAGGCTACCCGAAACGTTTGACCCAAGTTAAACAATTTAAAGGCAATGCTACCAAATACTAATTTAGTGTATGTAAACTTCTGACCCACTGGGAAGGTGATGAAAGAAATAAAAGCTGAAATAAATAATTCTCTCTACTATTATTCTGACATTTCACATTCTTAAAATAAAGTGGTGATCCTAACTGACCTAAGACAGGAAACTTTTACTAGGATTAAATGTCAGGAATTTTGAAAAACTGAGTTTAAATGTATTTGGCTAAGGTGCATGTAAACCTCTGACTTTAACTGTATAACTCCCTGACTTTCCTGTGATGTCAGAAGACAAGATAGTATCTGAAATTCACACAGTCTCTGTAATTATCATCTCAGTGTATTTTTTTTGTGGGCTAATAGCTACTTTTTTGGGGTATTTTCATTTAGCAGACAGAGCAACTCAGAGCAATTTACAGTAATGCGTGCATATATGTCAAGTCCTGACCAGTAAAAGGGGTTGTTTGTTATTGTAGTTTGGTCAGGGCATGGCAGGGGGTGTTTGTTTAGTGTGTTTCGTTTTTTTGGGGGCAATGTTCTATGTTAGTATATTTCTATGTCTGTGTCTATTTAGTCTATTTCTATGTTCAGGGTTTTTGGTTTGGCCTTCAATTAGAAGCAGCTGTTCTTCGTTGCTTCTAATTGGAGGTCATATAGGGGTTTTTGTAGGGGTTTTTGTCACTGTGTTTGTGGGTAGTTGTTCCATGTGTAGCTGTGTGCCTCACAGGACTGGTTTTTTCGTCGTTGTTTTTTTGATTAAAGTGTTTATTTGGGTTTTCTTTGAAATAAAGAAGATGAGTATACACATTCCCGCTGCGTTTTGGTCTAAGCCATACGACGAATGTTACAATATATTTGTATACTTTTTCATTCTGTTCTCCCGTGGGAATCTTTTTCACTTTTACTGAAGTCGGATACAAGGTGTGGTTGTCAATTACTTTGGGCGAGTTCATTTTGCTTCATCGGGTGCCCCACGGGGGTGGAGTTTGCATATTTTAGACCATTTAATTGGCCCTAAAGTGAGATCTCCACCCACTCGGCACTATGTGATGCAAAATTAAGTCACCTAATGAGCGGATTCGATTAAGCTGGCCCAGGTGCCCGGGGATTTGGTGAAAAGTGATTGCGTTAGTTTTAAAAATGGGCTGCCTGCCAGGTGTGAGTCGGGCACCCTGGTCAAAGCCAATAGCGAAGTCTGCTAAAAATAAATTGACGTATGTCGAACTTGGAGTAATGATTTAGGATTCAGGGTTTTTACATGTGAAAGTGTTGTTTGCTAGTAACAAAAACACATGTGCTTCAATAGCCTTCCCAACTAGTATCTTTTTTTCAAGCATAGCCTACATTTTATGGAAAAGACATTGTGTGCTTCTGAACAATGCCTTTTTGACAACATGTAGCGCAGATTACAGTTCGATTTGAGAAGGGCGCTCCTCCCTCACCTCTTTTGCTCGATCTCATGGCGGGCCATAATCCGGCGAAACCAGTTCAGTAAAGCTTATCAAACTGTTTTTTTGGAGTCCATCATCAAGTTTAAAAGTTAATTTACCATGTGTTGACTTGCTCCCAGTGCACTATAAAAAAGATTTGTTGAGTCAACTACGATTATTATTATACATTTTTTATTCAACTAACGCAATGACTGGAAGTCTGAAGGAACAACTAACATGCTAGCTGTTCCTGTAGACTTCCAGTCATTGCGCTAATGCCAGTGCTAGTGCCAACTTCCTTCAAACTGCACTCAGACATAAAAATGGTATCCATGAGTTTGTCTGACTACGGGTAAGTAGAAAAAAAGTCTCAGATGCCAAAATGTCACACTATCCCTTTGTTAGACGATTTTGGTTTTTAATATGGTTGCTATAGTTTTTTATTTTGCTTGAGACAAATAATGTTAATGTTGTACTTAGAGTCCCATTTGACTCCTTTCCAGTTTCAGTCATGGTCCAATTAATGGACCAGACATCCAGAACTCAGATATTTGTGTTGCAAAGGCAAATCATATTTAATTTCATATTACATTGTTTTTCAAGTTCAACTCACACTGAGCAGAAATATTTTTTTTGTATTCGATGTCAGCGCAACAATTTCCCAACTTGAGGTCCAGCCATCTTGGATATCTAAGTTCACTGCATTTTTATGGTGTGGAGCAAAGGGTTAATGTGTAATAAATATATTGGAAGTCTTACTCACCAGAGCTCTGATAATACAAACAGCATACAAACAGCAAGAAATACACATTATACAACAACTAGGAAGTAAATGGTAAAGCTGATATACATTAAGTAGTAGTACAGTAAAACAGGCCTATGTGCAATCAGCCATTCAGGCAGCTTTACTGCCTGTGGGAAACCCTCTGGGGCCATACTTGCGAACATCAGAAAAAGTAAGAGTCTATTGACGCACCCGTGCATCAATCTAAGTAACGTAATGGCATAATAAAAAAATCCCCATAAAACATCTGTCAGTTTAAGCTGCGTCTCAATCGACCGCATCCGCCTGTCGGCCATCCACATCGTGGATAAGAAAACCAGCCAGTATCTGGTGTGACCACCATTTGCCTCATGCAGCGTGACAAATCTCCTTTGCATAGAGTTGATCAGGCTGTTGATTGTGGCCTGTGGAATATTGTCCCACTCCTCTTCAATGGCTGTGCAAAGTTGCTGGAAATTGACGGGAACTGGAACACACTGTCATACACGTCGATGGCGTCAGATGAATGGCACGACAATGGGCATCGGGATCTCGTCCCGGTATCTCAGTGCATTCAAATTGCCATTGATAAAATGCAATCGTGTTCGTTGTCCATAGCTTATGCCTGCCCATACCACAACCCCACTATCACCATGGGGCACTGTCATCAGCAAACTGCTTGCCCACACATCGCCATACACGCTGTCTGCCATCTGCCCGGTACAGTTGAAACCAGGATTCATCCATGAAGAACACACTTCTCCAGCTTCTCCAGTGGCCATCGAAGTGGCATTTACCCACTTAAGTCAGTTACGACGCCGAACTACAGTCAGGTCAAGACCCTGCTGAGGATGATGAGCATTTAGATTAGCTTCCCTGAGACGGTTTCTGACAGTTTGTGTAGAAATTGTTTGGTTGTGCAAACCTCCAGTTTCATCAGCTGTCTGGGTGGATGGCCTCAGATGATCCCACAGGTCCCGGATGTGCAGGTCCTGGGCTGGCGTGATTACATGTTGTCTGCGGTTGTGAGGCCGGTTGAACGCACTTCCAAATTCTCTAAAACAATGTTGGAGGCGGCTTATGGTAGAGCAATTAACATTCAATTCTCTGGCAACAGCTCTGGTGGACATTCCTGCAGTCAGCATCCCAATTGCACGCTCCCTCAAAACACAAGACATCTGTTGCATTGTGTGACAAAACTGCAGATTTTAGAGTGGCCTTTTATTGTCCCCAGCACAAGGTGCACCTGCATAATGATCATATTGTTTAATCAGCTTCTTGATATGCCACACCTCTCAGGTGGATGGATTATCCTGGCAAATGATTCATGCTCACTAACAGGGATGTAAACAAATGTGTTCACACAAGGAGAGAAATAAGTTCTTTCTGTGTATGAAACATTTCTGGGAATTTTTATTACAGCACATGAAACATGGGACTAACACTTTAGATGTTGCTTTAATGTTTTTGTTCAGTGTACATACACAAACCCAAATATACACACCGGTCCTCTGACCACTTGCAGAGAACATTGCAAACTGGAAAGAAAACTCATGCCTTTAGAGGCCATGCAATTCAGTACTCATCTCTAAAACAAAAGCAATTTAGGTCAAAAGAGTGCATATTAAATTCTCTTAATGATCGGCCCCTTTTTTTCATTTTCTGCCTAAAATGACATACCCAAATCTAACTGCCTGTAGCTCAGGCCCTGAAGCAAGGATATACATTTTCTTGGTACCATTTGAAAGGAAACACTTTGAAGTTTGTGGAAATGTGAAAGGAATGTAGGAGAATACAACACATTAGATCTGGTAAAAGATAACACACAAAAAACAAAAAAACGTTTGCAAGAGAAAGGCCATAATGTATTATTCCAGCCCAGGTGCAATTTAGATATTGGCCACTAGAAGGCAGCAGTGTATGTTCAAAGTTTTCGTGTAATCCAATGAACCATTGCATTCCTGTTCAAAAGTTTGTATCAAGACTGCCCAAATGTGCCTAATTTGTTTATTAATAACTTTTCATGTTCAAAACTGTGCACTCTCCTCAAACAATAGCATGGTATTCTTTCACTGTAATAGCTACTGTAAATGGGACAGTGCAGTTAGATTAACAAGAATTTAAGTTTTCTGCCAATATAAGATATGTATATGTCCTAGGAAATGTTCTTGTTACTTATAACGTCATACTAATCGCAATAGCCTACGTTAGCTCAACCGTCCCACAGGGAACCCACCAATCCTGAATTAACATGACTCTTTCTGTACAGCTGTTAATTTCACATTATTAATAGAAAAAAATCTATTCAATTATCTTTGGTTATTGGAGATGGAGAAGACTGAAACGAAAACACATCCTTTGCTTCCTCTTTCAAAGTATCGCTTGGTGAATCATGGGTGACTCCATCATTTGTAACAAGTTTCAGTCAAATATTTTTGTTAAGTTGAAAATAAAAAAATAATTTTGCAAATTTTTACCCATATTCCATCCAGTTTGCTTTATTTTTTATAGTATATTACACTTGATCTTTCTTGAATAAGTTCCTCCATTTCTTTCTATTTTTCCTCTAACTTATTCTGTGCCTCTATGGTACAGTTTTTATTGATATCTATCTGTACTATTAGTCCTTCTATTTCCTTTGTTAAGGCCACATTACAGAGGAGGAACTTCTTGATGCAATTAAAGTCTTTAAGTCTGGGAAAAATCCAGGGTAGGATGGCATACCAGTGGAGGTATACCGAAAAAAAATGTATATACTCAGAGGACCATTATTAGCATGTTTTAACCACTTCTACAAAAATGGTAGATTATCAGATACTCAACAAGAAGGTCGGATTTCATTATCACTGAAACAGGATCCAAGTGGTAAATAGAAAGATCTGGTCCATTGAAAAAATTTGAGGCCCCTTACACTTTACTGTTGTGATGCAAAGATTCTAGCAAAATGCATGGCGCAAATAATTAAAAAGTTATTGTCGGATATTATTCATCCTAATAAGACAGGTTTTTTACATGGACAATACTTTGGAAATAATATAAGACAAGTACTGGAACAATAGAACACTATAAAAAATTGAGAAACCAGGCCTGGTATTCATAGCTGACTTTGAAAAGGCTTTTGATAAAGCACGACTGGAATTCATATATAAATGCCTAGAACATTTCAATTTAGGTTAAAGTTATGTAGAGTAACCTTAAGTGTAAAATAGTAAATAATGGCTACTTCTCAGAAAGTATTAAACTGTCAAGAGGAGTAAAACAAGGTTGTTCACTATCGGTATATCTATTATGATAATCGAAATGTTAGCTATTAAAATCAGATCCAACAATAATATCAAGGGGTTAGAAATCAAGGGCTTAAAAACAAAGGTGTCATTTCACGCTGCTGAGTTATGCTTTCTTTTAAATCCACAATTTGGATCCCTCCATAGCCTCATAGAGGATCTAGATACTTTTTCTAACCTCTCTGGATTACAACCAAATTATTATGTGTACAATATAATATATTGGATCACAAAAAAATACAACTTTTACATTACTGTGAATTTTACCAATAAAATGGTCTGACAGTGATGTGGACATACTCTGTAATATCACGAAATAAAGAAATTCTCACGACAATACATTTTAATAGAAAGACAGCAAAAATAGATACGATTTTGCTACCATGGAAAGGAAAATACTTGTCTATTTGTGTAAAAAACACCCTGATCAACTCTTTAGTCATATCTCAGTTTACCTATTTGCTTATGGTCTTGCCTATACCTAGCGACCTGTTTTTTAAAATTATATGGGCAAACAATATTCAATTTTATTTGGAACGGCAAGCCAGATAAAATTAAATTGGCCTGTTTATATAATGATTATGAATTTGGAGGAGAGAAATGATTAAATATTAAAGCAGTAGACCTCTCACTAAAGGCATCAATCATACAAAAGTTATACTTAAATCCGAACTGGTTCTCTAGCAGATTAGTAAGAATATATTACCCCATATTCAAGAATGTTCTTTTACCATTTTTTTTTCAGATTACAACCTCACACTTTATTTGAAAATGAAATAATCTCCAAAATATCGCTATTTTTAAACAAGCCATAGAAAGTTGGTTACAATTTCAGTTTACTCCAACAGAAAAGACAGAACAAATAATACAACAAATAGTTTGGTTAAACTCAAATATACTAATTGATAAAAAAAAGTTTTTCGTTTAAACAAAAAAAAGTCAATTATATCATAAAGAGGACTGGTTTAGTTATGTCACAAATGCAGCTAACAAAAATATATGGGAATATCTGCTTTACCCAAAATTAAAACCAACCAATTGCAGCATTACCGCAAAATGACAAAGCAAAAAATGTTTTTTAGCAATGTTTTCAAATTTATATGGAAACATGACATTTGCATAAGTATTCAAACCCTTTACTCATTACTTTGTTGAAGCACCTTTGGAGCGATTACAGACTCGTGTTTTCTTGGGTATAACACTAAAAGCTTGGCACATCTGTATTTGGGGATTTTCTCCCATTCTTCTCTGCAGATCCTCTCAAACTCTGTCAGGTTGGATGGGGAGCATTGCTGCACAGCTATTTTCAGGTCTCTCCAGAGATGTTCGATCAGGTTAAAGTCCGGGCTCTGGATGGGCCACTCAAGGACATTCAGAGACTTGTCCCGCAGCCACTCCTGCGTTGTCTTAGCTGTGTTCTTAGGGTCATACTCCTGTTGGAAGGTGAACCTTCGCCCCCAGTCTGAGGTCCTGAGCACTCAGGAGCAAGTTTTCATCAAGGATCTCTCTGTACTTTGCTCTGTTCATCTTTCCCTCAATCCTGACTAGTCTCCCAGTTCCTGCCACTGACAAACTTCCCCACAGCATGATGCTGCCACCTCCATGCTTCACCATAAGGATGGTGCCAGGTTTCCTCCAGACGTGAAGCTTGGCATTCAGGCCAAAGAGTTCAATCTTGGCTTCATCAGACCAGAGAATATTGTTTCTCATGGTCTGAGAGTCTTTAGTTGACTTTGTCAAACTCCAAGTGGGCTGTCATGTGCTTTTTATTGAGAAGTGGCTTCCATCTGACCACTCTACCATAAAGGCCTGATTGGTGGATTGCTGCAGAGATTGTTGTCCTTCTGGAAGGTTCTCCCATCTCCACAGAGGAACTCTAGAGTTCTGTCAGAGTGACCATTGGGTTCTTAGTCACCTCCCTGACCAAGGCCCTTCTCCCCTGATTGCTCAGTTTGGCCTGGCGGCCAGCTCTAGGAAGAGTCTCGGTGGTTCCAAACTTCTTCCATTTAAGAATGATGGAGGCCACTGTGTTCTTGGGGACTTTCAATGCTGCAGACATTTTTTGGTACCCTTCCCCAGATCTGTGCCTCAACACAATCCTGTCTCTGAGCTCTACGGACAATTCCTTCAACCTCATGGCTTGGTTTTTGCTCTGACATGCACTGTCAACTTTAGGACCGTATAGACAGGTGTGTGCCTTTCCAAATCATGCCCAATGATTTGAATTTACCACAGGTGGACTCCATTCAAGATGTAGAAAAATCTTGAGGATGATCAATGGAACATGATGCACTACTTGTGCCTTGAAGCAATAACAAACCATGCTCTTACAATTGTGTACATTTGACATAAGGATTACAAAGGCTAGATATGTCGACTGGCCCATGTCACAATTGAGCAAAGCAAGACGAACTGCTTGCAACCATTTTATGTCAGTGGAAAACTTGAGTAGGCCTGATCCCGAGATGTTTTTGGTTCTATCCAGTGAACCCTCGCTGCAGTTACGAGGGCTTCTTATATAAGAACTGGGTGGAGTGTGAAAATTAAATGAATTCCAAATGTAGCACTTCATCACACATTCTTGTACATTTACACACTGAAAAATGTCTTCTGCCAAAGTAACCAGTCCCACTCTTTATGGGGTTTACCAAGGGTGGTGCATGTGAACTCTGACCTTTGTTTTGTCTCCGGCGTCCAGTTATGACAAGTGGAAGGGGGAATCTTGACCTCATCTCTGTGTGACACATCACTGACTTACGATTGATATTGTTTGCAGGACAAAGGACAAGTCATCATGAAATAGGCATCAGTATATCTTGCCTTTGTGTGTTCAAGAAAGCTGATCTGATGACAGACTGAACGTCTTTAACCCTCTAAAGTTCTTCTCTTTCTTTATTCTCTCGGTCGTCCAGCGGTGTTTTGGTTTAGGGTGTGCACTTCCATTTGCTGGGCCTACTATGTCTCAAGAGGTCTTCACTAGCTAAGCTTCTTATTTAAACTGATTAAGCATAGTCAGTGTGCGTGCTTGCATGTGTGTGTGTGTATGTGTGTGTAAGTGTGTGTGTGTGCACAGTAAAAACATTGTACTTCATCCAGTAGGTATGTTATACATGTTAACGTAGGTCTCTGTGTGTGTGTTCCTGTGAGTTTTTAATGAAACAATATATGTGTGCGTATGTGTGTGTCAGTACTGTATGTGTCACACTACAAGCTATTTACAGGCCCTTCATACAGGCCCTGTAACACAATAAACAGAGCTTGAGGAGGGGAGGTGGGAGAGGAGGCATGAGGATGGGTGCGGTTGCCACAGCCTTCTTTCTAAGAAGCATGTTACAGGAGGGCTGGGGAGGAACCAAGAACACATGTATATGGCTTCCTGTCCCCGATCCCTCATGAAGGACATTCAGAACAACCAGACTGTTTAATTTTGACCCCTACACACTCCCCATAGCACCATAATGTTGGTGTCAATTCCATTTCAATTAGTCAGTTGAGGAAGTACACTGAAATTCCAATTTCAATTCTCTTCAATGCATTTTAATGAGGAAAATGTGGAATTGGAGTTTGGTTTATTTTGTAAATTGACTAGAACTGAAATTGATTTGACCCCAACCCTGATACTCAGTAGCTTACATACTTGAAACTAGCTGCTACGCCCTATAAGCACTTGTGTCGCTAGGCTTAAGCAATATGGCGAAAATTCCATCCAGTCAAATTCCATCTAGTTAGATCTAAATCAGAGGGATAGGTGTAGCTCCTACCATATTGCTTATACCCATCCCATTCTTTCAGAACTACACAAGCACAAAGAGGGCTAGGGGCTAGTGGCTAAGGGCTGTTTCTGGATAGGGCCACTGACTCATTTGGCTGAAGAGGAGCCAAAAGCATTAATGTAGTGTAATGTAATGTAATAGACAGAACAGGGCTGTGAAACACAGCAGATGCGCAGCAGGCAGCTCTGATGTCATGTGAGGTGTGCTACACTCGTGAGGCCCCTCCAGCCGAGGCAGTCATTACTAGTTACCGAGGCACAGTGGGTTTTTCCCCTACATACCAGGGAACTAGGCTACAAGGACACACACCGAAGGACTCCATTGTGTGCTGTATGCATGCATGGTTTGCGTCAAACGTGCTTTTGAGTGAAATTAGCTAAGATTTGTTTCTTTCTTGTGTCTGCTCTTTCTGTGTGGAACCCAAAGTTATTACCTGTCGAGTGCTCTGCAAGGTTGGATTTTTATGCCCGTTTAATGTATTTACGACAACAGCTGTTTACAATTGGGTGCAAAATGAAACCTGGGCATATCAATTCTTTTTTTCACCAAAAGAGGAAAATAGTCCCCAAACCACTTTGATTAGTGAGGAAGTAGCATAGGGATGTCGCTCGTCAGCGATAATGCTATGTGTGTCGTTAAAATAGTTTATTTTAGTTTTTTGGGAATCCTTTAAGAAAACTCCAACTTCCTGAGCGGTAAAACCCCACTTTGTGTTGAATAAATACAACTTTATTGTCCATGACTCCATGTAAACGGAAATCTGTTACCAAGCTGTCATTGCTGCTTCACAGATGATGCGGAGTAGCTCTCATGGAAAATGACATAGGATTGTGTTTAACAGTCAGTCAATATCAACTGGTGCTCTATAGATACTGTAAACACAGCTCTAATCAATGGAGTGTTTAACAGAGATGGATGATGGTAGATAGTGGACATCATGCCAGGTCTATGTTACACCGTCTGACTAAAAGTTCCTCTGACTCTGTTAGCCTGATGATGATTATAATGTATAACACGCGCACACACACACACTGTCACTGTCAGTATTGCCAGCAGTGACAAGGCCCATCAACACTTAACAACTCGGAGTGTGCCATGACGACAAGGGTTGGCTGTAAATGATCTTGTCGCCGTCCCTAATGGCACACAATCCTGCAAAGTGTACTACTTTTGACAAGAAACCTATGGGCCCTGTTCAAAAGTACTGCAGTATAAAGGGAAATGGGTGCCATTTAGGATGGAGACAAGATCAATTGCAGCAAACTGATCGTCATCATTCAGTGTTGACATCACCCCAAACAAGTGAGAAACCTCACTGTGGGGCAATGTGCTTTATCCCCCATCATAGACTTTGTTTATTCATCATCACTGCCAGTGAATGAAAACACCACCAGTCATATTAACTTCAACACAATAGGTGCTTTGAGTTGCTTACTGAAGGGATGGTTTGTTTCTTATCCTGGCATACTTCCTTCTGAATCCTCCTCTTTGAGTGTTTCTCAAGTACTGGCCTGCTGGGCACTAGGATCGAGGTCAGATGCACAGAGAGAGAGGGTGAACCCCTGGCAGAGAGACAGACAGATATTGGCCTACAAGGCGAGGCTTTGTCCGCCTCCACCACTAGAGAGAGGCTATGTCAGAGAAAGTGTGTGAGAGAGAGAGAGCGCAGCATTTCAGAAATCAGCTCAATGTAATTGAAGAACCCATAGAATCTAACCACTTCTGGAAAAATTGGAACAAACAAAGACAACAACACGAATAGTTATCTATCTGTCACGCTTGTCGTTGGAAATTGAGGACCAAAACGCAGCAGGTATGTGTATGCTCATCTTGAGATTTATTAACTTCCAAAATGAACGTACAAAATAACAAAACAAGTGACCGAACGAAATACAGACAGTCTGGTAAGGCACAAGGCTAAACTCAGAACAATCACCCACAAATCACACACACAAACACACCCTAATATATGGGACTCTCAATCAAAGGCAGATAGACAACACCTGCCTTCAACTGAGAGTCCCAACCCCAATTAACCAAACATAGAAACACACACACCAGACTAACCATAGAATACAAACACATAGACCATCAACCAAAAACCCGGAAATACTAAATCAAACACCCTTTACACAAACACACCACCCCGAACCACATACAACAAATAACCTCTGCCACGTCCTGACCAAACTACAAAAACAATTAACCTTATACTGGCCAGGACGTGACACTATCCAAAACTGAGATTTGTAGATAAACCACTTCTCTAATCTTTTTGGCTCTATAACAAAGAAGAAAAAGCAAAAACATATACTGTACATGATAATTTACAAATCTTAGAATCAGCTATTTAAGACTACCAGAACCAACTGGATTCTCCAATTACATTGAATGAATTATAGGACAAAATCCAAATTCTCCAACCCAAAAAGGCCGGTGGTGTTGATGGTATTCTACATAAAATGATCAAATATACAGACCACAAATTCCAATTGCCAATAGTTAAACTCTTTAACATCATCCTCAGCTCTGGAATCTTCACCAATATTTAGAACCAAGGACTGATAACCCCAATCCACAAAAGTGGAGACAAATTTGACCCCAATAACTACTGTGGGATTTGCGTCAACAGCAACCTTGAGAAAATCCTATCATTAGCAGATTTGTACATTTCCTCAGTGAAAACTGTACTGAGCAAATGTCAAATTGGCTTTTTACCAAATGATAGACCATGTATTCACCCTGCACACCCTATTTGACAAACAAACAAACCAAAACAAAGGAAAAGTCTTCTCATGCTTTGTTGACTTAAAAAATGCTTTTGACTCAGTTTGGCATGAGGGCCTGCTATACAAATTGATGGAAAGTGGTGTTGGGGGAAACAAATACGACATTATAAAATCCATGTACACAAACAACATGTGTGTGGCTAATATTGGCAAAAAACAGACATTTCTTTACACAGGGCCCTGGGGTGAGACAGGGATGCAGCTTAAGCCCCACCCTCTTCAACATATATATCAATGAATTGGCAAAGGCACTTGAATAGTCTACAGCACCCAGCCTCGCCCTACTAGAATCTGAAGTCAAATGTCTACTGTTTGCTGATGATCTGGTGCTTCTGTCCCTAACCAAGGAGGGACTACAGCAGCACCTAGACCTTCTACACAGATTCTGTCAGACCTGGGCCCTGACAGCAAATCTCAGTAAGACAAAAATAATGATGTTCCAAAAAAGGTCCAGTTGCCAGGACTACAAATACAAATTGCATCTAGACAGCGTTGCCCTAGAGCACAAAAAAATGTATACCTCTGCCTAAACCTGCTAATTATCAAAATCCAGAAAAGAGATGTTAAATTCTACAACCACCTAAAAGGAAGTGATTCCCAAACCTTCCATAACAAAGCCATCAGCTACCGAGAGATGAACCTGGAGAAGAGTCCCCTAGACAAGCGTGGCCCAGATTCACAAAACCTTCTCATTAATAAGACATTTCTTCTTAACTGCTATTTTTTCCTTAACTATAGACTCAATAAGAAAGTTAAGCAAAGTTGCTATTCCTCAAAAAGGCCCTTGGAAATTTTATTTCGCTATTTCTTACGTTTCTCCTTAAGCAAAAAGTTAAGAAGAAGTTAGATTCTTGAAAATATAGTTATTGGAAGTGTTCTTAGGTCCAAGATAGCTAAAACCTTGTCTTAAACTCAGGACAATGAGAGAAATAGCTCATGAAAGCAATTGAACATGTTTAATTCACACAAACTTAATCAGAAAGTTTCAGTATTGATTATTATTTAGAATAGTACTCTCAGTAAATATGCTAACATGATTGCTATTGCTAGCTAGATAAAACAGTTGCCTAGCAACAAACATCTTCAGAAGATTTATAAGAAGATATACAGTTGAAGTCGGAAGTTTACATACTCTTAGGTTGGAGTCATTAAAACTCGTTTTTCAAACACTCTGCAAATTTCTTGTTAACAAACTATAGTTTTGGCAAGTTAGGACATCTACCTTGTGCATGACACAAGTAATTTTTTACAACAATTGTTTACAGACAGATTATTTCACTTATAATTCACTGTATCACAATTCCAGTGGGTCAGAAGTTTACATACACTAAGTTGCCTGTGCCTTTAAACAGCTTGGAAAAGTCCAGAAAATGATGTCATGGCTTTAGAAGCTTCTGATAGGCTAATTGACATAATTTGAGTCATTTGTAGGTGTACCTGTAGATGTATTTCAAGGCCTACCTTCAAACTCAGTGCCTCTTTGTTTGACATCATGGAAAAATCAAAAGAAATCAGCCAAGACCTCAGAAAAAAATTGTAGACATCCACAAGTCTGGTTCATCCTTGGGAGCAAATTCCAAACGCCGGAAGGTATCATGTTCATCTGTACAAACAATAGTACGCAAGTATAAACACCATGGGACCACGCAGCCATCATACCGCTCAGGGAGAAGATGCGTTCAGTCTCCTAGAGATGAACGTACTTTGGTGTAAAAAGTGCAAATCAATCCCAGAACAACAGCAAAGGACCTTGTGAAGATGCTGGAGGAAACAGGTACAAAAGTATCTATATCCACAGTAAAACGAGTCCTATATCGACATAACCTAAAAGGCTGCTCAGCAACCAATATCTCAGCAAGCACTGCTCCAAAACCGCCATAAAAATGCCAGACTACGGTTTGCAACCGCACATGGGGACAAAGATCGTACTTTTTGGAGAAACCTCCTTTGGTCTGATGAAACAAAAATAGAACTGTTTGGCCAAAATGACCATCATTATGTTTGGAGGAAAAAGGGGGAGGATTGCAAGCCGAAGAACACCATCCCAACCGTGAAGCATGGGGTTGGCAGCATCATGTTGTGGGGGTGCTTTGCTGCAGGAGGGACTGGTGCCCTTCACAAAATAGATGGCATCATGAGGGAGGAAAATTATGTCGATATATTGAAGCAACCGCTCAAGACATCAGTCAGGAAGTTAAAGCTTGGTCGCAAATGAGTCTTCCAAATGGACAATGACCCCAAGCCTTCTTCCAAAGTTGTGGCAAAATGGCTTAAGGACAACAAAGTCGGCAAAATGGCTTAAGGACAACAAAGTCAAGGTATTGGAGTGGCCATCACAAAGCCCTGACCTCAATCCTATAGAAAATTCTTGGGCAGAACTGAAAAAGCGTGTGCGAGCAAGGAGGCCTACAAACATGACTCAGTTACACCAGCTCTGTCAGGAGGAATGGGCCAGAATTCACCCAACTTGTTGTGGGAAGTTTGTGGAAGGCTACCTGAAATGTTTGACCCAAGTTAAACAATTTAAAGGCAATGCTACCAAATACCAATTGAGTGCATGTACATTTCTGACCTACTGGGAATGTGATGAAAGAAATAAAAGCTGAAATAAATCATTCTCTCTACTATTATTCTGACATTTCACATTCCTAAAATAAAGTGGTGATTCTAACTGAACTAAGGCAATTCATTTTTACTATGACTAAATGTCAGGAATTGTGAAAAACTGAGTTTAAATGTGTTAGGCTAAGGTGTACGTACACTTCCGACTTCAACTGTATGCATGTTTATTTTCCCTTTAGTACTCTAACTATTTGCACATCGTTACAACGCTGTATATAGACATAATGACACTTTAAATATCTCTATTATTTTGGAACTTGAATGAGTGTAATATTTACTGTTCACTTTTTATTGTTTATCCATTTCACTTTGGCAATGTAAGCATATGTTTCCCATGCCAATAAAGCACCTTGAATTGAATTGAATTGAGAGAGAGAGAGAGGGGGCCGACAGACAAAAAGACAGACAGACATGAACATTAGTCTGAAAGCAGAACATTACTCTGTAGAACATGGGGCACACAATCGTACCCAATGCAAATAATTATTGTGGAGACTGAAAACGATCTGACTTTTTGATTGTCATCAAAAAGCATGAGGCATTCCTCCCAGCCCTAAAGCTCCTGCAAAAGCCATAATCAGATCCGACGCCATAAAGTGCTCAGACCTCCAAATGACAGGCTTCCCACAGCGACCAACGCATTAGCAAAAGGGTTGATCTTCAACCACACAACCTATATGGGAGAGGATAGCATTCTCAGGCAACCAATCAGCCAGTCATACATGGCCCCTGTGGTCTGAGTCAGCTGAATGGAGGGGCCTCAGAAAAAACATTCCCTCCCTCAATGCTCCTGTAACCCTGATACTGCGCTCGTGAACATTAGAACGTTGTCAACGGTTCCCGTAAGGTGCTGATTGAGAAAGTACTATGCAGGGATCTTTTCATGACTGACTGTGTGCCATCATATTGTTCAAGGCCAGACAGGACGTTTTCTCTCGCCTACGTTTACAGCTGGAGACTGGGTTGAAGTTGCATGGCCGGTTGTGTCCCAACGCTACAATGCAAGGCTGGATTTCACAAGCCTGAGTGGTAACCACAAAGTATGCAGTAGGACTCATACCAAAAGGTGTTTTTATAGCAACTCCTTCTGGCCATGTGGCATTGTACTTGGCTGATTGAGGAAAGGTTCTGGAGTTGAAGAAATTGGAGTTGACTGTGTTCACACATTTGTGTGTGTGTGTGTGTGTGTGTGTCTATATGTCTCTCTATGCATGTTTCTGTGTGTGCTTGCACATGATTCCGTCCTGTATCTGTTTCTCAGAGAGTTTATGAGTTTGGGCTCTGTCACTGCTCATAGGAGCCCATCTACTGTTTCCTGTAGCATGAGGCAGCTTGATGTACAAGTACACCCCCTGAACAGGACGCTTTTCTATTTCAGGGCCTTACCCCCAATTTATCTCCTTAATGCTGATTGCCAAGCAGAGACATATTGGGTCCCATTTTTACAGTCTTTGGTATGACTTGGCAGGGGATCAAACTCCCAACTTTCAAATCTCAGGGTGACACTGTTGGACACTCTGCGGACACTACAGTGACTATAGTAACATATTAACAGTAGACTTCTGCTTTATGCCAGTCCTGTAATGCATTATTACATGTAATGTGTCCTTTACAGAAACACCAGACTCTGATCTTTACAGGGCCATAATGTGTATGTGTGCATGTGACTGTGGTATTGTTGTAATGGATATGGTGTTCTGGAAGTGATTGAGTTCTGGCTGTACACTCTCCCGGGTTGTTTTAATACTTCAATTAGCATTTTCTGGATGAATTGTATTCCTGTTGGAATCTAGCAGAAGTTGGAGGGGAGGATATGGACCCATAGATCGTTATGTCTACACATGCCCAAAGTGCATACTGACAGCATTGTAAAATGAAGTGTTACAAATTACTTTTTCTGTTTCGAAATAGTGCTGTATACATTAACAAAAATGGCCCATGTAGGCTTTAGTAGCTGGTCTAAATTCTCAAACTTTTGTGCAGATCTTGGATGAGTGGTGCGAAAGGAGAGTGTTACCTAAGAACCCAATTAGGCTCATATCCGTTTCCGCTCAGCAGTTCCCTGTGAAGCTAAGAGCCAGATTCACTGGAGAGAGAGAGAGAGAGAGAGGGAGATCTGAGCTAACAGCCTGGGCTGTCATTAGGTGAGGAGGCTTGTCAACAAGACCAACGTACTCTATTAAGCAGAGCTCTCTCTTTCTCGCTCCTACACACAAACACACACATGTGCGCACACAGACACACACATGCATGTACACACATACATTCCTGTAATACCTTATCCACACTCTGGGAAGGTCTGACATAGCTGGGCTAGCCATGGTAGCCAGTAACATGCTAATTAGCTATCTGGGTCTTTTGTCAAAACAACATGAACAGCTAGCATGGAATGGCTAACTATCGTCGTGATTGCTGCGGTCTCAGTCAACACATAAGGTTTGAGAGGCTTGTATGGAATTCAGACACCAGACAGCCACAGTTGTCTTTCCCCACCCTGACGAGTTGCAACGTTATAATGTTCTGGCTGCCTGCTAGTGTTGCCCCAGTCAGTTTCCCTGTCCAGATGTTGGCAAAGCACTACAGCAACCATCTCTTTCCCAACAGGGTGTTGTGCAGTTGTGATTTCCTATCTTCCCCTTCTCTCCCTCCCACTCTCTGCCTCCTCTTCTCCCTCTCTCTCTCTCGCCCTCTCTGGCTGGTGTTGAAAGGACGTCCTGTCAGGGAGTTGTATTTGTCCTCTACCCCTACCCCCTAATTTGGCCCCTTCCTGTCCCACAGGCCCTGTCTGCATGTCTGTCCAGTCTGGGTGACAGACACATAAGCTCAGTGGGCTGGAATGTGTGGTGAAGTTCAGACAGCAAAACACTGCACTCACTTGGTACATAGTGGGTGCTCTGCATGTTATAGTCAGCAGAAGAAAGTGTAGAGAGATGGAGAGAGCGAGAGATAAACAGAGGGAGAAGCAGAAAGTTGGCGCTGGCTGGGCATCATGTGGGTGCAGAAGTGTAGAAGAAAGAGAGGGATTCAGAGAGAAAAATGCAGTGTAAGAGGGGTAAAAACGAGAGAATGAAATGAGAAAGATTGAGTGTAAGGAACACAGACAGACAGACAGACAGACAGACAGACAGACAGACAGACAGACAGACAGACAGACAGACAGACAGACAGACAGACAGACAGACAGACAGACAGACAGACAGACAGACACAGTGAGAGTGGAGAGGGAGAGATATGCAGAGAGTCAGAGGGAGAGCAAGAGAGACTAGTGAGGCCAGAACGAGATCGAGATAGACTATCCAGTAAAAAGAAAGGGAAACCATCTCTGGAGAATGACAGAAAAGTCATAACACCTCTGCAAGATAGAGTAGGAGCGTTGCTATTAGCTAGTGATCCACATCACCCTGGGCTCCAACCCCACGTGTACAGTCCAAATATTTCAGCCATAATTAGTGTTTTCAGAGCGATACAGAGTAATGTTTGGAGTAATGAGACCCACACCCTTTCCTTCTGGGAGAAATACATTCCAGTCATCTCTCTATCAACAGCGTTTACTACGGTCTCTTGCGCTAATCTTATCTTTATTTTAGAAATGTTTAAAATAATTGTCAGCTGAAGCCACAAGTGAAAACAGAAAAATGTGGCTACCCAGAGGCATGGATCCAATCGCGGTGTGGCATTATTGCACTAGCTTTGCATCCTGAATTTTGCAAATGTATTTGTATAGGTAATAACATTGCGTCTTTTGTGATTCTATTTGAGTCTTTTGACAGTCTAACTATTAGAGAAAATGCATTGAAAATCCATTTAAACAGCTGCTCAAGGAAGATCGTTTTTTGTTCACAGCTAGTATTGAAATACTACTTTTCAACAACCCCTTCACTTACTTCTTTCTCTATTCATTAGATGGAAATTCAAACTCCTCCCATCTCATTCTATTCTATGAATGAGCTTCACTTCACTCCCAAAACCACAGACACAGTGAAGACTGTGGTCCACTGAACGTGACAATGTCCTCTTTAAAAGAGCAGCCCGTCATTTATGGTCGGAGAGAGACTGCTATGCAACTGAACACATCTCGAGGATGAGAACAAGATGAATAACTCTGCATGTGCACCTACAGAGTACTATGGTATTTACCAGGACTTAATGTCATGGAGGACTAGCACGACAGCTAAAGCATTCACTGCTAAAACAATGCCCATTATAGGCTCTGTTATTTATTTGATTCGACTGGGTGGAGGAAAAATCTGACAGCAAACACACACGTGCACAAACGTACTCAAGACAGTCAGCACCCTTGGTAAATAGAGAGGAGACATACAGACAGACAAAAATACTATGAAGACAGACCTATTGTTTATAATAAGTTGTTGCATTTCAGAGGTAAACAGTCGTGGTCTCGTTGCCAGAAAACTTCAGAGTCTTAACATACATTTTTTTAGGGGGTAGATCAGCTTTAATATTGCAGATAGATTGTAGCTTCCATCAATGTAATTGTCTGCATCATTTCCAATCCCCCATATATATATTTTTTAAATATATATATTTATATATACAGTCAAAAGTTTGGACACACTCATTACAGGGTTTTTCTTTGTTTTTACAATTTTCTACATTGTAGAACAATATAATAGTAAAGACATCAAAACTATGAAATAACACATATGGAATCATGTAGTAACCAAAAAAAGTGTGAAACAAATCAAAATATATTTTATATATTCTAATTTTTATTGATTGTAAATTAAAGATTTTTTTTGTTGCTAAAAGTATTATATTATTGATCGATTGGCTATGACTTTTCAAATCACCAAGTAATGCTATCTGCATTGATAGATGCAGGTAAATGTTGCAAATCTTCAGCCATTCCTGGACCTGTGACCAAAAACAAGTTACCTATGGACAGTACCAAAATAAATGATCTAATGTGTTAAGATTCTTTACAAAATCTGCAGATTGTCAGAACAGCAGAGGCAAAGTGCATCTCAGTGTTTTGCTTACCATTGTATCATCAAACATGTTATTAGTCTAAGACAGGGGTTCTCAAAGTGGGGTCTGCAGAACTCTGGGGGTACTGCAGGGGGTCAGTGACCAGATCTCACAGATCTCTCAGACTTCCCTGAGACGGTTTCTGACAGTTTGTGCAGAAATTCTTTGGTTGTGCAAACCCCCAGTTTCATCAGATGTCTGGGTGGCTGGTCTCAGATAATCCAGAAGGTGAAGAAGCCAGATGTGCAGGTCCTCGGCTGGTATGGTTAGACGTGATCCGCGGTTGTGAGACCGGTTTGGACATACTGCCAAATTCTCTAAAACAACATTGGAGGCCAGCTTACGGTAGAGAAACGAACATTCAATTCTCTGGTAACAGCTTTGGTGGACATTCCTGCAGTCAGCATTCCAATTGAAAGCTCCCTCAAAAACTTGAGGCGTCTGTGGTATTGTGTGACAAAACTACACATTTTAAAGTGGCTTTGTCCCCAATACAAGGTGCACCTGTGTACTGATCATGCTGTTTAATCAGCTTCTTGTTTTGCCACACCTGTCAGATGAATGGATTATCTTGGCATAGGAGAAATGTTCACTAACAGGGATGTAAACAAATTTGTGCACAAAATCTGAGAGAAATAAGGTTTTTGTGTCACGTCCTGGCCAGTATAAAGGTTAATTAGTATTGTAGTTTGGTCAGGACGTGGCAGAGGTTATTTGTTTTATGTGGTTCAGGGTGGTGTGTTTTGTAAGAATGGTGTTTGATTTAGTAATTCCGGGTTTTGGTTTATGTTTAGGTATTTCTATGTGGAGTCTAGTGAGTGTATGTCTATGTTTGATTAATTGGGATTGGGACTCTCAGTTGAAGGCAGGTGTTGTCTATCTGCCTTTGATTGAGAGTCCCATATAGTAGGGTGTGTTTGTGTTTGCTTTTGTGGGTGATTGTTCTGTGTTTAGCCTAGTGCCTTACCAGACTGTCAGTTTGTCAATCGTTCGTGTTTCTTGTTTTTGTATTCGTTTTGAAGTGAATAAATGTTCAAAATGAACAATCACATACCTGCTGCGTATTGGTCTACCTTTTCCGACGATGATTTCGTTATATCGTCAGAAGACGAAGAAATCCCTGACAGAATCACCCACCAACTATGGACGAAGGAGCAGAGGGAATTCGAGTTGGACTGGCGGAAGAAGTGGACCTGGGAGGAAGTTCTGGACGGGGCCGGACCTTGGCACCAGGCTGGGGAGTATCGCCGCCCGCAGTGGGAAATTGAGGCAGCCAAGGCAGAGAGGCGTAGGTACGAGACCATGGACGCGCTGAGGGAGAAGCACGAGAGGCACCCCCAATATTTTTTTGGGGGGGGGCACACGGGTAGTTTGGCTAGGCGTAAGAAGAGCCGGAAGCCAGCTACCCGTGGTTATATGGAGGAGCGTATGGGGTGGAGAGCGCTATGTTTCGCTGAGGAGCGCACTATCTCACCCATACGCACGCACAGTCCGGTGCGCGTTATTCCAGCCCCCCGCAGGTGCCGTGCTAGAGCGAGCATCCAGCCTGGTAGGAGGATGCCTGCGCAGCGCATCTGGTCGCCGGTACGCCTCCGAGGACCAGGCTACCCAACTCCCGCTCTACGCACGGCTACCATCAGGCCCCTGCACAGCCCAGTCTGCCCTGTACGAGCACCCCGCTCGTACAGGGCTACTAGTTCCATCCAGCCAAGGCGGGTTGTGCAGGAGGTAAGATCTAGACCGACTGTGCGCCTCCATAGCCCTGGGTTTCCAGCTCCTGTCTCTCGTGCGGACCCGGAAGTGCGTCAACCCAGTCCGACTCGTCCTGTTCCCGCTCCCCGCACTAGCCTGGAGGTGCGTGTTCATAATCTGGTAAGCCCAGTACCAGCACCACGCACCAGGCTACAAGTGCGTAAACCCAGCCACGCCAGTCAACAGTCATCAGAGCTGCCCGCCAGTCAACAGTCATCAGAGCTGCCCGCCAGTCAACAGTCATCAGAGCTGCCCGCCAGTCAACAGTCGTCAGAGCTGCCCGCCAGTCAACAGTCGTCAGAGCTGCCCGCCAGTCAACAGTCGTCAGAGCTGCCCGCCAGTCAACAGTCGTCAGAGCTGCCCGCCAGTCAACAGTCGTCGTCAGAGCTGCCCGCCAGTCAACAGTCGTCGTCAGAGCTGCCCGCCAGTCAACAGTCGTCGTCAGAGCTGCCCGCCAGTCAACAGTCGTCGTCAGAGCTGCCCGCCAGTCAACAGTCGTCGTCAGAGCTGCCCGCCAGTCAACAGTCGTCGTCAGAGCTGCCCGCCAGTCAACAGTCGTCGTCAGAGCTGCCCGCCAGTCAACAGTCGTCGTCAGAGCTGCCCGCCAGTCAACAGGCGTCGTCAGAGCTGCCCGCCAGTCAACAGTCGTCGTCAGAGCTGCCCGCCTGTCAACAGTCGTCGTCAGAGCTGCCCGCCAGTCAACAGTCGTCGTCAGAGCTGCCCGCCAGTCAACAGTCGTCAGAGCTGCCCGCCAGTCAACAGTCGTCAGAGCTGCCCACCAGTCAACAGTCGTCAACAGACTGCGCTGAACTGCCGGAGTGGCCAGACTGCGCTTAACTGCCGGAGTGGCCAGACTGCCCTGAACTGCCGGAGTGGCCAGACTGCCCTGAACTGCCGGAGTGGCCAGACTGCCCTGAACTGCCGGAGTGGCCAGACTGCCCTGAACTGCCGGAGTGGCCAGACTGCCCTGAACTGCCGGAGTGGCCAGACTGCCCTGAACTGCCGGAGTGGCCAGACTGCCCTGAACTGCCGGAGTGGCCAGACTGCCCTGAACTGCCGGAGTGGCCAGACTGCCCTGAACTGCCCGAGTGCCCAGACTGTCCCGAGTGGCCAGACTGCCCAGACTGTCCCGAGTGGCCAGACTGCCCAGACTGTCCCGAGTGGCCAGACTGCCCAGACTGTCCCGAGTGGCCAGACTGCCCAGACTGTCCCGAGTGGCCAGACTGCCCAGACTGTCCCGAGTGGCCAGACTGCCCAGACTGTCCCGAGTGGCCAGACTGCCCAGACTGTCCCGAGTGGCCAGACTGCCCAGACTGTCCCGAGTTGCCAGACTGCCCAGACTGTCCCGAGTTGCCAGACTGCCCAGACTGCCCCCCGGCGATGCCAGACTGGCCCGACTGCCCCTCGGCGATGCCAGAGTGGCCCGACAGCCTGGAACGGCCGGAACCAGAGCCACCTCCAGATATAGGTGGGTTGGGGAGGGGGGGTGTAGCACAGTGCCGTCGTTGACGGCAGCCACCCTCCCTTCCCTCCCTTTAGTAGAGGGGAATTTTGGTTTTGTTGTTTGGGGTTGTTTTTTTTTTTTTTTTTTCGTTTTAAGGTGCTTCCGGGGTTAGCACCTTTAAGGGGGGGGTACTGTCACGTCCTGGCCAGTATAAAGGTTAATTAGTATTGTAGTTTGGTCAGGACGTGGCAGAGGTTATTTGTTTTATGTGGTTCAGGGTGGTGTGTTTTGTAAGAAGGGTGTTTGATTTAGTAATTCTGGGTTTTGGTTTATGTTTAGGTATTTCTATGTGGAGTCTAGTGAGTGTATGTCTATGTTTGATTAATTGGGGTTGGGACTCTCAGTTGAAGGCAGGTGTTGTCTATCTGCCTTTGATTTAGAGTCCCATATAGTAGGGTGTGTTTGTGTTTGCTTTTGTGGGTGATTGTTCTGTGTTTAGCCTAGTGCCTTACCAGACTGTCAGTTTGTCAATCGTTCGTGTTTCTTGTTTGTTGTTTTTGTATTCGTTTTGAAGTTAATAAATGTTCAAAATGAACAATCACATACCTGCTGCGTATTGGTCTACCTTTTCCGACGATGATTTCGTTATATCGTCAGAAGACGAAGAAATCCCTGACATTTTGTGCATATGGAAAATGATCAGCTCATGAAACATGGGACCAACACTTAACATGTTGCATTAACATTTTTGTTCAGTATATATTTTATATATACATTTTCATTTTTGTATGAACATTACTAATAACAGTGTTACATTCCTCAGCAAGAAAACCAAAAAGGTGGAGCAAAATGAAATCAATTAAAGGATTTGTTTGAAATCTAAAATAGGGAAAGCCAACTAAATATGTTTAACCCTCTGCATCTATCAAGACAACTGGAGCACTGGGCCAGCCACTCTTAAATATCACCTGGGCCAGCACAGGTGAAGCACGTTCTGACTAACGAGCTGGACAAGCCAGCACAGGTGTAACAATATTGAGTAACAAGGTGACATCAATCGGTGCGCCCAATGTGCTAAAGTCCAACCTCAAAACATAAATGGAAAAAAACAAAACCTGTAACTAAAGATTCAATTACTTTTTGCCATTGAATCCAAGACAGAGAGGGAAGCAGAAACAAACAGAAAGAGAATCCCTCAATCCCTCTCTTCTCTCTGAGAAGGTGACGACAACAGCGCGGCTGCAGGGAAACTTTGGCTGCTCCTTGGCTCTGCCATGACAGAGTGCAGATCGCGACTAGCCCTGGCCAAGAGAAATGAGGATCAGCGGCTCATAAATCCTGGGGCCGTTCTGGCTCCAAGAGGGCCCCAGCACAGCCCTGTGCTAGATTTACACTGACGTCCCACATCCCCTCTGGCTCTTTCATGGCCTCTTCAACAAGATGGATCGCCTCAGACACAATAGGATCTCACTGTCCTCCGACTGTCTCCAACAAATTGATAGGACCCTTCAAGGGAAACTGGAAGGACACGTTGAGACTTGGTTTTGAATAGGGAGATTTTATGCGTTATCTGAGAGTAAAGAGTGTAAAGCGCTTTGAGCACAGGAAAAGCCATATCTACGTCCAAACAATTATTAGAGTATAGCCAAAAGTCAGTGTCCTTAGAGCTATAAAGCATTATCCCACACAAAGCATTGCACCTGCAAGCCTGTAGATTCATCAGATATGGAGAACTGGGGTCTAACCTCCTAATCTTCTTAAACCAAGTTAGATATACTGTATTCTCGAAATACACTGAGTATACAAAACATTAACAAAACAAAACAACTGCTCTTTCCATGACAGACTGACCAGGTTAATCCAGGTGAAAGCGCTGATCCCTTATTGATGTCACTTGTTAAATCCACTTCAATCAGTGTAGATGAAGGGGAGGAGACAGGTTAAATAATGATTTTGAAACCTTGAGACATGGATTGTGTATGTGTGCCATTAAGTGCCTTTGAATGGGGTCGTAGGTGCTAGGTGCACCGGATTGTGTCAAGAACTGCAACGCTGCTGGGTGTTTTCCGTGTGTATCAAGAATGGTCCACTACCCAAAGGACATCCAGCCAACTTGACACGACTTTGGGAAACATTGGAATCAACATGGAACAGCAAAACCTCTGTCTCACTCACGCGTTCTCTCTTAAATGGAAGTGTTTAGAGCTATCTATCTACCCAGGTCCTCAAGGTTCTGTTGAGGGAGAATTCCAACCATACCATAGAGAGGCTACTAACCTTCAAGCTGAAGAGGCCACATTTTTCACTTACCCTGCAGTTGAAATGTTATTTTCTATCTTGCCAATCTAATGGCATTTCTCAACATTAACACACCATAAAGTTATTTCAAAACAGAAACCCCTTTCCCCTTGATCTGTTGCACACTGGTATTTATCGGTATTAGCACAATACATGATTTATTCACTAGGAGACGGCTGTACCACATGGTACGAGAACTTTTCAATACTTTATATTTAATTGTTAGGCTACTGTAATAACCTCAAACATTGCCCCTAATCTAGATAGCAGCTGGTTAGTTTGGTTAATCTAGCTAGTTAGCAGTTGGCTAGTTATTTTGGCTTAACTAGCTAAAGGTTAGCTAGTTAGCAGTCAGCAAGTTAGCTTGACTAACCAAGTTACAGTTAGCTAGTTAGCACTTAGCTTGGTGGCTGTCATTATTTAGAGACATTCTTTAGATTGAAATCGATAATTTGGCATTTAACTTGAGTAGCATGAGCTAGAGTTCATTTACACAAAGTTTTGCAATGATTGAACTAATTTTTTATTAATGTGCCTCTTCATAACTGTTGATTGCAGCTATTATTTGGTAAGAGGAACCTACTATCCTGCTTGATTACACCGTTAGAATTCCTGACATATTTGTCGCCTGCAGCACGGTATTCTTTCCAAGAAGGAAGTTTCCTCTTCAGTTGAAATTGGTTACCAGGGTTCTAGGTTATATTAAAATAACTTTCTCCTGCATAGCTAAAATATATAGCTAAAATATATGTGAAAAGATTATATCCAGTTGTGTTTCGTGTTATGAATCTGAAGAGTGTTTTATTCCTTAAAAACATTTGTCCTTACTTTAACTGCTAATCAATCAGATGTATCTGTTTATAGAAAGTAGGTCCACTTAGTAACGGTTTTATAGGGACATAATTCTCTCCACAAAAACATGTTATTACCACATATATTGGACGTAACCACCTGACGGGAACAGCATCCGTCAAATAAGACACTTGCGGCATAACGTTCCATTGTAGACCGAGAGCAAAAGATCACTGCTATATCAATATACCCTATTGGCATGCTGCTGACCCGGGATCACTATAATTACTTGTTCACTCTTCGTGACTGGCAGTGTTTCGGCGTGACTGGCAACTGAGCTGCACTTCACGTTTAGGGAGGTATTTGAATTTTTTTGTTAACCTTTATTTAACTTGGCAAGTCAGTTAAGAACAAATTCATATTTATAATGACGGCCTACACATTAGTTACATTATGTTCAGTCACAAATAGAGTGAGTTGTGGTTGTCTTCTTGGTATGTTTTGCAGAGTTTTGTATGTTGCCTCCTAAAGTATAGAAACTAAGAGATTTAAAAACATCTGTAAAAATATGCAGATGTAAGAAGATCTGTCTGGAATGCCGTGTGAGAGAACGCATGACCGAAAACCCACAGAGGCAACTGCTGCCCCTCTTTTCCCTCCTTTGGCGGTCTCCCAAAGAACAGGATCATGGGAAACAGCAATCCCAGACATGGAAGAAGAAAAGATAATGAAGTATAGCTCAAAAATATGATATTATTCAACGGGCAGACATAGACACAAAAAGCCACACCTGTATTGCGTTAGTTACTCTACAAGCTGTGTGAAGAAATGACTCGGATACTGTAGACTCGGAAATGTTCATAGTGGTAGACTTGGAGGTTGTTTGAAATACGGACAACTACTGTGTCGAGAAAGACTGATGGAATCCTTTGAAATGCCCTCAAAGTTACTAGAAGACACAATACTCTGAAGTACTTTTACACCACTGCAGCTAGGTACAGTGCCAAGTGAAAGTCTTCACACGTCTTGCACATTTGTCACATTTTGCTCAGTTAAATTTAAATCTAAAAAAGTGATTCAATTTGATTCTTCATAAACTACTCCACATTTTCAAAAAACAATTATAGATCATTTTAGAACATTTCTATATTTTTTATTTCCCTTTGAAAATGTGGAGTAGGTTGTATAAATCTTTTTAGATTTAAATATAACGCAGCAAAATGTGACAACTGTGCAAGGGGTGTGAAGATTTTCACTAGGCACTGTAGCTGGGATTGACACTAAAACAGAGCCATGTTTTCCACACATTTTGACAGTGACAAGGAACAGACAATCCACTGAGTAATTTCAACAACAAAAACATCAGTGTGATGTTGAATCAACGTGAAAAACTGATTGGATTTTCAAAAGTCATCAAAATAAGGGCATATAACCTTTTTTTTACCCAACTGTTAACCTAAATCCAATGACATTGTGAATTTATTTGTTGATTTCATGTTGAATTCACATTAGTTGATAACTCAACAAAATGTATGTCAAAAGTAGATGTTGAACTGACATCTGTGCCCAGTGAGAAGCCTCCAGCCAGCCAGTTGGACAAAGCAGCTTTGCATGGGTCTTGTTCAGCACCAAAATCCAATAAGAAACGCTGATTTTTGTTTTCTGTCACAAAATGTTTCAAAACGTGTGTGCCCTGATGAATACGACTCTGATATACTCCATGTTACCCCTACAGTGGTTTGCCCTGTCATGGCAAAGCAGTGCCGTTCCTTGAGAGAGGATGTGTGAGAGGAAGTGGAACTGGCTCAGTGTCATTATGGGGTTATGGCAGAGTGGGCACTTACTGTGCCAACTTCAGTCTCTTCTTTTACCCCAAGCAGCCCACTGTGAGAAGCTACACATCCTCTGGGAACATGGCCCATCCTTCCCCTCCAGCTTAACCCTCGCCTTACCATCACCAACATACCCCATTCCAACCTCTGCACCATGGCCACCCTGGAATCAGTGCCGTGGGGCGATGCCCGACACATCAAACAGGCCAGATCAAACGATACAACGAATCCGCTTGCAAAGTTCAAGTGTCGGCCGGAGATAGTGTATGTGTGACAGGTTAAAGGAAATACTCATAGCCTGTTATACATTAAAAAGTATTAGTAAGTTCATAGTATGTGAGGATCTTAAAACATCTAAGGTTAAAAAGATCATGCATTCTGTATTAGTTGATAGAGATTGATAACATTCATAATTGTGTTAAAGTTAAAATCCATCAAGCGTACAAAAGGTAAGAATTGTAAAAGGAATGTGTAAACGTTATATTGATTACTTTATTTTGTGGTGCCTAATTGAAGGGGAAAAGTGTTAATCTGTGATCTACTAAATGCTCTTTAATCTATGAGCCTGAGATCGATTGCTCTGGTCTCCACCCAAGTTCGCGGGGAAATCGCGGTCTTTTCCTCATTACAGTAAAAGTTCTCATTGAGGAAATAATACCGTATCACTCTCGTGATTATTTCTCCCCTTTTTCAGGTACGTTATTGATGAAAACAGAGTCATTTAAATGTAATAATTCGCTAACATGTCAAGAGTGTTTAAGGTGTGTCTTAGTAACATCTTGAGGAAGTTAGAGTTAAGTTTGCAGAGTAATATGAGCCCTGCTCGGTTGCAGCTAAAGCTAGCTTCGTACTGGGAGTAGCTGCCATTTTATGTCGATCGTGAATGAACATGTGCGTTGCTAATAAGATATTTTGCGGTGTTATTTGTGTAAGGGTTTTTCGAACACTTTATTGACTGTTGATAAATTGAGTTATGGTTTACTGAGGTAAAGCTTTGTGCTTGACAGTTATATTGAAATGAGTGTATGTTTCAGTGAATTACAGAGTATACTGTTGTGACTTGAATAAGCCTTGTACCCTACAACACTAGCTCTTTCCTGTAGATCTGTTGTTTTGTAAAATGTATTACTTTTGTAAAATGTGTTACTTTGGTAAAATCATTACAGTAAAAGTTCTCACTGAGGAAATAATACCGTATCACTCTCGTGATTATTTTTCCCCTTTTTCAGGGGCGTAACATTTTTGGAGGCTCCGCTGAGGTTGCTGCTCAGATGTCCAGTTTCCACATCCTGGTCGCTGAATTCCGAGCCAGCTAAATCCCCACATAACAACTCAGGCAGGCTGCAGTGAGGAAAGTGTTGCTGTTCGAGGAGAGCTGGAAGTTGGTGGTTAAGTACGTGTCAGCTGAGGCCATTGATCGACCATCAGAGACAGTAAGGACCATCTAATTCAGAGTCAACTCCTGCACAGTAAAAGTTCCTCCTGTTCTGTCAACATGACGACCGCCTTGGAAGAACTACAGGAAGAGGTAGTAGGAGAATTGCACACCCTGACTAAAGACAAGTTACTAGAGATATGTGATTTCCTTGACATCTCAGGTGAACAGAGAAGAGATGTTCAAGACAAATCCCGCATATCATTGATGACTCACATTATGATGTTCTTTGAAAGAGAGGAATTTGCAGAGTTAGAAGATGGCGGCATGTCGGAATTGTTGCTACTTAAAGACAAAATGACAGAGATGATCAGTGGCATAGATAACAAAACAGGGCAAACTGACCATGATATTGAAACAGCCGGAACACATCACAGAATAGAGGAACTGAGAACTGCAACCCCACAACAAGGGGTGGGAACTGAGCAGATTACTGCAGCCAAAGCCACTGATTCTCTGCGTCAGCCCCAAACCCATGCTAATCTTCAGGTGAGCGTGCCGCTCTCACCCAGTGCACAGCCCAGCTCATACTGGCGCAAAGAGTTTAAAATTTCTGGTCAGATAGGTGAACCGGGCCAGAAAGATAAACTGATTTTTTTCCAGCCTTGCCCATCAGATCGAGAATGGACTTAACAGAGGCTATCCTGAGGTAGAAATAGTAGACGCAGTAGTCAGGGCTATTTCTCCAGGCTCACAGCTACGCAGCTACTTGGAGGGTAAACCCCAGCTAACTCTTCCCACACTTAGATGTATCCTGCGTTCCCACTTCCAAGAGAAGAGTGCAACAGAGCTTTACAAACAGCTAGCTTCAGAAGCACAGCATAGCAAGGAGACCCCTCAAAGCTTCCTGATGCGCGTCTTAGATTTGAGGCAGAAAGTACTGTTTGCATCCCAGGAGTCAGAATCAGGGCTTAAGTATGAACTTGTTCTAGTCCAGCGCATGTGTTTACACACAGTCCTTACAGGTCTCCAGAGTGACAGTATCAGGATAGACATGCAGCCTCTCCTGCTAGATAGCGAAACATCAGATGAGGTTTTGCTAGAGAAGCTTAACATTGCTTGTGCTAATGAGATAGAAAGACGAAACAAAAGGCGGTTTAATTCCCCACAGCCTGCTACAACGGTAAGTGTAGTCCAGTTAGAAGATACGCCATCTGCAAAGTGCCCTGTGAAGGAAGCCAAGACCGTGATTTCCCCACAGGCCAGAACAGATGCACGCTGCACACACTGCTTCCGATGTGGGAGTGGAGAACATTTTCAAGCTGGATGTAAAATCCGGGGGAGTCAGACCATCGAGAGGCCCCTTTAAACGGGGAAGGGTTACCGCTGAGGGACGAGTGTTAACCGTAGCTACCAAAAAGTCCCAGAAATGTGCAAATTGTGCCCGAGAAGATTCATTTGAGAACCTGAAACAATGTTCATCATGTAAAGAGACACTGTACTGTTCCAAAGTATGTCAAAACCAACATTGGACTAAACATAGGGAAAAATGCACTCACCTGAAAATTGACTCTACCAGGGAAAGGTTTTCCTGCACAGAGGAAAATGCCCACTCTTTACCATCCCTAGCTCAAGGTTGCCACCCCCGTAAGGTCACCTCGCTAGTCGGCAGACAGTGCCTTATTGAGTGTCACCTGAATCGCCACCACCTCCAAGCTCTATGGGACACAGGCTCTCAGGTATCGGTCATTGATGAACGATGGAAAGAGGAATCTCTCCCAAACGCAAGGCTGAGAGATGTTTCAGAAATCCTGGACTCACCTGATGGTCTAATGTTGACTGCAGCAAATGGGACTGAAATGCCGTACCTGGGATGGATTGAAACAACTTTTCGGCTAGCCTCTGAAACTGACGAAACAAAGGAACTGATCACCCAGTGCTGGTAATGAAAGGCTGTCACCTATCTCATCCCATCATAGGTTTCAATGTTATCGAGCACATCCTGACAATGACCGACAAGACTAAACAATACAGTACAGTAAAAACAGCTTTCCCAAGCCTCAAAAGAAACAAGGTGAGAGCTTTTATACAGGCTCTTAGCGCAGAACAGACAGATGAATATGCAGTGAAAACCAAGAAAGAGAAGGTTGCTGTACCAAAACACAGTAGCATTCAGATTGAGTGCCGTGTAGCTTCCCAGCCTTTCAAAGAGGACATGACAATGCTTTTCCAGCCAGACCTGAACCCGCAGTGGCCAGACGACCTTGAGTTCTTTGACACACTAGTCAGAGTCAGGAAAGGTGTTTTTCCAGTTATCATGCTTGATGTCTCTAACCCCACTGACCACGACATTGCCCTGCTAGGACGCACAATAATCGGTACAGTACAAACCATTATGACTGTGTTACCTGCCCAGGTCTTTGAAAAAACTGTCACCCCAGCCACAGTGAATCACACAAGCGTTCAAACCCCATGTACTGCTACTGAACAGTGGGATCCACCAGTAGGTTTAAATCACCTCACCGAAGAGCAGAGAGAGGTTGTTAGGCAAATGCTTAGAGAAGAGTGTCACTCCTTCTCCAGATCAGACAATGACATTGGCTGTATTGAATGATTGAAAATGACTATTTCTCTAAAGGACTCTGAACCAGTCAAGCGCACATACATGTCAGTGCCCAGGTCACTGTATCACCCCGCTCCTCCGCTCTCTCCACTGGCTTCCAGTTGAAGCTCGCATCCGCTACAAGACCATGGTGATTGCCTACGGAGCTGTGAAGGGAACGGCACCTCCATACCTTCAGGCTCTGATCAGGCCCTACACCCAAACAAGGGCACTGCGTTCATCCACCACTGGCCTGCTGGCCCCCCTACCTCTGAGGAAGCACAGTTCCCGCTCAGCTCAGTCAAAACTGTTCGCTGCTCTGGCACCCCAATGGTGGAACAAGCTCCCTCACGACGCCAGGACAGCGGAGTCAATCACCACCTTCCGGAGACACCTGAAACCCCACCTCTTTAAGGAATACCTAGGAAAGGATAAAGTAATCCTTCTAACCCCCCCCCCCCCCCCCCTTAAAATATTTAGATGCACTATTGTAAAGTGGTTGTTCCACTGGATATCATAAGGTGAATGCACCATTTTGTAAGTCGCTCTGGATAAGAGCGTCTGCTAAATGACTTAAATGTAAATGTAAATGTATCAGGAGATGAAGGGTTACCTTTATGACCTCATAGCCCAGGGCTGGGTTAGGAAGTCAAACTCTTCATATTCTTCACCTGTCGTGTGCGTTCGGAAGAAGGACGGGACCCTCTCGGGTTGTGTATAGATTACAGAGACCTGAACAGAAAGACACATCCCGACCGCCAGCCCATCCCTCGGGTCCAAGACATCATGGACAGTTTAGGTGGTAATTCCTGGTTCTCCCTCTTAGACCAGGGAAAAACATATCACCAGGGGTTCATCTCTGAAGAAAGCAGACCACTGACAGCATTTGTGACCCCATGGGGACTCTATGAGTGGATACGTATGCCATTCGGCCTCATGAACGCTCCTGCAGCTTTTCAGCGGTGTATGGAGGAGTGTTTGGAAGGGCTCCGGGATAACATCTGCATTCCTTATCTGGACGACACGCTAGTTTTCAGTAAAACATTCGACAGCCATGTGAATGATGTGCGAAAAGTTTTGCAGCGTCTCAGAGAGTATGGCATTAAACTCAAACCAAGTAAGTGTGATCTCTTTAAACCCCAGGTCCGTTATTTGGGCAGAATAGTGTCTGCAGAGGGCAGCCGAGTTGACCCAGCCGATTTTGAAGCAGTAAGAGCATTGAAAGAAATCAGACCAGAGACTGTGGGCCAGCTCAGAAAAATGCTTGGTTTACTCACTTACTACAGACAGTACATCAAAGACTTTTCTAGGAGGGCCAGCTGCCTGTATGACCTCCTGAAAGCAGATTCAGAGAAATTACCTCACCACCCACGGAAAACAAAAACAAAGAAAGTAAGTAATGTGGTGCCCTCAAACAAGCCAATCCTGTGGACTGACCAGCATCAACAGGCACTTGAACAGCTGATTGAGTGTTTGCTTCACCCACCAGTCTTAGGTTTCCCTGATTTCACTCAGCCATTTGTTGTACACACTGATGCGTCACACCAAGGCTTGGGAGCAGTTCTGTATCAAAAGCAAGATGGGAAGCTTAGGGTCATTGCTTATGGCTCTCGAACCTTAACAGCCGCTGAGAAGAACTATCACTACCACTCGGGCAAGCTAGAATTTCTAGCTCTAAAATGGGCAATCACTGATAAGTTCCGTGATTATTTGTACTATGCTCCGACCTTCACTGTATACAGCGATAACAACCCGCTCAGCTACATTCTGTCTACTGCAAAGCTGAACGCAACCACTTCCAGGTGGGTTGCAGAATTGGCTGATTTCCACTTTACAATAAAGTACAGGCCAGGCAAAGAAAACGGTGATGCAGATGCTTTGTCAAGGATGCCACTGGATGTAGAGTCACTGATGGAAGACTGTTCTGAGGAGCTTCCACCAGACACCATTGCCGCCACGATACAAGCAGTTGAGGTACAGAAAGAGGCTGTTGTACCTTGGTCACTTGCAGCTGCATCTATGTCAGTATCAGCTGAAGGTGAGACAACCACTGCAACAATCAGCTCGATCCCAAAAGATGGGATAAGAGAAGCACAAGAATCTGATCCGGTCATCTGTCCTGTGCTCAATTTCAAACTGTCTGGTTCCAAACCGCCAGTTAAAGAGCAAAAGGAATGCAGTCCAAAGACAAAATGCCTATTCAGGGAATGGGACAAATTGACAATAGACAGTGATGGCATTCTGTACAGAATCACTACAGCCCGCAAGCAGTTAGTTCTACCAGAGCAGTACAAAGGTAAAGTAATGGAAGAGTTGCACAATAACATGGGACACCAAGGTACTGACCGCACTGTATCACTAGTACGTGACCGCTTCTTCTGGCCATATATGCAAGCTGACATCGAGCACTATGTGACTAAAACTTGTAGCTGTGTCAAGCAGAAAAAGCCAGCCCATGAAACAAGAGCTCCTCTGACAAACATTGTGACGACACAGCCATTTGAACTGGTATGTATAGACTTCCTTCATCTTGACAGATGCAAAGGGGGATATGAGTACATCCTCGTGATTGTTGATCATTTTACACGTTTCACTCAAGCCTACGCCACCACATCAAAGTCAGGTAAAACTGCTGCAAATCTCATCTTCAATGACTTTGCCCTGAAGTTCGGGTTCCCGTCCCGCATCCACCATGACCAAGGGGGAGAATTTGAAAATCAGTTGTTCCATCAATTAAAGAAACTCAGTGGCATGGCGGGTCCAGAACAACACCCTATCACCCGATGGGGAACGGTCAAGTGGAACGCATGAACAGAACAGTGTTGCAAATGTTAAAGACACTAACTGAGACACAAAAGTCAAATTGGAAGGAGTCTCTGAACAAACTGGTTTATGCCTATAACTGCACCCGTTGCGAAGTGACTGGCTATTCACCATTTTATCTTCTGTTTGGAAGATCACCCAGGCTTCCAGTTGATATGCTCTTTGGATTGTGCACAGAGGCAGGTTCCAGTAACCAGCGAGACTACGTGGAGGGAAACGAGGGATGGAAGAAGCATACGCCATTGCAAATGAAAATGCTCAGAAAGCCGCTGAAAGAAGTAAGAAGTACTATGACACTAAAGTTAGGAGTTCAGTGCTACAGCCTGGCGAGCGAGTTCTGATTAAAAACCTGACACCAAGAGGAGGACCAGGAAAACTCCGTAACTATTGGGAAGATACAATTCACACAGTAGTGAGACAAATGGGTTCAGACCTGCCGATTTATGAATTGAGACCAGAAAAGGGTAGGGGACGCTCCAGGGTCCTGCACAGAAACCTGCTCATGTCCTGTGACCACTTACCTTTTGAGATACAACCAGAAATGACCAAAGATGACAAAAGTCAGAAAAAAAGGAGACATCAGCCTGAATCAGAGCCTCTAGATTCTGATGAAGACAGCGGGGATGAATATGACCTTCATCATGAGCCGCTACAGGTTCCCACATCTCCTACAGTACCTGAGGAGAGGGATGCTGAACCAGCAAGAGAGTGGGAACACAGGCCCCCACCAGTGAAACAGACAGTTGCAGTGCCAGTCCCTGATACGCAACCAGCACAGCCTCTGGTTGAAAAGCGGCTGGAGGAGACAACCACAGTTAAAGACCTGCCTGCTGAGGAGATGAACTTGCCTGCTGAAAATTTGCCTGATGATCGTCCACCAAGTGCCTTTCCTTCATTAACTGCTGCTGCTGAACCTGAGGAACCAGCCTACCAGCTGCCACAAAGAGAGAGACACCCTCCAAGACGTATCACCTATGATCAGCTTGGTATCCCTTCCTGCTACAGTATCCAGCCACAGTTGTTCCCTGTCTACTCTGCACCAGGAATGGTTCCATGGCTGCCATCACTACAGCAATGTTACTTTCAGCCACCTTACATGTATGGGCTTCAGCAAACATGAGGCTACAGAGTTGACATGTTTGACCATGGACTACTGACTGATTTCACAGACTGTCACAAGAGACAATTTGCAGACTATGCATATAGATCATTAAAATGGATGGACTGTTGATCAATAGTATGAGAAAAGACTGCTTATGGACTGTTTATACAGCTGGTCAACAGATATGGACTGTGAAAATAACTTGTTAGTTATATTTGAACTGTGACCCTTGACCTCTGCTCAAGTACTACCTTACAGAAGAGGATTTCCTAGGTCCAGTGCAGACAGACTGTTGAAGAAGACGTTGTTGGTAATGTTGGGACAACATTTATTTTGTCGGGGAGAGTGTGACAGGTTAAAGGAAATGCTCATAGCCTGTTATACATTAAAAAGTATTAGTAAGTTCATAGTATGTGAGGATCTTAAAACATCTAAGGTTAAAAAGATCATGCATTCTGTATTAGTTGATAGAGATTGATAACATTCATAATTGTGTTAAAGTTAAAATCCATCAAGCGTACAAAAGGTAAGAATTGTAAAAGGAATGTGTAAACGTTATATTGATTACTTTATTTTGTGGTGCCTAATTGAAGGGGAAAAGTGTTAATCTGTGATCTACTAAATGCTCTTTAATCTATGAGCCTGAGATCGATTGCTCTGGTCTCCACCCAAGTTCGCGGGGAAATTGCGGTCTTTTCCTCATTACAGTAAAAGTTCTCATTGAGGAAATAATACCGTATCACTCTCGTGATTATTTCTCCCCTTTTTCAGGTACGTTATTGATGAAAACAGAGTCATTTAAATGTAATAATTCGCTAACATGTCAAGAGTGTTTAAGGTGTGTCTTAGTAACATCTTGAGGAAGTTAGAGTTAAGTTTGCAGAGTAATATGAGCCCTGCTCGGTTGCAGCTAAAGCTAGCTTCGTACTGAGAGTAGCTGCCATTTTATGTCGATCGTGAATGAACATGTGCGTTGCTAATAAGATATTTTGCGGTGTTATTTGTGTAAGGGTTTTTCGAACACTTTATTGACTGTTGATAAATTGAGTTATGGTTTACTGAGGTAAAGCTTTGTGCTTGACAGTTATATTGAAATGAGTGTATGTTTCAGTGAATTACAGAGTATACTGTTGTGACTTGAATAAGCCTTGTACCCTACAACACTAGCTCTTTCCTGTAGATCTGTTGTTTTGTAAAATGTATTACTTTTGTAAAATGTGTTACTTTGGTAAAATCATTACAGTAAAAGTTCTCACTGAGGAAATAATACCGTATCACTCTCGTGATTATTTTTCCCCTTTTTCAGGGGCGTAACATATGGACCCAAGAGAAGATGCTAGAGGGTAGAGAGGACAATGGGTACAATAAGACAAATTAAGGTAAGAGAGGTAAGGGAACATGTCTAAAAAAAAAAGGGGGAAAGTGTCATGTGGTTTGGTGAGAAGAGGATCTATGTCACACACACACACGCGGTTATGGGACGTCAAAGACGAGGAACAGAGAAAATGAAAAAGTGAAGGGAAATTGTTATAGATTAAAATAAATGTATGCATCGGATAAGAGTGTCTGCTGCTGTAAATGACTAAAATGTAAAATGTAAAAGGTGGAGGTGATGAGAGGGGAAAGGAGGTGAAGAGGAGTTAAAAAGGTGGTGAAGAAATTAAAGAGGTATGAGAAGATGGAGGGTGGAGGAGAAAAGAAGAGTGCAGTGGAGGAAGAAAGAAAAGAAGGTTGGTTCACCTTGACGAAGAGCAGCTGACAGAGCTAGCCTACCACGTTCTCATGACAAGCTCCACCACATCAAGAATTCACATTACTATTGAACTATTCTGTGCCAGTCAGAATGATGGCCCACACACACACTCATGACCTACTGCACTGTACCTCCCTGTGTGTGATTCTGCATCCCTGTGATCCCTGACACACACATGCGCACACACACACACACACACATATACACATATACACACACACCACACACAGTGCCTTCCTCTTATTCACCACTCCTATGTTCTTTGGCTGTTGGTTTGGCTTCTTTTGGACTGAAGCCTCCCTAACCCCATGATACTGGGTGTGATTTGGATAGCTGGGTCCTTTAAACATGTACCAAAGTGTGTGTATACCGTGTGTGTGTGTGTGTGTGTGCGCACATGTGTGTGTTTGTTTATGTGTTTGTGTGTGTGTGCATGTGTTTATGACACTGAGATGTTCCAAATACACTTTGAACCTCTGCCTGCAGCTCAGTCAACTGCTGCTGTCCATTGGGTTGCCAGGTGTGCCCTTTCTGCTTAACTGTTCGGAATGGTTTAACTGACGTTAATATAAATGGAAATCTGTCAACCTATAACTAGTTAAACAAAAACTCTTTGAGAAACGTAGCAAAACACAATTAGACAGCTAAAGGGTGACCTACTGCCTCTCTTGGACAGGGCAGTGCACTGCCTTGTGGGGGTCAAAAATGAAAACAACAACTTGACCCACAGCCAGGGTTCATCCATTTGACGGCAGGGCCTGTCATGGACTCCGGCTTTTCGAAACGGGATTAATGGCCAAGCTGAATGCTTCAGAATAGAGTTTCACTGGGCATGATGTTTTTGCTTACCACCTCCTGATGCACTTTAGGGTTCATGGAGAGAGAGACTCAAAAACTTGTATCTGAATCTCTGAAGTCTTTTTTGCACCTGGACTGTTTAGGATACACTGCCACGCTACACCCGTCTGGAAAGAAGCGGGTCAGGGTAGAGGTGATCGTGGGGTATGTGCGTGTTAGAGAGTGTGTGTTCCCCATCCAAAACAGCAGATGAACATTTATTGAAATGACTCATGTAATGGATGCAGAGTGGTCACTAGCTGGCACAGCCACAAAGTCATATAATTTTAAGCGTAACCCGAAACTTAACCCTAACATTCACCAACCTAATGCCTAACCCCAACCTTAAATTAAATGAACATTTTTGTTTTCATGAATTTTTATGATATAGGCAATTTTGACTATGCATCTGGCCCATCTAGCGGAAAGCACTCATTTCAGCCTCCAGGGCAAGACACATGACAATAAACCTGATCCTAAACAGAGGGATTTTCTGTGTTTTCATCCTCTTCCTGGTGTGTGTCCTGGCCTGGACGGGCCCAGACAAACAGTCTGCAGCTGCAGGCGGGAGGCTAAGCAGGTAGCCAATGGCTGGATCACCTTACACACATTGTGACCCATTCAGCACCCTTGGTAAATAGAGAGGAGATAGACACGGACAGACAGACACACACACACACACCTCAATACACACACCACTCACAAACATTGTATCATATGACTACAGAAGCTGTAGGGTATCTTTTCTGGTTGATGGGGGATTTCATCATGGATAATTTTAGAATAGACTGTGTGTTCCAAAGGGAATCCCTGGGGAGCTGTGTGTGTGTGTGTGTGTGTGTGTGTGTGTGTGTGTGTGTGTGTGTGTGTGTGTGTGTGTGTGTGTGTGTGTGTGTGTGTGTGTGTGTGTGTGTGTGTGTGTGTGTGAGAAAGTGAGAGAGAGTGTGTGTTTGTGCATGTGTGTGCTTGTGCATGCTTGCCTGCATGTGTGTGTGTTCATGTGTGTGTGTGTAAAACCCATTCCCTTGCTCTATCTTGTGTGTTTTGAGTCTGGGTTCAAAAGACAGTTTAACAGACTCCAGACACTGGAAGGTTGGCAAGTGTTTGAGGGAGGGAGGAATGGGGTGAAGATGGTCCTGTGTGCCTGAGTTGGTAATGCATGGAGTTGTGGGTTTGATTCCCACAGAGGAACAGTACAAAACAACAAAAGTTAGTCGCTCTTGATTAGAGCATCTGCAAAATTACTAAAATGTATGGGGGATTCTATTTTTTACTATGCTTAATGGACTTCAGATGCACTTGGATCAAATGAGGAAGCGCTTTTGCCCTTTTATGTTAGAGAACCACAAATACACAGAAGCATATCGTTTGTCTATAGAGAAAATGTGAGGAGTATATTTAAAGGGTGTTAGCGAGTTGTGTGTTTATGTAAAGTCTTAGAGGGTATTCTCGTCAACAATCCTTTTAAAATGAAGACTAACAATTATTAGAGTGTAAACTGTGCGCTATTTGTGTGAGTTTTACAAGGCTGTGCATTGAGTGCTGTGAGTATGTGGAGAGAGAGGGAAAATAAAGCTTGTCCTTGGTTTCCATGAGTGTGAGGCCTGGAATGTTGCAGTACATTTCCCACAGCCTGGAACACACGCAGACCACTGGCGTACGGGACACAGTAACCCTCTAAAAAGTCATCCATAACCCTTTTTTTATTTCCATATGCTCTAGCAAGCTAAGTGTTTGTTTCTTGGGCTTTAGGAACATGACCAAAAAAGTGCCTTGGAAAATAAAATGTAACTGATTGAAAATATAAGGGATATCGGTGAACAAAGGCCGTGGTCGAGGCTACGACAGTGCCAGTGCAATGAGTGGAGCTTTCTCAGCACTCTTAGAGAAAAGAGTGCTGAAACAAAAATGTTTCTATAGCTTGCTTCATATATGGAACCCCTAAAAGTTCTATAGTCTGTTTGTTTGGTTACCAAGGCAACTACTGTTGCTATCTAGTAAACTTGCTAGCTACTTCAGTGGATGTTGAACACATTTCTACCTGCAAATGAACACATTTATAACAGGAAACGTGTTAAATTATATCCATGGTATAAAAGGGATAATCAACTCGGGGCTCTATACGTTTTCTGGAAAATAGTGTAACACCTTGGAAGGTTAGTTTCACCTCGCTAGCGTGTGGTGGAACACACCTTTTTGGATCCTGGATGCTGATTGGACAAGCAGCGTTCCAAGTTGTGTTGTATTGGCACAGACACTCCAATGCCTGCTAGCAGTTCCATCTGAAAATTATCATTGCGCCTCCATCAGAATATCATGTTGATGTTGCTGTCTGAATCATCTCTTGTATTTATTTATCTCAACTTGTACATTATTTCCCCTTGCTTCCAGCCTAGCATTTCGTTTGGTACAGTGGGAGTTAATATAAGCCTTGCTGTCTGCCTGTCAGACCACGGAAACAATGTTTCACGTTTTTATTTAGATATCTGTAATACCGTACATAGAGTGAACTGTGCCCAGATGAGACGAGACAAATTTTTCTGAGCCAGTCAAAATCATCCATCAACGTCATTATCATGGACACATCCAAGTAAATGCCTATAGAAAAAAAGCTCAAACAAACAAAAATGCAGCTAGTGTACTGTCATTCCAGGTTCAGTGTTTGACCTGACTGAGTTACCTGAAGTTTGCTACTTTGCTACCTAGCTAGCAAGCAAATGACAAGAACGTTAGCTATCCAGCCTGTATATCAACCGTTTTGTTTAGAATGGATAACCAGTCCTTTTGCATAGCAACTATGCAAAAAGAATTACATTTACATTTACATTTAAGTCATTTAGCAGACGCTCTTATCCAGAGCGACTTACAAATTGGTGCATTCACCTTATGATATCCAGTGGAACAACCACTTTACAATAGTGCATCTAAATCTTTTATGGGGGGGGGGGGGGGTTAGAAGGATTACTTTATCCTATCCTAGGTATTCCTTAAAGAGGTGGGGTTTCAGGTGTCTCCGGACAATTATTAACTGGGTCACGTTTGTAACAACATGACCAAAAGAACTAACAACCAGATTTTTGTCTGGACCATATGTTCGGGTGAAAAATGAAATTGTATGAACGGACTTATCAAAATAACGTTTTAATGAAAACAAGTAATTCATTGCTATTTGAAATACGTTAATAAAGTTTTATAAAAGCAATAAGGCACGCGAGGCAGTGCTGTATCATGAATTCCGCTACTGCGCCATTTACCTGTGACTGTATTCATAATACAGCACTGCTTCTTGTACCTAATTGCTTAATTAAATAATAGACATTTATTGTCATTATATGCAAACATAGTTTGGAAATATGCACTGGTGGCCAGGCAGGCATCTCTTTGTTTGAATGATGGCCCACGTCAACTCTGGCTGACTTCTTTACAATACAAAAGTGACAATACAATACACTTTGTCCAATAGTTACAGTGAACAACCCCCCAAACAGCAGTTGAGATTGGCACAGGTTCAAGCAGCGCCCCTGGATGGAGAGCATGTTGTGGGGTTAAGGGCCTTTCTCACGGGCCCAACAGTAGAGGAATATTTTGAGGATGCCAACCCAGCAGCCCTCCAGCTGTTAGATCAATTTTGATCTGGTTATGTGTTGGGCAAACCGCACCAACCTCTGGAGAGCCCTGCGGTTGCGGGCGGTGCAGTTGCTGTACCAGGTGATGATACAGCACGACAGGATGCTTTCAATTGTGCGTCTGTAAAAGTTTGTGAGGGTCTTAGGGGCCAAGCCACATTTATTCAGCCTCCTGAGGTTGTCTGTGTCGGTGGACTATTTCAGATTCTAAGTGATGTGTAAGCAGAAGAACTTGAAGCTTTTCACCTTCTCCACAGCTTCTCCCAGTCGATGGGGCGTACTCCATCTGCTGTCTCCGGAAGTCCATGATCAGCTCCTTTGTTTTGCTGACGTTGAGGGAGAGGTTATTTTTCTGGCACCACTCTGCCAGGGCCCTCAACTCCTCCCTGTAGTCTGGCTCGTCATTGTTGGTAATTAGGCCTACTACCTTTGTGTCGTCTGCAAACTTGATGATTGAGTTGGAGGCGTGCGTGGCCACGCAGTCATGGGTGAAAAGGGAGTACAGGAGGGGGCTGAGCACGCACCCTTGTGGGGCCCCTTTGTTGAGGATCAGTGTAGTGGAGTTGTTGTTTTCTACCTTCACCACCTGGGGGCGGCCCATCAGGAAGTCCAGGACCCAGTTGCACAGGGCGAGGTTCAGACCCAGGGCCCCGAGCTTAATGTTTGGAGGGTACTATGGTTTTGAAGGCTGAGCTATAGTCAATGAACATCATTCTTACATAGGTAGTCCTATTGTCCAGATGGGATAGGGTGACAGGTAAGGTGGAGGTGATATGATCCTTAACTAGCCTCCAAAAGCACTTCATGATGACAGAAGTGAGTACTATGGTGCGATAGTTATTTAGTTCCGTTACCTTTAATTTCTTGGGTACAGGAGCAATGGTGGACATCTTGAAGCAAGTGGGGACAGCAGACTGGGATAGGGAGAGATTGAATATGTCCGTAAACACTCCAGCCAACTGGTCTGCACATGCTCTGAGGACGAGGCTAGGGACAAGGCTAGGGATGCCGTCTGGGCCGGCAGCCTTACAAGGGTTAACACGCCTAAATGTCTTACTCACGTCAGCCATGGAAAACGAGAGTCTACAGTCCTTGGTCGCGGGCCGCGTCGGCGGCACTGTGTTATCCTCAAAGTGGGCGAAGAAGGTGTTAAATTGTCCGGGAGCAAGACAGTGGTGTCCGCGTTGTGGCTGGTTTTCCCTTTGTAATCCATGATTGTCTGTAGACCCTGCCACATAGAGTTGAGGTCGAAAGTTTACATACACACTCAGTTTTTCCACAATTCCTGACATTTAATCCCAATAAAAATTCCCTGTCATAGGGCAGTTAGGATCACCACTTCAATTTCAGAATGTGAAATGTCCGAATAATAGTAGAGAGAATTATTTATTTCAGCTTTTATTTCTTTCCGCACATTTCCAGTGGGTCACAAGTTTACATACACTAAATTAGTATTTGGTAGCATTGCCTTTAAATTGTTTGACTTGGGTAAAACGTTGTGGGTAGCCTTCCACAAGCTTCCCACAGTAAATTGGGTGAATTCTGGCCCATTACTCCTGACAGAGCTGGTGTAACTGAGTCAGGTTTGTAGGCCTCCTTGCTCGCACATGGTTTTTCAGTTCTGCCCACAAATGTTCTATGGGATTGAGGTCAGGGCTTTGTGATGGCCACTCCAATACCTTGACTTTGTTGTCCTTATGCCATTTTGCCACAACTTTGGAAGTATGCTTGTAGTCATTGTCCATTTGCGACCAAGCTTTAAATTCCTGACTGATGTCTTGAGATGTTGCTTCAATTTATCCACATAATTGTCCTTACTCATGATGCAATCTATTTTGTGAAGTGCACCAGTCCCTCCTGCAGCAAAGCACCTCCACAACATTATGCAGCCACCCCGTGCTTCACGGTTGGGATGGTGTTCTTCGGCTTGCAATCCTCCCCTTTTTTCCTCCAAACATAACGATGGTCATTTTGGCCAAACAGTTCTATTTTAGTTTAATCAGACCAGAGGACATTTCTCCAAAAAGTATGATCTTTGTCCACATGTGTAATCTGTCTTTTTTATGGCGGTTTTGGAGCAGTGGCTTCTTCCTTGCTGAGCGGCCTTTCAGGTTATGTCGATATAGGACTCGTTTTACTGTGGATATAGATACTTTTGTGCCTGTTTCCTCCAGCATCTTCACAAGGTCCTTTGTTGTTGTTCTGGCATTGATTTGCACTTTTCGCACCAAAGTACGTTCATCTTTAGGCGACAGAACATGTTTCCTTCCTTAGCGGTATGACGGCTGCGTGGTCCCATGGTGTTTATACTTGCATACTATTGTTTGTACAGATGAACATGGTACCTTCAGGCATTTGGAGAAAAAGAATTCTGAGGTCTTGGCTGATTTCTTTTGATTTTCCCATGATGTCAAGCAAGGAGGCACCGAGTTTGAAGGTAGGCCTTGACGTACATCCACAGGCACACCTCCAATTGACTCAAATGATGTCAATTAGCCTATCAGAAGCATCTAAAGCCATGACATCATTTTCTGGAATTTTCCAAGATGTTTAAAGGCACAGTCAACTGAGTGTATGTAAACTTCTGACCCACTGGAATTGTGATACAGTGAATTATAAGTGAAATAATCTGTCTGTAAACAATTGTTGGAAAAATTACTTGTGTCATGCACAAAGTAGATGTCCTAACCGACTTGCCAAAACAATAGTTTGTTGACAAGGAATTTGTGGAGTGTTTGAAAAACGAGTTTTAATGACACCAACCTAAGTGTATGTAAACTTCCGACTTCAACTGTACGTCTCATGTCTGAGCCACTGAATTGCGACTCCACTTTGTCTCTGTACTGACATTTTGCCTGTTTGATTGCCTTACGGAGGGAATAACTACACTGTTTGTATTCAACCATATTCCCAGTCACCTTGGTTAAATGCGATGCTTCACACTTTCAGTTTTTTTGCGAATGCTGCCACTTATCCACGGTTTTTGGTTTGGGTAGGTTTTAAATGTCACAGTGGGAACAACATCAGCTGAGTACCCATGATGTAGAAGAACAATTTACATGCAGTTCTTGTCAGCAGCAGTCGAAAGAGAGATCCTCTGCTTCTGATAGTTCTGTCGTCTTAATCAACAAACTAAATCTTACCTAAAAACACTTTAATTCTATTTTTTTATTTATTGAATATTAAAACATACAATATACTTGCAGTGAAGCCACTCAACATTTACATTACATCCAATCATCTGACAGACTCCCATCCAGAGTAACTCAAAGAAGCAATCAGGGTCAACGCCCTGCTCAAGGGCACATTGACAGACCTCCCACAAGGTCAGAAATGGACCCGAAACAGCGACCTATCAGCCACCGGCCCATGCTCCCAACCGTCAAGCCACCAGCCCTCCAAGAGTATATTAGTAATTAGTAGATTAGTAATTTGTATATTAGTAATTGACAGACCAGGTCTCTCCAGATCTCACAACACTGCTATTTCTAGGGCCAATTTTTTTTATTCATGTTATGCTTTTTCAGCCGTTCCTGAACCTGAGAACAGAAACAGGCTACCTGAGGGCAATACCAACAGAAACGGTCTAGTGATGCAGTATCCTCTCAGCAAAATCTGCAGAGCTGCATTGATTGTATGCCTCAAATATTCCACATTTTGTTGGTGTCAAAAATTCTGTACAAATTATTTTTGCTGAAAAGCACAAAGTACTGAATCTTCTGTTTTATATATCAACTCATACCATGGAATACCATGTACTGTACATCAAAAATCTCTTCCCAACTATTTTTCAATCTGTATGGTACAGCTGTCAACATCCTGGTCTTCAAATGAAACTTGCATACATCAGGCTCATTGCTTGAAACAGTTGTTTTTATGCTAGTGGTTGTATTGATTTGGGATCTATCGCATCCCACAACTGTCCCAGACTATGTTTGGAATATTTCATTTTTTTCCGCATAGTATAGGTCAACTTTTGTACCATGGGGATTGTAGATTGAGATAGGCTAGTGCTTCTGTTGTTCGTTAGGCCTACTCATCTTGTTGGCTGACGAAAAGTAAATGTGGACAGTTCTTCCAATATCTTCAATATGCGCCTAAGAATTGTATTAGGACGCGGCAGTTGCATCCTCGATGTGTCTGGCTTCACTTGTAGCCTGTGAAAAAGACCCGATCATGTGACTGAGAGTCATGTGAGTGAGAGGTGCTTCTGCACGCAGTCTGGAGAAGGGAAATATAATTATTATATTCAGCCTAAGGGCACAACGGCCACTGGCCGCAAAAGGCATGGATTTTTTTAGGGGGCATTATGGCCACACAATGGAAATTCGAGGCACTAGTGCTTGTCAAATTGTGAACGAGAGACTGATGAAGTGTGTACAGCCTGCGCAAAAAAATAAAGCATAGCTCATGCTTCATGCAACGTTTTCCAAATCTTCATTAGAGCTCCATCATGCAGCCTTATAATGTATTAAAAATCAAAACATATAGCCCAACATTTGTATCACAACGAAAGTTACATAAATAAATTAAGCATATAGGAGTACCTATTTCTTTGTTAACTGCAGAAATCAAATCAAATTTTATGTCACATGTGCCGAATACAACACCGTGAAATGTTTACAAGCCCTTAACCAACAGTGCAGTTCAAGAAATAGAGTTAAGAAAATATTTCCTAAATAATCAAAAGTAAAAAATGTAATAAAAAGTATCACAATAAAATAACAATAACAAGGCTATATACTGAGGGTATTTGTACCGAGTCAATGTGCAGGGATACAGGTTAGTTGAGGTAATTTGTACATGTAGGTAGGGGTAAAGTGACTATGCATAGATAATAAACAGCAAGTAGCAGCAGTGTAAAAACAAAGGGAGAGGGGGGGTCAATGTAAATAGTCCGATACAGAACATCCGCAGATGTGCACTCCCTCAAATCGTTTGAAGAAAATATCCTTTCTATTTTATTCAGCTATGTTCAATTGTATTCTTCATACTATAAAATAATGCCATGGAATTCTAAGCAAATCCTGTCTGCTAAATGAAGTAGTGTAGTCCACAGCTATATGGCATAGCCAGATCAGGGCCTAACATAAGGACAACTCAGAGTATGATTTTCTGTTGTTCTGAAATAGACTACATTTTCTTTATATCATGTTTATTTAGTCCTGTCTAAAATAAATAATGGATTTATTGTGATGGTGTCGTCTATATTACATGGATTTATTTGACTTTTTAAAATGTTGGTCTTCCAAAGAACCGTATCTGTCACAGGTGTCGATGAAAGGGGACCAAAGCGCAGCGGGTAAAGTGCTCATCTTCTTTTATTATTTAATAAAGTGAACACTTAAACAAAAATAACAAACCGACAATCAACAGTTCCGTAAGGCACATAGGCTATACCGAAAACAACCACCCACAAACCCAAAGGAAAAAACAGGCTGCCTAAGTATGGCTTCCAATCAGAGACAACGAAAGACACCTGCCTCTGATTGGAAACCATACTCGGCCACACATAGAAAATGAACATAGAAAAAGAAAACTAGAACATATCCCCTGGAAACAAACAAACCCCAAAACACACAGAAACAACACCCCCTGCCACGCCCTGACCATACTACAATGACAAATGACCCCTTTACTGGTCAGGACGTGACAGTATCAGTGGCTTGTAGGCTATGCATGGAAGCCAGGAGACACTAACTGTGTTTATGTTAATTAATGGTCAATTACCGTGAGATCAGCAGTTATTTGCTTGACAATCACCAGCTGACAACTGCCACAGCCCTCACTACAGCTGGCTAGCACTGCACAAAATGTGATGAGTAGTTGACTCAAAGAGAGAGAAAGAAAATATTTGAACAGTTTTGAACAAATTAATTTCATCAAAAATTAAGGAGACACAAGAGCGAGAGAGACAGAGAGGAGAGAGAGAGAGAGAGCTAGCTATATTTCGTTGTATTTGTTTTCCACTTCCACTTACTAACTAGCAAATGCAGCTAGCCTACTCAAACACCTGGCTCAAACAGACAAGAATGCTATGTTAGCTATCTGGCCATGGCTTTCCAACACTGGAACTCTTCCAAGTCAAGGTAAGCTCTCCCAAGTCAAGCTAAGTCTCTCAATCCAGAAGCATACCACCCTGCATTCCACAGCTGGCTTGCTTCTGAAGCTAAGCAGGGTTGGTCCCTGGATAGGGAGACCAGATGCTGCTGGAAGTGGTGATGGAGTGACAGTAGGAGGCACCCTTTCCTCTAGTCTAAAAACAAATATCCCAATACCCCTGGGCAGTGATTGGGGACATTGCCCTGTGTAGGGTGGGATGTTTGGATGGGACGTTAAATGGGTGTCCTGACTCTCTATGGTTACCAAAGATCCCATGGCACTTATTGTAAGAGTAGGGGTGTTAACCCTGGTGTCCTGGCTACATTCCCAATCTGTTCCTCATACCATCACAGTCACCTAATCATCCCCAGCTTACAATTGTCTCATTCATCCCCCCTCCTCTCCCCTGCAACTATTCCCCAGGTCGTTGCTGTAAATGAGAATGTGTTCTCAGTCAACTTACCTGGTAAAATAAAAAGTTTGATTTAATTCACCATGAATATTACAGCCCATTTGTGTAGGCTATTAGCCAGACAAAACCCGCTGGCTATTTGATCTGTCATTTTTATAAAACAATTATCAATAGCAGACAAATAGCAACTAAATACGTTATAGTTTCTGAGTCAAGATCACTTTCTGAGTAAAAATGCAAGCCGAGATCTACTGCTCAGATTCTTTTAAAAACATGACTTAAAAAACATAAGCCTGTGCAACATTAACCAATTAAAAAACTTTCTGTAGTAATGCAGTTTGTACAGAAGGCTATAGGCCCAATTCATTATCACTATGCTTGAATTTCCCTTCCAATGTTGTTCTTTTCAGATCATTTTGAAATAATATTTCAAAAAATGTTGGTATACAGTACGATTACTTTGTTGAATTACTTGTGAGGCACAGCTGACTGAGCATAGTAATGTTTTGTTTTACTGTACTGTTGGCCTGCATCTGATGGTCAGTCAGAAGGGAGGAAGGGAGCAGCAGTGAGGCTGTCTCTCACCCGATTCAATGTCCCCCCAGTCTCCCTCCGCTGTGAAAAGTGGACCCAGTCTTCCAGCTGATGGCGAAGCTCAAGTCGCACTGCATTATGTTTGTCTCATGAACCAATTCATGTTGTTACTCCTATCAAATATTCCTTGATATTAAAAAGAGCCGCTAACAACAACAACGCAAGCTTATTGGTGCACTTCGCTATACTCATTCATTGCAGCTGTGCTGGTTGTAGCGTGAGTGGAAGTAGGGAGAATGCACATTTTATGGCTTATAAAAGTGTTGAACAAAGTTTTAACAGTGCTGGATAACAACTTAAACATAAACTTACTCATACATCAGCAGCTCTCTGCTGTATTCGTTGAGGTGCTTTCTAGTCATGGCTTTAAAATATTTAAAATCTCACAGTATCAACTTCGCTGTGCGTTCAAGGTTTCTTTTTACAGTATATGGCGCAAGGAAACTGTGCAGACACTGTGATGTGAACTATCTGATTGGCCAGCGGTAGACCTAAAGTTGCACTTGATTTGCTCTCTGGGCCTGCCGGGGTAGGTGGAGTTCTACCTTCAGACGCATGAAATGGTTCAAAATTGGAACACTTTGCCTTCTCGGCACTAGGGCTGCTGAATGAAGTGCACCTACCGCCAACAGCATTACATTTTTTAAATAATTGGAACGTAAGGCTTTATCGTTGTTTTTTTTACAGAAATGCTTGGTGATCGACTGGTAATGCCTTGGAGATCACAATCGACCGGTTGGTGACCACTGCTATAGATAGTACATTGCATAATTAAACAATCCCTAGTAAGCTAGTGTTTTTAGGGTGGACTGACTGTATTTTTTGGCATTAATGGACTGGTTTAATGCACAACAACTTTCTATCCATGCTGGGAGAGTGCAAGGGTCAAGAGTGCAAGTGTGAGAGTGCAAGGTTCAAGAGCTCCTCTTCCCGTGGGGGGTGTTCCCGCGAAAACATGAACACAAGAGGTGAACTCATCCATCATCTGCTAAACTACCTAATTCATTACTAAATGAATTAGGATTATGGCTATGTCCCAAATGGCACCCTATTCCCTATAGTGCACTAATTTTGAGCAAAGTAGTGCACTATATAGAGAATACGGTGCCTTTTGGGACACAACCATGGTCCTAATTCATTTTCAGAGCCACTCACTGGGCTGTGGATGGATAGACAAAGTACCCATTGACCTCTATTGTAAGAAAACACACATCATGTACTCATACTGTTCTTTAAAGAAAACATTAAGGAAATGTTAATAGTGACGTCTATCAAAGACAGTAGCAGAACAATGGGACGAAGGGTTAATGAAACACACTTCATATAATAATACTGTACTTCAATAACCAAAAACCCATAGTGTGTCAAAGGCATCAGCTGAACAATAGGGAGGATGAAGGGTTAATGAGGCAGTACTCTTGTTCCCGACGATGAGGGATTAGCTCGGCTTCCTCTTCCTCAAGAAGGGCACTCACAGGGGCACACCATCATATTTGCAGCCTAGCAGGGCCCTGTGGGAGGAAGGGGCCTGGAGGGCTGAGACAGGGGAACAATCAGCTGTGTCCTGCCCAGGAAGAGCTGCCCATCCCTGGGTACTTGGGCAGCGAGGAGGAAGTGGAGGAGGAAGGCTGGAAGGGAGGACCATTGCTGAAGGATCCTTTCAGCTGCAGCCAAAGTGTTGTGTCTGTGGTCAGGGGGTTTGAACACACATATGCACTGCACACACATACGCACACACCTACACACATACCCACCTACGCACGCACACACCCACACCTACGCACACACACACACACACACACACACACACACACACACACACACACACACACACACACACACACACACACACACACACACACACACACACACACACACACACACACACACACACTAGGAGCTTCCTCTTCCACACAGGGGGCCAATACGGCAACGGTGCTTTTGATCTGGGTTAGGTCAGCAATCTGAGGCAGGAATCATCATTTCAAATTTCATTTCTTGATGTGCTGAGAACATACCCTCCCCTGCTAGACTTTTCAGTCAGTTACTTTGGAAGTTGTGTCTTGTGAGGCTGTCCTTTCTTGAAATCATCTGCCCAGTGTGTACTTTCAATTGGTCGCCACTGGACATAATGTAGTTGTTCGTAGTTGGTCCCAATTCAACATGTCTACTAGAATGTGGCCCGGACAGTTGGTCTGAGTTTGGGAAAAAAACAACGCGATAATGAACTGGCTGTTGTTGAATAGATGTGTTGAAGCCTTAACATTTTATATTGGTGGGTTGTGTATAAAGATATTAGCAGTACATGGCATCTAAAATGTCAATTTGTTCATATTGAAGAACAATTCCTGTTTCCTAGGGAAATCAACCTGCTGTTCCTCCATTATAGTCAGTCATTTTAGATTAGCTGTTAAATTCAGCATTTTATAGAGAGAGAGGGAGAGTGAGAGAGAAGAAGAAAGACACACCCAATGTTTCACAAAGAGGCCTCCCAATCGCCCCATCGATCCACCACCAACCTCCCCCAGACCACCACCTGAACCCAATGAAGGTAGGATTAGTCGAGGAAGTCCCAGCCCCAGAAACCTTTGCCTGGGCTTTGTGTGACCCACCTAAGCCCCCTCATTTCAGGGGTCCCGGTGGTCACAGGAATGCTTTTCATTCTCCTCCAGGCCTGAATGCTTTTCATTCTCCTCACCCGTCTTCTCCTGTCCTAGCTCTTTTCCTCTCCACATCCTCTCATCATGTCCTATCCTGTTCTCTCCTATCTTCTCCCTATATCCTCCTCTCCTGTCCTCACCTCTCCTCTCAGTTTTAAGAACGCATTTTTATTTACAATGATGGCATGGCATTGTAAATCATTATTGACGATTATCACCTTGCCTCACCCGTTCTTACCCCATGACACAGAGAGAGAGGGATAATGGGAGCACATCTGGGAGGGAACAACCAGGCCAACCTAACGAGTCATCTCCTTCCCCTTAACCTGGTGTTCCTACTCTCTCGCCCTCCTTTCGTGGAACAGGAACGATTAGGAAGCTCTGAGCTACAGGGATGAACCAAATAGCCTGGAAACATAGTTTCCCCATTACCGCTGTCTGTCTGTCTGTCTTCTCATCCCTCTCCTTCATCTATCATGTCTTCTCTATCCAGATGTCGGGGCAGACTGTGATGTCTTTATGTGTGTGTATGTGTGTGTTTGCATGCATATGTGTGTGTATACATGCTTGTGTGTGTGCAAGTACGTGCCTGTGTTTGTGTACATGTGTGTGCGCCCATGCGCGCGTGTGTGTGTGTGTGTGGAGGGGGTGGGGTGGTGGGGGACGGTTGTCTTCACTTTTTCACCTCATTGACATACATAAATAGGTGCCAAGATTATCCACGTCGGCACTAACGATGTTAGGATGAAAAAGTCAGAGGTCACCAAGCGCAACATAGCTTCAGTGTGTAAATCAGTTAGACAGATGTGTCGCATCGAGTAATTGTCTCTGGCCCCCTCCCAGTTAGGGGGAGTGATGAGCCCTACAGCAGAGTCTCACAACTCAATCGCTGGTTGAAAACTGTTCTCTGCCCCTCCCAAAAGATAGAATTTGTAGATAATTGGCCCACTTTCTGGGACTCACCCACAAACAGGACCAAGCCTGGCCTGTTGAGGAGTGACGGACTCCATCCTAGCTGGAGGGGTGCTTTCATCTTATCTACGAACATAGAGAGGGCTCTAACTCCCTTAGCTCCACAATGAAATAGGGTGCAGGCCAGGCAGCAGGCTGTTAGCCAGCCTGCCAACTTAGTGGAGTCTGCCACTAGCACAGTCAGTGTAGTCAGCTCAGCTATCCCCATTGAGACCGTGTCTGTGCCTCGACCTAGGTTGGGCAAAACCTAACATGGCGGTGTTCGCGTTAGCAATCTCACTAGAATAAAGACCTTCTCCATTCTTGTGATTATTGAAAGAGATCGTGATACCTCACATCACAAAATAGGGCTACTTAATGATAGATCCCTCACTTCCAAGGCAGTTATAGTCAATGAACTAATCACTGATCATAATCTTGATGTGATTGGCCTGACTGAAACATGGCTTAAGCCTGATGAATTTACTGTGTTAAATGAGGCCTCACCTCCTGGTTACACTAGTGACTATATCCCCCGCGCATCCCGCAAAGGCGAAGGTGTTGCTAACATTTACGATAGCAAATTTCAATTTACAAAAAAAAAGACGTTTTCGTCGTTTGAGCTTCTAGTCATGAAATCTATGCAGCCTACTCAATCACTTTTTATAGCTACTGTTTACAGGCCTCCTGGGCCATATACAGCGTTCCTCACTGAGTTCCCTGAATTCCTATCGGACCTTGTAGTCATAGCAGATAATATTCAGATTTTTGGTGATTCACATGGAAAAGTCCACAGACCCACTCCAAAAGGCTTTCGGAGCCATCATCGACTCAGTGGGTTTTGTCCAACATGTCTCCGGACCTACTCACTGCCACAGTCATACTCTGGACCTAGTTTTGTCCCATGGAATAAATGTTGTGGATCTTAAAATTTTTCCTCATAATCACGGACTATCGAACCACCATTTTATTACGTTTGCAATCGCAACAAATAATCTGCTCAGACCCCAACCAAGGAGCATCAAAAGTCGTGCTATAAATTCTCAGACAACCCAAAGATTCCTTGATGCCCTTCCAGACTCCCTCTGCCTACACAAGGATGTCAGAGGACAAAAATCAGTTAACCACCTAACTGAGGAACTCAATTTAACCTTGCGCAATACCCTAGATGCAGTTGCACCCCTAAAAAACATTTGTCATAAGAAACTAGCTCCCTGGTATACAGAAAATACCCGAGCTCTGAAGCAAGCTTCCAGAAAATTGGAACGGAAATGGCGCCACAGCAAACCTGAAGTCTTCCAACTAGCTTGGAAAGACAGTACCGTGCGGTATCGAAGGGCCCTCACTGCTGCTCGATCATCCTATTTTTCCAACCTAATTGAGGAAAATAACAACAATCCGAAAAAATGTTTTGATACTGTCACAAAGCTAACTAAAAAGCAGCATTCCCCAAGAGAGGATGGCTTTCACTTCAGCAGTAATATATTCATGAACTTCTTTGAGGAAAAGATCATGATCATTAGAAAGCAAATTATGGACTCCTCTTTAAATCTGTGCATGCCTCCAAAGCTCAGTTGTCCTGAGTCTGCACAACTCTGCCAGGACCTAGGATAAAGGGAGACACTCAAGTGTTTTAGTACTATATCTCTTGACACAATGATGACAATATTCATGGCCTCTAAACCCTCAAGCTGCATACTGGACCCTATTCCAACTAAACTACTGAAAGAGCTGCTTCCAGTGCTTGGCCCTCCTATGTTGAACATAATAAATGGCTCTCTATCCCCCGGATGTGTACCAAACTTACTAAAAGTGGCAGTAATAAAGCCTCTCTTGAAAAAGCCAAACCTTGACCCAGAAAATATAAAAAACTATCGGCTTATATCGAATCTCCCATTCATCTCAAACATGTTAGAAAAAGCTGTTGCGCAGCAACTCACTGCCTTCCTGAAGACAAACAATGTATACGAAATGCTTCAGTCTGGTTTTAGACCCCATCATAGCACTGAGACTGCACTTGTGAAGGTGGTAAATGACCTTTTAATGGCGTCAGACCGAGGCTCTGCATCTGTCCTCGTGCTCCTAGACCTTAGTGCTGCTTTGGATACCATCGATCACCACATTCTTTTGGAGAGATTGGAAACCCAAATTGGTCTACACGGACAAGTTCTGGCCTGGTTTAGATCTTATCCGTCGGAAAGATATCAGTTTGTCTCTGTGAATGGTTTGTCCTCTGACAAATCAACTGTAAATTTTGGTGTTCCTCAAGGTTCCGTTTTAGGGCCACTATTGTTTTCACTATATATGTTACCTCTTGGGGATGTCATTTGAAAACATAATGTTAACTTTCACTGCTATGCGGATGACACACAGCTGGTCATTGGTGAACATCTTGGCCATGTTCTGTTATAATCTCCATCCGGCACAACCCCTCATAGCCTGGTTCCTCTCTAGGTTTCTTCCTAGGTTTTTGCCTTTCTAGGACGTTTTTCCTAGCCACTGTGCTTCTACACCTGCATTGCTTGCTGTTTGGGGTTTTAGGCTGGGTTTCTGTACAGCACTTTGAGATATCAGCTGATGTAAGAAGGGCTATATAAATTTTAAAAAATGACATTTGATTTGATTTAAAACGTTAAATCAAAGGAAATGCTCAAGCCTGGTCCTAGACCTGTTTGTGCTATAGCCTACTACATTGTCATTGTCAAGCCAAATGTAATCGGCATGACAATTCCAAAAGTAGTTGACAAGAGAGCAAGAAACAGACTGCCACCTAGGCTAGGAATTTGCATCATACAGTATTTGGTATTTTATTAGGATCCCCATTAGCTGTTGTAAAAGCAGCAGTTACTCTTCCTGGGGTCCACACAAAACAGGAAACATGACATAATACAGCACATAAATAGGCAAGAACAGCTCAAGGACAGAACTACATTTTAAAAAAGCACACGTAGCCTATATATCAATACCAATACATACACACAAACTATCTAGGTCAAATAGGGGAGAGGCGTTATGCTGTGAGGTGTTGCTTTGTCTGTTTTTTTAAACCAGTTTTGCTGTTCATTTGAGCAATAAGAGATGGAAGAGAGTTTCATACAATAATGGCTCTATACAATACTGTACGCTTTCTTGAATTTGTTCTGGATTTGGGGACTGTGAAAAGACCCCTGGTGGCATGTCTGGTGGGGTAAGTGTGTGTGTCAGAGCTGTGTGTAAGTTGACTATGCAAACAATTTTGGATTTTCAACACAATAATGTTTCTTATAAAATGAAGAGTGATGCAGTTAATCTCTCCTCAACTCTTAGCCAAGAGAGACTGGCATGCATAGTATTTATATCAGCCCTCTGATTACAATGAAGAGCGAGACGTGCCGCTCTGTTCTGGGCCAGCTGCAGCTTAACTAGGTATTTTCTTGCAGCACTCGACCACACGACTGGACAATAATCAAGATAAGACAAAACTAGAGCCTGCGGGACTTGCTTTTTGGAATGTGGTGTCAAAAAAGCAGAGCATCTCTTTATTACAGACAGACCTCTCCCCATCTTTACAAACATTGACTCTAAATGTTTTGACCATGACAGTTTAAAATCTAAGGTAACACCAAATAATTTAGTCTCCTCAACTTGTTCAACAGCCACACCATTCATTACCAGATTCAGCTGAAGTCTATAAGAGAATGATTTGTACCAAATACAATGCTCTTAGTTTTAGGGATGTTCAGGATCAGTTTATTACCGGCCACCCATTCCAAAGCAGACTGCAACTCTTTGTTAAGTGTTTCAGTGACTTCATTAGCTGTGGTTGCTGATGCGTATATGGTTGAATCATCAGCATACATGCTATGTTTAATGCCAGTGGCAGGTCATTGGTAAAAATGAAAAAGACTAGAGGGTCTAGAGAGCTGCCCTGCGGTACACCACACCTTTCATTTGACATTTGACATTGGAGATGCTTCCATTAAAAAAATTACTTGAGTTCTGTTAGACAAATAGCTCTGAATCCACGATATGGCAGAAGTTGAAAAGCCATAACACATACGTTTTTTCAACAACAGGTTATGGTCAATAATATCAAAGGGTGCACTGAAGTCTAACAGTACAGCTCCCACATTCATCTTATTATCAATTTCTTTCAACCAATCATTGACATTTTTTTTTAAACATTTTTAGTCATTTAGCAGACGCTCTTATCCAGAGCGACTTACAGTAGTGAATGCATACATTTCATTTCATGCATTTTTTAAATGTATTTTTGATTTTTTTGTACTGGCCCCCCGTGGGAATCGAACCCACAACCCTGGCGTTGCACACACCATGCTGGCGTTGCAAACACCATGCTCTACCAACTGAGTCATCAGTCATTTATGTCAGTGCAGTACATGTTGAGTGCCCTTCTCTATGAGCATGCTGAAAGTCTGTTCTTAATTTGTTTACAGAGAAGTAGCATTGTATTTGGTAAAACACAATCATTTCCAACAGTTTGCTAACAGCTGGCAGCAAGCTGATAGGTCTGCTGTTAGAACCAGTATAGGCTGCTTTACCACTCTTGGGTAGCGGACTTACTTTGGCTTCCCTCCAGACCTGAGGACAAAGACTTTCCTCTAGGATTAAAGATATGACAAATAGGAGTGGCCATAGAGCCAGTTAGCGTTCCATCTAAGTTGCCAGGTTTGTCATTATTGATTGATAACAAAAATAAATCCACCTCTCCCACACTAACTTCACACAATTCAAACGTGCACTGCTTTTCTTTCATTATTTGTTTTTTTATGCATGAATACGATGACTCACTGCTCGTTGTTGGCATTTCCTGCCTAAGTTTGCCCACTTTGCTAATGAAGTAATCTTTCAAATAATTGGCAAATTCAAATGGTTTGTGATGAATAAGCCATCTGATTCGATGAAAGATGTTGAATTTGTCTTTCGGCCCATAGTTTCATTTAAAGTACTCCAAAGTTTTTTCCATCATTCTTTATATCGTTGATATTGGCTTCATAATACCGTTCATTCTTCTTTTTGATGAGTTTAGTCACATAATTTCTAAATTTGCATTGTCAGCCAACTCCTTTTGTCCCATCTCTTTCAATGATACAGTTTTTAAATTCCTCATCGATCCATGAAGCCTTAACAGTTGCATGTTTATCAATAATTGGAAGAAGCTATTTCATAAATTCATCAAGTGCAGCGTCTGGATGCTCCTCATTAATCACATCAGACCAAGAAATATTTTTAACATCATTCACATAAGAGTCACATCAATATCTTTTGAATGATCTCTTATACACTATTTTAGGCCCAGCTGTTGGATCTTTGGCTTTCCTGGATATAGCCACTATATTGTGATCACTGCATCCAATGGGTACCGATACAGCTTTAGAACAAAGTTCTACAGTATTAGTAAAAATGTGATCAATACATGTGGATGATCTTGTTCCTGTAGTGTTTGTAAACAACCTGGTAGGTTGATTAATAACCTGAACCAGATTACAGGCACTGGTTACAGTGAGAAGCTTCCTTTTGAGAGGACAGCTTGATGAAAACCGGTCAATAATCAGGTCCCCAAGAAAGTAGACCTCTCTGTTTTCAACACATACACTATCAAGCATTTCACAAATATTATTTAGATACTGACTGTTAGCACTTGGTGGCCTATAGAAACACCCCAAAAGAAAAGGCTTTAGATGTGCCAAGTGAAACTGCTACCACGACACTTCAATAACACTTGACATAAGATTTTCTCTAAGCATTACAGGGATATGGCTCTGAATATATACAGCAACACCTCCCCCATAAGCATTTCTGTCTCTTCTATAGATGTTATGTCCTTGTATTGCTACTGCTGTATCATCAAATTAATTATCTAAGTGAGTCTCAGAAATTGCTAATTTTCTGATATCAGCAGGTTATTGATTTTATTAATCTTCTTTCTAAGACTACATATTAATATGGGCTATTTTCAACCCTTTCCTGGGTAGCTTATCAGAGATAGACATAGTATGGAAAAGAGCAAACAAAGCAAGAGAAAAAAATATATACATTCAGCAGTCCATTAATCAATTGGTGTGTGTGTGTGTGTGTGTGTGTGTGTGTGTGTGTGTGTGTGTGTGTGTGTGTGTGTGTGTGTGTGTGTGTGTGTGTGTGTGTGTGTGTGTGTGTGTGTGTGTGTGTGTGTGTGTGCGCTGCGGGGTTGAAGCTATGAACCCATAGGCTTGGCTCTCTTATCCCTTCCAGGCTTCTTGGAGGGAGGGTGGACAATGAGCCTGTCATAGCAGATATAAGCAATGTCCCCACGCGCTCTGGCAGCTTTCATGGCTGGGATCATTTATTTCTTCTTCTGGCGCACAGCTTCAGGATAGTCCTTGATGAGGAAGATATACGTTCCTCTATCGGCCTGGGCCTGTCACCTAAATGTTCTGGTGGTCCATCATCAATTTCTCAGAGATCATTTCCCTCACTTTATCCTCAGATTCCGTCCAGGTCTCATGTGGAGATTCTGCATTTCTGTCCACAACCATGTTGTCCCTTGAGATGATTTATCCGTCATTGTTATCATAGATTCACACACAGAACTGATCCAAGGATCTCTCAAGGACTTACAGATTGCTGACATCTTGCCGTTCTCCTGTTTCACCTCATCAAGCTGACCCTGGGAGAACTGCCAACTGTTCTTAAGGTCCTGGATCTCTCTGGTCAGGCCGTCCATTCTTTTATTAGTTGAATCGATCAGTATTTGGACAAAACACTTGAAGCTATTTTCTGTTGTTGTAATAACTGCTTGTAGAACTCTTTTTGTTCATTTAAAAGATCCTTCACCTGTGATAGAGAGACACCACTGTCCTCAACGGTACTGCCGCCGGCTTTGGTCTTGGTAGCTAGCAATATAGGTTACACTGTTACTCTTCACAGTTCCAGACAGGGCAGGTCACAGGTAAGATTGAACACAACAAACAGCAAGGATCTAGACAGCCACAAACCCGGGACAATCCGCGGTCCCAGCCACAATGGCTAATCGCATCGCGGGCTGCGTTCAAGCCCTCATGAAACCCCGCTAGCTTGATAGCCTAGATGCTAGCTGCCTATCTGCTATGCCAAATAGCTCCTCAGACCCGGCCTTGGTCGGCAGGATCACTGGACAGAGAGTAGCAGTCCCAGCAACTGATGTGAAATGCGTCGCTGGATCCAAACTAAAAAGTTAGCTAGCTACTAAGAAACTTTCCAATACACTTTCAAAACAACAAACTTTTCAAAACAACAAACCGAGCTCTCCCTCGTTCCACGTTCAATAGGAAGTGAATTGAGTTGAGAATATTCAAGTGACTAAACAAATAACTATTGAATAACTTCCACTGCAAACACACAATCATGGATTTGCATACCAATATTATATTTAAATTGTAGTCAGAGACTATAAGTGTGTCCTTATCTAGGGTGCTGAGATCTACAGCATGAGTAGGGGCAGGGTTCAGAGGTAAAAAAAAACACTAAGCTCTAGACAGATTGTATCCACTGGAGGATGTTGACATTGAAAGAGATAACTTAGCCATACCCAGTCTTTGATTGAGGTCAGAGTCTCCCCTGTGGGAAACTCCCTGGTCTGCAAGCCCTAGAGATATCCTCTGAGATTGACCTCTGCTTGTCCGCCTGGTTGACCCCAGAGGAGAGTCCCCTGACTGCCCATCTAAAAGTGTGTGTGTGTGTGTGTGTGTGTGTGTGTGGAGGGGGACAGGTGATAGTGTGTGTGTGTGTGTGTGTGTGTGTGTGTGTGTGGTGTGTGTGTGTGTTCAGCCCGTTCAAAGTTACACACTCCGGGTTCCAAAAGGGTTCTTTGGCTGTCCCCATAGAATACATTTTTTTGGTTCCAGGTAAAACTATTTTTGGTAGTACCCTACATGGTTCCATGTAGAACCCTCTGTGGAAAAGGTTCTACATGGAACCCAAAAGGGTCCTCCCTGGAATCAAAGGGGTTGTATAATGGGAGTACATGTGGGAGGGAACAACAGCATTCCAGGCCACACATTCCTCTGTCTGGAACACTGAAATTCCAGGCCAATCTGCCTAGCCATCTTTCCTTCTTATGCTGGCGATCCTACTCTTTCTCCCTCCCGCTGGCTAACAGGAACGATTTGGACACTGAACTACCGGTATAAACCAAATAGCCCCAGAACATACTCCCCACATCGGGAACATCCAGTTTCCATTTCTGCCTGCCTGCCTGCCTGCCTGCCTGCCTGCCTGCCTGCCTGCCTGCCTGCCTGCCTGCCTGCCTTCTCTTCTCTTCCCTCTTCTCCATCTATCATGTCTTCTCTATCCAGATAGTGGGGCAGACTGTAATGTATTTACTGGAGTGTGTATGCAACCTGGACTCTAATTAGTATGATATGTTACGTTTGATATGGTATGCATTAATTTGGTATGGTATGCATTAAATGGATGTCCATCATCCATTTTGTATGATATGTTATGAATTTCAATTCGTATGATATGTTACAAATGTGACCTGATTCAGGAAACGAGGAGTATGTCGCAAGTCACGACTTCACAGGAGAGCCGTTTGAACATATATTTTTTTTAATCAAAATGCGTTTTTGTCCAGAAATGCCTTCTCGCATATGTGAACTTTCATGTGCCTTAATAACTTGTATGCCATCTGTAAATACAAATACAATTGTTAAATTACAAGCCTTGCTGGTTAAGCCACGGAAAAAAAATCAGCAACCTTCCCTAGCCATGATTGGCTGATGAGTGGGCTGGACATGCCAAGAGAGGAGTTTGGATTTGTCTGCCATATAGAAGGCTTCTGTCTATTTGAGCTGGTCAGTCTGTGTTGGTAATCCTGTCGAACGCGGCTTTTAAAAAAATATATTGTGTAGCGGAGCTGCATAGCTAAGTGTTGCTCTCCACTCTCTGGAGGATCAAGTTTTGAAATCAGTGGAATAAGAGTATGATAGCTAAAGAGATGGAGAAAAACACCTGTCTCCGGATTACATGTTCAAACTAAGGGAAACTCTGGCATGGCATCCATGACAGGGAGACGCGTCCGTCACGCATGATGATGTATACAGGTAAGATAGTCTAGCGTTATCTAGCTACATTTTCAGATATTACACGTTTCTAATTTTGAAAGAAAGTGGTTTCATTTCAAGTTAAGCGTAGTGTTAGCTAGCTAGCTAACGTTAGCTGGCATGCTCCCTAGCTGACGTTATTATTGGTATCCTACAGCTGTTTGCTTCGCTAGTTAGAGCCTAATGTTAGCTAGCTAAATTGAACCCGGATGGTTGAACCTTCATGCAGGGTAGTAACGAGATGATTTGGCACTATGTTCATTGTTGTTTAATTAGCTAACGTTAGCTGGCTGTCTTGTTAGCTAATGTTACGTGACGTGTGTGATCTTATAGGTTGTTTACCTAGGTAGGTTCATTATTTACCTAGCTAGCTACATGTCTTACGCTAAAGTGTACATCACATGTTGAATATGGCCTGTGTCAGTAAACGTCTACAAAGAAGTGTAATGAAATTGATGCCAGCAGAGCTAGTTAGGCTGTTTTCATGTTATCCATAAGTAAACAAAGCTTAAGATGGTGTGAACGATGCTGAATCGGTGGGGACAAAGGAGAGCACTTCACTAGATCCTAAATGCTAGGATCCTAAACCTGGCACCGGAGAGGATGGCTGCCGTTTCATGGGCTCTTAACCAACTGTGCTATTTTATTTGTTTTTTTTGTGCATTTTTTGTAACTTATTTTGTACATACTATTGCTGCTACCATCTCTTATGACCGAAAAGAGCTTCTGGAAATCAGAACAGCAATTACTCACCTTGAACTGGACGAAGAATTTCTCTTTAATGAGTCGGGCGAGAGGGATTTACTCCAGACAACCGAACAGGCCATCATCCCCATCATTCGCAGGAGATGGAAAGGATATAGCGGAAAGAGATCGGGTTGATTTGTGAGGATCCGGCAAGAGTGGCTAATCTGCCCTGACTGGCCAATGTACAATCGCTGTATAATAAATTGGATGAGCTAAAAGCACGTATATCCTACCAACGGTACATTAACAACTGTAATATCCTATGTTTCACCAAGTTGTAGTTGAACAACGACATGAATAACATACAGCTGGCATGTTACACACTGCATCGGCAGGATAGAAGAGCAGCCTCTGGTAAGTCAAGAGGTGGCGGTCTATGTATATTTATAAACAAGAGCTGGTGTACGATATCTACGGAAGTCTTGAGGTTTTGCTCGCCTGAAGTAGAGTATCTCATGATAAGCTGTAGACCACACTATCTACCTAGAGAGTTTCAATCTGTATTTTTTGTATCTGTCTACATATCACTACAGACCGATGCTAGCACTAAGACTGCAATAAATTAGATGTATAAGGCCATAAGCAAACAGGAAAACGCTCCTCCAGAGGCGGCACTCCTAGTGTCCAGGGACTTTAATGCAGGGAAACTTAAATCCGTTTTTACCTCATTTCTATCAGCATGTTAAATGTGCAACCAGAGGGAAAAAAACTCTAGACCACCTTTACTCCACACACAGAGACGAGTACAAAGTTCTCCCTCACACTCCATTTGGAAAATCTGACCATAATTATATCATCCTGATTCTTGCTTTCAAGCTAAAATGAAAGCAGGAAGCACCAGTGACTCGGTCAATGAAAAAGTGGTCAGATGAAGCAGATTCTAAGCTACATGACTGTTTTGCTATCACAGACTGGAAATATGTTCCGGGATTCTTCCGATGGCATTGAGGAGTACACCACATCAGTCACTGGCTTCATCAATAACTGCATTGATGACGTAGTCCCCACAGTGACTGTACGTACATACCCCAACCAGAAGCCATGGATTACAGGCAACATCCGCACTGAGTTAAAGGGTAGAGCTGCCGCTTTCAAGGAGCGGGACTCTAACCCGGATGCTTCTAAGAAATCCAACTATGCCCTCCAACGAACCATCAAACAGGCAAAGCGTCAATGCAGGACCAAGATCGAATCATACTACAACGGCTCCAACGCTCGTCGGATGTGGCAGGGCTTGCAAACCATTACAGACTACACAGGGAAGCACAGCCGAGAGCTGCCCAGTGACCAGAGCCTACCAGACGTGTACTGCGAGCATGCGCTGACACACTGAGAAGTGTCTTCACTAACATTTTCAACCTCTCCCTGTCCGAGTCTGTAATACCAACATGTTTCAAGCAGACCACCATAGTCCCTGTGCCCAAGAACACTAAGATAACCTGCCTAAATGACTACCGACCCGTAGCACTCACGTCTGTAGCCATGAAGTGCTTTGAAAGGCTGGTCATGGCTCACATCAACACCATTATCCCAGAAACCCAAGACCCACTCCAATTTGCATACCGCCCCACCAGATCCACAGATGATGCAATCTCTATTGCACTCCACATTGTCCTTTCACACCTGGGCAAAAGTAAGATCTACGTGAGAATACTATTCATTGACTACAGCTCAGCGTTCAACACCATAGTGCCCTCAAAGCTCATCACTAAGCTAAGGACCCTGGAACTCAACACCTCCCTCTGCAACTGGATCCTGGACTTTGACAGGCCGCACCCAGGTGGTAAGGGTAGGTAACAACACATCCTTAACCTCAGGGGTGCGTGCTCAGTCCCCCACCCGTACTCCCTGTTCACTCATGACTGCATGGCCAGCCACGACTCCAACACCATTAAGTTTGCCGATGACACAACAGTGGTAGTCCTGATCACCAACAACGACGAGACAGCCTATAGGGAGGAGGTCAGAGACCTGGTCGGGTGGTGCCAGGACAACAACCTCTCCCTCAAAGTGATCAAGACTAAGGAGATGATTGAGTACTACAGGAAAAGCAGGACTGAGCACGCCCCCATTCTCACCAACAAACTAACATGGTCCAAGCACACCAAGACACTTGTGAAGAGGGCACGACAAAACCTATTCCCCCTCAGGAGACTGAAAAGATTTGGCGTGGGTCCTCAGATCCTCAAATGGTTCTACAGCCGCACCATCGAGAACATCCTGACTGGTTGCATCAATGCCTGGTATGGCAACTGCTCGGCCTCTGACCGCAAGGCAATACAGAGGGTAGTGGGTATGGCCCAGTACATCACTGGGGCCAAGCTTCCTGCCATCCAGGACCTCTATACCAGGCGGTGTTAGAGGAAGGCCCTAAAAATTGTCAACGACTCCAGCAAACCCTAGTCATAGACTGTTCTCTTTGTTACCGCATGGCAAGCGGTACCAGAGCGCCAATTCTAGGTCCAAGAGGCTTCTAAACAGCTTCCACCCCCAAGTCATTAGATATCTTTCCATTAGACATCTATCAAATGTCTACCTAGACTACTTGCATTGCCCCCCCCCTTTACACTTCTCCTACTCCCTTTTATTATCTATGCATAAGTCACTTTAATAACTCTACCCACATGTATATATTACCTCAATTACCTCGACTAACCTGTGCCCTCGCACATTGACTCTGTACCGGGTAGTCAATGTTTCTTAAAACAGCATTGTTGGTTAAGGGCTTGTAAGTAAGCATTCCACTATAAGGTCTACACCTGTTATAATCGGTGCATGTGACAAATACAACTTGATTTGATTTGATTTACATACCAAAACATTCAAAGGACATTTTCTCAAAAGTTTATCAAGGGTTAAAGTTAAGGCTGGAATGAGGTTTGCGTTGGAATTTAGGTTAAAGGGTTAAGATTAGGGTTAGTGTAGGGGTTAAGTAACATGCTAAGTATGTCCAAAGTAGCTCAAAAGTAGTAAGTAGCTGCAAAGATGCTAATTAGCTAAAAACTAAAGTTGTGTATGATGAGATTCGAACACGCAACCTTTGGGTTGCTAGACATTCACGTTTTACACCCTCCTTTTGTTTTTTACCTTTTAGTAACCTTCTGTCTTATGCATCTATTTCAAATGTAACATATCATCCTAATTTAATTGTCCCGGATTTTAGTTTACTAGTCTATGAGACCAGCCTGAAAGCCTTCACTCTTATAAAAATAGTTGGAACCTAAAAGGGTTCTTCGGCTGACACCATAGGAGTACCCTTTGAAGAACCCTTCTTGGTTCTAGGTAGAACACTTTAGGTTCCAGGTAGAACCCCTTTGGGTTCCATGTCGGACCCTTTCCACAAAGGGTCCTACATGGAACCCAAAAGGGGTTTTACCTGGAACTCTGAAGTGGCTGAACACATACACGCACACACACGCACACACGCACACACACACACACACACACACACACACACACACACACACACACACACACACACACACACACACTCTCTGAGGTGGGCAGTCAGTGGTCTCTCCCACGGGGTTAAACAGGCGGACAAGCAGGGGTCAATCTCAGCGGTTATCTCTATACAGACCAGGGAGTATCCTACAGGAGAGACTCTGAACTCTGGAGGGATGGCTGAGGTATCTCTTTCAATGTCAACCTCCTCCTGTGGATACATTCTGTCTAAAGAGCTTAATGCTTTTGAACCCTGCCTCTGCTCATAGATCTTGGTACCCTAGATAAGGGCACACCTGTAGCATATGTTTTGGGGAGGTTATTACAAGTCTCCTACTACAATGTAAATGTAAAATGTAATGTTGAGTGGTTTTGGTGTCAAAATCAATGATTGTGTGTTTGCGGTGGAAAGTTATTCAATCAAGCTGTTGTTATTTGTTTAGTCTGATGTATACTCCGTACGGAAAAAAATTCGCAAAATTTTGTCATAATGATAAACAAAGTGCTTTTAACATAGCATTTTCAACTTCAAATGTGATGTACATGGCTACATTTTTTGTTTATTTTTACAGAAATTATTATTCAATGTGTCCTCACCTGGGATTTGAACTCATAACCTCTTGGTTCATGGCATTCTGATCTTTCAGCTATCAAATCAAACTATATTTGTCACATGCGCCGAATACAACAGGTATTCAACAAAAACCTTACCGTGAAATGCTTACTTACAAGCCCTTCACTAACAATGCAGTTCAAGAAAGAGTTAAGAAAATATTTACCAAATAAAGTCAAAAATAGTTAAAAAGTAACACAATAAAATAACAATAATGATGCTATATTCAGGGGTATCGGTACCGAGTCAATGTGCGAGGGTACAGGTTAGTCGAGGTAATTTGTACATTTAGGTACAGTAGGGGTGAAGTGACTAAACATTGATAATAAACACTACGCCTGTGTTAAAACCTCTTAAATGTAACCGAAACTGGAATCTTGTCACGCCCTGACCTTAGAGAGTCTGTTTTATTCCTCAGCGACGGTCGGCGGTCCGGAGCCCGCAGCGACGGTCCCCAGCCCTGAGCCCGCAGCGACGGTCCCCGGTCCGGAGCCCGCAGCGACGGTCCCCGGTCCGGAGCCCGCAGCGACGGTCCCCGGCACGGAGCCCGCAGCGACGGTCCCCGGCCCGGAGCCCGCAGCGACGGTCGGTGGTTTGGTTCCTCCGGCGACGATCGGTGGTTCGGTTCCTCCGGCAGTGATCTACGGTCCGGAGTACGCGATGACGATCTACGGTCCGGAGTCCGCGATGACGATCTACGGTCCGGAGTCCCCGGCGACGATCCCCGCACCAGAGGTGGGGGGAGCCTCAAGCGGAGTGGGGTCTGCGTCCCGCACCGGAGCCTCCACCGAGATGATATGCCCACCCGTACCCTCCCCTATAGGTTCAGGTTTGCGGCCGGAGTCCGCACCTTTGGGGGGGGGGGGGGGGGGGGGGGGTACTGTCACGCCCTGACCTTAGAGAGTCTGTTTTATTCTCTATTTGGTTAGGTCAGGGTGTGACTTGGGTGGGCAAATCTATGTTTATGTTTCTTTGTTGGCCTAGTATGGTTCCCAGTCAGAGGCAGCTGTTTATCGTCGTCTCTGATTGGGGATCATACTTAGGCAGCCCTTTTTCCCACCTGAGATTGTGGGATCTTGTTTTTGCATTGTGCTGTCTAGCCCTGCAGAACGTTACGTTCGGTTTTGCATTTTTCTTGTTTTGTTGGTGTTCATTATTAAAGGAAATGACGTACGCCTACCACGCTGCACCTTGGTCTCCTCATTCAAACGACGAACGTAACAAATCTACATAATCCACAAAAGTAAATTATTTATCATGAGAGGGCCATAAACAATAACTAGCAAAGCTACATACTCCAAGAAAGGTTAAAATCTCACCTTTCTGGTATAAATAGTTATACATTGCTGAGGTAGAGTCACTTGAGGACACAACCACAAGTACACAGTACAAATATGATAAATGACATAGTTCCTATTCAACAAATCTTGAAATTACATATTTTTTCTAAATATGGTATAATCAATTTATAAAAATGACGAACTATAAGCTTTCACCTTCCTTGTAACTGTAAAATACATATTTGTATAATAATATGCACCACCAACATTAGATAACTATTCAGAAAACACTCAAATTGCATATTTTCTAAAGGCCTCTCTTGATCAAAACATCTGCCCCCATTGCTGTGAACATCTCACAGAGCTCTAGCTTGACTTCCTGAACTCGTTAGGAACTCGCTTTTCTTATCATATTGGTCTTGTCCGTCTATGACAAACAGTAGGTAGTTTCTGTTTAAAATCTATTCATTATTTTAGATAACTGGCTATAAATCGAACTGTGAATGTGCTACAATCTCTCATTCTCCGTTATGATGTAAGGATTCCAGGCATATGCGTTGTTAGTGGCTGTGATGTAGGGTTTAGCCAGGAATTAATAAACAGTCAGAAGAGCGAATTAAATGGTAGGAGGGACCTCCCAGTTTCAATTGTTGTCAGATTTCACAGTTTGCTTCACACATGCAGAAGAGGCATACTCCTGTGGTCATGAGAATCAGGGTTACCGCTCAATGCAAGCCATTTCGATCTATGTGTCCTATAATGACACAAGGCGAGACCCAGATGCAGACAAAGGAGGCAGATGGTTTGAGTCTCTGATATTTATTGAACAATGGGGGGCACGCAAAAGGCAGGTCGAGGACAGGCAAGAGTTCATATCCAGGTCAGAATCCAAACAGTACAGGGCGGCAGGCAGGCTCAAGGTCAGGGGCAGGCAGAATGGTCAGGCAGGTGGGTTCAGTGTCAGGGCAGGCAAAAGGTCAGAACCAGGAGGACTAGAAAAGAGAGACTAGCAAAAACAATCGCTTGGAAAACGCTGGTTGACTTGGCAAGACAAGACGAACTGGCAACAGACAAACAGAGAACACAGGTATAAATACACTGAGGGTAATAGGGAATATGGGTGACACTCGGATGGTAGTGGAGACAATCACAAGGACAGGTAAAACAGATCAGGGTGTAACAGTGTCCACATATCGTTATAAGCGAAAAGGACGGTCGGAACCGATACCAGAGCCACACAGGTCCCAAAAACAGGGATCTTTACATCTAAGATTTAATATCTGATTTCACCTGCATTCCTACACTTTCGACTTCCAAGTGAATCTCTTAAATCCGGAGACGTCCTCCTCGGGGTTTTAAAGTAAAAAATAAAATATTCATAATAGTGATTCAGGAGTAACATTGAAACAGAATAATATGCACCACAAACATTATATGACTATTCAGAAAACACTCAAATTGCTGAAATAAGTCAATTAAATCAATAATGAGAGAATAGTCAGATTAATTGTTAACTAAAATAGCACTGCAGATGCCACACTTTTGCTCAGTACAGAGATGTATTATAGATAATGAATGTGTATTGAAATGTTACAGACTTTGCGGTGCAGCAGAAAGATCAATGGCACCTCAAATCCAGAGGTTGTGAGTTCAAATCACAGGTGGGGTCATAATTCAGGTGAACAGCATACTACTAACTTTAAAACCACCATTACTTTACTTATAATGGTTTGAGACTGTCTGGGACCATCACGATATCCTGACGACTTGTAAAACAAATGTTTTGGGAAACTCTTACTAACGTGATGTGTTCCAAAACCACGTTTTCACATGTGATGTGTTCCACATGTTTTCATGTGGTTTTTCCATAAGCTAGATGCCAACAGCCAAAAATGTTTTTAAAGAGTTGGTGAACACCACTCTTCCAATGAGCCACACCTGCAATATTCTGATAGACTGCCACTTCTAACATTATGCTGTCAATTAGCAAGTAATGTTGCATGTTGTCATCAGAAGAAGAAGAGTCAGGGAATGCTATTGCTAGTGGCAGAAAGTTGCCTGTAGGTTACTGGAAAAGTATTGTGAATTTTACAATAATTTACTGACAAATGGTTTCAATTTAAGAAATGACAAATTCACAGCAACAAATTGCCATTAAATGACTGGAAAATGCACAATAACCTCTTCACAGTGCAGTTCATTAGCTACACATGCGCTTACACCGTTTGCAGAACTGTCAATGTCAAAGGAGGTGATCAACTTGCATTGGCATAAACAAACACTTAAACGACTATAACACTTCCACTGACGGTTGGTACAATTACACATATACCCCCAAATATGCTAATGAGCCCCATAATACTGTACCCTAACTATACCCTTCTTTTTTAAGAGGTTGCAACTTCAAATACAAAAATCATTCATGTATTCTCTGTCAGGGGTTGTCAACCTTTTCTTGCCCAGGGTCCCCCTCCTAGGGGATTAGTTTGTTTCTCATCTGTTCCTGAATTTCTTTGGATCGCGGCATGATGTCTTGCTTTTTGAGATCTTTTGGTCTACTTCACTTTGTCAGACAGGTTCTATTTAAGTGATTTCTTAATTCAACAGGTCTGGCAGTAATCAGGCCTGGGTGTGGCTAGTGAAATTGAACTCAGCTTTCCAACAAATGTGATTAACCACAGTAAATTCATGATTTAACAAGGGGGGGCAATTACTTTGTCACATAGAGCGATGAAGGTTCGGATAGCTTTATTCCCTTAATAAATAAAATGATCACTTAAAAACTGCATTTTGTGTTTACTTGGGTTATCTTTGTGCAATATTAACATTTGTTTGTTGATCTGAAACATTTAAGTGTGACAAATGTGCAAAAAAATAAGAAATTAGGAAGGGGGCAAATACTTTTTCACAGCACTGTATGTGATCAATGTGTCCGAAGCTTTGTTTCCTAGAACAACCACCTGATCGGTTTGATATTATATATAAACTGACGGATTTTGATGGGGATTTTTTATTATGTTACTTACAGTAGATTCATGTCAATCAACTCTAGGGGGTTAATAGCCTTTTGAAATGTTGGACGTCAATTGTTAGTGACAGAATCGCACATTGCTTCCCAAGCAAAGTCCATGTTTTGTCTCCTTGGCTATCGAAGATTGTAGCGCAGGCTTTGAATGTCATAGAGAGAAACCAAATCTTTCTCATATACATGGGAGTCACGTCTTTCCCCAGTATTTACAGCTTGTTTCTAGCAAAAAAAACATTGCAAATTAAAGTGTCGTTATAGATTGTGTATGTAATCAGGTCCATCATTTTTAGTTCAAAATCTTAAGCTAACAAGGGGTAAGTCTATGCTTTTAGCATAAAAAAAGCCACAATACCATAACATACCCCCTCAATTAGAGCCCTGGTTTTTATCTTAAACACCAAGCCCTTCACTGACACTGAGATATTTAAGAAGTGCATGGTGACTGAAGGAATTGGCTGACAAAATCTATAAATATTAGACTATAATTTTGTCTGTCAAACATGTAGGACTACTTCTTTTTTCTTATATACTAAGAAATAGGCTCAAACACAAAGTCCTCTTGTTGTAAGTAGCCTAAACTCAAATAAAAATGAAGACTGTTTAAAGAATTAGGCCTTCTCGAATTAGCCTACTTTCAGCACCCATGCTCTGTCCATCTCCGCAGCTGCCGCTTCATAGTAATGTAAGTTATGTAAATTACTTGAATATGGCTTATTTTGAGGTCAATAACACTGATAAATAGCTTCATTAATGGCAACGAAGCCTATTGTTTTTTATTAAAATAATTTACAACAGTAGCAAGTTTACCTCCGGTCATCCTTCTCATCTTCGCACTCTCCCTCTCAAACTGAACAGGACATCAGTAGGCTTAGTCGCGCGCACAGATATCATTTTTTACATTTTTTTTAAACTTGGAAGAAGCCTTTGACTCGCCTCCTGAAGTGCCACCATACACAGCACAGTCATTGGTTAGGTAGCCCAAAATGGTTTGCATCAGCAAGAGCAGGGCAGGTCAGAGCTCATCATGATTGGGATAGCCTATCCATATGCAGGGTGTAATGCTGTGTAGCCTAGTTTAATATACACCATCCAAGCAGCACAGAAACTCGGGAAGGAAGTACATTTTCTTAGAAATACAACTTTGCCATGCGCTTCTCCGAGCATGATCTTCATATAGCCTTGGTCTATAGCCTATAGTATAGGATATGGATCATTTGACTGAGACCACACTAGGCACACTTGATATTGCTCGCCCAGCAGAGAATCAGGGATGAGGCACAGCATCGGGCACGAATCTAATTATAATAAGCAACTTATTCTCAAACACTGAGCAATATGAAATTTTATCGATTACACATTACATGACCCTCCCCTGGTTAAAATAAAAAAAATACTAAACCCTCCCCCTGACACTCCCCCATTTTCCTTCGGGTAACAATTATGTACATTTTGACTGCTCCCTTACTAACACAGAAAGTGGTTGTTAAAAATGCTGTCATTGTCAGAACAATGGTAGAGTATGGTAGAGCAAGAATCTAGTGACACTCTAACTGACCGCTTATCTGGTGGAGGTGTGGATGATCGTCTTTCACAGGAGTCGATGCTAATACTAAACCAAAGTTATCTATTTTGGTAGACTTGGCTGGTAGACTTGGCTGCCTGGAAAGCTGTGCAGAGTAGATTTTGAAATTACTTCAATATTTTGAACATAATTATTCTGTCATCACAGGGTGATAGTGCAGAAACAGTTTTTTATCAGCAACCCACCTTGTATTCGGCTTACCATGGAGTGCCAAATGTTGTTCTTCCTCTCTGAGTCTTGGGGTCAGTCTGTGAGCCCATATCTTGCGTTGCCTTTGGTCTGGGTTCCCAATGACAACCCTTGTCTCTTGTAGTGGGCAGTGTGGGAGACTTCCCACACTGCCCACTGCATTACATTGATCATCAATACATTTGTATAATGTATTCATCACAGGCTAAATGCTCACTAACTAGGCCTAATATCTGGAAGATAGCCAACTCAACAACATTATATCCGTCAGTTTCCTTCCAACACTGTTTTCGCACCAACATTATATTTGTCGTTTCCCTCCAATTGTCTCCCTCCAGCGTCATAGCGTTGCCTGTTTCTCTCCAACATGTTTCCTTCCAAAACAGATCTAGGTGTAATCTATTTTGGCTAGCTATAATCTTACCCTTACCCATGATCTCTTACCTAATCAACCATTATAAACTATATTGTTAACGATTAGCTACATCATGCAGCATCCACCATACATATAGCTCAACATTATACACGATTTCCCACTTAATCCCCAAAAATACCATATATATCAATATCATCGTACAGCTAATGGCATTAGCTAGCCCTAGAGAAGATGCTTAATAATTGGATTTCGATTTGTTATGCACCAAAACAGATGCATACTAATCTGATTGTAAAATGTCTTCTCTTGAGTCAAATGTGTGTCTAACAGCTAGCTGGCTAGTTAAGTTAGCCAGCTATAATAGCTGCTAATGTTAGGTCAGGGAAAGCAAGGTTATGGAGGTTTATGTCGGCGCTAATGTTACCTCAACATTGACAAATAAATTAGCTAATGTTAGCTAGCTAGATAATCTCTACTATTCTATGTCAGCTAGTTACTTACCGGCACATGGTAATCCATGCTTGCTGCTGGCACTGTCAGTTGCAACTCAAGTGTTGAAACTGCATCGGGCTTCAGTAAAATAAACGTGGCATATCCCATTTCTTTGGGGATATGGTTCTCGAAGCACTCATCTGCAAAATGTGCTTTGCAAATGGCACTCTTTGTGGTTAACTTGGGTGCACCCTGAGCTTGGGAAACAAATGTTGTAATCCACTTCTCCCTTAAATCTTCCTTTTTGAGGGAGTTAAACAACTGCTGTAAATTGCTTTCACAGCCAAAGACATGGTAACGAGCCATTCTTGCTTACCGGTATCTAGTTAGCTATCTGACCTGTTGCTTGCTGAAACCGAAGATATAGCAGGGACTGACAGGTAATGTGCTGTACAGATTCAAATTAGGGCGGGGAATGAAGTACATACAAAGCATATCATTGGACATTAAATTAGTAGGTGAGCTGATGTCACCTCACCTGAAGCAAAGCAAAACCGAGTGATTCAGACTCAAGACGCGTGATTGGATTTTCAGATACTGCTCAACAGACAGAACAATAATGTAGCTTTTTCAGACTTTAGTGATAGTAATTACACCTGCCTTAGTTCAAATGTTAATTAAATTCAATATAAATGCAGTTTTCACTGCGCATTCCCTTTAAGGCAAAAATGAAAGGGTATAACACGAATGTCTAGCAACCCAAAGGCTGTGTGTTCAAATCTCATCAGGGACAACTTTAGGATTTTAACTAATTAGCAACTTTGTAACTACTTACTACTTTTTAGCTACCTTGCAACTACTTAGCATGTTAGATAACCCTTCCCCAACCCTAACCCTTTAACCTAACCTAACCTAACCTTAACTCTATCCTTAACCCTAACCATATACACTTGCCTAGCTAATGTTAGCCACCTAGCTAACGTAATACTAATGTGAGAGTCCCAGGTTTTTGTTTACTATGTTACATCTACCCCTGAGTTCAGGCTGAGGCTTTCAATTGCTCTGTGGCCCATTATGCTGTTGTTCAGCTAACCCTCATAGACAGACAACCACGAGCTGCTCATCTGATTCCATGACAGTTTGTGGTTCCTGGGCTCACCATTGTTAGTCTATTTTTATCTCTCCAATTAGACATCTGGAGCCTCTCAGAGCCCCATGGTGTGTGTTTGTTTGTGTGTCTGTGTGTGCGTATGCACGTGTGGACGTGCTGCTTATTTAGAGCAGAGACAGCAGTTTACTTTGGGGTCGAGAGGGGAAGAAGAAGAGGGAATTTTATGTGTGTTTGTGTGTGTGTGTATGTGTGTGTCTGACATTAAACTGCCTTTTTAGTGTCAGCAGTCTACAAGATGAGTCATGCTGGTCGGTGGCGTCGCCATAGAGAAGAGGGGATGAAAAAATGCATAAAAGAAGGGATGAAGTTAGAGGTCTACTGATTGTGCCCTGGCTTACCCTGCATTCTACCTCCCTATCTGTGTGTGTGTGTGTGTGTACGCCCACATGAAGAAAATGCTATAGCATGCTACGCTGACCTACAAAGGCAAAATTCAGAATTTGGTCAAAAATCTTTGATCTATTGCAATGGCCAGGAATATTATCTGATTAATGTGGTATTTGATTTCCTGACACAAGGACAAGCCAGTCAATCAGAATATATCATGGAGTGTCAGAATTTGCTGTCTGTCACGACAGAAAAAGACATTGAAGTCAGATTTTGCAGTAAAATAAAAATGTAGTTACGGCGTTTTGCCATTTTAGGACAGCATGGTTAAGTACTATAGTATTCAATGTAGTGTTTTTGCAGACTTTACTGTAGTATTCACTGTAGTATTTACTATAGTGTTGTGGACATGACCGTAGTATACTGTAGTATTTACAGTTTACTATAGTATAAATACTGTAGTAACAAAATCACTTTAGTATATACTATATACTATTACTGTAGTGTTTCTGTGGACTGTAGTATACTGTAGTATTTACTATAGTATTCAACATTATGCTACAAAATTCTATAGTAAGTACTACACATGATCGAGGTATACTACAGCGTGTAGTATAGTATTCTAAAGTATACTACAGTTTACTACAGAATTCTATAGTAAGTACTGTAGTATTCTAGAGTAAACGGTAGTATTTTTTCATGTGGGTGTGCGTGTGCCCGGTTTACAGTTTGACACCAACAACTATAACCATAAACACAATCATGTGACCTAAGTGCACGCATTTCATTTGACTGACTTATAACAGTGGCCATTAGGTCAATGTTGTGGGAGCCTTGTGTGTGTGTTTTGTGCCAGTGGAGCGGGCAGTGGTGAGTGCAGCTGCATGCCGTCTTGTCTTTTTCCTGGAACAAATGATGAGCTCACCCAGCGTTCATTCCATCATCTCGCAAGCTGCACTTTTGCAAACTTTGTGCCAGTCATCAGAGTTCAAGGAACTGCTGAATTGGTTCTTCTGTTAATAACCATTCATCTTAATTTAAAGCTCATGTTTGGATGGTGCCAGTTAAACTGTATTATATTTACTGAAGTGCAGAATTAATGTTTTGTTAGTGGCAGATTGGTAGAGGGAGTTTGGTTGGTAGCTTATCTACACTGAACAAAAATATAAACGCAACATACACCAATTTCAAAGATTTTATTGAGTTACAGTTCATATAAGGAAATCAATCAATTAATTAGGCCCTAATCTATAGATTTCAAATGACTGGGAATACAGATATGCATCTGTTGGTTACATATACCTTGAAAAAAAAGGTAGAGGCGTGGATCAGAAAACTACTCAGTGTCTGGTGTGACCAACCTTTGCCTCATGCACCACGACATCTCATTCACATAGAGTTGATTGATTGTGGCCTGTGAAATATTGTCCCGCTCCTCTTCAATGGCTGTGCGAAGTTGCTGGATATTGGTGTGAACTGGAACACGCTGTCATACATGTAGAACCAGAACATCCCAAACATGCTCAATGAGTGACATGTCTTGTGAGTATGCAGACCATGGAAGAACTGGTACATTTTCAGCTTCCAGGAATTGTGTAGAGATCTTTGCGACATGGGGCCGTGCATTATCATGTTGAAACATGAGGTGATGGCGGCGGATGAACGGCACACAACGCTGTACACGCTGTCTGCCATCGGACCGGTAAAGTTGAAACCAGGATTCATTCTTGAAGAGCACACTTCTCCAGCGTGCCAGTGGCCATCGAAGATGAGCATTTGCCCACTGAAGTCGGTTACGATGCTGAGCTTACCTGAGACGGTTTCAGACAGTTTGTGTAAAAACTCTTCAGGTGGCTGGTCTCAGACTATTCCGCAGGTGAAGAAGCCAGATGTGGAGGTCCTGGGCTGGCGTGGTTACATGTGGTCTGCGGTTGTGAGGCCGGTTGTTCATACTGTCAAATTCTCTGAAACGATGTTGGAGGTGGCTTATGGTAAACTAACATTCAATTCTCTGGCAAAGGCTCAGGTGGACATTCTTGTAATCAGCATGCCAATTGCACCCTCCCTCAAAACTTGTGTTGTGTGACAAAATTGCACATTTTACAGTGACCTTTTATTGCCCCCAGCACAAGGTGCACCTCTGTAATGACTATGCTGTTTAATCAGCTTCTTGATATGCCACACCTGCCAAGTAGATGGATTATCTTGGCAAAGGAGAAATGCTCACTTATAGGGATGTAACAAATTTGTGCACAAATTTGAGAGAAATAAGCTTTTTTTGTGAGTATGGAACATTTCTGGGATCTTTTATTTCAGTTCATGAAAGATGGGACCAACACTATACATGTTGTGTTTACATGGCTGCCAACGTTTGAAAAAAGCTTGGAGTTAGATTTGCTATTTGAATTTCATTTCCCACTGGCACAACCCCTAGACAGGGGACCAGGAAAATGTTACTATTTTAAAGATCATTTCCTGCAGTTCTATGTATTTTGACTTGGCGTAGGCCTATGACCAGGTTGAAATTCTATATTTTTTTAACCACAGGTCAGGTGTATTCAGGATGCTTTGAACATTAAATGAACACTCTAAATTCGACGAATTGTTACTTTCCGATTTTTGGGGGATGAAATTGAAAGAATGCTAATACTTTTTTAAACATATTTTTTTGGTGGTTTGACACTATTCAGACAGTAATGAAATGACATAGGGAGACAGGCAAATTCTAGAAACAGTGGGAAGGTTGGAAGCAGAGATCCCTGTTCTCAGGTAGAAAGTATTAGTAATAATAATAGTAATGGTTGATGGCAGTGGCAGTGGCAGTGAGTAACCAAATCATAGATTGCAGTCTAATGGCCAGAGACTGCTTTCAAGGTAAGGACAAAAACATTTTTATTTTGTAATTTAGGTGAACTATCTCTTTAAAATAGGCCTGGAAGAAAATCCTGCTTGCCTCCACGAGGGTTGGCCACCCCTGATCTAAGTTTCCCAAGTGTTGGGTGTTCTTGTTATAACAATAACCTCTCAAAACCACTCAACCCCTAAAATAAAATATGATGAATATCAATATTCAGGTGGTTTTGCCTACCAGTTGAGGATCCTTGCCATCATCTTACTCTACATAGACAAAATATTGTGAGTTGTGAGTCCCCTTACCATTTCTGCCTAGCATGGGCACAATACTAAAATGTCCAAAATTATATTTAATTCCTGGAGCATTTAATATCCAATGCTTATTTGTATGACTTATTCAAAACTGTGCATGAATGGCAGCAGTAAAGTATAGACTCATATAATTCATTTTCAAAGACAAGTAGTCATATCTTCCCATTCAAGTTGGGAAGAAGTGGAATAATAAAATAAATCTGGGTAATAACAGTAGTTTTCTTGCTGACAAGCACAGTAATTACCCTATATTTTAGCCTATTATGAATAACTGATCGGACTGAATAAAGTAAATAGATAAAGTAAATAAAATCTCCTGAAGACAAGATGACAAAATCTGTCTCTACACCCTAACCAAATTATTGTTCTATTCATTGTCCTCCCTGTAGAATCAAACATATACTTTTAGGTTTATAATCTCTTTGACAAAATTATTTTCATAGTAACAAATCAGGTCACCCTACCGAACTAAGACATATTGTAGGTCTGTCTGCCTTTTCGTTGTCACAGCCCAAATGCCGATCACCAAACGAGGTACGACTTCAGTACACTGAACAACTTCAGTACATGTTGTCATGAGCCTGCATTCTGAAATAATAGGGACAGTAGTAAGAGCAACCTAATTTGTTGACAACATTGTAGATCAAACAGCATCGCCATGCTGCACTTTTTACAGTTTTATAAACTCAGCAGAGAACATTCTATCTCTCCATTCAGCTCCACTCTAATCTTGAGGCATGCATCCAATCCCCTTGATCCCTTACATAACTAGACCAATCATATTTAAGTGATAATGCCTGAGAAGGCAGTGTTTGGAGAATATATTGTTAGGCCTGAAACAAAGTCGCGGTGGAGCTAGAATTGCTAACATGCAAGCTAATTTAGCTAATAGGTGTTAGCTAAGTTTGCTAATAGGTGTTAGCTAAGTTTGCTTAATATTGTTAGTTAAGTTTGCTAGTAGGTGTTAGCTAAGTGTGTTAATCTGTGTTAGCCAATAGGTGTTAGCCAAGTTTGCTAATTTGTGTTAGCTAAGTTTGTTAATAGGCGACAGCCAAGTTTGCTAATTGGTGTTAGCGAAGTTTACTAATAGGTGTTAGCTAAGTTTGCTATTTGGTGCTTGCCATTCAAAACTGTGCACTATACCTTAATGACTTTTTCCCCCATGGGTTTTTGCTACATTACCCATGCAGATGCAAGTATTATAGAACTATATTGATGGTTATTTATGTTATATTTGGATTTCAGAGCAGATGTCAAATATAGTCATTATTTGTACTTGCAGATTTTACTTGTAAATATGTATATGCATGTACAACAATGATGATACTGCTTTTGTTGTGTTATCTCCCAGAGCTAATGCCTAGGCTTTAACTCAGCTGGCTAATACAGTCAGGAGACCTCAGTTCAAAACCAGTTTATGACACATTTCCATGTCCTCCATCCTTCTCCCTCCTCTTCTTCCTTTCCTCTCCTCCATTATTACAAACTAAGACTGACACTGTCCAGAGAGGCAGCTCTGTTTTTCGTCTCTCACTGTTAATGGCTTCTGACACACCCCAGGATATTTAGGTTTGTTCCCTGTTTCCCACCCTGTCCTCTGCGCTAGGAACTGGCCACATTTACCCACACACGCCCTTAGGCTGTGTTCCAAATGACACCCTATTCCCTATATATAATGTGTATTCCCTATGGGCACTGGTCAAAAGTAGTGTACTATATAAGAAATAGGGAGCCATTGAGGCACACTCTTGGATTTCCTCCATCTCAACATCATTACACCCCCTGCGTCCACCTCTACCCGCCTGCATGCTCAAAAACACAATTTTATATTAAGTCAAATACAGAGGGTGCTGTGTTTGTATTTGCGCGCCGACTTGACAGACTCACTACTTTGACCTTTGAACTTGGCTTTCATTGGCCGGGGAGTGGGGAATCCACCGAGTTAGTGAGGTCAATGTGTAATAACAGGGACCATGAGGCCCAATGGATTGAAGTTTTGGGATACAAATTGAGAGTTTGTCAATGTGGTTGATTGTGCCTTTTTAGCCTGATCTGCGGGGTCAGCATTGTGTGTGTGTGTGTGCGTGTGTGCGTGTGTGTGCACATGTTTTCATCTGTGTGTGTGTGTGTGTGTGTGCTGCAGGGTCAGCGTCTGCTGCTGACACGAGGGCCTAAATAGGACTTCCTGTTTATCCTGTCTGGGTCATGTCGTCAGGGCCCAGAGGTCAAAAGGTCATTTCCTGTGGAAACTGTGTCTGGGTGACTTATAGTACCAGGGGCTCAAGAAGATGAGAGGGCCTTTCCTCACAGACAGAATCAGCAAGTCAAATGGCACCCTGTTACCTATAATATATATTATGGTGCATTACTGTTTAGCAGACAAGAATAGTCACTATCTGTCAACATATTGCCCACACCCTCCCAGTCTTCAATAAGAGAGAGAGAGAGAGAGAGAGACAGTGAAAGAGAAAAAGAGAAAAAGTCCAATCAACAGGTGTAGACCTTACCGTGAAATGCTTACTTACAAGCCCTTCACTAACAATGTAGTTCAAGAAATAAAGTTAATAAAATATTTTATAAATAAACTAAAGTAAAAAATTAAACTTGTTAGAAAATAATTTGAAGTTGAAACGTAGCCTATAGATAATTAGTAGGCAGCGCCGGTTAACTGTCCTGTGGCATAACAATCACATTTTGGAACAGTAAGTGCATTCGGACATCACGTGCATAAAACAACACACACTGGCGCGACCGATAGAGATGTTCGGATCTCACACATGAAAAGGTTAAGCCTATCCCAAACCTTAACCCGAGTTAATGCCTAACCTTAAGATTTTGGACTTAATGCCTAAACTTAACCTTAAACACTTTGAAATATGACGTTTGGAACAATTAGAAAGTTGACATTTGAGAAAAATGGATGAACGTCTAATTCTAATGTGAGACTGTGAGAGCTTGTTGAGACAGACACCATAGCTGTGTTCGAATACTCATACTAACCGCACTAACCATACTATTTGTGACGTTAATTGAGTATATAGTATGCTTATTGGTCATAGTATGGATATAGTGTCACATCATGATCTGTTTCACCTGTCTTTGTGCTTGTCTATACCCCCCTCCAGGTGTCGCCCATCTTCCCCATTATCCCCAGTGTATTTATACCTGTGTTCTCTGTTTGTCTGTTGCCAGTTCGTTTTGTTCGTCAAGCCTACCAGCGGTTTTCCCTTGCTCCTGTCTTGTTCTAGTTCCAGTTTCCTAGTTTTCCCAGTTTTTGACCATTCTGCCTGCCCTGAGCCTGTCTGCCATTATTTACCTTGTCACATCATTGGATTATTGACCTCTGCCTGCCTTGACCACGAGACTGCCTGCTGTTCTGTACCTTATGGACTCTGATCTGGATTACTGACCTCTGCCTGCCCTTGACCAGTCACTTTGCCTGCCCCCTGTTCTAGTAATACACTTGTGTTACTTCTACACTGTCTGCAACTGGGTCTTCTCCTGAAACGTGATATATAGTTAGCATGAAAAGTTCCCGGATGTCGCAATACATTCTCCAAAATACGAAGTAAACAAGCAGTGGACACTAATTCCGTTCTATTAGGGCCCATAATGCAAATCTTCAGAACATTTTTCAGATTTGAAGACAATGGCGGAAAATATGCAGTCCAACGAGATCGGATACAAATTCATTGCTTTAAAATTATGACAAACTTTAAGAAAACGTTGAGCAATGTAATAAAGTAATGACTTTTCAAATAAGTTACCTTACACGTTATGTTGGCTGACAATTTCTTAGCTATGCCATCCTTACAAACCGCATAGCATATCATAACAGCGCTATGTACCGGTATGTTAGCTCGATACCTAATGTTAGTTAGCTACTAATACATCAAACTTGCCAGTATTAACTATACGCTATCTAACTACCCAATGTCTATTGACTTGATTATTCCCGTCATTCTTAGTTTAGCTAAGCGGTATAGTCGTTGTGTGTTAAAAAATTTGCTCTGGTTATCTACTCCGATTTCAGTGCACTCTCTCTGAGTGTACCCGTGCCAGAGCGCAAAATAACTGATTAATTTACGAACACTCAACACCAGTTGAATATGGCTGGTGTCAGTAAACGTCGGCAAAAAAAGCGTAATTAAATTGTTGCCAGCAGCACAATTAGTCACCAACACTCTGGATAACATGAAAACAACCTAACCAGCTCTGCTAGGGCGAGTAAAATGGTCAGAGTGAGGTGTTCTCTCATTTGTATCTGGAAGTAGCTAGCAAGTTAGCCAGTTAGCTTGGGTGCTTGACTGCCGTTGTGAGGTCAGAACGCCTGGCAGTGTGCGCTCTGAGCGGTCCGAGAGCGAAACGCTCTGAATTTACAAAAGGACAATCTGACAACACTCTAAATTTACGAACGCCCAATGCGCACTCTGGCACTCCAGATTGAATTTAATAACACACCCGAAGTAGTAAAATGTTTAGCTAGTAATTTGTTATGCTAACAAGCTAGCAAAAGGTTACATAGCAACAGTATCAACTTCTGGTAGACAGGAGAAGCATTTGTACGCTCAACTGAAAAGATACCGTTCGTTTACAGTATACTAAAATTAACTAATAGTATGTAGTATATACTCATTAAGTATGTTATATGTACGATGTTAGTATGGGTATTCAAACACAGCTCATCCTTGAGGCTGTGATATCCCCTGTGATGACCCACTGACAGTGACACACCCACATGCCTGCACACACACACACAAACACACACACACACACACACACACAGACACACTCCCAGACACATAATTTTGAGGGCTGATGAGGTGGCCTGGTGGCTTGAAAGAATGAGAGGACAGGGAGGTCCCACAGAACTGGGTCACAGCTCTCCCAGAGGCTCTGGCTTGGTTGCACACATATTGTAGACATACAATCAATGGAATGGACTTCCCTAAATCCCTGTATTTTTAGATAGTGCATTCAATTTGGTGCGACAACACAAACTGCCATTTGTATGTATAAATGTACAAGTCACAAACATGGATATAACAAACATCAACAAATACAACAAACCAGAGTACAGTATTGATTGAAATATAAATATCTGTTCTAGTTAGATCTATATTTTTGACTACACCAGAGCATGCAAACAGCTTCCTGTCATAGATGGGATCAGTTTATTGAATTTCTGGTGCCACTTATTATGACTTTCAGCTTCGCTCAGTGTCACCCTTTGATACAGTCCTGACTGCTGTGTGTGCGTGTGCGTGTGCGTGTGTGTGTGTGTGTGTGTGTGTGTGTGTGTGTGTGTGTGTGTGTGTGTGTGTGTGTGTGTGTGCGTGTGTGTGTGTGTGTGCGTGTGTGTGTGTGTGTGTGTGTGCGCCGTGCTCACACTATTTTGCGTGTGTGCGTGTGTGTCTGTGTGACAGACAGGCAGTTTTCTGTGATATAGACTACTGTTCTTTGTCCTGATATGGCCTATAGCCACAGCCACTATAGCAGGCTTTGTCTAGCCATGACTCATGAAAGACATTTCCTTTATGGGTTAATGCACAGTTTATGGGATAAAAAGGGCACTTTTCTTTTTGCTGTACATTCATATGACACATACTAACAACGATTCCTAATGTATGGTGTCAATATTAGGACAGCCTAAGTCTCAGCAGGACTTGTTTCAATTTCAATAGGACTATACACTGAGTATACCAAAACATTAGGAACCCCTTCTAATATTGAGTTGCACCCCCCCATTTTGCCCTCAGAACAGCCTCAATTTATCGGGGTATGGACTCTACAAGGTGTCAAAAGCATTCCACAGCGATGCTGGTCCATGTTGACACCAATGCTTCCCACAGTTGTGTCAAGTTGACGGATGTCCTTTGGGTGGTGGACCATTCTTGATACACACTGGAAACTGTTGAGCATGAAAAACCCAGCAGTGTTGCAATTCTTGACACAAATCAGTGCGCTTGGCACCACAACCAGTCGGAGGTTCTGAGCATTCTGGAGCAGGTTTTCATTAAGGATCTCTCTATTCCGTCAGCCACTCTTTTCCTGAGCTAGCCAGCTGAAGTGTCTCCTGGGCTACAATCACCTATCCTGACCCGTTTTACTGCCGATGCGGAGCCCTATCGGGCCTTCACGACTGGACCACCGACGTTATCTGCCCGAGGGAGTTATCCAACTGGCCCCTCGTCTCGACGTAACCTGATCGCCAATCTGCGGCCCGCTAATCGTTAGCTGTCTTATCGGCTGCGATCTGAATAGGTCTATCGGACACTTTTCTTGGGCCACTATAACTAACTATTTTGCCAACTTGGACTGGTCCCCCCTTCCACACGGAACCCCACTAACCCACAGACGGAAACGAACGAGGTGGCTAAAAACAGACCTGTGTTTTACTTGCTATACTTTATTTACTTTGCCACCATGGCCTTTTTTGCCTTTACCTCCCTTATCTCACATCATTTGCTCACATTGTATATAGTCTTATTTTTTTTCTACTGTATCATTGATTGTATGTTGTTTTACTCCATGTGTAACTCTGTGTTTTTGTATGTTGTCGAACTGCTTTGCTTTATCTTGGCCAGGTCGCAATTGTAAATGAGAACTTGTTCTCAACTTGCCTACCTGGTTAAATAAAGGTGAAATAAAAAAAATAAAAATAAATACTTTGCTCTGTTCATCTTTCCCTCGATCCTGACGAGTCCCCCTGTCCCTGCCGCAGAAAAACATCCCCACAGCATGATCGTGCCAGGTTTCCTCCAGATGTGATGCTTGGTATTCAGGCCAAAGAGTTCAATCTTGGTTTAACCAGAACAGAGAATCTTGTTTCTCATGGTCTGAGAGTCTTTAGGGGCTTTTGGCAACTCTACCATAAAGGCCTGATTTGTGGAGTGCTGCAGAGATGCATGTCCTTCTGAAGGTTCTCCCATCTCCACAGAGGAACTCCTGAGCTCTGTCAGAGTGACCATCGTGTTCTTGGTCACCTTGGTCACCCTTCTCCACCGATTGCTCAGTTTGGCTGGGCGGCCAGCTCTAGGAAGAGTCTGGATGGTTCCAAACTTCTTCCATTTAAACATGATGGAGGCCACTGTATTCTTGGGGACATACAATGCTGCAGAAATGTTTTGGTACCCGTCCCCAGATCTGTGCTTCAACACAATCCTGTCTCTGAGCTCTACGGACAATTATTTCAACCACATGGCTCGGTGTTTGCTCTGACATGCACTGTCAACTGTGGGATCTTATCTACACTACCGGTCAAAAGTTTTAGAACACCTACTCATTCAAGGGTTTTTGTTTATTTTTAATATTTTCTACATTGTTGAATAATAGTGAAGTCATCAAAACTATGAAATAACACATATGGAATCATGTAGTAACCAATAAAGTGCTAAACCTCTTAGGGATAGGGGGCAGTATTTTCACATTCGTATGAAAAACGTGCCCAAATTAAACTGCCTCCTACTCAGACTCAGAAGGTAGGATGTGCATATTATTAGTAGATTTGGATAGAAAACACTCTGAAGTTTCTAAAACTGTTTGAATGATGTCTGTGAGTATAACAGAACTCATATGGCAGGCAAAAACCTGAGAAAAATCCAACCAGGAAGTGGGAAATCTGAGAATTGTAGTTCTTCTTTTGAATCCCTATCGAAACTACAGTGTCTAAGGGGTCACGTTGCACTTCCTAAGGCTTCCATTGGCTGTCAACAGCCTTCAGAAAGTTTTTTCATCCTTCTCCTGTTACTGGGCAGAAAATAGGAGCTCAGTCAATCAGTTGCCTGTCTGAGGACAAGTGACTTGGTAGTGCCCGAGCCCGCGAGTGCGCCATTCCTTCTTTTTCTTCTGGAATGAATACGCTATTGTCCGGTTGGAAAATTATCGCATTTTTACATAAAAAATACCCTAAAGATTGATTGTAAACATCGTTTGACATGTTTCTACAAACGGTAAAGGAACTTTGAGCTTTTCGTCTATTTATTTGCGCCCCCGCCTCATGCCTTTGGAATAGTGTTCTGGATGCGCCAACAAAACGGAGGTATTTGGACATAAATGATGGACTTTATCGAACAAATGAACATTTCTTGTGGAAGTGGGAATCCTGCGACTGCATTCCACCGAAGATCAGCAAAGGTAAGAAAAGATTTATAACACTATTTTAGAGTTTTGTTGACGCCGTGACTTCGTGGCTAACTGTATAGCTTACATTGATGGTTGAGCTATGTACTCAGAATATTGAACAATGTGCTTTCTCCGTAAAGTTATTTTGAAATCTGACACAGCGGTTGCATTAAAAAGTAGTATATCTATAATTCTTTAAATAATTGTTACATAATTTGTCAACGTTTATGATGAGTATTTCTGTAATATGTGTGCTCATTGTGCTCATTCACCGGAAGTTTTGGAGGCTAAACATTTTCTGAACATCACGAGCCAATGTAAAATGCTGTTTTTGGATATAAATATGAACTTGATCGAACAAAACATACATGTATTGTGTAACATGATGTCCTATGAGTGTCATCTGATGAAGATCATCAAAGGTTAGTGCTTAATTTTAGCTGTATTTTGGATTTTTGTGACGCATCTCCTTGCTAGGAAAATGGCTGTGTGGCTTTTCTTGTTTAGGTGGTGTCCTAACATAATGTAATGTTTTGGTTTCACTGTAAAGCCTTTTTGAAATCGAACAATGTGGTTGCATTAACGAGAAGTGTATCTTTAAAATGGTGTAAAATAGTCGTATGTTTGAGAAATTTTAATTATTTGATTTTTGTTGTTTTGAATTTCGCGCCATACTATTTTGTCAAATGATCCCGTTAACGGGATCCTATCTCGAAGGGGTCCTCAACAGGTTTAAACAAATCAAAATATTTTTTACATTTGAGATTCTTCAATGTAGCCACCCTTTGACTTGATGACAGCTTTGCACACTTGGCATTTTCTCAACCAGCTTCACCTGGAATGCTTTTCCAACAGTCTTCATGGAGTTCCCACATATTCTGAGCACTTGTTGGCTGCTTTTCCTTCACTCTGCTGTCCGACTCATCCCAACCATCTGTTAATTTGGTAGAGGTCAGGGCATTGTGGAGGCCAGGTCATCTGATGCTGCACTCCATCACTCTCCTTCTTGGTCAAACAGCTTGGAGGTGTGTTGGGTCATTGTCCTGTTGAAAAACAAATGATAGTTCCACTAAGCGCAAACCAGATGGGATGGCATATGCTGGTGCTGTGGTAGCCATGCTGGTTAACTATGCCTTGAATTCTAAATAAATCACTGGCAGTGTCACCAGCAAAGCACCCCCCACACCATCACTCCTCGTCCTCCATGCTTTACGTTGGGAAATACACATGCGAAGATCATCCGTTCACCCACACCGCGTCTCACAAAGACACCAAACATCTCATATTTGGACTCATCAGACCAAAGGACAGATCTCCACTGGTCTAATGTCCATTGATCCAATCCAAGATGACGTAGCAGTCAGACGTATTTGTCCTCGTCTGGTCGTGTCCCATGTATATATCTTTTTTCTTAGTTTCTTTAAAAAATATATTTTTCTCAACCTCAACTTCAAAATACTCTTTTGCAACCAACCTCACCCAACGTGGTGTGGATCTGCTTTTTTCTAAAGTATTTTTCTTTACTTTTGAACCGGAACCCCAACAGAAGCTAGCCAGCCAACTAGCTACTAGCTAGTAGTCAGCTAACCACTGCTAGCGGTCATCAGCTAACCTTTAGCTCGGAAAACTCTCGCCAGTTTGCACAACGCGATTCAAACCAGAGCATACCGGACTTATTTCCTCTCCATATCCCCGGATTCCTACCGCAACCTCTGAACCTTCTCACCTGGATCATCGCACCTAGCTAGCTGCAATCTGAATGGCTATTCCTGGCTAACGTCTCTGACCCAAAGCAAGCACCAATTAGCCTGGAGCTAGCCCATGCTAGGCCCATCTCCTGGCTAGCTGAAGAGGTTCATCAGCCACTCCTGGGCTACAATACCTATTTTGCCATTTGGCCCGGACCCCTTTTACTGCCGGTTCGGAGCCCCGCCGATCATTCACGACTGGACTACCGACGTAATCTGCCCGAGGGGGTTCTTCAACTGGCTACAACGTCACAATGTCCCCTGAATGCCCATCTGCTAGCTTGCTAGCCGTGGCCCGCTAGCTGTCTAGAGCATATTGGACTGTTAGCTGAAGAGATCCATCGGCCAATTTCTTGGGCCACTATACCTATTTTGCCAATTGGACTGGACCCCTTTACTACACAGAACCATACTAATCTATCACGACTGGTCTGCCAACATAACCGCACGAGGAGGCTCTGCATGAGGAGGCTCCGCATGAGGAGGCTAAAACAGATTTCTTCCATCACGACGTCCCTCTAAGGCCCTTCTGCTAGCTTGCTAGCCCCGGCCCGCTAGCTGTCGGAATCGTCGTGCCTCCAGCCAGCCTAACTACTCACTGGACCCATGGTTAGTGATTATTGTCTTATTTCACTGTAGAGTCTCTAGCCCTGCCTTAGCTAACCCTTTAGTTCCACCTCCCACACATGCGGTGACATCACCTGGTTTAAATTATGTTTCTAGAGACAATATCTATCTCATCATCACTCAGTGCCTAGGTTTACCTCCACTGTATTCACATCCTACCATACCTTTGTCTGTACATTATGCCTTGAATCTATTCTATTGCGCCCATAAACCTGCTCCTTCTACTCTCTGTTCCAAACGTACTAGACGACCAGTTCTTATAGCCTTTAGCCATACCCTTATCCTACTCCTCTGTTCCTCTGGTGATGTAGAGGTTAATCCAGGCCCTGCAGTGCCTAGCTCCACTCCTATTCCCCAGGTGCTCTCATTTGTTGACTTCTGTAACCATAAAAGCTTTGGTTTCATGCATGTTAACATTAGAAGCCTCCTCCCTAAGTTTGTTTTATTCACTGCTTTAGCACACTCTGCCAACCCCGATGTCCTAGCCGTGTCTGAATCCTGGCTTAGGAAGACCACCAAAAACCCTGAAATTTCCATCCCTAACTATAACATTTCCCGACATGATAGAACTGCCAAAGGGGGCGGAGTTGCAATCGACTGCAGAGATAGCCTGCGGAGGTCTGTCTTACTATCCAGGTCTGTGCCCAAACAAATTGAGATTCTACTTTTAAAAATCTACCTTTCCAGAAACAAGTCTCTCACCGTTGCTGCTTGCTATAGACCACCCTCTGCCCCAGTTGTGCCCTGGACACCATATGTGAATTGATTGCCCCCCATCTATCTTCAGAGCTCGTGCTGCTAGGTGACCTAAACCGGGACATGCTTAACACCCCGGCCATCATACAATCTAAGCTTGATGCCCTCAATCTCACACAAATGATCAATGAACCAACCAAGTACAACCCCAAACACGTAAACATGGGCACCCTCATAGATATCATCCTAACCAACTTGCCCTCCAAATACACCTCTGATGTGTTCAACCAAGATCTCATCGATCACTGCCTCAATTGCCTGCATCCATAATGGATCTGCGGTCAAACAACCACCCCTCATCACTGTCAAACGCTCCCTAAAACTCTTCAGCGAGCAGGCCTTTCTTCAGCGAGTAGGCCCGGGTATCCTGGAAGGGTATTGACCTCATCCCGTCAGTGGAGGATGCCTGGTTATTCTTTAAAAAGTGCCTTCTTCACCATCTTAAATAAGCATGCCCCATTCAAAAAAATGTAGAACCAGGAACAGATATAGCCCTTGGTTCACTCCAGAGCTAACTGCCCTTTACCATATCAAAAACATCCTGTGGCGTACTGCATTAGCATCGAATAGCCCCTGTGATATGCAACTTTTCAGGGAAGTTAGTAACCAATATACACAGGCAGTCAGGAAAGCTAAGGCTAGCTTTATCAAACAGAAATTTGCATCTTGTAGCACAAACTCACAAAAAAGTTCTGGGACACTGTAAAGTCCATGGAGAATTAGAGCACCTCCTCCCAGCTGCCCACTGCACTGAGGCTAGGAAACAATGTCACCACTGATAAATCCACTATAATTGAGAATTTCAATAAACATTTTTCTATGGCTGGTCATGCTTTCCACCTGGCTAACCCTACCCCAATCAACAGCCCTGCACCCCCCACAGCAACTTGCCCAAGCCTCCCCATTTCTCCTTCACCCAAATCCAGATAGCTGATGTTCTGAAAGAGGTGCAAAATCTGGACCCCTACAAATCAGACGGGCTAGACAATCTGGACCCTTTCTTTGTAAAATGATCTGCCAAAATTGTTGCAACCCCTATTACTAGCGTGTTCAGCCTCTATTTTGTATCGTCTGAGATCCCCAAAGATTGGAAAGCTGCCGCGGTCATCCCCCTCTTCAAAGGGGGAGACAATCTAGACCAAAACTGTTATAGATCTATATCCATCCTGCCCTGCCTTTCTAAAATCTTCGAAAGCCGAGTTAACAAACAGATCACCGACCATTTCGAATCCCACCGTACCTTCTCCACTATGCAATCTGGTTTCCGAGCTGGTCATGGGTGAAACTCAGCCACGCTCAAGGTCCTAAACGATATCATAACCACCATCGATAAGAGACAATACTGTGCAGCCGTATTCATCGCCCTGGCCAAGGCTTTCGACTCTGTCAATCACCACATTCTCATCAGCAGACTCAACAGCCTTGGCTTCTCAAATGACTGCCTCGTCTGGTTCACCAACTACATCACAGAAAAAGTTCAGTGTGTCAAATCGGAGGGCCTGTTGTCCGGACCTCTGGCAGTCTCTTTGGGGGTGCCACAGGGTTCAATTCTCGGGCTGACTCTCTTCTCTGTATACATCAATGATGTTGCTCTTGCTGCTGGTGATTCTCTGATCCACCTCTATGCAGATGTCACCATTCTGTATACATCTGGCCCTTCTTTGGACACTGTGTTAACTAACCTCCAGACGAGCTTTCAATGCCATACAACTCTCCTTCTGTGGCCTCCAACTGCTCTTAAATACAAGTAAAACTAAACGCATGCTATTCAACCAATCGCCCATCCAGCATCACTACTGGACGGTTCTGACTTAGAATATGTGGACAACTACAAATACCTAGGTATCTGGTTAGACTGTAAACTCTCCTTCCAGAATGGCGTTAAGCATCTCCAATCCAAAATGAAATCTGGAATCGGCTTCCTATTTTGCAACAAAGCATCCTTCACTCATGCTGCCAAACATACCCTCGTAAAACTGACCATCCTACCGATCCTCGATTTCGGCGATGTCATTTACAAAATACCCTCCAACACTCTACTCAACAAATTGGATGCAGTCTATCACAGTGCCATCCGTTTTGTCACTAAAGCAACCATATAGTACCCACCACTTCGACCTGTACGCTCTCGTTGGCTGGCCCTTGCTTCATACTCGTCGCCAAACCCACTGTCTCCAGGTCATCTACAAGTCTTTGCTAGGTAAAGCCCCGCCTTATCTCAGCTCACTGATCACCATAGGAACACCCACCCGTAGCACGGGCTCCAGCAGGTATATTTCACTGGTCACCCCCAAAGCCAATTCCTCCTTTGGCTGCCTTTCCTTCGGGGTCTCTGCTGCCAATTACTGGAACGAACTGCAAAATCGAACTGCTTTTCTTTATCTTGGCCAGGTCGCAGTTGTAAATGAGAACTTGTTCTCAACTAGCCTACCTGGTTAAATAAAGGTGAAATAAAAATAAATAAATAAAAATCGTGTTTCATGGTCCAAGCAAGTCTCTACTTAATATTGGTGTCCTTTAGTAGTGGTTTCTTTGCAGCAATTCTACCATGAAGGCCTGATTCACGCAGTCTCCTCTGAACAGTTTATGTTGAGATGTCTGTTACTTGAACTCTGTGAAGCATTTATTTGGGCTACAATTTCTGAGGCTGGTAACTCTAATGAACTTATCCTCTGCAGCAGAGTTAACTCTGGGTCTTCCTTTCCTGTGGGGGTACTCATGAGAGCCAGTTTCATCATAGCACTTGATGGTTTTTGCGACTGCACTTGAAGAAACTTCCAAGGTTCTTGAAATTTTCCAGATTGACTGTCCATGATGGACTGTCATTTCTCTTTGCTTATTTGAGCTGTTCTTGCCATAATATGAACTTGGTATTTTACCAAATAGGGATATCTTCTGTATACCACCCACCCCTACCTTGTCACAACACAACTGACTGCCTTAAATGCATTAACTTCATATGGATCAGTGGGACGCTAGCGTCCCATCTCGACAACTTCCGGTGAAATTGCAGAGCGCCAAATTCAAATTAAATTACAATAAATATTTAACTTTCATGAAATCACAAGTGTAATACACCAAAATAAACCCTAATTTATTGTTAATCCAGCCGCTGTGTCAGATTTCAAAAAGGCTTCACGGCGAAAGCAAACCATGCGATTATCTGAGGACAGTGCTCAGCACACAAAACATTACAAACAGTTAGCAGCCAAGTAGATTAGTCACGAAAGTCAGAAATAGCAATAAAATGAATCACTTACCTTTGATGATCTTCGTATGGTTGCACACACAAGACTTCCAGTTACACAATAAATGTTAGTTTTGTTTGATAAAGTCCCTCTTTATATCCAAAAGCCTCCATTTTGTTGGCGCGTTTTGTTCAGTAATCCAATGGCTCAAATGCGGTTACAACGGGCAGACGAAAATTCCAAATAGTATCTGTAAAGTTCGTAGAAACATGTCAAATGATGTTTATAATCAATCCTCAGGTTGTTTTTAGCCTAAATAATCGATAATATTTCAACCGGACAATAGTGTCGTCAATATAAAAGAAAAACAAGAAAGGTGCGCTCTCGGTTGTACGCAGCTCTGAGGACATCCCAGGGTCCACTCACTCAATGTGGTCATTCTCCCTAATTTTTCTGAATAAAAGCCTGAAACAATGTCTAAAGACTGTTCACAACTAGTGGAAGCCATAGGGAACGGAATCTGGGTCCTATCCCTTTCAATGGTGGATAGGCTTTCATTGGAAAAACAGCCATTTCAAAATAATGGCACTTAAACACAGGTTTTCGCCTGCCATATCAGTTCTGTTATACTCACAGACATTATTCTAACGGTTATGGAAACTGTAGAGTGTCTTCTATCCAAATCTACCAATTATATGCATATCCTAGCATCTGGGCCTGTGTAGCAGGCAGTTTACTTTGGGCATGCTTTTCATCCAAAATTACGAATGCTGCCCCCATCCTAAAAAAGTTTTAAGGGAAGAAATTCCACAAATTCACTTTTAACAAGGCACACCTGTTAATTGAAATACATTCCAGGTGACTACCTCAAGAAGCTGGCTGAGAGAATGTGCAAAGTGTGCAAAGCTTTCATCAAGACAAAGGGTGATTTGATTTGTTTTAACACTTTTTTTGGCTACTACATGATTCCATGTGTTATTTCATGGTTTTGATGTCTTCACTATTATTCTACAATGTAGGAAAAAAGTTAAATAAAAAAAAAAACCTGGAATGAGTAGGTGAGTCCAAACTTTTGACTGGTACTAGATTTAAATACAGACACGCATGCACACAGACACCACACAGACACAGACACAGACACACACACAGACACATATATCCCACAGGTGGGAAAATGGACACTGGGATTTTGAATGCCTGAGTGTATACAAGCCAGGAAAATAAAGTACCAGTGACTACTGTATGTGTCACGACTTCCGCCGAAGTCGGTCCCTCTCTTTGTTTGGGCTGCATTCGGCGGTCGACGTCACCGGCCTTCTAGCCATCGCCGATCCACTTTTTATTTTCCATTTGTTTTGTCCTTGTCTTACACACCTGGTTTCATTCCCCCAATTACTTGTTCATTATTTAACCCTCTGTTCCCACATGTTTGTTTGTGAGTGATTGTTTGTTTGTAATATGGTCCGTAATTGTGGGCTCGTATTATTGTATTGTATTTGTGAATATTTGAGTAAATTACGTTTATTACTCATATCTGCTGTCCTGCGCCTGACTCCTCTACACCAGCTACACACAGGCAACATTACAGTATGTCATCCATCATAATGTAAAATCCAGTGTCTATAAATATTTCCAAAAGATACATGGTGGACCACCAAGTCAATTTCATTCAGAGATCAAATATATTTTATGAATCATCTTGCAGCAGGTTCAGTTTGAGCTCAAAAGCTAGTAAAAGTTGATTGAACTGCCATCTTGGCAAGGTGTCCCTTATAAAAGAGGTATTCTGACCTCAATGGTACTTCCTGGATAAATAAAGGTTAAAATAAAAGGTACATGTAGAACTGAAAAATTTGTGAAAATACTGTAAGTTACAATACTCTAAATTTTGTGTCCTGCAATGAACTGTGATTGATTGATATTGATAAGTACAGACTATAGTAGCTCACACAAATTAGACACACATTCAGACAACTACATGACGTACATTGTATACATTAGGGTGAAATATAACAGATACGGAGATTTGTCATGTGGAATGTTTTACTCTCTGTACCTGCTTTTAAGCTGCTTAGTGATGCAGGTACATTGCTGCTAAATTGGAAGTGGAAGAAGAGAGAGAGACGTCTGTGTGTGTGTGTGTGTGTGTGTGTGTGTGTGTGTGTGTGTGTGTGTGTGTGTGTGTGTGTGTGTGTGTGTGTGTGTGTGTGTGTGTGTGTGTGTGTGAACGCACGCATGCATGCACAAACACACGCATGCACACGCACCCACACACAACACAGTGTCTCTCTCTCTTCTTCCACTTCCTCTCTATTATTCTCTATTGGTTTAACTTCTCCCTCTTTCCTCTCCCACTCTTTCAGGGATCGTATTAATGTTTTTTGTAGGAATCTGATTTCATGACCCACATCGCTCTGTAGATTCTATAAGACTAAGACAGAGGGAGGGATTTCCAAAGCTGCTGACTTCAGACAATACTCACCCAACATCTACATTGCTCTCTCTCTCTCTCTTTCTCTCTCTCTCTCCCTTTGGCTCCCTCTCTCTCTCTCTCTCTCTCTCTCTTTCTTTTCCCCTATGGACCTCCTTCTTCACTCCAACAATCTCGTTCTGCACAGAAGGACATATAAATCTTAGTGTCTGAGAGAATGTGTGTGTTTGGTGACGTATGAGCTCAGGGCTTATACCTTAGGCCCTTAAGTCAGTCATCTGTGTCTCGGCCGTCCAAAGGTCAGCTTACCACACGCACACACACACCACACCCACTCCGTCTCTCAGCAAGGCTCCATAAGGGCCCTAACTCTCCCCTCTCCCCACACACACATGCCCAGACTCCTCTGTCAGCAGGCCAGATGAAGACTGGTGTTTTTTCTGGTGTTTTTAAAAAGACCAGCTGGCCAGGCCAGGATCACAACACTGGAGAATAGTTGGGCCCCTCGGGTTTAGACCAACATGCAGTGTAGATACTGAGAGGGCCAAACCTGGAGGTTGGGGTCAGAGGTCAGCGAACAACAGCCTGCCGAAGAAGTCAGTTAGCTATTTGTGTTGAGTTTGTGTGTGTGTGTTTATGTGTTAGAAGGAAAGTGTGTGTGTGTGTGTATGCAAAGACACACACACACACACACACACGCACACCCACACTTTGTCCCCAGCACACACACAATGGCACGTGTGACCTCGTTCCACTGGCCACTTTTCTTTATGATAATCTATTCTCCAGACATCTATTCCCCAGGTCATGGAAGCCCTATGATCTGCTGTCTGAATAATTGCAGCACTATAAACCAGTCTCTGGTGACAGTTGGACGGTTGGAAAGGATTCTGTCTGTTCCATATGGGGCTCACCACATCACATTCCACCCAAGGGTGTCTGATCCGGAGTGTGAATAATGGGAACACCTTGGCTGAGACTGACCCGGGTCAGTCACACACACATGTGCGCAGAAACAGACAGACACACGGAGGTAGGCAGGCACGCCCACACGCACAAAGACTTACACACACACAAACATGCACTGCCATGGTTAGTAGGATAGGGTGATGTCAGGCCTGGTGTTATAAATGGTAAATGTGTGTTTGTGCGTGCGTGTGTTTAGAGTGGCGTGGGAATGCCATGTTCAGGACTGGGATATGAGAAAGTGGAACGTCTGAGCTGTCGAAATAACACAATAGAAACACAGCATGGTGAACTATATTTGTTTGCTGACAACACTGTGTGTGTCTGAGTGTGTATGTGTGTTTGTACATTTAAAGTGTACGTCAGCTTCTGTGTATGTGTGTGTGTGTGTATGTGTTTGTTTTAGACTGCATGTGTGTGTTGACATATCCGTCCATTTGTCACAGGAAGCTGCTGAGGGAAGGACGGCTCATAATAATGGCCGGAACGGAGCGAAACGAATGGCATCAAGCACATGGAAACCATGTGATGTATTTGATACCATTCCACACATTTCCGTTCAGCCATTACCACAAGCCCGTTCTCCCCAATTAAGGTGCCACCAACCTCCTCTGATGTGTGTACTGTAAGTGCACCATGACTGTGTGTAGACATGGTGTACAGTGTCCATATCAGGACACCCTCACTCTCAGTAGGACTTATTTCAATCTCAGCAGGACTAATGTTGAGTCTGGGAGAGGGGTAATGCACACCAGAGGCAGTAGACGAAGAAGTGGAAGTGAGGTTTGGGGGATTCCACAGTAGAGACAAGCCAACAGTAGATTGCTACATATCCTGCAGCTGCTTTCATACTTTACTCAGACCTCTCGGAGGACAAACAAACCCAGGAACCTCTCCCTCTCTTTCTCTCCATCCCTCTTTTCCCCCTCCTTTCCTTGCTCTTTCCACCTCTCCCTTCCGTCATCCTTTTCTCCCTCCAAACCGCTAAACCATATGTCTGGGCTGTTGAAGCTAAGGCTTGATCAGTGGCCCAGTCAATGTGGGTGACTGAGTTTTGCACTTTGGAGACAGGCCCTGTATTTGCTGCTCTTTCCAGGATGTTGGGTGAGTGTGCGTGTGTGTGTATGCGTGTGCGCGTACAGGGGGAGAGACACAGTTTCACTGTGCACAGTTGCTTAACACACCCCCCCTCCACCCAGTCACACACTTATCTGCCCCACCCTCTTTCCCTAACCTCTTTCACCATCCATCCTCCCATTCCCTAGCTTTATTAGTACATCAGCCATCACAGGAGCACGGGTGTCTGTGCGTGGGTGTCTGTATGTGTGTTTAGGGACCCAACAGTTAGATAAATTACATCACATTGGTCATGGGATGGGAGGAGGAGTCCATTTGATTGATGTCCTATCTCTCCTCATATCCCTTATTCAGCACCCTTTAGTTAGCTTGCGTAGGAAGCTTCTTCGTTAGCCACACCTACTGTAGAGTATTTTTCTGCATCCCAAATGCCATGCTATTCCCTTTATAGTGCACTACTTTTGATCAGGGTCCAAAACTTCCTTTAGATTTTTTGGGGGGAACTGTCATTTCATGTAGTGAATCTGTTATTCAGTGTGTTAGTATGAGCTAATAGCATTAAGGCCCAAATATTTGTGTTATCCAGCTTAGACTCGTATGGGTTAATGCTGAGTGCCAAACAGAGAGGCATCAGGTTCCATTTTTAGAGTCTTTGGTACAACTCAACTGGGGATTGAACCCCCAACCTAACAATCTCGGGGCAGACACTTTAACCACAAGGCCACTGAGTTGGTCAAGTGGTGTATACAGTTACAGCTTTGTTTGTGTGCAGCCTATTGAGGGTCATCGGTTGTGAATGTCTGAAGTGACAAATAGGGTGAAATGCAAACCAACAAATATTGTTAGCCTCCGGTAACCAGAACTAAAATCTTGTGTAATTGCGCCAGATGCTCAAATAGGTTCTGGTGGGAGATATTGAGAGAAAGATAATAACACAAGTAGCGAAGTATCCACCCCTCTAAACAGAAACTCTCAGCCAAAGCTTTGTTCTAATGACTGTCTTGGGTATTGGTTGTCCAGAGAAGTAAAGTACCACAATGTACCATGGGGCTTTTGGGAATGGGAAACCCAGGCCAGTACAGTTTGAGGAAACATTTTATGGATGGCATGGCATCTCAAGTACAACCAAAACCATTCCATTGTAAACAACCCAAATCTCCATTTGAAAGCCACCTTTTTGGCGTTGAGTGAATCAAGCCACTGTTTTCACATCTACAGTATAATGTAAATTTACTCGTTGTAGTTTCCACCAGCCGCCTCCACTCCATTTGTTTAAGCAGATGCCCTGCTCACTGAAGCGGAAATTAAAAAAATAAGTTAAAGATGGAATAAAAACAAAAATTAAAACTGCACTGATCCCAAAACTTTGAATCTTATTTGTGAGGAATTACGGAACAGTGAAGTCTGTCTGCTGTGCAGCCTATGCCTTATAATTTAATGGATGCCAAATGGATGTCTAAATAAATAAAAGGACAGCTATTTAAATAGCTCACCTCTCATCCCTTGATTTTTCCAGCATGGCTGCCATCTCTTTGTGCTTTCTGAAAGTGCTTGTGAGAAGTACGTAATCCAGGACTAGGCTTAATCTGTGTCCGGGAAACCAGCCCCTGGCGTTTAGGGCCAGCGGCTGTATATGTAGATGTTTTTCTCCAACTTCCTTATAGACCTGACTTACAGTGAACCAACACATATCCAATGTCACCACCACAATTTAAATTAGATAACACTTTATATGACAATAAAGTGGGCCTGCCTGTGTTTTTCAGTGTATTTTAAAGGTACTTTTAACACTGCGAGTGGTCATGTTCTGAGGGTTCTGCCAAGAATGCTTGCTTTATAGATTGTTTAAATGGCCCTAGCTCGACTATAGGTTTTTGACACTTGGCTACTGCCGTATCGCATGTGTGTGTGAATGTGTGTGTGAATACGTGGTTCAAGGGGCCGGGTCAGTGTTACGCAACCCACTCTGTACACACACACACACACTGGTGGCACCGCCTGCACCCACACACTTTAATGTGCAGTTTCCATTCGCTCACCCTGGTATTACCATGACTTAGTGGGAAACTGGTGGACAATCTGGCCCTACTGAGTGAAGTGAAAATACCTAATCTGGTACTGCTGCTAGAGTGAGTGTATCTGTGCACTTGTAGCAGAGAGAAATAAGAAGAGTGGACTTATATTATGGATATATACATGTTTCTGGTCTTTACATTTTTGGAGGTAATTAGTAGGATCCCAAGAATGCATATTGCACATACAATGTATAGGAGTGGGGCATACCTGACTCTGTATCTGTGACCCTTTTATCACGCATTCTCAGCGGCATTTGGCACAGGAAATGGCTGTGATTGATTGTTCTCGGTTAACACAGAGTGAAGGGCTTTGAGGTAGTGAAGGGGTGAAAACGAGACAATTCAGACGATGGGTTCTTGGAGTGGGGAGGGTGTGTGTCTGAGTAAGTGTGTTTGTGTTTCTCTCTTGTGATTTTTTTATTTGTTTCAACAAGGCAAACGTAGGTGGTATAAATAAAGGTTCAATCTGGTGGGTGTATGTGTCTGGCGTGCATGCATGTGAAAGCAGGCTAAGACAAAACAGAATCCAGGTCAGCCAAAAAAACAACCTCCACCACCCTCCATCCATCCATCCATCCATCTCCACTCAGCGATGTGGTCTCATTGTCCTTCATATATCCATGGGGCTGTATTCAGAAGCCAGCACAGTGCTGTAACTGATACTGTGGGTTAATGACAGTAATTTCAAGAATGTATGTGTGTAATCTAAGCCAGACTAATGGGCAGGCTTCCCACAGGACAAAGCCAACAGCAGCATGTGCAGAAAACACAAAAACACACAAAATATTTATTCCATTAGAGCATCAGATTAATGATCAAAGTTATATTTTATTACACTTTATCACTTTCACATTCTCTCTCTTTGTCTCTATGTCTTCCTGTCTACGATTTCAGTCCCTGTTATTTCTCATTCTTTCCCTTTTTCGATTGGGGTAACTCTAGGCGTTCCGTCGAATAATTTCAGGATGCCAGATCCATCATGGGTAAAAAGCATTGCCAGATTAGCTTTCATTTTTTAAAGAGCTTGTTTGGTGGTGTTTGACACTGCGAAGGAGATCACAGATTAATGTTTAGTTAACCCTGACCTTCAAATGTTGCGGTGTGATCAAGACGTTAAACCCGGCAATGACCTTTGATCTCACTTCGCTTGGTTTCTTGATGGCTCTGACCTCGTTTTGTTAAGACGTGTTTTACATTTTTAAGATGACCAATAAATCGGTCAGTAAGGGCATTCTCAACTGCGGGGGGATTGCGATTGAACACGGTCTGAAGTGACCAGTTGTAAATAAATACCTAGCATGCCTTCTGTCGGATAGGCAGACGAGCTGACAGCTACAAGCCTCTAATGAAGAGGTGGATAAATAATCGCTGTGCGTGTGTGTATGTGTGTGGGAGTTTGCGCTTGACTGTGTGTGTGTGTGTGTGGTTGTGGTTGCGTGTGATCTGATGGGTGGGTAGGTGGAGAATATTGGCATTATTCTCTCCCTTGGGACAACCACACATGGAGAGGAATTGATCTCACCCACATGTGAATTGAGTTAAGGGTCGAGCCATGTAACGGCAAGCAGGTTAAGAATTTAAAGATGACCTAATGGTATTGGTCTTTTGCTTTGAAATGCTAAACAGGTGGAGAAACACTTACATTTACACTGCAGAAAACCGTCTGAGGTGCTATCGAAGATCTTTCCTGGCTTCTCGTCTGTTTCAAATTGGCTTATTTCTTCCTTTCAACTAATATGAAAACCAAAAATTAAAACACCAATAGTTTGACAACATTTCGCAGGTACAAGATCAACCAACCAACAACACTGTATTTTTTAAAAATGATTTAACTTTGTTTATTTTTTATTTAACCTTTATTTAACTAGGCAAGTATTGATACTCAAAATCTTAAAGCGTTGTTTTATGTGTTGAGTTACAGGTGGACAAATGGCAATAAAAGACAGGGGATTCATGTGATCACTACAGTGCAGTCTAATAAAGGCTTTAGATTGCTTGAGATTCTTAGGCCTGATTGGCCGTGATCAGATTATGTTTAGTATGCTCATACATCATTTGCATCTTGTAGCACTAATTCCAAAAAGTTTTGGCACACTAAAGTCCATGGAGAATAAGAGCACCTCCTCCCAGCTGCCCACTGCACTGAGGCTAGGAAACACTGTCACCACCGATAAATCTATGATATTCGATCATTTCAATAAGCATTTTTCTACGGCTGGCCATGCTTTCCAACTGGCTACCTCTACCGCGGCCAACAGCTCTGCACCCCCTGCAGCAACTTGCCCAAGCACCCCCCTGCTTCTCCTTCACCCAAATCCAGACAGCTGATGTTCTGAAAGAGGTGCAAAATCTGGATTCCTACAAATCAGCTGGGCTAGACAATCTGGACCCTCTCTTTCTAAAATTATCTGCCAAAATTGTTGCAACCCCTATTACTAGCCTGTTCAACCGCTATTTTGTATCGTCTGAGATCCCCAAAGATTGGAAAGCTGCCGCGGTCATCCCCCTCTTTAAAGGGGGAGACATTCTAGACCCAAACTTTTATAGACCTATATCCATCACCGACCATTTCGAATCCCACCGTACCTTCTCCACTATGCAATCTGGTTTCCGAGCTGGTCATGGGTGCACCTCAGCCACGCTCAAGATCCTAAACAATATCATAACCACCATCGATAAAATACAGTACTGTGCAGCCATCTTCATCAACCTGGCCAAGGCTTTCGACTCTGTCAATCACAGCATTCTCATCAGCAGACTAAATAGCCTTGGTTTCTCAAATGACTGCCTCGCCTGGTTCACCAACTACTTCTCAGATAGAGTTCAATGTGTCAAATCGGAGGGCCTGTTATCCGGACCTCTAGCAGTCTCTATGGGGGTGCCACAAGGTTCAATTCTTGTGCCGACTCTTTTCTCTGTATACGTCAATGATGTCGCTCTTGCTGCTGGTGATTCTCTGATCCACCTCTACGCAGACGACACCAATCTGTATATATTTGGCCCTTCTTTGGACACTGTGTTAACAAACCTCCAAACGAGCTTCAATGCCATACAACTCTCCTTCTGTGGCTTCCAACTGCTTTTAAATGCTAGTAAAACTAAATACACACTCTTCAACCGATTGCTGCCTGCACCTGCCCGCCCGACTAGCATCACTACTCTGGACGGTTCTGACTTAGAATATGTGGACAACTACAAATACCTAGGTATCTGGTTAGACTGTAAACTCTCCTTCCAGACTCACGTTAAACATCTCCAATCCAAAATGAAATCTAGAATCGGCTTCCTATTTTGCAACAAAGCATCCTTCACTCATGCTGCCAAACATACCCTTGTAAAACTGACTATCCTACCGATCCTTGACTTCGGTGATGTCATTTACAAAATAGACTACATCCAGTTTGCTGAGTAGAGTATTGGAGGCTATCACTGTGCCATCCATTTTGTACCCAAAGCCCCATATACTACCCACTACTGCATGCACTCGTTGGCTGGCCCTTGCTACATATTCGTCGCCAAACCCACTGGCTCCATGTCATCTATTTTAATTTTACTAGGCAAGTCAGTTAAGAACAAATTCTTATTTTCAATGACGGCCTAGGAACAGTGGGTTAACTGCCTTATTCAGGGGCAGAACGACAGCTTTTTACTTTGACAGATCGGGGATTGGATCTTGCCACCTTTCGGTTACTAGTCCAACACTCTTACCACTAGGCTACCTACCGCCATCTATAAGTCTCTGCTAGGTTAAGCCCCACCTTATCTCAGCTCACTGGTCACCATAGCAGCACCCAGCCGTAGCACGCACTCCAGCAGGTATATTTCACTGGTCATCCCCAAAGCCAACACTTCCTTTTGCTGCCTTTCATTCCAGTTCTCTGCTGCCAATGACTGGAACGAATTGCAGAAATCACTGAAGGTGGAGACTATTATCACTGAAGCTGGAGACTTATATCTCCCTCTCTAACTTTAAGCATCAGCTGTCAGAGCAGCTTACCGATCACTGTACCTGTACACAGCCAATCTGTAAATTGCACACCCAACTACCTCATCCCCATATTGTTATTTATCTTCTTGCTCTTTTGCACCCCAGTATCTCTACTTGCACATCATCATCTGCACATCTATCACTCCAGTGTTAATGCTAAATTGTAATTATTTCACCTCTATGGCCTATTTATTGCCCTACTCTTCTACATTTGCACACACTGTACGTAGATTTTTCTATTTTGTTATTGACTGTACGTTTGTTTATGTGTAACTCTGTGTTGTTCTTTTTGTCGCACTGCTTTGCTTTATCTTGGCCAGGTTTCAGTTGTAAATGAGAACTTGTTCTCAACTGGCCTACCTGGTTAAATAAAGGTGAAATAAAAATAAATAAAAATAAGCAACAGTGGAGGCGGCTGACTTGAAAAATTTTGGAAGATGGGAGACTCACGGTATAGGCTCGAACTGCAGGGAGGAGACTAGACAATTACAGTAAAATCATTGAAAGATGGTGTTAGTTGAGGGCTTCATAGACAGTGTTGGGAGGAGATCACAGCAGTGATTGAATGAGGGTATGAGGCATGATTTGAGGTTTTCAGAGGCTTGCCATGTCTGTGGTTCCATTGACATGTAAAAAAATGAGCTCCTTTTAGTTTCCCTTGTTAGCGGAACTTTCCATATCATCGTGCCCCCTTGCATCATAAGCAATGGCTTTGCGGGATGAAGCAACATTCATTCTAAAAGCCAACTCTTACATGCCCAAAAATGCTATATCCCAGTACCTTCTCATTGTGTTGCGTAGATTGAATACGAACTTTGATTGATGCAGCTTTTTCCCAGAAGCTTGAATCTGATGTGGGCAATGAAAAGGGTTCTACAACAAAAAATATACTACATTGTTGATAGTGTTAGCTAACCATTCTGGCAGAGAAAAATGCACTCTGGTAGCTATGCTGGCTAGCTACTTGCTACTAGTTAGTAAGGCAAGGCATATTGAAATAAACACAAAAATAAAGTTCTAAAACCAAGAAAACAATATATCATCTACCTCCTCCGTCTCCTGTAGTTGGAATAATGCCCCAAAAATGCTCAACTATCACAATTCACAATCTCAATCTATCCAACAATGTCACCAACTCACCAAGCTTCTAAATCACATGTGTAGTACTAGATGAATTCTCTGATCCTTTGACTGGATCAAAAGCTTTGATTGGTTGGAGGACGTCCTCCGGAAGTCGTCGAAATTACATTGTAGGTCTAGGAATTTGGTGAGGAGCACGAGACTTCTAGGTTTCATGTTGAAGTCAATGTAGCCGACTGGAAAATAGCTGTCTTCCGACTTCATCATGGTGCTATCCTAGAGGGTTCTGTTTAGACTGAGACCATCATTGCAAAACAATGTGTTTTAATGAAGTATTTGGTAACCTAACACGGCAGGAGTAAAATAAATGCCTGAAACTAGATGCTCAATATACTGGTCTTGACGAGAAGAAAAAAAACAGCCGGAGGTTCTCTTCTGCAATGTTCAACCAATCCAGTAAATGTGGAGGAGAAGTTAAGATGAAGTGCCTCCTTGTTAATGTCCAAAAGCGGAAGTCGCGTCACAGGCTCTCTTTCCATTTCCCATGAACACTTGAACATCCGTTTTTTGGGGACTCGGTAGAGGCTAAGTATTTGGTGACGTGAATGTATTTAGTATGGTTTTATCTAAAACGGATTACTTTTTTAATGTTTCATTACTATAATTCTTTCTGAAATTCACTCAGTAGGATGGTCCTCCTCTTCCTATTCTGAGGAGCCTCCACTGATAAGCACTAAAAAGTATTGTAATGGGGTTGTTAGTGATTTGAGTGCATTATGATCTGTATAATCCCCATATGAACAATATACTTTACTAGCAGTGTATTGATTCTAATGGCGGATGTGAGGGTTTGTGACATTCACAGTGACTGCATTGGTTTAAAGGAACATTTCAGTCCAACATCAGTTTGTCAATTGTTGTATAGATAAGATATAGGGCATATTCCAAAATTAATGGAAAAGATAGGCAACATATCATTTTATTCAGTGCTTATCTTTTTCATTCAGGGTTGAGGCATTTTCACTGTACAGCTGGATTATTAATGTGGTATGTGGTTTCATCTAGACATCTACGCTACTTATGAAACCTGAAAATATATGACAAACTTTAAGTTGTGTCAAATCGATAATAGCTTCAACATTACATTGCAATTGATCCAACAAACTTTACATTAGGCTATACAGAGGCAGATGTTTTCCTATGAGATCATTTCTTTCAACCTCACTCCTTCCAAGAACAGAGAGTACACACATGGCCTGAGTCCCAAATGAGACCCTGCTCCCTACAATCTACATAGTGCACTAATTGTAATTAGAGCCCTATAGGCCCTGGTCAAAAGTAGAGCACTGTATAGTGAATAGGGTGCCACTTGGGATTCAACCTCTCTCTCTGAATGTAGGCCTATCCATACAACTACTGGGGGCCCTATACTGTAAAGTGCATTCGGAAAGCATTCCGACCGGTTGACTTTTACCACATTTTGTTACGTTACAGCCTTATTCTAAAATGTAAAAAAAAAAAATCCTCATCAATCTACACACAATACCCCATAATTACAAAGCGAAAACAGGTTTATAGTTTTTTTCCAAAAAACAAAATAAATACAATACAAAAATTCAGACCCTTTACTCAGATATTTGTTGAAGCATCTTTGGCGATGATTACAGCCTGGAGTCTTCTTAGGTATGACGCTACAAGCTTGACACACCTGTATTTGGGGAGTTTCTCCCATTCTTCTCTGCAGATCCTCTCAAGCTCTGTCAGGTTGAATGGGGAACGTTGCTGCACAGCTATTTTCAAATCTCTCCAGATATGTTAGATTGGGTTCAAGTCCGGGCTCTGGCTTGGCCTCTCAACGACATTCAGAGACTTGTCCTGAAGCCACTCCTGCGTTGCCTTGGCTGTTTGCTTAGTGTCATTGTCCTGTTGGAAGGTGAACCTTAGACCCAGTCAGAGGTACGGAGCGCTCTGGAGCAGGTTTTCATCAAGGATCTCTCTGTACTTTGCTCCACAAATATTTCCCTCGATCCTGACTAGTTTTCCAGTCCCTGCCACTGAAAAACATCCCCACAGCATGATGCTGCCACCGCCATGCTTCACCGTAGGGATGGTGCCAGGTTTCCTCCAGACGTGAAGTTTGGTATTCAGGCCAAAGAGTTCAATCTTGGTTTCATCAGACCAGAGAATCTTGTTTCTCATGGTCTGAGAGTCATTATGTGCCTATTGGCAAACTCCAAGCGGGCTGTCATGTGCCTTTAACTGAGGAGTGGCTTTTGCCTGGCCACTCTGCTATAAAGGCCTGATTGGTGGAGTGCTGCAGAGATGGCTATTCTTCTGTAAGGTTATCCCATCTCCACAGAGGAACTCTGAAGCTCTGTCAGAGTGACCATCAGGTTCTTGGTCACCTCCATGAGCAAGGCCCTTCTCCCCCGATTGCTCAGCTTGGCCGGGTGGCCAGCTCTAGGAAGAGTCTTGGTGGTTCCAAACTTGTTCCTTATAAGAATGATGGAGGCAATTGTATTCTTGGGGACCTTCAATGCTGCATACATTTTTTGGTACCCATCCCCAGATCTGTGCCTCGACACAATCCCTACGGACAATTCCTTCAACCTCATGGCTTGGTGTTTAATAATTTAATCCATTTGAGAATAAGGCTGTAACATTACAAAATGTGGAAAAAGTGAAGGGGTCTGAATACTTCCCGAATGTACTGTATTTGACTGCTTTACAAAAATATTCTACATATTTTTGTCTCGTTTCAAAATGCTTGTATTCTGAGAATTTTAACCTTTACTGCAGTGGGAGAAATCAGCTTCACACAGAGCGATTCTTGGTAGTCTTAAACAAATCTACTTTGAAACAAAAGGAAGACACCTGTGCCATGTCAGATATAGATTTGAAATATATTCAATTTTGAGTTTGCCTCCCAATATTACACTTTATATACATCATAAAAGACTGAAATAGATTATCGTCTGATTTAAAAAAAATAATCTTGATTAATTATGAAATTATAAAAAACATTAATAACGTTCCACCAATGAGGGCAAAGAGGGCGCTTCTGATGATTTACTTAAGGGCTACAACATCAATCCTCCCCTGTGTCCCCTTGTGGAACATTCTTCCCTGGGTGAGTCCCAAATGTCAACCTATTCCTTATAAAGTACACTACTTTGGCCAGGGCCCATAGGGCTCTGATCAAAAGTAGTGCACTTTGTAGGGAATAGGGTGTCATTATAGGAAGGAGTGAGGTGGACACAGCACTTATCTTCAGTCTGACCTGCCCTGCCTCCCGTGCTCCTTAGAATCCCAGTCTGAGATGTGAGTGATAGCTGGGGGTCTAAATATCATGTGCTGGAATGTCATAGTGTCACAAAAAGAGCCGTGTTGAATAGACCAAACTGCAGCGGGAATATGGATGCTCATGTTTTAATTCAAAAAAGGAGTAACGCATCCACTGGAAAACAATATACACGACAGGAACAGTTTTGCAGGCACACAACACGCAGTGCAAAAACAACTACCCACGAAAACCAAACAAACACACACCTACTTATGGGACTCCCAATCAGAGGCAACTAGAAACACCTGCCTCCAATTGAGAGTCCAGCACCCAAAACTACACATAGAAAAACAAACCTAGAACCTATACCAAACTAATACACCCCACTACACCACACACAAAACCCCATAATACAAAACAAATATACCTCTGCCACGTCCTGACCAAATATAATAGAAATAATACCTAAATATTGGTCAGGACGTGACACATAGGTTGCGTGTATGAGAGGGGTACTGTACTGTATAGTTTAATCAGATAGAGGCCTCCTCAGAGAGACAGCAATATATAGATAGTCCACCCTTACGCTTCAAACACACCGACTGCGTTTTTGCATCAATGCTGCATAACATTTTGCGCAGCAATACAACTATACTGATGCAGGAATCTTTTGCAGACAGTCGCATGCGTTTGGACACATGGAGGAGAGAATCATGTTCGCAGTATCCTCAAAACTGCTGACAACTACAGGGACATAAACACAAAAAAATGCTGCTTGGAGACAAGTGTCCACAATAGTAGTGAGCACCTCTGGATCTATGACCACCTGAGATTATTATGACCCTCATAGAAGTGACCACTGAGGACCTTGTTGAACAGGATGTGGCCATGGAGACAAACAAGGAGAGAAACATGGAGAGAAACGAAGAGGAACAACGTCACACCAGGCGCCCTCGGAGGTACCAGCCCCCAGATCCACTCAACTCATTTCAGTAGAAATGTGTATAATACTGATGTTAATAGGAGAGGGAAGCAGTTAAGGTGTGGTCTTTACTCCCAAATTTCACTTAAATATAACTTCCAAATGAAGAGAGACAAGGAGACATAAAATAATCTGGGAAAAAATTATATTTTATGGACAACGGTGGATGGTTCTTAAAATAACCTTGGTGTTAGGGGGCTCTTAAAATAGCTGTTTCACTCCACGACATACTGCCATGGGAAGTAGGTGGTCAGTTTCTCCCTCACCTGGAGTGCCTGTCTGGGGGCGTTGTCGGCAGCTGCCCTGGTGACATCAGGTAGGTGACCATTTGGCGTGCCCGTCTCCATCCAGTTCAGCTCCTGGAATGACCTCCGCAGGTAGTTGTGGAGAACACACGTGGCCTTCACCCAGGCATCGACATTTGAGAGGCTGAGACCAAGCACTCTCCGATACATTCTCCATCTTTGGGATTTTGCCAGAATCCCAAAGGTGCATTCAACAACTAACCTTCCCCTGGATAGATGTTTGTTAAAGATTCTTACAGGCTTTGGCAATGGAAGCTGGCATCCAGTGTAGGGCCTCATGAGGTTGGGTCTCAAGGGAAGGCCTCGTCGCCGACGATGCCGTTGGTGGAATCTCCAATGCGCCATTCTGAAGTGCCTGGCCGAAGGCAGAGTCCCGGAGGGTCCAGCCATCACTTCCCTTGCTGTAAGCACCAACATCAACGACATGGAAACAGTAGAAGGCATCTACAACAGCCAAGAGTACAACTGAATATGTACCCTTGGAGAATTGCGAACCAGAACATGGTGGAGCCTGGATTACTACATGTTTCCCGGCAATGGATCCAAGACAGTTGGGGAATTCCACCTCTCCAGGAACTCGGCAGCAATGGTCCTCCAGTCTTCCTCCTTGGGGACAGGTATGTATTCACCAACCAGACAGTCACAAATGACTGTCAGAGGGGACAATGCCTGCCACCGTGGACCATCCAACTCCGAAGCTGAATCCGATGGTCCTGTAGGAGTACCCTGTTGCCAAGAATCTTAAATATCATTCAAAATATTTATCAATATTGTGTGTAACGTGAAATTCCACCCACATATTCTATCTACTCATATACCTACCTCATTAAAGTTTATTACGCTCTACTAATTATGTTATGTAATACTCATCAACCATCATTAACAATGCCTTGAAACACTACAATTCAGTCTATGTATCAATAAACTGTAGCCCAGGCCATATCTACTCTTAGAAAAAAGGTGCTATCTAGAACCTAAAAGGGTTCTCCGGTTGTCCCCATAGGAGAACCCTTTGAATAACCCTTTTTGGTTCCAAGTAGAACCCTATTCGTTTCCATATATAACCTTTTCCCCAAAGGGTTCTACCTGTAACCAAAAAGGGTTATCCTATGGGGAAAGTAAAAGGAAACTTTTGGACCCATTTTTTTAAGAGTGTAAATGATTCCAATAATAATTTAATGAATGACTGTAACTGTCTTGAACAACAAGGGGTCCTGGAGAAGACTAGCCTACCTTCATCAGAGCAGAAGGCACCCCAACTTTCTTTTCATTTGGTAACATTGCATAATTAAAAAAGGATTTTAAACCAACTTTGGGAAAAGTTATAGTCGTACAGAATATTCTGTAAAAGTACATCTCATGTCACATAGGGGCTAATAACTAGAGAGCCCTTTAGCTAGCTAGGTTGCACATGAAACATATCTAATATCAATAAATGATGGTATCAAAGGCTTTAAAAATTCACTAGAATTTAGCTTACTGGAGACAAATCGCCAGGTGTTCAACTGGGCTAATGGACTCCCGGTAGTTGGTATCCACCCGTGCAATCCTGGCTCCAACCATCTGGAGCAGGTGATCGAACTCACTTCGGTTCAGATGAAAGTAACTTTGAAATTCCTCTCGAAATAGTTGAAGCTCTTGAATGAGACGGTGGAACTCCCCTGCCTGCTTTTGGGACTTCAACCATCTCTGGACCCACACAGACCTTCGCTTTCGGCGTGGCTGGTCCCAGCCCAACAGTGCGATCAAAACCACCTTCCTCAACATTGGTCTCATTGTTGAAAGAGCCTACTCTTTGCTACCTTGATAATTTCTTATTGCATTTCGCTCCAAAACTATGCATTTTGGAGGGAAATTATATTATAGGGTCTCACAATAAATGTTTAGATGCCATCGAATAAATAATATGTATGCTACTTGGCAAATAAATTAATAAATTATGTAAAGAAATTATGCAATCAAACTGTTTTTATTATGTAATCCCACATTTTTTACTGGATATGTCTGCAACAAAAATTCTACATTCACATTTTGCTACTTTCTGTCAAGTCTACTCATACAATTGGATGCATACGTTCGATAAAACACAATGCTGCAAGGCAAATGCAGCGTTCCATTGGAAATGTCAGCCCAGGGTCTTCAGTTGGCTCCAGTTCCTCCTCTACAGAACCCAGGCTTGTTCCCCACCACAACAAGCCCTGCTTCAGACACTACCAGAAACTGGACCTGTCTGGCCTCAACATGATGGCCCTACCCAGCCACCACACTGCCTTGCCTCCTGAGGACCTTCCCAACCCGAACACTTCCCACTCTGCCCCTGCCCTGAAAAACACTACCAGGTCCTGTCCTGGTGCCGTCCACCTCCTCCCCCTCCTCGACTACCACATCGACCTGTTCTGCCAAAGTCTGGAGGCTATCGCCCTGGACGGCTCAGGGACAGGGTCTGGTAAGAGCAGCCTGAGAGGGAGCTCTCTGTCTGGGTCGTCAGACGGCAGGCAGCCTGGCCTCCAGTGTGGAGGATTCCCTCGGGAGTCAGGAAGAGTTTGCCCTGGCTGCCCTGAAGGCCCTGCATCATACTGTGGGCCAGAGCTCTGAGGTAGTGAACACCCTGCTGGCCCTGACGTCTGGAGCAGAGGGGAGCCCTCCACAGGGTAACACTAGACACAGGTATGTAGGATTTGAAAACTTTAATGTCCCGAATGAGGAAATTCAAGACGCCACTTTTTTAAAAACACAACAACAGATAAGCAGTGTATTAAGCTACAGTCAGTAGCCTTCCCTGTGGCTCAGTTGGTAGAGCATGGTGTTTGCAACGCCAGCATGGTGTTTGCAATCTCAGGGTTGTGGGTTCGATTCCCATAGGGGGCCAGTATGAAAAAAAAGAAGAAAATGTATTAAATGTATGCATTCACTACTGTAAGTCGCTCTGGATAAGAGCGTCTGCTAAATGAGTAAAATGTAAAAATGTAAATGAACGAACTAGCTGTGTTCTGTGTTCAAAGCGTTAGTCAGTGTTTTTTCCCATCTTAGGCATGCCTTTAGTGCCATTGTGCTGATTTTAGATCTGCAATCTAACAAGTGTATATTAAGTGTACTGTATGATTGCTGCTGTCAAGCTTCTTATAGACTTCTTACAACACAGACTTCAAAATATAATTTTAATCTCAATGTAAACATCTGTATGAGATCAAACAAATGATAATTAAAACATTACATCCAAAGATGGTCATGAGGTTATAAGAGCGTCTGCTAAATTACTTAAATGTAATGTAATGTAATGTAATGTTATAACATAATTTTCATTTCTTTCTGTAGAGTCCGGGCTTGGACAAGACCTGCTCTGCTCTTGGAAACACCACCCACCACAGAATTAGAAGATATTCCCGTCACACTCTGTCATTGTTTACCTTCCACTACTTTGAAACGGACTCCGCTAAGAACTAACCAAACCATGTCATGAAAGACCATGGCAGACAATGAGAACATGCCAACATGTACCGGTCCAATGGTAGCTCCGAAACGCCTCGGTAGCTTTTGGGTCTAGACCAAATTTACGAGGTTTATATTTGCCATCACAGAAGCATTCCCCAGGGGTGAGAAGCAAGATACATTTTGGAAATAAACGACTTGAGTACTGTTGTGTTAATAAAAATAGTAGTTTCTAGGCGTGAGAGAAATGTGTGTGGTCCATCTCTTCAGTCTCGTTCAGAGGTCTGTTACTGTAGGTGTGAGGTTTGGGGATATTTATTAGTTTACACAGACCAATTGCATTCTCTAATTTCTTTAAAGGAGGTTCTGGGTTTTTAGATCCTTTGACAGGGTGAGCTTTGGTCCTTATTATCCTTGTTTGACTCCAGGACTCTTATTTTTTATTTAACTCAATTACTTTCAAATGTCAAAATAATAATGTTGTATATTGTATTTCATTTGAGCTATAATAGACCATATTAAAAAAAAATCTATCATGGCCAATCCAACAAAAAAACCTGAGGTGGGATGATTCTGGCCAGCAATATAAAATATAAAAATAGGAAAAGCACTGCAACATCTGAGGTAACTTATTGAAGGTGCGTCTGAATTATTCAATGATAACACTGCCCTCGACAGTATCACTTGTGTTATTAATTTCACAGCCGATACGTAAGCTAAAAAGAAGCTCTGACCACTGCCAATACAGTGAGGGAAAAAAGTATTTGATCCCCTGCTGATTTTGTACGTTTTCTCACTGACAAAGAAATGATCAGTCTATAATTTTAATGGTAGGTTTATTTGAACAATGAGAGACAGAATAACAACAAAAAAATCCTGAAAAACGCATGTCAAAAATGTTATAAAATTATTTGCATTTTAATGAGGGAAATAAGTATTTGAACCCTCTGCAAAACATGACTTAGTACTTGGTGGCAAAACCCTTGTTGGCAATCACAGACATCAGATGTTTCTTGTAGTTGGCCACCAGGTTTGCACACATCTCAGGAGGGATTTTGTCCCAACCTTCGGCTCCCTCCACAGATTTTCTATGGGATTAAGGTCTGGAGACTGGCTAGGCCACTCCAGGACCTTAATGTGCTTCTTCTTGAGCCACTCCTTTGTTGCCTTGGCCGTGTGTTTTGGGTCATTGTCATGCTGGAATACCCATCCACGACCCATTTTCAATGCCCTGGCTGAGGGAAGGAGGTTCTCACCCAAGATTTGACGGTACATGGCCCCGTCCATCGTCCCTTTGATGCGGTGAAGTTGTCCTGTCCCCTTAGCAGAAAAACACCCCCAAAGCATAATGTTTCCACCTCCATGTTTGACGGTGGGGATGGTGTTCTTGGGGACATAGGCAGCATTCCTTCTCCTCCAAACACGGCGAGTTGAGTTGATGCCAAAGAGCTCCATTTTGGTCTCATCTGACCACAACACTTTCACCCAGTTGTCCTCTGAATCATTCAGATGTTCATTGGCAAACTTCAGACAGGCATGTATATGTACTTTCTTGAGCAGGGGGACCTTGCGGGCGCTGCTGGATTTCAGTCCTTCACGGCGTAGTGTGTTACCAATTGTTTTCTTGGTGACTATGGTCCCGGCTGCCTTGAGATCATTGACAAGATCCTCCTGTGTAGTTCTGGGCTGATTCCTCACCGTTCTCATGATCATTGCAACTCCACGAGGTGAGATCTTGCATGGAGCCCCTTTAAGAGTGTGCTCCTAATCTCAGCTCGTTACCTCTATAAAAGACACCTGGGAGACAGAAATCTTTCTGATTGAGAGGGGGTCAAATACTTATTTCCCTCATTAAAATGCAAATCAATTCATAACATTTTTGACATGCGTTTTTCTGGATTTGTTTGTTGTTATTCTGTCTCTCACTGTTCAAATTAACCTACCATTAAAATTATAGACTGATCATTTCAATGTCAGTGGGCAAACATACAAAATCAGCAGGGGATCAAATACTTTTTCCAGGATATACTGTCCACGTCCATACATCGTGCAGATAAAGAACTCTCTGGGAAGAAGAAAGGCGGTGGTGTATGTTTCATGATTAACTACTCATGGTGTGATTGTGATAACGTACACAAGTCCTTTTGTTCACCCAAAATAGAATACCTCACAATCAAATGCCGACCGTATTAGAATTTTCTTTGGTTTTAGTCACAGCTGTGTATATTTACCCCCTCAAGCCGATACCGCGACGGCCCTCAAGGAACTACACTGGACTTTGTGCGAACTGGAAACCACATATCTTTATGCCGCATTTATTGTAGCTGCTGATTGTCACTAAAATGTTTTGAGTAAAATGCTACCGAAGTTCTATCAACACATTCTGTAGTACTTGCGCTGCTAAACCACTCGACCACGGTTACTCCCTCTTCCGGGATGGCTACAAGGCCATCCCCTGCCGTCCCTTTGGCAAATCATGTCATGACTCCATTTTTCTCCTCCCTTCATATAGGCAGAAACTCAAACAGGAAGTACCCGTGCTAATATCTATTCAACGCTGGTCTGACCTATCGAAATCCATGCTTCAAGATTGTTTCGATCATGCGAACTGGGATATGTTCTGGGTAGCCTCTGAAAATAACATTGACGTATACACGGACACAGTGACTGAGTTCATCAGGAAGTGTATAGGGGGTGTTGCTCCCACTGTGACTATTAAAACCTACCTAAACCAGAAACTGTTGATAGATGGCAGTATTCGCGCAAAATTGAAAGCGCGACCCATCGCATTTAACCATGGCAATAATAATGTGGTCGAATACAAACAGTGTAGTCAGTACAGAGACAAAGTGGAGTTGCAATTTAATGGCTCAACACGAGACGTATGTGGCAGGGTCTACAGACAATCATGGATTACAAACGGAAAACCAGCCACATCGCGGACACCGACGTCTTGCTCCCAGACAAGTTAAACAACTTTTTCGCCCGCTTTGAGGATAACACAATGCCACCGACGCGGCCCACTCCAAAGAACTCTGGGCTCTCGTTCTCCGTGGCCGGTGTGAGTAAGACATTTAAGAGAGTGTTAACCCTCGCAAGGCTGCCGGCACAGACGGCAACCCTTGCCGCGTCCTCAGAGCATGTGCAGACCAGATGGCTGAAGTGTTTACGGACATATTCAATCTCTCCCTATCCCAGGCCGTTGTCCCTACTTGCTTCAAGATGTCCACCATTGTTCCTGTACCCAAGAAATCAAAGGTAATGGAAATAAATGACTATCGCACCGTAGTACTTCTGTCATCTTGAAGTGCTTTTGGAGGCTAGTTAAGGATCATATCACCTCCACCTTACCTGTCACCCTATCCCATCTGGACAAGAGGAATACCTATGTAAGAATGCTGTTCATTGACTATAGCTCAGCCTCCAAACTCAACATTAAGCTCAGGGCCCTGGGTCTGAACCCCGCCCTGTGCAACTGGGTCCTGGACTTCCTTATGGGCCGCCCCCAGGTGGTGAAGGTAGGAAACAACAACTCCACTACGCTGATCCTCAACAAAGGGGGCGTGCTCAGCCCCCTCCTGTACACCATTTTCACCCATGACTGTGTGGCCACGCACACCTCCAACTCAATCATCAAGTTTGCAGACGACACAAAGGTAGTAGGCCTGATTACAAACAATGACGAGACAGCCCACAGGGAGGAGGTGAGGGCCCTGGCGGGGTGATGCCAGGAAAATAACCTCTCCCTCATCGTCAACAAAATGAAGGAGCTGATCATGGACTTCAGGAAACAGCAGAGGGAGCACACCTTTATCCACATCAACGGGACCGCAGTGGAGAAGGTGAAAAGCTTCAAGTTCCTCAATGTACACATCACTGAGAATCTGAAATGGTCCACCCACACAGACAGTGTGGTGAAGAAGGCAGAACAGCACCTCTTCAACCTCAGTAGGCTGAAGAAATTCGGCTTGGCCCCTAAGACCCTCACAAACTTTTACAGATGTACAATTGAGAGCATCCTGTCAGGCTATATCAATGCCTGGTACGGCAACTGCACAGCCCGCAACCGCAGGACTCTCCAGAGGGTGGTTTGTTCTGCCTAGCACATCACCAGGAGCACACTGCCTGCCTTCCAGGACACCTACAGCACCCAATGTCACAGTGAGGTCAAAAACATGGAATCACTAGCCACTTTAATAATGGAACACTAGTCACTTTAATAAGATTTACATACTGCTTTACTCATTTCATGTGAACATACTGTATTCTATTCTATTGTATTTTAGTCAATGCCACTCCGACATTGCTCATCCTAATATTTATATATTTCTTAATTCCATTCTTTACTTGTAGATGTGTGTGTATTGTTGTTAATTATTAGATACTACTGCATTGTTGGAGCTAGGAACACAAGCATTTCACTACATGCACAACAACCTTTGCTAAATATGTGTATGTGACCAAAAACATTTAATTTGATTTGATTCCGGCAGCAAGTGGTATGACACCTCTCAGAGCTGGTTTTCAAGATCAATCAGATAAAGAGCTGTTGTGTGCCAACACAGAGAATAAAATAACTTTGCATAATGCTGGATTCTCTCTCTTATCAGGCAACAGTCTCAGCCACTCTCAGAACATGCCTCCGAGTGCTGGGCTTGATGGCATCCACCATTTCAGTAGTACCTCTAGGCCTACTGAGGATGAGAGACTTTCAGCCCTGGGTAACTGCCCAACGTCTGTGTACACAGCATTATGTTAATCGTCAGATAAGGTGACTTCCACATGTCTCTCAGCTCTTCACAACTGGAAAAGCCCTCGATTTTCATGTCTGGCACTCCCCTAGGGGTAGTGTGAATGAGGAAGGTGGTGATGGGCTGGGGCGAAGTTCACGAGGGGAATGCAATAAATGGAGTGTGGACCCCACAGCTCTGGGTTGCTCACTTAAATTAACTTGAATTGCTGACAGGGTTTCTTTCACTGAAACACTTTCTACCCTACCTTTGGAATTGTCACTTTTTGATCAGAATGGACAAATATGACTGTGGTGGCATACATCAACCACCGGGGTGACACTTGCTCCCTGAGTTTACACAGACTATCCGTCAGGATTATTCTGTGGAGCAGAGCCTACCTACTTTCACTAGGTGCGACTCATGTCCCGAGTGTACTTAACGTAGGAGCGGACTTATTCCAGAGGGAATCTCCATCACGGGGAATGGAGACTCCATCCCCAACTGGGAAGAAGGCTCATCCCTCATCTTGGTAGCCCCTTGATGGCCAGGCAAGCTCATGTGAGCCGAGATAATTCTCCTGCTGTATGACGAGCCCTGACAACTATCATTACACAGAGATCTTCTGACCCAAGCAAACAGAGATTTTTTACGCTCACCATGGTCCTCTGGGCCTGGCCCATGAGAGGTTTCACATATACTTGAATAGAACAGGACTTACTCTTTGTTTCCTGGGCATCTACCTGCAAGGGGAGGCCCCCCTCTCATCAACAGTTATCACATTGGATTGTGGAAGCTATTATATTGGCCAATAATGGCAAAGGGTTACAGCCTCCGGAAGGCCTAAGGGCATCTCCTTGAAGGAAATTTGCGACAAAGCTTGTTGGGCATCCTCTCATACTTTTATGAGGTTCTACTGGCTAGACGTCACTGCTCAGTCTTTGGCGCATACTGTCGGGCCACTGAGGGTTGATATGTTGCTTTCAACCAATGTCAGTTTTTGAATTTAGTTTTCACCTAAATGTGTTATCACTGCGCTTTCAACCACTTAAAAGCACATCAAATAGAAATACAATGTCAGATCTTTTGTATTTATACAACTAAAAGCACAACTAAATTACCTGGATTGCAGTTAAAATTACATAACTAAATCAAACTTTATTTCAAGTGAATTTAAAGTTTGATTTGATTTAATTTAGTCCTATTCTTTAACTTAGATTGTTGGTTGAGACGGAGACGTGAGTCCATCAGATAAATTATTAATTTGTAGACAAACTGGAAATAATGCCAGACTAATTCAGTGGCACAAATCGAACTATCCAAGCAGAATATCTCATTCAAATGTTGATATTTGGTTGCGTTGACAACCAAACACAATTCAAAATTTAGTTTATCTATAAATTGAGAATTTATGTGTTGGATTCACATCTCCATCTCAACCAACAATCTAAGTTAAAGAGTAGTACTAAATCTAATCTAATGAAACTTGAAATGCACTTAAACATCCTTAAGAGTCAATCACAAAAAATCCCCATCAAAATCCATCAGTTTAAGCTAGAGATATCATGGGCTGCTTCTCACGAAAACACCTGTAGCGTTTATTATAACCACTCTATGGAAAGGGGGGACTCTCACGAACACGATGGTGTATCTCCATTTTGCTCTACGACCCCCACATGTGCCAATAGACTCATCTGAAGTCGGTAACGCTGATGTGCCAACTTCTGTATGTTGCGTCCAAACTGTTTGAGCTACAAAGTAACATGACCCCACCCTGGGTGTAATTGAAACAATAGATTACTTTGCAAATGCTATATAGGCCTAAATAGTATAATTGATGATAAATGACTTATAGAGTAAGATTACATTTAATTAGCCCTGTTAAACCTACCCTTCGGAATGACTTCGATAACAACAGTGAATATACTGTATTTAGTTATTAAGAGATCACAAAGTAATCATTCTCACGGTATCACATTGTTAGTAGTCAGTGACAAATATATAATGCTAAGCAGGACTGGGCTAAAACCCTGGATGGGAGACCAAATTAATAGTTGTAGATCAACTCTCCGTTAGGAGGTGCATACTGCTTTTTTCTCTGATAGTGTATATGATATTGAAGATCTGACATTTCATAGGTACAAATTCAACATATTTTATATGTTGTTACAATGATGACATAATCCTGTGGTTGAAATGTCACCCTCAAAACAACATTATACGTTGATGATTTTGTTCAAATCCAATGTATTTTCCACATGTTTTCTATGTCACAATACGTTGAACCAGCATTGGTTCAACCCATTTGTGCCCAGTGGGCACATTCTCCTACTCACAAGAGTGTGAGGAGGTTCGGCATGCTCTAGAATGAACAGAGAGCGGGCGAGTGGCTCTTTAGTACGAGAGGAGGGGCTCACTCATTTGCCACTCAACCGGTCTGTCTCCCACAGACGTGTATGATTGGTTCTTCCGAGCTCCTCTGTCCAGTGTCTGTGTTCTTTTGCCCATCTTCATCTTTTATTATTATTGGCAAGTCTAAGATATGGCTTTTACTTTGCAACTCTGTCTAAAAGGCCAGCATCCCGGAGACGCCTTTTCATTGTTGACGTTGAGACTGGTGTTTTGCGGGTAGTATTTAATGAAGCTACCAGTTGAGGACTTGTGAGGCAACTGTTTCTCAAACTAGACACTCTAATGTTGTGCACTCCTCTTTCTATTCTGGTTAGAGCCAGTTTGCACTGCTCTGAGAAGGGAGTAGTACACAGCATTGTAGGAGATCTTCAGTTTCTTGGCAATTTCTCGCATGGAGTAGCCTTCATTTCTCAGAACAAGAATAGACTGATGCGTTTCAGAAGAAAGTGCTTTGTTTCTGGCCATTTTGAGCCTGTAATCGAACCCACAAATGCTGATGCTCCAGATACTCAACTAGTCTAAAGGCCAATTTTCTTGCTTCTTTTATCAGAACAACAGTTTTCAGCTGTGCTAACATAATTGCAAAAGGGTTTTCAAATGATCAATTAGGTTTTTAAAATGATAAACTTGGATTAGCTAACTCAACATGCCATTGGAACACAGGAGTGATGGTTGCTGATAATGGGCTTTGTACGCTATAATGGGCCTCTGTACGCTCTGTGGATAATCCATAAAAAACCTGCCGTTTCCAGCTAAAATAGTCTTTTACAACATTAACAATGTCTACACTGTATTTCTGATCAGTTTGATGTATTTTAATGGTCACATTTTTTTGATATTTTCTTTCAAAATCAAGGACATTTCTAAGTGACCCCAAATTTTTGAACGGTAGTGTACGTTTCAAGCAGACCACCATAGTCCCTGTTCCCAAGGAAGCAAAGGTAACCTGCCTCAATGATTACCGCCCCGTAGCACTCACGTCAGGAAGCCATGAAGTGCTTTGAAAGGCTGGTCATGGCTGACATCAACAGCATCCTCCCAGATACCCTAGACCCACTCCAATTCGCATACCGCCCCAACTGATCCACAGATGACGCAATCTCAATTGCACTTCACACTGCCCTTTCCCACCTGGACAAAAGGAACACCTATGTGAGAATGCTATTCATTGACTACAGCTCAGTATTCAACACCATAGTGCCCACGAAGCTCATCACTAAGCTAACGACCCTGGGACTAAACACCTCCCTCTGCAACTGGATTGTGGACTTCCTGACCCCAGGTGGTAGGCGTAGGAAACAACACATCTGCCATGCTATCCTCAACACGGGGGCCCCTCAGGGGTGTGTACTTAGTCCAATCCTGTACTCCCTGTTCACCCATGACTGCGTTGCCAAACACGACTCCAACACCATCATTAAGTTTGCTGACGACACAACAGGAAAAGGCGGGCCAAACAGACCCCCATTGACATCGACGGGGCTGTAGTGGAGCGGGTAGAGATTTTCAAGTTCCTTGGTGTCCACATCACCAATGATCTATCATGGTCCAAACACACCAAGACAGTCGTGAAGAGGGCATGACAAAATGTATTCCCCCTCAGGAGAATGAAAAGATTTGGCATGGGTCCCCAGATCCTCAAAAAGTTCAGCTGCACCATCGAGAGCATCCTAACCGGTTGCATCACCGCCTGGTATGGCAACTGCTCGGCATCTGACCATAAGGCACTACAGAGTGTAATGCGTACGGCCCAGTACATCCCTGGGGCCAAGCTTCCTGCAATCCAGGACCGGTGTCAGAGGAAAGCCCATAAAATTGTCAGAGACTCCAGTCACCCAAGTCATAGACTGCTTTCTCTGCTACCACATGGCAAGCGGTACCGGAGCGCCAAGTCTAGGACCAAAAGGCTCCTTAAAAGATTCTACCCTCAAGCCATAAGACTGCTGAACAATGATTCAAATGGCCACCGGACCCCCTGTCCATTTGTTTTGTTCATCGCTACTACTCGCTGTTTATCTATGCAATCACTTCACCCCTACCTACATATACAAATTACCTCAACTAACCCGTACCCCCACACACTGACTCGGTACCGGTACCAACTGTATATAGCCTCATTATTGTTATTTTATTGTTACTTTTTATAATTTTTTTACTTTAGTTTATTTGGTAAATATTTTCATAACTCTTCTTGAACTGCACTGTTGGTTAAGGGCTTGTAAGTAAGCATTTCACGGTATGGTCTACACTTGTATTCGGCACATGTGACTAATATAGTTTGATTTGATCTACTGTTATCTGGACAATATTAAAGATGTCTGTGTGGGTGTTTGTGTAATGGTGAAATGAAAGAGAGAGAGAGAGCGCGAGTGAATTAGAAAAACAAGCAAACTAGAGCATAAGCAGAGTTATGTGTTTTTCGGGGCTGCCGAGTGACGAAGGGTGTGTGAATGTGTATTTTTCCCTATTTACTCCATGTCGGCTTGTGAGTAAGCGTGTTTTTGTTTTCAATGTATATAGAGTTTAACACAAGAGACATGGCTCATTAATGGGCTGCACACACCTCTGGCAGCCACTTTCCACTTACTCATACCTGTAGGCCATGTTCAGGGCGGACCCTGGGTTCAAATATTATTTGAAATCTTTCAAAAACTGTCTTTGCACTAGCCTATATGTAGTGTCTAAATTGGCAGGGTTTGTCTTTTTTAGGCTATTTTATGGGTCCATTAAGCTAGGCAAGCTCTATCAAGCAAAGGACAAGATCTTTGAAAGTCTTTACAATAGTGACACATTTAACTCTAGAGACTCTTGGGCACTTCTGTCCGATAACAATCTCAATACTGTTTGTTGACACATCACTCCTGCTCAAAAATGTGTCCAATAAATGTACCAATACACCTTTACTGCTTTTGCCAAGCAGAGTGACCCTTCGTTAGCCTGGAGGCCAGTCTGTTGCTGCTCTCTTGCCAACTTGTTATATAATTGTCATGCCAAACATGCCACTATAATAGAAACAGATCTGTGACCAGGCTAACCCTTCGTACCATTTTGCAATCAATACACAGCAAGCGATAACTAGCCATTCCTATAAACATGACCTACCACGTTGCACTATCTACAGTGCATTCAGAAAGTATTCAGGACCCAAGACTTTTTCCATATTTTGTTACGTTACAGCCTTATTCTAAAATTGATTACATTGTTTCTTTTCATCAAACTGCACAAAACACCCCATAACGACAAAGCAAAAACAGGCTTTTAGAAATGTTTTGAAATGTATTCAAAATACAAAACTGAAGTGTCACATTCACACAAGAATTCAGCCCCTTTACTCAGTACTTTGTTGAAGGACCTATGGCAATGATTACAGCCTTGAGTCTTCTTGGGTATGACACTACAAGATTGGCAGACTTCTATTTGGGGAGTTTCTCCCATTCTTCTCTGCAGATCCTCTCAAGCTCTGTCAGGTAGGATGACAGCGTTGTATCAAAGCTATTTTCAGGTCTGTCCAGAGCTGTTCGATCGGGTTCAGGTCTGGGCTCTGGCTGGGCCACTCAAGGACATCCAGAGACTTGTCCCGATGCCACTCCTTTGTTGTCTTGGCTGTGTGCTTAGGTTGTTTTCCTGTTGGAAGGTGAACCTTCGACCCAGTCTGAGGTCCTGAGCAGGTTTTCATTAAGGATCTCTGTACTTTGCTCCGTTCATCTTTCCCTTGATCCTGACTAGTCTCCCAGTCCCTGCCACTGAAAAACATCCCCACAGCATGATGCTGCCACCACCATACCTCACCATAGGGATGTTGCTAGGTTTCCTCCAAACATGACACTTGTCATTCAGGCCAAAGTGTTCAATCTTGGTTTAATCAGACCAGAGAATCTTGTTTCTCATGGTCTGAGAGTCTTTAGGTGCCTTTTGACAAATTCTTCCGTCAGGCCACTCTACCATAAAGGCCTGATTGGTGGAGTGCTGCAGAGATATTGTCCTTCTGGAAGGTTCTTCACAGAGGAACTCTTGAGCTCTGTCACAGTGACCATCAGGTTCTTGGTCACCTCCCTGACCAAGGCCCTTCTCCCTCAATTGCACAGTTTGGCCGGGCGGCCAGTTCTAGGAAGGGTCTTGGTGGTTCCAAAATTCTTCCATTTAAGAACGATGGAGGCCACTGTGTTCCTGGGGACCTTCAATGCTGCAGAAATGTTTTGGTACCCTTCCCCAGATCTGTACCTCGACACAATCCTGTCTCGGAGCTCTACGGACCACTCCTTCGACCTCATGGCTTGGTTTTTGCTCCGACATGCACTGTCAACTGTGGACAGGTGTGTGACTTTCCAAATAAATATACTGCTCAAAAAAATAAAGGGAACACTTAAACAACACATCCTAGATCTGAATGAAAGAAATAATCTTATTAAATACTTTTTTCTTTACATAGTTGAATGTGCTGACAACAAAATCACACAAAAATAATCAATGGAAATCCAATTTATCAACCCATGGAGGTCTGGATTTGGAGTCACACTCAAAATTAAAGTGGAAAACCACACTACAGGCTGATCCAACTTTGATGTAATGTCCTTAAAACAAGTCAAAATGAAACTCAGTAGTGTGTGTGGCCTCCACGTGCCTGTATGACCTCCCTACAACGCCTGGGCATGCTCCTGATGAGGTGGCGGATGGTCTCCTGAGGGATCTCCTCCCAGACCTGGACTAAAGCATCCACCAACTCCTGGACAGTCTGTGGTGCAACGTGGCGTTGGTGGATGGAGCAAGACATGATGTCCCAGATGTGCTCAATTGGATTCAGGTCTGGGGAACGGGCTGGCCAGTCCATAGCATCAATGCCTTCCTCTTGCAGGAACTGCTGACACACTCCAGCCACATGAGGTCTAGCATTGTCTTGCATTAGGAGGAACCCAGGGCCAACCGCACCAGCATATGGTCTCACAAGGGGTCTGAGGATCTCATCTCGGTACCTAATGGCAGTCAGGCTACCTCTGGCGAGCACATGGAGGGCTGTGCGGCCCCCCAAAGAAATGCCACCCCACACCATGACTGACCCACCGCCAAACCGGTCATGCTGGAGGATGTTGCAGGCAGCAGAACGTTCTCCACGGCGTCTTCAGACTCTGTCACGTCTGTCACGTGCTCAGTGTGAACCTGCTTTCATCTGTGAAGGGCACAGGGCGCCAGTGGCGAATTTGCCAATCCTGGTGTTCTCTGGCAAATGCCAAACGTCCTGCACGGTGTTGGGCTGTAAGCACAACCCCCATCTGTGGACGTCGGGCCCTCATCCCACCCTCATGGAGTCTGTTTCTGACCGTTTGAGCAGACACATGCACATTTGTGGCCTGCTGGAGGTCATTTTGCAGGGCTCTGGCAGTGCTCCTCCTGCTCCTCCTTGCACAAAGGCGGAGGTTGCGGTCCTGCTGCTGGGTTGTTGCCCTCCTACGACCTCCTCCACGTCTCTTGATGTACTGGCCTGTCTCCTGGTAGCGCCTCCATGCTCTGCACAGTTTGATTTCACAGAAGTGTGATTGACTTGGAGTTACATTGTGTTGTTTAAGTGTTCCCTTTATTTTTTTGAGCAGTGTATAATTTTCATAGCAAATGGTCTGAATACTTATGTAAATAAGGCATTTCTTTTTTTTCAGTAACATTTTCTAAAAAACAGTTTTCACTTTGTCATTATAGGGTATGGTGTGTAGATTGAGAATTTTAGGAAAATCTATTTTAGAATAAAACTCTAAAGTAACAAAATATGGAAAAAGTAAAGGAGTCTGTACATTTTCGGATGCCCTGTATATGTGCTGAAAATGAGGTTGGAGATAGAGTTGTGTTAAAAATCAGATATTCCAGTGTCCACGCCAATGACAATGTTGGTATCCTAACTGTCAGCCTATTCTTACATAGTGCATGGTCAAAAGTAGAGCACTACATATGGACTAGGGTGTCATTAGGAAGAAACAGTTTAAGACATGTCTTTGGGGTGTTTCTATTAATTTCTATGGTAATGACAATGGGGTTGGGAGTAGGGGTTGATGGGGGAGAGTACAGAAGTATCTGAAGTAGAAATATCTGTTTTTATGGAATGGAAATGCATCTCTAGGGCAGTTGCCACATCCAGGTATACAGCGGAGTGTTAACTTGACTGGCTTTTCCTTTACCACAATTTAAAAAAATAAAATAAAAAACACACACACACACACACACACACACACACACACACACACACACACACACACTTAAGAAAAATGACTGTAGGTTGTAGAATTCACAACACACACACAAACTAACCAGCCAGGCCTGTATGGGAGCTTTGAGCCAGGGGACAGGAAAATCACTCTTATTCTTTAATGGACCCTGTTAATAAGCTGGATAAGTACCGTGTTTACGGGCTTTTAATTGGCCTTGGAGCGGCTGCAAAACTTTTCCACAGCAAGGAAACGGGCAGCTGCTCATAATGTGCTACGTTATAGGCTAGCTAGCACCTCCGGATTTGGACACCGCTACGTTCCATGTAAAACGTTTTTAATTCTGCCATGGACAGTTACGTTCGCAGTAAACATGACTTCGGTATGAAAATACTGAGGGAAAAATGTGTTCGTTAAAATTAACTGATTCCCAAAAATAGTCTACCCCAGAAGGTTATGCTGTTTAGAGGAAGGGAGTAGTGCAGTGGTCAGAACTAGCATTACATAATTTGAGGGTATACAGTCCTTAAGTGTATTAGTAAAGTGTATAAGATCTCATTCAGATTGGGTAATGATAGTTGGCTAATATACAACGACAATAAAGCATTACAGAAATGTACTGTTAAAGACTATGGTAAGTGCACTACTGCTTTTCTGAGACCTAGAAGTACTGTCGTCCTTTAGTCTTGTAAACCCAACCCTAGGCAACAGCAGTGACTAGAGTCTGGTTTCAATTACAGAATCGTTTGGCAAGTTTGATAGAGAAAAAAATAAACTCCCAACCAATCGTGAGGCAGTCATGCCAGAACGCCAAGATTTGAAACCAAAGCTTGCAGGCAAAACCTTTCCAGTGGTTTTAGTGAAGGTAGTTCATACAAACTAGCCGCAATAAAAATAACTCTCGTGATCGCCATCTTACTAGCTACTATTTTGTATTTTATTTAAGCAAATAAGGTTATGACGTAGGCAGTGACGTAGTTCCTCTATACCAAACTGATGTTCTATTATGTACAGATGTGGTAAGCCAGAACATTTGAAAATTGTGGGAGGTAGGTCAGTGGTATTGATGGTATACTTATTGGCTATGTCCCAATTATCTCTTCTTCCTCCCAAAGAGCACAATTGTTCTCTTCCGTTAACTAATGTGAAAGGAAATGACTGATAAGAAAAACGGTGGAAACTCCCTCTATCCCATGCCTGTGCCAATCCAATGCTTTTAGATTTGTGGGAAGTAGTGAATGAGTGGACACTTCAGGAGAAAGGAGATATTATTTGGATGCACCCATTTAGTATTATGATGTAAAGGATTGAGAGTTCACACCCCGCTTTTTATTTATTTTGTCATTTTTTGTTCGGGTTTTACAAGTTCAATATATTTCAATTCATATATTCAGTTGATATAACATGTACCTGTGGGCAGCATTAACTCAAAAAGTAAGAAATACATACAGCGAAATTATCATATTAATCTAAAAGGATTTTCTAAAGCAAAAGCAACAAAAGAGGTGAACCTACAAACCTGGTGGAACATCAAAACTCTGGAATGATGCCAAGAAACATTTGATTTAGATGTGTGGTATGAACATTTGTGATATTATATATTCTGAAATGGGAAAAAAATGTGAATAAAGAATACACGCCAAGTCCAGGAAAGTTTACAAGCCGAACAAGCCTTGTTGGAATGATGAGTTAAGGGATCTATGGTCAGTAATGCTCAAGGCTAAGTACTCACTTTTGCAGTGTAAAGATAGGAATACAAGAGAACAGTGAAATTTGCTCCATATTTGTTTTGAGTACAGTATACTGCCATCCATTTGGTATAAGCCTATAGTGAATCCCATTCCCAAATCTTTAAAAAATGAACCAAGACTGCTACTGAACTACAGAGGCATAAGTTTATTAAGTACGGTTTATAAATTATATTCGTCCATCCTTAACAAATCCAATTTTATTTGTCACGTGCGCCGAATACAACAGGTGCTTACTTACGGACTAACCAATAGTGCGAAAAAAGGTGTGTGTGTAGGTAAGTAAAGAAATAAAACAGTAAAAAGACATTTGAAAATAAGAGTAGCAAGGCTATATACAGACACCAGTTAGTCAGGCTTATTGAGGAAGTATGTACATGTAGGTATGGTTAAAGTGACTATGCATATATGATGAACAGAGAGTAGCAGTAGCATAAAAAGAGGGGTTGGCGGGTGGTGGGACACAATGCAGATAGTGCGGTTGGCCAATGTGCGGGAGCACTGGTTGGTCGGGCCAATTGAGGTAGGATGTACATGAACATAAGGTTAAAGTGACTATGCATATAAAGATAAACACAAAGTAGCAGCAGCAGCGTAAAAGAGGGGTTGGGGGCGGCACACAATGCAAATAGTCCGGATAACCATTTGGTTACCTCTTCAGGAGTCTTATGGCTTGGGGGTAAAAACTGTTGAGAAGCCTTTTTTGTCCTAGACTTGGGACTCCGGTACCGCTTGCCATGCGGTAGTAAAGAGAACTGTCTATGACTGGGTGGCTGGGGTCTTTGACAATTTTTAGGGCCTTCCTCTGGCACAGCCTGGTGTAGAGGTCCTGGATGGCAGGAAGCTTTGCCCCAGTGATGTACTGGGCCGTACGCACTACCCTCTGAAGTGCCTTGCGGTCGGAGGCCGAGCAATTGCCGTACCAGGCAGTGATGCAACCGGTCAGGATGCTCTCGATGTTGCAGCTGTAGAACCTTTTGAGGATCTCAGGACCCATGTCAAATCTTTTTAGTTTCCTGAGGCGGAATAGGCTTTGTCGTGCCCTCTTCACGACTGTCTTGGTGTGTTTGGACCATTCTAGTTTGTTGTTGATGTGGACACCAAGGAACTTGAAGCTCTCAACCTGCTCCACTACAGCCCCGTCGATAAGAATGGGGGCGTGCTCAGTGCTCTTCTTCCTGTAGTCCACAATCATCTCCTTAGTCTTGGTTATGTTGAGGGATAGGTTGTTGTTCTGGCACCACCCGGCCAGGTCTCTGACCTCCCCCCTATAGGCTGTCTCGTCGTTGTAGGTGATCAGGCCTACCACTTGTGTCGTCTGCAAACTTAATAATGGTGTTGGAGTTGTGCCTGGTCATGCAGTCGTGGGTGAACAGGGAGTACAGGGGGGGACTGAGCACGCACCCCTGGGGAGCTCCAGTGTTGAGGATCAGCGTGGCAGATGTGTTGCTACCTACCCTCACCACCTGGGGGCGGCCTGTCAGGAAGTCCAGGATCCAGTTGCAGAGGGAGGTGTTTAGTCCGAGGTTCCTTAGCTTAGTGATGAGCTTTGAGGGTACTATGGTGTTGAACGCTGAGCTGTAGTCAATGAAAAGCATTCTCACATAGGTGTTCCTTTTGGAGGACCAAAACATTCTGATGGTGAACAAAAAGGTTTTCGTAAATCCAGAGTCTGTATAGATCATATCTTCTCGGCCTGTACAATAAGTAGAAATAGATTACATGAAGAGAAGCGTACTTTTGCATGTTTCATTGATTTCCAGAAAGCTTTTGATTTTGTAAATAGGGATAATTTATTTAGCCTATAGTTTAAGACAAGGGTTGATGGGAAATTGTATCACGCAATCTCTTTTCAAAGCACCGATTGCTTGTGTGCGTGTTAATGAATATCGTACAGATTGATTTACCACAACCTCGGGTGTAAAACAAGGATACGCCTTATCACCGACTTTGCTTTGTTTGAAAATGATTTGGCAAAATAAATTAAACAGTTAAATATTGGAGTAAGATATGATGAAATGCTAGGTATCCTTTTATATGCTGATAATACTATTTTGATGGCAGAAACTTGTGAAGAAATTCTTGAGTTTACTAGCATTTATAAATATTTGGGTCTTCTTATTGATGAACATATTACCTTTCTATATGCAACATCTGCCCTGCTCGACTCAGCAAGTAGAGCTCTTGGGGGAGTTATAGGAAAAACAAAAACACTCAAAGATGTTGGTTATGCTACGTATTCCGAACTGTATCAGACATGTGTGTCCTGTTCTGGACTATTCAGCAGGAGTGTGAGGTGCTAAAAGGTATCTCAAAAATTAACATGTCCATAACAGAGCAGTACGTTACTTTTATGTGTCCACAAGTTTGCACCTATACTTGCAATAACTGGGGACATGGGCTGGGAATCCTGTGAGGTGAGATAGATGGCGTGTATGGTGAGACTTTGGAATAGATTTTAGGATGTTCCCACTGCCAGAATAGCTAGTAAAGTTTTTCAATGGGATCTATCCATAGGAGAAGCATGGGGAACTGAAATGTCTGACCTTTTTCAACAGTCTGACTGAACATTTGTATTAAAACCAAAAGGGAGACATAGATATGATTAAAAAACAACTGTTGATGCAATAAAAAAAGGATGGAGGAGATTAATCATAAACCAAAATTGAGAACCTTTTGTTTGATTAAGGATGAATTTGTGTGTGAGAGATTGACAGTTGAAGTCGGAAGTTTACATACACTTAGGTTGGAGTCGTTGAAACTCGTTTTTTAACCACTCCACAAATGTCTTGTTAACTCTTACATCTAGAACACCACTCCAATATCCAATGATAGGGCGTGGCGCAAAATACAAACTCCTCGAAAATCCGAAAACTTCCATTTTTCAAACATATGACTATTTTACACCATTTTAAAGACAAGACTCTCCTTTATCTAACCACACTGTCCGATTTCAAAAAGGCTTTACAACGAAAGCAAAACATTAGATTATGTCAGCAGAGTACCCAGCCAGAAATAATCAGACACCCATTTTTCAAGCTAGCATATAATGTCAAATTCAAATTTTCAAAATATTCCATTACCGTACTTCGAAGCATGTCAAACGCTGTTTAAAATCAATTTTTATGCGATTTTTCTCGTAAAAAAAGCGATATTCCGACCGGGAGATGTCCTTTCCGTTCAAAGACTCAAAATCTAAATGGACTCTTCACGTGCACGCGCACACCCGTCTCATTGTTCTCAGATTGACCACTTACCAAATGCGCTACTGTTTTTCAGCCAGTAACTGCAGAGTCATCATTCAACGTTCTGGCGCCTTCTGAGAGCCTATGGGAGCCTTAGAAAGTGTCACGTTACAGCAGAGATCCTTTGTTTTGGATAGAGATGACAAAGGCCAAGAAATGGTCAGACAGGGTACTTCCTGTACAGAATCTTCTCAGGTTTTGGCCTGCTATTTGGCTTGTTATACTCAGACACCATTCAAACAGGTTTAGAAACTTTTGTGTATCCAAAGCTACTAATTATATGCATATTCTAGTTTCTGGGCAGGAGTAATAACCAGATTAAATCGGGTACGTTTTTTATCCAGCCGTGAAAATACTGCCCCCTATCCATAACAGGTTAACAAACTATTCGTTTTGGCAAGTCGATTAGGACATCTAATTTGTGCATGACACAAGTAATTTTTCCAACAATTTTTTACAGACATTTCACTATCACAATTCCAGTGGGTCACAAGTGTACATACACTAACTTGACTATGTGTAACGGCTGTCGTAGAGAAGGGACCAACTCAAAACACTAAAGGAAAAATAACAAAGAGGAAAAACGAAAGCGCACAGTTCTGTCAGGTACATAAAACGAAATAGAAGACAACTACCCACAAACACAGGTGGAAAAAAAACCTACTTAAGTATGATCTCTAATTAGAGACAACGAGGACCAGCTGCCTCTAATTGGAGATCATCCCCCCAAAACATAGAAATAGAAAAACTAGAACCTAAACATAGATATACAAAACATAGAAAAACACAAAACACCCCCTGTCATGCCCTGACCTACTCTACCGTAGAAAATAACATCTTACTATGGTCAGGACGTGACACTATGCCTTTATATAGCTTGCACAACTCCAGAAAATGAAGTCATGGCTTTAGAAGCTTCAAATAGGCTAATTGACATCATTTGGGTCAATTGCAGGTGTACCTGTGGATGTATTTCAAGGCCTACCTTCAAACTCGGTGCCTCTTTGCTTGACATCATGGGAAAATCAAAATAAATCAGCCAAGACCTCCACAAATCTGGTTCATCCTTGGGAGCCATTTCCAAACGCCTGAAGGTACCACGCTCATCTGTACAAACAATAGCACGCAAGTATAAACACCAAATGCAGACGTCATACGGCTCAGGAAGGAGATGCGTTCTGTCTCCTAGAGATGAATGTACTTTGGTGCAAAAAGTGCAAATCAATCCCAGAACAACAGCAAAGGACCTTGTGAAGATGCTGGAGGAAACAGGTACAAAAGTATCTATATCCACAGTAAAACGAGTCCAATGTTGACATAACCTGAAAGGCCGCTCAGCAAGGAAGAAGCCACTGCTCCAAAACCGCCATAAAAAAGCCAGACTACGGTTTGCAACTGCACATGGGGACGAAGATTGTACTTTTGGAGAAATGTCCTCTTGTCTGATGAAACAAGAATATAACTGTTTGTCCATAATGACCATCGTTATGTTTGGAGGAAAAAGGGGGAGGCTTGCAAGCCAAAGAGCATCATGTTGTGGGGGTGCTTTGCTGCAGGAGGGACTGGTGCCCTTTACAAAATAGATGGCATCATGAGGATGGGAAATTATGTGGATATATTGAATCAACATCTCAAGACATCAGTCAGGAAGTTAAAGTATGGTCGCAAACGGGTCTTCCAAATGGACAATGACCCCAAGCATATTTCCAAAGTTGTGGCAAAATGGCTTAAGGACAACAAAGTCAAGGTATTGGAGTGGCCATCACAAAGCCCTGACCTCAATTCTATAGACATTTTGTGGGTAGAACTGAAAAAGTGTGTGCGAGCAAGGAGGCCTACAAACCTGACTCAGTTACACCAGCACTGTCAGGAGGGCCAAAATTCAACCAACTTATTGTGGGAAGCTTGTGGAAGGCTACCCGAAATGTTTGACCCAAGTTAAACAATTTCAAGGCAATGCTGCCAAATACTAATTGAGTATGTAATCTTCTGACCCACTGGAAATGTGGTAAAAATATATCAATCACTATTATTCTGACATTTCACATTCTTAAAATTAAGTGGTGATCCTAACTGACCTAAGACAGGGAATTTTTACTTGGATTAAATGTCAGGAATTTTGAAAAATTGAGTTTAAATGTATTTGGCTAAGGTGTGTGTGAATTACCAACTTCAACTGTATTTTAGATTTACTAATTGATAACCTATTCAATACAGTCAGAGAATCTGGTAATACTATAATTCTATCCATGTATATCACTCATTGAACTATAGACCCACATATTTGTACTTAGAACCCCCTCATAGGCTGTCCATACAGAAACAACTGTATATTATCAGCAACTTTCTTCTTCGAGAAGAACATACAAGTCTTCGCCACTGACAATTTAAAACCTGAGTCAATCGACCATCTTTCAATACCCACTATAGCTTGTTGAATAGATTTGATCATGAGACATTCCTTCCCCTATTCCAAATAGCTCCATCACCATATAGGGAAGCCCCAATACCCCTACCTTCATTCGAAAACACATTGTTAATCATAATTTTTAACAAAATAGGATTGATAGCACTGCCTTGAGGAATACCACTGTCAACTCCATAGGCATCAGATCAAATGGATCCCATTTGAACTGAAAAAAGCTATTTAAATAAGGCCAAAACCCAGTTATTTAACTTCTTTGGGCTAGGTGGCAGTATTTTGATATCCGGATGAAAAACATGCCCAAAGTAAACTGCCTGCTACTCAGGCCCAGAAGCTAGGATATACATATAATTGGTAGATTTGGATAGAAAACACTAACGTTTATAAAATGTCTATGTCTGTGAGTATAACAGAACTTATTTGGCAAGCGAAACCCCGAGGACAAACCATCCAGGATATTTTTGTTTGTTGTGGTGACAGTGTTTTCAATAGGTTTTCTATGTGTATCTAGATTTATAAGGCACTTGCTTGCTGTTCCTATTGCTTCCACTGGATGTCAGTCTTTAGAAATTGGTTGATGTTTTTCTTTAGAGAAATGAAAAAGTACGGCAGTTCAGAACAAGGGTCCAGCCTAGTGCACGCTAATGTTTTGAATCGCGCTCCAGGTCATGCGCTTCACTTTGTTTTTATCCGGTATTGAACACCGTTTATCCCGTCTTAAATTTTATCGACTATTTACGTAAAAAAATACCTAAAGTTGTATTAGGAAAGTTGTTTCAAATGTTTGGACAGCGTTTACAGGTAACTCATTACACATTTTGTAGTCATGCTGGGCGAGTTGGAACCGGTGTTTTTCTGAATCAAACGCGCCAAATAAATTGACATTTTGGAGATAACGACAGAATTAATTGAACAAAAGGACCATTTGTGATGTTTATGGGACATATTGGAGTGCCAACAGAAGAAGTTCTTCAAAGGTAAGGCATGAATTAAATCGTTATTTCTGACTTTTGTGTTTTGCGCCTGGCGGGTTGAAATCTGATTTTCATGTGTTGGTATGCTGGGCGCTGTCCTAAGATAATCGCATTTTTTGCTTTCGCCGTAAAGCCTTTTGGAAATCTGACAGTGGCTAGATTAACGAGAAGTTAAGCTTTAATTTGGTGTGTTGCACTTGTGGAACGTTAAAACTTAAATATTCGTAATATTTTTTATTTTATTTGGCGCTCTGCCATTTCACCGGATGTTGTCAAATCGATCTCGTTAACGGGAGTTGAGCCCAAAGAAGTTAAGTCTTTCCATCTTTATCAGTAGGCCTTCTCGCCACAGTGTCATAAGCCTTTTCAATGTACAGAAAGACCGGCATTACTTCTTTCATGACCAGAGTTCTCAACTTCATTGCACACCTTTACTAATACATCCAAAGTAGATCTACCTTTACAGAATCTACTTTGACTCAATGAACCGCTATCTATTGACCATCTTTTCCATCAGTTTACACAAGTTAGACGTCAGTGCTATTGGTTGATAACTATCAGCATATGAAGGGTCCTTAACAGACTTTACAAAAGATAATATTACTGCACGTTTCCACCAGAAGGTATAACCCCCTCACTCCAAATCTTATTAGATAATCTCAGGAGAACATGTGTAATGTAGACGGCGGACGGAGCGCTGGAGTCTCACATGGGCATCGTAACATACCTCTTCTGTGCGCCTGAACCATTCGTCCACCGCAGGAGCGTCGGTCTGGCTCGGAGTCCACAGACAGGGCTGGCTGAAACCAGAACACACTGGAAGAGAGTCAGCCTAGTGGAGGAGTGTCAATGATTTCTGGGAGTATTCAGCCCAAGGAAGGAATCGTGCCCACTCCTGCTGCTGGTCCTGGCTCATCGGGAACCTCCCTAGCTCCTGGTTCATCCTCTCCACCTGCCCATTAGACTGAGGCTGGTACCCGGAAGTGAGGCTGACCGTGACCTCCAGCTTCTCCATGAAAGCCTTCCATACACGTGATGTGAATTGTGGGCCAAGATCGGGGACGATATCCTCCGGAAGGCCATAGTGCCGGAAGACCTGCTGGAACAGTGCCTCAGCAACCTGGAAAGCAGTAGGGAGACCACAGAGAGGAATGAAACGGAATGATATAGAGAATCTGTCCACTATCACCAAAATGGTGGCAAAACAATCAGAAGAGGGGAGATCAGTGACGCTGAGGCATGGGAAGGAGTTTCCCTGCTGGAGCGATCCAGGAGGGATTTGGATAGGGCACTTACGGAACAGGAGTTGACATAACGAGTGACGTCCTGCCTTAAGGTAGGCCACCAGTACAATCCAGAGATGGATTGTACTGGTGGCCCACCTTAAGGCAGGCTGTGTGTGCCCAGGTCAATATCCGATCCGTAGGTGTCCTCAGGTGGCAGGTGCTGGTTCCCTCTACAGGGCCTGGCGAATGTCCACGTCTAAGTACATCCCAGAGCACTGGGGCTATTACTCGAGGGGTCGGGATTATGGGTTCGCTCAAGACAGGAACCTCTTCTGAATCGTAGAGACGAGACATCGGCTTTGATGTTTTTTTTTAACTGGGTGATATGTCAGCGTGAAATTGAATATGGTGAAGGGCCCTCCTGGCTTGGCACGGGTTCAGTCGCCTCGCTGTCCATATGTACTCTAGATTCCGATGGCCAGTGTGGACGAAAAATGGCTCCTGGATGCCTTCCAGCCAGTGTTTCCACTCCTCAAATGCCAACTTCACCACCAGGAGCTCCCGATCGCCAACATCATAGTTCCTCTCTGCAGGAGACAGAAATTGTATCCATGTGCATAAAGCTGTGCATTACCTTGATGGGACAGCCCCCACATCTTCTGAAGCATCCACCTCCACCACGAAGGGCAGTGTAGTATCCAGATGTTATAGCAACGGGGCAAAAGCGAAATGACCCTTTAGTAGGCGGAAGGCTTCGTCAGCTGCAGAATTCCATCCCATCTTCCGTGGACCACCCTTGACGAGAGAAGAGGCAATCGAGCTAAAGTTCTAAACATTTTAGGGCTAGGCCCCTTTTTTCTCTCAATTTCCACCTGAATGACGTGCCCAAAGTAAACTGCCTCTTGCTCCTGAAGCCAGGATATGCATATAAGTGGTAACATTGGAAAGAAAACACTTATGTTTGTAGAAATGTTAAAATAATGTAGGAGAATATAACACAATAGATATGGTAGGAGAAAATCCAAAGAGAGAGAAAAAAAATATTCCAGTTGGTTTAAGAGACCATCCTCTTACACTGACAAGTATACGGTCATACAGAAAATTAGCTCCCTGGATGCAATTCCTATGGCTTCCACAGGGTGTCATCAGTCTATGTTCAAGGTTTCAGGCTTTGAGTAATGTTGACTCGTTGAAGAACGTGGAGGACCTCATACATAGCCGTTCTCAAATGAGCCAGCTGGTCATGGTGTTGACAAAGTAGGTGTCCCTGTTCTCCGACCATCAGAGAGATGTCTTGGTTACCTGCTGCTTCCATTTGTAGAGGTAGTATTCTGTAACGTCGATGCAGGGAGTCAGGAAGCACGTGCAGTTAGTGAGTTTAATAATAACGAACATGGCGTGATACCAAACAAGAGAAGCGTCTGAAATAGAAACATAAACAATACTGACTGATAACAAGAGTGCCATATAAAGGGTAAGTAATCAAGGGAGTAATGAAGTCCAGGTGTGACTGATGATGAGACGCAGGTGTGCATAATGATTGTTGCCAGTTGTGCATAAAGATGGGTTGCCAGGACCGGTGGTTAGCAGACCAGTGACATCGAGCGCCGGAGCGGAAGCAGGAGTGGATCTGACATGCATGAGATGCTTAAACATTACATAGCACAACTGATCATGACCTGGAGCTGTATATCCACATCTTACTAAGGCTGAACGCATCTCATGTATGGTAAAAACAGCATCCAAAGAGTCAACAGTATCCCTTTTCTTATACACATTAACATGAGCATTTAACATCTAACACCTGCATTGCTTATATCATTCATCCAAAGTAACCCTACTATGTACCCTAGCAAATGTCACAGATGCAATAGAGTTAGTGTGCTTCCCCATGTGTGCTTCCCCATAAACTACTATGTGCTTTAAAGTCGCCGCACCATATCTCTCTAGACCCCAATTATCCTGACATTTCATTAGACGTCGCTACAGATTGTTGACGACAAGGGTTGTGAAAATTGTGTAACTTGATGTTACTACCTGCACTGTAAACTTCCACCATGACATTCATATTCAGATGGGACAGTTATATTATGATATACAAGGCTTCCCTTATGAACGTAGCACACCCACCACCCTGTCCAGTTGATCTATCAGAACTGATTCAACAATAATCAGGAATAATAAAATCAAGATGTGGTCTAAGCCATGTTTCTTGAACACATGTCACATCAGGTTTCATCTCTAAATCTATTACATATTTCTTAAACTCCTGACCGTTAGCAATAAGGCTTCTGGCATTCCACTGAAAGATAACAAAAAACACAACTCTAATTATCATACTGAGGCATTCCATCATTGGTATTATTAGGGGTCAACATATAAACAATCATGTCGACAGTAACATCTGTTACTCCTAAAAATCGCTGTTGCTGCTTCCAGAATGATATTCAACTTGGCAGTTCTTCTTCCCACCAATGCAGTCAGGTTGATAACCATTCCAATGAAGGTTATGAAGTCAATCTGATTAACTATTAAGGTGTCCTTCGAAATGAAACATTTGTGAAAGCAAGATTTCTGAACAGGTCTCGTATACATGTCTGGACTAACATAAGCAACATTTCCTACAGTAGGTCCACTTATTCCAGTACTGACCCTATTATTTCCATCATTCTGCCTAATAGTTCCACCAATCTGCTTGCAGCCTCTGCATAAGAGACATTAGGAGTGATTTTATATCTTTGGGCCTCTCTAAGCCTCTTTCTGCACCTGGCATCCACCAAATGCTGCAATGTGTCCCCCCCACACAATTACAACATTTAACCTTGACATTGTTCCCACATTCACCATAATCATGTTCCCGGCCACATATTTTCTTTCCTTTGCACAGAGCCACTACATGTCCCATTCTTTTGCATTTAAAACACCTCAATGGAGGTGGGACAAACTCTCTAACAGTGAAAGCCAGGAAGCCCATCTGTACTTTCTTAGGTACAACCTTCTCAAATATGAATAATACTGACAGGCTTTCACTTCTCTGCCCCTCCTTCTTACTGAACAGACTTTTGGCTTCAACCACTATGCCCCCCTCTACATTTTATTCTAGATCATCTATGGACATAGATAATGTAACCCCAGAAATGACCCCCCTCAGCCTAGCCGAAGCTCCAGGAACATGACTTGTGATTTTCTTCCCATTGAGTTTTCATTTTCAGAATCTTCCCTTGCTGAACATAGACAGCACATAATATTAAAAGTGTACCATTAGCAATGAACTGGCTAATGTGACTTCCCCTATCTCTTTCTTAACAGAATTGGTTCATCTAAAAGGTGTAGACGCATCAAACACAATTGCAACTTTCCAATCCAACACAATTACGTTTGTTTTTCACTACCTTCACCCTCTTCACGTTCTCAACACTAGACGTGCCACTGCTGTCAGGAGCACTTATAGCAGGTCCATTCTTTTTCACCACAGACCATTCAGGTCCATGACTCATCATCCCCACCCATATCATCAGAACTATCATCCATGTCGACCACAGTCCAGCACAGCTGTTGCTGAAACCGCCTACCACCATATAGAACGATGGATTCTATTTTTGCTTCCTTGTTTGAAGTAAAACCTCACGTGTCCAAGCTTACGCAGATTCTCCCCCCTCCCCCCAAATGTCAGGATATACAGGACCAGTCAAAAGTTTTGACACACCAACTCATTCAAGAGTGTGCAAAGCTGTCATACAAGGCAAAGGGGGAAGACTACTTTGAAGAATCTCAAATATAAAATATATCTTGATTTGTTTAACACTATTTTGGTTACTACATGATTGTAGAAAATAGTAAAAATAAAGAAAAACCTGGAATGAGTAGGTGTGTCTAAACTTTTGACTGGTGCTGTATTTGTTGTCTTACGGGGGAAGGTGTAACGGGCTTTGGATTTTCCATTTGTGCTTTGAGGTTGGACTATAGCATGTATGGCACACCGATTGGTGTCACCTTGTTAGTAAGAAGGTGTTGCACCTGTGCTGACTCATGCTATTTAAAATCTCCAGTTGTCTATAGCTGTGGAGGGTTAATACATTTAGTTGGCATGCACTAGGGTGAGGTCTAGACAGACAATCCGTTATCTTGTTGGGCTCCCGAGTGGCGCAGTGGTCTAAGGCATTGCATCTCAGTGCAAGAGGTGTCACTACAGTCCCTGGTTCGAATCCAGGCAACATCACATCTGGCTGTGAGTTGGGAGTCCCCTAGGGTGGTGCACAATTGGCCCAGCATCGTCTGGGTTTGGCCGGGGTAGGTCGTCATTGTAAATAAGAATTTGTTAACTGATTTGCCTAGTTATATAAAATTATGATTTCCCTAATTTAATTTTGCTCTATATTTTTGGTTTGCTTCCTGTCTTTAAGTTTGGTGTGGGTTTTTCTTTTGTTTGCCTTTTCTTGGGCAAATTTAGTAGGCTTTCATGGCGGTTGTCGTTTAGGTTCCAGTTGTTGCTAGGCAACTTTTAGTGGACACCCCTAAGAACACCTCCTAAAACCCCACCTGTTTTGAATGTTAGTCAGTAACTCTTTGTTAGTTTCCCACTTCTGTTTGAGCAACGTTTTTGGTTTTCTTGCTGGGGAACGTAACGGTATCAAGGGACCTAACTTGTGCCAGGAAAACACTCCACACATCATTACACCACCACCGCCAGCCTGTACTGCTAACACCAGGCAGGATGGAGCCTGACTCGGCCATCAGCATGACACAACAGGAACCAAGATTGGGCGATATTTTTCCTTACCTCAATTATCCAGTGTTGGAGATCGTGCCCACTGGAGCAGATTCTTTATTTTAATTTCAACATTACATTGAGTTATCTAACAGACACTTCCATGTAGAGCCAACCCACAGGAGCAACCAGGGTCAAGAGCCACGCCCAAAGGCACATTGACAGATCTCCCACCAAGTCAAATCGGAGACCCGAACCAGCAACCTCTTGGACACTGGCCTAAGCTCCCATCCACTAGGCCACCAACCATCCAAGATCCCCTGAGTGGAAGATAAATACTTTTACTAAGTATCAGTAATTTACTGACCCAATCTTTCCAAATCTCCCAACAATGCTATTGCTATGGTCAATTTAAGATTTTTTTTTTTTTATCCATTCCTGAAACTGGGACCAGATACAGGCTACCTGAGGGCAATACCAGAACAAATCGTCTATTGATGCTGTATCCTCTCAACTAAATCTGCGTAGCTGCTATGATTGCATGCCCCCTAATATTCAACATTTTCTTGGTGGCAAGAATTCTGTGCAAGAATTCTGTACAATAATTTTAGCTGAAAAGCACAGTCTTGAATTTTGTGTTTTTAAATATCAACTCACATGGAATCGGTATATCGAAAATCTCTTCCCAGCTATTTTGCAATCTGTATGGCACAACTGTCAACATCCTGGTCCTGAAATGAAACTGGTACACTTTCCTATTTATGCTATTTTTGTTCCTCTGCCAGTTTTATATTGGGTAGACAGACCAATTCCCTACCTCCTCCCGCTGCCACCTGCCTCTATTTTCGAGGTAATGCTGTAATTAATTGGTTATAATCTTGGATTGAGCAGAACTTCCCATACAATTCCGATTGCTTCATGAAAGACAAAACTCTACCATTCTAATATACAATATCGTTTAAAATCAAAATACCTTTTTCAAACATATTCTCCATAAATACAGGTATTTTATCAACCAGCACATTTGAGTACCACCATAATATTTGTAATGTTTGTTTTATCTTTTCTGGGTGATGAAATTGAAATTGTAACCAGCTCTGCATTGCTTGTTTGAAAAAGAGATACTTTGAAGGTTTCATTTTCAATTAATCGAAAATGAGGCATGACAATCTGCACAAAAGCAAAAAGGCAATTTATAAACCATGGATGTGCTTTACTTTAATCTATTTGAGAACCATTTTGGAACTAAGTAAAACTTTTGTATAAGTAAAGCTTTTAGAGGTTTAGTGCTTTTATATTTAATAATCTCAGCCTACCCAATTCATATTCATTATATAGATAAGCACGTTTTATCTTGTCCGGTTTAACATCCCAGATAAAGCAAAATATCTTTTTCTCATATGATTTGAAAACTAATCATCAGGAGTATCAAAATCAAATTTTATTTGTCACATGAGCTGAATACAACAGGTGCAGGCAGACCTTACCGTGAAATGCTTACTTACAAGCACTTAACTCTATTTCTTGAACAGCATTGTTGGTTAAGAAAATATTTACTAAATAAACTAAAGTAACACAATAAAATAATATTGAGGTTATATACAGGGGGTACCGGTACCGAGTCAGTGTGCGGGGGTACAGGTTAGTCGAGGTAATTTGTACATGTAGGTAGGAGTGAAGCTTCATAAGTAAGTGCAATATGACTAATTAGTTAATCAGTTACATTTTTTCATAAATAGACAGGTATTTACCTCTCCATGTTTTCAGGATCTTGTCTAGTTTTCTATTTAAATTCATTGTGGAGAGCTCATATCTTTTGTAATATGAATACCAAGTATGTCTACTTCACTGTTAGCCCATTTTATAGGTAAACTGCAGGGTCATGTAAAAGTTGTATTTTAAAGATCCAATATGTAATATGGTACACTTATCATAATTAGGTTTTAGTCTAATGAGTCCAGAAAAGTCATCTAGATATTCAATGAGACATTGCAGGGTTCTAGCTTGCGGACTTAATATAAAACTTGAGTCATCGGCATACATGGACACCTTTTAAATCTTGAATTTCTAATCCTCTAATGTTATCTGATTTTAATAGCTAGCATTTTGATGGCCATAACGAATAGATATGGTGACAGCGAACATCCTTGTTTAACTTCTCTTGACAGTTAAAAACTCCTGAGACGTAGTCGCTATTTACTATTTTACACCAGGGATTGCTATACATGACTTTTACCCATTGAATAAGAGACAAACCAAAATGTAAAAAATCCAGGCATTTATATATAAAATCCCTTTTTTATCAAAGGGCTTTAAAAAAATCCTCTATGAATAGCAGGACTGGTTTCTTAAATGTTTCATGTTCTATTATTTATAGTAGTTGTCTTATATTATCGCCAATGTATTGTCCATCTAAACAACCTGTCTGATCAGGTTGAACAATACCTGGTAAAAACCTTTTTTAATTCTATGTACTATGCATTTCACTAGTATTTTTGCATCGTTTAAGTGTAAGAGGCCTCCAGTTTTTTAGATGGACTGGATCTTTATATTTGCCATCCGGTTCTTGTTTTAATAATAGTGCTATCAAAACTGGCTATACTTATTTCACCCCTTACCATAACTAGATACTATTCTCATTCTAAATGTACCATAATTGGTGCTTGTAAAATTACTGTCATAAGAGGTATCATGATGGACAAAAATTTAGATTTCAAATGTTTGATGTTTAGAATTCAAGAATCAGGTTCTAGCAATATGCACAAAGCAACTGGTGTTTTCATGTTCTTTTTTTCACTTTAAGATTTGTTTATTCCCTTGCCTGTCTGCCTGTGTGTCAATGCCATGAAAATGTAGTCAGGATATTGTGTGTAGTAGATCTGAGTAGGTTGGTGTGTGTGAAATTGGATGTGATTTAGTAAAAATATGTATGATGTCTGGATAAGACTAAGACTATAATGTGGGGCATCTAAATAAATAATAACCCATCCAATTTGCATAGTTGTGTCTGTGTGTAACATGAAGTGAGTGTAGCCTTAACATTCAGAACGATAATTGTAATCCATATTGTATCTGAGTGTACTGTAAGTTGGAGAATCTTGGGTCCCTGTGGATTGCATTTGTCCAGAATGGCATTCATGTCTGTCCCAATAACCAGTTGGAATTCAGTAATTCTAACAACATACTGTTCAGAGAATCAAAAATCTTAAGATCATGTGAATTTGGAGCATACACACTAATTGCCAATGGGGGCAACATGCGAGCCTATTAGATGTTAATAGGCACGCAGGTTGCTAGGGCGTTGTGGAGAAGGATGGCGGATGGACGTAAGCTCCGAGGGTTACTAGGCACTTATTTTTAAAATATTGTTTTTACCCTATCCCAAACCTTTACCCTTACCTACATAAGGAACGCAAGTGGCATTTCCCGTATGGTTGATGAGATCTTCATATTACAAATGTACGGTCCCTTACTAGATGTCCGCAAGTATTATTAAAATAGGTCAATGGCTTCAGGTCGTGCCCCAGGGCCCGGTCTTCCGGGAAGTCATCAAATAAAGTCTCTCGGACATTTGGTTTCCGCGTTGCTGTACCAGAAAATTCCACCAGATGGCGACTGGCTGTTTATTGCAAATAGACAAAAAAATCACCAAACGGACATGGCCGTTTCTCGTAAACGGAAAAGACTTTGAAGATGAAACTCGGTGAGCACAGGTTTGGCCAAATGTGCTTTTAGCCCAGAAACAAGATGGCATCGAGGCCTCAATGCTTTTTGAGTTAAGGCCCATTTTCTGGGATTAAAGGTTAAATGGTAATACAGCACTAATTTGACCGCTTCACATCAAAGTACATAAACCTACGGTGTAAGGAAAAGTAGAACCAGCCATTTATCTATTGTAATTTACGAGAAATCTTACAATGTCCGTTTGGTGATGGTTAAAGAAATGTTTTTTTTCCCCAAAAAGTTACAGATCCAGTTGCGGCGTGTTCAGGCGAAATTTTGAAGAGTGCACAATTTTGAACATGAAAAGTTATTAAACAAATTAGGCACATTTGGGCAGTGTTGATACAACATTTTGAACATAAATACAATGGTTCATTGGATCAGTCTAAAACTTTGCACGTACACTGCTACCATCGAATGGCCAAAGTCTAAATTGCATCTGGGCTGGAATAATACATTATGGCCTTTCTCTTGCATTTCAAAGATGATGGTACAAAAAAATACAAAAGAACGGTTGTTTTCTTTCTTTGTATTATTTTTTGACCAGATCTATTGTGTTATAGTCTCCTACATTCCTTTCACATTTTCACAAACTTCAAAATGTTTCCTTTAAAATGGTACCAAGAATATGCATATCCTTGCTTCAGGGTCTGAGCTACAGGCAGTTAGATTTGGGTATGTCATTTTAGGCGAAAATTGGATCCTTAAGAGGGTCATAATTTAATTGTAGTACGTTTCATCAGCAGGAGACATCTGCTGAGAAGACAGAACAAGATTAGGGAGGGGAGACTGAGTTCACCGTAACACCCTGAGAACATTGCCCTGGACTAGCTAGCATTCTGTCTTGGACTGTGTCCCAAATGGCAACCTGTTCCTTGAAGTGCACTACTTTCTTTAAACAGAACTCTATGAGCCCTGGTCAAAAGTAGTGCACTATATAGGGAATAGGGTGCCATTTGGGGCGCACCCTTGGCCTCTCACTAGACCAGCTGATGCAGTGCTTTCTGCAAGCTTTTTATTTTCAAGATTATGATCTTAAGCTGCGTTCATAAACATAGCTCCCACATGTTTTTCTTTTACCCCTTCCCTCCCCCTCTCTGTTTTCATCTTTGTTTTCTTTCTCCCTCCCTCTTTGGACTTTTCCTCCCCACCTCGCCATTTCACTCTCTTTTCGCCTCCTCTCTGTTGTTGTCTCCTTACTCTGTATATCCCTCACTCCTCTTGCCTCTCCCTTTTCTCTTGCTCACTTTTCTACCCTCACCCCTTCTCTCTCTCCCGGTAGGGTTGGTAGAGATGTGTGTGTGTGTGTGTGTGTGTGTGTGTGTGTGTGTGTGTACAGATCAAGCCATCCAGAAGTCCTGAGACTACCAGTGGCTGACCCCTCCATCCCCACCCTCCCTTACGCCCTTCCCTACCCCCAGCCGGTGTCCCTGACTCTGGGGCTGGTTGGGTCTTTGGACGTGCCCAGGGTGGAGGCTGGTCCTCCTGGGTGGTATTCTGGTAAAATCATAAGGAGGGTGAGGAAAGCAGAAAGCAATGGAGGATGACTTAATTTAGCCAGCAGACATCATTCACTGTACAGGTTAATGTGCCTGGCTATTTTTATCCTTTTGACTCCCATTATGTCTATTACACCACAAAATGACAACTCCATCGCAAAACTCTCTTTTGGTATTTGTTTCATTAGTCTACTGTTGATATTGTCCGAAAATGTTTTGCATGTCAGTTTTCAAGATACTGTATTTAACTTTCAAAATACAGAAATCTGGCCCATATACTGCATTTTGCATCATATGAGCTGCGTTTTACATGCAAAAGGTTTTGGGAATATATCAATAATGGACTAATGAAACAAATACCAAAATATAGTTTTTGGGTGAAGTTTTCCTTTAAGTCCAGTCTGCTGCTTCAATACATGATTCTTTGTTAGGTTTGCAAAATGATGGTAACTTTCCCAAAATTCCCAGGTTTCGAGAAATGTCCTGCTTTTTCCTTTCTGGGAACTCCTGGGAACATTGGGAAAGTTACCATCATTTTGCAATCCTACTCTCACCTTTCTTGAGTCAGTATCTAATTACTGAATTTCAACCAAATGTCTATTTCAAAATTGCACTTTATTTTTCCTAATGTACAAGTTGCATAGTTGTCTATCACAATAAATTACAAAGAAATCCTTAATCCAGCTATTTTCATAGTTTGTTTGTGCTACTCTTCCGAAAAAGGCCTAAGAGAATACTAGGAATATCCTACCTCTGCTAACAGCGTAGCGATTCAGGAGGAACAGCCAGAGCAGGCAGTAACCTGTGAAAACGGAGAAAGAGCGTTACCACCTGTGCAATAATAGCACAGGCTTTATGGAACAGGTCGTACAGAGTGGCTACGGAGATAAGGGGGTAAGGCCCTGCGACAGACTAGTGTCCTGTACATGGGGTATACTTGTACATCAAAACTGCCACACACTACAGAAACAGAAGATAGGCTTTTACCTTATGAGTGGTTCTAGCTCGGACAAGTTTAACTTACATACAGGCCGGCTACAGTATGTTTGTACTCTGAGTTATTCCAAGTTGATATGAATGAACTTGGCAGTAGAAACACAGACACAAACTGCAGAGCAGAGAGCTCTTCTGGAGCTCCACTGGTGTCCCTGGGAATGAGAGAAACCACAGTAAGTGCTGGTGAGGGTCAAGGCCAACCAGCCAGCCAGCTGTGGGAGGTGTGTTACTGTGTGTCCCTTGCTCACCATGCATGTGGCTTCCTGCTCTAGGTGACCTGGGTGTGTGAATGTAACCTACATTATATATGCTGTGAGTGGGTTGTCAGGTATGATGCGTGTGGATGAGTGTACGTCTACATAGGACATTGTGTGGTTATGCATGTGAGGGTTTTGAGTTGAGTGTATGAGTTGGTAAAATGTGGTTGTATACATATGTGTGCATGGTGTTGTGGTTTGATTGTATGCATATTACCATATGTGTGTCTGAGTTTATTAGTACACGGTATATGAGTATTCATGTGTGTGAACACTGGTAAGTCTACAGTATAAGAGTAGGCAAGAAACTCATTTTCAGGATTTTACTAACATCATCTAAATCAATCATAGCACGTTTCTGGGCTCATTCAGTAGTTCTTACCTGATTAAGTAGAATCCTGTTGAAAAGTAAGGTAAAAAATAACATGTATATGACTATAACATAAGTTGAAAATTATACTGTTGCTGCTTCCTGTTGTTATGTATTTTTTATTATTATAGCTGATTTGTCAAAACACCGGTTTTAAATGTCCAAATTCATAATCAATATGCTGAAATAAGTTGTGATATGTTGAAGACCAAGACATAGTTATTACTCCCTACACACACGTGTCACACTTGTGTTCAGATTACTTGCATTTTGCTAAATCAGTACCTTAACTGCTCATGCAACAATATTTACCAAGCGGTCACTCCAGACTGAAAGTGATTAGCTTTTTCTACTGTAATCAAAAGTCTGTGCAAATTAATCACTCACATCGATATTGAATTCAGTGGAACTGGGACAATCACTATGGCGACATGTACCGTTTGCGCTCTTCTAAAAGACAAACCACAATGAACTTAGGTATACTACACTGTGTACAAAACATTAGGAACACCTTCCTAATATTGAGTTGCACCTTCTTTAACCTCTCTACTCTCCTTCATCTACACTGAATGAATTGGATTTAACAGGTGACATCAATAAGGGATCATAGCTTTCACCTGGATTCACCTGGTCAGTCTGTCATGGAAAGATGTGAAGTACACTCAGTGTATTTCTTCTTACTTTAACCATGGACAAGGTTTAAAAATTGTATTTAACCAGGCGCTCTAGACTAGACCGTCCATAGTCTGTGCAGCAGGCTGAACGTTTCACGTCCCTAACAAGAGTACTGTATATGTGGATGAGCCTGTTTATGTGGATTTACTGTACATGTGTGACAGTGAGTTGGCAAATGTATGGATATAGAATGTTAGTGAGTGTATGCTGGTATATGTGTCATGGTGAGATTGTAAATATACACTCATTTTGTAAATATACACGGCCAGCTTATTAGGTACACCACCCTGTTCACAAGAACGGTTCACTCCTACAGACAGTGAGTCACCTGGCCGTAGCTTACTATATAAAGCAGGCAGACAGGCATCGAGGCATTCAGTTACTGTTCATTTGAACATTAGAATGGACAAAACGAGTGACCTAAGTGACTTTACGCGTAATATGATCATCAATGCCAGGTGCACCAGATCCAGAATCTCAGAAATGTCCGCCCTCCTGGGCTTTTCACACACGACAGTGTCTAGGATCTACCAAGAACGGTGTGACAAACAAAAAAAATCCAGTCAGAGGCAGACCTGTGGATGAAAACCGCTCATTGATGAGAAGTCGAAGGAGAATGGCAAGAATCGTGAAAAATCTAACAGGTGGGCCAAAAACAGGCAAATAACTGAGCAGTACAACAGTGGTGTGCAGAATGGCATCTTGGAATGCACAATTCGTCGGTCCTTGTCACGGATGGGCTATTGCAGAAGACGACCACACCGGGTTCCACTCCTAAAACATTAAATCTCCTTGACACCAAGTGCCAATGAATTCAGGCTGTTCTGGAGGCAAAGGGGGTCAAATCCAGTACTAGAGAGAAGTTTCATTCCTAAACACTTTATATCCATTTTCAGAAATGTTGGTAAATCAACTTTTGTTTAAAGAAAGTCTAAAAGAGATTGGTATGTTTTTTTCACTATTTAATCACTATTTAAAACCTCTTGATGGTTTCATTTCAGAAAGACAAATTATGTTTTTTGCAAAGTACTATATATCCGCCTCACTCTGAGAAATGAGTAGAACTGCACAAAGTATATACACTGCTCAAAAAAATAAAGGGAACACTTAAACAACACAATGTAACTCCAAGTCAATCACACTTCTGTGAAATCAAACTGTCCACTTAGGAAGCAAAACTGATTGACAATAAATTTCGCATGCTGTTGTGCAAATGGAATAGACAACAGGTGGAAATTATAGGCAATTAGCAAGACACCCCCAATAAAGGAGTGGTTCTGCAGGTGGGGACCACAGACCACTTCTCAGTTCCTATGCTTCCTGGCTGATGTTTTGGTCAATTTTGAATGCTGGCAGTGCTTTCACTCTAGTGGTAGCATGAGACGGAATCTACAACCCACACAAGTGGCTCAGGTAGTGCAGCTCATCCAGGATGGCACATCAATGCGAGCTGTGGCAAGGTTTGCTGTGTCTGTCAGCGTAGTGTCCAGAGCATGGAGGCGCTACCAGGAGATAGGCCAGTACATCAGGAGACGTGGAGGAGGCCGTAGGAGGGCAACAACCCAGCAGCAGGACCGCTACCTCCGCCTTTGTGCAAGGAGGAGCAGGAGGAGCACTGCCAGAGCCCTGCAAAATGACCTCCAGCAGGCCACAAATATGCATGTGTCTGCTCAAACGGTCAGAAACAGACTCCATGAGGGTGGTATGAGGGCCCGACGTCCACAGGTGGGGGTTGTGCTTACAGCCCAACACCGTGCAGGACGTTTGGCATTTGCCAGAGAACACCAAGATTGGCAAATTCGCCACTGGCGCCCTGTGCTCTTCACAGATGAAAGCAGGTTCACACTGAGCACGTGACAGACGTGACAGAGTCTGGAGACGCCGTGGAGAACGTTCTGCTGCCTGCAACATCCTCCAGCATGACCGGTTTGGCGGTGGGTCAGTCATGGTGTGGGGTGGCATTTCTTTGGGGGGCCGCACAGCCCTCCATGTGCTCGCCAGAGGTAACCTGACTGCCATTAGGTACCGAGATGAGATCCTCAGACCCCTTGTGAGACCATATGCTGGTGCGGTTGGCCCTGGGTTCCTCCTAATGCAAGACAATGCTAGACCTCATGTGGCTGGAGTGTGTCAGCAGTTCCTGCAAGAGGAAGGCATTGATGCTATGGACTGGCCCGCCCGTTCCCCAGACCTGAATCCAATTGAGCACATCTGGGACATCATGTCTCGCTCCATCCACCAACGCCACGTTGCACCACAGACTGTCCAGGAGTTGGCGGATGCTTTAGTCCAGGTCTGGGAGGAGATCCCTCAGGAGACCATCCGCCACCTCATCAGGAGCATGCCCAGGCGTTGTAGGGAGGTCATACAGGCACGTGGAGGCCACACACACACACTACTGAGCCTCATTTTGACTTGTTTTAAGGACATTACATCAAAGTTGGATCAGCCTGTAGTGTGGTTTTCCACTTTAATTTTGAGTGTGACTCCAAATCCAGACCTCCATGGGTTGATAAATTGGATTTCCATTGATTATTTTTGTGTGATTTTGTTGTCAGCACATTCAACTATGTAAAGAAAAAAGTATTTAATAAGATTATTTCTTTCATTCAGATCTAGGATGTGTTGTTTAAGTGTTCCCTTTATTTTTTTGAGCAGTATATTTGTGACATCAATATTTTTTTATGAAAATTTCAGTAAAGTAATGTGAGATCTGTATGTTAAACATTTACATTTGACATTATTGTCATTAAGCAGATGCTCTTATCCAGCGACTTACAGTAAGTGCATTCATCATAAGATAGCACCACATACCACAGTCAAATATACAGTATACGAACATTCAATTCCAGCAATGGACACATAATGTTTTGCAAAAACAAGAATTGTTCATGCACATCTCAAATCTATTAATAAAAAATCTGAGAATATAAATATTTTACACACACATGAAGGTACCCATAAGCAATGATTTCTGATGAAAAAACACAATGTGAAAAATTGCTCGATAGAGCGTTTTGGAAATAAACTCTTCATATATTTGTGAGTTGTTGTGTATGCAGTATGCATGTCTGAGTTAATCACTTAGTTTGTGAGTGTAAGTGTTCATGTATGACTGTGTGTTGCTAAGTAAACTCAGCAAAAAAAGAAATGTCCTCTCACTGTCAACTGCGTTTATTTTCAGCAAACTTAACATGTGTAAATATTTGTATGAACATAACAACATTCAACAACTGAGACATAAACTGAACAAGTTCCACAGACATGTGACTAACAGAAATGGAACAATGTGTCCCTGAACAAAGGGGGGGTCAAAATCAAAAGCAGCAGTCAGTATCTGGTGTGGCCACCAGCTGCATTAAGTACTACAGTGCATCTTCTCATCAAGGAACTCACCCGATTTGCCAGTTCTTGCTGTGAGATGTTACCCCACTCTTCCACCAAGGCACCTGCACGTTCCCGGACATTTCTGGGGGGAATGGCCCTAGCCCTCACCCTCCGATCCAACAGGTCCGGACGTGCTCAATGGAATTGAGATCCGGGCTCTTCGCTGGCCATGGCAGAACACTGACATTCCTGTCTTGCAGGATTTCACGCACAGAACAAGCAGTATGGCTGGTGGCATTGTCATGCTGGAGGGTCATGTCAGGACGAGCCTGCAGGAAGGGTACCACATGAGGGAGGAGGATGTCTTCCCTGTAACACACAGCGTTGAGATTGCCTGCAATGACAACAAGCTCTGTCCGATGATGCTGTGACACACCGCCCCAGGCCATGACAGACCCTCCACCTCCAAATCGATCCCGCTCCAGAGTACATGCCTTGGTGTAACGCTCATTCCTTCAATGATAAAAGTGAATCCGACCATCACCCCTGGTGAGACAAAATCGCGATTCGACACAGTGAAGAGCACTTTTTGCCAGTTCTGTCTGGTCCAGCGAAGGTGGGCTTGTGCCCATAGGGAACGTTGTTGCCGGTGATGTTTGGTGAGGACCTGCCGATCCTGTGCAGGTGTTGTTACACGTGGTTTGCCACTGCGAGGATGATCAGCTGTCCATCCTGTCTCCCTGTAGCGCTGTCTTAGGGGTCTCACCATACGGACATTACAATTTATTGCCCTGGCCACATCTGCAGTCCTCATGCCTCCTTGCAGCATGCCTAAGGCATGTTCACGCAGATGAGCAGGGACCCTGGGCATCTTTCTTTCTGTGTATTTCAGAGTCAGTAGAAAGGCCTCTTTAGTGTCCTAAGTTTTCATAACTGTGACCTTAATTGCGTACCGTCTGTGTGCTGTTAGTGTCTTAACGACCGTTCCACTACTCCATGTTCATTAATTGCTTATGGTTCATCGTACAAGCATGGGAAAGAGTGTTTAAACCCTTTTCAATGAAGATCTGTGAAGTTATTTTGATTTTTACGAATTATCTTTGAAAGACAGGGTCCTGAAAAAGGAACGTTTCTTTTTTTGCTGAGTTTATATACCGCATGCCGCTATACGTGAGATTGAGCCAGTGAACGTTTGGCTGGCTGGCTGTATATGTGTGTCTGTGTCTGTGTGTACACAGTGCTGTAACTCCAATACCACCCCAGCTTCTGCCCATCTGTGTTATTGCAGGTGCAGTCCTCCTCCCCTGACTCAGCCCTCATGTACAGTACTTTCCACCTCTTCCTCCTCTCCTTCCCTTCTCTTTCCTCCCCAATATTTTCTTTCTTTAGCATGCCCCCCCCCCATTCCTCTCCCCATCCTTAGCCCTTTGGCCAACCTGTCTCTTTGCTCTGACCATGCATTCTCTGAAAATGTACCAGCCATAAGTTAATTAGCAGCTCAATGTTACTAGACTGATGTGGTGTGTTTTTTTCATAGTTTTGGGAAATGTTAACGCCATTCTAAAAGCTCAGTGTCTAGAGCCGCATTCACGTGCTAGTCGGAACTCAGAAACTCTGACATTTCCGACTTGTTAACCTAGGCGGAAGTGTCGGATCCCAAGTTTCCCACATGGGAGGTACCAGAATCAACCGATAGGAAGTTCTATGCAAATAGCCGAGGTACATTTTAACTCGGAGGTTCCTAGTTCCGATTAGCACGTGAATACGGCATATATCTTTCATTAGCCCGGACCCCTTTTCCCATGGGCCTCGCCATGGCAACGGTGTAGATTCGAGTGGGCCTACAATTCTCCTTCCAAGTGAAATAGTAGACTAGTTGTTTGAGTGTGTGTGTTTCGTGTAGCCCTGAATGTGTGTACTGTATATGGTGTACATTTATAATGTGTGTGTGTGTGTGTGTGTGTGTGTGTGTGTGTGTGTGTGTGTGTGTGTGTGTGTGTGCTGTTGCGTGTTATCCTGTAGGCTAAGTCCTGTGAAGGCAGAGTCATCTTTAACCTATTACACACTTCTCAAGGTAAATAATATTATTTCACCACCACAATGTTTAATCTGACCAATGGTTTGAAAATTAGGTTTCCTCACTTTTAACCAAAACAGGACATCCCAGATTCCAATGATGAAGATATCCGTGTTTCTATTAGAGCATTGCCATCGATCACCACATTGTTTTGGAGAGATAGGAAACCCAAATTGGTCTACACAGATAAGTTCTGGCCTGGTTTTGATTTTATCTGTCAGAAATATATCAGTTTGTCTCTGTGGATGGTTTGTTCTGTAAATTTCGTGTGTTCTTCAAGGTTCCGTTTTAGGACCACTATTATTTTCACTATATATTTTACCTCTTGGTGATGTCATTTGGAAACATAATGTTAACTTTCACTGCTATACGGACGATACACAGCTGTACAAGACGCAGTCCTCCTTATTGTCCCTAGAATTTGTAAGCAAACAGCTGGAGGCAGGGCTTTCTCCTAAAGAGCTCAATTTGTATGGAATGGTCTGCCTATCCATGTGAGAGACGGAGACTCGGTTTCGACCTTTGAGTCTTTATTGAAGACTCAACTCTTCAATAGGTCCTATGATTGAGTGTAGTCTGGCTCAGGGGTGTGAAAAGGTGAACAGAAAGGCACTGAAGTGATGAACCGCCTTTGCTGTCTCTGCCTGGCCGGTTCCCCTCTCTCCACTGGGATTCTCTGCCTCTAACCCTATTACAGGGGCTGAGTCACTGGCTTACTGGTGCTCTTCCATCCAGTCCCTAGGAGGGCTGCGTCACTTAAGTGGGTTGTTGTAGAGGGTTATTATTATTATTATATGACCCTGCTGGTCATCTATGAATGTTTGAACATCTTGGCCATGTACTATTATAATGTCTACACGGCACAGCCAGAAAAGGACTGGCCACCCCTCAGAGCCTGGTTCCTCTCTAGGTTTCTTCATAGGTTCCTGCCTTTCTAGGGAGTTTGCTTCTACATCTGCATTGCTTGCTGTTTGGGGTTTTAGGCTGGGTTTCTGTATAGCACTTTGTGACATCGGCTGATGTAAAAAGGGCTTTATAAATGTGATTGATTGATCTGGGATAGACATGCTTGAGAGAAGTGTGAAAAAGAGATCTCGAGAGAGAGAGTGTGGGGATATAAAGAGACACACTCACTGTACTCTCATTAAAATTCCCTACTCTTCCCGCCAAGGAGAGAGCTTGGCAGCCCACCCTGACAAGGCACGTTCACGCATGATGAAAAATGAGGAAGGAGGGACAGGAATGTAAAATCCAAATTTGAAAAAATTGGGAAAGAGTTGCAGTGCGAATGAAGTGGAAAAAGCTTTTTGGGGGAGGGTGGGCAGGTGATAAGGCCTCTCTCCATCTCTCCCCTCCTGAGATCCTCAATGCTGCATTCCTGAGTGGGCAGGGCTGCCCAAGACTCTGGGGAAAAAAGAGTTGCATGCACTCCCAGGGCACTGGGTCATGGCACAATCCCCTCTCCTGCCCACCCAGCCCTGCCTGCCTTCCCTGTGAACAGGCTGTTTTTTTAGGCTTGAAAGGAACCCTTGACCTGGTTTCAGTGGTGGGGCTGATCTGGTCTGACCTGCCCCAGCCGTGCTCCAGCTCCAAGGACGCCTGTTCCGTGTCTACCCAGCCTGGGTGGGGCTGAGCTGGGGATCGCTGGGTTTTCCAGTACCTGCTGCACTGGGGTAGGGGGGAGGGGATGGTATGTGTGTTTGTGTGTGCGCCCGATTGCGTGTGCGTGTGTGTTTGTGTATTTGTCCATGTTTACAGAGCAGTATATAAACTCACTGAAGTATACACAAACATTGAGACAATTTGTCAAACTCAAAACTGTATTCACTGGTAAGTACTGTAAATAGTTTGTCAGATCTCTGGCCATTTTCAATATGAGCTAAGAAAGAGAGGGAGGGAGAACGGAACGTGAATGGAGTGGCAGGTAGCCTAGAGGTTAAGAGGGTTAGGCCAGTAACTGAATGGTCACTGGTTTGAATCCTCTAGCCGACCTAGGTGGAAAATCTGCTGTTGTGCTCTTGAGCAAGGCACTTAACCCTAATTACTCCTGTAAGTTGCTCTGGATAAGAGTGTCTGCTAAATGACTAAAATGTAATGTGACCTGTCAGTCATTGTAGAGTAGCAGAGAAGGACGGAGAGTGTGACCTGTCAGTCACAAAAAACACACTTGTGGGTCCAGTGTGGGATTCTCTCCCACACATCTGGAATGATGTTACAGTGCCACACACAAACACCAGCCTCCAATCAGCTGATTCAGAGTAATAAAAACACCAGACTGATATGTAAGACAGAAATGTGTTTTAATCATGTCCAAGGATCGCTCAATCATGGGTGTAAAACTGTCACCCAGGCACATATTTTGTTTCTCCATCTACTGAATACGTTTTTGGGGACTTAGGACGAGTCCCAAATGGCACCCTATAGGGCTTTGATCAAAATTAGTGCACTACATAGGGAATAGGATGACATTTGGGACTCTGTGTGATTTAGTGCTTCACTATCAGTCACATAACAAATACATCCAAAGGAATATGAATTACATCTCCAGTCATAACATGTCATACCTTCTTTATGATGTTGTGTAAGTCCTGAACCCTTATTGTTTACAATGTACTTTAGTGTGTGTGTCTGTGTGTTCATAATGTACCGTGCAGCTGGCTTCATAAAAGGAATTTCAATGAAAATAGACTATAAATTATTGTCGTAACAGCAACTAACCCTAAACGTTTGGCAAGACATTATCATACAGCTTGATGTGTCGTAACAGGCCCGTGCCATCTGTCATTAATTCACTTTCTCCAGCTTATCTTTGGCATTAGCTAAAGTGGCCACTATTTTCAGAGAGAGAGAGAGCAGGAGGAAGAGGGCATTGGGAGTGATTAGCCGGTTAGTGGTCAAGCCCTCATCACACCTACAACTTATTTATTCATCAAAACCCAGCCCTTTTCGCATTACTGCCAGCTATTGCACCCATAAATGTAAAACTAACAAAAATAATACTGGCACAACCCAGGAGCTACAACGCCACGCGACAGTCCTTAAAAATTTCCATTGCATTATTTTTGGTAAAATAGAGCCCTTAATGTTGAGATATACAGGTACACAGAGGTACATAGGCACATTATGTTCTGGGAGCTATTTTTTACCTGGTTAGTAGCAGACTAAACAGTTCTTCCAGGATCTTTCTTCTGGGAGGTCCTGTTTGCATCTGGATACCGCCCCCCTATTCACCCATGCACTTACACACACCACCTCAGTGGTACCTTCTTTTCACCCCATCCTCTCCCTCGCTCGCTCGCTCGCTCGCACACACACACACACACACACACACACACACACACACACACACACACACACACACCATCCCAGATCCAAAATGTCTGCAAACATCCTACAGTTTCAGTTTTCTATTAGAAATACTGATATGTCATCAATCTGGATAAAACTAGGACTTGACCTCTGCCCTCCAACAGCCAACATAACTCCATGTCAGTCCTTATATTTGCAGTGGAGTGTATTCATGGACGCCAAGGGAAGCCAGGCTTCCCCAAAAATTTGACCAATAAAAATAAATAAAATAATAATGTATCTTTTGTCAATTCGCAAGTGGATGAATCTCACTGGAGAAATCATACGAGCCAGGGAAACAGCCCCCCTCTGTCTCAGTAAGTGTAGCCCATGTATCTGATGCTGCCTGGACCAAAAGTATGATATGCTGCCGTTGTAGCTTTTGATTGATTGATTCCAGCAAGCATTTTCAAGCAAGTATAAAATAATTAGCCAATCAGAGTTGAGCTGAGCTCAACTGTGGGTTGTCCTGGTACAGCAAAACGCCCCCCAAGGGAGGCCAGTTTGGATTTGGCTTCACACCAATCAAATTACCTTCTAAGCAAAACGTAATAAATAAAAAGACGTGTCTGTTTCTGGTCTGCTTGTGTTGATGTCCTGCAGCAGCTACTTTACCTAATCAGCCCTTTCCTAAGCCATGGACGGAGATGGGGATTTTGACTTGTGTTTTTGATTTAATTCTCTGTACAGGCCAATGATTATGTTGGCGATTCTTATCTAACCATAAATTAATATGTTGCGCCACTGGCCTGAGATGACTGAAGTTCAATATATAGCCTAGATGTAGCCCAGAAGGCTCAAGTTAACTAGCTAATGTAGCTGACTTAGCTGGTTCATTGTTGCCCATGTGAGGAAGTTAGGCTAGCAAGCATTTTAGCTAGGTAGCCTATGACAACAAATTAAAAGTGTACTTTATGATAAAGCCAAAGAACATTTTGCCAACATGAAAAAGAGGAGGATAAAATTAAGGCAACAAATGTACACACAATATTATTGAGTAGATGTTATGTTATATTTTTGTTTAAAAAAAAAAAAAAAAGTTTGAAGGTTTAATTTGCCCAAATAAAGTAAGTCCAGGGAATAAATAATAGCCATAAAAATGTGTTGTTTGTACCAATAAAATTATTACATATGAGTTGACGTAACACAAATATTAAGTAACCCCCAAATATGACTGTTTCACAAACAGTTAACATAGTTTAATGTATAAGGTCATATTATTTTGTGTGAAGTGCACCATAGTCATTTAGAAATACAATGCCACACAATAGAACACTTAAGCTGGATCGATATTCTTAGTAGCGGTTGCACTTAAATAACTATGTGCAAACAACGCCTCTAGCTAGGCTTGGTGTTGACTAGCCTGTACTGGGCTTAGTTTGGGCTAGTCCCTATTGAGCTTGGTGTGGGCTGGCCCGTGTTCGGCAGGTGTGAGCTAGCCTGTCTTGGGCTGTTGTGCGCTTAGGTGTGGGCTTGCCTGTCTTGGGCTGGTGTGCGCTCCGTGTGGGCTAGCCTGTGCTGGGCATGGTGTCGGCGAGCCTCTAATAGGCTTGGTGTAGGCTGGGCCTCAAACTACATTTCATTGAATAACACATTATCTGTTTATTTGTGTGTGTGTATGCATTTCCAATTATATGTACACTGTGTTTTTCTGTGCACTCGCACAAGCAAAGCACATGAGGGCAAACGGTACACATCCAGTCTGTACCCTTTACAGTTCCTACTGCTGCACCATGAACATGTATTTCAGGTCTTAGAAACAGGCAGCTGTGCAATCGTTACCCAGGTCCTGCTGGGTATCAGCTTCCCAGTTGTATAGATGGATCAAATCAAAACAGCCTGGAGGAGAGAGAGAGGCAAGTCCCAAATGGCACCCCATTCCTTATGTAGTGCACTAATTTTGACAAGGACCCATAGGGCTCTGGTCAAAAGCAGTGCACTATAATGGGAATAGAGTGCCATTTCTGATGCAGCCAGACAGGCCATGAGCGCTGCCCTACTGACCTAGTCTGCAGAGGTAATGTGAAAGGACAGCAGATCCAAGGCACATTGCCACATTCCAGCACAGGCACCAACTGCGATACGGATTACAGTGGAGAGGAGAGGGATTTGGGTATATGCTATGTGGTTCCCATCAGGATAGATGCATCGGCAGCGGAAATCATTCCTGTTTTTCCCTCCCCCTAAAAACATATACATATTTTTGTCCACATTCCCTGGGTTTGTGAACCCACCTATAACATGGAAATGTGTGAACTGTAAATGTGTATGGATTTTGTCTCTCGTCTTTATACAAGGCTGCACTTGAATATAAAGTGGCCAGTTTTCTTATTTACATATGTGTAAACAGAGGCACAATGGCTGTCAATCATAAAGGTTACATATACAGATGTACACTTGCACACATGATTATGTGGTTTGCTTCTATTCCAGCACAGGGTGGCAGGTAGCCTAGTGGTTAGAGGCGAAAGCTGCAAGGTTCTCAATGGCCGAGATCTTAATAGCATCACTCCACACCTGATCCATACAGCTCTTATGGCTAAACATGATATGACTCCATTACTGGTTCATCATGTCACCATTGTGTCACTTCTAGTTTTAGTTGCAACGCCAGCAGGATGGGAGAAGTTAGTGGATCGAAGTAAATGGAATGAAGCCTCAGTGTTCAGCTGCATTGATAACGTTGGAGTAAGGTCAGTCTCCCGCTGTTCCGTTGATGGACAGACAAAAACATTCTCTCTGGGATCCTCTCGCTCTTTCAGATAGTGTCACCCAGTTTTCCTTGCCCCTGCATATTAAGAGTGCATTACTTTCTGTGTGTAGCAGAGAAAACAGTCTATAACTTCGATGACTGGAGTCTCTGACATTTGTATGGGCTTTCTTCTGACACCGCCTAGGTCCTGGATGGCAGGAAGCTTGGCCCCACTGATGTACTGGCCGTTTGCACTACCCTCTGTAGCGCCTTACGGTCAGATGCCGAGCAGCTACCATACCAGGCGGTGATGCAACCGGTCAGGATGCTCTCGATGGTGCAGCTGTAGAACCATTCGAGGATCTGGGGACCCATGCCAAATCTTTTCAGTCTCCTGAGGAGGAAAAGGTTTTGTCGTGCCCTCTTCACGACTGTCTTGGTATGTTTGGACCATGATAGTTCATTGGTGATGTGGACACCAATGAACTTGAAACTCTCAACCCGCTCCACTACGATGTTAATTAATGGGAGCCTGTTCGGCCCGCCTTTTCCTGTAGTCCACGATCACCTCCTTAGTATTGCTCACATTGAGGGAGAGGTTGTTGTCCTGGCACAACACTGCCAGTTCTCTAACCTCCTCCCTATAGGTCGTCTCATCGTTGTCGGTGATCAGGCCACCCACTGTTGTGTCGTCTGCAAACTTAATGATGGTGTTGGAGTTCTGTTTGGCCACGCAGTCGTGGGAGAACAGGGAATACAGGATGGGACGTAGTACACACCCCTGAGGGGCCCCAGTGTTAAGGATCAGCGTGGCAGATGTGTTGTTGCCTACTCTTTCCTCCTGGGGGCGGTCCGTCAGGAAGTCCAGGATCCAGTTGCAGAGGAAGGTGTTTAGTCCCAGAGTCCTTAGCTTAGTGATGAGCTTCGTTGGCACTATGGTGTTGAACGCTGAGCTGTAGTCAATGAACAGCATTCTCACATACAGTTGAAGTTGGAAGTTTACATACATTTAGGTTGGAGTCATTAAAACTCATTTTTCAACCACTCCACACATTTCTTGTTAACAAACTATGATTTTGGCAAGTCGGTTAGGACATCTACTTTGTGCATGAAACAAGTAATTTTTCAAACAATTGTTTACAGACATATTATTTCACTTATAATTCACTGTATCACAATTCCAGTGGGTCAGAAGTTTACAAACACTAAGTTGACTGTGCGTTTAAACAGCTTGGAAAATTCCAGAAAATGATGTCATGGCTTTAGAAGCTTCTGACAAATGATGTCAATTAGCCTGAGTCCATTGGAGGTGTACCTGTGGATGTATTTCAAGACCTACCTTCAAACTCAGTGCCTCTTTGCTTGACATCATGGGAAAATCAAAAGAAATCAGCCAAGACCTCATAAAGAAAACGTAGACCTCCACGTTTATTTGTACAAACAATAGTACGCAAGTATAAACACCATGGGACCACGCAGCCATCATACCGCTCAGGAAGGAGACGCGTTCTGTCTCCTTAAGATGAACATACTTTGGTGCGTAAAGTGCAAATCAATCCAAGAACAACAGCAAAGGACCTTGTGAAGATGCTGGAGGAAACAGGTACAAAAGTATCTATATCCACAGTAAAACAAGTCCTATATCGACATAACCTGAAAGGCTGCTCAGCAAGGAAGAAGCCACTGCTCCAAAACCACCATAAAACACCATCCCATAGAACACCATAGAACACCATCCCAACTGTGAAGCACAGGGGTCGAAGCATCATGTTGTGGGGGTGCTTTAATGCAGGAGGGACTGGTGCACTTCACAAAATAGTTGGCATCATGAGAATGAAAAATTATGTGGATATATTGAAGCAACATCTCAAGACATCAGTCAGGAAGTTAAAGCTTGGTCATAAATGGGTCTTCCAAAAGTACAATGACCCCAAGCATACTTCCAAGGTTGTGGCAAAATGGCTTAAGGACAACAAAGTCAAGGTATTGGAGTGGCCATCACAAAGCCCTGACCTTAATTCAATAGAAAATTTGTAGGCAGAACTGAAAAAGCGTGTGCGAGCAAGGAGGCCTACAAACCTGACTCAGTTACACCAGCAATGTCAGGAGGAATGGGCCAAAATTCACTTAATTTCTTGTGGGAAGCTTGTGGAAGGCTACCCGAAACATTTGACCCAAGTTATTCAATTTCAACGCAATGCTGCCAAATACTAATTGAGTGTATGTAAACTTCTGACCCACTGGAAATGTGATGAAGGAAATAAAAGCTGAAATAAATCATTCTCTCCACTATTGTTCTGACATTTCACATTCTTACAATAAAGTGGTGATCCTAGCTGACCTAAAACAGGGAACTTTTACTAGGATTAAATGTCAGGAATTGTGAAAATCTGAGTTTAAATGTATTCGGCTAAGTGTGGATGTAAACTTCCGACTTCAACTGTAGGTGTTCCTTTTGTCCAGGTGGGAAAGGGCAGGGTGGAGTGCGATTGAGGAGTGACAGGCGGATATCCCTGCGGAAGCAGCTACTTCAGAAGAAAAGGGTCATAAATCATAACATGGAAACATGCAGAGCTTTATCTTGGCTCCTTTATGAATGAGGCCTGAGGGGCATTTCAGAGACCTTGTGTACATTTGGAGCTGCACAAATAGACGACTGACAGGTAAAAGATTGAAAGGTGCTCCTCAATCCTTGAGACGACTAATAGCTGCTGACTTGTTACTGCTGATGCTGCACAGATTAGAGAAACAGTTTGGTAATGTGAGGTTGATGGTTCAAGTGACGTAATTACAGTACTTATTGCTTTTACCGTAGTCACAGGGTCAGTGGTTCATGCATAGCTGATTCTTGTCAGAGAGGGGAGATTCCCGACTCCCAAGTGGTGAGGGCTGAGGATGGGAGTATGCGTGGGTGACATTACGGCTCATTTGGGGAGTGAGGCTAGTGGGAATGGGTTCCTCATCAACCAGAGCTGCTGACTGCAGGTCTTGGCTGTGATTAGATGGTTAGACAAGGGCTTTCTTAGCTCCAGGCTGCTTGCCTTCCTGCCTGCCTTTTATTGAGAAATGGAAGGGTATTCGATCACCTTAGGCCAGGTAGGGTGTGTTTGGGGGGATTTCAAATCCAAGTGTCACTATCTCAGCACACCTTTTCCTCTCCCTCAACCCAAATCACCTCCTCTCTCTCTCTTTCTCCTCGTCTCTCTCTTTCCCAAACATCTGAATCACAGAGAATTTCCTGAAAGGTAGATTGGGACCAGCTTGACTGGGCTGGAGAGGTTTGGTGGCGTTGGCAGGGGGGGGGGGGGGGGGGGGGGGGCTTTGGCAACTCTCCTGCTCCCTTTTCAGGAAGCCCCTGATTCATGCAGATGACAGAGCAGTACACAGCAATGTTGCATGCTTGAGATCTGCTTTATTGACACCATGACATGACTGAGCCAAGCTTTTATGTGAAACATCAGATTTTTCCCCAAAGAGGGAAAATATTGCAGTCAACAGAAAAAATCCCCCCTCGAACTCCTGTGGCGATGTAATAACCCACTGTTTGTCATAACATCCCCAACTAAGTGTGCTCCAGACAGAACCACTGACTACGCACTAGGTCAGAGCTGGGTTAAATCATGTTTTGATGCAGCTTTCTGGGAAGTCATGTTTTCCAGCTTTTCTCATTAATTTGGGTTGTTGACTTTTCAAGGTCCACTCTCATGTCTGGCGGAGTGGAGGGCTGCGTCCCAAATGGCACCCTATTCCTTATATAGTGCACGACTTTTGACCAAAGAGGTCCACTATGTAGGGAATTTAGTCCCATGTGGGACGCAACTGAGGAGGCGCAGAGCGTTTCCCATGATGACAACCATGGTGACCATCCAGGATGGATGTTGCCGGCCTTCCCAGCCACAGTAGAGCAAGCAACACATTTTTCAGAGGTTTGTGGAGATTAAAATATTATTGATTCCCTCCTAATGGCTTCACAGAGCCATCAAAGAGACGGACACACTGCAGGGGAGTTTGTAATCATGTTAGGAGTGTAATGGACTGTTATGAGTTCAGTAAGTGACACAAACCTGGCAAAGACTAGTTTTAGGTCATCATAAGCAGAGGAAAATATTCGGAAAACAAGTCTAAATGTGCTTGATTTGTGAATGTGCGTGTGTGCATGCAAGTGTGTGAGCGTGTGTGTGTGTGCATGCACGCCTTTCCGGTGCCAACTCTAAGTCAGCAGGTAAAACATATCTCAGTCGGGACAGAGAGAGGACAGGCTGTTTGTCATCACCAATGAAGAATAAGTATACACACAGCCATTTGGTGGGAACCAAAAAGACGAGATGCGTGTTCCAACCCCCCTGGGCAGGCTCATGTCACAGTCCAACGTTCCCTCAATTTTTCCCTCGTTTGTGGAAAGACTTACTTTCAAGGACACTTCTGAGGAGCCTGAAAAAATATTAGTTTTGGAATGTTCCCCAAATCCTCCTCTCATCTGTCAAGTCAATGAGGCTATCGAAAGCCTGAAAAAACATGCTGTACTGTAGACATATTTCAATTTGCAAAAGACACACACTGACCTTGTTCTCATGCTAGCCTGAAAGTATGTTGTCAAGGAATCATTCAGCACAAAGAAGATTCAGGTACAGACAAGTGCACCACACAGGAATGAAATGTGCAATTAAAATAATGCAAATGGTGAATTGATATATTGAAGTGAAATTTGTTGATTGGCAGCTACAAGGACTCATCTGAGATGGAAAAGGACAGTTTCCCATTAGACACTGTGGCCCTATTTGTCCTAGGTAGAGTCTCAGTGATCTGTGAGATCTTATCTATTTCAAAAGATTCCTCTCACATTATCCAGTACCCTTGTAAACACAAACCTAGGCGGCAGAGCTAAAGCTTCGAAGTCGTGTACAGGCTGCAATTTAGTTGTAAGCATACAAATAATAAAATACAGTGCGACAGGATCTTTATAAAATACTCTTTACTCAATACTCTTTATTAGCTCGCTATAACAGGCATGTTCATGTGTCTCCGGCCATGATCAACTGAAATTGACCTAAAGACCTGGGTGGTCTTAACCAATCATAGTGCAGTATGATCAAGGTAGAATGCAACCAAAGTTTACAGTCTGGAACTCTTTTAGGGCAGCGATCCGTCTACACTCTTGGACATTTCACAGGTCTAGGACAGCTCTTGGCTTGACCTCTCTTCCTGACCTTGTGTGGTATGAAGCTGAGCAAGCTTCTGTGTCAGTCAACAGTTCTGGGGTGTTGCAGGTAAGTATGGTGTGTGTTTTGTTGCATGTGTGTTTAGTCCATTACGTTCTCTTTCAGGGTTCATCTCGTCAGTGTATTGTTATTTTGTGTTTAGTAGGTGATGACCATTGCGGCAGTACACCGCTCCTTCTGCAGTGCGGACGTGTCATGAACATTCAGTGTCAGCTGGCTGGATGACAACTGCTGGCTTCCAGTAGCCATGCTCCTGGATTCTAACTGACTCTCCGTCGTTCAGTGGTCTAGCTGACCTGTCGTAGTATCGATTTTGGTGTTGTTGTTTCTGTGCACATTTTTCATGCATTTCCTTGTAGCTGACGACTTAAGGTTGCAGCTGCTGGTTGGTGTTGGAAAAGTCTGCAGCTGATCAACAGCTGGGCGGGTGATTTGAAGTTGACAACTTGAGTGTTGCGGTACTCAAGGAGACTGAGGTAGGGGTCTCTCGTTTACTTTTGCTTTGTCAATGAGTGATTTAGCAATCTGCACAGATTTTTCAGCAAGGCCATAACTTTGAGGGTGATGTGGGCTTGTGGTGACATGTGTGAACTCCTATGCTTTTGTGAAGGATTCAAACTCCCTTGAAATGTACAGTGGCTTGCGAAAGTATGCACCACCCTTGGCATTTTTCCTATTTTGTTGCCTTAACCTGTCTGGCCAGTGGGACGCTTGCGTCCCACCCTAATCAACAGCCAGTGGAATTGCGTCGCGCTAAATGCAAAACCTCATAAATGCTATAACTTCAATTTCTCAAACATATGACTATTTTACACCGTTTTATAGATACACCTCTCCTGAATCGAACCACGTTGTCCGATTTCAAAAAGGCTTTACAGCAAAAGCAAAACATTAGATTATGTCAGCAGAGTACCCAGCCAGAAATAATCACACAGCCATTTTCAAAGCAACTAGCATGCATCACAAATACCCAAAACACAGCTAAATGCAGCACTAACCTTTGACAACCTTCATCAGATGACACTCCTAGGACATCATGTTACACAACACATGCATTTTTTCTTCGATAAAGTTCATATTTATATACACTGCTCAAAAAAATAAAGGGAACACTAAAATAACACATCCTAGATCTGAATGAATGAAATAATCTTATTAAATACTGGAGAAAAAATATATATATGGAAAACCACACTACAGGCTGATCCAACTTTGAAGTAATGTCCTTAAAACAAGTCTAAATGAGGCTCAGTAGTGTGTGTGGCCTCCACGTGCCTGTATGACCTCCCTACAATGCCTGGGCATGCTCCTGATGAGGTGGCGGAAGGTCTCCTGAGGGATCTCCTCCCAGACCTGGACTAAAGCATCCGCCAACTCCTGGACAGTCTGTGGTGCAACGTGGCGTTGGTGGATGGAGCGAGACATGATGTCCCAGATGTGCTCAATTGGATTCAGGTCTGGGGAACGGGCGGGCCAGTCCATAGCATCAATGCCTTCCTCTTGCAGGAACTGCTGACACACTCCAGCCACATGAGGTCTAGCATTGTCTTGCAATAGGAGGAACCCAGGGCCAACCGCACCAGCATATGGTCTCACAAGGGGTCTGAGGATCTCATCTCGGTACCTATTGGCAGTCAGGCTACCTCTGGCGAGCACATGGAGGGCTGTGCGGCCCCCCAAAGAAATGCCACCCCACACCATGACTGACCCACCGCCAAACCGGTCATGCTGGAGGATGTTGCAGGCAGCAGAACGTTCTCCACGGCGTCTCCAGACTCTGTCACGTCTGTCACGTGCTCAGTGTGAACCTGCTTTCATCTGTGAAGAGCACAGGGCGTCAGTGGCGAATTTGCCAATCTTGGTGTTCTCTGGCAAATGCCAAACGTCCTGCACGGTGTTGGGCTGTAAGCACAACCCCCACCTGTGGATGTCGGGCCCTCATACCACCTTCATGGAGTCTGTTTCTGACTGTTTGAGCAGATACATGCACATTTGTGGCCTGCTGGAGGTCATTTTGCAGGGCTCTGGCAGTGCTCCTCCTGCTCCTCCTTGCACAAAGGTGGAGGTAGCGGTCCTGCTGCTGGGTTGTTGCCCTCCTACGGCCTCCTCCACGTCTCCTGATGTACTGGCCTGTCTCCTGGTAGCGCCTCCATGCTCTGGACACTATGCTGACAGACACAGCAAACCTTCTTGCCACAGCTCGCATTGATGTGCCATCCTGGATGAGCTGCACTACCTGAGCCACTTGTTTGGGTTGTAGACTCCGTCTCATGCTACCACTAGAGTGAAAGCACCGCCAGCATTCAAAAGTGACCAAAACATCAGCCAGGAAGCATAGGAACTGAGAAGTGGTCTGTGGTCACCACCTGCAGAACCACTCCTTTATTGGGGGTGTCTTGCTAATTGCCTATAATTTCCACCTGTTTTCTATTCCATTTGCACAACAGCATGTGAAATGTATTGTCAATCAGTGTTGCTTCCTAAGTGGACAGTTTGATTTCACAGAAGTGTGATTGACTTGGAGTTACATTGTGTTGTTTAAGTGTTCCCTTTATTTTTTTGAGCAGTGTATTTTCCAAAGTTAAATTACTGCTGTCTGTTCAGAAATAAATGAAATCATTCAGAACAGCCTAGTACACCATGAGAAGGCCTATAATTTAGCCACAGAGGATCAATAGCTTCTTTTAAAAAATGACCTAGCTGTGGATTGTAGCCCAATAACTAGAAACAGCCTACAGTCGGGAATGTGCGGCAAAGCTGTCAGTGAAAAAACAACAACAAACGCAACCAAAACAGTACTTTCACAATATTTCAAATCCAATTGAGGGAAAACACAGGTTGGAAAGCAAATGGCTCCTGCTGAAAAGGGAAGACTCTATGCTGTAAGCTACCAAAATGTTTGATCAACTTTCAAATATTGTTTTACAAAAGAGAGAGAGAGCCCAGCTAGCAATGAGGATTTGGCCCAGAAGCGGCCCTCTTCTGGGCGGCCAGAACTGATAGAATCGGCACCAAATAGGGGGTCGGACTTGGCCGGAATCAAAATGAATGACTGCCCAGAATCGACCCAAGTATATCGAGTCTTTTCCGTCTTCAGAATTCTGCCAACTTTGCCAGCATCTTACCAGAATCCCCCCAGAAGCGGCCCGATGCAAATTTAAATAAATGTATACAAAATTACCCGATTTAGTCATTTTAAATATTACCATTGTACATTTTATACATACAAATTATATCCATCCACAAAAAAACATTTTGTATCGGAGGAAACACCATACAACTGGTGACCATATCAGCGTCCATGCGCCTGGTCTGTCACAGGAATCGCTACAATTTTTTATTTATCCTTTATTTAACCAGGTAGGCCAGTTGAGAACAAGTTCTCATTTACAACTGCGACGTGGCGAAGATAAAATAAAGCAGTGCGTCAAAAGCAACAACACATAAACAAATGTACAGTCAATAACACAATAGAAAAATCTATGTACAGTGTGTGTAAATGTAGAAGAGTAGGGAGGTAAGGCAATAAATAGGCCATAGAGGCGAAATAATTACAATTTAACATTAACACTGGAGTGATAGATGTGCAGATGATGATGTGCAAGTAGAGATACTGGGGTGCAAAAGTGCAAGAGGGTAAGTAATAATATGGGGATGAGGTAGTTGGGTGTGCTATTTACAGATTGGCTGTGTACAGGTACAGTGATCGGTAAGCTGCTCTGACAGCTGATGCTTAAAGTTAGAAAGGGAGATAAAAGACATTGGCAGCAGAGAACTGGAATGAAAGGCGGCCAAAGGAAGTGTTGGCTTTGAGGATGACCAGTGAAATATACCTCATGGAGCGCGTGCTATGGGTGGGTGTTGCTATGGTGACCAGTGAGCTGAGATAAGGCGGGGCTTTACCTAGCAGAGACTTATAGATGACCTGGAGCCAGTGGGTTTGGCGATAAATATGTAGTGAGGCCAGCCAACGAGAGCATACAGGTCACAGTGGTGGATAGTATATGGGGCTTTGGTGACAAAACGGATGGCACTGTGATAGACTACATCCAGTATGCTGAGTAGAGTGTAGGAGGCTATTTTGTAAATGACATCGCCGAAGTCAAGGATTGTTAGGATAGTCAGTTTTACAAGGGTTGCGAAAGTTGGTTAGGATGATATCTAAGAGTGTGCCCATGGTTACGGATTTAGGGTTGTACCTGGTAGGTTCCTTGATAATTTGTGTGAGATTGAGGGCATCTATCTTAGATTGTAGGATAGCCAGGGTGTTAAGCATGTCCCAGTTTAGGTCACCTAACATTGCAAACTCTGAAGATAGATGGAGGGCAATCAATTCACATATGGTGTCCATGGCACAGCTGGGGGCTGAAGGGGGTCTATAACAAGCGTCAACAGTGAAAGACTTTTTTCTGGAAAGGTGAATTTTTAAAAGTAGAAGCTCGAATTGTTTGGGCACATACCTGGATAGTATGTCAGAACTCTGCAGGCTATCTCTGCAGTAGATTGCAACTCCGCCCCCTTTGGCAGTTCTATCTTGTTGGAAAATGTTATAGTCAGGGATATACATTTCCCTATTTTTGGTGGCCTTCCTAAGCCAGGACTCAGACACGGCTAGGACATCCGGGTTGGCGGAGCGTGCTAAAGCAGGGAATAAAACAAACTTAGGGAGGAGGCTTCTAATGTTAACATGCATGAAACCAAGGCTTTTACGGTTACAGAAGTCAACAAATGAGAGCGCTTGGGGAATGGGAGTGGTGCTGGGGGCTGCAGGGCCTACGTTAACCTCTACATCAGAGGAACCGAGGAGGAGTAGGATAAGGGTACGGCTAATGGCCGTCCAGTGCGTTCGGAACAGAGAGTAAAAGGAGCAGATTTCTGGGCGTGGAAGAATAGATTCAAGGCATAATGTACAGACAAGGGTATGGTAGGATGTGAGTACAGTGGAGGTAAACCGAGGCATTGAGTGACGTTGAGAGAGGTTTTGTCTCTAGAGGGTCCATTTAAGCTAGGTGAGGTCACCGCATGTGTGGGGGGTGGAACAAAAGGGCTAGCTAAGGCGAATTGAGCAGGGCTGGAGGCTCTACTGTGAAATAAGACAATAATCATTAACCAAAACAGTAATAGACAAGGACGATGGGACAAAGACATCCTGGCCGGCCAAATCCTTCCCTAACTCAGACAAAACTTGGCCTATTGTGTGTCGCCTCATGGGTCTCCTAGGCGTGCCGGCACGGGTCTCGAACCAGCAAATCAAATCAAATTTTATTTGTCACATACACATGGTTAGCAGATGTTAATGCGAGTGTAGCGAAATACTTGTGTTTCTAGTTCCGACCATGCAGTAATATCTTACAAGTAATCTAACCTAACAATTTCACAACAACTACCTTATACACACAAGTGTAAAGGAATGAATAAGAATATGTACATAAAAATATATGAATGAGTGATGGCCGAACGGCATAGGCAAGATGCAATAGATGGTATAGAGTACAGTATATACATATGAGATGAGTAATGTAGGGTATGTAAACATTATATGAAGTGGCATTGTTTAAAGTGGCTAGTGATACATGTATTACATAGAGTTGAGTCAGTATGTTGGCAGCAGCCACTCAATGTTAGTGATGGCTGTTTAACAGTCTGATGGCCTTGAGATAGAAGCTGTACTGACCTCGCCTTCTGGATGATAGCGTGGTGAACAGGCAGTGGCTCGGGTGGTTGTTGTCCTAGATTATCTTTTTGGCCTTCCTGTGACATTGGGTGGTGTAGGTGTCCTGGAGGGCAGGTAGTTTGCCCCCGGTGATGCGTTGTGCAGACCTCACTACCCTCTGGAGAGCCTTACGGTTGTTGGCCAAAGCAGTTGCCATAGCAGGCGGTGATACAGCCGACAGGATGCTCTCGTTTGTGCATCTGTAAAAGTTTGTGAGTGTTTTTGTTGACAAGCCGAATTTCTTCAGCCTCCTGAGGTTGCTGCTGCGCCTTCTTCACCATGCTGTCTGTGTGGGTGGACCATTTCAGTTTGTCCATGATGTGTACGCCGAGGAACTTAAAACTTTCCACCCTCTCCACTACTGTCCCGTCGATGTGGATAGGGGGCTGCTCCCTCTGCTGTTTCCTGAAGTCCACGGTCATCTCCTTTGTTTTGTTGACATTGAGTGTGAGATTATTTTCCTGACACCACACTCCGAGGACCCTCACCTCCTCCATGTAGGCCGTCTCGTCGTTGTTGGTAATCAAGCCTACCACTGTAGTGTTGTCTGCAAACTTGATGATTGAGTTGGAGGCGTGCATGGCCACGCAGTCTTGGGTGAACAGGGAGTACAGGAGAGGGCTGAGAACGCACCCTTCTGGGGCCCCAGTGTTGAGGATCAGCGGGGTGGAGATGTTGCTACCTACCCTCACCACCTGGAGGAGGCCTGTCAGGAAGTTCAGGACCCAGTTGCACTGGGCAGGGTCAAGACCCAGGGTCTCGAGCTTAATGACGAGTTTGGAGGGTACTATGGTGTTGAATGCTGAGCTGTAGTCAATGAACAGCATTCTTACATAGGTATTCCTCTTGTCCAGATGGGTTAGGGCAGTGTGCAGTGTGATAGCGATTGCGTCGTCTGCGGACCTATCGAGGCGGTAAGCAAATTGGAGTGGGTCTAGGGTGTCAGGTTGGGTGGAGGTGATATGGTCCTTGACTAGTCTCTCAGAATCTGTAGCATCGCATTGTGATACGGTGTCTTAGACTGCTACGCCACTCAGGAGGTTCCAGCCACAAAGTTTTTAATGCTTATCAATTGCCTTGCACGAAGTATCAAAATACTAAAATACTACACAGGACTCTTAAAGAATTTAATTTAAATGTTAATTGTATTTTTTGATCACGGAAACAATGAGAAAATACGGAAAAATAAATATTGAAATGTTACTTATATAAAGCAGCCTGTGTCATCATCTGCCAGAGAGTAGCCCCAATCAGCCCGAGCCCCAAGTAATAGATTTGGGCCAGATAACTCACATCGGAATCGCCCCGAGCTCAATCCCTGCATCCTAGCTATAAGTAATACTGCCGAAGGCGAGTCTGACTCTCAGCAGAGTGCCCAGAATCTCAGCCGGAATTGGTCTAGATCCACTGTGCTAGCTGGGAGACTTTTGGCATGAGCGCGTCGACAATCACCAGCGAGTGAGCTGCGCATCATTGGGAGAGTCAGTGAAATTGGAAAGCATTTTAAGGACTATAATTTCCTTCTCATTGTAGCCTACAATATGTGCCGCCACACTCCTAGGCCTAGGCTATTGATGGATTCAAGACAATGTCATTTTTATTGATCTCAGATTCTCAGTTTGTCAGTGTCAAAGTAGCCTGCCATTTCGATCATGTTAAAAAAGGTTCTGCCAAAGTCTCCAGTCATGTAAAATGATGTGGAATTGCATGAAATGCATTTAGAAAAGACCAACATCCTAGGCTACTAAAAATTTTCCCCATGTTTGCCTCTACTATACTGCTCTATGCTACTACGCAAATGCGATGATATGCATGCAAAGCTTTATTATAAAGGTGATTTTTTACCTCTTGCTTTCCGGTACTTCCAAACTCCCGAGGTCACCACCCTCTAGCGCTCACTTTTTGTTCTGGCAAATCCCGATTTACAAATTAAGCAGTGATATCACGCTAGTATAAGCAACCATATACTGTATGTATTCCCACTAATCGAATGTGCCGTGTTTTTCCTACTTAAAAAAACGTTGCAGTACACTTTGAAAATTCAATTCAATACACACACTTCTTGAAATGACCAACTCCAACTCTACTCCTGCTATCATGAAATTCAAATACAGTATATGTGTAAGGTTCTGCTTTTCTTGTCTTAGTCAACCTTGTGTTCTTTTTCTTTGTGTTCTGGAATGTAGCCCTGTCTTTCATTTTTGTTCATTGATTTCACCTGTGTTCATTTCTCACCTGGTCTCATCAGCTCCCTATTTCGTTCAGCTCTTTCTGTTTGTATGGTTGTGAGGTATTGTTTGTTTTTTGACTGCCTACTTGTGTTTGACCATTGCCTGCCTACCTGTGTTTGACCATTGCTTGCCTGTGACCAGGATTCCTGCCTTCTGCGAAGGCTTAATAAACATCTGCCCTGCGTGAATCTATACCTTTTTCTCCCTGAATAATCATTACAATATGGCTATTACACTATAGCAGCATAGTAATTGATACTGTTTTTCAAATGCCCCAGATATGCTCAATGATTCTCACATTCGATATGCTATAAACCGTGGGCATCTCATATTCACATAATCTCTACTAAATCAGGACAAGCATGGTGACAGGCTTGGCATGGGCACAACATGATTGGTACAGTGGTAAGACATTTTAGCACAGTGAGCACCTACCTCCACAACACAACCTGAGCACCCTTATGTGATTTAAAAATGTAATCAAGTTGAAACAAGCTCCCAAAGACTTGGAGAGATTAAACTCGAGCTCGAGGAATGCAGTGACCTACATTTTCTTGTAAGTGATTGTCTCAATTGGAGGGTCAAGGAATTGGCGGGTCGAGGTGAGCTTGTAATGGGTGTATGCCTTCTACCCCCAAACTACTTCTACGATTAGGTCATGGGGTCAAGTGCTTTGCCCTCGCAAATTATTTCTGTTGGTAGTATTTCCAATTTGGTCTCCGAATCTTCATGCTTCTAGGCAACTGCTCATTACTCTTTCAAACCCAGTTAGAGGAGACGCCACAGAGCTACATAGCCCAGAGAAAGTGAGTTAGACAGGGATTTTCCATTTTCCCTCAGGCTAAGTTGACGGCCCATAAAACGTGTGAGAGAGATAGGTAGGGAAAGTCCAAGAAGGGCAAGCTGGCATTGATGCCTCCTTCTAGAGAGGAAAGTAATGTGGAGTACCAATTTCACACTGACTTACCGACCAATGAAGACCAGTGTCCAGCTACTGCATGAACTAAGCAAAGGCAGCACATCTGACTTCTCCATTTTGAAATCATCTGATAATTATTACTATTAGAGAAAGAAAAGAAAATACATAAAGTATGACCAAAGTATGAAAGCAATAATTTATCTCTCTCATGAGAAGTGGAGAGGTGGACAGGAAAGAGAGGAAAGGCTAGACCACTATGGGCACTCCTGTTTTGTCTCACGCTTCCTCCTTTCCTCTTTCCTCTAATAACACAACCCCCTTTCTTTCCCTCTTTCTCCCCCCTCGCTCTGCTACACTGCCCCTTATCCTGACTCCCTGGCTCTTTGATCCTTTACTGGTCGGCTGGTATGTCTTGGCACATCTGGCATAGTGCCCCACGGGTCTCTCCCGTGTTTTCCCAGCACTCAGAGGCCAAGGGAGGGAAAGACTGGAAGGAGAAAAGGAGGGTACAGAGGGTGAGTTTGCACCTGTAGCATTTAAGGGCTGTCTGGAAGCCAAACTGTGGGCCGCGGCGTGGAGGTACTTGTCTGAAGATGGCTTTCTTCACCTCCCTCCTTTCCTCCTCTCTTGAACTCTCTCTTTCGTTCTGACATTCATATCACTCATTGTCATGTGGCAGCTGTGGCTGGTTAGTTATATTTTAATGTCTTGTCCGTGTCTTGATTTGTATGTTGCAGGCAAGTCATCACATGCACATCACAAAATACAACGCTCTACCACCAATGTACAGTACATCAGTTCAGACAAGACTGATCAAGACAAGGGTGGTGGAGTAACTGCATCGGATACTGTGCTGTAAATTACATTCTCTTCCTGTCCTCACAGTAGGTGAACACAATGTTCTGCATTCACTTACTGTGTTATA